>NC_035108.1:338175725-340729142 GCF_002204515.2 Aedes aegypti | reverse complement strand
CCTTTTCCCGAGCAGCCTAGATAGCCGCGTAGTGTCGGTAGCGGTTGTTTCAACTGGCTAAGAATTAACACTACGGATTGCCTGTTCCGGTGGTAAAAGTCCACCTCACAGGTGACCCCTAATTTATGGTGTGATGCGTACCGTGCCTAAGAATGAATGGTTAGGGGGGTCTAAATAAAACCTAACCGCAAACGGAGCCTGTGGGGTACCAGGGCGCCCTCCACAGTATTGAGTCCTTCCTGTGCTACCCGGAGCAATGGTGCAGGTGACCTTGTGTTTCTCCGAGATAATCGGCTGCCCTTCTTCAGTCTCTATCTTGAGGCTTAATAAGGGTGGGATTATGAATATGTTGACATTTAATTTAAATTATCACCTATATGGATTCGCATTATGCGTTTTACACAGTGTATTCTGTGCTCTTTCGCCTTTGGCGACTTTAAATAGATACCGATCTGGTTTTTTCGTTGCTGGTCTTTTTCGTGCTGAGATTGCAAAAAGCTTAACCCTGCCTAGTTTGGGTAGTGGCTACGGTTAGGTTAGCTCAGATCAATCTTCAGCATAAAAGAACAGCAACGATCAATCTTTGCAGACTCATGCAAAATGGTGCAGCCCAAGTGGCGCTAGTTCAAGAACCCTACTTTCGTAGAGGGAACTAGGTATCTAGGTAACCTTGTGGACCCAGTTTTTGCTACTTTTAGCAAGCTTGAAATGGCAAACTCGCGCTCCATACCCCGCGCATGCGTGCTCGTTAATAAAACAATCGTTGCTACACTCATTTCTGAGTTAACTACCAGAGATGTATGTGCTGTCACAATCGATGTTTCTGTTGGTGACCTCAACAGGAAATACGTCTATTGTTCGGTATATTTACCACATGATGAACCATCCCCAACGGATGACTTCAAACGAGTTGTCGTACACTGCGTAACAAAAGGCCTTCCGCTGATTGTGGGCAGTGATGCCAATGCTCATCACATCATCTGGGGCAGCTCGGATATCAATTTGAGAGGCTCCAGTCTGATGGAATACTTAAGTAGTACAGACCTTGGATTACTTAACATAGGCAATCGCCCAACCTTCATGGTTTCTAATAGAGAAGAAGTGTTAGACATAACGCTCTGCTCGAATAGAATCAGTCACGAGTTGACGAATTGGCATGTATCAGATGAGGAATCATTATCTGATCATCGCTACATCTTCTTTGAACATTCAAATGTAACTGCGCAGACTTTGCGTTTTAGGAATCCCCGGTCAACAAACTGGGAACTCTACATTGAATTGGTTGCGACCAAATTTCATGGATATTCTCCGTCCATTGAAAATCCAAGTGATCTGGATGATGCCGTCGATACTACAACATCCTACATTATGGGAGCTTTTGAAGAAGCATGTCCTCTGCGGTCTGTAAAGACTACAAGAGGGACCCCATGGTGGAATTCCGATCTGACTAGACTCAGGAAACAATGTAGAAGGAGTTGGAACAGACGCCGTTCAGCTGGATCAGAGTCGTTCAAGTCAGCTCGCAAGGCTTACAAGAAGGCTCTTCGTTCTGCTGAACGATCCGGCTGGAAAAAACCTTTGTACAAATGTTTCCAGTTTGAGTAAAGTCAGTCGGTTGAATAAAATTCTTGCAAAATCTAAGGATTTCCAAGTGAACGAAATTCGCTTACCTAATGGTGACTTTACTTCTTCCGATGAAGAAGTTTTAGAATGTTTATTCAATACACACTTCCCCGGATGTGTGGACATAGCATCTACGGATGAACCAAATGTCTTTTCATGTAGTTACGAGTCTCTGGCCTCGGCTCGCAGTATCTTAACTACTGAATCGATTCAATGGGCACTTAATAGTTTTGCTCCTTTCAAATCTCCAGGAGCGGATGGGATTTATCCTGTTCTGCTCCAAAAGGGATTTGAGTCTATCAAACATGTTTTGAAAAAGCTACTTGTAAGCAGTTTTGCTACCGGGTACATTCCCAAATCCTGGCGTGATATTACTGTAAAGTTTATCCCAAAAGGAGGACGTGCGTCGTATGAGGAAGCGAAGAGTTTTAGACCAATCAGTCTGACCTCTTTTCTTCTGAAATGTCTGGAACGCATTATCGATCATCACATCCGTGATGTTTATTTGGCAAACATGCCTCTTCATGTGAATCAACATGCTTACCAATCTGGAAAGTCCACTGTGACTCTTTTACACAAAGTTGTATACGATATCGAGAAAGCATTCGCTCAGAAGCAATCCTGCTTGGGTGTTTTCTTGGATATTGAGGGTGCCTTTGATAACGTGTCTTTCGATGCCATATTGGAAGCCGCACGAAACCATGGGCTACCTATAATGATTACCAATTGGATTCATCAAATGCTCAAAAACCGACATCTCTTCTCGACATTGCGTCAAGCAGCGATTCGAAAATTGAGTGTTTGCGGATGCCCCCAAGGGGGAGTCTTGTCACCACTTTTGTGGAATCTCGTAGCAGATACGCTATTGAGGCAACTCAATAATTGCGGTTTTCCAACTTATGGATTTGCCGATGACTATCTAGCTCTGATAGTTGGTATGTGCATAAGCACCCTATTCGACCTGATGCAAAGTGCTCTTCAGGTAGTCGAGAGTTGGTGTCGCCAATATGGCCTTTCGGTTAACCCGAATAAAACATCTATTGTTCTTTTTACGGAAAGACCGCGATGGAATTCGACCTTTACGTCTTTTTGGCACTGAGATTAATGTGACTGATCAAGTAAAGTATGTCGGAGTCATTCTAGATTCCAAACTTTTATGGACAGCTCACATTGATTTCAGAGTCAAAAAAGCTTGTATGGCCTTCGGTCAATGCCGGCGAACCTTTGGTAAAACTTGGGGCCTCAAACCCAAATATATCAAATGGATTTACACAACAGTTGTTCGACCAATATTGGCATATAGATGTCTTGTGTGGTGGCAAAAGGGCGAAGTGAGAACAATCCAATCAAAATTGGGCCATCTCCAAAGGATGTGCTTGATGGCGATGTCTGGTGCGTTCTCTACAACTCCCACAGCAGCGCTCGAGGCCCTTTTCGACGTTGCGCCACTACACATATATCTTAAACAAGAAGCACTTTCTTGCTCTTACCGTTTATGGGTACTGGATCTACTGGAGAAAATCCAGTGAATCGTAGATCTACACACACTTCGTTGTTTCCACTTTTGGTGAATTGGGACAAAATTGTCCTTGCTCCAAGTGATCTCACAATTGCTTGTAACTTTCCTTACAGGACATTTACCACACAATTCCCTTCACGGGAAGAGTGGACGTCTGGCTATTTGGAAAGAAGTATATCAAACAATATAGTATGTTACACTGATGGCTCCCTTCTTGAAGGTAGAGCTGGTGCAGGAGTATATTCTCGTGAGCTAAGGCTGAATCAGTTTTACTCACTTGGTAGAAACTGCACCGTTTTTCAGGCGGAAATATTTGCTCTTATGTTACATACAAAGGTATCGACCGTGATGATTTTATTTTGAAATTGTTTATCGGCATATCGGTCTATTTTGCTCGAAGTAAGAGGGAGCATGGAGAAGAAAGCAATGAATACTAGATGGATAGGTACCGTAAGGGAACGGCGAGAGAAATTGGATTAGATGTTGAAGAGGGCATACCATATGAAACAGTATTACTTGAAACGTCACTGTGACGTTTCAAGTAATACTGTTTCATATGGTATGCCCTCTTCAACATCTAATCCAATTTCTCTCGCCGTTCCCTTACGGTACCTATCCATCTAGTATTCATTGCTTTCTTCTCCATGCTCCCTCTTACTTCGAGCAAAATAGACCGATATGCCGATAAACAATTTCAAAATTTGCTCTTATGTGTGGAGTGCAATCAGCACTTCAACAGCGCGTAATGGGTAAAGTCATATACTTCTGTTCAGATAGTCAGGCTGCTATAAAAGCTCTCTCTTCGGCCAACTCAAGGTCGAAGCTTGTTATCGCATGTCGAACTCAAATTGAGGAACTGAATTCAGTCAACTCTGTAAACCTTGTATGGGTACCTGGCCATTCTTCCATCGCTGGAAATGAATTGGCTGATGAGCTAGCTCGCGATGGAGCATCGCATGACTTCATTGGCCCTGAGCCGGCTATTCCAATTTCGAAGTGCTGGGTGAAGCTTCAGATAAACTCTTGGGCGGCAACTCAGCACAAGCAATATTGGAATAGTTTGGAGTCGTGTCGTCAAACAAAATTGTATATTACTGAGCCATCTCCAAAGGTGGCGAAGTATTTAACAAATCTGTCAAAGCAGAATTGCAGTCTCTTGGTCAGAGCGTTGACAGGCCACTGCCGACTCAACTATCACATGGCAAATATTCAGCGTGCTGACTCATTTGTGTGTGATAGTTGTGACTCCGATTATGGAACTTCGTATCACCTGATATGTAACTGTCCAGTTTTTGCGCAAATGCGATTCCAATTACTTGGTAAACACTTATTAAGTGAAACTGAATACAGAAGCCTGAATCTTCAGGACATCCTGTTATTCTTAACCCGCTGTGGTAATGAGCTATAGGCTCTCTTTACGCTCATGCGTTTTGCAGTGCCCTTTTTAGGGCGCTGTTCGAACCCATTGTGGTATGGAGCTACATGCTCTCATTTCGCTTATGCGATCTTCCCTCTTCAAGGGACCCCACTCCTATTTCCTCCCATCTTTCCCTTCCCTTTCCTCTCCCATCGGGTAGATGATGAAATAGGCTCAAATATGGCGATGGCACAAATCTCCCAACTGGTGGGGAACGTGCCTTTGGAGCCGGCCTTCTGATACCTGATACCTGATGGATAGCGCCACGCTTGCTAGTAGCTTGCGTTTGCTGGCAATTACAGCAGAGCTGTTAGACATCATCCTCGGAAGCGCCGCTATAGCCGTAGATGCCCTTTTACAGGCATATTCAACGTGGCTAGCGAAGCTGAGCTTGTCATCGATCATTACCCCAAGATGCCTAAGGGATCGCTTGAACTCTATGGTGCAATCACCTACCGAGATAAGCGCCCGTTGCTCGGACTTGCGGTTGTTGACCACCACCACCTCAGTCTTGTGACGGGCCAGTCCTAGATTTCCTAGACTTCATCCATTCCTCAACTTTGGAAATAGAGTGCGCTGCTTTCAACCCTACTTCCTCCATCGATTCACCATAGATCACTAGGGTGATATCGTCGGCGAAGCCCACAATCTCAACACCCGTCGGAAGGGGCAGCCTCAGTACGTCATCGTACATCGCATTCCATAACAGCGGGCCCAGGATTGAACCTTGAGGTACTTCCGCGGTAATTCGAACGCTTTTCTGTCCCTCCTCTGTGTCATACAGTAGAATCCTACCTTCAAAATAACTTTCTATAGGCTTACACAACTGCATTGGTACCAGTGGTAGCTTTTTCCCAGAATTTGTTGGCATTTTTCGTTGGAAATGTCCACGAAATATTTACCTGAATTCTTCCAGAAAGTTAGTCAGGTTTCTATCTTCCTTGACATTTGAAATTCCAAACATTTGTCTTTGTATATATTTGGCTGTTTTTGCTAACTTAGCTTTAAGCTTCATTATCATCAGATTACGAAAATATGTAGTGACCATTTTTGTGAAAAAAGTGTCTAGTGACTTTTTGTTGCAAATAGTGACTTTTTAGTGACCATGTCGAGAAAAGTGACTCGCTTCCAGGCCTGAAAGCACTACCTACCGCAATAATAAGGGATGGTACACAAATTAAGTCACGCTAAATTTCAACTTCTTTTACCACCTAACCCCCCCCCCCCTTAGAGCGTGACGTAATTTGTGCATGACCCCTAAGTTTGATTTCAACTTTTTAACTTCATCATATTTTAAATTAGATAAAGAATAGTTTCAATACTTTGCATTGCAAAATACGTCTATATTTAAGTTTTGAACAGTTAAATACGATTTAAATTTCAATACCGTGCATAGATTCTTCATTATAGGAAGGATACTCTAAATGATCAAAGGTACGGAATAATTATTCAAAAAGCAGGCTTTATTTCACAAATGCAAATTAAACAAAATTATCAAAACATTATCCATTCACAACATACTCGGAGGTAAACCTATATTTAGCTGATTGGTCGATTCATTGAATCAAAGAGGTCACCTTTGTGATCGGCAGCATTTGGTTGAGCTTCATATGTACAAATTGTTACTCCGTGATGGTGTGCCTCGCTGAATTCTCCCTTCAAGCCGATGTAGTACACGGTGGTATTAGAGTCTCCATAGTTGGTGGGGAAGTGAATCGACAGATGGTGCACCGACGAAAACGTAACAACCCTGAACAATGAAAACAAGTGTTAGGTATTCATCAAAATCGTTACATCGCAGTCAAGGAATTTACTCACTTGGTGGAATATTCAATAACTCCGTTGGGATCCCGTTCAAGTTCAAACTCCTGATCCGCTTGGGCACTCACATCGTCAAAGGTCATCTTTGGGCGATTTTTGAATCTGAAATGGAATTTCCTCATGAGTAAGGCTACTAGAGATTGAGTAATGGCAGGTAATTATACAATTTATCAACCCTAGGTATCACCTCACAATAGGAACTATAGATAAGAACCATAAAGAGGTCAAACAGAAACTATGAAAACAAAACAAAATCCTTAAGATTGTAGTATTATCAATAGTTTTTTTTCTGCGTGTTTTAAGTACTCCAGAAGAAATCTCTACAACAAAATCAATAGCAGAATTCCTGAACTTTTTCCTCGAGAAATCTAAGAATTTGTTGAAAAACCTGTGGAGTTGGAGTAGGCCCATGATAATCTCTGTAAGTTTCTGTAGTTCTAGAAACCATTTTGATTAAAATAGACCAAGACCTTTAATAGAAATTAGACTTTTTAGTGTCTTCCCCCATCATTGTGACCAAGCCTCTAAAAAGACACCTGCTAGCACCAGCCCTACATGAGTCATTCTCATGCCATGTCCATACAAGGTACCTAGTTTTACTCACAGTCTCATCTTCTTCGGATGACTATCGTCATTGGCGCCCACAACGATGATTCCCTTCAGTTTGATATTTCCGGTAAACGGGATATTGAAAAGCAGTTCCTCATCGGCATCGCTGGTAACATGCTTGTCGAAATCCAACCGTTGGCTGTAGGGTTTGAACACCGTCTTGCCGGATCCTTCCTCTTCCTCGTTCAAACATTCCACGTTGATCGTGTCGATTTTTTCGTACAAGCTGTACTGGATGCCCATCTCCAGTTCGTCTTCGATTCCTAGGGCCTCGTGCGCACAGGCCCCACCATGGTCGTGTGGATGATTGTGCGACATTCCGATAATATTCCGCGATTTTGATCGGCAGATGTAGGAAGCTTCCAATGGCTGAAATGAAACTGCGCTAAAAACAAAAACAACAGCAGAATGACGTTTTACTTTTTAGCGAAGCGTTTCGTTTGTTCCCTTGAAGCGTTTTGTTATGACATTTGCTTAGAAGAGTGTTGAAAATCTTTGCTCGATATGGACCAACAGGTCTGTGCCACAATAAGGGAGAAAATCTTTGCTTAGAAAATTGTCAGTCCTGAGTCTGACTCTGCCTTCGGCGCTGGAAATTTTTTTTTTTCACTCTCTGCACGGGAAAAAATTCTGTAGTAAAAATTACTATTTTAGCTGACTACGCTCATTATTGAAACTACCATGCAATTTCAGACCAATTTACTATGTTTACGGGATGTACCACATTACAGGTACATTTGACAGAAATAATTTACAACAATCTGATTTCGACTACAGACATAGTAAAACACGCAGCGAACTGAACTACCGAATTACATACTTTTTGCCTTATGAAAGGTGGAACGATTATTGCAATACGAATGCTTTATGTATCGTTTTAGCATCACTCCTCATCAACGCGTCGATGGGCGCGTGGTGTACGCTCGGGCCTATCGATCGCAAAGTTCTTGGTTCGATTCCAGGTTGCCGCGTAAACGTTTTTTGTTTTCAAATTCTGTGGCCGGTACCCGACAGAACAGAGTGCGGTACAGGCAAGGGGTGGATCACTTGTTCAGTGCACATCAAATGTACACGCTAAAGAAATAATACACTAAATAGCTTAAATACTATACTAAAACCATACTTGGTCTATTCACTCATTGCGATGCATTTTAACGAATTATGCTCAGCTAGTATAAACGTGTTTTATATAGATAAATGAATTTTCGGTCAATATGCATTCAATGTATAAAGCTCTAAAATCCAGTGCTCTGAATACAACTAGCCATTTTTATTTGATTGCTGTAAACAAAAGCAAGATAAAATGTGAGAAAGTAATAACGCATGCAAAGTATTTATTTTCATTTCAATCATGTGATAGGATATACATTTTTATGCTGCCAATCGTTGATTAATCTACCGATCTGCTGATTTTTGTCCGTCTTCGATAAGGATCTGTTATCCTCAGTTTTGTCGCATAGTTCGTTTTTGCAGTTTTTGTACCTGGAATTGACCTGGAAAAGTGGACGTAACGATGATTTTATGCCGATGTGAATAAGACAAAGGAACTTACCTTTATGTTCATCAATATCGCTACCATTTTCCATATTTGAATGATGCTATTCCGAGGTTTGTGCTGGACGCAATACACTAGCGGCTATAACGGTATAATGGCGGCAGTGGGTGATTCACAGAAGAATTTTTCGCTCAAGTTCTCGTTTTTCTTTTACTGGTTTTCTCTTGAGAAAATGATTATGCGATCACAGAAAAACACGGTGAAATAACACTTGACTTGAATGAATCGAACTTTGCAGAAAATTGCTAAATATTATTCAAAAACAATACTGAAAGTTTTAGGAATAGCGCGACGTGATTTTTATAGGAGAATCCGACCGAAATGAGATTATAAGTTTCCAGAGTAACATGATTATCTACATAAGCACGTCCTAAAATAAATCATGAATATGCAAGGTTAAGTATAAAACATAATGATTCGGTGATTAAAGTCTAATCTTCTCCATGATTAAAAACGTTTAATGGTGGAAAAATAATATATCATATACTAACTAGTATTTTCGACTTTCTCCGTGTACATTTATTTGTATCAAATGCATTTTTTCGACTTCCGCATCAACTTAGCTTTGTCTTTAATAACACTACTTTAGCTACGAATCGTTCTATAGCAACGCGTTGTTTATTGTGTACGTTTTAAATTTGGTTGCGCTCCTCACGGCAAATTGAATATTGTAAACCATGGTTTTTCCTTTTAATTTGCTAATCGTTATGTATTTCAGGTTATCGAACAAGTATTACTATCAGTATTACTATCGGATCTTCGAATACTGCTGGCATAAGTCGTATCCTGCGTGCACACAGAACAATAGTACTTGCAAGCATGAATAAGACGATTTACCTCACTGAGCTGCCTTTATATGATTGGTGGAATCGAATTGCAGAACTCGAAAACCCAAGACAAAAAAATGACCATTTTTATTCAATGAACTCGTTTTATTTGCTTCAACGATAGTTAGGAGTACGAATGGCATTCCAGTTGAATTTTTTATCCTTTCAGCTAGTTCTTCGGATCATGAACCGGATTGAACTTTTTTTTTATCAGAATGTGTCCTCTAGGTTAAGATGGAGAAGCGCAACGTTTTTGTATATTTGTAGAGCGACTAACAATTGATGTCTTCATAAATATATTCAATTCTAAGCCAGTGATTCATAGTAATCTCCCCGGACCAAACCCTGCTTTGAACTTGCCACATACATACGTACTATAAACGGAAAACATCTTTGACCGGAATAAGAGTTAAGTCGATTATCAGATTGACGATACTAGGTCTTCAATGCCACTAAAATGGGCCAAACGAGATTACGATCATAGTCACAGTTACTGCCTCTTGTTTTTTACGCGATAACAAAAATTCTTGGACCAATTCATCGGTGGATACGTAGCATTTCCACTATTCCAGATAGATTCACTTCCACGTTGAGCCTGCAAACAATTTGCATTCACGGTGACTATTTTACGTCTCCTCTTGTTGGAGAAACCCTTCTTGTCCAGTTTCGCATGTAGTTTCAACATAGAATCTAGAAGAATAAGTAACAATGATAAAATAGCTATTTTTTCTTTATCAACGCAGACGCTCGATCTTCCTCTTAAATATTTTGTCAGGCCTAACTGTTCACGAAGAAATTTGGAACTTCATTATCCAAGTATTTGAAGTGAAAACCCAAATGCCGATAATCTGGAAGTGTTATGAATCCTGAGTGTGTACATTTTTCGTATGGGGTAGCAACTCTTTTCGATTTTGTGGAACGCCAAGTTTGACACTTCGACAAAACAACTGTAAAACGTTTGAGCAAGCCATGATTAGCAAATTTGCTGAAGGTGTGTATTTAAATGCATTTGAATGCATCAAATTTACTCGAAATAATTAGATGCATTAGGAGTGATCCACGCCTTGGGTACAGGGCAGCGAGAGCCGAAGAAAAGCGAATCCACCGCAGAAAGAAAAGGCAGCACGAAGAAAGTGTGGTAGCTGACGCACAAGAAAGCATGAACCGGAATGATATGCGGAGATTTTATGCAACGGTCAATGGTGCGCGGCACAATACCGTACCAGTGCCCGCCATGTGGAATGACCGAGAAGGGAATTTGCTGACCGATAAAACGGCGGTGGCTGCCAGGTGGAAGGAGCACTTTCAGCAATTGTTGAACGGTGAGAATGGAAATGTAGCGAGGAACAGGATGAACATAGATGATGATGATCAAGCTGTGGACCCACCGACCATAGGAGAGGTTAAAAAGGCTACAGCGAGCTGAAGAACTGTAAGGCTGCTGGGAAGGACGAGATCCCGGTCGAGCTTCTCAAGCACGGAAACGAGCAGCTTTACCAGTCGATCCACCGAGTACTTCTGAAGGTATGGGAGGACGAAGAATTGCCCACCGGCTGGTTGGATGGCTTCATCCGCCCTATCTACAAGAAAGGGCACAGACTGGAGTGTGCCAATTACAGAGGAATTACCCTGCTGAATTCGGCGTACAAAATTCTGTCGCGCATCCTGTTTAACAGACTGAGACCGCTCGAGGAGTCCTTCGTCGGCGAATACCAAGCTGGTTTTCGTGAATGCCGTTCGACAACGGACCAGATGTTTAGCTTGCGAATGATCCTAGACAAATTCCGGGAGTATAACTTGCAGACTCACCATCTGTTTATTGATTTCAAGGCGGCGTACGACTCAGTGAAAAGAAATGAGCTTTGGCAGATAATGTCTGAAAATGGTTTTCCGGCGAAACTAATTAGTCTGATACGTGCTACGCTGGATGGTTCGAAATCAAGTGTTCGGATCGCAGACGAGGTGTCAACCTCGTTCGTGACATTAGACGGATTGAAGCAGGGAGACGCACTTTCGAATTTACTGTTCAACATTGCACTTGAGGGTGCTATTAGGAGATCTGGCGTGCAAAGAAATGGCACTATTATCACAAGGTCGCACATGCTCCTTGGCTTTGCGGACGATATAGACCTGATTGGAATCAATCGCAGGTCAGTGGAAGAGGCCTTCGTGCCTCTGAAGAGGGAGACAGCGAGGATAGGCCTGACCATCAATTCTACCAAGACGAAGTACATGGTTGCAGGTAGAGATAGAGTCAGGCATGGTGGTGTAAGTGCTGAGGTAGTGTTTGAAGTTGTTGAAGAATTTGTTTACCTTGGAACACTTGTGACATGTGACAACGACGTTTCCCGCGAAGTGAAAAGACGTGTTGCGGCTGCGAATAGGGCCTTTTACGGACTACGTAACCAGCTTAGGTCCCGCAGCTTGCAAACCGAAACAATATTCGCCCTGTATAAAACATTGATTCTTCCGGTGGCTCTCTACGGGCACGAAGCGTGGACGTTGAAAGAGTCAGACCGGAAAGCTCTCGGTGTTTTCGAGCGTAAAGTGCTGCGGACAATACTCGGTGGGAAACTCGAAAATGGTGTGTGGCGCAGACGCATGAATCACGCGTTGTATCAAGTGTACAAAGATGCGAATATTATCAATCGTGTAAAATACGGCAGACTTCAGTGGGCTGGTCACTTAGTGCGAATGTCGGAAGAAAGAATTGCGAAAATAATATTCAGCAGGGAACCAGGTAGAGGTCGGCGGCTTCGGGGAAGACCACGAATACGCTGGCTGTACGCAGTGGAAGAGGACCTGGCGATGCTAAACGTTCGGGGCAACTGGAGAAGTTTCGCCCAAGACCGACGAAGATGGAGCTCTACAATACGCCCGGCAATGGCGTGATGCTACGCTGTAGCCATCAAGGTATCAAGGTAGGTAAGGCAAATTTATGAATTTCAACCCGATTTCTTGTGGCGAATTTTCATAAGGGGTTCCTATGTTTATCGATACAGTAAGGACCCGATTTTGTCAGCCCTTAGATGAATTTTGGGCTGACAAAATGGGGAACCTCACAAAATCGGGTCATTTTATTTTGTTCCTGGGGATTTTTTTTTATTATCGGACAATTTGGGCCGGAGGTTCTCCGATTTGCATGTAATTTTCACCAGAGGTAGAGCTCGTGGATACATGACCAAAAGTGAAATTCAAAAAAATTATAGTGGTCTATTTTCCCGGAAAACTCTAGATGAATTTTCACGATTTTTCTATATACCTCAAACTTTGAAAATTCATATCTCCTGAACTATGCATCGTAGAACAAAAGTTTTTTAGTGAAATCGAAAGGAAATTTTCTCAGCAATCTATCAAAAATATAAAAAGAAAAACATTTCTCGGAAAATGTTTCACCATGGAGAAAATTGTCTGAAAAATAGCGAAAAAACTATCGTCTGTATCATGAAAAATTTTCCAAAAAATATTTTTTGTTTCATCAATCCATACCCTAACTTTCGTCCATAGACGCCAAAGTGGTATCTTTTACCGTTTAGGCGACAGAACTGAAAAACCGATGACCACCCGCACGCTTCCCATAGGAAAATGTGTTGTGGGCCTCATAACCGTGCGCTAACGGCGGCAGTAATTTACACGCATTGTAAGTGTAACGCAGTAAACCATCCTTTCCTTTCCAGTCAGAAGAAGTTTTTCGTCAATCGGAGCACTCTCCTTTGGTCTGTTGGTCCTTTATTCGTAACCTTTACTATTAAGACCAACAGTCTTTAATTGAAAACGATCCTAACATTTAATAATATAGGTAATAGGAACTGACCCTCAGCAAGCATGGGAAAATTCACTCACTCACCCGAATGCCACCGATGAAAAATAGCAAAAAATCTGCTGCTATCGAACATTCAGTGATAGCTCAACCGTCCTAGGCGAAATGTAGCATGAAAGCGTCGAAACCGATTGTGTAAAAGCGACAGTCGGAAGGAACGCGAAGAGAAGTGAATACCAATACACTTGTATCTGCGAGGCACGAGTTAATGCACTTAGCATCCATTCGCCGAATGCATTGAACTGACTGAGAGGATTCCTACTCACTGAATCATTCCGTGATGTGGACTGCCAGTCAGTGAACGCTCATTAGCACTCAAACCCGAATGCCATCCGAACGGAATCAGAATGTAAACAATCATTCTTGGACAAACATTTCAAAAGGGCACATCGACACTGGTAAACATAGGGCACTTGCAGCCTTTGTTTAGTGTGCCCAACGGACCCCTTTGATTTTGCTGGGAAACGTTTCGTAACGTGTTTTCCGTTTTAAACCGTTACCCAGCAAAATCAAAGGGAGCCGTTGGGCACACTTTTGTTTGCTGCAAGCGCCCTATTGGCTTTGCAAGCCGCTGTTGAACCCAATTCAACTCAATCACGCCCACCAATACCACTATCAGGAACAGCTAACACCAATCTTTCTGATAGTGGGGTTAGTTTGCGTGGGCGGGCTAAAAAGGGCTCAACAGCAACGTTTCTGAAAAAAGGCTCAAGACCTCTTGGACCCTTTTCAAATGTTTGTCCTTTGTCCAAATTTTGGTATTGCATTCGACTGATCAGATGCCGTTTTTTGTTTCGCTTAGTGCTCGCCGAAGAAGCAGAATGGGCACTGGAAATTGAAACGTTCGGCTTGGTTAAAAAAACGGCTTTCTCGCTCCCGACTGTGCGTGGAAGCGAGTGAGGGAAACACAATAACTGTTTGAGTGTTTCCCATGCTTGACCCTCAGTATTATATAGTTGCCAAGCAAAAAGGATATTTATGCATACATAAAGTGCTATTTGTAATTTTCTTGCCTTTTTCAAATTTTGTTCAATTTATCAAATGATTAGATAATTAACTAAAAACGCGCGAATAAATTTTTAGTTTTGTTTTCTATACAAAGTGATATATTTGATATAAATTCTGATTGTTCCTTGGAAGAATATAGTATAGTATTTGCATGTATATAATATCAATCAACTGTATAACACTCAGGGACGCTATCTATTGTTCCATTGATGGCTGCTGTGGAATATTTCACTGCCAGTCAGCGTGCAGGCTCTACAGTTGGCGCCAATCCAACAGCGCGCCAAACTGTATTGAGAAGCGTACGCGCGTAATGAATAATTATTGTATGTTTTGTCTGGCCGTATCGTGCGCCTATATAAGGCACACCCATTGAATTTGTAAAAATGTAGTTTCTTTCGTTTCTCCACTGAGTAGGCATGCTGCCTCTCAGTGGTAATAAATCTGTTAAAGTGAAGCCGTTCGCTTGATTTGCTGTCCGTTGTATCGTAAAAGACACAACGTAGGAAAGACGTCCTGGCCGAAACAACATATTAACAATATATTCATAAGTTTTCAAAGAAAGTGGATCTTGAGATTTGATCCTTCAAACGTTACCATAATGATTGATTGTAACAAGAACTTCCCGTGCGGCTTTCATAGATGCTGTTAGCTTTAATACTAAATAACGTTGCTGATGAAGGGCACACAAAACACCCAACTGACCAATGGAGAGTGGTCCGATTGACGAAAAGCTTCTTCTGACTGGAAAGGAAAGGATGGTTTACTGCGTTACACTTACAATGTGTGTAAATTACTGCCGCCGTTAGCGCACGGTTATGAGGCCCACAATTGAACACATTTTCGTATGGGAAGCGTGCGGGTGGTCATCGGTTTTTCAGTTCTGTCGCCTAAACGGCAAAAGATACCATTTTGGCGTCTATGGACGAAAGTTAGGGTATGGATTGATGAAACAAAAAATATTTTTTGGAAAATTTTTCATGATACAGACGATAGTTTTTTCGCTATTTTTCCGACAATTTTCTGCATGGTGAAACATTTTCCGAGAAATGTTTTTCTTTTTATATTTTTAATAGATTGCTGAGAAAATTTCCTTTTGATTTCACTAAAAAACTTTTGTTCTACGATGCATAGTTCAGGAGATATGAATTTTCAAAGTTTGAGGTATATAGAGAAATCGTGAAAATTCATCTAGTGTTTTCCGGGAAAATAGACCACTATATTTTTTTTGAATTTCACTTTTGGTCATGTATCCACGAGCTCTACCTCTGGTGAAAATTACATGCAAATCGGAGAACCTCCGGCCCAAACCTGTCCGATAATTTAAAAAAATGCCCTCCTGTTTTTCAAATGTTGACGTGTTACATGGTTACATGGACTTTTAAAAGGGCAATGGACATGGCCGTAGCCAGTTTTTTTTTATCAGGGGCTCCCCCCTCCCTTATATTGGTAATATCGATTTTAAACACTTAATAAAAGGCATTGCCATTGCCCCCTCTGGCTACGCCCATGCGTGCATGACATCAAACATCATCATCAATTTTAATGTAAACGTGGGAAAACACGTAACAATTTTTTGACAAATTTAAAATAGGCTGACAAAATTGGGTCAAAAAGCTGACAAAATTGGGGGCAGACAAAATCGGGGGCTGACAAAATCGGGTCAGTACTGTAGTTCATTTGCCTGAGTGAATGAAGCGCATTTCTGGTCTGCAGAAAATTGCCGGTGCGAGCGCTCAAGTTAACCCCCTAAAATGGTAGTTTTTATCGCACAATTTTTTTGCGTGTGTGTTGGAAAATGAAAATTTCACACAGTGATCGTCAAGAATTTTGAGTGGTCAAAATTATATTTTGAAACATGTGTTGCCACATTGCTTTTTGAACCGAAGGCCTGAAACATAAGCCCATAACCGTTTACATCCCACAAAAATTGTCACACCATGTTTGCCAAGGCATTGTGCTATCGTAGGCTTTGATTAGATCTGGAATTAAAAATTTAGATTATTGTACCGTTTTGACTCATATTCCGAACACTTAAGGCCAACAGTGACTTGAAATGTATCTGGTGGGCATAAATTTGATCGTATTTATGAAAATTTTAATTTCCTCACAGAGTTCAACTGTTTGGTGTTGGATGAGCCAATAAAAATGTTTGTTTAGAATTGTTTAGTATTGATTTTACGTGAACGTATAGAACACCATTTTGATTTTTTTTTTAAATTCAATATTTATTAAAACATCTCGATTCAATATTTATTAAAACATATCGATAACAGTTTACATCTTTTACAAACAGTATTTTGATCTTCAGCACTTCAGCATATATTCAGGAATACTCCAAATTGTTTCTTGAAATGTTCTCTGTTCGTCCACCTTAACTCTCTAATTCCTTTTTTAAAAACAAATAAACTACATTTGGGGAAGTACTTCAAAACAAAGGCATAATAATGACTAACTAATCATAAAGCAGCTTTTTGCCGTTGACAATTTAAGTTGATATTACTTAACAAAAAATCTTCTACATCTGTAAAATCTATATTCATTCTTTGTCTGATTGTCTGATCCACCCAACTCCTAATCTCAGCAGTTACAGAACATAATTTTAATATATGTGCATTGGAATCTACTAAATAGCACTCATCACACGTATCGTCGATACGACGAATTCCATTTGGACTAATTTAGCTTTGTTTGGGATAATATCGTTGACTAATTCATACAATTTAGATCTGTCGGCTGATAGTAAAAATGTTTGACTTATGTTTAGCCAAACTGTAACCCAGTTTACTTCTGGATACAGGTCTTCTATTTTTGGTCTAGTGTTCTCTTTTTCTATTGAGTATGTATATAATATATGACAAGTGTCCGTATTATAGTTCTGCTTCACAAAACTTCCTTCCTCCAACCATTCCCGTGCATTTCTAGACAATTTTGAAGGATATTTGAATTGGATCAAAAAACTTTCGTTATCCACATCACGGTCTCTAAGAATATTTTTCAAAAACAAGGCTTCGCACTTGACAACTGGATCCTGTAATCCTAATCCTCCTTTCTCGAACGGCAAAAATAGTTGTTTCCTATCCAGTTTAAACATATTATTGTGCCAGATGAACATACCTACTGCTGATTTTATATTCGCAAAATGTACATTTTTTGGTGCAAATATTTGAGCCGTATACCACAACTTGGCCAAAACAAAAAAGTTCACAAACCATACTCGTTGCAACAAACTCAGCTTTCGAAAGCAGTTTAGGCTTAATCTATACTATATATCTGTCACTAATTTATCATAGTTAGAATCAATAATCTCACTCCAATTTCTCTTAAACACAACACCCAGCACTTTTAACGCATCTGTTTCTTGGATTAATTGTGGTCCAGTTTGGCAATTATTTATCCTAAAAAATTTAGACTTCTTGAAATTAAGCCTTATTTTTGCGAAACTGGCAAAGGATGTGATGATTTTGATTAATAAATCAAATTCTTCTTCAGTTCGGACAAACACATTCAAATCGTCGGCGTATGCGATTACTTTGAGAATCTTGTCGTATACAAGAATCCCGCAAGTATTTGCATAAATTTTACGTATTAAGGATTCAATATACAAAACGAACATAAACATACTTAACGGGCAACCCTGCCTTACTGATGCTTTTATAAGAAATTCTTGTGTGAGAAATCCATTGAACATTATTTTAGAAGTGGCGTTAGCCTATAACCTTTTCAAGCAATTAACAAATTGTTCAGGAATATTGAACTTTTCTAATGTTTTCCACAGAAAAGGGTGATGAACACGGTCAAACGCCTTTTCTAAATCTAAACTCACTACTATTCCTTTAAGTCTTCTTGTTTCCATTGATTTTGTAAGTATTCTTTGCAGATCTTGAAGATTGCCTGAGCATGATTTTTCAGGAACACATGCGCTTTGGCCAGGGCCAAGCAAAGTCTTCAACAATGGTTGCACCCTGTTCGCCAAAATTTTCGTTAACAATTTAAAATCGGTATTCAGCAGCGTTATCAGTCGATAGTTTTCAAGATGGCATAAATCTCCTTCCTTGGCAATTAATGTCACAATTCCTTCGGAAAATTCTTTAGGTGGATTATAAGTTCCGTTCCAATACCCGTTCAAAAGATTACATAAATCTTCTTTTAACAAATCAAAATGTTTCAAATAAAACTCGTACGATAGTACATCTGGACCCGGAGTTTTCTTTTGATTACACGTTTTCAATGTTTCTTAAATTTCGTCAACCGTTGTAGGTTCAGAGAGAACCACCGATTCTTCATCTCCTATGGCATTTGTAACGTAATCTAACGGATTTTCATTCAGATCTATCTCGTCATCTACTGTATTTTGTTGAAACATCTCTCGATAATACTTGTGAATTATTTTCCCTAAACTTTCTCTATCCGATACGAAATCGTTCTCATCAGCTAATTTGATCTGTTGATTTGACACACCTGTTGGGGCAGGTTCGCGATTTCCGTTAGAATAGGAACGGTGGAGAAAAACGGCCACTTGCTGTAAAGTAGCCACTATGCTCGGCGGGAAACGGCAATACCGGCGAAAGCACTAGCACAAAGCTCACGGAGGTGTCGCTAACAGCCACTAGGCTTCTTTCTTCTCTTCACTTATGGAACGGCTAATAATTAAAATTTTATTGGGCAAATAACTTTGGGAACTACAACTTCTAGACTTCTTACTTATTTAAGAGCTCGATTTGGAATAACTTTATTTCTTGAACCTTATTCTAACGAAACTTAGCTAGCTACCACAACTGGTAAATTAAATTATATTCTACTCATTTTATAACACTACTACCATCGCCTAGCACTCAAATGCAGTACTAGAGCAGATGGGTTCGGCGCAAATCTATAGATGTTTGACAATAGATATTTGGGAACTTGATGAGAACAAACAACACCTTTATGTATTTATTTTACCCCTAATTTTTCACCTTCGCAGAAACTAGACTCTGGCAATTTTTTGGAATAGTTTTTTTATCCTATCGTACTCTATCTCCATAAGCCTCGATTTTGCTAATTTTATTAGAATCGAAACATCATCTCCTCTTGCCCTTCGCTCATTCAGCTCTATAAGTCTCCTCAATTGCTCACTTTTTGCATTCCTAATACTGTTGTTCACCCTCCACGCCTCTGATCTATAAAACTGCCTGGCTTTCGGTTTAAAGACAAAGTTCCACCACAAACTTAAGTCACCCATATAGTTTCCGCGTGTTTTCAACATGTCATACTCTCTTTCAAATCTTCCCGCTACTTCATCTGACTCTAAAATACTGGGATTTATCTTCCAATAACCTCTTCCTCTTGAAGCAACGTTGCTCTTAGATGTTTTAATCTTCATCACCACCGCTGAATGATCCGAAAATGACACCGGAATGGTTCGGCAATCAACAACATTTTCAACAAATGGAACTGGTGTGTAAAATCTATCTAGTCTTGAGGCTGATTCACCACGAAAATAGGTGAACTCAGTCTTTTCGAAAACTTTGGCCACATCGTTGAAGCTGAACAAATCAACTAAATTCTTCAACCCTGCATAATAGTTTTATTGTAGGACCTCTTGAATTACCATTCTCTAAAACACAATTGAAATCTCCCCCAATAACAGATACTGCGGCATCTTGCTTACTCAAATGGACTGCAATCAAATTAGTGAACAAATCATTACGTTCCCTACGATAATTCGAGCCAGAATGTCCATAAACGTTTATAAAATTTACACCATTCACTACTAAGGAAACCATTCTGCCATTCGGTTCAAGAAGCACGTTCGAAATATCCATAGTTTTTCTCACAATTATTGCTGTCCCCTTATTGTCGGAGCTAATATTAACAAACGCGAAATGACTGATTAAAAATGAAAATTTTCATAAACGACTCCCTGTAGCAAAAGCACATCAATGTCATGATCGTATACGAAGTCTCTTAATAATCCCTGATTAATTGCACTGTTTTAGCTGTTCAAATTAATCGTTGTACGAGAACTCCATCATATGAAATACGCTTATTACGATTCACTCAGCGGCGGAAACCGTTCATCAACTAGCTCCACTTCTTCCTTTTCTCACCTTTAACACCCTTTCTGTGTCGGGGTGTCAATGAACGTGACCTACGACCTTGCAACATTACCAAACTAACTTCCTTTCCATTATCAATTTTGATCGTCTTTGCAGCAACACCTCCATTTGAATCTCTGCTTCTCAATCTTTTCACCATTTGCCACTCATCGCTGTCGCACTGGTTTGTCCTACCTCATCAATTTTCTCGCTTCCGGAGACTTCACATCTCTGCTCATTGATCGGCTCCTGTACACCACCTACAGAATCAGTACACTGCTCTTCGTCCAACGATGCTGCTGCACCTTGGGCACCCACTTCCGTCACAACCGTTGCCTTTTTCACTGCACCACTGGGCACAGGTAGAATTACACTTCCTTCCAACGATCCCTTTGGATTTACACCGGTACGGTTAACCGGCGGATGCGCGTACGAAGCCAAACGCGTGTTCACCGACCTTCGTTTTGGACATTCTGCCTTCAAATGCTCTGTCCAACCACAGACATAACATTTATGTAGAATTCCATCATAAAACACTCTTGCCTTGATACTTTGCACGTACACTTGTGCCGGGATATCCTGTACCACTTCCATATTTATTCCACGGACACCACTCCAGATGGGAAAGCCCGACTCGGCTGGATACCGTTCTCGGATCATCTGTTGAATGGATCCGTACTTCGCAAAAACCGCTGCGATGTGTTTGTCTTCACCCTCGGGAGGGAGATCAAACACATGGACGTATTTAAACATCCCGTTCGAAGCCGAAACCGTCACTTGAATTTTCGTTCCATTTTCGTACTCATGATTCAAATGCCGAACACTGTGTTCATTCTGTCTCATATTCCGAACAGCACGTATGAATTGTATTGAAATGAATAATTCCGCAAACAAATTTATCTAAGCTACATAGTTATACTGGCCTCGAACTAGAGAATCATCACTACTCCCGAGGTATAAAGTAGATTTGAAGATGATTAAATTGAATTATAATTGACTGCCATTTCATAGTAATTTGATGATATATTTCAGAGAAATATTTCAACCACATCGCTATACAAAAACCGAGTGTTCGGAATTTGAGACAAAACGGTATGCACCTACATAGAGTGGACGTACTCAATTCAAGTCATCATATCTGAATTCGTCCGATTGTAAGTAAAGTCGAAGCATTACAGAAATTTAGAGAACCAAAAACATCCGAAGAGGTCAGGAGTTTTTTGGGACTTGTCACGTAAGTAGGAAAGTTTATTCCTGACTTAGCTTCAATCACGGAACCACTCCGTCAATTAATTTGCAAAGAAATTTTTTTTGGACGCAGGTACATCAGAAAAGTTTTGGACATTTAAAAAGATCAATATTTAATTTACAAACTCTGTCATTTTTTGATAACTCATTGAGGATACAAGTGATTGCGAATGCCTCACCAGTAGCTTTAGGTGCGGTATTGGTTCAATTTGATGGAACAAAAGATTGTGACCCTCGTATCAGCAGTTATACAAGCAAACGTTTAACTGTAAAGCCAAGTATGCTGTTTTGCTCAAGAAAAGTAAAGAAATTTCTTGACTGAATAGGTCTAAAAGTTTCCTACAGAGAGTCCATTTAAAATGACATTTCTTCTAAACTGCGTACTGAGATCAAAGAAATATGATTTTATTGACCATTTCTTGTAAGAAATTTTCCACGCATCGAGATAGGCGATTATTTTTCTTGTCGGGAGCAAACTAGCCTTAACTGAAAAAAGATATTGCCAAACGGAAAAGGAAGCAGTAGCGTTGGTATGGGATGTGGAAAAATGTTCAATGTAGCTTATAGGTCGAGAATTTGAATTACTCGATCGCAGATCGAACCGATCAAAACCCGATCGTTGACGTATCAACTTGCAGTACACCGGTCCCACAGTTATGAATCATTTAAGGCGCAGCTTAAATTTGAAAAATTATAGAGAGCAAAATAAATAATATTTTTTTATGAAATCAATGCCGAATGGTAAAGTGGAGTATATACATGCAGTTCATGCACAATGTTGTCATTGAAATTGTTGAAAACATTTGAAACTTTCACTTATTTGAACATTGTCTTAAGCCACAATTTATGAATCGGCAAAAAAGTTGTCCACAAATATGAATCAATGTGAACACAGTTTATGAACGTTCGACAGCGTTTGGCAGCAATGTCTGGAGACATAACACAATTTTGTATTTCATAAAATGTAAAAATTTTCTGTCATCCTCTCCGATATCAATGTTCTATCATTACATAATATGATCTTTTTTTTAAATATTATTTTCTTTCGAAATGTTCATATTTCTTTATGTGAAAAAGCTCTTGTTTTCCAAAATACTTCCATTCACCCAAAAGATACTTTTTCCTAGGAACAACATAGATACAGTCAGTGACATAAGTTAGTAATCAAATGCTGTTTTTCCATACAAAATGCTCAAGTTTGGGGTGCTGTATATCAGTTTCTGGTAGTCCGAATTGGCTGAAATTTGGATGACGAACTACAAATAACTTGAAATTTTGCTTGTCATGGAATTATTATATTGCAGTCATTTTACATAGGGTTTCAGAGGGTTGTTCAAAGACAAAATTAAGTGACCGAGAGACATTGTAATTTAATTCTAAAACGGTAAGTTGTGGGTTGTTGGTCTGTTCCACAAAGTTGTTCAATTTCAGAAGTCACACAGATTTGCAGAACACACCAACTTTCTACGACTTACCGTTTTCGAATTAAATTAAAAAGTCTCTCGATTGCTTACTTTTGTCTTTGAACAACCCTCTGAAACTCTATATAAAATGACTGCAATGTAATATTTCCCTTACAGGCAAAATTTCAAGTTATTTTTAGTTCGTCATCCAAATTTCAGCCAATTCGGACTACCAGAAGCTGAGATACAGCACCCCAAACTTGAGCATTTTGTATGGAAAAACAGCATTTGGTTACTGACTTATGGCACTGACTGTACCTTATACCGGGTACCCCCGTTGGTTTGACCACATTTAATCTGAACACTTTTTAATTTGTACCCCGCTAATTTGCACATCGTTCAGATTAATAATGGTTCAAACGTCATTTAGCTCATGGTACGGAGTAAAGTAAAATGGAACGCTGTGGAACGGAACGCAGAATCAAAACAAAACAGTGAAAGAGGTAACCAGAAACATGTTTCTAGGGTGACTAGGTGTTCAAATTAAAAATGAACCCCGATGGTTTGCATGAGGTTCCGTTCAAATTAACGGGGATGCACGGTATATTGACTCAATTCTCTCGGATATGAGTAGCGTAAATTGTAACATTTGACAAATGTTCCAACAGGGAAAATCTGTTTCGGTTATTTTTATTTTGCACTTTATTCTGATTGTAAAAAAAAGAAAAAATATGTATATATATAATTGTAAATTTCATGACCAATATTAAACACCATAATAAAAAAAAATCAAGGGAGGTACTAGCATAGTAGATCCACTGATAGGGCTTTAGGGTAACTCAGTGTTGCCACTGTTCGAAAGTGCCTGAGCGGCGGAAGTTCATTTGCCGAGGCGAACAAGCTTGTAGCCGATTCGCGCAAGACAATGGGATAAACGTCGCACAATAGAACCCCAACTACCTGGAGGGGTATAAAAGGAGCTCGCACCCTAGAGCAGCTCTCTTTTGGTGAACATCCTGGCTGACGAAGAAGACTGGTGCAAGTATCGTAATCTGAAGTGATAAACCCTGAGTGACTCCGAGAAGTTAGATGTAGTCAAGCGTAATATGCGTGGTGACTATAAGAAATACCTACTATGGAAACCCACTACGACTTTGCAGCAATTGGTAGATGCTGGTCGTCAGATTGATGCTTCGAACTTTTCCCTGTACAACAAGATGTTTGGCTCGGAAAAATCAACGAACGTGGTAAACGAAATCAAGTGTAGTAAACCAGACTCCAAACCCCCACCCAAAGGTCCTAGTGAGAAGAAGTGGTTCGATAAACCAAAATCGAAACCCTTCGAGAAAAGCTCCGACAAACCGGTCAAAGAACAACCTAAACCGCCACAAAATCCAAAGAAATTTCCCCCGAAAGATTCAGATTCTAAGCCCCAAGTCGGTAAAGAGAAGATTCAGGAGGGAAATACAAGCAATATTCGTTCTTTAGACAGCTTGGTCGCCGCTCACAAACCCCCTCACATGAACCAGTGTTTGTTTTGTCGATTAACAAATCATACGGTAGATCAATGCAGATCTATCAGCGGTATATTTTGTCGAATGTGCGGCTTCGAAGGGTTCGACACCCAGAATTGTCCGTTCTGTATAAAAAACGAATTTCAGACGACCAAAAGTCGCCGGTCGTCGAACTCATCCGCGTGAACAGCTTCCAAGATTCTATCACCCTCTGCGAATTCTGGGAACCTGCTTTGGACGAAATGTACTCCAAGGAAAATCCAGATGTGCAAGTTATTTTGAATTCCGTTGCAAATGACAATAGACCCTATGCTAAAATTAAGCTGTATAGTTTCATAATTAAAGGATTGCTTGATTCTGGCAGTAATTCGACCCTAATCAGTGATCGCACATATCAAAAACTGAACAGTCCTAAGTTACATGCTTTGAATACCCCCTTATACATTCGGTCTGCAAGTGGAACGAAGTTAAAAGTGCTAGGAAAACTGTACATTCCAATCACATTCGATAATCAAATGCGAATAATATCAACCCTCGTTATCGAAAATTTGATTCAAGATTGCATCCTTGGCATGGATTTCTGGAGGAGGTTCAAGATTTCTCCGTCCATTGACCGATGTGCTTTGATCGAAAACGATAAGAACCCAATCCCTGAAATGTCGAGGTCTTCGCTGACCCAGACAGAAATAGAACAGTTAGAAAGCGTCAAGCAGCTGTTCAAAGTGGCTATTCCGGATGAAATCTCATCCACTCCACTAATTACCCATCGAATTGAAATCCAAGATGAATGGAAGAAGAAATCTGCTATTCGGCAGTACCCTTACACTGTTTCTCCTAAAGTTCAACAGAAAGTTTCTGATGAGCTGGAAAGAATGCTTCGAGTCGGAATTATTGAAAGGAGTAACTCCGACTGGTCGCTTAATGTAGCCCCGTGGTTAAACCTACGGGAAAAGTCCGTTTGTGCCTCGACGCCCGTAAAATTAACGAGCGTACGGTGCGAGACGCATATCCGTTACCCCACCCTGGGAGAATCTTAAGTCAGTTGCCAAAGGCCCAATATCTGAGTACGATAGATCTCTCGAAGGCGTTTTTACAAATACCCCTCGAAACTTCCTCACGTCGGTACACTGCTTTTAGTGTACAAGGCAAAGGAATGTTTCAGTTCACTCGTTTACCCTTTGGCTTGGTGAATAGCCCTGCAACATTGTCTCGGCTTATGGATCAAGTCCTAGGCCACGGTGAACTGGAACCAAGAGTTTTTGTATATTTAGATGACATAGTTATCGTCAGCGAGACATTCCAAGAGCATGTCGAACTGCTAAAGGAGGTTGCACGTCGCCTACGCGCGGCGAACCTCGCTATAAATTTAGACAAATCTAAATTTGGCGTAGAAGAACTGCCATTTTTGGGCTATTTATTATCCACACAAGGTTTACGACCGAACCCCGAAAAAGTTAAAGCCGTGGTAGAATATGAGCGTCCAACAACGATAACTAAGTTACGCAGATTTTTGGGAATGTGTAATTATTACCGAAGGTTTATACAAGACTTCAGCGGAGCTACGGCACCCCTGACAGATCTACTTAAAACTAAGAGCAAAGTTTTAGGATGGAATGAGCGAGCAGAAGAAGCTTTCTGTAACATAAAAGAAAAGCTCATCTCCGCCCCCATTCTCATGAGTCCGGACTTCTCGAAGGAGTTCTGCATACAAACCGACGCCAGCGACGTAGCTGTGGCCGGTATTCTTACGCAAGAACAAGATGGCTCAGAAAGGGTCATTTCATATTTTAGCCATAAACTCACGACCCCGCAGCGCAATTATCATGCGTGCGAAAAAGAAACCCTTGCGGCGTTGTTGGCTATCGAGGCATTTCGCGGGTATATCGAAGGAGCCCACTTTACCTTGATAACCGACTCGTCCGCCTTATCCCACATTATGACCACTAAATGGAAAACTGCATCCCGTTGTAGTCGTTGGTGCTTAACACTGCAACAGTATGATATGACCATCATACATAGGAAAGGGAAGGACAACAAAGTCCCAGATGCTTTGTCCAGGAGCATAGCGGTAATTGAAACCCGATCTTCCTCGGTTTGGTATGACAAAATTATTGAAGAAATAAAAGCCAATCCGGATGATTTCGTAGATTACCGTATTGAGAATGGAAATCTTTACAAATTTGTTTCAGTTCCTAATTTACCCTATGACCATCGGTATGAATGGAAATTCGTTCCGCCAGTCCCAGATAGGGAGGACATTATCCGTGAGAATCACGATGGATCAATGCATCTTGGCGTAGACAAGACGGTTGATCGCATTAAACAACGATACTTTTGGCCAAAATTAGCCGCCGAAGTGCGCGAATACATTCAAGATTGCAAAACCTGTAAGGAGGTCAAAGGAGCTTCCGTACCTGTTGTTCCTCTAATGGGTGATCAGAGAATAACGAAACATCCATGGCAAATCATCGCAATGGATTTTATTGGACCCTTGCCTCGGAGTAAGAAAGGATTCCAGTACATTTTAGTAATTTTGGACCTGTTTAGCAAATGGATTATGCTCACTCCTGTGCGCAAGATCGACAGTGCTTCCTTGTGTATCATTGTACGCGACCAATGGTTCTTCAGAAATTCAACGCCCGAGGTTATCATAACCGATAACGCCTCATGTTTTCTTTCCAAAGAATTCAAGTCTCTGTTAGAGCGTTTCAATATTCGACACTGGCTGAATGCTAAGTACCATTCACAAGCAAACCCAGTAGAAAGGGTCAATCGCACAGTGAATGCCGCAATAAGGACATATGTTAGAGAAGACCAAAGGTTATGGGATTCCAAGCTTTCGGAAATCGAAACCATATTAAATTCTTCGGTACATTCTGTTACAAAAATGATCCCGTACTTCATAACCCACGGTCATGAGTTGTTTGTGAAAGGATCGGATCACAAGGATCTCCCTTCTGAACATGATCAAACTCTTGAACAGCGTTCAGAAAAACAAAAGCAGCTTTTTGAAAAGATCTATGGTGTGGTGGAACACAATTTAAAACTAGCTCACGAGTCAGGAAAGCATCGCTATAACCTTAGACATCGTCAGCATGCTAAAGGATTTGATATCGGTCAAGAAGTCTACTACAGGAACATGAAGCAGTCCAGCGCAGTAAATAACTACAATGCAAAGTATGGTCCAATGTACCTGCCTGGGTGCATAAAGTCCAAACTTGGATCGTCGTCATACGAGATTGAAGACTCAAATGGGAAATCTTTAGGAATATGGCACGGTTCCCACCTAAAACCAGCGTAGCTCTAAATAGTCTGTCTGCAAATCTATGATAGAATAATTTCTTATTCGCGATCATACCGTGGACATTTTTATTAAAAGAAAACTGGAAAACTTAATTTGAAGTATTATTGAGTTTTACTATTAGACAGTTGCGTCTAAAGTTTAAAGATCTGTTTGAGTAAAATATTGTTAGGATAGAATATTGAAGGGTTTGTAAATATTTTGTTTTAAGGTTGTACAGTTAGTAGTAAGATAGGTTAACATGTGTGTGTGTGTGTGTGTGAGAGAGAGGAGGAGTGAATGGAATGAGTGAATGGAAATTGAGGGATCCCGTTTGATTGATTGGTGAATGAAAGTATGAGAGAGTTGAATCAATAGGTAAGTTTAGAAACCCACCAAAGTAAGGTTGTCCCCCACAGGTTGAGGGAGTAGAATTGAATTTCCACTTGAGAGAGATGTTTTCTCGGAAAGAAAGAATGATCAAAATGAGCATTTCATATTGTAACCACGGAGACTTTAAAAAAATGAAGAGTTTCACAATAACTCGTAAACAATCGTCCAGTAAATGAACGATCCGGACCTACTACCCAAAAGAAATGACGTAATACTTATATCATATATTAATCGTCACGAAAGATTTGAATTAAAATTACCCATAATTAAAATGTGTAATTTTATTCCGAAGAGGGGAACATTGTAACATTTGACAAATGTTCCAACAGGGAAAATCTGTTTCGGTTATTTTTATTTTGCACTTTATTCTGATTGTAAAAAAAAAGAAAAAATATGTATATATATAATTGTAAATTTCATGACCAATATTAAACACCATAATAAAAAAAATCAAGGGAGGTACTAGCATAGTAGATCCACTGATAGGGCTTTAGGGTAACTCAGTGTTGCCACTGTTCGAAAGTGCCTGAGCGGCGGAAGTTCATTTGCCGAGGCGAACAAGCTTGTAGCCGATTCGCGCAAGACAATGGGATAAACGTCGCACAATAGAACCCCAACTACCTGGAGGGGTATAAAAGGAGCTCGCACCCTAGAGCAGCTCTCTTTTGGTGAACATCCTGGCTGACGAAGAAGACTGGTGCAAGTATCGTAATCTGAAGTGATAAACCCTAAGTGAACGAGAAGTGCTACAATCCGGACAGGGATTTTGTGGGTAGCGATTATATCACCCATCCGGTCTGTTTTTCGAGAAAACTGGACCCCCTTATTGCCACGTTGGGGCCAGTCATAGTGAAATCCGGTGTGTAAGTGTGAATCGAGAAAACGAACTGTCCGTGAAAGTTAAGTGCAAAGTTCGCGAACGAGAAGATACGAGTGCAGTGAATAGTCTCTCCCGGGTGCGTTGAGCCGGTCGTAACGTCACGAAACGACCGTGGCCATTTGTTTTACACGGCCAAGCACTTCGTTCCACGTTTTGGAACGAAACCCCAGCTCTGGTACGGGTGAAGCGCTCCAGAAAGATCCGGCAGTCATCGGTTCCAGCCTTCAAGGTCAAGGTAACTCGAGCAGTGAGCTAGGCCAAGAATAATCGAAATCACATTTAATTGAACCCCCCCCCCCCCCTCCTCCTCAAAAGTGATTTAATAGAGATAGATTGTATTTAAAATCGAAAGCTTGGTGTTTAGAATTTGTAAAACCGAAAGAAAGATTCGCAGGTTGAGAACGATCGAGGTCTGTTACGGTGAGTATTCCCCAAACACGTGTGCCGACCCTGAGAGGCAAAATTACAGGTGAGCTAGCTCGGGACGTGAGGACGTCCATGCCATAGACGTGTGGGCGTCATCGGTAGTAACAAAATCTAATTCAAAAGTTGTACATAAAATCGTAATTTTCATGTTTTGTTGCCACTCTGGATATATGTTATCTTTGATTAATTTCCATAAAATGTTGATTGATTGGAGTAATAACTCTTTTGATATTTTGATTTCCTGTCTGGCCATAACTGCTTATTTGTAACATTCGACAAAAGTAGGCACTGAGTAAATGGAGTACCAAGTGTAAATTTCTCGTCAGTATGAGATGGCCCCAAAATTAAAAAAAAAAATACTGAGAACTCAATAATGCTTATATGAAGCTGAAATTTTGTACAGATCATCTCACATAATTGTTGAATAGTAATAAAATAATTCTGATTGATTTTTTTTGCCACAACATTACGGAGCCCATGTATAATCTCAATGTGACTGTTATGCGATTATGGGCCCTATTCTGAATATCACTTTCACGCTCACTTACACTTCACCTTCCAGTCACTTCACTTGTTTTGCTCTATTCCCGTTGTCACGGACGGTGAAGTGACTGAAAATGAACTCAGTGGAGTGACAACTGCAGTGAAGTGGTATTCATAATAGCTTTTTTTATAGTGAGATGCCACGAATAGTCACTAGTTGCGTTGAATGGTTTTTGAACATGATAATGTAATAGAAATGTCTTCGTTTATTATTTGCCTGATTAGAATTGTTCAATTTTGAATCAATGTGTCGATAATTACATAAAGATTAAAATACAGGTTTGTTTGGTGCGATTTTGAAAGTAGATTTGAAACTTTCGCGCGGATATGAACTATTAAATTTCAATCAGATTATCCAAATTATAATCAATAATTCGAATGACTTAACAGTTTTAATTGATTATGTAGAACATGAGATAAGTCTAACAAGAATTGCATTTGTGTTCCTACAAGCGTGGGATGCCTTTTGAATTTCATAGGCAAGGATTTACTGGTTTGGTAGAGAATTAGAAAAAGGGTTTTGTCGACTACTAAATATTTTAATGTATTTTAAATAGTGGTGAACGCAAACAGGACTTCAATTATAGGGAATCTTGAATACATTTCGAGATAGATCAATTTATCAGCTCTTAATTGTCTATCACGTTAAAAATATTGAATGTTCTTTTTAAAATACGGAGCGCTTATCGGCAGAAGATCTAGCTCAATACTTTGTAAACAACAATTAAAACTATGCTAATTTTATTATTTTAAATCAGAAACTTTTTTAGAGTTGGGTAGAAGAGATAAAATCCACATCTTTCAATTTTCATATACAATGATTCGTTGTAGTCCTTTTTTCAATAAACTTTTTATCTGTGAGTTTATTGAAAAAAGGCTGGTTTACTGCTGAACGGAAAAGTAATCGCTTATCTCGATGCGGGTGAAATTCTAATCTGTTCAGAATTGTTCAATGATTTAATTTTTCTTTAATGGCAGTACCCAGTTGAGAAGAAATGTAAATTGAAATATAGCTCTTTGTTGAAAATATCATGATCCTTTCGGTCAAGAAATTTGAAGTTAACAATGAAACAATTTATGTTTTCGAGCCTCCTCCAGTAGCTCCAACTACGTAGTTATTATTCCGCTACATTGTTTTACATGTGTAGGCCCACATCTATTGTCTAATTTGCAATTACAAAAATGTTCATGAGATTTCTGTCAATAAGCAGAAATTTTCTACAGCGACTCCCGTTTGAGTTGACCTTTCTTTCCTTTGCGTATAGCGAGCGGAAAAAAAATGTTTTGTTCGATTCTTGCCTCACTTTCCCACAAAAAGTAAAGGCCAATACATTACTTTTTAACAGCAAATCGGGACTAAATATTGTGTTCTGCTTCCACGAATAACAAAAACATAAGATTTGTTAAACAAAAAGCATAAAAACACTGTTTTAAACTTGTTCTTTTTTAAGTGACAACTCTTCACCTACCTAAACGGCGGTGAAAAGTTTCCACTTCATGTGATTGCTTTTGTCGATCTTCGCCGGGTAGCGTGCCATTCGTAATAGCTCGTGTTCATGCGATCTATCACTTGCGATGAACTTCTCCACATTTTCTCACTTAGGTGATACCCGTAATAGGAAAGTGATCACTTCACCTATTTGTCACCGTGAGTGAAATCCGGAATAGGGCCCTAGAACTCACGCCCCTCCCCCCTAGGACCTGGGTAAAAGTTATAGTGACGACTTCCTTCAGATGGGAAGTAACCCGTTGATCCCGAGATGAACTAGTCCTGGGCATAAAATCTCGTTAATAAAGATAGAAAAAAATAGTCAAATTAATCATACAGAAAATATGGTTGAAAGGTAGCTCATGAAATTCAATTGAATGTTTCAGTTTAGTCAATATGAAGGGCGTCAAAACTCGCTCCCACCCCAAGTAGCAAAGTTAATTTTGTGCTATTCTTGAAGTATTCTCTTACACCAATTCTATAAAACTAGAAATACAACCAGTAATTCTACAAACCACCTAGAGACGGTGTAGGAGAGCAACTGTCAATAATATCTTAAAACTTGTAATCATAGTGATATCACTTATGATAATCCTCAACACATCAATAAACCTTCCACAAGTAGTTCTCAAGACAAGTTAAACTCACAATATGTTTATCATGTTAGTTTGGCTAACGAATTTATAAATACTTCATAATAAAATTATCAATCAATAATAAAACACAATGCAAATTAAAACATCTGTGATGACAACTTTTCGCTATTTATACCTACCTTTGTTTCGGTTGTCACGCTTATTACATCGTGAATATCATGCATGAAACACCCGAAACGCACAATGCGCCTCGACAATATTGCATTTTCAGAAAAACAATTTTATCAATTTGTTGCCCGTAAATGTTGAACAATCCAGCGTACATGGATTCTACCATCATGGCTCCCTTGCCAAAGCATCGATAATTACAATCATGGCGGTAATTTTACTCAACACCATCATAGAACCGTGATAAATTTTGCTGAACTCGGGCAAGCGTAACAAATATCACTTGAGAGTTCTTAGGCTTAAGGCGATCTTGATGAAGACAAGCTTATCTTCTTGAAGAACGTGATAAGATTCATTCGTTTTATTCAAGAGAAGCACATTTTGACGTTTGTTTATTTACACTTTTCGTTTTTGGAGAAAAATATTTTGTTACGGCATGAAATTTAAAGCTACTAAACGACTAAAGGTAAGTATTACCAGCTGTGGATAACTTCTTAATAAGGCCCAGATGTTGGGCAGGGAAAGCAATCGGACATTTAACCACATCCAGAAGTCCACCTTGCAAGGAGGTGTCCAGTGGTCCAGTTCCGCTCCTATATCATGGCCAAGGGGAGGAAGACCACTGGAACTGGTTGTTTGCGTTATTAGTGAGTTGTGCGTCGTGAGTTCAACAACGACTTCCGTGGAGAACAGATCGAAAATCCACGCAAGGATTCATAATACTACAATCAATAATGTACATATTAGTGCGTTTGATGGGGTAGAAGATTAAGATGTTCTGGGCCAAGAGTTCTTACTCTTGCTCGAGCGCGTTCTTACAGATAAGTACGTGAGTTTCATAAAACTGTTGCCAAGGTCACTTGTTCTTATTGAAAATAAAGTTTTACGTGATGCATCCGAAGTGTTCTTGAAGAAGTATTTAAAACCAAAAACGGTTCAAGATCATTTCTACTGGGTGAAAATCACTATAAAACCTAAAAGAATATGCAAATCTACGATAAAACTATCATAAAAATAAATAAAGCCAGTTAGAATCTAAATTGTTACTTGGGAGATCAACGGCGTGAGTTCTAACCACTACACCAGGTCCGTCCCCCGACGGGTCATATTCAATAGTACCGTAAAATGTTTTTTAAGGTATCAATAAAAAAAGATAATCTCATTATGTCTGCACACTGTTTCAATTATATTTATTTTATATTCTTAAAACAAGTACTGATATCTTAAGTAGTTATCGGTTGTTACTTGAAAGATAAAATAACGAACCATTTGAAATGTACCTATAATTTTGACATAAACGAAAGCCAATTTTCGGTTTTGGGTACCTTTGAAAATAGGTGCGTAAATCCGCAAACAAACTACTGTTTGACATTCCCAAGTAACCACTAGCCCGCTAATTCGCCTTTTTGACCTTATACGGCTGTTACACGGCTAATATAGGGCTTGTCAGCTCTATAATAGCCCTTTATTAGCACGGAGGGCGAATTAAAGTGATATCTGGTTACTTGGGTTATTGCAGTTGAAGCTGGATTAAAATTATAATTTTGTTCAAATTGGTTTTTCGAACAAAAAATAATTTTTGGGTAAGTATTATAAACTTAGTTTGTAAGTATTCTTTAAGAAATAAAGTTTGAATTATTTGATAAAAATAGCAAATATATAGTTATACAATTAATCATGGAAATTATGCATTCCAGGAGCGCTTACCCTATTTCATAGCTACACATGGAAGTTACATTGTGCGAGACATGCGCAGTAGTTTTCAAATATTCTATTGGATAAAAATCAAGTGTATCGTCCGAAGAACTTTTGTTATGAATCTTAACATATTTAACTTATTGAACTGCATGTTTGTAACAACTGAATCGTGTGTCTGAGAATTGTGATGGGTAAACCGCATGCACTGAATGAAAATGCATTCACTGCAATAATTACCACCAAAAAGTGGTAATCATTCATGCCAAAATCCAACGAGTACGATACTTTTCCCGGTTGTCCTAGGCAACTGCATATGCAAACATTCTTGATACAAATTTGTATTTACACACGGCAACAAGCATGCAATTGTATGAGTGGTGCACCTTACTGCATCCTGCCGTTCTCCAGCCCTTCAGAGGGCCTACTTGGTAGAAGGAATACGTGCGATACAACCATTCCATGGTGCACGGTCGAAATTCTCTCACTCACTTGGTCTACCGTCGTTGAACGTTTCGGTCACGCGAAGAAAAACCGGCTCGTACCTGACGAGGAACCGCGAAAATTTTCCTCCCTGTTGCAGTGGGGGTGGTGAAGTGTTCCAGCAGTCAGTGAAATTAGTGCATGAGATAAAATCTCCGTTCGGTTCGTTGGAGTTTCCAGTGTTTTACGTGCGAGAAGTTAACTTCTTTCAGGCGCTAATAAAAAGTGAAACAAAGGTGAAAATAACATTCCTGTCAGGAGAACTATGCGAAAACTGTTCTAGGTTTTCCTTTCAAGTTTTCATTTGGTTTTGTTCCATTCATTAGAATTGTTGTGTGTAAAACTTACAATTCTGATATAAGTGCCTAATGGGTTTTGTGTCACACGCACAATGATCGTGGGGGGGAAATGAGAGATAACTCACGTGAAAGCATATGCACTTTTCGCCCGGCTGATAATCCCCCACCCACTTATTGATGCTGCAGATTTGACAGTGTTTCTCAAATTGTTATATGAAGATGATATGCAAGATGATGAAGGTTGAGAATACAAAGTTACTAAAATAATCAAAGCCAAGCAAGCAAAGTGAATTAAAAAAATGCTTTTTAGAATTCTGGAACCGTTTTTTTTTTGGGAAAAAAATTCTGAACGAATGTTGAGCAAGTTTTGTTGAGAATATATTTATTTTTAAAAACGGGGTACGTTTGTTTTATTAATGTGTGAGGTCAGAAGTTTTTGATAGGGACGAAGCAGGGCAATTTTACTTTCTTTTAAACGGTTCATTCAAGGCAGAAAAACTTATAATTTTGCTCAGTCTAAAACTTGTCAAGGGCAATGAATTACTTTAACAGCTCATGAAAAGTGCAATTCAACGTAACCACTTAGCTGGAGAAATTTGATAATAAAGTCCGAGTCGATTTACACTGATAGGTTCTCCATGGTTCTGAAAGTCCTCCTTCATCTTGTCCTCTTAGGCAGCGTCCATTTATTACGTAACACCTAAATTAAAAATTTTTGATCGCCTCCTCAATCCCCTCCGTAACGCTTTATGTATCAATAATTTCAAATTTTTGTATGAGTTGTAACGCTTAGGCCTTCCTTAGCCGAGTGGTTAGAGTCCGCGGCTAAAAAACAGTTCCATGCTGAAGGTGTCTGGGTTCGATTCCCGTATCGGTCCAGTATCTTTTCATAATGGAAATTTCCTTGACTTCCCTGGGCATAGAGTATTATCATACCTGTCACACGATATACGAATGCGAAATGGCAAATTTGGCAAAGAAAGCTCTCAGTTGATAACTGTGGAAGTGCTCATAAGAACACTAAGCTGACAAGCAAGCTCTGTCCCAGTGTGGAAGTTAATGTCAAGAAGAAGAAGATAAAGAAGAAGAAAAGAAAGAAGCTTGAGTCTATTCCCCTTTTCCCTAGGGTGTTGCTTAAGCTGGATTGGTCTCTCTCCCGTGGTTGCTACTCCAGTATCGCCAGATCAGCTTACAGCTTACTTACACAAGGAACCAACCAGATGACTGCACTTGTACAAGGGACCAACCAGACACCCTAAGTGTATTCCCCATTCCACGGTGACGTCATCAGAAAATCGCTCTCTTTCCCTCCTTCGGGAAATTTGAAAACAACGGTGCCAGTACTTGTCAAAGTTGACAGGTACTGGCACCATTGTTTTCAAGTTTTGTTGAAGAGCGAGAGAGATAATTTCGCCTAAGTGCTGGTGATTTTTTGTTTTAGGCAACAATGGCGCCTGCCACATCAGAATGCAGACCAATGAGGAGAATTAGACCAGATATACCCCTGGAACTACGCAAAAAAGTGTAGGGGTGGTAATTTTTATGGAAGAACAGCCAGCTTGTTTTTAGTTAGTAGACTGCCTATGTATCAAGCGTAAGGGAAACATTCTATAATGATGGAAGAATAGAATCGTAGGGAAGAGCTGTCTCTGGTTCTAGCGATTGCTATAAACGAATAGTTTAAGAAGTGTGATAGTGTAATAGATTTCAAGTGGAGGTAGAGGAAAGTGAAAGATACTACTGCAAAGTACAAGGAAAGGGACTGGACTGGAATCGAACCCATCAGCTTCTGCTTAAGAAGCAAACGGCTAAGATCGCAATTTTTAAAGACACTGACACGTTAATGCTTCCAGTGGGCATTTATGCCCTTTGAAGGAAGCACCACACTAGACATCGGACTAGCATGCAACGCCCAGTGGCACAGTCGGAAAACATTTCTCACGAAAAGTTTACCAGCCTTTTGCACGAATCGAACCCACACTCCCTAGCACGATGCGGCTAAATGCCTGGTGACAATAACCGCACGGCTACGAAGCCCACAAATGAAGTCTTTTGCACAGTGGGTCAAGATGGAGTAATCATGGACGCGCAGCTATTCAGCATGACCATGCTGAGGGTCGTGGGTTCGAATCCCACTGGTCGAGGATCTTTTCGTAAAGGAAATTTTCTCGATTCCCAGGGCATAGAGTATCTTCGTACCTGCCACACGATATACACATGCAAAAATGGTCAATCGGCAACGAAAGCTCTCAGTTAATAACTGTGGAAGTGCTCATAAGAACACTAATCTGAGAAGCAGGCTTTGTCCCAGTGGGGACGTAACGCCAGAAAGAAGAAGAAGAAGAACATATAAAAAAATGAAAAAAATCAAAAATACGATTTTTGAGAAAATTGATTTTTAAGCTTTATTTCAGTGTCGTAAAAATTCAGCCGAATGATACCCGATCAGTGCGAAAACGAACAAAAACAAACTCCGCTAGCAAGAAGCCAATCTGACTTCGAGTGCGAATGCGACGAGAAAGAGAGTGGGTGCAACACACGCACACATTCAGTTTCACCCACTGTTGGTGTCATTCCAAAATTCAGTTTCACCTAGAGGCACTGAAATTGAAAATTGAATATAAAAAATTACAAATGAATTTTATATTACTGGTGTAAGAAAACGGCAATGTGATGCCTCCAGTTGATGAATCATGATTGTCTTTTAATAAAAAAAATACAACTTTTGCAATTTGCGGATGTTTTGTGGGGTATTCTGACGTAAATGATTTTTTTCACTAGTGAAATTGAATTTGAATGTCAGTAGTGGATGAGAATTAGTGTAGCAAAAGTAATTGAAAAACTGAATGCACGTTCTACCAGATTCGCGCATGTATTGTCAAACAAACATTCACACAAAGAAGAATTCAACGATGACGGAGCCTACTGAGGATCGGCGTTGTTGACTGTATATTGAAATATGCAGACACTGCTTTATTTTCGATGTATAAAAATTACAACATTTTTTTACAGTGTATATTTTTTTCCAGATAGTCCCAACAATAACCTAAAACTTTGCGGAAGACACCAAATTGATCGGACAAACCGTTTCTAAGTTACATTATAATGACCGAAAATTGAAAATTATATCATAATTTTGTATTAAAATCGCTGTATCTTTGAAACGGTAAAAGTTAGCCTGATTTTTCCGTATACGTAAAATTCAACTATTTTCAAAAAATTATAACTTTTTTGTCCATGATTTCTCCATCTTGACCCACTGTGCAAAAGACTTCATTTTTTGTCTACTTTAACATATAATAAAAATCAAAAATACGATTTTTGAGAAAATTGATTTTTAAGCTTTATTTTCGATATATAAAAAATTACAAAAAAATTTTACAGTGTATATTTTTTTCCAGATAGTCCCAACAATAACCTAAAACTTTGCGGAAGGCACCAAACTGATCGGACAAACCGTTTCTAAGTTATTTTTTTTTCTTAGGCCCTTCTCAAAAGTAAGGCTAGAGTCAAAATGGCGAGCCGATGATGCAAAAAGGCATTTTTGGGCATAAAGAAAGCATGTGCAAAATTTCATCCAAATCAAAAATATAAAAATGAAATTTGAGAAAAAAAAGTCGTCATTTTCTGTGGAACCGCTCACATTCATAATATTTAAGGCTTGTCTACGCCATTTTGCGCCGAAAGCAGGTATTGGGGCTTAAACTACCCCTAAAAAAGGGTATATTTTGAAAAAAAATGTTATGTGCGTAATGACATGTTCAGCAAAATACGGGTTTTTACGTGACAAACAACTTTCTAGAAAACACAAAAAATGTTCAAAATCTCGGGGAAAAGTTATGATAAAAATATGTGTTTTAGGGGTCATTTACATACAGCATGTTTGAGCATATAAATGTTTTGAAAAGAGTGGATTGATCACAGAACTTTTTTGCATCAAAGCGCATCCTTCAATATACCAAGAAACTTCTCCGAACAAACTATATCGCTAAGATCAACGGTTTGAGCGCTATTCAAAAAACGCACGAAATTGACAAAACAAATAGGAATTCATATATGGCGTTGTTAGATTAATTGTAATGAGATATATTCATGAGATATAATCATGTTTTAAATAGGAATTCCTGGATACTCCAGAAAGAAACAAAATTTGAGTATCTTTCATACTTAGGTGAAACTTGCTCGCATTTCTTGCTTCTGTATATGTAGAGTCTAAAACATAGAATTCAAAGCAATGTTATCATAAAATCCTGGAAGGGTTTTTTTAACAGAATATGAGAAAGCTGAATTCATAAAGAATTTATAACAATGACTTGGAAACATGAGTGAGAAGAAAAGAAACTATTGTTTTACATAAATAAATCTAAAGTATTTCAAAAATATCTCTAAAAGAAAGTTATTCAATGATAGAAAGTCGTTAGAAGTAATGATTTAAGTACCGTAAAACGTAAATCTTTGATAATGCGGGTAACTTTGGTAGTGCGTTTCCCACCACGTACTAAAAGAAATATCATAATTTCTGATAATCAATTAAGCAAAACGAATGCAAAACTAAAGAATACTAATATGATACTTCATGTAATAGCTGTTTTCATTTGAATCGAGTACATCGAGAGGCTTTATATAGGAATATAAAAAATTGGTACGATTGTAGCATTTTCGCAACGCTTACAAACAATATGTATTTATGAATAGTTGGTCACTTATCTTTGACAGCCTAGTTATCATTGAACTTGAATATGGTCTCAAATCTCTTAGCGAAAAGCATTTTCACAATCTGGGACCATGTTTGTAATCTAAGTAAAAAATTTCCATATAACCTTAAACGCCTAGAGGTATGCAATGCTCTACAAATGTTACATAATTCATTCAATTTTTTTCGATTTATACCTACTCCATTATCGAAATAACCCCAAAACAGAAAACCGACTTTTGATTATATGAAAAATTATATATCCATTCAGGATAAATCTTTTGGCAATCTATCAACTGCAATCGATGCCAATACTTGTTTTAAAATTATAAACTATAATTCTTTGGAATAGCATGCATAAATATTCAAATTTTCTACGAAAAAACTATCAAAGTTACCCCGTTTTACGGTAGTACGCTGAAAGAAATTACTTGCAATTAAAATAAATGCAAAAAGTTAAAAAAAAAAACTAAAAGCTTCGAGGCCAGTTTTTTCTGAAGTTGTTTTTTATCACGAGCATCCCTCAGCTCGCATATGCTATCGATCTAAAGTCGATGGGAAGCTGAGAACCGGGGGAGGTTGCTTTCCACGAGACGCGCTTTGATTGCAATTATTTTGCATCCTCTATCCCTCTCTTGGTAGTTCCGGATTTTTACAAGTTAATCCATGATGCACACGACTCTCGACGACGATGACTGACGATGAATGATGAGATGGATGGTTGTAGGGTTTTTACGGCGCAACCGGTGTGTCGGATGGGAGAGCATACTCTCGTATTATTACAAAAAAATCTATTAGGTCATCATTGAGCTCCGTCATAATATCGACATAGGGCGGGTGGATCGGCATTACTTTCCAATATCTGCAACCTGCGGCGCGAAGTGATCTGATGAAAACGTAATAAATCTATTCTTGGAACTCGTTTTAATTAGACCGGGAGCAACGTGCTAGGGGGCGTATGGCGTTGATGGAGCAGGCGGACGAGTAGTACGGAAATGAAATAATTGTAATAACGTACGAGATGCACTCCCCGTTGATGAAGGATTGACTAACTCGATAATGAACGTTAATCATGATAGAGTATCTCGGCAATAGTGGTGGCGGTGAAAGGAATTAAATTATTCATCCTATCAGTGACAGATAGATGTTATTAAAAGTATGAGATTGATATTATTAAAAGTATGTAAGTCGTCATTCGGAAGGTATTCTTGGCAAAATTTGGATCCTTTCGTAGTACTTGACGAAATATTTTTAGGCAAAATCATTCAGCATGTCATACTCATATCATTGCTGTGTTGATAGTTAGCACCAGGTTGATTACTAATCTAGAGTATAAGGTATCCATTATTTTCCAGACAGATAGAGATTTTAGAACGTCGACGTACGGACCTCATATTTTTACCTGATTTTTTATTACCAAAACGAACACTTAACAATGGTGAACTCATAACATTTCGCAATAAATAACGGCATACAAAGTTGATGAAACACCGTTTTACAGGTTTGTTGTCCAACATATTACCAAGGCATATTGCCAAAACATATTACCTTGTCCAGCGTATCCTTCCGGCTTTTGCCACCTTCAAGATACTCTTTTCGAGCGAGCACGTGGTTCAATTTTCGCCGCCTCACATCGTTGGAGGTGATGGTGTGGAGGATACACCATCAAATACGATTCTAAGCACCCAACGCTCGAGCTTGCAGGTCTTCGTTCTTCTTTTTTCATTCAACGCTTATTATGTGATCAATCAATGAAATTTCAAGCGATTCAGTAACATCGATGTTTTGGACAGTTTTTCCAAATGCTAATCCTTAGTTACATTCAAATACCTAAAATTAAATACTGAAATCTGTTTTCTCCATAAAATAAAATGTATCCACAATAAGTGACAAATTGTAAATAAATTGTGGGATTACGTAGGATTGATTTATTATCTTCGCCGCATGTATTCTTCAACTAAATTATTGCGGTGTAGACACTGATGTAATTCCACTCTTTTATTTGAAAACAGGCACCTTAAAAATATATGAATAGATCAGTAAATACGCAATCATGTTGAGCTTGACCCCATATTAAGACCAAATAAAAGTCATTCATTGTTAATCATGTTTATAGATAATCTTCTTTCAAGACTTTTGCGTTTAAGCACATGAATAAAGCTTTTACAGGCGTGTGTAGCCCATCCCGAAGAAAGTCGAATAACAAATGATTAACAAAGCAAAAATAGTTTTTTTTATCATGAATTCATTTTGTTATTTTTTGTTCAATGAGAAAACATTTGTTTTCATCGATTTTGGAGCTGTCAGATTGAGGATGCCATTGACGAGTAAATGACGTCAAATGTTTGTAACTTGGACCTCAATAACTGATTGTTATAATGAGTTATCAATGGGAGAAATTGAATGTACAAAAGAACTTGTTATTAACCCGTATAGGTCTGAGTGAAAGTAAAAATACTAAAACCCTCACCGCTCGGCGATTTCTTAATGGATTCAAATGGTTTTTTTGTCAGTGTACTGGTAAACATATCTAGTTTCTAGAAGTGGCCAGAGGAACGCGGAAATATTCATGTGGCCGGAGTTATTCCGGTGGGTCACTGGGTCAGGTCGGGTAAGAAGAATGTTGTGCGTTTGATCCCCTGCAGGTAGGCAAATTTTAAGTCACAGATAATTTCCGGAATCTGCTATAATATGGCTACTATATCAAGGAATTTTAAGAAAATTGCATCTGTTTAAATATTTTGAGAAACGATTGAATTTGATAACTATGAACCTTGCTTTTGATAGATCCGACAAATGAACATTTTCGGGTCCACGGGATGCCTCAAATTTATGACAAAGTGGCCTATTTGTATGTAATCTAAAGTTAACAATTATGTTTGATTTCTACTTTTCGAGAATTCAAACGGTTTAGTATTCAACAAATTTTTAGCCGGTTCTTCCGGGCATTAAGTCCGAGTGGCCACATCCGGTAAAACAAACAGGAAACAAACAGTGAAAAACTCTTCATTTATCATGTTGAATATCAGATATTAACGATTTATGCAAATTGAAATCATTTTCATTGCAAATAAATAAAAATAACTTGGCATGTCCCAAAAATAGCCATTTTTTACCCGACTTGACCCAGCTGAATTACTCCGGCCACAGAAGTATATCCGAGGTCCTTTGGCCACCTCTAGAAACTAGATATGTGTGCCTGTATACTGACAAGAAATCATTTGAATCCGTTAAGAATTCACTGAGCAGTTTTGCTTTCACTCAGGCCTATACGAGTTAACCTGTTCCAAATGATAACACAATGAGATATTCTTAGTATATATTTTGTTATCATAATTGTTATGTTGTCTGTTTATTTAACAAAACTCTATGTTATCAAATGCTATTTATCCAATAACTCAACGTGTTATCTTTCAACGGTGCTCGGAATGTGTCTCCAGTTCTGGGATTTCCTATGATGATTGGAAAACTCTGCCGCAAACGTAACTATAAAAGTACTGACTTGATTCAGCTAGAATGCTGGATTCCATATAAGGTATAAGGTAGTAATGTGGACACAAATGGAAAAACATTCATTATTTGAGACTACTGCAGAAAACTTTGTAGTCTCCGTAATTTTTTATTTTCATCGTAGCTAATGTTAAAGTCGTCATGTCACTCCTGTCAAGCTAATTTCTTAAAACTATTTTCACGTAAAACTGAGAAATTCAAAGCATTCCCAAATCAACAGAATTACAAGTGATTACTTTAGAATTAAAATACTTAAAAAGGTATGCTGAATGATCGTGGAAAAGTTCTTCATTACCTTTCTGCCGTAATATACCGACTAGGAAAGAGCCTATTTCTCAGCTGTTATGACCTGAGACCTTTCTTTGCCAATTGACCATTTTTGCATTCTCTTGTGGCAGGTACGAAGATACCTTTTACTCTGGGAAGTCGAAAACATTTCCTCAACCAATGCGATTCGAGCCCATGACACTCAATTTGGTCTAGCTGTATAGCTGCGCGTTTACCGCTACAGCTATCATGGAATACTGAGCTGAAACATACTGTCTTTGTCCCAGTTGGAACGTTTAATGAGAAAGAAGAAAACCAAGCGGTCGTATGAATAGCTAGCTATTCTGAAGTGAAAAGTGAAATTTATGATTATATAAAATGCGGCATACCGCCATGGACTGGTCATATTGTAAGAGTGTACGTACTGATCGCTAGTATATGCTAAAACTAAAGGGCGGTCGTTTCGGTGTTCTCAATTTGGTGGACCCCTCGTACGCCAACTAGCTAAACAGTTTGCGAAAATGCCCATTTTTTTATGAATCTTGGGTAATTCATCACGTAATATGTGTCATGTTCCCCTTGGAACACATAGCAAACTTAGTGGCATCGTATAGAGGAAAGATGTAGCTTTCATTTAATATTTAAAAAAAATTTGACGGCCGTTTTAAGTTTGGCCGCCATCTTAAATTCCGTAAAAAAGTTGTTTCATCATTGATCGTTTTGAGATCACTACCAGAAAGCTACGAAAAAACTGAGTAAGATAGGCTACAAAAACTAGGTGAGCAATGGTGCTAACCCTATGAAATGAACGATTTTCTGAATCATGTTCTACGATTTTGACGTGGCGAATGAAATCAATGCAAACATAATTTTTCGTACAACAAAGGAACAAGATTTCAATCTTTGTTTTTTTTTTAGTTCGAGTCAAGTATTTTTTTTATTTTGATTGAAAATATCCATCGGCCATCTTCGATTTTGACGCCATCTTGATTTTATAGTAGTAGAATGAGGTGTAGAATGAGAAGTAAAAGAATGAGGAAAGTATTTCTGATGAATTTTTTAATGTAAAATGAAAGCTACATCTTTCCTTTATACGATGCCACCAAGTTTGCTATGTGTTCCAAGGGAAATGTGACAAATGTTCACTGGATACATACAACCCAGTTTGTGCCGAAAAAACTACATGAGATGGCTTTGAAATTAGATGTATAGGCGAAAAGGGTAAAAATGGGTTTTCTTGCTTCTTTTTTTAAATAAGTTTTAGGTGTAATCTTGAATTTCTATTTCTACTCAAAAATGCACTGCAATCAAAATAATGTCGAAAACCCTATATGTCAGTGCTTTCAATTTTGGTTCATATGCAAACAGTTAAATATAATAAAGTATTTCTTAGTTTTTTTTCAGCGATTGAAATTTTTATTGTAGTGATTGTATTGAGTGTAATCGATTTTTTTGTTTCTAATCAAACAATTTCTCTGCAATTCTACAAGTAAATTTGTTTCGAAAAAATATCAAAAATGTCTCAGTGAACAACATTACAAAAGGAAATATTTAACTAGGACGTTCCTTTCAAGAGATAAAACTGATCAAGATCAGTTAAAAGTTGTCTATATCAAACTCAAAGTTATAAAAATGTAGTGCAACTTATTCCAAAATACTTTGCCGAAGATTGCAAACCTCTAGCTTACATATCCAGAGCACTGAAGGTTTTGACATGTGAAATCCTCGATTCACATAAATCTGCCTCGTTTGGGATGCTCGACTTTTTTTTTTGCTTCACATGCATTATTTGTCTAGTTATCTTGGGTCATTCGAATTTGAAAAATCTTAAGTTATAACATTTGCGATACAATTTGACACAATTCTCATGCCGCTTTTATGCGCTAAAAATTGTGTATTGGTCTAATTGCTCTAGGAAATAGTTGAATACCTCTAGAATCATTTATTTACCGTACTATACTATGGAATATGGACATAAGATATGAGAAAGAGTAACGAAAATTGGTTGAACCGTTGCTAAGATATGGTCAATTGAATTTCAAGGTACAACTGATATTTGATCCCGGGGCTCCTAGTGTTAAAGGATCCCGACTAGAGGTACATATCAAAAATATAAAGAAAATTTACTAGAATATGATATGTTTCTTCCCCAAACTAACATAGTTTTTAAAATAATTACAAATTTCAAAATGTGAATAATGTAAAAAAAGAAAAGATTTCGGCTCTGTTATGCCCTACGGCGCATGAGCCTGCCAAATAAACGAGATAAGTAAAAAAAATGATATGCATATCACAGATAACAGACGTTGAAGTCCAATTTTAAAACTGTGTAAGACAATTAATGATCATTTTGAATGGCAACACAAGTAGCAACATCGTGGTGGCGCTATCATCGCTAAGTTCCCATGACGATGTCGGTGGTTAATATGAACTATATCAAGATACTGATATTCACCATTGATTGACGCAATTCGCTGTCTGGCGACGCTAGTGATTGCAAGGAGTTTTCAATTTGAATATTTACACAGGTTTTCAGAAAATTTGTGTTCTAGCATTAACATCTGTTATCTGTGTGCATATCTTATTATGATATAATTTTGTTAGGCACCGTTATTCAAAGAAAGTATTGAAACAAAAAATAACATAATATGTCATATTTGATGAATATATTTCTATTTGTTTATTTTTAACAATTTTATAATAACATTGAATACCTACATATCTGTGCATTTCAATAATTTATAATACACCCGATTCTGTTTTTGCACGGATTTTTTTTACACGGCCGTGCAAAAAAGTTTCCATACATTTTTTTCCGCCAAAACCTTATTTTTGCATGAAACGTCGAGAAATGGTGTTACTTTTTTTGCACGGTTTTTGAAATTTTGAACTGAAAACTTTTTTTGCACGGTACGCATCCCCCGTGCAAAAACAGAATCGGCTGTATTTGGAAATATATTGCGCACTGGACTATCCCAAAAAAAATTACAAGTGCGGAAACGCTAATGAAAGTGCGCGATTGCATCAAATCGAGTCAGTGTTTTCAGCGGGCTTATTATCCACAATCCAAAGAATAAGTGCTCTGAAGACACCAATATGATTCGATGCAATTCCGCACTTTTATTCGTATTTTCGCACTTATGAAGCCGCATTTTGCAGTTCAGTAGTGAAAGAAATACACAATACCTTTTTTCTAGGTTTACGATTATTGTTTTTATTAAATGTGTTTCCATCCAGATCATTTCAATCAACAAGAGTTTTTGTCTTACAAAGCGAAATGTATATATTTTTCATTTGGAGAGTATGAAATAAAGTCTCTTGGGTTTGTTAAACCACCCAAGCGGTAACAAAATGTTATTATCTTAATTAAATTATTGACTAATTGCAAGTGATTGAAAACTGGCTTATTGCGTTATAAGCCCAATTTTAAATTGCATGTTTTATATAAAAACATACATTTTTCTGTCTATTGTTCTAAATATAAACTGAATGTGTCGTCCCGTATATCAGACAGTATTACAGTTCTGATAGTTTGTATCGAAAATTATAACTATGTTTGATATGTTTTTGATAGGTTTACAACTTATTTTGTTATATTTATGTTACAATTTATACAAATGTTTGTTATGTTTTAGTTATTTTATCAACATACTGCAACAAGTGTGTAAAAACCTATGTTTCATAAAAATGTTATATCATTATAACATACGTAGATATTATTTTGTTATGTACTCAAAGTCAAATCGAATAAAGTACAACAACTTTGAAGAAATTAATCTCGCGAAAGAAGCATCAAACGACTGTACATTTTTTTTAGTTTTATGCACTAGCGTCAAATTTAACATAAGAAGATCGATTTCCATCCACAATCGTTATTTCTATAGATTAGAACCAGAGGTTGAATTCTGAAAATAATCTGAAGTATCTCTCACTTATCGCGCTCTGTAACAATCATTATCCGCAACATATTATGAGAGTATGTTTATCGTCTACACCCTACTGCTACAACCAAAGATGGTTAAAAAGAAAAAGATGATCGACTCTTTATTTTGCCATATATTTTGTCGACGACACGTTATTCAAGTAACACTACTGCCATCTGTTGAGTCAAAAGCGCGTAAACATTATATTCAGCTAAATTAAAATCATCGTGCAATCAAAAAACGAAAAGTGGAAAAAATCAAAACAACCACGCTTAAAAATTGTTACACAGAAGTGCGTTCGACTCACATAACATCAGGCTTCTCTTGAACAACACAAAATTTGAGTAATTTTTATATATACTAAAAACTGTTCATGTGCTGTTTTTTTTCTTTTTCTCACATTTTATGCCATTTAGAGATGATTGGCAATGTCGCACATCCTCGTTTGAGCTGTGTACCTGTTTTCAAGCGTGAATGTCATTGACGAACACCTCAACATCTGGTGGTCACTAGGAGAACATTGCATATTAGTTGGCTTTTGACTCACCAGAGCGGCACTATTCATGTCGCCTAGAAAACACGAGAGTCGGTTATCTTTTTCCTTCTAACCATCTTTGCTACAACTCTGATTATGTCGGGGGAAATAGTGCATGACAAAAGCCATCTGTACAAGCTCCAAACTTAGGGGACACTATTGATATCAGCTGTTTGGGATTAATTTATCATTTCAGTTAAGTATAACATCTACCCCCAATGGCAAATAAGGGAGAAAAATGGCTTTTATATTTGCTCTCTTTTTCTTTGCTGAATTTATCAAGCTCGTTACAACTTGCAAAGCATTGTCGATCATGGACCGATACAGATGCGACAATTTTCATAGCTTGCTTTGAATTCCAGAACGAGTTTTCCAATGTCTGATAGTGCCATTGAAATCTTGAGCTGTTGAATAACATCCTAACTTCTCCCATCGTTAGAGATGGTTGGTTAACATTGTCTGATCGCATCCGTCCGTCAAGATCCTCCCCTTCTTATCCCTGCACATTTCAACTCGCGGCTCGACGCCTTTAAGGGATGCGTTGAGCTTCTTGTAGATTTTCCATGTTTCTTTAGAACAGTACAACAATTCCATCCTTTGGCATTCCACTTCCTCCGGACGGTGCTTTTTGTCCTGAAATAGGTGGGTTTGCTGTTTCCGCTTCGTTCCATGCCGCGTACTAAACTGCATCATTACAGCCCGCGTTGAATTCTTCTTATTCTATGATTCCTCATAGAAACAATCGTTTCTTTTACTTCGTGCTATGTATTCAATAATGCCTCAGCTGTGCCATTTATGCCTACTTCGACTGTCATCCATCAGTCCTCAAGTTGACATGGATGTTTCAATCACACTAGATTGTATTGAGGCGGGCATCGGTACCGTACATCGTTGATGACAACAGAGGTACTCGCGTTCCTGCTTCCATAAATGCTTCCGGAGTGAACTTCCTGAATGTATTGAGCGATGTGCAGTTCCACGTACCGAGTTTTCAATCATTAGTCTATTTTCTTCTCTGTAGTCTTTGTCTTGTTGGTATATTTTTACGATTGGCTTGCAGGGCATGCAATAATTCCGGCGGACGATTCTCCCTAAATGTACGTAGGGTCATAGTGCACAGTTTAGCTTAAAATCCTTTGCTGGCACTTGGACGATGGTCAGCCGCCCGAATAGTTTTTCGGTCCAAGGCGGGAATCGAACCCATATGATGCGCCAATATGCCTTGGTGATACTAACCGCACGGCTACGAAGTTGTTAGTTGGTTCAATTCTATTACGAACAATGAATGTTCTCGAAATTTTTATTGACCTAAAACCATTATTTTGGGTTCTAAGTTCTAACCGTGAGATTTGATGTCATTTGTGAAGTATCTTGGATTATTTCGTAGTATATTTTGATAACTTTGTTGTTGTTATCAAAGTTATGTAGAGCAACTTTGAACTTAATGGTATCGAATATCAGATAAAGTCATTAGTCATTCGGTATCGAATGTTAGATAAAGTCAAACGTTGCTTATATTGAAATCCATATTTTTGGCGCCAAAACATGATACGGTATTGAATGATATTGTTGAGCCAAACGAGGAGAGTAATTATCGACTCATCTTTCTTTACAAGCTTTATATATGACGTCAAACAAAATTTTGCGAGGTATCACGCCTAATGGGCATACAAACAGGAAAATGTACAACCGAATTGCTGACCGATTCAAGGTATATAATCTAATCTTCGAACACATCTAGTTATACGGTTCGTTTAGTACACAAAACCGTTTTATTCTAATTAGGTAATTTAGAGCCAATAAAACCCCGAAAACTAAAACTCAAACCGGCTAGTCGTCTCGATTGCCGTCCAGTGCACCACAATCGCCACCACCCCAGAAGTGTTCCTGCAAACGGATAATAACAAAACTTGCACCCCCTACGGTCCGCGTTCGGGTGGACGTACCCCGCGAATGATGTTGATCGCAGTGAAGTAGCTAGGAGTTTCGGGCCACGGTGCGAAGTCTAGTTTTTTTCGGAATATGAGTCTGTTCGAAATTTGAACAAAACGGTATAAGATAAGGATAACTTAGATAATTTTCTATGCTCACAAAGAATGTTGTGAATTTGGTTGAAAAATCTCTAATTTTTCATTCAAGATATCACCAAGAACTTATATAAACATTTTGAAAATTCTGTCTAGATTGATTTGCTTTGCTTCATTATAGAGACTCTCTGCTGGATGGGATCTTTTATCAAAGATGATCGTTTTTCACATGAGATTTGATATTTGTTCTAAATATTGCTTTGAATTCTGAATAAATTCTTGTTGTATTTTTATTCTCAGAAATGCTAGAAACTTATGTACATCAATTATAATAAATATAGAGAAATTTTAATATTTAAAAAGTTATCCCATCTTTACAGTTGTTTCCATGAATTCTACAGCTGCTCAATCAAGGATAGATTATCAATTTGGTGAGCTCGTTTCATGCTTTTATTTTAAATGTGCAATATATCTTGGCACGTATTTTCAGCATGACAACGGTAGTAACATTACTTGAATGAATCGATTAAAAAAAATGAACATTTATCACTTGATCAGGGGGCTCCTACATATTGCCAATTCGGGACCATTTCAAATCTGACTTTTCCAGCTGCATTTTCACAGGTTGGTTTGGTTGAACAAGGGGTTTTGATTGGTATCAAGAACTTTACCATGATTTTGGGGCCCCTAGGAATCCGAGGTCCGATGCGGCCCATACTCGCCGCACACCCCTAGTCACGCTACTGATTGATCGCGATGTGCGCGATGGCTGCCAGCTGGATCCAACCAACAATGGGGGAGGACGAGGCGATATCCAATTCACTCAATTCAAAATATAAATCGTCACAACGGTGGACTCAGGTTTCTAGTTCTGTTTGAAACTTTGATCCGACAAGACACACGGTCTCGCGCGCGCGGATTAGTCTCTTTCTCCATACGAACGCAATAGTGATACCTAATAACGAATTGGTAATGCCTAAATTGCCGAGCTTTGTGAGGGTGGGTTTGGCCTGAAAAGTGTCTGATAAGCTATTTCGTGAACACGTTTCAGACGAAAAACAGTGCCTAATCGCTTGAATGGTGTTCCACAGTTATACACGTGTAATTATTTATAACTGTCTCTGAATTGGTATTGTGTACGGCGAAATGTCCTGTTTCGGAACTATCCATCGGTGTTGTAGAAGCACATCGTGACACTTCGGAACAAGCTATTAATTATCAATTTATGTGCTTCGTGAGTGGAATGGTTACTGGTAGTGGCCGGTCAGACTTGTTAAGGTCATTGTTGTCGGATGGATAATGCAAACTGGTTTGATCATCGCTCTCAACGGTGTGCTGTCTCGAGGTTCAATGACAATATGGAACATGCATTAGGATTCAATCGCCGTATTACCTACTACTGCACACACCCGCTCTAGAAGTGATTCTCAGAAAATAATGGCCAAACAGTCAAAAGTTTTTCAACTACCACTAAGATTGGACACAAAAAAGCCGTCGAGATAGTAATCGACCAGCCACTGTTGCGTTGCCGTCTCGCAAAGTTGAATTGAATTTTCAAATTAAATCCAATTTAGAAAGGTTCTCCTCGCTGCAATTTGAAACACGATTGTTCCACCGTTATACTGTACAGTGGGGCAAAGTTGGGTGAAATACAACTTGAAAACGTAGTGGAGACGATTTTTTTTTGAACAGCTTTATGGCTTATTTGGCTATTAGTTATTTTGGTCATTACAAATTAACTGTTAGCCAAACAAAAATTTATTTCTGACTCTTTGTTCCAAACAGGATCATATTTAATGTTTTCATCATTATTTCATCTAAGTGCATTAGACATCAAGAAAACTCAATTTTGATTGAGATTCAGAAATTTCTAGAATTTCTAAAGAGAAATCTACAGACAAAATTGTAATGAAAGCAAAAGATAGCTTCCAGCATATCCAGGCACCTTTTGTGGAGTTCGTAACGTAATGGCCAATCATGTCTAACATATAGTGTAACCTCCATGAGTCAATAGTCCATGAATCAATATGAATCAATATCAATATGAATCAATTAATCAATAGGAAATATAACGCCATCCAAACAATCAGCAATATTAATTTTTAAGATTATTCAGGATCAACACTGGTTCAGACGGTATCTACAGTATTGGACAAAACATTTGCAACTTTTTCGGTTTTCCATACAAAATGACCAACTTTGATAAACTATATCTCGGTTATTTTTGGACCGATTTGAATGAAATTTTCACAGAATATCAAACACAACTTGAATTTTAACATATATTTTTGAATGATTTTTCCAATCACAAGTTGAAAAGCAGTAACGGTTTGACTAAAGTGAATTTTTTGACGATTTTTTATAATTGACATAACTAAACATATTGAAGGAATAGCTTCATGGTATCTTCAGCAAAGTTGTAGATTTTGACGAGATGAATAAGTTTGCTGAAGACAGTTTTTGTGTAGGGCTATCAGCTTTTGAGATAAAAAGTTTTGAATTTTTCGTCGAAAATTACACTTTAGTCAAACCGTTATTACTTATAAACTCGTGATTGGAAAAAATATTCAATAATGTATGTTAAAATTCAAGTTATATCTGATGTTCTGTGAAAGTTTCATTCAAATCGGTCCATAAATAACTGAGATCTTGCTTACCAAAGTTGGTCATTTTGTATGGAAAATCGAAAAAGTTGCAAATGTTTTGTCCAATGCTGTACATACTTTTCTACGTTTTTTTTTTCTCTATTGAGGCCGGTCTGCATTCTTCCTCAGTTCATCTATTAGAATATGATCCAATTTTGATTCTGTGTGCTGTGATGATATCCAAGTGTACTACTCTATTACATATGCGACTGCAAACAAATTTACTGGATCTCATGAAAAATAGATAATGCAGATTCGTATCCCGCCATTCGAAAACCTTTTCGTAATAGAAATATTTTCGAATTTCAGAGCATAGAGTACTTCGTGCTACACGATAAACACTAGATTCCTGTTGAGGTTTTTAAAAGAGCCTAAAGAGAATCCTGTTGAAACTCTTGAGTAACTGGTAATTTTTGGCAGATTTCAGAAAAAAAACTTTGACAATAATATTTTTTGTCTATTTCTTATAATATATGGTCGGCGTTAAGTCAGAGAGGATCAAGTACACAAAACTTGGGAAATTTGGATTATTCTTTATTTAGATGCGAAATTACCTTACCTCCATACCACTTTGATCAGATTTGATGAATGTTAAAAACTGCGAAAGATATATAAGAAATTTACTTTGGATGATCAATAAAAATCCATAAAAGTATGCAGTCAGAGTGGACCAAGTGCTTATTACCATAACAGTGAAAATCATCAGCAGCGCGCTAATGAATGCGAGAAAACGAAAAACATTCCAAGTGTTTTGTCAGTTTTTTTCTCATCGAATTATTCGTCTTCTCGTCCATCAATAGAAATTCATAAATATTACTTATTTCGATGCACTTGATTTTGATTTTTGACCATTTACCACATTTGGATGGGTGGTCAGAAATTGCAACACTTTCTGTGCAGAAAGAGCGAACCAATTGTCAAAAAGCAATAAACTGCTTGATTATTGCGTTTTTTGAGTCGATTTCAGAGCCCGATAGAAGCTGTTGGTAGTTCTATGGTGTCTAAATGGAATATTCTAGAACCCGCGCATTGGACCAGTATATTTTGGCCGGCACTCAAGATTTTCACTTGGTGCACTCTGACTGAACGCATATTTGAATATTGCTGGTCTTCAATGTCCTGAAACCTGCAACACTTTAATTTTCAAGCTATCGTAATGCCACTGATTTTAGGATTGAAGATATGAATTATTGAATAATTTACTGTACTGATGTCGAAGGATGTTGATAATCTATTTATCTTAGAGATATGCACCCAGTTTAACCAGACAAGCATTGAATGATTGTTATTTTCCTAGAAATTGTTCAGTCAGGGTGAACCAAATCACTAAACGGTGGTCTTCAGTGCAGTCAGAGTGAACCAAGTGCACAGAGTCCATCAAAAAATCGTTCTATTAGAGGTTTGTATTATGTTTTTTCAAGATTATTACTTCACATCATATGGTTTGAAAGTAACTTAAAGATGTGTAGAGATATTGAGCCGATATTTTAACGAGTTGAAAAATTACAAAGTGTTAGACCCATTTCTCAAAATATTCAAAATGTCACTTGGTCCACTCTGACTTAACGCCGACCATATAAGAATAACGTTTTATTATTAAGTTTCAATTAAGGTTGATAATGCTTCTTAACACCACCAAAGTTCAGCAACATGGTCTAGGACAGCGTGTTGTCTTAAACTCTGTCAACGCATCATTGAACAAAAAGGCAAGGAAAACAGAACGAGAACGAAGTGGGGATGTAGTTTTTCCCATATTTTTAAAACCCTCAACAGGAATCTAGTGTTTATCGTGTTGCACGATGTACTCTATGCTCTGGAATTCGACAATATTTCCATTACGAAAAGATAAACGAGAATTTTGTAAAAAAAAAAGAATGCATCGTGAGGCTTGTTATATTCGGAAGGGTCACTCAAAAGTTTTTCAGATTGTGCGTTAATGTGAACATAGGTGAACATAGCACAATGGTCGGAAAAAAACGAAGTTTGGCCAAAACTAGTTTTATCGCCTTAATCGATGAAATATGTAATCTGAATATGTTATTTGGCGATTTCATTGTTTCAGAAAGGGTTATTCACATATTACGTAACTTTTTTTTTAAAAAGGTTTTTTTTATTAGAAATGCAATCAAATTTGGCTGAAAGCACAAATTTTGTTTGTATTTTAACGAGTTTGATCAAAATATGTATGAAGAGTGGTTAAATATATTTTATGTCAACTTTGTATGAAAACTATCACCAAAATGTAGGAAATTATTGAATTATTCAAATAGCACTAACTTGTAAATCAGCAAATTTCTACAAAATATTTAAACGTTTTTTGTAAGATCTAAGGATGCATTTAAAAGTGCAATATTCAAAATGGCGGCGACATGACGCGACAAGAGTTGTTTTTCATGTTCAAAATAAATAAAATTACTAAAGTGTAATATTGAACAGTATTAAAGCTTCAACCAAATATTTTTTTCCATCTTCATGCTCGATAATAGTGTTGAACCATAAGCTTTCAGATAGTGCGTAACTTTGGGAAAATATTGCATTCCTTAAATATGAATTTTGTACTTTATTTTATTGTTGCATTTTTAAATTTTTTGACTTCAGCCAGTTTGACGTCATAAAAGTCGAAGAAATTTAAATTTCAGTTCAATTTCAATTAAGAATCATAATAATATAATACATGAGGTATATTTTTAAATCATAAAAAACCATAAAAATCTCAAAAAAGTGTTTTGGTAGTTTTGGCCGCTCCTTTATATGGAGCCCGACCATTGTGCATAGGTGCCATCGAGAAGAGGATCCAGATATCCTCCCTTACCGATACACTTCCGCTCAGATCACTTGAGGATTTGCAATTGCGTAGCTATTTGTTTTTTTGTCTAGAAGGGGCCCAGGGTTGACCTACTATATTTTGGTGTCAGAGATAAGATATCCGTCGCAATGATGACGATTTCTGAGAATTACTTGTTTTTTTTGTACAATTTGGCCATTGTACTTTTCAGATTTTTTTTCAACTCAGGATTATCTTCAGGAATGCTTTGTTAGGAAAATTTCTAAAGCTTGGTGAACTTGGAAGGTTCACTAGTTGCCCTGAAAATACATCATTTACTCTTGCAACGATTCTTCCCAGAGCTTCTCAACAGGAAACATCAGCTTTTCTTTCATGGTTTTTGCTAAAACTTCTCTTAAGTTTTCCCTAGAATTGCAATCTAGAATATCTCTTACAAATCTTTTGTTAATTTTTCATAAATTTTTACCATGGAATATCCCAACAAAATATTTACATTAAAAGGATAGAGAAACTTTAAAGTAGATGGAGTACCGTGTACCTTTTAATTCCGCTCCTAAATGCTTATCTTTGACAGATACGCGTATTTCGACTACCACTTGCAGTCTTCTTCAGTGTCAGTTATAGTATGATAGACTGCAAGTGGTAGTCGAAATACGCGTATCTGTCAAAGATAAGCATTTAGGAGCGGAATTAAAAGGTACACGGTACTCCATCTACTTTAAAGTTCCTCTACTTGAGATTCTGCTCAGAGGATTCGAACATTCAAAAAAAAAAGAAAAGAATTAAAAGGATATTTCCGTAGGTTCAGAATCCTGCAGGAATAACCTAGACATTATTTTTCATGTTTCTCTAGAGTCTAGGGTTTGTTTTAGGCTATCTTAAAGGATTTGCCAAACGATGTTATGAATTTCATTGTACATTTTTCTATTACATTACCCCAAAACTATTTCATGATCGATAAAATTAATTAGATATTCCTCCATTACTTCCAGAAACATAAAAAAATACTACTACCTTTTTTTTAAATTGCAGATAAATGTTCCTTGTTGTTGGAATCCGTTAGAGGATTCTTTTACAAAAACAACAAGACAAATCATAAACTTTTCCATTTTTCTTCAAAGAGCAGTGAAGATAATTTCTGCATTCTTCTTTAATTTTCATTAGAAGCATTTTTTTTTGAATTGCTGAGGAAATGCATTTACGAATTTAGAATGAAATTGTCGAAAATTGGGGAATACTCCTCAAGTCTTAGATCTATCTTTGATTTTAACTAAAACATTACTGTAAATTCTTTAAAGTATTTTGCAAGTACTTCTTCATACTATAATTGCATGAGGGCCTTCTCAATAATTTTCTTAAAAAGATCCATCATCTTTCAGAAATTCTGCCAAACCTTATACAATAATTTCATCAAAAACAACGGAAATAGGCATGTTGAGTTATTACCGTGAAAAGGGATAACATTGACCAGTAGGTTAACATTGATCGGGATGTTTTTGTGAAAATCAAGTTTTGTTTGTGCTTAAATTTTTCAACTTTTCGAAACTAAGATTTCCTTGAGTATGAATGACACTTCTAAAGAATCATGTCTCACCTAAGTTCTGCAAATGATATGAGCAAGAATATGCGCTGTTTACTAAAAATGGAATCGTCATAAACGATATCGTTGTCAAAACGTGGAATATCTTTGGAAAATTGCCTACATTTAGCAGTATTCCGCAGTTCAAGGTATTTATAACTTTCAAATAACTCCAAAACAAATTACTTGTAATAGTTTGGCCTTCATATTCGGCTTCAGGTGCTATGATTTTAGTATCTAATGACATTTTCTATATCACCGATCATTCTTTGCATGGATGATCAATGTTACCCCATATCAGCTAGATAAAAAAATAACATAGAATATTTTTAAAACATGCTTTAAACTTCCAGTAAACTAAATATGGTATATAGTTACAAGCGATGGGTACCAGTACTTGTTTTAAAAATGGAAAACTTGCAACATATGCATTTTCAATTGAAAATATCAATAAATACCTAAAAAAAAAATGATCAATGATCCCCGGATTGCGGTACTCAACGAAATTGAACGAAATGTCCGATAGAATTTCTTTATTGAACTGGTTTAGCCGGAGTTATTTCAGAAACTCTGGGATTGCACCAGAATTATACCTCAGAATGGTGACAAAAAACAATGCTACTTCCACCAAGAATAACTTAACGCTATTCTGCCTCTAAAATGTTGAAATATTTTTTCCAAAATTATTTCAAGAAAAGTCTTTTGAAATGTTATCATAAATATATTCGTAAATTCATTCAGGAATTCCAGCAAAATTTGGCAATATTCAATTTTCTAATCTGAAATATTTAATCGGCAGTTTTTCTTATAAACTTCTGCAGAGGATTTGAGAGAAATATTTAAAATAATTCGAAATAAGTTGATGTAATGGTAACTTGTTTGAAAGTTTACTTAAATTCAATAAATAATTCTTATTTTCAACAAAAACTTCCAATAATTTTGCCCTCGATAAAATTTAACAATTTTAACTATGCATGAACAGTTCCTGTCCAGATTAATTTTGAATTTTGGACATTTTCTGATTGAGATTCTTAAATGGAATGTATTGGACAAAACCATTCCGGTACCACAACGAGTGGATTTCCATACTAAAAAAATAATTTAAATTTCATGGGGCACTTGATGATCCATTTTTGAAGGTTTCCTTTCTAAATTTCTGGTGTACATTTGATTAAATTCATGAAGGAATTTGCACCAGAATTTGTGAAAATTATTCGAAGTAATACGTATTAGAATTTATATACGTTTTCTACAGTTTTTCGAAATTAAAGTTTTTTGGTTTCCATCGTCAAGACTTTACAATTCGTGTTTTTCGATTAGCGATGCAAAAAGTATCAATCTCTAATTATTCAACTTATATATTCTAGTGACCCTGGTATCACTCCTACAAATACACGCCAGTTTAATTTTATATTGAGATTTGTACTGCTTCTCCTTCTTGGTTTACAGTATTACATGCCAGTTCTAGTGCGTAACACTCTCGACAATAGAATGAAATTTGTTATAAGAAACGTCATCGAATCTGTCATCATTCGAATTGTTATTGCTGTGATTGCAGTGACTCTGCGACGATAGCGATCACCTCACGCGCGATTAAATAATAATTAATCTCTTATTTCAACAAAACAGAGAGAATTTTGTTCAGAATTCTTTGATGGGTACCTACCGAAATCCCTTCAATATTATCTGACAGCATTTCTGATATAGTATGTGGTGGGTTCCCCTAATGACTTTTTGGACAAGTTCTTTGACATTTTTTCCATTGTTAATATAGAAAATTCAATAGACTTCTGTAGAAAATGTTGATTTTGTTTGGGGAATGAGGGGCGATTTATGGTGGAGTTCCGGAACAAAATGATGAGAAAATTAGGTATAAACCATTAACAACTACCGAAAAACTAAACGTTACATATACCGTAATCCGGGGTAACATTGATCATTTTTTTGAATGTTTCTTAAATATTTCATTTGAAAATGCATATGTTGCATATTTTATATTTTTAAAACAAGTACTGCCACCCATAGCTCGTGACTGTATACTGTACTTTGTTTTTTGAAAGATTTAAGCATGTTTTAAGTGATTTTTTGATTTAGCTGATATGGGGTAACATTGATCACCTATGTAAACAACGTTCGATAATATTGAAAATATCGTTACTTACTTGAATCATGGCCCCCGAAGCCGAATATGAAGGCCAAACGCTTACAAGTCATTTACATTTTGAGTTATTTTAAAATTAAAAACACTACGAACCACGGAATACGCCTAAAGGTAGGCAATTTCCTTAGGGATTTCTATATTCTTTACAGTAATTCGTTAATGTTGCCTAATTAAGCTTACTTATGAAAGTTTTGACAACGGAATCGTTTTCGGCGATACCATTTTTAGTAAGAACCGTATATTCCTTGCTCTTATCGTTTGCAGAACTTATGTGAGACATGAATCTTCGGTAGTGTCATCCTTACCCATTGAAATCATTGTTTCGAAAAGTTGACACATTCACGCATAATGTACACGCAATTTTCGCAAAAATTCTCACTTACATAAACTTATGAGCATAAGAAAGAGAAGCACCATTCGTGACTTGGAAATGTTCCATCAATAAACAATGATACGAACTTTTTACGAGATGAGTTATTCCGATCAATGTTACCCCGCTGATCAATGATACCCCGGATTACGGTACTTTGCAATTGGATTAAATGGACAAATTGATGTGAAGTTTGCGAAGAAGTTACACGTCTTCTCGGTGAGAATCGAACTCACGACTCCCTGTTCATTAGATAGGGCGTGTTACCCCTACGCCACGAGAGGATTCATGGACGCAGAAGGTAATCTGAATTCGATTTCAGCTCAATAATCACGTGGTCCTCTTTCGTAAAGTGCACCTCTTTCAAAAGAATTAGATGCCCATTCAAACACAACGCTTTCTATTTAAATGCAATGGCTAGCCCGAGAGCGCATTATTATTAGGTATTGAAATACCCGTCAACGACGTGCAGGCTGAGATTTCTATAGTGCGGGCTTCCATTGGGTCGTGACGTTCTCAAACCTCCTTTTCCCGAGCAGCCTAGATAGCCGCGTAGTGTCGGTAGCGGTTGTTTTAACTGGCTAAGAATTAACACTACGGACTGCCTGTTCCGGTGGTAAAAGTCCACCTCACAGGTGACCCCTAATTTATGGTGTGATGCGTACCGTGCCTAGGAATGAATGGTTAGGGGGGTCTAAATAAAACCTAACCGCAAACGGAGCCTGCGGGGTACCAGGGCGCCCTCCACAGTATTGAGTCCTTCCTGTGCTACCCGGAGCAATGGTGCAGGTGACCTTGTGTTTCTCCGAGATAATCGGCTGCCCTTCTTCAGTCTCTATCCTGAGGCTTAATAAGGGTGGGATTATGAATATGTTGACATTTAATTTAAATTATCACCTATATGGATTCGCATTATGCGTTTTACACAGTGTATTCTGTGCTCTTTCGCCTTTGGCGACTTTAAATAGATACCGATCTGGTTTTTTCGTTGCTGGTCTTTTTCGTGCTGAGATTGCAAAAAGCTTAATCCTGCCTAGTTTGGGTAGTGGCTACGGTTAGGTTAGCTCAGATCAATCTTCAGCATAAAAGAACAGCAACGATCAATCTTTGCAGACTCATGCAAAATGGTGCAGCCCAAGTGGCGCTAGTTCAAGAACCCTACTTTCGTAGAGGGAACTTCTATTTAGGTAACCTTGTGGACCCAGTTTTTGCTACTTTCAGCAAACTTGAAATGGCAAACTCGCGCGCCATGCCCCGCGCATGCGTGCTTGTTAATAAAGCAATCGTTGCTACACTTATTTCTGAGTAACTACCAGAGATGTATGTGCTGTCACAATCGATGTTTCTGTTGGTGACCTCAACAGGAAATACGTCTATTGTTCGGTATATTTACCACATGATGAACCATCCCCAACGGATGACTTCAAACGAGTTGTCGTACACTGCGTAACAAAAGGCCTTCCGCTGATTGTGGGCAGTGATGCCAATGCTCATCACATCGTCTGGGGCAGCTCGGATATCAATTTGAGAGGCTCCAGTCTGATGGAATACTTAAGTAGTACAGACCTTGGATTACTTAACATAGGCAATCGCCCAACCTTCATGGTTTCTAATAGAGAAGAAGTGTTAGACATAACGCTCTGCTCGAATAGAATCAGTCACGAGTTGACGCATTGGCATGTATCAGATGAGGAATCATTATCTGATCATCGCTACATCAAATGTAACTGCGCAGACTTTGCGTTTTAGGAATCCCCGATCAACAAACTGGGAACTCTATATTGAATTGGTTGTGACCAAATTTCATGGATATTCTCCGTCCATTGAAAATCCAAGTGATCTGGATGATGCCGTTGATACTACAACATCCTACATTATGGAAGCTTTTGAAGAAGCATGTCCTCTGCGGTCTGTAAAGACTACAAGAGGGACCCCATGGTGGAATTCCGATCTGACTAGACTCAGGAAACAATGTAGAAGGAGTTGGAACAGACGCCGTTCAGCTGGATCAGAGTCGTTCAAGTCGGCTCGCAAGGCTTACAAGAAGGCTCTTCGTTCTGCTGAACGATCCGGCTGGAAAAACCTTTGTACAAATGTTTCCAGTTTGAGTGAAGTAAGTCGGCTGAACAAAATCCTTGCAAAGTCTAAGGATTTCCAAGTGAACGAAATTCGCTTACCTAGTGGTGACTTTACTTCTTCCGATGAAGAAGTTTTAGAATGTTTATTCAATACACACTTCCCCGGATGTGTGGACATAGCATCTACGGATGAACCAAATGTCTTTTCATGTAGTTACGAGTCTCTGGCCTCGGCTCGCAGTGTCGTAACTACTGAATCGATTCAATGGGCACTCAATAGTTTTGCTCCTTCCAAATCTCCAGGAGCGGATGGGATTTATCCTGTTCTGCTCCAAAAGGGATTTGAGTTTATCAAACATGTTTTGAAAAAGCTACTTGTAAGCAGTTTTGCTACCGGGTACATTCCCAAATCCTGGCGTGATATTACTGTAAAGTTTATCCCAAAAGGAGGACGTGCGTCGTATGAGGAAGCGAAGAGTTTTAGACCAATCAGTCTGACCTCTTTTCTTCTGAAATGTCTGGAACGCATTATCGATCATCACATCCGTGATGTTTATTTGGCAAACATGCCTCTTCATGTGAATCAACATGCTTACCAATCTGGAAAGTCCACAGTGACTCTTTTACACAAAGTTGTATACGATATCGAGAAAGCATTCGCTCAGAAGCAATCCTGCTTGGGTGTTTTCTTGGATATTGAGCGTGCCTTTGATAACGTGTCTTTCGATGCCATATTGGAAGCCGCACGAAACCATGGGCTACCTACAATGATTACCAATTGGATTCATCAAATGCTCAAAAACCGACATCTCTTCTCGACATTGCGTCAAGCAGCGATTCGAAAATTGAGTGTTTGCGGATGCCCCCAAGGGGGAGTCTTGTCACCACTTTTGTGGAATCTCGTAGCAGATACGCTATTGAGGCAACTCAATAATTGCGGTTTTCCAACTTATGGATTTGCCGACGACTATCTAGCTCTGATAGTTGGTATGTGCATAAGCACCCTATTCGACCTGATGCAAAGTGCTCTTCAGGTAGTCGAGAGTTGGTGTCGCCAATATGGCCTTTCGGTTAACCCGAATAAAACATCTATTGTTCTTTTTACGGAAAGACGAAACCGCGATGGAATTCGACCTTTACGTCTTTTTGGCACTGAAATTAATGTGACTGATCAAGTAAAGTATGTCGGAGTTATTCTAGATTCCAAACTTTTATGGACAGCTCACATTGATTTCAGAGTCAAAAAAACTTGCATGGCCTTCGGTCAATGCCGGCGAACCTTTGGTAAAACTTGGGGCCTCAAACCCAAATATACCAAATGGATTTACACAACAGTTGTTCGACCAATATTGGCATATGGATGTCTTGTGTGGTGGCAAAAGGGCGAAGTGAGAACAATCCAATCAAAATTGGGCCATCTCCAAAGGATGTGCTTGATGGCGATGTCTGGTGCGTTCTCTACAACTCCCACAGCAGCGCTCGAGGCCCTTTTTGACGTTGCGCCACTACACATATATCTTAAACAAGAAGCACTTTCTTGCTCTTACCGTTTATGGGTACTGGTTCTACTGGAGAAAAATCCAGTGAATCGTAGATCTACACACACTTCGTTGTTTCCACTTTTGGTGAATTGGGACAAAATTGTCCTTGCTCCAAGTGATCTCACAATTGCTTGTAACTTTCCTTACAGGACATTCACCACACAATTCCCTTCACGGGAAGAGTGGACGTCTGGCTATTTGGAAAGAAGTATATCAAACAATATAGTATGTTACACTGATGGCTCCCTTCTTGAAGGTAGAGCTGGTGCAGGAGTATATTCTCGTGAGCTAAGGCTGAATCAGTTTTACTCACTTGGTAGAAACTGCACCGTTTTTCAGGCGGAAATATTTGCTCTTATGTGTGGAGTGCAATCAGCACTTCAACAGCGCGTAATGGGTAAAGTCATATACTTCTGTTCAGATAGTCAGGCTGCTATAAAAGCTCTCGCTTCGGCCAACTCAAGGTCGAAGCTTGTTATCGCATGTCGAACTCAAATTGAGGAACTGAATTCAGTCAACTCTGTAAACCTTGTATGGGTACCAGGCCATTCTTCCATCGCTGGAAATGAATTGGCTGATGAGCTAGCTCGCGATGGAGCATCGCATGACTTCATTGGCCCTGAGCCGGCTATTCCAATTTCGAAGTGCTGGGTGAAGCTTCAGATAAACTCTTGGGCGGCAACTCAGCACAAGCAATATTGGAATAGTTTGGAGTCATGTCGTCAAACAAAATTGTACATTACTGAGCCATCTCCAAGGGTGGCAAAGTATTTAACAAATCTGTCAAAGCAGAATTGCAGTCTCTTGGTCAGAGCGTTGACAGGCCACTGCCGACTCAACTATCACATGGCAAATATTCAGCGTGCTGACTCATTTGTGTGTGATAGTTGTGACTCCGATTATGGAACTTCGTATCACCTGATATGTAATTGTCCAGTTTTTGCGCAAATGCGATTCCAATTACTTGGTAAACACTTATTAAGTGAAACTGAATTCAGAAGCCTGAATCTTCAGGACATTCTGTTATTCTTAACCCGCTGTGGTAATGAGCTATAGGCTCTCTTTGCGCTCATGCGTTTTGCAGTGCCCTTTTTAGTTTTTATAGTTTGATTATCCCGAGAAACATTTAGTTTGCTGTAGCTCATAACTATCTAACAGCTTTAGAAGATTTCATTGCACCCCATGCGTTTTGTACTGTTTTCTCTCGTAGGGAAATACTGGAGTTTAAATTATGCTCCACATAAGGAGGCACAGCTCAACCTGTCAAATCCCATAGTTTAAAAATAGGACGTCATCCCTCTGGTAAACCACGAATCATAATTAATTAAACAAGTATAAGGCATTGTTGACTTCTTGGAGAAATAATTGAATGAAGTTTTAAAAAATTTTCACCAAATTCTTGGAGAAATGTTTACAAGTGCTTCACTAAAACGCTGTATTATGAAAGCAAAATATTGTTTTTATTGAAAAATATATCTTTGAATTTTACCTGCATAGTTCAAAAGCCATAAATGAGTGAAAGTAGCCAACCCATCAACTGTAGCGTTTTATCTTTAATCTTGGACTTCAAAAAGGTGGAAAGTCCTCGCTAACCTTAAACAGTATTGACGAGCTGCTTAGAAGGTGGCCAATTGCGACAGCGGAAATCAGTTTACTAGCATAATTTTGAAACTCTTATTTCAACACATGAGATTGTTCTGCATGACTATTTTAATTTGGAACAAATTGTATTTTTTTTTAATTTTGTATTCAAAATCATGAAAAAATTGGACGGGGGGATTCTGGGAATGTAGGCATGCCCTCCTGGAGCCTCCTGTTCTTACGCCAATGCATATTTATTATTATATCCCGACCAGGATCACAAAACAAGATTGTAACACATTTCTATCAGCAGCAAACAAAAATAACAGTTGATATACCTTTGTTTTCTGGATGGTTTTGTTCTTAGCTTGTTATACTTTTTGTAACCGATTTATAACAACATTTGTTACCTTTTTGGTGGCAAAAAAAAAACATATAATGAGAACACATTATGTCATAATCTTGGTTCTCCCGTCTGTTAAAGATGTCTGACCTTAGTCTTGATATATTTCTATACAGCCATTCCATGAAAAAACGATCTAGTGGGTCACCGAATTCCGTGAAAATATGCTATTTTGTTCCTTATCCAAAATAAGGATACGCGTGTTTTTGGATTTTTTTTGATTAGGGTGACCATTTCCAGAATAGGGTAACCAGAAAAATCGCGATTTTGCTTAATTTTTACTTTTAAAAAAATTATAACTTTTGAACCGTTCGACCAATTTTCAATCTTTTTGGACGAAATGAAAGCTAAAGATTTTAACTTTTCAGGAAAAATATGAAACATTACAAAAAAAAAAAATTACGTGAAAATTAATCAATAATTTACGTTTTTTCGTGTTTTGAAGGCCTCATTTCGTCCAAAAAGATTGAAAATTGCTCGAACGGTTCAAAAGTTATAATTTTTTTAAAAATAAAAATTAAGCAAAATCGCGATTTTTATGGTCACCCTATTTCGGAAATGGTCACCTTAATCAAAAAATCCAAAAACACGTGCATCCTTATTTTGGATAAGGAACACAATAGCAAATTTTCACGGAATTCGGTGACCCACTAGATCGGGTTTTCATGGAATTGCTGTATAAGTAGTTTAGAAGAAGTACGTCATTCTGGTGCGATACCTGAAGGTCTTAAATAGGGTCCTAAAGCCCTGTCCCAATTTTAGTGCCAAACGCTTAAGTTTAGGCCAAAAACACATGTTTACTCAATTTTCTAATGTTTTCCGTTGGTTTAAGCCCAAAAAAAAATTTTTTTTAGATTTTGTCACACCCCTTGGCTTAAACTCAAATTTTGGGTGTATTTTGTTTTCCGTGTCCCTTACAAAATGTCAGATAGGAACAACCCCAGTGGTCGAACTAAAACCCCTGTGGTGTTTTTGTCGACTAAGCGAACGTCAAACATGATCAAAAGTGTCAAGGTCCATTTATGGACCAAATTTTTAAATTAAAGTTTAAACATGATATAGCCATTATTTGAGCGGGAAAAATTGCTAAAGTAGTTACAGTAACATGCTTCTTCGTGTAATTAAATAAAAACAAGATTTCATTAAAAATTTTAGGACCCAATTCTGTCTACAGGGTGTCCGCAAATTATGCGAACAGCTAAATATTGGAAAGATGATCTCGCATTGAAAACAATGAAAAATCAATGTCCATGTACCTTTTCTAATACATTTATATTATAAAGTAACACTAAATACAACTTAAAAAAAAATAGAAATGATTGCTTGTTACTGAGATAGGCAGATTTAAATTTTTCGAAAACGTTTTCCCTGAGGGCCGCTAGTCATACTGGAGCAGAGTTATCCCTAAAATCTAAAAGACATGATTCTAAATGTCCTATTATTATTTGAAGTAATCTACAACTTAGTGGCTTCAAGTTAGACTGGAAATAGAAAATTAAACGGTTCAAATCCAGTGAGTTCTATGGACATTTCTCTTCCGTCATAAAGCTCGGAAAACAGCTCCCTTTAAGACACCTCAATACATTTGGGTTGGTTTTGTAATTATTTGAAATCGGAAATATGTCAAACTTACTTCTTAAGAATAAAATAAACCAATGTTTAAAACCATGCAAGAATATTGAATTTATTATGCTTGATTGTATAGAGCCATGTCTTCAAAGTTTGTACGGATAATTTGCGGACACCCTGCACATTATTGCCAGGAATATTCTACGAAGATTACCTGATCTTTGTCAAGAATACTACAAGGAATATGGAATTATAGCCCTGCAAACATGTACAAAAATTCCAAACAAAATTAGCTCGAAAGGGATTTGTTTTTTTAGCAACATCCTTCACAAGGGTTTGAAGAGTGAGTTTTCAATATGGGATGATAAGTTTCTACTTACATTACAGTACAAGCATGTTTGGAACATTTCTTAAAAATTCTCTATAGTAATTTCCATTTAAACCTACATTGTCTTTGAGCCACTTTTAAATCACCACCTAGAAAGCTGAAAATTTCACAGAACACTATTTTTATGGTAAGAAGCATGTGGAAGATTTGATTTTCATACATTTTTAAATTTTGAATCGCCCTAGTACACATGTTGCAATAGCATATGACAGAATCAAAATCCTGATTGTATTATTGTTTTGGTGTAATAAGTTTCAAATCCGTTCTCTACTCCCCACAACTTCTTATGTGGATGACAATTCTTAGGAGGTTAAACTTCCAATCCGGTGGCGACTTGATTCATATTAATATGGGGAAATAAACTCATTGTTCCTAAAAAAAATATTCAAAAAATGAACTTAGTTAAAAAACTGGCATTTAATTACTATCAAATTTATTGCCGCTTTGTCAAAAAAAAAACCCCACTGTGCATCACTGCGATTGATTGTGCTGATGCGCGGGCTAACTTCTTCTGAGTGCTAGCCTTGTCGGCGTAGCTATTGACTGTGTAGACGTTGGTGCTGCCTCCGGTGGGTGAAATGGAGAATGTGATCTTTGCAGAAAAGTACATTCTACTTTAGACGAACGCCGAGTTATTATTCAATTGAACGATCGACAATGCTGACGCTCGGACGTTCGCGACAGCGACGAGCATATTTATAGTTTATATTTCTCTAGATGCTGGAGTCGATCCAGACACACTCTAAGGTGCAGGTGAAAATGGCCTGAAAAGGAAGGCGGGAGCGCGATAACGCGACACACTGACCGGAAGATGTTAGTTTGTTATACAGGCAAGTGATGGACGATAATTTCGTCAAGTCGGATGTGTGGTATAACCATCCGCATTATTTGAATAACGTTATTTGATAATGCAATGGGGTTTTGTGGCCTTGATCACTAATAGCGTTATGATTTCAACATTTGCATTTTTTTTCTTTTACCTGACAGTACTAGTGTTAATTTAAATATCTAACGGGAGATCAGCATACAACATATAGTGCTCATAGCATTAGAAAATGCACTTAATTCTAGTGGAATATTTGCCTCCGATTTTGATTTTTTAACTGGACAATTGAATCAAATCATTGATGCAATATTCAAACCACCACTATGGCTGAAGCAGTCCAAGTTGGTTTAAAATTTACTAACAAAATAAATTAATTAATCTAAACAATGTATTAAATATTTTAAACTGAAATTGTTCTTTGAATGGTAAAGAGGACGAACTGTTTAATTTTCTAACGGCTAATAACTTACATATAGCAGTTATTATTGAAGCTTACTTGAAACCTGGATCCAAACTAAAACGAGATCCAATTTGTTTTGTTTATCGTAATGATCAACTGCCCCATGCGGGGGATTTGCATTCATCATTCATAGGCGTATAAAATCTCAACTTTTTTTCTTCATTTGAAACCATGGTTGCAACTTTGCAAAGTTTTTAAAACTAGGTGTTTTTGTTGAAACACAGCTCGATAAAAATACTTGCATAACTGCCTAGTTGCCTTTTCGATGGTCAAGCAAGTTAATTTTCTCCAAACTGACTTGCGAAAATTGACTCAAAAATTGTTGTCATTGGTATATAAAGTTTTGAGAAAAAAAAACTATGTTGGTATAATTTAAAAGAAGTGGTCAATTTCACCTGACACTACGGCTCCAACTTTGTAATCATCGACCCTTTGGTTGGGAGCAGCCAAAGCTATCGAACTTTGATTGCGTTATAGCTCCCTCCGAAGCGTGGCCCAAATTACATCACTTTCGAGCAGTGATTAGCATAATTATATGGCGGCAATGAATCGATACAGAGGCTGCCATACGTGCTTGGAGGGGCAGACAAATCCACGGAATTGAACTGAAATCAATCACCACCGAAGCCAGCAGCAGCGCAGCAGATTGGGGTTCTTTGGGTATCCACGATTGCAATCCTGTTACGGTTCTATGGTTTCGGTCCATAAATTAGATCCGTCGGTTGAGGTTGTTTTTGTTTTGACCGAATCATGTTCTCAGTCTTTCTTCGAAGTGCGGTAAACAAGAACCAGTGTGGTGGTAGATGGAGTTGGTCTGGACAGCTGAGTCATCGATTGCAGCTCATTTACGCCGCACAGAAGTGGGTTAAAATTTGAGTTTTACGCAATGGAAACATTATGGCATTAGAATTAATTTCATCGTTGGGTAACCGGTAGTGATCATGAAAAAAGTATGCCATCAAGTTTTGAACACTGGATTAACCTTCATTCTGGTGACGTTGCCGGAAATGTATGCAGTATTGATTATTTGTAAATAAAGCTTCATCATACGACAATTAAGTTTACATATTCCTCTCTTAAACAGCAAAACAGTATCTATTCGAAAACTGTTACTAGACTGGATCATACCAGTATCAGTACCTTAGCTTAGCTTAGCTTAGACTGACTACACATATCAATGGTTGCTATTCCGTGATTGACCGAAGTCAGTGAAAATGCACAAAGAATCAACTAGAAGTTCGGCTGGGATTGGCCATAATCTTCTTCAGTGTGCATAATTCAGTGCCTCTATTTATACAGGGTCAATAACGGCGCCGGCCACGTCCTTGCAGTCAGGTGGGATTGGGGGAAGGGATGTTAGTGTGTAACCTTTGCTTTTTGGAGACCGTGTTTGCCTCTGCATCTCCACAAAGGTTACTGGGAGGGATGTTTGTTAATGGGAAGGATTGTTGGGTCATAGGATTCACTTTGATAAGCGATTAGACCATGATAAACAATGATTTGTGAGATATATACATGCTTATACGTTAATATAATATTTTCATTTGAAATGAACAATTTCTATGTAGAGGAAAATTATGCCGACACTTGAGGTGACGAACCATTCAAAGTTTGTTGAACAAATACCTAAATGTAACATTCCTACAGCTGTCAGGACGAAAGCATGGGTTATTATATTTTACTCATTTGAAAAGAAACAAAAAACTCGATTGGTTGGGACATCATAGAACACTCTTATTCTTATGCTGACACTTACAGTGGCGAACCATCAAAAGTTTGTTGAATAAAGTGAACCTTTCGCAAGTCTACACTTGTAGTGTTGAACCATTCAAAGTTTTTTTAATTACAAAAATAAAGGTATATAAGAGGTGTTCTGAAAAAAAAAAATGTTAAACATAAATAAATCATGAATCAGAGTTTGTGTCGACACTCACAGTGACGAACCATCCATAGTTTGTTGAAAAATCATATTTACATCCCACCATTGTAACGATTGAATGTGAAGTCATACATATTTTATAGATTAGAAATAGTAGCATGAAACGAGCTCACCAATTGATCCGTTATCCTTGACTGAGCAGCCACAATCCACTTTCGGCTTCACTCGTTTGCTCGGCTATAAAAAAGCACTCAGGAAAAAAAAAAAAAAAATTAGCGCGCGACCCAAAAAGAATAAAAAAAAACTGTTCGGGCTTTCTTGACGCACTGCCCAGGAGCAAGCGTCAAGGTCGAAAGATCAAACAGAACTAACCGATCGCGGCACTTTTTCAGTTACTCCAACCGAACTCATCGATCACGCCACTTTTTCACTTACGAGACCGACGCGCGACATGTTTGATCCTGCCCTCGTCGCTTGCCCCGGGAAAAGCAAGTGTCAAGGTCGAAAGATCAAACAGAACTAACCGATCGCGGCACTTTTCCACTTTCTTCAACCGAACTCACCGATCACGCCACTTTTCACTTACGAGACCGACGCGCGACATGTTTGATCCTGCCCTCGTCGCTTGCCCCGGGAAAAGCAAACGTCAAGGTCGAAGGATCAAACAGAACTAACCGATCGCGGCACTTTTTCAGTTACTCCAACCGAACTCATCGATCACGCCACTTTTTCACTTACTAGACCAACGCGCGACATGTTTGATCCTGCCCTCGTCGCTCGCCCCGGCAAAAGCAAGTGTCAAGGTCGAAAGATCAAACAGAACTCAGGATCATACCAGTATCAGTACCGAGCTTAAATTCGCTAAACCTTTCACGTCGTGCTATTGTCTTTGCCGATTGTCCTGGTCCGTATTCTTTTCGTTGCTTGATTTTTTTTACAGCTGGCTTGCCCTAACAACTTATAGATTTCCGGAGGACCATTCCCCATAAATTTTCGAAGGGCCATATTGCAAGTGAACAGTTGTTTGGTTCGCTAAAATTTCTAAACTTGTAAAACGTTATTGGATTTGAATTAAAAAAAAATTAAAGCAACTTACGCAAACTTCGTTTGAAGATGTGTTTCATTTTGAGTATTTTAAATTTTTAAAATAAGTATAGATAATAGCAAAAGTTTATTTGACTAAGGATAAGAACATCTTTTATAGTTAACAATAATTTGAAAAAATGATTACTTATTTTAGCCAGAATTCGTGAGTGATGTCAACATCATGATTAACCACTACTGTATTGTTTAGTTGGTCTAATGGTTAACTTTGCCGACAATCAACTTATTTTGCCAGGTTTTTCCAAGAATTTTATAATTTTGGTCATTCAATCCCTGCCTCTATTCGGGATATACTGGACACAAAGTATTACCCTATACCGTAATCCGGGGTAACATTGATCAGTTTTTAGGATATTTCCTGAATATTTAATTCAAAAATGCAAATGTTCTGAGTTTTATATTTTTAAAACAAGTACTGCCACCGATAGCTCGTGACTATATACTGTATTTTGGTTTTAGAAAGATTTAAGCATATTTACAAAAATGTTTCATGAGATTTTTCCATTTAGCTAATATTGATCATCCATGTAAACAACGTTCGGTAGTATTGAAAATGTCGTTACTTACTTAAATCATGGCCCCTGAAGCGAAATATGATTTCCAGCTCCCTATTTTATTTTAGGTGATTTTAACGCTCATAATTATTCTTGGGGTAGCGATAGAACAGATGGTCGAGGTTCTTTATTGTTGAATTTAATTGATGAATTTAATTTAAATATCCTAAACGATGGTTCTTTCACAAGGATTGCTGTTCCACCCCTACAAAATTCATGTATTGATTTATCTTTATGTTCGAGTAATTTATCTTTTACATCATCTTGGAAGACAATCCATGACTCAAATGGAAGTGACCATCTTCCTATTTTAATTCAAATTAAAAGTTCTGCTAATAACGAAAATTTAGAAAATCAAAATTTACAGGATTATACAAAACATGTGGACTGGACAAAATTTTCTGATTTAATGTCAATTTCATTAATCAATTTAGAAACTTATAGTTCTATAGTTGAAAATTATGATCAATTCATTAAAATTTTAATGAAATGTTTACTCAAATCCCAGAAACGGAAAATAATACCACATGCTCAACGGAAAAGGCGACCCACTTTATGGTGGGATAATGATTGTTCCAATGCTATAAAAATAAGTCTAAGGCTTTTAAAACATTTCGTCGATTTTGCACAAGAGAAAACTATTTGATATATTGTAGGAAAGAGGCTTTATTTACACGTATTACTAAATTTGAAAAAAAGGAATTACTGGAAAAATGTTATCAGTAATCTAGATAAAGAAACATCTTTATCACCATTGTGGTCTGTTGCAAGAAATTTGAGGAATCGAGATAATACTTCGCCTATTGTATTGGAATATTCTGATAATTGGATTGATCAGTTTGCATCTAAAATTTGTCCTGATTTTGTACCTCGTCCTATTAATTTTAAAAATAATCATATCAATTATTTTCCTGAGTTGAGTTCTCTATTTACATTAGAAGAATTAAATTTGGCTTTATCTATTACTAATAACACATTTCCAGGTATTGACAATATTGAATTTATTGTTCTTAAAAATTTACCATTTAAAGGAAAAAATTATTTGCTTTCTATAAACAATTATTTTCTAATTCAAAATATTTGTCCATTGGAGTGGCGTTCAATTAAGGTAGTAAGCATTCTAAAACCAGGAAAAGATCCTTCTTTATTTGATAGTCGTAGACCAATAAGTTTATTATCTTGTCTTCGTAAATTAATGGAGAGGATGATTTTGAATCGTCTTGAATTGTGGGCTGAAAAGAACAATATTTTTTCTTCTTCTCAATTTGGTTTCAGAAAAGGTCGAGGTACTAGAGATTGCACAGCTCTTTTAGCTTCTCAAATCCAACTTTCTTTCAACAGAAAACAAGATGTTATTTCTACATTTTTAAATGTTTCTGGCGCATATGATTCAATACTTATTGATTTGCTTGTCCAGAAAATGAATAATTACAAAGTTCCTTCGATCTTGTCCAATTTCATTTACAATTTGTTTTCATTCAAAATCATGCATTTTTATCATAATGGTTCATCAAAAATGTCCCGTTATAGTTATTTTGGCCTTCCTCAAGGATCTTGTTTAAGTCCATTTTTATATAACTTATTCTCAAGTGATATTTCAGACATAATTCCTAATAATTGTTATTTAATTCAGTTTGCTGATGATAAGGCCATTTCCGTTAGTGGAAAAAATAGATAAATTATTCGTCATTTCATGCAAATTTGTTTAGATAATATTGGATTATGGGCTTTTAATAATGGTTTTACTTTTTCGGTTCCGAAAACTGAATTTATTATATTTTCACGTAAACATTCCACCATTAGTGTAAATTTATATCTAAATGGGTTTGAAATTGAACAGGTATATGATTATAAATATCTTGGCATTTGGTATGACTCCAAATTGAACTGGAACTCGCATATTACATATATTCAAAAAGTTTGTTCAAAAAGAATTAATTTTCTTCGTACCATTACAGGTACTTGGTGGGAAGCTCATCCTTCTGATATGATTACTCTTTACAAAACTACAATACGTTCTGTTTTGGAATATGGATGTTTTACTTTGGTTGTGCTACTCAAACTTATTTTTCAAAACTTGAAAAAATCCAAATTCGCTGTTTAAGAATTTGTTTAAAATTAATGAATTCCACTCATATAAAATCTGTTGAAGTTTTAGCTGGCGTGGTTCCACTTAAATTCCGTTACGATGAATTAAATTCTAAATTTCTAATTCAATGTTTTAGTAATAATTATCAAATAATTGGAATTTTGAAAGATATACATGAAATAAATCCTACTTGTAAATTATTGAACTTATTTAATCATACTATTACAGAAAATATTGTTCCATTTGTTTCAAATACTTTCTATGATTGTAACATAAATATCCATTCTTTTCATCCGTTGATTGATTTATCTTTACACATGGAATTGAAACAAATTCCAAATTATGCACATCATCATTTTTCAAAAATATTATTGGAACGTAAATTCAATGGATTTGATAGAAAGCAAATATTTTATACGGATGGATCGCTAATTAATAATAATGCTGGTTTTAGTGTGTATCATGTAGATGTCACACATTTTTTCAAATTGCAATCCCCTTGTTCCATTTTTGTTGCGGAATTGATCGCTTTATATTTTACATGTAACCTTATAGAGCAGTACTCTCCAAATTATCGTATGTACTGATAGCATGAGTTGCATAAATGCTATTAAATCTATTAACTTCAATTATAAAACACACCATTTATTATTGTTGTTGAGAAGTTTGTTGTATAATTTACATAATCGAGGATTCTTTATTAAATTTGTCTGGGTTCCAGCTCATTGTCAAATATATGGTAATGAACAAGCCGATTATTTAGCTAAGATGGGTGCAACTCGTGGTTTTATTTTCCATCGTGATATTTTCTATTCAGAATATTTTGCAAAATTGAAAAGAGTCACATGGACTTCTGGCAAATTGATTGGGATTCTAGTGATAAAGGTCGTTGGTGTCATTCTATTTGTCCAATTGTGCATAAAAATCCCTGGTTCAAGTATTTATCTGTTGGTAGAAATTTTATTTGCCTTTTTTCCAGACTTATTTCTAATCATTATATTTGTAATAGTCATTTATATCGCATTAACATTGTAGATTCTAATTTATGTGACTGTGGTGAGTCTTGTCAAGATATAGATCACATTATTTTTCATTGCAAGAATTATGTTTTACCTAGAAAGAAAATTCTTGATAATGGTCAAACATTGGGTCACTCTGTTTTTTTTTTGTTTTTTACAAGGGGGAAATCTGCAAACAAATCCCCTGAGAAGATAACTCAGGGAATGCGGGGATGACGCACCAACGACGACCCGCTAAAACCAGCCTATGCACTGTGCATGAGCAATTCATTTAGAATTGCTCAAGTGGTGAACAGTGCATCGACATGACCCTTGGACTCAGACCCTCATCTCCCCGGAACCACCTTACGGTATTTCTTCGGGAAGGGACCAGTGCATATAGCACAACACGTGTAGCAGAAGTAGCCTAGGCAAACTGCTTCTCCTAGCCGACTTAAACAATGTTACAAGGGACCAGCCTCGGCAGGGCTAATCCTCTGCAGCCAACTCTTGGTCGGCGCGCCATAGACGCTGCAATTCTAACATAATGTGAGTGACAGCCGTAGTTACTGCATTCCAGCACTCGGCATCCGCACACATTCTCTCTATAATATTGTCGGGGGACATGTCCCCTCCGCATGTAGTGAGCATGCGACCTCTCACAACAATGAAACGGGGGCAATCGAACACGACATGCTCCGCTGTTTCCTCTACACCAGCACAATTGGGGCACGCAGGAGATTCTGAGTGCCCGAACCTATGCAGGTACTGTCTATAGCAACCATGTCCTGACAGAAACTGCGTCAGGTGGAAGTTCACTTCCCCATGGCTTCTACCATACCAATCTGACACATTTGGTATTAGTCGATGGGTCCATCTACCCTTAGTGGAGTTATCCCATTCCTGCTGCCAGCTTCTGAGCGTTTCCTCTTTACACGTGTCGCGGACTCCTCTGGTACCCCTTTGGTTGAAGCATTGAACATCTTCCTTGATGATGAGCCCGATGGGCGTCATCCCGGCTATGATGCACACGGCCTCTTTAGATACCGTCCGGTATGCACTTGCTACTCTTAAGCACATTATCCTGTACGTGCTTTCCAACCGCTTTAGGTTTCTGTTCGTTCTAAGCGCTTTTGACCAGATTGGTCCTCCATACCTTAGTATGGATAGCGCCACGCTTGCCAGCAGCTTGCGTTTGATGGCAATTACAGCAGAGCTGTTAGCATCATCCTCGAAAGCGCCGCTATAGCCGTAGATGCCCTTTTACAGGCATATTCAACGTGGCTAGCGAAGCTCAGCTTGTCATCGATCATTACCCCAAGATGCCTAAGGGATCGCTTGGACTCTATGGTGCAATCACCTACCGAGATAAGCGCCCGTTGCTCGGACTTGCGGTTGTTGACCACCACCACCTCAGTCTTGTGACGGGCCAGTCCTAGTTTCCTAGACTTCACCCATTCCACAACCAGGGAAATAGAGTGCGCTGCTGTCAACTCTACTTCCTCCATCGATTCACCATAGACCACTAGGGTGATATCGTCGGCGAAGCCAACAATCTTAACACCCGTCGGAAGGGGCAGCCTCAGTACGTCATCGTACATCGCATTCCATAACAGCGGGCCCAGGATTGAACCTTGAGGTACTCCCGCGGTAATTCTAACGCTTTTCTGCCCCTCCTCTGTGTCATACAGTAGAATCCTACCATCAAAATAGCTTTCTAGAAGCTTACACAACTGCACCGGTACCTTGAGGCGGTGAAGCGCGTGTGCTATTGCTTCCCAGCTTGCGCTGTTGAACGCATTCTTCATATCCAGAGTGACAACCGCGCAGTAACGGATGCCGCTCCTTTTATGCTCGATTGCCACCTCAGCTGTTTGAACGACCGACTGGATGGCGTCCAGAGTAGATTTACCTTTTCTGAATCCATGGGTCACTCTGTACCTACATCCATTCGTGATATTATTGGCAGTAAATCTCTTGCTATGATGAACATTATTTTTGAGTATTTAAATGAAATTTGTTATGTTGTTTGATACTGCCTTTTTTTTAATTATCTTTTCAGAGTTCAAGAAAATATTCTCCTCGTTTGTCCCTCGACCACCACAGCCCAATGATGTTCTCCTTTCAAGATCTTGGCTCTGTTATGGATTATTTCCGGTTGGGCCTTTATTTTTAATTAGTCTTATTTTATAACGTTTTTGATAAGATGAAGAGGTTTTGCGCCCTTTTGAGAAGTATTTAAATTAAAATCACTCAAAAGGGCTTTTCCCTCTTTTAAATTTTTTTAAATGAAGCGGAATATGATGTCCAAACGCTTACATCTCATTTACTTTTTGAGTAATTTTAAAATTAAAAACACCTCGAACTGGAGAATACGCCTAAAGGTAGGCAATTTCCTAAGAGAATTCTACATTCTTAACAGTAATTCGTTAATGTTGCCTAATTGGACATACTTATAAAATTATTGACAGCGGAATCGTTTTTGGCGATGCCATTTTTGGTGAGAACCACATTTTCCTTGCTCATATCGCTTGCAGAACTTATGTGAGACATGAATCTTCGGTAGTGTCATCCTTAACTATTGAAATCATTGTTTCGCAAACTTGACAAATTTACGCATGAAATTAACGCAATTTTTGCAAAAATCTTAATTTTTAATATCTCATAAATATTAAAAAGAGAAGCAACATTTATGCTTTGGATATGTTTCATCAATAAATGATGATACCAACTTATTACGAGATGAGTCATACCGATCAATGTTACCCTGCAGATCAATGATATCCCGGATTACGGTACTTAAATTGTTTTGTAATAAGTTGCACACAATATTTCTGTTAACAGGAATTTTATCATTCATTCAGTTTCAGAACTACACAGCTAAAAATATGTTGTAAATTTCAGTTTATTTTCATGCACATATTTGGAGCATCAAAATAAACTGAAATGTCAACGACAAATCGCTTATTTTTCAATCGAATGCACTTCAATTTACACGATCATGTAATATTCAAGCATCTCTAGTTGAAAATTAAACGTTATGCTGTAACAATAGATGGTTTTGGTTTACTTTTACTATCTTCTTCTGTCTACGCTACATTGAAATTTAAATATTTTTATCTGTGTAGTCAAAGTACTGACTATTTTGCAAGACAGCACAAGTGACCGATAAACCGTGGATAACGCCCAAGTGATTTATGAACGGAAAGCAAAGTTTTCCAGTTTCATCAATTTCTCTTCTCTTCCTCACAGCGATAAATCCGACAGTGAAGCTCCTAATAACTCAGTGGAAATGATGCAACTTTCGGTACCAATATAGACGAGAAGAAAAACTAACAAATCCAGTTGAGACATCATCAGTGCACAGGGAAAACAATAGTGTGATAAATTGAGATGAGAAAAAAGTACATTACAAGAGTGGGCGGCAGAAGTAAAATGACTCCGGGCCAGTTACTTCCTCTGTTGCTGCTGGTAATACACGCCAGTTACTGTGCCGCTGTAGCAGAAAGTGATGTTTCATTGGCGTTGAATAAGGATTACGTAGGCAAGAACATCTTACCGGATTTGAGCGAGATCAGCTTGGATTCCGTGCCCGAGTCCCATCGGAACGCAGCAGAGCAGTTCAAAGCCCTTTGGGAGGAGCATCTGACCGGGGTGAAAGACTATGACGTAGTTAAAGGTAAGTGTTTCTTCAAGTCATTGTTTCCAATTGGCACCTTTTGCTTGTTCTATCTAATTTGTGGAAATCTGAAACTTCAATGAACGCATACACGGTGTGTTTGAAACCATCATTAACGAAAAATATATTATCAATTCTTCCAAGCATCCTGAATTTGAAAATAGTTCATCGAGGAAAATGAAAGTAATAAATTGTTACTGATCATAGAGGTTGACAAAATCATAAGTTACCAGTCATGCCAATTTTCTTATAATGTTTAGTATCAAACCAAAATTCTAGGATAGTTTTATACATAAATTTTCTTCCAAAAATCCAAAGAAAAGATAATCGATGGAGCCTTGAGTGTAAAATTGAAGGCATTTTCGCTTGAGGCCCTCCATCAAAGTCGTTACAGTGTCATCCGGTACCAGTTTCTCAGTTTTTTTTTTCCATTTTCTTAACATTCTTCTTCTCGTCTTTGACTGTCTTCTTGCTCTTCCGAAGTTCCCGCTTCATTATTGCCCAGTACTGCTCCACCGGGCGCAGCTCCGGACAGTTTGGCAGATTCATGTCCTTTGGAACAAAATGGACAGAATTGGTCTCATACCACTCCAGGACACTTTTAGAATAGTGGCGTGATGCCAAATCTGGCCAAAATAGCGAAGCTTTGTCGTGCTGCTGCAAGAACGGCAAAAGGCGCTTCTCGAGGCACTCAGATTTGTAGATCTCGCCATTTACTGTGCACTTTGTCACAAAAGGCTCACTCCTCAATCCGCAAGAGCAGATGGCCTGCCAAATAAGATATTTGGATATTTGCTCTTGCCGGTGAAAAACTCCATCCCCGGATTTTGCTTAAAATTGGCTTTTATATACATTTCGTCGTCCTTCACACAGCAGCCATATTTTGTCAGCATCTTCTCGTAGAGCTTCCATGCCCGAGTTTTGGCCGTCGATTGTTGTCGCTCATCGCGGTATGGAAAGTTCTGTAACTTAGGTGTATGTAGTCCAGCTCTCTTCTTTGCATTCTGGACGTAGCTCTGCGAAATGCCGCTGTTTTTAGCCAAATCATGGCTTGAGACGTTGGGATTTGATTTAATATTCCGCTTCACCTTTCCCTCCGTCATTTTGTTCTCCGGTCACGGTTTTCTTCCAGCTCCTTTGCCGTGGTCCAACGTCAACCGCTCCTGGAACCGCTTCAACACTCTGGAGACGGTTGAATGATGAATGTTCAACATTTTTCCCAACTGCTGGTGCGACAGGTCAGGAAATTCCAGGTGTTTGGAAAGAATTTATTCTCTCGACTCGCGTTGGTTCACCTCCATTTTCGTTGAATCGAAAAACACGACTTCGAGTTTGACAGCATGTAAACAATACACATCAATGAAAAAGTGTGCAAAATTTGGTTGATTTTTACCCAATGGTAGAAAAGTTATGCCCTGTTGAATGTGTCGCAATAATTTCGTTTTCGCCCTTTAGTGTGGCAGATACGAAGATACTTGAAGTTATTTGAAAACGATTACCTAAAAGCATCATTTCGAGCCAAAATTAGACCAATTACTGTTAGCATGTTTGTTTCTTATTTTTCTAAGCATGCGTATCAATTCATGTACAGTTCATCACTTCCTCACAATACTTTATGCTCTGGTAAGTCGAAAACATTATTCGTTTTCAAAAAGATTCTCGTCCGGTGGAATTCAAACCCATGCCCCTCAGCTTGGTTTTGTTGAAAAGCTGCACGTTCACCGCTACGGCTATATGGGCCTCCTAAACATCAGATCATCATACTCGAATACCAATTCCGTTTCAGCCAAATTAGTAAAAAAGAACAATATAATATAAGAAATCGGCATCATTCGGCAGCAAATCATAATTCGAGTTCTTGTTATATATTAGTAAAACAGTAAAATGACATTGCATCGCTGACAAATTATATATTTTGACAGCAATCTTAATTTTGAAACCTGTTCAAATGGGGCTCCAGAAGTTCTTTCAGGAAAACCTCCAGAGATGCCTCCAAAAATTCCTCTCGAAGTATCTCAAGAGACTTCTGGAGATTTCTCCAGAAAATTCTCCAAAGTAATTTCCACCGTGATCCCTACAGCGATTTCAGAGATTCATCCAGGACGAAATTTTGTTCATCATGAAACGTTTTAGACCGGTTCCGATAGGGCTCCAGACAGAGATTCCTTTAGAAATTCCATAAGGAGTTCCTGCAGAAATGTCTCCATGTCCTCCATAGATTCCCCCAGTAAAATATTTTCTGGGATTCTTCCAAGAATTTGTCAAAGGATTCCTTCTGGACCTGTTTTAGAAATTCTTCCAGGAGTGCTCAGGAATTTCTCCGGAGATTTCTCCAGGGATTTTCCAAGAAATTTCACTAGGGCTTACACTAGGACAATCTCTTCAAGGATTACTCAAGATATTTCTCTAGAGATTTCTCCAGAATTTCTTCTGAGGATTCCTCCAAGATAGCTCTCTCGAGATTCGTCCAGGAATTAGTCCGGATATTTCTTCCGCGATTGTTCCACGGATCGCTCTAGGGATTCTACCAGGGATTCTTCTAGGTGTTCTACAACTCACAAATTCTTCAAGAGATTCCTCAAGAATTTCCCCCAGAAATTCTCCCAGAGCTACCATCAGGAATATCGCTACATGACTTACTCCAAATTTCTCCACATTATTCTCTAGGGTTTCCCCAGCAATACGTTCTTGGCATCCAAAAATCCTCGGGATTCCTCCAAGAGTTCCTCTTGAAACTCCTTGAAAGATTCTCCCATGAATTTCTGCAGGAATTTCATCAGAAATTATCCTAAGATTTTCTCCAGGGATTTCATTAGGGAAATCTCTACAAAAAATCCTCAAGAAAAATCTCTACATAAAATCCTTTTGGAATATCTCCTCATGGATTCCTCCAGATTTCTCCTGGGATACCCCCAGAAATTCCTCCCAGGGTTATTCCAGGGATTTCTCCAGAAAAATCTCTACAGGTTTTTTTTCGGGAATATCTCTACGGATTCCACCAGCAAAATATCTACAGTGACTATTTCTAGGATACCTCTAAGGATTCTCCAGGGATTCCAGAGATGCCTCCAGGAGTCCTTCAGTAATTAACATAGATAATCCCTTCAAAGATTCCTACAAAACTTTCTCCAGAGGAGTCTCTGGATTTCTCTAGGAAAATCTTCACAGGGATTCCTGTAGAGATTTCTTTTTTTCAGATTTTTTTTTTTTTCAGGAATGTATCCTAGAATTGCTCCAAAAAAATCTACATGGTTTCCTCTTGAAATTGTTTCAGGGATGAGCTGATAGAGAATATAGAGATAATTAATTGCAATTGCTTAGCAATTGATAAGCAATTGCTTGGAGGTATTTATGGAGCCCTATCGGAAACCGGTATAGAAAACCTGGCAACGAACAAAAGTTCTTCCTGGAGGAATCTCTGGCAAAACCGCCAGTGGTTTTTCTGAATAAATCGCTGTAGGGATTACGTTAGAGATTATCTTGGACAAATTTCTGGTAAAATCTTCGAAAGAACTTCTGGAGAAAACTCTGGAAGAGTCTTTTGAGAGGAATTCTTGAAGCAATCTCTGGAGGGTTTCTTGAAGGATTTACTAAATTGACCTTGTAAAAAGTTTAAAACTAATAGGTTATCGTCACAACTAAATAAACATACATACATACTAAAGCTATATTTGAACTGGACCCGAAATTTCGATTTTTGTTAAAAGTTATGTAATTCGTCTGCTATTAAGTTTATTTTTATTTATAAATGAAGCATAAATCATGACTTGCCGAATGATTCCGTTGACATATATTAATACAATTGTTTTTTTTTTTCAAAATTTGGCCGTATTGGAAAAGGTATTCGGTATTTTATGTTTGGGAGGCACATGTAGCTTAGCGGTAAACGCGCTGCTTCCAGTAAGGCCCAAGCTCAGGGGTATTGGTTCGAATCCCACCGGTCAAGGGTCTTTTTGGATTGGAAATGTTCTCGACTTACCAGAGCATACACTCCCGTGCAAAAGTTTGGGTTCACCCTCTAAAAAACATACAAAAGTGTTTTGTCCATATCTCTGTGATTACACGTCCAATTGATACTTTCTAAGGCGCATTTGAAAGGCAATGAGTTATTCTTACTTCGTAGATATTTTTCCAAAAACATTGTTTTAATTTTGTATACTAAATTTATACTTAAAGTAGCGACATTTAAAAAAAAAAAAAAAACACTGAAAAAACATGGTTGATTTCCTCAGAATTGGATTACCAAAAGTTTTACATCAATGCGTCATTAGATTCGTTATCGTATATTCTTTGAAGAGCGCTCACAAAATTTTGGCGGAAAAATGTCAAAATCAATTAAACAGTCATTGAAGTCATCGTGGAAAAGTATGGATTCACCCTTCACCATGGTGTATCGTGCAAATTTTTGGTTCACCTGAACTTACTTAAAACACAAAAATTCTATAAAATCTCAAACCAATCATGTACGCGCCATTTTTTTCGTTTGAAAAAGCTATCCAGCTTTTTACGCTAGCCATAAAACAACCAGGGGTGACTCGATTTTGACGTTTCTTGCGTACAGATTTTATGGCAGGATCTTAGTAGGCAGTAATTCTAGTTTGTTGATAGAATTGGCAAACATTTTCACTGGTGTTTGTATAGGATCTTTTCGTATTGCATTTCTTATACTTAAATTTTCTTTATCTCAACATTTATTTTTTTTATTTCATTTTTTTTATTATAGGCACCGCAATTTAAAATATACTTCGATACTATGAACAGTTTCGTGATTCAAATGAAAAATATACCGTATTGTTTAGAAATCATAAACACTATGGTTTCAGTGGACACACAATAAATTTATAGTGTAGGCAAGAAACTTCAAGTGGGGGTGATTCAAAATTTTATAGCGGCCCAGCGTAAAAAACTGGATGAACTATTGAAATCGGTTGAAAAATGGCAGAGATATTCAAAAAATACGCATCATACTGAGGGGTGAACCCAAACTTTCGCACGATGACTTGAATGACTGTTTCATTGAATTTGAATACTTATTCCTGAGCGCTCTTCAAATAATGTAAGATTACGAATCTAATGACACATTGATTTAAAATTTTGGTCGATCCACTGCTGGAGTAATTAGCCATGTTTTTTCAGTGTGTTTTTTGAAAAATGTCACAACTTTAAGAAAAAAATTAAGTAAACAAAATTCATTATCTATTTTTTTGGAAAATACTTACGAAAAAATAATAACTCATTGGCTTTTGAATGTGCCATAGAGAGTACCAATTGGACGTGTAATAAGAGAGATTTGAACAAAACACTTTTGTATGTTTTAAGGGGGTGAACCCAAATTTTTGCACGGTAGTGTATTAATTCGACAATTGTTGAACAGCAAACATGTTCGCTAAATGTTGAATACGCCATAAGAAATACACGGACTGTTCAACAATGGGCGAGATTATTAAATGTTCAACATTAAGCGAATTACCCTAGTACCTTCGAACCTGCCACACATTATACATATACAAAAATGGTCGGTTAATCAGTAAAGGCGCTGTGGTTTTTTCAAGACCTCTCCTCCTCCATCGTGAACATTTTGAAAATTTTAAACTTTGTGTGGATCGTGGTCATTGAATATTGACATAAATTTTATTTAAAACTTGTGCAGGATTCTCATTTGTGTTGGGCTGGATTCTGAGTTGGATTCAAATAAAATACTAGATATAAATTTCACATATTTCTTGATAGGATTACAGAACAAATCTTAAAGAAGATTCTGACATAATGCTGTGCACAAATTTTACAAAATTCTGCTCATAATTCTCGTTTAATTCTAGGCAAAATTGTCGCAAAATCTTAGGAAGTTTTATCGAAAAATCTCGTACATGTTTTTTTAATCCAGCGCAAGACTTTCAGCACAGGTTTCAGGGACAGGTTGAATGCTGGAAGAATTCTGAGTAGTTTTCTTATAAAAACTTGGATTTCATTCTCATGAAATTTAAGGCAAGCTGCTCAAAAAAAAAAAACTAAGGAAAGGTGCTAAGCTGCAAGTATATTTTTCAAGTAAGAAAAAATGACTGATTTCATTCGATTTTATTACAAACAGATTTTTGATGGACTGCTCAAAATTTTGCCCACCACCAAATATTGTCGTGATTCAAACAGGCTGAGCAGGTCTTGACTATATACCTTTCGAATGCCGAGTGCACAGCAAATTACATTGTTAGATACTTTTGAGTATGAAATCGAATGAAGCATAGACAGAATTCAGTGTTATCGATATACTTTCTTCAGCAAACTTGTATTAGACAACCACTACATGCCAAAAGTATGGAATCGCTTCTTTAAGTATTGCAACTTTTGCACCGGAGTATATCTATCATTTCGTGGTAAAAGAAATAATTGATGTAACGTTTTTACTTAGTTATCATGTTTGCAATCTTATAAATAGTTCCAAAGCATTAAAATCTATATGATGCACCGCTTTATCTGAATTAATGAAATCAGCTGAAATTGGGATCAGAGACTATGTCAGTCCAGATACGGATGTGGACTTGAAAATCAAAGTTTTTTTCAATGGATAGGCGGATTAGGGGCATAATGAACACACGGCACTGCGTTTTATTTCGTCGATTTCATGCGCTTTTTGAATAGCGCTAAAACCGTTGTTTTTAGCGATTAGAAGTTTTTTGGTATACTAAAGCGCATCTTCTGATGAAAAAAGTTTTGTGACCAATCCACCTAGCAGTGAGATAGAAAATCAATTTTTTCAAAACATTTAGTTAGACATATGGTGTCTTCGGCAAAGTTGTAGAATTGGCAATTTGAAACAACTTTGTCGAAGACATAATTTTTCTATCTCTTATACTTTTTGAGATATATGCCGTTGTATGTGAATGGGCCCTAAAAATCATATTTTTAATCATAACTTTTTTCCAAGAATTTTGACATTTTTTGTGTTTTCTACATCGTTTTTTGTTATGAATAAACCCGTGTTTTTGCTGAACATATCATCACGCTATCTTTTGAAGTAACTAAGTTATTTATGAATTACTCTTTTTTCAAGCGGTAGTTTAGGCCCCTTTAACTGCCTTCGGCGCAAAATGGCGCAGAAATCTCTTACAAATCATGAAGATACCATATCTTCACTGACGGCAGATGATAAAAACATTTGTCTATAAGAGTCTTTTCATGGGTTCTTAATATTAAACATATCAGCCTTATTAAAACGATTTCTACCGATAATTCCTTTACTTCAAGAGATAGAGAGGTGCGATTTAAGATATCTAACAACTTTGTAGAAGACATGAAAAATGTTGAAAATCTTGTAAAAGAATTACGAATTTTTTAAAAGAATGTACACAAAGTCGTATGAAAAAATTCGTTTAAATTCATTATTGTTCATAGCTTTTTAATAATATTTTTATCATTTTTTATGTCTTGTACAAAGTTGTTAGATATCTAAAAACGCGTGTTTTTGCTGAACATCGCACCTCTCTATTTCTTGAAGTAAAGGAATTATCGGTAGAAATCGTTTTAATAAGGCTTATTTGTTCAATAGTAAGAACCCATGAAAAGACCCTCTTTAATGGCTCGAAATCTTAAAATCACTATTACTTTCATTCACCTCGACAACAATTTTCAAATTCTAAGAGATGCTGGGGATACCATATTATTCAAATTGTGGGTACAGAAATGATGGTAATTTTTTCAGTTTCAAACACACCGTATCTATAATTGCAAGATGATTCAATTATCATGCGAACGACCTTCAGAAGAGGAGGGCATTTCCTTTTGGCAAACCTTGTTTACGCGAGGCCGGTCAGTTGAAATCATCATTAGCGGGCTTTTTTTTAACGACTTCTGCCTTCTGGTTTCTCCCATTTTATCTCCCGTGGATCATCATCTAAATCCATTCCGGCTGACGTGTGGACCAAACTCTGGGCGGATGGAAGTCCGCCGTGGTATTCGAGGCACGTTTCACCGAGTGACCGACACTCACACATATGGCTCGTTGCCTCGTGTTTGGCCAAGACGGATGAGTCGACGCAATCTGGGTTCTAGAATCGCCTTCCAAATGACCGCCTTCGAGCCGGTTGCAAGCTCTTCCCTCAATGCAGTTGGCATGAGCAATTCTTTTATTTTAATTTATTGCGCACCTCGCAGTTGATGAGTACCTTCCTATGAGCCTATCATTGGGTCAATCGAGAATATCTGTGCCAAGTTATTCGACGATCGCCAAAGTTTACCTCGGCCGGCGATTCGTATTATCGATTCATGGCGCGTAATTCACGGCACGCAGACACGTTTCTACTGTCGCCAGTGGCCGCACATTTGATAGTTGCAAACTGTTGTGACTAGAATGCTACTGAGACAACTGGATGATTGGTGTTTTGTTCAATTATTTGTAAACAACACCGCCAGTTAATTGGAGAATGTTACTGATGATGGATACGAGGGGGATACATGGCTGCCGGTTCAATGGAACTTCTATTCGTCATGGTCAAGTTCAATTTGTGAAAGTTAGAGTGATAGTTTGCGGGTGAACTGCGGAGATATGAATTATTCATAACTGCAGAAATGTAGATTTAACCTACATTGTTGCCTGGCGTCATCACCTGTTTTAGATTAGCATAAATTAAATTTCTAGAATATTTCACTTTCCATCATTTAGGTTTGCTGAATCCATTTTTTTTATTAAATAGGCTTACAATTAATACAATTAATTGTCTCTGCCATCTTTGAGATACTTTATAATTTTAGTTTTCTTCATTTCGGTCGTTACTTAAAGCTAATTCCTAATCTCCTTCTGACATCATCAAATTTTCGGCATTCAAAAAAAAAAAAAAATATATATCTATCATCTAGTAAACTGTTACACAAATCATAAATATCGGGATCGTTTCTTGAAAACAAGTCGCATTTTGTTGAGCGCGTATGGCCAACCCTGGTGAGCACACGTTGATCACGAGATCTTCATTTTGTCATTCCTTTTTCCAATATCTTGTTTCTGTTTGGGATGAACCACTGCGACCAGTTTTCTTTGATCTTTTGTGGTATACCCGTGTCCTTTGTTTAGTGCATGTCGTTCTACTCCATTACTATTGAGAAATAATGAAGTAGTCGTTTTTTTATACAAATATCATTCTTTACTATTTTGCATAGAGCCTCTTCAGAAAAAGATACCGCTATTTATACCTTTTGGAGAAAACAGTTTGTCACCATTAAACATGATTGAATGATACTGATTTGGACCATGCATCGGTACTCTAGCGTATCAAATTATTGCTTCTACTTATAAGTTTCAAAGTCGTTTTTTGAAACTGTGAACAGGATTCATCGCATGAGACATTTAGATTCCTTGAAACAGAAAGCTTATTTTAGAAGTTAAGAGGTCTGCTACTCCACTGATTCGGAATCGTTTCCCTCCTAGATATCGAAAGATAAACTCTTGAATTTTATGCCACTGATCGCTAGTTTTCGATAAAACTTAAGGGTGGTCCTTTCTGTTTTCTCAAATTGGTAGACCCCTCGTACGCCAGCAAACTGGACAGTTTGCGAAAAAGCCCATTTTTTGATAAATCTTGGGTATTTCTTCACGTGATATGTCTCATATTTCGCTTGGAACACATAGCAAACTTAGTGGAATCGTATAGAGAAAGAATATAGCTTTCATTTAAAGTTAAAAAAATTTTGGCGGCTTTTTTAAATTTGGCCGCCATCTTGAATTTTGTTAGAAAATTCGCTTTTTCACCATTAGCGCACCGCTAGTTTTGAATTCTGAGATCACCATCAGAAAGCTGAGGAAAAATTGCGTAAGATAGGCTACAAAAACTAGGTGAGCAATGGTATTTACCCTATGATATGAATGATTTTCTAAATCATGTTTTACGATTTTGATTTTGATTTTCTGAGCCATAAAGTATTGTTTTCAGTACCGCCCAACATGCATGTTAAAAATAGCGAAATTGAAAGATGAGAAGTAGGTTTTGTTCTAATGTGGACGTAACACCGAAACGCAGGTGTATCATTTTGAGGTTGGAAAATCTGGCGGCCGTCTTGGATTTCGATGCCATCTTGGTTTTTAGCACTTAAATAATATTTTACCATCTCAGTGCTCATCATGTTGATTTATTAGACCTCCGTTAAAAAAAACAATCAGATTCTATCATTCTTATCTTATCTTAGCTGTTCAACTGATTATTCATTTCTATCAATGGTTTTAGACCAAATAAATGAAAGAAATAAAGCAATTTTTCAATTCGAAGATATGCAGAAGAATCATTCAGGTAGCAAATAAGCGTAAAAAAATCCTATTTGATAATTTGTTTTAAAACTAGTTAAGCTGAGGGGCTGGCTCTGTTCCAGTAGGGACGTAACGTCAGGAAAAAGAAGATAAAGTGTAACGGTAGCTGTTCCCAAAATTTTGAGGGGATAAGAACGTCCTTCACAAGGTCGATTTTCGTCGAGCAAATTACAACGGGTTTGTTGTTTGTTGTAACGTAGCTTTTGCTGTAAATTTTATTTTCTGATTAGCTTTAGTATCTTTGTTTTGTTTGAAGTTTTACTTACATAAATCGGTTTGCATGTGTAGATTTAAGGACAATTCTCCCGTACTCTTTATGTCTTGTGTGATTCCTGCATGATCATTTCAAATTAGGTTATGTCTAACAATAGGTTTAAGTTACTTACAATTTGCATGAAACCACTAACAATTTAGGTAAGGAACAACTAATTTTAGATTTTACAGATTTTAGCTCGTAATTTAGCTGTAAGGAAATTAGATTTAGTTCAATTACTGGTGCATTGTGCTTTATAAATGTTCACCTTAGCGTCATCAAATCCACGTTCTACTTTAACAATGGTTGATAGATAGATAAAGCTTTTCAATTCTTTTTGTCTTTCCCTTTCGGACCTGTCAGCTTGACAGGTACATAAACGGCTGTTCCAGCCGTCACAGTGTCGTGACCAGAAGTGATGCCAGTATCCACATCCTCTCCCCCGTAACACTGGCCACCAGGTCCAGTTTTTACAACTTCATCAACCTCTAAAACAGCAAGCCTAGCCACAGGCCTACGCGCAAGCCCCCTCGCCGTTTGTATTATAGCTTGTCGAATCCTCCCATCTGCCCCCTTGATAGTTTGGACAATTCGGCCTCTAGTCCACTCATTCCGTCGCCCTTCGCCAACCACCATCACTAAGGCCGGAACAAATGTTAAAATCTTCTTTTGTCACCTTCCATCAAAATGTGTCGAGGGGGGGGACAAAAAATAATAAAATGGAAATTCAGGGAAATTCATCATTTTTTATTCTCATATGGTGAAAAACCATGTTTTACCACATATATCCGTCAAATCAAAATGTTTGAATAATACACACGAAATTTTTTTTATTGTTAGTAACATCCATCGCATAACATTTTTCATAAAACGGCTTTCAAATTGTACTGTAGCTATTAACAATTTCAAGAAAACTGCGAAAATGTTGCACTTATGTGCAACTAGAAATCATATTTAGATTGTATCAATTCGGTCCAATATGTATGTAACATTAGGGCGATTCAAATTTTAAAAATGTTCGAAAATCCAATCTCTCATATCTTTCTTATAATCATCACCATAAAAATATTGTTCTGTGAAATTTTCAGCTTTCTAGGTGGTGATTTAAAGATGGCTCAAAGACGATGTAGGTTTATATGAAAATTAATATGCAGAAATTCTGAAAAATGTTTCAATTACGTTAGTACTGTAAGTACAAACATATCATCCCATAGGGAAAACTTATTCTTCAAGCCTTAATGAAGGAAGTTGCTGGAGAAACAAATCCGTTTTGAGCAAATTATCTTTGGGATTTTTATAGATGTTTGCAGGGCTGTGAAGCTAAATAATAGCTAACAAACTTATGAATATCTTTTCTCCTATCGGTCGGATTGAATTGCTCTCTTTAGCAAACTTCTTTATTATGGTTTGGAGAATGAGTTTGGGATGATAAATATGTACTTACATTCCAGTACTAACGTGCTTAGAACATTTTTCAACATTTCTCCATAGTTATTTCCAAATAAACCAACATTGGACCACCTTCAAATCACCACCTAGAAAGCTGAAAATTTCACCGAACTCTATTAGTATGGTAAGGATTGTAAGAAAGATATGGGAGATTGAATTTTTAAACTTTTTTAAATTTAGAACAGTCCTAAAGTAACATTCCCGGTCGGTCCAGGGTTTTTTCGTAATGGAAATTTCCTTGACTTCCCTGGGCATTAAATGTCATCGTACCTGCCACATGTTTTACGAATGCGAAAATGGCAACATTGTCAAAGAAAGCTCTCGATTAATAACTGTGAGTGTTCATAAGGACACTAAGCTGTAAAGCCACGTATATGGCAACCCCAATCCCACCTAATGGATTTGGCAGCAGCCAAGATCAATTGAGTATCCACATTGAAATGCATTTGAGTATCCAACGTTTGCTACGAACATGTTGGATTCGAAAAGATGGCGGCCTCGCATACTGTTGTGTAAAGCAGGCTCTGTCCCAGTGGGGACGTAAGAATTCATGTAAGTCATAGGCGACACAGTTACAGTGAAACAAATAGATTGAGGACTTGTAATCGAATAACCCCTGTTATCTCATTTAAAACAGTAAAGACGAATTACAAAGCTAGCTAAAAAACACGAAGATCAATGAAAATCTACACTGAATATAAGACATTTTATTTATTTTCCCCTTCTGACTTTTTGAAAATTTTGAAGGGGGGGGAGACAAAAGTAAAATTTCAAATTTGTTCCGGCCTAACTGTCCTTCAGCTATCGGTTTCTCTTCTCCACACCACTTTGGTCGCTTAGTCAGCGTTGGGAGGTACTCCATTTGAGTTACCCAGAAGGAAGTGGTTTGGTGTTATTGCCTCGCTCTCTTCTGACGTCAACGGTAGATATGTTAGCGGCCGGCTGTTAACAATTGATTCGGCCTCCACCATTAAGGTGCTCAGCGCTTCAGCATCCAGCTTGCGGTTGTTGTTATATGCCGCCTCCACGGCTGTCTTAATTGAGCGGACCATCCTCTCCCAGGCCCCGCCCATGTGTGGAGTACCGGGAGGGATGAACATCCATTTGGTAGTGGTGCCTGTGAATGTAACTGCTAATTGTTCTATCTGCTCCTTCAGTAGTCTTTCAGCGCCCTGGAAATTCGTTCCATTATCTGTATAGAACTCAGCAGGTGATCCTCGACGACAGATAAACCGACGGATGCATTTGATGCAGGACTCCGTAGATAGATTATGTGCAACTTCCACGTGCACTGCTCGTATTGTTAGGCACGTGAATACGGCTACCCAGCGTTTCGCAGTACTTCTGCCTATCTTTACAGTCAAAGGTCCGAAAAAGTCCAGTCCGGTATAAGTAAACGGTCGTACAAACGAAGCCATCCTAGCTAGCGGTAGCGGTGCCATGCGGGGAACTTTTGGTAAACATTTGTAAACTCGGCACCATTGACAAGCTCTGGCTACACTACTTACTGCTGTTCTAAGTCGTGGAACATAGTATCGCTGACGAATTTCATTCACTACAGTTTCCGTGTTGCCGTGAACGAATTTACGATGATAATAGTTCAGCAGTAGCGTAGTCAATACGTGTTTTCTTGGGAGTATAACTGGAAACTTTGCTTCGTTTTCAACATTTGGAGCCGCTCCGATTCTGCCGTCCACTCGAATGATGCCTTGGTTGTCTAATATTGGACACAGTGGAAAAATATCACTAGTTTTCTCCAGTGGTATTTGCTCCTTCAGCGGCTTCGAACGATTTCTCTCAAGAACCATCATCTCATCCGGGAAACTTTGCCACTGTGCCTGGCGAATAAGCAGCCTTTCTGCCTTCTGAAGCTCCTCTGAAGTCAAGGGACCTGAATTTCGTATTTGTCCAGCAACCTTTTGTTTGATATTTCCGATAAAACGAATCACATAGGCGGCAGTACGAACAGCTCTTATTAGCCGAGAAAAGCGGGATACATCTACCAGTTCCTCCGGAATTTGTATTGCCTTGTGCGCATAGCATGGACGAAGTTCTTCTTCAGTTGGTGGCGTATAAATTCGCTGTGTGGGCCATTCTGCTTCAGATAGCCGCAGAAAATGAGGACCATTAAACCAAACGCTGTTTGCAGATAGGTCCGGACCGCCCAGACAACCAAAATGTACGTATAACGAAATCACCTGGAGGCTCTATATGTGCAAAATTTCACTTATAAGATGTTGCGAAACGGCCTTCTACGTACAAAAGTGGAGGCGATATGCGTGCATATATTATGTGATGAATAATAACATACAATGCGAGTGTATAAATATTCTACCGAAGTAACCTGCAATATTATGCGACTTAACTTATGATAACAAATGATGATTTGACAGCTGCTACGGATTGATCCGACTTACTTTGTACGTGTGTACGGGACGAAACAAAATGTACAAATGAACTCAGAAAAGAAGTGTTTTATGCGAGGAAACTCATCAATCTGACGAGTTTATCCACGGTGTTTAGCGAGTTTGATGTAAATAGTATGAATAAACGAGTTGTAACGTGAACTTTCATGCGATTTCTGGTTGTCTGGGCGCTTCCCCATTTCGTCGCAATGTCCGCCGGATTTTGTTTGGAGGGTACCCAACGCCAATTCTTGACATCGGTAACCGTCAGCAATTCCCCAATTCTGCAGGCAACGAACTGTTTGTACCGTCGATGATCAGCCCGCAACCATGAAAGCACCGTGGCAGAGTCGCTCCAGAATACTTTCCTTGTGATTCGAAGAGCGTGGTTTCCTTCAACGAACTGCGACAAGTGAGCGCCAAGTACTGCGGCCAGCAACTCCAAGCGCGGTATAGATTGAGCTTTCAGAGGGGCCACTTTTGTTTTGGCTGCCACAAGTGCACATTCAGGTGATTCATTGGCGTTCAACGTTCGAAAATACGCGACCGCACAGTACGCGGACTCGCTGGCGTCTACAAATATGTGTAGTTGTAGTTCACGGTACCGCTCTTTTGTGGCGCCTGGAAAGTAACAGCGGGGAATTTCAAGGATGCGAACAGCTTCAAACAGTCGTATCCAATTTTTCCATCTTATATGGAGCTCGTCGTTGACTTTTTCGTCCCATTGTGCACCACTTCTCCACACTTCCTGCAGGAGAATCTTTCCGTGTACCACGAATATGCTCAGCAGGCCCAACGGATCGAAGAGAGACATCAGACACTTCAGCATTTGCCTTTTCGTTGGGCATTCGTCCTTTTTAGCCACTTCACTGATCTCGGGTTTCATCTCAGTCGAGAAACCGAAGGCATCTTTTTCCGTCAACCACAGGAGCCCAAAAACTCGTTCATACTCGCATTGTTTGTCTGCTGCGAACCTTTTGCCTTCTCTAGAATCTGTTTCACCTAGAGCACTTAGGGTCGTTCTACTATTAGATAGCCAGTTCCTCAATTCGAAGCCACCTTGCTCATGGATGAAGCGCATTTCCTGGGATGTTTTGATTGCTTCTTCTTCAGACTCGTAGCTTTCCAGGGAATCATCCACGTAGTGGTTCTTCACGATTCCTTCTGCTGCTCGGGGATACATCTCTTGAAACTTCTTGGCATTCTTGTTTTTGATGTATTGCGCCGACGCAGGGGAGCATGTGGAGCCAAAGGTGGCAACATCCATAATATATACCTCGGGTTTATCGGTAGGAGTGTCACGCCAAAGGAATCGCTGTGAATGGCGATCTTCCTTGCGTATGTAGATTTGGTGAAACATTTCTCTTATATCGGAGGAGACTGCTACTTTAAACTGACGGAAGCGCATCAGAACACCAGGAAGTGACGTTAATTGATCCGGACCCTTTAGCAGTACTGAATTGAGGGAAATCCCGTTTACGGCCGCTCTAGCATCCCAAATCATGCGAACCTTGCCAGGTTTTCGAGGGTTTACTACCGCTCCTAGCGGCAAATACCATACGCGGCGCATGTCGGCGCTAGCTAGTTCAACCTCCGTGGCACGATGCGCATACCCTTTTATTTGGTATTCTTCCAATTGACGCTGCAAAGTTTGTCGGAGCTCTGGGTTCCGGTTCATACGTTTCTCCAAGCACTCAAGTCGTCTAAGAGCCATATTATAATTGTCTGGAAGCTCTACGTGATCAAACTTCCAAAGTACACCGGTTTCGAATCGGTTACCGACTCGAAACGTCGTATCCTCTAGTATTTGCTGGGCACGCTTTTCTGCTTCCGATACGAGTGGAGTAGTGGATTGTACGGCGATTTCCTCCGTAGCAAAGAACTGCTTAACGAGGTCATGTAATGTTTGATCTGACGAACATCCACAAGCATGGTAATTCACTGATGGCTGTTGACTACCGTTTGATTTTCCGCCTTAGATGCACCACCCTAGTCTGGTTTTAGCATCTACAGGTTCACGTCGGAGGCCTTCACGCACCTTCATCGGAACCATCAAATCCAAATTGTTGAATCCTATCAGCAACCTTGGAATTGCCTTGGTGTAGCTTCTCTGAAAGATGCTCGTACGTGAGTGTTTGTACGGGTAGCGATAATTCCCGAACTGTTTGTACTTCTTGCAGTGAGTACTTCTTTCCTCCGGCTGATGAAACTGCCAGCGATATTTGCTGCGACCCTTTCTCGGTGCGTGTCATGTTCGCCGTCCACAGTAAACACAGTGGCATTTTTACTCCTTCGACTCCAAGCTCTTTGACTAGGCTGTCCTCAATCAGCGTTAGCGACGATCCGTCGTCGAGAAAAGCGAATGTCTCCACTGTCCCTTTGGGTCCGTGCAAGGTCACTGGCAGTACTCTGAAGAACAGCGATTGTTCCACCTGACGATGAGTGTGGTTTTCTGCCGTGTTCACCAAGGGCTGCATCTGCGTATCTGTGCTGCTGCGCGTCGAACGTAGAAGCGGATGATGGCGAAATTCACAACCGTTTGTCCCACAATTGCTGATTTTCCTACAGCTTCTTCTGCCGTGTGAGTTTAAACAATTACGGCAAAGCCCGTTCGATTGAACACACTTCCAGCGTCCATCCACTGAGAGAGATTTGAAGGTTCGACAGTCCTGAATACGATGACCGACGTTTTTTCAGACCGGACATTCTTTGGCTTCCTCCCGGTTGGTAGGCGTATTGAACTCATCGTTGGTGTTCGTTTCACTATGGTGAGCGTTGATGCTTCCTCTCGACTTCGAGTTGATTTTATCCACGGCGTTGGTTCGTCCACTGCTGCTTGAGAACACTGTCACTTTACTCACTGCTTTCACGACACTGGACATGAAGAGACCGAATGTTTTCAGATTCACTTCCGAAAAGCCCTGGAGATAGGAGCCCCATTCCATTTGTAAATGCGGTGGGAGTTTGGCGACAAGTTCCGCGAGAAGGGAAGGATTTGACAGATGTGCGGTTTGTCCCGCAACATCTAGGTGGTCGCAAAGACTTTGAATGGACATTCCAAAATCGATTATTGTTTGAAATTTTTCAATTTTCGGTGAAGGAGCTGTACGCACCTTGTCTAAAAGCGCTGAAATCAGCAACTCTGGCCGACCATAGAGCATGTGCAGAGTTTCCATTATATGAGGTACCGATTCAGGCAGAAGTAATCGACTTTGAACGGCCTCGTACGCTGCACCTTTCAGGCTTCGTTGGAGACGGCAAAGATTTTCGGCACTAGAGTACCCACAAGCCAGTGTTGTGTTCATGAAACTGCTTATGAATACCGGCCAATCGGCAGGATTGCCAGAAAATGGGGGCAGATCGCGCGGCATCACTTGCCTGGCCGCTAACTGCGATGGCGGAGGGGCAAATGTAGCTAAATTTATATTAAGCAGTGGTGATTGCGAGGGTGATAAAGCAATGCTACCAAATTGCCTCATCAAATGTTGAAGGTTGTCACCGTTACTGTTCGGTGGTGTATTTGTTTGTAGAGGATAATTATCTGGCTTACCTGGTGGCTGAGGGAATAATACTTCTCTTGAAGGGACTGCATGCGGTGCTGAGGGGTTGGGCGGCGGCACGAGTGATCTCGCAGACGTTGACGAAGACGAGATCGCAAGCGGGGCTGCCGACACAAGCCCAAATGATGGCGAAGAAGCAGCTGCTGTGGCCGATTGGTACATCGGTGGAAACATCGGATACGTCGGTTGGCGGTATGCCACCGGATCCGCTGGTAGCGTTGATGCCCCTTGAACTACCGATGGTATGGGTACGCTGAGAAGAGATTGCACCATATTGTCGTGTTGATGATGCGAAACGAACGGATGGGCAACCACTGGTGGCCTCTGTGTAATCGATGACGGAGGCGGAGCCGGTACATGGACCCGAGCAGCTCCCGACGACGTTGGATCAGTAGATGAGCTCTCTAGTATTTGTGGTAGCCGGTGCACGGCGGTGGAAAATGGCAGCGAGCTTGTTGACTGCATAACTGTCGAAATCGGATACGGTGCTGCCGTAAGAATATTCGTCGAAGCGTACTCTACATCTACTGAAGCCGTGTAGGGTACCGATGTTGAGTTAGGCACAGCCGTTGTGCCCGGTGGGAATGGCTGAGGTAGTAATCCGACTACTGGTTGAAACTGCCGATCTATAGTGGGCAACTGTGCTGAAGTTGATTGCGCCAAGGGTACGTTCCCTGCCACCTTATTGAAAACGCTACGTTTGGTTGAGTCTTCGTGATTCGGAGCTGTTTTCGAACCAGGACAGGCACCGGATGCTTGAGAAGCCGATCTTTGGTTCGGCAGCGCAGGATGTTTGAGAGGGCTTGGCTGATTCTTAGTATCTGGTTGCTGAGTTTGAGCTGGAACGTAGTTGCTAGCAACAGCCTTCGGGTTGGCTTGGCTGGAGGACGATGGCGGCAACGGTGGAATATCTGCGTCCTTTGATGTGGGAATGTAGTTATCCTCCTTCTGCTCTGCACAACTTTTCATCCAATTCGCCACCTTGGCGCGGCTGTGTTGTTGACTATTCCGACTTCGTTTACTCCGAGTACTCTCGTTTTCCTCATCTAGCTCCAGTTGAGACTCGAGCAACTTTTACTTCTCTTCGACAAACTTCTGTTGAATGGACTGCAGCTCGTGTAGCTTCTCAAGCTGCAAATTAATTCGCGCGGATCTTCCCGAACGACTGGAAGTTCGCGATCCACGAGATGTACGTGCGATACTGCCCAAATCATCACCTTGGCATTTTGAACACGACCACGATCGATCCTTTATCGAATCTGTGACGCCGGCACACGAAAAGTGCCACCAAGTCTGGCAGCTGTCGCACTGCACCATGTTCTCCTCGCCGTTCAGGCGATCGCACTGTACGCAGTCTGACCGTTGTTCGTCGAGCGTGTGTGCATGGAGCGGTGTCTTATCACTGATCATCTCCGGAATATTTTGCGGAGGAATCGATTCCATATCGACGAGTTAAACTGCTGTCGATTTATCAAAAGATTGTTCCCAAAATTTTGAGGGGATAAGAACGTCCTTCACAAGGTCGATTTTCGTCGAGCAAATTACAACGGGTTTGTTGTTTGTTGTAACTTAGCTTTTGCTGTAAATTTTATTTTCTGATTAGCTTTAGTATCTTTGTTTTGTTTGAAGTTTTACTTATATAAATCGGTTTGCATGTGTAGATTTAAGGACAATTCTCCCGTACTCTTTATGTCTTGTGTGATTCCTGCATGATCATTTCAAATTAGGTTATGTCTAACAATAGGTTTAAGTTACTTACAATTTGCATGAAGCCACTAACAATTTAGGTAAGGAACAACTAATTTTAGAATTTACAGATTTTAGCTCGTAATTTAGCTGTAAGGAAATTAGATTTAGTTCAATTACTGGTGCATTGTGCTTTATAAATGTTCACCTTAGCGTCATCAAATTCACGTTCTACTTTAACAATGGTTGATAGATAGATAAAGCTTTTCAATTCTTTTTGTCTTTCCCTTTCGGACCTGTCAGCTTGACAGGTACATAAACGGCTGTTCCAGCCGTCACAGTGTAGTGACCAGAAGTGATGCCAGTATCCACAGTAGCATTGAAATTCAACATGTTGAGTGCTAACAAGGTGAAAACTCATTCTACTACTTAAAACCAAGATGGCGTCAAAATCCAAGATGGCCGCCAGATTTTTTCACTCAAAATAATACTCCTATTCTTCATCTGTCTCAAATAGTACACCAATGATTGAAAACTTGTTTCTTTGTTGTGCAAAAAATGATGTTTGCATCGATTGCACTCGCCATTTACGTTAAAATCGTAAAACATGATTTAAAAAATCATTCATATCATAGGGTAAATACCATTGCTCACCTAGTTTTTGTAGCCTATCTTACGCAATTTTTCCTCAGCTTTCTGATGGTGATCTCAGATTTCAAAACTAGCGGTGTGCTAATGGTGAAAAAGCGAATTTTCTAACAAAATTCAAGATGGCGGCTGAATTTAAAATAGCCGCCAAATTTTTTTTAACTTTAAATGAAAGCCACATACTTTCTCTATACGATTCCACTAAGTTTGCTATGTGTTCCAAGCGAAATATGAGACATATCACGTGAAGAAATACCCAAGATTTATCAAAAAATGGGCTTTTTCGCAAACTGTTCAGCTTGCTGGCGTACGAGGGGTCCACCAATTTGAGAAAACAGAAAGGACCACCCTTAAGTTTTATCGAAAACTAGCGATCAGTGGCATAAAATTGGAATTCTAACGATGGGTGCCGATGGCGGCCTGGTTTCAGCGAGAATTGCTCAGATGCTATATTTGTGCTATAAGCATTTTAATTTTTTTTTTTCCAAAATTTTGACATTTACCTGCACTGCTTATGCTTAACCCTTCAACACTCATGATGACTGCAGCAATTCTTACTACAATTCTTATATTTAAAAATCAGCTTTTGAAAATAAGCGGTTTAATTTTTGAAAACTTCATTATAGATTCTTTTACGAATATTTAGGTACCTACTGCTGTTAGAAATGCAGCAATCTTATAATTCGGTTAACATTCCTGATCGAGTCATGATACCATCAGTGCACCAAATTCCACTCATTTAGGAGAAGTTATGTGTTCATATGTTTAGTATAAAATAACTATTGTGTCGATCAATACTATTTTTATGTCACAATGTACCTCCAAGTATAGGTAATCAGCGAAAAATTTAAACTAATTTGAAAAACTTTTATTAAAAAAAATATTAATTGCATTTGTTACTGCATCTAAGTGTTCCTATTTCCGCTCACGGTTAACAGATTTCGTGACAAACTTACTAAAAAATGCATTATTTCCAATTTTGTTATTTATCCTGATATGTTTAATGGTCAAACCATAGCTACTACTGCAATGAAGAAGGCTATATACTGACATTTCTTTAAAATTTTGTTTAATTTTCTGCATGAGCGGTTATTACAACACACAATAATACATAGTGATCCAATAATCGCTCACGAGGTCTTGTGTTTTGAATACAAAGAATTACTTGTTTTAATTATGAATCGTGGTTTACGGCCAACCAGCCGAGTGGAAGTTTAACAACTACCGAAAAGCTAAACATTACATATAATTTGCAATTGGATTAGATGGACAAATTGATGTGAAGATTTGCGAAAAAGTTACACGTCTTCTCAGTGAGAATCGAACTCACGACTCCCCGATCTCTAGTTGGGGCGCGTTAACCACTACGCCATGAGAGGACTCATGAACGCAGAAGTTAACCTGAATTCGATTTCAGCTCAATAATCACGTGGTGCTCTTTCGCAAAGTGCACCTCTTTCGGAAGAATTAGATGCCCATCCAAACACAACGCTTTCTATATATATCCAATGCCTAGCCCGAGAGCGCATTGTTTTTTAGATATAGGAATAGCACACTACACTAGCCAGCAACTGCGCTGGCTGAGGTTTCTATTGTGTGGGCTTCCAATGGGTCGCGACGTTCTCAAACGACCGGTTACGGAACATGAGGCAGTTGCTGGCTAGTGTAGTGTGCTATTCCTATATCTAAAAAACAATGCGCTCTCGGGCTAGGCATTGGATATATATAGAAAGCGTTGTGTTTGGATGGGCATCTAATTCTTCCGAAAGAGGTGCACTTTGCGAAAGAGCACCACGTGATTATTGAGCTGAAATCGAATTCAGGTTAACTTCTGCGTTCATGAGTCCTCTCATGGCGTAGTGGTTAACGCGCCCCAACTAGAGATCGGGGAGTCGTGAGTTCGATTCTCACTGAGAAGACGTGTAACTTTTTCGCAAATCTTCACATCAATTTGTCCATCTAATCCAATTGCAAATTATATGTAATGTTTAGCTTTTCGGTAGTTGTTACAAAGAATTATTTTACCAAATAAATAATTGGAAACATTACTTAAGAATAGCTTCGTTCTCAAAATCAGCTAAAATTTATCTGGAAGCGATATTTGAATAAAAAATTAACTAAGAAACATTTTAGAAAATTGATACAATATTCAATAGCAAATATGCAATTCGCGATGGAATTCACGAATAAATTTATGAGGATATTCAAAATTGGTTAAGATCTTCATGGCTTTTTCTGTACAAATGCTATTAGCACCCAATTTAAATATTTGTTTAGATTAATGCTATAACACATTTGTGGATTATGCGAATTAAACCTCTCGTTGAATTTCTTTACAATTGATCTACAAATTCATTCTGAAATAAAATGCTTCCTGAATTCCGCCAATAATTGCTTCAAAGTGTATGCCAGCAAATGCAAGTTATATCAGCAGATTTACCACATCGACTCTAGGGCGTTACAGAATGCTCGTGATTAATTTCCGGAAGAATGTATAGAAGATTAGCTAGAAAAATTAATCAATGAACAATTTGAAATATTCCAACAAGAAGCAGTGAATAAATCATTGAAGGAATTAATCGAGAGTTACGTAGATAGTTTTGGAGGAATGCAATAGAGAAATATCTAACGGAATTGATTGTACAGTCAAAAGAATTTTCAGGGAGAAATATCTAAAAATTCCTAGGAATTTAGAAGAATAACATAGTTAAGCTCAAACTGCCATAGTTAAGCTCAAAGAATATCAACCGTGATTTAGGTGTCTTGCTGAAAAACTGTGAACCGGTGTTATTCATAGATGTTTCTAATCAAAGGTAAACATTTCTTACAAAAATAATCGTAAATACAGGATTACTTTTTATTAAGCTTTGTCAAATAATGCTAGTACACTCCCGTGCAAAAGTTTGGGTTCACCCCCTCAAAAACATACAAAAGTGTTCAGTCCATATCTCTGTGATTACACGTCCAATTGAAACTCTTTGAGCCGCATTCGAAAGGCAAAGAATTATTCTTACTTCGTATGTATTTTTCCAAAAACATTTTTCGAATTTTAAATTTTAATTTAAAGTTGTTACATTTTTCAAAAAACACACTGAAAAATCATATCTGATTTCCTCAGCATTGGATCGACCAAAATTTTAAATTAAAATGTCATTAGAATCGTAATCTTATATTCTTTCAAGAGACCCTACGAATTTTTTACGGAAAAATCTGGAAAGTATTCAAAATCAATGGAACAGTCATTCAAGTCATCGTGCAAAAGTTTGGGTTCACCCCTCAGTATGGTGCAAATCGTGCAAAAGTTTGGGTTCACCTGAGCCGCACGCACATCATTTATGTCAATATCTTTGCCATTTTTCAACCGATTTTAATAGTTTAAAGCTTTTTTGAGCGCAAATAATGACGCGTACATGATTGGTTTGTGATTTCACAGATTTAAGTATGTTCATTTGAACTCAAACTTTTGCACGATACACCATACTGAGGGGTGAACCCAAACTTTTGCACGATGACTTGACTGACTGTTTCATTGATTTTGAATACTTTCCAGATTTTTCCGTAAAAAATTCGTAGGGTCTCTTGAAAGAATATAAGATTACGATTCTAATGACATTTCGTGGGGTCTCTTCAAAGAATATAAGATTACGATTCTAATGACACTTTGATTTAAAATTTTGGTCGATCCAATGCTGAGGAAATTAGATATGTTTTTTTAAAAATGTAACAACTTTAAATTAAAATTTAGTACACAAAATTCGAAAAATGTTTTTGGAAAAATACATACGAAGTAAGAATAATTCTTTGCCTTTCGAATGCGGCTCAAAGAGTTTCAATTGGACGTGTAATCACAGAGATATGGACTGAACACTTTTGCATGTTTTTTAGGGGGTGAACCCAAACTTATGCACGGGAGTGTACATTAGCCAGTTTTGACTTCAACGCAATGATATAATAAGACATTCTTTCTCGATGCAAACTTAATGAAATGTGGAAATTAATTTAAGGATTTTTTAAGGAACTCTCATATTTATGAACTTCAATGATTCAGGCACAGTCCATATCATATAATCTCAAATCAGCCCTTCGTTCACAAACTGCACAAAACCGGTACAGACTCGTCATTTGGAGCGCCACCCGCAACGCGAAGCCCTAGCACATGGTCCCCTTATTAACCCTCTAATACCCAACCCCGCCTTTAGACGGGGTACACTTTGGAATTTTGTGTATTTTTCCGTAGCTCGGAAATTAAAATAATTTTATTTTTGGCTTAAACCTTGACTCATAACACCCATATAAGAAAAGTTTTTTATGATGTTTTAAACTTTTTTGTATTATTGAAAATTGTTTGAAAAATTGTATTCTTATGTAACCTACAAATGCCTGGGATTCATTTAACGTGTATTATAAAAAATCGTACCTTTTATATTTTTCTACGATCAACCTATCACAGAAGAAGAGCCTGATGGTATTGCAATGATTTCAACTCTGTTTTTCCGTTAGTTACACGGAAAATAAAAAATGTTCCAAAAAAAAAAAAAAAAAAAATCATATTTTCAAAAGTATTGTAAAAACTCAAATTTTTATCATTGCCAAAAATCAGTAACCAGAAGAGGCTTCAAGAAAAAATGAAAAGGATAGGGATGTTCAAAAATAAAAATAATAAAAATCAAAAACCAAAATTCATAAATTTGCGAAGAAAACAAAATCATTGCTCAAACCGTATTGAGAATGATTTTAGATAACGAAAAAAAAATATTTAGATCGAAAACAAAAATTTGGGTATTAGAGGGTTAAAGCTTCCTTATCGTATGAGTTCTAGCACGATTTATATCCTTCCGATGCGATGATGCAGTCAGTCCGTCATTCGACTTAGCGTGCAACCATCCAGACCGCATCATGCTCCTTCCGCTTTTGTGGCACCGACCGACCGACTTTGAAACAGATATGCAAATTCTTTGTACGCTTTTACCTTGGAAGTGCAGAGTGTGGGTGTACTTTAAACCAAAGCAAAACGCGCTTATCGCTACAAAAGCATCTAGCAGTGCTTTCCTTACCATCAACCGTTCGTCGCTTGGGAGAATATCAATCAGCCGCCAATCGTATCTGAATATGCACTTTGGCTCGTGAAGATCGATCAAATTACATGATTGCATTTCGCTTTTCCTTCTTCGATTGCAGATATTCCGTTCACGTTGATCGTTCCGGACAAGATTGATCGGGTGGCGCTCGAAGGGAACGAGCCACGTGCGCGGGAATTCCTGCTGGAACACGTCATTCCCGGTGCGCTCATGGAGATGAAGCCTCGCAACGTTTACGGGAACATGAATCAACACCCGGTGGGGGTGAACCTGACCTGCGTGAATATGCTGATGGGCTACGTGCTGCGGTATATGGTGAACCAGGAGACGAAATACGCCACCCGGCACAACGTGAGCGACTCGCTGACGATGGTTTTCATCGAGGGCAATTTGACCGAGAATAAGGCGTTCAACACGAACAAGCTGAACAAGCGGAACATTCAGGAGAATAACAGGTAATTTTTAAGAGATAACCTTTTAGATTTTCTCAAGGATTTCCAACATAAATTGTTCCTCGAATTACTCCAGAGGATCCTCGAGGGTTTCTCAGGGATCAATTTCAATTTTTAGTGTTGCCCTTGAAGATATAAGCTTTTATCTCGAGATAAAAGAACCGACAATCTAAAACAAATCTAGTTTTATCGTAAGATATTTATCTTCAATAATATCTTACTGATAATGGCGAACTGTTGACTTCAAATTAATCTGTTATAAAATTCGCACAGACGACTCAGACCGTTTTACCAATATTGACTCCGCCCCCAGGTTGTTGCTCATTAAGGTGGTTCAAAAAATAGTTTTTGCTCCAAACCGCTTAGATTTTAGATCAAATTCTTGGTGACCTCCAAAAATTTTAACTCATTTGGATGAAAACTGATATTGCACAAGCTTTTCAATGTTTGTATGAGAATTCATATTATTATTATGTATCTTTATTTGAGTGGCTTTTCGTCCTTGGCGAGTTCGCCACTTCGAGAGTTCATATGGGTAAAACAAGCAATGCATTCATAGTAATAGTATTTTGCCATGTGTTCATGAAGATTATAGCTACGCTGATACTGTTACATACATTCGTTAGCTACAACTTTGCCGAAGATCGTACGCCTCAATTATTAGTTATTGCTCATGTTGGTGCAATGTTTAACCGTGTGTAATGCCGATTGACGAACCAATTTGACAGTTTGTGAAACCGATTTGACGGTTGGCCAAGCGGGCGGAGCAAAAAATTGACGAACTGATCGTACTGTCTGTAGCGATGTTGCTCAAACATCGAATTCAGCATGTCAAATTGAAGCTTCGGCGTCCCATGAATTTCCGATGAAGATGGGTGGCAAGTCAAAATGCGTGAATTCACACAGCGTCCACGCCTTAGTGATCTAGCAAATGTGCGCTCTTGACTTGTTTCTATATAAATCACTAGCATTTTCCCACAATCTTTAACCTGTTTCTTTAGCAAACCCACCATCAGCTCTACATGTGATTCCTTCAGGTATTGCACCAGAAATTCCTACAAGGATTCCATCAGGAATATTACCAGCAATTCCTCCAGGTAATGCTGCAGGAATTTCTTTGAGAATACTACCACAATTCCTTCATGAATTTCATCGGTAACTGCTCCATGATTCTACCAGGTGTTCCTTCAAAAATGTAATCAAGATTCTGTATAGTGATTAAACAAGGAATTCCTGTAAGTAATCCTTCAGAAATTCCGTCCGAAAGATCACTTGGGATTTATCAGGGGTTTGCTCTAGAGATTACTTTAAAAGTTCTTCCAGGAATTCCATTAGGAAAACTTCAAGAGTTTCCATCAGAAGTTATTGTAAGTATTTCACCAATAATTCCTTCAGAGATTCCACAAGGAGCTTCATCAATTTTTATTTTCCAGGGTTTCCATAAGTAGTTCCTCTAGGTATCAGGAGTTATTCTGTGGATTTAACCAAGAGTTCATCCAGGAACAATTGATTGAACAATCAGGAGTACTTCTAAAGATTCTATCATGAATTCCATGAAGGATTCCATCAGAAGTTCCTGTAGAGATTGGAAGATTCTCTAAGGATTCTATCAAGAATTATGCTGAAGATTTCGTCAGAAGTTCTTTTAGGGATCCCATCATTCCTTCAAGGATTCCACCTGTAACTTCTCAAGGGATTTCATCAGGAGTTCCTCTAGCAATAATATTAGAAGTTTCTCCAGGGATTTTATCAGGAGTTCCTTCAGGGATTCCACCTGGAATTCCTCCAGGGAATTTTATCAGGATTTCCTCTAGGGATTCTATCAGGAGTTCTTCGAAGGATTCCATCAGTAATTTCTCTAGGGGTTTTGTCAGGAGTTCTTCTTTAGATTTCATTAGGAGTTTCTGCAAGATTCTATCAGTTGTTCATCCATGGATTCCATTAGGAATTCTCCTGGAATTCCATCATGCACACCTTCTGGGACTCTATAATAAGTTGTCATGGATTCTATCAGGTTTTTTTTTTCTAAAGCTTTCTTCAGAAATTCATCTGGGGCAGGCCTGCCCAACCTTTTGGTACCGCGGGCCACATTTCAGTAATAGTATAGCGGGGCGGGCCAAAACATGTCCAATTTTTTTTTATCGAAATTCTTTTGTGAAAAAAAAAAACGAGATAATTGTTTTTGACTATCATACTAATAGTTCAATAAGAATTCCACTCTGTATTTTATAGTAATCTTGCGAAGGAGTTGAGTTCAAAATTATGTCAGTATTTAGTGAAGGAATTGCTAAAAATCCTGAACTTAATTTTATATTAGAATCATGTTAAAAATAAAAATCGTACTCATCGTATTTTGTCACAATTCCGCCCATCATTATTTAAAAAATAATGCCTAGGGCTGTGAAAGAATTCAGCTTGAGATTTGGCAAAAATCTAATACAGGTCCTCAGAATCTCCATTCTAAAATCCTGTTATGGTTTTGTAAGTATTTTGTTAGAATCAAGCCTTTGCGGTGATATTCTGTTCGAATAATTTAACCATTTCCCATCATATCTATTTAAATTTGATTGAAGTTCAGTCTCTCCTATCAAACATTGAAGAAAGTCATGGCATAGTGTTGTCAAAATCTTAATTAAATTGTTGTAATTATTAAAAAATATGACTTCTCATTATGAACCTCAAATTAAAATAAAAGTTGATTAATTCTCGCAAGAGTGCTACCAAATTTTCTAGTGTTTGTGTTTGTCATGACAATTATTCTTGAGATTATATCCTAATTCGTAGAGATGGTCGGGTCTCGGGTTTTCAAACCCGAAACCCGACCCGAACCCGAACCCGACGGGTTCGGGTCGGGTTCGGGTTTGAAAATTTTAAAATTTTCGGGTTTGGGTTCGGGTCGGGTTTGAAGGTTACAAAATTATCGGGTACGGGTCGGGTTCGGGCTTGAAAAATGTCGGGTATAATCGGGTTTGGGTCGGGTTTGTGTGAGAATTGTGAACATAGTAACAACCTGCAAGCTTCCCTACGCATCAGAAAGGATGAATTAATCATCTTTTCAAACTCGGGTTTTATGCGGGTTTTCCGTATAAAACTTTTTCGGGTTTCGGGTCGGGTTCGGGTTTGAACAGCGAATTTTTTTCGGGTTCGGGTCGGGTCCGGGTTTGCTTTTCAATTATTGCCTCGGGTTCGGGTCGGGCCCGGGTTTGCAAAAATAAAATAAGTCGGGTACGGGTCGGGTTCGGGTTTGAAAAATGTGAAACCCGACCATCTCTACTAATTCGCAAACGTTGGAACAAACGGTTATGGTGTGCTAGTTTCGCGCTGGTTTCGGTAACAATTTGATTGAATTTGATACTGAGTATAAGCAAAACACGACATTGCATAATTTGAATCATTAATGATATCAAGTCAGTTTTATAGATTCAAAAACTTTCAATAATCATCCTTGGTATGTTCTAATTTCTGCGGGCCAGATATGTGGCGAATCTTCAAGCTCTTCGCGGGCCGCACAACATGACGTCGCGGGTTCCGGGTCCCATCAGGCAGAGACTTCACTTGTTTTTCTAATTATTTCATATTTTCCCGAAAAACTACGGGAAAGGAACTTTTAAGGAATTTCACCAGGAGTTCTTCAGGGTTAAGACTGGGAATATCACCAGAGTTTCGCCAGAATATGCACTAGAAAAATCTACCAGAGTTTCGCCAGAACTTCTACCATAAAATACTTCTACCATAGGAATGAACTAGAAATTCTTCCTTTCTCTGCTCTAGGTATTCACTCAGGATGCTCCTATATAATTTCAGAAGATTATTCCTCCAAGGATTCTACTGATATTTACTCAGAGGATTAAACAAAGCATTTCTCTGAATGCCTCCAGATTGAATCCTAGAAGATTTCTTTGTAAAATTTCAGGAAAAAACCATGGAGCAATTTCTTGAAAAAAATCTTGGAGGAATTACCTAAGAAATCACTGAAGAAATTCTCAGAGAATTCGCTGGAGAAAATCTCTGGAAGAACTTTTAAAGCAATCCCCGAAGGAGTATTGGATGGATTCCTTGGATAAATGCTTTTAGGAATCCTCGGATGAATTTCTGGTAGATTCTTGGAGTAATTCCTGAAGAAATCCCAAGAACCTTCAGGGAACCAGGAAGAATCTTTGAAGGAAACACTGGAGAAATTTATAAAAGAATTTATTGAAGATTCACAAACGGCATCTCTAAAGAAATTTCTGGTGGAATCGCGTGGAGGAATTTTTGATAAATTCTTTTGCAGCATTTCTTGTGGAATCCCTTAAGGCTTCCTGGAATTCTTGGTGGAAACCATGGAGAAATTCCTTTATGAATCCTTGGAGGAATCATGGATAGAATCATTGAGAGAATTCCTGGAGTAAATTTCTGCATGTAATTCTGTAGGATTATTTAAGGAATGTCTAGAGAAAATCGTGTAGGAATCCCTGGAAGAATGTTTGTATGAATCGTTGCAGGATTTTCTAGAGGAATCTGTAAAGGAATTCCTAGAGAAATCACTTGAAGAACCACTGGAAAAAAATATGATGATATAAGGAGTTTTTGGTAGGCTTTTGATGAAATTCCTGTAGTAATTTCTTGGGAGCGATTCCATGAGCAATCTCTAAAACATTTTTAGAGGAATTCCTAGTGCAATCGCAGGAAAAGAATCCTACAATGAACTGTTTAGGAATTTATTTCACTGGAGGAATCTTTAAATAAATCTTTGAAGGATTTTTTTCTGGTGGAATACTTGAAAGGAACATTGGAAGAATCAATGAAGAAGTCCCTTGAGGAGATAGATCTCCGGAGGAGTCTGTAGAAAAAATATTGGAAAGAATCGCTGAAGAAATTCCTGGTGGAATTTCTGATGGAACTCCTGGAGGAATCCTAGGAGGAAGCTCTGACAAAAGTCCTGGTTAAATCCCTGGGGAAATTTTTGATTTATTTCTTGAGAAATTCCTGGAGAAGTTTCTGAAAGAATTCATGATGAAATCTCTGGAGGAATTCTTGGAGACAGCCTTGGATTGAGAATTACTGCAGAAATCACTTGAGGATTTTTTTTGGATTAATCCTTGAACGAATCAGTGGAGGAAATCCTTATAGTGGATCTTTCAAGGAATCTCTGGAGGAATGCCAAGATGAATTCTCGATGCTATTCCTGAAGGATTTTCCCCGGATGATTTTCTGGTTGAATCTGTAGAATAAATTTCTAGAAGAATTACTGATAAAATTTCTTGTCGAATCCCAGGAAGAATTTCTGGTGGAATACCTATTATAACCCATGGATTTCTGAAAAAAACTCCAAAGAAGAATAACTACAGGAAACCACTAAAAGACTCTGCATAGAATATTTAAAGAAATTCCCATAACCATTCTCATATCGATGACTGTTCAGAATAATCCTCGACAGAGACCCCTCATATTTTTTGGTTTTGTCGAAATACTTTCTGCGAATTATAACTGGAATTCCTCATCAATATCCATCTCTTCCAACATCTAAATTTTAAAAATTCTACTCTTCCTTACTACGCAAACCGCACAACCATAGAATTCGGAAAAATAACAATCACATATCTACCAGACTTGCCGAAATCATTCAAAACATGCGAACAACACAGTTGTCAAACGGTTGCATCAAAATAAATCGCTTTTACTAACTTGCTGGTGGAGTCAATGTTGGTCAAACCGTCTGAGCTGCTTCAAGTCAACCACTTGGAGACTTGGAAACATTCCTGGATAATTTATAAACGATTTCAAAATGGAAGAATTCATCAAAAAGATTCACTGCCCTTCTATGCCTACTTGTCCCATGTTCTATGTACACCTTATGGACCTCGGGACAAATATGCGTAGAACGGCAGTTCAGTAATTCTTAAATTAATCTTTGAAAAACAAAACACTGAACACTTTTAGATGATTTCTGGAGCCCCGAATCAACTATTATTTCTTATGAGGAACTAAAACACAGGGTCATTTCATTGATAATCTTAACAATATCGAAGAGACAGCTCTTGAATTCAATATTGCATGTTTCGCTTTGGAATGACGATTCCACCCGACCCAGATTAGAACCTTCAATCTTCGGAGTGCAAGTCTTGTAACTTACCTCGACACCAACACACACCAAGCTTTCATTTGAGGTAAAATTTTCTGTTATCGAAATATTATTTCAAGTGCACCAAACATTTTTGTTATTGCCTCAAAAGATTTTACTATATTGAGAAAGTGTCCTTAAGGCATTTTAGAAAAAAAAAAAAAAAAAAATGATGGAATTGACCAGAATCCTCTTGAAATATTTCTGCCAAAATCATTGAAGAAACTTCAGCCACTGGAAAGGCACTGGAATTATCCTTCGCTGATTTTTTGAGACATTAAAAATATTCATAAAAGAATATTCCTGGAGAAATCCCCTGAATAATTTCTGTTAGGCATCCTACAATGAAATCAAAAGAATTCTTGGATTGAACCTTAAAGTTATCAAGTAAAAAATCTTGAAGAAATTCCTGGAACAGCTACTGAACAATTTCTCAGAGAAATCTGGAAGTCACTTGAAGAACTTGTAAGCATTTGACACCTTCAGTCGCAGTAAATGTTCAAGATATTCGAGGCGCAATATTTTGAGGACATCTTGGAACAGCTCCTCAAAAAAGTGTTGCAGTATCTTTAGGAACACTCACGCTTAAAATTACTGTGAATCTTCCTCACAGATGCAGATTGATTGACAAATTTATGAACTTACAAAGAAACATTTTCGAGAAATTTCATAAGAGTTTCAGAGAGCGTATCTGACTAAGGTTCTTGATAGAAAAATTATCAGTAAACAAGTAAACAAGCGATTGCTTCTTACAGAATTCTAGGAAAACGTTTGTCGGATCAGTAATAATCGTTGCCGACAATTAGAATAGTGGTCTTTTAGCATAAGCATAAGGTGAATTTTCACCTTAACCTATTCCTGGCAAAGTGATTTTAAGTGAAATCTTCCATAGATTTCTGATATCATATACCAGTGGTTCCCATTTTTTTTAAGCTGCGGCCCATATGATATTTTATAAACATTCTGCGGATTCCTAAACATCCCTAAACATTCACAACGTTCAATTAAATACGTTTACACTGAGATGAACTACCTAGTTCAGGACTGATGGTCTTGTTAAAAAAGATAGGAACAAAAATGTTAGCAGAAAGATCTCATAGAGAATCAACAGATATCGTTGACAGGCAGACCCAAAAATCATCCCGACCCTCTGATGTCCACTAAGAAGCCACCCAAAAGTCTACCAAACATCTTTCAAAAAGTCCGATAATAAATTTACAAAGGTTAAAATCCAACTAAAAATCTTGCAAGTAAGGTAAATGGTAAGATTCCAGATCCATGTCAAAAAATATTCACATAAGTTTAACAAATATTCCCTCGAGAATTATCGCAAAAGGTTTTCACAACCACAATTTTAAAAATCCTTCTGTATTCTCAAAGGTTTCACCAGAATCCGCGAGATTCTCGCGGCGTGTGATGGCGAGATTGTTAATTGCAGCTAAGTTTCATAACACTATTTGCAATTTTTTGTGTGGTATGGTGGATCAATTCCAAAATGATTCCAGCTTCAATTTACAAGTAGAAAGTAGGCGTTGTGAAGCATTGTATTTGCCACCAAAAAGTGAATCTTGTAGGAGACTGTAATAGAAGCCTAAGGTAACTTTACTCTTAAATATTCACTATAAAATGACTATGGAAAGTAAGATGCTGAGATCGATCATTAGGGTACACTTGCTAGTTTCGAGAAATTGTTGAACAGACATGGAAAGTGACTTTTTTTCTTTAAGGATATATGAACGTAAAGACCTGAAATTAACTAGAACTACTACTAAACAGCCTAATTTTGTTAAGACTTGACGACAATTGACATTTAAGACTCAAATCATACGTAAAAGACAGGAGTAATCAGAATAGCACTTAAATGACAAATTATTCAAAACAATTTCGACTAGACAGTATTAGTAATGACACTACTACACTACTATTTCAAAAAATTCTGATGGAGCTGCTGATTTTCACAATGCAAAAAAAAAGATTCGTGCATAGGCAGTACAACTAGCAATTTTTAACTGATCGTTCCGAAATAGACCAAATTTTTGCCTATCCCAATTATTTTGACAATTCTGTGAAGCACAACGTACAAGCTTTTTCAGAAGAATTTCTGCAAAGCTCCAGAATAAATTCTTGTAGGTTTTACACTGTTCGCTTAAGATACGACGGTTCAAATGAAATACGTCCTAAGAGAGCTCTAATAAAAATATATACGAACTAATTATGACGTATTTTCGCCTAGAAAAACTTGGCTATGAAGATGGTAGATTTTCAGAGCGTAGATGAGCGCGTGAGTAATTAATCGCTCTCTGATCTCGAAGTTCGTGCCTAAATACCAGTTCACAAATTTGTATTTTCAGCAAAAATATTTCATGCGATGTCCTATGAAAAACATTGAATAGGAATATCGTACGAAAATCAAAACTTTCTCTTGTGGTGAATATTCTTAGTTGATTCATATAATTTTCGAAGTTTCAGTATCTTCAGTGTGCGCAATACATCGCATTTCTCTAAATGAGGATATAATTTATCATTTCGATAAGATATCAGATAAAGCTATTATCAACCACGATTTTGCCTCTACGAACAATCATCATTCATCGGTAGTGATTCTACTTTGTTCCAAAAGACTCGACTGCATGCCAAGGAAAAACTAGATCAATAACTGCCATGTAACTATAAAATTGATCGAAAGAATCAATAAAGACCATTAAGATGGAAAATTACATCAATTTAGTTTAATAAAAATATCTTAACCATCACTCTTTTTCAAATTTGTTCGTATCCTCTATTCCAGGTACAACGAACCGCAGCGATTGGAAATGAAAAATGCCACCAAAGAGCTGGCCGCCAACAAGGAGAACCGCATCGGTCAACAGTTGATGAACTTTCTGGCCAGCATGAAGTCCGGCACCAAGGTGTTCCAGCACTTCCTGTCCAATAGCAATCTGAGCCAGCTGGTGGACGACGGTTCGTACATGGTGCTGATTCCTTCAGACACGGCCTTCCAGCGGTGGCATCCGATCGATTGGGGCTTCTACCCGTTCAGTGTGCAGGAATTCACCGAAAGTGTCCTACGGAACCATTTCATCAAGGTGGGGCTGCCACTGCGGATGGCCGACCTCAGAGGGGCGTCCGGAGAGCAGAAATTCAAAACTCTCGGAGGAGAGTACGTCGTACTTAGAGGAAAACGTAAGTTTTTAATTTTTCGCGTATTGAAAAATGACGATACATTAAATGGTATCTTTTTACAGCTACACCAACCGCTAATAATGTCTCGATCATCTATGACTACACGCTTTCGAACCGAATTGAAGTTTTTGTAATATCCGAGGTGCTGTTTGTTTCCGAAGCTGTCGTGTCTAAACTTCATCAGGTAACGAGGAGTAATCATGTTTAAAACTCTAATTATAAGCGGTTTCTTCACCACCGCTTAGGCCTTAAACCTAGTTTAACCATATGGTGATGAAATTGACCTTAAGCGATCTAAAATAATTTATTTTTTATTTCAGATGCATAAAGACAAGGAAACTCCGCCTCTATTAGCTTTCCCGTGGTTCGGTGCCCAATTTCTGTCTCACTCATTCTTAGCGCTGGAACGGGATAATCGTTTCACGCAGATAACTCGCTTCCTGAACACTGCAGAAATCGCCCAGTTCATATCTGGATCCAACTATACCTTTTTCGTGCCAACAGATGAGGCTTTCGAACGATACAGTTTCGATATCCTCCCGGATAATGTTCTGGCATCGGAGAAAGGAGTGAAGTTACTGTTGAACCATTTCATCAAAGGTCGCTTATACGATCGGGACTTGAAGGATGGAGAGGTTCTAGAAACGATCGGCGGAACTCCGGTGAAAATTCATCGAACTTTCGACAACAACGTTACCGTCAACAGCGCCAGAATAGTTGAATCGGAAGTATTCGTCTACAACCTGGGAACGATGTTCTACGTGAACGATGTGCTCTACCCAGAATTGCTTAAAGCGGAAGTGACTGCTTTAACCGAAATGAAGAATACAGATAAGAATATTCCCGAGGATACTGGAGACGTCTTCACCACGGAACCGAATCAAGTTGAACCATCTTCATCGACGACTCATCGAACAGCCTTCTACACTACGAGTGCCGACGTGGAGATTGTACCGTTGGAGTTTACCGAACAAAACGGAAGTGAAGATGATGTTCTGCTACAGGACGACGAAATCATTACGCCTAAGGCGTTGCCAGTGAAATATTACTATTCACCAAAAAAGTGAATGACTCAAGGTGCGACCGAACATAAGGCGAGGATTCCGGTTCGGGTCAAATAAGCATCGTAGGCCTCAAAGCTATCGTTCTGTTTGAATGCTCCTTAGTGATGCGTAGTGTAAGCTTAAGCTCAATGGTTTTCATAGTGAAATCAATCTAAACCTTAGAGTACATTCCATTGTGAATCATTCAATCAATAAGAAAAAAACTCATTCTCCCATTTTGCTAGATGTGTTACGATTATCATCTTGTTGTGACCACACAGATATCTATGAATGAATGGTCTTCCTGGAATTTACACACAAAACCGTCGGTCTTTTGATAGAAATGTTTCGAAATTTATGCTACTAAAAGAGTAGGTAATAGTTATTGGAACGTTAATTGGAAATAGATCCTATTGCTTCAATATTTTTTTGGCGCAAGTAGACCGGAATGAAGGAAAGCATATGCATTTTACGGTAGTTCGCTGTTGAAATAAAAACAAATACAAAAAGATACATAACACGTTCAAATAGAACAGAGCAGATCTACTGACTAGTTGTTTTAACTGTAAGATCATCTCTTGTAATCTCATTAGCTGTTAAGGTGGAGTTTTCCCTCAAAATGAGTATTTATTGAACTAGTTTCCGTTTTCGTTTCTGTTAGTGCAATGAGTTTTAAACATCGGAAAGTGTCGATTACAGCAGAGGATTGGATAGCTATTTTTTTTTTTTCTCGAAAGTTTGGTAAGATTGGAAAGAGTGTCAATCACACATATCAAAATTTGTTCTAATAAAACGGAGAAAAAAATGTCGAAAGTTTTGCAAATGATGAAATTTCTGATATTTGTACATTGTATGTTAGTTTTGTATAAAAATATGTTTAAATAAAATATGATAATAAAAATATACGATCTTTTGTCAATAACATCACTGTCCATAACTGCATGTTTGTCACATTCCATATTTTTTTACAATTTCGAGTTAGGGCAAACGCTCCCTTAGTGGAGGTAATACGGTTAAAAGCCCTTTTTTCAATTTCCTATTCCTACTACCTACTTGCAATGATCGATTTCTCTACATCGTTGTTCTCTTCACATAATTACAAAAAACGAATTCATTATTCGCATTTTTTTGGTTTTGTACGATAAAGGATCGTTGAATCTTGCATCGCCGGCTAGAAACATTGCGGATGTATCTATTTTGGCGAAGTCATTAGCAAAAGGGAGGATCGAAGAAGAGAAATCGATGGGGTTAGAAAAGCCCTTTTAAAGCAACAGGGCAACAGTGTTGAACTGTAAGAAAACCAAATACTTTATCACTTCTCGATAGTGGCAAAACAATACGACATAGGGGTTGTCGGGGCGGTTTGGCCAATGGGGTGGAATGAGCACCCCTTGAAAATTGCATAAATTCTTGAAATTTCATCTGAAATCACATGCAACCCCAAAGCTTATGAGCAAATGAAGCAATAGGCATGTTATAAGTCAGTGTTCAAAACTTAAAGAAAAATTAATAAATGATGTTCGAAAAAACTGCCCATATTGCCCCGAATGGCTCTTTTAAATTTCATCATTTCAGAATGATGAAGTTTGACTGTTAGAATGTTCTTAAAAAATTATATATTCTTGCACGGAGTATTTATAAATACTAATAACTTTCAAGTGTAGTAACAACATAACTGCGCTCAATGGTGAATTTTCGGATTCCGAGTAGGATGCTGCGGAATACAACTCTGCTTGAAAACAGATACCACAGGACCCTGTTTGGGTACAACGAACCGATTGCAGCTTGTGTTAGAACGTTCAGCACAGTGGAAGATCTGTTCGAGTTTGACGAACCGTCCAGCCATTTCGCCAATAGAATCAACCGTTCGAGATTAATTTGACGTTTACAGTTATTTTTTTTTTACATGTGATGCAATGTGGTGTGTAATAGATTTCGTCCTTTTATTAGTATGTTAGTCGTAATAAGTTTATGTAGACCATGAAGTCCGATAAACATGAAGAATAAATAAATAAATAAATAAATAAATAAATAAATAAATAGGGTCGGTGTTCCCTTAGTGGACAGTCCCCTATAGTCGCACTAGTGGCTTTTTACGGCCGTTTTGCTATAAACCTTTTCAAAACATTTTTTGACATGAAGGTCAGGAGCTATTTATCTAAGTACCATTGATACACAGCTTGATTTTGTTCAAAAAATGATCTTAATAATTAGGTATGCCCTCCCCTTGGTTATGCGACCTTGCCGCGATGGGAGGGCATAATCCATTAGCCCATATGATGGAAACCAAAGGCGTAACCTGTAGTGGTGGTATCACATTTTGGCACTTTTTGCTTAAAGCCGCGTCATAATTCATATGGCATAGACGCAATAATATCTCGGATGTGATCCAACGGACATTCTGCATCGTTGATAGAATTGATGCCCATTTCAAATAATTAATCTATTCGAAGTGGACATTAATACTATTGGTGACGTTCAGTTTGCCTTTTGCTAACCAGAACGATCCGTAGCCACTCTTACTATTAGCTAGCTAGATACATCGTTATCATATACGACGTAGGGAATACTTAGGAACTCTTAGGAAAATGACTAGTAGATTCACTGAGTAGAAATAAGTGGCAACAATCTTATTTTAATATGGTTTTTACATTGCCATAATAAGAAATACCTCTTTTGCAACAGCGGTATAAATAATCTAATTCTAGCTTCATTTTCGCAAAATTTACAAGTAGAAAGTAGGCGTTGTGAAGCATTGCATTTGCCACCGAAAAGTGAATCTTGTAGGAGACTGTAATAGAAGCCTAAGGTAACTTTACTCTTCAATATTCACTATAAAAATGACTGGAAAGTAAGACGCTGAGATCGATCATTGGGGTACACTTGCTAGTTTCGAGAAATTGTTGAACAGACAAGAAAAGCGACTTTTTTCTTCAAGGATATATGAACGTTATGACCAATAAATACTTTTAACAACAAAAATGAAATTAACTAGAACTACTACTAAACAGCCTAATTATGTTAAGACTTGACGACAATTGTCGTTTAAGACTCTAATCTTACGTAAAAGACAGGAGTAATCAGAATAGCACTCGAATGACAAATTATTCAAAACCATTTCGACTAGACAGTATTAGTAATGACACTACTACACTACTATTTCAAACGAATTCTGATGGAGCTGCTGATTTTCACAATGCTTCCTTTTCTCAGTAGCAAGGGAATATGGGTACTTTTCAAAAACTACCACGTCACAATACTAATAAAAAAACAGTGTTCATGTGGGCGCCATTGCCTAGTCCGTCTGAGTATTGGTCCTGGTAGAGGGGAAACTTGGCAAAAGCCAGACCGAGGGTTCAGCCTTGACAAGTTAAGCTGTCAGGCAGCTCCAACTGAATACCATACAAAAAAAAAAAAAAAAAAAAAAATGATCTTAATAATTAGGTATGCTTAAAATTTGCTCCCTTGCGCCTATAGTAAACCTATTGTTCCTATAGTAGCAGTAGTGAGAGCAACTATTTTTTATTTTACAAAATAATTGATGAATTAAGAACTTTTTTACGTCAAACGAAAGCTTTTGATCCACACTTTGTAGGAAAAATATAAAAGTTTTGTAAACATATGGTTTTGATAAGTATTTTGCCAACGCCGGGATGCTAGTGCTACTATAGGAACAGAAATTAGAAATAGTGCTACTATAGGCACATGTAGTCCTATAGTGGCACAAGCGATAATAAATACAAACATATGAGTTTTCGTAGTTTTCATATTTTTCCCACAAAAACAAGATAAAAAGCTTTCAGATTATGAAAAAATAATTACGATAGCGTTATTTTTTGATTTTATACGAATTTTTGTTCTTAGCTATGCAGCTATTGGTACATCGACCCTAATTAAATTTTTAGATTATATGAGATTATTTTGCAATCAAAAATGGGGTGCTCATATCACCCCATCAGTTAAAAATCGACTCGAAAAATGACAAATTTTGAACAGTCAATCATTCATCCGCGAACTTTATAAGACAAAGGAAATCATGCGGATCTAGTGTATTCATCTAAAAATTGTTGGAAATCATGCAAACATTAGAAAAATTCATAATATTTTCAGCACTTTTATCGACTTTTCCTTAAGGTGGCCAAACTGCCCCACTTTCCCCTACACTGAACAAATGACAAGGGATATACTACATACAACTATTGATAGTATTAATCCAAATGAATGTGATATATAATTCAGTGCAAACTAATACATATTGATATAACCAATCAGTCGTTACATATATTTAAACATCTAGAGGATAAAATTAAGATCTGACTTACCTATAGAAACCCATCTCAATCACGCTTATAAATAGTGTTATTCTCCTCCCCAGAATCGCTCTCATCTTCCTCCTCATCCGAATCGCATTCCTCCTCATTCTCCAACATGTAATTCGAGTAAATGTTCATGATGTTATCGTTGGCCCGCTTGAGCTTTGCCATCTCGATCGAAACGGCATTCAGCTGTTTGTTCAGATTGGCCATCTGCTCCTGAAAGTCTTCCCCGCTGACTTGAAGCGTATCCTTTTGGTGGTCCGTTCGCTTCCGATTCTGTGCACTAGCCAACTGTTCTTGCTTTCGCAGAATCGAACTGGCCGAATAGATGGCATCGTTCAGCATCTTGGCTTGCTTCTCCGTAAGGGGAGCCGTTTGATTGACACTTGCCTTGTGGATCCGGATTTTGGCTTGCACGATCAGAGAGGATAGGTTTGTCCGAAGTGCATCTAGCGATACAGCAACGTCCCCGATGGTTGCGGTGCTGCGAGATACTGTAAAATAAGGAAGGCTGTTAATCAGGAATAGTCCCCAATACTCACTTCGCAAGGCAATTACCATCGTAAGCAGAGCGCATCCGCTGAGATAAGGAACGGGTTTCAGCTAAAACATTTGACGGAGAATTTGTGCTGGTCATTTTTAAACTAATTCACTGTTTAATTTTAAAATTATTTAAATATTTACTAATGATTCAAAAGTAATAAAAACTGCTTCTGGCTGAGCCGGTGATTTTGAATTTTTGTTTACATTTGTGTCAAACTGACAAATTCTAACTATGAGCAAACGCTTCACCAGGGTTACATTCGAACCATTCAACGATCTGTATTTGGTGGTTCAAAACCCCCGCAACATAAACACCCACGAATTTATCGATTGCTTTTTTCAGTATTGAAAGTAACAATTTTATGTTACGTTTTAGGGGCGATCCATTAATTACGTAAGACAATTTTTCGCAGTTATCAGACCCCCCCCCCCTCCCCCCTTGATAATATTTTTGTATGAAAATTCAAAATAATCTGTATGACGCGTAAGAAATCTCAAATCCCCCCTCCCCCCATAAACCCTTACGTAATTAATGGACCACCCCTTACATTTAAATGAGAGAATTAACTATATATCATGACAACATTATAAACTATTCCAGTTAATGTAATAATATTAATAGCAATCTGAATCTACGGAATAACAGATATGAAACAAACAGGTAGAAAATTTTGCTCGTGTAGAAAATTTGGTTCGAAATTCTTGCAAGCAAGTTAACTCCGAGTATTTTGAATTGCGTGCAATTGGGAATGATTCCGGAAAATAACACAGCAGCAGCACTGTTTCCCGAAGCGCGCGCGCGATACTGGTTTGGCGCGAACAGAGTTTGTTAGAAGCAAAACATATCACGTGGACGTGGTAGAATTAAACACCCTGTGTACGACCAGCAAATAGTTATAACAGTCATCGTTATTCATATTAAAATAAGAGTATATAGTTACTCGTATTGAAATAGGAGTAAGTTATATAAATTACAAAAAAAAAAAAAACATAAAAATAGTAGTTTACGGAACAAATTGCAGAATGAAGGATTTTACAGTACGAGTCGTAAATTTATCCTACGAGGCTTGCCGATTAGGATAATTACTACGAGTGCTGTAAAAATAGAGTTCTGAAACAAGTTAAGTAGGGGAAATCAGGGTAAAACCGACACTGTGGGTAAGCTCGACACCCTTTGATTTTTCATGTTTTGAGCAGATTTTCATGCAGTTTCCACTACGCTATATTTTAACTTGTGAAATGTTGTGTTTCAAACGACATTACAACTAACGCTACCAATAAACTACCAAAATAAACAACAAATCATATTGGATAACATAGAAGCAACAGCAGTTGCAATATTTCGCTATTTTTCTTTAACAATTTCGCATGTGAAATTTTTAAAATATCATTATTTGTTCTGCGTATACATCATCATTTACTATTATTACGTTGATACAACATGAAGGAGAAATTAATTTTTGGTTTTTCAACAGCTGAAAACGCTATTAAAAATAAATGTTTACTCGGGGTAAGATCGACACTTTCATTTGGGGTAAAATCGACACCTTTCTTTGCTTCATAATCTAACTTCAGAGTATCTTTCTAATCCAAAGACTATCTCTGCAGTTTATGTGAGTCTTAATTTTTGAATTCCAGTGAAGTTCACGGATGGCGAACTTGTTAACATGTGAAATATGACACTATATTTGTTAGCGACGGTCACTCGGTGTATACTGGCCTTGAACCGATCACAAATTCTGACAGGACGACTGACATTGACAGGACAAATTACAATGATGAGACAACTGACATTGACATTGAGAAAGAAAACAGAAAAGAAAGTAGTAACTGATATCACATGTGCAAATCAAAACTTATATCTTATTAGTACATATTAGTTAAAATCTTTACTGAATTGGTATCCTAATCATTACATGCAGAAAATCGATTCCATAAGACTGACACAGTGGACTTTACACGTGAAGAGGATTAAAATTTGTAAGTCTAACACATTAAAAACACTTAAAGTTAATGTAATTATCACATAATAAAACATTTCAGCTTAAAGCATTCACACACCAACGCTGGGTTTGCTAAAGAAGATCCGAAAACTCACAGAGGTCCATATCGTCAGCAACAAAACTTTAAGAAATTTTATCCAACCAATTTGAGGTTAGTTGGATAGTTCCAAGGCTACCCAGCAGAATGCCTACTCTCAGGCCACGACCGGAACGATTGAGCATCGTTAGAGAACTCTCGGAGGAAGAAGCAGCCACAGAAGCTAGTTGCCCCGGCTGCAATCGTCCTGACGCCGCTGAGCGATATATGGTACAGTGCGATGTATGTGAGAGATGGTATCATTTTTCCTGCGCGAAAGTTGATGAGGGAATCAAGGATCGCAGTTTCAGTTGCGGCCACTGTATGAAAGAACAAAACAATGCAGCAAAAATTGATTCGTCCCGCTCATCTCGATCAAGCAGATCATCATCGTCTCGTTTAGCGAACATCCAGTTGCAGATGCAACGCTTAGCGGAGGAGCAAAATGCACAGGAGAAGTTGATGCAGGAAGCTGTGGATCATGCTAGAGAATTGAGGGAGAAAGCACTTCAACAGGAGATCGAGATACGGACCAATAATATGAAACAGAAGTTGGAGCGCGAATTGGAGTTCATTAAGAAGAAGTACAATCTTCTGCAAAACGAGTTAAATGAAGATGAAAGTGGCAGTGTGAAGAGCTTCGGAAGCCTACGTAGTGCATCTAGCTCAGTTCGTCGGTGGTTGGAATCCCAGACAGAGGCGGTCTCGACAAGTTCCGGGCAACAAAAAGCCCCAACTTCCTCGACGTCGCGAACTGGAACCGTACCGAAAGAAACTACAGCTAAGCAGCAAGCGGCCGACAACGTTCAAACTAGCACAAGTCAATTCAACAATCAAGTCTCGCTAGCACAAGTCGCTACTAAATCTAGGAACCAGACGGTATGCGCTCAAGTTTCATTGAATCCTACGTCGACGTCTCTCCAACCGCTCGGCATCGACCAAAGAACCGTTAGTTTCCGTGTCGCAGCTGCGAATCCGACTGAGACGTTTGTAACGCCGAGTTCGGTATGCGGCCCTATTGGTCATCTGGAGGAGGATTGTTTTCCGTCACACGTTCCCGTTAATTCCCTCAATGTGATATCACCGCCCACATCCAAGCAAATGGAAATGGCTAGAGCATCACCCAGAATATCATGGGACTCCAGAACTCGTGCCAATGAACTCGAACAGAAGGTACGAGAGCTGCAGTGTGAGTTAGATCGACTACGTCTACAGTCAGCGGAGCAACCAGCCGACGAAGATGTCCGTCGTCGTCAGAATATGCAGCCGTACAGCCGCCAATCTATTGGTTCAACAATGGTGGAAAGGTGTGCAGGTCAGACAACCAGGTTTGCTACTAATGTGGCACGTGAAGGTATGTTAAATCCAACCCAAGTTTCCTTCCCTTTCAACCAAACTCAACCGGTTGATTTGGAACATCCGGAACATCATTCGACGCCGAATGCCTCTGCTGTATCTAAAATAAGCATAAATCGACCTACCCCGGGTTCCTTATCAACCACTAGTTCGCTTGGTTATCCACCGATTTCGAGTTCGATTTTACGTCCGCCGATTACGTTCGTTTCAAGTTGTTCAAATCCAATTATGTCGTCACAAGCAACAACTTCTTCTTCCGTGCCTGCAGTAGTGGTCCATATAGGGCCAAATGCGCAGCAACTCGCTGCTCGTCACGTGGTACCGAAGGATCTCCCCATTTTCGATGGTAATCCAGTGGATTGGCCTTTGTTTTATAGTAGTTACACCACCTCAACCGAAATGTGTGGCTACACTGACGCTGAAAATTTGATGCGGCTACAGCGTTGTCTAAAAGGTAATGCCCTCTATGCTGTTGGCTGTCAACTTCTGCATCCGTCTTCGGTACCACAAATCATAGCAACATTACAGATGTTGTATGGTCGGCCTGAACAGGTGGTTAATAGTCTTATCAACAGAGTTCGTGCTACCCCGCCTCCGAAAGCCGATAAATTAGAGAGTGTAATAGGTTTTGGACTTGCCGTTCAGAACTTGTGTGGACATTTAATAGCCATGAACATGGAGAACCACTTGGCGAACCCTACTCTATTGCAAGAATTGGTCGGCAAACTACCTGCTGGTATCAAGCTAGACTGGGCGCTTTATCAACGACAAATTGCTCAAGCAGATCTTCGAGCTTTCAGCGATTATATGGCCGTGATAGCGTCGGCTGCCAGTAATGTTACCTTCAGCACGGAAGCAAGCGTAAAACCAGACAAGCAAAAGGGAAGAGAGAAGGGCTTTATCAACGCACATGTTGAAGAGTTGGAGAAGAAACACAAAAGTCACGAACTTCAGCGCCCAACAGGAACATCCAAAGAGAGACAGCCAGAACAGCAACGACCGTGTAATGTATGCCAGAGAATCGGCCATAAAGTTAGAGATTGCAACGTCTTCAAAGGCCGGAACATCGATGAACGTTGGAAGTTGGTGCAACAGCTCCATCTCTGCAGACGGTGTTTAACTTCCCATGGTAAGTGGCCATGCAAGGCATCGGGTTGTGGCATAGAAGGGTGCGAGTTGCGACATCACACGCTGTTACATCCTGGTAAACCCGAGGATAACGCAACAACATCCCGACAGCTGCCGGGACCAAGTGAACCTGCTACTGGAAAGCTGAATACCCATCGGCGGAAGCAGCGATCTACTCTTTTTCGCATCCTTCCCGTAACGTTGCATAGCAAGTATTCTTCAATCGACGTCTTAGCTTTTCTCGACGATGGTTCAGAATTCACCCTAGTGGAGAAGGAAGTTGCAGATCAACTCGGAGTTAAAGGAGATGTAGAACCACTTTGTTTACAATGGACAAGCAATGTAACTCGGACTGAATCGGAGTCAAGAGTAATCCCGTTGGAAATTTCTGGAAAGGGTATCAATAAGCGCTATTCCTTACAGCGAGTACATACTGTTGAGAGTTTGGATTTGCCCACTCAGTCGCTGAAATTTGATGAACTTGTTCAACAATTCCCATATCTACAAGGAATACCGGTAGAAAGCTATGGTGGAACCTCACCTAGAATTCTGATTGGTCTGGAAAATACTGAACTACTAGTCACATTGAAGATGCGTGCTGGTAGACCATCAGAACCTGTAGCGACCAAAACTAAGCTGGGCTGGACGATATATGGAACGGTCGAAAACTTACACGAACCATATCAACACCGTCTTTTACACATCTGCTCTGGTTTCAAAGATATGGAACTTCACGATGCGGTAAAGGAATTCTTCTCGATAGAAAACACCGGTGTAATGCCTGCACCCCTGGTTGAATCAGCTGATGACCTTCGCGCTCGAGAAATTATGGAACGAACTACGATTCGTACATCTTCAGGACGATTCGAAACCGGTTTACTATGGCGCTACGATTATTTTGAGTTTCCGGACAGCAGACCAATGGCGGAGCGACGTCTCAAGTGCCTCGAGCGGAGACTGCAGAAATCACCGGAACTTTACGACAACGTCAGACAACAGTTAGCTTCTTATATTTCCAAGGGATATGCTCGTCTGGTATCAAAGGAAGAATTGCTGAGTTTCGATCCTCGTAGGATCTGGTATCTCCCACTTGGTATCGTCTTAAATCCAAACAAGCCAGGGAAGATTCGCTTGGTTTGGGATGCGGCAGCGAAGGTGGATGGAGTGTCGTTTAACTCTATGCTGCTTAAGGGACCGGACCTGCTCACGTCCTTGCCTGCAGTTTTGCAGCGTTTCCGGCAGCGTCAAATAGCGGTGACAGGTGACATCAGGGAAATGTTTCACCAACTTTTGATACGCCCTGAAGATCGTCAAAGTCAGCTCTTTCTATGGCGGGATCATCCATCAACCGACATGCACACCTATGTCATGAACGCTGCCACGTTTGGTTCGACATGCTCACCGTGTTCCGCACAGTATATTAAAAATCGCAATGCGGAAGAATTGAAGAACGAATTTCCAGAAGCAACGGACGCCATAATATTCAACCACTATGTTGACGATTATCTGGATAGCATGGATTCCGTAGAAGAAGCGACAAAGATAGCAACGTCAGTGAAGGAGGTTCATGCAAAAGCCGGTTTTGAAATTCGAAACTGGCTGTCAAATTCAACAGAGGTCGTCAGACAGGTCGGGGAAGGAAAAACTTCAGTCGACACGAAAAGCATTGCGGCTGATAAATCAACAGACGCTGAGCGGATCCTTGGGATGCTGTGGCAGCCAACGGAAGATGTATTTACCTTTTCTACACGGTTTCGAGATAGTATCGCGCAGATCATGGAAGGTAGGATTGCTCCGACGAAACGTGAAGTTTTGAAGGCTGTAATGAGCCTGTTTGACCCACTCGGGCTATTGTCTGCTCTTGTTGTACAAGGAAAGTGTATCATCCAAGACATTTGGAGATCCAACATCGGCTGGGACGAAAAAATTCCCGAAGAAATCTTTCTTCGTTGGTGCCGTTGGCTAAACGTATTCAAAGAAGTGGACCAAATAACGATTCCGCGGTGCTACTTTTTGAATTATTCAAATAAGAGTTTGGACACTTTGGAGCTTCATGTGTTCGTAGATGCTAGCGAAGAAGCTTTTGCTTGTGTTGGCTATTTTCGTATAGTCGATCGAGGACAAGTGCGCTGCGCACTCGTATCAGCTAAATCTAAAGTCGCTCCGTTAAAACCCTTATCAATCCCACGGTTGGAACTGCAAGCAGCGGTCATAGGAAGCAGATTGGTAAAGTCGATTCAAGAAAACCACACTCTTCCAATTCGTCGTCGAGTTATTTGGAGTGATTCTAGTACGGTATTGTCTTGGATAAAATCAGACCTACGAAAATATCGTCAATTTGTGGCGGTTAGAGTCAGCGAGATCCTGGATGCGACCTGCGTATCGGAGTGGCGATGGGTTCCAACGCGTATGAACGTAGCTGATGAAGCTACGAAGTGGGTAAAAGCACCAAACTTCGCCGCCAATAGCCGATGGTTCGTTGGACCAGAATTTTTGTACCAGGATGAATCGGAGTGGCCGAAGAAAATTCTTCCCTTAAGAGACACTGTTGAAGAACTACGCCCGTTGCATGTCCACCATCGGAAAGCTTCTGAACCTCTAATTAAATACATCAGATTTTCCAAATGGGAGAGGTTACTTAGGACCACAGCATTTCTGCTTAGATACGTCAGTAACATAAGGAACATGGCTCGTGGTAAAGTTGCTGAGCTAAGTATCGTTTTGTCGCAGAAGGAACTACAACGGGCTGAGGCTTTCCTTTGGCGATCTGTTCAAGAGGAAGCATATCCTGATGAACTAATTGTCCTCGAAAAACAACAACTACAGTCGAACTCAGCAAAATTAGAAAAGACAAGCCCACTGCGGAAACTATCACCGTTCATCGGAGAATCAGGAGTGATCAGGCAGGATGGGCGAATTGGAAACGCTCACTACGTGTCTTACGATGCAAGGTTCCCGATAGTGCTGCCAAAGAATCACCATGTAACTGGCCTAATCTTGGATTGGTACCACCGTCAGTACGGACACTGTAATGTAGAGACGATAGTCAATGAAATTCGCCAAAGATTTCACATTTCGAATCTGCGCACAGAAGTTCGTAAGCAAATACGGAAATGCAGCTGGTGCACAGTCTACAAAGCAGCTCCTCAGCCACCGAGAATGGCACCCCTTCCAGATTCTCGCATAACTCCGTACGTACGTCCTTTCTCGTTCGTCGGGGTGGATTATTGTGGACCGTTCTTCATAAGAATCGGTCGAAGTAATGTGAAAAGATGGGTAGCATTATTTGTTTGTCAAACAGTAAGAGCGGTTCATCTGGAAGTCGCTAGCAGTCTGTCGACAGAGTCCTGCAAAATGGCCGTACGAAGATTCATCGCAAGAAGAGGATCACCACGAAGGATCTACAGCGATCAGGGGACTAATTTTCATGGAGCAAGGAAGGAGTTAGCCCAAGAAATGACTAGCATCAATCAGAAATTAGCGGAAACCTTCACGAATATCAACACTCAGTGGATCCTCAACCCTCCTGCTGCCCCACACATGGGTGGATCGTGGGAGAGATTAGTCCGCTCTGTGAAGACGGGTTTAGAAGTACTCTCGAAGAGCAGAAATCCAGATGAGGAAACGTTTGGGACGGTATTAGCCGAAGTAGAAGCCATCGTAAATTCTAGGCCGTTGACACACGTCGCGCTCGATTCAGAAGAAGATGAAGCACTCACACCGAATCATTTTTTGATGCTAAGTTCCAGCGGTGTGGTGCAGCCTGCTAAGCTTCCGGTAACGTCAACCGTTGCGCTCAAAACTAATTGGGGACATGCGCAACATCTTCTAGATCTTTTCTGGTCTAGGTGGATAAAAGAATACTTGCCGCAGATAAGGGGTCGCACGAAGTGGTTCGAGGACTCTCCACCTATAAAGCCTGGCGATCTGGTGATTGTGGTAGATGGAGGTATGCGGAACAGTTGGGTTAGAGGAAAGGTCGTGAGAACATACCCTGGCAAAGACGGCAGGATTCGTGTCGCTGACGTCCAAATCAACAGTAAGGTGCTTCAACGACCAGTAACAAACTTGGCGGTGGTCGAGGTGCAAAGAAGCGATATAGCTGGACAGACCTCCCAGCAATACGGGTCGGGGAATGTTAGCGACGGTCACTCGGTGTATACTGGCCTTGAACCGATCACAAATTCTGACAGGACGACTGACATTGACAGGACAAATTACAATGATGAGACAACTGACATTGACATTGAGAAAGAAAACAGAAAAGAAAGTAGTAACTGATATCACATGTGCAAATCAAAACTTATATCTTATTAGTACATATTAGTTAAAATCTTTACTGAATTTGTATCCTAATCATTACATGCAGAAAATCGATTCCATAAGACTGACACATCATCGTGCTCGGGATACTGTATTACATTATCAAGCGCGCATTTGCTCTCTCCAAATCTACCAATTTCCGAATACATACTGTGCGAAATCCTTCGTTTTGGCCGTTACATGGTGGTTTCACGCGGATTGTCCGTCGGTAAAGTGAATTCGTTGGGAAATTTACCATAAAAGTGATAAATTAGACAACTTACCGATAGCGTAAATATCACGCGGTGCAGCCACCGCTTGTGGCTATACCCACACATAGATCGTCGCGATAGTAGGTACCGAAAGACTTGTCCCGATCGGTAGGTTGTGTTAAAGCAAAAACAAAATCGGTAGTGGATATTTTTTTTGGAATCCTGGATCTGAATTCTAAGTGGTGAACAGTAGTCTAGGACCAATGACGGATAGTTCCGCTGGCCCCTTCGGGGGTGCAGCAGGACTGAGAAGGAACAAACCAGATTGGATGATGGATCCAAACGACCTCGGACAAGTGATGGTGTTAATCCTCCGTCGAAAAACGGACGCAGCTGACGGGCAACGAGTACAAGATGAATCCCTACCTGATTCGATCATAGTAGGAACATCGATTGAGATCATCATCGGTAAGAAGGCAGCAAGGGCACTCAAAGCAACCCGTGAGGGTCGTGGGACGCGCTATCTGCTTCGTACCAGCTCTACTGAAATCATTGAAAAGCTGACAAAGATGACCGAGCTAACTGATGGTACAAAAATTGAAATAGTGCCCCACCCCACACTTAATACGGTCCAAGGGATCGTGTACGATCCTGACACCATTAACAAAGACGAGAAGTCCATTTTGGAGTACTTGGATTCCCAAGGCGTACATGCTGTGCGGAGGATCCAAAAACGTATTAATGGCACATTAAAAAATACCCCTCTACTGGTCCTATCATTCCGTGGCACAATTCTCCCAGAGCACGTATATTTCGGGTTGCTGCGAATTCAAGTGCGAATTTATTACCCCACACCCATGCTCTGTTTCAACTGTGGCTGCTATGGGCATTCGAGAAAGTTCTGCCAACAATCTGCTATCTGTCTGCGATGCTCGGCACCGCACCACGTATCCGAGGGAGAGCAGTGCACTAACCCACCTAATTGTCTTCACTGCAGTACAGAACATCAGGTCACGTCACGGGAGTGCCCCAAGTACAGAGAGGAAGAAAAAATTGTTCGCCTCAAAACCGATAAAGGGATCTCTTTCTCCGAAGCAAGGCGCCTGTGTGCCCAAGAGGCAAAAAGTCAAACGTTCTCTGGTATTGTTCAAGAGCAAATTCAACAAGAGCTGGCAGCTAAGGATCAACTAATCGCTACTCTACAAAAACAAGTTGCGGTATTAACTAAGGAACTCTCCGCCTTGAAGAAAATGCTAAGACCTGCCACACAAAGTCAATCACCAGCTCCACGCGATCGGCGACCGTCATTATCCAACCAAAAATCGTCTTCGCTAATGGCACCACCTATACAAAACTCTACCCAACACTCCACCGACCGCCCGTCCCGAAAAGATCAGCCCACCACATCACCGAAAGCGCCTCGACAAGAAGATCGCAAGACCAACAAATGTAGTGGTGGAATTCAAACACGTAGCAGAAGTGGTAAAAGGCATATGGAAGTTTCGCCTACTGAAGCCGCCCATAGCCGGGGTAAACGAATGCCTTCGCAACTCGATACCAATACTACATTTGTTGATATCGAGATGAACAATGGACCAGGGCCTTCATAACAAAATACGCACCGTCCCTTACGATTACGACTCCGCTACGATTATGGACATGAAGAAGGAAGAACGAAACCGACCAAACACGTTTGATGACTCCCGCAATTCCATGGACTCCGATAAACGACCCACAACTACTACGAACACATCTTCTAATACCGTCGTTACCAAGTTGAAATTTCAAACCATCACGTCTGAAGAATACGACAGAATGCATAATCTCATCGTCGTACCATCAACGAGCAGAACGAGCAGCCATATTACAACAAATGATTCGCCAAGTGCGAGGCTCACCACGCCAACCCTGACCGAGGAAGTCCCGGAGTATTCCGAAGAGCCCTCGGCGGCAGTTGGTGTGGTTTGCCCACATCTCAGGGCAAGTATTCCTATACATCCTATATCTGTGAAACAGCCCAATCCCACTTTTATCCCAATCAACACAGGCTTCGATACTACACTCAATTCGACAACGTACAGTGTATGGCCTACGCCATTACACGCAAAAAGCTCCGAGTCATCAGCGAAAGTGGACTCTCGAAAGATATCGTATGGAACTAAACGAAATAGCGGCATATTCCGATCCTCTTCGAACTCAAACTTCCACCATGGCTCCATTCATCAACACAAGACAGACATACCAGTTAGATGCACAAGACTCACAGCAACAATCGATTCGCCAAGCGCGAGGCCTACCACGCTGACCCTGACCGGGGATGTTCCGGAGCAATCCGAAGAGCCTCCGGCGGCAGTCAGCGTGGTCTGCCCACACCCATGGGCAAGTATTACTTCAAATTTTATATTCGAAGAACCCAATACTGCATCTGTTCCAATTATCCCAGGCTTTGATGCTAGATCGAGATCAATGGAGAGCAACAGTACATCACCTACCAGCGTACTTCAACATAGCCACGGCAATGTTCATCAACCTGCAGCCATCTTTGATTCGCCAAGCGCGAGGCCTTCCACGTCGACCCTGACCAGGGAGGTGCCGGATCCATCCGAAGAGCCCCTGGCGGCAGTCGACGTGGCTTGCCTGCAACTCTCGGCAAGTATAGCTTCTTTTTCGCCCAAAGATCAGTCAACTGCCACTTCTCTTCCTACCAACACAGACCTCAACATAGAAGTAAATTCAAGGGAGGTCACTACAGCCACAACCGTTCCCCTGCAAACATCGGTTGAAGATTCTCCAGCGGAATTGGACTACTCATCGTACTGGAATCCAATCGGGACCGAATTCAACAACCACATCGCCGACTTGCAGTCACCGTTACAAACATCAACCGATTCGGATTCCTGTGTTACCGAAACGAACGAAAACAGCCCAACGTTCGCAATTCAGTGGAACATATGTGGGCTCCGCTCCCATCTAAGCGAACTACAGATCCTTTTAGCAAAATACCAGCCTGTAATAGTGTGCTTACAGGAAACCAATGGAGACTACCGAAAGCTAAGCCCTAGCTGTCTGGGGAAGGATTACCAGCTTCTACTTGGCCAGTGCTCTGCTCATGGAAGGCAAGGTACTGGAATTGCAATTAAAAACGGCACCCCCTTCCAAAGAATATGGTTTCAAACCAAAATACAGGCCGTTGCAGTTCAATTAGGCGCTCCAATCGCAATAACAGCAGTTTCGGTTTATCTTCCACCTAAAGACAAGGAAGCCGCGAAACATTTGGGTGAGCTTTTGGAAGAACTTCCAAAACCTATCATCGTGTTAGGTGACTTGAATGCGCATCACGACGCATGGGGTAGTAGAACAGTTCAATCATCATCTGGAGCCAAACAGAGAGGTGAAGCAATATTAGAACTAGTTGTGCAAAATGATATGATTGTTCTTAATAATGGATCTCACACCCGCATCGACCCAGCAACAGGGACCTCTCAAGCCTTAGACGTAACGATGTGCAGCACCTCACATGCAGCAAAATTTTCCTGGAAAACGTTACTCGATTTTTCAGGTAGCGACCATCTACCGATATTGGTTGACACACTTTGCAAGCAGAACCAACCCACACGCCGAACCCGATGGATTTTTGAAAATGCAGATTGGCCACTCTACGAGCAGCTAACAAACAATTCGATCAAACCAGGTTTTCAGTTTACCGTAGACGAATTTACAAACAGAATAATCGCTGCTGCAGAGGCAAGCATCCCCAAAACTTCAGGGAGGGTAGGACCAAAATCTGTTGTATGGTGGAATCAAGATGTAGAATTAGCAGTAAAGGCCAGACGAAAACGACTACGAGCTCTTCGTCGCTTGAAAGAAGGTGACTCTAGAAAAGTCGAAGCTCTTAAATTATTTCAAGAAGCACGATCACACTGCCGCAAAATTATAGCCGATGCTAAACAAAAAAGCTGGGATACATTTGTTGAGGGCATAAACCCTGATTCACCTGCTAGTCAAGTTTGGAACAACATCAATAGGCTCCAGGGAAAGCGACAACGGAATGTAATAACCCTAAACCTTCCAACAGGGCATACGAATAACGGGGAAGAAGTAGCAAACGCCCTAGCTGATGAGTACCAACTGAAATCTTCGGACGCAAACTATCCCGAAAAATTCCGTCGGAAACACAAAACCGAGCAACGGTCAATACGAAAAAACCAACGTCCCAACCTACATAAGCGATACAACGTAGACCTTACCATGAGCGAACTGATGTGGGCTCTTGATAGACGGACGGGTTCTTCAACGGGAGCGGATAACGTAAACTATCAATTGCTTCAAAGGTTACCATTTTCTGGGAAGGTTGCTCTTTTGGAGTTATTCAATCAAATATGGCACAGTGGCACTTTTCCTGAAGAATGGAAAATAGGAATAGTAATTCCAATTCCTAAACCTGAAGCTGATCGCAGCCGACCAGAAGGATACCGGCCAATAACTTTATTGAGTTGCTTAGGAAAGTTGTTCGAAAGAATAATCAACCGTCGGCTTGTAACAGAATTAGAGTCCACGAGAAAATTAGACCCACGACAGTACGCTTTCCGGTCAGGCAAGGGAGTTGACTCTCACCTTGCCAAATTAGAATCGCTTATCACCCTCCATGAGGACGAACATGCAGAAATCGTATCTCTTGACATATCAAGAGCCTACGATACTACATACAGACCTGGTATCCTTCGTACTCTGATGAATTGGAGAATAACAGGGAGGATGATGAACATGCTATCTAGTTTTCTGTGTGACAGATTCTTTCAAGTGGCAGTTAATGGAGCCCTCTCAACCCTTAGAAGAGCAGATAATGGAGTTCCACAAGGATCAATCCTATCTGTCACATTGTTCCTTGTAGCAATTCAACCCATGTTCGATGTTATACCTAGTGATGCAGAAATCCTAATATATGCAGATGACGTCATTCTAATAGTGAAGGGTAAGAACCACGTCACAATACGTAGAAAGCTTAGAAGAGCGGTTAAAGCTGCAGTCGATTGGGCCGCTAGTGTTGGGTTCACTATAGCCCCTACGAAATCTAAGCTACTGCATGTCTGTAACCTAACACACCGTAAACGAGGTAGAGCGATCAAGATTGACAGCATTCCAATCCCTCAAATAAGGCATTTAAAAGTTCTCGGAATCATAATCGATTCTAAACTCAAACTTTCAAAACACCTAGCGTCCGTCAAGCAAAACTGTCGTAAAAGAATGCATATTCTACGTATACTAGGATATCGTCTGAAAAGAAGTAGCAGAACTAGTTTGTTAAGGATAGGATCAGCTCTTATTCTTTCGAAAGTCTATTTTGGAATCGGACTCACCAGCATAAATTTTGAAGCATTGCAACAAACTCTGGAACCTATCTACAACGATGTCGTTCGTCAAGCATCAGGAGCATTCAAAACTAGCCCAACAATTTCTATAATGGCGGAAAGTGGTTGGCTGAACTTTCGCTTAGCTTTGATTCAGCGTCTGTGTATACTGGTTGTTGGCCTCATTGAGAAAAATGAGGATGCAGTTGCCTATCCAGTTGTCCAGAGAGCTAAAACACTTATGTTGGAAACGACGGGATGGACGTTGCCAAATGTGTGTAATGTGTTAAGGTTGTCAAACAGAGAGTGGTATGCGCCAGTCCCAATATTTGAAAATGCACTGAGGAACAACATCAAAGCAGGTACAAACCGGGCCATCGTGGTACCAAGGTTTAAAGAACTTATCACAAGTCGCTACAAAATCCACGATCAAATATACACGGATGGCTCAAAAGATCGCGACCAAATTGGAGCTGGACTAACAATTGGTGATAGAAACTATAGTTTTCGTTTACCCGGCATATGCAGCGTATTCTCCGCCGAAGCTTTCGCCTTGATGAACGCTGTTTCAATGTCACAAGGACACACAAATGTTATCATCCTAACAGATTCTGCCAGCTGTCTTGACGCGCTACGCGAAGGACGATCTAAACACCCCTGGATACAATCCATCGAAAAGAATATAGAGGGACGAAATGTGACATTCTGCTGGATACCTGGGCATTCTGGCATAGTCGGGAATGAGAAAGCTGATGAGCTGGCGAAACAAGGTTGTAATCAACCATCGGTGGATATACCAACACCTGCCCAGGATGCTGTACGAGCGGTAAAAGAAAAAAATTGGTCATATTGGGAAGCAGAATGGAACCAGAGCCGATGTCACCTAAGAGCCATCAAACCCACAGCTGGAAAATACTTGGATCGTAAATGCCCATCCGAACAACGCGTGCTAACTCGCATACGAATAGGGCACACTCGCCTCACCCATGCACACCTGATGAACAACAGCAATCCTCCTGTATGCACGTATTGTGGAGATCGAGTTACAGTGCAGCACATAATAACGGAATGCAGAGGACTCGAAGGAAGTAGGAAAAAATGTGGTATAAATGGATCGATGGCTGAAATACTCGCGTATAACGCTGAAAATGAAAAAGCAGTGATACAATTTCTCAAAGATTGTGAATTGTTTGATAAAATTTAACAAAGGTTAATCTGATAAAATTTGTACGAAATCAGTATTAAACAGACACGAATGCCACTCAGATATGTGGTAAAGTGTCTCTAATAAAGCATAATAATAATAATAATAATAAGACTGACACAGTGGACTTTACACGTGAAGAGGATTAAAATTTGTAAGTCTAACACATTAAAAACACTTAAAGTTAATGTAATTATCACATAATAAAACATTTCAGCTTAAAGCATTCACACACCAACGCTGGGTTTGCTAAAGAAGATCCGAAAACTCACAGAGGTCCATATCGTCAGCAACAATATTACTTGCCACAAGCTATCATTAAGTATTTAAAAAAAATATTTCTATGTTATCACGTTTGAACTTATTTGATGAAGCTTGAAGAAATTTTTCTCTCTTAAAATTGAAGAATTTGAATTATTTTCACATAGAATTTGAAATATTTTCACATAAATTAATCTTATTGTTTATTTACAAACCATGGAGTTCGTCAGTTTTTATAATCTGAAAATAATTACACTTTTCTGTTTTGTTAAAATAAAACAGTGTTTATTTTCACAATCATTCGCTACATCTTCATATTGATAAGCATTCCATGAGCACAAATTAAAAATATCCATGTGTATTCACCCCAACTATATAATCTTAGCATGGGACATTTGCATTTTTCACATATATTTAGTGGAACTTTGGCCTCGCCTCAATAATTTACGTAATATGTTAATAATCCTTTAAAAGAAGGGTTCATTAATGTCGAAAGTCATGTTTAAAGCATTCTTTTAAATATGCAATGTGATGGTGATGCTCACAACGTATAAATTCTGCTCAAAGTGGATGTGTCGGTTTTACCCCAACAGGGTGTCGATCTTACCCGTACTCTCAATTGGCTCACCTAAAAATAATGAAATTTCAATTTGATTTAAATCACTACATAACCTTAATATATCATCCAGCGATCGCAAGGATTGATAGATTTATAACCAATTTGTGATTCTACAACAATTTTAGGTTCGTTTAACAAGCGAAAGTACACAAATTTTATCAATAAGCTTAGGGTGTCGGTTTTACCCCGAATTCCCCTACGACATTTTTTGCAATTTCTCATCGTTATAGGCTGTTTTTCATCACGCCAATCTGTCATGAAACGGCCTACTTTGCTGCAATGAAGTATGCAGTGCGGTAATATTCATTACGCAACTGAAACCAGTGCTGTAATGACTCATTACGCAACGCTTTCACATTACGCAACTGTTTTGAGTTGCGTAATGAGTCATTACATAACAATTTTTCAGATATTGTAAAATAATGGTGAATGCATTCCGATATCATTTATGATACCCTCAAGTGGTCTTCTACAAAATTACAAGAAATGTTGTACGTAACTCGTTGCAGAACTCAACTTTTACAGCACTCGTCGTAATTATCCTACTCGGCAAGCCTCGTAGGATAAATTTACGACTCGTGCTGTAAAAATCATCATTCTGCAACTTGATCCGTAAACTACTATTTTGCAATTTCGTAGAAGACCACTTGAGGTTATGACAAAATAATGAAATTTTCGAAATCGAAATTGAGAATTTCCTTACAAATTTTCTTTTCTTTTCAAGTTTCGGTGAAATGAAATGAGTGAGTGAATGAGTGCGAATCATTTCACCGAAACTTGAATTGCGGCCCACCGAGATCGAAACTGTCGGATCCCATGTGGAACACTCAAGCCCAACCACCTCCCCCTCCATCTCAGGAATACAACGCACAGTTATAACAGTTCATGGCTTCACAATTCGAATTTCGGGGAAATGAGTCTGGTCAACACTGAGCCACCCTAATAAAATATCACGAATCTAATGAAGGAAATGGCCTACGATGATGAAAGAGGTGATAATATACTATTGTTTTCAATATCCCATTCAAATGATTTTTCGACAGAAAGGCCCACCGGAATGGGAAATAAGTGAACCACCCTAATAAAATACCACATATTAAATGTAGAAAATGGCTTACGATAATGTGAGAGATGTTCCAATACTATTGTCTTCAATATTCAATTAAAATTATATTTTTTATTATTTTTATTTTCTAACAAAAAGGACCACCCTAATGGAAAGTAAATGAACCACCCTAAAGAAATATCACATATAATATGCTTTCAGTGGCCAACAATGATATAGGATATGTTTCAATACTATTGTCTTGAATTTCTCAGCAATTGAATTCAAATCGTTCATTTCAAATTCAATTCACTCCCCCAACTCAAAAATTTACTAAGTCCCAAAAGGTTGATTTTAAAAAAAAAAAAAAAAAAATTTTCAAATAACACCAGATCTCGACATTTTATGCATTTCTAAGACATCTGGCATCAAAAAAAAAAAAATCGATTTCGGAAATTTCATGTACCCCCTTTGGAGATTTTTCATGGGTAAAAAAAATCCAAACTTTGACCGCTTTGGGGTTCCACTTAATGAAGTCCGATTGAGCTCAAATTTTGCATGGGGACTTTTTTCGAGGAGACAAAACTTTTGAGCACTACCATTTTTTGAAATTCGATGGCAAAATTTTTCCCATACATTCCATTGCACTATGGTCCAGGAATCAGTTTTACGCGGAAAGATGCATTTTGAGCTTTAGAATGAAACATTAGACAAAAACGGTCTTCTACAAAGTTGTTTGTATTAGTTGAGCCCTTTGTTTGGTGTTATTGAAAATTAGGGTGGACCACATTTTCATAGAAATTGTGTAACTAACTTTCTTATTTGTAGAAATTATATTATACATGCTTCAGCAAAGTTGTAGACCATTCAATTTCAAGCAACTTTGCCAAACTAAGTTTTTTTGTATCTCTTAAATTGACCGATTTAGAGCTTTTTTCATACGGTGACATAGGGTGGTCCGAACAAAACTGGTTTTCTGACTCTAGAGTTTTCAATTCAAATTTCTCATCAAAGTAGTCTAAGAAACACTTTTAGAACTTTGAAAAATGCGTAATTTGGTGAGTGAAGAAACTCGCTATCTCTTTCCGTTTAGGAGTTATTGTTGTTTTTCTCTCAAAAACATGCCTACTTTGATTGTGAATATCTCTGATTGGGGCAAACATAAAAAATATCTTTTGACGGCATTCAAAAGACAAAATAAAATTGTATATTATATCAAAAAATTACAGATGTGTTTTTTTTGTAACTTTAATAAAACGTCTTGAAAGTCAAATATTTTTTATCACAAAAACTTTCATAACTTTTGAACTAAAATAGATATCATCAATATTTTTACATGAAAATTTGCGTTTTGTTAAGTTCTAAAAGTCGTTCATAGACGACTTTGATGAGAAAATAATATTAAAAAACTAGAGTTGATAAACTTATTTTTGTTGGACCACCCTGCGATGATTAGGAAAAAATGCTCTAGATTGGTCAAATTTTGAGCTAGAGAAAAACTTTTTTTGGCAAAGTTGATCAAAATTTCAAGTTCTACCACTTTGCCTAAGAGCATATACCAGTATTTTTGCAAATGAAAAATTTGATTATATGATATGTGTGATATTGTGGACCACCCTAGTTTAAATGACACAGTATGTTAGCTTACATTTTAGAAACAATTCTGTAGAAGATCATTTTTGTCTAAAATGTCATTTTCATGCTCAAAATGCAAAATAATAAAGAAATACATACTATGAAAATCTTCAAAATAGTTTTAGAGCCCTATCTTTCTTATTTCGGATTTCTCGTCAAAGCGGTCTACGAACGACTTCAAGAATTGAACAAAACGCAAATTTTCATGCAAAAATATTGATGATATCTATTTTAGTTCAAAAGTTATTAAAGTTTTTCTGTTTAAAATCCTTTGTTTTTCAAGGCATTTTATTAGAGTTACAAAAATAACACATCTGTAATTTTTTGATATAATATACAATTTTATTTTGTCTTTTGAATGCCGTCAAAAGGTATTTTTTATGTTTGCCCCAATTAGAGATATTCACAATCAAAGTAGGCATGTTTTTGAGAGAAAAGCAACAATAACTCCTAAACGGAAGGAGATAGCGAGTTTCTTCACTCACCAAATTACGCATTTTTCAAAGCTCTAAAAGTGTTTCTTAGACTACTTTGATGAGAAATTTGAATTGAAAACTCTAGAGCCAGAAAACAAGTTTTGTTCGGACCACCCTATGTCACCGTATGAAAAAAGCTCTAAATCGGTTAATTAAAGAGATACAAAAAAACTTTTTTTGGCAAAGTTGCTTGAAATTGAATGGTCTACAACTTTGCTAAAGCATGTATAATATAATTTATATAAATAAGAAAGTTAGTTGCACAATTTCTATGAAAATGTGGTCCACCCTAATTTTCAATAACACCAAACAAAGGGCTTAACTAATACAAACAACTTTGTAGAAGACCGTTTTTGTCTAATGTTTCATTCTAAAACTCAAAATGCATCTTTCCGCGTAAAACTGATTCCTGGACCACTGTGCATTGGCACCCTAGTGTATACTCTAGGTCCGGCCATTTTTGAAGGTTTGCTTTGTAAATAAAGTCTGTCCTAAGAAGTATGATACATTTTTAACCTCAAATAGAACATTAAATAATTATTCTTTGTTTTGCGATTTAGTGTAAAATACCTATATTATACATTTTGCAAAATTTCAAAGAGATAATATGATTTATACCCGAATAGATTGGTTAACAAAACGAATATCGACGACAAATAGAATAATGCAAGCTTTTTTCACAAGAAAATCATGAATCAATATTTTGATACTGACATGAAGTTGTTCTGGTGATGACCTATCTTAAAACTTAGCCTAAATTTAAAAGGCCGATTCATATTTTTTCTCGAAAATTTAGCTCAAAATAGTTGAAAAAAGTGACTTTAGTTGAAATGGCTTCAAAAAAGAGACTTTGAAGTCTCTGGCCTGAAAAAAGTGACCAAGTCACTAAAAAGTGACTCGCTACCAGCCTTGCTCATTTTGCGTCTCGAACCTGCGACACCCGTATTTTTTGAGTTGTTGAAGTCCTGCTTCTTTGCTCCTTCGGCCACATAAGCTGAATAGTATTGGAGAGAAAAGTGACCAATTTAAACCATCACTTTTCCCCGTCATAAAACCTGCAATTGTAGTAGTGAGAAGATTTATGTTTGAATCCCTCTTACCACTATGCAAACACAAAGCACGTGGTATATCTGTCAAAACACTGGATGGCATTTAAACATGCCCTGTATGCGGCTAAAGAGCCAATATAGTGCTTATTTAATGCCTGTATGCATCAGGCTTAGAAGCATTAATGATGCAGTAATAGGGTTTCTATGCAGCGGAAGTGCTGTTATAAGGTGTGTAAGCATTTGTAGTGCTATTATAATGCATGTAAGCATCTATGATGCTGATTAAGGGCTTATTATTAGTGCTTATGGTTACTTGGGTTACCATATAAAAAGTGTTCTGTGAAATTTTCAGCTTTCTAGGTCAATCAATTGTGGCCCAAAGACTATGTAGCAAATTACTATGAAGAAATTTTCAAAAATGTTCCAAACACGTTAGTTCTTTAATGTAAATACAAACTTATCACCTTATAGTGAAAACCTATTATTGAACTCATTATAAAGAAATTTGCTGAAGGGAATAATTCAATACGACAAATAGGAGAAGAGATATTCATATGGCATTATAGACCTGTAAACATCTACAAAAATCCCAAACACAATTAGCTCAAAAGAAATTTGTTTCTTAAGCAACATCCTTCCTCAAACTGTGAAAATGGGGTTTTACTAGGGCATGATAAGTTGGTACTTATATTACAGTACTAACGTGTTTGGAACAGTTTTCCAAATTTCTCCATACTAATTTCCATATAAACCCACATAGTCTATGAACCACCTTTAAATCACCATCTAGAAAGCTGAAAATTTTACAGAACACTATTTTCATGGTAAGGAAGATATGGGAGATTGGATTTTCAAACCTATTTAAATTTTGAACCGCCCTAGTATATGATATCAAATGTATGCATTGAGCAATAAATCCTTCATCTAAATCCAAAACCAATCCAAGATCGGCTCAATACACCTCGGAGAGTTAAGTGTTTTCGACCGTAAAATATCTGGTGAACTCGATTGCATTATTTTTTTTAAATAAAAATATACCCATTATATGATAAAATGACACAGAATATGTTTACCTCCATAATCCCCTATGCTCCAAACAAAATACGATTCTCAAATTTCCATTCACTCACTTTTCACGGCAGCGCGAGTCACGTTGGGGATAGGTAGACACTCAGAGAGTCTCGCTACCACCAGGCCTATCTCATAATGGCACTGAATGGACCCGACTGGTTTGGCAGGTATTGCGCGCGCACTCCCTCAATGGATTAATGCTCTCCCGCATAGTAGTGGCCCCAACAACAACTCGCTGGCGCAGGCTCCCACTCGGCTGCACTGAGTCACGTTGATTTAGTCGCTTTGCAACTCTCCTGTCGAGTGCGCGTCCCCCTTCGAATTCGCGAGCTTCCAATGTAGAGAACCATCGCCGTGTGATTTTTTTGCTCTTTGACCGATTCTTTCTTCCCTCGAACGTCCGGTCCGGTTCAACCCGCGATCGCCTCCGTCGTCTATCACTATATTAGTAGTCGCTGTCGTCATCGATCGTTGTCATCTCGGTCTGTCTGTATAGAATAGATCACTTTTTTGGGATTCTAAAGTGTGTTGTGTATATTGGTCGCAGATTTTGGTGTGTGCTTTTGGGTAGGTGGCGTAGAAGAGGGTTCTATTGCGATTGCGCATCGCATGCCGCCGGCGCTCATCGTTGTGAAGACTGTCGGTCCATGTCAAGGTGTGGCAGAAACCGATGTTGACGAAAAAATGACTATTGATTCTGCAAACACCCTTTGAAAGATACGGTATCCTGGCATCCAAATGTTTCATCGAGAGAAATGAAAGCAATAGTGATTTGAAGATGTAGTGCAATTTTCAAGGGATAATTTTATGTCTGCAAAAAAAATGCCCGTATACGGTGCATCATTAACTATTTATATTCAAATAAAAAAAAATTACATTCAAATTCAATAGATGTGATCTAATGTATCTAAGCATCTTCTCTGAGAATTCGAAGACATTTCGTTGAAGGGATCAAAAGTTACAGTGCACTATGGTCCAGGAATCAGTTTTACGCGGAAAACTGTATTTTGAGCTTTAGAACGAAACATTAGACAAAAACGGTCGTCTACAAAGTTGTTTGTATTAGTAAGATCCTTTATTTGGTGTTATTGAAAATTGGAGTGGACCATATTTTTATAGAAATTGTGTAACTAACTTTCTTATTTGTAGAAATAAAATTATACCTGCTTCCGCAAAGTTGTAGACCATTCAATTTCAAGAAACTTTGCCAAAAAAAGTTTTTTTTGTATCTATTAAATTGACCGATTTAGAGCTTTTTTTACGGTGACATAGGGTGGTGCCTATGCCTACTTTGATTGAGAATATCTCTGATTGGGGCAAACATAAAAAATATCTTTTCACGGCATTCAAAAGACAAAATAAGATTGTATATTATATCAAAAAATTACAGATGTGTTATTTTTGTAACTCTAATAAAATGTCTTGAAAAACATATATTTTTTTATCACAAAACTGTAATAACTTTTGAACTTAAATAGATATCAACAATCTTTTTGCATTAAAATTTGCGTTTTGGTTTGTTCTAAAAGTCGTTCATAGACGACTTTGACGAGAAACTAATATTAAAAAAAACTAGAGTTGAAAAACTTATTTTTGTTGGACCACCCTGTGATGATTGGGAAAAAATGCTCTAGATTGGTCAAATTTTAAGCTACAGAAAACTTTATTTGGCAAAGTTAATCAAAATTTTAAGTTCTACTGCTTTGCCTAAGAGTATATACCAGTATTTTTGCAAATAAAAAAGTTGATTATATGATTTGTGTGATATTGTGGACCACCCTAGTTTTAAATGACACAGCATGAAGGCTTACATATTTAGAAACAATTTTTTAGAAGATCATTTTTGTCAAAAATTTTATTTTCATGCTCAAAATGCAAAATAATAAAGAAATACATACTATGAAAATCTTCAAAATAGTTTTAGAGCCCTACCTTTCTTTTTTCAGATTTCTCTTCAAAGAAGCCTATGAACGACTTTAAGAACTTAACAAAACGCAAATTTTCATGCAAAAAGATTGTTGATATCTGTTTTAGTTCAAAAGTTATCACAGTTTTTCTACTTAAAACCCTTTGTTTTTCAGGGCATTTTATTAGAGTTACAAAAATAACACATCTGTAATTTTTTGATATTGATACAATTTTATTTTATCTTTTGAATGCCGTCAGAAGATAATTTTTATGTTTGCCCCAATCAGAGATATCCACAATCAAAGTGGGCATGTTTTTGAGAGAAAAACAACAATAACTTCCAAACGAAAGAAGATAGCGAGTTTCATCACTCACCAAATTACGCATTTTTTAAAGCTCTAAAACTATTTTATAGACTACTTTGATGAGAAATTTGAACTGAAAACTCTAGAGCCAGAAAACCAATTTTGTTCGGACCACCCTATGTCACCGTAGGAAAAAAGCTCTAAATCGGTCAATTTAAGAGATACAAAAAAAAACTTTTTTTGGCAAAGTTGCTTGAAATTGAATGGTATACAACTTTGCGGAAGCATGTATAATATAATTTCTACAAATAAGAAAGTTAGTTAAACAATTTCTGTGGTCCACCCTAATTTTCAATAACACCAAACAATAATACAAACAACTCTGTAGAAGACCGTTTTCGTCTATTGTTTCATTCTAAAGCTCGAAATGCATCTTTCCGCGTAAAACTGATTCCTGGACCACTGTGCAGTGGTTTGAGTATTTATTACCATATTCAAAAGGTTTATTCTAGGACCCACATAAAGTACATCGGGCAAGATGGAATGCAACGTTTTCAAAGTTGTGGAAATGCATTTTGGCATTTTTTTCTACGCTCAGATTTTATTCAGGCAGGACCGTTAAACATTAAAAAAAAGTTTGAAAATCCAGTCTCCCATACCTTTTTACCATAAAAATAGTGTTATTTGAAGTTTTCAGCATTCTCGGTGATGAATTAAAGGTAGCTCAAAGACGATGTATTTTTATATGTAAATTACTGAGGGGAAATTTTGAAAAATGTTTCAAACACGTTAGTAGTGCTATGATCTCATAGTAAAAAATCAAACCATCATAAAGAAAGTTACTCAAGAGAGCAATTCATTCCGATGGATGGGAGATTCATAAAAACATTAACTAAATCATTTATAGATCGAGAAAACATTCCATAGAAGCAATCTTCATTTAAAGCAATTCGAATGCCTCCAATAAAAGCCATCTAGAGGAAACGTCATGGAATACATAGAAAAATAGCAACAACTATTGTTTAAATGCAACTGCTTTGTACAATAGAATATTTTCTTTCGTGTTATGTCAATAATTAATATAAATATCTACAAGAAAACATTTGGAGCAACAATTTTGAAAATCATGATTTTTCGCGTGTTCACCAACCTTATGGGGCTTAATGAGCCATCTAATTTAATCGATTTTAATTAATTTTAGCATTTAACACAATTGTGACACTTGATTCAACCTATTTTCTAGCAGTGTCCCTCTTGTAATAGTGCGTTAAGATGACTATGCATAAAAAATTCTAGTATATATAGGCAAATAATTTTTACGTTTAAAGCACCATTTGTTTTAATTGCATATAGTATGGGACGGGGTTGGTGGTCTGATGGCTACCGCTTCTGCTTCATATGCAGAAGGTCATGGGTTCAATCCCAGGCCCGTCCCTTTCCTCGTACTTTGTAGTTGTATATCTCTCACTTGCTTCTATCTTCCATTCTAAATATATCACACTCAAACTATTCGTTCATAGCAAACGCTAGAACCAGAGACGGACAAGAAACCGTTTTCCTAACGCTTCCTACTTACACGCGCACGCCTTTCTTACGCCTGATATATAGGCAGTCTGCTATACCATGCCTTTCCCCCAATCCATACACTCCCGCATGAACTGACGTGGATGCAGTGGAATATACGGTCTACGTGGGAGTCAGTTCAATGCATCATCAATTCCTCCCCCTTCCCCTCATTGGTCTGCATTCTGACGTGGCAGGTGCCATTGTTGCCTAAAAATAGAAGATCACCAGCACTTATACACTGAGGATGCCTGTTAGTCCCAAGCAGTCATTCGGTTGGTTCCTTGTGTAAGTGCAGCTGATCTGGCGATACTGGAGTGCATCCACGGGCGGCCAATCAAGCTCAAGCTCAAGCTCATTTGTTTTAATTGCATATAGTAGGCTTATTTTGCCCTGTCTCTTAATTTTCATAATAATAATTTGTTTTCCATTAATTTTGTCAATGAATAAATATAATTTCACGCACGAATTGTTCAGTTACATCAGAAGTTTCAACTGTTTGGTGAAATTTAAAAACTGTCAAAATTATATGCTTTTTGCGACAAATGATAAATTCGAGTATTGTTACGAATTTTTATTGTGGTGACCATTTAATGCATCCTCTAGAAAGTCATACTGCCACTGGTAATCAGTGATGCAAAGTGACGAATATGTCTGCTGAACCGGAATAGAAATAAAATAAAATGCTTGCGAGCATCGGAATGCTGATTTACTCGTGTGTATCGTGCTCGTGAGTAAACGCACCTAAAGTGATTCGTGAACTCGTTCGTAGCTGTTCAGAGGCAGTTTGGAAAAAAAAGCTATTTCCCTATTTCCGGCCAACACGGCTCTAGAAAGTCATACTGCCAATGGACATCAGTGATGGAAAGTGGCGAATATGTCTGCTGAACCGGAATAAAAACAAAAAATGCTCGCGAGCATCAGAATGCTGATTTACTCGCGAGTAAACGAACCCAAAGTGATTCGTGAACGTGTTGTGGCAGTTTCGCTTTTGGGAAAAAGCTATTTCCCCAACGAGATATTTGGTTTTCAAGGATTTATGACTACAAACTGGTAGTTTACTGTCAATTTAAGGTGAAACATCTCGGAATCCAAAGATGGCCGTCACAATGGCCGACTTGTAACCCTACTCGCGTTTTCAAAGGCACAAAACTCGAGAAATAGAAAGCAAACGTTCCTGATCTCCTTATTTTAAGCTTTCTGCTAGTGTACAAAGCCAAAATAAAAAGCGCACTGTTGTTGGATGCTTTTTTAGCGAGATTTGTGCCTTTGAAGTTTTAGTGCAATTTTAGAAGTTGATTTTAAACTATTTCACCTTAAAGGATATACAATTGATTTGTCTGCCAAAACCATAATAAATCATACCTTGGTCGGTTATTCGCGAGTAAATGTTCGCGAACTTCTTGCTATTTCTTTTGGTATGTTCTCCTTAGCAGGTGGGTGCGAAATTACCCGAGGAGGAACAAATAACTCCCCAATAACTTATGCATACCATGTTTTGGTATCATACCTTTTATATCCTGTAAATATAAGAATAAAATAATATGTTATTCAGTCCACAGTTCGGGAAGTCCCTCCTCTGCGCCAACTGCAGCCAGTACTTATAGCTCAGAAATACCGTAGGTACGAACAGATAAAAGGTACCAAGTCGAAAGGTAGAACAATTAATATTACTTGAGATAGGTAGACATGACAGTCCATTCCCCTTTAGAAACTTTCTAATAACTCTTTAAAAGCCACCTACAAGTTGCAACAACTCATACAACAAACAATCGAAAATATATCCAAAGAATTCCACGATATTATCTGAAATGCGCAAATTTGCTAATTCCATGACTACAACAACTATTCATTCATTCAACAGCTATTCATTCATTCATACTATTTCTTCATTCATACTATTCAAATCATTGGATTTACTGCTCAACATTGCATTTGACAAATTCTCCAACACTAAAGAACGATTTCGTTCATCTCAATACAGCAATTGCTTCACAAAAGAACAACTCTGAAGAACAATTTGGGTTCAACTCAAATCGGCAATTTTACCACACTTTCAAAAACAGATACAATTGGCAATTCGCCACCCCAAAGAAAATCGATTATCTTCAACACACGTTCCCATGATCCTCGTCGCCACTTTTATATCCTGTAAATATAAGAATAAAATAATATGTTATTCAGTCCACAGTTCGGGAAGTCCCTCCTCTGCGCCAACTGCAGCCAGTACTTATAGCTCAGAAATACCGTAGGTACGAACAGATGATAAAAGGTACCAAGTCGAAAGGTAGAACAATTAATATTACTTGAGATAGGTAGACATGACAATACCAAAATTAGGTATGGTTCAGATGTCAATACCTCAATTTGGTATTATAATGGTATTGAAAAAAATCTTTAAAAAAATTAAAAATACTTCATTGAGGTATTAAAAAGCTATTGAGGTCTGCTGGAGGTATTGAACTACAATTGAAAAATTTCATTTTTATATGAAAATCCATCAAGTATTATTGAGGTATTATAATACCTGATCTAGTTATCAGTTTGGTGTTCGTAGAATATGCTTGAGGTATTATTTGAGGTATTTTACCTCTTATGCAGGGCTCATTCATACCTCATTCAGGTTGTAAGTATTGGAAATTATCCCGAGGAGGAACAAATAACTCCCCAATAACTTATGCATACCATATTTTGGTATCATACCATAATTAGGTATTATTCAGTTGTCAATACCTCATTTTAGTATTATAATGGTATTTGAAAAACAATTAAAAATACTTCATTTTGGTATTCGATAGCTATTGAGGACTACTGGAGGTATTGAAAAATTTCACTTTCATATGAAAATCCATCAAGTATTATTTAGGTATTACAATACCTGATCTAGTTATCAGCTTGGTATTTGTAGAAAATGCATAAGGTATTATTTGAGGTATTTTACCTCTTATGCAGGGCTCATTCATACCTCATTCAGGTTGTAAGTATTGGAAATTGTCTGGTATGGAATACCTCAATTTGGAATTCAGTAGTTATTTTCTTCTGCTCGGGATCTGGTATGGAATACCTCAATTTGGTATTCAGTAGTTATTTTCTGCTGCTCGAGTACTCACACCTAGCTTGTTCGCGAGTCTGTCATGTTTTTATTTTGCGTGAGTTTGTTACACTCATGAGTTGTTTCACGATGCGAACATTTTCACCACTGCTGGACATTTAAACACTGTTTTTTGATACCAAATCCAGGGTGGCTCACATGGCCCCTTTGCCTCTATGCATGACAAAAATTAAGCTTTCATACTTGTGTTTAGCTATTCAATCTAGGTCAAAAAGAAAAAAAAAAACTCATACTTTCAAATAACGCATTTACATAATTAACCCGGTTCTGCAGATAGCACAACCGAAAACAAGTGTTGTCACTAGATCCTTCAATTTAAGTTTAAAGGCTGGTTTGCTATTGACAAGAAAAATAATCGTCTATCTCGATCCGTGGAAACTTTTTTCCCAAAAATTATAAAAAAAAAATCACATTTCTTTGATTGCAGTATGCAGTTTAGACGAAATGTCATTTCAAATGGGGCTCGTTGAAGAAATTTTTCTTGACCCATGCATTCATTGAATTTCTTTACTTTTCTTGAGCAAAACAACATACTTAGCTTAAGCCTGGTTTGCTCCTGACAAGTAATTTCTTGGCCTATCTTAATGCATGAGAATTTCCTTTGCGGAACCGTTAATTTTTTTTTTTCAGATCGCATTAAAAAGATGTCAATTCAAACGGGAATCGCTGTAGAAAATTTTTGCAAGGAATCAGCGAGAATTTCTTGAACTATTTTTTTCAGCCTTTAAGCCTGATTAGGGGCCCAGATAGCCGTAGCGGTAAACGCGCAGCTATTCAGCAAGACCAAGCTGAGGGTCGTGAGTTCGAATCCCACCGGTCGAGGATCTTTTCGGGTTGGAAATTTTCTCGACTTCCCAGGGCATAGAGTATCTTCGTACCTGCCACACGATATACACATGCAAAAATGGTCAATTGGCATAGAAAGCTCTCAGTTAATAACTGTGGAAGTGCTCATAAGAACACTAAGCTGAGAAGCAGGCTTTGTCCCAGTTGGGACGTACCGCCAGAAAGAAGAAGAAGAAGCCTGATTCGCTACTGACAAGTAATTTATCGGCCTATCTTGATGCATGGGAAATTTCTGCAAGGAATCGATCAAGAAGGCGCTTTTTTCTGTTCGCAGTACGCAGTTGAAAAGAACTGTCAGTTCAAATGGGAGTCGCTGTAGAAAATTTATGCAAGGAATCGGCGAGAAATTTCTTTAGCGATTCCTTTTCAGTAGCAAATCAGGCTTTAAGCTAAGTATGTTATTTCACTCAGGAAAAGTAAAGAAATTCCTGAATGGGTAAAAAAATCCAACATAGATTACTATTTGAAATGACATCTCTCCTCAACTACGTACTGCGATCAAAGAAATAAAAATTTCTTAACAATTTATTTTAATTTTTATTTTCTAGCAGCCTTTAAGATTGAAATCTGTTTAAGCTATACACAGATACATCTTTTACCTTTTTTTGTTTAATTTATCCAAAATTAATTATATCGATTATACTTTCAACCCAAAATCTCGCGGTATTCTCTTTCTTCCTCACGAATGTTGTAAAAAAACAGAGACAGCTGCTCCTACCCAATGGGGGTACTTTGGCCCAATAAGCCCAAATGGGGTGAATGCAACTTTTCTTATGTTTGACCGGTTTGCTGATGATAAGTAATTTCTTGGCCTATATTGATGCGTAGAAAATTTCAGCAAGGAATAGTCCAAGAAACCTTTTTTTTCAATCGCGGTACTCTGTTGCAAAGATGTGTCAATTAAAACAAGCCGCTGTAGAAAAGTTCTGGAAGGAATCGTCGCGAATTTTCTTGCGCGATTCCTTTTCAATAGCAAATCAGCATTTAAGGCTGGTTTACTACTGACAAGAAAAGGAAATGCTTATCTCGATGCGTGGAAAATTTCTTCCCAGAAATGGTCCAGAATATCACATTTTTCTGATCGCAGTACGCAATTGAGAAGAAATATCATTTCAAAGGGGGCTCTTTGTATGAAATTTATTAACCATTCAGTCAAGAAATTTCGTTATTTTTCTTGAGCAAAACAGCATACTTAGCTTTAAGATATAAATCTGATGCAAATATGTTTTGATCCTTTGTTATGGCCACTTTAAACACTGAATTCGAATCTTGGATAAATATTCTTGAAGATCGGTTCAAAATTCCCTCTTACTGTGGTTGTTTAATCTTTTGATAAATATGGTCAAATTTTTATAAAAGTGCTTGTTTATGTAATCTTTCGAACGCTGAGGTCAATCATAGAGATATTTCTTTTTTTTTTATGGAGTCTAATGATTCAATAGATGCGTGTAAAAAGCCCAAAAATAAAAGACAAAAACTACTGTAACTTAAGATTCCATCGACGAAATGCCTTCAGATTTACAGGAAAGATGCTTGAATAGCACAATTTTCGAATGTTTGATGATTATTAAATTTGTTTGAGGATGGTGAATGATAATTGACAGCCCGGAAATTTAAAAAATAATCTTCAAAAACGGCCTTAAATTAATTAATTACTTTATGCTGCCTTAAATTAATTTAATTACTTTATCTTGATATCAAACGTCACACTTCTTATTTCCAGTGAAAACGAGATGTAAGGTTTCTGACATCAAGAGAGCCTATATTACCTTATATCAGCTCTATTCTGAACGTAGCATAAGTTTCATTTTTCTCGATTGAACATTTTCAAATTCGCGGAATGGATGCTAGGATACCATATCTTCAGAATGGTGAGAGCAGAATTGATGATCAATTTTTCGTTAACAATGGTTTCAGACACGCCGTGGCGTCTTCGTACGAGGGGATCCCTTCTGGTACCGGATCGATCGAACCCAAAAAGATTCTGTGTTTGTGAGCCGTGCAAAAACGCCTCCAGATTTTCGGCTTTTGGATGGTTTGAATTTTTCTCTGGCTCACCGCTTCTGGGTTGAGTGAGTTCACGGAGAATAATTATTTTTAGTGATTCGTTCGTTCCTTCGCTCAGTTTTTTTTTTCGTTCGCAAGCTCAGTAAGCGGTGATTTCCGTCGGCAGGGTGTGACAGTTTGTAAGTGTCATTCAACAGTGTGATGTTTTAGATTTTAATATTTTGCTATTTTGAGCCGTTTTATTTTGGATGATTTTTCAACGAACGAAAAAAAGTTGACGGGAAAGTGAAACCACCCACAGCACCAGGAACCTCATTTGGGAAAATCATGACACATTGATATTTTTGTGTGTAACATCTGTGTAATATTTTCAGTTTCAAACGAAGAAGTGTTGGTTGATCGAGAAGGTTATTAACATACCTAAAATACAGAGATAGTGATCATTAATTAAACAGTGTAGCCGGTCCGCAGTATAGTAATTCAACGACTGGAAAATCGCAAAACTGTGCCCTTCCGAGAACTCCAGCAAGGTAATAAATCAGTACTACTATTTTTCAAATTCTACTAATACAGCAGCGCACTCTGGTTCAAGTAGGTTCCACTTCCGAAATTGGAAGGTGATCAACGGAACGAATCGTGTGTTTTCGATAAAATCGCTTCTAACACAAACATACTTACTTAGTTAGCTATGGGTGAGAGCGCGACCGGACACTCATTTCTCATACAAATTTTTGACAGTGTTGTGGCTGTGTCAAAAATGGAATGTTGTTTAGTCGCCGTTCGTGAAAGGGATTGTGATGTGGGTGGGTGGCGAGCAGGTGAGCCAACGCAATTTTTCGGCGATGGCCTTTTTTGCCATTTGGTTATCTTAGCTCTCACGGCCACCGTGATGCATAGTGGGCAAAATGGGACCCGTAATCGGACTTATTTCGAAGTTGCTAAATAAGAATCTTGAAATGATGCATTCCTGATGGAATAATGATCAATAAAATGATTGGTATACTGCTCATAACTGCATACACACCCGTGCGTTAGCGTTAGCGTAGTTACGGTATACTTCGTAGATTGGATACTAGCAACATTCATGTTTCTCTTTGATAATCTCATACTGATTGCTTTCAGGAACAAGGCCGGGGAATAAACCTTGATCCAATCTTGAATAAGAATACCAAAACCATTAATATCGCTATTCCCGGCCACGCCCATCTTTACCGTAACTTGGGATAGGGGAAGGAAGTGTTGATATAGCACTTACTTAATGAGAGGCCTCCGACTCAGCGACACCCTCATAAGTACTACGGAGGTGGATATTGAAATAGGTATATGGTTAGGATTTGCCTGAAAAGCTGGCGATAGACCAAGGCAATTGTTGTTTATGTTTTTCTAGTTTAATCTTTTGAATGCCGGCAATCAAAAGAGAAGATAATTTTTTTTTTTTGTACATTACAGTGGGATTCCGTTTTTGGCATGCTCCGTTTTTGGCATGCTCCGATTTTGGCACCCCCCGATTTTGGCAACAAAATGGATCCGTTTTTGGCAACATTTTTCAATACAGTGGGGTTCCGTTTTTGGCAACAAAGTCGAAATTTTCAGTTGCCAAAAACGGAACCGTGCCAAAATCGGAACCCATTTTTTATTTTCAAATATATCATTTTGACGTTGTTCCATTATAATTATGGAACTAAATGATGACCAGACTTCCGAACGGTCCATTTCGATGTAGATTTCCGTAGGATAGGACTATGTTATAAATCTAAACATCCGTCATATTTATTTTGATAGGCGTTCTACACACTTTTCTTAGCTGAAATATCTTCAATGATGTTTTATAAACTTTATGTATACTATGTGTATACCCAGGTTATGTAAAAACAATAATCGCATAAGTGACCTTTGTTCAAGAATAGAACATTTCCTCAAAGTAGTGTAGGAATACAGAAATTTCTTTGGAAGCGTATTTACAAAAAAAAAGTTGTAGGTGTTACAACACTGAATGATTCTAGTTAAATAAACTTAAAGAAAAACGGTTTCTATTTTAATCCCATTGCATAGTAAGGTATCTGATATCAAATGACTGACTACAGTCAAAGAGCACACAAAAACAGCTGAAATCATTTGTTTTACTAATAAAAAAACTATTATATTTTTTGGAACATAATATTGACTAAGCAAGGATTTTCCATAGAAATGTGGGTTTCGTAGCCGTGAGGTTAGCGGCGTCAATCGTTTAAGCGTATTATACTACGGAGTGTAGGTTCGATTTCGTGGAGGTTCGCCCCTGTTGGAGGAATCCTTTCGTCAAATAAAAAATGTTTCATCTTCAATGAATTCCGTTGTATAATATAAGTGCAGCCTTTGGTTTAAGACGGTGTATATTGTCTTTTAAATATGTATGAAAAAATCCTCTGAAAGTTATTACAAAATAGTATAGAACCCGTTTGTATTCTAAACTAGCTTGCTAGGAATCCACAGAATCTTGCTTAGAATTCTTTGAATCTTACTTAGGAGCCAGATAGGAATTCACATCTACACAAGAGCTTGCTAATAATTTTGAATATAGCACTTGAACTTTCAAGATTCCGCTGCGATATTGCAGAAAATTCTCAAGTTTCCGATCGATGTTCTCAAAAGGACTTTCTAGAGTGCCACTAGCAATCCTCAAGATCTTACCAAAAATATTCAAAATACAATTAAGGTGAAGATGAATCGAAGCCAAACTTCAAATTTTCAAGAGCACGGATCTAATGAACCAAACATCAGTTTAAGCTGAAAACTTAATCGATTGATCACTGGCTCGATTAGGTTTTCAGCTCAAACGGGTGTTAGGTTCTCTAGATACGTGTTCTTGAAAATTTGAATTTTGGCTTCGATTCATCTTCACCTTAAGAATCCGCAGTATTCCTCTAAAAAATCACAGGCTGCCTTAGAATTCTTATGAGTTTACAAGTAATCGACAGATTTTGCACAGCATCCACAATATACATTCTCAGGTTCTAGCAAGAAACCCCTAAGTAATATCCGATACGAATTCCCAAATTTAGCTCAGTATTTCTAATAATTCGCTGAAAATTCTCAGAAGCTCATATTAAAAACATAGGAGTCAAAAAACGTAAGGATTCTCCGGAATCCGGTTAGACAACCCCTAGACCCAGCCAGGGGTCACTCGTAAGGAACATTTTGATAATTTCATGCGGCAAGCATACTTGAATTAAATCTTGATATGGTACGTAGTATACTCTAGGATGAGTAATACTGGATTACAATTTTGGATCGTTTCTTAAAAAATTGATTTGCTTCTTTTGCTATGGTATGTTCTACATAAGCAATGCATGCAGTTCTACAATAAAAAGAACAGTGAGCTGAAATGGCGAAACGAAATTGTAGTTGAAAACTCTGTGTGTTTTTAGACTTTTTGTTCCTCTTATGTCAATGTTGCTTTGTTAAGAAAAGCTGAAGAAAGCTGACTTTTACTAGTTACAATTGTCTACCGGCATACTCAAGTGGGCTGGTCATAAAGCGTGAATGCCTGAGAAAAGATGTTGGAACTCTAGTTGATACTAGTAGATACTCATAGAGATTAATGACTACATGAATCGGTACGACTATATGGCCATCTAGAATTAAATAAGCTTATACGGTGCTCCTAGAAGTTGGTGACATTCTGAGAAATATCAGCAAAAATTGAACTCTGGAATGCGGTAAGCGTGAAGCCTGATTGCTTTTCAAATGACTAAAACAAACGACACAATAATATTTACAGAAAAATACAAATTTTAATTATATTGAAAAATGTTGCCAAAAACGGATCCATTTTGTTGCCAAAATCGGAGGGTGCCAAAAACGGAGCATGCCAAAAACGGAGCGTGCCAAAAACGGAATCCCACTGTACCATTAAAATTATAAATTTTTGTAAATATTATCGTGTCTGTTGCTTTAGTCACTTGAATAGCGTGTCAACTCCACACCGATTACATTCCAGATTTCCATTATCGTCGATGTTTCCCCAAATCTCACCAACTACTAAGGACTCGCGTACGCGCTTATTTACTTCAATCATACATAGGCAACGTTTCATGAGACCAATAATCTCCACCAGTATCTCAACTTAAGACCATTCTTTTTTCATAGGCATTCATATTGAGTGACCAGCCCACTTGAGTCTGCCAGTAGGTGATACAATAAAAAAAACACTGTTCTTCAAATTTGGAACAGCTTGTTCAAACAAAGCACCAGCACCGACATAAGAGCAACGAAAAATCTATGACTCACACAGAGTTACAATCATAAATTTTGTCTCACTGTCTTTATTATTATGGATTTGTATACATTGCGTATTTAAAAACACACCGCAATAATAGATACAAATATGTACAGCAAAATGTCGTGTATCATAGCTTTTTTTTTTTAACTTCATTAAATAACATGACAAATGCGAATACAGTCCAAACTACAATTTATTTTCAATAATACCATTGAAGCGTACGATAAATACGACTGAGAGTGTTTTTACTTTTTGTCTGTGGTATTGGTGTGTATATTGATCTTTCTGCGTCAACTATTTAAAGCTATGTTCTCTCTTTTCTATATACTCTATAAGGCGTTAGATTTGTTAAGAGACGATCCAGAATTCTGTACAAGATTGTTAATCAAGGGTCTCAACATCATCAAAATGTTCCTTACGAGCTGAGTCTATGAGTTTCCTAACTGTACCCTGGAGAATCCTTAAGGGATTCTTCGTTCTTGTGGGACTTTTCAGAAATTTTAACGAATTCATGAGGATATCTGCAGATTCCAAGTGGACATTGAGAGCTTCTTGAGGGAGTGTATAGCTGGTTGTGGAGGATTATGTCCAAAATCTGGTGATTCCTAATAAACTCTAGGGCGTCTTGTAAATTTTAAGCAGGATAATGTGAATTTCTAGTCGTATTTTTAATATTTTCGGCGAACGCTTGAGGGTTTTGAAAAGGTTCCCAGAGGAATTTGAGGTGTGCTAGTGGTAGCCTAATAATAATAAACTTTTATTTTTTTTCATCGGAGACTTGAGAATTTACGGCAACATTGCAGCGGAATTCCAAGATGTTAACTCACAGCAAAATCCTTAGCAAGATCCTGAGAACTCTATGGTTGGCAAGATGCTTCAGAGCTCAAGCGTTTTTTCTGTAGATTTCTTATGAGAACCTGTAGATTCCTATAAGGTTCTTGAGGTTTCATAACAGGATCCTGTAAATTTCAGTTGATTTCATAAGGCAGGTGTAAAACATATATCAAGCTGAATTAAAAATTATTTGAAGCAAGCATGGGAAAATTCACTCACTCACCCGAACGCTACCGATAAACTATCTGCAAAGTATCTGCTGCCACCGAATTTTCAGTGACTGCCGAACGCTACTAGGGTGAGCGCAATCCCCACGAAACGCAAACGATTGAGATAAACTAAAAATGAATAGATATACGGAGTGGAGAGAATTTTGCGTTCACTGAGTCTTTTCGCCTTGTGTATTCCCAGTCAGTGAACGCTCTTCAGCTCTCGAAAATGAATGCCACTCGTGCGGAATCGGAATGTAAAGAATCATTCGCCTCAGCAATCGGCACAAGGAGTCGGTAGTGAATCATTCTTCTGCCGTTTTTGTCTAACTCGTCGCTCGGCGAATAATAAGAAAGTGCATTGGAAATTTATACACTCAGCTTAGTTGGAAAAAACGGCAATCTCGCTCTTGACCGCTTGTGGAAGTGAGCGAGAGAAACGCAATATTCGAGTGAATGTTTCCCATGCTTGATTTCAAGTAAAAATCAATTCTACACAATAACAGGACATTTATGCATCTTCTCATGTTTATGTTTGCCCTTTTGATACAGTCAACCATTCATCATAAAATGCTGTACTTTATCAGAAACATAAATTGAAGTAGCAATTCTAAACTTACCGAATTTTTTCAGATTTTATGCTAAAGTCCAAAAGTTGAACTGATTTTAAATGCTCATTTAATTAGAAAAAAAGGTCATGCCGTTTTGCAATACCCAGCGCTTTTGATTCGCAAATACGTCTTTAAAAGAAAATATTTTTGTTTTCGTTTTCTCTCATAGTTTTAAGAAAATGTACAGTTCTTCAATAAAAGTCACTTATGCGATTATTGGTTTTACAAGGCCCTCTTATACAAAAATTATGCATAAAGCTTCTAAAAAATAATTGAAGACGTTGAGGCGTAAAAACACGACCAGAAAATCGTTTGCCAGATTTAATATTATGGAGCTATAGATTCATAGCATAGTATAACCCTTCGGGAAAATGCTTCGAAGTGAACCTTTTCGAAGTCTCAAGTTGACTCTCAACGCCTTATGATTCCATAAAAATGATGTATTAACATTGTAATGATGCTTTCAAAACCAATAGTTGAAAAATGAAATTTGAAATATGGGTTCCGATTTTGGCACGGTTCCGTTTTTGGCAACTGAAAATTTCAACTTTGTTGCCAAAAACGGAATCTCACTGTATTTCATTTTGAATAGTACTATGAACCGGAACAAAAATAAAGAAAAAGTCACGAGAATAAGTTGAGTTGAATAAGTAGGGAAATAATTTTCTGTTGTGCTATTTTTAAGCAAAACCGATCTTTAGGGTCAGTCGAAAAAAACGCCGTCAGGACAAAAAATAGTGTGGCGCTACTAAACATTCAAAACAAAACGCGAACAATGATCCAAGATAGTCTTTATAAAATAAATGCGGATTAAATTTTCATTCTCAAATTTTGTTACACAGAGGATGTGTTCTATATTTTGACGAACAAAACCTGAGCCAATCAGTGTATTGGGAAGACAGAATCGGGAACATAAGGTGTGGAAACCTGTCACGAAACTATGAAACACACATTTTGATAAAACTTCGAAGGTAAAACCCAATTACGTATCTTCGCGGTAAAATTTAAATATACCGTACACGTGAAAAAAAGAAAAAAAAAAGAAAGGGAACGTGGAATACTCGTTTTTGACCCGAACCGACGATAGACAAATTTACAAATAAAAAACGAATCACTACCGTAGCAGTTATTACAATTTAACTACAGTCGACTCTCCACAACTCGATATTCTATAACTCGATATACTCTATAACTCGATGGATTTTTTGGTCCCTTCAAATTCCCATACATAGTGCTCTCCATAAGTCGATATTTCTATAACTCGATATCTCCATTAGTCGATGTCACGTGAGAGGAAAATTTCCCTCCATAACTCGATATCCATTCTAAAATCCTTCTTATACGGGGAAACTTGGACTAACTCTTGTTTGGAAGTGAATAAATACTTGCAAGTTGTAAAAAATGTTTAAAAATAAAAAAAAATATTGTAGGCAAAAAATGGGATTTTTCGAACATTTTGAAAAAAGTTTTCCAATTATTGATTGTTAAGTAAAATCAACAAAATATTATTGTGTTCTTACAGTAATAATCATATTTGTATTGGAAATACAGAAATTTGTTTCTTCGATTTTGGGATTTTTTTGCGTTGGTGTATTCTATAACTCGATAATTCTATAAGTCGATGGTCCCTTGAATATCGAGTTATGGAGAGTCGAATGTATGTTCTTTTGAACGAAATTCAAAGAGTATCATGGAACAAGCTCACCGGATCTGCAAACCAGGTATCTGTTGTTAAAGTTCTGGTTCCAGAGGAAGCATTCGCTAGCTTCCGTGCACGTGCCAATGCGTGGTTGCATCACTAAAAGCTGCATCGTTTGGAAAACCACACCACATTCTTCTTTGAACATTGATCTATCACTTATCACTCATTAAACCCTTGCTCTAGATATCAAAATTCTGAACGATATTGGTTTGCAATTAGTTCACACTCATTTAGGACACTCTTTGAGTTCATCCCCTAAAAACATACAAAAATGTTTTGTTCATATCTCTGGGAATCCACGTCCAATTGAAACTCTCTATGACGCATTCGAGAGGCAATGTGTTATTGGTTGAGATATTGAAAAAAAAAACACTGGAAAAACATGGCTAATTTCCTCAGCGTTGGATCGCCCAAAATTTTAAATCAATGTGTCATTAGAATTGAAATCTTATGTTCTTTGAAGAGTACTCACGAAATTTTGGCAGAAATTCTGAAACTATTCAAAATTAATGAAACAGTCATTCAAGTCATTGTGCAAAAAGTTGGGTTCACCTGAACTAAATTAAAACACGAAAATTCTGTGAAATCTCAAACCAATCATGTCCGCGCCATTATTTGCGTTTGAAAAAGCTATGAAATCGGTTGAAAAATGGCAGAAATATTGACAAAATTGCATGCTGCTTAGGTGAACCCAAACTTTTGCACGATGACTTGAATGATCGTTCAATTGATTCTTAATAGTTTTAGATAGATAGATTTTCCTGTGCGATCTACTATTTCACCGAAAAAATCCATAGAAAACAAACAAATTTACTGTAACTTGTAACATACAGTGACTTCCCGATTTTGACAACACCCGCTTTTGTTATCCTCCGGCCTAGCAATACCAGTTTTTGGCAACCATTTTTTCCGATTTTGGCAACACATTGAAAAACATTTTCAATTGATTGCTAAGAGCTGAGATCTAACGTTTTGAGATAAAACAAAGTGATTTTTTTTCCAAAAGTTTCACTGTTTGAATCCAACAAAAGTGAGCTCGGTTCCGGGTCATTTGGCCGAATGCCATTTGGCCGAATGCCGTTTGGCCGAATTTGAAAAAATAGTGAACTACAATTACCATGCATTTTGTAATTAATTTCAAAGCTGAATTTCAAAGAACAGTTTAGAGGAACATCCTAGATGTAAGCAATTTTTCACTTCTTTGCTAGCGGAAATAGCTGCCAGCATAGGTTTTCGTATTGCATTTGTAGTCAGTCAGCTTTTGACAGTTACTACAACGGTTTACGACTTATTCGTCCTTCTGTAGCATCAGTTTGCTTCAATCATTCTGATCGTACTTAGTAAATTATTTAATTTTTAGCTATCACAAGTTTGGTTTCTTCTCCACAACTGTGAAACAGTGAGCTATTTGATGTAAGTATTTTCCGACTCGTCCGGTTTACTGATATACGTAATCAACGGTGCAGAGTTCAGTTAACACTTTTTAATATTATTCTTGGTGGAGAATGACATCACATCATCCCTTGTGTTAAAAATTATATGTTTTTAATAAAACTGTTTCCTTAGACTGAATTCCAATAACTATGAAAAATATTCAAATATGAAAGAACAGCATATGATCAAAAGAAGGAAAAATCTCTTATAAATTTCAAGCAAGTGTAACGCAAATAACTGTTACATCAGTATAACTACAAAGAACTGCCGATGATTTAAAGAAGGTAAAATTCCCTTTGAAAATATAAGCTAAATTATTTCCAATAATAATGAAACCAGTACAAATCGAAAGAAAAGCCTATGTTTGAAAGAAGGAAAAAATTCGGATGAAAATATAAAAAAAAACTCCAAACCCTAGCACACCGTTGGTAATCTACAGCTTAGAGTCTTGACGCGAGCTCACAACTTCGTCCGGAATGAACGGATCGTATTGATTATGCTCTTGGAGCACTTATATATCGACAAACATGATATTCCGCCTCATCGTAAAGATCAACAAATTAATTAGTTGATCAATTATTGGGCCACACTTATGATAATGCTACACATCAGTGTTGGAAAAAAGATATATTTTTGTTCGTTATTCGGCCAAACGGCATTCGGCCAAATGACCCGTTCGGCCAAATGGCATTCGGCCAAATGGCGTTCGGCCAAACGGCATTCGGCCAAACGGCGTTCGGCCAAATGGTCGGACACCGTGAGCTCATTTCACCCAACTCCGAGGGTTCTTGCGTTAACCTAATTTTGAGTTGATGGGGTAGAAGTTGTTTTCATTTGCAACCATGCAAAAAAAAACCTTCTGGCTAAGTTCTTTTCACTCAATCGGCAGATCAAATAACTCAACTTCCAGTACTGTGCCACTTACTCAAATTTGAGGTAACGCACTAACTTTCGGTTTTTGGGTTGCTTTGCTCTGACAACAATAGAGGGAGCGAATGAAAGAGAGTGGGAGAGAGAAATAACTCAAAAGTAAGTTAAAAAATACTCAAATATGGGTTTTCCGTTTTCTCCGTGTACTTCCGTGAAACAATTTAACAGCCGCTCTGACAGGCATGAGGTCAATTTGTTTCAGTTTTGGCACACATCTGATATGAGTTCAATTTCCGGATGGACCATTTTCGAGTTTCTCTTTATAATTTGGTGCAACGATTTTAAAGATTGTTCGGTGACTTCCCACCGGACGTTCATATGTTGAGATTACGGTAAGCATTCTAATGATTTAGGGTGCAGAGCTTCTTGGACACTTACATGATTCACTTTGACATCGGGGTTTTTTCTCGGCCGAATTTTCTGAAACTTTGCAATAAGAAGCATTTCAATACGACACATATTGTGGCCAACTATGAGATCAATAGTTTTCAAAAACGCCACTGCCGAAGTTAATCAAAAGTGCCAAGAATAGCATCCGGCTCCCAATACCTTGTTTGTTCAATAACGTTAGAGTAATGAAAAATATTTGAAACTGATTTGTAGCTGCCCTGTCAACGATGGATTATAATTTGGTGAGCTCGTTTCATGCTACTATTTCAAACGAGCAATATTTATCATAATAACGGTATGAATGTCATGTTATGTACTTATTCATAACTACAATGATTGGTTCGTTACTCCACTTGTCGATATATAATTCATATTTTACTGTTGATATATGACTGTTTTTACTCATGTTCCATAAATCGAGTTATAAAATTGATTTTTTGAGACTGTTCAAAAAGTGTGAATGTGGAAATTGAGAAAACATGAACTAATTCCTGTGTTCTGAACAGATTTAAACCAGCAATAATCGATTCATCGAGCATTTTGTTTTATTGGAAATGCATCATATCAAGATTCTTATTCTGCTGCATTTATATGAGTCCCATTTTGCCCACTGTGGCGATGGATACCTACAATATTTTCTGCACTCGAGCTGCGATGTGAAGTAAGCGACCAGCAGAGGGTAGATCGTTACGTGAATGGTATACAAAAAAAAAACAGTCGGCGTTATGGTGGAAGACACATTCAACCAGTTTCTCGCGCATTCATATAATGGAACGGAGCGCGTTTCGGTTCAATGCTAAATCAAAATACAAACAAACCGCGCGTAATCGTGAGAAAGTTAAGGCGACACTGCTCCGCGCGAGAGGGAAATGGAGAGAAATGCTGACTTGCGGAAGAGAGTCGGGTGGCGCGCATTGGTTGATCGTGGTACAATGTGAGCGAGAATTCTTTATGAACTCAGAGAGACTCTATAGCTGCAGTAAAATTACTTGTTACACTCAGTTCTGTGATTTCGTTAAGCATTGTTATTTCATAAACTGTTTCAAAATAATTGATGTCATGGAGACTGGGACAGAGCCTAATTCTCACCTTAGTGTTTTTATGAGCAATTCCACAGTTATTAACTGAGAGCTTTCTTTGCCAATCGATCATTTTTTCATATGTTTATCGGTCTGGCAAGTACAAAGCACGTAAACGAAATTTACTCGACTTCTTTGGACATACTCTATGTCCAGAGAAGTCGAGTAAATTTATTTTACGAATAATAACTGCTGAATAACTGTGTGATTACTGACGACGCATCCAACCGCCTTACTGTAATCAGTCACCACCAGACCACATAACATAGGGTAACGGTCGTATTTTGGACCCCTTAAGGAAGTGATTTTAGTTTTTTGTTCCAATCAATTAATTGCACAGTGTAACCAAGTCAAAGAATATGCCAAAATGTAGAGAAAAACTTCCTCTACGAGATAAAAATGCCCATACGGTCATGTAGGATCCAAAAAACGTCAAAAATAATTGAATTGTGATGCACTGTTTTTCATTATTTTGGACACACCAATACATTTTGGACCCTCAAAGTATATATTTTGGACCACCGGCATTTTTTATCGTTTGGCGACAAAGTCCACGACACTGGTTGTATAATATGCTTGCCCATAGTCTAATCAATCGATTGACAATGGAAAACCGATGTAATTCGTCGCTTTTAGTTCAGAAATATGAAAAAAGTTTTTGTTTACATTTGAAAAGTTTCTGACGGCTTAAATTTCTGTGTGTAACGTGTTGTAACGATTGCATGGATGAACCGATTAAATTAAATTAATTTCAGATAAAATAAACACTTGGTCTATGTACAAACGGTTGAAGCAAGTGCGGAATAATCCTATCTTTCCAAATGGCATGCGAATTGAGTTGGTCTTACGATTAAAACTGGGAAATTTGCAGGAAAATGGCCCAAAGGGGTCCAACATATATAGGGGTCCAAAATATATTGGTTACCCTACGCGCTTATACTCCACATAACAATGTTACTTGCTCAAAATACATAGAAGAGAAACATTTTCAGCTACGATAATGTTTCAGCAATTTGTGTTCCATGCATATTGTTTGTTATAGCTATCCTAATAACCTTTATAAACATATAAAACCTACTTTGTCATCAAAACCAAACAATCAAAATGGGTTCAACATTTCAATATTTCATCACGATCATTCTAAACGACACGACTCAACGTTGATGTAAGCTTCTTTGCATTTTAATGTACGAGCTCTTCCTGCCTGCAAAGCATTAGTGCATTCAATCACAAATCTCAAGACCATCCGTCTAGCAATAAACAGCCCATACAACAGGTCTCACAAATCCTGAATCGGCAATCGAAGCCAGGCATAATTGGAAATAATCGCTCAGATAATCATCGATGGATTTGGAAAATTGATATCCTCGTACCATTCCGGTTGCCAGTAGCTGCCAGTTGCAACCTTGTGTAGGCAGATGATGATGCTTACCTACCGAACTCTAAATATGGATGTTTATCCTTACCATCGCTGGAGCAAAGAGCTTTATTAAATATTCAACATTCAACGAACGACAGTTTTAATCTTCACTTGTTTTACACCATATCGGCATCGTCCTCGTCCGTTGTCTCCGTCGTTTCATGGATTGTGAATCCGAGTCCGGATGCTGTTGGAGTGGTTCAATGGGTAAAAGGATCCTCCTCCAGAGCCGGTGGGAAAGTGGGCCATCGAGCATACCCACCCCCGTTTGACGTCGGTGTCATTATAGGGAACTGTCTCGATTTTGCAATCTATGATGCACTCACTCACTACTCCAACACATTGGCAACGGTCCACTCCGGCAGAATCCATTGACTAGCATTGCCCACATAGAGATCTCTACCAGCGGACGCTTGCGATTCGGCTTCCAAATTTAGCAAAGAGCCAACACACGGTGCTCCCCAGACCGTTATTGTCAGAAAAAAAATCTGTGCTCAAATCCGTGCAATCGATTCCTAATGCATAACTGCACTTCTCATAAAGGCATACATGTCTCATATGGAAAAAGTAGGCATTGAGAAAATAGCGCTCAAAGTTTTAAGGTTTTCTTCTCATACAAATGTTTATAATTTATAATCATATATCATTTCTACGTGGCATATTCATTTAGCACCACCGCACATATAACTGTACAAACCAACTTTGAATCAAGCTTTTGTGATGTACTTCTTATAATTATAACAGTAGATGAAAACTGTTTAAATAAAACACTGTGCACTTAGGGGCGTAACATCAAAATGTTCCCTATGATTTTTTTTTTCCAAATATTTCACCCAGTTAAGCTCGAGGAACACCGTTCCACTAGTCTGCTTACTTTTGACATGGTACTGACAGTGCTCGAAGTGGGTCCATGAGAAGCTTTTCGATCGATTGGCAGCCTGCCTGTTGCACCGGCAGGGAACCGGTTATCGGAGCTGCATTTCGGGCTAGGAAAACGAATTATCAACTAAATTGAAACTGACAGCTGCCTACTAACACTGGCAGCAAACAAGGCTGGATAGAATGATTATGTATTGAAAAATCAAAAAGGATCGATGGACATCGAGGTGAAACCAGATTACTATCATCAAGGTGCGTATAGCATTGGGCAGCACAGTCAGTAGCACCTCAATCCGGATCGTGTAAATCGCGCCGACGACGACGACGACGACGACGACTCTGGGTGGCTGTAATGATTCGCAATTAGCACGTGAGCACGCGGTGTTGTAAAAATGTAAACGTGTTGTTTTCGGGTGACTATTATTACCTGGCTGGAGATGCTTTCGGATCTTAATAGCCCTCAACTACTGCCCGCAGATGCAGTGAGTTGCTTCTCGGTGGTTGACCTTAAGAAGCAGACGGGTGCACATATATGGACATTGATGGCTTTCAATGGGTAATCTAATTTGCATGCCTGTTTGTTGTCTGATGCTTGAACGGAATTTATGAGTATGGTGGTCGTATGTAGGGTTTCGAAAGAAGTGGAAGATGTGTCTTGTAATTTTACTGGGTATGGGATACCCTTTATGTTAGGTTATGATCGGCGAAACACGATGTGGTCATTTTTCTTTTAAAATCGCTTTTTAAGTGTTTTAAGTGCAGATCGAAAACAAATAAAAAAGCAAAATATGACATCAGAACTGATTCTAATATTTTGATTGTGTTACTCCTTTTAATTTATCATCGATCATTAAGACCCTAACATTTCAAGGTAAACATTAATTAGAACCACCTTACAAATTCACAAGAGTACAAATCTAAATAACTTAACAGTACTCTGATCAATTGTACACACCCCTTATTATGGTTACATTGTTTAGATTGAACAGTGATTGGTTGTTTTACTAATGGTTCCGGCAAACTTTGTCTTTCCATCAAGTTGGCTGTTGAAAAACACAATGAAACGATCCATACAAAATTACATTTATATTCACTCTCGTTTCTCGAAGCTTCCGGTGCATAACCTGAGTTTTTAACTCACATAATCACGTTGGAGCACTTCAAGAACCTAACTGTGAGATAAATCCGCTGATTCATTCTTGAGCCATTTCGTGACATACAAGCACCAATCCATTTTTATATATACAGATCTAGATTTACACTCCAGTATCGGACAATAAAAATGCACCAAGCATGTTCTTAACTTTCATCTTTAATTATTTCTTCATGCAGAAAAACGACGAAAAAAATGTGCTGTAATATTTGCTAACTGCCATTGCGAGGTTAATAATGATATGCAAACATATTTTTAGTTTTGCTTGTTTTTTTTAACTTAAAACTGATTTAATCAAATTGTTCGAAAAATGAGACGAAAAAAAATGCACCAAGCAAAAAATTCATATCAGATTTTAATAATTCCAGGTAATTCAATTAACTCTCAAGCCCCCAACGTCTGACTTTTCATAACAAATGATCTTTAAAAATTCATAGCTTAGTCAGTTATGGACCGATTTTAAACGAACCGCATACTCTTCAAGACTTATTAAGTTCCGAAATAACTCCGGAAGATTGGCCACATGGTTCCGGAGTTATTTCGGATTCAAATGGGGTATATTCGTTCCGGAAGTGATGGTTTTTTCAAGTTTTTTCAAGATTAGCGGTTAGAAAATTATTTATTGTGTACTTTCTATGAATTAAAAGATGTCAGAAGGTCGAATGATATTGGTTCTCATTGATTCCAATATGAGGTTCTGGCCACATCTAGATATCCCGGAATCGGTTCCGTCAATGCCTCAGAGGGACACTTTTGTAATCCTGCTCACTTATATCGTGCGACGGCTCAAAATTCATGATTTTTTTATCCTGATCACTATAGCTTTAATGCCAATAACCAATATGAGGTTCTCGCCACATCCGAATATCCCGGAATCGTTTCCGATAGGGCCTTAGAGAGACACTTTTGTAATCTTATTCATTAAAATCGTGCGACGGCTCAAAATTCATGATTTTCTATCCTGAACATCATAGATATATTGCCAAGGACCAATATGAGATTCAGACTACATCCGGATACCCCGGAATCGGTTCCGATAGAGCCTCAGAAGGACACTTTTGTAATCTTATTCACTCATACCGTGCGACGGCTCAACATTAATGATTTTTTATCTTGAACATCATAGCTTTAATGCCATGGAATAATATGAGGTTCTTTCGAGTTCGGCAGGGTCTCAGAGGAACACATTTGTAATAATATTCATTCATATCGTGCGACAGCTCAAAATTTATGAATTTTCATCCTGAACGTCATACCTATAATGCCGTGGACCAATATGAGGTGCTGGTCACCTCGGGATACCCCAAAATCGTTTCAGATAGGGCCTGTGGGTCACTTTTGTAATATTTTCACTTATATCGTGCGATGGATCAAAATTCATGATTTTTTTTCTGAGCACCTCAGCTATAATGCCATGGACCAATATGAGGTTCTAGTCACAAACGGGTGTACAGTACGAAAGACATTTTGTTTATCTAACAGCATCACGCCATACAACAATATAAAGGTTCTGTCCAGTTACTTGAAATGGATACTCTTGACGTCTTAATGAGATGCTAAGGCTGGTTCGAAGTGTGCTCATAAGGAAACAGAACCTGGACTAGGATACAGACCCTGGACGTGCAATCAGAACCTCTTTGTGGAGATATAGCCTGGAGGCTGAGGTGTAGTCTGGAGGAAGAGGTAGCATGGACGAGGAACTAAGATTTGATGGTCAATACGCGTCCAACAAATTCAGTGAGGAGCGGATGCTGGCTTATCTAAGAAAGTGGTCAACAGTGTTGGAAGGAACTTGGTAGTCTGGAGGAATTGATGCTTGGTGAAGTTGTTTGGGAGGAGCTCACGGAAGAGCTTGGCAACTAATATCAATACTGTCATCAGCAGCTATTATAAGGTATACAAGATGTAAAGAAATGCCTTAATTTCGAGGACGAATACAAACTTAGAAAATGATATGTGAATTTTTTGGCCAAGTTATGAATAGTTGGTCAAGTTTTGATTCCAAGTTAATCCATATTTATTTATATCCACTAACAATAAAATATAAACCACATAAATTCTCGCATAACTTATGATCTCGTCTTGATAGCAATTGGTCACCGATTGTGTAGCTCGTTGTTTTCAAGCACATGATTGGACAAAGCTAAAAGCTATCATCACTGTGGGATAGAGGAGGATCTTGGGCTTCGTGGCTTTGCAGTTAGCGGCGTCAGTCGTTTAGGCGTATTGTGCCACGGGGTGTGGGTTCGATTCCCGCTCCAGTCGGTGAAAACTTTTCGTCAAACGAAAAAATCATCGCTGGGCTACTGGGTGTTTCTTGTTGTCCGTTGCCTAATGTTAGTGATCGTTCAGTCTGTGCAGCCTATGTGCTGAAGGCGGTGTAAATTGTCTTTATCTTCTCTCAATCGTAGAATTGTTAAATAATATGAAAATCCATTAGTATTCTCAGTAAAAACAAGCTACGCCGCACTTGGTTACCAATGGACTTCTTCCACCAGTTTAACTGATACGCTAATAATAAAATTTTACTTAGCTCTAACCAATTGCATCAAGGTGAACAAAAAATTGTATTATAATATATTTGGAATTGCGAACGAATTCCTGAAAACTTCATAAAGGAATAGGATGAAATAGTCGAGTGAATTTGTAGTGAACATGTTTTTAAAATTTTTCTAAACATTTTATTTTTTCAACATCCCCAGACAACCAGAAATCGCATGAAAGTTCACGTTCTAACTCGTTTATTCATACTAATTATATCAAACCCGCAAAACACCGTGGATAAACTCGTCAGATTGATTAATTTTCTCGCATAAAACACTTATTTCCTGAGTTCATTTGTACATTTTGTTTCGTCTCGTACACTTGTACAAAGTAAGTCGAATCAATCCTTAGCAGCTGTCAAATCAACATTTGTTATCATAAGTTAAGTCGCAGAAGATCACAGGTTAGTTCAGTAGAATATTTATACACTCGCATTGTATGTTATTATTCATCACATAATATATGCACGCATATCGCCTCCACTTTTGTACGTAGAAGGCCTTTTCGCGACATCTTATAAGTGAAGTTTTGCACATATAAAGCCTCCAGGTGATTTCGTTATACGTACATTTTGGTTGTCTGGGGCGCATTTATTGACATTTTCGATAAATACTTCAGGATGGGATGCTGAAGGGAATATCTGTCAGACTTTATAAAGGTATTAGTGAAAGAATTGGTTTGTTTAGTTTTGAGTAAAAAATCAGAGGATTTTGAAAACAATGTGATGGAAATTCCAAATGAATTTTACAAGAAGCAATAAGTTGTATAAGCATTTTAAGTACAATAACAGGGTTTATTTATGGAAGATTGTAATGAGGTTCCTGTTAGTACCTCAGGGAAGTTAAGTTGAGTAATTATTCATATAAGGTACCCCGGGGCAAGTGGGACATAAAAAAACGATTGTTCATACAAATTGCTTAATATAATTTTCAAAATTTTATTATTTTGCAAATCCAACAGCACGGTCACCTTTTGGCAACATATTTACTGGCGTGTGCATGAATTTGATCGAATAATTTAGAAATTGCGAAAACTTTAGAAGAAAGTTGTAAAATGAGCCATTAGACAAATTTATTTCGCTAAACGGGGCAAGTGGGACGCATCTAGTTTCATGCGTCAATCTACATCAATAAGTCGACAATTGCAATAATGGATTGACAAATCAAAGAATTTCAATTTTAGGTACATATTTAATGTACATAAGGGATCAACCATAAAATACGTAACGCTTTAGGAAGAAAACGTACATTTAATAGTGTGTAACATCGCACTCAATATTAACTGAAAATTCCTCATTATATGCTTTTAATAGGAAAGAGGAATAAAACATGTTTAAAATATATCATTTGAGTTATTAATTCAAAAGTAGCACATAAACTTTCAATAATTGACGAAATTGTATATTTGTTCTGTTATTATAGTTACGCATGGCAGAAAATCACTTAATTGGATAAATTGTTTTCCGCAACTACTAAATTGGGCAGAAATAACAAATAAAGTTCGATAAAAATAGAAAAGAGATCGTTCCCTTGATGCATTTCAAACTTTATCTCAATCTTCGCTCAATTTTGAATTCAGGTTTCAAAAATTAAATACAAAAAACCATGTATAGAAAAATTAAACATTTTCTCTCCCTTTCAAACAATTACGTAATTTGAGATTGATTTTTTTTTTATAAAAAAACATTTGATTGAATGTTTGAATGTTACTCTCTAAGAAAATGTTTGAAACATGTTGAAAAAGTTTGTTGAAAAGTGTTTGTTTTGATAGGTCCCACTTACCCCGGGTATAAAGATATTTTGGGGAAAGTTAGATCATATAAATGTTCATATGGAATGAAAATAAAATACTTGTTTATCGTAAGCATCTTGTAATAATACTTAAAAATGTAGCTTGCCGATGGTAATTCGATTTATAACACAGTTATTTTTTGCGAGCCAGTGCAAGACGTGAAACGTGTCAAAAATTATCATGCAAGTTGAAAATGGCGCTTAATTGACAACTGTTACGTAGAGCACATGGTTATAAAAATAACAATATTTTTTGCACTTAATACATACAATATCATTGTATCTTCAACTTTCAAGAAGAATACCCCCTTGAAAAACTTTTCCTAAATGCGCTATAACGAAACGTCCCACTTACCCCGGCTTCTCACTTGCCCCCGGGGTACCCTAATTTGAATATGCTGGAGCAAATTGTAGCAAAATTACAACAATTTGAGGCAAAATTTTTGATAATTTTTGGATTGTTACCCTAAGCAAAGTTTACATAAAAATGTGTAGGTGAATCTTTGGGCAATTTCTGGTATAATTTGCCATTTTTTCCAAAAAATTTTACCAGTAAAATCAGGTCTTTTAAAACAACACTGACAAGATCGATTACAGTATAAGTCTTGAAACGGAATAACATAACGCCACTGAACATCTCAAAACCTAACCTTGCCTTGAAAAGGCCGACGAATTCCAAATCCAACCGACCGCCGCCGCAGCAGAAGAGCTCGTCGAAGTTTTGCGCGTTTGATCTGTGCGGTGTTCTAAATATAACCTAGGCGGCTAAGCATGTAGGTGGGATCAGTATGAATAGCCAGAGTATCCTGCTGCTCGCAAGTCGCGTCACGTCAACATGAGCCACACCGTTCGCGGTAGATTCACGTCTATCACCAGCCAGCAATAGCAGCAGCATGTCTGTGGCCTTCCGATGATCAATATTCAATTTTACGTGCGTTCGTAGCGATGTAGGCATCTTCATTTAGACTCCAGAGGAGTATGACGATCGACCAAAGATTTCCTTAGTTAGTGTTGTGCCGTTTCGTCCCGTGCCGGCTGCCAAACAAGCTGAAAAGTGTTTAGTTTGATGTAATAGTTAGGTGAAGCGAGTGATGTTCTAAGCATTGGCTAAGCGGTACGTAGCGTGAACTTGTAAATATGCAAATGTCCATTTCGCTTGTTTGGTAGTGGCCTGTATAGGCATGCGCTCGCTGCTAGTGTGTCGCTAGTCCGCTAGTAGGTAGAAGTGGTTGTGGCAGATTGTGGTGCAGTTCAGGTTCTGCTCTAGAGAGCGTGACGTTGAGGCGGAGAAGAGCGCGAATGTTTACATTACAGCCAGCAGCCGGGAAGATTAGTCATCGGTGTCAGTATGATTCGAGATGGTGTAGATTTTCGATGGGGTTTGCAGAGAGTGAGTTCCCGTCTACTCAGTGTTTCTGAGAGATAGGGAGTCTTGTTAGTGTTTTGGCGGGTCAAAAGATGTGGAATATGTTTTGTGTATTTCGCATAGCAGGAATAGGATTACTTACAACAGCATTTAAATGAATCGATTTTTTTTTAATTCAGCTTCATTTCAAGCATTATATTTAGTTTTTACATCTTGGTGTCCTGTGTTTAGCACTATCAACAATATTTATTAAAACTTAATAAGGATGTTATAAAATTTGTGACTCTTTTCTGTAAGATATTAGAGATCTTAGGGATTTGTTTTTGGTAAAACGCTGCAGTTTTTATTCTTCGCAATTTGGTAGGACACTTTGATTCTTCCAAAGGAGCTAAGTTCTCCTGTCTAAATCCAGAAAATTCGAAAATTGGCGAAGGGTATCGCTTAACTCATATGATTAAAAGAGCTTGGACTTGAGATTGCTTAAATTAATTTCTCGAGAAATTTGTCTTATATATCGAAATGATTGCTCATTTCGATAAATTGTCTTTATTGAACACTGCATCCTTGGAAGGAAAAGAGCATTCCGAAGAAACGCCATTCCTTCCATTTTATTCACTTTTCGGAACACATTTAAAACCCACTGTTTTGGAAGCCTCTGGTTTACTTGCATTACTTCCAATCACAACCAATGCATAATTTACTAGTTTTGATAAACCTTCACGTCTCATAAAGATCGATACGGTGCTCTTAATCGACTGTTTGTTAATCCACCTAAATCGAACTTACCGCAGCTTTCCTGCAGAAATGGTACACTTCTGCTCTCTCATTCTGACACACATAGGTATAGATGACCAAGCAATCCCATTCGCTGACAGTAGCAATTTCCGTTCGTTGTCGTCTACCGGTACCGGCGCATGAATAAAATATCGATGCAAAAAGATCCATTTACGGAAAAGTCGGATTATTTCGTTATACCTCCGTCCGGGGCTCGATGCAATACAAAATGCATGGGCCGGTTAGATGCACAACCAGCAGCAACCAGGCAATCACAAGCATGTTCCGTAGACTGATGCACATTTTGAAGTTCTGGCTTGCGTATGCTTAAACGATGGTAATTATATGATCAATGTCATGCTCCCAAAGCTTGATATGATTTATAAGAAATTTGACGGTGCACACGCCGTTAGAAGTTTAAATGGGAATTACTATGGGAACTCCTATCCTTCGTGTTCAGCCAGTTAACTCCTCGTCAAAATATACTATTAAAAAGTTATTTCCATGCTCAATTACATACTGAAAATGACGTGTGCACTGCCAAATTTCATCCAAACCATGTTAAACTTTGCGATGATGACATTTATCATAGTTATTTTGGTTTGACATCCAGTCTCATAAACTCAGAGGAAAAACAGTGATTCACTATTTTCCGACGTTTCGACGCAAAGAATTTTACCTTCTTCTTGAGGATTTATCATAATTAACGTCGTTTAAGCATAGGGCAGCCAAGACACGGAAATTTGCATCAGTCTAATGTTTAGGCTCTGCTGGTTGGATTCCGCTCGAGCTGCTGCAGTGTCATCGTGTGTAGTTCACAGATTCCTATTCCGCACGTTGTTGAACTACGTTTGAGTAGGGCAAAGAACAATCGGCGAATAATGCCATTTGTAGGCTTATTAGTATTAATTTTGCGTGCCATCATGGTCACTCGGGTTGCAGCAACAAGTGTTTCCTTGAGAGAGTGGCTTCGTAAATCTGACCGCTAAATTGCTCCTCATTTTGTTCGTATTCTGCAAAAATCTGTTCCGGACCATGCAAATTTTTGCTAAATATCTAGTATATAATATCCGAGAGTGCCTTTTTTGTCAATGCAGAAGGATGTCGTTGCAACGAAAGATTAACGAAGTTCTTCACTACAATAGCACGTAGGGGAAGATCTCCCAGTATCGGACAGCACCCAATACCGAACATTGTGAAAACTTTTTTTTATCTAGGTACTTAACTCTATCAGATCAATTTATTGGAACTCTTTTCATCGTGACAGCATGTCTACTTGAAGGATTTAATTTTTGATTCATGTGGGAATATTATAAGTTGAGTTTTGGAAGCATTAGGAGAAATTTTTCATTTTTGCAAGTACGAAGAAAACTTTTCGAATCTTTTTTGCAATCGACTACAGATGACACGCAGGCTTCGTCCTTTGGCGGAGAGGCCTGTGTCATCCGCAAACAAAGATTTTTGACATCTCTGAGGTAACTCAGGTAAGTCAAATGTGAAAATATTGTGTAATATTGGTCCCAAAATGCTGCCTTGAGGAACACCAGATCTTACAGGAAGTCTTTCAGACCTGGAGTTCTGCTATTTATCCCCGACGTCACCCAGTGACCCACCGTAATTACTCCAAATTATAGAGAAACTAGACATATAGACGATTCCATTCGAACATAAACGAAGACAATCCGTCAATAATTGCCGATATGGCAGTAATTTGTACTTTTTTTTCCATTTGCTGGGCGGATACGGGTTAAAAATTAATTCCTCCTTAGAAATCAATTCCGGATCCATACAAGAATTTTTCTAACGATACAGTTAAGAACGTTGCTAATAATTTCTTTGAATTCCTTGGAATACTAGGGCCTTCTCCGGGAATTACTTGAAAGATTTCTTCGGGAATCCATATGGTATTTACTCAAAAGGTTCCTCCAGGAATTGCATCCGGAAATCGTCCTCAAATGCTCTAAAGGGATTTATTCAGGGCTTTCTCTAGAGATATCTTGAGGAATTTTTTTTAGCGATTCCTACGAGTATTTTCCCATTCATCTAGGGAATCCTCTAAAAAATTTTCTAGAGATTCTCTAGCGACTCCTCCAAAAATTACTCTCTAGAAATTCTTCCAGGATTTCTCGAAGTACCCTACTCTAGGGGGGTTTCAGTTGTTTCTCTAAAGATCCCTACAGCAAATCCTCTAGGAATCCTACAGTAATTATTTTACAGATTCTTCCAGGGAATCCGGTAATCATTCCTTTAGGAACTCCTTTACTGTTTCTTATGCGAATTCCTCTAAGGATTTCGTGTCCGGTTCTGGGGTATCTCCCCCTATATCGCTAAACTTCAACCAAGCCAGTACTTATTTCTTTATGTCGTCGCAAGAAGAACGATGAACGTCTTGAATATTCATGTCGTGTGCTGCAGAAACAAACGTAGGAAAAGCGTCGGAAAAACGGATTACGCAATGTGAATCCGTGTAGATGCAGACGACAAACGAACCCGAAAGTAGCTTGAAATAGTTTATCACCAAGTTTCGCATAGAATTCCTTTCGCCATCAACGAAACAATTCTCCCACTTTCCCTCACAGAAGCTTTTTGCGTAGAAGTTTTCCACACTGGAAATGAAACTTTAAATAACTGTGCACTATTCATGAGCAAGGGGGAGTACTCTGTTGGGGGGAAAGTGAAAGTGTGTCACTGATGCCATTTGCTGGTGGATGGATGAAGTTTGCAACAAGAAGATGATATTATGATGGGAACAGAACAATCAGAACAAAAAGCGTATTGTGTTGAAAGGTTCTTGCTCAATGCTCGGTTACTCGTTCGTCATCGACTATGGGATGATTAATAGCGTGTGACACCATCTGCCATTATTGTGAAAGATGAGATCGTTCGGTCGTTCGGTTGCTCCGAAGGCTGTTATTTTGCGCTGTAAATCACTGATGTTTTGCTGGAAATATTCAGATGTGAGGAGATGTGTAACACTTCCAGGCATGATAGATCGATTGATTCCTACAATAAAGTGGAAAATATACGTCATTCTTGGGGCATTCAACATTACTATCATCACCCTTTAACTCGATTCGATATTGAAGGGGTCATCGAATTAGGGAGTTATCGAGTTTCAGAACACAGAACCAGTACAACTACGATTCATGAGATCATTGAGGTAGCTTTAGAAACAAATTTTTGTCGATTTCATATTTTGTTTATTATGGGCTAAATAGCCGTAGAGGTAAACGCACAGCTAAGCTAGATCAAGCTGAGAGTCGTGGGTTCGAATTCCACCGGTCGAGGATCTTTTCGTATAAGAAATTTTCTCGACTTCCCTGGGCATAGAGTATCCTCGTGTCTGCCACACGATATACGCATGCAAAAATAGCCAATCAGCAATGAAAACTCTCAGTAACTGTGCTCAAAGAACACTTAGCTGCGGAGCAGGCTCCGCCCCAGTTGGCACGTAATGCCATGAAGAAGAAGAATAATTGAAAATGTTTTACTAAAATATTTCAATATTTATCCTGAACTCCTCCATCTACAAATTGTCCATAGTTTTTTTCCCGCACTAGATTTTGTTCTCCAAAAAGTTTCCTGACGGAAGTGGTAAAATGAATACCGTGCCGTTTTCAGATTGTCTATCATTTATCAGCACAATTATCAAATAATAATCAGATGTCATATAAATGTCATTTTTCTGTCTCCCCATTTAGCGCTCGGTTGATCTCTAACATCTCCACCTTTAGCTCCAGCTAAATTCGGAAGCAGGTCTCATTTTTTATCGATATTCTTCTTGATGGCCGAAGGCGACATTTGTTCCATGGTTGCAAAAAAATATGTATCCAAACAAAGCCAGCATAAAATGGCAGTTATAGGTGACTGTGACACATCACGAAGTGCTCTTGCTGCTCTATACATGGTCCGAATTCGATGGTTCTCGTATGTGGACCAGGTGCAACAAAAAAAAAAAAAAAGGTGAACCGAACAGGTCACTTTTTGCCTACCTTTCGATGAGTATTTTTTCATTCCGTTGCAGTAACGTATCAATGCTTTTATAAATCTATTAGCACGCCCTGCCTTCAAATGGAGGTGCCCCCAACTCTTGTCCGGTGATTGATTGCTTGATAAATACTGTCGAATGACGACCGTTAAAAGGGTACTTAAAATTGTTGTTTCAGACTGGATACGGCCGTGGACTGATTGGCCCTCTCGGTTCCTTATGGGTACAAATTTCAGTGAAATTTCATACGATCACAGTCATTGCGACAGAAACAAGGAACCATCTCAATGGATGCTTCGTTGAGTTTGTTTTTTTCGTACACTACATGTTCGATAAAATTCCTATATGGTGCTCCTTACGAAATGGAGACAAACAGATATGATAATCTACATTCTCGTCGGCCTTGACCTCAATTTTGCCGTTTTGCTCCCTGCCGTATTCTTGATATCTACCGTTGATGGAGCACGACCGATTCTCGTCTCGTCAGCGAGCGGTGCAACGCCTATGATGACAACTATTCACTGCGACGCAAGACGCTTGGCAAGTTGTAAAGTAAATTGGGGTAAACATTCGAGTGTTTATTTATGATTTTTTTTTTGTTAAATTCAAAACAATTTTCATAAAGTAAATGAAAAACCGTATTTAGTTCATGGTATAGTAATTCCACTAGAGTTTGTATCCTTTGACAGATACGCGTATTTCGACCTCAACTGTAAGGCCGTCTTCAGTGTCGAGTACTAGACTCGACTGTACTAAGTGTGCCTAGTAGGGGAACATGGTCCAAGACGGGGTAAAATGGCCCATCTCATTAAATCATTCCTAGAACGTTTCAATTTATATTCTTTGCCAAACGATGTTAAAATATATTTTCCCAAGAGTTGCCGCTACAACCCTTGCACATAAACTCATAGATTTTTCCTTAATTTTTCGGTGAAATTCAAAATTTTTCCCTTTTTTGCCTAAACATTAAGGCTTTCCGACGATTTCATTAAAGAATAAGCGTTTCCATACCACAGAGCAAACTCATGGAGAAACATGGTTGCTAACTACCAGTTCTCCATACTAAATTTCATTCTATCCCATCCATTTGGTCATTTTGACCCCCCCCCCCATTTTTCAACCAACTTTTCTACACGATTTAAACCCGTTAAAAACTTAATTTTGGGAAATGTTTTCATGATGGTAGCTAGCAAATATTGTAAAGTTACTGTTAGGACTTCAATCGGCGTTAAAATGTGGATCTTATTAGGAGAAAACGACACAAATCCTTAAAGTGGCATTTTGGACCATTTGACCCTACACTACACTGATGACGGCCTTACAGTTGAGGTTGAAATACGCGTATCTGACGGTTTTTCATTTACTTATAGATAGTCCACTAAGCAGCTCGAAGATTTATTATCAATTTTCATTAGTTATATGGTGGTTCGAAAGTTTTTAAAGTAGGAGACTTTCATTCCAAAAATTATAGAAATTGGTTGATGTTTGGGAAAGTTGCAGCCATTTGTGCATAGCAAAAAATCTTAAATTTACGTGGCACGTAAACTTTTATGATTGTCATGTATAACTGAATATTCAACGATAAATAATGTAAGCTGCTTCGTGGTTCTTAGGTATGCTTGCAATCTTGAGTGAAACTGAAATATTTCATGTTGATTGATTTGCTTTATTATAGAGACTTTCAGCCGTAGGCTGGTTCGTCTCTTAAGAAGTTAAAATATTTCATGTTCTTGCATCCAACGTTCGCCAATATCGCATGCTTTATTCCATTTTGAAAGTGAAATTGCAAACAAGAATACTCTGTTTACACGATCATGCGCTAAATATTCTGTCATATATTATGCACAATAATAGATCGTCGGAATGGTCATTTTATGTGCCAGTGGCGTAACCAAAAACAAAACAAAAAACTGCTGAGGGGAGGTTTTCCGTAAAATGGAGAAATATCGATCAATGAAGTAACATTGCCTTGAATCTAGGTATAATAATCTGATCAGACATTCAATGCAAGGATGGTTAAAATATGTATTTAGTAAACGATACAAACCTGGAAATAGATATTAAGGCGAAATAGACTGTCATTGAAATTTGTACGCGTCGTTGATGATTGTTGCTAATTCATCTCACGATATAGAATCAAAGATTATCAGTTGGTTTTGCAATGACACAGCTGAAAAAGTATTAGCATACTTTATGCATGTTAGCGCGTATAGTGATACATTTTCAAGTCAATATAAACTATCAAGACTGAGTTTCATCACTTTGAAATGCAAGCTGAAAAGTCATAATTGCTGCCAAAATGAATGACGGGCTACTTAGCCTTAATATAATTGGGATCGTTAAAATCGGTTCAATCATAAACATGTGTATGTTTGTTTCTCTACTCAGCAAAGTAATGGAACTAATTGTATTCAATAACTTCCTTTAGAAATCGAATACGTTCAAGTTACTTCGATGGTTTGTTTCTAGTGACATAAGAAAAACTAGAAAAAATAAGAGTTGCAGAAACATAGTTAGTTAATTCTCAACATTACCAAATATTCTTCATATGAGCGAGAAACGTAACAAAACATCAACAAAATTGAAATCTCAACCAAATTATTCTGAAATATGTTTTAAACTTTCATAAATTGAAATAGTCGCATTCTTGTAAGTTCAGTACCAGTTTTAAAAATATTAACTTCAATATTTGAATTAGGAAATATAATATTTTTGTAAAATCGCAAAACAGTGTTTTCCTTCACTTTTAAACAACTTATGATCAATTACTTCAATTTGTTTTTTAGAGTAGATCGGTGATCGGAGGATGTTTAAAACCTTTCTAATAATTAAAAAAAACTTTAATCCTCATCAATTTTATGGAAACGGCACTTAAAATGACTCAATATTACCAACTCTCAAGTCTATTTAATAGAGCAAACGACTTTTTCAATAACAAGCAGGCAATATTTTAAAATGCGATCAATCTGAATTCAATTAAAATCTGAAGTTTTATTAAATAAGAACACACTTGTCTTGATGTGTCATAAAGTCAAAATAACCCACAGCATATTACACATTGAATGTTTTTCATAAAGTTTTTCAATGTTTTTTCAATTATTTTGTATTTGAATCAGCATTATGTCAGTATTCTTCAATGATAGTTCAGAAAAAAAACTATGTCGAGCATGAAAAACACTCAATTTCTAAAAAGTGAATTTTTTAAAGCTGAATATGTTGAAGTTCAAAGTTTAAAGACTTTCATCAGAATGGCAGCTTTACTTTCAGCTTCATATAATCGAATCAAAGGACTGACATAGAACTTGTTCAACACAAATAACAAATCTCGATTCAACAAATTCGTGGAAAATTAATCGTTACAAAATTTGAAAGCAGCTTAAATTTTTAAACAAATGTTTTGGTTTTCCAGGAATACAAATTTTCCTTGCAAAGCGTAATACTTAGTTCAAATTTTAAGTTTATCAGTTTATTTGAAATTCGAAAAGTTGTTTAGCAATTTGAACAAATGTGCTTAAATATATATGAGGAGGTCAGAAGTGTAAATGTCAAAACCCGAGTTTAGTTCACTTTTAATTTTTCATTACATACGAATTGTATGGGAGCTTTCGAAATATGCTATTTTTTCTGTTGGATAGGAATTCACCATAACCTACATTTGGAGAGCTTAACCCCTCTACCGGCAGCTTCATTTTTTACCGCAATAAAAATATTCAAACCTTGAAAATTTTTTTGTTCTCGATATTTTTGCACCAGTTTTTCCGAAGATCTCAAAAAACTCTTCTAGTTTGAGAATCCATGTCGATATCTGTCATTGGTGATCTGGTTTTAAAGATATCCCGATGGTCTTTGCGGGACCGACATTCTCCGTTGTCTTTGGCGGCCATTTTGTTTTATGACAATTTATCAAAAAATAAAAAAAAAAATAAAACATGGGTTATACAAAAATAGGTGACAAGGAGCTATCCTAAAAAATCATACAAATTGGTTAAGTAATCTAAGAGATATCTGAAAATTACGATATAATGTATTTGAAGTTTTTAAGATCTTCAATTTTCCATCGTGATACAAGACACATGAATGCACATTACTCAATTACTCAAATTGCTTCATTTTTTCACAAACTCTCCTCTCGTAGTTACGCCATTGTTATGTGCATCAATTGATTGAATTTTCAGATTATATTGATGTAAACCGAGTAGCATTGCTTGCAACATTCTTTTAGAGGGACATTCTTTTCAGGGAGTCCTGAAAATGGTCCAATTGCCGGACCGAAACGTCGACGATCATTAATAGTAAATCAACGCAATTTTGAAAGACTGCAAGCCGAAACTCTAAAAAAACATAAATTTAACGTCACGTATTTTTAGCTTTAATCATGTAAAGTCATTTGTGATGTATTATTCTTTCAGAGTTCATGTTCACGTAAAATTTCGTAATGATAAACTTCTTAAATTACTCTATGAATTCGACTTATGCTCAAGATCTTACGAATCATCATTTGAACCTTTTTTTAACAGTGCAGTGTTTGGAAGAAGTTTTTGCCAACCATGTGTTTGGTCATCTTGAAATTAATTCACCCAGGAATTCCCCGACGAATTTTCCGAAGGATCTGCTCCACAACTTCGCCAGTAATTCTATAAGGGATACCTTTAAGTTTTCAATTATATATATATTTTTTAGATTGTTCAAAATATTTCTTCAATAGCCATTCCAACAATTTATTCCAGAAATCGTTCTTGGAAGCAACTCGTATTTCTCCATGGAGTCCTCAGCAGTATCTCAAAATATTGTCCCGACTCTCAAATTTTTGTAGAAGTTGTTTTGCTTGCATACGAGAATTTCTACAAAATGTATACAACTATTTCACAATTTTTTCTCAATACACTTCCAAGAATTAAACTACAGTCGAAGCTCGTTATAGCGACATCGCAAGGGACCGTCGGTATACGGAGATGTCGCTATAAAATCGTCGTTATAAAGAGGTTGGATGTCGTTATGGAGCATGGAGGAATAAAACGATCATAATATGTACTAAAATAGCTAAACGAATGTCGTTATATTGAGTGACTATTGAATAAAACACTAATGTCGTAATAGAGAACGGTCGAAACAGAGAAATGTCGCTATGAAAGTTGAACTTAGTATGGGAATTTGAAGGGACCATTGGAAATGTCGTTATAGAGAGATTTGTCGCAATAAAAGTTGTCGTTATAACGAGCTTCGACTGTATGGATTCCTGACAAAACTTGTTTTTACAGGGAATTTCATAATGAAATGTTTCAGTAATTCTAGCAATGAACATACTGAAAAGTTTGTAGAAATTACTCCAATTATTATTGTAAGATCCCACCTCCAGGCATTCTTCATAACATCGTTTTTGGTTTTATGTTCTTTATAGAATCTCTTCAAGATTATTTGTTTGTTTTTTAAATATTTTTTCTTGTTTTTTCTTCAGCTGTCTTCAGTAATTCTTCAATATGTTACTTAAGAAATTGATCCTGATTACAGAAAAAACGTTTTCTTTACGACATTCTACGGATTTTTTTTGTTATGATAATTTTCTTATGAATATCTCTAAGATCCTTTTGAAAAACTTATCCGCATAATCCAATTCTGCAAGTGATATTATTCCAAAAATTCCAGGATAAACCCTTGAAAGACATACTGAGAAAAAAATTTTGAAGAATTTTTAGAAAAAAAAATGCTGCAAAAACTTCTAGATGGATTTTACTAGGGATTCTTAGCAAAATATATTTTTCATTGAATGCTTCCTCTGTATCTTATTTCTATGGTTATAATTTATTAGAGACGAATGGCCTTTCTGTGTGAAGACTCTTCAAGCTAAAAACATAATGTATCTATAAACTCTAAGATCAGTGCAAAAAAAAAAACAGAAATTAAACAACAGAATCCAAAGAAAATTTCTCAAATATTACTTCCTGGATTTCACAAATTTCTATTTATATTTATTTATTTATTTATTTCGTCATGCATAGGTAGACTACATACAATAATTACAATACTTTCTTACATGCTATGGATTACTTCTATTGTTCTTTAGTTGTGTTTTAAGCTGCTCTTTGGACATAGTAATGCCAATGAATTCGCAATGTACATTATACTGACGCATCATACGGTTTATTGGTCCGTTTTGAGCATAATGCGTTCTGCATGGTTTTTCTGAAAATAATTTTCTTGTTCTTAAATGCCGAGAGGGTGTGTAGAAGTTTAGTTGAGAAAGAAGTGCAGCAGAGTCTACACGGTTCGAAATAATGTTGTTTGTAAAGAGAATCATTGCGAATTCCCGGCGTTGCTTAAGTGTTTCCAAGTTGATGAGCATGCAGCGTGTTTCATACGACGGAAGTGTCAGTACAGTCCAATTCAATTTCCGAAGGGCGTATAAAAGGAATTGCTTCTGTACTGATTCTATGCGTTCTTCGTGTACGACATGATACGGGTTCCATACTAGGTGACAGTATTCCAAAATTGGTCTTACATGTGTAGTATACAATAGTTTAATAGTACCGTTTTGATTCATATTACGGACAGCTTCAAATTCCGGACACTCTACTTTGTATGGGAAACATTTCACGCGAAATTTTTCAATTTTTGCTGTTCAAAAGTTTTCAATTTCAAGGCTCGTTTTAGTAAACTTTTTCCATAAATATCTTTGAAAATTTATAACGCCCAACTACCTTAGATGTCTCTTTGGTGGTTTAACGATTTCGATTGATGATTTGACTGTTCCATTAATGATTATCATGAGCTGTCCGGAATTCGATTCAAAGTGTCCGGAATATGAGGCAAAAGTGAGGAAGCGTCCGGAATAAGAATCATGAAAAGGCCACACATTTTGATTTATTTCAAATTATTGAAGTTGCGGAATCAAAATCTTCACCCACCGTTCAAAAGTAAAGGGCTTCCGACGCTCGATAGCGTTAAGGAATCATACAAAATGATTTATTTTGCATGCTCTATGCTGGGCTATATTTCCCTGAGTCCTTAAGTGTCCGTAATATGAATCAAAACGGTATATGGGTCTTGAAAATTGTTGCTGAACCTCTTAATGAAGCCAAGCATGCTGTTTGATTTGTTTATTATGGAATTATAATGTTCTACAAAAGTGAGTTTAGAGTCTAGGATTACGCCCAAATCCCTTACAATTTTACACTTCTGCACTACTTGATTTCCTAAAAATACTTCAATTGGTGGTGTTACATATTTTCGACTAAATGCTATTGAATTACATTTTTTGATATTGAGCTGAAGTAAACTTTTTTGGCACCAAGTGAAGAATAAGTTAATGTCATTCTGGAATTCTTCTGCTTCGCTAGAATTACTTACTTCCATGAAGAGCTTCATGTCGTCTGCATAATAAGAAATTTTATATTTCTAAGTAAAAAGGAAATGTCGTTTACATACAAAATAAAAAGAAGTGGGCCTAAATGAGAACCTTGGGGTACTCCAGAGGTTACAGAAATGGGTGCTGAAAATTTATTTTGAAAGCGCACAATTTGTTTCCTATGTGATAGATATGACTGGATCCAACTCAAGAGTCCTGGCTCCATTTCTATTTTTTGCAATTTGAAGATTAATAATGGTATGTCGATTCGGTCAAATGCCTTACTGAAGTCAGTGTAGAGGGCTTCTACGTGCTTGCCATTGTCCATTGCGTTGAGAATAAAAGATACAAATTCTAGCAGATTGGAAGATGTTGAGCGGCCTTTAAAAAAGCCATGCTATAAGAGATATGCTCAGAAAAAATCCTGAATATGTCCTATAAGCACTTCAAATTATGCTCTAAAAAATGTTTTGAAGAGTTCATGAGAAAATAACTGTTAGGAATGTATAGAGAAATCCACAGAGAAGCTCTCATATGAATCTTTGTTGAAAATTTAGTAATCTAGGAGTAATTCTTGATTCTTGGAATAGTTTTACAGTGCTTACAGTCTCAGGACTGACCAACTCCGAGTCTTTAACCATCTGCTAGCTAAAGTAGGAATTTCTGGAACTCTTAGAAAAATACTTCTAGGAGTCCGGGAATGATTAATTGAGAATTCTTTGGAGTAGTTAACTAATGAATCTTTGTAATATAAGTTAGAAATATTATCATGGCATAAAGCTTGTGTTTTTGAAATGTTTTTATTTGATTGACAATAAAACCAGAGGAAAAACTGAAATCAAATCTTGAAGAAATCTCTACAGGAATCTCGACCGAGACATTTTCTTAGCAAATTTCTGACGAATTGCTCAGAGACATACTTGGAAAAAAAACTAATATGCGGATGTTTGCAAACATTTGGGAGTTAGATTTGGTTGAAATGTTTCTGGAATCTATCTTAAATTTTTTTGAACCCCTGAGAAATTGAACTAATACGTGTTCTAACTACACTTGTTCAACTAGTTCGTCCAAGTTTGAAAAAGCTCGAAAATTGTCTTACGTAATTAATGGACCACCCTAATGAAGAAGGGCGTTTCATGCAAAAAAAGGTACTGAAACTGTTTTTTTTTTCTCATTTGTTAAACCTTCGAGTAGGACTTTGCAACAATTTTTAAATAATTCCGAAACAAAAACATGTTTGCATATGTTAAAAAATATATGCACTATTCAACTCGTAATCAAGGCAAGATGCTTCATAAATTCAAGTTTTACAGAAAATATGCAATTTCTGGCGAACAAACTTAAATAATCCAAGGAAATTTGATTTTTTTTCATAAAAAAATGTTTTTGGGTAGTTTTTGTTAAATAGCTAAGCCAAAACCATTTTTTAGAAAAATGTGTTGTATGAAAAGTTTGATAACGACTACATTTGCTTCGAAAAAATGTAAAAAGATTCGGAATTGACTGAGTATTTCTAAAGTTATGGTCAAACAAAAATGTTTTTTTAGTAAAATGAGGAAAAATTTGGATAAAAGTATTTTTAACTTAGACTAGTTTTGATTTTAGACAAATTTGATGCTCTACAAAGTTTTTATAAATTTAATTTCAAAGATAAATGGTGCTAAAAGTTTAAAAATTGGTTGAAAAATAAGAAAGTTCTGATTACTTCACTGAAGGTAATTTTTTATAACTTGAAAATTCACCTTCAAGACGCTTGTGCTACCTCTATATGTTAATATTTTTGGCTCAGATTTTGGGTTTTCTCTTTTAATGTGAACTTTTTAAAAGTAAGCCGCACCCTAGTGCTGATGTTATATTTTTTTGCGTAAAGCTCGTGAATGGACTTTCAAAGTCGCTTGCCTCACCCTGACGAAAATCCTGGCTACGCCCATGATAGTGGGTATAACTTGATTGCCGAATTAAAACGGTAATTTTGATTGCTCATTAGCTGAATTTGTTACAGACAAACCTACATGAGTCGATATCCGAAGGGACCAACGAAAATGAAATGTATTACAATACAAATACAATACAAAGACCATTGACTCATAGAAATATCGAGTCATGGAACAGAAAAGCTTTGGAAAGCTGTTTGAGGCGAGCATTATAGTAACCATGAAATTTTTTCTTTAGTTATAGTTCCATGGGTCGATATCGAGTTATGGAACTTTGATTCATGGAGGTCTCACTGTCATTTTTTCTCACTAGGCAGCACACATTCATCAGTTGAATTAGTTTTACTGGACGAAAACATAAATTTCGATGCGGATGTTCATTAGCAAACTGCCAACAATGGTGATATATGCGTGAGGCAATATTTCAAAATGTTTAGTTTTTGAAGTATATTGCACTAATATACTTAACAAAGCCTAGTTATCAAAAAATAATTTTATTTAGTGTGAATATTAGCCATTGTATTCTAGCGCACGAACAAAGCCATCCCAGTAAACACAAACTCGTATACGATAGGGCATAAGAGTACATATGTGGAGGCGATATACGTACATGCGCCATAAGGCTGCATGCAAGATGTACGTATATCGCCTCCACATTTGTACTCTTATATCCCGTCATATACGGTGGTGTGTTTACTGGGCATGCTGAAGGTGTCTGGGTTCGATTCCCGATCAGTCTAGGATCTTTTCGTAAGTCCACCGTGTGCTATTTATCTATTTTCAACTGTAATATCTTTATTGCAAATGCTGATTATTCCACTCAGGTCGAACTTTTTCCCCACCTTACTCTACACTTTAACTCACATCTCTCCATGAGCACAATATCGTCTGCGGGTTTAGGGCGTTCAGAACTCCAATTTGTTTCACTCACTGGCTACAGGCGCTCGCCATGAGACATGAGGGCTCGAGGTCCCTAGTCGTACACCGTCGTAGCTGCTAATGGTGTTTATTCCTCTGCTGCATGACAGATGATGTGACCCTAGAGGTTAAGCTCGAATGCGCCACAGCCTCACATATGCTCGCTCCACCACACGGGTACCACACGGTGTCGGTAAACTGGTCATAGGACTTGTGCCAGAAGTAATTTATTTGTATCGATGTCTGATTTAGCTTGTATTAGCCATTTAGGGGTAATAGGTAATTCGTTTTTCGAATACAAATCAACACCTGTGGTATTATGTCTGAAACGTGCATCTAGTCACAATAGGAAGTATGGCGTAGTATGTCAATGAAAATGGAAGCTTAGTTTGCGAATTCCTCTATACATTTTTAACTAAATTCAACTCAGTTTCGAGCACTTTAGGAACCTAGCTTAGTAAACTTCCTATGCCCCGGACAATGTTCATGAATAATACTGCGGAACACGTTTTTGTCTCAAGCATCAAAAAATGCTATTTACTTAATTAAGGGTTGCTGAATCCATTTCCGTTTCCAAAAATATCATAGCACGTCTAGTTCTTGAGATATTGGCTGTTGAAATTGCAAAATTTGACTATTTCAGCCTACTTGCATGTAAGTTCGTCAGCTTGTATGGCAATTTATTCACTTAATTTGCTACACAACTCAAAATTCATGTGTATAACAATAGTTATCAACAAAGCTTATAATATGTTCAGTGCTTAAAAGTTGTTTTTTGAAATTCCGTTGCAAATCAATCAACTTTTCATTGAGAAGTTGATCAACATAACGGCCTACTTTTCCTACCGAAAAAACAATGCTGAAAAGTGCTACTTTTCAGCACTCTTTTCGGTGCTGAAAAGTAGCACTTTTCAGTACTGGTTTGGTAGGCGTTCTGCGCGGCTTGTGAGTCAAGACGAGTCGTTTTCCCCTCGGGTGACGTTAGGCGACTAATGTTATTCAAATGGGAGCGACTCGATACCTCACCGACTTGTCTTTCTTTATATGCCGCACAGAATAAGCACATTTGCATCTGATATTTGGGTGTTTATCTACGACTGGCGTGATGTGAGAATTGTCGGTGTCGTATAGCGAGGTAACAATTCTCGCTAGAGTGAAGTGACTTTCCATTTGGTTTACACGGCGAGTCACTTCACTCGAGTCTATATCCGTTGTGCAATCTGGTTCCGACACAAGCTGGCGATTCTGATGAGGGATCGGATCGTCCAGCATTTGTAGTCAGCTACTGTTTGTGCTGTCTTACCTGTTCTTTCCTCCAATAGGGAATAAAGATGTGCATGATACCGATGGGAGCGTGAAAATTTGTGACATGCATGGGTACTTATCACAGCCTACGTGATTGAAAAATACTGAATTGAAACTACGCATGGCTGTATGCCCATATGAGTTCTGTTCGTGCTTTTAGAGTTCATCGAGTTGAAACGGCATTTTTCGAAATAGCAAAAAATGTTGTATGCAACTCGTTGCAAAACTCGATTTTTTCAGCACTCGTTGTATTTATCCAACTCGGCGAGCCTCGTTGGATAAATGTACAACTCGTGCTGAAAAAATCATCATTTTGCAACTTGTTGCATAAATAACTATTTTTTTATGGTTTAGAAAAGTATTTTTTTTTGTCATATAAGAGAAACGAACAATTTTGTATGGAGACTGTAAGCATGTTGAAGTAATTGAATTAATCAAAATTTGATCATGTAATTTCAACCAAATTATATCTGAAATAAAAATAAAGGTCCTATTTGACATGCTTGGTGGATTAGATCACAACAAAGTTTGATAAATCATACAACCAATTAAATGTACATCAAGGAAATCAGTGTTTTATACAACTTTGACGACCTGTAGCTAAAAAATGTAACGTGCTGGAACATTTCTGAGAACGGCATCAGATTCAGCAACCCCAAATCTACCAAAGACACATAATTTGATCCTAAACCCAGCTCAAAACCGCACACAGTGCCATTACACTTGTATGGGAAAATTTCTCGGACCCCCTATCATTGAAGTATAATTTATGTACCCTCATGATCATAATAGACCACTAAACTGATTAAATCGTAATTAATCACCCAATTAGTGCAGCTTATTAAGATTTTTCCTTCGATTCGAGTATCTGATCGACCTCCTTGAACAGTCGTCGATGCTGCGTAGTTGCTGCTTCGTACGTATACTAACCGAGACTTGATTAATCGATTCGATCAATTGGATTTTGGTCCCAATTTGTGCGCGTTGTTCAGACGGCCAGACTAGAGACAAAAGCCCGGCAACCTTTTCCTGCAACAACAACACATATTTTTTATTTGTTTTTGGCAAACCACAACAAACAGGTCCCTAGCTGGGAATCGAACTCCAAAACTACAAATCGAATCTTGACATGGCCATAATCGGACAACGCCGCGGCAACGCGGATCGATCGGTCGTGATCTCACCTGGGAGGTCAATATGGATTTGTACGACCCGGGCCTAGAAGACGTTGCCACAAAGTGGTAAAGATTTGAGAAATCATGGCAAAAAATAGGCATTTTCAATACCTTTCAAGTTTGAGTTGCAGATTTTTTTGGGTATAGTCAGCCTTTTCGGTTTTCATAGAACAAAATTTGACAAAAAATGTTGTTTCGATACGTTTTGAGGCTCTAAAATTTTCGAATAAAATGCTTAGGTGTAGGAATTCTTGTCTAATCGAATCCTTAGACCTAAAAAAGCATTTGAGATATACATATCTCAGCGGGGAGCGACGAGAAGCGATTTGTAGGATATGAAAAAAAATGATCCTATTATTATTTGACATATGTAAAAACCTGTTAATTCAATGGGGTTAACGACAAATGAAAACGAATTTGCATTCAAGGATGTTAAATTTAGGCAACAATGATTCATCTTCCAAAAACACTTATGCTGAAAACTAAACTTGCAGATAAAGTTTAAGTTGAAGATAAAATACTTGAGTTTTAAAAGCTTAAATTAAGGTTTTTTGGTCTCAACATGTGAAAAAATCTGCTGATATATCGAATGTTTCCTAAATCATCTGTTTTTTTTTTAAATAAATTCCATAAATATGTTTTTTGTCAGATTCTTGGAAAATTGGACCACTGTGCACCATAGGCTCACGCAATATTTGTGCGAGCGCGCAATTATGCTTCAATCAAGTCCCGATCTGGTCACCTTTGGCGATTGCGACTGGGGAATTGATTCGTCAAATTAATTCATATTTCTAAAATAAGACAATCTTCTCCACCGGATCGAAGCCTTATGGATGTTGATCGGAGTGACCCTCGCTTGGCTCTTTGGAACGTAGAGGCCTATGTCGGAATGGAGGGATTAGAGTTGTTTAATTTGCTATTTTGGATTATGGAGAATGTCTAGCAGCTGTCGTTGGTGATGTACTGAACGACAGCTGAATCGATCATGGTGTCTTAATATGTGAGGTACATTTGTTCGATTAAATGGTTTGAATAATGAAATTCGATTGAGTTGAGGCAGTGATATCCAAACTGTGGCCCGCGATCCTTTGTATTAGGCGGAATCTGAAAATAAACAATGCTTTGAAAATGTTCTGTGTGAAGCAGACAGTTAAATTAGATACTCATTTGTCGTTCGTGGAGAAGTTCCTGTAAAAATCCTGGAGGACCCAAAGACAAATCTCTGAAAAAGATCAAAGAAGATATCCATGAGCAGTATCTGGAGGGGGTAAATTACTAAAGGAATCTAAACATAAATTTGTTTATATAAACCCTTGGAAGCATTTTGGATTAAATTTCCGAAGGAATCATTGGCTGCGTTCCTGGAGAACTCTCTGGTGCTATTCTTGAAGCAATACCTGGTAGAATTCTCAAAAGAATCCATGAAATAATTCCTATTGCAATCCCTGGTGAAACTTCTCAGAAAACTAGGGAAGAATTTAAAAAATCACTAACGGAATTTTTAAAGCAATCCCACGTAAAATTACCGGTCTTTGGCAGAATAACTGAAGAAACCCTTAGCAAATTTCCTGGAAAATATCTTATGGAATCCTTGGTGGATTTTTTAGAGGAATACCTGGTAAAATTTCTACAGGAATATCTTCTTGGAACTTCTAGAGGATTCCCTGGTAAAATTGATGGTGAAAACCTTATGTGAATTGCTGTAGGCATCCTTGAGTGACTTCTTCGAACAATACCTTGTGGGATTCCGGAGAAATCTCTGGAAGTTTTCCTGGAAGAACACCTGAAGGTATTACTGGTGGAAGTTTTGGAGGAATTTTTGGATAAATTCCTGCATAAATTACTGACGGAATTTCTGAAGGAAATACTGGTAGGGCTTTTGAAGGATTTTTTGGCAGGAATAGTGGAGGTATTGCTGGTGGATTTCTGGAAGAACCCCTGGTGTAATTTCTGGAAGAACTCATGATGTAATTGCTGGGAAAGTTTCTGTTGAAGTTCCTGAAATTATTGGTGAAAGTACTGAAATTATCACTGATGGGTTTGGTAAAAGACTACGTTTCATACAATTCTCAGTGAAATTCCGGAAAGAATATCAAGTTAAATTTTTGGAGAAAGTGCTGAAGGAAACCCTAGAATAATTCCTGAAAAGTCCATTAAGGAACTCTGAGGAAGACCGTTCTCTGGTGGAATCATTGAAGTAATTTTATGGAGAAATTGCGAAGTGTTTAATGAGGAAATCCCTGGCGGATTTTCTGGTGCAACTCTGGGAGAAATCCCAGGATTAATTCTCGAAGGAGTCTTCGAAGGTATTCCTGTAGGAATTTATGGAATATATCTGGATTTTTCTATTGGTGGAATCTTTGAAGAAATTCTCAAAACAACAAGCAGAAGTTCTCAAAAATATCGCTTATTTCTTATCGAAATGATCTTGAAAAAAATCCATGAGAAGCATAGCATTGACTGACTGTACATATCAATGGTTGCTACTCCATGATTGATAGGAACTGGTAAGAATTGCTTCAATCCCAGTGAATAAAGGATGGGAGTTTTATGCTTACTCTCGAAGTACAATTTTAGCAGGTCTCATATAATTGATCAATAGCGGTGCCGACCAAGTCCTTGTAGTCAGTTAGGATGGGGAAGGTATGTTAGGGTGTAATGATTGTTGCTTCTAGATAGCGAGAATACCTCTGCATCTCCACAATCACCACGGGAAGGATGTTTATTAGTGAGGGATGAAATAGATCTGGGAGTCACCTTTGGTCGGTGATGCGATCCATGGATAAGGAGAAAAAATACGACTTTTTCTTGTGTAATATGTAATCATAAGCATGAAACGAGCTCACCAGTTGGTAGTCCATCCTCGATGGAAATCGAATATCATTTTGCACTCTCACAACGTTAATCGTGTTCGGTAACGTACCTTCATTCCATTGCTTGCTCCGCAGGAACATGGGACAGCATCAAATGACCGCACACTACCCCACTGCCCAGCAAATCGCGCTCACCGCCGAAAACACAAGATAAAAAACAAACCAAAGTTGCTTAATATCAATCATATCAGCTGATGGCTGATGGTCTAAAACTATCACTATCACTTGCGAACTATCAATATCACTTTGATTTGACAACCAACAGCAGTGATGCTACATCGCACTCTAGATCATAATCACTGCGGAATGAGTGATCATGATCTAGAGGTAATTATCCATGCTCTTACTGTTTTTCAGTGACCAACAAAAAGTTTCAAACTATCTGCAACACTGTCAAAAATATCGTACTGATAAATGGCCATTTCAACTGCTTAATTTAAGGCTAAACTTAACCCATCAATGATATCCATAGTCTATTGCCATCAATGCACTTGTGATGGAGTAGACAGCGTGATGTTGATATGATGTAGATTGATTCGAATTGTATCGCAGTCGGCCTGTAAAAATCAGCAAATTTTAAGCGTTGATAGTGACAGCGTGCAGCTCTGAAACAAACACGATTGTTTGGGCTTTCTCGAAGCACGGATCTTGAAGAAATTCCAAAAGAAATACATTAAGTTGAATCTATGACAAAAGGTCAAAAGGACAAAAGGTTGAAGAACAAAAAGAAGGGACAAAAGGTCGAAAAAACTCCTTTTAAAGAAGGAAAAAATTCTTTTAAAGACAATGGAAAAAATAATTGATGACTTCATCAAGTCAACAAGTTTAATAGAAATGCCTCTTTGTAAATACCAATTTGCGTATCAATCAGGTAAATCTACCATTACGGCGCTGCAGTCGCTGGTAAATAAAATCGAGAAATCTCTTGAAGCCAAAGAAATAGCAGTGGCTGCTTTTCTCGATATTGAAGGAGCATTCGATAATGCATCCTATAGCTCTATGAGTTCAGCCATGGAAGCAAGGGGCTTGGATAAAAGTGTTATCGAATGGGTTATGACCATGCTCAAGGGTCGCACAATTTCTGCTGATCTAGGAGGTGCGCAAATATCTATAAGATCTACGAAGGGATGTCCTCAAGGAGGAGTGTTATCGCCCTTACTGTGGTCTCTTGTAGTAGACGAACTCCTTAGAAATTTAATTGATCAAGGTTTTGAGGTAATTGGATATGCCGACGATGTGGCCATCTTGGTTCGTGGAAAGTTTGATAACACGATTTCCGATCGGTTGCAAACTGCGTTAAACATTACTCTCAAATGGTGTAGGAAAGAGGGGTTAAACGTAAACCCTTCAAAAACTACTATCGTGCCTTTTACCAGAAGGAAAAAGGTAAAGCTTATACAGCCTTCTTTGAATGGAGTTCAAATTCAATTTTCGGAAGAATTTAAACATCTTGGTGTTACTTTGGATAAGAAATTGAACTGGAACTCTCATCTGAGCAAGGTCATAAGTAAGGGTACTAATGCCCTATGGGTCTGCAATAAAGCCCTAGGAAAAACTTGGGGACTGCGACCTAATATGGTAAACTGGATTTATTCAGCAATAGTCCGACCAAAAATTAGTTATGCTTCACTGGTATGGTGGCCCAAGACAAATGAGGTAACCGCTCAGAAGAAGCTGGCTAAGTTGCAGAGACTTGCTTGTATATCAATGACAGGGGCAATGAAAAGTACACCATCGGTTGCCTTGGATGCCCTTCTTAATATACTGCCTTTGCATCAATTCATTAAACTGCAAGCTGCAAAAAATGCCTTGCAGTTTATTCGTTATAATAAAATACTAGATGGTGATTTGATTGGTCACATGAAAATCATCAAGGAATTCAATTTGAATTCAGATAACAAAACAATAGAAGATTGGATGACAACGAAGACCAACTATGATGTTCCCTTTAAAGTGGTTAAACCAAGCCGCTATACTTGGGATTCTGGTGGGCCAAATTTACGTGCAGGTTCTATTGTGTTTTATACCGACGGGTCAAAGATGGGCGACAATACCGGAGCTGGAGTTTTCGGCCCTGGTATCAGCAAGGTAATCGCTATGGGGCGCAGTCCCACTGTGTTCCAAGCTGAAATACAAGCCATCATTGACTGTACAAATGTTTGTCTCAAAAGAAACTATAGGTTTGCAAAGATCTGTATTTTCTCAGACAGTCAAGCAGCTTTGAATGCTCTAAAGGCATTCACATGTAGATCAAAGTTAGTGTGGGAATGCATTCTTTCTTTGAAGCAATTGGCCAGTAGGAACGAAGTTACATTGTACTGGGTGCCCGGCCATTGTGGAATTGAGGGGAATGAAATCGCCGACAATCTAGCAAGACAGGGTGCAGCTTCGAGCTTTGTCGGCCCTGAACCGTTCTGTGGTATTCCTGAGTGCACTCTCAGGATGAAACTGAAAAATTGGGAAATGTCCATGGTAGAATCCAATTGGAACGCCACGGATACATCCAAGCAAGCGAAAAGATTCATAAAACCCAGTCTAGCTAAAGCCCGGGCTATACTGAATCTTCATAAAGGAAATCTTAGGGTAATAACTGGCCTGATGACCGGTCACTGCCCAAGTAGGTATCATCTTAAAAATATAGGAAAAATACAATCCTCTGAGTGTCGTTTTTGTCAAGCTGAAGACGAAACTGCTGAGCATTTACTCTGCAACTGCGGAGCATTGCTTAATCAAAGAACGTTAACATTTGGAAAAGGGTTATTAGAGCCCTTGGAAATTTGGCAAGGTAGTCCTAATAGGGTAATAGACTTTATAAAACGAGTTGTGCCCAGTTGGGACAGTGTGACACATCAACCAATGTCTATCACATCTCAATTGTGAAAGGATATTTGATGAGCACCAAATAAAATATGGGTCATACCACAATATTCCTAAATAATGGAAGCAGTGGTTAAAAGGCTCTACAGATGAGGGAAAAAAAAAGGAAAAAATTACCACCAATCAAATAATTTTCGACTTTTTGTCTTTCGACCTTTTGTACTTTCGACCTTTTGTCTTTCGACCTTTTGTCCATAAACCCATTAAGTTGCGGAGTCCTGAGGGAATTCTTGGAAATATGCCAGAGAATTCTCGGAGAAACTCCTGGAGGAGTCTCTGGAGGAATCTATGCAGGAATTACTGAAATACCTGAAGGAGTTATTTAATTAGTTAGAATTTCTCTAGAGCAATTCCATGAAATAATTCTGAAGGAGTTAAAAAATATATGTGCAGGGGTCACTGAAAAAAATCTATAATCCAGGGGAGTCCTGTAGGGATTTCTTCCAAAAATCCCTGGAGAATTCCTTTGAAAAGAAAAACACGATTTCTTGGGCTTCCCCGGAGCACAGATTTTGGAGAAATTCCATGAGAAATAAATGAAGTAGCTTATGGAGAAATTCCTGAAGGAATCCTTGGAAAAAAAAACCCAAGAATTATCAGAGAAACCCCTGCAAAAGTCTCCGGAGGAATCTAAAGAAATTTGTGGAAAATGTCAAGGTGAAACCTAAGGAGAATTTACTGAAAGCCCTGCAGGAGTTTAAAAAAAATATTATTTAGCGGTGCAATTTCTCTAGAGCAATTCTTTTTAAAATTCCTTAAAGAGTTGAAGGAATTTTGTTGAGGAATCTCTGCAAAAATGCTGGAATCCAGGGGAGTCCCTTTGAAGTTTCTTGGAAGAATCCCTGGAGAATTCCTTGAAAACTCTTACCCTTTTCGAAAATATCTGAAATACATCATGGTGAATTTTATGAAGAAATTCTCTGAATGATTTACTGAATTCTCTGGACGAGTTTTCGAAAAAAAAATCATTCAATAATTTCCTGTTGAAATGATCCCAAAGAAATTCGTTGAGAACTCTCTGAAGGAGCTTCTGGAGTAATTCCTGAGAAAATCATAGGACAAATTCCTGGAGGAATACCAAGAACAATTGCAGGACGAATTCTTGGAGGAATTTTCTTGTTGACCTCCTAAGGAATCACAAGAACAATTCTCGAAGGAATCTCTGGAGGAATCGTTGGAGAAATGTCTAGAAATTAAATTAAGATATATGTCCAGGGGAAATCTTTGAAGGAATTACTGACATACCTGAATTCTTATGAAAAATTTCTGTATGAGTTTCTGAAGCAAATCTGTAGAGGAATCCTTTTGAGAATTTTTTGAAGAATCCTTTGAAAAAATAAATACTTGAGGTTTTTTTAGAGGAATTTCTGAGAAGTATTTGAAATATTTCTTGGAAAAATCTTTTAAGGAGAAATCTTTAAACAAAAAAAATTGCAAAAGTACTGTTCTGCCCATAACTGCATATTTGTAACATTCGACAAAAGTAGGCATTGAGTAAATGGAATACCAAGTGTACATTTCATGGCAGTATGAGAGGAAACTAAAATTTCTAAAAATTACCAGGAACTCAATAGTGCTTATTTGAGGCTGATATTTTGTACAACTCATATCGCATACTAGGTGAATAGTCAGAAAATAATTCTGGTAGAAATTTCATTGCTGTTACATTATGAGGCTCATTTATAATCTCAATGTTACTGTTATGCGGTTATAATTACCAATGTGACAAAACAACTTGGTATTTTTTTCGAATTTTCTAGAACAATCTCACAGATTTCAGTAAGTTGATCGAAAGTATTTATCATTTAATGACTCTCCATGGTATTAACTCCAATTTGTCAAAAATGTCGAATGTTACTGTTATGCAGTTATGGGCAGTGTTATCCCTGGATAAATTTTTGAAAATATCTTTGACCTGGAGAAAAGTTACTAGAGAAATTTGGTTAGAATTCTTTGAAGGAGCTCTAGAAGGAGGGAATCGTTGGACAAATTGCTGGCGGAACCGTTTTTGTTTTACTGAAATTCTTGGTGTGGAGTTTTCGAAACAATCTCTCAATGATTTCGTGGCTTAATTTCCAAACAGAAATTCCTTGAGGAATACTGTGGAAACATTTGCATAAGGAATTCATGAAGGAAGCCTTGGCGAATCCCTAGAAAAATCTCCGTCGGAATTTTCGCAAGAATCCCCGGATGAATCTTTGGTAGTGGTGGAAATGTTCCCATTACGAAGCACCTCACGAGTGGAAACCAACGCATGACAGACATGACAGACTCGCGAACAGGCTTGGTGTGAGTAAGTTCGCACTCGTCTGCTCGGGAAAACATGCCAAAAGTTATAATAAAAAGATCGGCAGTTTTGTAGCTAAAACTCTTGAAAACTGGAAATCTCGGAGAGGAAATGGATTTTTCTCAAAAACACTATTGGTTCTGAACTGCTCCGAACACAATTCACGAATCACTATAGCTTCGTCCACTCGCGAGCACGACAGATGCGAGCAAATCGCCACTTCCCATCACTGATCTTTGGTAGAATTTCTGGAGTATTCTCTGGAGGAATACCGGGTGGGTTTCATTACTTCAGAAATACTTGGTGAATTCTTTGAAGAAATTACAGGAATACCCGGAGAAGTTCTTGAAAATATATCTTATATCCTGGCAAAGTGACCTGAGAAAAAATCCTCGAGATATATTTAATGTGGATTTTGAAGAAATTTCTAAGGAAATCACTAGATAAAAAACAGGAGAAATCCCTGGAAGATCATCTTTAGGAATCCCTGGAAAAATTGAAGGAGTTAATCTTGGAAGAATACCTAGAGAAATCCCTGGTGAATTTGTAAAGGAGTTCCAGAGAAAATTCTCGATTGAATCCTTGGAAAAATATTGGGAAAATATCTGAATTATGTCGATGTGAAATCTATGAAGGAATTACTGAAATTCCTTGAGGAGTTTACGAAAAAATCTCTTAATAATTAAGTGGTGAAATTTTAAAGCAGATGGAGTACCGTGTACCTTTTAATTCCGCTCCTAAATGCATATCTTTGACAGATACGCGTATTTCGACTACCACTTGCAGTCTTCTTCAGAACGAATTCCTGGAAGAATCCTTGATAAAACCCTGGAAGGGTTCCTATCCTATATTCCTGAGGGATTCGATTGACAAATTCTTTAAAAATCTTAGCAGGATTCTCATGAGGGATTCCTAGACGAATTCCTGAAGGAATTCTGTGGATAAATCACTCGAGAAATTGCAGAACTCCTTGATTCAAACCCTGAAAGAGACCCTTAGGGATTTCTTGGAAGAATCTCCGGAGAAATCTGTGGAAGTATTCGGGAAGAAGTCTTTTGAGGAATCCTTGAACAAATTTCCGGAAAGTATCTGAATTATGTCAATGTAAAGCCTTTGAAATAATTATTAAATTCCTTGGAGGAGTTTTCAAGAGAATCTCTGAATTATTTGGCAATGAAATTTCTCTATAAAAATTCCTTGGGAAGTTTCTGAAGGAAATCCTGGAGAGTTTGCAGAACGATCAGGAATCCTTGGTAGAACCCTGGAGGAACCTATTTGGGATTCCACGGAAGACTTCTTGGTTGAATATATGGATAATTTTCTGGACAAGTCTCTGTAGGTATCCTTGGATGAATTTGCGGAAAATATCTGATTTTTTTCTTGGTGAAATTTTTGAAAAATCATGCAAGGAAACACTAGAATTTAGAAGTTTTCAAAAAAACATTGAGAAATTCTTGCAGAAACTTCTGGAGAAATTCCTGAGGGAGTTGATGGATAAATTTCTTAAAAATCTCAGAGCGATTCTCATAAGGAATCCCTAGTGGAGTTCTTTGAAGAAGGAATTCTGTGGAGGAATCCCTGATGGAACTCTGGATTATTTACAGATGGAGTTCTCAAAGAGATACCAGGTGGAATCCGTAGAGAAATATCTGGAAAATGTCTGTCTATGTCTAGGTGAAATCTTTGAAGAATTATTGAAATCCTATGAAAAGTTTTAGAAAAAGTCTCTTAATCATATTGTAGTGGAATTTTCCAACACAAATTGAAGAAGTTGAAAAAATGAGGCATTCTTGGGAGAAACATCAGGGGGGATCCCTTTGAGAATTTTCGTAACAATCTCTCGAGGAATCTTTGAAAGCATTTTTAGAGGAGGCTTTCCGAAAAATATCTGACATATTTCTTGGTGAACTCATTGGTGAAATTATTGAAATAGTTACTGAATTCTCTGGACGAGTTTTAGAAAAAAAAATCCCTGGATGAAATGCATTTTTTCTCTGATATGGTTTATATTTACTCTTTCCTTGTCGGTATGGTAGAAAGACGTAACATCCATGACGTCCAATGAACTTTCATCTAAATTAAAGAGCGTACAGAATCAAATTGCGATACTCACAAATATTTGGCAAAATTCGGTTATCTGTAATTCGGCTGATGAAAAGTATAATCGGCTGATTGTAGCATAACTAATCTTTGGAAAAGTAACAAAAGTGTTATGTTTTTACGAAGATTGAATTCATTGACGGCTTGTTGCGTGAGAGATTTTACGGGATTCCACTGGTGGCTGGGCCGGTGTTAAAGTGACAAAAAAAATGATAAAGCATATCTGGTTTGTTCTGTTGGTGCTGTTCAGTCCTTTCTTGACTACATGCTTTTTTGACATAAAGGATTATTTATGGATCCATGCCGTTAATTATGATGGATGTTCGTTGAACGGATTTGGTGAGTTTGTTCTGATTAAACTGCATATTTTCAATGCAGTCTGGCTATTTCTGTATCACACGGTGGGGTCCATTTATCTTCTCGTTTCAGAGAGTGAGTAATGGCGCTTAATTCAAAGCTCATTAACCAGACTGTTGGGATTCCTCTTGAAAGCTTGAACTACCCGTTTGTGATCCTTAACACTATACGGAGATCCATTATTGCCACCTTTTTCTTTCCGATCGATGGTGAAACGTTCGTGGTACCGATTTAAAATACGAGACACCGTAGAATGAACCATTCTTAGCTTTCTGCTGATGGCATTTCTTTGCGTCGCTGCTGTTCTTCCGACTCCATCTTCACAGCGATTGCATATCTACTAACAGGCCTATTCACAAGACGTTTCAAATCAGCTGACCGGGAAGCTCTTTGATAGTTTTTCTATGAAAATGACAGCCTCGTGTTTACACCGGTCCTCCGCCGATGTAAACAAATACATGAAAAGGACTATGAAACTTTCACAGCGTAAACAAATACACATTGAATAAATTATACGCAACGGGTAAAAAGTTACAACCATTTGAAAGTTATGCAATTTACGGAATGTACACCCTTTATGCGCTTCCCTTCGTGTTGAAAATTTCAGAAAATCCCAGGAAACATAACAAAAATCTATAAATATGATCTTTTGAAGGCTGTTTGGGTTGGTTTGGGTCATGATGTTTTCTTAGTTCATTTCTATGCCTTGCGACACACGTCACGCTCTGAAGGATTCGAAGTGATCCGAGTAGTCAGTTAGGCTGAGAACCACTGCGTTAGAGCCATTGAGAGTCATTCAAGTTTCTCTTGTCATCAAAAGCCACCTTACCGCTTGCTGATATAAGGCTATTTAACAAATGATTGATCGCGGTGAGCTTGAGTGGCGTGTTGTGATTTACAATTACATTATATTTCTGCGAAATTGGGTTACCTTGGAGCTTGACGTCCCATTCAATTCGGGAGCAACTTTTCATTCTGTCGTCGGAATTGTATTCGGCACCGCACAGAGTGACTTTGTTGCATGGTTGCTTATCGAAACTGCCTCGTCATCGATGGCGGCATATCCACTCCACGCAGATGAGATAACCAACTGGCGAACATGTGTCAAAATATGCCATCTCAGAGTGCCGATACCGTGGCCGATCGATTCAAGCACCTCCGAGGACCTCTGTCACCTTTTTTGAAATTACTTAGTTGTATTATTTGGCATTACCTGTTTCTCAAGACTTTGACGATATAAAGTGTGACTGTCTGGTGACAAACGTCATGGTCTAACATGCAATTCGCACGCTGATGGTGGTAGTTGAACCAGCATTAATTCTCTGCGAAAAATCCAGTTGAGCATTGATCACCTGACCCTAGACATATGGCGCAGAAGTCGCGACAAAACTTGCGGGTGAACGAAGGGGACTGCCGCCGCCGGTGGTAAAGAATGGAAAAATTAAATACCATTACCTTTAATGGTAATCGACATCACCGACATCGATGTGTGGCTGCGTGTATATCGATTGGATATGGTTACCTTTGCAGTCGAAAGTGATGCAAAGCAAGGTAGTAAAATGTGCACTTACTGGATAGTTATCTGATGTTTGCAGCTTGTACGAACTTGCTGTTTTGCTGTAAGATTTTGTTGATTAGGATTGCTTATTCAGTTTAATGGATGACGAAATGACGTAAACAATGTTATGGAATATTGGTTTTGCAATTTCTCATCGTAATAGGCTGTTTTCCATCACGCTAATCTGTCATAAAACGGCATACTTTTCTGCACTGAAGTATGCAGTGTGGGAATAGTCATAACGCAACTGAAACAAGTGCTGTAATGATTCATTACGCAACGCTTTCGCATTACGCAACTGTTTTGAGTTGCGTAATGATTCGTTACACAGCAGTTTTTCAGAAATTGTAAAATGATGGTCAATGCATTTTGATATAATTTCTAATGCCCTCAAGTGGTCTTCTACGAAATTGCAAAAAATGTTGTACGTAACTCGTTGCAGAGCTCGATTTTTACAACACTCGTCTTAATTATCCTACTCAGCAAGCCTCGTAGGATAAATTTACGACCCGTGCTGTAAAAATCATCATTCTGCAACTTGTTCCGTAAACTAAGATTTCTCAATTGAATATCTGGAGGTTCAGAGGTAATTTTAAAGGGTGTACGGAAACAAATTGCGACACACAAATATTTGGCAAACGTAGCACGTTTAACCAATCATCTTCAAACTTTCAGGGAGTAGCTGTAGCAATGTCTAAGTACGCTAGAAGAAGAAGGTTGCTTTTAAAGTGCTAGATGTACTGGCCGCTCTCCGAAGTGATACCGTTAGATGGTTCTGTGTAAAAAAGGGGTTCAGTTTAGGGGTAATGTCTATCTGATTTCTATACGCCTGAATACAGAGCATGAGCTGATTTCAGTGATTCGGCAGAGGCGCGTCAATCCTTCACCTCGTCTGTTTAAAGATTTCTAAAACAAGTCTTTATGATCTAATCGTTTACTTCGTACGATAGAAATTACAAGACCCAATATGCGTTATACCTTTACATACAACATCATCAATCATAGATATATTGATAGAGGTCAAATACTATTTACGACTCCAATAGCCTAGACGTGTTCAGCATAAATGCCATCATTAGCACCCAATGGAGCATTTCACAAATGCGCCCGTCCAGCTCACCAGGCGACCATACGATGCGATACTGACCGACGACAACGTCGACGGAAACAATGTAAGTGCCAATGAAAACGACCAAATGCCCGTGATTAAAAATCCATGACGATTCTCCGTCGATTATTTATGACCAGTTCGAATCGAGCACTAATAAATATTACAAACGTTTACACCTGCACTTATGGGTGTTCCGATTGAAAGGATTACTCGTGGATTGGGATCTGGGGTAGGACACAGCACCAACATCATAAATATGTTGTAAATGTTTTGTAGTTCTGTTCCATTCTATGGGTGCAATTATTGATGCTCGTAGTTATGACATTTTTAGCGACAGATTGCCGATTCCGCTTCAACAGTGCAAAAATCCTAGCAACATTGTTTCCATTCATCGAAAAGTTGAATAGTTTTTGGGCTTTTGGCCGACTGGATCCAAATTTGGCAATTTCCATAGAGGGCGATGCGTTGGCCATAAATCTCTACTGTGGGATTCTGGCTTTGAATGACTCGGAGAATGCGAATGGGCAAACAAATGGAGCGATGGAGCGCACTTGCCAAACAAAATGCCGTTTCGATTCATGTTCGATTTATGTTAATTTCGGCATTTTACTCCGCGAGTATTATTTGCGGCTTTGGAATGGCCCATTGCTCACGGTTTTTGCATGCTCGGATGGGTATTTCCCATTTTCCGTTTTCGATGGGAAACAATCGGCTGGTGGAAATTGTGGAGAATACAATATGGGGTGTCTCCCGATTTTCGTGAAAACTAAATGCCTTTATTTATTGTTATTATTTTATTAGCTTCGGTTTGGGAATCGTATGAATAGAGAGATTTGAGTTTTTGAGCGCATGCTAGTTGCATGCAAAATTTATGCGAAATACATGACGAAGAATTTAAAAAAGGGTATTTTTTAGCAACAGTTTTAAAAGACAGGCTGTGATTCTTATTAATTAAATTTCTCAAAACCGTATGAATTTCTCATACCGTCGATTTGAAATTTGTTTCGATTTTGTTGACAGTCATGTTCACAGCAAACTAGTACCTACTAACATTTTCAACTGTGTAGAAGTCCCCATGCGCTGCACAATATTCTAAGTATCCAACTTGCTACACAAATCGTTCACTATATTATCCATTTACCCCATTTATAGGTTTTCCGAATAAATTCATTCGGATCGATTTCCAATGGAGTATTTATTGTCTCTTCTTCATCGACATGTTCGTTCCACGCATGGAGCACCAGCAATTCAAAGCTTAGAATTTTAGCACTATATAGTTGGATTGTTTTCCGCCAATATCGCATCGGAATCGATTTATTTCTCCGAACTCGGTTGCATTTTATCGCCAGCAGGGGAAAAAATCTACAAACAGAATGATCAATTGGACTGAATTCTCGTGAACATTTCGTAACTGCAGCTTTGCCTTCTATTTATGCTAGACGCAGCGCCGACCAATCATTGACTGCTCCGGGTTGACGGTTGGCAATGGAAATGCATTTGTGCGAGCTCCAGTCATTCATTTCGCAGCCATCGACCGGGAAAGAATCGCAAACGATGTTACGCATGGTTTAAAATATATTGAAATGGAGTCAAAGCCCGTGACTGGGTTGTTGTCTGTCTGACGTGGCTGTCGGTTAGTCAGTCAGCCCCAATGAATATTCTACACCTTTCGCCCGAGTTTCGGAAATATCAGAACTTCCAGCGGTGGAATTCGAGTTCGAACTGTGACTGACAATGTTCCAACGAGTCCACAGCGTGTAGCTCTTACAATTGAGCTAGCCGTTTCAGTCATTTATACACTGACTGGTGGAAAGTCATAAAATTTTAACGAAGTGGAAATATATGTTCAGTTTCTGTGACGAGCTCCGTTGGGGGTATGGTTTGTCATTGACACTGATTCAGTCTGCCGTTCGTGATACACTGACAGAATTTCTAGTTTGATGTGAGTGATTGATTAGCAGTTCGATTTTCAGGTGAATAGGGTCCTAAAGGCCTGTCCCAATTTTAGAGCCAAACGCTTACAATCAGGCCAAAAACACATGTTTACTCAATTTTTTAATGTTTTTCTTTTGTTTAAGTCCAAAAAATTTCTTTTTTAGATTTTGTCACACTCTTTGGCTTAAACTCAAATTTTGGGTGTATTTTGCTTTCCGTGTCCCTTCCGAAATGTCAGATAGGAACAACCCCAGTGTTAAAACTAAAAGCCCTGTGGTGTTTTTGTCGATTAAGCGAACGTCAAACATGAACAAAAGTGTCAAGGTTCATTTATTGACCCAATTTTTGAATTAAAGTTTAAATATGATGTAGCCGTTATTTGAGCGGGAAAAATTGCTAAAATAGTTGCAGTAACATGGTCTTTCGTGTCATTGAATAAAAACAAGATTTCATTAAACATTTTAGGACCCAATTGGTTATTTTTAGTTGGTCTAGTGAAGCATGTTAATTTGTTACATTATAACCGTTTAATTTGCTTTGCTCACTTTGCTTTGCTTTGCTCACACACTTAAAAAATATTTCCATAATTCTTTGAGTTACCTTTAAATCACCACTGAAAAAGCTGAAATTTTCACAGAAAACCTTCACGTAAGGATGGTAAGGCAGATATAGGAAATTGGATTTTCAAACTTTTTGAAGTATGTGCACCTTTGCAATTGTATTGGGCAATACGGGATTGGAAGTTACTTAGTTGGGAATGCTAAGTTCTTGACAAAACTTTTGTAATCCATGCGAACCTTTCTTGAGCTTTTCCATCTTCTCGGCATTGTCTTTCATGACTCCTTGAAGGTTTTCATCAGACCTAATTAGTATTGTTGTAGTCATTTTCAGAGGTGTTCAAACAATCTCAAAAGTTCATTTACGAATTTCACAGCTATATATCATTTCGGCATATGTTTTCTATAAATATTCCAAACATTTACTTGAAACGTAACACTGATGTTACTTCCAGTAATATCCTCAGAATGTCTCAGGTATCTCTGTCAGTAATTTTTGAAGCCTTTTAGGAAAAAAAATCGAAGTGTTCTATGTTTTGAGTTTGAAATGCTAGGAGTTATTACAAAGAAATCACTTCATCCGTTTCCAGAAATTTTAGAAAAAAAAAACCCTAAACAACTACAAGCATTTCTCCTAGAATTTTTTAATGATTATACCAAGGATGGGTCAAAGAATTACGCTAATAAAACATCTTTTTTAAAAGTTTATTTGGGATATTTCCTTCTTGAAACTCTAGGTTGTTAAATGCTCCCAAGCAACACAGTTTATTTCAACTCAAGAAAAAACACATCTCTTGAAACTAATCAGAGTTGAAAATCGTTGAAAATATAACTTACAATTGCACTGAATAGCAAGCGCAAGAGGTGGAGCCTGTTTGCAACATATTTTTGTTATAGAGAAAATGCATATTTGTTGCAAAATACTTAAGAGGAAAAAAAAATGAAAATAAAAATAAAAACGAGAATCGAACGCCCAACTTCTAGAGCATAAATCTTCTCGTCTACTCACTACTCCACCAGCTCTTCGAAAAACTGCCTCACCAATGCACTATATAAGCGACCACATTGCTTTGTTGCTTATTACATTACTGCACCCTTTGGAATACGAGAGCATCACCGGGAAAATATGAACACGCCCCACAGAGCTGAAGTTTTTGCAAAAACTTTCGCGCAACATATGAGAAACACCATGTAAACAAACAAACTGTTCCTAAAACATGTCTTCGTTGTTACATGATAGGTGAGGTGCAATCCAATTATACTGCAACTTGGTTTAAACAAACGAACTTTTAGCTGTCAAATACGTAGTTTAGAGCAACTTTCACGCAACTTGGATGAAGCTTCTTGAGTTGTGGCTGATGAATCGCAGCTTGCATGCAATGAAGTTATGTTGCGAATGCTCTAAATGAAAGTATATTGAAACAAAAGATTAAAATTGTCATTTTTGTAAAAGTTGCAAGAGTTTGTTTGAAAAGTTACAATGAACACATCTTGATAAACTTGACTTCATTGATGCTTTAAGAGAACGTTTGCAACAAATCTCGCCGTTTCAATAATGTTAGACGTCAAACACGGAGTGAAATGCAAGTTCATTGGAACGACAATAAAAGCTTATGAGCTTTTGATTAATATGCAATAGAACTAGAACTAGGTAAGTTACAAATGCTTTTATTGATACATCTTTGAAACCAGTTTTGGGATGCATTTCTTAGAAAGATGTTTCGCGTGCTGCTTGGGCTGGGCACGGCGTACCATTGATACCTCGCATACCAGAAGGAATGAAATAGACCCCTTTGTGCGGTCCTTAGCCTCCTGTCCAGCAACTCCTATCCCTACCTCCTCGCGGTACTGATCGGGGTACGAGCAATCTAACGGGTAATCAACCTCGGTGGGAACTTTGATCGTATGCTGAAAAGGAAGGGGAAATTTGCTTCTGCATACTTGGAGTGTTTGTACTCCATGTTAGGAGCGGCTTACAATAGCGTCTGTTCCCCATGTCAGGGGCGGCTGATCATCGTCCGAGTGTCGAGAAGGACTCTAAGCTAAACTGCGAACTATGACCTTCCGGACATTTAGGAGGAATAATCCTCCGGAAATCTAGGGTGTTGGTGTCAGGCCCTGCAAGCCAACCGTAAAAAAATCAAGCAATAATCAATGAGCGAATGTACAAGTTGAGGATCAAAGGCCGGTTCTTCATCTTCAGCATAAAAAAACGTGCACAGCCCTCACTCCGGAAGCAGAACTGATGATGATAAAGACACTTTTTACGCGTAGCTCGAACGCAAGTACGACAGCTGCCCAAGCCGCGACGTCAAAATCATCATAGGAGATCTATACGCTTAGGTTGGGCAGGAGGAGGAACTCAGACCGACTGGAAAGTTCAGCGCCCACCGGCTGACGAGCGAAAACGGCTTAAGACCAGTGCTGGGAATGGTAATAGTAGTAGGCTTGAATTTCGCGAAAATCACGTGGCTCTTCTCTGTACATTATTTGTACAATAGTTAATCTTGATAATTGCAAAAATGTAAACAATCCATTTTTGACAGTTTGACCCTGCTCAGTTTGGATCGTAAAAAATCGGCAGAGCGAACCTCGTTGTGATCGGGTCGAACCTGGGTCCGACTCCACTGAATAAAAAAACGTTTTGACAGCTGTTAGGGCAGATCCAGGGCGAACCTATGTTCGCCCCAGCAATAAACGAAAACACCATTAAGTGTCATTGAAGGGTCTAAATGTGGGAAATGCAGCGGGAAATAGAACATTTTTCTACAGGAATTTTGGGTTGCCCTTAGCAACGGGTGTTTTGCAATTTTCAAGGCCTTCGCCTACACCTGCGATGGGCGTGAGTTTCACTGGCTTCGCTGACTGTGATTGGCTTTATTTGGCTACTGTAGAGTGAATTTCAGATTTTTTCCCAACCCTGCTTAAGAATAACTGATATCGTCGCCTCCAAGAATATGGCCATTTGTAGCACGTAATTAGAGCGCAGCTTTCTATACCTCGGAGATTACCATAGCAGACAGCATCACAAATCGACCACGTTTTGATTGGTGGACGGCACGTCTCTGACATTATCGATGAAATCGCTTACAGGACCTATCGTCGACTCTAACCACTATCTGGTGTTGGTTAAACTGCGCCCAAAACTATCCGTCGTTAACAACGTATGGTACCGACGACCGCCCCGGTATGACCTAGAGCGGCTTAAGCAATTGGATGTCGCAACTGCATACGCACAGTACTTCAAGACTACATTACCGGAAGAGGGTTAACTGGATGAAGCCCCTTTTGAGGACTGCTGGAGTACAGTGAAAGCAGCCATCAACGATGCAGCTAAGAGCAACTTCAGGTACGCGGGACAGAGTCGACGGAACGATTGGTTCGACGAGGAATGTAGGCATATTCTGGAGACGAATGCAGCGCGGGCGGTCGCTGCAGCAAGGGACCCGGCAGAACGTGGAGCGTTATAGACGGAAACCGCAACAGCAGATCCGCCAAATCTGGAAGGATAAGATGGGCAGGGCATGTTGCAAAAATGCCGGACAGCAATCCTACAAAGATGCTATTCGCTTCGGGACCGGTTGGTACGAGAAGGCATGGAGCGCAGCGACATAGGTGGGCGGATCAAGTGCGTATCGATTTGGCGAGCGTGGAGCAGAACCGATGATGAAGAGATGCGGTCACGAACCGAGTATTGTGGCGTGAAATTATTGATTCGGTGTGATCTGTTTAGACGTTAACTAAATAAATGAAATGAACTCTTAGAAATTGCATCCAAACCGCCTCTACACCTACACTGCGATCTCCACAGAAGTCTTTCATACAAGAAACTAACATATAATTCTCCACAGGGGTCTCCATAACGAGTACATAGCTTTCCGCTGTGATTAACCCCTCTACCGGCAGCTTCATTTTTTACCACCAAAAAATATTCATATCGCGATAACTTTTCTGTTTTTAGATATTTTTGCACCATTTTTTCACAAGATCTCAAAAAACTCTTCTAGTTTGAGAATCCGTATCGATATTGATATTTGGTGATCTAGTTTTGAAGATATTCCGATGTTCCTTCGGGGACCGACATTCTCCATATAAAATGTCTTTGGCAGCCATTTTGTTTTTGGTCAATTTATCAAAAAAATTAAATGTGTACTGTATAATAACACATAATAAGGAGCTACCCTGAAACAATCATACAAATCGGTTCAGTATTCTTGGAGAAATCTGAAAATTACGATATGAGGTTTTTTAGAGTATTCAATATCTTTATTTGTCCCGCGTGGTACCAGAAACACAAATGCTCATTACTCAAGGAAGGCTGCACCAAATTGCTTCAATTTTCCACAACATACTCGCATTAATGTATCATTCCGAGGAGTTAATATCCGAATACGTAGTATTTCAAGAATTTGTGAAAGAATGGTGCAAAAATATTGAGAAACAAAAAAGTTATCGTGATTTGAATATTTTTTAGCGGTAAAAAATGAAGCTACCGGTAGAGGGGTTAAAGAGGTGATAATACAGCAATCTTTGTAAATGGATACACAGAAGTCTGTACATACGTGTACATGGAAGTCTGCACAGAAGTCTACATAAGTCTTCACAGAACGCTTCATATAATCCTCTATAGACGTGTTCATAGAGGTCTTCAGAGAAGTCTGAAGAAGGATTCACAGAGATCTTCACAAAATTCTTCACATAGGTCATCAAAAATTTATCAACAGAGATCATTACAGAAGCTTTCACAAGATTCTTCTTCGCATGCCCAAGTCTTCATAGAAGTACCCACAGAGATTTCAGCAAAGGTCTTCACAAATCTTTTATGAACGTTAATTTTACCACGACTGGATGTATTTTCCTACTTTACTTTGAGGAATTCATGAACGATGTTCTGGAGTTGTTTGTTGCTGTTACTCGTGAAACCACCCGAAGAAATACACGCAGAACTACCTAACCACTGAAAAGGATACAACATCGTGGAACTACTTGCTAGAATTGCCGAAAGAATATTTTACAAACTTTTCGTAGTTATTCTCAAAAGCACTTTTGAAATGATATTTCGGGTTATTTGAGCAAATTGAGATGCTCTAGAAGAATCTATTAAGGGCTTTGGTGAAATTTCTAACAAAATTCTAGCAGAAATCCCTTGAAGTATGACTTCCAGGATTGATAATACTCCTCAACATCATCAGAGTTCGATGACATATAATCGAGCAGCGTGCTGCCTTTTGATCTTTGCTAAGCAAAGAGGCAACGAAAAAGGAACGAGGAAGTTGCAGCACAAAACAGAGCTGAGCGAAATTCCATCGAAACAGAGTGCCATCACAACTCCCCGAGGACTGTCTTGTTCAGGCGGGACACTCTAGAGTTATTTTGAAGCGTGTGTAAAGGTGAGCATTGCAACAAGACAGAGAATACCAGAGGAAATCCTCGCATTTTTTGTACTCTCACTCGAATTGCATGAGAATCTGTATTGAAAATTTTGAGTTCAGTTCTTACTCCTCAGAAAAACGGCAAAACCGCCTCATCTTTGCATCGCAGAGGAGTTTCTACCAAGCCTGATGCTTTCTGCTAATCTTTTTCAAATCCAGTTTAAAAACCTGAAGGAAACGCTGAAAAAAATCTTGAAGGACTTACTATGTAGTGGACTCGCTATGGAATTATCCGCAAGAACTTTCGAATGACTTTTCGATGAATTCTTGGTGAAATCTGTAGAATCGTTCTTAGAGAAAATAATAACGAATTTGTGTAAGCCCCAAGAAAAACATGAAAATGAATCACTGTGAGAACCATGAGGAATTATTCGAGAAATTCTTGGATGAGCTTGTGCAGCTTTAAATCTGAACAAGTTTATGAAGAAATTTCAGTAGAACTTCTGGATTGAACAACCTCAAACAATATTTTTGCACAAGTTTTCCGATGAAATCGGAGAAATCCCTCAAAGATAGCCTTGAAAGATTTTTGAAGGCATATGAAATATCCGTACAACAATATCTGATGTTATAATCAAGAAGGAAACACTCACTTGATTATTTCGTTTCCTTGACTCACTTCCACAAGCACTCAAAAGCGACGTTGCCGTTTCTCCAACCAAGCTGAGTGTGTCAATTTCCAATGCGCTTTCACCGAGCGACAAGTTAGACAAAAACGGCCGACGGCATCCGATTGAACTAGCAAATCATTCTTTACATTCCGCTCGAATGGCATTCGTGTTTGAGTGCTGATGAGCAATCTTCAAACAATTCAGTGAGTGGAAATCCGTTCATTCTGATGAATTTATTCATTGCTTGCTGAGCGCATTCAGTCGTGTCTATCAGTTACAGGCGGATTGGTTCTCACTCCACTTCGTGTGTCTTTCGATTTTCGGTTTATCTCAACCTTTTGCGATTCGTTGGGATTGCGCCCACCCTAGTAGCGTTCGGCTGTCACTGAACATTCGGTGGAAACAGATACTTTGCTATTTTTTTTATCGGTAGCGTTCATGTGAGTATGTGAATTTTCCCATGCTTGGTTACAACGTCAAGAACCTGTACGAAATTGAATTGATTTTGTAAAACAAAATGCAATAAAATACAGTCATCTCTCCCTTACTCGATATTGAAGGGACCATCGAGTTAGGGAGATATTTAGTTACAGAACACAAAACCAATGCAACTGCGATCCAAGGGACCATCGAGTTAGCCATGAAAACCAACTTTTACTGGGGTTCTCTAACTCGATATTGAGATACGGAATATCAAGTAAGGGAGAGTTAAGTGTAAATACAATACTGGTAACAATAAAGTACGCAAAACTTGAACTGCATACAATATGGTCAAGTTTGGGGATCTTCATCTCCGATGCAAACCGATTGATCTGAAATTTAAATTTTATACTCAACAGGAAATAATTTCAAAATTGATTTCAACAGATTTATAGATTAAACCATCAATTTTTTTTAAAGAATTCAAATTTAAGGTCAATCGGTTTGCTAGAAGCTGTAATACAGTTCCCTAAGCTTGGTCATTTTGTATGAAAATTGGCCTTTATGTACTTTGTTCTTGCCAGTACTGTATCTGATGTTCTTATAAAAATCTGAATCATTGTTGAAACTCTTAATTCAGTTTTTGGAAAAGTTTTGGATTAAATCTTTAGAGAGTTATTCCTGTAATATATTTTCAAAAAAAGTCCTTCGTTACTCTTGTGGAAACCGTGGAGGTATTCTTGCAACAACTTTTTGAGGAATACCTAGCAACATCTTTAAAATTCTTCTAATAAAATTTCTTGAAAAAAGAACTTAGAATAAATTATAAAGAGGCTTATTGGACAAGCCCTTGGAGAATTTATTTGAACTTGTCCATAGAAAAAATCTTGTAGAATTCCCGAAGGTGTTCCTGGAATAACGTCTAGAGGAGTATCTAGCAAAATCTTTGATAAAATCCATACAAGCATTCTAGAAAAAAAAAACTTAGCATAAATCATGAAAGGGATTATTGAACAAGTCTTTGGGGTGTTTTTTTGGGTACATTATTGAGAATAGCCTGGAGCTTTGGAAGAATCCTTAGGAGAGTCTTTAAATGAATCCTAAAAAAACACTTGAAAAAATCAAGGAGCTATTTTACAAAATAGCCTTGTACAATTATTTGAAATTTCCTTACCTGACGAGGCTCCTGGAAGAACCCCGATATAAATATTATCCATTCATTTGGGATTCTTTACAAAAGTTTGTAAACCATTTCTTTTTTTGACTGGTAAATTCTTTTTTGAGGAAATCACTGAGAATGGCCAACGAAAAGTTTTGACCTCCTGGAAGATTTATGTGTGAGAGAATCTTAAGGAAGAGTAATAAGGATTGATTATTTATCATTCCCCAGAAATCTATTCACCTTAAAACCATTTCCCTGAATCTCATTCCCCAGAATGCACCATTTCTCAGAAACCTGTACATCTAATATTTAATTAAATGAATTATTATTGACTAGTGGTCCCGGCAAACTTCGTTTTGCCATCAAGTAGGTTGTTGAAAAACGCCATGAAATGACAGTTCTTTTCTTTTTCGTTAAAGAGGTGAACCCGCTTAAGGCTGAAAGCCTCTATAATAAAGAAAATCTAAGAAATCATTCTTTCTCGTTTTTCCGACTTTCCCAGTAAATATCATGCACTTTTTATAGATACAAACACGTCGGAGCACTTCAGGAACATATCTATGAGAGACTTTTCAAAATCCGACAGCTCGTTCTCGAGCCAATTCATGGCATACAAACATCATTCCATTTTTATTCATATATACGATAAGATAGTGGATAGATAAACAGCTAGCAAAATAAATTGGTATTCGTCACTAGTAAACACAATCTTTCTATTTATCTATTATATATATTAAAAAGGAATTGGTGTTTGTATATCACGAAATGGCTTAAGAAATAAATGGCCAATAAGCCATTTTGTATGGGAGACTTTATGGCGTTATTCAACAGCCTACTTGATGGAAAGGCCGGGAGCACTAGTAGAATAATAAACTCTTCTTTCAATCAAATCTAAAAAATGTGCATATCATTAGTTTACTATAAATAATTAACAATATATCATTAACCCTTCTTTTAGTCTGATAATGGTACAGGCCAAATGTTCAGATTCCATAAGGCATAAAAATTATTTAGTATGAAGCATTTCGCCATAATTAGTTAAATGATCAAGGACCATTTGGTGTAATGAGCATTTTTCATATCACCATGAACAGTTAATTTGAATAGAAGGATCATCTTTATGGTAGAATTCCAGTTATGCTAAATGGTCTTTACATAATTTATATACTATTTGAAACTATATATAAAGAAGAGTATGTCTTTATATTGTGTTCTCTATATAGTTTTCTGGGGAGTGGTACATTCGGGAGAACGGTTTTCGGGGGAATGGTTTTCTGAGGAATGTAATAAAATCAAAAGGATTACCTAGAACATGGTCAAGCTTCCCAAAGCGTTTTTGAAGAAATTATAAAGAAAAATCTGCTGGGTTTATTACACCCAGTACTAACGCCCGCGGATATTATACAAAGCCATTCTGAAGGTGAAGATGTTCGAAGCACGTACGCGGAAGAAATTAAGCACTCAAAAGTGAGTTCAACTCAACTCGGGGGGTTCGTGCGTTAACCTAATTTTGAGTTGATGGGGTAGAAGTTGGTTGCATTTACTGCCATGCGAAAAAAACCTACTGGTTAACTTCTTTTCACTCAACCGGTAGATCAAATAACTCAACTTACAGTACTATACCACTTACTCAAATTTGAAGTAACGCACAAAGGTTCTGTTTAGGGTTGTTTTGCTCTTCGCTCTCTAACAAAGAGCGAATGAAATAGGGAGAGAAAAAAAACTCAAAAATAGGTTTAAAAAATACTCAAATATGGGTTTTTTGTTTTCTCCGTGTACGGTCCAAAGTCTTCTCGTAATGGAAATTCCATCGTATTTTTCACAAGATATACGAATGCAAAAATGGCAACTTCTTCTTTGCTGAAGCTACTTCTAAGCTCTTAGTTAATAAATTGTTGAATTTTTCATATAACACTGAACTAATATGCCGATTTTAATTATATGGGGACTCTATGTCAAGAAGAAGAAGAAAAAAGATTAATATAAAACAAGACTGAATGATACCAAACAGCATTCAAATCCATTAAACAAATTTGCAATCAACGCTGTTGTTTGACGGTCCATCATACTTCTGATTTTGGTCGATTTTAATTTACCTTTTTGGCAAACCGGGACGAAAGCTTTTTGTCGCGGTTTTCCACCCGTCCCAAAATGTCGGGCGCGTTTTAATGAAGGTGTTAAAGGTTACCGATTACGGAGAGTGGTTGTCGCGTCACAAGTTTTTTATTCACTCTGGACTGCTTGTTTTGGGATCGGGAACCTTGCGGTTACCAATTTGCCTAAAATGGTCAACCGAAATTAGTATCTACTCGGCATGGAGCAAGCATGACCAAATTGCGTCGCAGTGGGTTGCAAATAAAGTGGATGATTTATTAATTTTGGTCCCTTTTTTCGCTTTTCAATTACAGATCACATCAATGCTGAACCGCGAGAACATCCAGTTTTGAGATCTTGTTTTACTAGTGAAAGGTAAGTCACGACGGACGGATTGCAATGCGCTGCCGGTTGGCCGACCGAGTTGATGATTGATTTTGAATTGTGGCACGTTTTGACTCATGACGGAATATTCAGAAGGTGCGAATTAAGATATTTGTTGTGCCACGCCGTTCCGATCGATCCAAGCGAATCTGACGATTCATTATTGGCGGCCAACCCGTGTGAGATTTAAATCCGCTGCCCTAAAAAGATAATTTTTATGAGCGAATTCATACCGCTTCGACTGTCACTTGAAGCATTTCGATTGTAATTCAAGCCCCGCGTGATATGGGGAACCCGAGCAGGGAATTAAAACTATTTTAAAACTTATTTTGATATGGTGATATCATCGCTTTAGATAACCCCATGTGATAATTACTCGGACTGAGCTTACAAGAATCGAATAAAACATGAGATCAAATTTATTTATAAACATTTACAGAATAATAGTATTTTTTGATATTGATATAGTGTTGTGGAAAAGTTTATTGTATATTTGAATTTTTTAATCAAAATAAGAAAACTATGAGTAATTTGTTATGTTGTGATAATACAAAATATAAATCTTAATTAGTTATAACCTTGAGGTACAAATTAGATAACGAGATTACAATATTGATAAGACCTCCAATACTCAACTCCATAACTGGACAGGCCATCGTGAAGGTTTATTTAATTCTTCGAAGTTGGAAAATCAAAAAGTTAGCAATTTTGGCTTATATGGTTGAGTTATATAACAGTTTTGGGATAATTTCTAATTTCTGTTAGAATATTCTTTTCAAAAAATTCTTTAAAACTGATGTTTTTGTTATTAACAAATTAATTAGTCTCAATTAAATAATCACGAATAAAACCATAGATTAAGATGCTTTCAAGCTAAATCTAATGTTAAGATCGAAAATAACTGTAAAAAAAATTGCACAACGACAAAATCAGGAGAATCAGATAACCATTCATGCTAAAAATTTGATCAAATGGTCATCACTATAGAGGGACCAATATATAACATTTACAGCTCAAACGGGCTTCTGGTTTGTGCTGTTGATGATTTGATATCATTTTGCTAAAATTTTGAAATCAGACTCTGCTCGGGAATCGTTCCAATAAGCCTATTCACCATTCACCATACTCTGTCCTCGTCGTTCCGGTTCAATCCCGGCTTCGTCCATCGTCCTCCGTGAGGCGTATCGACGACGATGACTATGGTGTGTGGATGAGATCATATCCCGCCTTCAGAATAAACATATTGTACACAGTCAATTAATTTCTTGTTGCCGCTTCGGAACGCGCAAAATGATTGCAACGGATTGAGAGGTAAAGCGTACCAATAGTATCGATGCTTTCTCATTTTTTCTGGTTTATTATAATCAATCAAGGTCTTAGTGGAAAGAAAACAAAATATATATAAGAACAATTTAGAAGAGTTATTCATTGAAGACCTTCCTTAGCCGAGTGGTTGAGTTTGCGGCTACAAAATAATGCCATGCTGAAGGTGTCTGGGTTCAATTTCCGGTCGGTCCAGGACATCTCCTTAATGGATGTTTATTTGACTTCCCTGGGAATAGAGTATCATCGTACTTGCCACGTTGTTGAATATGCATTGTTGGTTGATTTTAACCAACTTGCATTCAAGTTTACCAGATTTTAAGTAGATTTATTTACTTACATGGTTTTCCTCTGACCGTTATTATCAGAAAAAAAATCTCCATCAAATCAGCGCTCATCACTTGTTTTCTATGGCTATGTAAAATTTGCAAAACAAAATCGTAGGACTCGTTTTGAAGTTACGCCTTTTGATTGCATAAGTTCACAAATTCAAAGGAAATCTGAGGTATTCAAATAGGGTTTCATTGATTAGAAAAAGAATTCTAACATTAAAATATTTGATTCAAAGTTCGTTCATTTAGTTATTTGTAACTTCTAGGCGGAGTTTTGAATGATAAGATCAACAAAATCTAGACTTACGCCCCTCTGGAGATGTAACCATTAAAACATTAATTTTGAAAAGATTGATTGGGCATTCTAATACCGTTAAGCAAGTTCAAATGTTTTCAATGACACATTACATGCCGCAAAAGTCTTCCACAATTAACTGATTTTTTATAAGCTCAATTGCTATAAGGCATTACGGAGCCAATTTCATCATGCAACCAAATTAGTTTTTGGAGCACAATATTCTGGATAGATTGGTGAACCCTCAATTTAACATGCAACTCATGTTGTATATCGAAGCACAAGTAGACGTCAAAGAATAAAGACTGGACTCGAAAAAATGAGATACATAAAAATGATCACCGAAAATTCATCTTAAATCGGATACTTCTCAAATTGGCAGGTCTCTGAAAATCAGGAGGATTTCCTGGAAAATTCAATGCCTAATTTTGAGAGAAGTTCTTAAAAGAAAACTTTGACAAAGGCCACTGGAGTAGTTTTTTAGAAATAATTGGAAAATTCATGTGGGATAAGTTTTGAATAAACCCTTAAGGATGTTTTATGAAATTAAAAGAAAACTTTATGGGGAGAAGTACTAGAATCTTTTGAGGACATTTTAGAGGAATCAATGGTTTTATTCATAACAAACCTCATTAGAATTATAGTAATAATTAAAATTTCAATTACAATTCCCAAACAAAATTGAAAGGGAATATCTAAAACATTTCTTGGGGAATGTGTGCAGAAATTCCTGAAGATGGAATTGGCGCAATACTTAGGTGATACCTAAAGAAAATCAATTAACCGTATGATGCGTCAGTGTAATATTCATTGCGAATTCATTGACATTACTTTGTCCAAAGACAAGTTTAAAATACGACTTAAAGACAATAGAAGTAATCCATAGCATGTGATAAATTATAATTATTGTAGGTAGTTTACTATGCTTGACCAAATAAATAAATAAAGTATTTCCTTGTGTCTTTTTGCCACTGACCCATGCTGTGGGGTATTCAGATCAGGTATTCATTGTGATACTGTTTTCTACGGAATTTGAGAAAATCGAGGAATCCTCAAAGATGTCCTAAATCAATCTATTAGTGGCTTGATGAAAGAATCCCTCACAAAATTTGAGGAAACCTCTCTTGAAGTATGCCTGTTATTCTCAAATGATTCCAGTAGGAACACATGAAAGAATCGTTTGAAGTTATCCCCTAGGTTCGCTGCAAAAACTCTTGCATGAGCTACTGGAGAATTTTTAGTCGAAACTCTGAAAGAGTTTCATGGACTCAGAAAAAATGAGACACATAAAAATTATCACCAAAAATTCATCTTAAATCGGATAGTTCTCAAAATGGCAGGGATTAAATAATTATATATTTGCCATGTGTTTACGCAAGGTCAGTTAGAAACAAGGAATTCGGATTTTAAGAGTCAGACTGTAGTGTAAATCTCATAGAATTGTTATGCACTCAGTCACTCAGTACTGTTACCGCCAAATCAGTATTTAGTATTATGTAAAACAAACTTCCAGTAAATGGTGATTGGCCGCTCTATAATTACCTTAAGAATACTTCAGAACAATTAGTCTATACATCAAGATCATATCATCCCCTTGATGCTACAACTAGATAACTTGAAATTTGAAATTTAGGACTTCAATATGTTGAAACATTATTCTCAATTAGATCTGCAAAATATCCACAGCTCATGAGCGTGTGATTCAAAATACATAAGTTTAAGTTTGTTTTCTAATAATATTATCTGCGATTAATCATCACTTTGTGAAACGGTCATATTTTCAAAGTTGCACAACTCAAAATTTTGATTTTCGAGTTATCTAGTTGTAGCAATAAAGGGACGATATAAAAGGTCAAGTCTGAGAAAACTACAGTTAATAACAGTTAATGTAGTTAGTCCGTACGTGTCCAGTTTGTAATAGTCCAGACAACAGTGATCGTTCAAAGTCATGTGAACAGTTTACAGTACAGATCCGTTCCGTCCAAATCCAGACACAATAAATCGTAGTTGAAGCTAAGTTTGCAATAAATGAATCATTAATACAGAAGATTATGTGTACCAGTTCTCCGACAAATAAACATTATGTTGTAGTTCAGTAATTTCGTGTAGTCAATATTGCTACAGTTCCCATTATCACCGCGACCATGAATGAAAGGTGACCGACAGATTCCGACTACCACACAGACGCTCTTATGTGCGCGAACACTTTGTTTTGGCACAATTTATTTACTGAATTTCCTTCCCAAAGCTGAATGCTTGTACATTTCTCTTAACACTGTTCATGACGTCTTGGGCGAGGCTTTGCCCATCTTTCTTACACAATTCATACCAGTTTTTCTTCAAAGCTTCATCGGTCTTGAATGTTGTTCCGCTATTCTTCAACTTCTTCAGTATGTGTCGGTTTTCGGCCGCTCGATTATCGTCGTCTACTGGAATATCTTTACAATGCGGGACACGGTGGAATGGTGGATTTCAAGCCTTTTGCCGATCCATCTGTGCGACTGATCAGGATTATTGATCAAAATTTTGCACACATAAACATAACACTCCTAGCTAGTATTACCCAAAATTTCATTAATTTTTACCAACGCGATAAAAAGTTACACCCAAAACATAGTGTCGTATTTTTTCCGAGTCCAATCTTTACATTCGGGTTTCACTTTTCGGTTATGGGTAGCACTGTATGGAATAAAATAAAGTTAACAACGTAAAGAACAGCGACACAAAATGGAAGAAAATAATGCAAAGTGTTGAAGATTATAAATAACAAGTTATTATTTTGTTAAATGAAATTCATCGCAGCACTTAAAGAGCATAATTTTAAATATTTGTCTTCATCAGCTTGGAAAAGTTTGTTTATCTACCAAAGTATTTTTATTTTATCTTCACTGATTATGGCAGCTGTCGAGTCCTAGCCTCACAAGCACAGTTTAGTATCGAAAAAAATCTACAGTTACAATAGCATTCCGCTTATTATTGCGTTCAGGGTGACGACAATCGGGTTAATGACATTCACGGAACTTAAATACGGGGTTATATGATAGAATTTCTCGAGAGAGTTTAAAATTGAGTTTCAATTTTTTAGGGAGACATGTGAAACTGAGCTCTGCCAACGTTATGATTTTATATTCAATGAAACCAGAGAATAACGGATATTTCTTACTTTTCCTGAGCGAATCTAAAGTGTTTAGGCTTATTCTTCACGAGTGTCTTAAAAAATAAAAAATAGTGCATTACTTAGCAATTGACGTTTGACTTCTAGGGCAAAGGTGGCTGGAACAGCCAGAGGGCAACTAGTTGGGCTATAACAAACCGATTTAAATATCTCAGATTTCATTTCAATTTCTGGACTTATACAATCAAAATAGCATAGATCCAAAACGGGCCCTACGATTTTTCCCAAATTTCGCCCAAACATGCAGCTTAGCTATAGAAAAATACTGATGAGGGGTCGTCCATAAACCTCGTGATAATTTTTGTCTGACTTTTCAGACTTCCTTCCCCCCTCATGGCTCTGCGAGGTTTTGGCCATATCCCCCTCGAAATTCGAAAACAAACAAAAAAACAATATGTACTAAAAGTTCCTATCGCTTCCATCTCCAGATTGTGAACTACTCCAATGCTTAGTTTCTTTCAAAATTGCTAGCAAAATGGGAATTTTTGAAGAACATGGGAATTAAAATTAAAATTATTTAAAATTAAAACTTTAACATCAGATTTTTCTGAAGATTTCTCGAATAATTCAAATTCTTTTTGATATTGATCCTGAAATACTTCAAACAAATCTTCCACAGCTTTTTCAGAAATTTATTTAAGTTTTATCTAATTCGTTCCAAGTTTGATTCCTAATACGTTAGTTGGGACTTCCGAAAGAACTTTTATGAAACTCTGAGATACTTTCTGAATCATTGATGATTCTAGCACAATATTTAAGGAAATTGGGACTGCGACAAGGAAAAAGTCTTATATTATTTCATAATTATTGGTGGAAGCTCATTACTTCAAATAGGTTATCAATCAGAATGAGACCGTTGAAGGACTGCCATAAAATTCTAAAATTGTTTCAGAGCTGTGAGTGAATAGGTGAAAATATTTCACATCGTAACATAAGCCAACATGGAAGTGTGAAAATGATTCAGCTGGCTAGTGTTCTTGTTGTTAAAAAAAGATGTTGCTAGTCTTCTTCTTCTTTCTGGCGTTACGTCCCAACTGGGACAAAGCCTGCTTCTCAGCTTAGTGTTCTTATGAGCACTTCCACAGTTATTAACTGAGAGCTTTCTATGCCAATTGACCATTTTTGCATTTGTATATCGTGTGGCAGGTACGATGATACTCTATGCCCTGGTAGTAGAAAGGTTAATAACTGGAGATGGCTGAAGACGTTTGTAACTTATACGAAATTGAGATTATGTCTGAACAAATGATGAATTACGCATTCTCCCAAATGGGATTTTTTTAGAAGTAGGGTAAATGATGGCTTCGGCACCCTGAGGGTATTTTCGGCAACACTAACTTATTGTCCTTGTTAGAATTTATCCACGGAACAAGGGTTACCTTCAATGTACTCAACATGTTCCTTGAACTATAATTTTCCATATAAATCACATCCTTCACAAAAATATTATATAACATGGGTTTTATTATTAAATGAAATAAATGCTTGCGAAATCATCGTCATTCGTGAGCTGCCGAATAGAATAACACAAGAACAGCTTAAGATAAACTCACCACTTCGAAAGGTCCAATTCTCCACTCCAATGCCAATTTTTTCACAAAATCTACGCACCGATCACTAATGCACAATTATACTTGTGATTGGTCTATGAAACACTCGAAAATACTTAATTTTGATGCTTCAAATCACAAGTTAAAATTAATGAACTTTGTTTTCCTCGGCAATCACTTTTTATTACTGCGCCAGGTTGCCAGAAAACCATATTCAATTGCGGTGTAATTATTATTCACGATTTAAATTCACAGAAAAGATCGAACACAACTAATTAATTTATTGGAATTAGGCAACAAAGCATGCATGGGTAATAATTGAGCCTTTCAATGCCTTCCTTATTTGAAGTTTGTAGCGCATAAATTTCAATATACTGAGAAACATATAAAATATACGTCTTTTAATAGGTTAACTATTTTGGCAACACTCCTGTTGTTCTACAGGCAATCAGTGGATGATGTAATTGTTCAAATCAAAAGTGAGTAGATTTGAAAAGGGTCTATTCTGATTTTCTAATACACTGAGAATAATATGAACCTTAAAAATTACTGGCAAGGTTTGGATTTTGATCCGAATTAGCTGATCGAACCATATTCGGAGAGTGCTATTCAAAAACCAAAAAAATAAAATCCTGGGACATCGCAATCGGAATTTTTTTTAATATACCCCAACCTCTTTTTACGACCGTTATCGGGGGGTCGTAAATAAAATCGGTCGTTAAGAAAATCAGGGTAATAATTATGTTATTGAAAAATCCAACGTCTATATGCGGAAATACTGATTCGAGATATTCGGCAAAGTTGAAGCATGGGTTGAGAACTTTCCAAAATGGCCGTTCAAGTTTTCATATTTTGGTAATAGATGGCAACACTGCTCGATTGTTATCAAAAGAGCCAATTTTATGGGGGTGTGATATGCAAATACCAAAAAAAATTTAAAGATGACGGTACCGAATGTTCACCAAAGTTGGAAGGAAGAAAGTGTGGCGTTTTATACAGTTGGCCGAATCTCAAATATTCATGTGGCTGGCAACACTGTTCAAGAAGAATAAAGAAAAAATCAAAACCATAAAACTTGAGCGGAACAGAAAAATAGAATGCTTAGCAACATAGCACTCTTCAAATGTAATCCAGTTTTTCATGAAGGGTTCAAAATTTTGTCGTAGCTGGCAACACTGCTTAAGTGAAATAGCGTCACTGGCAATATAAGTGTGCATGCAATAAAAACGGCCGTTAATCTGTATTTCGGTCGTAAAAAAGTTGTCGTAAAACAAACCGTCGGTTAAAAAAATTCGTAAAAAAAGGTTGGAGGGTAATACCATTCATTCTCTCGGTAATAACTTGGTGATAGAGCGTTCAAGAGCAGCAACCTTTACAGACCAAAACAATATCGAGCCATTCAGATTGTCAGCGAATAGTTCAATAGGGTCCTACAATGTTTGATAAAAACTTGTTTTTATTCAATAACACGATATAGCGTGTTCTTGCTACTACTTTGGTAAATTTTCCCGCTCAAATAACGACTATATCATATTTAAATTTTAATTTTAAAAATGGGTCCAAATTTAAACCTTGAAACTTTTGATCATGTTTGACTTTCTCTTAGTCGACAAAATTGCCGAGGGACGAATGACCTTCGGGTTAAAGTCCCTCACAAATAACAACAACAACGACAAAAATGCCACAGGGGCTCAACGTTTTAACGCTGGGGTTGTTCCTATCTGACATTTCGGAAGGGACACGGAAAACAAAATACACGCATTATTTGAGTTTAAACCAAAGGGTGAGACAAAATCTCAAAAATAAAAAAAAATGTTGTTGACCGTAAACCAACGAAAAGCATTCAAAATTGAGTGAACATGTGTTCTTGGCCTCAAATCAAGCGTGTGGTACTTAAATTGGGACTGAGGTTTTGGACCCTATTCACGGTGAAATTCTTGACCTTTCGCATTAAAAAAATGAAAACAACTATGCAAGTACCGTCGTTGGGGTTGAGATTTGGCGAAAAATGAGTAAGTCCTCATTTAACAAATAATTGAAATTTGATTATTTTCCTTTAAATAGGAATCATTTGGAAATTGGCCCACACTCACCCCTTCGAGAAGGCGACATTGGGCCAAACAAACTACACTCATGAAAACGAACTATCGATAAACATAGGAACCCCTTATGAAAATTCGCCACAAGAAATCGGATTGAAATTCATAAATTTACGTCAAGGAACCGAAATTTGAAAACAAAAATAATTTTCACGGCAACCTGGAATCGAACCAAGGACCTTGCTTAGTTTTGTAACAAAACCTACCCAAAAACATGATTTTTATAGAAAAAAATCGAATTTCTTTGGATTATTTAAGTTTTTTTTTTGCCAAATATTACATTTTTTATATAAAACTTATGTTTCTAAAGCATTTTGTTTGAAGTTGAATAATGCATTTTTTAAACATGTGCAAATATATTAATGTTTGAAAATTATTTGAAAAATGTTGCCTAGTCCTTTTCAAAGGTTTAACAAATAAGGAAAACCAGTTTCAGCTTTAAGAATATTGTTTAACTGACAAAAATTAAAAAAACACTGACGTTTTTCGTCTAAAATCATGTTTTTGTGTGGTTTTTGTTGAATAACTTGGTCAAAACTTTGAAATGTGGCGTATAAAAAGTTTGAGCACAATTAAATAAGCTTCAAAACCATGCAAAAAGATTTGGAATCGGTTGAGTATTCATGAAGTTATGGTCAAACAAAGATATTTTTTTAGTAAAATTTAAAAAAAAATGGAGTAAACTTCTTTTTTTTTAAACTAATTTTGATTTTACACAAATTTGAGGTTCTACAAAGTTTTCAAAAAAATATTTTTTTAGGTAATAGTGCTGAAATTTCCGAAGTTATGGTGACTTCACTTAAGGCCATTTTTAATAAATTCACCTCCAAGACGCTTGCACCACCTCTAAATTTTAATATTCGTGGCTCAAACTCTGAGGTTTCTCTACTAATATGATTCGAATTCAGAAGAGTACACGAATTTTTGTTTTTGAGAACTTTTGAAAAATAAGCCGCACCCTAATAGACAGTAGCGCATGTGCGAGTAGCGAATAGGAGCATGCATGTAACTCATTCAAACACAACTCTGGAATTCAAGTAATCCGATCCACGTTCCGTGGATTTTGCTTGCAGAGCACAATATTATGAATCAATTAACCATGACGTCACGCTGCAACTTCTAGGTTGGATTCGCACCTGCTGCAAGTTTACAACCATGGCATGGCAATTTTTAAAGCCATAATGCTGCCATAGTGAGCTTTAATACAAAAAAATATTCGATAAAATATATCAAAACGAAATTAGGCAGCGTCCATTTATGACATAACGTTAAAATGTACAATTTTCGACCATTCCCCCTCCGCAACGGCCTTTGCATGAAAAAAAAAAAATTGTGTTTGAGCCGCAACGTTTGAGCCTACTGCCCCTCCCCCTAGAGCGTTACGTAATATGTAGACGGCGTCTTAGTCTGCATACATTTAGTGGCGTTGTGTATTTCAATATTCAATAGAAAAGCGGAGAGTTTCTATTAATAACTGCAATTCTTTTCTCAGTGTAGTCTGTATTTTTCTGCATTGGCCCTTTCAACGAGTAGAACATAATGAGTGACGTTTAATTTCAGGAATTATCAACAAATACGAAATGTTACCAATACATAAACTAGTTTTTGCGCAGTTTTGGATTGCCGAAGTGAACAGTTTTGTTGCCGACAATAGTAATTGCATTGCCGATAAAAGAACAAGTGCCTCGTGACTTTGATGGGGAAAAATAGAAGATTAAGAGATCAAAATAGTGCTTTATCTATCTACACCGTGTCCAGTATATTCTCATACAAATTCGAGATAACATTACTTTGCGCTTGTTTAACTGACATCATTGGTGATAATATTTTTTGAAAGTGGTTATAATACTGATTCACTACAGGAAATATTTTAGAAATATTTCAATTATAAACTTATTTTATCAACTTAAGAATTTACGAAAAATATTTCCAGCGGCACGCTCATAGGCAGAGCCCAATTTCAATCTGCAGTTATCGCACATATATTTATCAAATTTTATCAATATTTATCTATTCAAAACGCGATATGATTAACTTAAAGTTTCTGAATCTTTTTTGTGAATGCTCTGATTATCACTTTGTAAACCAGACCAATATGAACAAAAATTCATTTTAAGTGCAAAACACGACTTCAATGGACATTTCATAACTTATCATAGCAATTATTTTTTTCTTATTCATAAAACAAGCTATTCCACGTTAGTATAATATTACCAGACTACAATGAAATACTACAACATTGGATTATCCTACATTCAGTAAAGTTATACCAAAGAAAAGAAAAAGTGTATGAGAATATATTGGACACGGTGTATCTATATAAATAAAAATGGAGTGGTGTTTGTATGTCACGAAATGGCTCAAGAACGGGACAACATATTTCCACAATTCTTTCACTGTTGTCTTCTTGAAGGGTTCCGACGTGTTCGTGCGACGAAAAAGTTTAGGAAAGTTTTCGGAAAATTTGGTGAAACCGGGGAGTACTAATATGTTATTTTGTATGGGAACTCCAATGACATTTTTCAACAGCCTACTTGATGGCAAGACGATGTTTGCCGGGACCACTAGTGTATAATAATTAATATACGAAGAGTGCTCAAGTGTAGTTTAGGTGTCTCCTGCAAATTGTTGTGCTCTATTGTTGCGTAAAATTGCCTTCTTAAAAGTTCAGCTGCTTAAGCTGCCGACAATACGTAAGTTCCCCTACCTAAATAAAATTAACCTACATTTCCTCTTAAATTTTCAATTATTTATGCACTTATATCCACCATGAGTCCAGTGAAGATTTTTAGAGGTTTTCAAGTACTTCTCTGAGAACTACGGTGAATTGCGATAATTACTGAGGTTTTAATGAAAGCAAAATATAGCTTTACCCAGACGACTCTATAGTTAGCTATCAAAATTCCATTAAGGATTTTTGTAGAGAATTGTAAAGACATCCTTCTAGAAGTTATCTGATAAATGTTGATGTGATACTGCAGTCACACCTCACACTGGGGCTCATCGTTGTTTTCGACGGGTAAAATCTCTAGTACTCTAGATATGCATTCTAGTGGTGTCTTCGACAAAATGTTTTAGAATAATTTAGAACCACATTTTGACGCCTTCAGATTTGATCTATATAAGTTAAAACTGATCTAGATCAGTTTTATTTTTTCATATGAGCGTCCTAGCGAAAAACTTTATTTTGCAATGTTGTTCATTGAGGCATTTTTGACAAGTCTTCCGAAGACACTTACACTCTATAACTGACATGGATGGCACTGTATGACACTTCAGTACAAACAGCCAAAAAATCGACTTTGATTATTTTTTCTTAAGCAAAAAAAAAATCTTAAAAAATATTTAGTCATCAAGTTTTTAGCTTAACAATACTGCCCTTCTACGCCTAAATATGCAAACAAATATGCGTAGAACGGCGTAATAAAGAAGTAAATATACATTACCTACTATTTTTTTTGATTTAATGGTATGTTATGACATATTGAAAAACAAGTATTTCAATATGTGATTGAAAATGAAAGATAAATTATTTCAAATTTTTTCACTTCTACAGATTAGTAATGTTTAGAAAAACTTTTAGAACTTCGAAAGATTCAGATGTATTTCATTTATTTGCATCGTATAATATGTTTTTTTTAAACTAAACACTATTCTTTTGATAAAAATCGAAGGGTTCTTTATATTTAGGAACGCATTATCTTGATTTTTGTTTAACTGATTATTTAAACATAAATTTAGTGATAACTTCTTGAAAACACTGTCAACAATCAATATGTTGTTTTTGTACATTTTAATATTATAAATGCGTGAACTATAATCGAATATAAGTACACTCCCGTGCATAAGTTTGGGTTCACCCCCTAAAAAACATGCAAAAGTGTTCAGTCCATATCTCTGTGATTACACATCCAATTGTAACTCTCTAAGCCGCATACGAAAGACAAAGAGTTATTCTGACTTCGTATGTATTTTTCCAAAAACATTCTTTGAACTTTGTATACTAAATTTTTACTTAAAGTTATGACAATTTTCAAAAAACACACTGTAAAAACAAACCTAATTTCCTCAGCATTGGATCGACCAAAATTTTAAAACAAGGTTTCATTAGAATCGTGGTCTTATATTTTTTTAGGTAACCTTACGAAATTTTGGCGGAAAAATCTGAAAGGTGTTCAAAATCAATGAAACAGTCAGTCACGATGACTTGGTGCAAAAGTTTGGGTTCACCCCTCAGTATGGTGTATCGTGCAAAAGTTTGGGTTCACCTGAACTTACTCAAATCTGTGAAATCTCAAACCAATCATGTACGCGCCATTATTTGCGCTCAAAAAAGCTTTAAACTATTAAAATCGGTTGAAAAATGGCGTAGATATTGACAAAATTGTTGTGTGAGCGGCTCAGGTGAACCCAAACTTTTGCACGATTTGCATCATTATGAGGGGTGAACCCAAACTTTTGCACGATGACTTGACTGACTGTTTCATTGATTTTGAATACTTTTCAGATTTTTCCGCCAAAATTTCGTGGAATCTCCTCAAAGAATATAAGATTAGGATTCTAATGACACTTTGATTTAAAATTTTGGTATTAGGTCGACCAAGGAGGAAATTAGATATGATTTTTCAGTGTGTTTTTTGAAAAATGTCACAAGTTTAAGTAAAAATTTAGTGTACAAAATTCAAAAAATGTTTTTGGAAAAATACATACGACGTCAGAATAACTCTTTGCCTTTCGAATGCGGCTTAGAGAGTTTCAATTGGACGTGTAATTACAGAGATATGGACAGATCACTTTTGTATGTTTTTGAGGGGGTGAACCCAAACTTTTGCACGGGAGTGTATTTTAACATATTTTCATCAAAACTTCAAACCCCCTCAACAAAAAAGCCCCACGTGGCCCCACATTTCTTTCTTCGCGATAATGAAACTAATGCTCTCTTGACTAGTCGTAGACAAAAAAAAATAGCTGCCACCATTTGGCGCTTCGTGAGTTATCCAGGATTTTGAAAAATACTCTTTTTGAGCTGTTCTTACTGAAAATATCATCTAACCCGAAGACTTTGATAGTAAATGACGTAAATTTACTTTGTTATTGTTTAGCTATGAAAACTTGATGACATAATATTTTTCAGTATTCTATCAAAAGATGAAATTGATCTAGATCAGTTTTAACATATCTAGATCAAATATGAAGGCGTCAAAATGTAGTGAAAATTATTCCAAAATACTTTGTCGAAGCCACCAAACCACTAGGATGCATATCCAGAGAACTAGAGGTTATGACCGTCAAAAACAGCGAACTGCCACAGTGTTCGCCATTAAGAATTGCTTCTATATTTCGCCGTTTATTAGGTTTAATCAAAAATTCAGATATTTTTCTGAGGATCTCCGGGAAATGGTGCTAATTGAAATTGGAGAGTAGGCATAATAACGAAAAATCTAAAATTTTCAATGATTATTTGTGAATACTAAGAATTTCTGACATAATATTTTGACAACATTCAAGCTTCCAATAGAGGTTGATCACCGTGCAACGTAGGTTTAATGTAAAAATTTATTGTTTTTTCTCGTTGAAAAAGGACTATAGCAGCTTAAGTTAGAGCCAGCTCGATACGTCTGAAGATGACCGAAGAGTAGTAGGTCGAAACGTGTGACGATAATTAATGCTTTCGTTTTTAATCACCAAGAGAAGCCAATAAGTCTTCCCATCAAAATAGAGATTGTTGAGTAATGTGAGAAATTTAAAGATCAGTAATCATTAAAAACTTTATGGTAAGAATTTCATGAAGAATATTTGAATAAAATGGACAGCAACAGGATCAAAACTCAAAAACTCAACCCAATACACTATTATGTGGCAAAGCAGCACTTTTTTCAACCAGATAAAACCACGTGCTTGACCTTGTTACTGCATCGTATAGAGTAAAGATATAGCTTTGATTTGAAGCTAAAAAAAATTCTGGCGGCGATTTATAATTTGGCCGCCATTTTGAATTTTGTCAGAAAAAACTTTTTATTCATCATTAGTGAACTATTTGTTTTGAATTCTGAGATCACCATCAGAAAGCTGAGAAAAGACTGAGTAAGATAGGCTACAAAAAATAGGTGAGCAATGGTATTTATCCTATGGGATGAACGATTTTCCAAATCATCGAGCACTATTTTGAGTTAAAAAATCTGGTGGTTATCTTGATTTTAAGTAGTAGAATGAGTTTTCAACTTCTTATCACTTTTGGGATTTCTTACGCGCGCTACAAATTGCATACAAAAAATATTATTATGGGAGAGGTGGGGCCGGGGTCTAAAACAGCCGAAATTGTATCTCGTCTTAATGGAACGCCCCTTACGTGAGCAACTTGAAATGATTATACCCGACCAACCAATCAACCAATTTCTTTGTAGATCTTCGTCCAAAGCTGGCGTTCGCCACCGATTCAAAACGAATTCGTTTCGAAAATCACTGACTAGTTGAGTGGCACTAATGTAAAGTTTGATGTCAGCGGCGAGAAAGTGTCGCTGATAAGTGGTTTAATAATTGTCTTGTTTGTTAAAAATATTATTGGTTTTTCTGTTAATACTCGTGTTCTGTTTATGAGTCATCAGCATTTTTTTTTTGTATACAAACGTTGCGACTGCGGTACAATAATGGTTGCCATTCATTCACATGCATCGCATACGCGACATTTACAATACACACGTTGTTGTTATTGGTTGAATGTAAAACTGCCCTGCCGTCCAATTTATTGTAACTACATGCAAGCTTACCTGCCTACCTGCCTACCCATAACAGCGACAACAAACGTCCGGGAAACGACCATTAAGGCCATGGTGGTGGCGTCTCAGCAAAAAAAAATGTGACTATCGCGAATCAATAAATCACACACCATTGTTGGATTATGGCATTAAATTCAATTTTGGCGTGGATATGTGTTGTGCGATTCTACCGCCGCTAATCTTTCTCCGGTGTGCGTCTGGACAATGTGACAGCTCGATGTTTACAACAAGGTGAGATGATTAAAGTGATCATTATCGTTTGTGCTTTCTTGGTTTTTCAGTGGTTTTACTCTAAGATGAGCTGATGGATGAGTTGGATATATGAGTAGCAATTTCTTTAAAAGGGATTATTGCTATATGGCGAAAGCATCATATACTACTCTCGCTAATTGTACAAGAATTATCAATTTATATTCAATATGGTTTTAAAGGTTACTGTCCATAAAAGTCTAACTGTCCCATATGGATTTTCGAGTCGACACCTTTTTTCATCGAAACATTAATGTTTCCATATATACTTTTTTTACGCATATAAAAATTATCACAATTTGTTGGAAAATGTTCAAATGTTTTTGAGCGCTATTTGCTCAATGTCTACTTTTTTTCATATGTTTAGAATAAAAATCGTTACAATCTACTTCAAAGATGCCAGATATATGACTTGAAGCAAGTAAAATGGCGTGAATTCTCCGTCTCATTGAACTTATTACTGTTTGGATCACACACCTTTTCTTTCAGATTGATCGCAATTTTACAAAAATATGTGTTTTCAAGTTCAAATACTAGCAAATTTGGTTTAACATGAAATTTACGTTTTAATGTGTTATATTAAGTTTTCGTAGTGTGATTTGAAACTACTATTTTCTAAACAATATTTCTACAATTGGAAAACCTCTTCGTAAAATGTTACGAATTCCGTTCAGCAAAACGATGTACAGAAGAAATAACTAGGTGAAGGTCAAGGGCCCCATATGTCCCCGCGGATTGTCACTAAGAGCCGCCATTTTCCCACCGAACGTTGCACCCCAAAGTGACACTTGACCTTCTGTAAGGCCACCATACCAGCGGCGGTGCGTCGTTCGTTGTGTTGTTGATTTACAGCGCCATCCAACCGATCGCCATGATTATCGTCACTCGAAATCCCTCCATTCCATTTGGTGGGATCTCTTCTCTCCACTTCACGACACAGTTTTTCTATTTCTGACGTCGGGCGTGGGCGTCTGTGCTCAAAGCCGTCCAAATTTATACCCCGTAAATTATTATTAAATTGAGTGTATGCAGGCATATTCGAGCGTGTTTTGGCGAGAAACGAATACAAACATTGTCACTGTAGTTTCGAGCTGTGGGTATTATAACCAAATGTTGGCCATCGCACAATGGTCGGATTTGAATTAAGTTTGGCCAAATTTTATTTTATTGGCTTAATCAAAGAAACATTTCATGTTGATATGATGTTTGCTTTTTGATTTGTTTCGAAAGGGACTGTTCACATAACACGTCTCTTTTAAAAACTGTTAAATTATAGACATGAATTTTAGAAAAATGCAAACAAATATGTTTGAAAACACAAATGTTGCATTGATTTATCTAGTTTGATTGCAGATAAATACATATTAAATTAGTTTAGTATAAAATACACTGTCAAAATATATGTAATTTTTAAGTTTTTCAACTAGCTCTTATATTAAACCCTTAAATTTCTACTGTTTTTCAAGTTTTATCATAATAATATGTATAATATTAAATAGTAATTGAACTTTAACCCTAATGATAAAAGTGTTGTAGTAAGGGTTTTCAGATTGGTAATCTAAAATAATATATTTTCGAATTTTTGATTTTAGCCAATTTTACGCTAAAAAAGTCAAAGATTTTTAAATTTAAGAACAATTTTAATAAGAGACTATAAAATTATAAAAATAGGTTTTATTTTCATATAAAAAAAATGTAATCTCGAATCATTTTTTTGTAGTTTTGGTCGCCGTTTTATGTGGAGTCCGACCATTGTGGAGTCGGTCGTGTTGGATCTAAATGTGTGCGAAGTTTCGTACGCAGAATGGAGCTTCTGTTGGCAAAAATCTCATGCCTCAGCCGTAGAAGCAAACATTGAACGCGAATCTTGTACGCGAAGGATTTTGAGCGTTTTTATTTTGTCGCTTATTGATTTGGACTGGATTCATTAGCAAGGTGTTTCCTATAATTGATCGTGCATCACATGAACCGGACTTAATGGGAATCAAGATATTAAGATATCACGTGTTTGATCTACATTTTTGTCCATATGATTGTTTTCACTATACTGATTCGATATGGGGCTGCGTTTTAAAATCTTAATAGTGTCAACATCGGCGACGGGTTTGCTTTGCAGTATGCGTCTTCCAAAAATCTTGAATCGTTGGAAAATAAGACACTAATTGAAAAAAAATCTAGTTATATTTCACAACGGGCATGGTGAGCTTTAAGATAATGAAAATTATCGTGCTGTAACAACTAACAATCTATTTGACTCAAATAATTATTCATTGGCTTTTAGGTAGCTAATGCAAACTATCTTGACCTACCTTTGTTAGTGATTGTACCCTGTTTGGCATAAAGTTGTTTGACATAATGATCGTTTGTCATAATGAGTGATTTAAAATCGGCAGAGACAAACAGAATGTATCATAAATATATCAATCCTGAGTATAGTTTTCAATTGAGTTATTAGCAGTGGTTCCCAAAAAAGTAGGTTCATGAATTACTCAGTTACTCAGGAACAGGTTTTCAGTGTTTATTAAAAAGCATAACTAGATAGAAGTCAAATAAGGGAAACTTTAGATTATTGCAGCATTATTCAAAAACGACCTTCACATGAAAGCAGTTTTTTTGTTGAAAATGTTTGAAGCAATAATGCCAAAATATCTTCAACGATCCGGCATAGTCGAAGCCAATAGACGTTTGTCGAAAGAGTGAGGGCGAATAGAATACTTTAAAAAGTAATGGAAAGGGGATTAGTGTATTTGTGATGGAAATTTTGAAGTTGTTGCTCCGCTATGCTTAAACGTTGTCAATTATGATAAAAATCATTCTGCCCAAATTTGAAGTGATTTGAAGAAAATTTGGTTGTGCACACGCCATTCGAAGTTTATATGGAAATTACTATGGAAAAGCCGAACCTTTTGTGTTCAGTCCTTTAACTGCTCGTAGTGATAATCTATGGTAAAGTGAACACACTCTTCTTATGTAAAATCCAGAGTTGCTTAATATCAATCATATCAGTTGAAGGCTGATGCTCTAAAACTGTCAATATCACTTGCGAGCTATCAATACCACTTTGATTTGACAACCAACTGCAGTGATGCGACATCGCACTCTAGATCATAATCAGTGCAAAATGAGTGATCGCGTGGTAATTATCCATGCTATTAATGTTTTTCAGTGACCAACACATAGGTTTAAACTATCTGCAGCACTATCAAAAATATCGTACTGATAAATTGCCATTTCATTTGCTCAGTTTAAGGCTAAACTTAACCCATCAGTGATATCCATAGTCTATCGCCATCAATGCTTTGGTGATGGGGTAGACAACATGATGTTGATGTGATACACTCTTAAAAATAATGAGAATTACAAGTGATGTAAACCTATTTGCACTTAAATATTTTGCAACTTAAACTGAAATACGACTTGAATTTATGTTTCCTTTGACGTATTATAAAATTCCAACGATCAATAATCTACTTTTACATCATCATTGAAAACCAAAGTTTCCACTTAAAATCTGGATATTTGAAGCCATGAAAATTAAATGAACAACTTATTCCTATGTTTATTGAAACGTAAAGTTACATGATAATAAACTTTTCTGAGGATGTTTTGCAAACCATCAAGTCTGCATTCAAACATGGCCGAGACAAAACGTCGCGCGTGATTCTTGCCGTAATTATTGAAAAAAATATCAAATTTAAGAACAGTTATTTACAATCGGATTGAGTAGAGCGTTGCGTGATAATTAAATAATCGTGGTGGTAAGCAAGTTGACCGGAAGATCGCGAATGGGAGCAGAAGCTGCAGTTTTTCTGGCTTTCGTTTCAGCTGCCGCAATGCTGAAAGTTTGAGAGTGAGTTATTGGAAGTGTTCCGTAGTGAATGTCTCGAGACAAATAAGAAACTAATAATTTAAGTGTTGTTGCTCCCACTAATTTGTTACATTCATAAGAATGCTCCTTGGAGCAGTTGAAGTTCACAACGATTGATTATTCCCTACAATACATGTTTCCAGCTTTGTGTGAAATGAAAAGTGTTTTTGTATGGTATGGCAAAGTGAGCAGTGCAGTCGAAGAGAAATTAACTATTGGATAGTGAATATAAAGCGCGATATATTAACACAATCTGGGAGAACAAAATCCTTGCAACAGCCGCTAGACGGTAAGTTTTTATTCTGTTCTGTTTGGCTTGAGACATACAAAGCACACGGCATGGTGTGAAATCTATGGCGATTTATTTTTACGTCACAACGTAAAATTAAGTCTTCGTAGGTTTCAGGTCATGCCGTGTGTTTTTTTTTGGAATGTTGGTATCATGTAATTTTAAGGATGTACGTAAAATTATGTCAAAAGATTCGCTTCTTTTATGTGCATCTTTGAAGACCTAAATTTACATGAAATTTTAGAAGAGTGTATTGATTGATCCGAATCGAGCAACTCTGGTGAAATCATTCAAGCTACAACTTTGCCGAAGACCACATTTTGATTGGATGTAAGGATAATTTGTTATCATTGATAACGAAGTCTAAATCATGCTGAGATGATCATTCAATTACTTTCAGAGCAACACTGCTTTTTGCTGTAGAACATAGTAGCCTAGATTACTTTGATCTATTCTACCCACCAGGAGCACCACTGTAGCCTGCCGAGCAGTCGGTTAAGCATGCAAAAGGCATCCCCTAGCCCATCTCCCTCGATGTTTAGTTTGAAATTTTTATGATTTTTTATGCAAAACTTAAGAAATTTTGCTAACCACCGCAAAGAGGCTGTTTTCAAAGCAGTTTATATCTTTCCAGACAACCAAAATGTACGTATAACGAAATTATATGGAGGCTTTGTATGAGCAACATTTCACTTATAAGATGTCGCGAAAAGGCCTTCTACGTATAAAAGTGGAGGCGATTTGCGTACATATATTATGTGATGAATAATAACACACAATGCGATTGTATAAATATTCCACCGAACTAACCTGTGATCTTATGCGACTTAACTTATGATAACAAATGTCAATTTGACAGCTGCTACGGACTGATTCGACTTACTTTGTACGAGTGCACGAGACGAGACAAAATGTACAAATGAACTCAGAAAAGAACTGTTTTATGCGAGGAAGCTCATCAATCTGACGAGTTCATCAACGGTGTTTTGCGAGTTTGATGTAATTAGTATGAATAAACGAGTTGTAACATGAACTTTCATGCAATTTCTGGTTGTCTGGTTCCACTTATATCACAATGATGGAAGAATTCCTTCCTGCCTTACAATGACCTGTCTGGCTCTTCTGAAAGTGGTCTGGACAGCAGTGAGTACGATTTTTTTAGAAGGGCTTTTATAGATGGCAAAACATTGGCCATAAGTCAGTCCAAAAAGCATTCGATAGCTACATCGTAAGTCTACTTTTTGTAGAGCGCGATTCAATAAGGACTGTTCATTTAAGAAAAGGGACACGTATTTTTTACAGTTAACTGTTTATTTTCGAACAAATTCATGAGTTTACCTAAAATTCATGGAAATCAACGTAACTTCGATCAAATTCACATAAATTTGAACATTTATTGAGCATTGCTGGAGAATGCTCTTACTTTTCTTTTGATACCTCCCATAAAATTCTGCACAACTTTTTTCGGAATTTTTCGAACTGCTTTTTGAACTGCTGACCACATTTTCTTGAAAAAAAATTGATGGAGCTTGCGTCTCTTCCATCCTTCTTAAGATGCCGTTTGATTGGAGTGGAGGCATGGTATGCTTTCAGTAGATGGGCAGAAGCCATTTTTTAATGCATTCAGTTCTGTATTTTCGCCGGTGATTGAACCCGTCGTGAAATATGTGGTACTATCATACCGCAGGAGCAAATTGCTTGCCATACCAAATCATTTTTCCCAAATTTTTCTGTTGGGATGTATCGTACGTCCGTCGTCAGGAATATCTGTTTTGGCCACAGCGTTGAAAAAATTCAATTTGGACACTTCGCGATTTAAGCCAAATCTCGGAACGGCAGTTTTTCTGTACACCATTTGTGCAGAAAAAAAATGAGAGTCGCCATGTCAATTCGACCCATCGTTTAGAATTTATAATTTGTTTATGTCAACTTTTGTCTACTGTCAAAATAAACACTTGAGATCACACTGAAACAAAATTTTATTTGTTTTTATGGAATTTTTACACCAAAATGCTAATATTTAGGTGTCCAATTTCTTAAATGAACAGTCCTTAGGAAGTATCACATCCGTTGGCGAATCTACGATTTCAAATGAGTTGAATCCTGATATGTTGAAGAGATTACTAAGAATCCGGTAGACGATTTTAGGGCTACTATACAAATTTGTGGAAATTCCATTGCCCCTCTGGCTACGCCCATGCGTCATCAAACACCATCACCAATTTAAGATGAAACAGTTTGGCATCAATTTCTAAGATTGCACTAAAATTTCTAAGGTACTAATCTCGTGACTAATCCGACAAGAGTGACCTTTTTATTTTTTTTTGCGCTAGCAAAAAGCTTAAAATAGGAAGATCAGAAACGTTTGTCTACTATATCTCTAGTTTTGTGCCTTTGAAAACGCGAGTAGGATCACAAGTCGGCAGTTGCGACGGTCATTTTTGGATTCCGAGATGTTTCACCTTAAATGTAAACGTGGTAGAACATGACAATTTTTTGACAAATTTCACAAAATCGGGGGCAGACTGTAATGAAATTTTACACAATTAAAAACATTAAGGTACAGTGGGGGAAGTGTATCAGTGGGGTAAACGGGTCATTTGTCTATATTAAGCATAAATACTTGAATATGTTGAATGTTTTCGCACCATTGCTTTGTTGCAGGTTATATTCTCATGTCCACACTAATACTATTGCAAAACTGGTAATACACGTACACTAACACAAGCAAACTTGTTAACTGCAAAAATCAATTAATTTTAGAATTGTTTTCTATAAATCAAAAATCCACTGTATATCTGTCTAAAATCAAATACTATTAGTTTTTTCAACACATGATGAGCATTTAAGTTCTAATTGAGTGAATCACAATGAAAAATATGTTATTTTTATAAATAAATACAGATATTTTGAACATGGTACACTTCCCCCTACTTTTTAATGGGATGGGGTAAGTGGATCAAGCATTATTATCGCATATTAGCAGACTGCTTATGCGAGTTTGAATAAATTTGAATATCCTCAAATGTTGTTTTCCTTTAACTTTTTTCATTTCTAGCTTAAATTTGTCAAAGTTGCATAGAACATTTGAATTAATCCACCTAAAAGTATTTTTAGTCTTTCTCGTATGGAAAAAAATATAAAAGATTGAATATTGCAAAATTCAAACAAAACTTTTCATGGTTTATCTAAGCTGAATTGCAAAAAAAAAAAAACATAAAAAAACAAATTTTCCATTTGAAAGCATATTTTCGTTCTCTTTTGGCGATATAAATTGTTCTAGATAGATGGTACAATTGTATTCATCAATAGAATAAAAAGATGTCAGTTTGTTAAACAGAAGTAAATGTAACTAATATTTTTAAACTTCAAGTGTTTTTCGAAAACATCATTAGGAATAATCCTACAATACGTCTGTATAACTTATGGGAATAAAATAGATGAATATTATCCAAATTATTGTAGTTACAATATTTTTTTAGTGTGAATTAATGTTTATATATTTGTCATAATATTTTGTTTTAATAAAGATACTGTTTGATGTCAAAAGTATCAAAATGTAACATAACTAGCACTAATAACAAGAACGAGAGTAATATCATTCTTACTATTCATAATTACACCTCATTTGTTTTGAGAATAGAATTTTTTTTATTGGTGATCCACTTACCTCACCATGGTGGGACAAGTGGATCGTTTGGCGCAAATTTTCAAGTCCCTCATACTCAATACATAACAATCAGAAAAATAAAATAATTCACGATTTGAAGTACATTAGTTCCTTATATGTCATCCACAGAAAAAAGTTTGAATTACATTATTAACGTTAGCTGTATATAACGATAAAGTTGACTATTGATTTTTCTGTATCCACTTACCCCACGGTAACTTATACTAAAATTTATAAGGATTTGAAAAATATTTAAAAGATTCCATGAAAAAATCGAGTTAGAGAGGTAAACTTGCATAAGAAACCTTCATCGCATCGAGTTAGAGAGGTATCGACTCACAGAGAAATGAAATTATGCTAGATTGAAGGCACCTTGCACTCCATTAAATTAGGAGAAACATTGAGTAACAGAATACCGAGTAAAGAAGAGTTGACTGGTGAATGATTATTCATAAACACCAAACAAAATACATATTTTGTCGAATGTTTAAACCACGTATTACGCTGTACAAGCAACTAAAATGAAGCAATGTCTTTCGACCAAATGTTTTTAAGCCTTCCGAACAAGTGTCTTTTATACTACCATCAACTCCGTAATTGTAATTGCGTTGCGTTGCGTTGCGTTACGTGGTAACGGAGTATTTCGTAGATTGCATACTGAAAATTGTCATGTTAGAAACTTTACAACACTTATTCCAATTGCTCATGGAAAACTATTTTGGATCAAATATTTATCCAATCGGAAGTCAGAGATGCAAAGACAGGATAATTTCCATTGCCGGCCACGCCCATCTTCTCCGTTACGAGGAAAGGAAAGGAAAATGATGATATGACACCTTCTTGAAGAGAGGCCAGCGACTCACCGACGCCCTCATAGATGTCAAGTAGTTGGATGGTGGGAAGGGAAATGGTCTAGGATTCATAACAATAACAATAATCGAGCGTCAAAATAAAGCTCAACACAAATGTACTCGTATTACATATAAATATTATAAATCAAAGAGTGATTCATTATTCCAATTATTCTGTACACACTGTTGCCAAAAAATAATTAAACCAATACTGAACATTAAATTTACGGAAATGCCATGCGATTTGGCTGATTTTTTGCCACACGTTCCGTCACTGCATGCTGTTCCCACAGCCAGACCGCTCGTTCTCGCAAAAACCATCGATGTTTGATTTGACGTCTATGTTTGCACTTTCAATCGGCGCTGAAATTTCAATAACGACGTTCATTTGTGGCTTCTTGAATGAGGCGCTTCCGTAAGCCTGTGTGATGATGTTCGACATTTGAAAAGTGAGTGAAGCTATGATTTTTGCTAAATCTGGTCATCCATTTGCCGTTTCGCATTTGTTATGCCATCATCGGGACTAAGCCCTGGCGAATAAAATTACAATCACTCATTTAGCAAGATTGTGGCGTGCTTCAAAAAGCATCTGTCTGCATAAAAATACCAGTCATTTGTCTTTACCGTAGATAGGATAGAATAAATGCATTTGCTTTGCTCCTTGTTGATACAAGATAGAAGCCGTGGTTGAGCTGGCCCAGCGGTTGTTTCTGCTTTATTCCTATCGCTGTTTGTAAAAGCTGAACCATATTTCATGTGACTTCACTCGTTGTTGAGCGAACTATGAATTCAACAGTGATTGCCAGGTCACATTAATATACACCTTACAACCAGCCAATTGATACTCTTGTGTGCTTACATGATGCGCGCAAGCTCATGATGATACGTCCCGGGTGTAAGCCGAGCAGATTACACGATTGATAAATCGCAACCGTGATACCGCCCAGCAGATCAAAGACATCCCGCCGTGGAAAAAACCGCGACCTGACGAGGACCGCTTCGTTGGTGGTTGCAGCTACTGTTGCAAACAATACCTCTCTGTCAGAGGTACTACCCATATTGTTACGCAGATACGCAGCAGCACGCTTCTACACGGGCAGAAATTATTAATGAATGCTAAATACACACTCAAGTGCTGGTGGTCTCCAGTCACAGCCACCGGGGAACAGGAAGAAAAGCTCCACCATCCGGAGAAGAGGTCGACCTTGATCCGACTGATGGCAGAGCTGTCCAATAAATGACCCTGGTTGCGTTGGCCGGTCAGACACACGGGTCGCGTATTGAATCGCTTTTGGGCATGGTGAGTCACCGTTTATTGCCAGTTTGGCAGACTCGACACTGTGGACAGACGCACGGTGATGCTGAATGAAACTATAAGCCATGGTGTCTGTCTGTGCTCGAGACGACGTTAAACAGACTCAATCAGCCAGATATGAATAATGAGCTTAGGACGAACTTGAGTCGAAGATGCTTCACGGGTGTTTTGAGATTAGGAATAGAAGAGGAATTGATATTAGAGCACTTTAGAACAGGAGGTAAATTTTATAGATAGTCTAGATAGATAACCCCAGGATTATGTACTAGAAGAATCTAGTACATGATCTGGGGGTGATTTTGAACGATTTTTCTGCATATATACTTCACGAGAACTTGACGGAACGCTGGTACAAATTTCTGATTGGATTTGTGACGTAGTTACTAGAAGAAACAAGAATATCTATAGCGCGAAGCATAATCCCGAAAAATTGCTTGCAAAATGTATTGAATTCCGTGGGGAGATACCTGGAGAAATTTTTATGGTAAACCTTATTCGTAGCTTCGTTTGAAAAAAAAAAATAGAGTGATATTTAACTAAAATTGTAAGAAATCCACGAAAAGTTATTTACAGCAGGGTTGTTAACGTAAATCAACGATAAACGCCGCTAACGTTGATTTCGCTCTGGATCAACGTCAACGTCGTTGCGTTGATTTCATGGTTGTTAGCGTCAACGAGTTTGCGTTGAATCAACGTCAATGATCAGCGCTAACCAAAGCGTTGATTTGATATTTTGTACAGGTTTCTAGAGAATGCTTCGAAACATCAATAAACAACACGTTTCTCTGCTGATATCCCGTATCCATGAACAATTGATTAAAAAATCTAAGTTCACTGTGCAGAGTAATTATTTGGCTTAGCCTTTTTAAACGTCACAAACTTTGTTCGGAAGCAGTTTCATTATTTGCAAAGATTTTCCAAGCAATATATTGTATCCTCTCATCGTACCAGCCCTCACAGCAATGGGTCTAAATCGTTGCCAGAGATTGGCTTTCTTTGCCTCCATGAAGTACACGGCATCTTTTATTCTACCCAACACACAATCTTTCTTACTTACAAGACTATGGAGCTCTAATCTAAACATCGTTTTCTCACTGAAGCCAACTAAGAGGAAGTCAGTTAACATTCCATAAAAACTCCAATAAGATCACGCATATTTTTTTTCCAAGGACATGTCATGCTTCAGAGTCTAAATTAAAACCGTTGCAAACTGCCCACACATTTTGTAATAATCTGGATCTTATGTTGGTGAATTAATCAGTCATTATTATTACGTAATCTTGCTATTTTGCTACGTAACATTTGCTACTTTTCTACATTTATACTTATTTTCAAAAACATCACATGAGACAAAAGTAATTATTTTTTTTAATTATTTAAATCTTCGTTAACGTTAAAAATAACGAAGTCGTTGTCGTTAAATCAACGCTGTACGTTTGCGTTATCGTAAAACTGATTTTCGAATGAATCAACGCAAGCTTCGTTAACCGTTACTGGTTACGTTAACGAATTAGCGAATCGGCGTTAATTGTTGATTAACGTTAACAACCCTGATTTACAGAAATTTAGAGATATTTTTCGGGGATTATATAATAGATAGATATGAGGAATCGATGTAAGGTCATTCGCATAAAATACTAATGGCTAATCATAATGTTCCATAATTCTCACGGTCGTTGAAGAACATAAATATTGCGTTAACTTTTGATTGATAATCTTTCTTTATGGTAAATCTATTACCCAAACAGTGGATTACAACAAAACTCTATAACAATTATATCAAGATTTGTTACAAATAATAAATTTGGCTTCATTGTTTTTCATGCCTAGTGAAGCGTGACATGGTTTGTGCATGACCCCCAAAATATTATGGCTCGCGTGAAGAACTATTGAGAATATCTATAATGATAATCTTGGGAAACTAACTGTAAGAATTGTTACTAGAAACATCTTTAATCGTTAGAAAAACTAATGGATCCAATCTTCAATGACATTTCTTAATGAATCAATGAATGGTTTCTTAAGAACCGGATGGTACCGTGAGTACCAGGTCCCTACGCACTATTTGTTCATCGATTTCAAGGCGGCATACGACAGTATTGACCGTGTAGAGCTATGGAAGATTATGGACGAGAACAGCTTTCCCGGGAAGCTCACAAGATTGATTAGAGCAACGATGGGCGGTATGCAAAACTGCGTGAAGATCTCGGGCGTACACTCCAGTTCGTTCGAGTCTCCGCGGGGACTACGACAAAGCGACGGACTTTCTTGCCTGTTGTTCAATATTGCACTTGAAGGTGTTATGCGGAGAGTCGGACTTAACAGTCGAGGCACGATTTTCACGAGATCCGGACAATTTGTCTGCTTCGCGGACGACATGGATATTATTGGGAGAAAATTTGAAACGGTGGCAGATTTGTTCACCCGCCTTAAACGTTAGTCGAGAAATACGAAGGCACATCATCAGCGGAAGCCGTGCCTACTATGGGCTCCAGAAGAAACTGCGGTCAAGAAAGATTCACCCCCGCACCAAATGCACGATGTACAAAGTTCTCTATGGGAATGAGACGTGGACTATGCTCGAGGAGGACTTGCAAGCTCTTGGGGTTTTAAAACGCCGAGTGCTAAGGACGATCTTCGGCGGCGTGCAGGATAACGGCGTGTGGTAGTGAAGGATGAATCACGAGCTCGCTCAACTCTACGGTGAACCCAGTATCGTGAAGGTAGCTAAAATTGGAAATATACGCTAGGCAGGGCATGTTGCAAGAATGCCGGACAACAACCCTGTAAACATGGTGTTCGCTACGAATCCGGTCGGAACAAGAAGGCGTGGGGCGCAGCGAGCTAGGTGGATTGACCAAGTGCACCAGGACCTGGAGAGCGTGGGTCGATTAAGGATGGAGAGAAGCGGCCATGAGCCGAGTGAATTGGCGAAATGTTGTTATCAAGATAATTGAATAAATAAATGGTTTCGTAAAAATATTAACGACCAACCCTGTGTATGTTCTACGATTTCGGTGGAATTTCTGGAAGTAATTCATGAGAAGTTTTTGGAACACCCTTAGAGAAGTATTAGAAAATTCTTGAAGAATCTTTGGAGGAAGCTATGGATTAATCTAAGACCAGTTATATCGTGTTATACATAGCACGAATGTGATGGTTTAAGCGATTTCTGAAAGTGCGATTTTACCTACTTGATATTTGATACTTGATGGGCTATAATCCGCTACGTCGAATCTACGCCGAATGGATAATTCTTCTTCACTGGGCTCAGTCCTGAGCAGTCTTCAAAGATCATTATTGCTGCACGGATATTTTGAAAAGCATGCTTTGAAAATATCATTGCTTCGCGTAGGATTCGCGCCTTTTCATTGCAATTGCTCCTGTGCTCACTTGATCAAAAATAATACATCATTGATTCAAATCATTTCAACGCAAATGCATACTCTAGACCTCGAATTCCTAGCCGCGGTAAACATAAAACAACCCCGTGCAAAATTCCAGTTTTCAGCGAGCTTTGTATACTTTGTATACAATTGGAACTTCTTGATTCCCCTTTTGGGAAACCTATCTAAGGGCCTATGTTATCAGTATAGTGAATGAATAAAAGCGTTGAGATCTAATATACTTACCATGGGAGTTAACTTATAATTTATATGAATAATAAAATAAGTTTAAAGATTAGCTCTTTCTACGAAAAAACAGTTCGATGTAAAAAGTTATTTATATTTTTGCTAGTTGAGGCCATTTATTTCACCAGTGTAACTGCAGTATAAACTTATCCTGCCATAACTCAGAAACATATTTTCTATTGGCATGAGGCAATTCATATGTTCAAAAACGTTGCAGGCAAGACTTAACCATGTATGCATAACACAGCGTAACAAAAATGACACTTTCGCGTGTCTCAAGAATCAAATTATGTGTCTCTAGTAGATTTTGGGTCGCTGAATCTGATGCCGTTCTCAGAAATGTTCCAGCACGTCACAATTTTTGGCTACAGGTCGCCAAAGTTGTATAAAACACTGGTTTTATTAATGTTTACATGAAATTTCAAGTATGATTTATCAAACTTTTTTGTGATATAATCTACCAAACATCCTAAATAGGACTTGAACTTTCAATTTAGATACAAATCAGTTGAAATTTTACGATAAAATTTAGGCTAAATCTATTTTTTTCAACATGTCTGCACTGCCCATAACTACAAAACAGTCACATTCGACATTTTTGACAAAATTGAGTTAATACCATGGAGAGTCATCAAATGATAAATACTTTCGATCAACTTACTGAAATCTGTGAGATTGTTCTAGAAAATTCAAAAAAAATACCAAGTTGTTTTGTCACATTGGCAATTGTAACCGCATAACAGTCACATTGAGATTATACATGAGCCTCGTAATGCAGTAGCAACGAAATTTCTATCAGGATTATTTTCTGATGATTCACCAAATATGCGATATGAGTTGCACAAACTTTCAGTCTGAAATAAGCACTTTTGAATTCTTAGTGATTTTTAGAAATTTTAGTGCCCTCCCATACTGCAATAAAATTCAAACTTGGTATCAATTTTACTCAATGCCTACTTTTGTCGAATGTTACAAATATGCAGTTATGGGCAGTGCAGTCTTCATATAAAACTCTTCGTTTCTCTTATATGGCATAATACAATACTTTTCTGAACCACCAAAAAATAACATTTTACCATCGAAAATATTATGAACTTCGTTGATAATTATTGTTCTATTTTAAATTGAGCAAACGAATTGCCGTACAAGTTGGAAAACTTGCATGCAAGTTGGCTAAAACAGTTAAATTTAGCATTTTCAACTGTCAATATCTCAAAAACTAGACGTGCCATGATATATCTGAAAACGGCAATGGACTCAGCAACCCTTAATTTAGTAAATAGCGGTATTTTGGTTCTTGAGACAAAACCGTGTTCCGCAGTGTAATAGAACTTGCTTAACGGATACAATGGACTTAAATAGGGAAACTTTTTTGTCTAATATAGAGTAAGAATAGAGCTGTCAATAATTTGAATTGCTTTGGTTTGGCACCCAGTCTTATGAAATCAGAGGAAATACATTACGCCGGAATGTCGCAAAATAATAAAATTTCTTTTGATTTATTTTTCAACTGGATGCCAAACCAATGTCAATAAAATTAGAATAGAGGTGTGTATAACATGTTTAAACTTCTTTTTTCGTGATGGTAGAAGTTTCACAGGTAATACAAAACATTTTTATTGACATTAAACATGAGATAACATATTGCTAAGTATTGAAATACAATGTGTCTGGTCCAAAAATCACATGCAAATTTGAGACGATCTGCTACAGGGTTGATGCTCCTGTTCGTACATGACGTCAATGTCGTAGGAATGCATATATGATGAAACATCACATCATTATCTTCGGGAAAGACTTTTGGGTCAATCAATTGATACTACACAACAGCTTCATGAGAATCACTATGTTCACGCAAGATAGTTCACCATTTATAGAAGCAAACATTTTATTTGTCAACTGGATAGGTACTGACACGCAGAGTTGTGTTTGATCCTTCGACCTTGACGCTTGCTCCTGCGTGGGCCGGCGATGAGGGCAGGATCAAACATGTCGCGCGTCGGTCGAGTGAAAGTGAAAAAGTGGTGTGATCGCTTAGTTGTGTTTGATCCTTCGACCTTGACGCTTGCTCCTGCGGGGGCCGGCGATGAGGGCAGGATCAAACATGTCGCGCATCGGTCGAGTAAAGTGAAAAAGTGCCGCGTTCGATAAGTTCTTTTTGATCTTTCGACGTTGACGCTTGCTCCTTGGCAGTGCGTCAAGAAAGCCCGAATAGTCGTCAGTTGTTTTCCCTCTCGGGTCGCGCGCCTATTTTCTCTGTGTGTTTTTATATAGCCGAGCAAACGAGTGAAGCTGAAAGTGGATTGTTGCTGCTCAAGGATGACGGATCAATTGGTGAGCTCGTTTCATGCTACTATATCTAATCTATAAAATATGTATGATTGCACCTTTAATTTTCAACAAACTATGAAAGGTTCGTCACTGTGAGTGTCGACATAAACTCTGATTCAAAAATTATTTACGTCCAATTTTTTTTTTCTCAAAACATCTTTTTCCTTTTACTTTTATTTTTGTAATTAGAAAAAAACTTTGAATGGTTCGACACTACGAGTGTAGATTTGCGAAAGGTTCACTTTATTCAACAAACTTTGATAAGTTCGTCACCTCAAGTGTCGGCATAATTTTTCCCTACATAGATATTGTTCACACCAAATGAAAATATTATATTTACATATAAGCATATTTATAGCTCACAAATAATTATTTATCATGGTCTAATCACTTATCAAAGTGAATCCTGTGACCCAACGATCCTTCCCATTAACAAACATCCCTCCCAGTAACCTTTGTGGAGATGCAGAGGCAAACACGGTCTCCAAATAGCAAAGGTTACACACTAACATTCCTTCCCCCAATCCCACCTGACTGCAAGGACGTGGCCGGCGCCGTTATTGACCATGTATAAAAAGAGGCACTGAATTATGCACACTGAAGAAGATTATGGCCAATCCCAGCCGATCTTCTAGTTGATTCTTTGTGCATTTTCACTGACCTCGGTCAATCACGGAATAGCAACCATTGATATGTGTAGTCAGTCTAAGCTAAGCTAAGCTAAGCTAAGCTAAGCTAAGCTGGATAGGTACTGACACGCACTTTGTGACCTCGCGATGAAAAGAAAACATTGTTTTTTGCTAAGCCTACCAACAATTTTTATTATCCTTCTGCAGCGTAGCCCGCTTAGTCCAAGGAGCCACAAATGATTCAGAAAAATGATGCAGTATTTTCACCGAAATGATTCGAGCAAATCATAGCCTTGTTGGACTGAAAAACAAGGATCGTGCATTCTCTTTCTCCTTGTTTTCTAAATCAAAGCAACGCAATGCAAAGGCAATTTTGAAGACTGGTCCTGAGCCAATCGCTTCCAGTCGCCCTGAACGTTAAATGCCCTTAAGTCCTCTTCAACTGCAAAAAGCCAATTTGTGCGCGGCCTACCACAAAGCCGTAGGACTCTCTCGGGTTCTCTACTGAATATTGTTTTTGCTTGTCGTTCTTCCGGCATTCGTATCACGTGACCAGCCCAACGTAGTCTGCCGTGTTTTATGAGCTTGATAATATCCACTTCTTTATATACTTGGTACAACTCATGATTCATGCAACGCCGCCAGATGCCATTATCTTGTTTACCGCCGAATTTTTTTCACAGCACTTTACGCTCAAAAACTCCAAACGCTTTCCGGTCGACCTCTTTTAACGTCTGGGATTCATGGCTGTATAGAGCAACCGGAAAGATTGGTGTCCTATATAGCGCGAATTTTGTTTTCGTCTGCAGGCTACGGGACTTAAGCTGGTTACGGAGCCCGTAAAAAGCCCTAATCGAAGCCGCAAGACGTTTTTTTACCTCGCGGGTAATATCATTATCGTACGTTACTAAAATACCAAGATACACAAATTCTTCCATTATTTCAAATTTTTTACCACCCAGCATTATTTTGTACGCCGAAATGAGGAGCGTTATTCCTCGGTAATTGGCGCACTCTAATCTGTGTCCATTTTTATACAGAGGGCAGATGAGGCCCTCCAGCCGGCTAGCATACAATTCTTCTTCCTCCCATATCCTTAACAGAGTACGGTGCAGAATTTCGTACAGCTGCTCACTATCGTGCTTGAAAAGTTTGGCCGGCAGCTCGTCTTTTCCAGCAGCCTTACAGTTCTTCAACTCCTTGATCGCTCTTCTAACCTCATCTAGCGTCGGGGGCTCCACAGCTTGTCCTTCGTTGCTGGTGGTTAATCTGTTGTCAGACGCGCTCGTGTTTTCTCCGTTCAACAATTGCTCGAAGTGTTCTTTCCACCAATATTTTGTCAGTCAGGAAGTTACCCTCACGGTCATTGTACATGACGGGAGATAGGGCTGTTTTTCTCCGTACGCCATTGACAGTTTCATAAAATCTCCACATATCATTTTGTTCCATGCTGTTTTGCGCCTCAGTAATGATATATTCTTCATACTGCTTTTTCTGATTGCTTCCTTGTACCGCTTTCTATTCTGCCGGGTACCAGACACTAACATACGGCTTCTGGCAACATTCTTTTCATCCGTACATTCTGGCACTCCTCATCAAACCAACCATTTATGGGTCGTTTCTGAGCAGTAGGGCAAAATGGTCCAAAATGCCACTTTAAGGATTTGTGTCGTTTTCTCCTAATGAGATCCACATTTTAACGCCATTCAAAGTCCTAACAGTAACTTTACAATATTTCCTAGCTACCATCATGAAAACATTTCCCAAATTTGAGTTTGTTAACGGGTTTAAATCGTGTAGAAAAGTTGGTTGAAAAATGGGGGTGGTTCAAAATGACCAAATAGATGGGGTAGAATGCCATTTAGTATGGAGAACTACTAGTTAGCAACCATGTTTCTCCATGAGTTTGCTCTGTGGTATGGAAACGCTTATTCCTTTATGAAATCATCGGAAAACCTTAATGTTTAGGCAAAAAAGGGAAAAATGTTGAATTTCACCGTAAAATTGAGGAAAAATCTATAAGTTTATGGCCAAGGGTTGTGGCGGCAACTCTTAGCTAAACATATTTTAACTTCGTTTGGCAAAGAATACAAATTGAAACGATCTAGGAATGATTTAATGACGTGGGCCATTTTACCCCATCAGTGCGTCTTGGACCATGTTCCCCTACCTATCACCTCTCGCGCTGCTGTGCTCATCGCACCGTGGATAGACTCCCACAGATGGTTGAGGTTGTCGGCTACGTTGTATCCCCTTATCCGCTCATCAAGCTTCCGGCGGTACTCGTCTGCTACACCTTCTGTTCACAAGCGATGGATATTGAAATGCAACGGTCGCTGTGTTCTTGTGTTCGCCACGGTAGACAACCGTGCACAGAATAGACTCAAATATGTGTAAAGTGAACATCGGTTCAAATGCCGGTTCGAAAACCGATCCATTTTTACCTCGTATGCAACCGCGGTTGAAATTTTGGTGCAAATCTTCGGTTGCATCCGAGGTTCAGAACAATGGCACAAACGGACAGATAGAAAACAGTTGATATCCACGCTTATCATGTCTTTATGTATGACATAGTACGATCCTTGTTTTTTTTTCATAATTTTACCGCTAAATGTTATTTAAAGTATTCATATAAGTTGATCTTCTTAAATAAAACATTCATCCAAGCCTCAAGGGTCTTGCGATTTGAACCAATAAGTTCCATATATGATCGTAGAAATTTTTATGCGTGGATTTCAACCGTTCCCTGTCTGTCTGCTTGGTGCAATAATTTTAATTTAAGTTTGAACGAAAGTTTGAACCGAAGTACACATGTACCGGGTTCGGTTTGATACACTTGTACAGAAACGAAGCGCGTTTGCGGTTCGACACAAGTTGCAAGGTTCAAACCAAAGTTGCACATCGGTTCTGTTCATGGAAAGACTGGTTATAAGTCTTAGGCCATTGTCATTGGTGGCGGAGTAATGGCTCTCCGTACGGCGAAAAACATTCTCTCTTCCGACCTGAGCGTTGGCATCCCCGATGTTTTGGGCACTCGAGGGCTTGTCGAGACAATCATAAAACGCATCCTTCCTGTCGTCGAGTTTATCGTTTGTCGGTGCATAGAGGTTCTGATCAACCTCTAGAACCTGAAGAATTTGCCCCATATCCTCAATACGCAGATTCGTTCATTAATCGGTTTCCACATCATAGCTCGCTTCATCTGTTTCTCGATCACTATGAATCCGACACCGTGTTCTGCCTTATCGCTGCCACTATGGTAGATGTTGTATTTGAAAGCTGTGTTGGCGACGGGATACACCGCCTAGAATTCACGTTCTCCAGATCAAGGCCATCTTAGGGGTGGTCCATCAATTACGTAAGTGATTATGGGTGGAGGGGGGGTTTGAGATTTCTTACGCGCCATACAAATTATTTGTAATTTTCATACAAAAAATCTTATCATGGGGGAAAGTGTGGGGGGGGGGGGGGGGGGTGGAAAAACCGCCAAAATTGTCTTACGTAATTAATGGACCGCCCTTTACTTCCTGAATAGCAGCCACGCTCACTCCAACCTTCTGCAATTTACGAGCCAAAAGGCTCACCGGGTTCATTTAACGTCCTCACATTCCAGGTACCGAGTTTGCAATCATAGTCTTTATTTCGTTGTCAGGCGTAGCTGACGTGATACAGCATTTCGTACTCAGCCGCTGGATGACAGAACAGACGCTGTTTGAGCCGTACCTCCTTGTGGGACAGACGCTCAAGACGCACCTCCTCACTCTAGCTGATGTCAGAAGGACAACAGTGCTCATGCCCAGATTGCACTTCCAGCTACTAGCTGGTGGTCTTTGTCATCGTTTAACCCGTGGAAGCATGAGGTAGGAACTTGTGAGGACCAGAGCTATGTTGGACGCTCCTTCCTGTTTGTCGGCTCGGTTTCGTTTTTATATGTTCCAAAGGTGTCAATTTCAACCCTCAAGGTTCATATAGTGCAAGTTCGAAGAAAGCGCCCATACCGGCCTAGTACTCAACTAAAAGGATAATCCTCAACTCCTAAATGTAGATCGTATTGCGTACTGAAACTTTGCCGAAGACAGTACTGTGTTATTTATCTATAGTGCATACGAGATATTCAAAAACACCCGTAACTAATGAAGTCCCATAAACCCTTCCATAACGCCCTCCATCCATGAGCGTTCTACAAGCAATTTTTGTCTTACTGTTTTTCTCATGTATGTCACAAAGGCCAGGTATCACGGTTTCGCGCATGTTTTCGTCGCCGGAGATTTTTTTTTTCCTGTTTTCAAACGTCCTACCCAGCAAAGTGCTTCGTAAAGCCCAAGCAGGACAGTTCAGTTTTGCGTCGTCCGATAAATTTGGCTCACGGTTTCGCGCATGTTTTCGTCGCCGGAGATTTTTTTTTCCTGTTTTCAAGCGTCTTGCTGGGTAGTGCTTCGTAAAGCCCAAGCAGGACAGTTCAGTTTTGCGTCGTCCGATAAATTTGGCTCACGGTTTCGCGCATGTTTTCGTCGCCGGAGATTTTTTTTTTCCTGTTTTCAAGCGTCTTGCTGGGTAGTGCTTCGTGAAGCCCAAGCAGGACAGTTCGGTTTTGCGTCGTCCGATAAATTTGGCTCACGGTTTCGCGCATGTTTTCGTCGCCGGAGATTTTTTTTTTCCTGTTTTCAAGCGTCTTGCTGGGTAGTGCTTCGTGAAGCCCAAGCAGGACAGTTCGGTTTTGCGTCGTCCGATAGATTTGGCTCACGGTTTCGCGCGTGTTTTCGGCTCCTAAGATTTTTTTTCTGTTTTGGAGCGTCTTGCTGGGTAGGTATTTGGAAGGCACAAGCAAGACGGTTTGTTTTCGGGACGCCAAGAAGTTTTGCTGTCAGTATCAGTTTTGTGTTCAGTCGAGGATGGATTACCAACTGGTGAGTTCGTTTCATTCTTGTGATAACACATATTTTCTTGAAAGCGTAACTTTTAAGTAATTTTAAAACAAACTTTGTATGGTTCGTGACTATAAGTGTCGGCATTATGTTTTTTTCTTATACAATTTCAATATACATATATTTGTCTCTTTTATACGTTATTAAAAATTATCTTTTGAATTGTTCGACATTGTGAATGTTGACGTATTTTTTAAAACTTGTACCATATCGAGACAAAATGCACAGTATTACTCATATGTAATTTTCAAACAAACTATGTATAGTTCGTCACTACAAGTGTCGGCATTATTCCTGTTTCATATAATTTAAAATATATACATGTAATTTTCAGTTTTCGTCATTAATAAAAACATCTTTTGAATAGAGTAGTGTTTGATCCTTCGACCTTGACACTTGCTCCTGCTGGGGCGGGTGATGAGGGCAGGATCAAATATGTCGCGCGTCGGTAGTGAAGCGGTGAAAAAGTGATCGGTTCGTAAGTAGTGTTTGATCCTTCGACCTTGACGCTTGCTCCTGTGGGGGCGGGCGATGGGGGTAGGATCAAACTTGTCGCGCGTCGTTCGCTCAGAGAAATGAAAAAGCGCCGCGGATCGCTAGTAGTGTTTGATCTATTGATCGCGTCGCTTGCTCTTGCGTGGGCGAGTGACGAACACTTGTTCGGCGTTTAATGCGATTATCGAATTATTTCGCGAATCCGGTTAGGCGTGATTATATCATGGCTCGCATCACCAAACATTGGTGACTCCCAGATCTTTACCTTATCCCACTAACCCAATATCCTCTCCATGACAACCGTGGAGATGCAGAGGTGATCTCGGTCTCTAGTAACAACGGTAGTCACACTAACATTCCTTCCCTTCCCCGATGACCGTAAGGACGTGGCCGGCGCCGTTATTGACTTTTAAATTTGAGGTCTCGATTTGTGCACATTGAAGAATGGTAAGCTAATCCCAAGCCCCATTCATTAATTCCCTGTGCAACTTCGATTGTTCTGGTCAATCACGGAGTAGCAACTACGAATTGTACGGTCATCTATGCTTATGCTTATGCTTATGCTTATGTATGTCACAAAGGCCAGGTATGCGTATCTGGAAAGTTTGGGAACCTATGAGGTGCACAAATCAGTTGCGTTTTTATGCAGAGACGTACTTTTTGTAGCACGCCACGATCTTGATTAATGAGTGATTGTAATTTTATTCGCCAGGGCTTAAATCAGATGATGGCATAACAAATGCGAAGCGGCAAAAGGATGACCAGATTTAGCATAAATCATAGCTTCACTCGCTACTTAAATGTCGAACATCATCAAACTGACTTACGGAAGCGCTCCAATCAAGAAGCCACAAATGACGTCAAATCAAACATCGATGTTTTTTGGGAGAACGTGCGCTCTGTTGAAAACGCATGCAGTGACGAAACTTGTAGCAGACAAATCTGTTGATTCACAAGGCATTTCCGTATATTTATTGTTCAGTTTCTGTTCATTTTTTTTTTTTGCAAGTATGGAGATTACACATCATTGACAAAATACAGAATACAAACGGTCAAAAAGATTTCGGTGAATTTTTATTTTTCGTTCCGATTGTAAATCAAAAATATCTCAATTATGTTGGACCACATACAATTGAACTTCGAATGTTGTACAACAACATTCTTCAATTTTATGAATAGAAATTTGTCACGGTCACCATTTCCACCTCGCACCATGGCAAACCGAGCAACGATCTCACTCGTATTGAAAAAGTTACATTTGAAATATAAATGTTTTGATCTATCGTGTCCCATCTGTCGTGACACAGTTTGTTGATGCCGCTTTGAGCGGCGACACCTCGTTCCAAGTCGTAGTAATAGCAACGGAGCGACACGGTCACTGGAGAAAGGTGAGGGGCGTCACCCCTTTTAACGCTAGTGGGATCAGTAAACGACCGTGGAAAATTGCTAATATGAGGGATGGGCTCCTTCACTCCTCGTGCGATGTGTTGATGTTGTGATCTTACACGGATGAAGCGGAAATTGTGAAGAGCAAGGTCAATAACGTTTATTGGAGGAGGTTTTCCCTACGTTTAGTGTGAATAGTTTTTTAAATTGTTGAATGGCACGGGGTTTAAAAGATGTAAATCTTTTTCACATTTCAAAGTTTTTAAGAATGATAAAGATTTAACTATTTAGAACATGATTTTTTATGAGATTATAGACATTTAAACTCGATAATTTCAGTTTTAAATTTTCTCACATGAGAAAAAGGTGACAATCACAAATCGCCACATAAATCAATTTACCGCGCCTTCTGCTGCCGCAATCTGCTACTGCAATCTCCTTCTCCCATCTCCAGCCGAGAAAATTGATTTTTGATGAATTCCATGTCATTCAATCCCCACCAGGAGAGGAGAAGACGTTTGCTCCGTTTTCTCCACCAAAAGAAGAATGTGTTTTATCATTTTCGCCGATAACACACCGGGTTTGCCGGGAATGGAGAAATGATATGCAAAAATATTCATAGTCACAGAGTTACACTGCCGCCTGTTACTGCACGACAAGACGCCACCGAGCACGCACTCAGCCACTGACAAATGTTCTTCTCCTTGCAGAGGCCCATGTGTGCAAGAAATCACATTCATCAAACGCCCTTGTCGGCCCCTCTAGCTTAGTGTGGCCTCCGCCATTTCTCACAGGGGCATGTCATCGCGCTACTTGGAGATTGAACTGCTGCTGGCTGACATTGCTCTCATGATGATGGCCTCCCCCATCAAGGCCCTCATCTATCCTGACGCGTCGAAAACGGAAAGAATACACCCTTAGCTGACGGGGCGACGCAGTAAGACAGCAGCGTCGTCGCCACCATCAGCAGCAATCGTTTATGCAAGTTATGCTGTAATCATATTTGAATTATTGTATTCATGAATATTTGCTCCGACGCCCATCCATATTTAACCGTCCATATAATCGGAATGGAATTTATATCGTCCTGCTTCCCTTGGGTTACCAATTGATTTATTCCCATTCAAGATTTCTCCAATTTCCCGCCCAGCTCATACATTATGTTTGGCGCCCACCCTTTCATGCAGTCTGCATGTGTATGGCAAGAAAAATCTGTAAAATCTTTGCTTTTTCTTTGTGGTTGGTTGTAAAACTAAGAGGAAATATAAGGAGCCAATGTCAACGTTGGAGGACGACCCTTCTACGCTCTGTAGGTTAGAAGGAAGTAGCCGTAGATTTTCACGGTTGGACTGGGAACAAGTGCACCACGATGCCATCGTCGTTTGTCCTTCTCAAGTGCAATATGTTTATGGATGATGGTAAACATTTTTATGTGATTGGCTGTAAAAAAGTTTTCCCATATCCTAGAGGAAAAGTTGAGTGTGTGTGGTTGGACTTTTGTTCTAAAAGAAGAGGTTTCTCTTCTTTTTTGGGACGGCTAATGATGGACACTATTTGCAAAGAAAACGGTTGCCTCAATCGTTTATGACCACTTGCTTTGTGTAAACAAAGAGATTTTGCGTAAGTAATTGCAATCTTATTTTTTTTTGTTAGTTTCTAGTATTCCGTTCATCTAATCGATTCGCTAGTATTTTATCGTACCTATTTGTACCACTCAACTTTTATTCCATACTCTATCTTACTCTAACACCTCTACAAGTATACAGTTTGTTTCTAAGTATATTGTATTTCTGATAACCGGACTCGTTTTCATCGTTTCAGTCCTTATTGGTCCAATGAGCACCGAAATGTTGGAAAAAGTAACCATACAGTTGTAACTAATACGTTTGTCTTTATTTAGGTGGCTTTTCGTCCATGGCGAGTTTGCCTCTCAATATGATACAGTTGTTTTAAATTGTCAAAATATAGTGAAAAGCCTGTAAAACTTCTAAGGTTCAAAGAGCTCTTCCATAATAGCCTTATGACAATGCAAATTTATTAAAAACGTCGAAATATTTTCTTCATGACACTTTGAATCATCCTCTTACATTTTTTTCTCTTCCTAATTAACTTCAAGTACGATGCCGGTACTATCATTGATTCAATAAGAATGCATGCCTATCGGAACATGCATAGTGTATTGAGTGTATTTTTCCAACCTCAAGAATGATGCTTCTTCAACTCGAAATTCCCCTAGCTTAATGTGTCTTGGAAAAGGTTATAAGTCATTAGCTAAAGATAAAAAACAATTAGAAATACAGTGTGACATCCGCTTGTCTATACATTTTCTGACCCCGAAGAGTTTTTTATGGTTGTATTGTGATTTCCAACTTTTTCATAATGGCGCACAGTGGGACGGAATCAAAAAAAGTGGGACATGTGTGTTTGTGCTGAAACTATTGAGTTTAGCGTTTCGACGTGTTGTACAAAGTTTCATCATTTGTTGAGTACTTCGTTTAAACACTGAAAAAATTTCACTTGAGGTGATAAACACTGAGAAAAAAAGCCTTTTTATTTACTGTCAAAATTGAAAACTGTCTTAGAAAGTATTGTAGGCGGCATCATTTCATGAAAGTTTGTTGAAGACGGGAAAGCTCTATCTCTTACACTGACGAAATTATGGGGTAATTAGGGGGTAATAGATGGGTACCCCCTTGAAACTCATATTTTTTCCATAACTTCTAAATTTGAATTTCTGCATTTTTACAACATTCTACAATGTTAAAGGTGCTGTAAAAAACACATTTTTGCCAAAGACACTGAAGCGCTAGCTCTTCATTTTGAAGATTAACGAACGATTTTCTGATTTTTAACATCAAATTTAAGTGTGAATATCTTGTAAAGTTGCAAGTAGTAGCAACTACTCTAAGCATCATGCTGTTCCTTAACACATACGTTTTTAATATATGCACAAATAATTGCAGGGTCAAGCGGGATCCATAGCAGTTTGTTTATTTGAAAATTGTATTGCCTATAAATGAATATATTTTTTATTTATTCGGTATATTTTTTTAGTTTTGTTTTTATTTTGTCATGAAATTATTAATGTTTGTCCATTTTGAGCGATGATAAAACGTTATTTTTTCAGTTTTTGTCGAAAGTTGAACAGCTATAATTTTAAGGTAATATTTATTTTTCCGTGTATCTGACAACTTTTTTTACAAGTGAATCAAAGTGTCATATGCCGCCATAATCTTCAACTGTAATAATTTGATTGTATATACTAAAATCTCAGTTATAAAAAATAATTGAATTGCACTCCTGAGAACATTAACCTTCGGGCTGTCGCGCTGTTGTACTTTGTACAACAGTTGTGATTTATATGCTATCATTTTGCAACAAAGACATCTATCGACACCAAACCAAAATGTATTCCTCAAGAATCATCTTAAGAACAATACTCGACAGTTTTGTATTTACAGTATGATTCTTTATAATACGGTAAAATCAACAAATGTACATGAAAGTCGCATATTAATGAACGCACTATGTACGGTTCGAGGAAACCACAGTTTGAAATAGTCATATCTCAAAATCCAGATAATATAGAAACTTGGGGTCTTTAGTGAAGTTGTTCTGGAGGTGAAGCGCTATCTGATGGTACCTCATGAAAGATATCTAAGGATCATGACCATTTAGAAGGATGTCGTCTTCGGCAAAGTTGTTAAGTAAGTTAAGGACTATCATTTCGCTAGTGAGCATGAAACTTTTGTTTGCAGATATCTCAGGAGCCTGACCACTTAGAAAGATAGTGTCTTTGGCAAAGCAGTTCAGAAGCTCAAGGGGTATCATTAATTGAGCCAAGAAATAGGATATTTTGCCACCAGGCGGCGCTAGCAAGTATGAAATTTCTCGAACTTTAAGGATTAAACAAAGAATTTGAGCTACTGAACAATTTTGCCGAAGACGCCAGCTTTCTAAGTGATCAGGCTCCTGACATATTTGCGAAACAAATGTTTTATGCTCACTAGCGCCACCTAGTGGCAATACTTTGAATCAACTAACTCAAACAATGATAGTCCTTAAGTTACCGAACAACTTTGCCGAAGACGCCATCTTTCTAAGTGGTCAGAATCATGAGATCTGAGAAATACAAGTTTTATGCTCACTAGCGCCGCCTAGTGGCAAAATCCCGAATTTCTTGGCTATAATAATGATAGCCCTTAAGCCACTAAACAATTTTACCGAAGACGTCATCTTTCTAAGTGGTCAGACTCCTGGGATATTCGCAAAACCAAGGGTGTTGTACAAAGTACACAACGCGCGACTACTCGCGTTACAAAAATTCGCGCGACGACTGAAAGGTAAAAACATAGGAAGATACACATATGTTTTGATAGCTATCAATGACTTCGCATAGATATACAGCCAAACCTTATTTTAACGCCCCTAACTGGGAGAGCGCAAAAAAAAAATTGGAGCGTTAAAAGAGGGAGCGTAAGTTGGAATTCGGAGCGTAAAAAGAATTAGCAGCCAGAAAAAGCATTTCGTTTGTTCCCAAGGGGTTTTGCGAAAAGGTGGAGTTTATCCGTGGTTCTTCTCAAGGAACCGTCATGCAATATGGGTATATTTGGAACGGGACCGATAAGTAGATGACAAAAATCGATGTCTGACGCCATTTTGGAATCCAAAATTGGGTCTTCTGGTTTGTGAAAATCACTTGGAACCCATGCAATATGGGAACAGTAATACCTCGATATAACGTAACTCGATTTTTGTTTCCATTACGTTATATCGAGGTTACGTTATACCATTGCATTTTTTTTCTAAATTTCGTTTATCATGTATTTTTTTGGAAAATGAATGTAAAATTGATATTATTAACTTAGCCGGTATTTTCAATCATTCTCACATATTTTTGAATATTTTTCCCTGTTTAGCCTTTTTGTTTTTTTTTTTAATATTTTTATATTATTAAATCTGTTATGGTAATCTTTAAAGAAATGTTCTTCGGAAAAGTTTTGGATGAATTCTTTGAACACTTTGAAAAACTCTGAAAGAAATCCATAGATGAGATCTTTCAGAAATCTATAACGAAGTTTATGCTGAGCAGTTTATAAACATTCATTGCAGGCAGTTATGGAATTTCACGAGTTTTATTATGAGAAATTCATAGTAAAATTCTAAAAACAAATCCTTTATAAATCTTGGAAGAATTTAAGAATAAATTTCCCACAAAATCTTAAATACAATGAATATGATTATTGATTAAGAAATTACTAGAAAAACTTTTCAAAATCGGAACTTTTTTTTAGGAAGATGGATTGTTCTCTAAAAAGGGTCACTGGAAGAGTTCATGAAAAATTGCTGGAATAATTTACGAATCTCTGGACAGAAATACCTACAGAAACTCTGGGAAAAATATAGGTATCGTTGGCTCAATGGTCTGAACAATTCATAGCAGACTGCATTTTATGTTCTGGATAAATTATGTTCTGATATCTTGATTCTTGATCTAAGGCACAGACGAATTTAAAGATGTATTAAGGAAACTGTTGAAGAATCCAGAATTCACAAGAAAGAGCTCTTGGACATGTTCTGGAGAAATTCCTGGAGGAATATTTAAATCATTTCTTGGTTTCTTGGAGAAATTCCTAAGGATTCAGGATGGGAATCCGTCGATTCAATACTGATCAAAAGTTCCTAGGAACTCTTGGAGGAATCTCAGACCTAGGCCTCACTTTGGAAAAAAATCCAATGGAATCCCTAGAACCATTTCTGAAGAAAATCTCAGAAAGCTTTTATACATGAATATTGGGAGGGTAAACTAGTAGATTTTCTGGGAGATCCCTGTTGGAATTATAATATGTTTTAAGTTTTATACATAATTATCAGGAGGGTTCAAGATGAATCCTCGGAAAAAAATATTGTAGGAATCTCTGAAGGCACTCTCGGAATGATTCTAGTTGAAATCCTTGGATAATTTCCAGGAGAAACATCAAATTCTTTTAGAAATCATTTGAAGAATATCTGTAGAAATTCCGAAAGCTATATCCAACTATTTCCTAAAGCATTTTTAATATAATTATTTTCAAATAAACGTTAAATGGATCGGCGATGGCGGCTTGACCCAGCGACGCAAAAGTCTAATCTGAGTTTGATCTAGTGTTTCTGAATGCATAGTCTAAATCAATAATTATTGATGCTTTCTTAGAAAACATAAGTGAGAAGCAGTCTTGTGTCCGGTAGGAGTGTAGATGTCACAAAAATGAAGAAAATGATGTTTACAAATGTACAGCAATGACAAAATGTTGGTATGACCTTTGAGCTTATAGCTCACTCGATACAGATTCATTACTGCATTCAGTGATAGTAAACGTTTGCATTGCTCCAATTTGGTATTGGTTGGTGATTGAATCTTGAAGAATGTTTGTTTTAGTTCATGTTTATAACAAAAATTGGAAAATAAATGGGAATAAAAACAAAATTACTTTATATCGAGGTATGACTGTATTTCTGGAAAGTGTCCGATGAGAGTAGATAAATAACGGAAATCGATGTCTGACGCCATTGGAATCCACAATGGCGACTTCCGGTTTGTGAAAGCACTTGAAACCCATGCAATATGGGTATTTTTGGAACGAGTCAGATGAGTAGATGGTGGAAATCGGTCCCGTTCCAAAAGTACCAGCATTTCATGTGTTTCAAGTCATTTTCACAAACCGGAAGTCGCCATCTTGGATTCATAAATGACGTCAGACATCGATTTCCGGCATCTACTTATCGGCAGGAGTGTAAGTTGGAATTTTTTGAGCGTTAAAGGAAGGAGCGTTATTTGGAATATCGAGCGTATAAAGAGGGAGCGTAAGTTGGAATTTAGAGCAGGGCCAGAGATCGTTGTATTGTATATTTCAAATGATTATGATTAGGCTTCATTTCACCACATTCACTTCCCAACTGAACATCAAATATTGTAATAGCTTATTTTCAAAATTAATTGTACCGTACTTCAATATATGTTTTTGTTTATTTTTTTACAGGTTTGTCCAGGGGCCAATTAGAACAAGCACATATATACATATACAGATAGACATTTTTTCGAATAATCGTGAGTAGCAACCGTTATGATATACAGTTGACCTGCATTTGTCGATTGTGCTACTTTTCCCCGAATGTCGGTAAATCTCGTAAGAACCGCCAATCAAACAAGGAAGGGTTCATATCAGATAACCAGTAAGTTCACTCCCCTGAAATGTATAAAGTTATGACAAATATGAGTGCCAAAAATATTTCGGGGAAGTGGACTATTCGGGGAAACGGGATGTTCGGGGAACTGGCATTCGGGGAACTGACATTCGGGGAAAAGTAGCACAACCGCATTTGTCAGCTCCCGGTCAATCAAAAGATAAAAAAAATCAGTGTGTTCTGGCCCTAGTGGCCATAGCGGTTGTAGGACATTTCCCAGAAAGCCAAACCCCAGAACGACATTCCCCAGAATGACGTTCCCCAGAATCCCATTCCCCAGAATGGGACATTCCCCAGAAATCCATTCCCCAGAATGGGACATTCCCCAGAATAGGACATTCCCCAGAATCGTTTTTATACGTATTAGAAGAGTGGAGAACGATAATATTAGTTTTATTTTGTCGTTGAAAAAATGTGCCTACTGAATTTATTCGAGTTCCCAGAAGCTTCGAATATCTGACACAGGCGTCAATTCACCCAATATATTACACAAAAAAAATCTGTCCCTGGAATCATGAATATCCATGTTCATGGTCTGATTTTATATGGAAAAGAGTGCTATGAATTTGCATATTCATGATTTTGTGAATAATTTCAGGAACACATTTTTACCCGTGTATTTGGTAAAAATCATTATTATGGATCTCAAGCAAATAAAACCGGAATGGAGTCCAAAAAACATTTTAAAAGGAGAATGTTTGCTTCCCTTTTCTTAGGCAAACCATCTAAGGGACTGTTTATAAACCACTTGGTCATCTATGGGGGTGCATGGTTTGGCCATAGACCACGGCCCATACAAATTTCAAAATGTTTGTTCGGACAAAAGACGAAAGAAGGGGGTAGGAGGGGGTTTGAAAATCCAAAATAAATGAGTACGTGGCTCACCAACCAAAGTCTTAAGGGAAAAATACTGTTTAACAATTTTACATTTGGCTAACATAATTGCGCAATTGTCGTTTCCCTGAACATCATTTCCCCCAATGCCAGTTCACCTAATGACTCATTTCCCCAAAAGGCACCCGAATGAATCGTTTTCCCAAAAAGTAATGCAGTTCTATATAGAATAGTCTTTCGGGACTGGGTGCTGAACTTGAAAGAATGATAAGCAATTAAAAGAAGATAATATAGATTATAAGGTTATCCTCGCTTAAATATGTAAGTACATCTAGCCAAAAATACCGATGATGGTGAAACTCGAAAGAACCGCAAATCAAGCAAAGAAGGGTGCATATCAGATGACAGGTTCGTTCACCTTCAAGGCGGTATTATGACAGTTATGACAATTATACTGCCCATAACTGCATGTCTGTCACAGTCGAAATTTTTGACAATTTCGAGTTAATACCGGGGAAAGTCATCAAATGATAAATATTTTCATTCAACATACTCAAATCACTCTTGGCACTTTTGAGTTCTTGGCAATTTTAGTTTCGTCCCATACCTACTGCCATAAAATGCACACTTGGTATTCCATTTAGGGTAGGTGTACCAGTTATGGACATAGTGGTTCCCTATTTCGCCATACGTGATAACTTTAATGTCTTCAAATTTTGAAAAATTTTGTGCGTTGTAGTAGTTAGATTTAAGATATATTTTGATGTTAAAACATTCAAAAAGATTTAAAATGTAAAAGCTATCAAAATTTCAAGCATGGCCAAATAGGGAACCACTATGGCCATAACTGGTACACTTTCCCTACTCAATGCCTACTTTTGTCGAATGTTACATACATGCAGTTATGGGCAGTATGAGAGCTAAAAACCTTTCGGGAAACAGAGTGTTCGGGGCACTGACATTATTGGAACTGGCGTTCGTGGAAACGAAATTCGGGGAACTGACATTCGGAAAAAAGTAGCACAACCGTTTAAAATAAGCTGCTCTGACTATGTTTTATGATCTAATTATTACAGTGGTCACCAAAGTGCGGCCCGCGGGCCGCATGCGGCCCTCGAGAAGGTTTTGTGCGGCCCGCGTAAGGATTTTGAATAGTTGTGTGATGTGGCCCGCAAGCTGTAATTACTTGGTGACCGGGGTTATATTAGATTGTTTTATCAACTAAATTTTCGGAACTAGTCTTTCATTTCAGTCTGCATCTGCGTTGTCCACGTTGAAAACTCTAATAATTATCTGGAATTTGCAAATAAACCTTTATATATCATCTCAGGAACAGCTTTCAATCTGTCGAAGGCCCTATGCGTCCAATTTCGAAATTATCTGGAATCTACAAACAAAACTTTGGTAGTCTGAGGGCTGCATATTTTTTTCGAATCTCCAATTATTGGTTGGCTTTACGAAAACTGTTGCTTTCCTCTTCTTGATGTCTTTTAAATTCTATCGAAAAAACGTTTTTCCTAAGTTGCATGGGCGCTGAAATTCAATAAGCAATTCCGGTGTCCAGACTTAGGCGATAGTATTGAGAGATATTGAAAGTTGCGGGTACTTCAGGATAATCCAGATGTTTGTTCTCTTCCATAGTTTCTAATGGGAAGAGCCTGAGAAAACCCAAAGATTTCATATTTATGTTCATACTGTATATCCCGCCAACAATGTAGATCTCAGCATTTACATGACATTCTGTCGGTGTCTTCTGGGTGATTATTCCAAATTGTCTGAATGATTGTGGAATGATCACTAGTGTGGGAAAAAATTCAGCTTCACATTTCAGTCCACCTTTTGAATTGTTTTGGGTTCTATATCAACTATGTAATATTTCAGCTCGATCGGTGAAAATATAATTTGGCGCAAGACGTTCAGTGTTAGTGTGGGATTTACTATGGGGAAATTTACGTTTGCAAAGAAAAATCGCAAAAGATCACCCTTTGCCCTCTATAAAAATTCTGGACACAAATCTAGATCGGTATTTCTACGATGAAGAATAGACCACGGAACAAGCCGACACTTGTGAAGAGCTATCTCGATTATTTTTCAAGTTTAGGACGTTTTTCGCTCAAAAATAAATGATTTTCAATATTCAATTGATCTCTTTAGATAATAAAGGCATAGTTTGCTCACCATAGGCAGAGAAAATATCTAGTCTTTCTAATGGCATCAAAAGAATCGTTTGCGCCTTTCAGAGATATCAAAATTTGAAAAAAAAAAATGGTTTTTTAAAGGAAAATCTCTGATGTCTCTGCAACCATAAGAGATAGAACCTTAGTTTCTTCGGGAAAAAGTTGTGCAATAAAAGGTTCTTAATGTGCTCGGATTAAAGTTTTGCGAGAAATTATCCTACAAATAGTGAAGAAATTTTTGAATAACTGTGAAAACGTACAAGTGTTTCCAAGATCTTTCGCACGAGATTTTTTCGTGCAACACACGGTAACGATATTTTTTGCAATCTCATTGGAAGCCGTTCATATTTTGTGGCCCGCGATGTGTTTCAAGAGCATTTAGGTGGCCCGCATTATCTGTTAGGCTGAGGACCACTGATCTAATTTGACCCAATATTGGATGTTTGTTTTGTTTTCATCGTTATTCTTCCTTCTTTCGAAATTGGCTGTTCTTTCTAACTGTATTTTTGAAGGGTGATTTATATTAGCCTAATATTCTTCATATGTACAAAATATGTTTTTTTTTTCTTTCATAGCATATTCTCCCTTCTTTTGAACTTATGCTGTTCTTCCTAGGTTTATTGTCTTCGTATTTATGTAGATTAATGAATCACAATTACACTAGAAAATTTCTCTTGTCTTTTATAATTTCGTTTTACAGCAAAACTTAATAGCTACAAAATATCGTAGTATGTATGCACTAGGGCCATATTATGTAGATATAATAAACTACTGTAAAAATTTGAACAGATCCCTTCAACTGTAAGGAGGGGCTAAACGAGCTTGAAGTTTGTAAGGAGAAAAACGTCAAAATATATAAAAATCGTCCAAATGGTTCCAGTTTTTCAGTTAAATGTATTCACTATTTACTATTTACAATTTACCTCGATTTTAACAGCCCAAAAATCTCTTATTATTTTTTTTCTGGGGAATGGATTTCTGGGGAATGTCATTCTGGGGAACGTCATTCTGGGAAATGCCGTACAATCGGCCATAGCTATATAAGCACAGCCATTTAATAAAAACCATGCTGAGGGTCTTGGGTTCGAATCCCGCTGATCGGTGATCTTTTCACAATGGAAATTTTCTCGAATTGATTGATCGGAGATTTTTTTGAGTTTGCTAATCGATATATTGGATTATTGATACATGAAATCGTTGAAACCATCGCGAAGTGGGAAAATTTTGACCCAAAATGGCACCTATTTCGTGCGGCTTATTGCGGCCAGTGCTGTTAAATCTCAAAATTTTTGAAAATTTAAAATGCTTATAGCACTTTTCCAAGCGAAATATCGCATCAACAAATATTGCCAACCGATAGTAATTTGGAAAAAGTCATCGGGAAAAACATTTTTCGATGACTTTTTTCACGGGAAGGGATGATATTAGCAATATTCAATTGTCAAAGTCACGTGATATTCATGACATTTAACAGCTCTGATTGCGGCTCTCGAAAATTTACATGCAGAGCTACTTGGGCACTTCCATGATTTTCTTTGGTATGGGTGGTTTTTCTTGACCTTCAATAGGAGCACTTCAATACGATGCATATTGTGGCCACATGTGAGCTCAGTAGCTTTCAAAAAACCCCACTGCCGAAGTAAATCAAAAGTGCCAAGAATTGGGTCCGGCTCCCTATTCCTTATAAAAACGTCAAAGAATCGAATAACGACAATTTCCTTCATTGGATTGTTTTTTTAAAAGCTCGTATTGCTCAATCAATAGTAACCGATTGCGGCTAAATATATTTTTCAAATGCAGTATAATCTGTTATTGTCAGTTTGGTGTTTCCTGTTCAATTTGCTGCAGCTATCATTTTCCCGAGCATTTGAATCCCCTCGGGAGAGGACACCGACCGTGAGAAGTGGAATCCTGTCGTTGTCCATTTTCCTTATGCACATTCTTAAAGACAATTGAAAAACTTGCATCTTACCTTCCGATGACGAAAAAACAGACGCATCTCCCTTAAAAAGACACGCCAAGATTTATTGCCGGTGGTTAACCGCAGTTGCCGTCAGCCGGTCATTGTCCAAAAGTGGGTTAAACAAGTAGCCGGTGAACCGCGACCGATTGGATGGATCTCGTTGTTGTCTCGATTGTAATCACGTAAAAGGAAACCAGACCTCGTTTCCACCGCCGCCGCCACCACCTCACTGGTGGTGATGTGTGAAATACTGGCCAATGGCGTTAATAAATTAATAAATTGATCGCGGCTGGGGTCAACTTTGGACGGCCTGTGACCATTTCTGTCCCGTCAACAGACAGACGCACTATTTTTAGACTGTGTATTACAAATGGTACGCAATTTGTAGCAAGTGTCCGGACAGACGGGGCAACCTTCATCCAGGTCTCGCCATTCGATTCAAGTTTGAATCGTTGAATATCACTTGTCTCTACCATTGGCTGTCTGGTCTTGGCCCTGTTGATGATATACAATGGGACCATTTCAGATAATACGACCAAAACCTCTAAGCATAATTTTTAACCTGGAAAGGTCTAACAACTTATTTTAAAGATACATTTACGCTACTCTAAATTCTTTTTGAATACGAAGTCAAAGCTTATAAATAATTAGAAACTGCCATTCTACAACTCTGTTGAGAACATTAATCCTAATTTTGTTTGCTTTGAAGTTTCTTCTGGCTTAATCTTAAAATAATTTGGTACTAAGATGTAGACAACATTTTGAACAAATCTTTCAAAGACACCGCTAAAATACCATCTAATACCCCTTAGAGGTTTTGATCGCCTTTTTCAGAAAGCATCCCATTGTGCGACGGCGGTACGGTTTTAATGGGATAAAAATCCTTTTTCATCAGTCCATATCGAACGAGAAGCGTGCGATGACCGCGCTGACAACAATTGATACGGCACTTTTTTGTTCCCCCGATCAATTGGCAACATACCTATAACTATGTTTGTATTCCGAGTGGGTTACGACGCTTTTTTTTGCAGTTTCATTGAGGAAATTCGAACAATGGGCAGTGCCCATAAACAGGGAGCACGATTAATTGCGACAGCTAATGTCACAATAAATTGTGGTAATTTATCTGCGTGCTGAGAGTGAGTTCAGATTTTTGCTTCCGATTTGTGCGTATCATGGAATGATGTTTTGATTCGTTTTCTTTGATAGGATAGGAAAGGAAACTGGTGGGGATTTTTTTTATTACCGTACGGGTTTGGGCCGAAGGGTCTCAGATTTTCATGAAACTTTTTCCACAGGCAGGGCTCATGGATATATGAATAAAAAAAATTGAGAAAAATTCAGGGTCGCCTATTTTTCCGGAAAACTCAGGTGGAAATTTTTTGTTTTCCCTTGACACTACTTACTTTGAAAAATCATAACTCAAGAACGAAGCATCGTAAAAAACAAGGTTTTTATATGAATATTTAAGCAAATTTTCTCAAAAATCCAAAAAAATATGAACTGGAAAAAGTTTTCCACAAAATTTTCCACCGTTGGGAAAATTTGTAAAGAAAAGCCGGAAAAACTATGCCCGAACTCGTGGAAAATTTTCAAAAAAATATTTTCGAGAAGGTAATTTTATAAGCTTTTATCACTGAAATTTTTGGAATGCACTTTTTTTTCGTTTTTGAGTTATGGCCAATTTTGTGAAAAATGTACAGATGTGCCATATAAGACTTTTCTTTGAAAAATCATAACTCAAGAACGAAACATTATAGAAACAAAGTTTTTATATGAAAATTTAAACAAATTTTTGCAGAAATCCAAAAAAAAATATGAACTGGAAAAAGTTTTCCACAAAATTTTCCACCGTTGGGGAAATTCATAAAGAAAAGCTGGAAAATCTATGCCCGAACTCGCGGAAATTTTTTGAAAACATATTTCTAAGAAAGAAACTTTATAAACTTCAATTCTGGTAACTTTTACGATGTACTTTTCTTTAGTTCCTGATCTATGGTCAATTTTGTAAAAAATGCAAAGATTTGTCATACATGCCTTTTCGTTTAAAAATCATGACTCAAGACTCATCATGACTTGTCGAACCGGATTCAAATTATCTCAAAAATATGAAATTTTTGAAATGGAATCAGTTTCCCAGGACATTTTTCACTGTTTATGAAAACAAATAATGAAAACCCGATAAGCTATTCCAGCTTTCAAACAAAGTATATTTGAAAAGAGCGATCAATAAGATCGAATCCTACAATATTTTTCAATACGCTCATTTTTTGTTCCTAAAACATGATCAAATATTGCTAGGATGAGCTGTTTGAACCATATATTTACAAATTTATAAGTTCATAAACAAAATTTCTTAAGAACGAAACTACATAGAAACAAAGTTTTCTTCAATCAGAATGTAGGCAATTTTTTCCTGTTAGGTAACTACAAAATTGACAGTTAAATAAATGGGTAGACAATATGACAAATAGGTATTTACCAATTCAAGTTTAAAGCGTTGAAATGGCTTGAGAATCATAAGTTTACCAAAAACTAACAAAGAGCAGTGAGAAAGTGCAAGTAGCTGTATACTCCTCATTATTAATTTTTGGAAAGTGAAAAAAGTTTTACCGAAGCTGTTGAAATGGACAAAGTTCAATATTACGAATACAATTCTTTATGCTGTAACCCCTTCGGACTGGACGGCCACAAATCAGTAAGGACAAATCTACGATCGATCAGCCAAGGCCTTATCAGTAAGCTTCATTCGAATGGAGTTCGGTGGATTACGGAAAAGATGAAAATTTGCGTGAAGTGCTCCATTACCGGTTCGACAAGTCATGATGAGTCTTGAGTCATGATTTTTAAACGAAAAGGCATGTATGGCAAATCTTTGCATTTTTTACAAAATTGACCATAACTCAGGAACACAAAAAAAGTACATCCTAAAAGTTACTAGAATTGAAGTTTATAAAGATTCCTTCTCAAAAATATTTTAATAAAAGTTTCCCGCGAGTTCGGGCAAGAATTTCCCTAACGGTGGAAAATTTTGTGGAAAACTTTTTCCAGTTCATATTTTTTTTGGATTTCTGAGAAAATTTGCTTAAATTTTTATATAAAAACTTTGTTTCTACAGTGTTTCGTTCTTGAGTTATGATTTTTCAAAGAAAAGTCTTATATGGCACATCTGGACATTTTTCACAAAATTGGCCATAACTCAAAAACGAAAAAAAAGTGCATTCCAAAAATTTCAGTGATTAAAGCTTATAAAATTACCTTCTCGAAAATATTTTTTTGAAAATTTTCCACGAGTTCGGGCATAGTTTTTTCGGCTTTTCTTTACGAATTTTTCCAACGGTGGAAAATTTTGTGGAAAACTTTTTCCAGTTCATATTTTTTTTTGGATTTTTGAGAAAATATGCTTAAATTTTCATATAAAAACTTTGTTTCTACAATGTTTCGTTCTTGAGTTATGATTTTTCAAAGAAAAGTCTTATATGGCACATCTGGACATTTTTCACAAAATTGGCCATAACTCAAAAACGAAAAAAAAGTGCATTCCAAAAATTTCAGTGATTAAAGTTTATAAAATTACCTTCTCGAAAATATTTTTTTGAAAATTTTCCACGAGTTCGGGCATAGTTTTTCCGGCTTTTCTTTACGAATTTTCCCAAGGGTGGAAAATTTTTTCCAGTTCATATTTTTTTGGATTTTTGAGAAAATTTGCTTAAATTTTCATATCAAAACTTTGTTTCTACGATGCTTCGTTCTTGAGTTATGATTTTTCAAAGTAAGTAGTGTCAAGGGAAAACAAAAAATTTCCACCTGAGTTTTCCGGAAAAATAGGCGACCCTGAATTTTTCTCAATTTTTTTTTATTCATATATCCATGAGCCCTGCCTGTGGAAAAAGTTTCATGAAAATCTGAGACCCTTCGGCCCAATTTGTACGATAATAAAAAAAATCCCCTGGTGTTGCACGTTAGCCCCATTTGAAATTGTACTGAAACTCTTGATCTAGAGTATAAATTAATAGACTTTGAACTATTGAACTGTATTTTTGAACATTATCAACAGAAACTCACAGATAGTTGATTTTTTAGACGCTTCCAACTCCACCACATTTCGATAATCGAAAAAGCTTGGATCTCTTTTTAATCTGGATTCAGATTTCAATGATAAGTGGAAACTGTACGTTATAAATTTTTGAAAAATTGAGTCGTTCAGTCGAACTTAGACTGCTTCAGTCATAATTTGGGATTTGCATATTGGTGCAATTGTATTGAAGGTTACAATTGTTTTGATAGTTAATCACAATAGGAAGTGGTTACATTTCTTGAAGTAGATATTTTTCGTGAGTTTTTTTTTATTGGTGAAGAGGTATAGATTCAATTCTACCTATGTGTATCCAGAGCAACATTGACATAGGGAGTAGCAATAAAATGGACAAAATCCAAACGATCACAGATCGGCTTATCTGTGAAAACCACTCATTTTATCATACTGAAATCATGTGTGAAATTCAAACCAAATTAAAGACTTTCGGGCGATTTTAAATTATTTAACTCATTTTGGATGGAATTCGTTTTCTGCATCTCTCAAACCATATTCATGGCTGCCATGCAAAAGAAGAACAATGTCATTAACATCCAGCTTCTACACGTTGTGTTGCATTTAATTTGGTCCTAATTTATTATTGTATTAAAATTAATTTGCTCTTATTTTGTCACTAGGCTTACAGAAGAGGCCAAAATAAAAGAATCATAAATTAAAAGATCCTAGATGCAACAAGGACTTTCCTTAGCCGAGTGGTTAGAGTCCGCGGCTACAAAGCAAAGCTATGCTGAAGGTATCTGGGTTCAATTCCCGGTCGGTCCAAGATCTTTTCGTAATGGAAATTTCCTCGACTTCCCTGGTCATAGAGTATCATCGTACCTGCTTCGCGATATACGAATGCAAAAATGGCAGTTTTGGCAAAGAAAGCTCTCAGTTAATAAATGTGGAAGTGCTCATTAGCCTGGGACACGGTTATATGAAAAATTTAGTTTCTCGCTCCAGTCCACTTTTGGATTGCATTTAGGTCCCATACCAACTGTGCGAAATTTCAGCTCGATCGGAGAAACTATATTTACGCGTCAGCCGTTCAAAGTTTGTATGGGATATACTATGGGAAAACTTACTTTTGCAAAGAAAAATCGCCAGAGGTCGCCCATTGATCTCTATAAAAATTCTGAACACAGATCTCGATAGGTATTTTTACGATGAACAACATTGCCGAAGACCGCAAAGCAATCCGATGCTTATGTAAAAAGTTATTAAGCATAAGCTATTCGGAAATTTTGCCTAATTTTGTTATTATTGTTATTCTTTTACGTGTTAATCAACGTCGCCTTGCCAATAGGTTTTCATTGAATAACTTTTTTCACAAGTTTCGGATTGTTTCGCGGTCTTCGGCAATATTCTTCATCGTAAAAATACCTACCTGTGTTCAGAATTTTTATAGAGGTCAATGGGCGACCTCTGGCGATTTTTCTTTGCAAAAGTAAGTTTTCCCATAGTAAATCCCATACAAACTTTGAACGGCTGGCGCGTAAATATAGTTTCTCCGATCGAGCTGAAATTTTGCACAGTTGGACTGGAGCGAGAATCTAAATTTTGTCCCACGCTAGTGCTCATACGAACGTTATGCAAAGAAGAAAAAGAAGAAGAAGATGCAACTAAAGATGATAAACATGAAGAGGGCTGTATTCTCGTCATTAAACTCTAGGTAAAAGGTTGTCTAATATCAGGTATCAGGTATCAGAAGGCCGGCTCCAGAGGCACGTTCCCCGCCATTTGGGAGATTTGTGCTATCGCCATATTTGAGCCTATTTCATCATCTACCCGATGGGAGAGGAAAGGGAAGGGAAAGATGGTAGGAAATAGGAGTGGTGTCCCTTGAAGAGGGAAAATCGCATAAGCAAATTGAGAGCATGTAGCTCCATACCACAATGGGTTCGAACAGCGCCCTTAAAAGGACACTGCAAAACGCATGAGCCTAAAGAGAGCCTATAGCTCATTACCACAGCGGGTTAAGAATAACAGAATTTCCTGAAGATTCAGGTTTCTGAAATCAGTTTCATTTAATAAGTGTTAACCAAGTAATTGGAATCGCAATTACGCGAAGATTGGATAGTTACGTATCAGGTGATAAGAAGTTCCATAATCGGAATCACAACTATCAAACACAAATGTATCAGCACACTGAATATTTGCCATATGATAGTTGAGTCGGCAGTTGCCAGTCAAAGTTGTTTCCAAGAGACTGCAATTCTGCTTTGACAGATTTGTTAAATACTTTGCCACCTTTGGGATGGCTCAGTAATGTACAATTTGTTTGACGACATGACTCAAAATTATTCCAATATTGCTGGTGCTGAGTTGCCGCCCAAGAATTTCTGAAGCTTCACCCAGCACTTCGAAATTGGAATAGCTGCCTGAGAGCCAATGAAGTCATGCGATGCACCATTGCGAGCTAATTCATAAGCCAATTCATTCCCAGCAATGGAAGAATAGCAAGGACCTATATAAGTTTTACAGAGTTCACTGAATTCAGTTCTTCAAATTGAGTTCGACGTGCGATAACAAGCTTAGACCTCGAGTTGGCCTAAGCAAGAGCTTTAAAAGCAGCCTGACTATCTGACATATTCCTTTACAAATAGCCAGACGTCAACTCGTCTCGCGAAGGGAGTTGTGAGGAACAAAGTGACAAGCAATTGTGGGATTCACTCGAAGCAAGGACAATTGTGTCCCAATTCACCGGAAGTGAAAACATTCAAATCACTAGGATTTCATAGAATCTGGTCACAACCAATTCCCAGTTTGTGGAGTATAACAAATGCAAAGTCTGCGAATTTACATTCGTATGTTCATAAAGAGATGTAGCGATGATCAGATAATGATTCATCATCTGATACATGCCAATTCGTCAACTCGTGACTGATTCTGTTCGAGCAGAAAATTATGTCTAACACTTCTTCTCTAGCAGATACCATGAAGGTTGGGCGATTCCCTAAAATAAGTAAATTAAGATTTGAACTACTTAAGCATTCCATCAGACTGGAGCTTCTCAAATTGATATCTGAGCTGCTCCAGATGATGTGATGAGTATCAGCATCACTACCCACAAATCAGCAGAAGGCCTTTTCATAGGCAGTGAACGACAACTCACTTGAAATCATCTATTGGGGATGGTACATCATGTGGTAAATACACCACAAAACGAAAGACGTATTTCCTATTGAGGTCACCAACAGAAATATCAATTGTGATAGCACGTACATCTCATACAGAAATGAGTGTAGCAACGTCAGCGCTATTTACGCGCACGCATGCACGAGGTATGGCACGCGAGTTTGCCATTTCATGTTTATGAAAGTACCAAAAACTGGGTCCACAAGGTTACCTAGATAAAAATTCACAAAAGTAAGGTTTTTGCGCCATTTGAACTGTACCATTTGCATGAGTCTACAAAGGTTGATCGTTGCTGATATTTTATGCTGAAGATTGGTCTAACTAAGCTATCCTAACCGTAGCCACTACCCAAACTAGGCAGGATTAAGCTTTTCGCAATCTCAGAACGGAAAAAAAAACAGATCGGTATCTCTTGGCGCGGTAAATGGCTGGGCATGGCGTACCATTGGTACCTCGCGTACCTGCAGGAATAAAATAGACCCCTTTGTGCGGTCCTTAGCCTCTTGCCCAGCAACTCCTATCCCTACCTCCTCGTGGTACTGGCCGGGGTACGAGTAACCTTGGGGAAGATCGGGTAACCAACCCCCGGTGGGAACTTTGGTCGTATGCTGACAGGGAAGGGGGGGTTTGCTTTTGCAAACCTGGAGCGTCTGTACTCCACGTTAGGAGCGGCTCACAACAGCGTCTGTTCCCCATGTCAGGGGCGGCTGATCATCGTCCGAGTGCCAGAGAAGGACTCTAAGCTAAACTGCGCACTATGGCCCTCCGAACATTTAGGGGGAATGGTCCTCCGGAAATCTAGGGGGTTGGTGTCAGGCCCTGCGAGCCAGCCGTAAAAACACATCAGCACAGGAACGTCAACGAGAGAATACGGACCGGAACAATCGGCAAAGACCACAGCGACGAAAATGGACTAGCGATTGGAAACTCGGTACGTGGAACTGCAAATCTCTCAACTTCATTGGAAGTACTCGCATACTCTCCGATGTACTGAAGACCCGCGGTTTCGACATCGTAGCGCTGCAGGAGGTGTGCTGGACAGGAGCATTGGTGCGAACGTTTAGAGGTAATCATACCATCTACCAGAGCTGCGGCAACACACGCGAGCTGGGAACAGCTTTTATAGTGATGGGTGATATGCAAAGGCGCGTGATCGGGTGGTGGCCGATCAATGAACGAATGTGCAAGTTAAGAATCAAAGGCCGATTCTTTAACTTCAGCATAATCAACGTGCATAGCCCACACTCCGGAAGCACTGATGATGACAAGGACGCATTTTACACGCAGCTCGAACGCGAGTACGACCGCTGCCCAAGCCACGACGTCAAGATCATCATAGGAGATTTGAATGCTCAGGTTGGCCAGGAGGAGGAGTTCAGACCGACGATTGGAAAGTTCAGCGCCCACCGGCTGACGAACGAGAACGGCCTACGACTGATAGATTTTGCCGCCTCCAAGAACATGGCCATTCGTAGCACCTATTTCCAGCACAGCCTCCCGTATCGGTACACCTGGAGATCACCTCAGCAGACAGAATCGCAAATCGACCACGTTTTGATCGATGGACGGCACTTCTCCGACATAACCGACGTCAGAACCTATCGTGGCGCCAACATTGACTCCGACCACTACCTGGTGATGGTGAAACTGCGCCCAAAACTATCCGTCATCAACAATGTACGGTACCGACGCCCGCCCCGGTACAATCTCGAGCGGCTGAAACAACCGGATGTCGCCAATGCGTACGCGCAGCATCTTGAGGCAGCGTTGCCGGATGAGGGCGAGCTCGATAGGGCCCTCTTGAGGACTGCTGGAGGACAGTCAAAGCAGCCATTAACGACGCTGCCGAAAGCGTTGTCGGATATGTGGAACGGAGCTCAAGAAACGATTGGTTCGACGAGGAGTGCCAAGAGGTTTTAGAGGAGAAGAATGCAGCGCGGGCTGCAATGCTGCAGCATGGTACGCGGCAAAACGTGGAACGATACAGACTGAAGCGGAAACAGCAAACCCGCCTATTCCGGGACAAAAAGCGCCGCCTGGAAGAGGTGGAATGCCAAGAGATGGAGTTGCTGTACCGTTCTCAAGAAACGCGGAAGTTCTATCAGAAGCTCAACACATCCCGCAAAGGCTTCGTGCCGCGAGCTGAGATGTGCCGGGATAAGGATGGGAGCATCTTGACGGACGGACGCGAGGTGATCGAAAGGTGGAAGCAGCACTACGATGAACACCTGAATGGCGCAGAGAACACAGGCACAGAAGGTCAGGACAGCGAAGGCGATGGCTACGTCAGCACAGCGGATAGCGGAAATCAACCAGCTCCCACGATGGGGGAAGTTAAGAATGCCATTCAACAGCTCAAGAACAACAAAGCCGCTGGCAAGGATGGTATCGGAGCCGAACTCATCAAGATGGGCCCGGACAGGTTGGCCGCTTGTCTGCATCGGCTGATAGTCAGAATCTGGGAAACGGAACAGCTACCGGAGGAGTGGAAGCAAGGCGTTATATGCCCTATCTACAAAAAGGGCGACAAACTGGAGTGTGAAAATTATCGTGCAATCACCATCCTAAACGCCGCCTATAAAGTGCTATCCCAGATTCTCTTCCGTCGTCTATCACCTATAGCAAACGAGTTCGTGGGAAGTTATCAAGCAGGTTTCATCGACGGCCGCTCGACAACGGACCAGATCTTTTCCGTGCGGCAAATCCTCCAGAAATGCCGTGAGTACCAGGTCCCTACGCACCATTTGTTCATCGATTTCAAGGCGGCATACGATAGTATCGACCGCATAGAGCTATGGAAAATCATGGACGAGAACAGCTTTCCCGGGAAGCTCACAAGATTGATCAGAGCAACGATGGACGGTGTGCAAAACTGCGTGAAGATCTCGGGCGAACACTCCAGTTCGTTCGAGTCTCGGCGGGGACTACGACAGGGCGATGGACTTTCGTGCCTGTTGTTCAATATTGCGCTTGAAGGTGTCATGCGGAGAGCCGGACTTAACAGTCGAGGCACGATTTTCACGAGATCCGGACAATTTGTTTGCTTCGCGGACGACATGGATATTATTGGGAGAAAATTTGAAACGGTGGCAGATTTGTTCACCCGCCTGAAACGCGAAGCAACAAGAGTCGGGCTAATGGTGAATGCGTCGAAAACAAAGTACATGCTGGTTGGCGGAACTGAGCGCGACAGGACCCGCCTAGGAGGCAGTGTTACGATAGACGGAGATACCTTCGAGGTGGTGGACGAGTTCGTCTACCTCGGATCCTTGTTGACGGCTGACAACAATGTTAGTCGGGAAATACGAAGGCGCATCATCAGCGGAAGTCGTGCCTACTATGGGCTCCAGAAGAAACTGCGGTCAAGAAAGATTCACCCCCGCACCAAATGCACGATGTACAAAACGCTCATAAGACCGGTAGTCCTCTATGGGCATGAGGCGTGGACTATGCTCGAGGAGGACTTGCAAGCTCTTGGGGTTTTCGAACGCCGAGTGCTAAGGACGATCTTCGGCGGCGTGCAGGAGAACGGCGTGTGGCGGCGAAGGATGAACCACGAGCTCGCTCAACTCTACGGCGAACCCAGTATCGTGAAGGTAGCTAAAGCTGGAAGGATACGCTGGGCAGGGCATGTTGCAAGAATGCCGGACAACAACCCTGTAAAGATGGTGTTCGCCACGAATCCGGTCGGAACAAGAAGGCGTGGGGCGCAGCGAGCTAGGTGGATTGATCAGGTACACCAGGACCTGGAGAGCGTGGGTCACAGTCGAGGATGGAGAGAAGCGGCCATGAACCGAGGGATTTGGCGAAATATTGTTGGCGAGGCTTTATCAAGATAATTGATGTAAAGCCAAATAAGTAAGTAAGTAAGTATCTCTTAAAAGTCACCAAAGGCGAAAAGCACAGACTACACTGTGTAATACGCATAATGCAAAACCATAGAGGTGAAAATTTAAACTTAATTATAACGTATTAATAATCCCACCCTTATTTAGCCTCAGGCTTGAGACTGAAGAAGGGCAGCCGATTATCTCGGAGTAACACAAGGTCACCTGCACCATTGCTCCGGGTAGCACAGGAAGGGCATAATACTGTAGAGGTCGCCCTGGTACTCCACAGGCTCTGTTTGCGGTTAGGTTTTATTTAGACCCCCCTAACCATTCATTCTTAAGCACGGTAAGCTTAAAGCCGCATGAATTAGGGGTCACCTGTTAGGTGGACTTTTACCACCGGAACAGGCAGTCCGTAGTGTTAATTTTTAGCCAATTGAAACAATCGCTACCGACACTACACGGCTATCTAGGCTGATCGGGAAAAGGAAGTTAACATTGATGATTAACTCCTGACGTGCCCAAACAGCCCCAAAAATGATGAACATGAAGAGGGCTGTATTCTCGTCATTAAACTCTAGGTAAAAGGTTGTCTAATAAATAAGTCTTATGTTAAAAAGATTATTGTGCTTTTTTCATGGATTTCAGGAAATCTTTAAATTTTAACTGTCTGCCACTATTGAATCAAATGCGTTGAGCAAGTTGTTTGAATGAACTCAAGAATTACAGGCGATAACAAAATTTGCCAGTCCTATCTTTGATCTCTTCCAATCAAAAGGAAACTGCATCTTCTCGGAACCGATTACTTTTCAATCGAACCTAATCATTTGCATGCACACCGAAAACGCAAGCTTTACCAAATCCATACATTGATCCCATGACTGAAAAGGTAGGAAGCTATTCTTTGGAAACTCTTAGACCATACACCTCACCCGGTACCAGCAATGATTCGTCTGAAAAGCGAATTTCAAAGTTACGAGAAGCTAGGAAAGCTTCGTCGTCTTTCACAAGGATTCTTCGTGGTTGGAATTCCTCTTATACGACGATGTCTACGACGACGACGACAGCGACGATGATGAATGCATATCCTGGAAAGATTACCAACATCGTTTCCCCTTTTCTCCCACTCTTATAATCTTCTTATTACACATTTCATTTCGGAAATATACATTTCGTTGATCCAACGATTCCGTTCTCGAGGGAACCGGGAAACCCTATCAAACACGCTTTTGCACTAGATATGAAAGCATTGACTTCTTTCTGCTCTTCGGAAGCTTCTCAGAATTTAAACGTTTTGCCGAGGATGATTATTGGTGCGGTTCAGAAGCTACGTGGCACTAGTTTTCTGTGCATATCAGACCAATGGAGATTTTAAGCAGTTTCTATGATGCAATTTCTTAGTTTCAAAAATTTGAATTTATAAAAGGTGTTTTAAAGAATATATATCCTTATTGCGGGTTCCTTTCGACTCCTTCAATCTGCATATATAAATTTTAAGTTTTATTTATCCTCATTGCCTTCCACCAAATCGTGATTTATGAACAGTCCCTTTTTCAGAGCATACATATAGCTCATGCCTGGATTGAAGTATATCAGGAGTACAGGTAGAACTGATAAGAGTGAGGCGCGAGGTGATGGGTTGGGAAACCGGGGTAATAAATTGAATAAAATCAATCATTCTAGAAGTTGATACGATTTCTGTGTCTGGACATTGTTCGTGCCAACGAATAGATGAAGATCCTAATACCACAGAAAAGATAACATAAAGGAGTCAGACTGATGAAAAGTTCGCCTGCAAATTAACTGAAGGAGTGAACATATTTCAATTGTACTAAGAACTGTTTTAGTTGTATTATAAATTTTGAATAAAGTAAGGCGAGACAAGTTTTTGTCTTTTTTGAGATTCCTAGCTTAATTCAAAACACATCTATAATATGGTGGTTAGAATGCTATTCAAGTAGGAAATTTTCACTTTCACAGAAACAGACTTTCAAATATTGAACAAATCGATTTAAAAAATGTCATGGCTATTTGTCGTTTTAACCTTCGGGCTGTCGCGCTGTTGTACTTTGTACAATAGTTGTGATTTATATGCTATCATTCTGCAACTAAGATATCTATCGACACCAAACCAAAATGTATTCCTCAAGAATCTTCATAAGAACAATATTCGACGGTTTTTATTTACAGTATGGACCTTGATAATCCGGTAAAACCAACAAATATACATGAAAGTCGCATAATAATGAACGCACTATTTACGGTTCGAGTAAACCACAGTTTTAAATCGGTATATCTCAAAATCCAGATAATATAGAAACTTGGGGTCTTCAGTAAAGATTTTCTGGAGGTGAAGCGCTATCCGATGGTACCGCATTTAATTCGGAATTTGACCGCTAGGTGGCACTAGTGGGTTTTACTCTTGTTTTGCAAATATTTCAGGATCCTGATCATTTAGAAGGATGGCGTTTTCGGCAAAGTTGTTTAGTAAGTTAAGGACTATCATTTTTCGAGCTAGTTGATTCAAAATTTGGCCACAAGGCGGCGCTAGTGTGCATGAAACTTTTGTTTGCAGATATCTTAGGAACCTGACCACTTAGAGCGATAGTGTCTTCGACAAAGTAGTTCAGTAGCTCAAGGACTATCATTATTTGAGGTATGAAATAGGATATTTTGCCACCAGGCGGCGGTAGTGAGCATAAAATTTTTGTCATGCGGATACTGCAGGATCTTGACTTTTTAGACAGGTACTTTCAGCAAAGTTGTTCAGAAGCTCAGGAACTACCATTATTTTACAAAATCTCGAATTCTAAGGATTAAACAAAGAAATAATTTGAACTACTGAACAACTCTGCCGAAGACGCCATCTTTCTAAGTGATCAGGCTCCTGAGATATTTGCGAGCAAATGTTTTATGCTCACTAGTGCCGCCTGGTGGCAAAATTTTGAATCAACTAGCTCTAACAATGATAGTCCATAAGTTACCGAGCAACTTTGCCGAAGACGCCATCTTTCTAAGTGGTCAGGATCCTGAGATCTGCGATACAAAAGTTTTAGGTCACTAGCGCCGCCTAGTGGCAAAATCCCGAATTTATTGGCTAAAATAATGATAGTCCTTGAGCTACTGAACAACTTTGCCGAAGACGTCATCTTTCTAAGTGGTCAGACTCCTGGGATATACGCAAAACCAAGGGTGTTGTACTAAGTACAACGCGCGACTACTCGCGTTACAAAAATTCGCGCGATGACCGAAAGGTTAAGATGTGAAAATTTGAAATCCAATCGAATTTTCATTGCATGAAACAAAATGAAAATATAATCCTATAAGATTTTTTATGTAAGGGTGACCGAATAGTGATTAAAAAGAGACTTCAAAACCACAATTTAGCTGTCCAAAAAAAATGCCAGAAAACGAAAATGGATATGAAGGTGAAATTCTTAATAGTAATAGACCGGGATGACTTCGATGGCATTTTTTTGGAGGTGATTGTAGACAGATATCTTTGAATAATCGTGCATAAAGTTCAGAAGATTCTGTGGGATCGTAGTACAGTACTGACCCGATTTTGTCAGCCCCCGATTTTGTCTGCCCCCGATTTTGTCTACCCCCGATTTTGTCAGCTTGTTGACCCGATTTTGTCAGCCTATATTAAAATTTGTCAAAAAATTGTTATCGTCATGTTTTACCACGTTTACATTAAAATTGATGATGATGTTTGATGTCATGCACGTATGGGCGTAGCCAGAGGGGGCAATGGCAATGCCTTTTATTAAGTGTTAAAAATCGATAATACCAATATAAGGGAGGGGGGAGCCCCTGATAAAATAAACTGGCTACGCCCATGTCCATTGCCCTCTTAAAAGTCTATGTAACACGTCAAAATTTGAAAACAGGAACAAAATAAAATGACCCGATTTTGTCAGGTTCCCCATTTTGTCAGCCTAAAATTCATCGAGGGGCTGACAAAATCGGGTCCTTACTGTAGAATTAAAAAAAGGAATCTCCTGAAGAAAATGTAGCATATTGTCTGTTAAATTCATCCTTCATGATAGCTCGATTGAGTTATTGATCCGAAAAAAAACTCAAAACGAATCGAATCACATGAGTGTTGTGCATTAGTAATTATGGTTATAGTTATAAAAATAGTAGATCAAAAGCGTAGGAATGAAAGGGTAACGACTTAGCCGGTGGATGAATGTTTGCTGAGATGAAAATTTTTCTTACTGAACTTCTAAATAAAGTTTAAGCATTAGTCGTAGTAGGGCTTCATGAAACAATTTTTTTATAATGTTTGGTTGGAATTTTTGATTGGCTTACCATGTAAAGCAGTTTTTTACGGTACTTGCAGAAGATATATTGAACATCCCTTTTTTTATTTATAGCCGAACATTATTGTTCGAACGCCACTAGTGTTCGTCCTGGTTCACGTCAGGAAAAAATAATAACAAATAATATACAATGAAGAAAGAAACTTACAAACGTGTTGCCAGAGTTCCTTTTTTGAGTTGAATTGTTTGAAATACATAAAAACTGACATCACTTCCAATCAGTGAGAGCTGCGCATCCCATTCATAAACAATGTTGGCTCAGTGTATTCACCTTCCGGTGTTATTTTTCGAGCACAAATTGATTAATTTGAGTGATTTATTGCTCTTAGGAGCACGGCGCGAGAAAAATTAAAGTGTTTTACGTATCGCATCCGAATTGCTACGGTGAGTAGAAATACAATTTAACAGTGAGTTTAAGAACGGGCACCGAAAAGCCAGCAAACAACATCACGGTGCGTGAAGAAGAAGCAATTCGGGAGTGAGTGATATTTTAAAACACAAATCACAGCAATAACTAGGGTAGGTGTACCAGTTATGGACATAGTGGTTCCCTATTTCGCCATACGTGATAACTTTAATGTCTTCAAATTTTGAAAAATTTTGTGCGTTGTAGTAGTTAGATTTAAGATATATTTTGATGTTAAAACATTCAAAAAGATTTAAAATGTAAAAGCTATCAAAATTTCAAGCATGGTCAAATAGGGAACCACTATGGCCATAACTGGTACACTTTCCCTAAGTGTTTGCATTCAAAAACCGTTAATTTGTGAAAAACACATTATGGAATGCTTTCAGTTGAGAAACCATCCCTCTACAATAAGGTTAGTAACTTCAAATAATCATTTTTTTGTGATTGCTCTCCAAAACACTGTGAGAAGTGTGGGAGGAGGGAGCGGAAAGTGAAGGGGGAAGTAAGGTGTCATATTAGAGGCCATATTTTGGTACACAAGGAGATATGTCCTTAAATAGATTGCGCTTTGGGGTATTAGTTAGTGTTACGGTGATATCTGAAGTTTCAATGTAAAACATTGCTTAAAGTAAACTAATTTATAGTGGAAATCTTAAGTTTTTTAGCTAAAAAATTCTTTGATTTTCTGAGCCATAAAATATGATTTGAACTACCAAATTGAACAGCTGAGAACAAGGGTTGGTCCCAATGTGGATGTAGGGTAAGTGATCCATTAGTTGTGGGTGTTCCTATTGTTGCGGTAGTTCCATATTCACTGATTTTATTATATTAGCCACAGAACTGACACTGACAATCGACGTATTGGCTTGTTGATGCACGGAATAGTTGAAAAGAGCGTTCAAATTGCTTTAAAACTGATGAAATATCACTAAAATTGCTAAAAAATTTCTGACTTGTACCAATAGTTGCGGTAAAGTGTTCCTATAGTGGAGGATCCCATAAGAAAACCACGGATACCGCAACTATAGGAACACAAATTAAAAATATACCGCAACTAAAGGAACAGTGTACCAATAGTAGAGGTATTGTTTGTAACTGACAAGCCGTGGATTACTGCGATGAAATCATTTTTCTCATTAGTCGTTACTTCCCGTTGCAACAGTAACATGTACCTACATTAACTGCGAATCTTACAAAACAATCAGATTCTTTCATTCTTATCTTTTCTCAGCTGTTTAATTGAATGTTCATTTAAATCAACGGTATTAGACCAAATACATGAAGAAATGATTTTTTTGGTACCAAATAAGCAATATAGAAGACAATTCCTATTTAATGTTTTTATTACTAAGCTGATAAGCAGACTTGGCTCCAGTACAGAGGTATCGTTAGGAAAAAGAAGAATAAGAAGACGAAAAGTCTGCGTAACCTATATTTAGGGGTAGCCTTGAAATTTAACATATTGAGAGCTCACAAGGTGCAAAAACATTCCACTACATAGAATCAAAATGGCGTCAAAATCCAAGACGGTCGCTAGATTTTTTTTTATTTTTATTAATACTCTTATTCTTCACTAGACTCGAAGGAAACACCAACGATTGATAACTTGTTTCATTGTTGTACAAAAAATGATGTTTGCATTGATTGCACTCGCCATATACGTCAAAACCGTAGAACATGATTTAGAAAATCGTTCATCTCAAGAGTAAATACCATTGCTCACCTAGTTTTAGTAGCCTATCTTACTCAGTTTTTCAGCTCTCTGATAGCGAAAACAGAATTCAAAACCAGCTAATGGTGAAAAAACGGGTTTTCTAACAAAATTCAAGATGGCGGCCAAGTTCAAAATGGCCGTACATTTTTTTAAACTTCAAATGAGAGCTACATGCTTCTTCTATACGATGCCACTAAGTTTGCTTTGCGTTCCAAGGGAAATATTAGATATATCGCGTGAAGAAATACTTAAGATATATAAAAAATGGACTTTTTCGCAAACTGTTTGGCTAGCTGGAATACGAGGGGTCCATCAATTTGAGAAAACTAAAACGACTATCCTCTAGTTTGAGCATATACTAGCGATCAGTGACATGAAATTGGAATTCTAACGATGGGTGCCGATGGCGGCCTGGTTTCAGCGAGAATTGCTCAACTCTAGATTTACTTTCAACTACCACTTGACCAACTTTCGATTTATATTTGATTAACTCTCGAATCAGCTTTTATTTTATTCACTGACTCTCGATTCTCTTGACTTACTCTGGTCTTAGTCGTGATGACGTTTTCATTTACGCAACTCTCGAGTAATTCGCACTTTGTTTTAATGGAAGTTCTACTCATTTTTGCCCTCGACATAGAGCGGATTCACTCTTGACCAGGCATTGCAGAATTCGCTTTCATTTGATTTCAAAGCACGATAAAAGTTAGTGAAGGAAATCATCACATCTGTATCGGTTCATGATCGACAATGCTTTGCAAGTTGTAACAAGCTTGATAAGTAACAACAGCAAACGGAAGCCCCAATGAGAGAGCGATGATAAATCTCATTTCTTTCTCATTTATTAAATATTTGGGGGTAGTTGTTTTACTGTACAGGCGTGATGAGCAATCCCAAAACATCATATAGCAGTATTGGCCATCCAGGATTAAAGCTTGTCTTGATGGGTTTTATCATACACTTTTATTCCCCAATCTAATCAGAGCTGTAGCTGACGACGATATACAGATTTTCACAATTGTTACATCGGATCATAATTGTTACATAGAGCGATAAGTGAGGAATACTTTCAATTTTCTTAAAATTAGTTGGTTCATGTTGGTACAGCATACAACATGGTACAGCATACAACATGGCTAGCCTGAAAATTTGTTTGAATATCAAAAGCTTGTTCTTAAGACAAAGTTTTGATTTTCTATTAATAAGGGGATAAAGACATTTTACATATTTGTTACATTTGGCTTGTATGCCCTCAATGTGATTTTTGAAAGTTAAATTCTTATCTAGCATGAGCCCTAGATACTTAACTTCATCTGACCAATTGGAACCCCTCTCATCGTGACAACATGTCTACATGAAGGTTTCAAATAAAGAGCTTTTGGTTTATGTGGGAATATTATTAGTTGACTTTTGGAAGCATTAGGAGAAATCTTCCATTTCTGCAAGTATGAAGAAAAAATATCCTAATTTTTTTGCAATCGACTACAGATGACAAGCAGACTTCGTTCTTTGGCGGAGAGGCTTGTGTCATCAGCAAACAAAGATTCTTGGCATCCCTGAGGTTACTTTTCATTCTAGTGATCAACAACTTTCACTAAAATTTGAAATGTTGATTTTTTACACTTTCTTTAAAACACCATATTTTCAACATGAGAATCAGGATAAATTTTCGATGTGATTGCCTTCCTTACAAACCAGATGGAAATTAAAAAATCTGTCAAAATGTTACGTCACGAACACACAATCCGGTCAAGAACACCCTATCTTATAAATCTCAATAATCGATTTTTCACATGCCATATTATGCATTTTCTGGTAATCAATCTTCTTAATTTCTCCCAAATTGCTCAGATTTCAATGCTCATACCCTGCTAAGTGATGCCATTTTTCTAGCCATATCTGTCTGCTTCTCTTGAACCCGTTCATTGGAACTAATTCCACTTCTTAGCGCTGTAAAAGACGCCCCACCAGCAAAACGTGCCACACGCTAGAAACACATAACCAACACCTGTTTTCTGTTTGAAAAATTGGCGAATTTATAAAAGTTTATGTGTTATCTAACTGCTACTGCTGCTGCTGCTTCTGCTAGTTGCTACTTGTTTTCCCCCACTGTCTCGTCTTGAAATGCGCAAAAAAGCCAGGAAAATCCCGTGAGAACTTTTCCCATTTCGACCGGCAAAAAACGCTTTCGATTAGCACGATTTTTCATTTTCTGTCCCTGTTTGCTGAAAATGGGAAGGGGGGCAAACCGGAAGCTAGATAAAGTCGAACTGGGTTGAAAAGAAGAGTTGGGAAAAATGAATCACCCGAGAGACACTATCCTTCTTGGCTTTTTCCTACCGACTGCTGCATTCAGGGGGTTGGGAATCAGAAATGAAGAGAATATTAATGACTGAGGTCACGACGGCTGGCTGGCTGCTGTGTGGAAAACAGAGTTTTGAACGATGCGAACAACAGAAAAGAAGTCAAACACGGAGCCCGGCCAGAAGTGAGAAAAACTGTCGATGAAAACACTGAGTTGATCTTAGATATTTGGTGATGCAGCGGAGACGAGATGGGCAATTATGAATGCAAAATGCAAAACTTGATTTGCTTAGTCGGTTTTAGGGTCGTGATTCGACCAAAGGATTGTGATTCAGTTTGCAATGTTTCGTCGTTATGTGTTTTGGTGCCAAGGGAGGTCTTGAGGTGTCCTTTTCAGCATATTGTTGAGTGGTAGAAGCATTCTGTTATTGAATCATATGTTAACAACTGTGGATTGAACAATAATTGACACAAATCTCAAACTTCTTTTTTTTTCAATTCAATGTCGAAGCGTTTTAGTTAGCTTCGATGGCTGGGTTTGATTAAATGTGATGGAATTATTAGATTTTAAATACGGATTTAAGTGATGTTGTCACACGTACGGATATCTTCGGACATCTGATGAGCAAATTTATTTGGTTGGGAGCAGTGTTGTGAAAAACTCAATTTCTCACAACTCACGCTTGAGATGTTTCATGCGTGAGTTGTCAATCATGCAACTCAGCAGTCAAAAAATCATGGATGAGTTGGCTCACCTTTTTAACTCACTGTCTCGTATTTCCACAGTTTACTCACACACGGCAATAATTTCTTGTTAGTCTTGTAAAATTATGTTAATTTTTTCTAACGTAAACAACAACATTCGGGTTTCACGAGTTTTTGCCGGGTTTTGCGACTGAATCATTTTTTACAGTTTGAGTTGATTGAGTTGATTTTGCATCAAAATCTCAAGCGTGAGATTTGCGAAGCAGATCTCTAATGAGTTTGCTCTCACGGGAGAGCGTATTGATTGATATTTAGAGTGTGAGTATATCAACACTGGTTGGGAGTTAGCCATAAGCTGTAATTTAATGTTTTAATTTTTTTTATTTTTGGTTAATTTTAACAAATGATTTTACCTACATTTACTAGTCGTTTTCTGTAACTGATCCGTCTTGTCGTAACAACTTCAGTCGTGTGTTCCAAATCTGTGTAATTGTACAATTTACCAGTACAGTTGAAGCTTGTTATAACGACATCGCAAGGGACCGTCGTTATAGAGAAAAGTCGCTATAGGGAATAGTTATAACATCAAAATATTGTTCAAGGGACCGAAAAATATCACTATAGAGTGCTTTTGTCACTATAAAAATTGTCGTTATAACGAGCTTCGACTGTTTTTAGCTTGGCTTATTAATAAAATTCAATTAGCTTACAAGTAAATTCAACCCAAATAACTTGGAACATCTCAATTACTAAGAATACACAATTCTGTTTTGTTTTGGTCTTTTCATTTAATTGCCCTATCGTCATGCAGCAACTGTGCTGCCAGATTTTCATTCTACCTCGCGCGAATGGGTATGGTACACTACACCGCAACACTACCTGGTCCGAGTTGATCCATGCCAATACCGTCTTCGAATCACTCCATATGGTTGTTCTACCTATTGTCGTAACGTTTATCCCATTTTAAATGGAAATCCGCCGAACTAACCAAGTTCAAGCAAAACTTCACGGTCAGAATGCGGGCGTCTAAGAAATTACACGTTATATCGTTCCAACTTATTCCAACAGACTGGCTTTGTCTCGTCATCATCGAACAGCATACAACCTCTAGCCTGAAGCTAGGTACCGATCCTAACTCTAATAAGTTCGAGTCTAATTCTCGCTCTTTCCCACGACGAAGCATCCTTCGATCCTTCTCCAACCGAACACGATTCAATTGCCGAATCACATTCCGACGATCTTTGCAGTGAAAGGCGAACAAATACTACCACAACCCTTATACGTGGTTCATTCCATTCCTACTTCTTTATCGCATCATTTTGGTTTTCCTTTTATGGCATGTTTCGAATTGCACCAGACACGCTAAAGATTTGCAACTCATGTCTCGTTATTATTATTTTTTTTAAATATGTACAATGGAACTTATATTTACTACAATATTCCCCTCCACTACTCTTTGAATTTTATTTTAATCCAAATCCAATCCAAATCCAATCCAAATCCAATCCAAATCCAATCCAAATCCAATCCAAATCCAATCCAAATCCAATCCAAATCCAATCCAAATCCAATCCAAATCCAATCCAAATCCAATCCAAATCCAATCCAAATCCAATCCAAATCCAATCCAAATCCAATCCAATCCAAATCCAATCCAAATCCATTCCAAATCCAATAGGGTCCTAAAGCCCTGTCCCGATTTTAGTGCCAAACGCTTAAGTTTAGGCCAAAAATACATGTTTACTCAATTTTCTAATGTTTTCCGTTGGTTTAAGTCCAAAAAACATTTTTGTATGTTTTTTTTAGATTTTGTCACACCCCTTGGCTTAAACTCAAATTTTGGGTGTATTTTGTTTTCCGTGTCCTTCCGAAATGTCAGATAGGAACAATCCCAGTGTTAAAACTAAAACCCCTGTGGTGTTTTTGTCGACTAAGCGAACGTCAAACATGATCTCAAGTGTCAAGGTTCATTTATGAACCCAATTTTAAATTTAAAGTTTAAACATGATATTGCCGTTATTTGAGCGGGAAAAAATGCTAAAGTACTTAAAGTAACATGCTCTTTCGCGTTGTTGAATAAAACCAAGATTTTATTAAAAATTTTAGGACCCAATTCAAATCCAATCCAAATCTAATCCAAATCCAATCCAAATCCAATCCAAATCCAATCCAAATCCAATCCAAATCCAATCCAAATCCTATCCAAATCCAATCCAAATCCAATCCAAATCCAATCCAAATCCAATCCAAATCCAATCCAAATCCAATCCAAATCCAATACAAATCCAATCCAAATCCAATCCAAATCCACTCGAAATTCAAACGATTGTACCGGCATATATGTTTGTTTCGATAATCGATTCTATTGAAAATACACTCAGTCAACAATGGATGTGGCAAGCGTCCATTTCTATTGATGAGTTGATAATCAATGTATCGATTTATCAACATAAATCAACATAACGTCGCAATATAATAGCAATTCACTAGGAGTCCACTCGCTCCATTCTTTTATGCCTCGAAAATCTCTGGTTTCATTTTGTTTCATATTGTTCTTCGCAGAGTCCTCTCGCTCTGGAATCCAACTAAATTTCGCTATTGGAGACCTCTCGCTCCGCCTTAATATATATTTTTTTTTCATGAAGACCTCCCGCTTCATTTTTTCCTTGGAGTCCGCTCGCTCCGCTATTCTATTTATTACAAAACGGTTTAAACAACAGCATCTCATCCGTCACATTACAAACAAATTTAATTCAACTGTAATCATTTTCTCAAAATCATTTTCACACTATTCATTATTCCGTCACTAAACATTCATCAGTAAAAATCCTACACTCCACGTGGCTCAGAAAACTTACCACCATTTTTCTAGCACTACATCCCATATCCGTTTCTCAATTTTTTTTTTGTTTTCTCCAACTATAACCACATTTACTAAACGGGAGCGTACGCTACGCCATTGTCGTAACGTTTATCCCATTTTAAATGGAAATCCGCCGAACTAACCAAGTTCAAGCAAAACTTCACGGTCAGAATGCGGGCGTCTAAGAAATTACACGTTATATCGTTCCAACTTATTCCAACAGACTCGCTTTGTCTCGTCATCATCGAACAGCATACAACCTCTAGCCCGAAGCTAGGTACCGATCCTAACTCTAATAAGTTCGAGTCTGATTCTCGCTCTTTCCCACGACGAAGCATCCTTCGATCCTTCTCCAACCGAACACGATTCAATTGCCGAATCACATTCCGACGATCTTTGCAGTGAAAGGCGAACAAATACTACCACAACCCTTATAGTGGTTCATTCCATTCCTACTTCTTTATCGCATCATTTTGGTTTTCCTTTTATGGCATGTTTCGAATTGCACCAGACACGCTAAAGATTTGCAACTCATGTCTCGTTATTATTATTTTTTTTAAATATGTACAATGGAACTTATATCTACTACACCTATCTTCATCAAATGTCCGTTACGAATGGTTTCTAGTAGGCGTACCCCGATCACCGCCGTTGGGATCGATAGCGCCTTCAGCGGAGCTACCTTCGCTTTTCCTCCGATCAGTGCCATCTCTATACCGTCTACGAACTCCGCTCGAAAATACGCCACATGAGCGTACGCTTCTTCGCTGGCATCAACAAAGATGTGCAACTGCAGATCTACGATTTCATTCTGACCGTACTGAGGAAAGTAACACCGAGGAACGCGAACTTCATCTAACCGTTCAAACATAGGGTAAGTGTTCCCTTAGTTGTGGGTGTTCCTATAGTTGCGGTAGTGCCCTTTTCACTAATTTATTGCATTAGCCACAGAACCGACACTACCAATCGACGTATTGGCTTGTTGATACACGGAATAGTTGAAAAGAGCGTCCAAATTGCTTGAAAAGTGATGAAAAATCACTAAATTTGCTAAAACTGTTCTTGCTTGTACCAATAGTTGCGGTAAAGTGTTCCTATAGTGGAGGATCCCATAAGAAAACAACGGATACCGCAACTATAGGAACACAAATTAAAAATATACCGCAACTAAAGGAACAGTGTACCAATAGTGGAGGTATTATTTTTCACTGACATGCCGATGAAATCATTTTTCTCATTAAGTCAATGGTCGTTACTTCCCGTTACAACATCAACATGTGCATTAATTGCGCTTCTTGAATTAAGGCGGTTAAATAAAGTTCAATCACGCTTAGTACCTCCACTATTGGTACATCTACCCTATTTGTTCAGCGCGTCCACATTTCTTTCAGCTGCATCGGTATCCGCTATTCATCTTTCCATGGATTAGGAAAAAAAAACAAAGCAACCCAGCAGGATCGAACGGACTCATCACGACTCGTAACGCTTCTCGTTTTGTGGGATGATCCGTATCGATTGGCAAAGTAGTTGAAAAGGTGAAAACGTCTTCTTCCGGCTTCCAGAACATCCCGAGCATTCTTTCTGCCGAGCTGTTCTTGTCCAACTGTAGACCCCTTTCTGCAATCGTAGAAATGCATCCATTGATTACTCCAAAATTTCTTTCAAAGATATCTTAGTAGAATACTCTAAACATTCTTGTAATATGTTCTCAAGTTTGGGTTTTTCTTGTAGATCTGCAGATTACAAATTTCTTACAAAGATTCATACAAGAGTTTTAACACGAATTTATTTACAAAATCTTCCCAAATAGCAACTATTATTTTTTTGCGGTTTTTTGTTTACTTTTTTAAGCATTAATCTAAACAATAATCCACAACTTCAGCCTTTGATTTTTACAAGAATTTTTCCAAGAATGGTTGGAAATTCAATCCAGAAAATTCTTAACCAACTCCTTCTAGAAATGCACCGGTCTTTCAGGAACTTCTTCAAGGATTTGTTTTTAAGTATTTCTTAGAATATCTCGTGCATGAATTTGTGGAATATAAGATATAATTTTTTGAACATATCTATTTCAATTCTTCAAACTCTGGTATTCTTAGGGGAAGTTAAAAAAAAATTACACCGTCATCAGCTCAAGGCTGCACAGGCTGAACGATCACAAACATTAGGCAACGGACAACACGAAACACCCTGTAGCCCAATGATGAATTTTTCGTTTGACGATAAGTTTCCATCGACTGGAGCGGGAATCGAAACCACACTTTATGGCACAATACGCCTAAACGACTGACGCTGACCGCACGGCCACGAAACCTACAAGACGAACATGAGTAAAACTAAGGAAGCATTGCCTTGCCTTGCCGTTTTGAGCATCTACGGAAGTTGCCGGTCACGGATTTCGAATCCAGAGCTCCTGGAATACTCATTGGAGCAAAGAATACCCATCTCACCGCCACTCAACAACTACGAGAAGGACGAGAAAGAGAGCCTATAGCGGCGAAGACTCGTCTCGGATGGGCAATCTACGGATCAATGCCGAATGGGTCGAACATCGCGAGTTGTAACTTGCACATCTGTGGTTGCGACTTCGACAAAACTCTGCACGAACTAGTGAAGCAATACTTCACGGTGGAAAATGTAGGAGTTTCGGTGGATCGGAGTCCTGATTTGGACGAAGACAAGCGGGCCAGAGCATTACTCGAGAAGACGACTAGACGAATCGAAGGCGGTTTCGAGACCGGGTTGCTGTGGCGCCATGACATCGTGGAGTTTCCCGATAACTATGCTATGGCAGTGAGAAGGCTACGTTGTCTGGAAAGGCGCTTCAACACGAATCCAGCCCTATTCGAGAAAGTACAACGTCAGATAGAGCAGTACCAAAAGAAGGGGTACATCCACGAGGCCGTGGAGGATAAGTTGGCCGCCACCGACCCAAGAAGATTGTGGTACCTCCCAGTCGGAATAGTACAAAACCCGAAGAAGCCAAACAAGATCCGAATCGTGTGGGTTGCGGCAGAAACAGTAGACGGCATTTCCTTGAACAACATGATGCTAAAAGGTCCGGATTTAATGCAACCACTCCCGGAAGTGCTCTGTTGATTTCGGGAACGGAAGATCGCCGTAGTGGGGAACATCATGGAAATGTTTCATCAGCTCAAGATCCGACGGGATGACCGATACAGCCAACTATTTCTTTGGCCAAGTGAAAGCGGGAAAACTCCAAGGACCTTTGTAATCGACGTAGCGACGTTCGGCTCAACAAGCTCACCATATTCGGCGCAGTTTGTAAAGAACCTGAATGCGACCGAACACATAGTGGAGTACCCAAGGGCAGCGGAGGCAATCGTGTGTCGACACTATGTCGACGATTACCTGGATAGCTTTGACAGCGAGGATGAAGCATGTCAGGTGGTAGAGGAGGTCAAACTGGTGCACCAGCGAGGCGGATTCACTATTCGCAACTGGCTCTCAAACTTGGCTACAGTTTTGCAACGGGTCGGGGAAACCGATGCTGGTACGATAAAGATCGTGAGCGATGGTGGTTCTCAAATAGAGCGCGTGCTGGGCATGCAGTGGAAGGCAGCCGAGGATGTTCTCGTATTCTCCAGTGAGGTCGACGTTGAAACAGTAGTTCCCACCAAAAGAGGCATCCTGCGATGTGTAATGAGCCAGTTCGATCCGTTGGGAGTTCTTTCGCACTTCCTGATCTATGGCCGAGTTATTATCCAGGACATCTGGCGTACGAAAGCTGGTTGGGACGATACGGTAGAAGAGCAGATTCTGGAGCGATGGCGTTCATGGACCGCGAAATTCAAAAAGCTGGAAGAAGTGCGAGTACCGCGCGCCTATTTTCCGGGTGTGAGGACATCCGATATTAAGGACCTGCAACTCCACGTCTTCGTCGATGGTAGCGAGACTGCCTATGCGTGCGTCGCCTATTTCAGGGCAACTATTCACGGAGAGTTTCGCTGCGCACTCGTCGGAGGGAAAGCAAAAGTAGCACCGCTGAAAACGCTCTCCATTCCACGGTTGGAGCTTCAGGAGGCGTTAATAGGCTGTAGGCTGATGAAAACTCTCTGCCATAGTCACAGTCTACCGATATCGAAACGAGTATTTTGGACCGATTCGAAAACAGTCCTCTCTAGGATTCACTCCGATCATCGGCGCTATCGGCAATTCGTTGCCTGTAGGATAGGCGAAATTCTCTCTAAATCCGATCCAATAGAATGGCGCTATGTTCCGTCGAAATTTAATGTGGCCGATGATGGAACAAAGTGGACTAGCCAAGGGGCTAGTGGCCCGAACCTGAAAGCCGACAGCCGTTGGTTCAAAGGGCCTGAGTTTCTATGGAAACATGAAGAATCCTGGCCACTTCAGGCTCAACCAGAAGCCACAAACGTCGAGGCTAGGCCCTGCCATGTTCACCTTACGACAGAGAACAGGGAACTGTTTCTCGAATGGAATCGTTTCTCGAAGTTTGAAAGGCTTAGAAGAACCGTCGCCTACATCTACCGGTTCGTAGATAACTGTAGAAGAAAAGTGATGAAACAATCGCTACAGAATTCGCATGTCACCCACGAAGAGCTAACCAAAGCCGAGAATGCGCTCTGGCGGCTGGTACAAGCAGATACGTTTCCGGAAGAGGTGTCTCAACTCCAGAAGACGAAAAAAGGGCTGAAGTTAAAAGTTAATCGAGCTAGCCCAATCTACAAGTTGTCGCCGTTCATCGACGAGTGCGGCGTGGTGCGGATGGACACAAGAATTTCCGGAGCAATCTTCCTGCCGTTCGACACGAAGTTTCCTATAATCCTCCCTAAAGGACATCGTCTGACTAGGATGGTTGTCGAGTGGTATCATACTAATACGCTAATAACGAAACCGTTATCAACGAGGTTCGTCAGTGGTTCCACGTTCCTTGCCTCCGTCCGCTGGTACGGAACCTGTCAAGATCTTGCGTTCAATGTAGGATTTCCAAGGCTAAACCATTGTGTCCTCGCGAAGACCTCTACCTGAGGCGCGCTTGAGCCCGTATATTCGACCTTTCAGCTTTGTCGAGCTGGACTACTTCGGTCCTATTCAGGTCAAGGTCGGACGTTCGCTGGTGAAACGTTGGGTCGCACTATTGACATGCCTTACCATTCGGGCCGTTCACCTCGAGGTAGTGCATCCCCTATCCACTGAGGCGTGTAAAATGGCCATACGGCGATTTATCGTACGTCGAGGATCACCATTGGAGATCAGGAGCGACAATGGAACCGATTTCCAAGGAGCCAGTCACGAGTTACAGCAGCAGATTAGAGACATGAATCAACAACTTTCCGCCGTTTTCACCAACGCAGCCACGAAGTGGGTTTTTAACCCACCGTCAGCCCCTCACATGGGTGGCTCATGGGAGCGACTAGTCAGGTCTATAAAGGTCGCGTTCTCTGCCCTGACGACTAGAAGAAATCCGGACGACGAGACACTGCTTACGTGATGATTGAGGCGGAAGAGATAGTGAACTCTAGACCACTTACGTTTGTGCCACTGGAGACAGAATCTCAGGCAGCTCTGACCCCGAATCATTTTTAACTACTGAGCTCGCAGGGAGTCACACAACCTCCAATGGTCATCCCAGAGCGCCCAGAGTCCCTCAGAACTATCTGGCGGCTGACGACGAACCTTGTGAACCAATTTCGGAATAGGTTCGGAATGAAATTAACGATTTTCTAAATCATGTTCTACGATTTTAACCTATATGGCGAGTGTAATCAATGCAAACATTACTTTTTGAACAACAAACAAACGAGTACCCTTAAGTTTTATCGAAAACTAGTGGTCCCGGCAAGCTTCGTCTTGCCATCAAGTAGACTGTTGAAAAACGCTTTTGATCGTCCCATATAAAATGACAGTTTCGTTCGCGCTTGTTTTCTCAACTTTCCGGTGAATATCCTAGGATTTTTATACACACAAACACGTCGGAACCCTTGACGAACAAAACTGAGTAAGATTGATTCAGATCCGTTGACCCGTTCGTAAGCCATTTCGTGACATACAAACACCATTCCATTTTTATTTATATAGACTAGCGATCAGTGACACAAAATTGGAATTCTAACGATAGGTGCCAATGGCGGCCTGATTTCAGCGAGAATTGCTCAACTGGAAAATTTTATACAATGATCCAAGAAGTGATATTTTTCAATTATGATTCGTGGTTTACGGCTAACCAGTAGAATGGAAGTTTACAATAACCGAAACATTACATCTACTTTGCAATTGGATTAAATGGACAAACTGATGAACTGCAAATTTACGAAAAATTTACACCTACTGTCGGTCAGAATCGAACTACCTCTACACCACGAGAGGACTTATGGACGTAAGAGTAATGCTGCCAAGAAGTAATGGTTGAAAAATATAGAAAAAAATCTTAACAAATTATTAAAGTCTGAAAAGCATACGTGGAGATATTAATAGGATAGTATCGAAAAATAACTTGAGGCAATTAATCTTTTAAGTATTTTTTGGGGAATCTCTGCATTGAACAATAAGTGAACATGTGTCGAATTCTGGGTCGAATATCTAAAAAATTTCTGTGATGACTTTTGCAGTTTGTGATGTTGTTCAGAATGGTTCTAAAAGGATTGAGTTTGGTGTGAATTCTGTTAGAAGTCCAATCCACTGTCCTGAGAGATTTTTTTGAATATAAAGTTGGGAGTTGGAATGGAAATCTACGGAGAAATAGCTTAAAAAATGAACGAATGTATTCAGACTTTTTTCATAATTATGTTGATCTGATATCGAGTAAGAGATAGACACATAAATCGGAAAATGTACTTATGAGAAAAATAATACAATAAACAATTTTAGGTCCTGAAGAAGGTCCACTCCCGGACTGAAACGTAGGCGAAGATAATAAAGTAGTCAACGCAATCGTTTTTGATTACTGTAAAGCCAAAAAAAGCTATAAAAGACAACGCAGTCGAATCCATCCCGTTACGAAGACCATGGCGAAAAACTCCACAGTATTCTCAAAGTAGTTTGACGCATACTTGGTGGATGTCTATATTTTCCCAACATGTTCTTTGATGAATCAGTTCATAAAGCAATTCCTTGCGTTTTGAAGGTTTTGTCATGATTCCATAAATGCATTCATAAAAGTGTATTTTTTTGTGAAAATTAGTAAAGAGTCTACAGAAAGATTCGGATGGCTCCTCAAAAAAAAAAAAAATCTTTGAGGAATTGCTGAGATATCGCTGGGGAAATTCGAAGTAATTCCAGAAACAGTTTTCGATTTGCAAAAATTTCTTAACGAATCTATAGAAATATCAAGAGATATGTAGAGAAATATAAAAAAGGGAAGCCAAGAAACAATTTCTGAAGAAAATGTGAAGATTTTTTTCAAAGATTTCATTTTAAGATCTTTGGCGGAATCCTTGTAGGATTCACTGGATTTATTCCTAGCAAAATCTTTGGCAGATGTCGAATTGCTCAATAGACTCCTAAAATTCTTAAAAGAAAATCGAACGTTTCGCTTTTGATATACCGTGTTGCATTGAAATGTCGGACGCTTCGAAAGCCGAACACTGGCCTTTTTACAGTGTTTGTGGACCAAATTCAGATTTTTTCACGTGGGATCCATAATTATGACGTCTTCTTTATCCTTCATGCATAAAAGTTGTCGAAAAGATAAAAATTATCTGACTTTTTGATTTAATACCGGTGTCCGGGATTCGAAGCATCCGGACACTTCGAATCTACACGGTATGAATGTGAACGATATTAATTTTATTTATAGCTACTTCCATGCCTCTTTATTGAAAGTAATAAAATAGATTATTTTACCTACTGACAAACAGTCGTAACACTAAGTAAAGTAGATCACCTATTTCAGATCCCCTCCTCCCTATGTCACACTTTTAAAACGAACTTTCTCAAATTGTGTATGAATTGTCACACTTCCTCCTGCTTGCGTGACATACTTCATGGGCGACCCCTTAGAGCAAATTTCTTCAAAATCCTTCGTCCAGTACACACCATCATCATCTGGAGAGCATGTCGCACAACATATTGGTTTGGCGTTGAAAATATCAAACCCGAAGAAAATGCGCGTGCCTCTAGTTGTGAGGTTTGAAACGAATTTGAATTGATCGTCAAATAAATGGTCGAAAGAAATTTCGTCAGTGATACATCTGTTCGTCTGTGTTATAACCATCCGCCACCATCAAACATCCATATACTTATTTTGTAACGTTGTGGGGGATAGCTCAATACCTTGCGCCAATTGAACTACAGATGGCATTCCGAGCAACAACCGGATAACAAAGGTAACGGACCGTCAATGAGACCGTTTGTGCCTTGTGAGTTTATTCGCAAGAAAATAACATGCATTGCTACACAAACACTCGTCTCATTCGATCCTATGGAATTGTTATACGTACAAGAGAAACATTGCGGCGAATCAACCAAGATTCTCGGATGAATTTATTGCTTTATTATTCGCGGGGAGTGCCTCCACAAAAAGTCAGTAACGACAACAACGGTCTGAACGATGCGCGAGATTGGTGCGTTTCGTCGTGACAAGGAAGATCTCCGTTAGTGACGTCGATCGACATTGGACTCGATCATTGGGTGGCGGTCGTGAGGATGAACGATCGACGAGACGCATTGCCCTCAGTGTCGTTGCTTGGTGGTAGAGGAGGAAGAAGAATCCAGTGTTTTGACGGGGATTAAGATAATTTAAACGTTCAATGAGTTTCAAAACCTGAGTTATTCACTTTGTACAGGAACTATCTTTCTCGTTCCTGGACATAAGAATGTTTCGGTTTCGTTATTTAGTTAGCCATAAACGCCTTAGAGTTTTCAACTACTGATTTTTTGGACATGAAATCTTCAAACAGTTATTAATTCTTATCATTTTTCACAATGTGATCATAGTTTTCTTATTTATATCGTACTGCCTGCTGCTTAAAAATTATCCTTTTACTTATACTTTCAGGTACCTAACAAGTTTCTCAAATCAAGTTGTAAGTACTATTCTAAATAATTGCAAAAACCTTTGATACTCCATGCTTTTGTAGCGGGAAATGTTATTATTGAACCCCAGCTCTTGTTTGTTATAATAGTTTTTGAGCACTTTTATAGTAGGGGAAGTGGTGGTAAAATGAACAGGGGTGGTAAAATGAACACCGTGCCTTGTACCGAGAAAAAACAAATTTTGATGAATTTTTATCACGCACGGACGATTTAGAGCATAAATCTCAGTGTTCAAGTTGATACGTAGGTCAATTGAAGAGAAAATATCAACGAAATCTAAGATTTTAGAAAACCATGTTTGAAAATTAGAACTGACATAACTTTTAGCTCGGACGACTTGAGGTTTTTCAGTGAGGATAATATCGTTATGATATGATGTCAAATCTGATACCTTTAGAATTCTTTTTGAATGGGTTCCAATCATTAATGGATGTATTTTCGGTGGGGCAATGAAAATTTCCAGAAATATTTGTTTTGTCCACGTTTTTTGCATGGTGTTCATTTTACCACCAACCGCTGTTCATTTTACCCACATAGTGCAGGTAAAATGAACATTTGCATCGCTTTTTGATAGCGATGAAAACATGTGAAAATTTAGCTATTTTAGTCTGAATCCATGTCGCTGCTATAGATTACATCCCTATTTTTGATGTTGTGCGATAGAACTAAACAAATTCCTCGTTTTTCTATCAGAAACAAGATGATTTCCTTAAGGTGTTCATATTACCACCCCTTCCCCTATGCTTTGTCCGACTTTTCTCGACTAATAAAGAAAAACATTCCCTCACACATTTCACATTTGCGCAAATGCATTCCACAGTGCACATCCTTTTGTTCCTTCTCGAAAAAATCACTTCCCGCCAAGAAAGCGCTCCAAGTGCATAAATTTGTAATCCAGATTATGCGCATGCAATTTGGCTTAATTTTCCGCTCGCCTGAATCCTTTCAGCCGCGGTTCAGTCCAGTTCATTCCGACGAGCTACTTGCATTTTCTCGCTGCTTTTCGACATTCCGGCGTATCTGATCTGATAAGATCTGGCTGCAGCGGTGGTGATGTTTCTTTCTTAGCCTTAAGGTAACGTTCGTGGCTGCAAAGCTGTGCTATGCTGTAGGTGTCTGGGTTCGATACCCGGGTGATGCAGGAACTTTTTTAAATGGACATTTTCTTGATTTCCTTGGGCATTAAGTATCATTATGTCTACCTCATGATATACGGATGCAAAAATGGCACCTTTAGCCAAGCTGAGAAGCAGGCTCTGTCCTGGTGGAGACGTAATGCCTAGAAGATGAAGAAGTGGTGATGTGATGCAACGACAAAATCCTGCACATAGCTTTCCGTGATTATCTTTTCCGTACAGTGCATACGCTAGTCATAGTCGTCATCGTCCTAGTAATGGTAGAATTTCCTCGTTTTTGTTTGTGTAATAAGGAAATGGGATGCATTTCTCCCTCTTTTTTTTTTCTTTCTCTCACAGAAACCACTTTGACTCATTCATTCTGTAAAACTATTCGTACATTTAGGAGTACTCGGGATGGATCAGTGGAGGTACGGAGCTTTTCGTTGTCCCTAGCCAGGCTGACCAAGTAATGTTGAATTTACATGAGAAGAATCCCAGAACAAATTCCGAGAATGCAACCAGAAAAGCAAAATTTGCATTTTTAAATTAAGTTGATTTAAGTCAAATGAGTGCGAGTGTGCACACTAGCAGCCACTGACTGGCCTAAGCTCCGGCCAGGAATCCGCTGAATCCCAGCTGAAAGGATGTACCATTTTCTGTTTGTCCCGAAGAAGGACTGCGAACGTAACCGAAGCGTGTAGAATTGTTGCGGTTCATGAATCAGACTCGGTGCATACCAACTGCTTTGGGTTCGGTGGCTTCCCCGAAATAAAGAAAAACTCTTTACAGAAGGGGTTTCTAATGAAATAATCACACTTCGGCAAGAATTAATGAAAGAACAAAATCGGTTTTCTCGATACATTTTCTTACAAATTTTGTGCTATTTTTGGGAACAAAACAGGGATACTTACATAAACAGTATTTATTTTTATTTATTCATTTATTTAACATTGCTCGAAGTTTATTCAAATTCAATTGTGTAGCCTGGTATGTCAAATTTCAAATTAAATACTGGATCGGCAAATTGAATCAGTTCAATCAAACAAAAGAATACCTTCAAACCTCTTTAATTAAATGAAAAGAAACTGTTATATGCTTATACAAAGGGTTCAGATACAAATCCAAATCCAAACTGGTCGATCAGACTTCAAACATGAGAACCCCTGCCGTAAAGGAGCACGGTTTTGATAATTAATTTCAGCTGGAACACGGTGTGATAAAAAAAAGTGCTGTGGTTAAACATCTTGCCCAAGAATGTTTACATTTCGGTTTAATGAGTTTGTCCTCTGCTCTGTGGTCAGCCAGAGTGCGACTCGAATCAGGATAGGAGAAAATGAAAAACTGGAAAGTGACCGATATCTGTGGTAATTCTTGGCGATGGGACATCATTAGTCTCGGGAGCAGTTAAAATGCGATGCCGCACAGAATAAAATTGAAACGGGAGACCTTTCGTCAGGTTTTGAAGTTAATAGACAAAGGAAAACAAATCCCCCCAAAAGATAACAAGAAGGAAGTGATGAACGGTCTCATACGCGTTGTCATAGCCGCGGTCGTGCGATCATGAACTCTTACGATCTTTCGCCACTCATCGTGGTTGGTGATGATGAATCACTTTGGCTGGGGCAAGCTGCAAAATGTTGACCTCCATTTCCATATTGTCCGTTTGCGGTTTAGGTTCGCTTGGTTGCCAATCTGTCGTTCTATTTGCTTTATTTCGAGTTGGTGCGGGATTTTTGGTGTGAAACATATGGCATTTTGTTTAAACATCATTTTAAAAATAGTGTCAGTGGGGAGATGTAACACTGTCCAACAACCTAGTAGTTATCCCAAAAATCTTTATACCGGGTTTCCCTGTTGGTTTGACCGGTTCTAATTTGGGCAGTTTTTAATTTTCACCTCATTAATCTGCACATCACTTATATTCAAAATATTCTAAATGTCACACGATGTCAAAATTTTGACTATTATCAAAGTTACATGTACCTCAGTTTATCATTGCCGGTGATTGAATTTTGAGAAAATTTAGAATATCTCTCACTTATCGCACTCTGTAAAACCATCATCCGTAGCGCATCATGAGAGTGTGTTCATCATCTACTGCTACTGTAGCAGTATTAGCTCTGGTTAGATCGGGGGGATTACAGTGCGCTTGATGAAATCCATTTAAACAAGCTCCAAACCTGTTGGACAGTATTGCTGTCGGATGTTATGATGTTGTTAAATAAAACACCTACCTCTAATGGTAGATAAGCGAGAGAAATGCGATTTATCATCGTTCTCTCTTTAGGGCTCTCGTTCGCTGATGTTATTTATCAAGTTTGTTTCAACTTGCAATACATTGCTGATCGTGGACCGATGTAGATGGGATAATTTTCTTCTCTTGCTTTGATCTTGCTTCGATATCGAATGAGATAGAATGCTGCAATGCCTGATCCTGACAAAACTTTCACGCCCTGAAAGTTTGAAAATATTAGTTCGGGAAAATAGGGTACGGTATGATGTGCCGTTCTATCCAACATGTGACGCTTTTCTAAAAGCGTAACGTAGTTTATGATTGATGCCTTAATTGCATCAAACATTTGTCTAACATGACATACCATGATTGATTATTTGTTTCCTAGTGACGACCAATATTTTGAGGTGGGCAACAAATTGAATTGAATGTGTTCAACGCAGAGCGTTTTTCATACTTCTTTCTAAAGTTTTCAATTTTTTCATTACTTCTCACTCGTGAAAACATCAACAAATTTGCTGCCGTAAGGTGCCTGAGCCGTTGGATTTTAAAAACATTTTTCTCTGGGCTACCTTACTTCAGGCAAATATTGAAATCTTCAAGACACTTTTTGCATCTTACTTCATGGTAGATTAGACACCTACACGTTAATGCTTCCAGTGGACGATTTGCACCTTTGAAGGAAGCACCACACTAGACAACGAACTAGCATGCAACGTCCAGTGGCACAGTCGAAATACATTCCTGACGAAAAGTTTTTAGGACTGAAGCGTGAATCGAACCCACACTCCTTGACTCGATGCGGCTTAATGCTTGGTAACACTAAGCGCACGGCCACGAAGCCAACTGTTGGTCTTGAATTCAGTATTATCTAGTAACGTGATTTTTTGGCAGAAGAATATAAAAAAATGACGAATGTTTGCGCGAACTGTCTAATATGTGCACGAACTACTAGCAAACATTTTGTAGAAACATGTTCGTACATACAAACATGTTGGTTCGTCGAACTTGCGTTTCAAAGCAACCGTGGAAAGTTGTTTAGTAGGAAAGGAGACCGAATTATTCATTCGTTCTGGTCAGATTGATAATGAAAACATTGGTGTTAGAAGAAAATTTCTCCAAAGGCTCTTCCAGAGATTTCTCCAGGATTTTTTATGAAGATTCTTTCAGGGATTCAACCACAAATTTATTTAAGATAATCTCTTCAGTGATTTATACAACGATATCAACAGAGATACCTTCACGAAGAAGTTTCGGTCGCAACCAGATTTTTTTAGAATCGGATCAAACAGGGCTCCAGGAGCACCTTCAGAAATTCCTCCAGATGTTACTTCAGGGATTTCTCCCGAAATTCTTCCAGATACTTCTTCAAGCATTCCTCCAGGAAAATATCTACTGGGATTCCTCCAGCGGTTACACTAGGACAAATTCTTCTAGGGTTATTCCAGATATTTCTCTAGAAATTCCTTCGAGGAAGCATTCAGTGTATTCCACAGGTAGTCCTCCCGAAATTCCTCCAGGAATCATTCCGAAGTTTTCTTCAAAGATTCTCAACGGATTGTTCTAGAGATTTTATTAGGAATTCAAGTAGGGATTTCATCATAAATTTCTGCTAGGATTCTACTAGTTAATACTTCATGAACACCTAAAGAAATTTGCTAAAGCTATCTTCAGAAATTTTTCCAGAGATAGCTTTAGCCAAATCGCTACAAGAAGTAATTTAAGGATTTTTACAACTACGCAACTATTTTAACAAATCATCCAGGGTTTTTACCTAGAAGTTTATCTAGATAATTTTTCTGGGCCTCAAAAAATAGCTTATTGGATTTTTTCAATATTCTATCATTAATTCCCCCAGGAATTTTGTCAGAAATATTCTCAAGAATTCTTTTAGGCATTCCTTCAAGATTTTTTTCAGAAACTCCTTCCATGAAAACATTTTTGGAGAAATCCGTAGATAAATTCATGGAGAAATCGTGGAGGAATCTATGATTGAATCTCTGAAAAATCCATAGAGAAATTCTTGATGGAGTTTTTTGGAGGAATACCCGGGAAAAATTCTGGAGGAATTCCTTAAAAAATCTTTTGGACGGCTTTTGGTGGAACCATAAAATGAATTTTCTGGAGTAATCTCTGAAAAAGTAGAAATTGCTGGAAAAATTTCAGAAGGATTACCTGGGTAAATTGCTGAAAGAATCCTTGGAGAATTTCTGTAAAGATTTTGTTGCAGAAATCTCTATCTATATTTTTCTGGAAAACATCACTTGAATAATCTTGAATAATTTATAAAGAATTACCTGGAAAAATCTCTGGAATTTTTTCTGAAGGAATCAAAACTCCATTTTTGAATCGATATTCGTTCTTTTAGCTTCATATGAAAGATATGAATCTCTAGAATAGAACTCTGGACAGTTTTCCTTGTTCCTTCAGAGGTTTCTCTAGAAAATCTTTCAAAGACTCCTCCATTTGTTCCACTAGGAAAATCTCTACCAAGATTCTTGAAAAGATATCTTCAAGGCATTCTCCAGGAATTGTTCCAAAAGTTACACTAGGATAATCTCTTCAAGTATTACTCAAGCAATTTTCTTAGTGATTTCTCCAGAGTTTCCTCCTGATTTTAGACAAATTTAATGTTCTACAAAGTTTTCATAAATTTATGATATAATTTTGAAGATAATGGTGCTAAGAGTTTCAAAATCGGTTTAAAAATAACAAAGTTATGTTTACTTCTCTGAAGGTCATTGAAAATTCACCTTCAAGACACTTGCGCTCCCTCGAAATATATGTTTGGCCCAGATTTTGAGGTTTCTCTTTTAATGTGATTTGAATTCAGTAGAGCACACGAATTTTTGGTTTTGAGAACTTTTGGAAAAATAAGCCACGCCCTACTCCATAGGCTCATGCAAAAATTTCTCCAGGTTTTTTATTCCAGAAATTACACCGAGGATTCTTCTAGAGATTACTCTAGATTTTTAAGAGGCTCCAGGAATCCCGCTAAAAACTTATACAGAGATTTCTCAAAAAAACTTCTTCAAGAAAGAAGTTCCAGGAGAACATCGAAAACCTGGAGGACTTCTACACGGTGTCTACTCATTTACAGAAATGGAGTTCCCTGAGATTTCTTGGTTTTTCCAGGTTAAAAAAATGCTTCCATGTTCTAGAAATTCTCCAAAATACATTAAAGATTAAAGTACAGTTCATTTTACATGACTTACCAATTCGTTTAAAAAAAGTGCTTCAAAGCACCTGAATTGAAAAAATAAATGATAAATTGCAAAGCAGATTTTTCAATTTATTAAACAAATGTTTTATTATCTGTTATAAACGTGTAAACAACATTAGATAAAACATAAAAATTTGGTTTATATTTGATTCTTACAAAAACAAATTGTTGCGAATGATCTGAAAGTGCCTTTAATCATCAAAATCAGATATGAAGAAAGTAGTCTATGGGGCCTAGATAGCCGTAGCGGTAAACGCGCAGCCATTCAGCAAGACCAAGCTGAGGGTCGTGGGTTCGAATCCCACCGGTCGAGGATCTTTTCGGGTTGGAAATTTTCTCGACTTCCCAGGGCATAAAGTATCATCGTACCTGCCACACGATATACGCATGCAAAAATGGTCATTGGCATAGTAAGCTCTCAGTTAATAACTGTGGAAGTGCTCATAAGAACACTAAGCTGAGAAGCAGTCTCTGTCCCAGTGGGGACGTAATGCCAGAAAGAAGAAGAAGAAAATTATCTATTGTAGAATTCTTAGGTAAATTAACGGTAGAATCTTCATAAGTATTCCTGCTTCATAATCGCTTGAATCTTTGTAAGAATCTCTGATCGAGTATTTAACGATTTCTGGAAAATATTCCTGAGTAATCCATTGATTTGATGAAGATTTTATGGGATGAATCTATGGTGGAATAATCCTTGGAGGAATCCCAGGAATTCCTGGTGAAATTCCTGAACGAATTGCTGAAGGTATTTATGGAGCTCTATCGGAACCGGTGTAGAAATTCTGGTACCGAACAACAGTTTTTTTTCCTCCTCTGTAGAGCCTTTTCACCACTGCTTCCATTATTTAGGAATATTGTGGTATGACCAACCCGGTGCTAGGCAGCCATGTTTTCGTGGTCAGCATCAAACTCAAGAACAACAACGTACATTGGCCTAATCATATAAAGGAATTTTTCCTCCAATACTAAAATGTGTTTCTAGCTAATCACATCAACCCAAATTAACTTGCTGTATTGCAATCCAATAGCTTGTAACCGTTTATTTGCTCGTATAGCTGTTGTTTTGCGGAAAAAGAAATTTTTCGGAGAAAAAGATTTCGCCATCATCGATTGTTATTCCTCAAACGGTTATTTGTTTACAATTGCTGAAGGTATTTATGGAGCTCTATCGGAACCGGTGTAGAAATTCTGGTACCGAACAACAGTTTTTTTCCTCCTCTGTAGAGCCTTTTCACCACTGCTTCCATTATTTAGGAATATTGTGGTATGACCAACCCGGAGCTAGGCAGCCATGTTTTCGTGGTCAGCATCAAACTCAAGAACAACAACGTACATTGGCCTAATCATATAAAGGAATTTTTCCTCCAATACTAAAATGTGTTTCTAGCTAATCACATCAACCCAAATTAACTTGCTGTATTGCAATCCAATAGCTTGTAACCGTTTATTTGCTCGTATAGCTGTTGTTTTGCGGAAAAAGAAATTTTTCGGAGAAAAAGATTTCGCCATCATCGATTGTTATTCCTCAAACGGTTATTTGTTTACAAACATTGAGCTGTCAGTGGGAACCACTTCCCAGTGGGAACCAGAGATGTTTGCTCATTATTTTTCAATGGGGTTGTATGGGCGGTGTCAGGACGCTGGGTATGACCCATATTTTATTTGGTGCTCATCAAATATCCTTTCACAATTGAGATGTGATAGACATTGGTTGATGTGTCACACTGTCCCAACTGGGCACAATTCGTTTTATAAAATCTATTACCCTATTAGGACCACCTTGTCAAATTTCCAAGGGCTCTAATAACCCTTTTCCAAATGTTAACATTCTTTGATTAAGCAATGCTCCGCAGTTGCAGAGTAAATGCTCAGCAGTTTCGTTTTCAGCTTGACAAAAACGACACTCAGAGGATTGTATTTTTTCTATATTTTTAAGATGATACCTACTTGGGCAGTGACCGGTCATCAGGCCAGTTATTACCCTAAGATTTCCTTTATTAAGATTCAGTATAGCCCGGGCTTTAGCTAGACAGGGTTTTATGAATCTTTTCGCTTGCTTGGATGTATCCGTGGCGTTCCAATTGGATTCTACCATGGACATTTCCCAATTTTTCAGTTTCATCCTGAGAGTGCACTCAGGAACACCACAAAACGGTTCAGGGCCGACAAAGCTCGAAGCTGCACCCTGTCTTGCTAGATTGTCGGCGATTTCATTCCCCTCAATTCCGCAATGGACGGGCACCCAGTACAATGTAACTTCGTTCCTACTGGCCAATTGCTTCATAGAAAGAATGCATTCCCACACTAACTTTGATCTACATGTGAATGCCTTTAGAGCATTCAAAGCTGCTTGACTGTCCGAGAAAATACAGATCTTTGCAAACATATAGTTTCTTTTGAGACAAACATTTGTACAGTCAATGATGGCTTGTATTTCAGCTTGGAACACAGTGGGGCTGCGCCCCAAAGCGATTACCTTGCTAATACCAGGGCCGAAAACTCCAGCTCCGGTATTGTCGCCCATCTTTGACCCGTCGGTATAAAATACAATAGAACCTGCACGTAAACTTGGCCCACCAGAATCCCAAGTATAGCGACTTGGTTTAACCACTTTGAAGGGAACATCATAGTTGGTCTTCGTTATCATCCAATCTTCTATTTTTTTGTTATCTGAATTCAAATTGAATTCCTTGATGATCTTCATGTGACCAATCAAATCACCATCTAGTATTTTATCATAACGAATAAACTGCAAGGCATTTTTTGCAGCTTGCAGTTTAATGAATTGATGCAAAGGCAGTATATTAAGAAGGGCATCCAAAGCAACCGATGGTGTACTTTTCATTGCCCCTGTCATTGATATACAAGCAAGTCTCTGCAACTTAGCCAGCTTCTTCTGAGCGGTTACCTCATTTGTCTTGGGCCACCATGCCAGTGAAGCATAACTAATTTTTGGTCGGACTATTGCTGAATAAATCCAGTTTACCATATTAGGTCGCAGTCCCCAAGTTTTTCCTAGGGCTTTATTGCAGACCCATAGGGCATTAGTACCCTTACTTATGACCTTGCTCAGATGAGAGTTCCAGTTCAATTTCTTATCCAAAGTAACCCCAAGGTGTTTAACTTCTTCCGAAAATTGAATTTGAACTCCATTCAAAGAAGGCTGTATAAGCTTAACCTTTTTCCTTCTGGTAAAAGGCACGATAATAGTTTTTGAAGGGTTTACGTTTAACCCCTCTTTCCTACACCATTTGAGAGTAATGTTTAACGCAGTTTGCAACCGATCGGAAATCGTGTTATCAAACTTTCCACGAACCAAGATGGCCACATCGTCGGCATATCCAATTACCTCAAAACCTTGATCTATTAAATTTCTAAGGAGTTCGTCTACTACAAGAGACCACAGTAAGGGCGATAACACTCCTCCTTGAGGACATCCCTTCGTAGATCTTATAGATATTTGTGCACCTCCTAGATCAGCAGAAATTGTGCGTTCCTTGAGCATAGTCATAACCCATTCGATAACACTTTTATCCAAGCCCCTTGCTTCCATGGCTGAACTCATAGAGCTATAGGATGCATTATCGAATGCTCCTTCAATATCGAGAAAAGCAACCACGGCTATTTCTTTGGCTTCAAGAGATTTCTCGATTTTATTTACCAGCGACTGTATCGCCATAATGGTAGATTTACCTGATTGATACGCAAATTGGTATTTACAAAGAGGCATTTCTATTAAACTTGTTGACTTGATGAAGTCATCAATTATTTTTTTCCATTGTCTTTAAAAGAACAGAGGAAAGGCTTATAGGTCTAAAGGCTTTGGGAGTTGTTTTATCCTTTCTTCCAGCTTTTGAAATGAAAACAACTCGAACCTTTTGCCACGCTTTAGGAATATATGAAAGCGCAACACTTGCTTTGAATATTTCGGTTAGGGAATCGATGAAACATTCAATGAATATCCTAGAGGAAATTCTAAAAATCATGAAGTTCTTGAGTTTCCGACCAAATTTGCAAAGGATTTCCTCGACATTTCATTGGATTAATCCTGAACACAATTCTTAACATTCTTACATTGATGGTTGCAAAGTATTCGAAGGAATTCATGGGAGAATTTTAAATTAATATCTGGAAGTAAAAAAGGATTAGTTGAGGGGAATTGTAGGCTAATAATATACTTTGATAACATCAACAGCAGCAGTGACTTTTTGACGACATTGTTTCACACCGCACATTCGTTGCTGCGATCAACAATCATGGAACCAAAGACGTGTTTGTTCGAAATTAAGTTTGCAACTCAAACGGATGTTCGGTTCTCCAGATTTGTGCTCTTGAAAATTTGAGGTTTGGCTTCGATTCATATTCACCTTAAACATATCACAGTTTTCAATTCACAAGTTCCCATCTCTCGCCAAATTGGCCAACAAATGGCTTCATTTTCCCGATCATAAAACATCAAATTACACACCACTTTAGCTTCCGGCAAATAGGAAACCAAAATCATATTTGTCCGTTCGCCGTTGGCTACGCGCCAGGAAAGAAATTTAATAATTTAACTTGGCAGTAGCTTTCCCAGTAGCATAGCACAGTGAAGTTGTCCATCCTAGTGTCCCCATACGTGCATGGCTGCAACGAGGTTTAAAGCTTCTGCTGCTCTGTGTGGCAACTGATGCAATTTGTTCATTGCGTTTTCTCGCCCAAAAACCCAACCAAACAAATCTTGGCAATGGGTCACTCCGTTCCCGGAAGGATTGAACAATCCATTTCGCTTCCTCTAGCTACCACTCCAATCCTTGTTTTTCTGATTTCTGCACTTGGGGGCATCTCACTCCACTGGAATTGAGCTCGAGCTTTTGGCTCCGCTCCCGAACAATGCTAGTTGGCGCTAGAATGCGTCGAAAAAATAATGTCAGCCACTTGTCATAACTTTTTTTCTTTCTTCTTGACACGCAGTGGTCTAGATTTTACACCAATGGAAAAACTACGCTTTCCTAATATTTCACTTTTTTGTCAACGTCAAATGCTGTGGAACAAACCTATTTGGACGTAGTCATACACGGGAACAAATCCATTCTCAAAATCTGGAATCTGAGTCTTGATTTTGGGAATGAAGTGTGTTTTTATGTTATGAAAACACACCATGACCAATATTCACGAAATTATGAAATATATCTTCGTAACACACCGTGCGTTACGATTTTTTCCGTTGACAGAAAATCATGACTATGATTTCTAAAATCATGAATAAACGAACTAAGCATCATGAACTGAATTCCGGAAAACGAAAATATTATTCATGAATATGGGTGCAAATCGTTTATGATTCCATGGCAGAAGGAATCCATAAAAAAGGCTGCCTTTCAACTTACTCACATTTTCTCGGGCTCAAGCCAGCTGGTCCCAGAGTGGTTATGATTATAATTCATTGAAACGTATGTTTTTGTTCATGATATTTTGTGTTTTCGTCATGATATCATGAATTAGATTCATGGTTTGATGAGATGTTCTTTTTTCTTTTCATGATTTTTTATTCATGGTAACAGGAACATTATAAATTGCCGTACACGCTCAAAGTGAAATAGTTTCAATTTAATTGATATTTTCTGCGGAGTGTTTGGTGCGAACATTTGCCCCCATAACTCAGAAGTAAAAAATAAAGTTTTTGTGCGTTTTGTCTCAAATTCCGAACATGACTTATATTTCGAACACTCGACTTTTTTACGCGAGTTTCAAGAAAACCACAGAATTTCTCAAAAGGATGATCAATATTTTTTATGATGCAAGTCTTTTACACTTTGAAGTTGTTTAAATATCAATTCCAATCTTTCAAGTCACCACTGTTTGGAAAATGTGGACTGTTCGGAATTTGAGATTTGAGTATTTGGGGTCTGAAGAAGAATTTTTTGTGTTCCCTCTGGAAATTGGATTATTGCCAGCATTTTTAAAAACTGGACTTCTGCGCGCCACCACTGTAGTACTCGGGGAAAAGTGCGCGCGCGAGAGACCATGACGGACAAGAACAGAGTGCACAAATGTTTCGCTTTTGGCAGCAGCAGCAGCAGCACTTGGGTTTTGTTTCGTGTTGACGCCATTTTCTTCCGGAAAATGGAATCCGACAATAACCCACTTTTAAGGGACGCATATTTGTCAACCCCCTCTCTCCCTCACCATGGTGCACAGCTTTTCTCATCTTCCAAAAAATGCTGACTTATACTAGTTGGCATTGTTTTTCTTGTAGGTATATGCCGCTCGTTCGTTAGCGGCTGTAGCTACGTTTGGAATTGGACATCGTGTGCAAATGGGGAGGGTTATGGTGAAGGCGAAAACTTCACGGTTTTCCAATTTAAGTGAAATATGGCACTCAAACAAATTTGTTGTCACTGTTGATTGTGAGCTCATGTCAGCTGCTAAGACTTGAAGCAATACAAAATTGTGTAGTGCGTTCCAGTAGAATGGTTGAATTTATATTGTAACAAAAAAGGCGATTTTGATCAATTGAGAAAGGTAATACTTAATGATGTGGTCCTTTTGTTTCTGGATAAGTAGAAAACATGTCCAATCTTTTTTTTTATTTTCTTCAAGTTATAAATTATATTACGCTAAAATTCATAAGCTAAATTTAATCATTTCTCTAGGGTGGATCTGTCCAAGCTCTGAAAACCCGTAAAGTGGCAAAGTCATAAAATTTCCAATCAACCTCCTCAATTTAGAGAAAAATTCACAGTTTTATGTAGCTTAATCGATAGAGCATATTTTTCTAAGTGTAACACGATTTTATTGCACTTGAATGTTTTAATATTCATATAGTAAATGATTAAAAAAAAAAAAGATTTAGTTCCATCGACTCAATTTTTAGGTCATTGACATATCTGTGTCATCAAAACGAATCTTGGTTTCAATCCACAATTAATTAACAATATTCTTTTTACCACAAAAACGCATGCGCTCGCGTGAAAATAAAACGTAACACGTTCAACGGCCCCTACCTTGCCCGAGTAAATCTCGTTCTTGTTGTTAACCACTATCGTTTTCGTCACTATATACGCTTACATCTGTCTGGTTCACTGCCGCTAATGAGCTCCGTCACCACCCACTCATTCGGCTTGCTGCTAGTGCTATTGAGTGAAAGCTACGGCGCAGACACAGTAGAATGCGCGCTACACACGCAAGAATCCGCGCGGCTTACTTGCGTCGAATGTCATCAGTTTTCGGAAGATCATTTCCTGAACAGAGTCAGTGTGCGGATTTGCGGCGTTTTTGTTTGTCTTTATGGATTCGTATGGGCGTAGCCAGGAATTCCATCAGGAGGGGTGAGAAATTTCAAAAGTTCATTCGTGTCTTTCACACAAAAACGATCATGATACAAAACTTGTGTTTACTTTTGCATAAGACGTTAATCTAGGAAAGATATGCATCCTTTATTTTTCAGTAAGAAAGTAAGCAAAGTGGAATCTAAATCACGCTGTTGTTCAATTTGTAGGCTGACTAACGTGTTGACAACAATTATCTGGGATCAGTTTGGAGCCCTTATAACATACAACCATTCTTTTATAAAAGATTTCCATACAGTTTTCCCAAGAAATCTCTGAGATTAGTTCCATCAGCACTTCATCAAGGAATAATAACTGAATTTCTACAGAAATACCTGCTCTTTAAATCTGCCAGGAAATCGTCTCTGATTTTTTTTTTTGCGATTTTCCTCTGGCTACTTTGCAATATTGAAGGAATTATTCCAGCAATTTCTCAATGTGTTATGTTACGTACGTTAAAATCATAAAGGTATATGTTCAGTAGTTTTTTCTTCAATTATATTTGTTGCTGGGGATTCCTCCACAGACACTCCGAACATTCCTTAATGAATTTTACAAGGATTCTACTGAATTATTTTATCTTCTAAGAGCTCCACAATGTGTCATATGGATTTGCCAGGATTTTTTTTATAAGATCCTATTCCTGTGGGGATCTTTTCAGGAATGTTCATGAACTTTTTTTCGCATTATTATAGTTTTTTTCTCCTTTTAGACTTCAGTGATACACTTTTTGTCATTCTCAAATGTCGCTACCTTATTTTTCGACCACTTCGCCCATGTACCGTATTGTCTCAAATTCCGAACGGACACATATTTCGAACACTCGGTTTTAAATGCCGTTTTGGTCTAAATTTTTCGCTCAAACATGCCACCAAATCAGAGAGGCAGTCATTTGCAATTCAATTTAATCGTCTTCCAATATATTTTATTCCCTAAGGATTTTGGTGATCTTTAATTCGTGGTCAGTAAAACTACCTTAGATAAATTTGTTTGTGAAATTGTTCATTTGAATACGATTTATTCATGCTTGTCAGAATCTGAATCGAGGTGTTCAGAACATGAGAGACAATGGGAACAGTGTTAGGCATTGAATCAAAATATTGTTCCGAACTTTTACTTAAAAACAATACTAAACAAGTTTAGATACATATTTTTATCGACACACCTAACAGTTAGCAAACTAACAGCCAGAAGTGAGTCTATACGATGAAATTGGAATCGACACAAATATCAGCTAATTTATGCCTATCAGATGCATTTGAAGTCACTGTTGGTCTTAAGTGTTCGGAATATGAATCTGAACGGTCATCACCCTGATGTTGATGATAGTTCTGCCAGGTTTGTTTACACAACAGAACAAGCTGGTCTTCCAATGTTTACATTCATCAACATTGTTCTCTAGCTATCAGATGGTAATGTTAGTAAAAATGTGCTCGATTGTTGTGTTAAATGCATTATGGACAACTTCTCAGTTTCGTCATGAAAGTCTTATAATTAGTGAAAAATACATTACAAATTAAATATTTTTAGAACTTTTCCTACATTCCATAAATCCTAGCAAGGATTCTTCAATTTCTTCAAAACTTCCCTTAGAGATTTCTCACTTAGAAAACATCCTACAATTCTTTCATCTCCTTCAGAAACTCTTCCGGGTGTACCAACTGAAATTCTTTTAGAATTAAAACCAAAAATTACATCAAAAATCTAAAGAATATCTTTCAGTGCCTAATTTCCAACAGAAATAAATTAAAGAATTTTCCCATGTTTTTTTAAATTCTCGAAAAAAAAATCCTTTGTAGTGCAATGTATGAAATATAGCTGCGTCATTTCTCGAGATTGAGAACTTTCTTCATAAAAGTATTTGGAACCTATTGAGTGTGTGTATAAAGATGAAGAATGTGTCAAGGAGAAGAAAAAAAAAGAAGTTTGGAGTCACATAGCCCTCTACCCATCACATAACTAAGTACTTCAGGGTAATAAGAGTTATTGATGAAACTTCCTCTGAGTAAAAGGGATACTCGTGGATACTAATGACACTATCGACATTTACAACTACTAATGATGTATTTTTAATTCTACTAGGTTTCATCTGCCACCAGCTGCCACCCGAATAAATACACGGACCCCAAAAATGACTGATTTTTGCACTTAAATGGTTATAACTGATTTTCCTTGGTCTTTAGAATCCTAGTGTCTTCTAGAGAATGATTCATTTTGACTGTTTACACAATTTTGTAGAACATTGTTGCTACCGGAAATTTCGCATTTTCAAAATATACGAGTAAAACTAGTTTTAGGGGGTCGTTCATAAAATACTCCCGTATTTTGGAAATGCGGCTGAATACACACTAGGTGTTTTTGGCAAAGTTGTTTGTATTTGAATTATCTACAACTTTGCCGAAGACATCATATTTAAAGATCGTTATTTCAAAAAAAATATTTTCGCAGCGCCGCCCGTGGCAAAGTTGCGAACTAACATTTACCGTCAATATAAGCGCTATATTTTTAGAAAATTTTCGTCCGAAGACACCATTCCGAAAAAATCACGTTTAAAGGTGCTACAGAATTAAGTTCATGATTTCGGCCGATCGAAATACTGTGTGTCGGTTGTACAGTAAACTCTCCCCTTATTCGGTACCTCGATATCGAGTCAGAGAACCATAGTAAAAGTTGGTTTTCATGGCTACCTTGATGATCCCTTGAATCGATGTTACACTGGTTTAGTGTTTTATAACTCGATACCTCTCTTACTCGGTGTTCGCTCAATATCGAGTTATGGGGAGTGGACTGTGGCTATAAACCACAGGAGCCCTACTGTTTAATGTAGTGGACATAAATCATAACTCGTTTTGTTATAATTTTGTTATAATGGTGAAATGTTTGCAGAACACATTTCATAAACATACACTGAAAATTCAAATTAAATACACAACGCCACTTGATTTGTGCATAATCAATTCGTTTTTATTTCAAATATTTTGTGCATTTAATTTTAACATAGCATAAAGTTTAGTTTAGTTATAGAACCAAAGTAAAAATTGATTTTAATGACTAACTCGAGATGAATTTAATTAGTGACGGTATTTCAAATAGTTTCGAACATTTTTTGCATGTGTGAAACCCCATATGCAAGTTCTAAAAATCAATTTGAACATTTTTTGATCATGCTTAAAACATTCCAAAAGCAAAATGTAATGAACATTCACGAGCTTTGGTATCCAGTAGTGTGCAGAGCTACTTGTTCACTACCATGATTTACTTTGGCATGTAGGGTGATGTGCTAGTATCCATCTTATTAAGCTTTGGTCAGTGAAAACCTGTAATTTTCCCAGTACTGCAGTGAATGATGCTGATACAAACCAATGCCAAACGGCGTTCACATTGTACAATAGGATTTTGATAAATTGTGATCGTCTTTTTGGAAATATTGCAATTAAATTGCATCTTGCATCGTATTCTCAATTCGTCGTATCGTTTTCATTTCTGTCACAATCAGTTTTCAGATTCGTCTCACAACTTACGGCTCACTGTGTTATAGTGAGTGGTCAAAATACAACAATTTCCTGTAAAATTCATTGTTCGCCATCATCAAAATTCAGCTCAAACATATAGGGCAAATGTACCATTAGTGGTGCACCTAAGGGAAAACTGCTAAAACATGGTGATAAAATCATGAAATACATAATTTTAACATATCATTCGATAGATTTCAAATCATTCAAATATATAAAAATCACGATTAATTTGAAATTTCTATGCAAGAAGCCTTGCACCAATAATAGGAACACTGTTCCTTTAGTGGAGGTATGTTTTAAGAATGGTTCCTTTAGTGTCACAAACCATTGATTTTTTATAGGACCCTCTACTTTGAGTGATGCACCACTATAGGTGCAAAGGAGCAAAATTTTTAGGCAAAATAATTGTTTTAAAGAGTTTTACGTTGAAATTTCACACACTACCTCCACTATTGGAGCTACCTCCACTAAGGGAGCGTTTGCCCTAAACACAATTCCTTTTGACCAAACAATCATGACATTTGCTCACAGTGCAGCGTAAACAACACAATCGAAGGAATCGTTTTTTTACGCCGAGCATCGCGCACACATTGATGCGCACAATCTTTTTATCTCAGTACGACGGAATGAATTTAGTTTACATTCTCAATTATACGTGTGTTTCGGAGAGCCCAAGCAAGACGCTTCGTTTTCAGAACGCCGGGAGTTGTTCTTCGTTTCGCGAGTTTTGCTGGACAGTGTTTCGGAGAGCCCAAGAAAGACGGTTCGTCTTCGGGACGCTGAGAAGTTTTACGGTTCGCATTGTGTGAGTGCGAAAAGATATCCGTGTTAAGTCGAGGATGGATTACCAACTGGTGAGCTCGTTTCATGCTTATAATGACACATATTTTCATGACAACGTTAATTTTATGTAATGTTCAAACAAACTTTGTATGGTTCGTCACTACAAGTGTCGGCATTATGCCTGTTTCATATAATTTCAATATACACATATTTTCTCTCTTTAACATTACTAAAAACTTCTTTTGAATGGTTCGACATTATGGTTGTTGACGTATATTTTAAATCTTCTACCGAAAACTTCTCGAGACAAAATGCAAAACTAGCTCTAAGTTTAAGTTGTATTTTCCCTCCTTATCCATGCATCGCATCACTGACCAATGGTGACTCCCAGATCTTTTCATCCCTCACTTATAAACAACCTTCCCATGGTGATTGTGGAGATGCAGAGGTATTCTCGGTCTCTAAAAGCAACAATCATTACACCCTAACATTCCTTTCCCATCCCAACTGACTGTAAGGACTTGGCCGGCGCCGTTATTGATCAATAATATTAGATCTGAAAAAATTGCACTTCGAGAATAAGCGGAAACTCCCATCCCTTATTCATTTGGATCGTAGTGCAATTCTTACCAGGTACGATCAATCACGGAGTAGCAACCATTGACATGTACAGTCAGTCTATGCTATGCTATGCATGCATTCTCAATTATACGCGGTCGTTGAAGAAATTTCATAAAATTTCGTGAATTAGAGAAGTTTTTCGGCGTGTGATTGGAATGAAATCCTTTTGTGAACAAGTACGAAGCTTTTTCATAGTGAAAATAAGTGCCCGGCGAAGTAAGTCATACAGGGGCGGGAAGGAACTTGTATCATAAAGTGGTGTGACTGATGTCGATCGCTAAGGATTGCTCTCAAATTGTCTATGCGATTTCGGTGAAAAAGTGCAAAGTGGATAATTGAACTGAAGTTATTTAGCGAACACGATGCACATTGTGGTCAAATAGGAGCTCAGAGAGAGAGAGAATAGGATCCGGCTCCTTACATGCATTAAAAATATAAAATTTTCTGCATATCATCGTCGAATAGTATTTCGTAGAAATATTTTTTTTATGAAACCTTCAAATGATTCTGGTAAGATCTTTTCAGAAGCTTGAATGTTTGATTGGGGAAAAGCATCAATTTTCGACCCATCCATACGATTCTGGCCTACTTTGTATGGAAATCCGAAAATTCGCACAGAATTTTTGTTAGTCGAAAATTAGTGCTTTTCCTTAAACTCCAAAAATACTCTGAGAAATCTATCATGATTGAATCATTTTGAAAATATGCTTTTTAATGAGTTCTGGAAACAATTTTGAAAAATTCGAACAAAAATTCCCACAGAACTTCTTTTCATCAATCGGGGGGTGGAGTGTTTAGCAACCCCTTCTGGCTGCGCCCATTGGGACTCGTGTCGATCGAGAGTGTCTTTGTGAGGAAGTGCGATCTTCTCGCCCTCGGTTATTTGTTGATATTCATAAAGCTGCTCCCCCATCTAGAATATTGTCGATCCGCGTGAAGAAGGAGCTGCCGTTTCGGGCTGTTCTACCCGAGATCAGTTGGTAAACAGAACTGCATTCGGAAAAGTGGCGGATCAGATCAATCGGTGATCGAGTTTGCGGCGGCGGCGGTCATAGCAAAAGATTTAATCGAAGACATCCGTTGTGCTCAATTTCGGTAGGTGTCTACCGGAGGATTGAAGAAAAAATATAATCCAAGGTCAGCGCGTTAAGCCAAACCAACCAAAATAATACGTGAAGTGTAAAGATACTCATTTCTCAAGCCGTAACGTGTTCCTCGTGTCTGTGGTCGTCAATCGCTGCTGAAGCTGATGTTGGCAGAAAAGTGGTTATTTTTCGCTTTCCGTTCATTTTTTTCCTCGCGTGTATGAGCGTGAGACCTTACGAAAGCATTCTATAATTAAAACAAACATTTATGCTATAAATATTTCTGCAATAATAACAACTGCCCCGCGCCGCACCGTTTACCGCCTTTATCAACGGCAGATGTGAAAGTGTGGATTAGGGCGGTTCAAAGTTAAAAAAAAGTTTGAAAGTTCAATCTTCCATATCTTCTTTACCATACTCACGATTGATATAGTACCTATTCTGTGAAATTTTCAGTTGCTTTGGTAGTGATTTGAAGGTTAATTATTAGGAAATTCAGAAAAAATGTTCGAAACAAGTTGGTACGATGTTGTTTTTGGGTCACCTTCGAATCATCACCAAAAACTGAAAAAATCACAGGACACTATTTTTATCGTAAAGCTTGGATTAGATTGAATAGATTAGATTTTCAAATTTTTTAATGTTTGAACCGCCCTAGAGTAGATTCGAATGCCGCCAGATTAGGATGACTTGATCTAAACTTGAGGAAACGGTGACCGTGATGATGACGATGAGGGTGACGATCCCGCTGTTTGATGATAATTACCTGAGACGAGACTCGCGGAGACGGTCTTCTTTTTCTGCGATTGCTGAGTTTTTTCTTATTCCACTCAGTGTGTACATCAATTTTGCGCAAACCGTTCAAGCTCTCACATGACAATCTCAGCAAAAAACTATTTCGCATGCATCACATCGAAGCATAAACGGCATTTTGAGTGAAATTTCATGTCAGCAATCGTAGCAGACATTATAAATAACTTGTCTTGTGTTTAGATTGATCAGCATCTTTGGAAAAACTGCTCCGTTGACTGAGATTTTTAATAATAGTTTATTTTGAATACAATACTTTTCACTTTTTCAGCCATAGAAATGATGGGCTGCATTTGACGTTTCGTGACAGCGGAATCTGGGCTGCATATGACGTTCATATTTTTCCTCTTCGCGAGTCTCTCTCAGATAATTACTACTGAATTGTGTGCAAAATTATCCACGCGACAACAGTTCTTCGTTGAAGATTTGTGTTCTGTACATTAACTCTGTTTTTCAATAGAATCCAACTTATTTTAGAAGGTGAATGAATGAATGAAGTGATTCATATTATGAAAAAGTGACGAACAATGTGGAAGAAGAAGTGAATAAATCGTGTTTTCATAGGCTCGATGATTCATTACGCTCAAAATATGTGCGATCAAATGAGAAACACTTCAAAAAGATTTAACTGTGATGATAAGCCTGGAGATACTGATGAAATTTCCATTCGAGAAGACCAATCTTAAAATATGCTATGCCTATCTTAAACCCATGAAATGAGAAGAACCCTCAATTAAATCTGTGATAAAACCAGCTTTTCATAGTGTTATGTGCTGTGTTTAAGTTAAATCAGCTGATTTTACGTTATACTGGATTACAGCAATGTGTGACTATTGCAAAATGTGAATATGTTCTGAGGGAAATAAACGGGTTTATGCTCTAGATATTATAAACGTTAGTTTTTCAGTATTGAGGGCAGATAATGCTTGTTTGTAGTTTGAGTTCTGTTCGATCCTTCGACCTTGACGCTTGCTCCTGTGGGGGCGGGTGATGAGGGTAGGATCAAACATGTCGCGCGTCATTCGCGTAGCACGGTGGAATAGTATCGGATCGCGTTAGTAGTGTTTGATCCTTTGATCTTATCGCTTGCTCCTGTAGGGCGAGCGACGAACACTTGTTCGGCGTTCAATGCTTTTATCGAGTAATATCGCGAATCCGAGAGATTAACTGCAGGTGATAATCTAAATACACGTATTTAGCAAAAGATTAGCGATAAGAATACACAATATCAAAATCAGATTATGATTGTCTTTATTAAACAGTCTGTTTGAAAATACGTAGAAGAGTATGTGTATTTAGTTAGGTCGTAATTAATTATTAAAAATAGGTAACTATTCTTTGAATACTAACTAGTTGCCCTGCATACTTTGTATTGCCTAGTCTGTTCTGGAATTGGAATTAATTTTATGTTTTCACGTTTTACACGTCGGAGCCCTGGATGAATGCAACTGTGAAAAAATACGTGAATGCATTGATCCGTTCTTAAGCCAACTGGTGGCATACAAACATCATTACATTTTTATTCCTATAGAAGCTAAATAAACCTACAAGTGTTATCAATGTTCTGTTGCTGGTATTTTGATATTGTACATGCATAATGTACAGTCAGTGACATAAGTTAGTAACCGAATACTGTTTTTTCATACAAAATGCCTAAGTTTGGGGTGCTGTATCTCAGTTCCGGGTAGTCCGAATTGGCTGAAATTTGGATGACGAACTACAAATAACGTATAGTTCTGGCTGTAAGGGAATTATTACATTGCAGTCATTTTACATACAGTTTCTGAGGGTTGTTCAAAGACAAAAGTAAGTAACCGAGAGACTTCTTAATTTAATTCGAAAACGATAAGTCGTGGAAAGTTGGTGTGTTCTGCAAATTTGTGTTACTTCTGAAATTAGGCATTGGACCAATGAGGGGAAGGGGGAGGAATTGATGATGCATTAAACTGGCTCCCACGAAGACCGTATATACCACTGCGTCTACGCCAGTTCATGCGGGAGTGTATGGGTTGGGGGAAAGGCATGGCAGAGAGGTTTGCTTTTTGGTTAGCAGACTGCCTATGTATCAAGCGTAAGAAAAGGCGTGCTATAATGATGATAGAGTTGAAGCGTAGGTAAACGGTTTCTTGTTCGTCTCTGGTTCTAGCGTTTGCTATGAACGCATAGGGTGTAAGTGTGATAGATTGAGAAGAATGGAAGATAGAAGCATGTGAAATATACAACTACAAAGGACGAGGAAAGGGACGGGCCTGGGATTGAATCTATGACCTTCTGCATATGAAGCAGAAGCGGTAGCCATCAGTCCACCAACCTCGTCTTTAGCGGATTTCAATTATTTTTTGTCAATAAACTCGTACACATATCTAGTTTTTAAGAATGATCTTAAGCTAAAGGATCTCGGGAATGTTCTTGTGGCCGGAGTTATTCCGGTGGGTCACTGGGTGAAAAGGGTGCTGTTCTTTTGTACCCCTAAAGGTAGGCAAATTTCAAGTCACAGATAGTTTCCGCAATGGGCTGTAATATGGCTACTATATCAAAGAATTAAATTAAGAAAAACGAATCAGTGTAAACCTTTTGAGAAACAATTAAATTGGATAATCATGTTTCCTGCATTTGATTGATTCTGCCAAGCTTATAGAAACGTATTTTTTGTGCACTATTATGTTATCCACTTTTTGAGAATTGAAACGGTTTAGTATCTAAACGATCCAAATCTTTTCATTTATAATGTTAAATGTCGGATTTCAATGATGTCAAATTAAAATGATTGAAATTGCAAATAAAATAAAGATATCTTGGCAAACTCCAAAATAACCATTTTTTACCCAAACTGACCCAATGAAACCCACCGGAATACCTTTCCTTGGTTATGCGATCTTGCCGCGATGGGAGGGCATAATCCATTAGCCCATTAGATGATATCCAAAGGCGTCACCTGTAGTGGTGGTATCCAAGGATGGAAAAAAATCGCCTCTAGCGACTAACAGCGACTGAATGGTGGTGTAAGAGGGCCGTTGCTCTTGCCGAAGCATGATTTGAACAGCTCACTACGCGCGCATAGCGAGGATATATGAAGCATCCGAGTGAAGCATAGTTTGAAAAGTTTGCTCCCCTATGCTTAAACGATTTTTATTATGGTAAATAGCATCCTCCCTAAGTTTAAAGTGATTCGGAAGAAATTTGACTGCCATTCGAAGTTTATATGGAGATTACTATGGAAAACGCCAATCTTTTGTGTTCAGCCCTCTATCTCTTCGTCATAATATTTTATGGAAAACTGAACAAATTCTTCTAATGTGAAATCCTCCCAGCTACAACTTTGCCGAAGACCACTTTTTGATTAAATTGGATTAAAAGGATAAATTGTTATTCGTCATCATAAATTTGGTTTACATGTACCGTTTTGATTCATATCACGGACACTTAAGGCTTCAGTAAACTTTAACTAATCGAAACATATATAAATTGAATTGTTCCCTATACAACTTTAGCGTAATCAGGCCTTGCAAACACTTAAATTTCGAATGCTGGGTGAAAATTTGGATTCCACAGCTTTAATTCACTTTAATCAACAAAAATGTTCGGCCTCTTCATGATTTTTATTCCGGACACAACCACACTTTTGCTTCATATTCCGGACACATTGATTCGAATTCCGGACAGCTCATGAAAAACACAATTAGAATAGTCGAATCATTAACTAAATGCACTAATCCGTTAGAAAGACGTCAAAACTAGTTGAACATTGAAAATTTTCATGGATTGCTATGTAAAATGTTTATAAAAATCATCTTTCAAATTGGGAACTTTTTGACGGCCCGTTTTGAAACACTTCGAGTGAAATCTTTCCCATACAAAGTAGAGTGTCCGGAATTTGAGGCTGTCCGGGATTCGAATCAAAACGGTAGTAAGCTTCACCAACTGTTCGGCAGGCAACAGTGGTGCTCCTGGCGGGAAGAATAGATCAAAGTAATCCAGGCTACTATGTTCTACAGCAAAAACGCAGTGTTGCTCTGAAAGTAATTGAATGACCATCTCAGCATGATTCAGACTTTGTTATCAATTATAACAAATTATCCTTACGTCCCATCAAAATGTGGTCTTCGGCAAACTTGTAGCTGGGAAGCTTTCACATGAGATGAGTGTGTTCACTTTTCCATTGATTATTATGACGAGCAGTTAGAGGACTGAACACAAAAGGTTTGCCTTTTCCATAGTAATTTCCATATAAACTTCAAATAGCGTGTGTACAACCAAATTTTTTCCAAATCACTTCAAATTTTGGAAGGATTATTTTCATCATAATTGTCATTGTTTAAGCGTAGGGGAGCAAAAACGTCAAAATTTGCATCAGTCTAATGGAGCATCCGATGCATTGTTTGTCGTGGGAAAAACCGTTTGTCGGATGTTGTAACATGTTGCGATTAGCATGAATCAGAACGTGTTCACGGCATAATTTTTCGTCCAAACCATGCCCGATTAACTTTCGGCATAGAAATGGCATACCAGAAGGCAGATCGCGGAATAAAAGTTAAAAAATCCTCCAAATTTATTACTTTGGTTTGCAAAAAATTGATCGTTAGCACACATGCCGAGCGATTCATTTTTCGCGGAGCGGAGTTTGTTGTTAGGACTTGAGGACTAATGGTTTATCGTTGTAGCTATGCTCGCATGATAAAAACCAACTGCGATGCATCATTGTCATGATCACTAGAAGCATCGTCATCGTCATTCAACCAGCGTCGGATGACAATTTGTCGCAGATATCCGATCACATAGGCTCGGAGTAATGACAAACAAATATGATTCCTTCGTTACAGGCGAATCTTCGTTCAGGAGCACTGAGCCGACTAAAAATATGAATCTTGTCTTCGACAGATTAAAAGCATTTTTTTGAAAAATTAAAAAAGCACGTTTGGAATAGATCCAAGAATCTTAGAATCGTCAACTCCACGCGCTTACCAACAGAGCTACTGTAGAGTGATGTATATACAGTAAACGCCTTCTTCTTGTGACTAATGGTAGCAAGCGGAATGAAGAAAAAATTGCTCGTTGACGATTTTGGAATGAAGTTAGTCGTGCATTCTTTCGTCGATGACGAGACGGCGACCTACCAGAGTTATTATACTGGATGACGATGTCTTTTTTATTTCGTCATCGCACGGTGACGAATCTGACGATTGTCTGCTCTGATTAATACGGCGATCAGTTTGCATTTTGCTAACCAGAATGATCCGTAGCCACAATTAGCTATCGTTATCATAAACGCCGTAGGGAATATTACTCTGAGGAAAATGATTAGTAGAATCAGTGAGTAGAAATAAGTGATGACAATCTTATTTTAATATGGTTTTAACATTGCCATAATAAGAAATACCTCTTTTGTAACAATGGTATAAACAATTTGCATTTACCACCGAAAAGTTGACGACAATTGACATTTAAAGCTAGGTATGCTGTTCTGCTTAAGGTGAAGATGAATCGAAGCCAAACTTCAAATTTTCAAGAGCTCGGATCTGAAGAACCAAACATCTATTTAAGCTGAATACATAATCGATTGGTCACTAGCTGGTGGTGACCAATCGATTAAGTTTTCAGCTCAAACGGATGTTTGGTTTTCCAGATCTGTGCTCTTGAAATATTGAATTTTGGCTTCGATTCATCTTCACCTTAAGGAAAGTAAAATTTTCTGTCCAAGAAATGGTCTAGAAATTTCCTATAGTGAGCTCCATTTGAATCACAACAGCATGACTAAAAACGACGCTTAAGTGACAAACAGGCTTGATAATGCTCCTCAACATCATCAGAGTTCGGTAACATACTCTAGAGCAGCGTGCTGCCTTTGCCTCTTTGCGAGGGAACGAAAAACTACTAAGCAGAAAGGCAACGAAAATTGAGCGAGGAATATGCAGCACAAAACACAACAGAGTAACATTCCATCAATAAAGGGTGCTCTCACAACTCCCCGAGGACTGTCTTGTTCGGGTGGCAGACTCAAGAGTTCTTTTGAAGTGTGAGTAAAAGTGAACATCGCAACAAGAGAGACAGAGTACCTGAAAATATCCTCGCATATTTTACCACTCTCACTCGAATCGCTTGAGGATCTGTGTTAAAAATTTTGAGTTCAGTTTGTTCTCCTCAGAAAAACGGCAAAATCGCCTCCTCTTTGCATCGCAGAGGAGTTTCTATCAAGCCTGGTGACAAATTATTCAAAATCATTTCGACTAAACAGTATTAGTAATGACACTACTACACTACTACTTCAAACAAATTCTGTTGGAGTTGCTGATTTTTACAATGCTTTCTTTTCTCAGAAGCAAGTCAATATGGGTACTTTTCAAAATATACCATGTCACAATAATAATATAAAACAGTGTTCATGTGGGCACCATTGCCTAGTCCATCTGAGTATTGATCCTGGTAGAGGGGAAACTTTTCAAAAGCCAGAGCGAGGGTTCAGCCTTGACAAGTAAAGCTGTCAGGCAGCTCCAACTGAACACCATACAAAAAAAAACTGACCCAATGAGACCCACCAGATATAAATATAATATGAAGTGATATGCATGAAAAATCATAATCCAAACCTCTGATAGAACGATTTTTTGATGGACTTTGTGTACATGGTCCACTCTGACTGAACTAAACATCACCGTTCAGTAAGTTGGTTCACTCTGACTGAACAATTTCTAGGAAAATAATAATCATTTAATGCTTCAATGGTCAAACTGGGTGCATATCTCTTAGATAATCAGATTATCAAGACCCTTCGACACCAGTATCGTAAATTCTTCAATAATCCATATCGTCAATACCGAAATGATTGGCATTACGATAGCTTGAAAATTAAGGTATTGCAGGGTCATTGCAATGAAGACCAGAAATATTCAAATATGAGTTCATTCAGAGTAGACCAAATGAAAATCTTGAATACCGACCAAAATATACTGGTCCAATAAGCGGGTTCTAGCACATTCCATACATACACCATAGAGCTACCATAAACTTCTATCGGAGTCTGGAATTGACTCAAAAAATGCAATAATCAATCAGTTTGCTTTTCAACACTGCACGGAAATTGTTGCATGTTCTGACCACCCATCCAAATATGGTTAATGGTCAAAAATCAAAATCAAATGCATCGAATTAAGTAAAATTTACAAATTTCCATTGATGGATAAGTAGAAGAATCATTCGATGTCAAAAAATCTGACAAATCTTTTGAAATGTTTTTCATTTTTTCGCATTCCTCAGCGCGCTGATAATTTTCGCTATTATGGTAATAAGCACTTGGTCCTCTCTAACTGCACACTTTTATCGATTTGCATTGATCATCCAAAGTAAATTTATAACATTTCTCTCGCAGTTCACAGCATTCATCGAATCTGGTCAAAGTGAAACGGAGGTAAGGTAATTTCGCATCTAATAAGAGAATAATCTAATTTTCCCAAGTTTTGTACTTGGTCCCCTCTGACTTAGCGCCGACCATTTCAAGTTGCTAAGTGACATTGACCATTTGCTACTTCAAACGGCTGCATTGTATAATATTAATTTCAATTAATTACATCCCTAGTCTTGACTTCCCTGGGCATAGAGTTCCATCGTCTGCCATACGATATACGAATGCAAATATGGCAACCTGACAAAGAAAACTCTCAGCTAATACCTGTGGAAGTGCTCATTAAACACTAAGCTGAGAAGCAATTTCTGCCCAAGTGAGGACGTAATACCAAGAAGAAGATAAAGACATTGTATCAAAATCTCCCGTCATCACGTCTCAGACATTGCCGTAAAACACACAACTTTAATATTTTCCTCTTACGTTTAGATTCCCTAATTTATACCCAACATTATACATTTGGCATTAAAGTATCTAGATCCTAATTTATCGCATTCATTTTTCACCTCAAACTAATCGTCTGTTCTATATCTTCCACTTTCAGCCCACCCGCATACAGAGATCATCGGCATCCGGCCACACACCAGGGCAGTGCATCACCTTGCGATCCTCCTCGGATCATCTTTCCTACAGTGGTGCCCAACTTCTCGGCAAAGCTGATCACGCCCAAGCGGTCGAGGTGCGCGGTGAGCCTCGTGATCTCCTCTCTCCCCTTTTCGTGCCGTAGTGCCATAGTAAAGCCGTCAAAATAGGTGCCATGGGGAAAGACTACTACAAAACTTTGGGCATACCCAAAGGGTCGACGGACGAAGACATCAAAAAGGCCTACCGGAAGCTAGCACTCAAATTTCACCCGGACAAAAACAAAAGTCCCGGCGCAGAGGAAAAGTTTAAAGAAGTGGCAGAAGCGTACGAGGTGCTATCCGATAAGAAGAAACGTGAACTGTACGACAAGTACGGTGAAGATGGACTGAAAGGAAGTATGAACGAGACTAAGGTGTTTTGTATGCAATCAGTGTTCATTGAGGTATGGATCTCTCGTTTCAGGGGCATCGAATGGCACGACAAATTCGTCACAAAACTTTACATATGAATTCCACGGTGATCCGCGGGCAACCTTCGCGCAGTTCTTCGGTTCCAGTAACCCTTTTGCTTCCTTCTTCGATATGCACAATGATAGCATGTTCAACGACAGTCTGTTCAATGACGATGAATTTTTCACATCTTTTGGCGGGCTGGGGAATCGACACGGGTTGGGAGGGGCTTTCAGGTGAGAATGCTATTTATAACTGGAGCGTTGATGACTGATCAAAAATAATCATGAAGCATGATTGAGTTTCATGATTAATAAAATTGCCAACCAGTCATCACACAATTTTAAGATTTACTCATCAATCAATAACCATAATCGTAGTGAAATTTTAATCGATAGTCATTTAACCTTATCATAAAGATTGCTAATTTTAGTCAGCAATCATAATCCTTTTCACAATGCAAACATCTAATCAATCATCATTCAATCGTCGAAGAATTTAGCATTATTGTGTAATCATCATTCAATTTAGCTTGTATGCGTAAATCTGAACACCGCTAAAAGGCCTCACAGTAAACTTTTCTTTCTATGGTTCGATTCTCTGCAACTTCCTTTTAAGTTTACTGTAAACCTTGTGATTCAATTAATACTTACGTGCAATTGCGCCTAAGTTAATCAATGTTTGGAAATTATATCTCTCAGCAGTCTCATAAAAATCACTCAAATTTTCAAAGTTGATCACGAAGTTCTTTTAATTTATTTTTTAATCACGAAACTTACGGTAGATTGGGATTTATCGTGGGAAGTAGTCATCTCTCTCCATAAAGATTCAATGGTTAAGTTACTTGATATCAATTTCGAAATATACCTCCCGACAGGGAGTTTGATCATAATTTTGCAAACTAATGTCATTTTCGTTTTTAGGAACAGGGTCGGTGATCAACACGTATACAAACCAACGTCAAGTAAATTGTAGTTCGGTCGAACCTGAATCGGGTTAGGGTTGAATCTGTGATTCAGAATGGGTTGCGCCAGTTTCAATCTAGATTCAAAAACGAATTCAACATAAGTCTGGATAAGGTTGATCAAAAGCATTTAGATGATCTGTTCACATGCTAGTGAAGTGTGTTCCGAATACCAGTTGCTTGCGGCAAATGATCACTGTATTGGTGGTTCTGAAACCTAGACACATCAGACCTCCTGAATTTGGATACCAAGTCCTATGATTACAGTTATTGCTAAATTCATTCTCGAAGAATTTATTGATAAATAGTGTATTAGATTTTCAAAACGAAATTCATTGGAAAAAATTTGGGCAAAATCATAATTTGGATAAACATTTTTTTTTAATGTTTTGAAATGAATTCCCGGTCTTTTTTCATCTTATCAGTTTTCAGTTCCTCGTTGCAGCTTATAGCTGTCAAAAACATTCAAAGCAATCAATGGAACCGGCTTGAGAAATTACCAAAAAAGTAGTAAAAGTTTTAATAAGATTCGAACTGTAGTCTGCGAGATCAACGTCCGATACGATATTGACCCTTTTTATTTTTTCAAATTTCGTGAGGGTTGTTCTATGGAAATTGCAGTTTCTGTACTAAATCATGACCAAATCTTTGTTAACCGATCTCATTTAAAAGAATATACATTATACCGTTTTGACTCATATTCCGAACACTTAAGAACAACGGTGACTTCAAATGCATCTGATTGACATAAATTGGCTGATATTTGTGTAAATTTTAATTTCCTCGTACAGTCTAACCGTTAGCTGTTGGGTGTACCAATAATAATGTTGATTTGATTATTTTTTGTATTGTTTTAACGTAAAAGTATGGAACAACATTTTGACTCAAATACCAAACACTGTGTTTATTCTGACTCATATTCCGAACACCTTGATTCAAATTCCGAACAGCACGACTAAATCGTATTCAATTAAATAATTTCGCAAATAAATTTATCTGAGCTTGTTTTACTGGTCCCAAACTAGAGAATCACCACTACTCCCGTGGTAAAAATTATATTGGAGACGTTAAAATTGAATTGCAATTGACTGCCATTTCCTTGTTATTTGGTGACATATTTCAGCGAAACATTTCAACCAAATCGCCATACAAAAACCGAGTGTTCGGAATATGAGTCTGTTCGGAATTTGAGACAAAACGGTACTTTGTTTTGAAGTTGTTTCGAACCATGTTTGACATGTTTTCAGAATGTCAAGAAGTGTGCAACATACTCCTTCAAAAATAAGGCAATTTTCAAAGGTAGTGCTAGATATCTAGGAAATGCTATAAAACAATCATTCAACCCTCTATGAGTGGCAAATGTTCCATAGTATTCGATGTACTATGGCTTCACTCGCACTTTTTTGCGCCAAGATAAGAACATTTATTTCTTGGTTACACTGCGAATCAGACCATTAGATTATCAAACTTGCTATAAAAATTGTCATTGTTGCCAATATCAACTCTCGAATATATTCAGAAACCACCTCATTGCCCACGATATTCAACTTCAAATTGGCACCCGATTAATTACGTTTCATTTATTTTTAATCTGAATACGCGGATACCGGATTTGATTGAATTTAAGAAATATGCTATTTTAAACTAATTCTGTCAAGTGTACCGGAAATAACGGTTTTTTTCTGTTTCAGCTACTATTTCTAAGGTTGTGCTACTTTTCCCCGAATGACAGTTTCCCAAACGCCGGTTCCCCGAATGCCTGTTGCCCGAATATTCCGTTTGCCCGAATAGCCCAGTTCCCCGAAAAGATTTTAGCCTTCGTAATTGTCATTACTTTTTTGCATTTGAAGGTGGAGAACGAACCGGTCATCGAATATGCGCCCTTTTTTATTTGATTGGCGGTTCTTTCGAGTTTTACCATCCTCAGTATATTTGGCAGTATGTGTTTAGTTGAAAATGACAAAATATCGCCTTCTTTTGATTGGTTATCGTTTTTCTAGTTCACCGCCCAGTCACTGAAGACTGTTCTTGCACCTTTTTTAACCACATCAATTTTCGGGGAAACGGATCATTCGGGCACATGGCTTTCGAGGAAACGGGTTTTTCGGGGAACTGGAATTCGCGGAAATGACATTCGGAGAAAACGACATGCGGGGAAAAATAGCACAATCTATTTCTATCATTTTAATTGCCTTCAAAAATCATATTATGTAAAATAATTAGCATTTTTGAACGTTCTGAATGCGAATTGTACTTTTGGCCAGCATTTGTATAGAGTGGGGCCACTGACTGTGCGTTGGCTGCCTGGAAATCAACAAAATCCTTCAAAGTTGTATTGGGAGGGACACATAGTGTACCTTTCATGAAGTTAGACTGACTGCAAATTTGACTGCTATAAGGCACTGTACTGTTTTATCTTGAATAGAATTCTGCCCTTGATGTTTACAAAATTTACGAGAGTAAAAGAGAGAGAGAGGAAGATTGTTGAAAATTGATGTTTTTTTTTTAATGAAAAGGATGTATTTTCCTCAAGGAAACATATTTTTCAGTATAATCCGTTTATCCGTTATAGTGGTTCTTATGATTTTGTGTATTTTCCGACACAAAATTATTGGGGGATCCACTTTCCCTTATGAAAAAAGTTAAGTATTGCCTAATAGGTGTATTTTTGCGTAGTAAAGAACAAATCCAAAAAAACTATAGATTATGATGAGTTAGTTGACATGCTTTAAAATAGGGCTTATCGTAAATTAGTTGCCTTTACAATTTAGAACATTTCGAAGATATATTTTTTTGGCAAATTCTTAAAACGGCTTCCATTACACCTCAAATGGAAGCCCTTGAGTGGTCCTACGATCATGGATTGCTTTGGATTTTGATGGTCGTGTGGGAACATGTAAATGTAGAGGTGGTAAATGTTTGCTACAGTACATTTCCCATCCCTGGTCCTACAGAACTTCATATTTAGTTTTTTTATCTAGTTCGGCTGACAAGGAAAAAGTTGATTTGAAAATCACGAAATATTTCATTTAAACAGGTTTTATTCTATTTTAAGCAATTCGCTCATTTTAAAGTTCATAAAACGTAGAGTAAGAATGCTAAATTTCAACTAAATATGTGCATTTTTACCACAGTCAAACCTCCATGAGTCGATATCTGAAGGGACCATCAAATCATGGAAGCATCGAGTTATGGAACAGAAATGCTTGGAAAGCTGTTTGAGGGGACCATCATAATAAGCATGGAATTTTGTTTTTAGTATAAATCCATCAGTCGATATCGAGTCATGGAAAATCGACTCATAGAGATTTCACTGTATAGTTGTAGCAGTTTTATTAATTTTTGAATTTTATTAATTTTGCAGGGGTTATTTTGTCCCACATTTCCTTAATATAAAAATCCAAAATTTTACGAATTTTCTTTTTTTATATAGGTAAACAACAATTGTGAATTTCAACCGGCCGGAGAACATCAATACAACTTCCACTTTACTATACGAAAAATTAATTCCCTGAAAAATATGAAACGGCGTTCTTGGATTAAGAGTAAAATAATCGTAATCGCTTTTCAAATTTTTAAAACCGGTTTGTTTTCTTATTGCACTTTCTATCTGTAATTCAATGATAGATTTTCATGAGGATACCTTTAAATTTGAATGAAAAAACTGGTTTTAGTTTTCGATGATTGCTGATGGTTGAATGATGGATTCTTAAGCTTTAAACCTCAAACGAAAGCCCATAAGTTACCGTACAAAACGTCATATTCTGAGGTGTGCGAACTTGGCTATCAACAAGCAGTCAGGCTTCTGTCAAGCTCAAATTTTCATCAAAATGATCCGTGCAGTGTTGCCACATTTTTTCCGAATCTCATCTGTGTTGTCGGCAGAAAAAATCTTTTTTCAGATTCAAAAATCTTGGTAAAAATCTGTGTTGTGCAAAAATCCAAACTTTATTTTTCAGATCAAAGCGGACATTTGCAAACGTATTAAGGCTGTATTTTTCATGTCAATAATTAATAGTTTGCACTAACTCTAATAGAATTAAATTTAAGATGCATAGTTATTTCTTAAAGTTTAAAATTCATTAGTTTTTGAAAAAACTAAACAGAGTAATGGCATTTCTGGTTAATATCTTCCAAAACTGTGTCCTTAACTCGTGAAATATCGCAAAAATCTTAAAAATCTCTGTTTTCTCAAATATCACGCTAAAAATTGTTGCACATTTTATGTGACACAGATACAATCAACTGCTGAAGAAGCGCTTTACTTGGTCTTAAGGTGAAGATAAATCGAAGCCTTACACACTTAAATTATTTTACGGATTCCTGTAAAATCTCAACAGTTGAACAGTTCGGTGAAATAAATTAACGGAGTACGGTAAATTTTTACAGTATTCGGTGAAAAATCACCGGAATCCGTAAAATTTCGACGGAATTACGGTGTTTTATTCCACCGAACTGTTCAGCTGTTGAGATTACGGTGAAATTCACCGTAAGAGCTTAGTGTGTAATGATGCATAATATATTCAGACTTTTGTGAAATATATGTTGCCTAACATACAGTCAGAAACTATCGGTTTCAGCTGATTTATTATTTAGTTGGTGTTACATCAATTAATTTGATAAAACCTCGTTAACGATGTTACGCCAATTTACTCGGTCCAAGGCTGTGTCTCTCCAACCTCGATTTTGGCCCACGTTCTCCAGATCTTGTTGCACCTGATCAAGCCACCTCGCTCGCTGTGCTCCCCGCCTTCTTGTGCCAACCGGATTCGACGCGAACACCATCTTTGCAGGATTGTTGTCCGGTAGTCTTGCAACATGCCCTGCCCAGCGCACCCTTCCGGCTTTAGCAACCTTCTGGATACTTGGTTCGCCGTAGAGCCTAGCGAGCTCGTGGTTCATTCTCCGCCGCCACACACCGTCCTCCTGCACTCCGCCAAAGATCGTTCTAAGCACCCTTCGTTCGAACACTCCAAGTGCTTGCAGGTCCTCTTCCAGCATGGTCCATGCTTCATGTCCATAGAGGACCACCGGTCTTTGTACATGGTACATTTGGTGCGGGGGTGAATCTTTCTCGACCGCAGCTTCTTCTGGAGCCCATAGTAGGCGCGACTTCCACTGATGATGCGTCTCCGTATTTCACGACTAACGTTGTTATCAGCCGTTAACAGCTTTCAGCTGATTTATTGGACTTATTGCCCTCATCAAATTGCAGAAGCTTAGTGTGAAGCATTTTAGGTGTGCACCTTGAAAATGGTTTCCTGCGATACAATTAAACAAACAGGAGAAATTTGTGTTCAAATTGAATTATCAAAATGTTCGGGACTGCACCCCTCAGGTCATATTTAGTTTTTGACCTAGACATAACTGTCCCATATGGAAAAAGTAGGCATGGAGAGATAAGTGCTCAAAGTTTGTAGTTTGTCTTTTAATACAAATGTTCATAATTTTCAAGTACATTTCTGTAAGTTAAATTCATTTAGCACCACCAAACAGGTGGCTCATTTTAATCATATTGATCAACAAAAAATATAAACTTGAACTGAACTCACGTTCTGCAGTTGCTATTTGGCTTGAAAGTTCATCTAGAGACTGTTATGTCTTTATTTTGCAATATAGGTCTGCACCAGCTTCATATTTTTCCACAACGGTTTTCAACAAAGTGTGACAATTTTTATGTGCAAAGTTAAGTAGGGGAATGTGGGGCAAGATGAGCACCCGGGGCAAGATGGGCACCCCTAGTTTGTGTCGTTCCTACCGATTTTTTTTTCAATACATTATTTGGGGTTCTGATGAATATCATTAAATTGATATGATGGCCATAAATTTCAGCTAAAAAATCAACAGCACAACGTAAATATTGTCCAAAATACATAGAAGTCCAAAAATTTACCTTTTCATATAAGATTTGTTCATTTAAAAGTGATATTTTTGTTGCGTAAACAAATTAATTCATACGTTTTTGGCCGTATAGTTATAGAATTATCTTCTGCAGATAATCAGGAGCAAAACTTTTTATCAAATTTAAAAAATATTTCAATTGTTTTGATTATATTAATAAATTTACACCCTTGGGGCAAGATGAGCACCATGTTCAAAATTAAGTAAAAGTGTGAAATTATAGAACCACATTTAGCTGTGAGCTTGACTTACGGTATCTTCTTAGCACAAAACAATTTTTCTAAAAAATAAACAAAAAAACAACAAATTTAATCGTTTTTTAAGTAAAATCTTAGCAATTTATGAAAAGTTATTTATTTTCTAATAAAAGTTTTAAAAACTAAGCTAGTTGAAGATAAATATTATCAGATATTAAAGATAATATCTTGGGATATTGCAAGCATTGAAAAATAATAGTTTTCTTTAGTAAATTGCATCTTTTTATGGGGGTGCCCATCTTGCCCCGCAGTTTTTTTGACCGATGATAAGAAAGCTATTTTTTAAAGTGTTATTTGGAAAACTATTTATCACTTTTTAAAACTTTTAATGGTTGGAGGTCAAAGTAATAATGTAAAAGATAAGGATGGTTACCAATTTTACCAAAATAATAACGTTTAAGAAGGCTTAAATCGTGCTTATCCTTAGGGTGCTCATCTTGCCCCGCCTGACCCTATATATTGAAACGTGAATGATACGCTGAAAAAAGGGTGTTAGTTCGAAAACCCATATGGGACTTTTTTATGGGCAGTATACCTTTCCGCATAAACTGGCGTAGATGCAGGGTTATATCCGGTTTACTGTGGGCCAGTTTGATAAGCAACATCAATTTCTGTTCCTTCCCCTCATTGGTCTGCACTCAGACGTGGCAGGAGTCATTGTTGCCTAAACATATTTAGAAGTTCACTACCACTTACAGTACTGGACAGAATAAAGTACGCATTGGTTGTTTTTTACACAAAAGGCCTGGATCTCGGCTTCTAGTCCACCGAATAACATGAAATTTTAACCGCAGCTCAGAAATAATTTAAATTTCATTTAGCCGGAAAATCACAGTATTTCAAAAACAATGTTTTCAGTTATCGCAATCATCAAATTTTGCAAACAAAACACATAACTCACATTTCAAAATATTTTGAAAACAGGCTGTTTTAAGGGAAAATGTTGTTTTACAAATTTGTTTGTCTTATCAATTTTATCACATTTATTTTTCAATTAACATATTTATTGCTCTAAATATGTTAATTGAAAAATTATTTCTTTCTCAAAATATTGCCTTTTTTGTCAAAGTTGGAGTTTTGTGATAACTAAAACGTTTGTGTATGAAATGTTGTAAATTTTCAACTGAGCATGATTCAAATTATTTACAAGCTACGGTGAAAATTTCAGGTCAATAGAAGCACTAGAAGCCGATATCCAGGCCTCCAAACTTAAAAACAGCCAACGCGTACTTTATTCTGTACCGTACTGTATATACTGAGGGTGTCTTAGTCCCAAGCACTCATCTGGTTGATTACTTGTGCAGCTGATCTGGCGATACTGGAACAGCAATCACGGGCGGCCAATAAAGCTCAAGCTCAAGCTTTTGTTGAGTTAATACTCATGATTGTTGTCTTAGCTTCAGTGGTAGTCTCGGGGCAGGACAACGTCGAGTCTTTAACCATCTGCTAAGTTATATAGATTTAATTTAAGAAATTGTTGCCAGTAATAATGATTTCATACTATGAATCCATTAATTACCAAAACAATTTTTATGTCTTTATTAGAGACTTTCGGTCCTCAGCTTTGATCGCAACATATTATTATAGCTCGACAAACAAGATGAGACTAGGGTTCAGATTGGTAATTCTTACTTCGTAACGCAACTCCAAAAGGTGGTTGCCCGCTTTACGAGTAGTGTTCTTATTCAAAAGTACTTCAGACTTCAGTTGAGCTTTAAATGATTCCGTTTCGAAAGTATGGCTTAGTTTTTCTAGAATTATTGATCTTGAAAATTTAGGTTAACTCGTCCTTAAAAGCTTCAATTACAATTTGTGGATTCAAAATGTCAGCATTATTGTTTTGTACTGATGTCTATTTATTTCAGATTATAAAAAAATGCATTTTTGAAATGTTTTTGTTTTTGATATCACATGCAATACCGTCTTGATTCATATTTCGACTTCAAATGCGTTTGATAGGCTTGAAATAGCGAATATTTGTGAAAATTTGAATTTCTTCGCAAAACTTAACTGATTGCTGTTGGGTGGACTGTAGTATTGATTCAACTTTCTTTTTTTTTTATGTTTACGTTAAAGTATGTAACAAAATTTTGATTCAAATGCCGAACACTGTTTTTTTCTGTCTCATATTCCGAACATTTTGTTTCAAGTTTCTAACAGCACGAATATTTCGTATTCAAATGAAAAAATCGCTAGTAAATTTATCTGAGCTAGTTTTATTGAACTAGAGAATCAATACAACTTCCTGCGTATTAAAACTATTAAGACATTTGAATTGAATTTCAATTGACTGATATTTCCTGGAAATTTAATGACACAAAACCGGGTGTTCGGAATGTGAGTCTATTCGTAATTCTTTAGCTTAACCATACTTAGCTTTATGATTTTTTTTTAAGTTGCCTGGAATTTGAATCAGAACGGCACTTTGGATTTGCGAAATGCTAAAACGTATGATGTGCTACTAAGCCCTAATAATTAATTATACTCTTTGGTGTAGTGGTTAGAACACACGCCTCTCACGCTGAGGACCTGGGATCGAATCCCATCCCCGAGATAATCACTGAAAAGTTTCAGTGACGACTTCCTTCGGAAGGAAAGTACCGTTTTGATTCATATTACGGACATTCAAGGCCTCAGGGAAGTATAATACAGCATAGAGCACACAAAACAAATCATTATGTATGATTCTTCAGCGTTATCGAGCGTCGGAAACCCATATCTTCCAAATGGTGGTTAAAGAATACGCATCCGCAACTTGAATAATTTTACATAAGTCGAAATGTATGGCCTTTTCATGATTCTTTTTTCGGACGCTTCTTCACTTTTGCCTCAAATACTGGACGTTTTGATTCGAATTCCGGACAGCTTATGAAAATCATTAGTAGAGAAGTCAAATCCTCAATTGAATTCGTTAACTCACTGAAGAGACGTCTGAGGCAATTGGGCATTATAAATTTGCATATATATATATATGAACTTTTGAGCTACAAAAATTGAAACATTTCGTGTTCATTTGTCCCATACAAAGTAAAGTGTCCGGAATTTGAAGCTGTCCCTAATATGAAATGAAACGGTAAAGCGTTGGTCCCGAGATGAACTAGCCCAGGGCTAAAAATCTCGTTAATAAAGATAAAAACAATATACTCTAGCCTTTACTTGCTAAAACACCAAGCAATTATCATTAAATTTTATCATTGCACTGCATTTCCTAACTGAGATTTGTTTGAATTTGTTTGAAAGAACTTGTTTTTATTTTTTTTTTATTATTGCTGATAATTGAATGATGCATTCTTGAACCTTCATCATCCATAACAATCTTTAATCAGGGCTCAAGGCTTAAATATAACCATCAATCATAACCCTTAATCAGGGTGAAATTGGATTAAATTATTAATCACTCAAGTAATCATTGGTGTCCGTTAATCATTGGCATTCTAGTTATGACTGGTGATTAATTGCTTTCTTCTCCTGTTCCAGATCACACTCCTTCAACGTGCACTCGCCGCTCAAGAAAGAAAAGGTGCAGGATCCACCGATCGAGCACGATCTGTACGTGACGCTGGAGGAGATCTACCATGGCTGTGTTAAGAAAATGAAGATTTCCCGGAGGGTACTGCAACCGGACGGCACCTCCAAGAAGGAAGACAAATACGTCAGTATATCGATCAAACCGGGGTGGAAGTCCGGAACGAAGGTGACCTTCCAGAAGGAGGGCGACCAATCGAAAGGGAAAATACCTGCCGATATAGTTTTTATAATCCGTGACAAGCCGCACGTTTGGTTCCGGCGGGAAGGCAGCGACCTGCGGTACACGGCGAGGTTAACGTTAAAACAGGTAAGCGGATCAGAAATCAGCGGAAAAGGCTTGGACCACCTGCAAGTTGTAGAACCGGTATGCACGAGGCGGTGTGCTTGTGGCGGGCAATAATGTTCGATTTGGCTGGGTGGCCTCAATTAGGTCTGAAACGATTCGCATAAATCTAGGCACCTCATTTTAATGAGACAGTTGTGAGCTAGAACACTCGCGCTCGTCTTTGGTGGTGCAGAGGTGTGAATCACGTTGGGGTTAGGTTTCAGAGAAAATTCAATTAATGTTTGGTCAAATTGATTGACTTGGTGTGTGATAAATGTATGAAATCATAGGGAGGAAATTCTTTCCAGTATAGGAATACGTTCTTAGGTAATGAATTTGCAACTGTTGGAAAAATATTTGAATTCATTTATTTTCACTGATCTATAAATGATTGAATATTGACCCATTCTCACTCCATTGAAGGAGTGATGATGGGTCAAAGCAACTTATATTAGTCTACATTAGGATTAAAGCAGAGAACTAGTCCTATATATGCTTGATGCTACTTAGCAATAACAGTGAATATGATGAATAATAGTGTAAAATCTAAAAGAGCTTATTAATAAGACATTCTAAAACTTCGATCTTTTACGACTCCCTGAAAAAACATTTAAAAATACGTTATTTTCAGGCTTTTTTAATGATTTATTTAAAACTGTTTTTGGGAATTTAAGTATTCTCCGAACCCATGATTGTCGGTCATGCATTTAGCTAGAATTTTATTGAGGGGGAACACTCAATAAAATTCTAGCTACTGCACTGTTTTTACACCTCTATCCATTCAAGTAGATTTATACTATTCATCCCAACTTTGTGTCGCTTTGGCAAGTTGACTGATTCACAATTATTAATTGCAAATCAATCTAATAGGAAAACGCGATTTGCCATCACCATCAACCAACTCGTTGGATTCTCGTTTAGTCGCTAGGGAAAAAAGGCGTCTAGTATCTGGTTTGTATTGAACACATCATACATTCACAATTTTTTTGTGCCAGTCTTCAATCCAAATGCGTTCGGTCGGTGGTTGTTGAGCAAATATGAAAACTGCAAATCAATTTCCATATTTGCCGATGCGTTTTGCGTGTTGATTTTTTTCTATTTCGCTTGTCGGTTTCACGCAGAGATCCATATGTTCCCCGGACACTACTGATGGGGTGTCAGACGGAAGGACGAATGGTGCACTATGAGAAAGAAATCTCCTTTCGTTGGCCAAAACTTCTAACTCTCTGGGGGTAGCGCCCTAATGGTTTGATGTCTACGACAAATTGTCTTGGGTGGATTAGAGCTTTATTTTGATGGTATTGAATTTGGTCTAGATAACGTAGAACTTATCTAGATCAGTTCTGTTCTAGATAAGTTCTAAGTTATCTAGAACAAATTCAATAAAATCAAAGTAAAGCTGTAATTCTATGATAATTTGATGAACCCATCAAACCTCTAGGACGCATCCGCAGAGTGCTAGCGATTTTGGTCAATCTAAGTAGATTTTTGTCCCATAGTGCGGCAGAGCGTGCGTCGTTTGGAAAGTGTTAACGATTTTTATCACCCGGCCTGACCTGGGCTTAGCTCGGTTGAATCGTGCGGTCAAAAATAGTCATCGACGGGTTAGCGTAAAGCTTCGGTTCGGTTGCTGACCATGATGATGGTGGTGGCGGTTGACCAGAAATGGCTGCCACCATCGATGGTGCATAAATTCAACCAGCTGATGAATGGATTGGAATGCAAACGTTCATCAGGATATTGCATACACACATAGAATGTAGTTCATTAAATTAAAAGGTAGAATATTTGAAAGGGAAAAAATTATAGAGAAAAGTGATTAGTTCAGTTGGTGGTAAGGGACCCAAACAGCAATAGTGGTAAACGAGAAGCTATACAATAAAATTATATTCAGGGACTTGGGTTCGAATCCCACATATCGAAGATTTTTTCGGACTGGAATTTATCTCGAATGCCGTTATTACCTTAAACAAAAATTGAATAAAGTTAACGTGAGACATTGAATCAAATAAAACAAACTTTTAGGAAAGAAAAATCTTTAAGCATTTGCTCATAACGTGTTTGAAAATCTGTAGTTCATCTTATCCCACGATGAACTACAGATTTTTAAACACGATATGAGCAAATGCTATCAGGTTTTTCTTTCCTAAAAGTTTGTGTTTTTATTTACTTAATGTTACCAAAGCCCAATTCATTTGCATTACAATATTTCACTACGATACCTTGCGATTTCATCTTTGCCCCACCATTTCAAATTGCACCGGGGGACTTAAGTTCGACAATAAAATTGTCGGTGTACTGATAGATAAATTTTAAATCTAAGATTACATGTATCGCATCACTAACCAAAGTGAATCCAGATCATGTAGCTTTTGAACTCTTTCTCAAAAAAACTCATTCCCATAAAAAAATGCATAGCTGAAGAGGCAATCAGGGTCTCTAGAAGCAATGAGTGCCACACCATTATTCCTTCTTTTCCCCTGATTTTTCCCAAACTACACCTGTTGGTTCCCTGTGCTATTTCGATTATTTTGGACAATTACTACTACTAGGTTGTATGGTCATCTATGCTTATGTTGCTGGAATCCAATGGAGATTTTTTTTTCTTAAGGAATCAATGAAGGAAACATCTTAAAACAGTAGATATTTGTTGGCGCTATCACTGAAAGATTCCCGAATATTTCCTGATGTATTCTTTGGAGGCATTTCGGGAGGAAGGCATGTAGCAATAGCTTCGGAGCAATTACTCTGCGGATTCTTAGAGTGATTCTTGGAAGAATACGAAAAGATCTAATGGTAGGTATTTTAGTCAGATTTTCTAAGGAACTCCTCTTGAACATTTCTTGGAGTTATTGTAGCAATACCTTCATGTAAAAGTAATAAAAATCCTTATTAAGTATTTTTTCAGGAATAATTTTATAAAAAATCTGCAGAAACGCGATGCAGTTTATTTTTTTTTGGAATTTCTCGACACCAAAAATTCGCGTTCTTTTCTGAATTTAAATCACATAAAAGAAATACCTTAATTTTTTTGCAAAAACTGTTGAGATTATAGGTGGTGCAAGCGAATTGAAAGTTTTAACATTTTGATTTCTAAATTTCTTGAAATTTATCCTCTATTTACTAAGACATTAATATCTTTTTAAGTATATTTTTATGAATATTCCACCAACTCCAAGTAATTTTACTTGTTTTTAAAGCTAGTTAAGTTAAGTTAAGTGTATGCGATAAATTTAATAAAAAATCGTTTTGACCAAGTTTTTCAACAAAAACTACCCGTTCACAGGAACTTTTAACAAAAACAATACAATTTTCTTCAGATTATTAAATTATTTTTACTGATTAAATGAAGATTATGATACATCTTTTAATAACTACAAGTTTTATAACGCAAATAATAATTAAAAATTGAAAAAAAATTGATCAAATTTAATAAAAACTTTCCTAAAAACCATTCAAAATAATTTGTATTTGTATTTGAATTTAAAATAATTCATCTGACAATATTTCGTCTTAACTAATAAAAAACTATACTAAGTTACTACAGACCTTGTTCGATTTGCAAATCGTTCAGTTGGTTCGTCAAAATTGAACAAATCTTCAACAGCTGTTAACTCACGAATACAGTTATAGGCTCATTATACCCGAACGCGGTCCTATGAAATATTGGCTGCAGCAACGTCGTGTTCCGGAGGGATCGGTTCGGTACTCGAAAGTTGATCAGCGACAACAGTTCTGGGCTATCAATTTCACCGGTCAACACTTTGGCCACGAGCAGCGATTGCTGGATTTTCCGTCGATGTTCCAGGGTATCAAGTCCAAGTAGCCTACACCTATCTGGATATGGTGGTAAGTTGGCAGGATCTCTCCATGGCAGGTTCCTCAAGGCAGAGCGAACGAATCGTTTTTGAATTCTATCAATCCTCAGACTCCACGTTACTTGATACGGATTTCATACAATGTGTCCATTTTCAAGAATTGGACGAACAAGAGCACAGTATTGCGATTTCCAGCAATGAGGATCCGAAAAATCTCTCGCCACTTTGGAGATGAATCCTAACGGACGTTTTGCCTTCGTTATGATCGATGAACGGTGCAAGTCGAATGTCAATCTTGAGTCTAGCTGAATCCCCAGATCGTTCACGCTGGAAACTCTGATAAGAGTATTGCCCGCAATACGGTAGTCGAATAAGATTGGATTCACAATACGGTGAAAAGTAATCACCTGACATTTCTCGATGCTTAGTACCAGTTTACTTCTACGGCACCAGTCAGCAAACAGATTCAGTGAATGCTGCAGGCACAAACAATCGTATTCTGTTCGTACTACCATATACAATTTCATATCGTCAGCGTAAACAAGCTTGTATCCATCGCCCAGAGCTGAAGCAGCAAATATAAAAATAATAAAGTTTCGTCTTCGTTTAACTGGCAAACATTAAAAAATAAGTGGTATTTTTCGACAAAAAATCATGTTCTTTGTCAGTTTTTGTTACCTCACTGACTTTTTTAATCAAATGTGTGGCTAACACAGCTAGAGATGGGAACCGAACGGAAAAAGAGCGGTTCAATTCCTGTTGCGCGACATGCGTCGTTCCTTTCATATCTTCCTCTCATTCTTCGTACATTCTTCCCCAGAAACTCACGCATAGGGCTTTGTGGCCGAGTGGTTAGTGTCGCCAGGCAGTTATCGCTTCGTGTCATGGGGTTTGGATTCGATTCCCGCTTCAGCCTTCGAAACTTTTCGTCAGGAATGTTTCTCGGCTGTGCCACTGGAGCATGCTTGTCCGTTGTCTAGTGTTAACCCTCTAATTCCCAACCCCGCCTTTAGACGGGGTACACTTTTGAATTTTGTGTATTTTTTCGTAGCTCGGAAATCAAAATAATTTTATTTTTGGCTAAAACCTTGACTCATAACACGCATATAAGAAAAGTTTTTATGACTTTTGAAAGTTTTTTTGTATTTTTGAAAATTGTTTGAAAAATTGTATTCTTATATAACCTACAAATGCATGGGGTGCATTTAACGTGTAATATAAAAAATCGTACCTTTTATATTTTTCTACTATCAACCTATCACAGAAGAACAGCTTGGGGGTATTAAAATAATTTCAAACCTGTTTTTCCGTTGCTTACACGGAAAATAAAAATATTTCTAGAAAAATATAAAAAAATTATAATTTCAAAAGTACCGTAAAAACTTGAATTTTTATTATTGCCAAAAATCAGTAACTAGAAGAGGATTCAAGTAAAAATGAAAAAGGATAGGGATGTTCAAAAATAAAAATTATAAAAATCAAAAAACAAAATTCATAGATTTGCAAATAAAAATAAATCATTGCCAAAAACGTGTTTAGAACGATTTTAGATAACTAAAAATGATATTTAGATCGAAAATAAAAATTTGGGTATTGGAGGGTTAAGTTACAGTCTGTGCAGCTAAATGGCTGAAGACGGTGTCCGTGTCTTATTTTATCCTTTGGGAGGACATGTCCTCTTTTTTGATCATATGTCCTCCCGTTCTCCCATGGGCTGAAAATGTCCTCATTTTCTCAAATAATTTAATATTGAATTTCATATCCACTTTTTGTTGGAATATCTTAGATGAGGATGGAGGAGATTTTACTTCAAACAAAATGTAAAGTTTAGTGAATTTACATGTTTGTAATATTTTTGAAAAACGTTAGAATTATATATGGTTCTCGGTTAAGTAATCTTGCTGAGCATTTTCAGTCAACAGTGGCCTTTTGCATGCTGAAATGCTTTTGAGTTTTCCAAAATACATTTTTACTTTTGGTTGGTTGGTTGGTTTGGTTTGACTTTATTAACGAGATTTTTAGCCCTGGGCTAGTTCATCTCGGGACCAACGGCTTTACTTCCCTTCCGAAGGAAGTCGTCACTATAACTTTTTACGTCATAAGTGACTATGTCGGGGATGGGATTCGATCTCAGGTCCTCGGCGTGAGAGGCGAGTGTTCTAACCACTACACCAGGTCCGTCCCCTTTTTTTTACTTTTATGTTTTACCAATATTTTGACAAATTCATCAAACAAGCTAACACCCTTTATTTTATCTCAAACAATTTACTTTAGAAATTTATCAAACATTAATTATTGTTTGAAATTAGACATTATTTTCTCTGAAAAAGTACGAATCTATTTATTCAAGCAAAACAAAATTTCCACTTTTCAGAAAGTTTGAAAAAGGCCCAATTAAATGAGAACATTCAAACGTTCAAACACCACAAATTTAAATTTTTTGGGCTTCTAAAAGCTAGAGCTACACCTTTTGTTCCTAATACAAATACAAAAATGTCATTAGACGCTTTGTCGCTTTTAATTTAAATTTTGTGTTAAAGAAAGTAGAAAACTATTTTTGTTATCTTTTTACAGTAGCTTTTTACCTTAGGCGAGTTTACCCTTATGGCAAAGCTGCCGAACGTACGGACTTTATTTTGTGCGGTCTGCGAAGAGTTTAAAGATTCGTCTCATCCCGTTGAAAGTTATATAAATTTGAAGAACGAATATACCAAGTCCAATTTTCTTTTTCTTTTATTTTATTTTCGAACTGAACATTCAATGAAATTTCAAAAGCTGGATTACATGCATTTATGGATTTCAATATTCGTTTGAGCTGTTCTGCATAAAATTAGGCTTGAATTTGAGTTAAAAGTTCACAATGAGAAAGCCTGTTTTTCTCTTCATGATGTTTAAAAGAAGTTTCCATCGAATTTTAACAAAAGTTGTAGGTTGAATGGGTCAAACAAATCTCACAAGAAAAACCCTGGGTAAAATCATCTAAAAGTTAAAAAATTCCACGACAAATTTTGGGCATAATTCTCACAAAATCATTGACACTAATTTTGTGAAAAACTTGTGCAGGATTTTGAGAAGTGTTGGGCAGAATTCTTACACAATTGATAAAATAAACACTGAATACTCACAAAAGCATGGATAGGACATTTACAAAATTCTAAGTGTGGTTCTAATAGAATTCTGAGCGTTTTTCTTTTCATAATTCTATTAAAACCCCACTTAGACAGCGATTTCACAGATTCCTGGACAGAACTATAAATCAAATCTTTAGCAAGATTCTGGCAAAAAGCATGCTATGCAAAATTTTCACAAAATCCTGCGCATAATTTTCATTTTTACCTAGGCAAATTCCTTGGGAAGTCTTGGACATACTTCTCAATCATCATTCTTTTAGAATCCTGGCAAGTTAGATTCTGAGAGAATTCTCTGTTGATTTCTTCTAAAAACTTGGACTCCATTATCATAAAATTCAGGGTAAAATGCCCAAAAACACTCAGGAAAGGTGCTAAGAAGCAAGTATCTTTTTCCACGGTTCAACCCAACCTTTAAAGATCTATTTAAAGGTTTGTTAAGCGCGGTAACATATTTATTTTTGTTTTATCAGAACTTATCTTAGTAGAGAATGTAGTTTTTTTCAACAAATGATTTAAATATCAGTGTTTTTAGTCAAAAGTATTGCTTTCAATTTGATCGAAAAAAAAAAATTTTTTTTGGTACGCTAAAATCAGAAAAGTTTTCTTTTTTCAAACTGAGTAATGCAAATTGTCCTTCTTTCTGAAATATCCTTCTGGTAAGCGTAACTGAACCCTAAATTGAATCTTTGTCCAACATCTGAAAACACTGCCTCATTAAAAGTATTCGTAGTTATACGTGAGAATCTTTGTGACGGTATGTTAAGCAATTCATTGTTGGAGTTTCATTTGGCGCTTTTTTCCAAAAAGGGATATGAAATAAAAACACCCACAATACATTCATTTAAAATTTACATCTATTCCCCTCCTCTCAATTATCACAAGGCATCATAAGTAACAGTTCATGTTTAAATTCCGGTGTGCTGGTTGATCCAGGCGCGGAAGTGAGTGGTGCGCACGTATCCCGAGGGGTTTCCAGAGGCACATCCGGCCGACGAGACGAACGACACAACACCGATCTGCAGGCTGTTGCCGTTCTCCTGGATGGCCAGTGGGCCACCGGAGTCTCCGTTGCAAGTGCTCTGGTTGTTGGCATCAGCTCCCAGACCGCAAATGGTCGAGGCCACAATGACCGACGGACCGTAGGTCAGCATGCACTGGGCGTTCGAGATGACACGGATTCCAACCCAGTTCAAAGTCGGTGAAACTCCACTGCCAGGGGCATCGCTAGTACGACCGAATCCGGACACGACGGCCTGAGCGTCCAGGAAGGTTTCTCCGGTGCGGTCGGCCGATGGGAGAGCGATTGGCTGGATGTTCTCTGTGTATGGAATAGCAAACGTTAGATTCCGAGGACCGATTAGCCGATTTAGAGTTACTCACGTGAGAAGGAGACTGGAGTAGCCAGACGAATCAAACCAATATCGTTGTTCAGATTGTTGGGGTTGTAATTTGGGTGGATGATAAACGTGGTGGAAGTTCCCATGACTTCGGGGTTGTTGAAGTTGATCGTTCCCATTGGGATTTCAAATCGGACCACTCCGGTGATACAGTGAGCAGCAGTCAGGACCCACTCGTTGGAGATGAGAGAACCACCGCAGGCCAGGGCACCACCTCCGGCGTTGAAGCCACGTAGGAACACCTGGTACGGAAACTGGCCAGCGGTAGCTGGGAATCCATTGACAATACGCGTGTGACTTCTGTCAGATGCCTGAGCATCACGCATCGTCATGGGGCTCTCGAAGTTGAGCGTGGCGGCCTGAAGACAATTACACAAATAATCAACTCAACCATCCTTGACATCAACCATCTCTGTAGTCCTTACCTGAGAAACGGCCAGGCACGCCATAACGGCGAGGAAGAACTTCATTTTTTTTTTAACTATTTTTCGCAATCCACCCGAACAATACTGAACGATGTCCTCACTTTGGAGGGCATATTTATATAGAGTGGTGGATCTAGGAAATCGATTAGCCAGTACGGCGCGATAAGATTAGCACGTGGAATCCCAAATCTCACGGCTGCCACCAGTCGGTCGTTGAATTTCCAAACGACAATCATGTATCGGTCAACTGGAGTACCGCACGCGATAAGATTTCGATGCTTACGTCGGCCTGTAGGTCAATATCTAAGATTAAGGTTTGTTATGCTGTACGTTTCGATGGTTTGAGAAAAGTAATACAGCTTTTTGAGTTTTACTGCTGGTACACTACCGATTCCACCTGTTTTTTTTCAACAAGAACTCACGAGCAGTTAGAACGCCTAACACACGATGCTCCTCTAGACTTTTATTATGCAATGTCCATTAAAACTGAGGGTGGGCCAAATAAAAAAAAAATAAAATAAAAAAGAATAGGAAAAATCTATAATCCGAGGGGCCTTCCTTAGCCGAGTGGTTAGAGTCCGCGGCTACAAAGCAAAGCCATGCTGAAGGTGTCTGGGTTCGATTCCCGGTCGGTCCAGGATCTTCTCGTTATAGAAATTTCTCTGACTTCCCTGGGCATGAAGTATAATCGTAACTGCCACACGATATATGAATGCGAAAATGGCAACCTGTTATTGACTAATATATAATAGTAATCGTTGTTATAATTATAAAATTTTGCAACTGTCTTTATTAAACAGAGTGGTTTGAGTGAAGCTTAAAAGGCTATATATTATTTTTCTTACATCATGTTGTTTTGCATGAAAAAATATAAAAATTTGTAGTTGTTTTTTTATATATTTTCATGTAAAAAAATATTCCAGAGTTTTTTTTTTTATTTTTCTGAAAAGTTGAAATCTTCAGCTTTCATTTCATAAAAAAAAAGATTGGAAATCGGTTGAGCAGTTCAAAAGTTATGATTTTTATATTATAAAAATTCTAATGCGCTTAGACTTACAGTGTACGCCGATAAAATATGACTGATTTGTTATTTTCAAAAAATATATCTCAAAAACTAAAACATATGCATCGCTGAAAATTTAAGCAAATTTTCACGGAATTCGGTGACCCACTAGATCGGATTTTCATAGAATGGCTGAATTTCAAGGGAAATTTTCTATATTAAGGCCTTTTATGCTGATTTCTTAGGTTTAATATGACAATTTAATGGTTGATTACCGTTTTGTCTCTTATTCTGAAAATGACTTATATTTGGAACACTCGTGATTTTCTAGCAATGTTTCAAGAAAACCACTCAATTTTTTTTCTTGGTAATCAATTAGTCTATGACCTAAGACCTCTTAATAAACAAGTTGTGGAAATATGAATTCATATTTTTGAAATCACCATGACAGGTCAGATTTTTTGATAATACGGTTAACGAATAGACCATTTCCGTCAGATCTAACCCCCAGTTTTTGTATTTTTCTTCGATTTTTCTGATTTCTTTCTGATTTGGTTTATATGCACCCCTAGTTTTCTTATGAATTTTTGTAAACATAGATACTCACCACATTTTGAAAAATAATTCGAGATGGGGCACAGTTGGTTCAACCCTATGGGTATCAGCGTGGTGAATTTTAAACAGATTTTCGATTCCACCCCTGCATTGAGATGCTTGTTTACATTTCTTCTTCTTTCTGGCGTTACTTCCCCACTGGGACAAAGCCTGCTTCTTAGCTTAGTGTTCTAATAAGCACTTCCACAGTTATTAACTAAGAGCTTACTATGCCAATGACCATTTTTGCATGTGTATATCGTGTGGCAGGTACGAAGATACTCTAATGCCCTGGGACATTCGGAAACGTCAAATCAGGTGCGCGCTCAAACTAACCGTGATCCCGGTCAGGGCGCCCCAAACAGGAGCGCCAACGAAACTAATTTCAAATTACTCAAACAAACGTTTTTGAACCAGGTTGGAACTGGCGCAACCCGTTCTGAATCAGTTTCAACCCCAACCCGATTCAGCTCTTCCTATAGGAAAATATACATATTTTCCTCCACAGATTCAAAATTCAAAACCACCCCGTAACAACAAATATCGCATCCACCCAACAGTTACAGTATCGCTAGTTCTATTAGAGACTACTTTTTATTATTCATGCCGACAAATGCCCTAATCTATCTGTTGGCTATTGATCCGGAAGATTCCCGCCTTGAGGCAGCAACAGCCGCGCAAGGAAATTTTGAGCAGCTGTTGCTGCCTCATGTCGGGAATCTTCCGGCTTATTCAAACCTCGTCAGCACAAAACAGAGAGATCAGGTATCTGTTGGTTGACTAAAATCCTTGCGTTGCAGAACCGTGTAGTGTTCGCCGAGTGCGGTCATAACCGGCCGAAGCGATGAAGGTGGTTACCCCGGTGTTAACGGAGATTTCAGGAACCGTGAAGGATGGAGGGAGCGAAACCGCAATGGAGCCCATTATGATGAATGAAAACATAAACAAAAATCATCTGGTCATGCCAGCTGATCATAAATTCACCACAACGTGGTGACAAAACCATAGGGGAAAAAGGGGTCTTCATTTTTTCGAGGTGAAACAAATTGTAGGGGACCGAGGGATGAACTAACGTGCCGCAAGTTTTTCATTGTTTTCTAATAGTTAAAGGCTCCAAAACATATCGGTTCCTTAGGAAAGTTTGTTCAGTATATTGACAGAAATCATATAAGCCAATAAAAAATTTTCACGAAAATGGTCTATTGTTTAAACTTTTATATCATTTCCAGTTTGGGGGGATCCAATTTCAGTATGTGAGGCCATTTTTTATCCTAAAATCTGTTTTGATATATGGTGACCAATTTCGTCCTAGTTTGTCATTTTCAATGTTTAATATTCAAGCTCAATTTATAAAATGTCAAATTTTATGTCATAAAAATAAATTTTGAAACGTATACCCGTTATGGCTATAGTGATTGCCTATTTGGCCATATGTGATTTTTTTAAACTTTTGAATGTTTTAACTTCAAGATATATTTAATAAAATGTTCAAGATTTAAAAACAATGTCACGTATAGCGAGTAGGGAACTATTATGTCCATTACCTAATGATATACCGGTTTGTTTCCAATTCCGAACAGACTCATATTCCGAACACTCGGTTTTTGTATGGCGGTTAGGTTGAAATGTTTCGCTGAAATATGTCATCAAATTGCCAGACAATGGCAGTTACTTGGAATTTATTTGAAATGTCTTTCAATCTATTTTATATTTATGGAGTAGTAATAATTCTCTAGTTCAAGTCCAGTAGAACTAGGCCAGATAAATTTATTTGCGAATTTATTGATTGGAATGAATCAAATCAACATTATAATCGGCACACCCAACAGCTAACAGTTCAGTTTTGTGAAATTTCCTTAAATATCGGCTCATTTAAGCCTATCAGGCGTATTTTAAGTTACTGATCGGTATATAAGTCAAAATGGTACCTACTCTATACCTTAACTGTTAACGATCAACGAAGTACTGATTTGACAGTACCTAAATTTCTAAGGACAGTACAACACAAAAATGAAAAATAGTGAATGTGCCCTGGCTTACGATACTATACAAACTTAGTACATTCAGTCCCCTGACGTTGAAAGAATAACTAAGAGTTGATGAAACCTAGCGTTCTTTTAAGAAACGCAACCTTGGGGTATCAGATGATTTACTCGCGATTGTATTCGATTGATATGACGTGTGTCTTCAATTGCTACCCTACTGTTCAAGCCAAGTGGCAGGCAGATAAGGAAATAGTATGCTTAATCTATTCTTGCAGGATATGATTGGGAAGAGCACAGTGATATTTCATTTTAAACCCGTTGCAATTATTTATTCGCTACATGTAATGATAACAGATTACAGTATTGAACTTTCTATCAGTTGAACAGAATGTTACGGATTAATGATCGAACGGGTGGGGCGCGTGGCGCAGTTGAGGAAATATTGTCTTGCAGATGGAAAACCCCGTTTGTTTGATAAGGCCGTATTTATATCAGTTTGAGTACTTCTGTGATTGCGAACGGAATTCCCTGCTAAATATTTGGATAGCTTTTGCTGATTCGATGTTGAGATTGATTTCGCTGAATCATTAATTATCCCTCGAATTTGGGAGCTTTTATTTTTGTTTTTCGAATGAAGTTAAAGAAATCGTGTCATGGGTTTTATCAGCAATTCACGTTTATTTCTGACTTTCTGGTAGTTTTCACAGAATTTTTGATTTGTTTGTAATATAAAAATGTATATAACGAACAAAATCGCAATAATTACAGAAAGTATATAGAGTGTTGCATTAGAGTGATGCATATTTTGAAATTTTCGCTCCCCTATGCTTAAACGATTTTAATTATGGTAAATAGCATCCTCCCAAAGTTTGAAATGATTCGGAAGAAATTTGACTGTGCACACGCCATATGAAGTTTATATGGAGATTACTATGGAAAACTCCAATCTTTTGTGTTCAGCCCTCTATCTCTTCGTCATAATATTTTATGGAAAAGTGAAAAAAAATCTTCTAATGTGGAATCCTCCCAGCTACAACTTTGCCAAAGACCACTTTTTGATTGGACCTCCGAATAAAATGTTATTCATCATCATAAAGTTGGTTTGCATGTAGCATGCTTCACCAACTGTTCGGCAGGCAACAGTGGTGCTCCTGGCGGGAAAAATAGATCTAAGTAATCCAGGCTACTATGTTCTATGTTTCCATAGTAATTTCCATATAAACTTCGAATAGCGTGTGCACAACCAAATTTCTTCCGAATCACTTCAAATTTTGGGTGGATTATTTTCATCATAAATCAATTAATCATAATTCATCAAAAACTTCAAAATTTGCATCAGTCTAGTGTTGCATACATCTAGGTGAACATTATATGGAAGTTTCTGCCTTTGATTTTCGCTAAAAGATTTGAACTGGGATTCATGTGCTCCTATAACAAGGCTAACCATATACCATATAGTGACGAAAACCTTAAAATTTCATCAAAAATGATCCTGAGCAGATTGTTTGTGAGGGTTTTAATATTCAAATATAAAGTTTTAAATGTTCCAACGAATATAGTTCTGACATGAACGCTTTACTTTTTCATTTCAAAAATTAGTTTTGTTTCCCTAGCTTAGTTGTGCAAATCTCAATTTTAAAGTTGTAACTGAGATTCAGCAACGTCAAAAGAAAAAACAGGAAACAAAAATCACACTTGAAATAAAAACTATCACACAGAGCGTCATATAATCGAATTTTAAATCGTGAAGCCAAGCATAAATTTTGCGAGCAGTGACTAAAATGAGTAATGATAAAACCTGGACTCCAATGTACCAGAGGTTCCTTGGGTTTTATGCATACAGTTCTCACTCATAAAACAAACATAATCAATTAAGTTTTAAGTTGAACGTACGATTATGGTTATTTATGGCCTTTGTTGAGTATAGTACTTCAGATCAACAAACGTCATAATGATGATCATAAATCTTCGAGTTGTTTAGTAGAATACCTTCCAATGCTCTTTCAGCTGCACTGATGAGATAATATTATTTGTTCGGGAAAATTAAGAAAAAACAGCAAGTCAAATTGTCCCATAATGAAATGTAGCCGCATATCAGTCCCACTACAGATTTCCGCACCGTGTAACACAAAAATGAATCGTGTTTTGATCATCTTTATATTTTTCTTGAAAAAATATCGTAGTAAAAAGTAAATTGTGAAAGTTTCATTAAGAATTGAACATGTTTCAATACTCTAAAATTTTTGGAATATTTGTATGGAAAACAAGTTTGAAAACTTCATAGTCCATTTTCTCAATGCCTACTTTTCACATATGGGACTGACTTGCGATTTACGCCAGTAAAGGGCGAACACGAAATTATTGCGACACCGAAAATGTCATGCCAATTTTCTTATAATGTTTAGAATCAAACCAAAATTTTAGGGTAGTTTCATACATATATTTGCTTCAAAAATCATCAGAAGAGCCTTTAGTGTAAGATTGAAGGTATTTTCGCTTGATGCCCTCCATCAAAGTCTTTACAGTTTCATCCGGTACCAGTTTCTCAGTTTTTTTTCCCATTTTCTTAACCCGTATAGGCCCGAATGAAAGAAAAATTACTAAAACTCTCACCGCTCAGCGAATACTTAACGGATTCCAATTATTTTTTGTCAGTATACTCGTACACATATCTAGTTTCTAAAAGTGGTCAAAGAATCTCGGGAATGTTCCTGTGGCCGGAGTTATTGCAATGGATCACTGGGTCAGGTCGGGTGACAAGGGTTTTGTGCTTCTGTGCCCCTGGAGGTAGGCAAATTTTAAGTTACGGATAATTTTCAGAATTGGCTATAATGTGGCCACTATATCAAGGAGTTTTAAGAAAAACGAATCAGCGTAAACCTTCTGTTAATCGATTAAATTGAATAATTATACCAACTGCATTTGATTGATCCTAAAAATCACCATTTTCAGTCCCCCGGGATGCCTTAAATTTATGATAAAGTGCACAATTTGTATCTCAACATCTGTGTCAAGCTTATGGGAATGCATTTTAGTGAACTATTATGTCGATCAATACCTTTAGATATTTGAAACGCTTTAATATCTAACAAACCTAGAGCCGGTTAGTCAGGACATTAAGCCGGAGTGGTCGCATCTGCTACACTCTAAATGGTGCAAAACTATTCATTTATAATGTTGAATATCAGATCTGAATGATTTATGCAAAATAAAATGAATGCCATTGGAAATAAATAAAGACAACTTGGCATGTCCCAAAAAATCGCATTTTTCTACCCAACTTGACCCAGTGACCCACTGCAATAACTCCGGCTATAGGAATATTCCTGAGTTCCTTCGGCCATTCCTAGAAACTAGATATGTGGGCCAGTATACTAACAAAAAAATATTTGAATCCGTTAAGTATCCGCTGAGTGGTAAGGGATTTAGTATTTATGCTTTCACTCAGGCCTATATGGGTTAACATGTCTTTCTCGTTTTTGACTATCTTCTTGCTCTTCCGAAGTTCCCGCTTCAATATTGCCCAGTACTGCTCCACCGGGCGCAGCTACGGACAGTTTGGCGGATTCATGTCCTTTGCAACAAAATGGACATAATTGGCCTCATACCACTCCAGGACACTTTTAGAATAGTGGCATGATGCCAAATCTAGCCAAAATAGCGGAGCTTCGTCGTGCTGCTGCAAGAACGGCGAAAGGCGCTTCTCGAGGCACTCAGATTTGATCTCGTCATTTACTGTGCCCTTTGTCACGAAAGGCTCACTCCTCAGTCCGCAAGAGCAGATGGCCTGGAGGCGAGATATTTGGAGGCGAACTTCGACATTTTCTTCTTCTTCTTTCTGGCGTGACGTCCCAACTGGGACAAAGTCTGCTTCTCAGCTTAGTGTTTTTATGAGCACTTCCACAGTTATTTACTTAGAGCTTTCTTTGCCGATTGACCATTTTTGCATGTGTATATCGTGTGGCAGGTACGAAGATACTCTATGCCCTGGGAATCGAATAAATTTCCTTTACGAAAAGATCCACGACCAGCGGGATTCGAACCCACGACCCTCAGCATGGTCATGCTGAATAGCTGCGCGTTTACCGCTACGGCTATATGGGCCCCCTTCGACATTTTATTGTTCTTAAATTTGTCGTCCACATCGAACTTGCTCTTGCCGGTGAAAAACTCCAACCACGGAATTTGCTTAAAATCGGCTTTTATATACGATTCGTCGTCCATCACACAGCAGCCATATTTTGTCAGCATCTTCTCGTAGAGCTTCCATGCCCGAGTTTTAGCCGCCGATTGTTGCCGCTCATCGCGGTTTGGGAAGTTCTGTACCTTGTATGTATGTAGTCCAGCTCTCTTCTTTGCATTCTGGACGTAGCTCTGCGACATGCTGATCTTTTTAGCCAAATCACGGCTTGAGACGTTGGGATTTGCTTTAATCATCCGCTTCACCTTTCCCTCCGTCTTCTTGTTCCCCGGTTCCGGTTTTCTTCCAGCTCCTTGCCGTGGTTCAACGTCAACCGCTCCTGGAACCGCTTCAACACTGGAGACGGTTGAATGGTGAATGTTCAACATTTTCCCAACTGCCGGTGCGACAGGTCAGGAAATTCCAGGTGTTTGTAAAGAATTTGTTCTCTCGACTCGCGTTGGTTCACCTACATTTTCATTGAATCAAAAAACACGACTTCGAGTTTGGCAGCATGTAAACAATACACATCAATGAGAAAGTGTGCAAAATTTGGTTGATTTTTACCCAATGGTAGAAAAGTTATGTCCTGTTGAATGTGTCGCAATAATTTCGTGTTCGCCCTTTATAAGTAAATAAAAATTCGAATTGAGTACTGTATCATTTAATTCCACTAGAGTTTATATCCTCTGACACATACGCGTATTTCAACCTCAACTGTAAGACCGTCTTCAGTGTTGTGTACTAATAGTCGAGTCTACTACAATACACTGAAGACGGCCTTACAACTGAGGTTACGAAATACGCATATCTGTCAAAGGATACAAACTCTAGTGGAATTAAATGGTAGAGTACTGAATTCGGGTTTCATTTACTTAAACGTACCCAGAAATCTCTTGAGGATAGATGACTATAATTTTCAATCATGCAATTATGTTGGACCAAGTTGGCGCAATAAAATATCCAACTAGGGTCCAACTAGGCTTACCAGATGAAAATTTTGGAAAGGAGAACATTTCGTATGACTGGCTTTGAAAAAGGAGGACATAGATTTTTTTTAACAAAATCATGAGACGCTCTGGCTACGTCCTTGTGACTAAAGCTAAAGAATATGTTTCATAAACTTTTAAGGATTTGTGAGTAAAATATGATCCTCGGATTGAAATCATGAAGTTCTGATAAGTATGCTGACGCATATACCATTGGTTCTTCTCCAATATCCTGAATGTCCAGCAACCCGTATAAAATTTGATGTTCAGCACACCACACTAAATATATTAGAATTGACTATAACCACAAATAATTCAGTTCCCAGAACTTTGTACAGAAATTCAGGGTAACCATACCGTGCACTCCCGCTCATTTGTTTTGATTCTGCATTATGTTCCACGATGTTCCATTCCGCTTTGATCTGTTCCACGAGCTGAATGACGTTTGAATTATTTTTAATTTGAACGATGAGCAATTTAGCGGGATGCAAAGTGTTCAGATTAAAAGCAATCAAATCCACGGGGGTACCCGGTACTCATAGGATTATAACATATTTTAATCCTAACTACGCATTCAGGGTAACGATAATTAAATCTAATATTTGAAGTATATACATATGATTCAAAACAATAATTATCTAAGAGAAAAAATAATTGGAAATAAAAAGCGGCAAGCATGTTGATATGTTTTATTATAGAGAACAGCAATTCAAACAACATAAAACCTGGTAAACTCTCATTTCACAACTACCGAAAAGCTAAACATTACATATATTTTGCAATTGTATTGAATGGACAAATTGATGTGAAGTTTTGCGAAAAAGCACCACACTAGCTAGCAACTGTGCTAGCTGAGGTTTCTATTGTGTGTGCTATTTCAATACCTTAAAATAGTGCGCTCTCGGGCTAGGCATTGGATATACATAGGAAGCGTTGTGTTTGGATGGGCAATGAAGTGCACTTTGCGAAAAAGGACCACGTTTTGAATTGATTATTGAGCTGAAATCGAATTCAGGTTAACTTCTGCGTCCATGAGTCCTCTCATGGCGTAGGGGTAACGCGCCCTAACTAGAGATCAGGGAGTCGTGAGTTCGATTCTCACTGAGAAGACGTGTAACTTTTTTGCAAAACTTCACATCAATTTGTCCATTTAAGCCAATTGCAAAATATATGAAATTTTAAAACGAACGGAATAAAACGGAATTTCGCGAAATTTCGAGTTTAATTTCGAACAAAAACGGCATAGCACACGCATCTATTTTTATGTAGTATATCGACCACACAAATATAAAAAAAAAAACAAACCTGTTTGCAATATTCTCGTGCGGCAAGAGTCCTCTATGATGAGCATGAGCACAGATGACAGTACAATTGAAGTTGCGCAGAGATGTAATGAAAGGGGCTTGGCATTAGCTTACAATTCTGAATGAGCACATTATCGATAGCTCAAATTTTAAAAGTCAATAAGAAATAACAGCCACGTCCTTGCGGTAGTCGGGGAAGGGAAGGATTGTTAGTTAGACAACCACTGTTACTAGAGACCGGAGAACCGTTTGCATCTCCATAGTTGTCATGGGAAGAATATTGGGTTTGTGGGATAAGGTAAGGATCTGGGAGTCACGGTCCATTATTTTATTTCAAAAATGATGATTTTTTATAAAAAATAATTGCATTTTTTCGGATACTTCGATGTTATCAACATTATTATTACAAGTATCGCATGCAAATTACCGCGAGGCATTGGACTTTGCAGTACCGAGTATTGACATCAAAGTTTCAAAATGGTGTATATTCGATCGATTTTGATGATTTTTAGGAAAATCATAGCCGTGTGATATTTATGATTCATGCATTCATTGTTTTGAATTTGTTGTTGGTTCCGGATTTAGGTCCAAATTTGTTGGGGTACCTAGGGTATTTCGAAGTGGAAACGCACAACAGTATTCTTTACGATTTTTCGCACATCTGAACCGCATGAAATCAAGGCAAACATAAAATGTCGCTCATTGAAGGACGAATTGTCTGAACGAACATGGATGAACTTTCCAATCTAATTTGCAGTTCCTCAATGCTATGTTATTCAGGTCAGAACTTTTTTCAAAAGTTATTATTAATCTGATTTTGTAGTTAGTAAACCAAGAATCTCAACATGAAGTAATCTCAAAATTTCTCAAAAACCCAATTCTCTCAGAAATCATCCAGAAATTTCTTCACAGATTTTTGAAAACGATAATTTTTACAAATATCTCCAGTAATTTCCACATGGATACTAAAATGGCCTTTAAACAAAAAAATTGACCCTTAAACAAAAAAATTGACCCTATGTCACTGTTTCGTTCCGTTTAATAGTCGATCGCTCTCAATTGAACCCAGAATAGCAAATACTGCAGCGATTATTCCGGTTACTCTCTCGTTCTTCTTCTTTCTGGCGTTATGCTGACAACTGGGAAAGAGCCTGCTTCTCACCTTATCTTCTTCTCATTCACTCCTATTCATGTTCTTTCAAGGCACATAGAAAACATGTGACCAATATGTTTAAAATCGAAAACTATTATTTCATGTTTAATGATGATTTATAAAAATTAAATTGCTTGTGGGCTTAACTCATATAAACTTAGTTTAAATTGTTCATAGGTTTTTGAAATTAAAATTGAATTAAAAACGATCAATTTTTTTAAAAGATTTTTAAAACATACACGAGATTATGCCTTAGGTAACCAACGCATTGGAGAAAAATCGGGATGTTTATTGTAGGTAGGGGAACTTATGAATTTTCAGCAGTTTAGTACTCTTCGTCATGCTTGGGACATATTTGTCACTCAAATCGACTAAAGTTTAGTAGTAAGATGCACGTAAAATAATTATTAAAATATTTTGAGGTTGACGGGTTATGAAAAGACCCCCTTTTCTGACCAATTGAACAGGTTTTTTTTTCAAGGCAGGAATTGCTAAAATATTTGAACAATTATAGAAGGAAGTTATTTGAATAGATTTCAAATATCAAATTCGCTTATTTTCAAAAAGGAGGACATTTTCAGTCAGGGGAAGACGAGAGGATAACTGATTAAAAAGGAGGACATATCCTCCCAAGGGATACCATCTGGTAAGCCTAAGTCCAACGATTGTTCAAGGTTATCCAAGAACACTATTGCGGACAGAGCCTCGTATGGATAGGATCAGCTAGATGATTGAATTAGGTCCAAATATAATCTGTCGTTTTGAGAACTCCTTTATACCTTCTATTCTACAAACGTATCCAGTGATCTCAAGTTGTTCTTGGATAACCTTAAATAATTGTTATACTTAAATATTAGTAGAAATAATCCATTAAATATTTAAATAAGCCCGAATGAGTATCAATCTTGTTCAAAACCCATTGAAAGATTTTTGGTTAAGGTTGTTGATTTGAAGGTCTGTACTCAAATGAGTTCTTGTATAACCTTAAATGGTCGTTGAACTCATGATTTGGGGTTTCCATGATCTTATGTGGGATGTATTTCCATGATCTTATGTGAAATGTTGTTCATAAGCCATCAAAAGGTCATTGGTGACGCTTGTAGATATGAAAACATGTTCCATATGGAGTTTGTGGTTGATTTAGAACATTGAAGAAAATTTGCATATAGCTAACATCAATTCAACAATAGCTGAAAATTGAAATGGAATGTTGTACAGTCAACACTACATAGCTCGATATTGAAGAGACCATTGAATTAGAGAGGTATAGAGTTATAGAACACACGTTTATATCACGGATCAACAAAAATTTGGCGTGATACATTGAAGCGTGATATAATGGAGAAGTATTTTCTTACCATATGATATTCATTAAAACCTCTCTAAAACAAAGCAAAAATAAAATGAGTCAAATTTGCAGTTTATCAGAAATTGATCGAGCAGCAGGTTATTGATTATTTGAGGGTTAACGTTCAATGAAAAATGTATGATAATCATATAATTTCCGTGGCGTGATATAATCAAATGTGAAACCGTGATATAATGAGGAGAGATTAAAATGAACCGTGATAAAATCGAGAAACTACTGTATATATGCGATCCCAGTGACTATCGAGGTGACCATAATATCCTAGTTTTACTATGCTGCCCATTAACGCATAATTGTCCCATGTGAATAGGAAATCCAGCAAACATGGGACTGACATGCGTTTATGGGCAGTATGGTTCCCTTACTCAATATTGAGATACCGAATATCGAGTAAAAGAGAGTTGACTGTATAAGTAAAAATTAAAATGATCAAGTAAATATCTAACTATTGTATCGGTTCATGACCTGATTGGATTGAAATATTGAAACAAATCGATTCCATAGATTAACGTTAGGCCTCAATTCAAAACGCTAATACCAACCAATTGATGACCCTGATTAGTAGATTGCAATAAAGTAATAAATACTTCATTTCATACGGTCGATAATTACATTCTTTTCCATACCGAGAGAGAATCGAACTGATTTCTTAATTTTGTTGAATTCCGTCGAGACATTGTTAACTGATCCACGTCTGGTCGCACGCACCCGCGTGATTGATCATTAGTACAAACCTGAGAACACGCAAACAATCGCTGTTGACATCTGTGGATACATCGCACAAACAACCCATACTCAAGACCCAACAAATCGCCTGGTCACGTTTTTCTCGCCCTCGACACTCACAACATCGATTGCAGGCCTTACCAATTATGCTGTCTGCGAAACCACCTCATCGCGATGTGATTGCTTTATTTTGTTCTAGCCCTGTGGTACGGACGTTGTCTTGCATCAGCATTGAAGTTCAATTAAAATTTTTTACTCCTAGGTCAGAATTTGAGAAACTGAGAAACTGCACCCAGGGTGAATTCCTCCCGGTATGGTCGGTTGAACCGTGCTTAGCCAGTTGTAGTTGCATCGCTGCAGTAGTTGTTTGGCGTGCTTGTCACCAAATACGGTCAGTTACACTTGTGGGTCAGCAGCATGCCTCTAGGTTTGTTGGTTCAATCACAACGAGGTGGTGGCATTCGCGTTCGTGAGACCACCATTGGCGTAGCAAGGATTTCCATTCAGGGAGAGGCGAGTGACCTCAGAAGCTCATTAACAGATCTCACGCAAAACGATCATTATACATACACAACCACTGTGCCCTTTTACCATGGAATAATAAATTTAATGGGCCCAGATTGTCGTAGCGGTAAACACGTAGCTATTCAGTATGACAAAGCTAAGGGTTGTGGGGTTGATTCCCACCGGCCAAGAATCTTTTCTCATAGAGTATTTTCGTGTCTGCCTCATAAAATATATTCACATGCAAAAATGGCCCTGCGGCAAAGTAAGATCTTAATTACTAACTGTGGTAATGCTCAGCTCAGCTGTGAAGTGTCCCAGTTGGGACGTAACGTCAAAAAAAAAGAATAAACTATGGAAACCATTCACATCCTTTTTATTCACTGTGAGCAAAGTGGTGTTTAAAACGTGCCATGGTTCGATGGGTCCATTTAAAGCCTTCGATTAAGATTTGAATATGTTCCAATCATCTGGATTTTTTTGAATATTCGTATGGAAAACAAGTTTGAAAACTTCACAGCCCATTTTCTCAACGCCTACTTTTTACAGATGGGACTGACTTTCGATTCACGGCAGGCTAGTTATTGAAACGAGATATAAGAATTTTATACAGTTTATCTAAGAATTACCCAAGATAGATTCCACCAGCAGTTCTTCCAGGAATAAGTTCCGAATTTCTCCAAGCATCTCGCCAGTAGGGATGAATCGATTCAAATAAATACGAATAAATACTCGATACTTTTGAATCGATACCAAGTATAATTGAAATCTATACCAAGCAGGTATCGAATGAGATTACTGGAATCGAATGGGTACTTTCCCATAAGCTTCAGTTTGATAGGCCGCCCGTGGTTTGCTATTCTAGTATTGCCAGATCGGCTGTACTTATACAAGGAACCAACCAGATGACTGACACCCTCAGTTTATAAGTGCTTATGATCTTCTATTTTTAGGAAACAATGGAGCTTACCACGTCAGGTTGCTGACCAATGAGGGGAAGGAGGAGGAATTGATGTTGCGTTAGACCACCAACCCCGTCTAGAATCGAATGAGTACTTTTTCATGTACATTTTTTTAAATGCAACCATAATGCAAACAAGTTGAAAAATCTTTTTTTATTAACAGAGATTGGCAGTTTTGGGTAATTTTTTTTAATAAATAAACAGAGTGATTATTAAAATATGACTATAGGAATCATTCTTGTTCTAGGTTTTCTTTGCAATAAAAGACACAGTAGCACATATATTGAGCTTTTTGATTATCCAATCCGCATGGTTATTAAATTAATTAACTCATTACGCGTGGTAAAAATGGATAAATTATGAGTGAAATTATGAAAAAAATGCACGTGTTCGGCTGGGATTTGAACCTAGGACTCTTGTATGCTAAACGAACGCTTGACCAACTAAGCTACCGAGCCACTTGGTGACCCAATAACTTAGATGGTTACAAGTTTTGAATTCAAATCTCCACACATCGTCTAGCATACAAGAGTCCTGGGTTCAAATCCCAGCCGAGCACGTGAATTTTTTCAAAGATTTCCCATCCCCAAGATAGTCACTTATGACGTAAAAAGTTACAGTGACGACTTCCTTCGGAAGGGAAGTAAAGCCGTTGGTCCCGAGATGAACTAGTCCAGGGCTAAAAATCTCGTTAATAAAGTTAGAAAAAAAAACCACTAATTGCTCCTGGCTACCACTTTTCTAAGAATTTTAATTATGATCAATGCTGTAAACATTCGACACTTTGCGCGACGTTCGTTCCGTTTTATTTTTCTGCATTAATCCGCTACCGTCACCTCTCACACAAAGCACGAGCGGTAGAACGACATCGAGAAACAAAAATAACTGTCAATTGAATGTCGTCTGACTCGGTCACATTTGCATAAATCATAAGTTTTGCTTATAATTCAGATATATCTGATCATAAACAGCATGAATAGTTTGATCTTACTTTTTTTTAAAAAAAGACACCTACACGTTAATGCTTCCAGTGGGCATTTTGCCCTTTGAAGGAAACACCACACTAGACAACGGACTAGCATGCAACGCCCAGTGGTACAGTCGGAGAACATTCCTCACGAAAAGTTTTCCGGCCTGCAGCGGGAATCGAACCCACACACCTTAGCACTTATTTACTTATTATGTCGAATGTGACACACATACAGTGAAAGTAGCGCCTATTACGAAAAAAATGACAGAAACAAACAAACCGTAACATGTCCTAGCGAAGCTTTCGAAGTCAGGGGCATTCAATTGACATTTTTTTTCCGACATTGGTTTGATCGCTCGTGTTGCGAACGTTTAAGGGAAGCACTGCCGAATATCAGCGAAAACGCGTTGACTACCGTGATTGTTTACAACACTGATTATGATACATCAAATTTCTCAACAGGAATCACAGTAGATATTCAATCAGGGTTTCCATCAATGCAGTATGGGCCAGAGACGCAATATGGCGAGACAAAATCAATAACTCGGCAACGAAGCATTCCCGGTATTTGGTGTCTTCAGCAAAGTTTTTATGTAACAACAAGGACCATCTACTGAAATAAACGGATAGTTTGAAAATTTTCCGCATAGGTGGCATCGCAATCTTTTTACTGTAACGTTTTAGAGACTGACCATGTTCAGCAAAGTTGTTTATTTTGATAAAATGAACAACTCTCTCGAAAAGTTATGTTTTTGTCAGCGATAATATTATCTGTCATAGTACTTATAAAAACCAAAAAAAGGTTTTGGTCTTATTTTCCTACTTATTCGAAAACAGTAGGCTGTGAAATGTTAACGATTCTTAAATCGAAGTCTTTCATTTGGTGTTAAAAATAACAAATTTGTTTGAAAATACTATCGCTCTACAACTTATTATACTGTTTCAATACAAATAATCGCACGATCTCATCATTTACTAAATCACCCATTTTTTCGTTTCAGGCTCTCTGCGGAGTGATCTAAAACCAAAAAAAGGTTTTGGTCTTATTTTCCTACTTATTCGAAAACAGTAGGCTGTGAAATGTTAACGATTCTTCAATCGAAGTCTTTCCTGAGGAATTACGCTACAGATACTCTATGAAATTCATAGAACAGGTTTTTCAAGAGTTCTAGCAGGAATATCTCTGAGAAAAGCTCTAAAACTTCTATAAGGCTCCCCGGGCAGACGAAATCATTACTCGAATCAAACAAATGTTGATCTCATATTTCAATCTAATACTGGAATAATGTTCAAAAATTTCTTAAAACTCACAGCCAAAGATGAGCTTCTGAAAATATGTGCACTAGATCAACATTAGTTCGTTCAAATGAAACAAAACACAATCATCTGCCAAATGGGCGCGATCGAATAGTGTGATGCTAGAACAACCCCTAAGAGTGATAGGTAGACCCAGAAAGCAAAGAACTTGATGCCCTTGTTTTCTTTTTCGTCCTGCTATAAGTTATAGCCTAATGATTAGGATCTCTGTTCAAAAATCTGAAAGTCGAAAGATCAATGCTGGTTGCCAAATTTTTATTCTTCGTCATCTGTCAGATCACATTTTGCTTCAGATTTGTTGGCCATATTCTTAACATTGCCAGAAATTGTTCTGGTCTTAAAATATCTTAGCAAAATGTTGTTTAATACTTTTCCGTACCAATTGTTGATATTATTCTTAATAATTTATCTCTTATCTTTAACAAAGGAGTAGCTGATTATGGTTGTCAGTAATTTAAGAACCACATATAATGATCTTGTTTAGTTTTTTTTTCTATATGCTCATATTTCCTACAGAAATTCGTCATGGCCTATCTTCTGGGATTCTTCTAGAATTATTACCAACAACTTCACCAAGAATCTGAGAAGTGTTTTCAAAGCACCAACATTCTTACAGAGATTCGTATAAACAACAATAAATGTAAAAAATTCTTCAGGGAATCTTTTTGGAATTCCTTAAATTACAATTCGAATAAATTTCTCGAGGTTTTCATCCAGACATTTAAAGACACTATTTCACAAAAATACTTAAAAAATGCATATACAGGATTTTTTTGGAAACTCGTTTAGGAACTCCTCCAAGGAATTTTCTAGGTTTTTCTCAAAGAATATCTCTTGCAGAAACTTGTGAAATTTCTCCAGCGTCTTTCAAAAACTGTGCCAAAAAACTGCCCAGGATTTTTTTTTCGGAATTCAAAAAGCAGTTTGAATTCAATAATCAACAAATTGAGAAATCTTTTTTTGAATGCCATTGATAAAGTGTTTTAAGGAATATTCATAAATAAGTCATGGTAAAATATTTCGAAGCGTCCGATGATGTCCTTTCAATTCGCTGAAATAACTTATAAGATGATGCTCAGATAGCCGTAGCGGTAAACGCGCAGCTATTCAGCATGACCCTCAGGGTTTGAATCCCGCTGGTCGAGGATCTTTTCGTAAAGGAAATTTTCTCGATTCCCAGGGCATAGAGTATCTTCGTACCTGCCACATGATATACACATGCAAAAATGTCAATCGGCAAAGAAAGTTAATAACTGTGGAAGTGCTCATAAGAACACTAAGCTGAGAAGCAGGCTTTGTCCCAGTTGGGACGTTACGCCAGAAAGAAGAAGCAGAAGATGATGCTCTAAAGAATTACTGTTTGAATATTTCGAGTTATCCAGAGAAGAATCATTAGACTTCTTCCTTGGAAAATCTCAGGATTAACCACCTAGACAAAGAAATACGATTCGTATTGGATATATTCGTGTGGTAAATCAAATTATACCTCCTAAGGTATAAGTTATTTTTTCTGATAAGAAAATCCTGATAGTTTCCGAAATCTTTAACAATTTTTGAGCAACTTTTTGAGATGTCTTCAATAGAACCCCACAAAAAAAACCCCAGATCAAGTTCTTGGAAAAATATGGAATTTCAAAGAATTTAGAAAAGTTTGGCTTTTTGTAATCGACTTTGTTCCAGTAGTTGAGGATTTATTACTCTAAAATTTGTTTTATCTGTGAAACACGTTTAACGTGGCGCATTAAGTAAACATATTTTCCAGATGAATTACCATTTCATCTTATTTTGTTCAATATAATATTTGGTCCACATAAATAATTGAATTTTCAGAAGACATCTAACGAATGTAATTTCGTGCAAGATTTCGTTTTAAGGCGTTATAAACCTTGTTGTATTTATATTGAGACTTCATATTTTGCAATATTTTACATTCTTCAATACTTGATGGCATAATGAAGATTTGCTTGAGAAAAGGTTCCGAAAAGATCAACTATGCTCTAAGATATGCCGTTTTGAATGTTTCCGTCTTCTTTTTGAAACACTCCTTGAGAGCTATTCTGTGGAAATCTTGCAACTTCCTAGGAAAAATGCTGTAGGAACGCTTCGACAATTTAAGCTTTTTAAGGTGGAATACAAAATATTGTAACTTTCTTAAATTGTCCATAAGGAAATTAATGAAATTTCCATCTCTGAAATAATTCTTGTGAAAGTTCTCAGGGTTATATTTTATCTAGAATTTAAAAAGTTAATTTCAAGAGAGGAAGAATTCTTAAAGAAATTTACGAAGTTATTCATGAATATCGAAAAAGTGGTCAGGAATAGTTGATTAACGAATATCTTGAGGAAGTACTTAAGATATCTTAAGAATAAAAACTTGATGAAATTAACGAAGACCAGAAGCCAAATAAACTGCCAAAGTGATTTCAAAAGCGGTATTTACAGATAAACTCCTGACAGAATTCGAGAGTGAATGCACAAAATGTATTGCTGACGAGTCGTTGGAGACATTTGAAGTACTCAGAGGAACATTTGTTTAATGAATCAGACCTGAGCGTGTATATTGAAGAATTGCCTTGAAGAATCGAGCGAAAAACATCAAGAAGAATCGCAGGAGGTATCGCTAGGAAACATTTGGAGTTTTCTCTTATCAAATTCTTACGCTTATTGTTTGAAAAATTACTGGATGTTTAAGTTTTGAGAAAACATGGTAGATTTCCACCATGAATCTTTTGAGTTCCATAATGTATTTTCGACAGATTTCTCTCAAAATTTATTACGTGCTGTTGATAATGCTTTCGAATAATTTCAGAAATTTTTTTTGGAAGTTTTTGATCAACTAATAAAAGCTACTTCAAGAAATTAATCAGAACGCAACTGTTTCATAAATGAGAAGTCTAGGTGACAAAATCTAGTCTTTTTTTCACATTCATTATTTTTTATATCTAGGTGTTCTGTGTTATTAGACAACACTATCATCCTAATTTGGTAAAACAAATCTAAGATTTTATTAACATTTTGTTAACAACATATTACATTTCATTTGCCGTAGCAGTTCAGATTTTTTACCGGTGCGTTGATTTCACCTGCTTATAAGAAAAAAAAAAAACGTTTTGAATATACTTCACCTAACTTAATCTAAACATATAACGCATTGATCGGGGCAATAGAAGATTGTAACGATTTTTGCCTGAAATTATTAATTATTTTATTTGACATTTGTTCCAATGTTTTAACATTGGATATTCTATGTAATTCATTGGTACTATACCAGGGAGGAAGCTTCAGAATCATTTTCAAAATTTTATTTTGAATTCTCTGCAGAGCTCTCTTTCTGCTATTACAACAGCTAGTCCATATTGGTACAGCATACAACATGGCTGGCCTGAAAATTTGTTTGAATATCAAAAGCTTGTTCTTAAGACCAAGTTTTGATTTTCTATTAATAAGTGGATAGAGACATTTTACATATTTGTTACATTTAGCTTGAATGCCCTCAATGTGATTTTTGAAAGTTAAATTCTTATCTAGCATGAGCCCTAGATACTTAACTTCATCTGACCAATTTATTGGAATTCCTCTCATCGTGACAACATGTCTACTTGAAGGTTTCAAATAAAGAGCTTTTGGTTTATGTGGGAATATTATTAGTTGAGTTTTGGAAGCATTAGGAGAAATCTTCCATTTTTGCGAATATGAAGAAAAAATATCCAAACTATTTTGCAATCGACTACAGATGACACGCAGACTTCGTCCTTTGGCGGAGAGGCCTGTATCATCCGCAAACAAGAATAGTTGACATCCCTGAGGTAACTCAGGTAAGTCAGATGTGAAAATATTGTATAATATTGGTCCCAAAATGCTGCCTTGGGGAACACCAGCACTTATAGGAAGTCTTTCAGATCTGTAGTTCTGATAATTATCCTGAAGTGTACGATTTGACAGATAACTTTGAATTATTCTAACAATGTATGTTAGAAAATTAAAGTTTTTCAATTTTACAATCAAACCTTCATGCCAAACACTGTCGAATGCTTTTTCTATGTCTAGAAGAGCAAGACCAGTAGAGTAGCCTTCAGATTTGTTGGAACGGATCAAATTTGTTACACGAAAAAGTTGATGAGTGGTCGAATGTCCATGGCGGCATCCGAACTGTTCATTGGCAAAAATTGAATTTTCGTTGATGTGGGCCATCATTCTGTTCAAAATAACCATTTCAAAAAGTTTACTGATGGAGGAAATCAAACTGATTGGACGATAGCTAGAAGCTTCTGCAGGATTTTTGTCTGGTTTTAAAATTGGTACAACCTTAGCATTTTTCCATTTGTCAGGAAAATATGCAAATTAAAAACATTTGTTGAATATCCATATAAATAAAAATGGGATGATGTTTGTATGTCACGAAATGGCTTGAGAACGGGCTAACGGATTTTGAAAATTCTTCCATAGTTATGTTCCTGAAGTGTTCCGACGTGTTTGTGTATATAAAAAACAAAGGATATTTAACGGGAAAGTTGAAAAAACAGGAGTGAACGGAACTTCCATTTTGCACGGGGCGTTCCATGGCGTTTTTCAACAGCCTACTTGATGGCAAGACGAAGTTTGCCGGGACCACTACTGCCCATACTCGCAATACAGTCCCATAATGAAAATCATCATGTCGAGAAAAAGGCATCTGAACATGATTGCATTTTTCGTCTTTTTGTCGCTACTTATGGGAGTTAATATTGGTGATATTGCCGAAAACGTATTCGATGCAATAGAAAACAATAGTTAACTACTAAAATAAATTAAATCTTTTGTTTTTAATAGCCAAATTAGGGAATTAGGACAAATGGGACTCGTTATCCGAGTATTTCTGTAGTCATACGCAAAAATACCCGCATACCAGTCCCATTACATGGAGCTCGCTTACTTTGTTATCGCGTACCTTGACACATTGATGATTAAGTTCACAATCGATTTCAAGCCACTTTTCCTTGCCACTGTAACTTGAAGTTATTGAATTGGTGGTGTCAGTGATATTGAACATGGTACTGATTAAATGAAGATTTTATTCAACTGTTGCTGCCGCACTAAACGGACTGTTTGCTAAATCTACTCATTGCACGTGGGCTTTGAATTTGCAACATGTCAAAGTCGTAAAACAAGCAAGTTTTGGTCAGCTCAATGATGATGAAGGAGTTCCTGGATAATGTTGCCGTGTGTTAATTAGATGAGCAAGATTATGTGCTGCAAACAATCCGTTTAGTCATGGAAATTCTACCGACAATTCAAAATTCTGCGGTGTCCAAAAAACAGCCACTACATATCGTTAGATGATGATCCTGCCAGCGAGTAAGTTGGTTATAGATTAGAAGGCAATAGACATTTAGCGGTAGCATTGAATTACAGAAAATATTATTCATTTTGTTATAGTTGATTGAGGCGAATGAACTGGTCAATCAAGTTTATAGTTTCATAAATATATACAGGAAAAAATATAGTTAATGCTTGCAAGCACAAATTTATTGTGATTTCACCCTTTCAGGGCAGTGAAAAAAGCATTAAAAAACATAAGAATAAGCAATTTTGTTATATAGAAATCATTTCTACCACTGTTAGTGTACTTTTTCTCCTTTTTTAGGAATGAAAATCACAGTGCAAGAGTTTAGAAATCCTTACGGGAGTAGATTTGTTTCAATATTTTTGTAATGAATTAATGGGACTGTTATGCGCGTATTTTTCATATGGGACACACCTGGTTTGGTATTTTTTTCGCATTTTATCCATACAAAAATAAATTTTCAAGATTGTTTTCGAAAAGAACACTAAAAATTAACGCTATTCATGAAGCTAACTCAAAAGTGGGGAAAATTCAAATGGGACTGTTATGCGAGTATGGACAGACTAGTATCAACTAAAAATGATAAGCTACTTTCTGGAAGTTTCTTGATGAGGAGTTTATTATGAAATTTAAACAATTTTCATTTTTTTCCTCGGCTTTGAGTGCAATGGGGGCCACTACGCTCATGGAGACCACTACGTTAACTTGAATCATTGCACCGTTGTTGGCTGGCCCGTGACTCTCAGTCAGTAGGGCATCGTCGTGACATCGATCGTTGACAAGCAGCATACCGTGCAAGTTTAGTAGCTAATTGAAGAATTAAATTGTTTAAATTGTGAAGAATCATTATCCGGATCTCTGTTCTGTAAAACGACGTCATGTCCCCTCCCATGAGCTACACGAGATGTGGCAAAGTGATTGATTGTATAGATACGATCGATTGAACGACTTGATGACGACTGGGTTGGGCATTGGGTGACGTTGATCTTGATCTTCAAGTTGGTGTCGCTGTCAGTGGGTTTAGCTAGATCGATTGATTGATAAATGATTATATTCGATATGATTTATGCCAGCTGGATAAAAAGCATTAGAATTTGATTGTATTTGTCTCATATTATAATAATACGTATATTAAGGTGTTAAAAATAACAAATTTGTTTGAAAATACTATCGCTCTACAATTTGTTATACTGTTTCAATACAAATAATCGCACGTTCTCATCATTTACTAAATCACCCATTTCTTCGTTTCAGGCTCTCTGCGGAGTGATCTTCGAAGTGCCCACGATGACGGGCGAAAAGCTACGCATCAGTACAAAGCAAGAGATCATCAAACCGAACACGGTCAAACGGATCCAGGGCTACGGGCTGCCCTTCCCTAAGGAACCGACGCGCAAGGGCGACCTACTAGTGGCATTTGATATCAAATTCCCCGACAAACTGACGCCATCGGAGAAGGAACTGCTGAACGATATGCTACCGAATTCCTAGATCACTCCGCGAATCCATGAAATAGCTTCATGTGGACCCCTCGTTCAACTTCATTCGTATTAACGCTCTCACTCCCGATGTGTAATCGTTTCTGTTGATCCCAAGTTCTTTGTGGTCTTTCCCGCGCTGGCACTAAACGTACTCAACTCAATCAGTCGATGGATTTTATTTGTCCATTTTTTTACAATTACCGTTTTACGTTATTTATCTTTAATTTCAAGCGCAAATACAGGTTGTAACACGCCGCTCTTCCTTTTGTAAATACATTAACAGAGTCCAACATCCTACTGTGCACTGCTCGATACTGACCAGTTATTTGTTAATTTCAATCGTCACATGATTTAGCATGGCCGCGTTTATTTCGCAATAAACCCCTTACTGTCGTCGCCCCGATCCCATTTGCGATAATGAATTATGATATTACAATTCAATACTGTTGTAGAACGATACGCTGGACCCTCCTGCAAGGCAATTTAGGGTGGGGCTTATTTCCAAAAATATTTTGTAGTTAAAATTTTCAAAGTGGAAAGTGGTCATTGATTCGATTATAACATCGTGTGAAATAATGAAAATTATTAGGCAGATGGTGAGGTGGCACAAAGAGAGTAAGTGTAATATCCACTGAAAGAGTAAGTGTATCGTCATTTTGAGGAAATTTTTCGTCTGAAATCATCAAAATTGCCTGACCACTATACCAACGTGAGGAAACATTCTCTAAAATCGCGAAAAATGCACTTTTTCCCTTTTGTGCCACCTTTAAACCTTCACCAAAAATTCTCATTTTCTCACAGGATATTTTTGGAACAGTTTCCTATTTTCCAATTTGTAGATTTTGATCACGAAACATTTTTGGCAATAGCCTCACCCTAGCTAGGTATTCATTCTATTGTCTGTACGGCTGTAAGCTGTATTCTCTCTCTCAAACGCATTCAAACACTCGGAATAAATTACCAATTTATAACAAAACTGATGATGATGATGATGATGATAATAATGATTATTATTATTTAATTTAAACTCGCGTTATCTGATTCTTGGAAATATATACTCTACTATACAAACACATGAACGAGATCGGATGACGTATGGGCTGGTCAAGTCCATGCCTGCCGACCAGTTGGCTAGCTTATTGAACACGGTTTGGTGAGGCTTTTATCGTCTGTATATCACATGCTCCCTAATTTACCACAATGCAACCAACAGCGGTCGGAAACAACGTACTACTCTATATCGGCATTTGATGAAGGCTTTAATGGGCTTTGATTTTCCGGAATGGATGATTTAATAGTCTGTCTTCCGCCCCCTAGCACATTTCTCTCCCTCTTATGACTTTTTAAAAGATTCGCAGTATTGAAGCACAGATCAATAGACATAACTCTACAGTAAAAATTCACAGAAAATATATGAACTATTGCTTTATGATGCACATGCAGTCATCTGTTGTGCTTCTTTAGTCGTGATTTGAAAAATCACTCCAAAATGTGTGTTGCAAATCATGTGATGTCTGAAAAACTGTGAAAAATTCATGCAAATTTATCTATAAATATCACAGATGCAACTCTGCCTCAATGCAAGTATCATCCATTTCATTAGTTTCGGCATGATTGTCAGGTCTATAGCTTTAATCTGTTTCCATACTAACTTTGGCAGCAAAAGCAAATCCACTTAGGGAATGATTTTTCCAATTTGTTTAATTTTAACTGGAGGCTGCATCCCAAGGAAATTGTTACGTTCGACTATGTTAATAAACCAAGCATTCAGCAAGACCAAGCTGAGAATAATGGGTTCGAATTCCACTGGTTGAGGATCTATTCGTGAAGAAAATTTTCGCGACTCCCTAGGGCATAAGAGTATCTTCATGCTTGCCTCACGATATGCATATGCAATAATGGTCAATCAGCAAGAACAGGTCTCATGTAATAACTACTGAAGTATTCATCGGAAATATAAGCTGAGAAATAGGTTTTGTCTCTGTTGGGACGTAATGTCAGAAAAAAGAGGAATAAAAAGATAGATGCGAGTAATTCGTTCCTTCTCGGGATGACATTAATGGCTACTACGATTGAAATGTACGTATTAGCGATCATTCATAAATTTCATAACGCTAAAAATGGCCATTTTCGACACCCACCCACCCCCTCGTAACGCTTTTTGTATGCAAATTTTATAACATCACGAGGAAACCCACCCACCCCCTTCAGCGTTATGAAATTTGTGAATGAGATTTTAGCGTATTCTAGGATTGTTATCTTCTAAAATTGCTCTCCGTACACCTTCAAACGCGTTAAAAGTGGTCTATCGCAAGTTTTCGCAAAACAATTTGTACCCTACTTGAAAGCTCTTGCTTTTAGCTTTCAAATAAACTTATTCTCATCGCGAGCATTCACGGGCTACTAATGTTTTAGGGTACATTTATTAGAAATAATATGTTTTTTGAAGATTTTTTGTCTAAATTTTAATTGTATGAATTTAGTTAACAATTTTATTCCATTCAGGTATACTTTGTATATCTACAAACAACTTCTCTGAAGATACCATGTCGGTTTGAGCTCTCTTCAAATTCATAAATAGCTGGTGAATTATGGTTTGCTTTTATTAATTTTCTTAAAAAATCATGTCCACGATCCACTCAAAGAGTTGTATAAAAATCAATATTAAATGAATCTGCTTCAAACATTGGATTTGGACCACCAATATGTTAAGAAAGTCGGGAAAAATATTACCGTTCGAAGAAAATAACTTTGATTTTTGAGGTTTTGACTGCCTTCGAACTAATTATCCTTTATATGAGAGATACGCGGAAGTAAAATTGAATGATTTGTCAACTGACAAGCAGTGCTGAATTTGCTCGGCGTCGAGAATAATATTGTAACACGGACGTGACTTCCTCATTGCTAAAAAATATATTTTGTTTTGTTATAGATTTATGAGGTACATTTTCAAACTAATAAACAGCATAAAAATCAACAAATAATATTGCACTGACAAAATTTCAAAAAAGAAAAATATTTTATTATTTTTGCTCTATGCAAAACAACTTTCACCGAAATAAATTTAAGCGTATTACATTACTCCTTAAGAAAAGTCCAAAACAAACATAACGCATGTTCGTTTGGCTCACGCTCTCTCTTCTAAATCGAATCTCTCTTCTAAAGGATCACTACTTCGAACCATAGTGGACTGGAGCGGGAATCGATCCCACACTTCATGACATAACACGTCTAAGCGACTGACCGCTACCCGCACGGCCACGAAGCTTACAAAAAAGTCCAGTTATGCGAAGCTTATATCCAGACAACCAAAATGTACGTATAACGAAATCACCTGGAGACTTTTGTATGTGCAAAATTTCACTTATTAGATGTCGCGAAGAGGCCTCCTACGTACAAAAGTGGAGGCGATATACGTGCATATATTATGTGATGAATAATAGCATACAATGCGAGAGTGTAAATTAATCGAAATAACCTGTGATCTTATGCGACTTATCCTATGATAACAAATGTTGATTTGACAGCTGCTACGGATTGATTCGACTTACTTTGTACGTTTATATGGAACGAAACAAAATGCACTGATGAACTCAGAAAAAAGCGTTCCATGCGAGAAAATTCATCAATCAAACGATTTCTTTCACCATGTTGTGCGGGTGGATATGATTCGCACAAGTGAACGATTTTTTAGGTAAAATGTTATGCGACTTCTGGTTATCTGGGTCCTGACTATCATTTGTTTCAAGGTGTTTTCTAATTTGTTTGGGAATTCACCAATAAATTGAACGTGGATTTATCTGGGAACATTTCCAAGATTGCTACAAGGTAGATTTTGGAATTCCTCTAAGCATTCTTACTAGAATTTTACAAAAAAAAAATACACCGATAACTTGTTCGAAAATGTTTCCTTGTTATTACATCATGTAATCAGCAAATTTATAAGAGTCATTTATATTTGATCCCTAAAAAAATTAAGGAAACTTAGCTAGGGATTTCAAAAAATCAAAATAACACTCCAATCGATGGAACCGTATAATCAATTGAGTGGACTTTTTTTATCCATTCGAGAATGATCCAAATCGATAGCCATTTGAGAAATTAAACTGTTTCAGATCTCAACTTTCATTTTGTGCTGATGCTGAATGTACCACAGAGAACCGACATTCGTCTTTATTCGTAAGCGTGCGTAATGTTTTGTACTCGTCATTCTGAAAAATGTTGTTTTGCTCCTCAACAATTTAGCTCCAATTTCTACACAATTGGTGTAAGAAACAAAATGTCAAGAAGACCTGAAAAAACGCGGTTCTGCCTTGAGCTTGAGCTTGAGCTTGATTGGCCGCCCGTGGTTGCTACTCCAGTATCGCCAGATCAGCTGCACTTACACAAGGAACCAACCAGATGACTGCTTGGGATTAACAGGCACCCTCAGTGTATAAGTGCCGGTGATCTTCTATTTTTAGGCAACAATGGTGCCTGCCACGTCAGAATGCAGACCAATGAGGGGAAGGGGAAGGAATTGATGATGCATTCAACTGGCACCCACGGTCGACCGTATATACCACTGCGTCAACACCAGTTCATGTGGGAAGGGCTAAAGGGTATTTTTTATGGCAGAGAGGCTTGCTGGTTTGGTTAGCAGACTGCCTGGTTGGCGTAAAGGAAGGTATGCTATAATGATGAATGAATGGAAGCGTAGGGATACGGTTTATTTCTGTCCGTCTCGGGTTCTAGCAAATGCTATGAACTGTGATAGATACATCAACTGTGATATATTAAGATTGGTAGATAGAAGCAAATGAAAGATACAACTACAAAGTACGATGAAAGGGACGGGCCTGGGATTGAACCCATGACCTTTTGCTTATGAAGCAGAAGTGGTGGCCATTAGACCACCAACCCTGTCAACCTGAAAGAACACGATTCTGCCATTTACAAAGTAATTTTAATTGTGAATGTCTGTCCAACAGAGCAATATGTTCACAAGAATTACGTAACTTTGAGCATGATTTCGAATGAAATATTGACAGATATTGCAGAATTCGCAATCATTTGATTTTGTAGCACAATCAAAGTAAACGAAGAAAAGTTTCTCATATATATGATAAAATCTATTTTTCTCGCTTGTTTACCATTGGGGGTAGGTGTTTTATTTTACTGGCACAAAAACAATCCCCGAACATCCGATGGCAATAGTGTCCCCCAGGTTTAGAACTTGTTTAAATGGGTTATCCCCCGATCTAATCAGAACTGTATACGATAAACGGCTCTCATAATGTGCTGCTAATCATGATTTTCTCTCAGTTTCGCCAGAATTCAATCCGTAAACTGTTTTATGTTCTATAGATGTTCTATTTTCAGCGAGCTCTAAGTAGACATATAGGTATACATCCATTCCATAAAAATCAATCTAGTGGGTCACCGAATTCCGAGAAAATTTGCTATTTTGTTCCTTATCCGAAATAAGGATACACGTGTTTTTGGATTTTTTTGATAAGGGTGACCATTTCCATAATAGAATGACCAGAAAAATCGTGATTTTGCCAAATTTTAATTTAAAAATATTATAACTTTTGAACCGCTTGATCGATTTTCAATTACTCTTGGACGCGAAATGAAAGCCAAAAATTTTGACTTTTCAAGAAAAATATAAAATATTACACAAATTGTTGTTTAACATGAATAATAAAATCAAAAATTTCCGTTTTTTCGTGTTCGTCCCAAGGCCTTCAGTAAGGGGTTAGTGCTGTTCTCATTTTTCTTGAAAGTTCAGAAAATTTTACGTTTACTGTCAAATTTTCAGCGATGCATGTTTTTTATTTTTTGAGTATGTTTCTTTTAAAATAACAAATCAGTCATTTTTCATTGGCACATACTGTTTTAGGTCGCAGTGCATTAGATTTTTTATTTAAAAAAAAATCGTGACTTTTTAATAGCTCAACCAAGTTCCAATCTTTTTTATGGAATGAAAGCTTAAGACTTCAACCTTTCAAAAACATATAGAACCAAGAAAAAAATGTTTTAACATTAAAAAATATAAAAATTTCCTAAAAAACTAGAATTTTTTATATTTTATCACGTTATTTAATCGAGTTCGTATGTGGTTTCTTCAGAATTTGGCATTACGTATATGTGGTAAGTCAAACCTATACCACAGGATTCTAAAACCGATAACAAAAAATTCAATGGTCCACAGTATGTCTTCAATGATTGGTGAATAAGTTGGGCGCGCCAATGCTTCATGCGTGGTTTTGCCTTGTTATCGTAGAATCCGACAAACACTATTTTAATCGTATTACATTTTTTATTTAAAGACACTACACGTTAATGCTTCCAGTGGGCTGTTTGCCTTTTGAAGGAAGCACCACACTAGACAACGGACTAGCATGCAACGCCCAGTGGCACAGACGGAAAACATTCCTCTTGAAAAGTTTTCGGCCTGAAGCGGGAATCGAACCCACACTCCTTAGCACGATGCGGCTAAATGCCTCGGTGACACTAACCGCACGGCTACGAAGTCACAGGTTCTTGCATAATCTTCATGTACCTCATGTTTTCAGAACCTCTGGTGTTTGTTAAATTCATCAATTTCTCCATAATTATAATCGAAAGAGAGTTTGATTGTACACTTATTATTGGGGGGAGATTCCCCAGTACCAGACACCTAAGCCGCTTAAATCATTATTCAAAAACTATTGATTGAATGCGGTCTTGGTGCTCATTTATGATAAATATTATCATTTTTGTTGCGTACAAAAAATGATTGTGTTTTGAGACACTGGTGCGAAAATTACAAAGATATCATGTAACAAATCAAGCTGTCCAAAACTGGGGGACAGGAGGTACTAGACCAAAATTGTATTTGAACATATTGAGTTTAAATGTGGTACAAAATACATTCATACTTTCAAGTTATGATTATATTCTATCATGCTTGCGTGATCCTCAATATGTTGCCATAATTTAGGCTCATAATTAGGGCGATACGTCAAATTTCAAACAATTTTCAAACATCTCTACTTTTTTAAGAAGGCATGCATATTTCAAGGACGTGTTTATCTACGTAAACATTACTATTAATAATAGCTTCCCTTTCTTCTAATACACCATCTTGTTTGAATCATGATTTCTCAATTTTTCGGGTTTGTCCGGTACTGGGGCATCTCCCCCTATACGTGACATTGAAGCTTGATAAAGCTTCTATGCTTTGGAATACACATCTGGTGGTAGAGATGGGCGAAAAGATCCAGATCACTCAAAAGAAAGAGTGATCCGTGGTTTTTTTTTTGGCGAGAGTTTTGATTTTTATGATCAGCACGGATCAGACAAAAAGTAACCCGGAAATAGAAAGATCCGATTATTTTCCGCTATTCTCCTTCGTTCGCTTCTCGGCTTTATAACGCTTGACACGTGCTTTGATTTGCGCGCCATGCCACACATGCAAGCAAAGTTTTTGTTGCAACGTGCTCTCTGCGCTCTCAGCATAGGCAGACAAATTTGCCCCGCCCATTTGCACACAGGAAGATGTAAGATAGAGAAAAATGTCCACTTGGATGGCAAGCACAGTTTTTGCTTCTTTCTTTTGGTATGGGTAGGGGAAATCGGCCGAGTGTATCGTGAGTTTCTGGGGAAAAATGTACGGAAAATGAGAGAGCAAGATACGAAAGAAACGACGCATGTCGTGCAACAGAGAGTGAACCGCTCTTTTTCGGTTCGCTCGGTACAGTTCAATGTTATGGATTTTACCCAGGTGGCGCAGATCATCGATGCATGCCACTAGTTTTCTCTTTTACTTTCCCGCTGTTCTTATGCAGAGCAAATAGTGACGTCACTATTTGCGTTGCATGAGAACAGCGGGAGAATAAAAGAGAGAACTAGTGGCAAGCATCAATGATCTGCGCCACCTGAGTAAATTCCATAACATTGGATTCAGTTCGCTCTTCTTTTGCGAACCGCTGAGCTACTGAACCGTTCCAAAGATCCGGCTCACTAAAATGAGTGATTCGTTCACTGAAATGAGCCGTTTTGCCCATTTCTATCTGGTGGAGTTGAAATTCCGGCTTCAAGCACACACTAGGTCTGAACTAGACGATTATAGAAATCGAATGTGCATCTGATTTTTTTCTCGCTCCTTATCGGTATGTGGTCTATATTTTCATAATCGGAATTCGGCGAAGAATGTGACACAACAAACAGACACAACAAACATTTTTGTTTCTCAGACACAACAAACATTTTTGTCGAAAATACCTGCAACAATTTTATCAGCATTTCGGTACGCAAGATTTTGAAATATTCAGCTCACTAGTTCCCCTCAGTTGCCAAGTACTGAACTAATCAGACATGTACCGCAGAAGGAGCCTATAAAACCATTTTATCGAAAACGGTTGGTGTTCTCACTGATCTGCATGGGCAGCTTTTAATTTTCAATGCTCACTATCACCTTCTAGTGGTAGAATTTATAACCAACCAAGCATACAACACATAGTCTTTTATGTAACGAACTACTTTGTTGGAAAATATCGATTTACTAGTTGTTATGCATCGTGAGAGTTTGCAATATTTGTAGCTCTCTAGCGGCTCCTAGTTGTATAGTGTTGAACTAAGCGAACAAGTTGTGTATAGTCTTTAGACCAGGGAGCAACTTTTCCCAAGATATAAATATTCTAAATCTTGAGATCGAGTTACAGAACGTCAAATACAAATACAAGTTAGTAAAACTCAACTAAATTATCTTTCCAACACTGCAAAAAAAATTGGAAGTTCGTTCAAATTTCACGAAGTTTTCGCGATTTTAATTTGGGATCAATATGACCCCAAGGCACTAACAAAGTAACTTTTTTCCACAGACAGAAGGTTGAAGGAATGACCGAATTATATCAACTGTCGTTGTACTCGAAATTTTACAGAAATAATTTGAGTAATTCTTATAAAAATCACCTCTTCACTTCTAGATGCGAAAACTTATTTTTCACTAAGTTACATTAAGGTGATTATAAAACGAAGCCACACCTCAAATTTTCTAGAGCACAAGACTTGAGATCAAAACAGCGCTCTGTGTTGAAAATTGATCCCATTGGTCACCACCAGCAAGCAAGCAATTTAATTGATTTTCAACGCAGTTTGGTTCCCAAGTCTTGTGCTCTTGAACATTTGAGGTGTGGCTTCGTTTTATAATCACCTTAACCATAGCACACCCAGAAAAGTGGTAACGCGCCCTAACTAGAGATCAAGGAGTCGTGAGTTCGATTCTCACTGAGAAGACGTGTAACTTTTTCGCAAATCTTCACATTAATTTGTCCATCTAATCCAATTGCAAATTATATGTAATGTTTAGCTTTTCGGTAATGTGAAGATGTTGAAATCTCCGGTTTTATTCAAAAAAAATATCGAGAATTTTGGTTCTTAAGTATAACTATTTTATGATTAAATCGACAGTGCGATTCTTAAAAAACGAGTTTGTAATTATTGTTGTATTATGTTTGGTTTGTAATAAAAAAGGACTTATAAAATTCAAGTAGGTATCGATATTTTTGATTCTATATTTTGATGGTAACGATACTTTCTTTGTATAATACTTTCAAGTAAAAGGATCGATACCTTGATGGTATTAAACCATATATGTTGTATTGAATCTTTTATTGACGTAATACCACGAAATTACACGTCATTCTAAAAGCAAGAATTCAATTTATATAAAACTTCCATTTATTTAATATTTAAATTTATGTTAAATGAAGATGTTACCATCGTGCGGGGTGACATTGGGTTAAGAGTTTCACAGCAAATTAAAAACTGAATAATGAAAATAAAAACAAGCTTCAATAATACGTTATTAATATCCACTGGATGGTCATGAATTAGTTTTTACACCTATACTGGCCATGAAATGCATCGAAAAGGGCGGTTAAAGTCACCCCAAGACCTAATGTCACCCCCAACGGCGGTACTCAATAATCACTATAGGGTGTCCCAGAATGTATGGGTACGACTTCACCGTACTGCCATTTCAAGACTAGAGAAGATAGAAATCTGATTTTTACACATTTGATTACTGTATTTAATAAGAGTAGATTGCGATTTTTAATGAATAATTCAGTTATTAATGTGTTGATTACACAACATTTCTTTGAAGCATCTCTTATCAGTCTTGCACAAATTGCGTTATTTTTGAGCGACTTTGTTTTATAAAATTAATTCTACGTCGGAAAGTACGTATAGTAAAAATCTGAATAAATATATTTATTAGCGACGATATGATAATTGTTCGGACTACCACTTGTTCAAATTGAAATTTTAAACTTAAGCATCTAAAATTTGTATTGGAACCAAAAATCCGATTCCAGCCTTGGTTGATTCAATGATGATGATCAAAAAACAATGATGATGGTCAAAAAACAAATCCTGATTTTACATAAAACATGAATAAACCAAAAACTCAAGGTGCCTATCCAAGAGAATAGAGATTAACCTCTCTTAAATCTTAAATGTATTATTTTTATTACTACAGTCAAACCTCCATGAGTCGATATTGAAGGGACCATTGACTCATGGAAATATCGAGTCATGGAACAGCTATTCTATGGAATGCTGTTTGAAGGGACCATCATAGTAATCATGATTTTATGTTTTTAGTATGGTTCCATGAATCGATATCAAGTAATGGAACATCTACTCATGGAGGGATGACTGTATTTTAAAATTTTAAAGAGTTTAAACTTCGTGATGTTGTCTTATGCGGAGAGAAAAATACGAGATTTTTCGAATATTACCATTTTTTCAAGTGTTCTCTAATAAAGCCAAATAAAACTTCAAACGAAAGTTTAAGTAAAACATCCTTGATACAATGTACTTCAGCTCACCACGGCAAAAGATATTGATAAAACATATTTTTCTAGTTATATTTCAACCAAAACAAAATGTGCTGATCAGATAAGAATTGATTTTCTTGAATCACAATTTTCAATGTAAATGATTTTGAAATTAAATAAATTTATCACAGAAGCTGATTGCAACCAGCCTAAAGAAGAATACAAAAATATAAAAATATTTGATTATTTGGAAAAATACTATGATTTTCATTATCAAAGTCGTGTTCATACTTTTTGGGACACCCTATATATCAAACATCATTTATTAAGAACTTTTGTTTGTCATCATTGCATATGAAATGCATTGTAATGAATCACTGGTGTGATTCCTTTTTCAAAGAAGAGATTCTAAGAATTGGAGTTGAAAGCATCATACTTCGGTACTTTCTTTGAATATCTAAAAACATATGTTCAATTGTACGATATGGATCTGCCGCTCAGTTGTTTTGCAAGATAACGTGAAACCCCCGAGACTTGCTTCACATGCTATAAAATTTAGGAACAATCTGCCAAATTCTATCATTCCTCAACCAGTGCTCGACAAGATATATCCAACGATGTTTCCAACACCAATCATCATCCTTCTGATAGTTGCCGCAGGTCCAGCATTATCTAAAATTGAACCTCCGTTGGGATGCGTTCATATCGAAAACATCGCATACAGACGATTTCTGTTTGCTGGTCAGTATCAAAGTGGATACGATAGGAACGTCAACTTCGATAACTGGGAGCGAGTGGTAGACAAGGAATGGGTCCTGGAGAGGAGCGGTAAGGAATATCGAATTTACACCGTGAAGTATCAAATCGCTCCGATGTATCTACTCGTGAACAGAGCTACGCAGGTCGATAACAATCGACGACAAGTGCATTTATCAGCATTCGTCAACAGCACCCGTGAGATGTCGTCATTGGCGTAGGAACAGGGGGGGCCAGGGGGGCCAGGCCCCCCCCCAGAGTCTTCCAGGCCCCCTCCAGAATTTTGAATGAAAATATATATGAAAAAAAAAAATGTTTACATAATTCTAAAGTGAAGTAAAATCTTCTGAATCTATTGATAAAATTCTACAGTAGTTACGTTCTCTTATTTTGTTCAATAATAGTGGGAAAACCTAGCTTGTCGTTCACCGCATTAGTGTGGCGAATTCTTTGAATTGTGCGACCATCGAAAAATTAATCGTCCTGCTGTCGCTCGACATCTCCGTTTCAAAATACTGTGATACTAAAAAGCGTCAGTATCCTAGAAAATCGGTTCCTTAATTTCGTATTTTCTGAGTAGGGCAAACCATACTATTTCAAATGTTCTAGCATAGTGTAGCCTTTTAACTGAATTACGATTCCCTGTGTTCCTGGAGGGTACCCTGATCGAGGTGTCTGGTGATGATGATTGTCCCCATAAGATTTCTTTAAAGAAATTCATTGATAAAAAAGGTCTCGGCAAAGAAATAAATAGGCAAAATTACTAAAGGAACTTCTAAGACGTAAAATAGCTGCAATTATTGGCGAAAAACAAGGCCTAATTCAAAACATATCTCTTCAAAGAATTTCGAACTTACCTAAGGCTTCAAAAAAAAAAGTAAAAAAATCGGCCATAATTTTTGATTCCAGCATTATGTTCTTTCTCTGTTTTCGCTTCATTTTTTTAAATAATTTCGTATGAATGAACTTTTTAATTTATCTCTAAACTACGTTTTACCAAGTAAGTTTTTTACAGTCTCAAGAATTTTAGTGATCAAATTCGTTAATGTATATCGAAGAGTGGTTTATACCTTTTGCTTCAAATCTTTTAGCAAGTAGTCAAATAATTGATTCTGTCAAATTCCTTCATATAGGGGAATTTACGTATTCTTGGCAGTCCAAACCGATGTCGCGCTTCTTTTGCAATTTTCTCGAACATCAGCAGACAAATCACGTTTTTGTTTACATGTATGCACTGCTCAATCCTCTAATTCACACCGATAGACTTGTTAAAACCTTCTTGGAAACTTGTTTAACGCTTCGAACAACCAATATCCGTGTGACTAATGTCGGCCGCCTTAAACATTCTCTTCGGCAGATTTTCCATAAGAACTGTAGGCAAATCTCCAAATCAGTCGCACTTTGAGGCTATTCGGAAATTGTTCGTCCAGTCTCGGCAATCTCGTCAACGGGAAGCTGACAAAACAAAGAAACATCTGAATGTTTTCATTGATGTGTTTTGAAGAAAAAATTCTGTGTATCTGGCATTTGAAATTTGGTTGCCGATAATAGTCCAATGGTGCCGAAGCCGTAAGGGTTCATTCAAATATTACGTAACGCAAAATTTGTCTATTTTAGACCCCCTCCCACCCCCACGTAACAGCTTTTGTATAGAAAATTTTAAAATTTTGTATGGACCGTAACAAAATGTGAAACCCCTTTGTTGCGTTACGTAATATTTGAACGTCCCCTAAATGACACTAGTTTTCCCAAAATAGTTATTTAAACCTTTTTCGCAAAGTTCATTATAAGTCCTTCAGAAATATTTTTCAAATGCATTGTGAATTGCGTTACAAATTCTCCTTTGTTTTTTTTTTGTAAATTCTACTTCTAATCCCCAGATTCTACAGGAATTATATGAAAAGTATTTTTAGAATGTCTTTTGGCTTCGAATCTCCAAAAGAAATTTATTGAAAAATCTCAGGCATATTTTTACTTCCGAAATTAGCAATTTAACAAAATAACTGGGCAGGCGTTAACCAGGAAAGTCATGAAGAAATTTGTAAAGATCTTCCATAAAACAATGTTTCAGAAATTGTTTTATAAATTCTGAAAAAATATATATTCTGGAATTGAATTCTTGTACATTTTCAAGGTGGAATTCCTAGAGGCTTTTTGGCTTAATTATGAAGATGGAGCTCCTAGAGAATTTTTTTTAATATGATTTAAGCGATTACAATTATCCTGCAGTTTATTGTTTATTTATCCAGCCCATTGATTCACCTCTAGAGAAAAAATATAGATAATCGCTTATCTTTGGTTGTTTCGGTCTGATTTAACATTTTGTTGTTTCTCCTTCCTTCAAATGACGTATTCTTAGGCACCTTCGTACAAAAGTTCGTACTCCAAAAAGCAACATTTTAAAGAATCAAAAGGAAAAAAATGAATTCCAGGAGTTTTAAAATTTTTCAGAGTTCTTATACGTATGGCTCCTGATTTCTTAAAAACCATCAGGAATTCATCAACAAATTTTCAAAGTTATGCAAAAATTTACTCCAAGTGTTAAATTATGAATTTTCTTATAAAACATTTTTAGCAGAGTTCTTGATAAAAACCGCCAATAATTTCACCTTCAACTTTTACAGTTCTACTACAATAGTTAAAAGTTTTTAGATTAATCTGCCATATTAAAGCTTCGGAGTTCATGCGAAACATTTTCTAAAATGTAAGATATATAATAATTCATAAAGATTCATAAAAATTCCATCTGTTTTAACATAAACCATTGTCTATTATAAAGACGATAAAAATTAACAAGATTTTTTGTAGTTAATCCTACAAAAAACGCAAAAGCTTTTTCTGTGAGTAACATCGTCAGGACGTCAGAAAGTTCCAAAAACTCTACGATTAATTCTTGAGTTTCCCGATAATAGTTCAATATTTTTCCAAATTCAAAGAGAAATCTCTGAACAAATGTCTGGAATTTTTTTTTTTGAATATTCGCACAGAAGTGTTTATGAAAGAATAGCTGAACCCATTCCACTGAAAACTTTGAAATGATTGAATTGAAAAAATATGGGTAAGCAATTCGGGGATAAATATCAAATTGATTTTTAGATAAATCTAAAGAAACACTTAGACAATTTTCTTTAAAAAAAATGCAGATAGATTAGTTGATAACTTCTCTGAGAAATCACTAAGAACATTTTCCCAGTTAAATCTTATTTCATTATTCATGAAAACCTTGTGGAATATTAGGAGAAATCAAGAGAGAATCAATAATTTTTACTGTGAATTTTTCAAGGTGAGGATGGTGTCGACTCAATTTGGAAAATAAAATTCCCTGACTTTCCCCGACCTTCCAATAATTTTTCAGAAACATTTCGGAGTACTGAATTTGATTTGAAGACGAAATAAAAATATAGTTGTCAGGCTCAGCGCTACATTTTGTTTACCAAGTTTGGCATATCGCAGTACACTTTCTACGACATTCTAAATTTTTATGTATTACTTCAAGTGCCGTCAAATTTTGAGCAACTACAAGGAAAATTAAGGTCTTTATTTGGACCGTAATAGGTCGTATAAAGAAAAAGCTTTCGCTCAGTTTAGCAAAGGCTTTCACTTTACTCGAATACAACTGTTACATAATTTTCTAGAGCGTGTTTTAAAGCTAGTATGATTAAACTGATCACTTGAGTGTTTTCTTTCCAAGCTCAAAGATTCGTATGAAACAAAACATAATGAAACCTGAGTAGATACCTAGAAAATCCTGAGTCATCTACTTACTAATCATACTCAGTTAAAATCTTCATGATTTCAAATTCTCAATGTTTTTCTCTACACGTATTTGTTTAATATATGAAGATGCTATTTCATAAACTATTACAGAAAATCTTACATTATTCCTCCATAAACTAATGCGAATATTTCTTCAAGAATACTTAGGAAGATTTTTTCAAGAGACTCAATTTTTTTCACTCAAAATGAATTCATTTTTTTTTTCGAATAGGTACTTTAAATAATTCTTCGCGAAGATTTGTTAAAATTTATTTATTTTAATTTAGAGAATATCTGGATTCTTAAAAAATCTTGGAGCAGGGGAAAACCACTAAAATTTCGACTCACAAGAATTCGGTAAACGTTCGGTAAATGTTACAATTTTTATTTCACCGGAAAAGGCCGATAAAATTGACAATAAAATTAAATTTATGATAGCGGGGATGATCCAGACATAACAAACTGCAAGAATCGCAGATTGAACACTTCAGGAGAATTTCAGAAGAATCTCCAGAATATCTGGGGAATTTTTTGTGTTCATTCTGCGATTCTCAACATCAGTATAGGAAAGCTCCTAATGAAAATCCTAAAGTAGCGCTTGGAACCTTATTCATCACATTTTCAAAATTCGAAATTCCGAGGATTTTTTTTATAGATAATAAAATATAGTTTACTTTAACAGCGCTTTATCAATGGTTAATAGCTAAGATTGATTACCCATTTCATCCAACAAATTTATCGTATTCAATAATTTGCAGATAATCAACTCGTTCGATGTTGTAATATAGTATTGATAAATAATTTTCCCTGACCTGTAGTGAAATTCCCTGACTTTCCAGGTCAAAAATTGGATTCCCTGACATTCCCTGACTTTCCAGGTTTTTCCAGGTAGTCGACACCCTGACTTTAAGAATTTCAGAGAGATTTTTGAACACAATTTTGATAGTATTTATTGTAATATTTCTTGGAGAAATCCTAAGTATTTCCAGAAAATCCTTAATACATTATAATGAACAACTTAATGATATTTTCAACAATTAAAATTTATGTGTGATAAGTACGAAGTTTAGCTTAATGGAGAAGTGTTTAAAATTCTGATGTCTTCTTTTGAGCAATTTGATACAGTTTCTTCGAAAAATTCCAGATTATTAAGCCTAAAGAAACTCCGGGAAAAATCTGTTTAATAATAACTACTTATTCCGTGGGAGTCCCAGCAAAAACTGAGTTAAAACTGGTAAAGGCGTTCTTGCACTGAAATAGTACGGAAATAGTTCATGGAGAGATCTCCGATACTTGAAAAGTTTGTGCAAGAACTTCAAAGGGATATTCTTCGTGAGTTCTTTGGAAAAATTCTTGAAGGATTTTTTTACTGGATTAGATAAAGAATTGATATTTTCCGTAATTACAATTATTATTATTATTATTAATATTTATTTAGGACACTTTACCATATGTGTGGCATTCGTGTCGAATTTTCCGTAAAATCAACCCAAATTTTCACAAACTACAAAATTTGCGAAAATCATGATTATTACTTCGGTAAATCAAGAATTTTCAAGGCCCCCCCTAGGCCCCCTCCAGGAAAAAATCCTAGCTACGCCAATGGATGTCGTGGAAGATCGAAGATCAAAAGAACGGTTACTTCGCTATCCAGAACAAAGATCTGAAAGAATACCTCTACGCAGGCGAACAAAAGTATGATATCCCTTATGGTTGTCTTCGTCCCTATGAAAACTGGAAAACAAACAGCTCCATTTGCCGCTCCGTGGGACAGGTCTTCACGTGGAAGGGCACCAACCCGAAGAAACTGGGACACGAATTCCAGTGGAAAATTCACAGCTGTTGACCCAAATCCGGTGGTACACCGCAAGCCAAATGTCATCTGGCGATGATCGATCATAAAGGAATAATTAAATTTCGCTAATTATTTCGTCATATTATGGAAACGCGAAACCACTACACGTATTGACTTTCGTTAACGCTCTTTCACCTTCTGCTGGTGCATGTGAAGTAATCAATAATGGGAAATTATATTAAACCTGCTCGGACAAAAACGAATGCCCACGTGGCCTTTGCCTGCGATCAAATAAGGTTCCTGTTCTGTTGGAAAAATGTTTAATTAAAAGTTTATTTTTTTTTACTCTTTATACACTGTATTCCTTTGGGCTTTGAATTGAGAACGCAAAAGAATTGACTCTCTTTGATACTTGACGTCGAAACGGTTCAATGTTCGAACTTCACGCAGATCACCACTATTTATTCGTTATGATTAGTAGAACGTGCCCAAGTGGTTCGTTACCCTATGGCCCATTAGTAGACTTAGCCACAGGTTTCGAATTACAACTCAGCCGACAACCCTATAACGGAGAGTGTAAATCGACTCTAATCGTGATAAATATGAATCATATGTTGGCTTTCAAGCAGAACCATTTTCATTTCCCAACTATGCTGCTACAACAGAGAGAAAGAGCAGTAACCGGACGGCGGAGAACCTTCAGGGCACTGGAATGAAACTCTATTTTCCCGCTCATTAATTCCGATATGATTATTGCTGACATCTCCCGGGGCTAGGCGCCATCTAAATAAATTGTTTTCAATATAGAACCAATCCTACTCTCGGCGCTCATTGCTACATACAAAAGTCAGCTAGTCAGCCAACAGGAACAGCACCGGACCATGGCAGCAACAGTTCACTGCATTCGAAGTCGGAGTCTGGACGGGACCGGCCAGGGGAAGTGCAGGGATGGGATGCTGTACGATTGCTGCTGGCCATTAGTATTGCTACTGCAACAACATTGTCCTGCTATTCGTTGCTAAAGCTGAGGCTTTGCTTTCACTTCGGATATGAGAACGGGACACTACCAAGCAAAGAGGGGGTGGATACGGTGTATCCGAAACCGTTATTAACGTAAAGAAATGTCCATCAATTCGACACCCACCATTTGAAAGATATATGTAGTATTGGAGCATCTTCTCCGTGAGTTAGTGTATAGCTATGATTTCGTGAAGTTATCTTATGTGGGGAGAAAAATAAGTATTTTTTTTTTAGAATTTTACCATTTTGTCAAATATTTTCTAGCAAAGCATAATCAAATTTTAAACAAATATTCTTGTGGAGCATCTTAGAAACATTGAACTTGAACTCATCACATCCAAGGCATTTGATAAAAACATTAATTACTAGTTAAGTTCCACCAAAACCAAAAGTTGGGTCTGTGCTGGCTAGAAAAGAATTGTTTTTCTAGAACTAAAAGTTTCAATGTAAAAGGTTGTTATATCAAACAAAATTTTCACAGGCAGCATTATAATGCCCCAAAAAATTACAAATATATAAAAATATTTATTTGTTTGAAATTTTTTTGTTATACACGTTGTCAAAGTCGTGCCCATACTTTCTGGGACACCCTATACGCTGTCAGGGGACAGGCCCCCTCCAGAATCATCCAGCGCACCCCCCCCCCCACCCCCGAAAATGTGATGACTTTGAATAAACAATTTAACATGAAGCAAAATCTTCTGAATTCTTCTGTAGTTACGTTATTTTATGTTGTACAACACTATAGTGCACTTGCCTTATACAGCATCAGCATGGCGGTTCTGACTTCGGTGAATCGCGCGAAAAACGAAAGCCTATCACTCAAAAAAATACAAACGTCATTGCTACGTGAAAAATCACGTAGATTATTCCAAATTCATTTTGCCTCCACTTCACCTGACTAACATAAAGATCACTAAGCCATTCCTAACCATAAAATAGTGAATCGGTAATTGTTACTGAGGTTACCTATCGCACTTACGTGAAATTCACGTAGGTGCCTAAGTTCATTTTGACATCTGCATATTGTACGTACATTCGGTGTTAAGCGCAAATCCTAAGATGGCGCCCGCTCGATTTTTGCAGAACTTCAGAAGCTGCTGAACTTTAAATCCTGTGTTAGATTGATTTTAAGGTAAATATGCTTTGAATACCGAAGAACCCCAGCATTACTTCATATTTTACACCTGATTTATAACCTCTATCAATTATAGCACGCGAAGGCTGCAACAAAACAGAACAAACTCACTACATTTGGGAAACAAGATTCACAATGCTCAGATTGAATATAAAAATATCAAAATCTTTTAGTTTTGTTTACATTTTCCAATTGGGAATTAGTTTTCTTCCAAAGCCTATTAGAGATAAGGTTGGTCTTTATTCTAGTTAATTTAATGCAAATCCATCTAGGTCCTATTGAAACGCTTCGTAAAGGCTACCGGAAAATCCACGTAGCTCTTACATGTAGCGCCGGTGGAATGGACAAAGCTCAAAAGTTCATGCGTTCATTCTGGGCTACCTATGATCAGGGATAGGGTGCGACTCAAAACTCTTTCGGTGCAGCACGCGCTGCTGGGAGACAGCACGTTCAATTTGAAAGAGACGTGCGAGTGCAATATGACGGGTGTTGCACCCATCCTTTTTTGTGTGCTAAAACTCCCATGTGTCGTTTGTATCTTGCTGAGAATCTCTCTGAGCATTAGGCAAAGCACTCTCAAATAACATCACTTTTTCATTGATGATGGAGTACGGATGGATAATTTCAATGACTTCGGTATTCTTTTCGTGTTGACCAGCAGTTTTGAAAATTTCCTAAACAAACGATTGCTTTGATTAGATTCAATACATCTGACAACATTTTCGCGTGATCGTTGTGTTTATGTTATTGCTGTGTGCGTTTGAAAGGCAAATATCAAATGCGTAAAGACCAAACGCGATAAGAGTTTTTTTTTACAAAGAAGACGAAGTTGAGGATTGCTTTTCTTTGCTAGGTTGTCGGTGAATTTGATAATGGTTGCTAATGTCGAATTAGTTTTTGAACCTAGGTTGGAACTGGCGCAACCCGTTCTGAATCACAGTTTCAACCCTAACCCGATTCAGGTTCGACCGAACTACAATTTGCCTAACGTTGGTTTGTTTATGTGTTGATCACCGACCCAGTTCCTAAAAACAAAAACGACATAAATTACACAAAGCATAAACATATTCTCTTGTTCTTTTACGAATAGTATCACACATTTCGCCCTCAACAGCTCTTGACAGCAGAATATGCATTTAGGATAGGTCTTTTCACGAGACGTTTCAAATCAGCTGATCCGGAAGCTCTTTGACAGTTTTCCTATGAAAATGACAGGCCCGTGTTAGCGCCGGTCCTCCGCCGATGTAAACAAATGCATAGACGAACCTGTCACTTGAAAAGGCCTATTGTTTATCTGTTTTGCCTTGAGGAGACACGGGGATGTCAAGATTTTGACACCCCTTTTTCCCGTGGGAAGATTTTTGGTGTGAAAATTAAGAATAATTTGTCTGGCACGTAAGATACCCCTCCACATGACTTCCTTTCCACATAATTCCTTACGTAATTAATTCACGGCCTCTAATAACAACAGAATTTTTGATCATTGTATGAAATGTACTACGCTTTAGTTTAAAATTCACGCACTTGCAGCGTACTTGAGCAAGCAAAAAATGGTTCGACACCACCGTCAATCACATTAGTTCTCGATTATGTCTCCTATGAAAAGCACCAAACGAAGCACATTGTGCTTTACTCAACGAGTTTCAAAGAGTAGAGCTGGAGCTATCTCTTGTCTCTCACACAGTTGCGGCAATACTCGCACCTTCTTTTGTGTCACTCAACAAAAACAGGAGACGCACGCAAAAGTCGGGTGCAGCACGTGCATATTTTGCACCGCTCCGAGTTTTCTGCCATTCTCTGCCTATGATTAACGTAAGAGCTACGTGAAAAGTGCGATGGAAAAAAACCACGTATGTTTTCACGTAACAATGACGTTTGGATTATTTTGAGTGTAACCATCCGACTGTCGATCGATTGGTTACTGTTATGCAGCCCACAGACGCTCAGACGGTTTGACCAACATTGGCTCCGCCCTCAAGTTAGTCAAACCGATTTATGTCGCTGCAACCGTTTGACCGACTGTCAGTGGCGTAGCTAGGGTTTTTTTGCGGGCCAGGTGCGGAATCAAACTCAGGGGCCCTAATAGGGGTATGTGCCAACTGACTAGTCAATTAAACTAAACAATAATATACCATCAATCAATATTCATATTTGGGATTGAAAATTATAGAATCATCTATTGTTTAAGTCGTTTCAATTTCTATTTTGTAACAAATATGTCAATTAAAGAAGAGTAATATACCGATACGACAATTTCAGAGCTGCTAGCGGCTAAGTGAAAAATGGAACCAAAATGAGACTGAACTGGAACCATATTTCGATAAGGATTCCTCAAGTAACCTGAACAGATAACTCTAAAATCGTTTTTAAAAAAGTGCATGTGAGTTTGCTTCAACTATTAATTCGAAAATTTCTTCAGGAATACATTGAATGATTCTTTCGCCGACTTCCCAAGGAATTCCTTTGAAATTTTATTCAAGGCTTTTTCCAATGATACTTACTTTTTCCAATTATTCCCCCAGAAAATTTTCCAAAGGGGAATTGTTACAAGTTTTCACTATGAATATATCCAAGAAGATGTTAAGGTAATTTATCAGATTTTATTGAAGAGAAAGGGGGCTAATGAAATATGTACATGATAAATTCATACAAGAGAGAAATAATTCAAGGATGTCTGAATCTCTTCTGGACTCTTGAGAAAGTCTTGGATGAGTCTTCGGAGAATCATATAATGAATATATTGCAAAATTACTCATCAAAAATTTGCTAGAGGAAATCCCAGGAAAATCTCAAGTGGAACTCTTTAAAGGGCTACAGGAATAATTGCTGTAGAATGTTGTGGATTTTGTGTTTGAACCAAATCAATTTTTAAATTGCAGGATCCAAGAAGAAATTACTGCAAAAATAATTCCAAGAATTTTTGAAAGCAATCCTCATTTATGGAGAAATTTATAATGAATCCTTGGTTGAACTTATTGTGGAAGAATTTATGGAGCAATTTTTGGAATAATCAGTGAATTAACGCAGGATTGAAGGATTGGTTTTGAAACGGCTGGAAGTATTTCTGAAAAATTGCCATGCTAGATTTTCAAAGAATTCTTGTGTGATTTCTCTAAATAGTTTTAACTACTTTAATAGAATAAACCTTCGATTTTTCTGTTCATTTCCGTAGGAATAGTTTTCGATGTATCAGTGGCGAAATCAAATCGTTACAAGAATTTGTTGTAATTCCGTTGTTGGACTGCCGAAGGATTTTCTTGTACCAACCTTTAAGGAATTCCTCTTAGCACATCTCTCTCAAAATATCATTTAAAATATTTCAAGACAAAGGCTTGGGATAATTGCTAAAGGAATCTCCATAAGAATGCTTGTGGGGAATCCTGGAGAAGTCATTTTTCGTATAACTGAATAAAGCTCTGAATGAATCTCTAGAAGAATTTCTGAAGATGAAAATCTATGAATCTATGGAGTGGTCGCGTAGCAATCTCTGGAGCTTCAAGGATTTACTCAAAAAATCATTGCAATGCGAGAAAAGGAAAAGAGGACTTTAGATAGATAAGATGTTATGAGTAAAAGAACTTTAGAGACCTTTGTTCACATTTGTTTGCGTTATCGAAATACTAAAGCATATAGAGTTATACTCTTCAAGAATGTATAAAACATTGTGCACAAAATTAATTTCGGCTTGGTTCAAGATATGGCTCATAATAAATTGTCCCCAAACCTGTATCTGCCTTCCTTAGGCTTAAGTTATAGAGGGTCCCTGTTATTCGATGATCAACAGAACAATGTATATTTCAATCAAAAATTACGATGACCTGTTCGAAAGTACTGTTCTACAGCGTTGAACGAAACGCTGGTGAAAGAAATTTCACCATGATATCGGGGACACTTAGAACCCGGGGCCCGGTGTGGACCGCACCCACTGCACCCCCCTAGCTACGCTACTGCCGACTGTCAAAGTTCGTTGCAGCAACATCATATTTCTGGTGGAATTTCTGATAGTCCTGAAAAATTATAAAAAGCGAAATCCTAGTCGAAGCATTGAAGCATTTCCTGGTAGAACTTCTGGCTAGAGTTTTCAATCCCGGGAACATTTCCCGGGAAATGAGATTTCCCGGGATTCCCGTTTCCCGGGAAATTATTTTCGGCTTCCCGGGATTCCCGTATTTCCCGGGAAGCTCTATTTCAATGGTGAATTGATCATCTATATTCAAATAAAAAACATTGTTCAATTTACTCTTCTTTTTGGCATCACGTTCCCACTGGGACAGAGCTGGTTTCTCAGCTAAGTGTTATGTGTTATGTGTTGCTTAGCTTCTGAGCACTTCCACAGTTATTAACTGAGAGCTTTCTTTGCCAAATTTGCCATTTTCGCATTCGTATATCGTGTGGCAGGTACAATGATACTTTATGCCCAGGGAAGTCAAGGAAATTTCTATTACGAAAAGATCCTGGACCGAATCGAACCCAGACACCTTCAGCATGGCTTTGCTTTGTAGCCGCGGACTCTAACCACTCGGCTAAGGAAGGCCCCGCAATCGTAATCTTCTCGTAATAGTTATCGAAAAATGCATATGCTTCTAACAATTTTTTTGCCAAGAATGTTTATATACTACACAACTTAAAGGATATTTACTTAATTAAGGGTTTGTGAATCCATTGCCGTTATCAAAAATATAATATCACGTCTAGTTTTTGAAATATTGGCTGTTGAAAATGCAAAATTTGATTTTATCAGCCAACTTGCATGCAAGAAAAGTATTGTATTTTACCATATAAGAGAAATGAAGAGTTTTGTACAGAGACTCCAAGCATGTTGAAAAAATTGATTTAATCTAAATTTTATCGCGCAGTTTCAATATAATTATATCTGAAATGAAATATGAAATATGCATGCTTGCTAGACTAGATCACAAAAAAGTTTGATGAATCATATCTTTAATTTCATGGAAACATCAACTAAATCAGTGTTTTATACAACTTTGACGAAGTGTAATTAAAATGTGTGACGTGCAGGGAAATATATAAGAACGGCATAAGATTAAGCGACCCCTAATCTACTAGAGACACAAAATTTGATGTTTGAGACACGCAAAAATGTCATTTTTGTTAAGCTGTGTAACAGTCTCAATTTTCAACGAAAGACTAGTTGATTTTTTATTTATTGTTCGAAAAGACTGATTTAATGTTGGCAAATATTATTTGAACTTTTAACGATTTGTCTAGAATGACCTCCACATGGATTTTTGCTTAAATTTTTTTTTTTGTTTTGAATCCTAGCATAAAACGAAGACAGATTTTTTTTTGGGAAATGTAAACAAATTACTTATAAAAAAATAAATAACCGTATACATTTACTGGTCTAAATTATAATATATAATTCAAAAACACTCCATCAAAGCTTGATTTTCATGGTTTTCATGAATTTCCCGGGATCCCGGGAATTCCCGGGAAATGAAAATTTTCATTCCCGTTTCCCGGGAAGTCAAATCCCGGGAAAATTGAAAACTCTACTTCTGGCGAAACTGTGGTTGATTTTCCTGCTGAAGAATTTCTAGTGAAACTCTATTGATATTCCCATTGTTAACTCTGAAAGAATTCCTGGCGAAATTCCTTAAAAAACTCCACACTCGAAAAGTTTTGGAAGAAATTGTTAGAGAAAATACTGGTGAAATCTCTGAAAGAACTAATGGATTTTTTCCAAAATATTTTGGAAGAACTTCTAGAAGATTTTTTTTTTAATTTCCAGTGAAATCTCCGGGGTTGACCACCAATGGCTACCGCTTCAGTTTCACAAACCTCGTACTTTTTAGTTGTATCTTTCACTTGCTTCTATCTACCACTTTTAACCCGTATAGGCCTGAGTGAAAGCAGAAATACTGAAACCCGAACCCGCGAATTCTTAACGGATTCAAATGATTTTTTGCCAGTTCACTGGCCCACATATCTAGTTTCTAGAAGTGGCCAGAGGAACTTGGACATATTCCTGTAGCCGGAGTTATTCCGGTGGGTCACTGGGTCAAGTCGGGTAAAAAAGAACTATTTTTTAGGCATGCCAAGTTACCTTTATTTATTTGCAATGACAATCATTTTGATTTGCATAAATCGTTAAGATCTGATATGCAACATTATAAATGAAGAATTTTGCACTGTTTAAAATATACGTAATGCCTGAAAGAACCGGCTGTAGATTTGTTGGATACTGAACCGTTTCAATTCTCGAAAAGTAGAAATCAAACATAATAGTTCACTAAAATGCGTTCCCATAAACTTGGTACAGATGTTCAGATGCAAATTGTCCACTTTAACGTAAGTTTGAAACGTCCCGGGACCCGAAAATGGTCATTTGTAGGAGTAATCAAATGCAAAACTCATAGTTATCCAACTCAATCGTTTCTCAAAAGGTTAACACTGATGCAATTTTCTTGAAATTCCGTCATGTAGTGACCACATTATAGCCGATTCCGGAAATTATCCGTGACTTGAAATTCGCCTACCTTCAGGGGCACAAACGCGGAATACTCTTCTCACCTGACCTGACCCAGTGACCCACCGGAATAACTCCGGCCACAGGAATATGTCCGCGTTCTTCTGTCCACTGCTAGAAACTAGATATGTGTGCCGGTATACTGACAAAATATCATTTGAATCCATTAAGAATTCGCTGAGTGAGGGTTTTAGAATTTTTGCTTTCACTCAGGCCTATACGGGTTAATATATCACAGTTGATGTATCTATCACAGTTCGTAGCATTTGCTAGAACTCGAGACGGACAAAAATAAACCGTATCCCTACGCTTCCATTCGTTCATCATTATAGCATGCATTCCTATACGCCTGATACATAGGCAGCCTGCTAACCAAACCAGCAAGCCTCTCTGCCATAAAAATTACCCCTCCCTTTCACCCTTCCTGCATGAACTGGCGTTGACGCAGTAGTATATACGGTCAACCATGGGAGCCAGTTGAATGCATCATCAATACCTTCCCCTTCCCCTCGTTGGTCTGCATTCTGACGTGGCAGGCACCATTGTTGCCTAAATATAGAAGATCACCAGCACTTATACACTGAGGGTGCCTGTTAATCCCAAGCAGTCATCTGGTTGTGGTTCTTTGTGTAAGTGCAGCTGATCTGGCGATACTGAAGTATCAACCACGGGTGGCCAATCAAGCTCAAGCTCCTGGTGGAATCACCCGAAAAATATTGGTGGTTCTGAAAGATTTTTTAATGAAACCCCTATGTGAATTTCAGCTGGAATCCTTGAAGATTTTCCTGACGGAAATCATGGAGAATCACCTGGGCGAATTGAATCCAATCCATGGATCAACCTCTGCTGGAATTCTAAGAGAAGTCCTTGGAGGATTTTTGGTTGGAATCCCTAGAGAAACCCCTAGCAAAATTTTCGAAGGAATTCCTGGTGGATTGACTGAAGGAATTTCCAGAGGAATCCCTGAAGGAATTACTTTTTTTTAATCCTAGGAGGAACTCCTTATTGAGTCACTTGAGGATATACTGGTAGATTCCCAAATTACTTGTGAAATCTTTAGGATAAATTTTCGGAAAAATTGCTGAATGAATTTCTGAAAACTCCCAAGAATCTTTGGAGATATTCCGTGAGAAATTCCCGAAGGAATCTCTAAAGTAATTCCAGTGATAAAATCCTTATGAAACGTTTCCGGTAAAACCTTAGGAGGAATTCCTGATAACACTTGAGGATCCTTGGAGATATTTATTCCTTGAAGAATTTCGGGAGGCATTTCTTCATTAATTCCGGGAGGTCTCCTTTGAAGAATGCTCTCGAAAAAAAAAACCCTGGAAGAAAATTCTGGTAGAATCCATTCATAAATGATATCTATTGAAAGACTCCCGATAAAATCCCAAGAGGAACTTCTGATGGAATCCTTGGAAGAGCTTCTGATGTAAGGCGGCATCCACTAATTTCCTAACACTCAAAGGGAAGGGGGTGGTTGAAGGCTGACTCTTCCAGATTTTAAAAATTTCCATACAAAAAGCGTCAAAAATTTCCAATTTCAGCGTTACGTAATAAATGAACGCTGCCTAATCTTTGGTGGAATTTATGACGGAACCCTCAGAGAAACTTTTGATAGAACACATGTAGGAAGCCCAGATAGAATCTCTGAGGGAACTTCTAAAGAAATTCCTACAGAAACTACTTGAAGGAACTCCAATCATGGGAGGAACTCCTGATAAAAACCCTAGAAGGAATGGAATCCCTAAAGGAACTTCTGATGTAATCCATGGAGGAACTTCTAATAGAATCTCTGAATGAACTCCGGATGGGATCCTTATAGGATCTCCTGATAAAATCCTTGAAGGGATTGCTGATAATATGCCTGGCAAAACTCTTCATAAAATCCCAAGAAGAAATCCTGATGGAATTCCTTAAGCAATCCTTGATATAATCTCTAGAGAAATTCCAAGTACAATCTCCAAAGGAACTCCTGACAGAATGCCTAAAGAAACTTCTGAAAACCCCTGTAGGAACTCCAGGTGCAATCTCTGAAGGAGCTCTTGATGGAATTCCTACAGAAACTTCTGATATAATCCCTGGAAGAATTGTAGGTGGAATATCTAAAGGAACTTCTAATGAAATTCTTGAAGGAACTCCTGATAAAATCCGTAGAAGAACGCCAGATGCATTCCCCAGAAGAACTCATAATGTATTCCCTAGAAGAACTTTTGATGTAACCCTGGAGGAGTTCCAGGTGGAATCTCTGAAGAAACTTCTGATGCAATCTCTAGAGGAACTCCTGAATCTCTATAGGAACTCCTGATGAATCCCTAAAGGAATTTTTGATGAGACTCCTGATTAAATCCCTAGAGGAACTCTTTATGATATCCCTACAAAAAATCCTGATGAATTTCCTCGAGGAACTATTAATATAATCTCTTGAGTTGAAATCTCAGAAAACACTTTGAATGGAATCCCTAGAGGAAGTGCTGATGAAATCCCCAGAAGCCCTAAAGATACTTCTGATAGAATCCCTATAGGAACTCCTGATGGAATCCCTGGAGGAATTCCTGATGGGATCCTTAGAGGAATTCCTAAAGATATTATTGAAGGTATTCCAGATGGAATCATTGGAGGAACGCCTGATGAAATCCCTTGAAAAGCTTCTGATGGAATCCTTAGGGAAACTCCTGATGAAATCCCTGGGGAAATTCCTGCAGAAGAATCCTGATGGAACTGCTGATAAAATCCATAGAGGAATTCCTGATAATATGTCTTGAAGTAATCCTGATAGAATTCCTCGAGGGACTTTTGATACAATTTTCAGAGGAACTCCTGATGGAATTTTTGGTGGAACTCTTGATGAAATCCTCAGAAGAAATCTCAGAGATACTCCTGATGGAATCCCTGGAGGAATTCCAATGATATTCTTGAAGGAATTCTTCTATTTTTATGGAATGAATTTCCAGAATCATTCTCGAGGGAATTCCTATAGGAACTCCAGTTGAAATCTCTGGAGAAATTCAGGGAATCCTGAATTTCTACTTGATGAACTTACACAGATTTTTTTTGAGGAGTTCATAAATAAATTGCAATATCTTAGTAAATCTGGTATGAAATTTCTTCAAAATAAAAACCAATAGAATTGTTAGTGCGGTTTAAAGAAAAAACCTCTAGGAAATGCTAAGATGAATCTATGGTAAATTTTAAGGAAGAATCTAAGAAAAACAGAAACATTCTCTAAGAAATCCCTAAACAAGTTACTCGGGAAATCTTTGAGTATTCTCGAGAAAAAGATTTTGAAAGAACAGTTGAACGAAAAATTATAGGAATGTTGATAACATTTCTTCATAAGGCGTTTTTGAAAAAATAAAGAAAGGAAGTTTTGAATGAATGCGAGATGTTGCTCTTTGATTTAAGATGAATCTAAAACTAGAACTTTTCTTGAGAAATCATTCATAACATTTTCCCAATTGAATTCTTCTTAATTGCTCATGAAATTCTTGTGGAATATTACGAGGAATCCTTAAAATCATTTAAATGTTTTGGAGGAATTCAGGATAATTTTTGCTGCGTTTTTTTTTTATTGAGAACTTCAAAAGCAAAGTTGGAAAAACTTTTAGCGAACTCTCGGAAAAATTCGCGGAATGAATCCTTGCTTGATGATTTTGAAGACAATTTCTGGTGGGACTCATAGATTTTTTGTACAATTTTTTAGAGAACTGCTAAAAAATTCCTGAAATTCCTGAACAAATTGTTAGGATACTTTAAACTAACAAATGGAATTTATGTGTTATAAGTACATACAGGATTTCGTGATTTTTGTGCCCGAAATTACTTCTGTAAAACAAGTATTTGCTAGGGCCCCTAGGTCCCCTCCAGCAAAAAAAAGCCTAGCTACGTCAACGAGCTTTCAAGAACCTGATGATTTGAAAGGTTGATATCTTCGATAAATAATATTTGGACGGCTATAATCTACCTGATAGTGAATCAGTTTGTTCAAATATTGTTCGATCAGTGGCGCTACCATGTTTTAAAATTATTTCTATTTTAAGAAGCTAGAATAAACTTAAATCACAGACAAACAGACATTACACTCAGAATGATTTCGTCGTACAGCAAAATAGCGCTCAACTGTAATATTTGGAAGAGTGCCACATGCTCACTCGTGGCGCTCGTTACGCTTTTGTTCGAGTTTGAAGCTTGCGCACTACTGCCATCTAGTTTCCGTGAGGTGAAAATCAGTACTTTCAGCATTAGGCTTTAATGTTCGTTACGCTAAATTGATAATTGCTTTTCCTGTTAGGCCTTTTTGTCTGTGCTTAAATTTCGATGTCTTAGACATAATTGTTCAGACGAGAAAAATCTTTAGACAATCATCGCTTAAAAATGCGAAATATTTATTTACGTCAAATCTTTTACAAAAACATGTTAATGTTTGAAAAGTACTTGTTGTGTATAATGGTGATGAACATCAATCATCACAATTTTCTTAAAGGAGTATTCAAATTTAGGAAATTTAAAGTGTTTTGCTTTTTTGCATACAAAAAATGAATAGTTTAAAATATGCTGCTAAACTATGAAAATAACCATAAGAGCTGAACTATAAACATTCAAAAAAAATCTTTTTTCGAATTTTTGAGGATCTGGATAGCAAATATCTTGACAATGCTTATGGACATAATTGAATCACAAATATTTGTAGATTGTTAATAATTATCAGTGATTGCTAAAATATTTGTCGGTGAGTCGGTATACATAACAATCGACGGTGACTAAAACCCAACAGAATATTTTGAATCCGTTTGTTGAGCATCAGCTACATCATAGCAGCCTGCAAAACCCTCCCCCCCCCAACCATCCAGTAAATGAATTCTCAATCAGATTTTTCACCCCCAGATAAACGTTAACGTCCTGCTAAACAAATCTGTCAAAGATACTCTTCTAGCTTATATGGATCTAGAGATTTAGAATTATTTAAATGATTTGTTAGTCGCGTCACCTAGTAGAAAAATCACGACAGAATCAGTTAGCCTTTGATCTGTTGAATAACTTTGTTGAAAACATCTCATCACATCCTTGAGATATAGAAGATTGAAGAAAAAATGTTACATGCGGATGAAATTTATAATTACCTTACTCTGCTTAACCCCCCAACGCCCAGTGTCACCTCTAGGTGACACCTGTTTTGTTTTGCTTGTCAAAAATCTAATTCTTCTTTGATTTCCGTGAAATCAATTGTAAATGAAAGCTATACTTATCAAGTTTGATTTTTGCTAAAAGTGGTCTACATCAATCCGGAGTGGCCACCGGGAATCGACTCCAAGCAGAAAAAGTCAATTTTCTGTTTTCTATTATAAAAGGAAATCAAAACGACATTTTATTTCAAACCAAACGTGGTTTGCATTGTTTTCAGATGTGCTTCAAATATATTTGAGGTATTAAATTTTTGGACACAGTATGTTCTTTTTATTCCGATTTTTTTCATCTCTGACAAATTTTCGTCTATGCACTTAACATGGCATGGCAATGGATTGCAATAATATTCAGAAAGTAACTGTGAGAAACGATGAACAATAGTCGTGAGATGTCGAGAAAAATCAGAAATGGCCACCGCAGTCTTTATTATAATACCCAGAACTTGTTTTGGGTAGCACCTCAGAGTCCCAAAAGACGACTTCCATCCAGAATGAGTCGAAAAAAAATAATAATCGTAATCGATAGACTTCGATTTGGATTAGATTTTGCATATGTTTTAGCTATGGTAGAATAAGTGTTTTCCATAGAAAAATGGATCATTTTGACTCAAGAATAACTTTTGAAAATGGCTTATAAATTTTTGCAAGCAAATTATTTGAAAAATTCTAACTCCGAAACTGTTGATTTTAGAGAAAAATGTTCTATGAAGAAGTTGTAGTGAGCCGTTGGGACTATAAGAAAAAAATATACACTGAAATTTTTTTTTATTTTTATAAAAAAAAATAAAACTTAAATTTTAAATTACACAAAACCTCATTTTTATTATTTTTTAAATTTTCACCATTGAATTTTGATAATACACAGATGTTAGAGACAAAGTTTCATGATGGAGAAATTTTTAATAAAAAAGTTTTTCTAAGAACAACTTTTGGACGAGTTTTTAAATTTTGATTTTTGACAAAATAAATACGTTCTGATGATACAAAAAGAATCCTGAAATTATTCTGAACCATAATGATTATAAGGATAATTTATCTAGAAGTAACAATGTTCGAATTATATCGAGTTTAATGCAAAAAAAAATGTTTAAATATTTAAATAGGCAATTTTCATTAGTTATTCGCGATTCTCCATCAAGAAAAATAAGTGAGTGCAAAGAAATATGGTCTTTACTCTTGAAAACGTATTATTAATGAAGGAGAATCGCTAATAACTAATGAAAATTACATATTTTTATATTTTGATAATTTATTTTTTGCATTAAACTCGATATAATACGAAAATGGCTACTTCTAGAGAAATAATAGTTATAATCATTATGGTTTAGAATCATTTCAAGATTTTTATTGTATCATCAGAACGTATTTATTTTGACAAAAACACAAAATTTTGAAAATCAGCCAGAAGTTGTTCTTATAAAAACTTTTTTACTTAAAACTTCTCCATCATGGAACGTTGTCTCAAACATCTGTTTACTATCAAGATTCTATGGTGAAGTTTTGAAAAAATATTTTTTTCTTGTAGGTCAGTTTACTACAACTTCTTCTTAGAACAATGTACGATATTAAATTCTTATCATTATCAATATACAAAAAAGAGAAAGTAAATAATACATTTTTTTATTACATGCCATATATGGGGACATTTATTTCACATATAACGCTTTTGAGAGCGATGAAGTGGACCGGTTTAATAATTTACATATATTTCTTGTAAATTATGAATGGTTTCGTTATGGTTTAATATTGTTTGAAGGTTCAACAGTGTACTAGGCCCATCAATGTGTTAAACAAATATGTAACAATATCAACTTAACACTTCTACTCAATAAAATCTTTTGAGTCTTATAATTATACCTCCAATCGAAATACAATCAACTTTCCCTATCTCTATGTTCCGTAACTTGATATCGAAGTAAAGAACAAATGTAGAAGTAAGTTTACATGGCTACTTTGCTAGTCACTTCAATCTCAGTTGCTCTGAACTGTAACTATATCTCCCTAGCTCGATGGGCCGTTCAATATTGTGATTTGACTGTAGAATAATAAACATGATTTGTTTGATTTTATAATGGCATGTTTGTTTAAACCGTTTCATAAACAAATCTGTACCGCATTTCAGTACGCATTCCAGTCGTGCAATCAAATTTCTATTAGCAAACAGATAAAAATAAAAATTCAAGAGTAAATCGGCATGACTAATAGACCAGTTCATCAAATAACAAGATGTTATTACACTACGATGTTTACTATTATGAAAATACGTTCAACCGATATAGAATCACAAACTGCACAACTTCCCTTAAATTCCGATATTGTTATTTTACTGGTTCAAAAGTGAATTGGTAAAATTAACCGGTTCAAAAAGTTGTACGACTTAACTGTTTTCAAATTATAACAGCAAACTTTAAATGTCGTCTTCTGAAATAAAAATGATTTTACTGAATCTAAAGGGAATCGGTAAAATGAACCGATCAAAAACGTAGCACGTTTCAGTTGTCCATCAAATAATGTCAGTAAACTTTACCGCTTGTATTCTGAAATAAATCTTCTGAAATAAGAAATGAACGGTTTTATCGGTTCAAAAGCGAAACGGTAATATGAACCAGTTCAAAAAGTTACATATAAGTTACAAACTTCTATCACAATAAAACAGCAAACTTTACTGAGTATCTCAAAAACTAAAAATGAAAAATATACGGGATCAAAAGTGATGAAGTACAAAGAGTATAACATTACAGTTGTATTATTAATTTGCTATCCAATAATAACATTAAATTTGACGGGGTATCTTCTGAGAAAAATAAATTCTTACCGGTTCAAAAAGTTACACATTTCAGTTGTACGATAAAACATATACTAAATTATAGCAGCAAACTACAGCGATTATCGTCTAAACAGCGTTGCAAAAATCTCAAATGCTCATACCTCTTGCTTGAAATTTTTCACGAATGGATTGTAGCTCACGCAACTCAATAGCCAAAACATCATGGATGAGTTGGCTAATCCGCTTAACCTAGTTGGTTAAGCTTTAAAAGTAAACCGATTCAGAAAAAAAGATTTTTCTCAACATTTCACCTCCTGGAACGGTTCATAAAATAACAAGATTTATCATTATACTTTGATTTTCATCATTATAAACATATTTCATCATTATCGTCTAACTGAAGAATTACTAATTGCACAAGTTTTCTTATATGCTATCTTTAAAGTGAATCGGTACAATGAACCGGTTTAAAAACAACACATTTCAGTTGTACGAATAATCTGCTATCAATTGATAACAGTAAATTTCACGGGTTATTTTCTGAAATGAAAATAAATTATTTTACCGGTTCACAAGTGCATCTGTGAAATGAACCGGTTCAAAAAGTTACAAATTATAGCAACAAACTTTGGCGGTTATCTTCTGAAATATAAATTATTGATTTTATCGGATCATAAGTAAACCGGTAAACCGAAGCGGTTTATCAAAAACAAGATTTATTATTTCACAAAACTTCGTAATTAAATTTTGATTAAATCAATATGTATAATGAACCGGCTCATCAAATAATAAGATATAACATTACACGTTAATTCTCATTATTTAAAAAAAAGTCCAACTGACTAAGTTTCCTTATATGCTGGCTCAAAAGTGAATCGGTATAATGAACCGGTTCAAAGTATTATACATTTCAGCCAAACGACTTTTCTTCCATCAAAATAAAACAGCATTTTTTCTAATTATCTTGTGTAAAATATTTTACCGGTTCAAAAATAAATCGGTAAAATGAACCGGTGCAACAAGTTATACATTACATTTTTAGGATTAATCTTCTATCATATGTTAACAGTTAACTTCACGGAATATTTTCTGAAATAAAAATAAATTTTTCAAATTATAGCAGCAAACTTCAGCGGTTATCTCCTGATATAAAAAAAATGATTTGACCGATTCGAAAGTGAACCGGTTCATCAAAAATCAAGATAAGGCATAACGTTTAACCTCCCGTTGGAATTAAATTTTTATCTATAACAGTTCACTTTTGGGCGCTGGAGGGTTAACAACTTTGCCGTATACAGCAAACTTCCATCACGGCCAAAAGCCGGTTCAGGATCTACCGGCTGGGAATCGAACTCAGACACTATCGGCATGGCTTTGCTTTGGAGTGTATGGGTGCAATCAATGCAAACATCATTTTTTGAACAACAGAGAAACCGTTTTCAATCTTTGTTTTTTTGTCGAGTCGAGTTAATACTAAGAGCATTGTTTTGAGTGAAAACATCTGGTGGCCATATTGGATTTTAACGACATCTTGATTTCAAGTAGAACAGTTACAGTGTTCTGCAAATGCGATCCAAGTGATCATCGAGTTAGCCTTGAAAACCAAATTTTACTATGGTTCTCTAACTAGATATCGAGATACGAAATATCGAATAAGGGAGAGATATCTGTAGAATGAGTTTTCCCCTTGTTATTTAGCACTCAACATGTTGAATTCTGGCCTTCCTTAGCCGAGTGGTTAGAGTCCACGGCTACAAAGCAAAGCCATGCTGAATGTGTTTGGGTTCGATTCCCGGTCGGTCCAGGATCTTTTCGTTATGAAAATTTCCTTGACTTCCCTGGGCATAGAGTATAATCGTACCTGCCACACGATATACGAATACGAAGATGGCAACTTTGGCAAAGAAAGCTCTCAGTTAATAACTGTGGCAGGGCTCATAAGAACACTACGGTGAGAGCAGGCTCTGTCCCAGTGAGGACGTTAATGCTAAGAAGAATAAGAATGTTGAATTCCGAGGCTACCGCTGAAAAATTGTTAAGCTACTTCTTTTTTTCTGTTCTTCTTTATCCTGGCGTTGCGTCCTTACTAGAACAGAGGTGGGTTCTCAGTTTAATAAGTAATAAAAACAGGTTATACAATCCACATTTTCCTTTATGATTATTATTTAATTCAAGATTTATTCTTTTAAATCCTTAAAGCAAATTGATAAACAAATAGATAATGAGGCACTGTTAGTAAAATTATGAAGCATGCGTCTCCAAAATAGCGCTGATTACTTCCGTTTCCCTCAGTGAACTATTTTTATGTTAATGTTTAATATACTCAAATACTATCGAAAGGTGGGTGCCGAAATGATGAACATTTTTATCGTTAATAACGGCTTCAGACCCACCGTATTGAAGTTATGGCTAAAAGAAATGTGCATTCCCGGAGCTCCCTTGGTTTGGGTGTTATAGTAGTACATGCATCGTACTGATTTTATAAATCTCACTGGCACGGCAGGATCAGCAAAGAGGAGTCCGGCACAAAGTCCACTGCACAGCAGGAATCCTGCAGAGTCATTGGAAAAGTTTTTTTTTGTTAGAAATTATAGAAAGGATAATGGATCTGAGGCTACCCATTCCTCGGAGCAACGGTTCAAATATCAGTGCTGAGAAATGGGTTTTGGGCGACCGCAAACATTTTGCGATTGTAAAGTTCTGGAAGAAAGGCTTTAATCTCTCTTTCAACCATGGTGAGGCATAAATTAACACGCATTCAACCCTCAAGGACCCGAGATCAGTAGTTGTTAGTTGTACAGTAAACGGGGGTAACAGTTATTTTTTGAAGAAAATCTTGCATTCTGTGTGGGCAGTAACTGCATATTTGTAACATTCGACAAAAGTAGGCACTGAGTAAATGGAATACCAAGTGTGTATTTCATTGCAGTATGGGAGGAAACTAAAATTTCAAAAAATTACCGGGAACTCAAAAGTGCTTATTTGAGGCTGATATTTTGTACAACTCATATCATATACTAGGTGAATAGTCAGAAAATAATTCTGATAGAAATTTCATTGCTATTACATTACGAGGCACATTAATAATCTCAATGTGACTGTTATGCGGTTATAATTACCAATGTGACAAAACAACTTGGTATTTTTTTCGAATTTTCTAGAACAATCTCACAGATTTCATTAAGTTGATCGAAAGTATTTATCATTAGATGACTCTCCATGGTATTAACTCCATTTTGTCAAAAATGTCGAATGTGACTGTTATGCAGTTATGGGCAGTGTAGTAATCACCGAAAAATATCAACAATCTCCAAGAAAATAATTAAATTATGGGCTCCATTTCCCAAGATAACTCGATCAAATTGTGAAATTCCTGACTAAGTACAATAAACTCTCCATAACTCGATATTGAAGGGACTAGCGAGTACGGGAGGTATCGAACCACAGAACACAAAACAAGTACAAATGCGATCCAAGGGATCTTTGAGGTAGCCATGAAAACCAGCTTTATTATGTCTCTCCAACTCAACATCAAGATACAGATACAGGGAGAGTTGGGTGCATTGTTTTATATAGCATATCTTTTCCTGTCGAAAATGTTCACTGGAGACTATGATTTAATATGGTACTGATGCTGACATACACAGTCAGTGACAAAAGTTAAAGTTTAAGAATATGTTTCTCAGTTTCTAGTAGTCCTAATTGGCTAAAATTTCGACGAGGAACTACAAATAACCTGAAGTTTTGTGTACCGTCGTGCGGGGTGACATTGGGCCAAGATTCATACAGCAAACTAATACCAGAATGATGAAAACAATGTGGCAAACTCAAAGAACTCAAACTTGCAGAACGCACTAACCATTTACAATTTTCCGTTTATTTTAATAAACAAAAAAATCTCTCGGTTGTTTGCTTTTGTTATTGAACAAACTTCTAAAACTTTTAGTAAAATAACTGGAATACAGTCAACCCTCCATGAGTCGATGGGAATATCGAGTCATGGAACAGCAATGCTATAGAAAGCTGTTTGAGGGGACCATCATAGTAACCATGAAATTCGATTTTTAGTATGGTTCCATGAGTCGATATCGAGTAATGGAACATCGACTCATGGAGGTTTAACTGTATAATGAATTCGCTAAAGACAAAACTTCAGGTTATTTTTAGTTCGTCATCAAACTTTCATGGCTTTCTCAGTCTAATAAACTAAAACGGCTTGTTTGGCTAAGCCCGACGTTTCGGTTCCGTGTAAAGGTCCAATACACGGGACCGAAACGTCGGGCTTAGCCAAACAAGCCGTTTTAATTTATTAGACTGAGAAAGCCATGAAGTTACAATTAAACTTTCAGCCAATTCGGACCACCAGAAGAGATACAGATTATCAAACTTGGGCATTTTATTACTAATTTTTGTCACTGACTGTAAGTGCACTAAGTATCAAAATTATGTAATGTTTGGACCTCTTTGTACACGGAAATAATCTGTTCCTGAAATCATGAATAAATCATGATCATGGTCCGATTTTGTATGAAAAAGAGTGCCATGAATATGGGTATTCATGAATAATGTTTGCGGTTTCAGGAACACATTTTTATCCGTGTTCCTCTTTTTTTATTAAAAGTTAACTAAATTTAATTTTTAAAACAATTGAAAAACGAAAAGCCGTTGGAATTTTTTGTAGTTGTCGCAATTTGAATTTTTGGTCAATATGACACAAGCAATGTTCTATTTTAACGAAAACTACTCTAGAAACCCATCTTTCATTATAGTTGACAAATTTCAAGTGCCCTGGGGCCACATTGTTTCCAGAACACAGACAAAGGTTTAACTGTTTTATTCAGACTTCAGACAAATTTGACATTAAATATAAGCTTCATTCTTTCTCGATATTCATACTTATAGTGATTTGAGTGTAATTTGACAATTTTTTCTCTTAATTTTTCAGAGTAAAAGTTAACTTCGAAAGGCAGAACACTTGAAATTTCCATAATCTTGAATTGATGAAATTATCCTCGTTACCAATCCATCTCATCAAATTATTTATTCATGTCTCATCAAACACAAACTCAACAAAGATGTAATCAGCGAGCTGATGAAACAGAAACAACGACATCCGGAAATTGTCCCAAATGATATTTGCGCCATATGTTTTTAACAATCATTTCCTGTGTCGGGAAATCGTTTCGCTTCTTCCAACCCCCGCCCAGCCACTTATGTTTGCACCCTTATTTCCGCTCATGTTTGGAAGATTTTCATTTTTCCATTTTTTTCTCCCTTAAATAGCTCCTTCTCTTGGAAAATTCGAAAAATATGCAGATGTAAGTATCGTCTTCGTTTCTCTTTAGCACTGCACTCGTCCATTGTAGAGCCAAGAAAACGTCGCACCCTTCCTTGATACGGTTTTGATTTTTCACTGCCAGTATGCATCTCGTAACAGCTTCAACGGTTTCAAGAAGCAAGTCAAGACAAGCGGAAAAATGTTCGCGACCGCCTGTTTATAATCCCACAATCTCAAAGGAATGGAACCACTTGGTTCTTAGGATGGCTACCGTTGGAGAAGATGCTTCCGAATCTTGTGTACTTCGGTCGGTGAGGGCTAAAGAGGCAACGGCCAGACGAAGTTGGCTGCATGGTTGATGAGAAATCGAAAAAGTTTACCCCCAAATTGGCGTTGTTTGCAGACAAAGAGCAGATGTCTAAAATGGGCCATTTTCTTGTGGCGAAGTTTTGAATTAATAGCCCACGCGTTCGACCGGGCTCTGGCTAGGGCTGATCAAACAAGGCAGTTTGTACGGGAAGTGAGTGTAACGGATATACTGGTTTGGGAGAGGGAGATTTTAGTATCTAACTTGATGGCACGACGAGTTCTAATGATGATTGCTGTAGTGATGAAAGGTAGAGCAAAATTTCTGGATTAGTCTTCTTAGATTATTGGAATTGAAAAAGTTATGGAGCTAGAGTACACCTTTTTGACTGATGTTCCCAACACTTAAGGCATACGTTAAGAGTAACTTTCAAACGTAATATCGAGCAAGGAAGAGTACATCACACGTGAGGTTTATGAAAAGTTGGCTTTTTGACACACCTAAGTTACTACATAATTACCTAATTAATTATTTACCTAATTACCTAACCAAATGTAATAAATATGTAAAATGTCTCTATCCCCTTATTAATAGAAAATCAAAACTTTGTCTTAAGAACAAGCTTTTGATATTCAAACAAATTTTCAGGCCAGCCATGTTGTATGCTGTACCAATATGGACTAGCTGTTGTAATACCAGGAAGAAAGCTCTGCAGATAATTCAAAATAAAATTTTGAAAATGATTCTGAAGCTTCCTCCCTGGAATAGTACCCATGAGTTACATAGAATATCCAATGTTGAAATGTTAGAACAAATGTCAAATTAAAGAACTAATAATTTCCGGCAAAAATCGTTACAATCTTCTATTGCCACGTGTTTTTTTTTTCTTTTATAAGCAAGAGAAATAAACTCATCTTTTAAAAATCTGAACTGCTACGGCAAATTAAATGTAATATGTTGTTAACAAAATGTTAATCTGTTGTCTAATAACACAGAACACCTAGGTATAAGAAATGAATGTTATGTTTGGAATGATACTAATGAAGAAATTAAAAAAAAGGGATCCGTTTATTTGAGTTGATCAAAACGCTTCTTCCTTAGTTTTAGAATATATTAGCGAAAAGTTACGGTAACTTTGAAATCTAACTATTTGTGCCGATAGCGGCCTGGTTCCAGCGAAAATTTATCACTATTATCAGAAAATAAATTCCAAATTCATAATTTTCCTTTTAACTCTTCCAAGAAATTCTCATACTAATCTATTGTTTACATTACCATTGACTTCATTTAAGCATCCATCTTTGACAACATTTGTCAACAATTAAAACAAAACACACTCAATTTGAAAGCACCTCACTTTCCTATTCAATACATACTTTAGACGGAAAAATGGCAAACACTCTCCTTGCTCCTCACCCCCGCCAAAGAATCCATATTTTACAAAAGCGTTGTTCTAGATGACAACGCTCCAACGCAGATGCCTATTCAAACAAGAACTTATTCGTTTGTTTAAGACTTTCTCGTGCAATGAAGAATGTCGGTGTCTTACTTTCAGTGAAAGCGGTGGTACCCTCTCTCTAGAACCGAACCCCTAATCCCAGTCAATCCTATTTTGCTCATTTATTATCACCTCTTCCCATGGAAGAAAACTCTCGACCTCCCCGGTAATGAAGGTACCTACCTATAGAAGGGCAACTTCTATGGGGTTGCATGGCGCGAAACGACGACTATTCCATGGTGCTGACGACTTCGAAACAAAAGATTGTTCTCTACCTTCCCGACAGCCGAACTCAACAATTTTAATACGAAGAGCAAATAAAACTCACTCGTGGCTGTTTCGTACTTACTTCATTTGTCCTTAGACTCCTTCGAGTGCGATTAATGGCAAAGCCTTGTAAGATATATTGCTAGGTATTCTTTCTATTGTTTGGCTTAGTGGATGGTGAATATGCATCAGTACTTGATTGCTGATGCTTTGGAAGCAGAGTTTACGAAAAAATAATCCAAAATACTTAGTGGACATAATTATTCTATTACCGTTATGGATCACTTAGTGTCGAATCCATCCTGATAAATTCAATAAAACAACACGGCACACAATTTTAGAATAAAAGCAAGAATCGTATCGTTTTAAATTTAAGCTTTAAACTGTTTTGTGTGTAATATTGACTCATAATTGCATATGAACAATAAATCTTTCAGTTTCTAAAAACATTATTATGGAATAATTTGAATTTTAGAGACCATTTTGTAAAATGTTATGAAGTCCACAAAATAAATAGATTTTTAACTCAATGCATGTGTATTGCAGCTATTTGGCGAAAATTTACAATGTGTTACAAATTATTGCAAAGAACATCAGATTTGGGAATAAAAACATCCTTTTATGAATCATAAAAAAGGTCGAATCAATTAACAACTGTTCGAAGGCATATTTGAGCTCTAAAAAGTTGCTTAAATATTAAAATTTTGAATATTTGGAGATTTTTGTTATTGAGAGTTGAACTGTTTTCGCTCTTCGCCAAACTTTTCAATCGTGGCAAGCAATGTGTTCCTGGTCAATTTTATGGATCACTAGTTGGAATTGCTGATATTCAGTATTTAGAATCAACAAACAAGAAAAGTTTTTTTTTCCAAAGTTTAATTCTAACTTAATCTAAACCAGGGCAGCCACATCCGACCCGCGACCTCATTTTGTTCGGCCAGCGGAGATTCTTCTCATATTTTGCCCGTTGAACATTCTACCAACCCGAGGTTAGAACATACTGATTCTATTTTATTTTCAATTTAGTTTCAACCTTATATTCTACACTCTTAAGAATAATGAAAATCACTCCGAACGTAAGTCACATTATGACTGAATGACACATGATGTAAGTGATGAAATGACGTAAAAATGGGTTCTGAAAGATGTATTGAAAGAAAAATGCAATTTTACATTATGTAGGTCATGAATACGATGCCGCTATGATTGACATTTGCCGAATCAGACACCATCGTATTTAAAATGAGACACAACTTCACGTCATTTGGTTCGCTTCTTTTATGTGCATCCAGGAGACGTAAAATCGCATGATTTTTTCAGAGTGTGTAGCTCAGTAATTATTCAAATTGTTTTGTGTTCCTTTAACCTTATTAGATATTTTTAAGATATTTTAAGAATGATTCAAATTCATCAATGTTTTTTTTATGACTTCCTTCGACATTCATTCATTCGACATTCATCCTTGACAGGATTATAAGAAAGGCAAACTTTTTACAAAATCTTCAACAGGATTTTTTTTAGAATTTTGCAGACGATTATCACGGATAAAGCTAAGTATGCTGTTTCGCTCAAGAAAAGTAAAGACATTCTTTGACTGAATGGATCAAGAAATTTCCAATAGAGAGCCTTATTTGAAATGACATTTCTTCTCATAATTTTCTTGAATACATAATTTTCTAGAATAGTAAGCAATATTATAACATAACGCTTTGCAATATTTTGCCTGAACACAAAAAGAATTTATAATAAAATTATTTCTTTTGAAATACTTTTGAGCATTTTCAAAGATTTCTAGATAGCATTTCGAAATGATTATTGAATGAGATACTGAAGGAATCCTAGGCACGATTCTTGTAAAAGCTTGGATTTTTGACCAAGATTTCGTTGAAGCTCTATCAGGATTTTAGCACATTCCGATTTAGGCTATGGTCCTGGTCTGGGAGGGAGGCACCGATATTACACACGAAATATGACACAAAGTTATTTCGAATTGCAAGAAAACTCCAGCTTGCCAACGACAATGAAGGCAGACTTGATGAAAATTGCTAGTTTTCTTTTGTTGTGTTCCTTCGATCGTTCTAGACAAACATGGAAAAAGGACCAAAGTTATCTGTGCATATAATTTTCGTTTTTATTGGAAAAAGTAAAATAATGCGTATTTGAACACTTTAAACTGCCGTTATACGCATAATTGTCCCATGTTCTAAAACATGCAATCGAGAAAAACGCGTTTAAAGATTTTAACTCATTTCGGCCTCGTAGTGACCAGGTGTGTGGTAAATTAAATTAAAATCTTTACAATAGTATAAAGAATAGCGTGTTTATTAGAGTCAAGAGTTTGCGTTACTGGAAAAAAGTAAATTTAGCTACAAAATTCAAAGTGGGACTGTTATGCCTAGAAATGCAGGGTTTTTGGTGAATTTCTACGCATAACAGTCCCACTGAAAGTAGTGACCAATTATGTGCTAAGCATACTGCTGTAGATGACCGTTCTTACGTATATATTGTACCGAATGTAGAGGACGTATAACCTCAAGACTATGTTAAGGCACCTAATGAAGGCTCAAGTGACTTGTGCCAAACGGAGCCACGTGTGGGGAAGTGAAGAAATACGATTTTATAGTATGAGACGGAAAGCAAAGTTTTCTGTATGTGTGATAATGAGACAAAGTATGAGTTAGTGATAGAAAGAGTGGATGAGTAAGTTAGAGAGTTTCTTCTTCTTCTTCTTCTTGGCATTACGTCCTCACTGGGACAGAGCCTGCTTCTCAGCGTAGTGTTCTTATGAGCACTTCCACAGTTATTAACTGAGAGCTTTCTTTGAAAAAAATGCCGTTTTTGCATGCGTATATCGTGTGGCAGGTACGATTATACTCTATGCCCAGGGAAGTCAAGGAAATTTTCCTTTACGAAAAGATCCTGGACCGACCGGGATTCGAACCCAGACACCTTCAGCATGGCTTTGCTTTGTAGCTGCGGACTCTAACCACTCGGCTAAGGAAGGCCCACCAAGTTAGAGAGTTTATAAGATGTAATAAATTCCTATATCGACTCTTCCAGCTACAGGCTTGTCAGAAACTCATCTGCGAATTCAAGGTTATTCTGCGGAATTAATATTTAACTCAAAATTCACGATACAAATCATTACACGATTTGACATTTCTTTGGACTTGGTTTTCAAAATCATGATATTTTATACATCGCAAATTAAGTTTAAGAACCGCCAACATATTTGCTACTTGCGCCGAAGTTATCCGTAATAACCCAGTACGTGGTCAGGTCATCTGAAACCTCTTAAACTATTCTTCTTTTGACTTGATTTGCAAATTCATCACGTTTGATATGTCGCAAGTCTCAGAACCGCCAATATAATGACCACTTTCTCTGGGGAACAGGGTATCAAAACAACCTGGCATGTTATCACATCATCCAAGAACCTTTGAGTTACACTTCTTTAGCCTTGATTTGGGAATTTATGAAGTTTAATGTTGCCAGCTAGGTTTCAGAACCGACAATTTAGTGGCCATTTCCCCCAGGGAACCGGGAATTCGGAACAATCCGACATGTGGCCAAGTCATTCAAATACATTTGAACCACCTTAAGACTTGATTTGAACCACCTTTGACATTGATATATCGCAAGCCAGGTTTCAGATTCGCCAATATAATGGCTACTTCCACCAGTGTACCGGTATACGGAACAACCCAGCATGTGGCCAAGTCATCCAATATCGGTCGAACTATTTTTATCTAGACTTCGTTTGCTAAATCATGAAGTTGGTTTGTCGCAAGCCAGCCACTCGAAATTAATGTGATTACTGATTCTTCATGTGGGATTATTTCAGTACTTCCCGTGATGAATCCAAAATTTCTATAAATTTCTAATCGATGACCACGGTTCCAAAAACTAGAAGAATTTTGTGATCGACCCTGAAAATTCAACTGAAATATTTTGATATTGAAAATTTCAATCAAATTTGACTTCAGGCTCGCATGAATGATAAATGCATCCCGATAATTCAAACACATAAAACGGGTTGTGTTCCACATGGGATGTAAAGCCAGCATAAGAAGATGTTCAAAACGATTTTCCCAAACACCAGCTAATTCAAAACTGCCTACTGAATATTTTGCTCGTGTTCAGCGCAGTGAATTGTATAGTGTGACAGTTATGCGTAGAAATACAGTAGTGGGACAGTTATGCGTGGAAATTCAACAATGGGACAAAATGACTTAGCTTGCTTTTCATTGAGTTTCCGAACAAAGTTAGTTTTTGGTGAGTGTTTTCTAAAACTATACGTAAAAATAAACTGTTTAATGACAAAAAGTCAAAATGCACAAAATGTAACATGCACAGTTAAAAATAATGAAGATTACACGTCATGTAAACTTCATTTATGCGATGTAAACATGACGTCATGTAAATTTAAGTCTGGAATCATGTAAATTTGTGTTATATGTCATGTAACCACTCAGAATCCTGCTGGATTACATGACATATAATTGAAGTTTACATGACATGTCATGTAAATATCCATTATATACCACGCTCCAATTATGTGCATTATTTGTCTCAGATATTTACACGTTTCGTTCGAACTGTGTGGGACAATTATGCGTATAACGGCAGTATATTCAATCAGGATAAAAGGTGCTATTGTGACATTACTCTTTAATAAGCATGAATAGCTTTTCAATTGATTTTTGTCACATTTGATAAAATGGAAAAATACGTGTCAATCAATTACGCGCTTTTATTATGTTTGTCCATTGTTTTAGATCTGGGCTGACAGTTCGTGACAGCAGAATCTCGGCTCACCTTGACGTACATAAATTTCGTATTGGTTTCTCCCTCCCAGGGCCTGGTTATTATTCTCACAGGATCCAACATTTCTGGGGTAGATTATTATATAATTTTGAAAGAGACTCTCACAATGTCCAGCAGGATGCTTAGCATCAATTTTCTTTTTTTTTTTCGGTTTCTTCAAATGTAATTTACTCCATTCATTGATTTTTGTCAGATTTTACAAACATCATTTACTGACTATTGTCTGACTACATAGAAATATTTGTGAGTTTAAAATATGGCCCGCGACACAAAATTATTTCTGCGATTTGGCCCGCGGTTTAAAAAGTTTGGGTTTTTATGCTATAACATTGGAATTTTATCACATGTGCACTGATTCAATATTGTCGATTTCATGCACTTTTCAAGCGCTATTCAAGCGCTCAAACCACTGGTTTTAGCGATACAGTTTGTACGGAGAAGTTGCATGTTACAATAAAGCACACCCAACTAACATTCACTCATTTAACCCTCTAATACCCAACCCCGCCTTTAGACGGGGTACACTTTGGGATTTTGTGTATTTTTTCGTAGCTTGGAAATTAAAATGATTTTATTTTTAGCTTAAACCTTGACTCATAACACGCATATAAGAAAAGTTTTTTATGATTTTTGAAACTTTTTTGTATTATTGAAAATTGTTTGAAAAATTGTATTCTTATATAACCTACAAATGCCTGGGATTCATTTAACGTGTATTATAAAAAATCGTACCTTTTATATTTTTCTTCGATCAACCTATCACAGAAGAAGAGCCTGATGGTATTGAAATGATTTCAAATCTGTTTTTCCGTTAGTTACACGGAAAATAAAAAATGTTCCAGAAAAAAATTAATAAATTCATATTTTCAAAAGTATAGTAAAAACTCAAATTTTTATTTTTGTCAAAAATCAGTAACCAGAAGAGGCTTCAAGAAAAAATTGAAAAGGATAGGGATGTTCAAAAATAAAAATTATAAAAATCAAAAACCAAAATTCATAAATTTGCGAAGAAAAATAAATCATTGCCCAAACCGTGTTTAGAATGATTTTAGATAACGAAAAATAATATTTAGATCGAAAACAAAAATTTGGGTATTAGAGGGTTAACAAACACCATTATGGCAGTTTTATTCAGCATCATGTTTAATAACATTTTAATAATTTCCATGGCCACCCGAGAAGGAAAGAATAACTTGCCAATAACTTATGCATACCATATTTTGGTATCATACCATAATTAGGTATTGTTCAGTTATTAATACCTCATTTTGGTATTATAATGGTATTTGAAAAAAATATTTTAAACAATTAAAAATACTTCATTTTGGTATTCGTTAGCTATTGAGGACTGCTGGAGGTATTGAACTATTATTGAAAAAAATCACTTTTATATGATTATTTAGGTATTACAATACCTGATTTATTTAGGTATTACAATACCTTATTATTTAGGTATTACAATACCTGATCTAGTTATCAGCTTGGTATTTGCAGAATATGCTGCATTCATACCTCATTCAGGTTGTAAGAATTGGAAATTATCTGGTATGGAATACCTCAATTTGGTATTCAGTAGTTATTTTCTTCTGCTCGGGCAACCTTTGTTCAGGCGTTGTTCACACAAATTTGGAGAAACTTTAAAGCATGTCATTGAACACCAACTTTATTTTTTAGCTTTAAAAATGTTTTACAAGCATCTTGTTCAGCTTTTATATGGCTGGTGTAAAAATAATTAAAAATAAATGACAAACAAAAAAATAATTTTCTAGGCACCTTATAAATGTAGTGAACACAATTATTATGATATAACAACCACATTTAAAAATCACCTGAATACTGGATTCGAACTCGAGACCTTCCAATCGTCAGCGATATGCCTTGCCATCTGCACCATCCTAGAATTGATGAATGTACCATCCAGTGCAAAATATAAAACTCTCATAGCTGAATATTGATCATATTAGAGCTCCTATTCGATAATGTCTAATCAACACATGGTACGCTAATCAACAACTGAATAAGCATAATATTCAGCTGCTGTTTAGTGCTGATCCAAGCTGAGTTCAGTCGGCTATTTTTAGCGCATAGTGAGAAAATTTATGTCAATGATGGTCAAAAACTAAAGTTTTTTTTACACAAAATAAAATTAGTCTGAAATGATATATCTAATTTCATGGTAAGTTCAAATTTGTTCAGACCTTTAGTTTAAATGATTCATTAACTTAAATTGAATTTCATTTTTATAATCAAAATAGTTTTATGAGTTAATTATTTAATTGATTTGTATTTTTTATAAACCTATTATGCATTAAAGAAATAGTCATCTGTATGAATTTAAATTCAAATCATTTGAAGGCTTCTGAGGACTATGTACCTGAAAACAAAAGTAATGTAATATCTTGATGCGTGGATTTTTTTCAGATATGGCGAAAAAAGCTTAGCAATAGCAAAGTTTAATACGGATATCTAAATATGATATTGAATTGATAGATATAAAAGATAAAAGATCTGGAAATGATATCTAAAATTACCTACTAGAATAATATTGGCATGTCGTATTTAGATACTGTAAAATTTGACCAATAGGTGCGAGCTATTCATTTGATCTGCAAAAATCAAACTTTGCAAAAGTTCAGAAGTGCCAGGAACAAAATGTTGATATTGTCTTCAGATCTTTTATCTCTTATGTCAATCAATATCACGTTTTGTTTGTCAGAACTATATTTCTGAAGGCTAGCCATGTTTATTTTCTGAACAGCTATTTGAAAAGCTTTGAGAAAGTATCAGTTATGAGCTTTGAAATGCATTCGGAACTCAACAGGAATTTTAAGATATTTTGACCATTTTATGAAATTTAGCTGTAGTGTGATCTCTTTTGCAAGACTTGTTTATTGCTGAACAATGTGTTTGTTAATCGTTATTTTGGCCTCTATTGGATCAACTGTTCTTATGATATACTAAAGCTGAATTAAGATTTTATAAAATACTTATTCAACTCATAATAATGTTTATGTTAAGCATGTGGAAATATCTGAAGTGCGAAGCAAGTAAAACGTTAATTCATCCTTTAAATATCCCTTTTTACATATACATTTGTTTTTAACTGGGGGAAACTTCAGCTGTTCAGCTTATTAGTAAAACAATCTTGACTAGTCGAATGAGAATCATTGGAAACGTTTAATAAGTGGCGATTCAACTTTTGTTCATTCTAAAGCATAACGCTGAACATTGACCTAAGTATGTGTTTAAAGAGCACTTTCTCAGCTCCTTATAGGCCATTTTTTTTTATTCAGCTGTCATTACCATTATTAAACAATAATTAAACATGCATGCTTATTTGTGGCCCTTAAATTGTTAGTTGGGCATCTCTAAGTGCAAAATGATTTGTGGTCAATCCACCTACCAGTGAGATATAAGGCTAATTTGCCATCTCTTTGCATCAAAAGATAGATGTATATCGTTCGCATCAAAAGATGCGCTTTACTGTACCAAGAAACATCTGCGAACAAACTATATCTACGCAACTAGAGTTGTCATGTCTATTACTTGTGGGCTTCGTAGCCGTGCTATTAGCGGCGTCAGTCGTTTAGGCGTATTGTGCTACAGAGTGTGGGTTCGATTCCCGCCCCAGTCGGAGAAAACTTTTCGTCAAACGAAAAATTTTTCATTGGCCCACTGGTCGTTCCGTGTGTCCGTTGTCTAATGTAAGTTATGTTCAGTCTGTGCAGCCTATGGCTGAAGACGGTGTAAATTGTCTTTTTTATTACGGCTTAAACCAGCCGACGGTGTTTTGAAAAAAAAAAAAACTAAACGTCGTAGACACAAAAGTCAATTTGGACAAATTGAGATGTAAAATTGTGAAAAATAATAGTAGTGGGCTTCAATCCCACGACTCCCAATACGCTAGACTGGGCGCGTAAACCAACCACGCCCCAGAACGGGTAACGATTCTGCAGCGCAATCGGCCAACCTGAAACCAAAGTCCGTCACAACCCCATATTCTCCTTCACAACCCTTAAATAAGGGCAAATATTTCCATAGAACGTTAAACACCTAGAGGTATGCAATGCCCTATAAATGTTACGATATTCATTTAATTTTGTTCGATTAATACTCCATTATCAAAGTAACCCCAAAACAGAAAACCGACTTTCGATTATATGAAAAATTATATATCCATTCAAAATCAATCTTTTGGCAATAAATCAACGATAGCCGATCGTGGGCCTCGTGGCCGTGCGGTTAGCGGCGTTTAGGTCGTTTAGGCGTAATGTGCCAAGGGGTGTTCGATTCCCGCTCCAGTCGGTATAAACTTTTCGTCAACGAAAAATCCTTCTACTATGTGTTCTGTGTTGTCCGTTGCCAAATATTAGTGATCGTTCAGTATGTGCAGCCTTTGGCTGAAGACGGTGTAAATTGTCTTACGAATGCCAGTGCTTGTTTTAAAAATATAAACTATAATTCTTTGAAACAGCATGCATATATATATATATTCAAGTTTTCTTTGAAAAAACTATCAAAGTTATCGTGTTTTAGCTGAACATGTCATTACGCTTTCCTTAAAAATTACTTTTTTATTGTGCTTTTTTCAGTCTGATGCAATCATTTTTAAATTATTAGGAATTCTATTTTTTATGAACACATCTTTTTATACTTCTTCGAGTGGAAGCTCTCACCGAGAAGACGTGTAACTTTTTCGCAAATTTCACATAAATTTGTCCATTTAATCCAATTGCAAAGTATATGTAATGTTCAGTTTTTCGGTAGTTGTCAAACTAGCTAACGGGTGGTTAGCCATAACCCACGAATCATAATTGATTAACACAAGTATTTATCGGACTCATGTTCCGTAACCGGTCGTTTGAAAACGTCACGACCCATTGGAAGCCAGCACTATATAAATCCAGCCAGCACGTCGTTAACGAGTATGGTGTGGTTTTTCAATGCCTAATAAATAATGCGCTCTCGGACTGGGCATTGAATATAAATAGAAAGCGTTGTGTTTGGATGAGCATCTAATTCTTCCGAAACAGGTGCGCTTTGCGAAAAAGGACCACGGTATTATTGAGCTGAATTCGAGTTCAGGTTATCTTCTGCGTCCATGAGTCCTCTCGTGACGTAGGGGTAACGCGCCCTATCTAGAGAACAGGGAGTCGTGTGTTCGATTCTCACCGAGAAGACGTGTAACTTTTTCGCAAAACTTCACATCAATTTGTCCATTTAATCCAATTGCAAAGTATATATATATATATATATATATATATATATATATATATAGGGGAAGTAGTGGTAAAATGAACAGGGGTGGTAAAATGAACACCGTGCCTTTTACCGAGAAAAAACCAATTTCGATGAATTTTTAGCACGCACGGACGATTTAGAGCATAAATCTGAGCGTTCGAGTTGATACGTAGGTCAATTGAAGTGAAAATATCAACGAAAACTAAGATTTTAGAAAACCACGCTTGAAAATTAGAACTGACGTAACTTTTAGCTCGGAAGACTTGAGGTTTTTCAGTGAGGTGAATATCGTTATGATATGATGTCAAATCTGATACCTTTAAAAATATTTTTAAATGGCTTACAATCATTAATGGATGTATTTTCGGTGGGGCAATAAAAATTTTCAGAAATATGTGTCTTGCTCATGTTTTTTGCATAGTGTTCGTTTTACCATCAACCGCTGTTCATTTTACCCACATAGTGCAGGTAAAATGAACATTTGCATCGCTTTTTGATAGCGATGAAAATATGTGAAAATTTAGCTATTTTAGTCTGAATCTATGTCGCTGCTATAGATTACATCCCTATTTTTGATGTTATGCGATAGAACTATACAAATTTCTCGTTTTTCTATCAGAAACAAGATGATTTCCTTAAAGTGTTCATTTTACCACCCCTTCCCCTAATGTTTAGTTTTTCGTTAGTTGTCACATTTTTTATGAAAGCCACATGGACATTGATTTTTTTTTTGTTTTAAACAAAAGATTATCTTTACCAGGTTTGTTTAGACACCCTATACAAGAAATGGAAGTTCGATGTGACTTAACTTCTCTGAGTTTGTAGAAGGAATTGTCGGCATCTGTCGTTTAACTGGGCAGCGAATCATACTGTCATCAAAGGAGACGAAAAACAAAAGAATTTTATATTCTTAATGCTGAAATATTTTATTTTAATTACATTTTTGATAAACCTGCCGCCTGTATACTATATAAGTCAGCTTACTAAATTCTGTTTCAGAGTCTATTTCCATTGTTACTAATAGTTTTACATATTACAGCTCAGGGAATATTAAAAATGACGTTCATGGGCGTTTCGATTTTCGGGATTCCTAGAAATCAACCATCCATCCCTTCCTCTGTCATGCTTATTTTCATTACCTAATACATGCACTGTCACATCTATGTTCTATATAAATAAAAATAGAATGGTGTTTGTATGTCACGAAATGACTTGAGAACGGTTCAACGGATTGATGCAAGTTTTTCACCGTTACACTCCACAAGGGATACGACGTGTTTGTGCGAGGAAAAAGTTCGGGAAAGTCTCCGAAATAATTGGGAAAACGGAAAAGACTAAGGTTTATTTTGTATGGTGGAATTCTTGACGTTTAGAACTATACTCTGATGTTGAAATTTAACATCAGAGTATAGTTCAATTATAACTTACTGTGGATAAGGACATAATTTTAAGCTCACATCAATTCCAATATAAATCCGTAATACTGACCATAGTAAGCAAACCAAAACTTTCTATTATTTTTCAACGTCATCATTGAATTGTACAATTGTTTGCTGTATTTTCACGGTGGGGCAGTGTTGGCAGCAATAATGTTAATTGTTAGGGCTAAGTAGTCCGTCATTCGTTGACTCAGCAGCTCGCAATTTAAAATTGATTACTTACTCAGTCGCAAGAGTGGATAGTGCTGCAGAAAAAATATGTGCGCTTACATGCAGAAAATATGCTTATAGTTTTTCAACCATGTCAGTGTTAAACCAACTAATAGTCTATAAATTGACGCTTATATTGAGCTGTTCGGTAATCCAATCCGCATGGTTATTAAATTAAATTACGATCATGAATCATGAATTTAGCTGTTCACTGTTATAGTGGTATAGAACTACTCGATTATTAGAGTCCGTGGCTACAAAACAAAGCCATGCTGAAGGTGTCTGGGTTCGATTCCCGGTCGGTCCAGAATCTTTTCGTAATGGAAATTTCCTTGACTTCCCTGGGCATAGAGTATGATCGTGCTTGTAATACGATATACATATGCGAAAATGGTAACTTTGGGAAAGAAATATCTTAGTTAATAACTGTGGAAGTGCTCATTGAACACTAATCTGAGAAGCAGGCTCTGACTCAGTGAGTACGTTAATGCCAAAAAGAAGAATAACTACACGATTCTATTTTCGAAAGACAACATGAACGGTAACAAGTTCAATTAGAATTCCAAGACCGCACGACCTGCAGCAAAACCACCGCTCGCTTTTCAGTTTAAAAGATAACAAATGTCGTCTTACGGGGCCAACAGGATGGCTCCGAGAACCGATTGTGGCAAATTATCCCACACAAAAGGATAGTAAAACGTTCTACGCCCAATTTAGTGCGGAATTTATGCTAAGTTTCCAGGCCAAAACCACATCGAACCGAAATGAGGCAGAGACGGGGTTGGAAGCGATCGGTGCCAAGGGCGATATCTTTCTCCATTTTACCATCTTCTATTTTGGTTTGGTCTAGCTGGAAAATGAGCATCGAGAAACATGTATGTTTATTGCCCGGCTTGTCTGTTTTTACAATTTTACGGGTTCCAGTTCCGGCTTGGGTTTCCCCTTATCGTCGTCCTCCGGTAGAATGAACCAAAGCAGAAGTGTCTTGTGAAAAGTGTACGACGGCATGCTTAACGGGGCGTAGGGTACTGGCACCCGAACACATTCTCACATGGAACCCGAAAGGGACTATCATAAACTACGTTACATTTTCCATTGGTTCTTTACACCACCCCTCTCCATCGTAACACCCCCTTTGTAAATACGTACAAGACCCTACTTTATTTTTTGAATTGAAAAAACGTTAAATATTGATGAGTTAATACAAAAAATAGCTGAGAAAAAAAAACATTTCAAATGCTTAATGATTGTAATAGACTTAATGAAGCTCAAGAGAAATTTGACACATTTTAACCCCTCTATAAGCAGCATCATTTGTTATAATAAAAAAATATTTGAATCGCTATTACTTTTTTGTTCTTCTATATTTTCGTACATTTTTTACAAAATCTAAAAAATAATTCTTCTACTTTTGGAATCTGTGTTGATTTTGATCATTGGTCAGTCCCCCCAGGGATCAATTCTCCTCTAAACATTCAATGACGATTAATTAAACAACAAACAACAATCATGAAGTTTATTAATGTAAACAAGAAAACTTGAGAACACTGTATATCTAATTCAGATATGCAGTCCATCAGATTTGAAAAAAAACTCAAACATCGTCGCAAATTCGTAAACTACCCTCTTCCCCTAAAATGCTACGTTATTTATGAACGACCCCAAAGGACACAAGCAGCAGTTGAAACGTTAGAGGGTTGAGTTGAGTGGAGAGCTGGTGGACTTGTTCGTCCTTCTCTGCTGGGGTGACGACTGTTAGCGTGGTTGGTGCGTGACAGGGGAGAAACATACAGTAATAATGCTTGCTGCCTGTTGTTGTTGCACCGGAAGAGACTTAGGCCTTGGCGTATGTGTGTTTATTGGGTTGAGGAGGACGGTGTTCAGAGCCTGGCAGCCGGTCCAGTGAAATGGCAGATGATGTAGAATTACATGCTCATGTTCGTTTGGTCGTTATGTTGGGTAACAAGTTCTTCATGTTCCGGAACGAATGCCGTAGCCAGAACCAGGTTGCCAGTATTTTTGTCGGCTGGTTATGATATGAGCATTCAAACAACGGCTGTCAGATTATAATGTAAACCATACATATTCTGAAATTGTGATCTTGTGAACCTATGTTAAAAGGCCGAAAGATGTAAGGTCGAAATATCAGAAGGTCTTAAAATGAAAAGTTGTTCAATCCAAGGATTGATGAGGAGAAACAAGGAACAAATGGTCCACACTCTTTTTAAGAAGGAAACATTTTCTTCAGGAAAATCGTTTTTCAACCTTACATGTATTTTCGACCTTTTGCTCTTTTAAAGTTTTGTCTTCCGACATTTTGTCCGAAAACATAAAAACGTATGTCCCGTGAAAAATAATAACAATAAGTCGTGTCCGCAAATTTCGAAAGCAACAATAAGAACCACTTTTGGAAATGCTCTTCTCGTAAACGGATTGTGAAGACTCGTATTAAGCAAATGATTGGTAACGTTATGTCATACCAGTAGTTTCGAAGGCAGAATCATCATCAACAAATAATTTGCATTATAAAATTACAATCACTTAATTATCGTACCATAATTATCGGATAAATTTTTAACGTGCTCCACGGCAAACTCATTTTCTTTCAGCTTCTCTTCTAACTCACGCTATGGTTGTTAAATACTTCTTACTCCCATAAATAAAGATACACAGTTATCCGGCCACATAGCAGCAGAAAAGCCATTTGGCCTAATTATTAACTTACAATTAATTTAATTGCTAGCAATGCTGAAGTGTTTGGATTCAGAGGTGCGACAAAAAAACTAATATACTCCTTTCTTTCAACATAGAGCTGTTATTTCAAGTTAAACTCTTCTTAAATTATTAGTGTCAAAGCAAATGTAGCTTAAAAATTTGCATTCCTGAAGTCACAAGCAGTTTCTCAAGATGTACAGGACTGGTGATTATTTACATTATAGCACTTTAAATTTCATTATAGATATTCCCTTCTTGTAATCCATGGCTGTTTTCACGAATAAAATTATCGTGATCGTTTACATTGAGTTTTAATCCTTTCATAAAAGATTTTACCTTCGTTTTAGAACAATCATAGGCACTATCCACTTATCTGCATAACGTGGCCGGAGTAATGTTAACTTAGATAGGGATGTCATTCTCTCGGAAAACTCGCATTCTGCATGTTTTTGTTCATAACACTGCGAAACACATGTTTGTGTCAAGCATCAAAATTCAGTTACTTAATTTAGAATATTTGATTCCATTGCCTTTTTCAAAAATATCATAGCTCGTCTAGTTTCTAAGATATTGACTATTGAAAATGCAGAATTGGCAGGCATGTTTGCTAGTTTCTATGGCAACTCATCTGCTTAATTTGCAACATAATATAAACTGCATATGTTGAAAAACAGTTATTAACAATATTCACAATAATTTCAATGCATAAAGGTTAGTTTTTGATGATTTTGAAGTGTATTTTTTTGTCATATGAGAGAAACTTAGAATGTTTTATGGAGACTGCTAACTTTACATTACTTTTGATGGCCCTACGTCCTTCAATACATAACATGTGCCACAATGTTACGCCAACTAACTCGGTACGTGGGTGCTAGTTTCCAGTTTCTCGATAGCCCCGCACTTCGAAGATTTGCTTTTGCTTCTGCAAACCTTGAGCGTCTGTACTTCATGTTAGGAGCGGCTCACAACAGTGTCTATTCCCCATGTCAGGGGCGGCTGATCATCGTCCGAGTGCCAGAGAAGGACTCTAAGCTAAACTGCGCACTACGGCCCTCCAAAAATTTAGGGGGAATGGTCCTCCGGAAATCTAGGGAGTTGGTGTCAGGCCCTGCAAGCCAGCCGTAAAAACGTCAAGCAACGAATAATCAACGAGAGAATACGAACCGGAATCGGCAAAGACCACAGCGACGGAAATGGAAACTTGGTACGTGGAACTGCAAATCTCTCAACATCATTGGAAGCACACGCGTACTCTCCGATGAACTGAAGAACCACGATTTCGGCATCGTAGCGCTGCAGGAGGTGTGCTGGAGAGGTTCGATGGTGCGAACGTTTAGAGGTAATCATACCATCTACCAGAGCTGCGGCAACACACGTGAGCTGGGAACAGCTTTTATAGTGATGGGTGATACGCAAAGGCGCGTGATCGGGTGGTGGCCAGCATTATCAACGTACATAGCCCACACTCCGGAAGCACAGATGATGACAAGGACGCATTTTACGCGCAGCTCGAACGCGAGTTCGACCGCTGTCCAAGCCACGATGTCAAGATCATCATAGGAGATTTGTACGCTCAGGTTGGCCAGGAGGAGGAGTTCAGACCGACGATTGGAAAGTTCAGCGCCCACCGGCTGTCGAAAAAGAACGGCCTACGACTGATAGATTTTGCTGCCGCCTAGAACATGGCTATTCGCAGCACCTATTTCCAGCACTACCTCCCGTATCGGTACACCTGGAGATCACCTCATCAGACAGAATCGCAAATCGACCACGTTTTGATCGATGGACGGCACTTGTCCGACATAATCGACGTCAGAACCTATCGTGGCGCTAACATTGACTCCGACCACTACCTGGTGATAGTGAAACTGCGCCCGAAACTATCCGTCATCAATGATGTACGGTACCGACGCTCGCTCCGATACAATCTCGAGCGGCTAAAACACCGGATGTCGCCAATGCGTACGCGCAGCATCTTGAGGCAGCGTTGCCGGATGACAGGCATAGAAGGTCAGGACAGCGAAAGCGATGGCTACGACAGCACAGCGAACAGTGGAAACCAACCAGCAGTTATCAAGCAGGTTACATCGAAGGCCGGTCGACAACGGACCAGATCTTTTCCGTACGGCAAATCCTTCAGAAATGCCGTGAGTACCAGGACCCTACGCACCATCTGTTCATCGATTTCAAGGTGGCATACAAAAGTATCGACCGTGTAGAGCTATGGAAGATCATGGACGAGAACAGCTCTCCCGAGAGCTCACAAGATTGATCAGAGCAACGATGGACGGTGTATAAAACTGCGTGAAGATCTCGGGCGAGTCTCGGCGGGGACTACGACAGGGCGATGGACTTTTGTGCCTGTTGTTCAATATTGCGCTTGAAGGTGTCATGCGGAGAGCCGAACTCAACAGTTGAGGGACGATTTCCACGAGATCCAGTCAATTTGTTTGCTTCGCGGACGACATGGACATTATTGGGAGAAAATTTGAAACGGTGGCAGATTTGTTCACCTGCCTTAAAGGCGAAGCAACAGGAGTCGGGCTAATGGTGAATGCGTCGAAAACAAAGCTGGTAGGCGAAACTGAGCGCAACAGGGCCCGCCTAGGAAGCACTGACACGATAGACGGGGATACCTTCGAGATGGTGGACGAGTTCATCTACCTCGGATCCTTGTTGACGGCTGACAACAATGTTAGTCGGGAAATACGAAGACGCATCATCAGCGGAAGTCGTGCCTACTATGGGCTCCAGAAGAAACAGCGGTCAAGGAAGATTCACCCCCGCACCAAATGCACGATATACAAAACGCTCATAAGACCGGTAGTCCTCTATGGGCATGAGACGTGGACTATGCTCGAAGAGGGCTTGCAAGCTCTTGGGGTTTTCGAACGCCGAGTGCTAAGGACGACCTTCGGCGGCGTGTGGCGGCGAAGGATGAACCACGAGCTCGCTCAACTCTACGGCGAACCCAGTATCGTGAAGGTAGCTAAAGCTGGAAGGATACACTGGGCAGGGCATGTTGCAAGCATGTCGGACAAAAACCCTGTAAAGATGGTGTTCGTTATGAATCCGGTCGGAACAAGAAGGCGTGGGGCGCAGCGAGCTAGGTAGATTGACCAGGTGCACCAGGACCTGGAGAGCGTGGGTCACAGTCGAGGATGGAGAGAAGCGGCCATGAACCGAGCGAAATATTGTTGGCGAGGCTTTATCGAGAAAATTGATGTAAAGCCATATAAGTAAGTAAGTAAGACTTGCCAGAGGTGAAGAAGTTCCATTAACTAATTGGATGTCTTCAACGCGAGCCGAAAAGTCTGATCGACTTCATCGATCACGAAGGCAAATTACCAAATCGCTTGGGATAACAACAATAAATTGCTGAAGAAGAAGCAGGTTCAGTCCTTGTTCAAGCTTCCGACCCTAACCAAGGAATCCGTGGACGAATAACGAATTTTAGTGGAAGGTTTCGATCGAATCCTCCAAACGCTCGATCGAAACGTGGAACCAGCGGATTATATAAACATTTTGCTGGTAAATCTAATCTCCTTACTATGCGACGAGATCCATACACCCATCGTGCTTGCAAAGGATGTGCAGCTTTCAAGGATCAGGATACACTGGAGGATATTACCGAATTCCTTCGAAAGCGAATCCCTTCCACCAAGGCCGGCGCTCCCAAAGTTTCACCAACAACCACTCTCGTTAAAACCCAAACCGCCAGCAATAAAAACCAGCTATAATTCGGTCCAATCATTCCCAGGAAGATGCGTGGCTTGCAAGGATACCCGAGCAGAAGAAAATAACTTCTGAATACCAAACTAAGGTATTCCATACCAGATAATTTCCTGAATGAGGTATGAATGAGCCCTGCATAAGAGGTAAAATACCTCAAATAATATAATGGTATGCATAAGTTATTGGGAAGTTATTTGTTCCTCCTCGGGCAGCCACCTTCTATACCAATGGTCCGCATTCCAATAATTACCCGTGGCGGACAGAGATTCACTGTGCCAAAATTGCTTTCGCTTTGGACATCAGGCAAGAGATTGTCAATCCAAGTTCTCTTGTCGGATTTGCAGAAAGCGTCACTACACTCTGTTATGTTTCAAAGCGGAGAAGAGCTTGGGGTAACCACCCTTCAACCTATCAAGATTCTCATGGGTCCCAATTCTACCCATGTGGCCAATATGGCGGCCATGGATGTTTTGGCATGCAATGTGGCTCAAAAGGTTTCATCAAAGGTTTTGCTAGCAACAGCGGTAGTCGTTGTCGAGGATGACATCGGGGTAAGGTTCAATGCTCGAGCTTTTTTGGACTCCGTGTCGGAGAGCAACTTTGTGTCGGAACGGAATAAGGTCGACGTTTTGGTTCTCGGCATAGGGCACGGCATCACTATGGTTAAACATTCGGTGCAAATGGTTCTACGGTCACGAGTTTCGGAATTCTCGTGAGAAATCATCAAAGCAAGCGAAGAAAAACATCGCATATGTATTGGTCCATGATCGACAATGTTTCACAAGCTGTAACAAGCTTGATAAATAGCAGCAGTGACGAAGAGCCCAAATATAGAGCGATGATAAAACCTTTTTATCTCACTCATTTACCTTTGAGGGTAGGTGTTTTACTTTACTGGCATAATAAACAATTCCCGAACATCCTATAGGAATAGTGCCTCCCAGACTTGGAGCTTGATGAGATAGATTTTATCATGCACTCTTCTCCCCCGATATAATCAGAGCTGTAGCAGTAGACGATAAGTTGGCTCTCACGATATGCAGCTCTTGATTGTTACAGAGAGCGATAAGTGTGAGATATTCTCAATTTTCTCAGAATTCAACCCTTGAATAATATTATTCAATATTTTATTATACACAGAAAAAAATCCGTTCTCGTCAGAAGACTCAAATAATCATAACCTTTCTACCATAAAAATATCGAGAAATTTGAACAGTCCCTTGTAATCTTAGATCATAAATTTGCTCTGGAAGGACATGTAAAACTATAATTTTGTTCAGCCAGAGTGAACCATAAACCAACGCACGTCATCAGCTTAGCTTAGCTTAGCTTAGCTTAGACTGACTACACATATCAATGGTTGCTATTCCGTGATTGACCGGAGTCAGTGAAAATGCACAAAGAATCAACTAGAAGATCGGCTGGGATTGGCCATAATCTTCTTCAGTGTGCATAATTCAGTGCCTCTATTTATACATGGTCAATAACGGCGCCGGCCACGTCCTTGCAGTCAGGTGGGATTGGGGGAAGGAATGTTAGTGTGTAACCTTTGCTATTTGGAGACCGTGTTTGCCTCTGCATCTCCACAAAGATTACTGGGAGGGATGTTTGTTAATGGGGAGGATCGTTGGGTCACAGGATTCACTTTGATAAGCGATTAGACCATGATAAATAATTATTGGTGAGATATAAACATGCTTATATGTAAATATTATTTTTTCATTTGATATGAACAATATCTGTGTAGAGAAAAATTATGCCGACACTTGACGTGACGAACCTTTCACAGTTTGTTAAATAAAGTGAACCCTTCGCAAGTCTACACTCGTAGTGTCGAACCATTCAAAGTTTTTTTTAATTACAAAAATAAAGGTAAAAGGAAAAAGGTGTTTTGAAAAAAAAAAAAAAAATTAGACATTCATAATTTATGAATCAGAGTTTATGTCGACACTCACAGTGACGAACCTTTCATAGTTTGTTGAAAAATCATATTTACGTCTCACCGTTGTAACGATTAAAGGTGCAGTCATACTTATTTTATAGATTAGAAATAGTAGCATGAAACGAGCTCACCAATTGATCCGTCATCCTTGACTGAGCAGCAACAATCCACATTCAGCTTAACTCGTTTGCTCGGCTATATAAAAGCACTCAGAGAAAATAGGCGCACGACCCGAGAGGGAAAACAACTGACGACTGCTCGGGCTTTCTTGCTGCACTGCCCAGGAGCAAGTGTCAACTTCGAAAGATCAAAAAGAACTAATCGAACGCGCCACTTTTTCACTTTACCCGACCGATCGCGCGACATGTTTGATCCTGCCCTCATCACCGGCCCCCGTAGGAGCAAGCGTCAAGGTCGAAGGATCAAACATAAATAAACGATCACGCCACTTTTTCACTTTCACTCGACCGACGCGCGACATGTTTGATCCTGCCCTCATCGCCGGCCCCCGTAGGAGCAAGCGTCAAGGTCGAAGGATCAAACATAACTAAACGATCACGCCACTTTTTCACTTTCACTCGACCGACGCGCGACATGTTTGATCCTGCCCTCATCGCCGGCCTCCGTAGGAGCAAGCGTCAAGGTCGAAGGATCAAACATAACTAAACGATCACGCCACTTTTTCACTTTCACTCGACCGACGCGCGACATGTTTGATCCTGCCCTCATCGCCGGCCCCCGTAGGAGCAAGCGTCAAGGTCGAAGGATCAAACATAACTAAACGATCACGCCACTTTTTCACTTTCACTCGACCGACGCGCGACATGTTTGATCCTGCCCTCATCGCCGGCCCCCGTAGGAGCAAGCGTCAAGGTCGAAGGATCAAACATAACTAAACGATCACGCCACTTTTTCACTTTCACTCGACCGACGCGCGACATGTTTGATCCTGCCCTCATCGCCGGCCCCCGTAGGAGCAAGCGTCAAGGTCGAAGGATCAAACATAAATAAACGATCACGCCACTTTTTCACTTTCACTCGACCGACGCGCGACATGTTTGATCCTGCCCTCATCGCCGGCCCCCGTAGGAGCAAGCGTCAAGGTCGAAGGATCAAACATAACTCCATAAACCAACGCACGTCATCAGAGGGAATTAATTTTTCTGATATAAAGCGATATTTATTATTCGGGTCCTATATTGTAAAAAAAATAATCACCCTATGAAGAAATTTCGAAGATTTCATTGAAAAATCACAGTTTAAATTTGATCGTTCGGAAACACATGAAGACGCTTCGCAATCTGAAGCATCTCAATGTAACATAAGATTCAAAATTTAAATATTTGGACACAATTTCTGGCAACACTAGCTTCCATGTGCGCTAGCTCGTTGATTGTAAAATTAATCGTGCCTCAAAGATGGTGGGCCCCCTAAAATGGTTCGCCTCCCGACGGGACGGGAACGGTTCTTAAACGTCACAATTCCTGCTCGTCAGCTCCACAAACAAAAGGGATTCGCCATTGCCTCGCAAACAACAAAACAGGACGAACGGAAACATGAATGTTCTTGTTTATTAAAAGACATTAAATAAAATTTTAATGATGCCTGTTACGGAATTTCTGCCGACGGATGTTCGGTCTTGTTCGGTTCTGGAGATCTGGAGCCATTGTATGTATGATGTGTACTTAGGTACCGGCCCAGACTAAACGATTTTGCGTGTGTGTATGCAGTGTTATCTGGGATGCTGTCTAGTCTGCAAGCGACGGAATGAATTCTAAGATGTGTCGTATCTGCATTCCTGAGTGAGCATGATGGCTCGTCTATGATGCCACACAGCAATCCTAACGTTTAACGGAAGCTAACTTCTCACCTCCCAGCATTTCCGCCAAACGCTTATAAAATGCAATAAAAATCGTCGAACATATGTAAGAAAAATCAAATTCCCAATTAAATGTTTATTTCTCCCAAGACGATTGAAAAATGAAAATTTATTGCTTCTTGAGCTGTCTTGGGCAGAGCACTCGAATCGAGCAAACCGAACGAACCGACCCAAATCGATCGATGCATTTCTTTTGTCGTAAAACAAAAGGGCAAAGTACCGAGAGAGAGGTGATTGTCGAGTGTTGGCTGTGCTGAGTGTGGCACTAGAGAGAGGCACTTAGAAAGCCATAAATAAATTCAATAAAATATTTATGACGTCAAGCTTGGCTCTGCATTCCACTCGATGTAAGGCGCCGGTAGAAAGAAAAGTGTCATTCGCCATTGCATTTGAGATTCGGTTTTCGAGAGAGAAAGAGTTAAATAGCTACCTCTATATCACAATGTTTGAATTGTCTATTCTACGGTGGTTTGTCAAATTAGTCACAATGTATTGAACTTAACTGCAAAATTGAATTTGCAATAATTTGTAGCTGAAACTATTTAAAAACAAATTCAAAAATTAAAAACATTGTAGGTGCAAAATGTCGAAAAATAAAACGAAAAATAAAAACGCCAACATAAGGACAAACCATAAAATTATAGATTCTCTCGGAGGAGAATCATTCTTTCGAGAAATTTTTGTCCCCTGCAAATTACCTTTCCTCAATGAATGATTATTTGAGCAATTTAGTTTGAAATTTGTCGTGGAGTTCTCTATTGGAATTCTTTATGAAAAATTTCCATACAGGAAATTTTCCATACAGTTTCTGTATAAATTCTTTACTAGGATTTTTTATGTGGCTTAATTGGGAAGCTCCTCAAGAATTACTCCACAGATTCAACCAGAATTCATGTGATTCAACAAAAAAAAACTTCCAAGAATGTTTTCCTCGTAGGAATTTCCAAAGATTATTCAAGGAATTTCTGGAATGCTTCAAGGATGGTTCCAAGAAAGCTTTTAATATTTCTCAACCTAAATCATCAAAAAGCTAATTTTTAATCACGATAGTGTCACAAACTTCGTTGATACGTATTCTTTAGGTTCTACACACTTAATTTAGAATGCCGAATCTCGGCTAATTTTAACCGAGATCCGCACAGCCGAGTACTGCCCATAACTGCATATTTGTAACATTCGACAAAAGTAGGCATTGAGTAAATGGAATGCCAAGTGTGCATTTTATGGCAGTATGGGAGGAAACTAAAATTTTTAAAAATTACCTGGAACTCAAAAATGCTTATTTGAGGGTTATATTTTGTACAACTCATATCGTATACTAGGTGAATTGGGAAAAAATAATTCTGATAGAAAATTCATTGCTATTACATCACGAGGCTCATTTATAATCTCAATATGACTGTTATGCGGTTATAATTACCAATGTGACAAAACAACTTGGTATTTTTTTTCGAATTTTCTAGAACAATCTCACAAATTTCAGTGAGTTGATCGAAAGTATTTATCATTTAATGACTCTCCATGGTATTAACTCCATTTTGTCAAAAATGTCGAATGTGACTGTTTTGCAGTTATGGGCAGAGTAGTCGGCAAACAAATATCCCGGGATCTCAGCAAATTAGAGCCGAGTATCAGTAAATCGTGAGTCGTTGCTAAGCAACCGGACAATTTGTTAGCTGAGTCTCGGTTAAAATCAGGAAACCGAGATCCGCACAGCCGAGCTCGTGAAAAAAAACTTAGTGTGTAAACAATGATTTATGATTGATCGTATAAATTAACATACAAGCTGGTAAACTTGCATGCAAGTTTATTAAAATCGATAAATAATGCATTTTCAAACAATTATATCTCAATACACAGAAAACCTCCACAATTTATTATATCTCCAGCAGCTTCATCATTCCCCAATCCAAGTGTTTTTCCAGCAGCTTCTTTATATCACTCTCAAGGATTCCAGCTAGTTTCTTCAATGTTCCAAAATATAGTGTCTGCTAGTTATTTTTCATTAAAGTACATTTCTAGAGACAATAGGTATTCATCAAAGCATTTTTGAATCAAAATCAGAAAAGGATAACGTGACGTACCTAATTGAAAAATCTCGCTTGTTTTACACAGAATTATGGTTCTAATGATAGCAAATCGCACAAAAACCATAAGGTTAATAATGGAGCAAACTAAAGCATAACAACACTAATTTATCTAAGGCCATCGAACATAACTCCCATCACCAGCACAGGCACCACTCTAAAGATAGATCACTACATCGCCACCCTTCTGCTCGGATCAATCACGCTGACTGATGGTGTCTCTGTCACTTTATAAATTATTGATTGTCCCTTGATTTTTCAAACCTCCCCCTGATTGCATGAAGTGGCTCTTTGCATCCCTCTTTCCGTATCATCCTAGCGATCTGAAGACGTGTTCATGATGCACAAACACACAGACGCAACTTCTTCTCATCGCTCGCTCCCAGTCATTGCTAACTTGCTTCCCTAACGGACTGAACTGCATCCGACAACTCTCCTCCGGTGGTGAAATTGTTCCGTTCAGCACTTCATTTTTCCTTCATATAACAGCAAAACACGACATGGTCGGTTCTACTCTTTCGTCCCTCGTCCGATTGCTGCTGAGAATGTACTGCACTCCAAAGTGAGCTAGAACAAAGCATCCAGGAACATGGGCGTAGCTAGGATGTCCATCAGAGGAGGGCAAGCAAGCTCAAAAGTTTGATTCACGAATTTTACACGAAAACGTTAATTTTCCACAACCTCTGCATGTGTGGCACTTTGTTTCTGACGAGTAAATGAATTTATTTACATGTTATTGAGCAACGCTACATGGGTATAAATGCGGCACTCTAAACAAGCAAAATAGTAGAATGGTTTTTTATTCCATGTTATGAAAATGCACCATGACCAAAAGTCATGAAATCATGAATCATTTTACCGTAAGGACGTTATTTTTTTCAGAAAAATATTAGTTTACTAAAAATTGCCGAGAGGACTTTCAGTGAATTGGCATAGAAGTGTAATTATTAGCTGACGACAAAGCGCTGGAGAGCAATTATTAATAACAACTTTAAGGTGAAGATGAACCGAAGCCAAACCTCAAATTTTCAAGAGCACGGATCTGGAGAACCAAACATCGGTTTGAGCTGAAAACCTAATCGATTGGTCACCACCGGCTAGTGACCAATCGATTGGGTTCTCAGCTTAAACGGATGCTTGGTTCTCCAGATCCATGTTCATGAAAATTTAATGTTTGGCTTCGGTTCGTCTTCTCCTTAATAGGTATTCTAAGAGAGTTTGAACATTTCCTCAATTTTGTGTTTTTGAGTCGGCATTGATTTTTAAATACTTGATAAGAGAGATGCCTTTAAGATCGATAAATTTGCCCAGGGTTTGCTTAAAACAATTTACCAAATGAATTCCAACTATTAGTTCTCGCATACTCTGAGATAACGCCCTAAAAGCCATTGGTAGCCACGTGTGTAGCTCGTTGTTTCTAAGCAAATGAAAGAATAAGCATCCAAACCAACATCACGGGCAGGAAGATAATGATCCTTTCTTCCCCATAGCGTTGTAAAATAACATGAAAATCCATTCAAATGCTCAGAAACAATGAGCTACTCACATGGTTACCAATGGCTTTTAGGGCGAGATCAGAAGTTATGCGAGAGTTCAGGAGTTTATTTTGTTATTCATATGGATTTTCTAAGCACGGTGCTCCCCTGACTGTTATTATCAGAAAAAAATCTCCATCTTATCTGTGCTCACCAGTCGTTTTCTATTGCTAAGCTCCATGTCTGGGCAAAATTAAAAATCAAAATTGTAGAGCCCGTTTTTTAGTTACGCCCTTTTGATGGAATAAGTCTACTAGTTCCAAGGAAATCTGAAATATTTAAACGGATTTTCATTGACCGTGATTATCAGAAGAAATATACTATCAAAATTTGGTTCAAAGTTAGTTCGTTTAGTTGTTTGTATCCTCTTGGTGGAGTTTTTAATGAGAAAATAAACGAAATGTCAATGACACATTGCACTTACGTGTCGCGAAAGTCTTTCATAATTGATTAATTTTTCAAAGGCTCAAACGCTGTAACGAGCCTTTTTTGCGACATTACTATTATTCAAAAATATTGTTCTAGCCCAACTAGGTACCCCTCCAGCTGTTCTGGCTAACTTTGTACTGCCTTATAACTCACACTTCAATCGCTGAGTAATGGACTATTGGCCAAACTATAGTCTCTAGACCACCGTAAATACTTTTATTTTCATTTGTAGCATACATCTCATTCTCTCATGAGAAGGTTCTAAACCTTAACGCACTGTTACGCTGAATGTTATTGTTCCGTGATAAAGGCATTCTAAGTAATGAAATTCTAGGAACTGGAACTTACGGTGATGGTCTTTAGGTAATGGAATTCAAAGTAAAAAGGAATGAAATTAAAAAGATATATTGAATATGATAAAAACAGAGTTATTCATGGATTTTACGTAAATTCCAGTTTTGGGGACCGGAAAATCGTAAATTGTTCTATGGTCCTGTTGATAATCTACTGGTTTATCTACCATAATATGGTTGTAATCCTACACAAACTGAAGATTTATATGTAAACTTTTTTTTCGATCGCGAACTGTGCTAAAGGCACACCAACTGATATGACTTCGCAAACGAACCCTACACAAAGTTTCTCAAACTGACAAAGACAAACATTTGAAATTAGGCTCTGTAAATACTACGATTTTGAATTCCAATAAACAAAATGATCACGAATGTTCTAAACTTTGCATTATATTCTTCCATTTTGTATCGCTGCTTTCTACGTCGTTAAGGTGAAAGTTCATTTAGCCTTAAACATAATGTTGCCATCCTCTCGAGCCACCCAGCAAGGCGGAGCACAATGTTATGTGCGTCGGCCAAAAATAAATCATCATGTTCCATGTATACCTCAGCCACAGAATTATGTAGACAGTATTACTTGCACACATTTCATACAAAGATATTATTGTAGAAATGAATTCATCAACAACTTCATAAAAGCTCAAAATAACAATTTATTTCATTTGGCAGTGAAAAAACATTTTTTGACCAAAATAATAAGCATTTTTCACATCATGCATGTGTTGTTTACTTTTTTGGCAGTTTTCTCTTCTCCTCTCTCGCTTCTCACGGACGGAGAAAGTTGCCATCAGTATGCATTTGAATTCTACAGTCAATTGTATTGTATAATATCTAATATTTATTTTTGCTGTTAAATTGCGTCGTACATTGTTTTTCTCTCGCATAAAAATGTTTTGCAACAATTTTGACATTGTACACCTTTTAAGTGTTGTGAAATTTTAAAATACGTGGTTGTAGCAAGTGTATAAGTATCCAAACAATTTTAATTCCAAACATAAAAACTGACATCACTTCCAATCAGTGAGAGCGGCGCATCCGATTCATAAACAATCCGGTGCTGTTTTCGAGCACAAATTGACAAATAGAAGTGATTTATTGCTCCCAGGGCCAGGAGCATTGTGCGTGAAAAATCAAAGTGTTTCAAGTATCGCATTAGATTTTAGAATGGCTACGGTACCGTCAAACGGGGTAACTTGCAACAGGGGTGAAACTTGCAACACTTCGACATTGAACCGAATTATCGTTTCGTTCAGCACTGAGTTGAATTATTATGATTTATTCCGTCATTTATTGACCTTAGGTATACAACAGAAGATTTTGGCAAGGGTTTGGGCATTTTTTCTTTTTTGGTTGGTTTGCTGGAGGTGAAAATCATATTACACGTTGGGTTGTTTGAAATTCATGCTGAAAAACGTTCCTCGTACCACACAAACGGTAGAAATATGTCATTCGAGGCATTTGCTATCAGTTACAGTACTTGGTAGTGTACAAATTGACAATATAAAAGTTTTGATAGTTTGATGCTTAAACACTATAAAAAATCAAAAACGTTTTTGACTACCCTTGTGGGGTAACTTGCAACAGCAATTTTGACCTCAATTGTTTGATATTTCTTGCCGTTTGTTATCGAAAACACATGAAAAGGCTAAATTGAACATACTATTTGTTCAGTAACATTGAAATTTATGTACCGCAACCAATTCAATACACATTTGGTACTAAATATTAGATAATTTACACGAATCGCATTTCTATTAAATTTGGTATTATTTCTTCAAAAAAATAATGAATAATTTTGAAAATCTGTACTAAAATTAACTTGCTGATCTACAATTGTGAACTTTTTCCATGAAATATAATTAAAGTTATGTCAAAACTCCAACAGAGACCATTTTAAGATTTATATATCAATATGTGATACGTCGAATTGATTTAAATATTTATAAGTAAATTAAGTTAAGTGAAATATAACTGCAAGTATCATTGTATTTGTACAAAAGTTGCATTAAAACGATTTAATGGAATTCCAATAACTGTCAAGACTTATGATATGCTAGAATTTCCCCGAGTGGACACCCTATGCAATTCCAATGGAGTATTCAATCGATGTGGTATAATACTCATAATTCAATCAATAATATTCAGTTTTCTAAGAGTAGAGCAGCCTGTCCCTGGTTATTGTCATGCTTTTACTGCAGATAATTTATAAATGATCACGATAACACGATAAAGGTTGAGTTTTTAATAATTTACTTTAGGTAGCACTGTGTGTTGCATGTTACCCCACATCAGGGGTAGCATTAAAAATGTATACTTTTCGTCTCTCCTGATTCCAGAAAACGAAATATTGATAAAATTAATACCGCGTGGTATTCTTTACTTGGCGATTAGGGTACCAGATGGTTTTTGTTTCATCTGAATCTTTAAATTTTTCATCCATATAGCTTTGAAGTTGAAAATTGTTGCAAGTTACCCCGTTTGACGGTAAGTAGAAATGCAATTAAAAGTGAGTTTTAGAACGGACACCGAAAAGCCAGCAAACAATATCTCGGTGCATGAAGAATAAGTGATTCGGTAGTGCGTGGTATTTTACATCACAAATCATAGCAATAACTACGTGTTTACAATCAAAAACTGGCAATTTGTGAAAAACACATTATGGAATGCTTTCAATTAAACAACCACTCTACAATAAGGTTAGTAACTTCAAATAATCATTTTTTTGTGATCGCTCTCGAAAACACTGTGATAAGCGCGGGAGGAGGGAGTGGAAAGTGAAGGCACGGTGTCTTTATGGAGTAACTTTATTACAAAAAAATAGGTAAGTCTGAAATTTCGAACTAAAAACAATTAGTTTTTGCTCTTTCATTTGCGACCAAAATCAAAATAATTGGTCGGGGGGTCCAGAACATTTTTTTTTTATTTTGTGATAAGTATTCATGGATATGTGTTTTTTTGCCGACACACATTGCGTTGAACATAGATAAAGGACAAACTGCAAGATCAAACCATTTGAACACCTTGGCTTGGAAGGTAAAGTTGTTCTTGCTCAAAAGAGCTGTAATAAGCATATATGACATATGATATACGCATAATTGCAAAACTGTCTCAAACGTCATTTTAGTTATTGTCCACGAAAAACCTTGAAAATCGTTCTTAAATTGGTCATAATGATGTAAGAAGTTATTAGGAAATATTTTTAATAGATGAAGATGCATCGATATCAAACCTCGAGTTTGCAAGAGCTTGTTTGTAGATTTGTATCTTGAGAACCTGACAACCTTTTGCGTTAAAAATTTTATTGGTTAGTCGCCACCAGCGAGTGACCAGTGAGTTACCGGTTGTCTGCTTCTTTAGAATTGTGCTTTTGAAAATTCGAGGTTTGGCTTCTATGTATATTCACCCTTAAAACCATATATAACCGAGTGTGTAGCTCGTTGTTATTAAGCAGATAAACGGATAAAAATAAAAACTGTCACCGCTGGGAGACAGAGGAGGATCTTCTCTTCGTCGTAGCATTGTGAAATAAAGTGTAAATCTATTAGTTTGCTCAGTAATAACAAGCTATGGCTTTTAGGACGAGATCATAAATTATGCGAGATTTCTCTTTTTACTCGTCACAAAAGTGACTTATCCGCCTTTCAAACAACACAACTTCAGTTATTCGAATTAACTAATAGAAGGCTGCGCATGTGATAAACCTTGTTATAAGGCATGTAATATACTTGCCCCATGGTGCTGAAAAATACGCTAATTTGGATGGTATTTGAGAAGTTTCGAATCTTATATTTTTTATGCTACTTTCTTTATGGCACAGTGCTTATGAAAAGATCAGAAACTAACATCATGAGGTTAAAATGGGTTTGGGATTTTTGTACTTGTTTGCAGTACTATAACCCCATTTTAACCCCTCTACCGGTAGCTTCATTTTTTCAAAATATTCAAATCGCGATAACTTTTTTGTTTCTCAATATTTTTGAAAAAAAAATTCCACAACTTCTCAAAAAACTCTCTTATTTTCAGAATCTGTATCGGTTTTGAGCATTGGTCATCTATATTCGGAGATATTCCAAAATTCCTTGGGGGACCGACGCATAGCCATAACTCTCGTAATTATCTCTGACTACAGATTTTTTCTCATATTCGGTTATTCGCTTTTCAAAAACAAACTTTGATGATAGTCTATTGTGAAGAAATTAAACAAATCGGTGTAACTGTTTTTGAGCAATGAGCTTTTATGTTTTTGGTACCAATCTAGCCGTAACGAGATCTTGAAAACTTCTTAAAACATCATATTGAAATTTTATATGGGAAGTGTCGGTCTTCCAAGGAACACCGAAATATTTTTGAAACCGGTTGACCAATGGTCAATACCGACATAGATTCCAAAAGAAGAAGAGTTTTTTGAGAAGTTGTGAAAAAATGGTGGAAAAATAAAGAGAAACAAAAAAGTTATCGCGATTCAAAGATATTTTTGTGCTGAAAAAATGAAGCTGCTGGTAGAGGGGTTAAGCTAAATAATAGCAAATAAACTCATGAATATCTCTTCTGATATCTGTCGAATTGAATTTCTCTCTTCAGCAAATTTCTTTATTTTGGTTTCAAGAATGAGCTTTTACAATGTTATAATAAGTTTGTACTTACATTATAGTACAAGCGTGTTTGGAACATACCTCAAAATTTCTTCATAGTAATTTCCATATAAACCTACATTGTCTTTGGGCCACCTTAAATCACCACCTAGAAAGCTGCAAATTTCACAGAACACTATTTTCATAGTAAGGATAGTAAGGAACATATGTGAGATTGAATTCTCAAACATTTTTTAATTTTGAATCGCCCTAATGTACATAAACACATAAATAGGCAAATTCAAACATATGTGCAAGTCTCTCGAAATCAAACAAAAAAAAAAATTACTCTGGACCCCCCGACCGATTATTTTGGTTTTAGCAACAAATGAACGCGAGAAACCTAGACTTTATTGTGGAGAAGTTTCAGACTTACCTATTTTTTTGTAATAAACTTGTTCTACGAAACACACCGTGAAGGGGGGAGTAAGGTGCCATATTAGAGGCCATTTTGGTACTCAAGGAGATATGCCCTTAATTTTATTTTATTCCATACACCCATAACCGAAAACTCAACTCGTAAAGTACTCTTTGACGTATACTTCGCTTTGATATACAACAGGTAGAAATCAGTAGCATGTAAAATAATCTGAATCGTGAATACATGGGTTCACCAATCTAGCCAGAATATTGTGTTACAAAAACTTATTTGGTTACATGATGAAATGAGTTCCGTAATGCCTTAAAGCACTTGAGCGTATGAAAAAATAGTTGATAATGAAATTCTTTTGTGGTATGTAAGTGCGATTGGAAACATTTGAACATCTTCTTCTTCTTGTCAGTAACGTCCCCACTGGGACAGAGCCTGCTTCTCAGCTTAGTGTTCTTATGAGCACTTCCACAGTTAACAACTGAGAGCTTTCTTTGCTTTAGTTGCTATTTTCGTATAAGTATATCGTGTGGCAGGTACGATTATACTCTATGCCCAGGGAAGTCAAGAAAATTTCCATTACGAAAAAATCCTGGACCGACCGGGAATCGAACCCAGACACCTTCAGCATGGCTTTGCTTTATAGCCGCGGACTCTAACCACTCGGCTAAGGAAGGCCCCCATTTGAACATGCTCAACGGTATTAGAATACCTAATTATTCTAATCAAAATTAGTGTTTTAAATGATTACACCTCAAAGAGGGCGTAACTCCAAATTTCGTATATTTTCTCATTAAAAACTCTCCCAAGAGGTTACAAATTACTAAACATATCAACTATGAATCACATTTTGACAGTATATTTATTCTGATAATCACGGCCAAAGAAATTTCGTTTAAATATCTCAGATTTCCTTTGAACTAGTGGACCAATACAATTAAAAGGGCATAACTTCAAAACGGGCCCAATGATTGTTTTTTTATATTTTGCCCAAACATGCAGCTTAGCTATAGAAAACGACTTGTGAGCACAGATTTAATGGAATTTTTTTTCCAATAATAACGGTCAGGAGAGCACCGTGCAGAAGACTTCAATATAGACCTTCAAAAACTTAACGTAGAATTTTTCTTAGGGTAACCATAAAAATAACCTTAGATATTCCATCATGAATTTCTTCAAAGTTTCTTTCATTTTTTTTTTGAAGAAAAACATAAGTGCTCATGGAATGTATCCAACGATTTTACCATCATTTTCTTACAACTCATCAAGATTCTTCTTTTTCGAGATTTCAACTATTATTTTCGCCAGGGATTTTATAGAATTTTCATCAGGAATTATTCTAGAAATTATAGAGAAATTTCTAATAGATGTCTATAAAGAATTTCCCCAGTTAATTTCTCAGGAATATCCACAGAAAGATATCAAGATTTTTTTTTTTAAATATTGGTGTGATTTTTCAAAAATCCAGGAGATGTTTCAGAAAGAAATCTCAAAGTAACATCTTATGAAACTCGATTATGTTTAAATGTTACCTTTGATGAACTCTCACAAAGTTCTCTGAAAGAACTTTTAGGCTCTTGAGGAAATCTCGAAGGATTTCGTAAATGAATTGCTAAGATGATTGGAATTACGAGAATGTTTACTGTAGTATTTGCTGTAGTGTGGAGCCTCAGATGAACTTTTGGAGAAGCCATGAAGATTTTACTTGAATACACGAGACATTGTTAGGAATCTTTGCATAAGTAATTTCGCATTAAATGTTGAAGAAATCGTTAAAGGTATTTCTGAAGGAGCTTCATGGAGAATCTCAGGTCAAATTTAAAGAGGAATACCAGCAAGATTTTAATTATATGTCCTCGGGTAATCCCAGTAGGCATTTTAGGAGCAACTCCTAGGGATAATGTGGATGCATGCTTGAAGGAATCTATATTATTCCTGAACGGATAGCTGGAAGGACTGGGTAAACTCCAGTTAGCTTAAGACCACCTCTAATTCGGAAGCATTGTAATAAAATTCAAAGAGTTTCAAAGCAAGTTTATATATTCCATTGAGTTCTTAACTTGTACAGTATCTCGTACTAGAATAAAAAGTGCTAACGAGAATATCGGTATTTATATCGAATATCGGAGCATGTATTGCTGCTTTGCTGTCCATTTAGCTTAAGACCACCACCGAGAAGGTGCAAGAAAGTGTCGAAATAAAGAAAATTAATCAAATTCAACCTGTCGATAATCGCTTATTTTGTCATTTCTGTTAATGGCCTGGAACAGATGGTTAGGCATACTGTTTCCCAAGTTTTGTACAACACTTTTCTCAATATTTACCCAAGCCTCCAGAATGGCTGATTTCAGCTCACTAACACTAACACATCAAATTGCTGCATCGTTGATGTCTAGGATTCATAAGTGTGCCTCAATAACTGATTGGCTAATTAATTTGTTGATTTTTATTACGTTATGTTTGAAGCTATATAAGTGTTCCGAGAGAATGATAAAACAAACCCGTTAATTACGTTAAGGACGAAGTTTTCAACTCCACATACCGCCTCAAGAGTCTAAGCTGATGGTTGATTGGTTTCAGGATTACCAACGGTGTGCTAGGGTTTCAGGTGTTTTTGATGATTTCATCAGGAATTTATCCTTCTTTCAAACATAAGCTATTCTTTAGAGTTATACTATTTTCATCAGTATTGGTAAGCATTTTACTTGTATTTTGATTGGAAATTTCATCTTCTTTAAATCATCGACAGTTTTTCAGTGTTATACTGATTTCCTGATAATTTGACTTACACTTGCTTAAAAAAGAGAGTTTTCCTTCTTTTGATCTCAGGCTGTTCTTTTAAGAGAAAAAATGAAGCTGAAACTTCTGGCTGTTAGAACTATGAAGTAATTTACTCAGTACAATTCGAGTGATCGAAGCAAAATAATCATGTACAGTGCCGGATTTGGGCTTCGATGGGCCCGGGTCTGAACTCTTGAGGGGGGGGCCTTGGTACAAAATGAGTGGAAAATGCTAAGTAATATAGAAATGAAATATTCGGAAAAATTCAAAAAAAAAAATGTTATACTACACGAATTTTACTATAATCACATCACTTCGTGAATGTTACGTAAAATGAATCATTTGTTACAAAGTCTTACACAATAGATGCTAAGATTGAATTTCAACTGAATCATTCTCAATCAAATTAAAAATGTTCCTTTTCCAATCAAGACAATATGATTATCGAGATTTGGATAATAATAATAAAAATGAACTAATATTTTTTCAATTTAATTTAATGAACTTGCATGTCATTTGTTATTGAAGAAATAAGCGAAACGGTTAGCTTTGGTATTATATCTTGAAGTAATTTCTGATTCCCTCCCTTTATTGTTAGAAAAAAAAGATCATACCGTGACTCGATTAAACTATAATCTTTGAAATACTTGTTTTGCGTAACGGTAAAACAACAAACAAATATCAAGCTTTCTTCGAGTACAAGGAGCAATTGCTTTCAGAAAAACACATGAGCATCACTCGTGGTGTAATAACAACTTCCAGAACTAGCTACATAAGCTTTCTCCAAGGCTCATGTTTTAGTTCCTTGCTTTATAATTACTGTTCGAGATATTGACAACAGTTTGGAAAAATTATGCTTGCTTAGACAACCTGCAGATGATGCTATAGTTTCTGTAAATAGCTCTCGAGCAGAAATAACCTTGAAATGTTATCCACTGGGGCCAGTTATTTAGGGATCGGTTTAAATATAGTTGTATTTAAATTCTGTAGATTTCAGTCAAAACTAAGGTCACTTTTAGTAAAAATTGCAATATTTGAACAAAACCATGAAAATAACTATGCAAAATTTAAAAAAAAACAGACACAAATGGAAAAGAGTAACAGTAAAATATGGAAACATCAAATTTCTGGTAGAATTTCGATGTGTTTGATAAGTTGGTAGTTTTAGTACTCTGACAGTAAAATCAAGAAAATGTATGAATTACCGAGTATCTTCGATTACATGATCATTCCAGAACATAGAGCACTGTAATTTAATCCAAAAGGCTGTTACTTGCTTTATATTAACCCGAGAAGATTTTCAAAGTTTTTGATGGTTTTCATTGGATCAAGGTTCTTTTTTCCTTTTCCCAGCCTTGTTTCTTAAAGCAGTCTCGATGAGATTATCAAACAAAACATTAATGTTGCTAGTATTCAATCTACGAAATATACCGTATCTACGCTAACGCTAACCTGGATGGTTTTTATTGCCGAATAGTAGAATTTTCATTAAAACTGAAAAATACAGATGAAAACCTATGAAATTTAAAGCTAACTATAAAACGATATCTCCGATGCATTTTAAATTAAAGATCATTAATGTAAAGAATAATTCATCTTTCACTTTTTTCTCAATTCTCGTGGGGCTCCCTCAATCGGAGGGCCCGGGGCATTTGCCCCCTCGGCACCCCCCCCAAATGATCATGAAAGAACATAAGTCGTAGACCGTTTTAGTTACTGTCAAAAGCTGACTACAAACGCAATGCGAAAACCTCTGCTGGCAGCTTTGAGAGCTACATAACAGAGAAGTGAAGAATTGCTTATATTTAAGATATTCTTCAGTCAGTGCTGTAGACTGGTTCAAGTGCATGTTAACTGTATTGCACCATTGCTCTCAATTTCGGCTAAATGGCATTCAGCCAACCAACATTAGGCCGAATGGCTTTCGGACAAATAACCCGGAACCAAAGCAAGGTCCAGCCTTCACCACAGTTTCGAGTCGTTAAGGTATGCTCGTCTTTCCTCTAATCACGCCAATACCCGTTGAATCCGTCGGGGCCATCCAGATTGAATCGCAAAGATCAGCCATCTCTCAATGTGAGAAGGAGTCAAGTTTGGAGCTTTCAAATTCTTGGCCCCTTTGATGTGCGTACTTTTGACCAAAACCTGACGAACTGTCTCCCAACTAACCTCGAAATTGAGTTCCTACTTAATCTGCTTCAAGGATTTCATGGAAGTCGAAGCAATTCTAAAAATTTCAGGTTTGTCACGAGTGGAAAGCTTGGGTTTACGTGGTTTAGTCGTTTTTTTGTCATATTGTGCGGGATTTTTCAAGTACGATAACACAACTTGATGGGATCGACCAATACGGCGTACTATTACTCGGATCCCTACGTTGTCTCGACGAAATGCTTCAATTTGGCCTTTCTCTTTCCCTGAAAGAGATTTTTCCTTCGAAAACGATTGTTGAACAAAACACTTGAAACTTAAGAAAAACACGAATGGTTGTAAGTTAACTGTACACTGGATAAAATATTTTCACTATAATAAACAAGCAAACAGGAATGAATATCTGATAGTTCAGATTTTTCGAGATATTTTCACCGATACAAGCATAATTCAGTAGGGTGGGACAAAATTGCAATAAATGATAAAAATAACGAGGTGGTCTTAATCTAACTGGACGGACTGTAACAATTCACGTAGATCTTCCTGGAATCAATCCCAAATTATTTTTTTAAGAACTGTAGAATGATTCATTTTTCCAGTAGGAAACTTTAGGAGATCTTCCATAGTTACAACTGGGGAAATCAAAATAGTCTAGAAAGCCGATTAAGGTCACCTTCAAACTGAATTTTTATCTGCTTATTTACGTGTTAGTTTTCTAGAAATCAATATCATAATATTAAATGAAGTACTTACCACAATTTGGGGGCCCCTATGAGCTCGGACTGCACCCTCCCTGTCACGCTACTGATCTGGAATCATGAATATAGTTCATGAACATATAAACGTTTTTCATGAATTCATATGCCTGTAATTTGTGATTCCGATTTTGAAGATGAAAAGTGGCAAGCTGAGTCATGAAACAGCATCTAGAATCATTTCATTTCATGAAAAGAAACATTATACGTCAATCAAGATTAAAATCGTTCCAGCTTTTGTGTCGGTAGTTTTGGAATAAACCGGAACTGGCACTACATTGCCAAATTGGCAACACTGCTGTCATGAAATTAGACTTATTTACCATGTTTTATTTTCATAATATGTTATTCTGAAATTACTGATCGAAATTTATGGAGAAAAACGTTCACATATTGCTGTAGTTTTTTTTTTCTATAAAACGACCATTAATAGTAATATAGACGCTTTAGATTGCGGTTATAACTCACAATTTAGCTCTCTATAATACAAGTATAGTTTCTTTAGTAATCTCAACCAATTTTGAATACGCCTTTTATTTATCTTTTTTGCCGGGAATAAAAGGATGATAACATAGCAGGAGTTTTGGGAAAAACTGTGTAGTTCTTCAACCAGAAGCAATTTGTTAGATCATCGTCAAATAGTAGATGAACGATGCACAGAAAATTGATTGAAATTTCGTTAATTCTTAATAAGTATGTGCACTTTTTCGTAAATTACACATCAATTTGTCCAAATTGTGGGCCTCGTGGACATGCGGTTAGTATTGTCATGCATTTAAGTACATCGTTTCATGGGCTGTGGGTTCGATTCCCGCTTTAGACATCGAAACTTTTCGTCAGGAATGTTTCTCGGCTGTGCCACTGGAGCATGCTTATCCGTTGTCTAGTGTTTATGTTTAGTTACTGTCTGTGCAGCTAAATGGCTGAAGACGGTGTTCGTGTCTTTTTTTATTTATTTAATCCAAGTGCGAAGTGTATGTAATATTTGGTTCTACGGTAGTTATTCCACTCAGCTGGTTACTCATAAACCGATGAATTCATAATTAAAAAGTATTTATCGAGCAACTGATTTATGTTCCGTAACTGATCGTTTGAGAAACGTTGCGACACATTGGAAGCCCGCATTATACAAATCTCGCTCAGCATGTCTTTGGTGAGTAGTGCGTGGTCTTTCAATACCTAATAAGTAATACGCTCTGCATATACAAAAGAAAGTGTAATGTTTAGATGGGCATCTAATTCTTCCGAAAGAGGTGTGCTTTCGAAGGAGGACCACGTGATTATTGAGTTGAGATCAAATTCCCCTATCTAGTGAACAGGGAGTCGTGAGTTCGATTCACGTGTAACTTTTTCGCAAATTTCACATTCAATCCAATTGCGAAATATATGTTTTGTTTTGTTTTACGGTAGTTGTTCAAATAATATATGGTATAAAAAAGGTGTCCACTAGGGTGCGGCTTATTTTTCAAAAGTTCTCAAAACCAAAAATTCGTATGCTCTACTGAATTCTCATCACATTAAAAGAGAAACCTCAAAATATGAGCCAAAAATATTAACATTTAGAGGTGGCGCAAGCGTCTTGAAGGTGAATTTTCAAGTTATGAAAAATGACCTTCAGTGAAATACACATAACTTTGTAATTTTCCAACCGATTTTGAAACTTTTAGCATAAATAGCTTTAAAATTAAATTTGTAAAAACTTTGTAGAACATCGAATTTATCTAAAATCAAAACTAGTCTTAGTTAAAAATACTTTTATCCAAATTTTTCCTCATTTTACTAAAAAAATCATTTTTGTTTGACCATAACTTCATAATTACTCAATCGATTCTGAATCTTTTTATATGATTTTGTCCACATTGTAAAATTAACTGTCGTTAGTTGGACTTCAAGAACTATTTAAAAAAAATCATCATGACGCAATTTAACAAAAACATGAATGCTACGCCCATGTCCAGCAATAAGGAGTATGAGTTGCATCAAGTGCACCCGAGGCTTCGGAGGGACTGGTACTTGAACATGGGGACACATGTTGAATGCAGCCAGCCTGTTTCCCAACCCGACTGGTTGTCTCTCGATTGAAATAAACTACAAGACATGGTGGTGACTTTTTCACATTTACAACCACACATGCATAGCACCCCTGCGTCAGATGAGTTCCATATCCAAGGACGACAACGACGACAACGTCCAGTTATGTTTGATTGTTGGACCACTTTGGACGAGCTCTCGGTGGGATGCAGTCGTTCTTCCATGGACCAGACATTTATGCAGTCACTTGGTGCAATCATTCTAATGTTGGCCACACACAACCAACTCGAAAGGGGATATGTGGATGCTTGACCCGTGGGCAAGATGAACGGATCGGATCTGAAGTGCAGTTGAGGCAGGAGTGTCTCTTGAGAAAAGCTAAAGACCAGAAAATAGCCTCATTTATCAGACTGTAGAGCGGTATAACTATGAGTTGAACTATAGCTCACGCATTATGCAGTGAAGATGTGTGACTGGAACGTGTGTCTCATGCTGAACGAATCAATTTGGCTTTTAGGGATAGATCTTGACTTGCCTACAACGTTAAACTTTTCTGGATCTCTCGATGGAACATTCATAGTTTCATAATTCCATGGAAATATTTCCATCCTCTGATCCTTCTGCTCATCATTTTGATTCATATAACGGACATTTGAGGCCTTAATTCATTACAGTGTTTTCCCAATTTCAGCAACACTCGCTTTTGTCTTCCTCCAAATTTAGCACACCCGTTTTTTGGCAACAATTTCTTTCTGATTTCGACAACACGTCGAAAAATATTTTTGACTGATTTTTAAATACCGATGCATAACATTTTGATTCAATACAAATAAAATAAATAAGATAAATAAAAAATGCCATGAACATTGCGTGCAAGTAAAGGCTATTTGGAACATATTTATTAGTAGTTGATTTTTTTTTCAAAGTTATTGCGTATCTTATAAGAGAAGTCTTAAAACATTTAACCAGTACACTGAAAACATCTCTTCGTATTTTTCCAAAATTCATTTCGTACATATAACGCTAGGGGCCCAGATAGCCGTAGCGGTAAACGCACAGCTATTCAGCATGACCAAGCTGAGGGTCGTGGGTTCGAATCCCACTGGTCGAGGATCTTTTCGGGTTGGAAATTTTCTCGACTTCTCAGGGCATAGAGTATCTTCGTACCTGTACCTGCCACACGATATACGCATGCAAAAATGGTCATTGGAATAGTAAGTTCTCAGTTAACAACTGTGGAAGTGCTCATAAGAACACTAAGCTGAGAAGCAGGTTCTGTCCCAGTAGGGACGTAACGCCAGAAAGAAGAAGAAGAACGCTATTTTCATTCATTGAACGAATTATTTGTACTTGACAGAATTTCGCGGTTCAGTGACTTTACGAAATAATCGTAAGATGTACGATATACAATTCGTAGATGGCGTTATCGTGTTGTTCGTATTACGAATTGTTTAGTATTACGAAACTGATCGTTTAATCTATGAAATCATTCGTTGTTTTCTGCAACGAAAGGTTTCGTAGACACATTTCGTAAAATACAACATGACATGACCGCAGCCGAGGGAGGTAAGAAGAAGCGCTTGTAAATGTTCGTTCTGAATACGAAACAAACGAATATTGATTACGAAATGTTTAGTGCATTATTACAATCATTGTTTGTTTTGATTTCGAGCTTGAATCATATTATGAAGCTGGTTGCGTACATTTTACGAAACTGTTTCGTTGCAAAAAACAACGAATAATTTCGTAGTTCAAACGAACGATTTCGTAATATAAAACAATATATATTCTCAGTGTATGAACTACATTCACGAAGTTTAATATTTTTTGGGTAATTTATTCAATCGGATTTTATGAATTATTGCTTAGGAATAGTGATTTTTCTTGCAGAATTCTGGAAAGCTATTTAGGCAAAATTTAAAAAATATAGGGCGTTATGATTGAATGAAACTTTTTGAAACATTCTAAGAGTATCTACTTAAGAATCTTTGTTAAAAAATAAATGGACACAGTCAAATATTTTTAGTTTTAAATAAATTGCGATAAAAGATTAAATAGAGATAAAATCGAATGCAGAACTTTGAGACAATTTTTATTGTCTGATACATTCTTTGCTACTGTGGAAAGATGGAACATCATCCCTTCAATCCTACATCCAGCAAAATACGCTGATTTTGAGGGTCTTCAGTTAATATCACAAGAAACGCCATCCAATAGTTCCTGGCGGGAAGATTGAGTCTGCCAAACCAGCCAGTCCTCATGCATAATGCATTAATTTGTCAAAGTGGAAAATAAGGCGACGGCAATATTGCGAACTTGGCGTCCGGATTTTCATTGAATTTCGACATCGAATCCCGACATAGCTTCACGCTGGTTGAAGAGAAAGAACGTAAAGAAATCCCTCCTTCCCTGCACACTCAAGAGAGTTGAAAGGGAAATCAAACAGGAAACGTCCCTCCCGGAATAGCAGCAGGAGGTATCACCCACACCCGATGTAAGGGCTGTATCAAAAAGAAATTGGCAACGTTCAAGATGATTATCCTTCATGATGATTGATGTACAATTTCAATGGTGTATTCTTACAAGATGACAAAAGCAACAAAAAAAAGGTCTTTGGGACAACTAGTTGATTTTAAATGAATAGTAAAAAAAACTTGAAAACAACGCCTCTTTAAATGGCTTATTTTAGAATTTCATAGAATACTTAATATTTAGAAGGACTAACACTGTTTTAAAATTGTATATTAATGTCCATCATGTTTATTGTTATTAGTAACGGGTCGTCCATAAATCACGTGGTCTTTTATTACTGTTTTTAACCCCGTTCTTCCCTCATGGCTCTGCTTGAATTTGGCCAATACTCATCCCCACCTCCCCCTATGATCACTTGGTTTTTATTTGTACTGATAGTACTAGTAGTCCACTACTATAATTTCCTCATTCAGGTCTTGTCTACCCATTTGACTTTTCGATTCTTCTAAGATTGTTGGCAAAATGAGATTTTTGATGAACAGGAGAAATTGTTTGATCCTTTCTTTAGCTTATAATTCAACATCAGATATTTTTCTGAGGATTTCTCTAGGATTTTTTCTTTAAATACTTCAATCAATTCTTACGGAAAGCTTTCAAAAATGTATTCAAGATTTACCAAATTGATTCCATGTTTGTAACACGCCAGCCTGCGCGTTTCGGGTTTCAAAGTAAGGTGGCTTATGCGCCACTCCTTTCGGAGACCACCTACAAGTTTAGGGCTTGCCCGGCCGTAGAGACCCCCAGGGAATGGGTCTAATTACTCCCGATCGAAGATAGCTACGAGTCGGCTGACGTCCAACTTTGGGAAGAACAATTAAAGGGAAGGAAAGTATTTGGGTTTCGTGAAACATACAAACGATTCGATACCGCAAACTAAACTCGCTAATTCTCATCACTGGCCGACCTGACCAATCATCGATCTAGCACGCGGAAAAATAGGGAGCATCAGTGGTTGTATCGGGGAACCGCCCCAGTAAAGTAAAATAAATTAAATTAGAAACACTACGACCGAATTAACATGCAAAATCTTTACGCAACCATTTATTGACGACTCTTCACTAACAAATTAACAACGACATAACTTTACCATAAATTCCGCCTACATTTATTCTTCCCACATTACTCTACAACATATATACAGCAAAACATAGATTCATTTGTTTATTTATTCTCCCTCTCTTCGCATCTTCATTTTACTCTAGCCTAGGCCTACTCTTTGCTTTCCCTTCTATCTATCTTTCTCTTGTCGTCATTTGGATTGAGTGTGCAGATGTGCATTCATTGGGTGTGCGTGTGTGCGTGCTCAGGGTGACTACCGGCGCAAGCGCGGGATCTAAGGGTAGCCACGTGAATTTCTGGTATATCCACGCTACCGACCATTGGCGTAGCTAGGATTTTTTTCTGGAGGGGGCCTAGGGGGGGCCTAGCAAATACTTGTTTTACAGAAGTAATGTTGGTCCCAAAAATCACGATTTACACAAATTTCGTAGCTTTGACAGATTTGTATTGATTTCATCAATGTGTTATTTTGTCTCATTTCGCAGCTCATCAGTAATATTTATAAATTTTAATTTTCGCTACGAAAAAGATTCGTTCTTTTAATAATCCAGTCAAAAATCATTCAAGAATTCTAGCAAAAAATCTCACAAGGAATGTCCTTTGTGTTCCTTGCTTGAATTTTCAGGTATTCAACCATGTGCTTTGAAGAGATTTCTCTGAGAACGAAATTTCTTCATGAATAAAGTTCGTCATTTTCAGTGCTTTCTCTAAGAACTTCTTTACCAGTATTCACTGAGTTCGTGCTGGGATTTCCACGGAAAATCATTCCCAGACTTTCTGATTTCACCAGAAAATTTCTCGAAGAATCTCTATCGAATTGCATAAAAAATCTCTTGAAAAATTCTACCAGAGAATGCATTAGAAATTTTGTTAGCCATTTCTCCTTGTAGGTTCTCTAGGTACTTAGTACATATAAATTCCAATTGCTAGTTAAGGTGAAGATAAATCGAAGCCAAACCTCAAATTTTCAGGAGCACAAATCTGGAGAACCGAACACCCGATTGAGCTGAAAATTTTATCGATTGGTCATCACCAGCTATTGACCAATCGATTAAGTTTTCAGCATTAACGGATGTTTGGTTCTCCAGATCCATGCTCTTGAAAAATACAAGTTTGGCTTCGATGCATCTTCACCTTAAAGTATCCTCCTGTGTTCATCAATAGTTTGTTTAGGATTTTCAGCAATTTCTGAACATTTCTCCAAAAAATAGTACAAAAAATCAAGGAGTCTCACCATAAACGTTTTCAAAAACACCAGCTGGGAATCATTTCATGAATTCTTCAGAGAGTTTTTCCAACTTTGCTTTTGAAGTTTTTTCTAAAGTTTCTCTACAGGATTGTTTGAAAAAGTCACAACAAAAATTATCCAGACTTCCTGCAAAAAAAAAAAACTAAATAATTCTTCCAGGTGTTACTTTAAGGATTGCTTGTAGTATTTCACAAGAATTTTGAAACAATTAAAAAGAATTCAATTTGGAAAAAGTTTTTCATGATTTCTCAGAGAAGTTCTCCGAAAATCTATCTGTATGTATTCACAGATAATTATTTTTTATGTTTTGACTAAAATCAAAGAGCAACATCTCGCATTCCCTCAAAACTCGAAAATATTAAACTAAGAAATGTTCAAACAATTCTAACATTCCTATAAAATACCTAGCGGAATACATTCAACTGTTCTTTCAAAAACTCTCCCGCGAAAATACTCAAAGATTTCCCGAGTAATTTGTTCAGAGATTTCTTAGAAATTATGTCATTGATTCCCTAACATTCTTCCGAAAAATTTACCAAAGATTCATCTAAGCATTTTCCAGAGATTTTTTTTTCTTTAAATTGAACTAACGATTTTTTATTTTTTGGAGAAATTTTTCACCAGATTTACTAAGATCTTGCAATTCTCTCTTTAACCTCTCAAAAATTTTTCCAGAAGTTTCATCTTGTATTCTTTCAAGTTTTATCAATAACTTTGTTTTTTGCGCATAATTATCTCAGGATTCTTTCACAAATCACAATTAAAAATTTATCCACTCTAAATTTTTTGGTTCAATAAACTAGTCCAGGAATATCTCAGTATTTTTTAGAGATTGTTTTATTGCGCAGTTCCCACCTTATTGGACAACTGTGCATGGTTGCTAGTTTGTTTGTTTTATTTGTTTCACGAAAACTTGCTTGTCAAACATTTGTAAAAGTATGTCAGCCACTTGAAATAGGCAGACAATTAATCGTTCCATAAAAAAATATAAAATTTCCATAAAAAATGCAAAATTTGCCAGTAAAGAAACAAGGGTTTACCCTTCAACAGAAAAGTTAAAAATTTACATAAAAAAATAAAGAAGTGCATAGAAAAAACAAAATTTTCCATAAATAAAAAAATTTTGAGCAATAAATAGATTCAAAAGTGCAGTAGAATCGACAATAATCTCACTAAAAAATATCGAATTTTACATTTAAAATCCTCAAAATGTCCCTATTTTCTTCACAAAAAGCAACAAATAATTCTGAATTTTCCACAAAAAAAGCCAAATTTTGCAATAAATAAATAATAATTCGCCCACAATAAATCAAAAATTTTCATTCAAAAAATCAAAAAGAGCAATAGCAGAAAATGCAAAGTTGCCATAAACAAACCCAACTGAGCAATTCAAAATGACAATCAATACATGAAAATGTTGTAGAAAATTCCAATATTTAAGAAAAACTTTCAATAAAAATAACGTAATTTTCCAATAATGAGTAATAATGTGTGTAATGGATTTCATTAATTTTCAGTCAAACTGAAGCATTGTTTTCACAATTGGAGCTAATTAGTCGTCGTATGTAGATTAGTAATTGCATTTTAGAGTTCGATAATTAATTACGTAAGAATTTAGGGGAGGGGAGAGCGCGGAGATTGGCCGGGTTTGAAAAAATATTTCTTGCCATATAGAAAAAATCAATGTTTCATACAAAAAATCAGGAGGCGAGGTTTCGAAAAATCACAATAAAATGTTTTTTAATACACCCCATCGTTAGGCGCTACAATTTTAATTATTTTGGCAAAGTTGAAATGAAACATGGAACATGGGATATCTGATCTTCCAATATTAGGAACACTTATGTCACTGATTCGACGAATTCCGTAGACGAGGAGATGATTTGGCTTCTCCTGATGATAATGCTGATGCGGAAGATATGCGAGGGGCTCGAACAGATGTGCGACACGCTGGAAGATGCGTGGGGCCCAGATAGCCGTAGCGGTAAACGCGCAGCTATTCAGCAAGACCAAGCTGAGGGTCGTGGGTTCGAAGCCCACCGGTCGAGGATCTTTTCGAGTTGGAAATTTTCTCGACTTCCCAGGGCATAGAGTATCTTCGTACCTGCCACACGATATACGCATGCAAAAATGGTCATTGGCACAGTAAGCTCTCAGTTAATAACTGTGGAAGTGCTCATTGAACACTAAGCTGAGAAGCAGGCTTTGTCCCAGTGGGGACGTAATGCCAGAAAGAAGAAGAAGAAGATTACACACATTATTACTCATCATTGGAAAATTACGTTATTTTTATGGAAAGTTTTACTTAAATATTGGAATTTTCTACAACATTTTCATGTATTGATTGTCATTTTGAATTGCTCAGTTGGGGTTTTTTATTGCATTTTTGCATTTACTGCTATTGCTCTTTTTGATTTTTTGAATGGAAATTTTTGATTTATTGTGGGCGAATTATTATTTATTTATTGCAAATTTTGGCTTTTTTTTTGTGGAAAATTCAGAATTATTTGTTGCTTTTTGTGAAAAAAATAGGGACATTTTGAGGATTTTAAATGTAAAATTCGATATTTTTTAGTGAGATTATTGTCGATTCTACTGCACTTTTGAATCTATTTATTGCTCAAAATTTTTTTATTTATGGAAAATTTTGTTATTTCTATGCACTTCTTTATTTTTTTATGTAAATTTTTAACTTCTCTGTTGATTTTACCCTTGTTTCTTTACTGGCAAATTTTGCATTTTTTACGGAAATTTTATATTTTTTTTTATGGGACGTTAATATTTTAGCCCTTGAAATAGGCTTGTTCGATTATAATCAATTGTGGCAATGATGCAGTCAAGTGCAAATCTGCATTTGAATAGAAAAAGCAGTGTAATTTGTCGCGTAAATGTACATTTGAAGAACTTTGGGTATGGATCCATTTGCATGGAAACATATTTGGAACCACTGCTTGGTGACCTTCGAAGTGCGATACATAACTTTCCCAATTATCCTTTTATCAAAGCAAAGCACAATACAAATTCCTATACGAATCACTTGACAGAACTTTGTTGGTATTTTTTTTTTTTTTTGAATAATTGCAGCTTAAATATAATTTGAAAAAAAAACTAAATTCTTGTCGTAAAATTCAAGAATTACACCGCAGAATGCCTGAAAATTGTTGACAATGTACCTCACAGAAAAGCTTAAATGGTCCTTGTAGGATTTACTACAAAGATTCTTGTTTTCTTTTCTACGTCTTTTAAAATAGGAAATGATTGGTGTGAAAACGGATGGATTTTTTACTGAAAATATTTGTTACTAAAATCTTAGATAAAATTTTGTATAAACTCCGTTGTTTCATAATACTACTCACTTAAATTATTTTACCGTAATCCGTGAATTTCACCGTAATCTCATCAGCTGAACAGTTCGGTCAAATAAAACACCGTAATTCCGTCGAAATTTAACGGATTCCGGTGAAATTTTACAAAATACTTTAAAAATTTACCGTACTCCGTTAATTTATTTCACAGAAAACGGTGAAATTCAAGGATTCCTGTAAAATAATTATAGTGTGTATGATGCACATATTCCTACCTCTATAAATTCCATGCCAACTTTTCTGAAGGGGTTATTATCGACTATTTTGACGTGAAAATGTAAGATTTTAATGAATTTAAATCTTAGTGGAAACTTTTGCATCACTTTGAACATTTGTTGAGGAATTCTTAATAGACTTTCAGAAATCAGGAACCATACGTATAAGATTTCTACAATTAAAAAAAAAACTCCTATAATTTACCTTATTTTAGGCTCTATAAAATGTTCATTCATAAATTCCCCAAAGCGTTGTTGAAGCAGGTAGAACAATAGATGAGCAATGGTACAATGAGAGATAATTTATAATCTTTTCTCGAGAAGTAAATTACAGGATTAAGAAGTTTCTCAAGAAAGTTCATTAGAATCTTCTTTAGAAATTATCCTTGAAATCTATGCTTTTTTTTAGAATTCTACCAGAAAGTACCCCCCAAGAAAACTTTTGTTTCCGAAATTAGCATTTAGCAACAAATTTCCTCCGGAGATTCGAAGGCAAGAGACATTTCAAAAACCGTTTTCTTTCTTATTCTTGAATAATCCGGGGATTTAAAGCAAAATTTCTAAAAAAATATAGCAAAATTTTTGAATTTGTGAAGTATTTTTGAAATATTTCCTAAGGAGTTTTGATGAACTTCGCGGGAGAATATGCAATAAAAGGTTTGGGAAAACTCTTTTAAAGAAATTCACAGAAAAATTTTTAATAAAACTTTCTGCGAAATATCTCTGTATAAGATTTGACAGAATTAATGATTTTTTGGAATTTCGAGGAAAACTTGATATTATTGATTATATTCAGGTAAATCCGGGAACATTTCCGGAATCAATTTGCTGATAAAAAGTATAGAAGGAATGGATGTCCACCAAGAGGAATTCACCTTGAAAGTATGAACAAGTCCCACAATATCATTTGACTAATTTCGAAAAGATTTGCATAGTTCTGAGGCTACCCTTAAATATTCCTCGAGAAATTTGTTTAAACTAAAATTCTACAAAGAATATTGAAAGGTTTTTTTTTTGAAAACTTTTGCTACAAATCTGTTAAAAATTAATCAAAGGCTGATACAAATATTAAATATCTTTTATGTCCGAGACCACTTGGAAAATACGAGGGGGGGGGGGGTGGTTTGGGGTAAAAATAAATAAGGAACAAAAAAAAAATAAAAAAAAAAGATATATTTAGAATTTTTTTGACTATAATTGTTGTACTTTTTTCAAACGTCCTCTGGATCATTATTTAACTTGGTTTTTACTTTAAAAAATGATAAAACCTAACTGATGTCAAAAAAATGATAAATCTTTTTTTTTTCTCCGAAAATTTTGAAGGGGGGGTGACATAAAAGAAAATTATTATTTGTATCAGCCAATTAATAAAATATTAAGTTTTCTTGGTAAAATATAGCAAATAACAATATATTAAGCAATAAATTTATTCATGCGAAAACACTTAAAAATTAAATCTAAATTAAAGAGAGCTGCAATAAAACACTATGATCGATTTTGTTACATTTTTGCATCAGGTTAAGTTCATGCCATTCATCTAAAGAAAACTTGGCCATGCCGAAATTGCTTGAAAGTGAACCCTCATTTTCCAACGAAATTTACCGCTACGTACTGTCTGAGAAATTCCTTTATAAGTTCTGTCTATTTTTTCAATTATTTTTTTCGGACATTATACGAGTTAATGTTAATGTATGGATTGTTTTTTGTGAATTCTCATAAGGGATATCATCACCACACACCTCGAGCAGGGTATCCTCCAAAAACATGAGAAAGTAGAATGCAGTGAATTTGCTGCTTTATGGTGAAACAGCATTATTGGAATATTCAGAAAAAAAAAACGATTTTTTGGAATCAAACTTCCACTTTTTTGTATCATGGTAATTTTGCAACAGAGATGTTGAAAAATTGCGCTTATCACATACAGCAAGAAGCTAGTTTTAACAATAACCAATCGATCGACAGCCGGACGATTAAGCTTTCGGTTGTCGCGCAATTCACCGAAGTCTGAACCGCCACGCTGATGCTATAAAAGACAAGCGAGGTTTTCTCACTATTGGGTTGTACAACATAAAACAACGTAACTAATGAAGAAATTTGTGTCTTTTACAAGAGTCACGTAGGTACATTGATTCAGACGATTTTGCTTCATGTTATTATATATATTTTTATCGGCATCAAAAATTCTGGGGGGGGCCTGGATGATTCTGGAGGGGGCCAGGCCCCCCTGGCCCCCCCTGTTCCTACGCCAATGCTACCGACTCATAGGCTACGGTAGCGGGTCAAAACTGAGCCATGCGCATGGACTTAATTTCTATCATGCATGATTTTGTACTCACGGTTTGATCAAACTCTTGGAGGGTCTTACGGGTACCGCAGACGGCCGTTCATTCGTCAGTGAACGCACCGCTGGGCGAAACTAGCGTCGATGGGTGCTGGTGGTGACGCTCTCCGATTCTCTCTCTCCGGTTGTGGGTTTATGCGACGGGGACGGCCGACGCGACGCCGGCGATGAACTCCTCTTCACGTTTGGCGCAATTCTTGATGAATCTGGGTGCCTGCTACCTTCGCCTGGGGCGCGAATAACGTGCGCAAGCCCCCTTCCGGTTTCCGTACCCCCGGGATAAACCTCGGAGCTGACGGTGGGGTCAGAAGCAATCTGGACGGAATGGTGTGACGTGTATGGTATACAGGACGGCCACAACCTAATTGGGAACACGTGGTGTCGTTCGACAAACGGATTAGCACACACATTTAGCACACATATTTTAAACCTTATTACCTGCACAAATTGACTCGCACACAAATCTCCTTCTCTGCACTAACTTTGCACTAACTGCCAATTGATAGCAACTAACTAGAGGGAAAGACTTATTAATATCACCTAAAGACAAAGCATGTTAACAATCACCTTCAAATACACGTCACGGCGTAACAACTCAAATAGATTACTCCTGCCTCTTCCACTAGCCAGAACGAAGTGATCGGTCAAAATCAGATAATCCTCAGATATGTCGCGAGGTGCATATTATCTTCTAATCTGAAATATTTCCCGAGAGAAATATCTGAGATTTCCTCGTTCCTATGCTCGCGAAACATTCAAGGTCAGGGGGAGGGGGTTGTTCTTCACCGAAAGGCTTTCGTCAAAACGACTCGTCTCTATCTCCGACCTAAAGAGAGGCGAAACATTCGGGAAAGTTCAATATCCCTTGAATGCATTTCTTGGGGGTCAATGCTCAGAAGCACGCGCGCAAATTTGGCTAGAGCGCTATCGCTGTTGCTTTTTGGGCGGCACATAACATGTGCGAATTGGCTTCGGACGGAACTCATTTAACATGTGGTTTGGAGGATGCTACTCGTGAACTCGAATGAATGTTCATGCAGAGGGAAGATGTGTTTATCTTAGACTGGTTCAATATATTTAACTTAACTATATGGACAAATGTTTTGAAGCATACGAAAAACATTGAACTAAACATAAATTAACCCTATGGTCGTTACATGTTTAGATGCAACTCTGAGATGAAATCATAGATATTATTGACCTAGAAGTAAAACGAAAAGCAATCAAAGCAACATATTATCGTTGAGTTGGTGTAATAAAACTTAAAGAAATATTCTCTATCGATAGAGTTGAATGGAGCAAAAGTGAGCCGAGTGAGACATAAGTTTCTATTGAAGAATTCTAATTCAATTTAAAACAAATGTTAAAAATGTCTTGGTGTCTCGGATGCTATTCAAGTGAGAGATATTCACTCCAATTTGTTTTTGCTTTTGCTTCTGCAAACCTGGAGTGTCTGTAAACCATGTTAGGAGCGGCTGATCATCGTCCGAGTGCCAGAGAAGGACTCTAAGCTAAACTGCGCACTATGGTCCTCCGAACATTTAGGGGAAGACCACAGCGACGTAAAGGGACTAGCGATTGGAAGCTCGATACGTGGAACTGTAAATCTCTTAACTTCATCGGGAGCATACACATACTCGCCGACGTGCTGAAGGACCGCGGATTCGGCATCGTAGCATTGCAGGAAGTATGTTGGATGGGATCAATGGTGCGCCATACCATCTACCAGAGCTGCGGCAACACACACAAGCTGGGCACAGCTTTTATAGTGATGGGTGATATGCAGAGGCGCGTGATCGGGTGGTGGCCGATCATTGAGAGAATGTGCAAGTTGAGGCTCAAAGGCCGGCTCTTCAACTTCAGCATAATAAACGTGCATAGCCCTCACTCCGGAAGCACTGGTGATGATAGAGACGCTTTTTACGCGCAGCTCGAACGCGAGTAGGACAGCTGCCCAAAACAAGACGGCAAAATCGTCATAGGAGATCTAAACGCTCAGGTTGGCCAGAAGAAGGAGTTCAGACCGACTATTGGAAAGTTCAGCGCCCACCGGCTGACCAACGAAAACGGCTTACGACTAATTGATTTCGCCGCCTCCAAGAATCCAAGCCTCCCGTATCACCTCAGCAGACAGAATCGCAAATCGACAACGTTTTGATCGATGGACGGCGCTTCTCCGACATAACCGACGTCAGAACCTATCGTGGCGCTAACATAGACTCCGACCACTACCTGGTGATGGTGAAACTGCGCCCAAAACTATCCGTCATCGATGTACGGTAACGACGCCCGCCCCGGTACAATCTCGAGCGGCTGAAACAACCGGGTGTCGCCAATGCATACGCGCAGCATCTTGAGGCAGCGTTGCCGAATGAGGGCGAGCTCGATAGGGCCCCTCTTGAGGACTGCTGGAGGACAGTCAAAGCAACCATTAACGACGCTGCCGAAAGCATTGTCGGATATGTGGAACGGAGCTCAAGAAACGATTGGTTCGACGAGGAGTGCCAGGAGGTTTTAGAGGAGAAGAATGCAGCGCGGGCTGCAATGCTGCAGCATGGCACGCGGCAAAACGTGGAACGATACAGACTGAAGCGGAAACAGCAAATCCGCCTATTCCGAGACAAAAAGCGCCGCCTGGAAGAAGTGAAATGCCAAGAGTTGAAGTTGCTGTACCGTTCTCAAGAAACGCGTAAGTTCTATCAGAAGCTCAACACATCCCACAAAGGCTTCGTGCCGCGAGCTGAGATGTGCCGGGTTAAGAATGGGAGCATCTTGACGGACGGACGCGATGTGATCGAAAGGTCGAAGTAGCACTACGATGAACACCTGAATGGCGCAGAGAACACAGGCACAGAAGGTCAGGACAACGAAGGCGATGACTACGTCAGCACAGCGGACAGCGGAAACCAACCAGCTCCCACGATTGGGGAAGTTATGGATGCCATTTAACAGCTCAAGAACAACAAGGCCGCTGGCAAGGATGGTATCGGAGCGGAACTCATCAAGATGGGCCCGGACAGGTTGGCCGCTTGTCTGCATCGGCTGATAGTCAGAATCTGGGAAACGGAACAACTACCGGAGGAGTGGAAGCAAGGCGCTATATGCCCTATCTACAAAAAGGGCGACAAACTGGAGTGTGAAAATTATCGTGCAATCACCATCCTAAACGCCGCCTACAAAGTGCTATCCCAGATTCTCTTCCGTCGTCTATCACCTATAGCAAACGAGTTCGTGGGAAGTTATCAAGCAGGTTTCATCGACGGCCGCTCGACAACGGACCAGATCTTTTCCGTGCGGCAAATCCTCCAGAAATGCCGTGAGTACCAGGTCCCTACGCACCATTTGTTCATCGATTTCAAGGCGGCGTAGAGCTTTGGAAAATAATGGACGAGAACAGCTTTCCCGGGAAGCTCACAAGATTGATCAGAGCAACGATGGATGGTGTGCAAAACTGCGTGAAGATCTCGGGCGAACACTCAAGTTCGTTCGAGTCTCGGCGGGGACTACGACAGGGCGATGGACTTTCGTGCCTGTTGTTCAATATTGCGCTTGAAGGTGTTATGCGGAGAGCCGGACTTAACAGTCGAGGCACGATTTTCACGAGATCCAGACAATTTGTTTGCTTCGCGGACGACATGAATATTATTGGGAGAAAATTTGAAAAGGTGGCGGATTTGTTCACCCGCCTAAAACACGAAGCAACAAGAGTCGGGCTAATGGTGAATGAGTTGAAAACTAAGTACATGCTGGTTGGCGGAACTGAGCGCGACAGGATCCGCCTAGGAAGCAGTGTTACGATAGACGGAGATACCTTCGTGGTGGTGGACGAGTTCGTCTACCTCGGATCCTTGTTGACGGCTGACAACAATGTTAGTCGGGAAATACGAAGGCGCATCATCAGCGGAAGTCGTGCCTACTATGGGCTCCAGAAGAAACTGCGGTCAAGAAAGATTCACCCCCGCACCAAATGCACGATGTACAAAACGCTCATAAGACCGGTAGTCCTCTATGGGCATGAGGCGTGGCCTATGCTCGAGGAGGACTTGCAAGCTCTTGGGGTTTTCGAACGCCGAGTGCTAAGGACGATCTTCGGCGGCGTGCAGGAATACGGCGTGTGGCGGCGAAGGATGAACCACGAGCTCGCTAAACTCTACGGCGAACCCAGTATCCTGAAGGTAGCTAAAGTTGGAAGGGTACGCTGGGCAGCGCATGTTGCAAGAATGCCGGACAACAATCCTGTAAAAATGGTGTTCGTTGCGAATCCGGTCGGAACAAGAAGGTGTGGGGCGCAGCGAGCTAGGTGGATTGACCAGGTATCCAATGCATCATAGCAACAACGATTAACCTTTTGTCGTTAAGATATCACAAAAAACTACGCTCCGCGATTAATGCATCGTTGTGCATGTGGGCTAGCGATTTAATGTTCGCGAGCCATAGTTTTATCATTCTGAGGATTGTTCCATATTTTTCTGGTGATTTCCCTCCGGATGTATTGTTTATGATTCTAAAATCATTCGGGCATGTTTTTAACGAAAAATAATAGCGCGAATACCCCATGATTCAAGTTGATCGCTACTTGTAACAACATCCGATAAACTCTTTGTCCCACGACAAACATTGCATCGGATGCTCCTTATGTCGATACAATGCGCGCGTGGTGAGGTTTTTTAATCATGCTGCTGCAAGAGCGACGGCCCTCTTAGACCGTTAGAATACCGTGTTGTTTGTCGCTAGAGACGATTTTTTTCCATCCTTGAGCGTGACCAAGGAATCTGACCAGAACCAACAGGGTGTGCCTTCCATTTTGAGTGCTCCTGTGACCTTGGCGTACAATTTCGCCCCCAGCAAAACAGCACACAGCTCAAGACGTGGCAGACTGAGCCACTTAATTGGGTTCTAAAATGTTTAATGAATTCTTGTTTTTATTTAATAATACGAAAGAGCATGTTATTGCAACTACTTTAGCAATTTTTCCAGCTCAAATAACGGCTATAACATTTTTAAACTTCAATTTAAAAAATGGTTTCGAATATGAACCTTGACACTTGTGATCTTGTTTGACATTCACTTTTTCGACAAAAATGCCACAGGGCATATAGTTTGAACACTGGGGTTGTTCCTATCTGACATTTCGGAAGGGACACGGAAAACAAAATATACCCAACATTTGAGTTTAAACCAAAAGGTGTGACAAAATCATAAAAAAAATGTTTTTTGTATTTAAACCAATGAAAATCAATTAAAAATTGAGTAAACATGTGTTTCTGCCCTAAACTTAAGCGTTTGGTACTAAAATTGAGACAGGGCTTTAGGACCCTATTGGCGCGACCCGAGATGTGGACGAAATGAGCTGCACGTTGGTAATAGTACACGCTAAACTTGTCACGCTCAGAAATGAGTGCCGAGTACACAAAATCAGCCTCTCTTCATGCAGCACAGATTCTGTGCAAAGGGGGCTGTACACAGTTTTGAGCAAACGGTGGTAAACAAACCGAATGAGTGAAATGCGCACAGAGGAGGAACGCTTGGAATGCGGAATTCGCTTCCATTTTTGTTTTGCTTCTGAAAACATTAAAAAACAACATTCAAATTTTCAAGTTTTCAGAGATTTTTTCATTCGAAAAGCTGAAGCGGAAGCAAATGGAGAGCAAACTTCCACATTTGCGACCATCTTCCAGCTTTTCGCTTGAAAAAATCACAGAAAACTCCCCATCTTACCAACGGCCACACGCAAAACTTGTCACGCTCAGAAATGAGTGCCGAGTACACAAAATCAGCCTCTCTTCATGCAGCACAGATTCTGTGCAAAGGGGGCTGTACACAGTTTTGTGTAAAGGGTGGTAAACAAACCGAATGAGTGAAATGCGCACAGAGGAGGAACGCTTGGAATGCGGAATTCGCTTCCAGTTTTGTTTTGCTTCTGAAAACATTAAAAATAACATTCAAATTTTCAAGTTTTCAGAGATTTTTTCATTTGAATAGCCGAAGCGGAAGCAAATGGGGAAAAAACTTCCACATTTGCGACCATCTTAAGGCTTTTCGCCTGAAAAAATCACAGAAAACTCCCCATCTTACCAACGACTAACTGTTTGCTGCCGCGCGGGAGAGATTGACAGTTCCATTTCCATCGATCCCCGCACAGCCGAAGGCCAACACATCGGCTACAAACAGCATGAGTGCGACTTACACAGAATTTTCACTCAGCCAGAGAGTCCTGCATCGGTTGCCTCATTCACGCTAAGCCTGCTCAACGCAGCGCATGTGTAAAAACTACACAGAATGAGGCAACCAATGCAGGACTCTCTGGCTGAGTGAAAATTCTGTGTAAGTCGCACTCATGCTGTGTGTAGCCGATGTGTTGGCCTTCGGCTGTGCGGGGATCGATGGAAATGGAACTGTCAATCTCTCCCGCGTGGCAGCAAACAGTTGGCCGTTGGTAAGATGGGGAGTTTTCTGTGATTTTTTCAGGCGAAAAGCCAAAAGATGGTCGCAAATGTGGACGTTTTTTCCCCATTTGCTTCCGCTTCGGCTATTCGAATGAAAAAACCTCTGAAAACTTGAAAATTTGAATGTTTTTTTTTTAATGTTTTCAGAAGCAAAACAAAAATGGAAGCGAATTCCGCATTCCAAGCGTTCCTCCTCAGTGCGCATTTCACTCATTCGGTTTGTTTACCACCGTTTGCTCAAAACTGAGTACAGCCCCTTTTGCACAGAATCTGTGCTGCATGAAGAGAGGCTGATTTTGTGTACTCGGCACTCATTTCTGAGCGTGACAAGTTTAGCGTGAACTAGACTCCTTGATAACATGATGGTGGGGGAGGAGGCAAACTATTTGCTGTTCAATCTGTGCATCTTGCACAGTTCCTATCGGGCGCATATGATCCAAATCCAGGTATTCTTGAAGAAAGTTGCAGTACTGTTGGCGTAGAATTGAGTCTCTACCCAATCGCCTCTCCAGTTGATTAAATCGATGCAATGCTGTGCTGAGCGAATCGCCATTTTTTTCATAAAAACCAATTTTATTTGGGTATTGCGCAACGTAGCGTCTCAATCGATCGTCGCCCGGATATGAAGTTCGCAATCTTCTTCTTCCTGGGAACGCAGAGGCCTGTCCGAAAGCTCTTCGATGCTCCAAAATTTCTCGATTGCCTTGTCGAGTGGTCCCGCAGTCGTCAGATGGCAGGAAACCATCATGCTCGTGCCAATTCGTTCAGATTCATCAGCAGCTACCCAACCGAAAACGGTATTGACGAAAGCCTGTAGCGCACTGTCGATCATACAAACTTGTACCCAGCCACCATCGAGCAGATGAAAATCGTAGTAGAATTGAGACCAAGTACCAAATCTATCGGTCCTGACACGTAGAATTCGGGATCCGTAAGTTGCATGCTGGCTGGCGTTGCCCATTTCGCCAATGGAAGAGAAGAAAACGGCCTCCGATGTGACCTGCCCCAGAACCAGAAAATCCATCGACAAGTAAAAGTCCCGAATACGCGAGGAAATAGAAGAGGATGCTTCGTACACTGCGTTCCTCAGAGTCGGACCATTGATCTCCACCCATTTCGCACGCCGGGGCAGTTTCAGTAACTAACAAAGCCTTTCCGACAGCAAGTTTGCTTGTGATCCGTAATCCAATAGACCTCGTACCAAATGCGTCCTTCCTCAGCTGTGCTTGATCTCGGCAGCACAGTGAGCAAGAAGACGTGATTTCCAAGGTGCTCCACCGCCTTGTTGGACGAAATTGATGATACCGAGCTAGTAACCGTATCACCAGAGTTCGAAGCGTTTTCCTGCAGACGTGAGTAACTTGTGCCGTTGAAGCTTCCAAGTTGGCCATGGACGTGGAACCGGAACCAGGAAATCCAGGATGGTGCAACTTGTGATGCTTTTTGGCAAAGGTTTTGCACCGAAATTTGAAGGGACCGTCACGTGCTAAATGATTCCGACCCAGACAGTTACTGCAAAGCCGTATCGAATTGGATAATTGCAGAAGCGTGTCCACCGGAAGTTAATTGAATAATGGACATTGGACGATGGAATGTTGTTCACCACATGAAACGCAATTTTTAACCTTCCATTCGGTCGCCGAGAAGAATCCTTTTGATCGACCAAGACTGCATCAAGTACCCTCGTTTGCTTTTTCAGGAACTCCACCAGCAAGGCGAAAAATGGTTCGAATTGGTCCGATACATGTTCCTCCCATCGTTTCTGCGTGACATCATCCAGCTTAGACACCATCAGATGCGTTAGCATTGCACCCCAACTGCTTATACATTCCCCTAACTAGTCGAGCGCTTGAAGCAGTCGATGACGTCATGGATACTCGAAGCTGACTCCTTCCGGATTTTCGGGCACTCGAACATCGCGTTCATATGGCATTTCTTCGGCAGGTAACCGTTGAAGAACCGAGCGACCAAACCATTCCAAGTAACCTCATAATTAGCCTCGCTTATTGGATAGGAATCAATCAATTTCAACGCATCACCTCTTAAAGATGCCCGTAGATAGTGGAATTTTTGGATGCCACTTGAATCTGAAGAAGAATCAATCATGGCCTTAAAAGTGTCGTGGAAAGGCAACCATTTTTCAAAACTTCCATCGAACTCGGGAAGATTGATTAGAGGAAGTCGTACGTAAGTATGAACGTTAGACGACTCCAAATTAGGCATAGATGAAGAAAGCCCTTGTGTCGATTGCGTTTGCGTATTTTGTGGTGATTTTTTAGAAATTTTCCCTGACCTCTCGATACGTCTCGATGCTCTCCTCGTGGTCTTCTGTTTCTTCGATGTCGGCTTGTACCTCCTCCAATTCGTCCCTTTTGGTCTCCAATTTCTCCAAACAAAACCGTATTTGGTGCTCGTCCGCTGCTGGCCAAGAACTTTGCCGTACGTATCAGGAAGTTCACAATGTTGTCCGTGACATGGATTTTGGTCTTCAGCTTCTTTCCAATGGTGCGTTGCGTTGATGGTGATGGCGGAGCGTTGATTCTGCGGGTAACCTTTCCAAGAGAGATAAACGGTTTGTTACGGGTATTCACCTAGTGAGTGAATGAATGAATGAATGAATGCATCATTCATCAATTGTTCAGAAATAATCCCAAAATTTGTGTGAGTTACAAACGAGGAACTCCAGCATCATTTTTTATATAAAAAAAAATAGAGAACACGTGATAAGTTTTCTGTATTCTTATATTATTGCACCATTTTTTCACAAAGTCTCAAAAAAAACTCTTCTTATTTAAGAATTTGCGTCAATTTGATCATTGGTCATCTTCTTCTTCTTGACATTCACGTCCTCACTGGGACAAAGCCTGCTTCTCAACTTAGTGTTCTTATGAGCACTTCCACAGTTATTAACTGAGAGCTTTCTTTGCCAAAGTTGCCATTTTTGCGTTCGTATATCGAGTGGCAGGTACGATGATACTCTATGCCCAGGAAAGTCAAGAATCTTTCCATTACGACAAGATCCTGGAAAGACCGGGAATCGAACCCATTAACCTTCAGCATGGCTTTGCTTTGTAGCCGCGGACTCTAACCACTTGGCTTAGGAAGGCCCCTAATCATTGGTCAACTGGATCCGAAGATATTCCGATATTCCATGGTGGTGTGAAACGAAGTCATAACCCATGTAAATATCTCACGCTACAAATTTTTCTCATTTTGTTGGCTGAGCCCACGCAGAACCATGAGGGGATAAGGTGATTATAAAACGAAGCCAAACTTCGAATTTTCAAGTGCACAAGACGAGAAAATCTTACAACAGTTCGCTTTCAAAACTAATACAAAATGCTGGGATAGATTTTCAACTGCGGAGCGCTGTTTGGTTCACAAGTCTTGTGTTTTTGAAAATTTGAGGTGTGGCTTCGTTCTATAATCACCTTAAGAGAGTCTGAAAAGTTAGACAAAAATGACCGCGTGATATATGGATGACCTCATAAATTGATTTGAAATGAATAATTTTGCAAATAAATTAATCTGAGCTAGTTTTACCGACCGACTATAGAATCATCACTACTTCCGAAGTATAAAAAATATTAGATGACGTTTAAAATGAATTGCAATTGACTGTAATTTCCTGATGATTTGTTGACATTTTTCAACGAAACATTTCAAGTAAGGTGCCATACAAAAACCGAGTGTTCGGAATATGAGTCTTTTCGGAATTTGAGACAAAACGATACTTTTCGATACAGTCCTTACGGAGTCGTCCCAGCCCCGGTCTCGGATATTTATTTCTATTCAATTATTTCCTATTTCGTTTTCGTTGGTTCCCCGCTGACTTACATGGGGGAGTCGGATTGCTTTCGTCCTTCGTGTCGTCCTCTTTGATTTGATAAGTGGCCCGTGATATATATTCATTACCCATTAATTTGAATGGCAATGGATGACGTTTCGAGACATATCCACCCATTCTCTCACTAGTGTGGAAAGGAACGTGGAGTGCACAGAAATGACCGAACCTTGACGCAGTACAATTTTTGCTTATGATTTTATCTCGAAAATTGTTTCGCCGTTTTTCGTGGGGGAGTACCGAATGTCTGCGCGTTGAAAACAGACAGAAAACATGATCCGGTAATAAAGTTTACTTTGAAAGCGGTTCGATAAAGCTCGTTTCCGAAAATTTGGTGGGTTTAGTCAATTTGCAATCTGGTCACGCAAAACATTGGGCTTTGATTTTGAACGGGAGGGGTCGCATAATCCGGGAGAATTTGTGTTGCGGCACAAATGTTGTCTCGTATAAACATAAACATTATGGGTAATGATGGGCGATGGCTTTAGAAATTATATTTGAAGACAAAATAAAGTACCTGGCGAATCTTTTGATCCAATACTGCCCAGTCGACTACGTTTATTTCATGAAAAATGTTAGCTCGAAATCATATTAAGCGTAAGTATAAACGAATTTTTCATTGACAATAATAGAATTTTCGTTAATGTAAGATTGGAATTGAAAAAAGTATCAGCAGTTCGTGTTTAGACTCAGAGCAAGTCGGTCGATAGTGTCTATAGCGGAGTGTATTAATCGTGCTGTGTAGCTGAGACTACAGTAAACCCTGCTTTCCTCTTGTTCGCTTGAACAATAGGCGACCTTCAACTAATCGGAAACAACGGAATATAGGAAAAATGGAAGAAGCGCGTGCAAATTCCATGCGAGTTCACTTTGGCCCAGGAAAAAAGGAACCAACCGATCATGAAATTTTTCATTTCATGAAGGTCAAGATGAGTCTAAGTCCGGCTACTCTGCTTTCGATGTACAAGGACCCGAAGGAAAACTGCGTTTTCATCAAGTTCAAGACGGAAGAACAACTGAAGGCTGCTTTACTGCGGCTACCACCGGCGATGGATTTCGATTACAGCAAGTATGAGTCAACAAGGGTCACGTTTTCTGCAGCGTCAACCGTATTCAGGTATGTCCGGATTTTCAATCTCCCCCCGGAGATCGACGATAGAGAAATCTCTTCAGTGCTGTCCAAATATGGAGTCATTCAAAGAATGGTGCGAGAGAAATACGGAGCAGAGACGGGATTCCCGATATGGACATCAGTGCGAGGCGTACACATGGAGATCAAAAGCGATATCCCAGCGTCGATACACGTGCGGAACTTCCAAGCACGTGTATTCTACGAAGGACTGCAAAATAAGTGTTTTCTTTGCGGCAGTATGGAGCATCGGAAGGTGAATTGTCCGAAACGTGTGAGCATCAACCACAGGTTGGATGTGACCAGCGTGGCATCGGAAAATACAAAGACATCGGAACCTTCAACAAGTTCGGAGAGGCATTCTAGTGCGATAGGCAAAACCGCTGTACCATCGTTCAGTGAAATTGCAGCTGGACGTTGGCGGTCTCGGTCTGTGAAGACAAAGGTTCGCGAAAACAATGAAGGTATGGTCGTTTTGAACAAGCTGTTAGCGGCTGGCGAAGAGAAATCTGTAACGGCGATGAGTAGTACGGTGAGTGCTATTCTAACGAGTGAGCAATTAAGTGTATGCGTGGAAGCTATGAACGATAGCTCTACCAAAGAACGAAACGTTGAGTCAGTAGCGGAACTCTCTGAGGTGGTCGATAGTGGTAGTATCACTCCAGATGCAGCCGCTAGTCACTCTGCAATAGAGGTGAGTGAGATGGAGGTAGGTGAATTCCAGATGGTAGGGAAAAATAAGAAGCGTGGCCGCACTTTGAGCAAGAAGGATAGTAGGTCGGCATCCGAGACGTCACCAGATTCGGACAAAGGTGATGTGCAATCGATCAAATCACAATCATCGGGGATTGGAGTGAGTCAAGGAATCCTCACTAGAGGAAGATCAAAGAAAATCATAATTGATGGCAATGAAAAACGTGAATGTAGTGTATAAAAATGTATATTTCTCTTTGTTTAACCTCTCAGGCTTCTATGGAAGTCTGTTAGTTTTTTGCGATAGATCAGTAATTTGACTATCAATACTAGTTTTAAGATCCAGGATGAATCATATTTTGAAAATTGCAACGGTCAATCTGAACAGTACGACAACAGTAGTGAATCAAAATTTATTAAGAGATTTTATCTGGAATCATGATATCGATTTAGTATTCCTGCAGGAGCTTTGTTATGAAAACTTTTCGTTTCTTCCATCTCATTTCGCTGTAGTTAATATTAGTGAACATGGTATGGGTACTGGAATACTTTTGAGGAAATTGTTTGATTTTAAAAATGTGATTCTAGATCCTAATGGACGAATATCTTCTATTGTAATTAACAAAATTAATTACATCAACATTTATGCTTTCGCTGGAACTAACAGAAAAAAAGAACGGGAAGATTTATTGGTAAATGGTTTAGCGGTCCACTTGAGTAAATCTGGAGTTTCGTATTCGGTTCTTGGTGGAGACTTTAATTGTATTCTTGAACGGTCAGATTCTACAGGAATTTTCAATGATTCAGCTGGTCTCAGGCGCTTGGTGGAATCCTGCCAATGGAAGGATATTTTGAAGGAATTGAAACAGAATCAATTTACATTTCACAGATCTGGGTCAGCATCTCGATTAGACCGATTTTACGGTCCTGTGGGATTCGTAGAATCAGTTTTGAGTGCGGAAACTCTATCTATTCCATTCTCTGATCATTGCGCGGTTATATTAAAGGTAAAGGTGGACCCAAACAGTCTTCCTATCAAAGGTAAAGGCTATTGGAAGATTAATTCGGTATTTCTGAAAGACGAATCGCTTTGTAATGATTTTTCTGTGAAATATAACTCCTGGAAGACATTCTCGTCATATTGCGCTAGCAGAAATAATTGGTGGAATTCAGTAGTGAAAAGTAAAACAAAACAATTTTTCAAATCTGAAAGCTGGTGTAGAAATCGAAGAACACATCAAGAAAAATCCTATTTTTATTCAGTTTTAAATAATTTGCATAACAGGCGATGTCTTGGTGAAGACGTTTTAAAGGACATGAAAATAGTGAAATCTAGGCTATTAGAGATTGAGCATGATAGGATGAAGTATTTCTGCAGTACAATTCAGGATCACTCTATAACTCAGAAGGAAACAATAAGTATATTTCAAATTTCTGCCCAGATTCAAAGGAATTCTAAAACAGGTAACTTAAAACTTGTAGACGGGAATGTAATTACAGGTGATGTTGGTAGGTTAAAGCAAATTATCAATGGATATTTTTCAGAACAATTTGAAAAAGCTGGTTCGAACAATATATCTCTAAATATGGAAGAGGATCCTTTAAACAATGTTACCAAACATCTGACAGTTCAACAGCAAAGAGAATTAGTTAAACCAATTACGATAGAGGAAATGTATAATACTTTAAAATTATGCAAGAAAAAGAAAAGCCCAGGTCCAGATGGATTAAATTACGAGTTTTATTTACAAAACTTTGATACGGTAAAGGAAGATCTATTAAAAGTTTTCAATGATTATTTGTCTGGAGTTGAACACCCTCCAAGAGAATTTTCAGCTGGTATAGTTACATTGATACACAAAAGTGGTAGCAAATACATTTTAGATAATTACAGGCCTATTAGTCTTTTGAATTGTGATTATAAGTTGTTCACCAAGATAATAGCAAACCGTGTATTATTTTTCTTAGCAGATTTAGTGAGCGCTGGACAGACAGCATGTTTACCGCAAAAATCATGTACTGATAATCTGAAAGACATTCGTAGAATTATACTTCGTTCTAATGATACTTTGAAATTCAAAGGTGCATTGGTGAGTGTTGATCTTCAAAAAGCGTTTGACAAAGTTGACCACGATTATCTTTGGAAAGTTTTGAAAAAAATTAATTTCCCAGACGTATTCATTGAGTGCGTAAAAAACTTATACAGAAGCGCGTCTTCTAAGGTTCAATTCAATGGTTTTCTGTCAAACGATATTAACATAAATTCCTCTGTCAGGCAAGGATGCCCACTCAGCATGATTTTATTTGTATTATACATAGAACCACTACTCTGTAAATTAAATGATAGCATATCAGGTGTCCTTATTTACGATAAGTTCATCAAAACGATTGCTTATGCTTACAACATTAATATTTTCATAAGAAACGACGAAGAGTTTGATTTGCTTGTTCAAATTTTGCGCTCCTTTGAATCGTTTGGGAAGATTAAAATGAATACTAGTAAATCTGCTTATATGAGAATCAATAAATGCGTTTTAGGCCCACAACAGATTCCAGAAGTAAATCATCTCAAAATTTTGGGAATAGAGTTTTCATCTAAGATTAATTTAATTATAAATTCCAACTACGACAGAATAATACAAAGTGTAAAGCGAATGTTACAGGTACACAGTGTGAGGAACTTAAATTTATGGGAGAAAAGCTGGTTGATTAATTCCTTCGTACTTTCGAAATTTTGGTACTTGGCCCAGGTTTTTCCTCCTGCAAAAAAGCACATAGCTGAAATCAAATGCTGTGTGGGTCAATTTCTATGGAAAGGGTTCATATTTAAAACCAATAGAGAACAGCTTTATTTAGATTATGATCAGGGTGGGCTGCGGTTAGTAGACCCAGAAACGAAAACAAAGTCTCTTTTTATTAAAAATGCAATAGACTGGGAAAATAATGATACATCAGAAGAATACATAATACATAAATTGAAACCCCAAAAATTTGCCTCTCGCTGTTAAGGAATTAATTGTTGAAATTCGAAAGATTAAGGATATGCCCAATATCACTACTACCGCTCTGATTTACAGACATTATATCTCACAGAAAAATATTGTTCCAGCTGTTAAAATTGAATATCCTATGATTAGATGGGAGATTGTATGGAGAAACCTGAATTTTAATTTTATCTGTTCTGACGACAAAGCTACGTGTTTCGCATTCTGGAATAATATTATATCTAATAAGGAAAAACTTGTTGCCTATAACATTGGAAGGATTGAAAGTAGCGCCTGCCAGTGTTTGCGCTCCGATAATAATATTCACAGATTGGAACAATGTCCCCCAGCCCAGATTATCTCAAATTGGACAAAAACGACAATTTTGAAACATTGTGAAATAAGGTTGCAGAACTTAGAAGATGTTCTCCATTACGAAATAGATAATTCAAAGAAAAATGAAAATGCGGCTTTATGGTTAGCAGTCAAAGCAATCTCGTTCAATCTAAAACGGTACCCACAGCCTAGTTTGTATTTGTTTAAGAGTTTTTCAACCGTTGCTTTGGAAAGTACATAAATGTATGCTAGGGCTCAGAAACTTATTAAACAAGCAAAAAGCGAACCTGTTATTTTTAAGTATTGTAATGTAATATTCTGCCAAAAAAAAAAAAAAAAAACGGGAGGGGTCGCATAATCCGGGAGAATTTGTGTTGCGGCACAAATGTTGTCTCGTATAAACATTATGGGTAATGATGGGCGATGGCTTTAGAAATTATATTTGAAGACAAAATAAAGTACCTGGCGAATCTTTTGATCCAATACTGCCCAGTCGACTACGTTTATTTCATGAAAAATGATAGCTCGAAATCATATTAAGCGTAAGTATAAACGAATTTTTCATTGACATTAATAAAATTTTCGTTAATGTAAGATTGGAATTGAAAAAAGTATCAGTGAACTTGAGGTAACATTCGTTGGCGAGGAAATCAAGTTGATATGGCATATTTTCGTGAGGTATGGAAAAATGCCAAGCTTGTATCACATTTACAACCGGACAAAAATCCTGCGAAAGCTTTTGGCTATCGTTCAATCAGTGAACTTTTTGAAAAAGTAATTTTGAACAGAATTATGGTCCGCATCAACGAAAATTCATTTTTTTTTTCGATGAACAGTTTGGAATCCGACATATACATTCGACCACCAAATTTTACGTGAAACAAATTTGATACGTTCCAATAAATCTGAAAGTTATTCTACTGGTCTTGCTCTTCTAGACATAGAAAAAGCATTCGACATTCTTTGACATTAAGGCTTGATAGTAAAATTGAAAATTTCTTTAATTTTCATGCATTAATTATTAAAATAATCCTAAGTTATCTGTAAAATCGTACACTTTAGGTTAATTATCAGAACTCCTCGCCTGAAAGACTTTCTGTATTAGCTGGTGTTCCTCAAGGCAGCATTTTTGCGCCAATATTATACGATATTTTCACATCTGACTTACCTGAGTTACCTCAGCGAGTAAAACATCTTTGTTTGCGGATGATACAGGCCTCTCCGTCAGAGGACGAAACCAGCGTGTCGTCTGTAGTAGAATACAAAACAGTTTGAATATTTTTTCTTGATACTTGCAAAAATGGGAGATTTCTTCTGATGCTTCAAAATTCAACTGATAATATTTCCACATAAACCAAAAGCTTTTGAAGGTTTCAATTCAAGTATACATGTTGTCACAACGAGAGGGATTCCAATAATTGGGCAGATGTAGTTAAGTATCTATTGCTCATGCTCATGCCTGATTGTAATACCAGGAAGAAATCACAACAAAGGATTCAAAATAATATTTTGAAAGTGATTCTTAAGCTCCCTCCTTAGTATAGTATTAATATTTTGAGAGCTAGTCAAAATCCCCAAATCAGTTTGAAACAGATGAATTTGTTGTTTAGAAAATGCAAATAAACAGGTATAAAATTATATTTTTATAGATTCAAAAGCTTTCGTTTTAAGTGTCAAAAAATATGATGTTATATACGTCTATAATTGGTGGCAACTCCACCACCTGCTTCATTGAAAAGGATGTCTTTTGAGTTTGGATCAAGGTTTCAAATATGCTTCAGTAATAACTTTAATATGTATGTTATTAACTGTTAAACAAATATCATTGATCGTGTCTTTGATGTTTGGTGAATTCACTTTGATAACAATGATCGCGATCTTGATGAATTCTAAATGTAAAGTCCTTATTTTTGTGTCTTAAACTTCGTATATTGCACAGTGTCAAACTACTAGCGATTACTGCTGTTACCGCAGTTGCAAAATCGAGAACAAACTAATCTGAGCACGTTGTTTAAAGTTTTAATTTTTTAATAAATATCCTGTGCATTCTGGTTTCTCACTTTCCACGTGACTCGTCGTATGCTGGTTGTATTATTCCCAGGCCAAAGTAGCTCCACCATATAACAAACCGCTCAAAGCACACGTGTGTCGTGTGTCCGGGAGTACAATGAGCCACTCAATTCCACCACGAACTAAAGCTTGTCTTCTTACGATACTAACCCGATCCGACAATCCAACAACGATTCCGCCCTGCCCAACCGAGGGGACCGAAACGCAAGGATTGGAGGGGGGTCTCAAAATCCCCAAACACGTTTTAATTAAAAATTTTGCTCATTTCTCAAATTCCCACTCACATAGCTTGCTGAGGATTGCTGGTCGGAGCTTACTTACCCCTGAGCTCATTCTGGAGGCTACGCGGTGGAGGCAACTTATGAGTTTATACTCCGCAACCGAGTATTAGCTTAGCTGCAGCATAAAACATAAAACGCCTCAGCTTCACAGACAGTTTCTCGGTGTTCCTCAAACCTTTATTATCAGAAGAAAACAATAACGCAGCGCAACAAAAATTACATTTTTGCGTGTCTCAAGGATCAAATTATGTGTCTCTTGTAGATTTGGGGTTGCTGAATCTGATGCTGTTTTCAGAAATTTCCCAGCACGTCACAGTTTTTAGCTACAGGTCGCCAAAGTTGTATAAAACATTGGTTTTATTGATGTTTACCAAAAATTTGAAGTATATTTTATCAAACTTTTTTGTGATCTTATCCATCAAGCATGCAAAAGAGGACTCAAACTTTCGTTTTAGATATATTTTGGTTGAAATTTCACGATTAAATTTAGATTAAACCGATCTTTTTCAACATGCTTGCAGTCTTCATACAAAATTCTTCGTTTCTCTTACATGGCAAAATACAATACTTTTCTAAACCATCAAAAAATAAGTTTTCCGCATCAAAAATATTATAAACTATGATGATAAGTATTGTTATACACATAAAGTTGGAATTCTGTGGCAAGGTAAGCAAATAAATTGCTTACAAGCTGGTAAACTTGCATGCAAGTTGGCTGAAATAGTCAATTTTTGCATTTTCAACAACCAATATCTCAAAAACTAGACGTGCAATGATATTTCTGTAAACGGCAATGGATTCAGCAACCCTTAATTGAGTAAATAAAGGTATTTTGATGCTGGAGACAAAAACGTGTTCCGCAGTGTAATTAGTACATACCAAACCATTTCGATGGCTAAACTAGATGTCTGCATAAAACTGAAAAAAAATATTGTAGGGATCATTTTAAAGTTACGCTGTTTTCCTGACAATAATCCACAATTCCTGAAGAAAATAGTCATTTTTATACGGTTTTTAATTTACGGCAATTAATGACAAATGACATACCGTGATGAATCAAAATCCGGACGGTACCAATATCCGGACACTCTGATTGCAATTATTAAATTTAATATGAAATCAAATGGTAAATATAGGTTTAAAATTTTTATTCGTAGCTTTAAATATGTCTGTTCATGTCAATTCATTATTTCATCTAGTAATCTTTTGTGACGAAATATTAAAAATAAAAACAAATAGGCGACACAAGTTGAGCGTCATTCCTCCAGATGACCAAATCTTATAGTGAAATTTTTGGCCAGTCTGCCACTTTCGAGTTAAAACGAAGTTACAAAATTATACAATTTTAGTGCCATGCGTATCTGTGAAGTGTGTGGAATAATAGTTTTCAAGTGTGTGCAGCAAAGAGTGAGTATAATTTGTGCAAATAATCAATTGTAATGAGAAAACAGGATGCTTCAAACGCTGTCCGGATTTGTAGGCTAGTGATCGTTAACCCGGACATATCGTAAAAACCTAATATTTAGTGCGTTTGGAAAATGTTTTGATGTAAATTGATGTGAAACTGTATAATTATAAAACTAAGAATGCAATTTGTCGGCGGAAAACGGGTTTACGCAAGAAAAATGTTAATATTGAGGATCTTTTCTGTGAACATCAAATGCAGGTTGTAGGCAGGGAGTGCAGATGAAACAATTGTAATTTTATTCAAAGTTTTGGCCTTTCATATATTGATTAGTATATTTATGCTTGTTATTTTATTATATTGGAGATTTACCGTTAGAGTAAAGTGCCTTTTACTGTTTTTCATGTATATTTTCAACGCAATACACATCTGTCCGGATTTCGATTCAAAAGCGTCCGGCATTTTGATGCATGTGTCCGGATTTAAGAACACGACATGCTTCATTAAATTAACGTTTTACATGTTATAAATGTATATTTTACTACAATTGTTGTTCATGGTACAAAGTTTGGGAGTATACCTGTGTGGAAAACAATAAAACTTATACTAGATGTGATAGAAACATGTTTAAAACAGCGTTTGAACTTTCGGCGTTACTTAAGTGTCCGGGTAATGATGCATCACGGTATACACCGATTCATTTTAATATAAAGTATTTCGGAGACAATAACTGCCGTTCTACGCATATTTGTCCCGCGGTCCATAAGGTTTACATGTAACATGGGATAAGTAGGCTTAGAACGGCAGATAACATCATGTTATTATTTACAAAATAATAATTGCACTCGGTTTGACATTTATTTTTTTTTTTCTGAAAAAATACCGTAGTTTCGGGTGAAATTCACTGTTTTTCGCACACAAATTGTCATACAAATGTGATTTTTGGGCTGAAAATCAGCTTTGCAAAAAAAAAACATCGGGGGAATCCGGTTCGAATATGCTTGCTGTATTCTAAACTATGCAATATTTATACATAACACTGTGGAACACGTTTTCGTCTCAATCACCAAATCACCGCTATTTGCTTAATTAATGGTTGCTGAATCCATTGCCGACTTCAAAAATATCATAGCACGTTTAGTTTATGAGATAATAACAGTTGATAATGCAAAATTTGACATATTTCAGCCAACTTGCTTGCAAATTTTACAGCTTGTACGGCAACTTATTTGCTTTATTTGCCACAGAATTCAAACTTCATGTGTACTTATATGTACAATTCTTATCTACAAAGTGTATAATAATTTCGATGTTCAAATAGTTATTTATGCAACAAGATGCAAAATGATGATTTTTTTCAGCACTTCATTATCCAACGAGACTTGCCGAGTTGGATAAATAAGACGAGTGCTGAAAAAATCGAGTTTTGCAACGAGTTGCTGGTACATCACAAGAACCCACATAAGCGGACATCCATGTGTAGTAACCTGAGAGAGACTCGCGAAGAGGAAAAATATCAACGTCATATGCAGCCAAGATTCCCCTCTCACGAAACGTCAAATGCAGCCCACCGTTTTTATGGCTGAAAAAGTAAAAAGTATTGTGTTCAAAGTAAACTGTTATTAAGAAGTTCAGTCGGCGGAGCAGTTTTTTTTCCAAAGTTGCTAATGAATCTAAGCAGAAGATTAATTACGGTGGGATTCCGTTTTTGGCACGCTCCGTTTTTGGCATGCTCCGTTTTTAGCACCCCCGATTTTGGCAACAAAATGGATCCGTTTTTGGCAACATTTTTCAATATCATTGAAGTTTGTATTTTTCTGTAAATATTATTGTGTCGTTTGTTTTAGTCATTTGCAAAGCAATCCAGCTTCACGCTTACCGCATTCCAGAGTTCAATTTTTGCCGATATTCCTCAAAATGTCACCAACTTCTAGGTGCACCGTATGCGCTTATTTAATTCTAGATGACCGTATAGTCGCAACGTTTCTTGAAGTCATTAATCTCTATGAGTATCTACTAGTATCAACTAGAGTTTCAACATCTTCTGCCAGGCATCCACGCTTTATTACCAGCCCACTTGAGTATGCCGGTAGACAATTGTAATTAGTGAAAGTCAGTTTTTTTTAGATTTGGAACAGCTTTTCTTAACAAAGAGAAACAAAAAGTCTAAAAATCACATAGATTTTTCATCTACAATTTCGTTTCGCCATTTCAGCTCACTGTTCTTTTTATTGTAGAATTACATTGTAGAACATGCCATAGCAAAAGAAGTAAATCACTTTTTTAAGAAACGATCCAACATTATATTCCTGTATTACTCAAGCTAGAATATATTACGTGCCATATCAATATTCAATTCAAGTATGCCTGCCGCATGAAATTATCAAAATGTTCCTTACGAGATCCTGGTGACCCCTGGCTGGGTCTAGGGATTGTCTAACTGGATTCTGGAGAATCCTTACGTTTTATGACTCCTATGTTTGAGCTTCTGAGAAGACTCTGAATAAAACTACAAATGAACTTTAACACTTCACTTTTTGCAAAAAAATAAAATACTAAAATCACTAAGGTGAGCAAATACCTTTCCCAAAGTTTAATATAAAAAAGTGACTCTGAATAGGTTTCCAGCGGGATGTGAGGATTGCTAGTGGCACTCTGGGAAGTCCTTATAAACTTTTGAGAATCTCGATCGTAAACTTGGGTAGATGTGAATTCCTACCTGGCCCATAAGTAAGATCCAAAGAATTCTATGCAAGATTCTGTGGATTCCTAGCAAGGTAGTTTAGAACACAAACGGGTTCTATACCATTAATAATTGTCAGAGGATTTTTTCATCCATATTTAAAAGACAATATACACCGTCTTAAACCAAAGGCTGCACTTATATTATACAACGGACACACGGAACAATCATTCATTGAAGATGAAGAATTTTTGTTTGACGAAAAGATTCCTACGATAGGGGCGAACCTCCACGAAATCGAACCAACACTCCGTAGTGCAATACACCTAAACGATTGACTCCGCTAACCTCACGGCTACGAAAACCACATTTTTTATGGAACATCCTATTGAACGCTTAGTCAATATTATGTTCCAAAAAATATAATATTTTTTTATTGGTACAGCAAATGATTTCAGCTGTTTTTGTGTGATCTTTGACTTAGTTAATTATTTGATACCAAATGCCTTACTATGCAAGAAATTTAATTTAAAATAATAATTTTCAAATTATCGAATATTGTCAAGTTTGACGTTTGGGATTAAAATAGAAACCGTTTTTTCTTTAAGTTCATTTAACTGGAATCATTCAGTTTTGTAATACCTTGAACTTTTTTTGTAAATATGCTTCCAATGAAATTTCTGTATTCTTACACAACTTTGAGGAATTGTTCTATTCTTGAAAGGTCACTTATGCGATTATTGTTTTTACATGACCTAGGTATACAAATAGTATACATAAAGTTTATAAAATAGCATTGAAGATATTTCAGCTATAAAAAGTGTGTAGAACGTCTGTCAAAATAAATATGACGGATCTTCAGATTAATAACATAGTCCTATCCTACGGAAATCTACTTTGAAATGGACCGTTCGGAATTCTAGCCACCATTTGGTTCCATAATTATGATGGAACAACGTCAAAATGATATTTTTGAAATTAAAAAATGGGTCCCGATTTTGGCACGGTTCCGTTTTTGGCAACTGAAAATTTCAACTTTGTTGCCAAAAACGGAATCCCACTGTATTTCTAATGTCTGCTACGTTTGCTGGCATGAAATTTCACTCAAACGGCTATTTATGATTCGATGTGATGCAAACTCAATCATTTTTTGTTGAGAGGTTCATGTGAGGATTTGAACAGCATGCGCATAATTGGTATAAACACAAAGTGGAATAAGAAAAAAAACTCAGAAATCACAGAAAAAGAAGACCGTCTTCGCGAGTCTCGTCTCAGGTAGTTACAACTCATTCTATTTTAATCAGGTGGGCTGTGATGCAATTAAACGGCTGTCACAAATTTTCACACTTCCGTGGTTCCATAGCTGATTCAATATTCGAAGACAGACCAGGTAAGATACCAAATTCAATTCTATCCAAATTATGCAGTCATGTTGCGTATGTTGAACTGTCTAAGGGCTTACACGAACCGCGTGATGCACCTGTCTTTTGTGGAAAGTAAATAGTGAACTACTGATGCTACTGCTTTTTCTACATTCGCATGACGAATCAATTCCCGTTCACAATCCCTGAGTCGAATTCGGATCGTCCAACGGATGTATGAATCAGAAGTCATCTAGAAATCTGTTGCACTTTTCAGCACTGATTATTTTGGTAGGAAAAGTAGGCCGTAATAACGTTCCTTCATTCGATAAAAACTGATATGCAACGGTATTGCAAAAAGATATTTTTTGGTGGTTAATTTTGCCATATAAGAGAAACGAAGAAGTTTGTATGGAGACCGCAAGCATGTTTAAAAATTCTATTGAATGTTAAATTTATCTTGCAATTTGAATTCAATTATATCTAAATTAATAAATTAAGTTCTATTTTGCATGTCTGGTGGATTGAATACCGAAAAATTTTGTGAAATCTTTCTATAAATTTCTTGTAAATATCAATGAAACCAGTGTTTTATACTACTTTGGCAACGTGTAGCTAAACACTGTGGCGTACTGGAACATTTCTGAGAACGGCATCAGATTCAGCGACCCATAAATTACTAGAGACACATAATTTGATCCTTTAAACAAGCAAAAATGTAATTTTTGTTGCGTACACAGCGCAACTTTAAAAAACAGAAAACGCCTAAATATAGGCGAATTCCCAAGAAATCTCCTGATATCTAACAGAAATTCAATTATTTAAAAAAAATGCATTATAAGCATTTCCGATTGATTTCCGATGAACTTGAGACAAACCGAGTAAGAAGATCACTAAGCAATAGTTACTACAGTATGATTGTATACATATCAAATTAATTCAACAATCAATTAACTGTTTAAATAGTTGAACTATTTTGTTATTTTTTTTTATAAAAAAAAGTTCATTGGTCAAGAAGATGATAATATAATTACATGATGTAATTAGTTACACTTCAGTTACAAAAAAGAATACTAGGTTATGTAAATCAATAATATCATTATGTTCGCTTAAATGCGTGATTTAATTATTGAACAGTTTTAACATTTGAATTCTATTCTAATAATTGAGTCCTACCAATTGAGGTCGATTCAGCTCTGCAAATGTCAGGCCCAAGCTGCTGTGACTTGTTGACACTCGCTGATTTTGTGTTGTAGCGCTTCACATCCCGCATCACAATATGGACAGTAGGGTGCGGCTTATTTTTCAAAAGTTCTCAAAACCAAAAATTCGTGTGCTCTACTGAATTCAAATCACATGGAAAGAGAAACCTCAAAATCTGAGCCAAAATATTAACATTTAGAGGTGGCGCAAGCATCTAGAAGGTGAATTTTCAAGTTATAAGAAATGACCTTCAGTGAAGTAAACATAACTTTGTTATTTTCCTACCAATTTCAAATCTTTTAGCATCATTATCTTCAAGATTAAATTTATGAAAACTTTGTAGAACATCAAATTTGTCTTAAATCAAAATTAGTCATAGTTTAAAATACTTTTATACAATTTTTTACTCATTTTACTACAAAATTCAACTTGGTTGGACCATAACTTCTTGAATACTCAATCGATTTCGGGTCTTTTGACATGTTTTCGAAGCAAATTTAGTTGTTTTCAAACTATTCATATAACACATTTTTCTAAAAAATGGTTTTGCCTAAGTTTTTTACCAAAAACTATCCAAAAACTTGATTTTTCTAATGAAAAAAATTAATTTATTTTGATTATTTAAGTTTTTTTTGCCAAAAATTGCATATTTTCTACAAAACTTAAATTCATAAAGCATCTTTCCTTTATTAAGAGTTGAATAGTGCATATATTTTTCAACACATGCAAACAAAACTAACAAACAAATCAACATATGCAAACAAAATTATTTAAAAATTGTTGCAAAATCTTTCTCAAAGGTTTAACAAATGAGAAAAACCAGTTTCAGCTTTAGAGATAATATTTAACTGGCAAAAATTTGTAAAAACTGGCATTTTTCGTTAAAAAAATCATGTTTTTGTGCAGTTTTTGCTGAATAACTTGGTCAAGACATTTTTTAGTAAAATGTGTTGTATGAACAGTTTAAAAACAATTAAGCTTCGAATGCATGTAAAAAGATTTGGAATCGGTTGAGTTATCATAAAGTTATGGTCAAACAAAGTTTAAATTTTTAGTAAAATGAGTAAAAATTTGGAATAAATTACTTTTAACTAAAACTTGTTTTGATTTTAGACAAATTTGATGTTCTACAAAGTTTTCGTAAATTTAATTTTAAAGGTATTGATGCTAAAAATTTTAAAATCGCTCGAAAAATAACAAGGTTACATTTACTTCACTGAAGGTTATTTTTTAAAACTTGAAAATTCACCTTCAAGACGCTTGCGCCACCCCTAAATGTTAATATTTTTGGCTCAGATATTGAGGTTTCTCTTTCCATGTGATTTGAATTCAGTAGAGCACACGAATTTTTGGTTTTGAGAACTTTTGAAAAATAAGCCGCATTCTAATGGACAGTCACTACTATCTACACTCCCGTGCATAAGTTTGGGTTCACCCCCTTAAAAACATGCAAAAGGGTTCAGTCCATATCTCTGTGACTACACGTCCAATTGAAACTCTCTAAGCCGCATTCGAAAGGCAAAGAGTTATTCTTACTTCGTATGTGTTTTTGCAAAAACATTCATAGAACTTTGTATACTAAATATTTACTTAAAGTTGTTACAGTTTTCAAAAAACACACTGAAAAATCAAACCCAATTTCCTCAGCATTGGATCGACCAAAATTTTAAATCAAGGTGCCATTAGAACCGTAATCTTATGTTCTTTGAAGAGACCCCACGAAATTTTGGCGGAAAAATCTGGAAAGTATTCAAAATCAATGAAACAGTCAGTCAAGTCATCGTGCAAAAGTTTGGGTTCACCCGTCAGTATGGTGTATCATGCAAAAGTTTGGGTTCACCTGAACTTACTTAAATCTGTAAAATCTCAAACCAATCATGAACGCGCCATTATTTGCGCACAAAAAAGCTTTGAACTATCAAAATCGGTTGAAAAATGGCAGAGATATTGACAAAAATGATGTGCGTGCGGCTCAGGTGAACCCAAACTTTTGCACGATTTGCATCATACTGAGGGGTGAACCCAAACTTTTGTACGATGACTTGACTGACTGTTTGATTGATTTTGAATACTTTCCAGATTTTTCCACCAAAATTTCGTGGGGTCTCTTCAAAGAACATAAGATTACGATTCTAATGACACCTTGATTTAAAATTTTGGTCGATCCAATGCTGAGGAAATTAGATATGATTTTTCAGTGTGTTTTTTGAAAACTGTAACAACTTTAAGTAAAAATTTAGTATACAAAATTCAAAAATTGTTTTTGGAAAAATACATACGAAGTAAGAATAACTCTTTGCCTTTCGAATGCGGCTTAAAGAGTTTCAATTGGACATGTAATCACAGAGATATGGACAGAACACTTTTGTATGGTTTTTAGGGGGTGAACCCAAAATTTTGCACGGGAGTGTACACGTTCAATACGCTCGAAGAGATTCCGATGTTCGACTTTCTCATTTACCAACAAATACAATAGGGTAACGACTGTTTAGTTCGCTCTTAAATGCTAACAGTTAGCGCCAACGGTAAAAAGTACAGACAACAACCTTTCCAACCTTGAGTTTCTTTCACTGTCCGCCGAGCGGCGACACTGATTTTTGTATTCCACTCAAAGATCGCGATACGCTCGTTTCTCAAATTTCTTATACTTCCAACACAATTATTACTTATTATTATTAATCCACTGAAATTTACAACATATTTTTAGCTGTGAAGGGCACTATACTGTGGAGGAAGCCCTGACCATCCACAGGCTCCGTTTTTGGTTAGGTTTCATTTCGACCCCTATTCATTCATTCTTAGGCACGGTGAGCTTAAAGCCGCATGAGGTGGACTTTTACCATCGGAACAGGCAGTCCGTAGTGTTAATTCTTAGCCAATTAAAACAATCGCTACCGACACTACGCGGCTATTTGGGCTGCTTGAGAAAAGAAAGCTAATATTGATGATTAACTCTTGACGTGCCCAAGCAGCCGAAAAACATATTTTTGGAATTATTTCAAGAATGCTTTCAGAGAATCCTCTTTGTATTCTACACTGAATATTCCAGATATTTCTTCAGGTATTCTTCAAGAATTTACTACCAAGCTCCTTCAGGATTTTTGACGCTAACTACGTCTTACGGCAATATATTGGGTGTCAATTGAAAATCTAAAATGTTGCGACCGTCATGATATGATGTTAGATTTCGAACTATAGGAAGGCTGCAACTATGACATTCGACTAAAATTCAAATGCAGAAAATCACTTGGCGTAGTTAACGTCATGCGGTCGTGTATTGTACACAACCCCCTCTGATTTTTTTTCCAGAGATTTCTCCCAAACTTTTTCTCAAGGATCCTCATGGAATTCCTTTGTAAACAGTTTCTCTCAAGTATTCCTTCAGTTCTCTAGAAATTCTCATGGGATTCTTCCAGTAAAACTTCCCTCCAAAGATGCCACCATGAATTCTTCAAAAAAAAAATTGATTTGGAAATATTCCAGGGATTCCTCCAAAGATGTGACCAAGGATTCTTCCAGATTGTACTCCAAAATTTCTCGGAAAATTTCTTCAGTTATTTCCTTTGCGATTTTTTCAGAAAGTCTTCTAAATATACCACCAGGCATTTTTTGTCAGAGGTTTCTTAAGAATTATTCGAGTCGTTTCTTTTTTGATACTACAAAATTTCCTCCCGGGATTTTTCTATGCATTTCCTTTAGGATTCTTCCAAAAATTCCTGCAATAATTCAAACAATTCATTCAAGGATTCCTTTATTAATTGCTCCAGTAAGACTTTTAGGGATTACTTATGAGTATCCTTCTAAAATTTCTTCAAAGATGGCTACAGATATTCTTTTTAAAATTCCTTGGGGGATTTCTGCAAGAATTCTTTTAGAAATTTGTTTAAGAATTTCTCCAACTATTGCTTCACAAATATCACTATGGTCCTCCAACACATTTTCATGTAGTTCTTTTGAGAGTTCCTCCAGAAATTTCGTCAGGAGTTTCCGAAGAAAAAATGCACTCAGAGGTTTTTTCGAGAATTTCTCCAGGGAATTCCTAGAATTTTCCCTTATAAATTTATCCTGCGATTCCTCCAATATTATCCAGAGTCCAAACCTTACTTTAGGAATCGTTCTAGATTTTTTTTAAAGATTCTTCCTGTTTTTTACAGTCATTCTTCCTAACATTGTCCAGAATATCCTAATGGCTTATTTTTTCAGGAATCCCTTATTTGTTATTGAGGATTTCCATGAAGTCTACCGATAACTTCGCAATGAGTTCATCCTGAAATTCCTTCCAGGTTTTTTAGTAAAAAAAAAACAAGAATTATTTCTGAATGCTTTGAAGAATGCCTGAAGAAACTCGTCCGTTACATTGATTCATCAGAAAATTTCTCCTGAAATTGTCAGTTTATTTTCTTACATATTTTTTTCCAGTTGTTCCTTTTGGGTTTTCTTCGGGTATTTGTCTAGCGATTTCTCCAGATTTATTTTTCCTAGAATTCATTCAGGAAGTAGTCCAAGAATTTCTCTTCAAGAAATCCCGGATAAAGTTTTTATTAGACACCCTGGATACAAGCGTAGGAGAAATCTCTTAGTACTGCCTGGAGAAATTTCCGAAGGAATTCTTGCAGGAATCCAAAGGGTAATTTTCAGGGGAATCCCTTAAAAACTTCAGAAGGAATCTATGGATGACTCCTGGTGGAATTCTTGGAGGATTTTCTATAAGGATTCTTAGGGCAAATACTGCAGGACATATGGATGACGACGTGTATATTTTGGGTATCGCTGGCAAGGATGGAAAAAAAGTCAACTCTAGCGACAAACAACACAGAATTTCAGCGGTCTAAGAGGGCCGTTTGTCTTGCGGAAGCATGATCTCAACACTTCACTCGTCTAATGCATCACAAATATATGAATGATCCGATGTACTGGTTGTCGCGGTACAAACAGTTTGTCTGACATTGTAACAACTCACGATTAACTTGAATCAGAACATATTTCGACCATTATTTTCAGCCCATTTCATGACCGATTGATTATGGAATCACAGTTAGATTACCACAAGGCAAATCACGGAATAAAAGCTTAACAATCTTCAAGAAAAATAAAACTTTGGCTCACGAACAATTCATCGCTCTCACACAGGTCAAACCAAGGTATCTAGAAGGGAGGTAGCCCAATGTGTCAGATTTCCCATTCCGCCATTTTGAAATGCCAAGTGACAGCTGGCGAGTTTGTTTTGGTTGTTTGGATATCAGATGCATGACGTGACAAAGTAGGTATAGAATGTTTCTTTTACTCCCACATCTGTGTGGTATACGCGGCAAAGTATCTGAATTTACTTTACTGTGTAATGCACTGATAGTAGAATGACTTAACTTACGAGATCAAGTTACAAGAATACAACCGTCATCGTCAAACGGCGACACCGTGGCGCATCCTCTCTTTCATCTATAGACTATCGGTGGTGGGTGGCTCTCACCCGCTGCACTATTCGAAATTTCCACATTTACATGCATTACATGCAATTGTAAACCAGTTTTTCAAATAATCGGCTTTTCTTCGACTCAAAACAGCGGAATACTAATTAAAGACGGAAATTTGATTCGAGACAAAATGCTGGAGAAAATTTTCACTTCACTGTGTTTATGTTTGTTGGAATAAACATTCCCTAACAACCCCATAGAAACGGTTCAGTACACAAACCCGCCAGCTAGCCAACTCGCCAGCTGTTACTTCCGCCTTCCCCGCAGCTAACCACACCGCGCACCCACTGACTGCTAAGATCGGTAAACCTGTCATTATAATAATCTTGGGTCAAACGATGCAATATTCACGGAGCGCAGTTTGTTGTGATAGCTTAGCGACAAAGGGTTTATCGTTGTTGCTATGCTCGCATGACAAAGAACAACTGCGATGCTTTTTGAATTTTATCATGATCACTAGATTTCCATCCTTGATCGCTGGAGATTTATTCGACATTTTTTTTAAATACCTGGACGAGGCTTAGAAGGAATCCTGAAAACATCATTGGAAAAATTTGGGGAAGCTATTACTGTAGGAACTCCTGGAAGAATCTCTAGAAAAAATCATAATTGATTGCTTGAAATGAAATTTGGGGAAATCTCTACCAACTTCTTGAATAAATTTCTAGAATCCTTCGAAAAAATGGAGGAATCTCTGGATAAATTGCCAAGAGAATCACCTTTTTCGGACCTTTTTGGTCAGTTTCATCCATGCTTTCTTCAATACCAGCTCGTTGATCACTGAACCGATTGTTCTGAAGTTTTGCACATGTAAACAATATACTCCAATCTAGTTATACTCAGATGTTCATCAGTTTTTACCCACGGACACGGATAATTTTTTTTTTTTCGAATACAGGCCTTACGGTGTAGCCAGGAATGGTAAACTGTCGTCGCTCATCGAGGATTGAGGACCGAGATTTTGAAGTTGTTTGAAGAGTATTTCATTGGTCTGCTTGCTTGCAGTACCTACGGAAACACCATGTTTTGGACCCAACACCATCGGGTATTTGAGGAGTTTTTTTTCCCAACGGTTTGCCGTGCAGTAGATGTTGAAGGATATCACCACCCAGCATCGGCCGGTTGCCCCTGTCTGATTCTGCCCCAACCTTTCCTGTTTCGAACCGCTTATTTGTTTCGAGGTAACCTCTGTTTTTGTAATGACTTCGGACCGGCCGATTGTCGCACCACATTCGTGTACGATTTCGCATTTTGGTTAGCTAGGAATCTTTGGACCAACAACTTTTTGTTTTATACCCAGACAACCAAAATGTACGTATAACGAAATCACCTGGAGGCTTTGTATGTGCAACATTTCACTTATAAGATGTCGCGAAAAGGCCTTCTACGTACAAAAGTGGAGGCGATATGCGTGCATATATTATGTGATGAATGATAACATACAATGCGAGTGTATAAATATTCCACCGAACTAACCTGTGATCTTATGCGACTTTACTTATGATAACAAATGTCAATTTGACAGCTGCTTCGAATTGATTCGACTTACTTTCTACGAGTGTACGGGACCCACATCTGTTCATATATTCAGAGTACTTCGCCATAGTTCGTAGAAATGAACCACGAGCTCGCTAGGCTTTACGGCGAACTCAGTATCCAGAAGGTGGCGAAAGCCGGAAGGGTGCGCTGGGCAGGGCATGTTGCAATACTACCGGACAACAATCCTGCAAAGGTTGTGTTCGCGTCGAATCCGGTTGGCACAAGAAGGCGGGGAGCACAGTGAACGAGGTGGCTTGATCAGGTGCAACAAGATCTGGAGAGCGTGGGCCAAAATCGAAGTTGTAGGGACACAGCCATGGACCGAGTAAATTGGCGTAACATCGTTAACGAGGTTTTATCAAATTAATTGATATAACACCAACTAAATAAAAATGAATAACGATGATGATAACGGTGAATGAAAAACCGTGCAAATATCATCCCTTAGGATTTGAGGACTTATGTCATCACGATTACATTGTTTTAAAATTTACTCCAGATTTTGTCTTTCTATAGAAGAATGACTGGTAAGCACCGATTTCATGGAATTTTATTCTGATAATAACGATCTGAGGAGTACCTTCACTATAACGCTCTGGTTGGTGTCTGACTCGTAGTAGGATATGAAGGCGAGAACTGGAATGTATGTTATCCACCGACTACAGTATCTACCGTGAAAGTTTATCATCGCTTAACGAGGTGATTTCACGGAAAGCGAATTTTAGGATTCCCACTGCTGGGCGGTTGGGTTGCTGGAGCAGTCAAAGTTTGCGATTGGTCCCCCGACTGATGAAAACCATTTGTCGTGTCTACCCCGTTTTTATGACAAGTGCCAGGTGTTTTCCGACACCATACTCTGAGGGAGAAGAGGCGAAAAGCGAACAATCATGGCAGGAATTAATAAGTGTCATTTGTCAAAACTGCTGAAAGCAAGCTTACGGTACGGTTCGGTCGTTTTGCGTAATCATGCGTGTCATTGTCATAATCGTCGTCAAATGAGCATGGGAGTCTCAAATGATGAGCAAACAAACAGTTTTGGTTCGATGTGGAGCTCTAATAGTGGAAAATAGTTTCAAATGGAGTCCCCTAATGGTCCTCTCAGTGTTTACCTGGTTCGTACATCATTTATCCTGAATCCGCATAGTGCTACTTAGTCATTTGGATGGATGAATGTCCAACATTGCTGATTCCATAGGTGATGTCAGGATTACTGCAAAAGGAGGTGAGTTCTTGTCTTCTTGTCTTCTTGTCAGAATTTCTGAGCATTTTTCAAGATTATGTTCTGGATAAGCACCTGAAAGATAGCTCAAAATAATTTCTGTATTAGTAGAAAACATCAATCAAGAGACTTCAAAAGAGCATTCTTCAGAAAACTTCTGAAAGAATCATTAATAAATAGAAATGAACTTTTAGAGGAGAGTTTGCAGAGTGAACTTTTAGTTTATTTGAATAATTTATAAGAAATTGCTTATAACAGTTCTCGCCCATCCTTGCGCTGCTTGTATTTCTACTCGATTTTCGCAGCTACGCAGAACAGAATAGCTAATCGGCAATCAAGCTAAACCATATGCAAATATTACTGTACGCAATCTGCATAGCTTCAGAGCAACTGGACACAGAGTATTGCCAGGAAGGCTTTTCTCGTCCATCTAATCACAATGCAACGGTCGCTACCAGCGTGATTCGGTTATACACAACCCCGTCTGCGTATTTAGGTAGCCAGTGCATTGAGTTGTCACTGTGAAACCATAAATTTCATAATTGCAGTCCACATATGCCTAGCACTACGTCATCACATTCACATTTGTTAGCAAGTTTGGCCGCACCGCAAATTTACAAAAGGCGGTCTTGTTTAGATGCTAAAAGATTTATGTTTAGTCATCATCATGATTCGTTCGTAGGCAGAATTGAAAAAGGGAAGCTGATTCGCTTCTGCCTGGATCAGAATGTCTTAATTAAAATTCGATGAGCATCGCCACCGTTCGGAGTTAAATAATCTAGCATCAGACGAAAAACTTTGACTCCGTCCCAATAATCAATATCATGAAAATGTAAATTAACTTCAACCCATCTGGCTTATCAGTCAGACCGGCATCGTTCGATCGAAAACAGAAAAGTTTTGCTCCAGCCAGGCAGGTCCTTGTCCGGAAAACTTTTAAACGGATTACATAACCTCACTTTGACCTCGACGCCACCGTTGACTTTGCTCGTCTGGAGAACGTCATCCTGTTTGGGGCCAATAATTAATCCCCTTACTGGGTTGGATCTGTGGGCTCCACATCAATCGAACCCACAATGCCCTCCCTCTGTTGGTCTCCATCCTGGAAGCATCATTATTAATTTATGAAGCAACAAATGGTCTCACTTTCAATCTAAATAAACAACATTCTTAGCCCAAGCGATACGACCTGATAGGTCATCGTAAAGGTAGGAATATTCCAGAAGTTTTCGCATGTGTGTTGCAGCTGGGTTCATCAAACGGGGAGTGGTTCTTAAACAGTCGGTTTAGAGTAAATTCTATAATGTTTTATGCTATCAAACTGAAGATATTTTTTACATTCTTTTATATTCTTTCTGATTCAAATCCCACTATTTTATGCAGACCCTTTGCATAACCATATTCATCCATCCCATGTATACACAAGCACATAGAGTAGGTCTACATGAACTTTTGGGATTTGAACCGAAGCATGTAATCATCTGAATTCTTTACTCACTAAGTGGCACGGTAGCTTAGTTGGTAAAGCACTTGTCTAGCATACAAGAGTCGTGGTTTCGAATCTCACCTGAGCGCGTGATTTTTTTTTGAAAATTTCTTTAATAATTTATCCATCTTTACCCCGCGAAATTAATTAATTAACAAAAAATGAAAGTCAATCATGACGATGACACATTTCACTTAACAATTCGCAAAAGACATTAAGAATCCCTGTATAAAGTACCTAATACCGGTCGTCAAGATCAAACTAATGTTGAATGTGTTTTCAAAGTTTCCCAACGGAAGAGCACATCAAGGCACATATGTACACACCCTTATATTCTTCGCACGCAATAACATCCGAACCCATTGATGGTGTTTTCCACAAAACAAACCCACGGCAACCGACAATCGGTCGACTGTGAAAAGGGTTGTCGGTTTCTTTTGATTGAAGAAGGCGGATCCGGAAGCCACACGATACAATGCGCCAACGGCGATTAAATGTTCGTTCAGCTTTCGTCAAACAAGTTGTATATGTTGTATGCTTATTGATTAGGTTATCGATCTGGAAAGGTGAACTTATCAAACACCTGGAAAGGTGAACTTATGAAACACTTGCAATCATCATTCATAGGCGTATAAAACATCAACTGTTTTCATCATTTGAAACTAAAGTTTTTGAAACTTTAGGTGTTTCTGTTGAAACACAGTTTGGTAAATATACTTTCATAGCTGCCTATTTGTCTTTTCAATTCTCTGGACAGCAAGTTAATTTGCTTCAAACTGACTTGCGAAAATTGACTCGCAATAAGTCAAAATTTTTTGTCATTGGTGTCTTTAATGCCAAACATCGGTCATGGAATAATTCTCAAAGTAATTCCAACGGCAGAATTTTATTTGATGAGTGCTCTTCAGGATATTTCTCAATTCAATACCCTGATAGCCCTACATGTTTTTCCTCTTCTAGAAATCCATCTACGATTGACTTGGTCTTAACCGACTCTAGTCATCTTTGTAGCCAATTAGTTACTCATGCTGATTTTGATTCTGATCATGTCCCTGTTACATTTCAAATATCGCATGAAGCGATTCTCAATCCTATCAGCTCCACTTTCAATTATTTACGAGCCGACTGGAATATATATAAAACGTATGTTGACTCTAATCTCGATGTTAACATTTCTTTAGAAACTAAACTTGATATTGACAATGCTCTTGAAACTTTAACAAATTCCATTGTTGAAGCCAGAAGCATTGCAATTCCAAAATGTGAAGTAAAATTTGAATCCGTGATTATAGACGATGATCTTAAACTCTTGATCCGTCTTAAAAACGTGAGGAGAAGGCAATTTCAACGCACTCGCGATCCTGCTATGAAAATTATATGGCAGAATTTGCAGAGAGAAATCAAAAAGCGTTTTGCTCAATTAAGAAACAAAAATTTTGAAAATAAAATTTCTCAATTGGACCCTGGCTCTAAGCCCTTTTGGAAATTATCGAAAATCTTGAAAAAACCTCAGAAGCCTATACCGGCATTGAAAGAGAAAAACAAATTATTGCTAACAAATTGCGAAAAAGCTCAAAAACTTGCTATGCAGTTTGAAAGTGCGCACAATTTTAATTTAGAACTTACTAGTCCAATTGAAAATGAAGTTACTCAGGACTTCGAAAATATTCTCAATCAAGAGAACGTTTTAGAAAATGCCTGGGAGACTGATTTGGAAGAAGTTAGAACTATTATTAAAAAATTGAAAAATATGAAAGCTCCTGGCGATGATGGAATTTTCTACATCCTCATCAAGAAACTTCCAGAAAGTAGCTTATCATTTCTAGTTGATATATTTAACAAATGTTTTCAATTAGCATATTTTCCTGACAAATGGAAAAATGCTAAGGTTGTTCCAATTTTAAAACCAGACAAAAATCCTGCAGAAGCTTCTAGCTATCGTCCAATCAGTTTGCTTTCCTCCATCAGTAAACTTTTTGAAAAGGTTATTTTGAACAGAATGATGGCCCACATCAACGAAAATTCAATTTTAGCCAATGAACAGTTCGGATTCCGCCATGGACATTCGACCAATCATCAACTTTTACGTGTAACAAATTTGATCCGTTCCAACAAATCTGAAGGCTATTCTACTGGTCTTGCTCTTCTAGACATAGAAAAAGCATTCGACAGTGTTTGGCATGAAGGTTTGATTGTAAAATTAAAAAACTTTAAATTTTCCAACATACATTGTTAGAATAAATCAAAGTTATCTGTCAAATCGTACACTTCAGGTTAATTATCAGAACTCCAGATCTGAAAGACTTCCTGTAAGAGCTGGTGTTCCTCAAGGCAGCATTTTGGGACCAATATTATATAATATTTTCACATCTGACTTACCTGAGTTACCTCAGGGATGTCAAAAATCTTTGTTTGCGGATAACACAGGCCTCTCCGCCAAAGGACGAAGCCTGCGTGTCATCTGTAGTCGATTGCAAAAAAGTTTGGATATTTTTTCTTCATACTTGCAAAAATGGGAGATTTCTCCTAATGCTTCCAAAAGTCAACTAATAATATTCCCACATAAGCCAAAAGCTCTTAATTTAAAACCTTCAAGTAGACATGTTGTCACGATGAGAGGGATTCCAATAAATTGGTCAGATGAAGTTAAGTATCTAGGGCTCATGCTTGATAAGAATTTAACTTTCAAAAATCGCATTGAGGGCATTCAAGCCAAATCTAATAAATATGTAAAATGTCTTTATCCCCTTATTAATAGAAAATCAAAACTTTGTCTTAAGAACAAGCTTTTGATATTCAAACAAATTTTCAGGTCAGCCATGTTGTATGCTGTACCAATATGGACTAGCTGTTGTAATACCAGGAAGAAAGCTCTGCAGGGAATTCAAAATAAAATTTTGAAAATGATTCTGAGGCTTCCTCCCTGGTATAGTACCAATGAGTTACATAGGATATCCAATGTTGAAACATTGGAACAAATGTCAAATAAAATAATCAATAATTTCAGGCAAAAATCGTTACAATCTTCTATTGCCACGATAAATGCGTTATATGTTTAGGTTAAGTTAGGTTAAGTGTATTTAAAGCGTTTTTTTTCTCTTATAAGTAGGTGAAATCAACACACCTGTAAAAAATCTGAACTGCTACGGCAAATGAAATGTTATATGTTGTTAACAAAATGTTAATAAAATCTTAAATTTGTGTTACCAAATTAGGATGATAGTGTTGTCTAATAACACAGAACACCTAGATATAAGAAATGAATGTAATGTTTGGAATGATACTAATAAAGAAATTAAAAAAAAAAATTAAAAAAAAAAAAAAGACGTTTCAAGTGATTTGTCAGATTTTTTCACATCAAATGATTCTTCTTCTCATCCACCAATAGAAATTCATAAATATTACTTAATTCGATACATTTGACTTTGATTTTTGACCATTTACCATATTTGGATGGGTGGTCGGAAATTGCAACAATTTCTGTGCAGACAGAACGAACCAAGTGTCAAAAAGCAATAAACTGATACTTGTTTTAATTATGAATCGTGGTTTACGGCCAACCAGCCGAGTGGAAGTTTAACAACTACCGAAAAGCTAAACATTACATATAATTTGCAATTGGATTAGATGGACAAATTGATGTGAAGATTTGCGAAAAAGTTACACGTCTTCTCAGTGAGAATCGAACTCACGACTCCCCGATCTCTAGTTGGGGCGCGTTAACCACTACGCCATGAGAGGACTCATGAACGCAGAAGTTAACCTGAATTCGATTTCAGCTCAATAATCACGTGGTCCTCTTTCGCAAAGTGCACCTCTTTCGGAAGAATTAGATGCCCATCCAAACACAACGCTTTCTATATATATCCAATGCCTAGCCCGAGAGCGCATTGTTTTTTTAGATATAGGAATAGCACACTACACTAGCCAGCAACTGCGCTGGCTGAGGTTTCTATTGTGTGGGCTTCCAATACTTCCGAAAGAGGTGCACTTTGCGAAAGAGGACCACGTGATTATTGAGCTGAAATCGAATTCAGGTTAACTTCTGCGTTCATGAGTCCTCTCATGGCGTAGTGGTTAACGCGCCCCAACTAGAGATCGGGGAGTCGTGAGTTCGATTCTCACTGAGAAGACGTGTAACTTTTTCGCAAATCTTCACATCAATTTGTCCATCTAATCCAATTGCAAATTATATGTAATGTTTAGCTTTTCGGTAGTTGTTAATAAACTGATAGATTATTGCATTTTTGAGTCGATTTCAGAGTCCGATAGAAATTTTTGGTAGTTCTATGGTGTCTGTATGAAATGTCTCAGAACTCGCTAATCGAACCAGTATATTTTGGCGAGTACTCAAAATTTTCACTTGGTCCACTCTAACTGAACGTATATTTGAAAATTTCTGGTCTTCAATGCCCTGACTCAACAAAACTTTGATTTTCAAGCTATCGTAATGCCATTGATTTCGGGATTGAAGATATGGATTATTGAAGAATGATCGATACTGATGTCGAAGGTGTTTGATAATCTGTTGATCTTAGAGATATGCATCCAGTTTGACCATGTAAGCATTAAATGATTGTTATTTTCCTTAAACTGTTCATTCAGAGTGAACCATATCACTGAACGAAGGTCTTTAGTTCAGTCAGAGTGGACCAGGTGCACATAGTCCATCAAAAAAGCTTTCTATAATAGGTTTGAATTATGTTTTTTCCATGATTACCGCTTCACATTATATTGTTTGAAAGTAACATAGAGATGTGTAGAAATATTGAACCAAATTTTAAGTGTTAGACTTTAAGCCCATTTTTCTCAGAATATGAAAAACGTGACTTGGTCCACTCTGACTTAATATGACTTTCTTATTTTGTTGAAGTATCCTATGGATTTTTCAAAGTCGCTATAACACTTATGAATGGAACTATGGTAAAAACTTAAGTCATAGTTTTAAAGCAATTTGCTTCAAACATTACATATAAATTCTAGAACAAGAGCAACGATTAAACATCATTGAAGGTATTGTATATCATGCTAAAAGTTTATTACTGAAAATTATTACCTGAAGTTTATGTGCAGTTTCAAATTTGCTACCTCAGCATAGGCTTATAAAAACGGCTAATGTTGAAATGGAACGCATTAAAACTTTGCAAATAGGCAAATAAAATATGTGTTTCTTACTCAATTGGTCTTTTTATGAAAATAGTCACTTGTTTATTCTCTTTTCAATTATGCTTCCCTATTATATCAAATAAGGCTTGATAGTGAGGAAAAATGTTATTGTTTTCCATTGAAATTTAGTGGTTTACATCAAATTCTACGTACATTTCGGGAATCCCGGGATTCCCGGGATGTCAGAGCTAAAATCCCGGGAAACGGGAAATCCCGAAATTCATCATATCCCGGGATTTTTCGTCCCGGGATGTCCCGGGATGAACACTCTAATCGACACCAGTCACACCACTATACACTGAGAAAAATCTACACGCCAAGGTCGTGTGTTTTACTTATAGATTTGCGCAATGAGGAAAACCACATGACTTGAATGTGGTAGCCATTGGATTTCGTCATTGACTTCACGGTATAATAACATGTGTATCAACATTAGGTTGTCATGAGAAACAAACATAAATGTCTAAATATCAAATCATGAAAACCAACTGATTTGCTTATTGAATTCGAAATGTAGTGGCTTTAGATAGTCATGTGTGATAGAACATGAATGTCATGAGACTGAAAGAAGAAATTTGATAGAAGAAATCTTTTTCCCCAAAATATAGATTCGAGGCTCCTTTGCTTCTCGCAAGCTCACTTGAATGTTTTTTTTTTTTTTTTGGGAAGCCTGGGATTGGCATATTTCATTTTATTCGAAGATGAAAGCTAGGAAAATCTGTTAGTGGAATCCGATTTGTTTCTAACACCAGACATTATATCCAACGCTGGAATTAATGCATATTATTTATAGAAAATTAGAATGAACTCCTCATATTCACTCGGACATCTTCACTAATAGAAAGAAAAACGAATCCGCAAATTTTTCTCTAACACTTTCAGCTTCAGAATTTGCCTCTTCTCTTTGGAACATCATGATGACTGTGGTTCGACACGAGGTCCATCCGCAATTTAGTTCAATATGGGTTGATCACTAATAATTTAGAAATTTGGAACACGTTGACGCATACGAATTTGTAATGGAAAGCTTTAGGAAATTATGTGGAAAACTATGGAATTCATGTTGTCGGTTGATGAATCAGTCCATGAAGCAAAACTAAAGAATTGAATTTGTAATACACACGAAGTTTGTAAGAAAATCACAACAAATCGACATAGACGTTCATGAATCGATCCACAATTTTAAACACACGGATCAAGCGTGTGGATTTTTTTCAGTGTTTGATACAAGTTTCTTCCCGCCCCCCTGTGTGACTTACTTCGCCAGGCACTTATTTTCACTATGGAAAACCTTTGTACTTCTTCAGTAAAGAATTTCATTCCAATCACACGCCGTCAAAAGTTCTATGAATCACGAAATTTGATGAAATTTCCTCAACGACCGCGTAAAATTGAGAATTTAAACAAAGTTCAATCCGTCGTACCGTAATCTGGGGGCAAATTGATCATTATTTCACAACTTTTTGTAATGTTATCCTTCGGGATTCAAATATTGTGAAATTTATTTCGGTAAAATCAGTACTTCATTGATCTGTATCAGTTTATGTAATCGATTTTTTATGAAATTAAGTTTAACATATTATAACATTACTTTTAATATCAAAAATTGAAAATGACACATTGGGGCGAAATTGATCACTATATAATAAAGCATATTTTAGAATGTAAAATTGCTCTATCTACTAAATTTAGGTCTCCTGAATCCGAAAATGATGTCAAAACAACTCGTATATATCATAATTTTATTGCAAAATTAAACTTTGTCAATTTGCATAATACGCCTAAATGTATGCAATTTTCCTTGAAATGAGCACGTTATTCAACAATAAACGGTTTTATGAGCAAAAACTAGTCTTGTAATTCTGTACAATTTGAAAAATGAATTCAGCAGATCACACTGAAGCTTACACAACATTTTTAACACTCAAAGTTTGCATGCAGACCTAGCACCAGCAGATTGTTTAGTACCGACATTTCCAACAGTATTGCTAACACCTTCAAAAACTGTGAATATTTCTATGCAAAACTGGCCATAACAAAAATAAAAAAGTTTAAAATCATCATTAGACATCTATAAACAAGAAAACATTGAATATATGCGATGCCAACGACGTATTAAGCATCCTTGGAAGGAAATGGTATTTGCTACCGACTTGATCAAATTTGCCCCCGGATTATGGTACTAAAAATAAGAGCTTATGCATATCAATGTGTGCTCGACGTAAAAATACGTTTCCTTTGATTGTGTTGTTTTCGCTGCACTGTAAGCAAATGCCATAATTGAAGGGTCAAAAGAAATTGTGTTCATATGTTTGAGCTGAATTTTGATGACGAACAATGAATTTTAGAGGAAATTACTATACTCCATCTTGCTGAAGGAATGGAGGGAGATGCCCGTGGATATATACATTCTAGTGAAATATTTTATTATAGTGTTGATATGTTGTGTTTTGACCACTCAATATATCACAGTAAGCCGTAAGTTGTGAGACGATCTGGAAACTGATTGCGACAGAGCTGAAAACGATACGACGGATTGAGAATACGGCAAGATGCATTTTCTTTGCATTATTTCCAAAAAGAGATCGAGGGTTATCAAAATCTTATTGTACTGTGCTCAAGCCATTTTGAGAAAGAATTGTAATACTGGGAAAATTGCAGTTCTCACTGATCAATACTTAATACGATAGATACTAGCACATCACCCTAAGTCGAAAGTGTCAGAAACCACTTATTGACTAAACTACTTTCATCACTCATCGCCTGATGAAACGTTCTCTGAAAGCGAAAAATCACCACCATCACTAAATGTGAGCCATTACTGTCTGTCACGTTTTGCTCCCCGTTGCGGTACTCCTACGTTACCGGTGCCGCGTCGATTTTTCCTGTAAAACTCCAACCATAAATTAAGCTTACCTCTCTAACCCATTATTTGTACACATGTACCAACAAACCCAGTCATAATTTCAGTCAACTGGCTTTTCGACATTTTCCCACCTCCTCCTTTTGGGCACGTTTTAATTACTATCATTGTTGTGCGGTGTGGCTCTCTGTTCGTGTCCACCCCCGCCCCCCTCAAACATTCAGTAGGGTGGTAGTTTGTCAGCAGGGAAAGTGTGTGCCACTTGTACAGCCAGTTCTTCCCCCGCCGGGAACACGTTGGTATCACCTTCTGGTCGCCTATTAAATTAAAGCGTATTTGAATAATTTTCACATTAATTTTAATTTCATTAGAGCGTGACTCGAATCTTGTACCTATAGTTTATGTGTATCTTTCCCTTGTGATATGGTACGAAGCGAATAGGGTGCGCTGTTGCTGCGCCAGCAGAAAGGTAAGCGAACGGTTTTCCCTTGTAAGCGGTTTGTAAGGACTGCCTTTTCCGATTCTGGGCTAAAAGTTTTCCTCGTGGACATTCCTGAACACATTCGGGTTCTATTTTATGGGCAGCTGGCTCATCTACAAAAGGGGGAATCATTTGCGCAACCTAGAAATGGAAGGGGCTTGTACAGGATGGGTCATTCAAAAGTTTTGCATCTTAAGAGGGCTAACGCAAGGGGGTGGGATTTGTTTTATGGTCGCCGGAAGGATATCCGTTCATCGTTGTTTGAAGTGGAAGGGTGTGAACGAAACACTTGTTACGCTAATTAAGGGTCGACTCAAAAACGAAGAGAATTTTGTTGGAAAACAATGCGAAACAATATGCTAAGCATGTCGAGGGTTTTCCGGCTGTGCTTTGTACGGAATCTTTATTTGAAATCGAAACGATGAAGCGCAATTGGTATGTTTTTATACTTTTAGAAAGAAATTCGAAAGCGTTCAAATAATATAACTTATTTCACATGTTCTTCATTAGTACTTTACCAGGATCAGTGCGCATAATACCTTCGTGCTGTGCGTACATAAATTCTTTCTGCTCTCGGAAGTTTCTAATACTACTGAAAGCAATCAAACAGTACTTCTCAGTGCTACAAAAACAGTACTTTCAGTACATTCTTTTCTATTATTGATTCCTTTACGATCCTTGTTTGGACTAGTGTCTTCGATTTTCCAATGGACCATTTAGCGAAAGCTGCCCAGGTAATCCTTCTTGGACACCGTTTTGGGTAAAAAAAAAACTCTTAGATGGTCGCGTCATCATTCGTTTATTCACTAAACATGGTTGCAAACACGAACAAAAGGAAGAGTTGATTTCTGAATTCACAACTTCCTTCCAAAAAAGTAGAGTTTAAAACTGTCACTAAACGTGGCAAGTATGGAAGAAACAACGTTTCTTTAAAACGCGTGCTTTCTACCAAGGGTGAAATGATTAATATTGATAATTTCATCGAAATGAGCAATCAGTTTGATGCTTTAGACAAATTTTCCGAACATCAAATCGAAGCAGTCTCTAACCCAGGCTCTTTGGTTCAAGTGCACAGAAAAAAAAATCCGTTCTCGTATCCGTGAACAGCAGTCGTGAACTCGTTAACAAGAAATACACCGTGAATTAGATCATGTTTACGTGAACGCGTTGCCTAGTTCCGAGCAGTGTTGTGAAAAACTCAATTTCTCACAACTCACGCTTGAGATTTTTCATGCGTGAGTTGTCAATCAAGTAAATCAGCAGTCAAAAAATCATGGATGAGTTGGCTCACCTTTTAAACTCATTGTCTCGTATTTCCACAGTTTACTCACACACGGCAATAATTTCTTGTTAGTCTAGTAAAATTATGTTAATCCTTTCTAACGTTAACAACAACATTCGGGTTTCACGAGTTTATGCCGAGTTTTGCGACTGAATCATTTTTTACGGTTTGAGTTGATTGAGTTGATTTTGCGTCAAAATCTCAAGCGTGAGATTTGCGAAGCAGATCTCTAATGAGTTTGCTCTCACGGGAGAGCGTATTGATTGAGATTTTGAGTGTGAGTCTATCAACACTGGTTCCGAGAACGTTCATGTGAACATTATGATTGTTCATGGTGTATTTTTGACAGTTCACGTTGTCGGGAACTCATTTTTGAGCGTGTGAAGAAGCAAAGAGTGCCGCCTATCGTGGTCAGTTGTTCCAAATTTGGGGGATTTAGGCAGGAGATCATGAACTCCATTAGAAGGTGTTCGGGCTCACCGCAACGACATCTCCCATTCGATGAATGCTAGGCGCACTTTCCTCAAAATCTCAAAGAAAGGAGATTGTCGCCTTTAGCCGGAAACTCTTCAAGATCGCGAACTTCTTCTTCAACATCTTAAAGAGGAGAAGCAAAAATGTTTTACTTATGACGACAAAACTGAACCTTTGGTCAAAATCGTCTTGAAAGGTCTCTCAAGTAACTATAAATCACCTTAAATGCTCAAAAATGGGATAAATGATTTTTTTTTTCAATCCAAGTACCGTTTTGACTCATATTCCGAACACTTAAGGTCAAAAGTGACTTCAATTGCATCTGATTGGCATGAATTGGCTGATATATGTGTAAATTTTATTTTTCACAAAGTCTTACTGTTAGCTATTGGGTGTACCAATAATAAAGTTAATTCAATTCGTTTTAGTATTGTTTTAACATAAAAGTATGGAACAACATTTTGATTTAAATGCCGAACACTGTGTTCGTTCTGTCTCATATTCTGAACACCTTGATTCAAATTCCGAACAGCACGAGTAAATCGTATTCATATGAACAATTTCGCAAATAAATTTATCTGTGCTTGTTCTACTGACCTCAAACTTAAGAATTATCACTACTCCCGCGGTATAAAATATATTGGAGACGTTAAAATTAAATTGCAATTGACTGCCACTTCCTTGTTATCTGGTGACATATTTCAGTGAAACATTTCAACCAAATCGCCATACAAAAACCGAGTGTTCGGAATATGAGTCTGTTCGGAATTTGAGACAAAACGGCAATCATTATGAAAAAGAATAACCAATCTAACATTCTTCGGAAAGGGCTTCCTCAAGAATATTATTTAGTTCACTTAAACAAAAGTGATGTAAGTTATATGAAAGCTTAAGAAAAAGCGAGACTTAGGTTCGATGTCCGTGGAACATTTCCAAAAACCTGTAGGAAATTTCATGAACCCTACTCAGTGCCAAAAATGGGGTTATGGTACAAAACATTGCCGCATGGATACTAAATGCTTGATTTGCGCAGGTTCCTCTCATCACGTTTGTCCTGTGGAGGCAGATACTAAAAGTTTGTATGCACAAATGGCGAGGGCAACCATAAGTCTAACTTTTAGGATTTCCATTCGCGAGTCATCGAGGCTCGTGCCAGTCAAATGAACGGGAATGTCCGTTACAGTAACTGTAACGGTCGTCTCCGGAAGATTATAATCATACTCATTCACAAACTTCTTTTATTCCGTCGGGTAGCCGTTCGAATCATTCAATTTTGAATGGATCAACCCAAGCAAAATCCTATGCCGATATCGTAGCTAGTAATTTAAGGCGAAGTAAGCTGTCATAGGAATTTACACTGATCATTGATGATTTTGGCTCATACACTCCCGTGCAAAAGTTTGGGTTCACCCCCTAAAAAACATACAAAAGTGTTCTGTCCATATAAGCCGCATTATAATGGCAAAGAGTTATTCTTACTTCGTATGTATTTTTCCAAAAACATTTTTTAAATTTTATATACTAAATTTTTACTTAAAGTTGTTACATTTTCCAAAAAACGCACTGAAAACTCATATCTAATTTCCTTAACATTGGATCGACCAAAATTTTAAATCAAAGTGTCATTAGATTCGTAATCTTATATTCTTTGAAGAGACCCCACGAAATTTTGGCGGAAAATTCTGGAAAGTATTCAAAATCAATGAAACAGTCAGTCAAGTCATCGTGCAAAAGTTTGGGTTCACCCCTCAGTGTGAAAAAAATCGTGCAAAAGTTTGGGTTCACCTGAGCCGCACGCACATCATTTTTGTCAATATCTCTGCCATTTTTCAACCGATTTTAATAGTTTAAAGCTTTTTCGCAAATAATGGCGCGTATGTGATTGGTTTGAGATTTCACACTTAAATCAGGTGTACCCAAACTTTTGCACGATACACCATACTGAGGGGTGAACCCAAACTTTTGTACGATGACTTTACTGGCTGTTTCATTGATTTTGAATACTTTCCAGAATTTTCCGCCAAAATTTCGTGGGGTCTCTTCAAAGAATATAAGATCACGATTCTAATGACACTTTGATTTAAAATTTTGGTCGATTCAATGCTGAGGAAATTAGATATGATTTTTCAGTGCATTTTTTTGAAAAATGTCACAACTTTCAGTAAAAATTTAATATACAAAGTTCAATGAATATTTTTGGAAAAATACATACAAAGTAAGAATAACTCTTTGCCTTTCGAAAGCGGCTTACAGAGATTCAATTGGACGTGTAATCACAGAGATATGGACTGAACACTTTTGCATGTTTTTAAGGGGGTGAACCCAAACTTATGCACGGGAGTGTACGTCTGACGATTGTGATTTAATCAACAGCAGCCGGTTGTGCACCGAAATAGCTGAAAAGGTATAATCATTAGTGTGGGAAAAAATTTAGATTCTCGCTTCAGTCCACTTTTTGGATTACATTTAGGTCCCATAACAACTGTGCAAAATTTCAGCTCGATCGGAGAAACTATATTTTAGCGCCCGCCGTTCAAAGTTTGTATGGGATTTATTATGGGAAAACTTACTTTTGCAAAGAAAAATCGCCAGAGGTCGCCCATTGACCTCTATAGAAAATCCTGAACACAGACCTCGATAGGTATTTTTACGATGAAGAATATTGCTTAAGACCAAGAAACAATCCAACACTTAAAAAAAAAGGTATTCAATGAAAACCTATTGGCAATGCGACTTTGATTAACACGTAAATGAATGACAATAATAACAAAATCGGGCAAAATTTCGGAATAGTCTATGCTTAATAACTTTTTTCACAAGTATCGGACTGCTTTGCGGTCTTCGGCAATGTTGTTCATCGTAGAAATACCTATCGAGATCTGGATCATCATATCATATCAGAATGTTTATAGAAGTCAATGGGCGACCTCTGGCGATTTTTCTTTGCAAAAGTAAGTTTTCCCATAATAAATCCCATACAAACTTTGAACGGCTGGCGCTAAAATATAGTTTCTCCGATCGAGCTGAAATTTTGCATGGTTGTTATGGGACCTAAATGCAATCCAAAAAGTGGATTGGAGCGAGAATCTAAATTTTTCATATAACCCTGGCGTGTCCCAGGCTAATAATCATACTTTCTACATGTAAGCACAAAAAGTGATTCTTTGGTGAACCAATATTAACTATGACGACTGAGTTTTATTTCTTCGGGCTATATATGACGGGCTACCGTTCTAATTGTTTCAAATCAAACGGCTGTCGTCACAGGAAACTTCTTTTCCGCCTCTTCGTCTACCGAAAATTCTAACGGAAAATCATCAGAAAATGCACCTATTTCTAGTGAAAAGTCTGCCTCTGATTTAATTTTTCTAACTGAACAATTGAATCAAATGATTGATGCAATGTGCAAAGCCACCACTATGGCTGAAGCAATCAAGTTGGTGTACAATTTACTAATAAAAAATAATTTAAATATTTTAAATTGGAATGCTCGTTCTTTGAATGGAAAAGAGGACGAGCTTTTTAATTTTCTTACAGCTAATTTATTTATTTATTTCGTCAATCAATAGTAGACTACTTGTTTGCTTAATACTATGTTGTACACTAAGGTCTTTTTTTACACGGTCCCCCGTGCCGTGCAAAAAAATTCCGCGCAAAAAAATACCGTGCTTATCCATTTTAGGTCTACAATAGCCCTATTTAGCACGAGACATGAAAAATGAACTGTCGCACGATATGTATTGGAGTTCAATTTCAATTGTCCCTAATTATAGGTTCCCTCGGGGACATCCGGTGGTCCCGGAAGTAGTCACTGTAGTCAACTATCCATTTTGAGTCTGCAGTTGCCCTATTTACGACAAGACATGAAGAATGAGCCGTCGCATGATATGCTTTGGTGTCAAAATCGGGGCACTGGGCGGCGCCATGAGTGGCCAAATCTGTACAAGACTCATTTTCAACTTATAATAGGGTATTTTATGATAAGCTAGGGAGAAAACAATATTGCGCGACATATTTTGAGTGAATAAATTGTTTGATCCCAATTCGGATCCACTACCGGCACCGATTCCGGGGAAATGGCCATATATTGGTTGTTTCTGGACCAATATTAATACTTGGCGCACCAATCGCTTCAGAATTAGATCTTCTATCTTCATGTGTAGTAAAATTTTGATTTTTTAGCCGAGACCTTTGCTAAAAACACGTCATAATTTTACTGCATAAGACATGCTTCCGGAAATCCGGATTATCACCGGTATCCGGTGGTCATAGTTCATCTCCGTGGATGCACCTCAAAACAAGATTAGTTGACCCGTCCATTATTTCTTAAAGAATTGAAATCGGTCAATTTTTGTCAAAGTTACAGCATTCCAAAGTTGGCCCAATTTTTGCCTGTCCCAGTTATTTTGACAACCCCCTGTATATCAAATATTCAATCATTTGCGATACTTTAAAAATGAGGAGGGTACAAAAAAGGGGGGAGGGCCCCCTGCAAATCTTATTACAACTCTTCATATTGTATTTAAAGTTGAAAACATTATATGGCACATGAATTCCTCTGTCCTGAATATAAAGCACTTTGTCGGTTTATTGATTAGATTAGATTTTTAAATAAAAAATGCAAAAAGTTCAAGTATATTTTAAAAATGACCTGGGGCAGACACGAACATTCTGAAAACGCCATTATTTTTGTTTATTTTTATACTTTCAAGCCCGGGGTGTCCGGTCTCTGTGCATTCATATCGACTTTTTTTTTGCCGAACTGTGTAATTCAATGCCTTGTTGTTTATCCGGCAATCGATTCGACAATCCATTTCGTTCGAAACCCGAAAAAATGTCGATCACGATTGTAATCTTGTGGAAAAAGCAGCCTTCAATTTGAAAGATGCACATTTCTTTATCAGAGTTATGATCCTAACAAACAATAATGAATAAAAATCGATCACTGTTACCGCACATTGATATCACGCGAAATGTGCAAGTCATACGTTCATGTTATCGTGTATTAACAAATCCTTCCGCGAAAATGTGCCTTCGCGGTTTTCTCCCCCACTTGCCATTGAAGCAAGCAAATTTCGAAACGGTATGAACGCGAACGGCAGAACCCACTAACCATTAATCAATGTTCATCCCCTACTCGAGAACCTACACATAACTTTAACGAGGCTTGATGTGCTCGTGCTGATGATGCCGATCGGGTTGGCAGAATCAACTTACCATCATCGCACCATCACACCGTTTGTTAGTTGGCTGTTGTGAAGTTCGACACCGCACACCCGCTGGGAACCACAAAATGCTCCATGGAAATCCTATATGCCATCCCGTATGAATGACTGCGTATAAGTATCCATCCATCCATTCCATTCCAGCAACATAAAGGGAAGATTTAGCGACGTCGAGGGTTGAAAGCGTTCGTAATTCAAATAATAAACAAAGTCAGCTTTAATTAGAGCATCCATTGTTTTCCAGACGATGATGACTGTCGGTTTTCTGAACAAGAGGGGGATGGGCTTGACAGAGTGTAATTTCTTGCTGGAGTATGAACATATTCACGTTCTGAGTTGCCGTTGGAATTGGTTTTGAATTCACGACACTTACGATAGGAAGCTTTGTCACCAGGTAGAATAGCATTAGTCGTAATCGACGCCTCTCAAAAACTATTTTGAATAGCCAGGATAGGTCAAATAAAATCATTTGATACTAGATTACGAGACAATTCATTTACAGCGACAGAAGAATGGCCAGGTTTCTATACAAGATATGCATAGCAGCGGGCCCAGATAGCCGTAGCGGTATACGCGCAGCTATTCAGCAAGACCAAGCTGAGGGTCGTGGGTTCGAATCCCTCCGGTCGAGAATCTTTTCGGGTTGGAAATTTTCTCGACCTCCCAGGGCATAGAGTATAATCGTACCTGCCACACGATATACACATGCAAAAAGGGTCATTGGCATAGTAAGCTCTCAGTTAATACCTGTGGAAGTGCTCATAAGAACACTAAGTTGAGAAGCAGGCTCTGTCCCAGTAAGGACGTAACGCCAGAAAGAAGAAGAATGCATAGTTGATTGAATCTAGTTTCTCAATTTGAGGTTGTCATACGAACAAGTAGGTAGGAAAAATATCTAAATATGTCAAACTTTTTTGCGATCTACTACATATGACACGCAGGCTTCGTCCTTTAACGGATACTCGTACTTGAGTATCCGGACGGAGTCTCATTAAGTATTCTCACGCTGGTAATATAAAACAATTTTGAACAATTTTAAACTTTCTGAAAATTTTCAATTCGAAAATAACGATTGAGCCCCAACTTCTTACGGTTTTTGCTATCTTAAAATTTAATAACCCACGCACCTGCTACCACCCTATTAGCAACATCTTGACTTCTGGAACGCATGCAGCATGATTCCTTAATTATCTTTCCACTGTTACACACGCATCCTCATCTCCCTTTCCTAGAACCATATCTTCCGGAAAACGCTTTCCTTCAGATATACCCCTCCTCCCTAATGCGTTTTAAAATATCTTCAATCCCAAAAGGATCGGCACCGTAGGTGGCAAATAAGCCATATTGTGAACGATGTAAATTTGAATCGTTTCGGCATCATCACCCACCACTTATAGAACATTCCACCTCATTGCACCGGGCGCGGTTCATCGCAGCCAGGAGATTCACTTAATATCATACACTCTTGAATTTAAAACCTCTGCAGATGCGCTCCTCGGAAAGATAGCTTCGTCGGGTGAGGGCGTTAAGCTTTTTGTCAGTAATAAAAACTCCCCAACAGCGATAATTCCCGGAAGTCTCCCTCCAACCCGCGACGCCCATGCAGAGCCAGATGAGACAAACTCCAGCGATATCATCGAAACCGTCGTAAACTGTTTTGCATTCCCGTCTGCGCTTCTGCTTCTACTGTGGGTGCCAAAGATGACGACGAGACGACACCCCCGTCGTTGTCTTCGTATGGATCCTGTGGAATCCACTCACCGCATGCAAGCTGTCAGAAATAATTAAACATCATCATCTATTCTCCTTGCTGCTGATGGAGACAGCGGTGTAATGAGGGAAGCTGCAACAGGAAGAATCTTCATTGAAGATTCTTGAGTACCCGAGCTCCATGATTGTCTTCCTATAATCGCAATGAAACATCATACAATGGAAATTGCGAAAATGTTCCTCGAAGAAACGATGATCAAATCAGCTCTCTTTGCATTAACGATTTGAAGTCTAGAATAACTTCCTTGTACATTGTAGTATGACGATATTTCCGGATGTATTGTAGTGCTCCATCCAGGTATTGCAGAATTCGTTCTCAATTAATTTCGAAACACAAAAAATGAAGGTACGTGTGAGTTCGGTAATAAAAGGCATATTTTGAGGAGCCCCCAAATCTACCACCGCACCGGGCCCCCTAAACTCTAGCCACGCCACTGCGGACAGATATTTTCCAAAACTCCAGGTCTGGTTAAAAAAAAGCAAAAATCACCTTATAAATTTCTCCACGAGTTTATTTTACTTCTTCTCAAAACTCTAACGGCATTTTACATGTTTTCAAGATATCAGTTGGTATTTTTTCATAAATTCCTTCCAGAATTTCTTCTGCAAACTTCAAAATATTTGTTTCCAAAGATTCCATCATGATCTATTATAACTTCTTCGAAAATCACTTCTTAAGCTTATTGGGACGTCATCAGGAGAATTCTTGATAGGGCCAGGGATGCCTCGTACAATTCAGAACAGCATTCCTTCAATGAACTTCTCCAGGGACCCTTTTAAGCAATCCTCCAATAAATCTTCCATTGATTTTTATTTTATTTACTTGGTGTCACATCAATTAGTTTGATGAAACCTCGTTAACAGTGTTAAGCCAATTAACTCCTTCTATGGCTAAGCCACCTCGCTCGTTGTGCTCCACGCCTTCTTGTACCAACCGGATTCGACGCGAACACCATCTTTGCAGAGTTGTTGTCCGGTAGCCTTGCAACATGCCCTGCCCAACGCACTCTTCCGGTTTTTGCTACTTTCTGGATACATGGTTCGCCGTAGAGCCTAGCGAACTCGTGGTTCATTCGTCGTTCAAACACTCCAAGTACTTGTAGGTCCTCTTACAGCATGGTCCATGCTTCATATCCATAGAGTCTTATTAGTGTTTTGTACATGTTTCATTTGGTGCGGGGTGAATCTTTCTCGATAGCAGCTTCTTCTGCAGCCCATAGTAGGCTCGACTCCCATTGATGATGCGTCTCCGTATTTCACGACTAACGTTGTTATCAGCGGTTAACAAGGATCCGAGCATAATTGACCGCTTGCAGATGCTACTCCGTTATTGAAGAACAGCTGTACTTACACAGGGAACCAACAGATGCTACTCTGGATCAATGTACAAGTACTGGTGCTGTTATCATTGGCGTAGCTAGGATTTTTTTCTGGAGGGGGCCTAGGGGGGGCCTAGCAAATACTTGTTTTACAGAAGTGATGTTGGTCGCAATAATCACGATTTTCACAAATTTCGTAGTTTTTACAGATTTGTATCGATTTCATTTATTACTTATTTTGTCTCATTTCGCGGCATATCAGTGATATTTGTAAATTTCAATTATCGCTACGAAAAAGATTCATTCTTGTTGTATCCAGTCAAAAATCTTTAAAGAATTCTAGCAAAAAGTTCACAAGGATTGTCTTTTGTGTTTCTTCTTTGATTTTTTCAGGTATTCAATCATGTGCTTTGAAGAGTTTCCTCTGAGAATTCCTACAGGAATTTATTCATGAATTATGTTCGTACTTTTCAGCGCTTTTTCAAGAACTACTAGTTTTCATTGAGTTCGTCCTGGGATTCCCCAAGAGAATCATTCTCAGACTTTTTGATCTCATTAGAAAATTTCTCGAAGAATCTCTATCGAACTGCTTAAAAAATCGGATTCCTAGTAATATTCCACAAAAATTTCATGAGCACTTTAAAACAATTTAATTGGAAAATGTTATTCAATATTGCTCAGAGTTTCCGCAATAAATCTGTATTTTTTTTACAGATAATTATCTTTTGATTTATCTTAAATCAAGGTGCAGCATCTCACATTCCTTTAAAAATCTCTTGAAAATTTTTATTTGTTTTTATTTTTTTTTTTCAAAAATTCCTAACTAAGCCATACTTCCAAAAACTTTTCCGTGAAAATAATCAAAAATCCATGAGTAATTTGTTCAGAGATTTCTTAGATAATTAATCTCGTAGATTCATCTGATAAAAAATAAAATACCAAAGATTCATCTAAGCATTTTCTTTTTTTTTTTTCTTAACACTAACGATTCTTTTGGGATTTTAATTGAAGAAATTTTTCATCAGATTCACTAAGCACTTGCAATTCATTCTTAAACTTCTAAAAAAAAGTATAAATCAAGTATTCTTTCAGGTTCTCGAAATAATTCGTTTTTTTTTTGCGAATATATATCTTAGGATTCTTCCATAAAAAAAACATATAAAAATTTAAACTCTCTCCATGTTTTGGTTCAAAAATTACTCCTGGAATGACTTAATATTTTTTAGGGATTGCTTTATGAATTCCTCTATGAAGCACTCCATATCTGATTTCTAAAGAAACGAAAGGTTTGAAATAACTTTGTTGGTTTTGAAGTTTTGAAATAATTGCAGTTTAATTATAATTCGGAAAAAAATCATTAAATTCCTGCCGTAAAATTTAAGAATTTATGAAACATGTTAACAATGTACCTCACAGAAAAGCTTAAGTGGTTCTCATAGGAATTTACTACATAAAATCGTGTTCTTTTTCGACGTCTTTTATAATAGAAAATGATCCGTGTTAAAACGTATGGAATTTTTACTGAAAGTATTTGAAACTAGAATTTTATATGGTATTAAGTATGAACTTTAAAGATTCATGATACTAAGGACTGTTCATTTTATAAAGTGGACACCTTGTGCATGTTGTATCTTTTTATTCATCAATGAAATTTCAATCTGTTTTCTGCACATCGTTCGACTAGTATTGTACATTGTTGTGATAATAAAAAATCTCCAAAATAATTAAATTTCACACGAATATGGAACAACGATTAGAACGGTCGATTTTTGGAGGTTATCAAAATCAATGATTGTTAGAAATTGGCTGGAAAATTCGACAATTTATATTTTTATTTTCAAAAAAGGCTTGTTCTTCGAAAGCATCATCAATCAGAAGCCTGATGGAAAAAATCAAGTTATTTTTGTAACAAAAATTTTACAGATATAATAAAATCATTTTTCCCCTATATTTTTTAGACAAAACTATTTTAAATTTGAAGGGAACTGATATGAGTAGATTTTTTTTTGTGTAAAAGTATGTCCTGACGGAAGTCCTAATATAGTATTATAATGAAAAATAACTTACGCCTTCATAGAGTTACTTATTAAGTCCCTAAGTCACATTTAAAGCATAATAGAAACACAACTGCTTTATTCTTAGAAGACCTTTCAAAGTACATTGACAATCATCAAAATTGGCAACACTGCTGTAATAAAATGGATTTAATTTTTCACATATTAGTTTCTTAATATGCTATTTTGAGATTACCAATTGAAATATTCGGAGAAAACCATTTACAATTTGCTGTAGATCGATAAATATGTGTAGAAGATTTCAAAAGTATGAGACTTTTTAGTAAAACTACCATAAACAGTAAAATATGTACTTAAGTCTATGGTTCAAACGCACGATTTAGCTCTCGTTTATACAAATATAGTTTCTTTAGTAAACCAAACTAGTTTTGAACACGCTTTTTACTTTTTTCTTTTGCTGGGAGTGAAAAAATGGTGTATCAAAAAATTTGGCCATAAATGGGTAAATCAATAAAGTTACCTCATGTCAGAGAATGGTGGAATATAATAGATTTTTTCAAAGCTATACCTTTAGTAGAATAGTAAAGAATACAAACATACAATTTGTTCCTAATAATTGGGGTTTTTGTTTTGCGAAAAATAATGTTGAACTTCGACAAACAGCTTTTCTTAGGAGTTTTTGGAAAAACTATTTAGCTTTTCAACCAAAAGAATTTTCTAAGATCTTATATTTTCATAGCATTGTAGAATAATAGTTGAACGATGCACAGAAAACCGATTTCGATTTTATCAATAAATAAAAAAGATATAGCATAAACAAAGTGTCCACTTTATAAAATGAACAGTCCTTATGGTAAACATATTGATGAAGAAAACATTTTTTCCTACCTCTATAATTTCAAAAAAAAAAACTATTTTGAAGGTTTTTTATCGACTATTTTTTAGTACTGTAGAAGTTCAATGCGAAAATGCGAGATTCTTATTTAAATCAAAGTGGAAACTTTTGCATTACTTTTAAAATTTGTTGAGGAATTCCTGATTTTCAGGAATCAGAAACCATACGCATAAAAATTCTGTAATTTTTCAAAACTTGTATAATTTACCTTTTTTAGATTCTTTAAAACGTTGCTTTTTGGAGTATGGACAGATTTTGTATTTCAAAGCGTTATACGAAGGATGGAGAAACAATAAAATGTTGAAGCAAGTCGAACAATAGGTGGGCAATGGTACAATGAAAGATAGTTTATAATATTTTTTCTACAAGTAAATTACAGGATAGTAAAAAGTTCTATAATGAATTTACAAATAAAACAATATTCTAAAGGTCCATCAGAATCTTCTTTAGAAATTATCCTTAAAAGCTATCCTTCCTTGATTTCTGGTTTTCTAGAATTCTGCCAGAAAGCCTTTAGAAATTCAGCTTTCTTATAGCACAAAAATTCAAACCAAGAACCAATTTCTAAAGAAGTGGTTTAAGGAAAATCAATAAAAAATTTGTTTATGAATATCTTCATAAATTTTCCCCTTCCCAGTTATTTTGCTACAGACTCTTCTACCGCTATGCTAATTTCGGAAGCAAAATTTTCCTGGGGGTTTTCAATAAATTTCCTCAAAATATTCGAGGGCAAGACAATTTTTTCCAATTCTTGAATTATCCGGGGATTTGAACCGAAATTTCTGAAAAAGAAAACAAAGAAGACATTTTGACGCAATATGTGCAATATTTTGGAAATATTTCTTAAGGACTTATGATGAAATTTGCGGAAGAATTTGTAATAACATTTTTGGGAAAACTATTTAAAGCAATTCAAAGAAGAATTTGTAATAGAACTTTCAGCGAAATATCTCTGAATTATATTTGACAGAATTAATGATTTTTTAAGGGAATTGCGAGCGAAAACTGAACTTTTGAAAGATTAAGTAACATTTTTAAGGTAAATCCGGGAACATTTTCCGAAATCAATTTGATAATAAAAAGTAGACATAGGAGTGGATGTCCACCAGGATGAATGCTTTGAAAGTATGAACAAATCCCACAATATTGACTAATTTCGAAAAGATTTGCAAAAGTTCTGAAGCCACCCTTAAATATTGCTTGAGGTGTTTGATTATACTAAAATTTTATAAGGTACACCGGGACAAGTTGAAATGGCTGGTGTAAGATCAAATGGAAAGGTGTCATAGTGAAATGGTAGTATGATAAGAAATATTAACACAAAAACATTAAGTTTATAAATGGTCCAAACGTTTAGGGTAGAAAAATCTGCCGATATTTATTGGCATCATATTCAAAACTTCGCATTTCATATTACCCCACATGATCGCGTGATTCACCAAAGTCAGAACCACCACGCTAATGCTGTATATGAAAAGTGAGGTTTTCTCGCTATAGTGTTCTACAACATAAAATAATGTAACTACTGAAGAAATGTTTGTCTATAACAAGAGTCTTGTACATTGGATTCAGAAGATTTTGCTGCATGTTAAATTGTTTGTTTGTTTTTATTTTTTTTTAACTTTACTATCATCAAAAATTCTGGGGGGGGGCCTGGATGGTTCTGGAGGGGGCCAGGCCCCCCTGGCCCCCCCTGTTCCTACGCCAATGGCTGTTATTATTGGATTGATATACGATGAAGATATAATTTGAAATGATTTCTTGAGCAGTAGCCTTAGAATGCAAATGTCGCGACTGTTCGTGTGACCAACATCTAGTTTGCCATGCTCTGACAGCTTGAGTGCCAGGTCTATAAGTGTCAAATCATTTTTTACTACCAAAATAGAACATTCTCTACAACATGGCACTAAGCAAACAATCAAAAACGTCAATAGTAAGTATTTATAAAATAATTCTGTTTTGTGATAACAGCGCCACTAGCGTTCTACAACTTATATTTCTATTGAACCGATGTACGAGTTCACAATCTGACTTTTGAGCGGTGCCGTGTTATTTATGTGACCATGGAAACCCGTGAATTCGGCACCGCTCAAACGTCAAATAGTGAACCCGTGCATAGGACCATACACGGATGAACGATACCGATAGTGCGTTTAAAACGCGAGCTGGACATGATTCTGATTTCGTTGCTCAAACTCTACATTGTTTGGCCTTACTTCTCCAGCTGCTCCGAAGGTTAATGGGTCACAGCTCCTCTTATTCTGGATACACCTAGCATATTCGTGCACAGAAAAAAATCCATTCTCGTATCCGTGAACAGCAGACGTGAACTCGTCAACAAGCAAAAATACACCGTGAACTAGATCATTTTTATGTGCCCTTTGGTGGTAGTTCATGGTGCATTTTTGACAGTTCACGTTTTCCAGAACTCTTTTTTGAGCGTGTGAGCTTTTACAAAAGTGTCGACATCAACATGGTTCCCGGCTGTATTTTAATTCCTTTGTTCTATTTTCTTTGACATTTGTACTGACGATCCCACGACAAAATTAATAACTCGGTAACGAAGCGTTTCGGGCATTTGGCATCTTCGGCAAAGTTTTTTGTAACAACGAGGACCATCTACTAACATAAATTGATAGTTCGTGAATCATCCGCATAGGTGGCGCCACAATCTAACTCAGTGGTCACCAAACTGCGGCCCTCGAGACCGTTTTATGCGGCCCTCGAACAAACTTTGGATAGCGATGTGATGTGGCCCGCAAGTAGTGAGTTATTGATGACAACGTTTTAATTCTTCTGTTCTTGATACCGATTACTATAATTACAGGCCATTCGTCTGCTTTTCTACATGGCCAATAATTGATTGACGAATAGGAAATAATGAGGTACAGCCTGTGTTTATTTGCTCAGGAATAGCTTGAATTTTGTCTAACATCCCAAGATTCCTCAAATCTTACAGTTATTTCGTGTCCAAAAAATTGCCTCCCACTTCCAAAAATTTCATCACTTACCAGTAATGTTCAACGTTTATGACTTTAAAATGTATTCTAGTCTTCAATAGAAGACCGGAAATATAAGAAATTTCTCATAAATGTAATAAATAAGTTTTGAATTTTGACTTAGTTGAAAATATTTAAAGATTTACAAAGTTGAAGGAATTATTGAAATTTATGTGAATTAAGATATTTCGTGTCATCAACGTTTCCTGAAATTCCTTAAATCTCGTCTTCCTGTTTATGAAAAACAGATCTTTATAGTCACATACACAGTCGTTCAAATGAATCCTCACCAGTGTTGGCAATCGTGAATAATCGGACTCCAGAATAATCACCCCTAGTTTTGTTTACGTTGGAATGCTCTCTCGATCGAAAACTGTTTTGCATTCCCGTTTACGCCAGCAAAATAAAATGGGCCATGGAATCGAACAAATATGATTCAATTGAAAGTTGGATCCGCCGTAAACAAGAACACAGTGTTCAATTATGTCCGAGTGGTCAGTGTTTCGTCATCAACGAAAGTTTTCATGACTAACTTCAATCCTAAATAGTTATTGACGCGGCTGTTATAAAGTTTCCAAAAACGCGCATTTACCCAAAATTCTACACGTCGAATAGTCGAGGAAGGGAACAACCACGTTCAACGAAACACCGCATGTTATCTCCCAAGAGATTGAAGTAAAAAGGGAGAAGAACCGCGGTTGTTTCTCTCCTCAGGCGGGAACGTCGAGTGTTCTTTTGAACAAATGTGCTAATAACGAAGTTATTCCTTCTGATCCCCTTTCTTTAACGCTCAACGCTACGTCATCGTAATCGTCGTCATCATCGAAACTTCAAAAGCAGTTTTTCTGTTGAAAACTGAAAAATATTCGACGAAAATGTGTTCACCGTGTTGTGGTTGGAGAATTGAATACAGTGAACACTTTTTCCTGTAAATTTTCTTGACTTTGAACGAAAAAACTGCTTTTGAAAATTCCGAAATTTATGACGGATCCTGCCCCCTTAAGCAGGAGGCGTTTGTTGTATATTCGTTTGCTACGCTCCAAACAACGAATTCCATCACAGAATTGCTTATATTGGCAATTGAACCCGCTTTCTCCTCCTTCTGTCGGGTGTGAGATCACTGCGTCCATTTTTTTTAGAACTATTGTGATATACCCTTTTGCTTTTGAAAAGACCCTCAGTGGCGGGAACGCCACCGGAATACTTTGCGCGGTGACTGAACTTTTAGCCATCTGCCATTGATGGGCAGAAGTCCTAAGTTGCAGCATTGTGAATCCCCCAATCTGGTACTATCAGCCTGATAAAGCCGACCACTTCCCTGGGAGATGCGTTCCAAATATCGGCCGGCTCCAAAAAGGGCTTGCCAAATATTTTGGATCTTCGTTGTATATGTGCACTGCAGGAGCAGAGGTGTTGCGAGGTTTCGCACGTTTCACTACAGAAACGGCAATTTGGGTTTTGGATGGCTCCGATCTTTTGTAAATGGTATCTGCTGGGGCAGTGTCCAGTTATAAGACCGGTGTAGGTGCTGAGGTCCCTTTTTTAAGACCAATGAGTTTTTGTGTTTGTTTCTAATTAATTGTGACGAATCTTTTAGATTGATTCGCATTGGAAACTGTTTTCCAATTGGATATAATTTGCCTGGACAACCAGCTGTTCAGTTCAATATTTAGTGAGCAGTTTGATATGCCAAAGAATGGCTCAGGACCAATGAATGTATTGGCCGATCCATTCCTGGCTAGCTCATCGGCAATTTCATTACCCTCTAGACCCGTATGCCCTGGGATCCAATATAGTTTAACTCGATTGCGGATGGCTAGGGTTTTTAGAGCAAGAACACATTCCCACACTAATTTTGAGTTGAAAGTGTAAGCTTTCAGAGCATGAAGAGCTACTTGGCTGTCGGAGAAAATACAGATTGTGGCATTTCTGTGATTCCTCTTTATGCTGAGCTACACACATTCAATGCTAGCATACACTTCAGCCTGAAAAACTGTAGGCCACTGTCCGAGAGGGACAGAGATTTTGGTTCTTGGTCCGTGCACTCCAGATTTAGAACGATTGTTCATTCTCGATCCATCAGTGTAGAATTTGATTGAACCTGGAGGAATACTCGGTCCACCTTCTTGTCACTCTTGGCGAGAAGGAATGAACGCCGTATATGATATGTCATAATTCACAACCATTTCCATCCAGTCACTGCATTTTTCTACAATTGGATTTATAGAAAATTCGTTTAGTATGCTTAGGTGACCGGTTAAATCACCTGGCAGAAGGTTTATTGATCGTTTTAGCCTCAGAGCGCTTTTCTCAGCATCCAGCTTTATGAATTGATATAGCCGGGGCAGATTAAGCATTGCATCTAGGGCGAATGAAGGGGTGCTGCGAACTGCACCAGTAATGGCTGTTTTTGGCCACCAAACAAGGGAAGCGTAGGCTATTCTAGGCCGAACGATGGTTTTATATATCCACATGATCATATTAGGTTTTAGGCCCCACTTTTTTCCATAGGTCTTTGAGCAGACCCACAGAGAATTGAGACCTTTATTTACCATGTTTTGATGACGTGTGTTCCAATTGAGTTTAGCATCAAGCGTAATGCCAAGGTATTTGACTTCATTTGAGTAAACCAATTGTGTTTGATGAAGGAAAAGAGGTTGCAGCTGTACCCTTCTGCGCTTTGTGAAAGGAACAATCGTAGTTTTTGAAGGATTTATCCCCAGTTTCTCTTTCAGACACCAGGAGAGCGTGTAATCGAGAGCTAATTGCATTCTTGCAAGGACAACGCTTTCAAATTTCAAACTCGAATCCTCTTTTTTCCAGGCTATTAAGTAGATCATCCACCACTAGAGACCATAGCAAAGGTGAAAGTACCCCTCCTTGAGGACACCCCTTTGTGGCCATGACAGTGGCGCACGATCCGCTCAACTCGGATGAGATTCGGCGATTTGCTAGCATAGCATGTACCCAGGTAGCAATTCATAGGTCAAATTTTCTCCTATGCATTGCTGACACTATAGACGAATAGGAAGCGTTATCGAATGCACCCTCAATGTCAAGAAATGCCACGATGGCGATTTCCTTTGCATGAAAAGTTTTCTCGATCTTGTTGACTAGCATGTGTAGTGCTGAGATCGTAGATTTTCCACTTTGGTAAGCGAATTGGTATTTGAAAAGAGGCATTGCTTCCATAAATTTTGAATTTATGAACTCTCCTAAGACCTTTTCCATTATTTAAAGCATCACTGACGACAGACTTATCGGTCTGTATGCTTTGGGATTGGTTTTGTCTTTTTTTCCCCGGCTTCGGGATAAAGACAACTCGAACTTGACGCCAGTCATCTGGAATATGTCCTAAGACTAAACTGGCCTTAAAAATCTCTATCATGCGAGGAATAAGCGTTTGCTCCTCTTTCTGGATAAGCGCTGGGAAAATTCCATCCATGCCAGCAGATTTAAATGGCTCAAAGGATCTCACTGCCCTTTCCACCCTTGCTCGCGTAAAGGCTTCTTTGGCAACCTTCAATGCGTCTCTTTTGATACTTGAGTCCCATGACAGGAGCTCTTGTTGACCAGAGTCGCCATCTCTGTTGCCATTAGCGTTCACGATCGCTTCAGGGATTGAATCCGGGAAGTGAGTCCTCAGCATTTCACTCAGTGTTTCTGTGGGATCCACAGTGAGCGAACTGTCAGTCTTTCGGAGAGTTCCCAGACCATTGGAGTGGTCTTTCGATAGAGTTTTATGAAGTCTGGCAGCTACGGGAGTCTTCTCAATGCTTTCACACATGAGGACCCATGATTTCCGCTTAGCTAGCCTTATTTACTTGTTGTAGTCTGTCAGAGCCTTTCGGTATAGGCTCCAATCAGTAGAGCGTTTGGCACGGTTGAACTCCCTCCGTGCCGTTTTCCTAAGCTTTTCAAGATGGTTGTTCCACCACGGAACATCTCTGCTCGACTTAACAGTTTTAGTCGGACAGCTTTCTTGATATGCATTAAGAATTTTGGTTTGTATAGAGTCAGAAGCCATTTCTAACTCTAGAACTGTTTTGATATTAGGATTTATGATGTAGTCTTCGGATCGGAGAGTGGCTGAATAGGTTTCCCAATCAGTCTTCTTAGGATCTTTAAACAATTTTGCAAGAGTTAGACCCCCTTCCCATTCAAAGGCTATGTGTTTGTGGTCTGACATAGATATTTCATCAGAAACATGCCAGTTTGTTATTTTGTGGGAGATGGACTGACTACATAAAGTCAGATCCAGCACTTCCCGTCGTATGGCGTTTTCATATGTAGGCTTGTCACCTGTGTTACATATGTCTTTGTTGTTTGAGGATAGAAACTGTAAAAGGTACTCACCTCGAGGATTTATATTTGTACTTCCCCATACAGTGTAATGCGCATTCGCGTCACATCCGATGACAAGGGGAATGTTTTTTGTTTCACAGTAAGAGGTTAGCGCAGCAATCTCTGGAGGAGGAACATCTTCCGCGTCGCCTGGAAAATACGCCGAGACCATGACGATATCAGCCTTCCCTCTAGCGGTAGGAACCTCCACCCTGACTGCAACGATGTCGCGTTTAATGAATTCTGTAATTGGAAAGCATTAATTGTCATTGCGTATAAGAATAGCTGCTCTTGGAGAGAGCTGGCTGTCATCATATACCAACTTGCATGAGTTTACATGAATACCCTGTATTCGAGATTGGTTGACCCATGGCTCCTGGATAAGAGCCACAGTGAACAGTTCTTTTGTGAATCTCCGGCAAAGCACATCCGTTGCGCTTCGAGCATGATGGAGATTCACTTGAATGATCTTAGTCATTTTTAGGTGTGCCGCAGTTTCCAGGACGGAGGTCGTCCTTCTTTGGATGCTGCGGATCATCTTGTATTTGTTTTGGATGATGTTTCGGGTGTTCGTGTTTGTCAATCTTCTTCCCTAGGCCAGCCTTTTTTGTCTCTGTAGTCGAATTCAATCTTTTACCAGATCCACTGCTCTTAGATGGCACCAATCTGCCAGCGCTAGAGCTAGGAGTTTGGTAGGAGCTTGAATCTTTAGAGACAGGCAGACTGGCCTTTTTAATGGGGTTTGATTGTGGGTTTTTGCTAGAGGCTGCCTTAGATTTCTCTTGGGGCACCCTATTAGTTGAATTTATGTTCGACTGAGTGGTTTTGCCCTTTATTTTTCTCAGCTGTATTCCGCCAAAGCGATAGTTGAGGATAAAGTTGGATTTAGTTAGGTTTCGTCTATGGCGAATAATGGCCCATCAACCGTAAATATCCACTCGACATGGATATCGTTTGGTGTGCTTCTTTGGAGAATATGCCAACTAGAGGTTGTGATCTTGTTTTGACTCTCGATGAGCGTTTTTATGCGCTCATCACAGTATTTCGCACTTTAGGGAAAGAACGCACGAATTGATTCTGGACGCTGAATTTTCTCCTCGTCAATTGCTTCCAACTCGGCACCTTCCCAAGGGATGAGTGAAGGAGTTATTTCTTTTACCCAGTCTGCAGTCTCGAGATCCTTGCAGACAAGGACCATGTATCCAGACTTGTAGAGCAGGTTGCAGAATTTTGGTTTCATCGGCTCATTACGCTGTTTCTCCACTTTTAGCAGCAGGGCCTCCTGAAGAGCATCAAGCTGAGTCGTGGAAAGATGGGATGTGGGAAAGTGTTTCGGAACAACTCCGACCTTCCTACGATTGGTCATGTCACTGTAGCTATGACCAGCCGTTTGGTTTTCTCCGCTATTTTGGTGACCGTCACTTGACTGCTGAGCCATTGGGCCATCGTGGTTGGATTGCTCAGCTCGATCTCTGGGTTCCAGGCGTTTCTTGGTTCGTTTCTGCTTGTGGACGTCCTCACTGGTAGCCGAGTTGTCTAGGTCCGTCCTGCCACGTTTAGAGGAAGCTAGCTCATCTTCGCCCTTCCCGAGTTGAATGAGGGCTTCAGATCGACTCACGCCGCTCTGTATCAGTGCTTTAAACTTCTTCCTTTGTCCTCTCGTGAGGTTTATTTTTGTCGTCTGTTGGTCATTCGCGTTGTTCGGATGACATGAAGGATCCGTTTTGGATTCAGATCCTGATGGTTGAGATTCTGGGATGTTGATGATAACATTTATACCATCGTTATTATCGTCGTCCATGTCCAGTTGGGTGTCCGGATACGGATGGTTTGTTGAATTTGTGTTGCTTATTTCGGTTGCGTCGGTAAGCATATCCTCCTGCGAACTTGCGAGTAACTGCTCTTCGGTTAGCTCAGTATTGCTCTGCACGTCCTCCACTACCATTGGCTCCGACTGAGACTGAGTCGACACCTTCAAGATTGTTGTTGTTTTGATTTGTACTCATTTTTGTTCCCACGAGTCGCTGGGGAATAACGGTCCGCTGCATCATTGCCCCGCCATAATGCAGTAAGGGCTACATACTGGGGAGTTCGCCCTGGTACACACCAGGCTCCGTACGCGATTGAGCATCTTTTAAACCCCCTCAACCATTCATCCATCAGCACGGGTCGCATGACACCTTGGAACGGGGGGTTACTTGACTGGTGGATTTCTACCACCGGATCAGGCGATCCGTAGTACTATTCTTAGCCAGTTGAATCAACCGCTACCGATAACTACACCAGCTTTCCTCATTGTACTACATTAGCCCTATTGGTAAGCGCGAGGACTTGACGATAGAGAAATCGCTTGTTCGATTCCATATGCTGTTTTAAGTTTGTGCTTTATTATTTTTTTAAGCTTATAATCTGTCGTCGACATAATTGATATTTTTGTTGAGCGAAAATTCTAGCATAGCGTTGGTAGCTTATTTGTTCGTCATCACGCGAAGCCTATGTAATGGATCACTGCAGCAAATACACATTCAACGCTTGAATCACTAAGACGATTTTTTCTTCAGCTTCGTCGCCGACTTTTGCCATTTGACGGCGAAGATTGTTTACCCTGATCCTCAAATAACTTGCGGCCCGTGTCAAGTTTTGAAACCATTGAAGTGGCCCGTCCAAGCTTTTTACTGTGACGTTCTAGAGACTTGGCATGTTCAACAAAGTTGTTCATTTTTATTAAAAATAACAACTCTCTCGAAGACGTTTAAATTCCGTTGCCTACTGTTTTCGAGTTATTGGCGAAATAAGACCAAATTAGTGATATAACAAAAACAAGCTCTGGTGGAAAAGTTTTAATGATACGACGCTTAAAAATTACGATATGATGAAAAAAAACTTGAAAAATAGAGCAATTTTTGAACCATGATATCTTTAAAAGCGCAAAAAATCGCAAGCTCAAATTTTCAGGCAACATAGAACAATACTTGATGAAACGGATTTAAAAATTTCAAAAAGGTATAGTTTGGTATTTTTGAGATATTTAATTTTTTACTGATATTAGTCGAATACAGTTAAATTTCCATGAGTCAATCTAAAGGGACGATCGACTTTTAGAAATAACGAGTCAGGGAACAAAAACATTCAGAAAACTGTTTAAATAAGCCATCATAGCAGCCATGAAATTCAGTTAAGAGCAGTTCCTTGAGTTGATTTCGAGTAATGTAGATTAAAACTGGATACATGTATGTTTTTCTTCAATGATACAAATGATATAGTATGCCTACATAAACTTAATCATGTGTCAGTTAATTGTTGTCATCATGGCTCAAGGGTGAGTCATTTATTTTGTAAATGTGTTACTTTTAATACGGAAAATAAATTTATATAGCAAATTCATATCAATATCTCTAAATATTAAAATTTCAAAGCGCACGATCTCTTGTCATGAGCTTGTAGATTTATCTTTAAGCGGGAAAAGCGTTGACCCTTGGATGTTTTGAAACAGAGGATACAGATCAAAGGTAATTTAAAGATTCCTTCGACTTCGAGAACTGTTAGGTTGTTTAGTCTTATATATATGTTTAAATTCCGGTGATTTGCTTAAATGTTGAGTTTCCGAAAACTGTTACAGACGTATTCCATATAAAATCCAAAGCGAGCTTGTACTGTAGGCAGATATAATAATTTCATGAAATAATAAAATATAATGTTCCGCTAATTTTAGATTACGCTTAAATATTTGCTACAAAAATATTAATCTCGTAATGAAAATAAAACCGTAGAAAAATGAAAAAAATCTAAAAAACAAACAAAATATACCTCTTTGAAATATTAACAATGATTTCATCAAGTATTGTTCTAAATTGTCTTCAATTTTGAGCTTGGATTTTTTGCGGACGATTTATGAACTATCGGTTTACGTCAGTAGATGGTCCTCGTTGTTACAAAAAATTTTGCCCATAGTGGCAATGTAGTCTACCATAACTATACGCTTATTTATATTCGCTTATGTTGGATTTGTGCCCAACCATTTTTTTTTTCTAGTCGACGCCAATTGATGTTTTGATATTGCGCCAATTCGCATCAAGTAGCCAATTTTTATTTGTACGTTAATAAATAGTTGAGGAAACTGAATTATTAAAGCTTTATTTCATTGATAATTTCACACAATTGAAGGCGAATATTTTTGATAAAATCTTTTTTTTATTCTTCATTACAAAGCGTGTTCTTGTTTTGTGAATATTCTCGTGTAAATTGGAGTATAAATCTAGGAGAGAAACATAAACTCAGAAAAAAAAATCGCAACATTTTCAATATTGGAGGTGTTATTAGAATATTTATGAATGCTTATTAAATTTGCCTCTAGCAGGGGTCTAGCCAGTCCCCCCTCCCGTATTTAAGCCAACGAGTCTTTTCCGTTTTATAAAATTCTCATTGTGATCTCTTCAAGGATTCCTATAAATTGCTATGATGTACCTTCATGAATTTTTCTGTGAATGCCTTTAAAGATACTTCTAGGAACTCTTTTGGTAATTCTTTCTTACAATATCTCCAGTGATTACTCTTTGAACTAGTTCGAATCACAGAATTACTCCAAAAATATCTGCAAGTATTTGTCCAGAGGATTTCGTAAACCCCAATGCGTGATTACTAACAAAAGATTCATCATATCATGCATTATTTAAACCGATACTTCTCAGAAATCTACAGTAATTCATCTACAATTCGATTGGATTTAATCAAAGAATTCATCCAGTGATTTATTATTTTAATTATTCATATCTGAAACTTTGCAAAGGGGCTTTTCTTAGCCGAGTGGTTAGAGTCCGCGGCTACAAAGCAACATCATGCTTAAGGTGTCTGGTTTCAATTCCCTCTGTGTTGTATGATGCTGAGCTATTTGCTTGTTAATTAAAGTGATATCGTTACATAAACGTATCATTTTTCATGGCTCAATATGGCCAAATGTGAATAGTGTTATACGTCGCAGTATGTCAGCTTATTCTATGTGTTGTGTGAATAGTATGTGTTGTGCATACACCTCGACAAGCGGCTCATTTTCGTTCTTTATGAGTCGTGTATGTGTTGATCTGTTCTATATCTCTGGCATATGCGCAGTCTCGCAATGGCACTCTAATGAGAGGGTGAACCTGCTATCACTCATTTGGTTCATCTGTTAAACACGGTGTGTGTACCTTTGAGTTCCAAAACAAGTAAAGCTTATGGATTACAGATAAGTATTGCATGCTGAGATCGTAACCTCTAGTTAAAATACGTTTTATGTTTCTGTTTTATCAACTAAATAAATAGTTCATAGGCAATCAAGCAAAGTTTTCAACGCTGCTCTCATTGCTATATTTGCTGTCCAAGGCACTTCTGGAGGCGATTGGTATGTTGATTAGTACCAATTTCTCTGTATCAGTTGTAGAAATCAACACTTTGAAGTCATTTTGGCTTTGATGACACATACGTAGCTGAGTTCATTAAATGATTCTCAGAGATGTTAATAATTCTCTCTTCACAATACTCTGAGATTCTTTTGGAAATATAATTGTGGTAGAGTTTTGAGTACCACTTTTACAGGTCTGATGATATCGAAAGAGTGAAATTCTCGTTCTTTTACATCGAGACGTCATCCTATCCAGGTTGTTCGTAAGCTATCTTACTTTTACCATATTCAATATGCCTTCCAATAATAACCTTCACCTTGAAGAAGAGATGATTAGCAAATCCGCCAAAAAAATCTCTTCAAGTGATGGTGCTACCTCTATTGACGATGGTGATGTAGTAATTCACACTGCATCAGTAAGTCAAGAAAATTCGATGGTGCCTACAACCTCTGCCACCAGTGGTGTTGGGCAGCCAAGGGTTGATTTAGGGAACAAAGGGAGCACTTTAGCTCTTCAGGATGGTTCCTCTGCCAGTAGATCGGCTACTTCCAGTGAAGATTACCGGATTCAAGTTCGTCTCGAAAACGGTAATTTCACAAGCGCGTTAAAAAACGCTTTGCTCCGGGATTTGAACTCATGCCTTTATTCATCGCTTTCAAGGTCATTTGTTCCAAGCTTCAGTGGGTCAGGTCTCAGATTCGGAGCTATCTGGTTCGCACCAGTCAACGACGAAAGTTGTACCTGGCTCAAGCAGAAGCTTGCATCAAATAATGAAAATGCTGGCGATATTAAGTTCACAATTGAACGTTTTGCGTTGCACCAATCAAAAGTTAGCATTAACATTCCTTGGGATCCAAGGGAAAACCTTAAGCATGTCGATATTTTGTGACGGCTGAGGTATCAGAATACTTCAATTCCAATGGAACATTGGAGAGTTGTTAGGACGAAACTTATTGGCAATGAAAACCAATTAGTTATTTGTTGCATTGATGACTTTTCTTTGAAACTTTTGAAGAAAAATAATGTTCGCATAAATTATGCTTTCGATAAGGTGTTTGTCAAAACACTTCAACAGAACCAGTCTGTGAAACCCAAATCTTAGATTTTTTTATGTATCGGGTCCATCGAGTCTATAGTTGGTCTACAGCAAATCAGAGCATATTTGATAACTGTGAAGCACTGCTGCAATGCTTTGCATTTGCAACTTTGTTTTATGGTTACTTTGTGTGTTTTGCATTGCTGCTGTTCAAGTATTGATTTTATTTTTCAGTTGAATCAAGCTGTATTGCACAGGTCTATTCCTGTTAAAACATCCACTTCGTGGAGTAATAACCTCATGGAGGTGACACACGGAAAAATGCTGTTTCTGCGATCATTGATCGAAACTTAATAATGAAAATCTCATTACTCAAAGAATCAGATTAATTATCTCCGAAACGGTATTTTTTTTTGTCTAATGAGCTAAGGGCTCTAACACGCTTTGGCGTTTCATAGTGTTTCTGAAAGGAACTTGTCTTGGGTTTAGCCTTCTTTTCTACGCCGCGGCGTTTTACACATTTTGGTTGTCCAACGCACTTCGGTGGGTTTGGGCCGACCATTTGTTTTTTGTTTTTGTACATTTTTTTTTCTCTCTTTTCTTCATCCTTTATGAGGTCCTTAGGCTTTGCTCGTTAACGCCTCAGCGTCATATGATGCCATTTGGTATTTATACAAACTCTTCAACCTTTTCCCAAATCTTCCCTTCCTGTCCCTAGTATTTTCCTTTTCCCTCCGACCGAAAAGCGTCATAAAAGCTAGGCACAAGTTTCCCACTTGCAGGGGAACGTGCCATTTGAGCTGCCGTACTGATACCTGATACCTGAAGTGTTTTTCTAAGCAAGTATTTTTCCTTTAAAAGGGATTCTCCGTGGATTTATCTAAAAAGTAGTTCAAGAATGTCCAAATAAATTATATCATGTGTTTCAAGAATTGTATCATAGATCCCTGAGAGAATTGTTTCAACTATTTGTCCAGGGCTTTGGTTATAGTACCAAATATTATTTTTACCCCTTGTTTTTGGACACACTGGTTCATCTTCCAAAGAATTTAATTGTTTAAATCAGGGAGTGAAATAATCGGTCACGTAGATAATTAAAAGACTTTCGCTCAAGCGGATTTTTCGGAAGAAAGAGACATGTTTTAATTTTAAACTCATCCAGCACCGCAAGATTGTATTCTCACGAGATTTGTGGCAGCAAATTTACCACCAGCAACAAGAATTTTACTTCTTTTTCGTCGTTTGGAGCGTCCTTCGCTTCCGCAGGTTGTTTTTATACCAAATTTCTCCTTCCTTTCGTTCAGCAAGCGTGGTTGTGTGGTTATGGTGCGCGCGCTCTGAAAACGATTTTGGGCATGGGTATGGGTTCGAATCCCCCGGTGGCAAACAGTTTTTGTTATTTACCTTGCAATAATTGTCCTGGTAAGTTAAGAATCGAAATCAGTTGAATTAGTGAAAATATATACATCACTTTTACAGAAATATGATTGACCAAATTAGGAGCCGAAGTTAGAAATGTGGCTAAAACTGGTTCTAGTTGCCTATATTGACCATCGTGATCTTTAAAGCGAAAATAAGATTTCTACTCAAGTCCTATATTTTTAATACATACAAAATATAAATTGAAAGCTTTAATTTGGCGTACTGCATGTACTGCAAACATGCAGAGTATTTTTAGTAATATTTATCAACATTTACTCTTAGGCTAGCCAAAACTGGTGCTTCTACCCTAAAAGTTCACGAAATCTGTTTCTCGCAGATGAAGGCAGCACAGAACTGACGGATGGCTTGATGAACGCCTATTTCTGTCTCATTTCCACAGTAATTTCATTCATTGGTTTAAATATAATTACTTAACTTAACTCGATATTAAACTGTTAAGACAATTCTTTTTCTTACTTTCATCAATCGTTAAATAATGTCTTCATTTCGGCTAAAATTAATGTAATTCAATCTGTTTATCCATGCAAACGTTACAATACGTTACGCACAGAAATTGACGGCGTCGAAATATGTTCAAATTAAAATAAACTCAAGATTATTTCAATGACTCCTCTTCAGATTCGTTTTGACATATCTACTAGGGCTGTTATGTGAGAAATGTGTTGTGTGGTATTCCTCCAGAGACAATTTCAGAAATTTTTCCAAGGACTGCAAGAGTAATTTCTGCGCAGATTCTTCACGCATATGTTCAAAAAATATTAGATATTATTATTATTATTTATTTATTTTTGTAAAAAAGGCTTTTCGGCTTTCACGAGTTCGCCACTATAAATAGAAATTAATATTAGTCTATGCGTTTTCCGGTTTGTCGATCATTAGGCAGAATAACTTATTGTTTTGAAATCTATTCAAATTTTGCTTCAATCAGAATCACAGAATTTGCTTTGGAAAGGTTGAAACTGTGCCAATGTTTGATTTCATTGTGCATCTTTTTAACAAACTAGCACAAATGCAATTGATTTCTTCGTTTTGGAGGATTTCATTTGCACTGATTGGCAATCACAAGCCATATTGATTACTAGGATTACTGGAGAATCTTGTAAGGAGCTCGGAAAGAAATCAATCAACCTCGTCCATTTGGATCCTTTGGTTAATCTTTAAAAGATCTCTTCAATGCCGTAATCTAACAAAGCAAAGTAAGCGTAATTTTGGTAAAGCAGTTCGCACCATTAATTTTTTTTATCTATTTCATGGCACTGTCCGTTGTAAGTTATTTTGTAAAATATACAAAGTTCAACTCTACTTAACTATTTTTTTAGTGACACATATATTGAGTTTTTCGGTAATCCAATCCGCATGGTTATTAAATTAATTAAATCATTACGCGTAGTGAAGATGTATAAATTATGGGTTAAATTATGAAAAAAACCACGCGCTCGACTGGGATTTGAACCCAAGACTCTTGTATGCTAGACAAGCGCTAGACAAGGAATATGAATTCGAAACTTGTAACCAACTGAGTTATTGGGTCATCAAGTGGCTCGGTAGCTTAGTTGGTGAATCATAATTTCACCCATATTTATTCATCTTTACCACGTGTAATGAGATAATTAATTTATTTTTTGAGAATTGACATTGAATTTGAATTTCAAGAGATAGTTATAGTTCAATTTTGGTATTTCGTCAAGGAATTGGTTGACTTTGTAAACAATTATTAAAATGTATTCCAATCCCGTGCTACGCCACTGTTCACAAAGATTCGCACTGTCATCTGTGTTGAAAGTTTATAATAGCCTAAGCACACGTTGCCCTTAATCAGATAAAGTGCGTACCATGTTGGCATGTGCGTGAGAGTTTACGTTATTCAGCCAAGGCATGGACGGCTTCCGCTCCACGACGCATTTAGTAACATTCATTCTGCAACCAAGCACTACTGGCTCTGACTGCATCTTACTTGTTCCGATAGCAAGAAGCTAAATGAGAAACGATGATGACGGCGGAAGACAATTTGCGTCTGCCAAGAGCTCTCCGAGATTTTGCAAACGCATTAACATTCTGTTGGATAGGGATGGTGTTAGTTAGTATACTAGTGAAAATGAATATACTTAGTCTTGAAGTTATTTGTGATTCATCGTCTTTTTACATGATTGTCAAAGACAAAAAACTAATAAAATAATATATGATTGAAATTGAGAAGATATGATTTCTCCATATATAATAGTACTTCAGAACTTAAGTCATTTAGAACTCAAATTGACTTTCATCTTGAATACCGTAATATGGATTTTTTCATTCTTACACTTGTCTTGTTATATGATGATCAATTTCACCCTTGTGATTCGTTTTAAATTCTTAATATTCAAGTAAATTTCATGACATATTATATGTAACTTCGTGAAAAATTAATTACGTACAATGATAATGATCAACGAAACAATGTCGTAATTAAGTTGACCACATCTCAATTCTTAAGAATAATATAACAAAATGTTGTAAAATAGTGATCAAGGTGCCCCGGGTTGCGGTAGGTACCTTGAAGAACAAAATGTTTGTGTGATATCTTTGATTCTGTATTGTTCGGGTCCCTCAACCAGTTTTTCCGTTCACGATATTCTCTTAGTGCCAATTTTCAGCGTGCTATTTCTCAAAAGCAGCGAGAGTTAGGAACTCCTACCTTTTCAAGCTACTCGTAGAAAGAAATATGTATCTGTATGAAGTTGTTCTTCTGACGGAAAGAGGAACTGGCACTCAGGAAGAAAGAGTCATGAAATGAAAACACACGATTTCCTCATGGGCTGGGAAATTTCAGTAATTTCTGACGCGTCAGTCTTGATGGCAAGACTTTCTCTTGTCGTTCTCGGCTGCAAAAGACAGACTTTCACCTACGGTGGTAATTTAAAAATGTTAATTTCATAATAGTTGGTGATTGTGCGAAATTATTAAATTTTCCGTATATTATTAAACAGGCTTGATTAAATTAAATTTTGACACGGTGCGGAAAAGTCTTCCGTAAATTGCTTCCGGCGGGATGTGCAGACGGCAGTTTTATACAGCAAGAACCTACGCGGCATGCGTGTAGATAACCTGGAAAAAGTTTGCTTCACCAAAGCTGAGATCTTATTCTAAAAAACAATGTTAGCATAACTTCTTCATCCTGTCATTACATCTCAATTGGGGCAGAGCCTGGTTCTCATCTTCTTTTCTTCTTTCTACTTTATATTCCAACTGTGATGAAACCAGCTGCTTTCCAACATAATGTTTGAAATGCACTTCTGCATTTCGCTATAACTTGAGAGTTTTTTGTCAACGTTTTCATTCTTACCTTCGTTCAATACTAACACATATAAATGATCAAGAATTTTACGTTTTTGAAAATAAACGAACGTAACAATGTTAAATTGGAACAACAAAATCGTTAACTCAGGCCAATCAGCTACGACGCCATTTCTGGCTCCATTACGTGCAGAGTAACGTAACTGTTTCATTTATCCCTAATTTAAAGCAAACATTGATACTCTCCCTAATTTCATTCTTCTCGTCAAATTGATGAACTATGCTGAAGCTTTTGAAAACTATGCTATATACTTTGGTCTACAGTACAGGCACGAAGAGTAAAATGCTCCTCCAAATAAAAATGGTGGAAAAGTTGCTGAATTGCTACTGTGAAGTGTTAGTACATTAAGAGGAAAATAACCATCATCGTTTTACAAATTTTCAAAACCAGTTTTTTTGTTCAAAACCGAAGCAATGTTTATGAAAATCTATCATTGCATTACACTTGCTATCTGTAATGCAGTGATACATTTTTATTAGGATATCTTTCAGTTTGATCGAAAAAACTGTTTTTTCATGTTTGATGATTGCTGATGATTGATTGATGGATTCTTGAGCCTTAAGTATTTTGCTTCTTGATTAAAGTTGAAGTCAAAATAGGGATGGAAGTTTGTCATATTTTTGTCTTCAATATTGCCAACTGCAATAATACTTTATTTATAGAACGCTATTCATATTTAAAAATTTGAGCTTTAATATTCACCTTGCATTGCATGTATTATTTATAACTACATCGATTTGAATGAAGGAAAAAGCTATATGTGGTTTTTAATCACGTACCCCTAAGTGAACTAAACCTGTAAAAACATGACGTCCATTCCGATGCTCATACTTATCCTGATAGTATTGCTGGCGTAACCGCCAACAGTAGAAGCATTAGCCGTAGAAGGCCAATGTCGCGACTGTTCGTGTGACCAACATCTAGTTTGCCACGCTATGACAGTCTGAGTACCGGGTCTATAAGTGTCAAATCATTTTTTTTTAAATACAATAAAACATTCTCTACAACATGGCACCAAAAAAAAAAAAAAAACTTCAATAGTAAGTATTAATAAAATAATTCCATTTTGTGATAACAGCGCTTTTAGCGTTCTACTATTTATATTTATATTCCGCCAACACAACCATTTCAACAAGAACTGACTGAACGAATAAAACATAGTGTTATGAAACAAAAAAATAATGAATTGTATTGCGAACCAATGCCATAGCGTGCGGTAAGCCTTTAACCCATATCTGCACAGCGTCCTTAACACTTCAGTCGTCGTGCTGTTGTATTTTGTACAACAGTGGTGAAAAAACCTCGCTTATCGTACATAGCATCAGCGTGATGGTTCTGACGGTGGCAAACCGCGCGACGACTGAAGGGTTAAAATAGGACAGAAGCCCCGAACGCCCAGAGTCCTATGAACAGGACAGTACTTGTAGTGCAAATATCTTGAAAATAAAGAGGTTTAGGAGAAAACTTTCTTCTGCAAAGTTGATCACAGGACTGCTGACTTCTACTTGGTAACAATTTTAATTCAGAATTAACTCATCAGGTGGCGCACAGACGCCATCAAATGTCGCGTATATAAGCAACATATGAAACAACTTTCAGGCGTACAACTATTTGCTTCGTTTATATCTCAGTCCAGCGATGAGTGTTTTCGATAAAGTTCATCAACTAAATGAGAAGACCTATTTGAGTAAAACCTTTTTAGTTCGGAATACACTCAAAAGATGGCGCTAGTGATCGACAATTTGGATTGTTCATATCTCAGTTCAGTGATGAGATACAACATTCGGGCTCATTCAAATATGACGTGCATTATTTAAGGGTGGGAGGGGATCTACGAAAGTGTGACAGTGCATGTAATAGGTATTAGAAAAAGCGTGACAGAGGGGGTAGGAAAAGTCTAGGAATCCCGAAAAACGATGGACGTCATATTTGAATCTTCCCTTGGTGTCTACGACAAATGTGTTCAACTGAATGAGATCTAGTCACCCGAAAACTTATTAGTTCGGAAAAGATTCACTAGATGGCGCTAGTGGGCAAATATTGTATTTGCTTGCATCTCAGTTCTGTTATGAGATACAAAATTGGTGTCTTCGAGAATGTTGAACAACTAAATGATTCTTAGTCACATTAAACCTTATAACACGCACAAGATGGCTCTAGGGGTCATTTTTTTTATATATCTCAGTCCAGTGTTGAGATTCTAAATTGGTGTCTTCGACAAAAGTGTTCAACTAAGTGGGATTTCACCCAGCAACATAGAAGTTTGGAAAACTCTCCCAAGTTGGCGATAGTAGACAAAGTTAGTGTTTTTGACAAAGTTGAAGAACTTAATGAGACCTATATAAGTCCAAAACTAGTTTAGTGGCTTAACGTGGAAAAGTAAAAATTATTATTCGCGAAATTACAGGTAATAAATGCGCTTCAAATTCGTGGAATGTGATGGACCACATGCTAGGTCTAGACCAGGTCGACATGTGCCATGGAGCACTAAATTCGTGAGGTAACCAGATAATGTCAGAGTAACCAACATTCAATCTTCTTATACGTTTTTTCGAACAATTAACAAATTCAAGGAGGTGTTGATCATGGCATTGATTATAAAATACCAATCCAATGTAATCTATTACCGTATGGGACCGAAATCCATGCACTTGATTGAATTTTCATTATTTCAATATTAAAATCAATGAATATGTAATTGTAAAATGACACATCCAATTACAATAAGTTATAAGGTGTTGATAAACACCGTCAGAAATGCGATAATAATCCGATACGCCCAAAATTACCGCGGTTTGTTTGCCTTTCAATGATAAGCAGATATGTTTAATTTGTAAATTTACAGGTATGTAGATAAAAAAATGACGTAGGTTTGTTTTATTTTAAATAATATTATACCCTTTTCAAGAATTTTTCTATTAACCCTTTAATACCCAACCCCGCCTTTAGACGGGGTACACTTTGGAATTTTGTGTATTTTTTCGTGGCTCGGAAATCAAAATAATTTTCTTTTTGGCTTATACCTTGACTCATAACACGCATATAAGAAAAGTTTTAATGACTTTTGAAACTTTTTTGTATTTTTAGAAATTGTTTGAAAAATTGCATTCTTATATAACCTACAAATGCCTGGGCTTCATTTAACGTGTAATATAAAAAATCGTACCTTTGATATTTTTCTACGATTAACCTATCACAAACGAAGAGCCTGGTGGTATTAAAATCATTTCAAACCTGTTTTCCGTTAGTTACACGGAAAATAAAATACACTCCAAAAAAAAAAATTAAATATTTGTCAAAATACCGTAACAATTAATAGTTTTATTATTGCCAAAAATCAACAACTAGAAAAGGCTTCAAGAAAAATGGAAAAAGCTAGGGATGTTCAACAATAAAAATTATAAAAATCAAAAACCAAAATTTAAAAATTTGCGAATAAAAATAAATAAATGCCCAAAACGTGTTTAGAACGATTTTAGATAACGAAAAATAATACTTAAATCGAAAATAAAAATTTGGGTATTAGAGGGTTAATTCTATTACTACTGCAAATGACGTGAGAGTGTTAAGTGATAAATTTGCATAACATTTTGCTAAAATTGTGGAAAAAGCTCATGAATTTATACCAAAACTATGATCATCATTTTCCTCTCAATGTTCCCATAAGTTGACTGTTGATCCGTCATTGGCTTTACAAATTCCAGTTATCTATTTGGAACCCAGCTAGTGGTAGCGGTAAACACGCAGCTATTCAGCCAGACTAAGTTGACGATCCGGGGTTTGAATTCCACCGGTCTATGACATTTTCGGATTGAAAATTTTCTTGGCTTTCCAGGGCGTGTGTGTGTTATTTATTTATGTAGGCCAAATATTAGAGCATGATAAAACTTTTAATTAATCATAACTAATGTGAATAGTTTATCATTATGTTCAATACGTTCCATAAATAATACAATCTTTTCTATAAAGGATCTAATATATCCTTCATAGTCATCTGAATATATCTTTTATAGGTAAATATATGGCGATATGAGTATAACAGAGGTATAGCTATAAAAGTAAAGTAGTAAAGTACCAAATTGTTAATACGAGAACAAACGAAATCCAATCATATTTCCCATTATGACCAATAAGAAAATCGATAATGGAAAACCGGGCAGTTAGTGTACATGAAAGTTTTATTTTTACCAAAAAAAAGATAGCGTCTTCGGCAAAGTTGTTCAGTAATTTGAGGCAAATAATTCTAGATTTTCCCGCCAGGCAGCGCTAGTAAGCATGAAACTTTTGTTTTGTAGATATCTCAGGAATCTGGCTACTTTAAAAAAGGGTGTCATCGGCAAAGTTGTAAAGTTTCATGCACACTGTTGCCGCCTGGTGGTAACATTTCGAATTCCTTGGTTCAAATAATGATAGCTATTGAACAACTCTGCCGAAGACGCCATCTTCCCAAGTGGTCACGCTCCTGAGATATCTGCATAACAAAGGTAAAAGTTTCTTGCCCAATAGTGCCACCTAGCGATCAAATTACGAATTATTTGAGGTAACATCAGATAGCGCTTGAGCTTCAGAACTACTTTACTGAACATCCCAAGTTTCGTATTTAGTTGGATTTTGAGATTTACCTTTTTCAAATTGTGGTCTACTCGAATCGTATATAGTGCGTTCATTATTATGCGACATTTATATGCATTTGTTAATTTTATCGCATATAAAGGGCCTGTACACATAAACTGTCTAGTATTGCCCTTAAGAAGATTCTTGAGGAATACATTTTGGTTTGGTGTCCAAACCAATATAGGTATAGGTTATAAAATCCATAGGTATCTTGGTTATCAAATGTTAGCATATAAATCACAACTGTTGTACAAATTCTATTGCAATTGACTGCAATTGCCTAGAAATTTGAAGACATATTCCTGCGAAACATTACGATCAAAACGCAATACAAAAACTGAGTGTTCGAAATATGAGTCTGTACGGAATTTGAGACGAAACGGTAGTTTCAAATACTTCCTCTTCTCTTGGCATTAACGTCCTCATTGGGACAGAGCCTGCTTCCCAGCTTAGTGTTCGTATGAGCACTTCCACATTCATTAACTGAGAGCTTTCTTTGCCAAAGTTGCCATTTTCGCATTCGTATATCGTGTGGCAGATACGATGATACTCTATGCCCAGGGAAGGCGAGGAAATTTCCATTACGAAAAGATCCTGAACCGACCGGGAATCGAACCCAGACACCTTCAGGATGGCCTTGCTTTGTAGCCGCGGACTCTAACCACTCGGCTAAGGAAGTTTCAAATACGCGTTAGCCGGAACAAAATAAGATATTTGGGAATTGAGCAAACTAGTGTGAGTTCTATGAGCAGATTGCTCAAATAAAAGTTGCTTATAATAGTTAAAAAAAACGCTTTAGCAGCTGTAAATTTTTACCTGAGTAGTTTCGTAAAGACCTTTCGTAATGTTGTATCGTAAAATTGTATAAAAAGGAATATCTTAGGAAAGCTGTTTTTCGTTAGATAGATACTTATGTCAATTATGCATTTATCAGCATTGTAGGTGCACCACCATCAGCCATTGTTTATCTTGTGCATCGGATCCCGGGCTCACTCGACTTCGACAGACTCACACATGTATGCGTCATGCGGCTCAAGCGAACAACGACGACCATGAGAGTATACTCAGATGGTTATGCTTTGAGAGATAGCAAAACGACGATGCTTTTACAACATCAACCCTACTAAAACTATCCAAATGCGAAAGGATGAACCACCCTTTCCGTTTTATTTGCTTTCCGGTAGAAGCTTAACCAACGGGTCCGGCGTCCGACGGAATGCGGTTAAACTGGATGCTTTTTAAATTGCGAACATAGTATGTTTGCATATGTTTTAGAGTCGAAAATTTCACAGCTCAGTGAACCGCCCTCTCCGCAAAGATTGGCTTGTGGTTGTTTCTTCCGGAATCGAAACCGGAATGCAGCCAATAAAAGGGAACCACACAATTACATCGAAAGGACGTTGTTCCCCCTTCGGCTCCTTGTTGGTTTCTCGTTTAATTAAGAAACCTCAGCTATAAAATGACCGCTCCCATTGGCCGTCAACATTAATCTTAATCGAACATCTTAATCTTCCCCAATAATTACGTTTCCCGCGCCACTCGTGTGCTCGTTTACCCCGGTCAACATTGGCTTGGAATGGCTTCTCATTTTCGACTGCGAGACGGGTCATCGATTACGGATAACGAATCCCCCTAACCACTGGCTACGTTTCCACACAGCATGAGGTGTTTTCCCGGATGCTGCTTACTTCGAGGGCGAGTAATCAACGATGATGGAAGAAGCTACGTGTAACCGTGGGAGGTCACGAAGTATCAACCCACATACAAAAATCTTTTTTCATCAGCATAGTTTTCCGACACCTCCATTTTCGGGTTGATATCTGACTTCCCGTGTAGTGACTTGAAGGCTCGTCATTAACTGATTCAGAGACGAAGCCATTCTTTTAAAGAGGATTTTACTTAGTCTATCATTTTTAAGTATCTTCTCAGCAGGAGTCTCCCTTGCCCTGTCAGGCTAAACTCATGGGCGTATAGTTCCCACTTCTACCCGTTTGCTTCTGTTTCGAACGTTAAACCAGCGTTTCTCATCCGTGGGTTCACCGACCCCTAGGATGCCGTGACGTCCTCTCAAGTTGCAACTATGCTTCTTTTGGAGGTATATCTAGATTCTACATACTATGATCCTATTTCTGCTCCATAGTAAAATACCCAGAACCACATTTACGAATCTTCCCCTCAACTTCCGGTTCCATTCCCAAACGAACAGTCAGAAAAAAAGCGAACACCTTTTGCATCGTAGGGAACAAGCTAACCTCCGGCAGACGTGGTCGCCGGTAAATGAGATTTCATAAAAGCATAAATTTTGCAACTGAAGCTTCTTAATCCCAGCACGATAGCAAGTGAAGAGAGACTCGAGTGTTATGGGCAAACGAGGCGCATTCGGATTCCACTGCTTGCTGCCACAGGGGTGGTAAAGAAACGCAAAAGAAAGGAGGGATGAATCCCCATTTTCGGACAATGATTTACGGTTATGATCTCAAGTTTTGCACACCTCCCCGCAGGAAATGGACGATCCGAATAAATACGAATGGAAACGTAATCGGGATCCGGAACGATGATGGCACTGAGGGGGTGGTGAAGATTTAACCCATAAGTAGCACTTGTAATTGTTGCAATAGTGCTGTATGCACACTCTCCACAGCCAGAAGAGTCTTTCACTGTGGGAAGTCCTTTGCTCGTGTTGGATAGGGTTTTTCGATGCTCTTTGTACGAAGAAGGTCGAAATTCAGAGTGGTGATGAGAGCTGCCTAAATTACGTACCTTGATTACCTTGTTTGGAGCTAGGGTTACTCTTGTAGCTGGCTGTTTTATGGTTTTATTATAGTGCTAACAACGGGAGGTGACGTTCACCTCGTTGCTGCAACGATACTTCCCATCCATAGTATTCTTAGGAAAGTTATTTGTGTTGTGTTCTTTTTTTGGATGTTGTTCGATTAATGATTGCTTCAATCCATATGGAACTGAGCGAAAGAAAGAAAAACTTACCGCTAAGCGAATACTTAACGCATTTCAATTATTTTTATCAGTATACTCGTACACATATCTAGTTTCTAAAAAGTTGCCAATATATTTCGAGAACATTCCTTTAGCCGGAGTTATTCCAGTGGGTCGGGTGAAAAGGGTGCTGTGCTTTTTGCCCCTACAAGCAGGCAAATTTAAAGTTACAGATGGTTTTCAGAGCCAATTATAATGTCACCACTTGACAAATTGGAGTTAATACCGTGAAGAGTCATCAAATGATAAATGCTTTCGATCAACTTACTGAAATATGTGAGGTTGTTCCAGAAAATTCAAGAAAAATACCAAGTTGTTTTGTCACATTGGTAATTATAACCGCATAACAGCCACATTGAGATTATAAATGAGCCTAGTAATGTAATTACAATCAAAATTCTATCAGAATTTTTTCTGACTATTCACCCCTATATATTTTGGACCCCCTGGGCCATTTTCCTGCAAATTTCCCAGTTTACATCGAAAGACCAACTCAATTCGCATGCCATTTGGAAAGATAGGACTATTCCGCACTTTAATCAACTGTTTGTACAAAGGAAATGTGTTTACATTATATGAAATTCAATTAATTTAATCTTTTCATCCATGCAACCGTTACAACACGTTACACGCAGAAATTGAAGCCGTCAGAAATTTTTCAAATGTAAACAAAAACTTTTTTCAAAATTCTGGACTAAAAGCGTAGAATTTCTTCGGTTTTCCATTGTCAATCGATTGATTAGACTATGGGCAAGCATATTATACAACCAGTGTTATGGACTTTATCGCCAAACGATAAAAAAATGCCGGGGGTCCAAAATATATACTTTGAGAGTCCAAAATGTATTGGTGTGTCCAAAATAATGAAAAACAGTGCTTCACAATTCAATTATTTATGACGTTTTTTGGATCCTTCATGACCGTATGAGCATTTTAATCTTGTAGAGGAAGTTTTTCTCTACATTTTGGCATGTTCTTTGACTTGGTTACGCTGTGCAATTAATTAATTGGGACAAATCAGTGCGCATCGTACCTTCGTGCTGTGCGTACACGAATTCTCTCTGCTCTTGGAAGTTTTCTTAAAAACTACCTAAAGCAATAAAACAGTACTTTTCAGTGCTAAAATTAAAAACGGTACTTTTCAGTACTACTTAAACAGTACTTTTCAGTACTATTTTTTCTACTATTGATCCCTTTACGATCCTTGTTTGGACCCGTGCCTTCGATTTTTCGTTGGACCCGTTGGCGAAAGCTAGCGGTGGTAATCCTTCTTGGACACCGTCTTGGGAAAAAACCTCTCGAAGGTCACGTCTTCTTTCGTTTGTTAACTAAACATGGTATCAACAACAAACAAAAGGAAGGGTGAATCTCTGAATTCACTACTTCCTTCCAAAAAAGTGGGTTTTAAAACTGTCACTACACGTGGCAAGAATGGAAGAAAGGACGCTTCCCCGGAATGCGAACTTTCTTCCAAGGGTGAAATGAATAATTGTATCGAAATGAGCAATCAGTTCGATGCTCTAGACAATTTTTCCGAACACCAAATCGAAGCAGCCTCTAGCCCAGGCTCTTTGATTCAAGTGAGGAAGCAAAGAGCGCCGCCTATCGTGGTCAGTTGTTCCGAATTTGGGGGATTTAGGCAGGAGATCTTGAACTCCATTAGGGGAATCAAGGTTTCCTTCCAAATCGCAAAGAAAGGAGACTGTCGCGTTTTGCCGGAAACTCTTAAAGATCGTGAACTTCTTCTCAAACATCTTGAAGAGAAGAAGCACAATTTTTTTACTTATGACGACAAAACTGAACGTTTGTTCAAAGTTGTCTTGAAAGGTCTCTCAAGTGACTATAAATCACCTGAAGAGATCAAAAATGGAATAAATGATTTACTTGGATTTTCCCCAGTCCAAGTAATCATTATGAAAAAGAGAACCCAATCTGGCATTGTTCGGAAAGGGCTTTCTCAAGAATTTTATTTAGTTCACTTTAACAAAAAAGAACTAAATAATATTAAAGCTTTAGAAAAAGCAAAACTTTTGTTCGATGTCCGTGTGACATGGGAACATTTCCAGAAACCTGGAGGAAATTACCAGAACCCCACTCAGTGCCGTCAGTGCCAAAAGTGGGGTCATGGTACAAAAAATTGTCGCATGGATGCTAAATGCATGATTTGCGGAGGTTCTTCTCACGCCAAAGACGTCTGTCCAGTGAAGGAAGATACCACCAAATTCATATGTTGTAATTGCGGGGCTAACCATAAGTCCAATTTTTGGAATTGTCCTTCACGCAAAAAGGTCATTGAGGCTCGTGCCAGGCAGATGAAAGATAATATTCGTTACGATAACGGTCGTTTCCGGAATTTGCCTGGTAGAGTATCGAACAATGCTCATTTTTCAGTTGACGATCGCTTGATCATGAATCATACCCATCAGGAAGATCATAATCATGCTCATTCACAAACTAATTTTAATCCGTCGGGTAGCCTTTCGAATCTTTCTATTTCGAATGTATCTACCCACGGAAAATCCTTTGCCGATATCGTAGCAGGTAATTTGAACTCTTCCCCTATTCGTTCCATGAGTACCCATTCTACTTGTTTCAAATCAAATGGAAAAAACCCTACCGCCACAGGTAACTCCGCTTCTTCGTCTACCGGAAATTCCAATGGGAAATCACATGACATGTCTGCCTCTGATTTTAATTTTCTAACTGAACAATTGAATCTAATGATTGATGCAATGTTCAAAGCCACCACTATGACTGAAGCAGTCCAAGTAGGTGTAAAATTTACAAATCAAATTGTTATTGGATTACGTTTTTCTAATGGATCCAAATAATAATTTAAATATTTTAAATTGGAATGCTCGTTCTCTGAATGGTAAAGAGGACGAGCTGTTTAATTTTCTTACGGTTAATAACGTGCATATAGCAGTTATTACCGAAACGTATTTAAAACCTGGATCTAAACTCAAAAGAGATCCTAACTTTTTTGTTTATCGTAATGATCGCCTTGATGGGGCATGTGGGGGAGTTGCAATCATCATTCATAGGCGTATAAAACATCAACTGTTTTCATCATTTGAAACTAAAGTTTTTGAAACTTTAGGTGTTTCTGTTGAAACACAGTTTGGTAAATATACTTTCATAGCTGCCTATTTGCCTTTTCAATGCTCTGGACAGCAAGTTAATTTGCTCCAAACTGACTTGCGTAAATTGACTCGCAATAAGTCAAAATTTTTTGTCATTGGAGATTTCAATGCCAAACATCGGTCATGGAATAATTCTCAAAGTAATTCCAACGGCAGAATTTTATTTGATGAGTGCTCTTCAGGATATTTCTCAATTCAATACCCTGATAGCCCCACATGTTTTTCCTCTTCTAGAAATCCATCTACGATTGATTTGGTCTTAACCGACTCTAGTCATCTTTGTAGCCAACTGATTACTCATGCTGATTTTGATTCTGATCATGTCCCTGTTACATTTCAAATATCCCAAGAAGCGATTCTCAATCCTATCAGCTCCACTTTCAATTATTTACGAGCTGACTGGAATATATATAAAACGTATGTTGACTCCAATCTTGATGTTAACATTTCTTTAGAAACTAAACTTGATATTGACAATGCTCTTGAAACTTTAACAAATTCCATTGTTGAAGCCCGGAGCATTGCAATTCCAAAATGTGAAGTAAAATTTGAATCCGTGATTATAGACGATGATCTTAAACTCTTGATCCGTCTTAAAAACGTGAGGAGAAGGCAATTTCAACGCACTCGCGATCCTGCTATGAAAATTATATGGCAGGATTTGCAGAAAGAAATCAAGAAACGTTTTGCTCAATTAAGAAACAAAAATTTTGAAAATAAAATTTCTCAATTGGACCCTGGCTCTAAGCCCTTTTGGAAATTATCGAAAATCTTGAAAAAACCTCAGAAGCCAATACCGGCATTGAAAGAGGAAAACAAATTATTACTAACAACTACCGAAAAGCTAAACATTACATATAATTTGCAATTGGATTAGATGGACAAATTGATGTGAAGATTTGCGAAGATTTCACATCAATTTGTCCATCTAATCCAATTGCAAATTATATGTAATGTTTTCACATCAATTTGTCCATCTAATCCAATTGCAAATTATATGTAATGTTTAGCTTTTCGGTAGTTGTTAAACTTCCACTCGGCTGGTTGGCCGTAAACCACGATTCATAATTAAAACAAGTAAATTATTACTAACTAATTGCGAAAAAGCTCAAAAACTTGCTATGCAGTTTGAAAGTGCGCACAATTTTAATTTAGGACTTACTAGTCCAATTGAAAATGAAGTTACTCAGGAGTTCGAAAATATTCTCAATCAAGAGAACGTTTTCGAAAATGCCTGGGAGACTGATTTGGAAGAAGTGAGAACTATTATTAAAAAATTCAAAAACATGAAAGCTCCTGGCGATGATGGAATTTTCTACATCCTCATCAACAAACTTCCAGAAAGTAGCTTATCATTTTTAGTTGATATATTTAACAAATGTTTTCAATTAGCATATTTTCCTGACAAATGGAAAAATGCTAAGGTTGTTCCAATTTTAAAACCAGACAAAAATCCTGCAGAAGCTTCTAGCTATCGTCCATTCAGTTTGCTTTCCTCCATCAGTAAACTTTTTGAAAAGGTTATTTTGAACAGAATGATGGCCCACATCAACGAAAATTCAATTTTTGTCAATGAACAGTTCGGATTCCGCCATGGACATTCGACCACTCATCAACTTTTACGTGTAACAAATTTGATCCGTTCCAACAAATCTGAAGGCTATTCTACTGGTCTTGCTCTTCTAGACATAGAAAAAGCATTCGACAGTGTTTGGCATGAAGGTTTGATTGTAAAATTAAAAAACTTTAATTTTCCAACATACATTGTTAGAATAATTCAAAGTTATCTGTCAAGTCGTACACTTCAGGTTAATTATCAGAACTCCAGATCTGAAAGACTTCCTGTAAGAGCTGGTGTTTCTCAAGGCAGCATTTTGGGACCAATATTATACAATATTTTCACATCTGACTTACCTGAGCTACCTCAGGGATGTCAAAAATCTTTGTTTGCGGATGACACAGGCCTCTCCGCCAAAGGACGAAGCCTGCGTGTCATCTGTAGTCGATTGCAAAAAAGTTTGGATATTTTTTCTTCATACTTGCAAAAATGGAAGATTTCTCCTAATGCTTCCAAAACTCAACTAATAATATTCCCACATAAACCAAAAGCTCTTTATTTGAAACCTTCAAGTAGACATGTTGTCACGATGAGAGGGATTCCAATAAATTGGTCAGATGAAGTTAAGTATCTAGGGCTCATGCTAGATAAGAATTTAACTTTCAAAAATCACATTGAGAGCATTCAAGCCAAATGGAATAAATATGTAAAATGTCTCTATCCCCTTATTAATAGAAAATCAAAACTTAGTCTTAAGAACAAGCTGTTGATATTCAAACAAATTTTCAGGCCAGCCATGTTGTATGCTGTACCAATATGGACTAGCTGTTGTAATACCAGGAAGAAAGCTCTGCAGAGAATTCAAAATAAAATTTTGAAAATGATTCTGAGGCTTCCTCCCTGGTATAGTACCAATGAGTTACATAGAATATCCAATGTTGAAACATTGGAACAAATGTCAAATACAATCATTAATAATTTCAGGCAAAAATCGTTACAATCTTCTATTGCCACGATTAATGCGTTATATGTTTAGGATAAGTTAGGTTAAGTATATTAAAAACTTTTTTTTTCTCTTATAAGCAGGTGAAATCAACTCACCTGTAAAAAAAAAAACTGAACTGCTACGGCAAATGAAATGTAATATGTTGTTAACAAAATGTTAATTAAAACTTAAATTTGTTTTACCAAATTAGGATGATAGTGTTGTCAAATAACACAGAACACCTAGATATAAGAAATGAATGTAATGTTTAGAATGATACTAATAAAGAAATTTAAAAAAAAAAAAAAAATTGGGACAAAAAACTGAAAACACTTCCTTAGGGGGTCCAAAATACGACCGTTACCCTATGCGATATGAGTTGTACAAAATATCAGCCTCAAATAAGCATTTTTGAGTTCCTGCTAATTTTTATAAATTTTAGTTTCCTTCCATACTGTCATAAAATGCACACTTGGTGTTCCTTTACTCAATGCCTACTTTTGTCGAATGTTACAAATATGCAGTTATCGATATACCGTTTTGTCTCAAATTCCGAACAGACTCATATTCCGAACACTCGATTTTTGTATGGCGATTTGGTTGAAATGTTTCGCTGAAATATGTCATCAAATAACAAGGAAATGGTCGTTAATTGCAATTCAGATTTAACGTATTCCAATCTATTTTATACCTCAAGATTAGTGACAACTCTCTAGTTCGAGACCAGTAAAACTAGCCGAGATAAATTTATTTGCGAAATTATTCATTTGAATACGATTTATTCGTGCTGTTCGGAATTTGAATCAAGGTGTTCGGAATATGAGACAGAATGAACACAGTGTTCGGCATTTGAATCAAAATTTTGTTTCATACTTTTACGTAAAAACAATACGAAACAAGTTCAAACAAACAATTTTATCGTCACACCCAACAACTAACAGTTAGACTTTGCGAATAAATTACAATTTTCACAAATATCATCTAATTTATGCCTATCAGATGCATTTTAGGTCACTGTTCACTGTATGAGTCAAAACGGTACTGCCCGATTGATAAAAAAAGCGCATCAGTGTGAAGTCACCATTTTCGGGTTCCCGGGATGTCACAAATTTACTATAAAGTGATCATTTGAGCATAGCATAGCATGAACGACAAATCGTGGATAGCAGTACAATGCTCAGTTCTATTGGTTTTGAGAAATCTATATGTAGTGTCGCAAAAATAGTCTGGGATGGACGACTTATTCTACATAACAGAAATGAACAAAACAAGCATCACATTGTACACCTGCCCACATCCTTACAATCGCTGGAAAAAAGAAGAAATGTTAGTTCAACATCTACTTAAGAAGATACAGGACGGATTTCACGCCAACTCGACACGCGATTGGCAGCACCCCTTCAGAATTCAATGAAACTTTCTGGATGTCAAAAGTATGTGAAACTAAGATACTTAGCATATTTTGTATTTTCAAAATCGATCTAGACTAACATTTGAAAAGGGTCAAAGTTTTTTTTTTACTTTTTTTATAAACCCGTTTAACTCGAAAACGGACAAAAAAGTGTTGTATGGGGGACTGTCGTGAAATTTCCTGAACTTTTAGAAAAAAATATTGAAAAAATAAAAAAAACATTTTCTACACCGAAAAAACAATGATTCAAAACTTTAAAGTCGATTTAAAAAAACGGTCATTTCAGATTTTGATCATCCTTAAGCAAAAAGTTTCGTAATTAAATTTACTAAAAGTCGTCCATACATTGCACATTGGGCATATTTTAGGGAAAAAAGTTATTCTAACAACAAATTTTTTAAGTCCAAATTTTTTTTTGATTTTTTTTATTTCGCTTTAAATAGTCTAGTACACTCATATTTTGAAGTGATAAATGAGTTTTAATCACAAAATAGATTATGTTTGTTTTATTGGGAGTAGTTAAAAGAAATAAAACGGAATTATACAGAGTTGTTTTTAATTAAATACAATTGATCTCGCATCAAACCGCCTATGAGAAAATGAACTCCTTCTAGCAATCCGATGGGTTTTTAATGGTTGGAAAGATATCACAATAATATTTTATTTCTTATTTGGTCAATCTTAACAGGTGTCTGGAAAGGGTCAATATTATGCTTATAAAAAAAGAGTCGTGGTTTTTGTTATCATGCATCATTATTTTTATTATTGCTATATATCCTAAAACGTAGTATCTGCACATGAATATCTACATTATTTTTGGGCTTTACTGAATAAATTGAATATTTTTGATTCATCCTCTGAATTGGTATACCGTTTGGCTGCAATTTGTGTATCACTAATAAGCATAAAACAATGATATTTTTGGGTACCAGGGACAGTTTTAACCTTATCAAACAATTCCATCAATTCCTCTGACATTTTAACATACTGTTCATTAGATATATAACAGAAATTTAATTTGGTGACACATGTATCAGTTTGTTTCACTGCCCAGTCGAATAGTTCTCGCGGAGTTGCGATTGTGTTTCCATAGTCTTTTGCAAGACTTGCTCTTTTTGCCATTCGCTTGAGAGTGCCACCAATAGCGTCACAGGGGCTTTTGCCGTGGGATGTGGCAAAAAAGTGCCATTCTGCTTCCAATCCATATATTTTCTTGAAATTACATAAGCTGGCAAATTTTTTTTTATTTTTATAATGAGCTGCAGCTCCATCTGACATAAAAATAACTTTTGAGAAATTTATTTTTTGTTTAACAAAATTTATCAATTTTGAAATAAATAGCTGAACTGCTACTGTATCATGGGTCAACACTTCTGATATTATAATAAAACTAACGTTTTCCAATTTATTATCTTTTTTATGGTAAATCTCGAATGGGTGTATCGTTGCCTGGGAATTATTCCAGTGATATCCTTGAGCAGTGTTTTGTATGATAAAACTATAATTTTCAGAAAAGTCGCTAATTACCAGTATTTCACCTTGTTTTAAGGAGTTTTTTTTTGTTTCGTAGAAAAGAAGACTGTTCTCTGCAAATAAAATCATGAGTTATTAGCTTATCAACTTTCTCCACGAAATACGTAACAAATTCTTCAACAGGCTTTATTATAGTTTCTAAATTACAGCGAACGGTGGTGAGCCATTGCTGAAAAACTACATCTTCTTTGTCGCTTTCCTCTAAAAGCGAGATTAGTTCTACAGTAATATTTTCTTTGGAATTTCACTTTTCACATTCTCGAAAAAAAAAACAATCAGTCGTTCTTACTAAAACATCGCATAACAGTTTTTCACAAATTTCTGCCTGAGAGACAATTCCTAAACTGTTACGCATTAATTTAACATTTTCGTGGTATGTGCACACACATACATTGTGAATTCCTGTGCTATCGAGAAGCCTATAATGTTTAGGCCTCAACATAGTAAACAAAGTAAAACCAATTTCTACATTTTGGCATCTTTCTTCAAAAATCATGTACGCCTCTTTAAGAGACATCATCAATAGACGCTTTTGAACTTGTTCTTTACTACCATTTCGGAACTCAGAAACGAAGTCATTGGCTCCTGGCATAGGCCTACTAATATCATCACTATCAAAGAAATCAATAACAACCTGTTTATCTGTTTCACTAATTCCATGCCCACTTCGAGCCCTTGTGGTACATAGAATGCCCTGTTCATTCACAAGTTGTTTCACTTGTCTTACCATGTAAATTGGTGCCTCGAACTCCTCGACAATTTTGTTGATCGACCACGACTTAGGAAGAACCGATAATATTTTCAACTGGTCATTTCTGTCAATACCAGGTGAGTTGAATTTTTCTTTCAACTGATTGATGATTTCCTCGAATGCCTCCACCTTGTCGACGTCCATTGCATCCATGCCTAGTATGTCATGACGTACAGCTTTGGTGATCTCCACTGACTTTTTAATTCGATAGTCCAAGCTCCTCATGTTTCTCAACGAGATTGGGGATAAATCCAAAGTTTCAATAATACTATTGAATTTTTCCACGTTGGGGCCTAGTAATTCATCCGCTGATGGGACGGATGACAAAGATGAACAGGACGGGACTGCTTCTGAAATATACAATAATGTCGAATTAATATATTGACATGAGTTCTATGTAAACAATCGATTCTATGACATTTCCCGGAAAACCATTTCCCGGAATGCCATTTCCCGGAATCCATTTCCCGGAATGACCCATTTCCCGGAAACCCATTTCCCGGAATGCCACTTCCCGGAATGCACCAATAATAAACTTTCGCGGATTTTGTTTTGCGATAGAACTGCCAGAACTGAAGGGCTTACAAGAACCCTACACGAAGCGAACTGGACTATCAAAATTCATACCTATTTTTCTTATGAAAGATGAAAGCGACCAAGGTCTTTGACTCGATTTTTTGTTCTCAAATCTTGCTTGACAAGGCAAATGTATGAATTTAAATCCGATTTCTAATGGCAACTTTTCATAAAGGGTTTGTATGTATTTAAATTCCATTTGCCTGAGTGTCATATTTGTAAAGATCAACGCGGACCACAGATAATTGTCGCGGATTCCAATCCCGCCTATCGAGAATCTTTTCGGGTTGGCAAATTCTTCTATTTTCGAGGGTATAGAATTTCTTCGTCAATTGGCGAAAAATATTATCAGTTGATTACTGTGGGAGAACTAATATGCACATGGAATCGATAAGCACACATTGTCCCAGTTAGAACGTCATGTCAGAAAAAAAAGAAGAAGATGATATTAATTAAAAACCCACATAACAGGATAAAGTTTATGCTAATATCTCATTCCAAAGGTGGAGAAAGAGTTGTGGGAAGCATCACAAACCTTACTTAGTTGACAAGGAGGGGTTTGGTCAAATATGTCTAGTTTTAGCGTGAAATAATTTGTGTATAAATCAATGACTCAACAGAATAACCTTAGTTTGAAAGAAGGGAAAATTTATGATGTTCAATATTAGCAGCCTTCTCGCCAAACATTTTTCTGTCGATATATTTCGGAAGATCGACAATTGTTCAAAAGAAGGGTGATTATCTATGCAAATGGCAGTACCGTAATTTCGGGTGAAATTGATCATTTTTCCCGGTTTTTCTTGTCTGTTTTCTAAAAAGAAGACAATGCCAAACAACTGAATGCAGGAAAACAAGTACAAAGGTGAGCCTCGTTGGCCCATGTAACGAAATTTCCTAACAAATGTCATTTTAGTGCTAAAAAATATCTCTAAAATAAAATATCGGGGGATCTCATTTCGGGTTTTTTTTTGTTTTTTTTTGTTTTTTACAAGGGGGAAATCTGCAAACAGATCCCCTGAGAAGATAACTCAGGGAATGCGGGGATGACGCACCAACGACGACCCGCTAAAACCAGCCTATGCACTGTGCTTGAGCAATTCATTTAGAATTGCTCAAGTGGTGAACTGCCCATACTCGCAATACAGTCCCATTTGGAAAATCATCATGTCGAGAAAAACGCATCTGAACCTTATTGAAAAATTTTTCGTAACGCCGCTGGTGGCGACATAAAATTCTGGTGGCATTACTAAGCACATTATCATTACAGTATAAGAAAATGGTCAACGAATAAAATATTGTTGATGCAATTGATTTAACTGTATAAATCCAAGATAAAAGCAGGTGGGACTCGTTATCCGAGTACTTTTCTCATCAAATGCAAATATACCCGCATACCAGTCCCATTACTTGGGACTCGCTTACTTTGTTATCGCGCACATTGACACATTTGTTGGCAAGTTTACTACATCTTCCAAAGCACTTTTCCTTTTGCTATAATTAGTGCTATCATCTTTTAATTGCAATATTTCCTTTAAAATAATCAACTATACGGTGGAGGTGGTGACAGTGTTCAGTTCGACCAGTCGACGATACCAGTGGTGATGTGCGTATGCCCATGTAGGCCCAAAAAGCTTTCCCCTCCATGTCGTTTGAAGATTAACCTACCGGAGGCGGAGATTTCGTTACTAATTGACCAGAGGACGAGAGATGTGACAGGTATAGCTTTGACTTGGAGGAAAGCTATTTATTTTATGTTTTGTTTAGACTTTCTTAAGAATTAAAAACTTACAATGTTTCAACCATCAATATCACCAGAAGCATTCTGGAAAAAAATGAAGTCATGTAAAGCAAAAACAAAAACTACATTTTCATGGAATAAAGTTGACTTACAATACTCAAATTAGTAGTATTTCTTTTTCTTTTGAAATGAAAACTACGACGCAAGATTACAGGAATCATAACAGGAAAGAGTTGGCTTGAATTTCATCGTAATCTACTAGTGGGACTGTTATGCGGGTACTTTCAATATGGGACGCACATAGTTTGGTATTTTTTTCGCATTTTGTCCATACAAAGATACAATTTTAGATATGCTACCAAGAAGTACACTAATAATAAGTACGATTCATGAAGAAAACTGAAAAATGATGAAAATTCAAATGGGACTGTTATGCGAGTATGGGCAGTGAACAGTGCATCGACATGACCCTTGGACTCAGACCCTCATCTCCCCGGAACCACCTTACGGTATTTCTTCGGGAAGGGACCAGTGCATATAGCACAACACGTGTAGCAGAAGTAGCCTAGGCAAACTGCTTCTCCTAGCCGACTTAAACAATGTTACAAGGGACCAGCCTCGGCAGGGCTAATCCTCTGCAGCCAACTCTTGGTCGGCGCGCCATAGACGCTGCAATTCTAACATAATGTGAGTGACAGCCGTAGTTACTGCATTCCAGCACTCGGCATCCGCACACATTCTCTCTATAATATTGTCGGGGGACGTGTCCCCTCCGCATGTAGTGAGCATGCGACCTCTCACAACAATGAAACGGGGGCAATCGAACACGACATGCTCCGCTGTTTCCTCTACACCAGCACAATTGGGGCACGCAGGAGATTCTGAGTGCCCGAACCTATGCAGGTACTGTCTATAGCAACCATGTCCTGACAGAAACTGCGTCAGGTGGAAGTTCACTTCCCCATGGCTTCTACCATACCAATCTGACACATTTGGTATTAGCCGATGGGTCCATCTACCCTTAGTGGAGTTATCCCATTCCTGCTGCCAGCTTCTGAGCGTTTCCTCTTTACACGTGTCGCGGACTCCTCTGGTACCCCTTTGGTTGAAGCATTGAGCATCTTCCTTGATGATGAGCCCGATGGGCATCATCCCGGCTATGATGCACACGGCCTCTTTAGATACCGTCCGGTATGCACTTGCTACTCTTAAGCACATTATCCTGTACGTGCTTTCCAACCGCTTTAGGTTTCTTCTCGTTATAAGCGCTTTTGACCAGATTGGTCCTCCATACCTTAGTATGGATAGCGCCACGCTTGCCAGCAGCTTGCGTTTGCTGGCAATTACAGCAGAGCTGTTAGACATCATCCTCGAAAGCGCCGCTATAGCCGTAGATGCCCTTTTACAGGCATATTCAACGTGGCTAGCGAAGCTCAGCTTGTCATCAATCATTACCCCAAGATTTTCGGGGTGAAATTGATCAATTGTCAATGCGATAATTGTTAGTTTTGAAATCAACTCTACATACTTAATTTGGGCCTCCTGAATCCGAATATGCTTGCCAAATTCTTAACAATTCAATATTTATAGAAATAATGAGTAGTTAAATTTCAAGAACTACGCGGAAAGCGCTTAAATGTATGCACTTTCCTAAGGAATATCCCGATATCTAACAGAAATTCAATTATTTCAACCAAATGAGCAAATTGATACATGTTTTGGTGATGAAAACTTGTTTTGTAGATATATCTTCAGCACCCTTACAAACTTTCAGGTTTATACCATGTTCAAATGCTTGTCTAGAACTAGAAGTTTATGGATGTTTGTCAATACTGCACCGTACATTTTCAAATTTCACATTATCTTCATAAAAATTAACTTTGTTTAACGTAAAAAGCTCCACAACACACAAACCTACAATAGTTACGACAAACAACGTTCGCTCACTGCAGGTTAAATTGATTTTTTTGCTCCTTTAGGAAGAAATAAAATCGTGTGACACGGTGATCAATTTCACCCTACTGATCAATTTTACCCGAATTTACGGTAGCTATAATTGGAATTCATGTTGATGTATTTGTTTATCAGTCTAAACATTGCCATTTGTTTTCATGACACAACTTAAAAGAACAGCCTATGTATGAAAGAAGGGTTCCGGGTCATTTGGCCGAATGCCGTTTGGCCGAACGCCATTTGGACGAAAGAGTCATTTGGCCGAATGCCGTTTGGCCGAAATTGAAAACAATAATGAACTACAGTTAGCATACATTTGTGATGAATTTCAAAGAACAGTTTATTCCGAAAGAAGCATAAATCATCATTGATATACAGCTCTTTAGTGTTAGTTCAAGGAATAGTCAATGTAAGCAATTTTTCTCTTCTCTGCTAGCAGTAATAGCTGCCAGCATAGGTTTTCGCATTGCGTTTGTAGTCAGCTTTTGACTGTTACTAAAACGGTTTACGACTCATTCGTCTTTCTGTAGTATCGATTTGCTTCAATCCTTCTGATAGTACTTAGTTAACTAAATAATTTCTAGCCACCACAAGTTTAGCTTCTTCTTTTCACAACGGAGAAACAGTTAGCCTCTTTAACTTAAGTGTTCAGCGAGTCGTTCGGTATAATTTTTATTAGGACTATAAACTTATCATAAGCCTTAGTTCTATTCACTATGAAAATTATTAAAATATGAAAGAACAGCCTATGATCAAAAGAAGGAAAAATCTCTTATGAAAATTTAAGCTAGTGTAAACCAAACAATTATTATATCAATAAATGATTTGAAGAAGGGAAAATTCTCGTTTAAAATATAAGCTAAATTATCGCCAATGGTAATGAAACCAGTACAAGTTGAAAGAATAGCCTATGTTTAAAAGAAGGGAAAAATTCTTATGAAACTATCAAAAACTATGCAAACCCGAGCACACCGTTGGTAGCCCAGAGAAGAACCAACCATAAACTTAGAGCCTTGACGCGAGTTCACAACTTCGTCCTGAATGAACGGATAGTTTTATGTATTCTCTTGGAGCTCATATATAGCGATCCACCATATCATATAAATTGATAAGTTGACTGGTAGATCAGGGCAACACTTATAAATCCTACACATAAGCATTAAATGTTTTTTTTGTTCTTTATTCGGCCAAACGGCATTCGACCAAACGACTCATTCGGCCAAATGTTCAGACAGCGAAAGAAGGACCATTGTCAAATGAAAATATAAATAGTATGGACAATAATAACTCTACCAGAACAACACGAAAATAGATCGGCCGAAAAGTTCTTCGCAAACTGTACATAGTACCATAGTAGAGGTTTAAAATGCCATGAGATTATTCAGTCTTATAGTAAGTCTACAGTTGAAAGGGATTTGAGATATAGAAAATTTTGTCTATATGATATATACAAAGACTAAACTAAGATTGCACCGGATTGTTTGGAAAAAAAAATCCTACCCATAAAAATGCTCGATCTAATAAAACATCTAGCCCAAACCTTAATCTCCATTACTAACTGAAAAAAAAGTTGAATAGATTTCATTGACGGTCATTATTTTAGTGATACTTGAATATCTTTCCGGGAAATGGGGTATTCCGGGAAATGAGTCATTCCGGGAAATGTCTTTCCGGGAAATGGGGTATCCGGGAAATGATTTCCGGGAAATGTCTTTCCGGGAAATGGTATAGAACCAAACAATCATTGTCGTTTAATGTGCTGCAAAGTAAATTTATCTTACCTAGCATTTCATTGGAGGCCTGACCGCTTGTTGGTGGTTGTGGATTTTGATTCACTTCGCCTCCAACCGAACGTCGTTTTTTCTTAGGCGGACTTCTGTGGAGCCTGATCACTAAGCGACATGACTCACAAATATGCATAGTTTCATCAAGCTGATGACTATATCCCATAGCACGTATGTGTTCGATCATTGTTGGTGACAAGTTTCCCAACTGGCTACGTCTGCACTTAGGATTGTTTATACCGGCGCAACATCTCGAAATTTTAATGCGCGATAAATCTTGTTGATCCATCTTTAACTTCTTTTCACAAATGACTTAGATAAAATGAAAAGAGTTTTATTGACATCAAGCTAAAATAGTTATATGCATAGGTAGAACGACAGTTATAAGTTAAATACCTATCTTTCTATACACTCACGCGGTGATAGTTGAGTAACTCAGGTCGTTAACGGACATTTTAGGTAGATAACAATACAAACATTATTTCTTATTCATCTGGATTGTAACGCAGGTACGTTTAGTAGTATTTTCTAGAAGAAAATTTAATGGGGTATGGATCATGTTGTTCCTTTTCAATGTTTGCAATCTTTCGAACCATAAAAATCCGTCGGATTGTTAGACGGAGTTGATTCTCTCATAGGCAGAGGCGAAATCCATAGATTGCCTTCATTTAAAAAACATAATCACTGCATAATTCCGTTTTTTTACTATTCTCAATAAAAAATTCAATTTATTTCTGATTCAAACTCATTTATCACTTGAAAACACGATCATATTTGATGGTTTAGAACAAAATCTTTGAAAAAAAAATCAGTTTTGGACTTGAAAAATTCGTTGTTTAAAAACTTTTTTCTCTAAAATATGCCTAATTTGCAATGTATGGACGACTTTTAGTAAATTTAATTACGAAACTTTTTGCTTAAGGATGATCAAAATTTGAAATGGCCATTTTTTTTAAATCGACTTTAAAGTTTTAAATATTTTTTTTCCAGGGTAGAAAATGTGTTTTTATTTTTTCAATATTTTTTTCTAAAACGTCAGGAAATTTCACGACAGTCCCCCATACAAAACTTTTTTGTAGGTCTTACCGTTTTCGAGTTATACGGGTTTATAAAAAAAGTAAAAAAAAAAACTTTGACCCTTTCCAAATGTTAGTCTAGATCGATTTTGAAAAAACAAAGTATGTAAAGTATCTTAGTTTCACATAGTCTTCACACCCAGAAAGTATCATTGAATTCTGAAGGGGTGCTACCAATCCCTTTGTCGAGTTGGCGTGAAATCCGTCTCGTACAATAATGCACACATACACCCTTGATGCCGAAAATAGTTTTGATTATAAACGTCGAAAATTTTGATTATAAAAAAACCTACAGATGTTTTTTCCATTTTTTTCCGAAACAAGCTATTAGTACACGTTGTGGCTGCGATATGACAGCGATCCAAATATATATTTGACAATATCAGAATTTCGTTAATACTAATCAAACGTTTGTCCTTTAACCTAATAACAGTCAAATATTTGACTCCAACATGCATGCTTGACTCACTTGTAATTGCTCCAGTTTCTACTAACATTACAGTACTAGCGTGTATGGAACATTTATCGAAATTTCTCCATAGTAATTTCCATATAAACCTACATTGTCTTTGGACCACCTATAAATCACCACATAGAAAGCTGAAAATTTCATAGAACACTATTTTTATGGTAGGGATGGTAAGGGACAAATGGGAGATTGGATTTTCAAACATTTTAAAAATTTTAATCGCCCTATTAAGTTCTTCTTCTTTCTGGCGTTACGTCCCCACTGGGACAGAGCCTGCTTCTCAGCTTAGTGTTCTAATGAGCACTTCCACAGTTATTAACTGAGAGCTTACTATGCCAATGACCATTTTTGCATGCGTATATCATGTGGCAGGTACGAAGATACTTGATGCCCTGGGAAGTCGAGAAAATTTCCAACCCGAAAAGATCCTCGACCGGTGGGATTTGAACCCACGACCCTCAGCTTGGTCTTGCTGAATAGCTGCGCGTTTACCGCTACGGCTATCTAGGCCCCTAAGCCCTATTAAGTACCCATGCCAATTAAGTTATATTTGGATACGGAATCCAATAGAGCAGGACAATCAGTGGTCTGTGAATACTAAGGGGCCATGATGACTGTTCAGTCCGCGAAGCCATTTTAAATAAATACTATTATTCTTGTTTGATGCCATTCTTTCAATGAGAAATTACAAGCCTAAACTTACTTTTTGACACTGATTTTTGCTTAATAATTGGTAAAATTATTATTATTTATTATAGAGGGTTTGACTAGTGTCATTCGCCTGCGGCAAAAATTCTATAGTTATTTCCCTAAGACCATTATTAGTTGGACCCTAAGAAGCACATTAGCAAGATTCTTAAAATACTTTAAGCTGCTTGCAAATATAATCCTTGATACCAAACCTATATTTGGGAAATTTCTTGGAGAGACAATTACAATTATTCTGGTTGAATCTTTGAGAAAAGCTGAAAAATCTTACAAATTTTTTGAAAATATTTTGAGATGGTTCTAGAAGATTTATAATATTATCGAACTAAGCTGGAAATATAGAGCTTGTATATTTTTTTTTATTCTCATACAAGAAAAAACCGCCGAAATTGTCTTACGTAATTAACGGACGGCTCCTATGCTATAGAACGAATCGTTTGAGTGTGATAAATTACAAGTGAAAGATAAAACTACAAAGTACGAGGAAAAGGACGGGCCTGGGATTGAACCCATGATCTGCAAACTCCTTGACATCTATGAGGGCGTCGATGAGTCACTGCACAGTTAATTGTAATATCAGGTCCAGGGATGGGAAATGTACTGTATCAAACATTTACCACCTCGACATTCACATTTTTCTACACGACCATCAAAATCCAAAGCAAACCATGACCGTTCAAAACAAAAAAATGTAACGGCTCTTCAAAACTGTAATCTTCTTCATCGCAACGTTTTTTCAAACTCGAATGCGAAATGACTCGAGCACAGTGGTAACACGATTTTTCCGGTTTTCGGGGTTTTGCATTTTTGCTCGATAAGAGCAGCATGAAATTGAACTTGTTTATATGTATCACAACGGAATGATTGTGCTCTTGCTGTTAGCGCTAATAGATTTCAATTAGTTGAAAACACAAGCGAAATATTAGCGATTGAATTATTTAACATTTTTTTCAATCATTCACCTCGAGATGGTTGCCCGAAAACGGTCATAGTGGATAGACAAAAACAGTCAAGCAGTGTGTGAACCGTTAGCAGCGCAACACCTGATGGTATTGATGCTGCTGCTGCTTTGTGTTTTGGTTGACTGGCAGAATCGATGAACTGTGGCAAATTGTGATCACAGTTCCCAAGCCTGATCAGGTCATTTAAGATGCATATCAGTTCTGTCGCCAAATAGTGTATACATTTTTAAACGTATATAAGCAGTCGACAATTGTAGAAAATCGGGGTCTAGCCGATGGATATAGCCGGTTTGAAAAGTTAACAAAAATGATGTAGAATTTTGACTGGGATTTAAGGTCTAGCGAGTGATGACCGTGTCCGACATCTCACGGTTATCTTAACACTCTTAGAGATGTGGGTTTAATTTGCTCTAATTCTCGTCGATTGAATCCGATTATGTTTTAAACGGAATATTGTTGTAAAATGGTTGTGATCAAATTCATTCCAAAAGTTTCGTCGGCTGATATTAATTATTTTTTTGCTGTGCGGCCTCTCTTAAACTATCATCCTCGATATCGGAATATCTCATGTCATCTAATCTGTGGCATCCGATAGGACAACTATTTTCCAAAATAGTTTTCCATAAGCAATTGAGATAAGAGTGGTTAAGTACTTAATATGATAGTATTAAGTAAGCAATGTACGAAATACTCCGTTATCATACAACGTAACGTAAATAACGGATCACCTGGCCTAATATGGGTCTTCTACCAGGATTTGTATGGAACGGACCAGAATTCCAGTGTGGTCTTGGTAGAAGTCTTGCCTGCAGTCGAACATGGGTTACAGCTCTTAACGAAATCTTCAAGTTCGCTATCGATGTCGGTCCATCATCCGGACTAATCCTGAATGGCCTCGCTGAAACATTTATTTTGTCATTCTTGGCAAGCCCCTCGTAACCTTTGATAAATCCTTTAGAAGATTTTTAAGCCTTATCAAACACCCTTTGGAGACAAATTAAAAGATTGTTGAAAACTATGTTGCAACTCATTGGGAATGCTTCGAAATCTCCGAGTATGGTTTACGATCCCCTCGTTTTCTAAGACAAATTTTTGAAAATCCTTGAGTACCTTTCACATAATATTGCTTATGAACTAAGAAGAGCTAAATACGATGCATAGTTGTGAAGCAGATTGTGGGGTCGTGACGGACTTTGATTTCAGGTTAGCCGACGGCGCTGCAGAATCGTAACCCGTTCTTTGGCGTAGTGGATTAGCGCCCCCTGTCCAGCGTACTGGGAGTGGTGGGATCGAAGACCACCAGAACAATTCCATTAATTTTAAAAAATTTAAACAATGTGTCCACAATTTGTTTCACAATTCTTCACAATATGTTCAAACTTACTCTTGTGTCTACGAACTTCAGTTTTTTTTTTTCAAACATTATCGGCTGGTTTAAGCTGTAATAGGCATTACATCCAAGTTCTGAAAATTCCTTCGTTTTACTATCTGATCCTATAAAAAATATAATTCACTTTCCAAGCTACCGTATTAGTATTAGAAACTCTAGTGCACAGAATTTTGAATAAATATATCAACGAAATTAACAATATCAAGCAAATTTCTTTACCTTGAATAACATCATTCATTACACTGCGGAACACGTTTTTGTCTCAAGCACCAAAATACCGCTATTCAATCAATTAAGGGTTGCTGAATCCATTGCCGTTTTTAAAAATATCATAGCACGTCTAGTTTTTGAGATATTGGCTGTTGAAAATGCAAAAATTGACTATTTTAGCTAACTTGCATGCAAGTTTTCCAGCTTGTAAGGAAATTTATTTGCATAATTTGCCACAGAATTCAAACTTTATGTGTATTACAATATTTATCGGCAAAGTTTATAATATTTCCGATGCGGAAAATTTGTTTTTTGATGGTTTAAAAAAGTATTGTATTTTCCCATATAAGAGAAACGAAGAATTTTGTATGGAGACAGCAAACATGTCGAAAAAATCGGTTTAAAGTAAATTTATTTGCGCAATTTCATCCAAATTTAATTCAAAATGGAAGTTTAAGTGCAAAATAGCATGCTTAATAGATTATATCACATAAAAGTTTTATGAATTATACTTTAAATTTTATGTAAACATCAATAAAATCAGTGTTTTATACAACTTTGACGACCTGTAGCTAAAAATTGTGACGTGCTGGAACATTTCTGAAAATGGCATCAGATTCAGCAACCCCAAATCTGCTCGAGACACATAATTTGATTCTTGAGACACGCAAAAATGTCATTTTTGTTACGCTGTGTTACTGTTCATTTTTTTATGAAATCAGTATAAATTCAAAACACTCTCCTATCCTAAAATTTTCTTAATTTTCAATCAACGTTAGGGCAGTCCCTGAAGATTGATTACGCTCCATTTGGGCAGTAAGAATTTTAAAGTATTAATATTTCTGAGAGCAATTGCACAACACTATTTATTCCAACACTACAATAGCCCCTCAACCAATTTAAATTTTAGAACACATGCCTTTCCCTGATAATCCCAAACACTTCCGAAATTTCACTTATAATAACCACAACCCTGGATGTATCGATTGACGCTACAGATAATGTAGCATATGTTCAAACCTTTACTTAGTTGCCAGATGGATCAGCGAAACACAATCCTCTGCCAGACAGACGTTTGTACACACGTCTAGAACAACGCGTGGCTAATCGCCTAACTTATGCCGATCTTCGCAACATTGATTATCGCGACGACCTTGTTCCGGATTGTATTTTAGTATTGCTAAATAAATTATTAGAGGTTTTGATTCTGATTCCATCCCTTATCTCCTGTTATTAGAAAATTCAAACTCATTAGTACAGACGAAAATGATCACATACAGACTTGTAGTCCAGCTTCCCTACGTCGAATTCCATTCCTCACAAAAAAAAATCCCAACCGATCGTGACGCGTTTTGTTAGAATTGGTTCATTCTTATCAATCGTTTTCACTCAATATTTGCGCGTCAATCCGTTTGTTCAGTTGTAACTGTGTAGCTTAGAGTACGTAGCCATGTCGAAGTTTGTGGTGCTTGTTTTTCTGATCGCAAGTGGTGAGTATCTTCCGAAACTATTTTTAAAAATAACTAATGGTTCAATTGGTGAATCGATGCCTTTCAGCACTTTGCGCCAAGGAGTGCTCCAATAAATCTCCGTTTCCGTTCCACGAGCTGAAGGACTCGAATCACACTCGCCGAATTGCGACCACACTGGAAGCCGTATTCAACCGGAAGAATTCCAACTTCACCGTACTGGAAGGTCACTCGTGCAGAAACGCAACCGAAACTCTCTTCTGGTACCACGTGATACTGGAAGGGGACGATACCCGGTCCGAAGTGTCCTACATCGAGTTCGTCAACGGCAAGAAGCGAGGACGGGTGGATTATCTCGTGCTCGACAATGGCAAATCGCATTACGAGTATCGATGGAAGATTGCACCAATAAAGTGAGATGTGAAGTGAATTAGCCAACACTGGAACTGTGGCCGGATGTGATCGTCCTTCTTTCTGGTTGAAGAAAGTTCCCCCGCGTTGCACAATGGTAGTTTTCGTAGTTTTTGGCTCCTTATAAATAGAATCCCAACCCTTATAGTCTGAATGTACGATTCGGGCACTCACTAATCAACTAAAAATATCATTACTCCTACATTTCTGTACCGATTTTGCTCGTTGACTCCTCAAAAGAACCGGTCAGATATTTAGTTTTGAAATAGATCTCCGGTGAAAATGGTCACTCTTTTATCTGTTCTGAAACCTATTTTGCGACATATCAATCTTCATGATTTTTGTAAACATAATTGTATGACATCACAATTCTAATGACACATTGATTATATTTTTTGTTGATCCAATGCTGAGGTAATTAATCATTTTTTTAAGTGTGTTTTTTTTTTTGAGAAATGTCTCAATTTTAGAAAAAAAATACCTACGAAGTAAAAATAACTCATTGCCTTTCAAATGCACCAAAGAGAGTTTCAATTGGAAGCGTAATTACAGAATGGATAAAACATTTTTATGTGTTTTTTAGGGAGTGAACCCATACTTATAAGGGAGTGTGTATAGTCTTTTCGTGCAATCTATACAAGAGGATTGATTTTTAAAGAATGATGTAAAACAAATATCTCAGTAATTCAAGGAAGTGAGATTCATCTAATCGGATACAACAAAAATATTAGCGGACAATCTGGGTAACTCAAGAACATATTGAAATATAGGTTTCAAAATCTATAAGCATAATTTGTAATCTATTGGAAAATTTAACTTCGTATTTCTATGAATACAACAAAAAATGTAAGTAAATCAAATATGTTCGGAGCTAATGGTCCTAAGCAGTAGATTGACGAAATCTCCCACTGTGCGTTACGAACCCGCTTCGACCGGCATTCGAAGTGCATTCGGAAATCGGATCCGAGGAAGATTTTCAATTTTCGAGATTTTTACACAATTTTCCCATTCAGGACATGTTCCGTCAATACGGTGTGGGGTGGACGGAAAGTTCGATTACGCACGACCAAACAAAACCCGCGGGACAAAACGGTAATCAGCTAGTAGAAGCATCCTTCTCGTTCTCCGATGCTGGAGCTAGACTTTCTAGGATCTGCAACTGCAAAAGCATTCGGATAATGTTTGCAGCAAAGCGAGAACGGTTGGAAGTGTTTTCTTTTCTCTATCCCCCCGCTCAAATCAGACAACCAAAGAATCAACATGAAGAAACACAGACTGCGGCGGTGTTTGCATTATTATCCTATTCAATCAGTTTGGGATTGGCTTGCCAATCCCCGTACGCCAAACGTTGGCTTGAGATATGCGACTGCTCCTTCTGTGATGTATATGCTAAGCTGACATGTGGAAAGAGTACGATATTCGACTGAATCTTGAACTGCAGTGCAAGCAGATGTGTGAAGTATTTCGATGTTGCCATTGTTGTGTTTCCTATTTTTTATCATTTCATTTGCCATAACAGTTCAGGATTTTTACAAGGTTTTTGATTTCACCTCCTCATAATAAAAAGAATAACGCTTTCAACTAGATTAACCTAAATATATAACACATTAAACGTGGCAATAGAAGAACGATTTTAGTCTAAAATTATTATTTGTTTTATTCGACATTTGTTCCAATGTTGGAACATTGGATATTCTATGTAACTCATTTGTAATATACCAGCGAGCATGCTTTAGAATAATTTAGGATATCAGTGAAAAATCCGGCGTTAACAGATACAAATAGCCCGGGTTTACAAGTGTATCCCTTGCCGGAGAAGCTTTTAGGCGAAACGGTCCACAGTTGCGCACTTTATAGTGCACACGGATCGGCTGATTGTTAGCGAGCACTGCAAGATGTCGTTCCGAGCTTGGAGGACCATTTACTGGATGATTGAAGCATATATTGAAAGGCTGTGAAAATTACGGTGGAAATTTAGTTTAAATGTAAAGAAGAATTAATAATAATGTTCTGTAAATACTGACACTTGTCGAAAGATAAGGGGCTATCCATAGACCAAGTGGACTACAATTTTATTACTCCAGACACTTTTTTTTGAGCGTTGTATATAAAAAATTCTAAAAAATGCATGACAGTTTGAGCTGAAACACAGACAGAGCTCCACTTGTCGACAATAAGAGCTCCAAAAAGTCTAGCTGATTTCGTTGTGGGTGGCATTGTTGTATTCCATTTTTAACATGCAGTGCATTTGCTGTTATTTGAAGTGCTATAGCACAATAATACCTAAAGACTCCCTCGCTAATACACCCTGAGCAGATTCGAAGGAACTGTTGTTGCTGCGATTGGAATCTACCGTCAAATTATGTTTTCAATTTCATGGCATGCTAGTCTGTTTTATCACAGCAAACTAGCCAGCTGTCATATGTGATTCCAATATGGCGGAATGAACAATTTCACACATTAAACTACCTCCCTTCTAGATACCTTGAGCTAGTCCATGTTTGTACAGCATACAACAAGCTGACCTGAATATTTGTTTGAAGCTCAAAATCTTGTTCCTTGAATCTTGATACAGACATTTTATTTATTTGTTACATTTGGCATGAATGCCCTAAATGTAAATAGTTTTTTTATGCTTAACTTCATCACATCGTGACTACATGTCTTTTTTTCACTAAACCTTCTTATCGTGACAACATCTCTAATTGAAGGCTTCAAATCAAGAGCTATTTGTTTATGTGGGAATATTACACTACGGAACACGTTTTTGTCTCAAGCACCAAAATATCGCCATTTACTTAATTGAGGGTTGATAAATTCATTGACGTTTTAGGAAATGTCTTAGCACGTCTAGTTTTTGAGATATTGGCTGTACGAAATGCGAAGTTTAACTATTCCAGCAAACTTGCATGTGAATTAGTCAGCTTGTATGGCAATTTATTTGCTTAATTTGCCACAGAACTCAAACTTCATGTGCAAAACGATACTTATCAATAAAATTACTTTCGATGCTCAAACGTTATATTTTGATGGTTTGGAAAAGTATTGTATAAGAGAAACGAAGAATCTTGTATGGAGACAGCAAGCATGTTGGAAAAATCGTTTTGTTTTAAATTTAATCGTGCAATTTCAACCAAATTTTATCTGAAAGGAAAGTAGAAGTCTTTTTTTACGTGTTTGGTGAGTTAGATCACAAAAACTTGATAACTCATACTTTGAATTTCATTTAAACGTCAACAAAATAGTATTTCATACATCTTTGGCAATCTGTAGCCAAAAATGATGAGAAAGATTTCCTCTCAAGGGGCTTCGCAGCGAATAGAGAGTCGTGGGTTAGATCCCCACCGGAGCAATTCAATTTCAATTTGTACATTTGACACGTGTCTTATCGTGTACCGTAAACCGGGGGCAAATTGATCACTGGGGTGAATTTGATCAGGTCGGTACCAAATAGTATTTCCGTTCAAGGATGCTTAAAACTTCTTTGGCATCACAGACATTCCATGTTTTCTAGTTTATAAATGTCCCATGATGATTTTAAAATATTTCATTTTAATTAAGGTCAGTTTTGCATAAAAATATTCACAGTTTTTGAAGGTGTTAGCAATACTGTTGGAAATGTCGATACTTAACAATCCGCTGGTGCTGAGCCTGAATAAAAACTTTGGGTGTTAAAAATGTTGTGTAAGCTTCAGTGTGAACTACCGAACTCATTTTTGAAATCGCACAGTACTGCCCATAACCAGTGATGGAAAGTGGCGAACACTTCTTATGAACTGGAACAAAAACAAAACCAAACGCTCCCGAGCGTCAGAGCGCTGGTTTACTCGCATCTGTCGGCTCCCGAGTAACTGAAGCTAAAAGTGATTCGCGAACGTGTTCGGAGCTGTTCAGAGTCATATTTTGCTTTTGGGAAAAAAGCTGCTTCCCCTCCGAGATTCATGGTTTTCAAGGGCTTTTGACTACAAACTAGTAGTTTACTGTCGATATGATGGTTATACAATTAATTTGTCTGTCAAAACCATAATAAATTACACCTTGCTCGGTTACTCGCGAGTAAACGCTCCCGAGGTTGTTGCTACTTCTTTTGACATGTTCTCCCGAGCAGACGGGTGCGGACTTACTCACACCATGCCAGTTCCCGAGTCTGTGATGTTTGTTAAGCGTTGGTATACACTCGTGAGCTGCTTCGTGATGCGAACTTTTCCAGCACTGCCCATAACTGCGTATTTAAAACATTCGACAAAAGTATCAATGCCTAGTAAATGGCATACCAAATGTGAATTTTATGGCAGTATGGAAGGAAACTAAAATTTCTAAAAATTACCAGGAACTCAAAAGTGCTTATTTAAGGCTGATATTTTGTATAACTCATATAGCATACTAGGTGAATTGTCAGAAAACAATTCTGATAGAAATTTCATTCCTATCACATTACGAGGCTAATTTATAATCTCAATGTGACTGTTATGCAGTTATAATTACCAATGTGACAAAACAACCTGGTATTTTTTGTCGAATTTTCTAAAACAATGTTACAGATTTCGGTAAGTTGATCGAAAGTATTTATCATTTGATGACTCTCCATGGTATTAACTCCATTTTGACAAAAATGTCGAATGTGACTGTTTTGCAGTTATGGGCAGAGTATTACAAGAATAGTTTTTTGCTCATAGAACCGTTTATTGTTGAATAACTTGCTTATTTCAAAGGAAATTGCATACATTTAGGCGTATTATGCTGATTTACAAAGTTTAATTTTGCAATAAAATGACAATATACACGAGTTGTAAGAATTTTGACATCATTTTCAGATTCAGGAGACCCAAATTTAGTAGATAGGGAAATTTTACATTCTAAAATATGCTTTTTTATATAGTGATCAATTTCGCCCCAATGTGTCATCTTCAATTTTTGATATTAAGACTAATTTTATGAAATGTTGAATTGTATTTCAGAAAAAAATCGATTACATAAACTGATAGAGATCAATTAAGTACTGATTTTAACGAAATAAATTTGACAATATTTGAATTCACAGGACAACATGACAAAAAGTTGTTAAATAGTGATCAATTTGCCCCCGGATTACGGTACCTACATGTAAACTTCAAAATTTGAAAACCTTATAACAGCAAAGTTCTTTAGGCCGAAGTGGCCTAGAACTTGACAATGAATTAACTGTGCAAATGTTTTCCAATGAGACATTTTTTAAGGTGTTTTTTTTCTTTAAGTTTACCACATGTCTTTTAATATTTTTGTAGTGATCAATTCAGGAATGAGCGACCAACTCATTCTTCTCGATTCACTTACTGGAAACATTGCAGAATTTAAGAGTCCTTTAGAATAAGATGAAATGAATTATTTCAAAGATTTGTTATAAAATCATGCGACAATTCTTCGTTATTGGATTTCCCAGGGTTTTTACCAATTGTTCTTTTCTCTCAAGAAATTTCCAAATATACCAATTCATTACTGAAAATTTCTGTGAAGATTTATCCAGGCTTGATAATAATCCTCAACATCAACAGAGTTCATTAACATGCTCTATTTTGCCTCTTTGCGAGGGAGCAAAAAAATGCCAAGCAGAGAGGCAACGAAAAATGAGCGAGGAAGATGCAGTACAGAGTAAAATTCCCTAAAAAAAAAGAATCCCATCACAACATTCCAAGGCCTGTCTTGTTCGGGCGGGACACTCAAGAGTCCTTTTGAAGCATGAGTAAAGGTGAGCATAACAACAAAAGAGAGATTCTCACTCGAATCGCTTGAAAATACAGAGTTCAGTTCTTACTCCTCAGAAAAACGTCAAAATTGCCTCATTTTTGCATCGCAGAGGAGTTTCTATCAAGTCTGGATTTATCTTTTCAGTCAAACCAAAATTCTTCCAAAGATTCTGTATCCCATTAAAACATAACCATATAAATTCAAAATTACCACATTTTTCCATCACAAAGCATCTGTTGTATTTTATACTTGACCAAGCATTCAGAAAATAACCAAACTTAAATATTTTACGAAGAATAGTTTTCGAAAACTTCTGGAGCATTTTGCAAACCGTTTGGGTAACATTGAATTTGTGTGGTGGAAAGGCAATCTGATGATTAATATTAATTAAATTGTTATACTTTTTTTAAAATTTTGTGTTTCATAAATTATTTATTTAAATATCTAAGTGTACGATGAACGTTTGTCTCCACGATTCAGTGTTTGAGTGATGTTTATTTTACGCTTAGTAGCTTAAGGTGTCTTTATTTATTTATTTAGTTGTCGATTCCGATAGTAGATTTGTTCGTTATTTGTTTATTTATTCATTCAATTATCTATCTATTTATTTGTTTACTAGTGGTCCCGGCAAACTTCGTCTTGCCATCAAGTAGGCCGTTGAAAAACACTACTGATCGTCCCATAAAAATGACAGTTCCGTTCACGCTCGTGTTTCTGACTTTCCCGGTAAATGTCCTGGGATTTTTATACACACAAACACGTCGGAACCCTTAACGAACAAAATGGAGAAAAATCGTTCATATCCGTTCATCCGTTCGTAAGCCATTTCGTGACATACAAACACCATTCCATTTTTATTTATATAGATTTATTTATTTATTTACTTATTTTTGTTTTTTGTTTTTGTTTTTATAAATTTATTTACTATCCAGATTTTTTATTTACATTGTTATTCAGATTATTTATTTATTTTTCCAATTAAATAAATTTCATATTACAGTCAACTCTCCCTTACTTGATATTGAAGGGACTATCGAGTTAGGGAGGTATCGAGTTACAGAACACTAAACCAAAGCAACTGCGATCCAAGGGACCATCAAGTTAGCAATGAAAATCAACTTTTATTATGGTTCTCTTACTCGATATCGAGATACGGAATATCGAGTAAGGGAGAGTTAACTGTACTTTATTTACGAAAAAGGAAAACAAGTGTAAAGTTAGGAAATGTCAAGGCTTTTCATGTAGCCCAGTCGGAGTTTTATTTTAAATCTTCTTCTTCTTCTTCTTTCTGGCGTTACGTCCCCACTGGGACAGAGCCTGCTTCTCAGCTTAGTGTTCTTATGAGCACTTCCACAGTTATTAACTGAGAGCTTACTATGCCAATGACCATTTTTGCATGTGTATATCGTGTGGCAGGTACGAAGATACTCTATGCCCTGGGAAGTCGAGAAAATTTCCAACCCGAAAAGATCCTCGACCGGTGGGATTCGAACCCACGACCCTCAGCTTGGTCTTGCTGAATAGCTGCGCGTTTACCGCTACGGCTATCTGGGCCGCTAAAATATGTTTAGAGTGTAAGGAACCTATCGTTACCACTCATCGTAATAAAACGTCATCTTCATATCTACCATCAAGGACATGGGTGGTGCATAAGAGGAATAGCGAGCGGAAGTACCCAACACACGTCCCCCCACAATTACTTTTAATGGGAAGGCAAGATTTGGGAAAGGTCCTCTTTCAATTTTGGTCTGGAGTAGTGATGAAGAAGGTCCGATTCCGTCCGTTACAAAACGAGCCGGTGATAAGTTCCGCGAAATGAAACCGTAACTAAAGTATTTCAAAATAAGACACCATTTTCTAAAAACGCTAGTGCCAGAATAAGTTTAGCCTCCTTTGATCGTAAGTACCGTTTTGTCTCAAATTCCGAACAGACTCATATTCCGAACACTCGGTTTTTGTATGGCGATTTGGTTGAAATGTTTCGCTGAAATATGTCACCAAATTAGCAGGAAATATCAGTACTTTGTGATTCAATTTAAACGTATTCCAATCTTTTTTATACCTCGGGAGTAGTGATGATATTCTAGTTCGAGGCCAGTAGAAATAGCTCGGAAGAATTTATTTGCGAAATTTTTCATTTGAATACGATTTATTCGTGCTGTTCGGAATTTGAATCAAGGTGTTCGGAATATGAGACAAAATTAACTCAGTGTTCGGCATTTGAATCAAAATGTTGTTCCATTCTTTAGCGTTAAAGCAATAGTAAAATAAGTAAAATCATCATTATTATCGGTTCACCCAACAGCTAACAGTTAGACTTTGCGAAGAAATTATTTTTTTTACAAATATCAGCTAAATTATGCACTCTAGAAGCATATGAAATCACTGCTGACCTTAAATGTTCGGAATATGAGTCAAAACATTACAAATAATTCGAGCGAGTGTGGTGAAAAGAACTGCAGTGAAAGTGATGGTCGGAAGTGACAAGAAGGGTATCTTTGCATAACCCAGTCAACATTTTGGTTGGTATAACTATTGTTATACATCATTCTGTATGAACCAATTCAATCGTATATAATGCATGAAAAGGCTGTATACCTACCAAAGTGGAGGCTATATGCGTACTTGGCCCGACTTTTTTAGACTTTCTGTGATCAGATATACGATGCCATAAAATTTGGATGAAAATAAAAAAAAATTCCAGCGAGTCTCGAACGTGGGACTTCTAGTTCAGGAATCGAACTCCTTACCACTGTCCCACTAAGGGTTACACATCGGACCGGTGATTATTTGCCAATATTAATACATGTTTCATGTACAGCGACGTATACTTTGTTGTTCTTTGAGGCCCATCGTCAGCAGATACAAAGTTTGGGAGGCAATTTTTGCTAAGTTATTGCGATTTCATACGATGCTTTCTGGATTGATATATGATCTGTCAGTTTATACAACATAACGCGATTCTATGTTGCACTATTTACGACATGTTTTGTTGTCAACACAGATTGTCGTTTTTGAATCGTATTGGTGATTTATATACAACTTGTATTAACATTGATAACGCCTTATTTGGCACCTTGCGCGATTCTGATTTTGGACGCATGAATATGTGATTTTGGATGCACATTCTTATACGATACGTGGTTCACTGGGAAGGGAATCCCAGTGACGTTGCGCAAAATATGTACCGTGCTGCATCAATATCCGGACGCTGAAGAGGCTCCAAATCTTCCAGTGCTTTTTTCACGACCTCAACGTGTTATTTGACTAGTGTGTGGTTTTCACCTAATAAGCTTAAGGTCACATAAACATGAAAACGATCAACATATTAGTAACAATTGCGAATTTTATACGTAAATCGTAAAAATATTGAGGCATACCTCGTCCTTAAATCCGGACACATGAATCGATAAGCCGGACGCTTCTGAATCAAAATCCGGACAGCTTTCTTTAGATTGGTCATACACACATATCGTCTCCGGAAAATCTTATTAAACTAGAACAGATCCTTATTATCGAAACCGTGCTATATACACTTACTATAAAAATAAGTGTAGAACTAGCCCTCGTGCGTTAAAATACACTCAAATAAAGATTTAAAAAAAAAAAAAACTTACTATAAAATACTATGAAACACATAACTTTCCATTAAATTCAAACTTTTGTTACCTCCATTCCTTGCTTGTAGTTCAGTACCAGAAATTTTGTAGTAATGCCACTGTTATCATTGTTCTGAAACAGATTTTCCTTTAATAACTATTATTGTATCACTCATAATATTCATTTTGTTCAGTTTTTTTACAAATACACCTCTTAAATAGTCATTTACACTGGCAATTTGTAACGATATCACCCTATGTCCGGCTTTAGAAACAGTGGCTCGCAAAACCGGACAGCATCTTTCTGCGTTTAAATTCACTAGTTTTTTAAGTAATTTGCACACACAAGCACCACCTTCATCCATTTATGTTTATAATCTACCGTTTTGATTCATATTACGGACAGCTTCAAATTCCGGACACTCTCGTTTGTATGGGAAACATTTCACACGAAATGTTTCAATTTTCGCCGTCCAAAAGTTCTCATTTTCGAGGCTCGTTTTATTAGGTTTTTTCCATAAATATCATTGCAAATTTATAATGACCAACTACCTTAGACGTTTCTTAAGTGGTTGAACGATTTCAATGGATCATTAAAATAACCAAAACGGCCGCTATGGAAAGCATAGATAGCACCACCGTAGCCTTGTGTGTTTGACAGAACAGCAATGCTGTCACAATGTTAAATCCCATATACAGTGGCGCCTTTGTTTTGATGCGGTGAGCACTGACAAAAACTACATTCAATGATCCATTGATGATTTGATTGTTCCATTAATGATTATCATGAGTTGTCAGTAATTCGAATCAAAGCGTCCGGAATATGAGGCAAAAGTGAGGGAGCGTCCGGAATAAGAATCATGAAAAAGCCACACGTTTTGATTTATTTAAAATTATTCAATTTGCGGACGCGTATTCTTTACCCACCATCCGAAAGTTAAGGGCTTCCGACGCTCGATAACGCTAAAAAATCATACCGAATGATTTATTTTGTATGGTCCAAGCTGGGTTATTCTTCACTGAGGCCTTAAGTGTCCGTAATATGAATCAAAACGGTATCACCACATTCACTATTTTCAATAAAACAAACGTTTCGCCGCATTATTACGAATGAACCAATGCTGGGAAACCAGTACAAATTATTGCAACGAAAACTTGCGCGACGCAGGAAAAATGTCAAACTGCAGCTACAAATTTGTTTTTATTTTTAATATTATTTTAGCAAAGGTTACTAGATGGCAAATTAAAATAAAATGATGAAATAAGTTTATTTTTGAGGATGCTAGAAAATATTACCCAATAGTTTCAAATATCATTGTTAAATTAATAAAAACCGATTAGGCGTCCGGATATTGGTACCGTCCGGAAATTGATTCATCACGGTACCTTGTCAGAACATTTATCGGTGTCTGCTCGCTGGAATTCCGACCAAGTGACAGTGCGTGTACCGTGATGCATCAATATCCGGACGCTTAAGATAGCACAAATCTTCCACCTCCGTTTTGGCTAAGTGTTTTTCATATTAAATTAAAATCTTTGTATTAAGCAATCGGTTTTATGCCAGATCTAAGTATAATTGATAACATTTCCGATAAAAATTGAGATTTTATCATGAAAATAATTAAAACAATTAGGGTTGTCTTGTCCCTAAATCCGGACACCTCTAGCAAATCATGTCTATGAATCCGGACACTTTTGAATCAGAATCCAGACAGATGCAATTAACGTGGAATAATTAAAATTAATCACGCAATTTTCTTGAGGTTTAATTGTGTATTAAAGTTTATGAAATGCATTTATCCTGTACTAGTGAATGCTATTGAAATGTAAGAATAATTTATGATTTAGTTACCTGAACAGAAACGCCTGTTATTCGAGTTGCAACCATCACTGATTTCTACATTTTTTCTACACAAAACGGAGCAGTGCATTAGTCCGAACACTCATTCCATAAATATTGATAGTTTTTTGATATTTTCTTTTTCTTTTTATTGTAGATAATGTTCTTGCACCATTAATATTTACGGTTTATATTCAATGTCTTCAATGTCCGGATATAAATCCACTTGGCTCCAAAACCGGACACACACTTTTCTCCAATTTTAGCAGATATTTACTGCATATATCAGAGTTTTGATACCACGGAACTGTTTAACTATCAATTCGTGAACAAAACATGCAAGAAAAACTAACATAATTAGTAAAATTCTCAAATATTATCGTTCACTACGTGTTGTGGTTCATTCGTCGACGCTACCTTCAAAATCACTTGCACAGCGGAGAAAAGACATTTGACTGAAGCAATTTTCTGTTTTCGTTAGTATTCCCTATTTTGCAGTGGTAACTAGATTACAAATGAATGTACAATGATCAGTTATGTTCATAGTAGAAAATATAAACTAAAATGAACGTATATTCATTAAATTTTACCATTAATCGATGAAAATTACGAGAGTGTCCGGATATTGGTACCATCCGGATTTTGATTCACCACGGTACTACTCTCCGGACATTTTGGAACTAAGGCCATTCGCTATGAAGGCCTAAACCGTCAGCCACAACAAGCCCCCCCCCTCTTGTTACATGTGAAAGCCAGCCAGTAGCCGTGTAAGAAGAAAAGTATGAAGAAGAAGAAAATAATTTATTCCGTACAACTCCAGCGTCCACCGAAGTTTCGTCCGTCATCGCAGCAGCAACGGCCGCAACGTACCGGTGTGAACTCCATCCATCTTGAATCCCCCCCTTTGCAAATCTCAAAATAAACGTGTTTATTGTAAAAGTTTGTATATTCCAGTTTCATTATTCTGTGTGGCCTGAACCTCAGCTATTAGAATTTAAGGTTATGTTAAGAAAAATCTTGGTTTCCGTTGTCCTTCCACTTTTGTATTGTTCGCCTTTTCACCACTCAGTTCGGAAAATCTCGCCGGAGCCTCCTAAAACGACCCTGAGATCCAGGTTAAACAAACAGGTCTTGAGCGCCCACCCCGGAAGTTGCCGTTTGCAGGTCCTCTCCTGGGACCTCGCAAATATACCTGGACCAAAGAGCTTCGTATCAAGCATTCATGTAAAAAGCGGATCTTACAGTTGAAAGTTTTAAGTTTTATAAACAATTTTTTCGAAACCGTTTTGGAGAAAAGCGACGGGGCAATGTCTTAAGGATTTTCTCATAGAATTTGTGGCAACATCTGATAAAAAAAATCGTAAATGTGAGAGAGCGTACCTTTCAAAGGATACAAGTTCAAGTTGGACTTAGAAAATATGGTACAAAATTCGGTTTTTACATAATGAATTCATCTCAATTTGAGTGAAATATAAGACATTCATGTCTCCAGCAAAGTTGTTTGAAGTTACAAATATCACATTTTTTCTGAAGACACTAACCCACTTTTTCAAAAATGAAAGAAAAAAAATTAGTTCCTTTTTACAGAGATTAATAACGACATTCATACTTTCAATAGATTATGCATATAATATCGATCGTCTTTGCATAAGACGTCATGACACTACACTGAGGAAAGCGGACGTAAGACTGTCATAAGGTTTGCTTATGGAATTACGACACAAGAAAAATATTTGAAATTCATAAGACTATCGTATGATTTTCCGCAGATGTTGTTTCCATAATGCCCCTCGAAGAAATTTTGTAAGATGATCTTATGAATCAGCATTGACATGTTAACAAAATCCATTGATAGTCTTATGAATTAGCGTTCAAATCCATTCTTGGTTTCATAAGACTGTCTTGTGTACTTTGAGCTTCAGATTATGCATTTCAATGAATCTGAATAAATTAAACTAATCCGCGTTGAAAAATAGGTTAACCAACTCGCAAAAATCGAATTATCATCCATTTTGTCACGCCGCAATTCGAATAATGCACTTTATTGTAAGTATCATTATGCATTATTTTGAATCAAGCTGCGGACAAAGTAAATGACAATTCAATTTTCTCGAGTTGGATAACCTATTTTTTAACGCGAAGAGTTGCGGACAAATATTGAGAAAAGTTTTAAAGAACGCTTCATTTGGGGCAGGTCCAGGACGTAAGGGATTAATGGATGAGATGGTGGTTTATAATTTAGTACGCGTCATACAAATTGTTCTCAATTTTCAAACAAATATCTTACTGTTCGGATCCAATTCCACAATCTGATCGAAAGAAAGTGTAAGTTAATGCGGATTTGATTGAAAATATAAACGCGTCACTTCGTTGTTTCCACTTTTGGTGAATTGGAACAAAATTGTCCTTGCTCCAAGTGATCTCACAATTGCTTGTCACTTTCCTTACACGACATTTACCACACAATTCCCTTCACGGTAGGAGTGGACGTCTGGCTATTTGGAAAGAAGTATATCAAACAATATACAGGTATACCTCGATTTAGTGGACAATATAATTTAAAAAATGTACATAAAATCGAATTGTCCATAAAATCGAGGCAAATTTTTTTCACTTTTTTACAATTTCTTGTTCTTAAAAGTTCATATTAATGCAATGTTATTGATATAAAATTATTTTTTCATACAAAGCTCAACATTACACAATTGGAGGTTTTCATCATTTTAGCGCTTTTAATAAATAACGCCTTAATTATGCTTCCTAGCGTTTTGGTGTCTTCTAGAAAGTTTTTCAGTAAGTTAATGCGCTCCTTTTGATGTATTTAGCATTTTGATCTATCCTCCTAAAAGTGATATAGAAAATTTATTTTTTTGAACTTTTCAATATACAGGGTTGGTGTCTTCACAAAAGTTGTAGAAAAGACTATTTCAAGCAACTTTGTGGAAGACAACAAGTTCATAATTTCATTACTTTTAAAAATATAATTTATTTTTCGGGGAAGAACCCGTATAAGTCTTTTTTTTCACATCACTTTTGCATTTTTGATTTTACAGTTTAAGAATGTTCTAGAAACTTAAAGATATCGTTGAAATACACAACTTTGCAGAATTTTGCATCTCTCTATATTTTGAAACAAACAATTCATTGAAAACATTGTAAACATGCATATTTCAGATGTCACCCGTCGATTGCCATAATGATCCAGTCTTATAGAGTGACAACAGTCGAAAAACTCGAGTGACAGAGCCATGCCGAGCAAACTTTTGTGGTCGACAGTGACTCCAGTCGAGTCATTATGATCGATTCGATTTATAAAATAGGTTGAGGGCCCTAATATAAATATAGGGGTCTATTTTGTAAATCGAGCAAATTCATGTGACTCGTTTGTATTCGCTGTCGATCAAAGTGAGCATGCATATTTCAAATGTCACCCGTCGACTCCCATAGTAATCTAATCACATTAAGTGACAACTGTCGATAAACTCGAGTAACAGAGCCAAGTCGAGCGAAATTTTTGGTCGACAGTGACTCCAGTCGAGTCGTTTTTGATCGACTCGACTCATAAAACAGGGCCCATAAACAAGTCGAACGAAGCCAAAGTTCAAAATTTCAAGAGCACGGATCTGGAGAACCAAACATCCGTTTGAGCTGAAAACCTAATCGATTGGTCACCACCAGCTGGTAACCAATCTATTAAGTTTTCAGCTTAAACGCATGCGTGGTTCTCCAGATCCGTGCTCTTGAAAATTTGAACTTTGGCTTCGATTCATCTTCACCTTAACATAGTAAATAAAACAATGGAAAATCAAGGTTTTGAGTTAGATTTATTTATACGATTTCTCATTTTGTAAATGTTTTTCAACACAGTTATTGTTAAAAAAAAAACAATCAATTCAGTATTGCATGCAACAGTGCATGCTGTTACAATTTCAAGATGAATTTCTGTCCGCAATTTTCTCAAAGATTTTCGTTCGCATTTCACGCAACGAAAATTGAGAATTAAGGGGCCAGCTATTGTCTTCAGCATATTTGACCATAACATCAATAGCATTCAGAGCATACTCATCCTGAACCGGTTGGTAATCGTCATCAACTAGTTCTGAATCATTCAAAGTGTCATCGCCTGGTACACTGGAATCCATGGTATGGTAAGACATTTCATCATCTGCTGACGAGTTTAGCACTTTCTCAACAATTTCTTCATCTTTCATGAATTCGAATTCTGCGTTCTCCTCGTCGATGGTATCTGAAGTCCTTATTTTCTCCGAGATTTGTGACAGCCGATTTTTGATAACAGACAGTGGCAAATCATCTTCATCTTCAACTTCGGGGTTGTACAGCAAATTCCACGATTTTCTTATCGAAGTTTGGGGCACCAGATCCCATGATTGAGCAACCCAAAATATGGCATCTTTAACGTTTATTTTCTTGACATTGTCATGGAAATCCCCAGGCCTTCCAAGGACTTCTCTCATCATGATTTGTCGGTAACGTGATTTTATCATTTGAATCACGTTTTGGTCCATTGGTTGGATAACAGCAGTTGTGTTTGGAGGAAGAAACTTTGTCCATATTGCTCCATCATCAGTTTTTAGTTCCTCTGAACTGTAATGGGCAGAGCAATTATCTAAAACTAAAACTGCCCGAATGGGTAGTCCCGAATCCTCCAAAAACTTCTGAACCTGTGGCACAAACTGCTCGAAAAACCATGCTTTGAACAAATTGCGTGTCATCCACGCATTTTTCGATGCAGCGTAATGAACTGGCAACACTTTCAAGTTTTTCAATGGCCGAGGATGAAGATATTTTCCAATGACCATTAGAGGCAATTTCAACGAACCGTCCATATTGGAACATGGCATGAAAGTTAAGCGTTCCTTCATAACTTTCTTTCCTGGTGCATCAACAGAATCTTTATCGACGTAGAAATTGGTAGGCGTGCTTTTGAAGTAAAGGCCGCTTTCGTCTGCGTTGAAGATGTGACACGGTTGTAAATCTTTGAAATTCATTTCAACCGCAAACTTTTGGACGTATTCGTCAATAACAGCCAAATTGCTTGATAATTTCTCACCCGTAATTTTGAGAAGGCGAATATCGTGTCGCTTGATAAACTTGTCGATGTAGCCTCGACTTCCAAAATTTCCCTCACCAACCAATTCGTTGAAGAATTTCTCTGACTGCACTTGCAGCATATCTTGGCTTACCGGAATATGACGTTGCCTTTGTTGTAGAAACCAGATGTACAATGCTTCATCGACTTTGGGATGGCGTGCTTGTTTGAAGTGCTTTCGATGCGCTGTAAACAAACTAAGTCTCGTATTTTCCTCAAATTGAAATATTAATTTCTTACCAAAATTTCCTTGAATGTTCGCAATATTATCCATGATCTTTAATTTATTTCTCTGGATGTTGTAAATTGTTGAACGAGCCTTGATGCGGTACTTATACATAACATCTCGGACCGATAATCCATTTTCCAAATCCTTAATAATCTTCACCTTGTCACTAAAAAGAATACCCGACCGTCCTTTTTTTACATTGAATGCTTTGTTGGATGCCATTTTTAAAAATCAATTTCTTTTATTTAAACGACGCTTAAGTATACTCCTTCGTGATCGGAAGTATCAATAAGTATGTTTTGAAATCTACTGTCCCTTTCGTTTTCAAGCCTAGGTTGAACTGAATTGTCAAAAAGAGTAAACAAAACCAACGTCAGGTAAATTTCAATACGATCGAACCTAAATCGGGTTAGTGTCGAAACTATAGATTAGCTCGGGACTCACTGGTTCCAACAATATCAGATCGAAACAAAAAAAATTGATACCAACCTTAAAAACGAAAACAAAGTCGCGATTCAATTCGACAGTTTTATTAATGTGAATAATTGAGTAAAACCATATTGTTTCAGCATGGTCACTAGAGCAATAGAGTGTCGTTAGTTCTATACAGTTTTTAATCGCATATCGGTCCCATATATCCTAGTTTTCCCTTCTTCTTCTTATTGTTTATGTTGAGCATTTTGTACTCTCATCTGTAGAACATTAGTTAGAAATATTATGGTATGACCCATATTTTATTTGATGCTCATCAAACATCGTATCACAATTAAGATGATATAGATATTAGTTGTGGGGCCAGCCTATTCGGGTATTGGGATAATGATAAATATAAATCATCATGAGTGGTACTATGAACATTGTATTTTGTACAGAATGCCACTGCTTTACACTCAGTATGCTCTTGACAAACAAGATCTGTTAGCGTTGGACCGATATTTTGAAGATAAGATGTACGTATAAAAGGCAATTTACACCGACTTCAGCCCAAAGCTGCACAGACTGGACGATCACAAACATTAGGCAACGGACAACACAAAACACCCAGTAGCCCAATTATCAATTTTTCGTTTGACGAAAAGTTTCCACCGACTGGAGCGGGAATCGAACCCACACTTTATGGCACAATACGAATCGATCCCACACCCAACGACACAATGCGCTTTAATACCTGACGACACTAATTGCACGGACACGAGACCCACATTCTGAAGCTGTATTTGAAAAAAAAAAGTTGGAATTGTGGAAAACTCTTGGAGGGAAACTTGAAAAACTTAATGTAAACATCCATCTGTAATACTGAAGAATAATGCATAATCGTTAGAGTACTCTGTTGAGAAATCCTTGCTGGATTGGACAACTCCGCCTTCTTTGAGAAAATTGGAAGAGCTCTTGGATCAATTTCTTAACCCCCTAAAATCTACAAATGAGAAATTTATAATAGTGGAATTTTATGAACAATCCTAAGAATAAATGGATGACCCAAAATAATTTCTATTCGTGCAAATCACAAGAGGCTTAGTTCTATAAATATTGAATTCGTGAATGGCGACATGTTTAAATTTATCGTTTATTTATGTCACACTATACATGGTTGGGACAAAATCCAAAAAGAAAGCACTTGAATGTCAAAAAAAAAACGGCTGAGGAAGTCACACTGAAGTATTTATTTTCAAACCACTCTCATCTTGTAAAGCTTTGTAGAATATCTATAAAAATAAAAATGGAGTGATGTTTGTATGTCACGAAATGGCTTCCGAACGGGTCAACCGATTTGAATGATTATTTTTCCGATTTGTTCGTTAAGTGTTCCGACGTGTTTGTGTACATAAAAATCCCAGGATATTCACCGGGAGAGTCGAAAAAATGAGCGTGAACGTAACTGTCATTTTGTATGGGACGATCCGTAGCGTTTTTCAAAAGCCTACTTGATGGCAAGACGAAGTTTGCCGGGACCACTAGTTTAATAATACATATGTACCATTTTGCAACAAAATCGGACCCAGGCACTCTATATGCATAACGCTAAGTCCTTAAATATAATTAATTTACATAACGCATGTTTAGAATTGGGTCAACATAAAAAAAATATAACATGAAATTTCAATGTCCATAAAATCGAGGTAAAATGTACATAAAATCGAAGTACATAAAATCGAGGGTCCATATAATCGAGGGTCCACTAAATCGAGGTATACCTGTAGTATGTTACACTGATGGCTCCCTTCTTGTAGGTAGAGCTGGTGCAGGAGTATATTCTCGTGAGCTAAGGCTGAATCAGTTTTACTGACTTCGTAGAAACTGCACCGTTTTTCAGGCGGAAATATTTGCTCTTATGTGTGGAGTGCAATCAGCACTTCAACAGCGCGTAACGGGTAAAGTCATATACTTTTGTTCAGATAGTCAGGCTGCTATAAAATCTTTTGCTTCGGCCATCTCAAGGTCGAAGCTTGTTATCGCATGTCGAACTCAAATTGAGAAACTGAATTCAGTCAACTCTGTATACCTTGTATGGGTACCTGGCCAATCTTCCATCGCTGGAAATGAATGGGCTGATGCGCTAGCTCGCGATGGAGCATCGCTTTACTTCATTGGCCCTGAGCCAGCTATTCCAATTTCGAAATGAAGCTTCAGATAAATTCATGGGCCAAAATTAAGCACAAGCAATATAGGATTTTTTCGATGTCGTGTAGTCAAACAAAATTGTATATTACTGGGCCATCTCCAAGGGGGGCGACATTCTGATACCTGATACCTAATGCCTAAATTTCATCAAAAATTTTCTTCCCGTATAATTTTTTCTTAAGTTCAACGAAAAGTTATATCTTTGAACTAAGAAAAATATATCACCAAAGCTATGGGCCAGTCAAATTTCTGATAAATCCAAGAAAGCTTTATAATCTGGCATCCCCAGAATTCGAGGAATCATCCTTCACCACTATATGAACCAGTTTGGAGCGGAAACGGAATCTACCACGGCAAACAATGAACTGGTATGCTGAAACAAAAAAAAAACCCACATACCCCATCAGAGAAGTGATTGGCGGGGTTGTCCCCTCGGGGCAGCAAAAAACCCAACCTGTAAGTATCATGATGTGCCAAATGCCGTTCATCTCGTTGCTGGTACCAGTAGAAATTCCATCGGTGTGTAGAACTGAAACCATTGTTGGCCGAGGAAGCACCGGCAACACAAACTCAAACATCACTGCTTACCCGGTTTTGTCGGTGGGCGGTCGGGCTCCGAGCGGAAGTTGAGTAGAGAAAGAAAAAAAATCGGTCCAACTGTTGGGTTTTGCTCCGTCCGGATACAAGTTCCGTCGGAGCTAAGAAGAACAAACAAAATTAAACCAACTTTCAAGCAACACCAGAGGTGCCACGGGTATCCAAAACCGGAAAAAAGAATCCAAACAATTCCACTGTGTGAGCAAATGGCAAAGTGTCCTCGTCTTGAGGCTCGTGATTGTGACGGGGCTCATTCTCCAAAGAAAGAAAAGTTACGAAACTTTTGTTTTATTGACGGGACTAGGTCTCGATGATGTAACACAGTTTTGAAGTTCTTTCGGGTTGTCCGGTTCTTCTGATTACGTTTGCTCCCTGAAGGATGGGGACCTACCCAGATTGATTGCACTCGAAGTTAGCCTTCGTTAGCCTTGAGAAGTTGAAGTCTCGTTTAAAATTCAGTACCCAACAGTCGTCTTAGCCTGGAAATCCATAGCAATCGCTATAAATATCAAAACGCGTCAGCTTAGCCCGGACAGGTAACAAATCAAGCAATTTCCAGAGCGTCATACCGCCTGACAGGTCGCTTGCCATGAGCGGGGAAAAATCCAGGAAAAGCTACCTTTTCTCAAACAGGCAAAGCAATTCTTCATTCTGTGACCGACAGCGACAACGACGACGACGACGGAATGTAATTCATACGAAGTGCAAAATGCTCCGGAAAGTTTCCGCCAAATGCAATGTAACGGAAACGAGACAAATCCTCATCAGATATTCGTCGGCGCGGCGTCGTTTCGCTCCTCGACAGCTTTCTGCTTGTTTCATGAAATAGTAATAAATGCTACATCAATCACATTTTCGCTCTGTCTGACTACGAATGGTTTTTCGTTGAAGGCAGTGAAATTGCTCTCCTTCTCATCGTGCTGAACGGTATAACCTTATTTAATGGATGAGTTATACTTGTACGTTTAGTTCAGATTGATCGATTCAGAAATACTCAGTTATGATGATTTGTTAGCTCTGAACACGTTGATTTGGTATTTAAGACGAAACATCTTGGAAACTTAATTTTATATTGCACCAAAACTTCAAAGGCAAATATCTCGCAATAGATGCGTCAAGCTACAGCGAACTGTGATTTCATTATTTTTGCGTTAACAGAAAGTTCAAAATAATTTTGAGATTTAGTTTGTTCTTCCGCTGTTAAGTGAGTACCAGGGTTTAGGGACAAAATGTCGAAATACAAATCGTCAAAATACAAAACATTGAATGCCAAACGTCAAAAAAACCTTTCGAAAAAGATTTATATTTCCAAGAAATTTTCGTTTTTTCCTATTTTATATTTTTGACGATTTGTACCTTCGATGTTCTGTCCTTTCAATGTTTTGGCATTCGAAGTTTTGTCACCCAACCAAGTAGTGGCGAAGACAGACATATATAACATCTTGAACAATCATCAATCTTAAACATATTACCGCAAACTTTAATTCTGCTTTAAATTAATTAACTCATGACGCGTGATAATGATGAATAAATTATGGGTGAAATTATGAATACAATTCACGTGCTCGGCTGGGATTCCAAACCACGACTTTTGTATGCTAGACGAGCGCTTCACCAACTAAGCTACCGAGCCACTTGGTGATCCAAAAACTTAGAAGAGCCCTTTGAGCCTTTTCGTATCCATCCGTTCTATGTATCTTGTGGAAGCGATGTAGGTATGATAGGCAAACAGTTTCAACACTAAATAAATCGCATTCTTAGTTGATATATTTAACAAATGTATTCAATTAACATATTTTCCTGACAAATGGAAAAATGCTAAGGTTGTACCAATTTAAAATCCAGAAAAAAAATCCTGCACAAGCTTCTAGCTATCGTCCAGTCAGCTTGCTTTCCTCCATCAGTAAACTTTTTGAAAAGGTCATTTTCAACATTATGATGGCCCACATCAACGAAAATTCAATTTTCGCCAATAAACAGTTTGGATTCCGCCATGGGCATTCGACCACTCATCAACTTTTACGTGTAACAAATTTGATTCGTTCTAAAAAATCTGAAGGTTATTCTACTGGTTTTGCTCTTCTAGACATAGAAAAAGCATTCGACAGTGTTTGGCATGAAGGTTTGATTGTAAAATTAGAATAATTCAAATTTATCTGTCAAATCGTACACTTCAATTACCAGAACTGCAGGACTGAAAAACATCCTGTAAGAGCTGGTGTTCCTCAAGGCAGCATTTTGGGACAAAAATTATACAATATATTCACATCTGACTTACCTCAGGGATGTCAGAAATCTTTGTGGATGACACAGGCCTCTCCACCAAAGGACGAAGTCTGCGTGGCATTTGTAGTAGATTGCAAAAAAGTTTGGATATTTTTTCTTCATACTTGTAAAAATGGAAGATTTTTCCTAATGCTTCCAAAACTTTTTATTGAAGATGTTTTAAATTACTAGAAACAAACTTGTAAATGTGTGTATCGTATTATAATAAGTTTAAGTAATTCAAGGAGACCAAAAAAGTCAGTTGAAGTATCACAATTAAATAAATAAATAAAAACTCAACTAATAATATTCCCACATAAACCAAAAGCTCTTTATTGGAACCCTCAAGTAGACATGTTGTCACGAAGAGAGGAGTTCTAATAAATTGGTCAGATGAAGTTAAGTATCTAGGGCTCATGCTAGATAAGAATGTAACTTAAAAAAATCACATTGAGGGCATTCAAGCCAAGTGTAACAAATATGTAAAATGTCTCTATCCCTTATTAGTAGAAAATTAAAACTTTGTCTTAAGAACAAGCTTTTGATATTCAAACAAATTTTCAGGGCAGCCATGTTGTATGGTGTACCAATATGGTCTAGCTGTTGTAATACCAGGAAGAAAGCTCTGCAAAGAATTCAAAATAAAATTTTGAAAATGATTCTGAAGCTTCCTCCCTGGCATAGTACCAATGCACATTGGTCCAGGAATCAGTTTTACGCGGAAAGATGCATTTTGAGCTTTAGAATGAAACATTAGTCTTTTACAAAGTTGTTTGTATTAGTAAGTTCCTTTGTTTGGTGTTATTGAAAATCAGGGTGGACCACATTTTCATAGAAATTGTGTAACTAACTTTCTTATTTGTAAAAATTCAATTTCAAGCAACTTTGCCAAAAACAAAGTTTTTTTTTTTGTATCTCTTAACCCTTTCTTTCCCACAGCTTTGTTCGACAATTTAACTATCAAAATGGCCTTTCTAAAAAAGGTGCTTGAACAAAAGTTGTTTCAAATAAGCTATATTATTCAAAATCACAATAAAAAAATTTGATTGTTTTTCAATAGTTCGACCCTTAAGTCACTTATTTCAATGTTTAATAAGACGAATGGGCGTATAAATTTATTCCAATCATTATTGAGCTACTCGTACCAATTCGGTTTAGCTAGCGTTCTTTGAAAATCGGTGGATCACCTGTGCTACCATGGGAAAGAGAGGGTTAAATTGGCCGGTTTCGAGCTATTCTCCTACGGTGACATAGGGTGGTCCAAACAAAACTGGATTTCTGGCTCTAGAGTTTTCAATTCAAATTTTTCATAAAAGTAGTCTATGAAACACTTTTAGAGCTTTGAAAAATGCGTACCGTTTTGTCTCAAATTCCGAACAGACTTATATTCCGAATACTTGGTTTTTGTATGGCGATATGGTTGAAATGTTTTGCTGAAATATGTCACCAAATAACAAGGAAATGGTAGTCAATTGCAATTCAATTTTAACGTTTACAATATAATTTTTACCGCGGGAGTAGTGATGACTCTCGAGTTTGAGACCAGAAAAACAAGCTCAGATAAATTTATTTGCGAAATTATTCATTTGATTCCGATTTATTCGTGCTGTTCGGAAATTGAATCAAGGTGTTCGGAATATGAGACAGAATAAACACAGTGTTCGGCATTTGAATCAAAATGTTGTTCCATACTTTTACGTAAAAACAATACTAAAACTAATTAATCAACATTATTATTGGTACACCCAACAGCTAATAGTTAGACTTTGCGAAGAAATTAGAATTTACACAAATATCAGCCAATTTCTGCCAATCAGATGCATTAGAAGTCACTGTTAGCCTCAAGTGTTCGAAATATGAGTCAAAACGGTAATTTGGTGAGTAAAAAAACTCGCTATCTCTTTCCGTTTGGGAGTTATTGTTGTTTTTCTCTCAAAAACATGCCTACTTTGATTGTGAATATCGCTGATCTCTGATTGGGGCAAGCATAAAACATATCTTTTGACGGCATTCAAAATACAAAATAAAATTGTATATTACAGGTATGTTCCGTTTTTATCAACACGATCGGCAATTTTCAGTTGACAAAAACGGAACCGTGACAAAAACGGAATAATTTTCTTAGGAAAAATATTTTACAAATTTGAAAAGAAAATTGCAGTTTTGTCAGGATAAGACACATTTTCATCATATAAATGCACATTATTGATGTTTAGGAGCTGTGAGGAGAATTTGAATTGTTCATTTTTATAGGTTCGTAATGAATTTTGATTGCAGACTCCTATCAATCAATATGATTTAATAATAATTAATAGTTTCAGTTTTCTTGGTAAACATTTCAATTAATGTAATATAGAATATAAAAACAATAATCACATAAATGTCCTTTGCATCATGAGATGCGTCATATTTGGAAAAATAACTACAAGAAAGTGGGTCAAATCGATCACTGTTTTTTTATGAGAGATTAACCCCTCTACCGGCAGCTTCATATTTTACCGCTAAAAAAGTATTGAGATCGCGATAACTTTTTTGTTTCTCTATATTTTTGCATCATTTTTTTACAGACCTCAGCAGCACCGAATTCCTTTATTTTTCCACAACATACTCGCATTAATGCATCATTTCGAGGAGTGAATATCCGAATACGATGCAAATGCTGTAGCCTGAGATATTTACGTGGGTTATGGCTACGCGTAGGTCCCCCAAGGAATTTTGGAATATCTTCGGGTTTAGATGTCCAATGATCAGTATCGACACATATTGTATAACCAAGCATGGGAAACACTCACTCAGTTTATGCGTTTCCCTCACTCGCTTTCACGCACAGTCGGGAGCGAGAAAGCCGTTTCTTTAACCAAGCCGAACGTTTCAATTTCAAGTGCTCTTTCTGCTTCTTCGGCGAGCGCCAAGCAAAACAAGAAACGGCAACTGATTAGTCGCTACCGATTCTGAAAGCCGAAGGTAACCGAATGCATATCGAATGATTGTTTATATTCTGATTCCGTTGGAGTGGAATTCGGGTTTGAGTGCTGATGAGTGTTCACTGACTTGCAATCCACACTACGGAATGATTCAATGAGTGGGAATCCGCTATATCAGTTCAATGCATTCGGCGAATGGATGCTTAATGCGTTCACTTGTGCCTCGTAGATACAAGTGTATTGGTATTCACTTCTCTTCGTGTTCCTTCCGATTCTCGCTTTTACACAATCGGTTTCGACGCTTTCATGCTACACTCCACCCAGTACGGTTCAGCCATCACTGAATGTTCGGTAGCAGCAGATTTTTTGCTATTTTTTATCGGCGGCGTTCGGGTGAGTGAGTGAATTTTCCCATGCTTGAGTAACTAGAAGAGTAAGTTAAAAGTTTGTGAAAAAATGGTTCAAAAATATCGAGAAACAAAAAAGTTGATTTGAAAATGTTTTAACTGTAAAAAAAAGAAGCTGCGGTAGAAGGGTTGAACAAGAAACAACTTCTTTTTCTACTGTTCACCTTCTGCTTTTTATTCTTCTTCTTTATGACATCACATCCCAACTCAGAAATAGCCTTCTTCTCAGCTTAGCAATCTTACAAATACTTCCGCAGTTACCAACTCAGAGATTTTTTGCAAAGAACATTTTTTTGAATTTTTGGCCATACCCGATTAAATGTGGAGTTATGTTGCGAAAGTTTTGAATTGCCAATATCTTATCAATTGATGATTGTAATGATCTTTCTTATAAAATTATATCAGTTAAACCTCCATGAGTTGGAACATCGACTACCCAAAGCCATCGACACGATGGCTAACCCAAAGTTCTATTTTTATATGTTAAAATAATATTAAATACTAGTGATCCCGTCAAACTTCGTTTTGCCATCAAGTAGGCTGCTGAAAAATCGCATGCAATCTCCCATGCAAAACAACAGACCATTCCATTTTTATTTATATAGAAGTTCATCAAAAACACAAAAGTGTAGGGGGAGGTCCCCCAGTGCCAGACAGCACCCAATACCGGACAAAGTCGAAAAATTGAGGAATCATGGTACAATTAAGATGGTGTATTAGTAGAAAAGGAAGCTATTATGGAGACTTATGTTTGCGTAGAATAACACATCCTTGAAATATGCATGCCTTTTTAAAAAAGTAAAAAAGTTTGAAAATTTTGAAAAATTTGACGTTTTGCCTTAATTTTGAGCCTATTTAGTAATTATTTAAGATATGTAAAAAATAATTTGAATCACGCAAGCATGTTCGAACCTAATCCTTATTTGATACTATCAATGTATTTTGTACCAAAATTGAACTAAATATGGACAAATTACAATTTTGGTTGAACGCTACTTGTCCCCCAGTTTCGGACAGCTTGATTTGTTTTATGATATCTGTGTAATTATTGCACCAGAGTCCCAAAATACATTAATTTTTCAAGGATTTCGTCGTTCCTGGTATCGAACATGCAATAAAATTAAGAAGAATGAACATTCAGAACAACATCGTAAAATGTGCTATTTTTCTTCATATATGAAAGAGGTTGTTGATGGACATCTTGCAAACTAAGAAAAACTCAAATTGTTCTTGTAAATGTTGCAAATGCATTGAATTGGCAATTATGTACTATTCCTATAGTAAACACATTCAATGATTTTCGAATTCACATAATTCGAGGCATTTCCGGATCGTGTCCGGTATTGGGTGCCACCTTTCAAGATCGATCAATTTGGTTCTAAAATACATCATCAAAAGGCAATGTCAAAATACATATTTATATTATCAAATTTATTTTTGTACACTATAAAAATGATAATATTTATCCTAAATGGGTAACACGAGCACATGTAACCAATATTTTTCGAATTATAAATTTAGTGGCTTAAGTGTCCGGTACTGGGGGATCTCCCCCTATAAACACTAGATTAAGCAGCACCAAATTAGAACTCATATGGAGGATGCAACATTTGCTATAGATTGCTTAGCTTTGCTGGACCTCTTCTCCTACCCCTTGGACCAAGATCTTATCAATGGCTGTTTGCTATCATTTGTGCAATGCTATCGAATTTGAGAGACAGAAGATAATGTCCAAAATATGACCTGGTCGACAGTCTTATCAAAATAAAATAAACTCGATCATGTCTCGCTGCCCAAACATTCTTTATTACATTCACAAGTGCATCCCTTATAAAAAAAAAGAATTGAACATATGTGGGATCGTCCATTAATCGTGAATGTGATTATATGGGAAAGAAAGGTGGGGGGATGGTGTTAAGATGTCTGACGTGCCATGTAAGTTATTTTTTATTTTCATGCAAAAAATCATACAATAGGTGAAAGGTGGGGGGGTTGTTCGAAAAAACCACCAAACATTTTTCACGATTTTTTTTAATGGACAGCCCCTATGTCTATTAAATTTACATAGAAAATTCTTTGAATTTTCTTTTTCTTAAGTTCTTAATCCAAAAATCTTCTTGTCCAAAAATGTGTTAGATTAAGAATTAGCGCATAAGCTATAGTCTGTACGATAGTGAGTTTTATCGAAGACTTTTACAATAAATAAATAAATAAGTTCTTAAAGTCGTTCATAGATCACTTTGACGAGAAATCTTAAATCTAATCGCCTCGATATCGAGATGTGGAGAGGCAACTGTAGTTGTAAGAAAATCTATTGAAAATCTACCTGCCGGACAAATTCTTGAAGCCTTGCAAAAATCGTTAAGAAAAAAATAAAAAGGTCGAGACAAAAAACAAAATTTTAATGAATACTAGATTAAAAAGCATTCCGTTACCAGGAAAATAATAAACAAACGGACGTCATTCCGTGTTCTCAAATAGTTTTGAATCACTAAAATTCAATCTAGTAACCTTGGATAATGAGCATATCGACATACCGTTTTGACTCATATTCCGAACACTTAAGGCCGACAGTGACTTCAAGTGCATCTGATTAATTAGCTGATATTAGCGTAAATTTTAATTTCTCCGCAAAGTCTAACTGTTAGCTGTTGAGTGTACCAATAATAAAGTTGATTTAATTAGTTTTAGTATTGTTTTTACGTAAAAGTGTGGAACAACATTTTGATTCAAATGCCGAACACTGTGTTAATTCTGTCTCATATTCCGAACACTTTGATTCAAATTCCGAACAGCACGAATAAATCGTATTTAAATTAATAATTTCTCAAATAAATTTATCTGAGCTTGTTCTACTGGTCTCAAACAAGAGAATCATCACTACTCCCGCGATATAAATTCTATTGGAGACGTTAAAATTGAACTGCAATTGACTGCCATTTCCATGTTATTTGGTGACATATTTCAGCGAAACATTTCAACCAAATCGCCATACAAAAACCGAAGTGTTCGGAATATGAGTCTGTTCGGAATTTGAGACAAAACGGTACGGAGAGAAAATCGGGAATGAAAATCACATCGAGATAAGGAGGATATCGAGATATGGAGAGTGAAAATGCATGCAGAATGAAGGGACCGAAGAAATTATCGACATTGGGAGATATATCGAGATGTGGAGAGTCGACTGCTTTTTCAATTGACTCACCGTCAGTCGCCCTGGTGTACTGAGTACACGTACCTTATGAAAAGTCGAAAAAAAAGGTTGAAATTCCATTCAAATTGATCCGGGTGTTGGTCCTATTCCAAGATCTACTCTTCTTCTTGTTTGCAGAGAAAAATTATTTCAAATAAATCAATTCAACTCGAATTAAAAATGAAATCAAATTCAAATCTATAAAGTTGTTCAGTGAATAATTAAGCAAGTAAAAATTAACGAGAGATGTAAAGACATTGTTCAAATTTGTCATTTTTTTTTTTGTATTCTACCTTTAACAAACTCATTGTTGAATACATTGATTAAATTTACGTCAAAAAATCTTTGTAAAATGACGCATTATATCTACACGGTTTTCATGTACAGTTAACTCTCCCTTACTCGATATTCCGTATCTCGTTATCGAGTTAGAGAACATTTCAGTGTATATTTTTTTCTTGTAGCCCAAATGGTCCACTACAAATTCTTTATAGAACATTTTTCTTTAAAATCAACAGTCCCGGTGTTTGAATTTTTCAAATAAATTGCATGCAAAAATTTATAGATTATTTTCAAAAGTTATTCTCGAGCCAAATGATCGATTTTTCTATGGAAAACACTTATTGTACCATCCCAAAAACATGTGCAAAATTTACTGCAAATCGAAGATGGACGAGTTCTGTTACTGATCGATTTGACATGGAATTCGTCTACTAACTCAATCCGCGAGACGATTTCACCGTTCTACGCGAGCGACACGCAACACGATTGATCCTGCTCACATCATCCGCCCCCGCAGGAGCAAGCGACTAAGGAATCAAACACCATTACCCACAAGCCCGCCTGTTGAAGGAATTTAAATACTTGATGATACTGTCGACTCTCCACATCTCGATGTTCTACATCTCGATTGCTCTTCAAGCTTTGCGTCAGGCATAAATAAAAGCTCAGATTTATCCTATACAACTTCGGAAAACCGTTAAAAAAATATGTCCAACACAATTGTGCTGAAACCATGCTCAAGGTGTCTGGGTTCGATTCCCGGTCGGTCCAGAATCTTTTCGTTGCGTAAATTTCCTTGACTTCCCTGGTTTGTGAATGGTTCATTCTTATTATTGTATTAATCCTACTCATAGTATGGTGTCCAGGTAACCGTAGCGATAAACGCATGGCTATTCAGCATGACCAAGCAGAGGGTCGTGGTGGGGTCTTATCACACCGGTCGAGGATCTTTTTATTTCCCTGGGTATAGGGTATCTTCTTGCTTGCCACACAATATATATATGAAAAAAAGGTCAAATGTAAAACAAAGTTGTTAAACTGTGGAAGTACTCACAAGAACACTAAGCTGGAGAATCAGTACTATCGTTGATAGAATAAGCTAAAGCAATTCTTGGTTGTCGATGAAGGACATTAATCCCAACAGTATTATCATTATTCAAAACTTTTATCACATCAGCCTTTTTCAATTGTTCCCTCAAAGTACTTCATTTAATTTAAGTTTTAAACTACTCCCTTCCTTCTATTTTAAACTGATAAACGAGCTCCACCGGAGTGAAATAAAAAGCACCATCATCATTGAATCTTATCGAACCATCTCTGCCATCAACCTGAGCACAAAACCATCCGACGAACGACAGACCCAGAGGTTCTTTTCTGCCCGAACTGCCCTGTCACCAGTCGTTATCGCCATCTCCGGTGGGTTGACATAAATCTGCCACCAACCGAACGAAGACGACAACGCCCAGGAAAGCTGAGTCCAAGACTGTCTTTGCCATCTTGTTCCTGAGGTGCTTGCCTCGTTAACCTGTGTAATGCCTTGTACCCAGTTTTTGTGTGCACTTCATAGCTTACGGAAGAAGTAAAAGTGCCACCTCATTCCGTGCCTCGTCGTCAGGCCTCAAGCCAAGCTGGAAGCGGTGATTGACGTTAATCCCCATTTTATTCAAATGACAGCTTCCGCCCGGTGCGTGGTGGTAAGAGCTCCAGTCTTCAGTTAAAGCATTCAATTATTATAATGTAACCATCTATCAAAAAACAAAGCAAAAGCGATAGCTCGGTCGGTAGACTTTACAATTACGGTGTATGAAGAGTGCGCTGTAGAGATTATTACTGTTCGCTTCAAGAAGAGAAAAACGTCCTCGGAGGAGTCGGTGAAGGTAAACAGGGTGGCCAGGCCTAAGTAGTCTTCCCGATAACTACCAAGTTTTCTTCATGAAACACAAATCCCACCTGGTCACCCTGTTGGCAAAACGTCATCTCCGTTTGAAAGAAGCAGAAGCCGGAAAAGCATAAATATCACTTCTGGTTGCGCTTGAGGTGTGGGATAAGGCTGTGGTCTACCCGGTTGGTTGACTTGGGCTTGGGCTGGTGGAAGTGTCGTTCAACTATAATAGCAGCAGCATTGATGCTTCGGTGGAAAGACTGCAAAATGGCAAAGTGACGACTGGGACCGTGTTGTGGCCATAGGGAAGGCAGCTCCGGATGACGAACGATGACAACAGCCTTTGACTTTGCAAATTGCAAAAGAAAAGGGTTGTGTTGTGAGCTGTAGCTACGTTGGCATGCTGTCTGGTGGTAAGTCCCGAAGGTCTGGGCCAGGGGACCGCTTCTTTGGTATTGTAATTTAACTTTTCAATTCAATGTCAAACAATTTAATTATTCATGGCATGTGAAATTGCAGTGTGATGGAATTTAAAGCGTAGACAGTTCAGGAAATAGATTCAGATTTGGTACTATGGAAAAAGTAAACTTTCTGATATGTACACATATAAATAGAACAAGTATTCGTGGAAAATAATTCAAATAAGGATTGGCCTAACTACCTGACAAATGCATAATTTATTTTCAGCTTATTCAATTGTCATATCTGATTTTTATTCCATTTTCAGAAACCATTTTGAATCAAGTCGACTGCATTCAATAAAATTATATTGAACAACTAAGTTGTTGGAGAATTAGTTGGCAAACGTTTCTGATCTTCTTATTTTAAGCTTTCTGTTAGTGCACAAAGTCAAAATAAAAAGTGCGCTGTTCTTGCGAAATTTGTGCCTTTGAAGTTTTAGTGCAATCTTAGAAGTAGATTCCAACCTGTTTCACCTTAATGGAGCAAATTTATCAAATGGGCATCCTAACGAGTAATGCTGAATATGGTAGACACTAGAATATTTATCAAGGCTACTACCCGAACGCAAGCATTAAAAGCTGTTCGTAATCTAGATTCAGCGTACATTGAAGATTCCGAAAGAATAAAATAACAGGCTATGAAATGTGGAAGAATCAGACTTTTAAGAGAGTTTGAAATTTATATCGACATTTATTAAAGAAGAAACCGCACAGACAACTCGTAGACTAGCATAAATTTTACCACAATGACCAAATATGCAATTATCAAATTTAAAACTAGAATGAATAGTAATTCCCAATCAGATTACCTGTTCTACAAATTCAATTCCGGTGTTGTTTATTTTCAAAATTGGTTTTGAGAATTGCTAAGAAACATAGCACAAGTCTTATTCGCATTCAATAATAGTTTATTCCTGATCGACCAATCAGCAATGCTTGTAAGATCTTCATTAAGTTTTCTTGATATTATTGGCAGTGATGGAAAGTGGCGAACATTTCTTCTGAACTGGAACAAAAACAAAACCAAACGCTTCCGAGCTTCAGAGCGCTGGTTCACTCGCATTTGTCGTGCTCCCGAGTAACCGAAGCTAAAAGTGATTCGCGAACTTATTCGGAGCTGTTCAGAGTTATATTGTGCTTTTGCGAAAAAGCTGCTTCCCCTCAGAGATTTATGGTTTCCAAAGGTTTTTGACAGCAAACTGGTAGTTTACTGTTGATTTGATGGTTATACAATTGATTTGTCTGTCAAAACCATAATAAATCACACCTTGCTCGGTTACTCGCAAGTAAACGTTCCCGAGCTTGTTGCTACTTCTTTTGACATGTTCTCCCGAGCAGACGGGTGTGGACTTACTCACACCTAGCCAGTTCCCGAATCTGTGATGTTTGTTATGCGTTAGTATACACTCGTGAGCTGCTTCGTGATGCGAACTTTTCCACCACTGATTATTGGCGAAGAATCATCGCAACACCCAAAATACAATTGAACGTCGTCTGCAAATATATCTTCTTCTTAGCGTCACGTCCTCACTGTGACAGAGCCTGCTTCTCAGCTTAGTGTCCAATGAGAACAATTTCACAATTGTAAACTGAGAGCTTTCCCCTTATATATGAATTTGGCAATATTTTAGAACATTAGGAAGGTCATCGAAGTAGATAGAAAAGAGAATAGGTTCCAGAATAGCCTAGAGGTACACCGGAAGAAATAGGGAGGTAACTAGAGAAAAATCCATTGATCTTTGATGATTATTTTGAAAACTTTGGATAAAGCTGGCAATACATTATTATTGTTGATTTATTACACTTATTAGACGAAGATTTTGTAGAGAATTTAGATTAGTTTTTTTTTCTTGAATGGTATGATTTTAGAGTTTTTCCATTCATGTGGAAATATGCTAGTGGCGATAATACAAATAAACAAATGCGTAAAAGGTTTAATTATCAATGGATTGATTGATTTCAGAAAATCATTTGTGAAGGTATTAGCAAAATTGGCATTTATTTCATCTGATTTGAAAAAAGTTGTGGGTGATTTTGCTGCTTAGTTACACCAGTGTTATTTAATCTTTTCCATAGTTCTTTGGATGGCAAATTGGTATCCAGTTTTTTTATAATTCAACTTTTTAAATTGGCGAACTTTCATGATTACCTGATTACAGAGTATTTTGAAAAAATTTAAGTCATTGGGGTTTTCCAGTTTTTCCATCTTCTGAAAGCAAGGTCCCGATCCACAATTGCTTTACTGTCGTTGAACCATTCGTTTTTGTTGTTCCTTGAAACAAATATAGGATAGGAACGTATCTTTCATGTAATGCTAAAATACATGAGTTGAAAAAAAAACTAAGAAGGAAGTTTGCATCATTTGAACGATAGTAATCAGACCATCTAGACCATCTAGAGAATCAAAATCATCAATGAGGCTATCAACATCAATGGACCAGTAATCGCGATTTTGAACTTTCTTACTACCGTGAATCGCAAGTCAGTCCCATCTGCATTTTCGTCAAAATTGAGTTGAGTTCAGTTTCAGAATTCTATTCAGAACAAGAGGATTCTGGTTTGTCTAAAGCTTTTTCGAGTGTTTTGAAGTGGTGAAGTGGTTTTCTTCTTTTTATAAAAATTGAGAGAGAGAGAGAGAGAGAGAGAGAGAGAGAGAGTTTTTTGCTTTATTTTAAATTATAAAACTGCTTCTAATCTATAGTTCAAAATAGTCACAAAAGCTGGTCGTTTCGAACTGTTGAATCGAGAGCTCAAAACTAGGCACAACTTATGCGCACTCTGATCAATGAGGTTTGATGGTGAAACGTCATTTTCTGAACAGCTATGTGCTACCAAATTATTCAAACAACATCAAATTAAAATATCTTGTTATTCCATTACGGCTCCTGCATGGATCCATCAACATATTATATTAAAAGCAAAGGCTAACGTTTAGCGCATGTTGATACCTTTTCTTCATACAAAAACACGATTTTCATATAAATGGTACTTGGTGCGGTATGGCTGAACAAAATTTGAATCAGCACCACCGAAACAATAGTTAATTTTACATAGTAGTTCACTTACATTACATGCTAAAATCTGATAGCGTTGGTCCTGTATGTTGTCTGGAATGGCCAGTTTGCAATGTTTTAGAAAAAAAATGTCGTTTTGAATCAGAACACTAAATTACCTCCAATGTCAAGCTTAGGTTTATGGTTTATACATATCCTGCCAGAGAAAAATTTTGAATTTACACAACGAGGGATGATTTAAATTATTCGATATTTGTAATGTGGAAAGGTTAAGACAATCTGAATCCTTTATGTAAATATCTCATTTTTGGAAAAATTGGCGCTTGGTGCGGTTTGGCAGAACCCCGACCAGATACAGAACCATTCTCCAAAAATATAATACATTGAAGAATGCATTCCGAATGGTTTCTGGCACATTCAAGTGCTTTTCTTTTAAGTTTTAAAACTTGTTTTACGCAACTCGTGGCAGGACTCGATTTTTACAGCACTCGTCGTTATTATCCAACTCGGCGATTCATGGGCGATTCATGCTGTAAAAATCATCATTCTGCTAATTGTTGCGGGAACAACTTCTATTAAGTGTACATGTTTGGTCTAGGCACAATCATGATAATGTCCTAAATACGGTAATTTCGCGTAGAACAGCAGAATAGCATATGGCACATTTTAACCACATTGCGGAGAGGATATAACCAACATTATGCTATTGAACATATTTAACTTGCATCTGTTGAAAACTCTCTGCTGCCAAACTTCACCAACCTCAGTTACGAGCAGCAAGAAAAAGATGTCATTCTTCTTATAATTTTATGATTATGGAATTCCTGCCTTCTTTGGAAAACTTTTTTCCTCGATGTTACCAAGCACAGAAAAACTCCGCAGAACCTTTTGTTGACTGCACCGTCTTCAAGTGCCGCGTCGTCGATGCGATTGTTGCTATCAGTGCGCTGTAGTCGGTGGAAGTGCGGGTTGGCAGGTTTCGATTCACCTTCATACCTATATACCTACCTTTTACAAGTTTTCCTCTTGCCCTTACCGCTCACTTTATTGCAGTTCCGTTCGCAGTTGATCCCAAGAGGCAACCGCCCCCACTTGGCACTTTGGCTGTCGATGCACTTTTCTTGTAGCAACCACTTCCAGCCGGAGATGGAATTGCCACAATAAACTGTTCCTGGGTGAAGTTCTGCTGTTGGCTGTCAGCTTCTCCGGAGTATACTTTTTTCATTCTTCGTTCCAAGTACGGAAATTTCGTGTACTTCCCTCCCACACCTAGATGAGATAGACTAACTAAGGGTATGTTACACGGGAAAAAATTCTGTGGTAAAAATTACTATTGTAGCTGACTACGCCCATTCTTGAAACTACTATAGAATTTCAGACCAATTTACTATGTTTACGGTACATTCCACCACATTACTGGTACATTTGACAGAAATAATTTACAACAATCTGATTTCGACAACAGACATGGTAAAATCAAACGCATTTCTGGTCTGCTGAAAATTATCGGTGCGAGCGCTTAAGTTAACCCCCTAAAATGGTAGTTTTTACCGCACAATTTTTTTGCGTGTATATTTCGATGGATTTCGTTATATATCGTTCGTAACGAAATATTGCCGAATTCCACAGAACCTAATGTGACAAAATGTTTGTTTTCCAATTTCGTTTCGTTTCGTCTCAGTTCAATTTTTTTTGGTAACAAATAAAAAAACAAATTTGAGAATGACCATAAGCATTGATGACCGTACAATTCGTAGTTGCTACTTCTTGATTGACCAGAATAATCGAAATTGCACAAAGAACAAATCTTAAAACTATGGCTGAAATCTCAACACTAATCAAAATTAATAACTAACGTGCAGGGTTTGAGTTCTGAGAAAATTTAGCGAATCTCTCACTTATTGCTCTCTGTAACAATTATGAAGCGCAACGCACAATGAAAACCTGTTTATCTTCTATATAAATAAAAATGGAATGGTGTTTGTATGTCACGAAATGGCTTACGAACGGGTCAACAGATTTGAATGATTCTTTCTCAGTTTTGTTCGTCAAGGGTTCCGACGTGTTTGTGTGTATAAAAATCCCAGGATATTCACCGGGAAACGAGCGCGATCGAAACTGTCATTTTATATGGGACGATCAAAAGCGTTTTTCAACAGTCTACTTGATGGCAAGACGAAGTTTGCCGGGACCACTAGTCATTAATATCAACACAAATTCAATGTATCGTTTTGTTCTGTAAAAAATGTGTACCGCATACCCTTATGACCAGCCATCGAAACGCAAGAAGCTTGCAGATGAAGTCATATTTTGGTCTGACAATAGCCCGTGTTGGGACGACGACGGTGCGAGTAAACTGCGCGAAAGGTAAGACCGGAAGACGAACGGAAAATGTTAATTTTATTTACGATCTTGATTTTCATCCCGTGGACCACAGAGGAGGTTTTCCGCGCGGCGGTGGAGAAGTTTAGCGATCATTTTTGTAAAGCATGTGGTGCATGAGAAGTGAGGTTGGATTTAAAAGTTTTTTCTTCCTCCTTCTATCGACACAGGTTGACAGAATCGAACGAAGGGTATTGGAGGCTGCTTGAGCCGAAATGAAAAATAAAAGTTGGGAAATCATCACTCCCAGCAGGATCAGCCTTGAGAGCTTTCGGTAGTTTAAAGTTTCTAAATTGGAGCGGAAGATTTCGACTCGGTCGTAATCCGTAGGAATTGATGGCGTTTGCTTTTAGTGGGAAGGGGATTCTGAAGAAGTTTTTTTTTAAGCCATCGGAATTATCGAAGACTTAGAAATGTGTTTTTTTGGTCATAATGGCTTTTTCAAAAACAGGACCAAAAACAAAACAATAATTAATTGTTGTACAACATTTCGAGAATTGGAGATATATTTAAGTCAATACTCCATCGTGTTAATTTTCGTAAAAAGTGTAACGAGGTATGACTAAGCATAACTTCCTAGCTCATCATGATGATCTCCGCGAGAAGCATAATGGAGTAATGCTGAATGACGTTTTGTGGAATCATTGGATAAATTTCTAATGAAATTCTGGATAATCTTTTACATCATTAACAGAATAACATAGGTACAAAGGTATGTCGTCAAATATAACCCTTGAAGGAATTCGTTGGGTATTTTAGAAGTAAACTCACAGAAATATGGTGGCAAATTTAAATAAGTCCATTAATAATTCATGAAAAGTTCCTAGATAAATGCTAAAAAATTCTGACGAAATTCCTGCAATCAAACACGAAGGCATCCTGATTAAGCTCATGTAGACTCTGAAAAATTCTTCTGAAACCTCTCCAGATATTCCTCTAAGAATTTCTTAAGATACTCTTCCAAGAACGAATTACAAGAATAATCCCTGTATGAGAAATTCTTAGAGTTAGAGATATCACTGTATAATCGGGGGCACGTCATGAGGAATCTCTATAAGAATTTGTAGATACATTCTGCAGGAATTTATATAAGCTCGCGGAAGAGCTGCCAATTGAAATACAGGAACTGGGAAAAAATGCGAGAGTTCCTTAGCGACCTTCTTCCTAGGGAAGGCTCTGGTGGATATCATTGGCATAACCAGCATTTGACAAACTGGAATAATTTCTGGAGATTTTAATTGAAAAACCTCAGAGAAAAATCTGAAGATCCTTTTGATAAGTACGTAGGAAAATCTGGAGAATCATTAGGATTCACATCCTTGCTGAACCTTTGGGATTTAAAGCCAGATTGTCAGCAAGCATTCTTCAACAATTTATTCCATTAATTGATCTGGAATTTGTCGACAAGAAGTAACATAATTAATATCCCAATATTTGCTCAAAACTGCAGAAGATTTGTTTCAATTGTATTTTCTTTAAGTCTGCGGACACATTTAATAATACACTGATAGGCAAAATAAAGTGCCCACCTTACGAGTTTTCGAATTTCTCTCATTGATTTGGTTCAAATTAAAATTAACACACTTAAATCTTTTTTGATATTCTTTTAAAGTTGCACTTACGAAATTTCGATAAAAAAAAAAGAATTTCACTCAAAGAAAAAGAAAATCAATTTGTATTGAAAAAAATAGTGACAAAATAAAGTACCCACTTCCTTCTTGGCCCCAGAAAAGATGATTTAAGAAAAATAAAAAGCAATTTAATAGTTAATGTGTCCTCCTTTGGTCTTAAGGACTTGCTGGAGGCGCTTCGGCATGCTTTTCACCAGGTTTTGTAGGTGTTGTGGTTCTAGTTCTTCCCAGGCGCGCTCCAAGGCTTCAAAATAATTATTTTTGTTGGTAACACCAGTTTTGTCAACCCTGGCATCGAGAATCTCCCACAAATTCTCGATGGGGTTGAGGTCTGAGCTTTGTGGAGGCCATTCCAGCGGTTTAATCCGACAAGACCGGAAGAAAGACTTGGTCTTCTTGGCAGTATGCTTCGGGTCGTTGTTCTAGAGAAATATAAATTTCTCTTCATGGCCCGTCTGGATCAGCGAAACCTCCAGATTTTCCCGCAAGATGTTGATGTAGGAATCTGTCGTCATTATTCCGTCGGTTTTCACGAGGCTTCCTACTCCACTCCATGAAAAACACCCCCAGACCATCACATGTCATCACATCACACCTCCATGCGTCACCGTTCCTTGGATGTAGCGCTCCTGAAGCTCGAGCTGTTTAACGGAAAGCGGCGGGCTCGTGTGTGGTGCAGAGCGCCATATCCAAGGAACGGTGTAGCATGGAGGAGGAAATGTTATGGTCTGGGGGTGTTTTTCATGGAGTGGACTATGATATGATAGATAGACACCTCAATCTCCGAAGAAATTCTTGGGGGAATTTCTTGTTGAATCAATGACTGAATTTTAGTGATCTAGAAGAAATCCTTTAATTCTGGAAATAGTCACTGACGTTATTTATCTTTTTAAAGAACTCTGAAGATAATAAATGGGGAAGATAGCATATAAAAAATGTTAAAGATGCTCTCAGTTGATTTTTTGACTTGACGTACTTCTGGAAAATTCCTTGGTTGCAGCAATGAACAATCTCCAGAGACATGGATTGACGTGAGATTCAAGGGTAGTTAAGGCTAGGTAGCCCGTACTTCGTTTTGGTAGCCATGTAGACTTTGCAGCTCGTTATTGCATCGTAATAAAACTCAGTTGTCATAGATAGCTTTGATTCATGAAAGAATTACTAAGTGTGCTCATATGCAGAAGGTATTATGACACTTTTTCATCTATGTCGGTGTAAAACCAATCGATTTGCATTTATTCGAAACCGTGAGATGAATTAGGCACAATCGATAGTACACACAAATTTCAATTACGACCCACTTTGCCTCAATGACAGAAAGGCGTCTAAAGAAAGATCTTGAAGATATTTCAATCATAAACTTGATAGAATTTTGAACGAAACCTTTACAAAATCAATGTTTGAAGGAATTTTGAATGTCTGGAAGTATCATTATTGCATTTTTAAGAAAAACAATTGGTAAAATTAATGGAAAACGGATAAATCTTTTGAAAGCTGCTAGGAGTAGTGTATGAAGGGTTTTTTGGTCAAATTTGTAATGAAGTAATTGCTTGTGATTTTTAGAGCACTAGATACTTTCGAAGGAGTTACTTGAAGAAGTTTCGAAGAGATGTACAAAATAGTTTCAGGAAAAGTACGTAGAGGAAAACCTAAAACTCGCGAAGGTATGTTCTACAGGATATTTTTGTTTGGAAATTGAGGGAACAACCGCAGAAAATAATTATTTCAAGGGATGTTTTAAGAATCTAATTTGTTATTTTAAAGAACCTATGGACGATACCTTTCTGCAGGTTCCTCTAGAGCACTCTTGAAGAAAGCTTTCAAAATAATTGTTAAGTCCATTAATTACTTACCGTTTTGATTCATATTCTAAACACTTAAGGCTTACGGTGATTTTTAATTAATATAATAAGCATGATCCTCCTGTTTTTTTTTTCACTTGTAATCTGTTTGCAAAGTCAAGCTGTAAGCTATGGAGTGTGCTGATACACATATTTGTTGAACATGTTTTAATGTTATTTTTACCCAAAAGTATGGAACTACATTTTGCCTCAAGTGCCGAAAACTGTGCACCTTCACCTTGATTTAAATTCCGAACAGCATGAATTATTAGTATTTGATTTAATAATATCGCAAATAAATTCATCTGAACTAGTTGTGTGACCTTAATTCTCTAGAATCGTTAAAATTCCTACGGCTAAATTAAAGCTAGGTAATAGCATTAGAATGGATGCATCTCCGTTTGTACAGGGAATCCATTGATACACTCTTCAATTTGAAAATCGACCTCGGTAAACGGATTCGCCGAGAACCCGATACCTGATATCATGGGAACTGTTTGTTGAATCTTGGTAAAAATTTTAACGAGATCTCGGTAAACGTTCACCAAATATTGATAGCAATCGCCGAGATCCCAGTGAAATATTTGGATTTCCGAAATCTCGGTAAAATAAGTACCAATAATCGGTATTGAAAAGAACCGAACTCTCAGCAGTTGGGTTCTCGGCGATTCGTTTTGCTGAGATCGGTGAAATAATTTAAGTGTGAATATTTCAATGAAAGGTTTCAGCAAAATATCCATGCAACACACGAGTGTTTGGAATATGAGTCCGTTTGAAATTTGAGACAATATGGTAGCAAAGGGAACGTTCATGAATCTATTGATTCCCCAAACAAATTTACGTGAAACTCATGAACAGAATTTTGTGGCTCGACCAGCTACCCCGATTGCTTGAAACCCTGGTTAGGTTCTTGCGTTTAATATAAAAACATCAACATCGTCACACAACAGATGTTGGTAAATACTAGAAGCAAATTTCATGGGAAGTGACTTAAGAGATCATTTAAAAAAGGAACTTTAGATACCTTTCATTGATAATATATTTTTTAGCCATACATTAAAAAGTAGCAAAGTGTTATGTCTCTAATACAGAACATGACTCATATTCCGAAAACTAGAAACATTTTTTTTTTTCAAAATTATTAGTAAAATTTCACGACAGGATGATCATTTGTTTTATATTACATGATGGTGTACGTGTATTGTACTATAAATGTTCACTCATTGATCATGATCAAAGTTTAATTTTTCCTACTATTTGGATTCCGATTCACAAGGCTTGTACCGGCAAGGCAGCAAAACAATAGTAACTTTAGTGCCTAAAATGACCAAACAGTGACTAGAAAATGTCTTCAAAACAACAAAAATTAGTTCGAAAACGGGTATGATCATACGTTTTTCTAGTCATGGGTAATATATTCAAAATGTGATCAACTTTACATGTATGGGAAAAAACTTGGTTACATTAAATCACTCGTTCTTAGAAACGGGGTCACTAAATTGCAATAGACATGAAGCAGCATCAATGGGAAAAGTGAGATTTTATTGAGAGTTTTCCCCTCTAATAGACTCACACCTAAATAATTTTGTCACACCAACACATTCTCCCACCATGTTTGCCATATATTGGCGTCGTAGCTAACAAAACCAACAAGTAACGCACATGTAACGCATTATGTTGGATTATACATTGAATGCAAGGTGCGTGCTTCTATGAAAGTGCCGTATAAACTGACGTGTGAGTATTTATTTCTCCACGTTGAAAATGTGCACGACAATCTATTCCTCAACTAAGCGAACAATAAATGGTACAAAAATATCTCCCTTCTCTTAAAATAAGCTTGGCATAAGCTACAATTTTCCTGGATTCAAGTCACTATAGAACTCCTTCAAAAACACCTAATGCATGAGCTCCGAAAAAAGAAGTTTATAAATGATTTTCTGGTGAAATTTCTTGAAATGTTGAAAGTATTGATGATTTTGCCCTCTAACAGACTCACACCTAAATAGTTTTGTCCCACCAAAATATTCTCCCACCATGTTTGCTATATATTGGTTGGTGTCGTAGCTAACAAAGCCAACAAGTAACGCACATGTTGGATTGTACATTGAATGCAAGGTGCGTGCTTCTATGAAAGTGCCATATAAACTGACATGTGAGTATTTATTTTTCCAGGTTGAAAATGTGCACGATAATCTATTCCTTAACTAAACGAACAATAAATTTTAATTTTTTTAAATTCACATACAAATAACAGGCCAATTATTGCAGAACCATAAGACAGCATTCCTTTATTACGTAAAACGCAAAACATTGAAATTTTTGACCGCCTCCCTTTCTCCGTAACGCTTTTTGTACGGAAATAAAAAAATGTGAGTCGCAACGATCTCCACTCTTCTCCACATTTGAGTGTTACGTAATATGTGGACAGCACCTAAGCATAAAGGCACGGATTGTGCACTTTGCGTGCTTTAAGCTTGTGTAATATTTTAAAATCTACCCTATAACGAATTCAATTCCCTAAGCTCATTGAACATTTTTTAAATATTGTAGAGGTGTGAAAAAAATACACGATGTTTGCGGAATTATGGAGCTCAGGGGAAAGTATTCTATCTTAGTTATGGATAATAATAAAAATATTTCATTAAGGGGTCAGGATCCGTCATTGATTTCAAAATTTTCAAAAGCAGTTTTTTCGTTCAAAATTAAGAAAATATTCAGGAAAATGTGTTCATTGTATTCTATCCTCCAATCGAAACACAGTGAAAACATTTTCATAGAAAAATTTTTAGTTTTGGACCGAAAAACTGCTTTTGAAGTTTCAATGATGACGATGATTACGCTGACGGAGCGTTGAACGTTAAGTTGTATATGTGCGTAACAAATGCATTGAATATAAGACAAATCCATGAGGAAATTAAAAAACATGTCCTTCAAGACAAAATAGGGGCTACTATCAGTACAAATTGATTAAAAAAATATTGTTTATCCAAAAATGTCGACCTGGTTCTATAGATAATCGTCAATTGTGAAAATGCTATGCGTATTTTTTGTTTGCAGTGTGAACCTTCAACTCTACTTTCAAACGGAACTGTTAGCTACGAATGATTGATTGTTTAAAGTCGACTCAAACGAATACTCTAACTACCTGGTACAGCATTGATCAATTAGTTAAGAACAAAAGCATTCGTTCAGATTCTTACTGTTTTATAAACGATATGTGGAAGGAGCACATTAAATTCTGTAGCTACAAATTAATTTGAATGAAAAATGCTAACTTCGAAGTTAAAAAAAGTTTCGCAAAATCTTAAACAGGTAAAATTTTGCTTTTGTTAGAAGATTTTTAATTCTCAGTAGTTTTGAGATGGCGAAAAAGTAGATTATTTTTAACGGTTAAAGGATGGGGTGCAGGTCATTAGGCCAAATGCCGTTAGGCCAAAAGGCTCAAGCAAATATTTTTAAGATTAGAATTAAAATTTAGCATAAAACCAAAATTAATGGAAAATAATTTTTATAATAGTTGCTTGTATCCACGTAAATCTTACTTCACGATTTTCTTAGAATTTATAGGGTTCATTTTAACGTACAGTGAAACCTCCATGAGTCGATATTGAAGAGACCATCGACTCATGGAAATATCGAGTCATAAAACAGCAATCCTTTGGAAAGCTGTTTCTAGGGACCATCATAGTAACCATGAAATTTTGTTTCCAGTATGGTTCCATGAGTCGATATCGAGTCATGGAACATCGACTCATGGAGGTTTCACTATATAAGAAAATCCAGATTACCAACGGAGTGATGATGAACATTGGCGTAGCTAGGATTTTTTTTCTGGAGGGGGCCTAGGGGGGGCCTAGGGGGGCCTAGCAAATACTTGTTTTTCAGAAGTAATGTTGGTCCCAATAATCATGGTTTTCACAAATGTCCTAGTTTTAACAGATATGTATTGATATTATTTATTTGTCGTGGTACATGGGTAAATTTCAATTTTCGCTACGGAAATCATTGATTCTTTTTATAATCCAGTGAAAAATCCTTCAAGAATTCTAGCAAAAAAAAAGAACTTACAAAGAATGCCCTTTTTGATTCTTCTACGATTTTTCAGGTATTCAACCATGTTCTTTGAAGAGATTCCTCTGAGAATTCCTCCGTGAATTTCTTCATGATAATTTTCGTACTCTTCAGTGCTTTCTTCAAGAACTCCTTAACCAGTTTTCACTCAGTTTGTCCTGGGATTCCTACGGAAAATCATTCCCAGAGTTTCTGATCTCACTAGAAAGTTTCACGAAGAATCTCTTTCGAATCGTTTGAAAATCTCATGAAGAATTCCGCCAGAGAACGCTTTAGAAATTATTTTAATAATTTCTCCTGTAAGGTCCTCTACGTACATATTAAAAATAAATTCCAATGGATAGTTTGAAATATCCTGTTCATTAACAATTTGTTAAGGATTTTCAGGAATTACTGAAGGATTTCTTCAAAAAAGAGTATAAAGCAAGATTCATTCCACGAATTTTTCATAGAGTCCGCTTACAGCTTTTACAACTTTGATTTTCAAAACTTCCTAAAGTTTCTGTACAGGATTGAAAAAATTGCAGCAAAGATTATCCAGACTTCCTGCAAAAAAATTAAATGATTCTTCCAGGTGTTACTCTAAGAATTCCTCGTAATATTCCACAAGAATTTCATGAGCAATTAAAAATATCTATTGGGAGAATGTCATTCATGATTCTTAAAGAAATTCTCCGCAGATCTATCGGCATTTTTAACAGATATTTATTTTAGATTTCATATAAATCAAGAAGCAACATCCCGCATTCTTTCAAAACTCTCTCGAAAATATGTTTTCTTATTTTTCAAAAATGCCTGCCTAAGAAATGTTTGAAGTGCTCCAACATTCAATAAAGTTCTTAGCGGAATATGTCCAACTGTTCTTTCAAAAACTCTTCCGCGAAGATATTCATAGATTTACCGAGTAATTTGTTCATGGATATCTTAGAGAATTATATTATTGTTTCCCTAAGATTCTCAAAAAAAAAAAATACCAGAGTTCGTTCCCAGAGATATTTTTTCCAGCGATTTTTTTTCCAAAGATTTTTTTCTACCACACTAACGGATTTTTTAAATGATTTTGTTGATGAAATTTTCATTAGATTTTTGCAATTCATTCTTGAACTCGTCAGAAAATTTCTCCAGAAGTTCTTTGAGGTTCTAGAAATAACTCATTTTTTCCGAATGGTAATCAAATTCCCATAAATAAGGAAAGTGTACCAGTTATGGTCATAGTGGTTCCCTATTTGGCATATGGGAAATTTCTATAACTTTTACATTCTAAATCTTTTTGAATGTTCAAACATCAGGATATATGGTAAACCTTGCTACTGCAACACACAAAATCTTTCAAAATGTGAAAACATGCAAGTAATCCCGTATGGCGAAATAGGGAACCACTATGTCCATAACTGGTACACTTGCCCTAACATTTCAAAAAATTTTCCACTCTCCATATTTGGTTCAAATCTCAATATTTTTAGGGATTACTTTACAAATTTCTCTACAAAACACTCCATATCTGATTTCCAGAGAAATACTTACAAACTAGATTTGAAAGAACTTTGTTAGTATTTTTTTAATGCAGCTTTAATATAATTCGGAAAAAAACTAAATTCCAGTCGTAAAATGCAATAATTAAACCGTAGAATTTAAAATAGAAAATTGTTGGAACAGATGGATATTTTACTGAAAGTATTTGTAACTAAAATCTTATTATTATTTTTTATGAACTCATGATACTATACTTCATGTGGAAAGGACTCAATTCCTCATGAACTTCCAGAAATCAGGAACCATACGTATAAGAGTTCTGCCATTTTTCAAAACTGTCATAATTTATGGATTGGAATATATCAACGATATGATGGCCCGCGAACCTGCTTATGAAAGTTTCCTAGCGGTGATGCGATCACATATCCAATTTCTTTTACATATTGTTTCCTGGAGTATGAAAGATATTTATACGAAACATCAATGCAAAAAGAAGGAGAAACAACAAAATGTTGAAACAGGTAGAACAATAGATGAGCAATGGTACAATAAAAAAATATCTTCTAATAAAATAAGAAAATAATCTTTTCTTTAGAGGTGAAATTATAGAAAAGTTAAAACCTCTCCAATAAATTTACAAATAAAACACAAAATTTATCAAGAAGTTTCATCAGAATCTTCTTTAAATATTATCCTTAAGGACATATAGGAAGGAATCCCTGTCATGGCAGTGAAAATGGCTTCCTCACATATACAAACACATTTCTGGAAGTCCACATTATTTCTCAAAATATTTCACTTACCTACACTAAGTTCACTCCCAAATTGCTAACGAGACATCGGAAAACTATTACGTTACGATTTCTGTAGTTTCAACACTAGTAGCTGGTGGAAATTTCGTGAACCGTGCTAATTTTCAACACGAACGTTTAACTTTGCTACAATTGTTTACACTTATCCGCCTGCGAACGAAGAACACTTTTTGCCGAATTTTACCACTTTTGCTAAACATTGATCCTCCAAAACTGTTTACTTTCACTACTTGTTAACTAAAGAACAATTACTGGTTGATTTCTGATGAAAACAACTTAAAATTTCACCAAACCGTGCTAAAAACAATCACTTGATCACAGTATTTCGCTTTTTTTATTTTTCTAATTTTACGCCGGCTGCTCGCTTGCAGGGCTGTCAGATATGTTGATGGTAACGTGTATGATATCAAGCAATCTTATTTACTTGAAGGGGAAAAGACTCAAATTGAAGTAGCGATTACTGGCAACAACGTCTTATCAATTATAATTTCACTATTACCAACAAATAGGAGAATATTTTTTTGTATACCACTACTTTAATACAGTTATTAGTGGATTCAAAGGAGTTTCACCTTAAAGTCTATTCTTCCATGTCTTCTGGTTTTTTAGAATTCTGCCAGAAAGCCTTTAGAAATTCCGCCCTTGTATCGCACAAAAATTCAAACCAAGAATATAGATTCTGATAATAATTTGTAACATTATTTCTAGAGATTTGTTTTGAGGAAGATCAATACAAATTAATTTATGAATATCTTAATAATAATGTGAAGGGGAAAATTCTCATCTATTTTGTTACATGTTTCTCTACTGATTCCTCTACCGCTATCCTAGTGCCTGAAGCAAAAGTTTGACTGAGAATTTTCAACCAACTTCCTCTGGAGATTCGAAGGCAAGAGACATTTCAAAAACAATTTTGCGCCCAATTCTTGAATAATCTGGAGATTTGAAGCAAAATTTATAGAGAAAAACATAGAAGAATTTTTGACTTAATACGTGATAGATTTTGGAATTGAGGATTTATTAGGCACTTTCGATGAACTCTGTAGAAGAATTAGTAATAAAATCTTTGGAAAAACTAATTAAAGAAAAAAAAATACTAATTGAACTTTAACACTTCACTTCACTTTTGCAAAAGATAAGATTAAATACTAAAAATCACTAATAAGGCGATAAAATACCTTTATACTTTAATATAATGCTTATCTTGACAGATGGGCCTATTTTGTTTACGACTTACAGACTTCTTCAGTGTGCAGTGCTCGACTGTAGTGTAGTATTTAAAGAAATTCACAGAAGAATTAGTAGTAGAACTTGCAGTGAAATATCTCAATATGAGATTTGACAGGATCAATTATTTTTCTGGAGGAATTGCGAGGGAAAACTAAACTTTTGATAGATTGAATAACATTTTTTAGGTTAATCCGGGCACATATTCCAGAATCAATTTGCTAATAAAAAGTGACCATATCAGGAATTTATGTTTAGGAAGAATTCGCTTTGAAAGTATGGACAAGTCCCACAATATTGAATCATAATCAAAGAGAGAATTTATTGCTGGAGTAAAACACTATACTCGATTTTGTTACATTTTTTCACACAAAGTCAAATTTCTACCATTCATCTGCAGAAAACTTGGCAATGCTAAAATTCCTTGAAAGTTAAGCCTTATTTTTCGACAAAAATTCCTGCTATGGATTGTCAGAGAAATTTCATTACCAATTTTGTCTATTTTTTTACGGAGTTGAAGTTAATGTAGGGAAATCATCATCACTGGACACCTCGCGCAGGGTGTTCTAAAAAAACATAAGAAATTAGAATGCAGTGAATATGCTGCTTTATGCTGAAACAGCATTATTTGAATTATTCAAAAAAAAAAACGAATTTTGAGAATCAAATTTCCAGGATATTGACGCTTTTTGTACCAAGGTATTCTTTTTGCAACGGAGATGTTGATAAATTGCGCTTCTCGCAAACAACAAGAAACTAGCTCTAACAGCAAACAATTGAACTTACAGACGGTCAAACTTTCAGTTGTCGATTCACCAAAGTCAGAACCGCCACGCTGATGCAGTGTAACACAAACGAGATTTTCTCAGTATTTTAGTTGTAATAATATATAAAAGTTGTACAACATAAAATAACGTAACTACTGAAGATATTTTTTATCAATAATAATAGTCATGTACATTGATTCAGAAGATTTTGCTCTATGCTAAATTGTTTGTTTTTAAATTTTTATTTTTATTATCATCAAAAATTCTGGGGGGGGGGGGCTGGATGACTCTGGAGGGGGCCAGGCCCCCCTAGCCCCCCCTGTTCCTACGCCAATGATGATGAAGGACTTTTTATTTCAAAAAATGGTCCGTGAGCCAAAACAGGCTGGAAACCCCTGCCATAAGCAATTGATTGAATAGTCCATTTTACGCAACGATAATATTGATGATATTGCTGTTACTTTCACACGATACGCAACCGCCTCCTGTCACATTTTCACACATAAAATGAGCGATCAGCTGATCCAAAACGGCTCGTAAAATGGACTATGGCTACACAAAAATCGTCCCGTCAAAAGTTGTAAAAATCTTAAATCGTATCTAAAATATTGCCAGAACTTTCACCAGAAACTTATCCTAGAGACCAAACAACACAACTTCGAGCAATCCATCAGAAATTTGCGCACAATATTCATCAAATAATTCTGAAAATAATTGAAGGAATTGGGAAGAACTTCCACAAGGGACCGTCCATAAATCACGTAGTGGGGGAGGGGGAGACGATTTTGTGACGAGCCATGTATTAGGTAGGAAAATTGGCTACGATAGGGCAGGGGGTGCCGAAAATCTGCCAAAAAATGCTACGTCATTTATGGACGTTCCCCAAGTGTCTCGGAAGGATTCTGCAAGTTAAAACCCAGTACATACAACTTCAATTCAATCAGCTATGATACGTTTATTAAGTAAAAGTAAACAGTATAGCAACAATAGTATTCTTATAACCAAAAAGCATTCAATACATTAAACTTGCAATATTTCAACGTAAAACTACGATAAATCTGTACAATTTTGCTTATTTCTTTGCGTCTTCGATTTCAATCACACGCCATTCTACGGTCGCTCAGTTCTTAGGGTATTTCTCCCGGTTGTACCACTTAATGTAGCAATCGTCTCCGAAAAAGGGCAGAATCATCATAAGCTTCCTCCTGGCCAGGGCCGTTTCGTAGTGGCATTTGAATTGGACGATTGTATACTTTTTCTCGGGATGAAACTTTCGCTCACCGATGTACACCTGTAGAATAGATTCCCCACATCAATAACTAGAAAATCATCATTTTCACTTGTTCCATATCTATACTTACGCAAATCCCTCCACTGACAGTCTCCACGAATCCTCGAATGGCCTCGCTCTTCACCCCGGAATCAATATTGAGCATCACCAACTTCCGCATGTTCAAACTCTGGCAGGCGTAAAGCACGAATCTCGTTCCCAGCTGCAGCTTATGGAACATGCACAGCGCGCGTTGAAAGTCCTCCTGACACGTGTACCGTACATACGCAATGCCCCGATTCAATCCGGAGAAACACATCAGCAGCCGAATCTGGTACAGGGGACCGGCCGTCGAAAACAGCGGAATCAGCTCCCGCTCAAACAAATTCCTCGGCAGGTGCTTTACGAACAGTTCCCAATCGTAAGGTGGCTCCGGCAGGCCCGACGGAGGACCGATGAATCGCTGACCGTTCACTTGCACGGTGGAATACTCGAGGCCGTTCCAAAATACTGACATTTTTCCGGCTAATCCGCGCGCGCACGTTTTACGTTTTAATTCAGCAGCCGACCGACGATGACTTTCTTTTATGAATGACAACCTTGAGATGAATGAATGGAAGCGAAGGACAAGAATGCGCAAGATGCCACCAATACATGCAATCAAGGTCAAGACGGTGAGAAGCGAGCATGCGAGAAGCGTGAGCTGCCCACGTAGGGTCGAAAGAGCAAGGGAGATATCGCCTACTCGCTCAAACAACGATTTCAATCTTGGACTTGGTGATAATAATTATCGCAATTATTGCGTTGGTGGTGGTCAGTCCAGTGTATCGGTGAACGCGGGGAAAAACTCATTCATAATTGAATTCCCTTGTGGGTCAAATTCACGGTGGGACAAAATCGTATTTTGAGGTCAAAACACTTTTTGTAATTTCTCATCGTAACCCATTTATTACGTAGCTTAGCTTAGCTTAGCTTAGACTGACTACACATATCAATGGTTGCTATTCCGTGATTGACCGAAGTCAGTGAAAATGCACAAAGAATCAACTAGAAGTTCGGCTGAGATTGGCCATAATCTTCTTCAGTGTGCATAATTCAGTGCCTCTATTTATACAGGGTCAATAACGGCGCCGGCCACGTCCTTGCAGTCAGGTGGGATTGGGGGAAGGAATGTTAGTGTGTAACCTTTGCTTTTTGGAGACCGTGTTTGCCTCTGCATCTCCACAAAGGTTACTGGGAGGGATGTTTGTTAATGAGGAGGATCGTTGGGTCATAGGATTCACTTTGATAAGCGATTAGACCATGATAAACAATGATTTGTGAGATATATACATGCTTATACGTAAATATAATATTTTCATTTGATATGAACAATTTCTATGAAGAGCAAAATTATGCCGACACTTGAGGTGACGAACCATTCAAAGTTTGTTGAACAAATACCTAAATGTAACATTCCTACAGCTGTCAGGACGAAAGCATGTGTTATTATATTTTACTCATTTGAAAAGAAACAAAAAACTCGATTGGTTGGGACATCATAGAACACTCTTATTCTTATGCCGACACTTACAGTGGCGAACCATCCAAAGTTTGTTGAATAAAGTGAACCTTTCGCAAGTCTACACTTGTAGTGTCGAACCATTCAAAGTTTTTTTAATTACAAAAATAAAGGTATATAAGAGGTGTTCTGAAAAAAAATGTTAAACATAAATAAATCATGAATCAGAGTTTGTGTCGACACTCACAGTGACGAACCATCCATAGTTTGTTGAAAAATCATATTTACATCCCACCATTGTAACGATTGAATGTGCAGTCATACATATTTTATGGATTAGAAATAGTAGCATGAAACCAGCTCACCAATTGATCCGTTATCCTTGACTGAGCAGCCACAATCCACTTTCGGCTTCACTCGTTTGCTCGGCTATAAAAAAGCACTCAGGAAAAAAAATAAGCGCGCGACCCAAAAAGAATAAAAAAAACTGTTCGGGCTTTCTTGACGCACTGCCCAGGAGCAAGCGTCAAGGTCGAAGGATCAAACAGAACTAACCGATCGCGGCACTTTTTCAGTTACTCCAACCGAACTCACCGATCACGCCACTTTTTCACTTACTAGACCAACGCGCAACATGTTTGATCCTGCCCTCGTCGCTCGCCCCGGGAAAAGCAAGTGTCAAGGTCGAAAGATCAAACAGAACTCTCATCGTAACCCATTTATTACGTAACGCCAAAATTGAAAATTTTTGATCCCCTTCCCCTCCCCTCTCCATAAAGCGTTACGCAATTTGTGAACGGCGCCTAATAACATCAATACAGTGACTCAAATTTATATTCATACATAACATTGTTAAAAAAATATCACAGAAAGTGATCAGATGTCCCGCTTTCCGCGGGTAGTCATGCATTTTGAATTTTTTTCATGCGCTGAAAAGTGTCCCGCGAAATGTCCTGCATTTCATTCAAATCATGAAAATATTTAGAAAAGCTATCAGGTTAGAATGTATTTCTTGAATTCATCTCTATTTTCAGAAGTTAACACAGACAAAGAGACGTAACAGTTAGAACAAATTGCGATCGAAATTGTAGCCACGATAACATGTATACCCTATGGTCAAATGGGAAGGGAGACTGGGGGTTATTTACCCATGTAAACAGCGGTCGTATTATTTAATTCTCTTTATTTATTATGATCGGAAATTTTTTTATGGTTTCTTTCAAATAGTAGAAACAGCCATGCGTTTAAGTTTTTCTGAGTTTTTTGAATCAATTACAAAATATACTTGATCAATAAGGAAGAATTAGAGTTTTTCATCAATGAACTGGATGAACTTAAATCAAGTTTTTGGAAGTCAAAACTTTATTTATTTTGAATAGATAAAAGCCATTATACAGTTAAAACTATACTATACAACCATACAACATAAAAATCGTGTTGATAGTGAAATTTCATAAAGTAATAAGTTTTGTGTAAAAAAATACTTACAAAATAGTAAGTGCTGGATATAGCGCTTGAATCGTTTCAAAATAATTTCCTGGAAAATTTCAAATTTATTTTAGGATTGAATAAAATGATTTCCCAATCATCCCAGGATTTTCCAGGTAGAAAATATACTATCTCTGTTTAACATGCCATCTTGGCATGAAGTCAAGATCCTGAAATATATGTGAGATTAAAACCTTATATCGCATGGTGGAGCCTTTCAAATCTTGTCTCGAATAAAAACACCCTTTTTCGCAATGAGAACTTTTTCAAAAATGCTATTTTCGTAACAGTTTAGGATTCTGAAATATCCACAACGAAACAATAGTTTTATGCGCACTTATGCCGACTGCTTAAGACATTTTTAACATCATGACAGTGATAATGTTTTTGAAACATCACGCTTTGTCTAAACCAGCGGATTATGCGAATCGAATGTACCTCGGATTTTTTTCCGCTAGAGTTCAGTAATTGGGTTATATTTTCATAATTGAAAGGTTTTAAAATATGCGATCGGTGAAATTTTGATTTTTTCCGCTTTTTAGCTATTTTTCCATATACAGACTATGAAAATCGAAGAAAATCACGTTTTCCTACACATTTCAGCCTATACAAAATGTATGGGAAAAATTCCACCTATAGAATATTTTGTAACCTTCCGATTATGAAATTATAGATCAAATAATGGAAAAAATCCGACGTACATTCGATCTTTATAATCTGCTGTTCCGTTTTGTCACGTTCCGATTTTGCAACGCTCCGTTTTTATCACGTTTCGATTTCTCGAACATATTTTAACATAAAACAAAATATTTTGTTTGAAATGCTTGGAATATATGAAGCAAGCCAAATGTTTTTCAAGTGCTTCTTCTACTTATTGGCATTACGTCCTCACTGGGACAGAGCCTGCTTCTCAGCTTAGTGCAATGAGCACTTTCACAGCTATTAACTGAGAGCTTTCTTTGACAAAGTTGCCATTTTTGCATTCGTATATCGTGTGGCAGGTACGTTGAAACTTTTTACCCTGGGAAGTCAAAAAAATTTCCATTATGAAAAGAACTTGAACCGATCGAGAATCGAACCTAGACACCTTCAGCATGACTTTACATTGTAGCCGTGGACTCCAACCACTCGACTAAGGAAGGCGCCAGGTTAGGAAGGTCCTATGCCATTCAATTCGTTTGCTGTCCTATCAGAGTTTTCAATCTTAACCATGACACATGCTTCAAAATTCGATAATTTCCCTGGCCGGGTGGTAAGTTACAACGAAAAAGTATTTAAGACGAATTAAGGGCGTATAGAGTTTCATAGAACCTCTTTTTAATTATATAACATTACATGTTCAGTTCTTTTTTTTAAAGGATGGGCATGTAAATAAACTTAACACAAAATATAGACGTAGGGAAGTTCAAATTGGATACCTGTTCTAGTATTAAATTCGTTACCCAATTTTGACAGATCACAGTAAATACATTTATGTCAGCACTTTGCTCTCTTTAACTCAAACACGATATTATTTCACAGATTAAAGCAAAAGTTCTGCTGCAAGGGTAAGGGGAAGAGGTCCAGCTAAACTTTGTAATATATATAGAAAATTTCGGAATTTCCATACAATAAGTTAACCTCAAGTAAGAATGAATAGGACTGAAATGTCTGAATATTTGAGAAACTGTTGACTTGAAAATCATTGTTACTTAGTGATATTTGACACGAACAATGATAGTCCTTATCTTACGGAATTACTTTGCCGAAGACGCCGACTCTTTAAGAAGCGAGTTTCATGTTCACTCACACCATAATATAAGTTTTCGGAATTCAGAAATATTCTCAAAACAAAAGATTTATGAATACTTACGCCACCAAGTTGAGAAATTTTGAATCTCAGGACTTGTATAAAGATAATCCTTGAGCTACTGAACGACTCTGCCAAAGATGCAATCAGTTCTGGATCTCCATCTGGGTTTGCAACAATGAAAAAGAAACAAAGGCCATTTTCACCTGAACGAACGCAAACGTTTGGCAACGGATCACATGGAAAACCCAGTAGTCCAGTGATGGATTTTCCGTTTGACGAAAAGTTTCCACGGACTATAGTGGGAATCAAGCCCACGCTTCGTGGCACAATATGCCCAAACGACTGATGCCGCTAACCGCACGGCCACGAATCCTACGATATATGGTTGGTAGCGATACAGGAACGTAACACATTCATTTTCAACATCTAATTAACGAGCCCGTTCTGAAGATACTCATTATGCATAGATTGGACATGGACAACATGGACAAACTTGTAGAAAAAATCATGCTTCTAAATGATCATGATATTGAGATACAATGATTTTCATGACCTTGTTTTCCAGGCCGCAAAATGTTCAATAGAAAACAATTTTCAACCTGGACAAACATCTAAAAAAATGCTTCTAAATGACCAGGAACTTGACTGCCCATAAACGCATGTTCGTTCCATGTTTACTGGATTTCCTATTTACATGGGACACTTATGCGTTTATGGACAGTTGAGCTACAATGAATTTCATGAACCGGATGTCACCATCTTGTTCCCCAGGTTGCCATCTTGGATTCCAAAATATTCAGTTGACAGTAATTTTCATCCTGGACAAACTTGTAAAAATAATCATTCTTTCTTTATGGTCAAGATCTTGAGAAACATTATTTTTTATGAACTCGATGTCGCCATCTTGTTTTCTACGCCGCTATCTTGGATTCCAGAATGTTCAATTGAAAGCAATTTTCAACCTAGACGAACTTGTAAAAAAATCATGCTTCGTTAGTGACCAGAATCTTCAAAAACAATGATTTTCATGGACCGAGAGTGGATCTTGGATTCTAAAATGTTCAATAGACAGCAATTTTCCACCGGGACAAACTTGACGAAGAAATCGTCCTTCTAAATGATCAGGAACTTGAGATACAAGCATATATATATATATGAAGAGTTTGTGCATAGTTTGTATGCTCACTAGCGCCGCCTAGCGGTTGAATGCCTTAAAAATAGGCCCACCAAGGGGTAGTCCTTGAACTAGGTAACAACTTTGCTGAACATAGTTCTTCTATCTAGTGGAAATCACAAGAATATTTAACATTGAAGTGAAACTAGTTTCAACAGCTAGTTGGCACCTCCATCCAGCTGGCGGTGATGCAGAAGACAGCTTTGCCACCCATTTTCCTACATAAAATGCACCGTGATGCCAGATTAAAAAAAGGCAAGTCATGCGCGTAAAATTTTCGGTGCTTCCAAATTTTATAACTCGTTTATTTGAAGAGTAACTAGAAAGCTGTGTTCTAACGAAATGTTCACTGATTCATGCCCTAAATTATCAGCTAAGGAGAGAATATTCAGGGGCCCAGATAGCCGTAGCGGTAAACGCGCAGCTATTCAGCATGGCCATGCTGAGGGTCGTGGGTTCGAATCCCGCTGGTCGAGGATCTTTTCGTAAAGGAAATTTTCTCGATTCCCAAGGCATAGAGTATCTTCGTACCTGCCACACGATATACACATGCAAAAATGGTCAGTCGGCAAAGAAAGCTCTCAGTTAATAACTGTGGAAGTGCTCATAAGAACACTAATCTGAGAAGCAGGCTTTGTCCCAGTTGGCACGTAACGCCATAAAGAAGAAAGAAGAAGAAGAAGAGAGAATATTCAGTACGTCCTTAAAATACCTTTATCAATTATTTTCCAAAGGGTCCGTTTCCCAACACTAAATAATTCATTTTCCCATACTAAACTTCAAATCGCATGCCGAGTTACTAAACGATTTTTCAGAATTTTTAAATTTTGCGGGGTTTTGCTTGAGCCCATTTGCTACCATTTGAAACTATGCGGTTTTTCGATTTCAAAAATTTGCCAAAAGCGATAAAGCCTATTGTAACATTCGCTGATACACTTTCATTCTGATTAAGAAGCAAAGGTGAATATTTTCCTATTGTGCTATGTTTACAACTAAAGGGGAATTTCATGATCCAATAGATTACACTGCGGAAAACGTTTTTGTCTCAAGCATCATAATACCGCTATATACTTAATTAAGGGTTGCTGAACCCATTGCCGTTTCCAAAAATATCAAAGCACGTCTAGGATTTGAGATATTGGCTGCTGAAAATGCAAAATTTGCCTATATCAGCCAACTTGCATGCAAGTTTCCCTGATTGTATGGCAATTTATTTGCTTAATTTGCCACATAATCCAAACTTTATGTGTATAACAATTCTTATCGGCAGAGTTCATTAAAATATCGATGTGCAAAAATTATTTTATGGTGATTTTGTAAAGCATTGTATTTTGTCATATAAGAGAAACGAAGAGTTTTGTATGGAGACTGCAAGCATGTTGCAAAAATCGATTTATTCTAAATTTTATCGTGTAATTTTAACCAAGTTATATCGGAAATGAAAGTTTAAGTCCTATTTTGCATGCTTGCTGGATGAGGTCACCAAAAAGTTTGATAAATCATACTTAAAATTTCATATAAACATCAATCAAACCAGTGTTTTATACAACTTTGGTGACCGGTAGCTAAAAATTGTAACATGCAGGGACATTTCTGGGAACGGCTTCGTATTCAGCGACCCCAAATCTACTAGAGACACATAATTTAATCCTTGAGACACGCAAAATAGTTATTTATGCAACACGTTGCAAAATGATGATTTTTTCTGCACGAGTTGTACATTTATCCAACGAGGCTCGCCGAGTTGGATAAATACAACGAGTGCTGAAAAAATCGAGTTTTGCAACGAGATGCATACAACATTTTTTGCTATTTCGAAAAATGCCGTTTCAACTCGATGAACTCTAAAAGCACAAACAAACATTGCAAGAGAACCCACATGGGCATACAGCCATGCGTAGTTTCAATTCAGTATTTTTCAATCACGTAGGCTGTGACACAGTAGTACCCATGAATGTCACAATTCTTCTCGTTCCCATCGGTATCATGCAGATCTAACTCTATATTCCCTATGGACCGAGTTCACTATCTGACTTTTGAGCGGTGCCGTGTTATTTACGTGACCATGGCAACGAGTGAATTCGGCACCGCTCAAACGTCAAATCAGTGAACTCGTGCATTGGTCCATTAGAGGAATGAACAGGTAAGAAAGCACAGTGACTACAAATGCTGGACGATCCGACCCCACATCAGTATCGCCAACCTGTGTCGGAGCTTGATCGCACAACGGATGTAGACTCTAGTGAAGTGACTCGCCGTGTAAACCAAATGGAAAGTCACTTCGCTCGAGTCGAGTATTGTCACCTCGCTTTAGCACACCGACAATTCTCACCTCACGCCAGACATAGAACAAACTCAAGAATCAGATGCAATTGTTCTTTTTCTGCGCGGCATGTAAGGCAAGACAAGTCGGTGAGATGTCGACTCGCTTCCATTTGATTAACATTAGTCGCAGCACGTCACCCGAGGTGAGAACGACTCGTCTCGACTCACACGCCGCGCACAATAAGCATGGCATGAAGAGACTAGGACACTGGGTTGTTCGGTTGACGCCTACCAAAACAGTACTGAAAAGTGCTACTTTTCAGCACTGAAAAGAGTGCTGAAAAGTAGCACTTTTCAGCACTGTTTTATTTGGTAGGAAAAGTAGGCCGTTATGTTGATCAACTTCTCAATGAAAAGTTGATTGATTTGCAACGGAATTGCAAAAATGTCATTTTTGTTATGCTGTGTTATAATTAGGTGGATAAAGGCTGCATTCCCAAAAAAAAAGATATGAAAGTTATAATCAATTTTATGCAAAAAAAAAATCACCCGAATTGCTCGATACTGTTGTAGTCCGTGAGAGGTGCTGCTCTTGAACGCTCTCGTGCCACGTACCAAACGAGAGACTGAATGTTTACATTCATAGGGCTCTCTGATTGCGATGTGCTACGATCTGTTATGGTTCACGATTTGTTACACTCTCTGAATATGGTTCAATCGGCTTATTCGGATCAAAAGCCAAACACTGGTGATGTGGATAAGGAAAGTTATTTTATCCAATTTAAATATTCTTCAAAATGGTCTAGAAATGCTAGGAAGTTTTGTGAAGCAGCACTTCTGGTATACTGTATACATAATTCAAAGAAAAAAGGGAACACAAGGCCAAAAAAGAAAAGCATTATTCAAAAGTAATCTGGGTTAGAGTTTGGCTAAACATAAGTCAATCTCTTTTACTACACGAGCATAAGCAAAGTTCTGACCATCAAATCGAGATAATATTAAAATTAAAAAATTAAAATTTTATTCCTGGAACTTCTGAGCCATACCAAAATTTGATGTTTGCAGATCTAAAGAATAGCTCGCTGATATTGGTTAGATCTTACAAAAGCTAAATACGTTGATATGCTAAGAGTATTCCAGGAGTAAATTTTTGATATAATTTTCAGAACTTTTCTTTCTTATATCTATCAAGTCAATAAAACTTCTAGATGTCCATATCCAAATTTGCTATTAATTAGCTTTTTTTCACCTGCTCGGTAGGCCGGCCGATAAAAACTGTATGAATTAGTCAACGATATTATCCCAAACAAAGCTAAGTTAGTCCAATATGGAATTCGCCATATCGACGAAACGTGTGACGAGTGCCATCTATTTGATTCAAATGCACATAGATTAACATTTTGTTCTGCAACTGCTGAAATTAGGAGTTACCGAGCAGATAGAAAAAGCTATTGGTTTGTTGGAGATAAGAGATAAAAGATCAAAAATAATATCAAAAATTAATATGGAGAAGTATTAAATAATATCTTGTTAAGATATTATAAGATCAAAACAATATCTGGCAAGTTTATTGTTTGACTAACAAATCAATATCAAAATATGAAAGAAGAATAAAAATATAAAAAAGCCAGCAACCAGGATCGAACCCTCGACCTTCAGATCTATACAAAGAGATGCTAACCATTCGACTATGCGTATAAGATGGATGAAACAGAAAATAAGAGCATCATTCTTTTCGCTTTCTGAGACTACATTTTGTTCCTAGAGATTGTCCTGACGTCACACTGTTTAGTTCCGCCATATTGCTGTCGAATGTGTTTTATTCCATGTCAAAGAACTTATTTTGATCTTGTTTACATATTTTCAGGTGTTGAGCTGTAGCGCTGAGATTTATAAAATTTTCGAACATCTTTTCAATATCGACTTGAGATATGGGGATTTTTTTTTATTATCGTACAAATTGGGCCGAAGGGTCTCAGATTTTCATGAAACTTTTTCCACAGGCAGGGCTCATGGATATATGAATAAAAAAATATTGAGAAAAATTCAGGGTCGCCTATTTTTCCGGAAAACTCAGGTGGAATTTTTTTGTTTTCCCTTGACACTACTTACTTTGAAAAATCATAACTCAAGAACGAAGCATCGTAGAAACAAAGTTTTTATATGAAAATTTAAGCAAATTTTCTCAAAAATCCAAAAAAAATATGAACTGGAAAAAGTTGTCCACGAAATTTTCCACCGTTGGGAAAATTCGTAAAGAAAAGCCGGAAAAACTATGCCCGAACTCGTGGAAAATTTTCCAAAAAATATTTTCGAGAAGGTAATTTTATAAGCTTTAATCACTGAAATTTTTGGAATGCACTTTTTTTTCATTTTTGAGTTATGGCCAATTTTGTGAAAAATGTCCAGATGTGCCATATAAGACTTTTCTTTGAAAAATCATAACTCAAGAACGAAACATTGTAGAAACAAAGTTTTTATATGAAAATTTAAGCAAATTTTCTCAGAAATCCAAAAAAAAATATGAACTGGAAAAAGTTTTCCACAAAATTTTCCACCGTTAGGGAAATTTATAAAGAAAAGCTGGAAAATCTATGCCCGAACTCGCGGAAAATTTTTATTAAAATATTTTTGAGAAGGAAACTTTATAAACTTCAATTCTAGTAACTTTTAGGATGTACTTTTTTTTTGTTCCTGAGTTATGGTCAATTTTGTAAAAAATGCAAAGATTTGCCATACATGCCTTTTCGTTTAAAAATCATGACTCAAGACTCATCATGACTTGTCGAACCGGATTCAAATTATCTAAAAAATATGAAATTTTTGAAATGGAATCAGTTTCCCAGGACATTTTTCACTGTTTATGAAAACAAATAATGAAAACCCGATTAGCTATTCCAGCTTTCAAACAAAGTATATTTGAAAAGAGCGATCAATAAGATCCAATCCTACAATAATTTTCAATACGCTCATTTTTCGTTCCCAAAACATGATCAAATATTGCTAGGATGAGCTGTTTGAACCATATATTTACAAATTTATAAGTTCATAAACAAAATTTCTTAAGAACGAAACTACATAGAAACAAAGTTTTCTTCAATCAGAATGTAGGCAATTTTCTCCTGTTAGGTAACTACAAAATTGACAGTTAAATAAATGGGTAGACAATATGACAAATAGGTATTTACCAATTCAAGTTTAAAGCGTTGAAATGGCTTGAGAATCATAAGTTTACCAAAAACTAACAAAGAGCAGTGAGAAAGTGCAAGTGTTGTCTATCAGCTGTATATTCCTCGTTATTAATTTTTGGAAAGTGAAAAAAGTTTTCCCGAAGCTGTTGAAATGGACAAAGTTCAATATTACGAATACAATTCTTTTTTTCTTTTTTTTCTCAATATTTTTTTATTCATATATCCATGAGTCCTGCCTGTGGAAAAAGTTTCATGAAAATCTGAGACCCTTCGGCCCAAACCCGTACGGTAATAAAAAAATCCCCATATGCGATCATAATTTGTTCATTTCGAGATGTGGTTTTGATTTTTCCGTCTGACCGGGATCAGACAAAGAATGAACATAGATTTTACAGATGTAGAAAATTTTTGGTAAGTGATATCAACTTAAATCGTCAACGGCAAAAAGCTGCTCTATGGTTAGTTAGTCATTATTAGTTTATTTAAAGGAATCAGAGTGTTAAGGTGGACGAACAGATAAAATTTCAAGAAACAATTTAGAGTATTCCTCAATATATGCTGAAGTGCTGAAGATCAAAATAGGGAGCCGGATCCTATTTTTGACACTTTTGATTCACCTCGGCAGTAAGATTTTTTAAAAGCTTTAAAAGCTCATATTTAGCCACAATATGCGTCGTATTAAAGAGCTTCTTAATGCAAAGTTTCATAATATTCGACCGAAGAAGAAACCTCATGCCAAAGTGAATCATGGATGTGCGTAAGTAGCTCTGCACCCTACTGTTTGTAAAAGATGTATGGGGATGCATGTTTTGGGAACGAAAAATGAGCGTATTGAAAATTATTGTAGGATTGGATCTTATTGATCGCTCTTTTCAAATATACTTTGTTTGAAAGCTGGAATAGCTAATCGGGTTTTCATTATTTGTTTTCATAAACAGTGAAAAATGTCCTGGGAAACTGATTCCATTTCAAAAATTTCATATGTTTTAGATAATTTGAATCCGGTTCGACAAGTCATGATGAGTCTTGAGTCATGATTTTTAAACGAAAAGGCATGTATGGCAAATCTTTGCATTTTTTACAAAATTGTCCATAGATCAGGAACTAAAGAAAAGTACATCCTAAAAGTTACCAGAATTGAAGTTTATAAAGTTTCTTTCTTAAAAATATTTTATTAAAAAAATTCCGCCAGCTCGGGCATAGATTTTCCAGCTTTTCTTTATGAATTTCCCTAACGGTGGAAAATTTTGTGGAAAACTTTTTCCAGTTCATATTTTTTTTTTTGATATCTGAGAAAATTTGCTTAAATTTTCATATAAAAATTTTGTTTCTACAATGTTTCGTTCTTGAGTTATGATTTTTCAAAGAAAACTCTTATATGGCACATCTGGACATTTTTCACAAAATTGGCCATAACTCAAAAACGAAAAAAAAAGTGCATTCCAAAAATTTCAGTGATTAAAGCTTATAAAATTACCTTCTCAAAAATATTTTTTGGAAAATTTTCCACGAGTTCGGGCATAGTTTTTCCGGCTTTTCTTTACGAATTTCCCCAACGGTGGAAAATTTTATGGAAAACTTTTTCCAGTTCATATTTTTTTTGGATTTTTCTCGAAAATTTGCTCAGATTTTCATATAAAAACTTTGTTTCTACGATGCTTCGTTCTTGAGTTATGATTTTTCAAACTAAGTAGTGTCAAGGGAAAACAAAAAATTTCCACCTGAGTTTTCCGGAAAAATAGGCGACCCTGAATTTTTCTCAATATTTTTTTATTCATATATCCATGAGTCCTGCCTGAGGAAAAAGTTTCATGAAAATCTGAGACCCTTCGGCCCAAACCCGTACGGTAATAAAAAAAAATCCCCATATGCGATCATAATTTGTTCGTTTCGAGATGTGGTTTTGATTTTTCCGTCTGACCGGGATCAGACAAAGAATGAACATAGATTTTACAGATGTAGAAAATTTTTGGTAAGTGATATCAACTTAAATCGTCAACGGCAAAAAGCTGCTCTATGGTTAGTTAGTCATTATTAGTTTATTTAAAGGAATCAGAGTGTTAAGGTGGACGAACAGATAAAATTTCAAGAAACAATTTAGAGTATTCCTCAATATATGCTGAAGTGCTGAAGATCAAAATAGGGAGCTGGATCCTATTCTTGGCACTTTTGATTCACCTCGGCAGTAAGATTTTTTAAAAGCTTTAAAAGCTCATATTTAGCCACAATATGCGTCGTATTAAAGAGCTTCTTAATGCAAAGTTTCATAATATTCGACCGAAGAAGAAACCTCATGCCAAAGTGAATCATGGATGTGCGTAAGTAGCTCTGCACCCTACTGTTTGTAAAAGATGTAAACTGTTATCGAAATATTGTTAAAAAAATAAAAACTATTTCAAAATAAAAATTGGCTTTTGAAAGTATGGATAGACATGCAAATGTACAAAACTCCATCATGTGACAACCTAACATCATGTGAAAAAACCTAAGTAAAATATCCCAAGTAATAGCTCCAAATGTACGCTGCTGTCCGTGATTCATTAGTTGTTCAATAGTTTTGTATTAGCACTTTATGCTTGATTTGGTGCAATGTAGGACTCCGCGTGCTAATTGATTACTTCAGTACGGAAATCCTCATCTTGAGTTATAAACTGTTAAATTCTTACCCACAACACTCAGTTTTAAAGCCTAAAAGCCTTCCGAATGTAACTTGTTTACTATTTCATCGCAAATCCATTTTTAATCTAACTTTAAGCTCGATCAATCGCTTCCACTTCCAAAAATATCAACAGTAACAAAAAAAAAACCTAATCCACCCATTTGAAACCCTCAACATTTGCCCTTAACGTCTTATTCCCTTCATGTTCTTGTTCAATCGCCTTCAGCAAATCTACACCCTCACCTCCTCCCTTCAAACTGTCTACGGGGAGCAGCGCCAAGTGGAAATCTAAAATAATAAAAAGCAGATGTTCTTAATGTTCTTTTCGAGCAACAACATTATTTCTTTCGTGCCTCTTCTCGCCTGTCCCCGGCAAGTCCCCTTCCTGGATGGAACCGGCAAATGGTGCTAGTATTTTTCTTTAATATTTTTCTTTCCCCAACTATGGTTCCCCAAATGTGGAAGAACGGGGAGTTGAAAATTCATCTTTCTATTATGATAAAGGAAAGCAAAGGAGCGGGGAGTCAAGAAGGCTTTTCCCGTGCTTTGGTCTGTTCGGTGCCAATCGTTCTAAGGACTCTCGGGAGGCCACACATTCACGGGATGGAAGAAGGTATCCGACCATGCTCGACGTCCGAAAGCCGGAATAATAACGTTTTAAAATTGCAACGCTTCACATTTAATCACAGTTTGGGGATGGGAGATGTTTTAATAACACACCGTGGTCGTCGTCGTTCCCGTTGGTACGTGCAGTGAGGTCTGATTTGAAACTTCGTAAGTCAACAGTAGGAATTTGTTCAACGTTTCAGTCGAAAGGGTGGCGAATCGAATGCGCATGGTGGCCCTCAGGAATGGGACCGTGAAAACCACAAAAGGGCGGATCTCGGTAAAATTCGTACTTTATTACGTTTCGGGTTTCCCTCCAGTTGGGTTGCAAATTTATGGCACTGCTCTGCTGTGATTCGCAGAGGATCAATTCGAGTTGGATGGAGATTAACGACGGTATGTTCTTTAGAGACTTTTTCCTGCAATTGTTCAATTTAATTTCCAATATCTTCCATAAAATGGTCCAAAATGAACATTAGGTTGGCTCATAATGATTAAGCTACAAACATCTTAAGTTAGACACTCCAAATTGTTTGTTGGCGATATTTATTTTTTTACGTCAGTGACTTGAACATTTTCCTATCAATGGAGAGGATGCTTTTTGGAGGCTTACCATGTAGAAACTAGGTAAATTACATCGAGGCCATCATTTCTTTTCCAAAAGATCAATCTTGCATTTCGTTGATTCGTCGTTTCGCATAAACGTCCGTTTCAGAATGCAACCTTCCATGTATGGAACTGTTTAATACGGAACACCATTTATCAACTGGTTGATATGGTTAAACATATTTTGGAACCATCAATTCAGTACAATTTTCACTACGAATAACTGAAACCGAAACAACGTGCCAACACGGGTAAAAATCAGAATCCAAAATCATGATTATGTACCCGGATATCATGATTCCAGTGTGTTTTCATCTTATGAAAATACACCATGATAAGGATTCACGATATCAGATTGTCGTAACGCAACACGAGTTGCAGCTGAGTGCTCGAAATCATGCATCGAATGCTCAAAAATCATGATTCGCGCATCCATTTTGGATCTATTTACAATTCTGTCAGTCAACCCGATAAAATGAAAACCAAAAAAAAACAATTTTTTTTACCACAATACCGTTTTGTCTCAAATTCCGAACAGACTTATATTCCGAACACTCGGTTTTTGTATGGCGATTTGGTTGAAATGTTTCGCTGAAATATGTCACCGAATAACAAGGAAATGGCAGTCAATTGCAATTCAATTTTAACGTCTCCAATATAATTTTTACCACGGGAGTAGTGGTGATTCTCTACCCGAGCAGAAGAAAATAACTACTGAATACCAAATTGAGGTATTCCATACCAGATAATTTCCAATACTTACAACCTGAATGAGGTATGAATGAGCCCTGCATAAGAGGTAAAATACCTCAAATAATACCTTCTGCATATTCTACGAATACCAAGCTGATAATTCGATCAGGTATTGCAATACCTAAATAATACTTGATGAATTTTCATATAAAAGTGAATTTTTTCAATAATAGTTCAATACCTCCAGCAGTCCTCAATACCTATCGAATACCAAAATGAAGTATTTTTAATTGTTTTAATTATTTTTTTCAAATACCATTACAATACCAAAATGAAGTATTGATAACTGAACAATACCTAATTGGGGTATGATACCAAAATATGGTATGCATAAGTTATTGCCGAGTTATTCTTTCCTCCTCGGGTAGTTTGAGACCAGTAAAACAAGCTCAGATAAATTTATTTGCGAAATTATTTATTTGAATATGATTTAATCGTGCTGTTCGGAATTTGAATCAAGGTATTCGGAATATGAGACAGAATAAACACAGTGTTCTGCATTTGAGTCAAAATGTTGTTCCATACTTTTACGTTAAAACAATACAAAAAATAATCAAATCAACATTATTATTGGTACACCCAACAGCTAACAGTTAGACTTTGCGAAGGAATTAAAATTTACACAAATATCAGCCAATTTATGCCAATCAGATGCATTTGAAGTCACCGTTGTCCTTAAGTGTTCGGAATATGAGTCAAAACGGTACCTATTTATCGTGATGATTGATAAGTGATCGATGCGAATGACTTGAACCAAAGTGCACCGCTTTGTGTTGTCGCTCTGGATGTTACGTTTATGAAGAATCATGATTATGACTCCAGGAACCATGATTTGTCGTCCTGATATCACGGCCAGATTTTTATCCGTGAAAAAATGTGACGCTTTACGTTGAAAATAGTCTTCCAGTTGTGCTAACTCATTGTTCATATCTTTGAAAATATCATGATAAACAGGCACCATAAGGAGTGTATCGAAAAGTAGTCGCAAACATTCAAAACAGTCTCAAAAATATTGGGTTGAAGCTACAAACAATTTTTTGATCAGAAATGGTTAACAATGTATTTAAAAAGTATGATGCGGTGATATTGTTTCAGTAAAATGGTATTTTGTATGATATTTTTGCAAATTACTAACAGATGTCGATGAAAATCTTGCACACCTCTGAAAACAATGATATGTTAACAAATGTGTTAAGTTTTAAGAAAAAATGGTTTTTGTTTATGCTAATATATTCTGTGCCACAACTCTCATGACGTAGTGTAAAAAAATATTTTGAAAAATATATCAACAAGCATTTGAGAGCAAATACAAAAATTGGAAAAAGTAGTTGATTATACAAAAGTGACTTCATAAAACTGACCTTATACCAATAATTGAGCTTCCTTAGAGCAATAATTCATTTTTATGAAATCCATTTTACGTGTTGTGTGAAGTTAACATATTTTCCGATAGAATAAGTTTTTCATCCTATTTTGTTTGATATACCGTTTTGTCTCAAATTCCGAACAGACTCATATTCCGAACACTCGGTTTTTGTATGGCGATGTGGCGAAATGTTTCGCTGAAATATGTCATCAAATTAAAAGGAAATGGCAGTCAATTGCAATTCAATTTTAACGTCTTCCAATCTATTTTGTACCTCTGGAGTAGTGATGATTCTTTAATTTGAGACCAGCAGAACTAACTCAGATAAATTTATTTGTGAAATTATTCATTTGAATATGATTTATTTGTGCTGTTCGGAATTTGAATCAAGGTGTTCGGAATATGAGACAGAATGAACACAGTGCTCGGCATTTGAATCAAAATGGTGTTCCATACTTTAACGTTAAAATAATATTAAATAAGCTAAATAAACAATTTTATCGGCACACCCAACAGCTAACAGTTAGACTTAGCGAATAAATTGAAATTTTCACAAATATCAGCTAATTTATGCCTATCAGATGCATTTGAAGTCACTGCTGGCCTTAAGTGTTCGGAATATGAGTCAAAACGGTACATTTTATTCAAAACAAATCATCGAATCTTCAGAAGACACTTCAAAAATGTAATTTTGTGCAAGATATTATTTTCAATGCTTCATAAACCTTGTTGTATTTATATTAAGACTGCATATTATTCAATATGTTTTTAGTTGCATCAATATTTGATTACATGATGAAGATTTGCGTGAAAAAAGCTTTAAAAAAGATGAACTATACTCTGAGATATAGCGTTTTGAATACTTGCGACTACTTATCGATTCACTCCTTATGGCGGCATTAATATGCAAAAATGATGCATTTCAAAACCAGAAAATCTATTCGAGATGCATGAAACGTGATTTCATGATCAAATTAGTGGCGTTCACGTCAGGTTGGGCCATACTTTTTTTAAACAATACAAAGCAGTCAATGTAAATCGATGTGTTTGGATGTTGACTCATTATGTCTATCCTCAAATTCGTGAAAATGGTCTTGAGGCTACTGGTGTCAACAAGACAGCGCTCCATGTCTCACTGCAAATCAAGCTGTTTGATATTTGTAAAAAAAATCACTGGATGTCTAATGTCAAGAACAGTGTTGACAGACTCGCACTCAAATGTCAATCAATACGCTCTCCCGAGAGAACAAACTCATTAGGGATCTGCTTCGCATATCTAACGCTTGAGATTTTGATGCAAAATCAACTCAAACCGTAAAAAATGATTCAGTCGCAAAACCCGGCCAAAACTCGTGAAACCCGAATATTGTTGTTTACGTTAGAAAGGATTACTATAATTTTACCAGACTAACAAGAAATTATTGCCGTGTGTGAGTAAACTGTGGAAATACGAGACAATGGGTCAAAAAGGTGAGCTAACTCATCCGTGATTTTTTGACTGCTGAGTTGCGTGATTGACAACTCACGCATGAAAAATCTCAAGCGTTTGTTGTGAGAAATTGAGTTTTTCACAACACTGGTCAAGAAGAAAAGACATTTGATTTGAATTAGTTTTGTGGAGCTTTTTCAAAAGCAAAGCATATGCCAACGATTCTGGGACCATTAACTAAAGCCAAACTCTTGCCGAAATTATCGTAAAATCTACTGAAAAGTTCGAAAAAGTAATGAAAAATACAGCAGATCTCATTAAGTTGTGGCCAACAGAGTCAGACACTTGATTGATGTTATTTTCATGAAATAGTCAAAATAAATTATAAAAGATCATACTTATTAAAATTACCTGATTGATTTTTTTTTATTGAAGTTATTTAATTTTTACATACCGACGTAAAAGATGGCGCACCCTGTACTTGAAGCCGATCTTGGATGCAACGAGTAGCTCCACCCCATTTGGCATAATGGCCATTCGACATAAAGGTAATTTGGCATAATTTATAAAAAATCAGCGCTTAATATAATATTTGTCTAAACAAGTAATTTTTACTGAGATATGGAGCCAATATTGGCCATAATTTTTTTTTTTTTCAAAAAAGTTGATGTGAAGTACTAGGAAACACATCAGGAGAGACATTTGCAAGACTTTGCATTTTTTATGCCGTGCCTATGATTCGCTACCCGGCAAACTCTGAAGAACAGCTTATGTTTGGAAGAAGGTTAAATTTTAAATAGTTTTAATAATTCGAAACTTGTTGAACGACTTAAATGCTCGCTAATCATAGAACACGTCATTAGAAATATACGTTCAGCTATAGGCAACAATTTTAGCCACTCAGCAATAGGCGAATTACCCAACTGAGTTATTATTCTTGTATCAATTGCTCTTTGTAGCATTTGAAGCACAGCATCTTTCTTGAGATTTACCTTATTTAGCACATTGGTCATCCTTCATTCTAAATTTCTGCGCCCTCTAATGTAAAATAATCAAGCTTTTTTTTATACTAGCCTGTATAGAGTAAGGTGGGGCAAAAGTTCGACCTCGCACAATCAGGCAAATTTAGCTAAGTTTGAAAATAATGTGTGGATTTCAGGCAATTTGCAAACTTTTCCGCAAGTTTATACATGGGTCGAACTTTTGCCCGCTGTTTCGAACTTTTGCCCTACTATGGGCCAAAAATTGTTTCCAAGCATTTATGCAAAAACTAATACACCTTAAAGCATCCTTATGATATGCCTAAGAACGCCCTTACATATAATATTGAAAAAGATTATATCTTCATTTGATTCCTTGCAACGAAGGTTTGACCGAAAACTACAATATTCACGTCGAAAAACAATAAATAGCTATAACTTTTCCAAATCTCAATCAATTTTTATGATATTTGGAGTGAAAGTCTCTTACTTGAATAGAATTCGAACCACCATGACATTTATAAGTTTTATTTTGAATTAAACTAGAAATCTTGAAAAAAAAAAACTACCCTTGCCCAACTCGAACTTTTGACCCACTTTACTCTATATGGTTTCATATAAATGCATTTGTCGTCAGCTACAGTAAAACCGTACTACCGAGTAATCGAGCTTGAATCAGAATGCGGATCTCAACTGTGCAAATCTCGGGTTTATGAACAAAAGGTCGAAAGACAAAACGTCGAAAGGGCAAAAGGTCGACATAGATTTGCTTGGTGGTAAATTTTTTCTTCTTTGAAAAGATTTTCGACCTTTTGTCACTTTTCTTTTTTCTCATCGACGTTTTGTCTTTTCGACGTTTTGTCTTTTGACTTTTTGTCATAGAGTCTAACAAACTTGACTTTTTGCTGACATATTCGTAAAATTCAGTTGCTGTCCGCTCGGCTGTGCGGATCTCGGTTAAAGAATAAAAATTGAATAAGCTCAACAAAGTGTTTGCATTATCACAAATCAGTGGAGACAGACGATCAGAGAATACTACAACATTGATTTATGCTACTTAACTCTAAGGCACCAAATTTAATACTGCTCATATTAGTCCTTCATTGGCACGGTAAATGGCTGGGCATAGTGTACCATTGGTACCTCGCGTACCTGCAGGAATAAAATAGACCCCTTTGCGCGGTCCTTACCCTCTTGCCCTGCAATTTCTATCCCTACCTCCTCGTGGTACTGGCCGGGGTACGAGTAACCTTGGGGAAGATCAGGTAACCAACCCCGGTGGGAACTTTGGTCGTATGCTTTTGCTCCTGCAAACCTGGATCGTCTATACTCCATGTTAGGAGCGGCTCGCAACAGCGTCTATTCCCCATGTCAGGGGCGGCTGATCAATAGTCCTCCGGAAATCTAGGGGGTTGGTGTCAGGCCGTCAACGATAGAATACGGACCGGAACAATCTGCAAATACCACAGCGACGGAAATGGACTAGCGATTGGAAACCCGCTACGTGGAACTGCGAATCTCTCAACTTCATCGGAAGCACACGCATACTCTCCGATGTACTGAAGATCCGCGGTTTCGGCATAGTAGCGCTGCAGGAAGTGTGCTGAACATGTTCTATGGTGCGAACGTGTAAAAGTAATCATACCATCTACCAGAGCTGCGGCAACATCCGTGAGCTGGGAACAGCTTTTATAGTGATGGGTGATATGCAAAGGCGCGTGATTGGGTGGTGGCCGATCAACGAAAGAATGTGCAGGTTGAGGCCCGCCTAGGAAACTGTATCACGATAGACAGGGATACCGTCGAGATGGTCGACGAGTTTGTCTACCTCGGGTCCTTGCTGACGGCTAACAACTATGTTAGTCGAGAAATACGAAGGCACATCGTTAGTGGAAGAAACCGCGGTCCAAAAGATTCACCCCTGCACCAAATGCACGATGTACAAAACGCTCAAAAGACAGGTAGTCCTCTAGGGGCATGAGACATCGACTATTCTCGAGGAGGACTTGCAAGCTCTTGGGGTTTTCGAACGTCGAATGCTAAGGACGATCTTCGGTGGCGTGCAGGAGAACGGCGTGTGGCGGCGAAGAATGAACCATGAGCTCGCTCAACTCTACACGCTCAAAAAAGCGTTCTGGAAAACGTGAACTGTCAAAAATACACCGTGAACTACCATGATTGGTCTCGTACCGTTTTGATTCATATTACGGACAGCTTCGAATTCCGGACACTCTCGTTTGTATGGGAAACATTTCACACGAAATGTTTCAATTTTCGCCGTCCAAAAGTTCTCATTTTCGAGGCTCGTTTTATTAGATTTTTTCCATAAATATCATTGCAAATTTATAATGCCCAACTACCTTAGACGTCTCTTAAGTGGTTGAATGTTTTCAATTGATGATTTGACTGTTCCATTAATGATTATCATGAGCTGTCCGTAATTCGAATCAAAGCGTCCGGAATATGAGGCAAAAGTGAGGGAGCGTCCGGAATAAGAATCATGAAAAGGCCACACGTTTTGATTTATTTAAAATTATTCAAGTTGCGGACGCGTATTCTTTACCCACCATCCGAAAGCTAAGGGCTTCCGACGCTCGATAACGCTAAAAAATCATACAGAATGATTTATTTTGTATGGTCCAAGCTGGGTTATACTTCACTGAGGCCTTAAGTGTCCGTAATATGAATCAAAACGGTATACATGATCTAGTTCACGGTGTATTTTTGTTGTTGACGAGTTCACGCCTGCTGTTCACGGATACGAGAACGGATTTTTTTCTGTGCACAGCGAACCCAGTATACCGAAGGTGGCTAAAGCTGGAAGGATACGCTGGGCATGGCATGTTGCAAGAATGCTGGACAACAGCCCTGTAAAGATAGTGTTCGCCACGAATCCGTTCGAAACAAGAAGACATGGGGCGCAGCTAGCTAGGTGGATTGACCAGGTGCGCTAGGACCTGGAGAGCTTGGTTCGCAGTAGAAGATGGAGAGAAGCGGCCATGAACCGAGTGAATTTGCGAAATATTTTTGGCGAAGTTTTGTCAAGTAGATTGATGTAAAACCAATTAAATATGAGTATAACAATCATAGATCGTTGATGTAATAATTATAACTGTTGGAAATTAAACCAACAGAATTACGGGTAATATAAACGTTCCCCTTCATTTCACTGGAGTCTCGTTTTCGTAAAAAGCAAAACCTGAAAGTGTAACTTATGGTTGCCCCGCATTTTCTACTTGAACAAACATTCAGGTTTTCCGTCGATCATACCGCAAAAATATTTGCAATAATTCTTCCTATCAATTCACCGCAGCTCAGTCTACTCAACATTTAATCGGATTCGTACAGGCTCAAAATCCCCGCGATTTCATACTATTTTGCACGCAAATGATTCGCGACATACTTCATCACCACGGCTGAAAAACCTTTCTGGTGGCCCTGAAATTGGGGAGAAGGTATCCTTTGCCCAAACTATACTATACTAAATCCAGTTGACGACGACCTTTAACATCTGCTTTCCAACGTAGGTTTCAATACTGCTGCCGCCTATTGCCAACCAGCATTGGCAGACACGTGGGTGCAAATTTGTAACAGACCACAAAATATTGCGCCATACTGCCATGCGGATAAATAGATAGGCTCCCAGTTCCAGATCCGATACAACGAACCTACTATGTATTAATGCATTGTTTCCCAAACTGTAGGTCGCAAACCCCTGGAGTTTTATTTATTCAAATTTATTTATTAGTATCATTATTCTTCAAGAAAACTTGAATATCATAGACACTTAAAATTAGGAGAAGTTTCAACAAGTTTCGAACATTGTTTCGAAATCAATTTTGATACTCAGCAAAAATATTATTCAAGAAATTTTCCGGAATGGTTGGGAACCTACAACATATAGGTATAGTCTCGGTAGAAGAGGCGGAATTGGCCGGGGTTGGAAATAAATTTGTTATTTTCCAGCCAAAACGAGCAAATGAGGCGAAACTCGACATTGCCGCGGTTGTTCCGCAACAAACTAAACGAGACAGAGCTTGAAGTGTGGAGAGCGAAATCCGTCCCGTTTCGTGTTGGCGCTAAGTGGGTTGCCCTTTGGCTTGGTGGCGTGGAATACTGCTAAAAACAAATAAATATATTTTTACATGATAATGACATTCCGTGTTTTCTGGTGGATTTAACTCGAAGCGGCAAGTGCCCACGGCAGACAGTTGATAATTTACTGTCCCCGGTGAAGGTTAAGAGCGATGCAACAACCGTGCAAAATATGTGCGTGGCGGATTGAGGGCAGTTGGACTGGGTGGACATGATGATTGTGTATGCTTTAATGTGTTAAAAGTCTATGAAGCATATGATTTATATGAAACTTTTATCAGCAACATTGTTGCTTACCTCCAATATTAAAATTATGATGCATTAGATTCTTCAAAATACGACTTTCGACCAAATCAGTACTCCATTTATTTTTATCAGTTTATGTATTCGACTTTTCATGAAATAATTTTTAACATATCATAGAAATAGTTTTATTATTATTTATTTATTTATTTATTTATTTTAACAAAAAAAAATTGGAAGAGGGAATAGCCCCTTTGAGTGATTTTCTTTCAAAATACTTCTCAAAAGGGCAAAAAACCTCTTCATCTTTGCAAAAACGTTATAAAATAAGACTAAACTACTTATAAAGTAAAGGCTCAACCGGAAATAATCCATAACAGAGCCAATATCTTGAAGGGAGAACATCAATAAGCTGTGGTGACCAACGGACAAACGATGAGATAATATGTATGTATGTATGTAGGTAGCCACCATCCTAGCTTGAGTCTTTGCTCTGCATGCGGTTCCACTTAACAGTAAAGTCAATTTTCATTATCAATCTGAATTCAACATACCATTGTATGAAGGGCCAAAATGGGGTGTGGCGGACCCGTAAGCAGAGACACTTACGCGAAACCCGCGGGAAATAGAGAATCTCCTTCCAATAATATGATCCAACGGAAAGTATAATGAAATTTGCAATACCTGACAAGTTATCCACGGGATGGTTTGTTATGAGAAGGGCGCGTCAAATCCATTACAACTGTTGGGATAGAAGAACCCATCTACAAGGATGTTACGGTTACTTCAACCCGTGACTCCGGCTGGCACTCCACTCCATTGTCCAGCTGTAACTTCAATGATGCCCTGATGCACCCTCCCAATATTACCCATTTTATATGATTCCATTAAATGATTGTTATGTAATATAATTAAAAACAATAATTTAAAATATAAAAAATATAAGAAATCATGCAATAACTCGATGATTTGACCTAGAATCGTTGAATGAAAGATGATTAATATTAATACATAATAACAGATTGTTCCAAAAAGCCCGAAAAACCGATGACAATTTATACTAAATGTTTACGACAGCTTCCTGCAGTTATATATTGCTGATATATCCTGAAAACAAAAAAAAATGTTTAAAAATATCATTTGCAGTTCTTTTTCGATGATCATAAGAAATGGTGCAGAAAATCTGTAAACAATTTTTGAATTAATGGTTAAATGGTAAGATCATTTTTTATTGAAAATCGGACGCGAAAAAGTTTTTAACTGCCGTCAAATTAAAAGAAAGCAAATCTTCCCGGTTTTAATATCTTATAACATTATATTGCAATTGTTATGTTCAAAAAGTGTTAGTGGAAAAATTGAAGAATGGAAAAGTGATTTCTTTGACTCCTGTTCTAGGAACTGTGAATCAAATGGTTTTTGGCTGCCCCATGCATCGCAACAAAAGGTCCGGAAGTAACATGCAACACAGGATTTCAGAGAACCAATTCCGTGAGTTGGTTCCAGTTTAATACTTTTTCTTTTGTAAGATTTAAGGACCTTATTTTTTGTGCGTTGTGGAACTTTTGGTCGTTTCTTGAACGAAAAATGTTTTTTTCGGAGTTTGATATTTTTGTTCAGTTCGCGTGTTCTGTCCGGGCGGGTGTTACGCAGCTTATAATGGGTTGTGGGTGCTTTTTTGACCGTTCGATGACCCTGTAGGGATCGATTTTGCTTTTTGTATAATTCTGAGCAGAAAAACAGAGTGTGAGTTGTGTTTGATCTTCCGACCTTGACGCTTGCTCCTGCGGGGGCCGGCGATGAGGGCAGGATCAAACGTGTCGCGCGTCGATCGAGTAAAGTGAAGAAGTGCCGCTTTCGATTAGTTCTTTATGATCTTCCAACATTGACGCTTGCTCCTGGGCAGTGCTTCAAGAAAGCCCGAGTAGTCGTCAGTTGTTTTCCATCACGGGTCGCGCGCCTATTTTCTCTGAGTGCTTTTATATAGCCGAGCAAACGACTGAAGCTGAAAGAGGATTATTGCTGCTCAATGATGACGGATCAATTGGTGAGCTCGTTTCATGCTACTGTTCCTATTCTATAAAATATGTATGACTGTACCGTTAATCGTTACAACGGTGAGATGTAAATATGATGTTTCAAAAAAAATATGAATGGTTCGTCACTGTGAGTGTCGACATTAACTCTGATTCATAAATTATTCATGTCTAAATTTTTTTTTATTCAATACACCTTCTTCTTTTTACCTTTATTTTTGTAATCAAAAATAAAACTTTGAATGGTTCGACACTTCAAGTGTAGACTTCCGAAAGGTTCACTTTATTCAACAAACTTTGAAAGGTTCGTCACCTCAAGTGTCGGCATAATTTTTCTCTACATAGATATTGTTCATATCAAATGAAAATATTATATTTACATATAAGCATGTTTATATCTCACAAATAATTATTTATTATGGTCTAATCGCTTATCAAAGTGAATCCTGTGACGCAACGATCCTTCCCATTAACAAACATCCCTCCCAGTAACCTTTGTGGAGATGCAGAGGCAAACACGGTCTCCAAATAGCAAAGGTTACACACTAACATTCCTTCCCCCAATCCCACCTGACTGCAAGGACGTGGCCGGCGCCGTTATTGACCATGTATAAATAGAGGCACTGAATTATGCACACTGAAGAAGATTATGGCCAATCCCAGCCGAACTTCTAGTTGATTCTTTGTGCATTTTCACTGACTTCGGTCAATCACGGAATAGCAACCATTGATATGTGTAGTCAGTCTAAGCTAAGCTAAGCTAAGCTAAATGGTAAGATCATTTTTTATTATTAATTTGTATTTATAATACCGTTGTATAAAGGGCCAAAAGGAGGTTGGCGGACCCGTAAGCAGAGACACTTACGTGAAACCCACGGGAAAAAGGGAATTTCCTTCCAACGTTATAGTCCAACATTAGTTGGATAATAATGAGAATCTCATTGCTTATTCAGCTTTCCACGAGATAGTTTGTTATAAGAAGGGCGCGTCAATTCCGTTACCACTATTGGAGATATGCACCTATCTACAAGGATGTTACGGCACATCATCCCAGACTTCGGCTGGCACTCCACTCCATCGTCCAGCTACAACTTGAATGATGCCCTGATTCACCCTCCCAGTTCCCAATATGTTATAAAACAATGCATAAATATATTAAAAGATGTTGACTCCCTGATACTCCTATAAGTTGAAACCCTGTAATAGGATCATAAATCAAACATATATGAGCCATTTGCGTCTCTAGAAAATAATAAATGAATAAAATAAATAAAAGAGCCGCGTTGAAATAGAGATTATTGACATATTAACAACAGAAAACATGAAAAAACTTAAGGATTTGTCCTAAGATCGCTGCAATTTGAATGATTCATAGAAATGACATAGTAAATGATCTTTTCAACCACACTGAACAAGAAAACATGTTTATAACAATTACAATGTTCATACTCCTTCATGTTTACGACGGCTTCCTGCAGTAATATAAAATCATATCTTGCTGATTTGTCCTGAGAAAACAAAAACATGATTATAAATAATAATTGCATCTTGTTTTCCACGTTTAGAAAAAGCGGTGCAGTTTTTTTTTTTCTAGAAAAACAATTGGAATTATAGGATTCAATTACGAGCAAACCTATCCAATAAGAAACCTAAATTCTCTTCATTAATCATATTATCCATTTTTTGTTTTCATTTCTCCATCCATCCAGATAATTCCTTGATATGTCCAATGAAGCTAAACAATATAGAAAAATATTTTAATCTAATTTTATGCGTTTCTATCATCATTTTTTATATATTTCAAGATCTTTTTTTAATATATGTAAAGGTATGAAGAAATTTATGATACATGTTTAAAAATTATACAAAAAATACCTAAATATATCTGAGAAATCATATTGGATACATGGTTTATATGTATCCAATCAACAAAAAATCAGACATTTTGTAGGTTTGGTGAGAAAAACTGAAACACGAAAAACTAAAACTTATATAATATACGGTGCAATCTACAACAATATTTAATATACTGACTGTGATTAAGAGTATTATACAACAATCATGGTTTTTCACGAAGTCACTCTGGTGGTAAATCTCAACAGGTATCGTGCTGCAACTTACATCGGTAAGAAAAATTATCATTGTCAACCTATTAAAATGAAATATTAAAATGATATAAACGTTTACATTAACATTCAGTAAAATCATCATTGTCAACCTATAGAAATAAAATAAACGTTCACATGAGCATTCAGTAAACATTTTAACACTAAATGCTGCATTAAGAGAAAAACGAGGTTGTGATTATACTAACAATGAATAACACTGAAGGTAAACAATGCTTGCTGGGAAAGCTAGTTGGAAAAAGAGTATCAAATATATAATAAAAAATTTTAAATGTAGGAGCCTGTGAGTTTAACAATAAAAATAGTTTATTCAATTCATTACGCGATCAATTATATAACAAACTCCAGAAAGATCCGATACTGTGAAGGCAGATGTTACATTATACGACTATACAGAGCAAAACATGAAATTAAACCTAGGTAGGTTATAAAATTATTCAATTTCCAAACAATCTTCAAAATACAAAAATGTTTCAAAAGACAAAAATAAAATCAATCCAAAATCTAAGCTACGATAACACACAAAATCCCAAAGGGTCCCCGTCAAAAGGCGAAATTCAGAATTAGAGGGTTAATTCGATTAGAAACAATAATACATATCTATGAGTGAGTTGTTTGTTAACGAATAATAATTTTGCAATATTTTTTCAGAAGGGTGCAGCAATCAACAAAACTGGCAACACGCTTACTCTCTTTCGTACTGGAGAGTGTGTTTCTATAACTACCGTTAGATTTCTTCAATGCGTTTTTCCACCCAGGAAAAAAAGAAAAGAAAAAAATCCCTTCCAGTCACATTCATACACGCATTCACCCAATTGTCATTCATCTCTTTTCTGATGCAACCATTTCATGCACTCTCATAAAATTCCGCGCCTCGTACCGCGGTTTTACATTATCAATTTATAATGTAGATTTAAGCGTGAATTTCAATGCATTAATTCGTAATTGGTTCCCATAAAAAATGAGCAAAATAGTAGGTAGATATGCGAAAGATAAAATATTTATTAAAATAAATGGATGTTCGAAACTAGTTACTCATCTCAGCTAACGGCTGTACTAAGTAGTACTTTATTACAGTGGCAGCATTAGCTGTAACGAACACATGAAATATTTCACATGGTTTGAAGCGTTTGTTCAAACGAAAAGAAAAAAGCGTTTGTTCAAACAAAAAGAAAAAAATAAATAAATGAATCAAGGGAGTAAGATCGCTTGAACAAATTTAACATATTGAACATTTGATTTATGGAAGACTGAATGCTAAATACTTATCTTGTATTCCGGTGATCAATGAGTCCTTCTCTTTTCTCAGCTTTTCAATTTCTTTTTTCTTCAGACATGAAGGCAGTACGTTTCATACGGTAAAGCTTATGTTTAAGCTTCCATATAGTACAACGTTTGAACAACCAAATTGAAAATCATCAATATTATAACACAACACTATTCTTTCACCAAAACTTCACTTGCTTGTCATAACGATGCATGTCTTCTATCATCCACAACATTTTTTCACATTATTTTTATACAAAATACCAACTATTTCATTGAAAATCAAGCACTATAATTTTACCACTTGCTTCTTTGTTCAGAGTTGCCAGTCTGACATGACCAACGGACAAACGATGAGATAAGCTTCTTAAACCCTGAAAAGAGATCTGGGGCCCAGATAGCCGTAGCGGTAAACGCGCAGCTATTCAGCAAGACCAAGCTGAGGGTCGTGGGTTCGAATCCCACCGGTCGAGGGTCTTTTCGGGTTGAAAATTTCCCGAACTCCCAGGGCATAGAGTATTTTCGTACCTGCCACACGATATACGCTTGCAAAAATGGTCATTGGCATAGTAAGCTCTCAGTTAATAACTGTGGAAGTGCTCATAAGTACACTAAGCTGAGAAGCAGGCTCTGTCCCTGTGTGGACGTAACGCCAGAAAAAAGAAGAAAAAGAATTGAAAAATTAAAAAATGTTTGACTATTATTAAGAATTTTCTTTCTAGGTAAAACATAATTCTGGCAATGAAAAATAATGTGATCAATATCTTGATAAGACTCGCCACAGTCACGTAAATTAGAATCTACAATATTAATGCGATATAAATGGCTATTGCAAATATAATGATTAGATATAAGCCTAGAAAAAATGCAAATTAAATTTCTACTAACAGGTAAATACTTCAACCAGAGATTTTTTATTAACATTTGGACAAATGGAATGACACCAACAACCTTTATCACTAGAATTCAATCATTTTTCCAGAAGTCTATTATGACTCATTTCAATTTTTAAAAATATTCGGAATAAAAAATATCACAATTGAAAATAATACCACGAGTTGCACCCATCTTAGCTTAACAATTGGCTTGCTCGTTACCAAATATTTTACAACCCTTGAATATGTAAATTATACAACAACAATAATAACAAATGGTGTGTTTTATAATGAAAATTAATGGATTTAATAGCATTTATACAACTCATACCATCAGTATATATAATGAAAACATTTGGAGAGCACTCTTTAATTAAGTTAAATGTAAAATACAAAGCAATCAATTCGGCAATAAAAAATTTAACAAGGAGATTGCAATTTGAAAAAATGTGTGACGTCTACATGACAAACACCAAAACCAGCATTATTTTCAATGAGCGATTCATCTGTATAAAGTATTTGCTTTCTATAAAATCCATTAAATTTACGCTCTAATAATAAATTTGAAAAATGAGGATGCACATGATTTGAAATTTGTTTCAATTCCATGTGTAAAGATAAATCAATCAAAGGATGGAAAGAGTGGATATTTATGTTACAATCATAAAAAATATTGGAAACAAATGGAACAATATTTGAACAATATTTTCTGTAACTGTATAATTAAATGAGCTCAACATTTTACATGTGGGGTTTAAGTCACGTATATCTTTCAAAATTCCAATTATTGGATGATTATTACTAAAACATCGAATTAGAAATTTACAATTTAATTCATCATAACGAAATTTAAGTGGCACTACGCCAGCTTAAACTTCAACAGATTTAGTATGAGTGGAATTCATTAATTTTAAACAAATGTTTAAACAACGAATTTGGATTTTTTCAAGTTTTGAAAAATAAGTTTGAGTGGCAGAACCAAAGTAAAACATCCATATTCCAAAACAGAACGTATTGTAGTTTCGTAAAGATTAATCATATCAGAACGATGAGCTCCCCACCAAGTACCTGTAATGGTACGAAGAAAATTAATTCTTTTTGAATATGTAATATGTGATTTCCAATTCAATTTGAATCATACCAAATGCCAAGATATTTATACTCACATACCTGTTCAATTTTAAACCCATTCAAATATCAACTTACACTGAAGGTGGAATATTTATGTGAAAATATAATAAATTTAATTTTTCGAATTGAAACCATTATTGAAAGCCCATAATCCAATATTATCTAAACAAATTTACATTAACTGATTGTCTGATTTTTTATTACAATCAGAAGCTAAATGTGATAATCCACATTTAGAACATTTGGGTTTATTAGAGCAAAATTTAATAGTACAGGTCGGCCTCGATTATCCGGAGACTCAATTATCCGGTTACTCGATTATCCGGGATTCGATTATCCGGAATTATAGACTCGATTATCCAAAATTTGTTTTTTGATGTTTTTGTTTTTCAATTTTTATGCACAAATCTGATATAATTTGGTATTGCAATATACAATATGGATGGTTTTGCAGTTTTCAACGTATTTAAGATAAGGGGGTTTGAAAAAGTGTTTTTTTGTGTAGGTTGGTCAAAAATTAGTTTTTCTTGTAAAGACCCCTACTGTTCTTAGAAATAATTTCTGGCTACGCCTCCGCATCACATAAATAAAACAACGAAAAAAGATAATATTTAAGTTCCTTATCGAAGATTTCATTTTTTTAAGTGATTCGATTATCCGGAGGATTCAATTATCCGGAGTGAGAAAAAATCTATACTCCGGATAATCGAGTCCGACCTGTATGTCTGAAAAGAAGGCATCTCTCGCAGTGCATTAATTTTAAGAAATAAAGTCTTACATGAAAAATTACTCCATCTACTTGAACAAAATCTGGAAGAACTGATCCAGCAAAAGTCATTTTAATACAATTTGAATGAATATATTGTTTTTCTTTGTCATTCAAAAGAAGCTTGGATAAGCGTTGGCAATCTAAAATGTTTACTTGCGATATGGGTATATTTTTAAAAATACCAATGTCATGATTTTTAATATCATCACATATGAATATCATCACAGAATATTCTAAAGATTTATCGTGTATGACACAACTGATTTCACAAAAATCACATGGTGCATATACACGATACGACTCGGAAAAAAGCTGAGAACTCCAATCACACACCACACAGGATTACAATCGGACCACACGATGCAAATTCGACCAGCACACGCACCAAATCTTCTTCTTCCGCGCCAAATAACACCCGTTAAAACTTCTCCCGCGCCACACAGGAACTCATGATCCAAATCGAATCAACACCTTGAAGTCTTCTTCAAACGCGCCGTTCAGGAAATCTTGTTTGTATTCTGCACCACACAGGAGTCGTATTTCCAAAATCTTGAAAAAAATTCTCCTGAAAAGAGAAAAATGTCAGATGATGGAAAAAAACGTCTTACCCGTTCAAGGCCTGCTACAAGAAATATAGAAATAGTTTTAATATCAAAAAAATTATATGACACATTGGGGCGAAATTGATTATCATATACCAAAGCTAATATAAGAATAAAAAAATTCCCTATCTACTAAATTTGGGTCTCCTGAATCTGAAAATGATGTCAAAATGCTTACAACTCGAGTATTTGATAATTGTATTGCAAAATAAACTTTGAAAATCTGCCTAATACGCCTAAATGTAGGCAATTTCCCTTGAAATAAGCGCATTCTTCTTCTTCTTTCTGGCGTTACGTCCCAACTGGGACAAAGCCTGCTTCTCAGCTTAGTGTTCTTATGAGCACTTCCACAGTTATTAACTGAGAGCTTTCTATGCCAATTGACCATTTTTGCATGTGTATATCGTGTGGCAGGTACGACAATACTCTATGCCCTGGGATGTCGAGAAAATTTCCAACCCGAAAAGATCCTCGACCGGTGGGATTTGAACCCACGACCCTCAGCTTGGTCTTGCTGAATAGCTGCACGTTTACTGCTACGGCTATCTGGGCCCCAGAATAAGCGCATTATTTGAGAATAAACAGTTTTATTTTCGTAAAATAAGTTCAGTAGTGCATACTTAAGCTTTCACAACATTTTAAGCACTCGAAAGTTGACATGTAGGCATAGCACCAGTTATTTAGCACCGACATTTTCAACTGCAGGGGCCCCAATAGCCGTAGCGGTAAACGCGCAGCTATTCAGCATGACCAAGCTGAGGGTCGTGGGTTCGAATCCCACCGGTCGAGGATCTTTTCGGGTTGGAAATTTTCTCGACTTCCCAGGGCATAGAGTATCTTCGTACCTGCCACGCGATATACACATGCAAAAATGGTCATTGGCATAGTAAGCTCTCAGTTAATAACTGTGGAAGTGTTAAAAAAACACTAAGCTGAGAAGCAGACTCTGGGGACGTAACGCCAGAAAGAAGAATTTTCAACTGCATTGTTAACAACTTCAAAAAGTGTGAATATTTCTATACAAAAATGATCATAATAAAAATGAAATAGTTCAAAATCATCATAGGACATCTATAAACTAGAAAACATGGAATGCCTATTTTATCAATTTGTCCTCTGATTACGGTATTTTACTTTGAAATCTGAAACTCTGAAAAAGCTTCCAAACCAAATGAAAGATCTCCCTTAAAACCATAACGTAATTGAATACTCACAATCGCAGCACCTAAAATCTATCATCAAACATCCTATCATCTGCAAAATGCTACCGCAAGGTTGTTGGAATCTGACCCAGAATTGAACGAAGTTGTGTCCATAGAACGTACGTCAACCCCGCTGTATTGTAGCAGACATTACCCACCCCATTTTTTTAATAGAAGAAAAAGTAATTTTCATTCGAAAATGAGATTAACCAAATTGCGACGATCGAATGTTCGCTGTACTTGTTGATTGTTTATTATATAAGAAGTGTGAAACGGTATTTATAATTAAAAATTGAATATCATTAAGTCATCAAGAAACAAAATGGAAAACAATTATACTTAAATGTAATAATGATTTTCTAGACATCTCCGAACAAATGCAATTTTGACGATAAAAAAAATATCCACTAATTTATCACAGGATCCGGATACCGAGACAACAAAAGAAACGAATGCCCATGGATCATCGAAAGGACAGAATTACAATTGGAACAAGCATCACTATGATACATTAGATTTCACTTTAAGTTTTCTAGCATAGAGTGGAATAAATATGTCGCCTATGACGTTCGTGGAAAGCTATACTTTTTGCCATATGATTACACGAGCGTATTTGTAAATGAATGGCAAAAGCAAAAAATGAGAGGGTTGTGTACAAGACACGACCGCATGACGTTAACTACGACAAATTATACCTAAACCTTATACCTTATAAACTTGCTTACCCAACGTTCCAAGCTATGTATAATCTTCCAAAGATTGATGATGTCTTTGTTCAACTGCAAAGTTACAACATAGACAGAGATTTGTTTCTGTTAATAACTGTGAAAAAGCTGTTTGAAGAATAAGCTGATAAGCAGGCAATTTAATAAGGGGAAGCATTTTTCGGTAAATTTTTGACACCCCCTCCCTAGGCCGTCTCCCCAACGGTCCTGAAGGTATTAGGCGTAGATGACCCCGTGCGCAAAATCGAGCTCGCTACTCTAGTGCACGCAGCATGAGTACTTTTACCCCTCCCCCTAGAAGCCTATTTTCTTACTAGCTTACCCAACGTGGCTAGCCACGTTCCAACGGAATGTTATAGCGAAGAGCTATGTATAATCATTCAAAGCGCAGGATACTTATGCAGAGCAGTTAAATGATGTCACGTGACTTTAACAATTGAATATTGCTGATATCATCGTTCCCTGTGAAAAATGTCATCAGAAAATGTATTCCCAGTGATCTTTTCCGTATTACTATCCGTTCACAGAAAAAAATATTTAATTTTCAATGTGATGTAAACTGAAGTCTACTGTAAAAATAAATCAAATTCGTGTGTTGTTACAGCATCATGTGAATTGGAATGAATATACATTTAAATTTTAACCAAAAATAGTTGAATATTACATGATTGTGTAAATTTAAAGTGAATTCGATTGAAAAATAATGGATTGGTCGTTGAAATTTAGGTTTATTTTGATGCTCCAAATATGTGCATGAAAATAAACTTAAATTTACAACATATTTTTAGCTGTGTTGGTAATATTTGCTGATGCTATATTTCGCATGGAAGAGTACAAAGCACTTGAATTTATCCAAAATTTTGACATTTAAAAGCACTGAGCTAATGACCGCAAAATCGCTTAAATTTATGCTTTGACCATACTTCATGGGAGCACGTGGCCGTAATGCAATTAAAATGTTATAATCTGATATTATATTTAATGCTGTTGTATGTCATATGTTGTGAAACATTTCAAAAGTTCCGTAAGATTCTATGAATTGAGGAGTATTCAATATTCAGCTGAATAGCTGTTGCAATGCTTTATAATTCATTATCAACTTGAAAAATCACAGTTGTGATGAAGTGACATCCACTCAGGGAAGTATCGATTTATGGAACGGGAATAGTTTGGAAAACTGCTTTGAAGGAGCATAAAAATAACAATAAGATTTGTTTTAGTGTGCTTCCATGAGACGATATCGAGTTATTGAACATCGCCTAATGGAGGTTTCACTGCATAAACAAAAAAAAAAACTTAAGTATTTAGCGCACATTCATCTCATATCTTGTCTGCATATGTCGAACGAAGTTCCTACTACACTGTGAAAAACAATGTTCCAGAAAACTCTAGAATATGCTGTTGTAGTGCTCCTCAATTTGGAATTGTAATGTTCCAACATTGAAATTGACTGCTACAATGATTTCAGATTGCTGTTGTAGTGCTCAAAGGAACTTTTCGGTGAAACATTTCAAAGCGTTACTGACAGACAGACGACTCTGGGATTTTATATATATGATGATGATACCTAATACATGATTCGGCACAACATCGTAGACTTCCCACCATCCTAAAATGCTACGAAATTTATGAACTAACCCTATGACTCGATAACGACACTCATGATGATACTGACCGAAAAATCGCCTTAATTTATGCTCTGACTATACTCCATTAAGCACGTGGCGCTAATGCTGTTGTAGTGTTCACCTCCGACGGAAAAAAAATTAATGAACGAAGAAGCAGAAATCGGTCTGCATTTAAAATGCGAAGCGGAACCCAAAAGAAGCTGGAAAACAGTTCGAACGTGACAGGTTGCGTAAGAAAGCGATCGACATTTTTCCAATTTTTAGTAGTTTTCTTCATTCGAGTAAAATCTTGTATAAATTTCCGACCGATTGATGGGAAAATATTGAAAATCTATCGATAAATGGTTGAGTTCAAAACCAAAGCCTTAATCAAAACCTAGCATAATATCGTGGCGGTCGCTATATTTTAGATTTTCAGTTGACACCCAGTATATTGCCGTAAGACGTAGTTGACGTCAAAAAAAAAAAAAATGTGCCACGTAATTAACGTTAAAAGAGCAAGATTGCTTCATCGCGAAAATACTCTGCAAGTATCGACATATTGTGTCGAAGGAAAAAGTGTTCCATGCAAGCTTTGTAAGTTACGGCACTCAATGCGTTACAGATGGATCGAAACTTTTCGAGGTGTGGGAAACATCTTCCCCACGGTTACACACGGAACATTTCAACAAAAGCAATCAATTATGTGGTCCAAGCTGTCATCAAACGAAAAACGCAAGCATTTGGAATGGACCATTGGAATACGCCGAAAAAAAAACAATAATTTCTACTGAAACACACAAGATTATCTGTGATAAACCCAGCTGGGAAATCATCATGTCAACGATTTACAACTTAAGTAGAGAAGCAAGAGCTGAGGACTATTTGCACGTCCAGGTCATGGAATCTCTACACAGAATGTGGTTGGTAGAAGAGCTTACACGTGAAGTACCGTAAAACAGGATAACTTTGATAGTTTTTTCGAAGAAAACTTGAATATTTATGCATGCTGTTTCAAAGAATTATAATTTATATTTTTAAAACAAGTACTGGCATCCTAGCTATCGATTGCAGTCGATAGATTTCCAAAAGATTTATTATGAATGGATATATAATTTTTCATATAATCGAAAGTTGGTTTTCTGTTTTGGGGTACAGTTACCCCACAGTTATGGATAGCACACAGATGTGGATCAAAGTTGGCTTAAAAGGAGAATATCTCATCCAATAGAGCTGCAATTACGCAGAACACATTTTATCTACGTGAACCATAAATCTGTACAGCATTGCAATCAATCATAACATCTTCTAGCATATTTTATTCGTTCGTATGAAATAAAATGTTATCCGTATTCATAGAATCGTTGATTCATAACTGTGGGGCATTGAAACCCGTACCACAGTTATGAATCAACAATAAGACGATTCCGAAAAAAACGCCGGAATGTATACTTTCACTAACACACCATTCGATTACTTCACAGATAAATTGCTTTTATAGGGTTCTGATCCATAATATGAGTCGATTTGATCCATAATAAGGACCCTCCTGTTCCACTGATCCACATCTGTGGGATGGATAACGTTTGAAATTTCTATCGAAATCGACACTTTCTCGTAAATAATCGAGATTTTTTATGTGTTTTCTCGAAAACAACTATATTCGGCATAGCCAGGCGGGTAATTTTGTTTTGTACAAGGTCACCATGATTTGTAATCATATTTTATTCTAAAAAATGACCCTTAGCTGATCCATAACTGTGGGGTGACTGTAACTTTGATAATGGAGTATGAATCGAACAAAATTGAATGAATAACGAACATTTGTAGGGCATTGCATACCTCTAGGCGTTTAACGTTATATGGAAATTTCTGACTTAGATTACAAAAATGGTCCCAGTTTGTGAAAATGCTTTTCGCTAAGAGATTTGAGACCGTATTCAAGTTCTATGATAACTAGGCTGTCAAAGATAAGTGGCCAACTATTCAGAACTGCATCAAATAGTGATCTTAGAACAGATTGTTTGTAAGCGTTTCGAAAATGCTAAAATTGTGTCAATTTTTAATATTCGTATAAAAAGCCTCAAATGCACTTAATTCCAATGAAAACAGCTTTGACATGAAGTGTCATATTAATACTCTTTACTTTTGCATTTGTTTTGCTTAACTGATTAACAGAAACTTCGTTATTTCGTTTAATATGTTGTGGGTCTCGCACTATCAAAGTTACCCGCATTATCAAAGTTACCCCGTTTTACGGTAATTCGGAAAGGAAGAGCTGAATTTCAATTTTTGAAGAGTGTATCGGATTGCCCCTTACGTGTGCTGTTATTGTCACATTATCAGGCATCAATTATAGACGCCGAATTTTTAAAACATTTCAATCGTCATTGAGTTAACCAATAATGATGTATCATTTGGATTACACCGGAGCCTCGGTGTCGAAACACCATGGACTTCTTCTTCTTCTTGGCATTAACGTCCTCACTGGGACAGAGCCTGTTTCTCAGCTTAGTGTGCTTATAAGCACTTCCACAGTTATTAACTGAGAGTTTTCTTTGCCAAAGTTGACATTTTCGCATTCGTCTGTCTTGTGGCAAGTACGATTATACTCTATGCCCAGGGAAGTCTAGTAAATTTCCATTACGAAAAAATTTTGGACCGACCGGGAATCGAACCCAGACACCTTCAGCATGGCTTTGCTTTGTAGCCGCGGACTCCAACCGCTCGGCTAAGGAAATCCCATAGCACCATGGACATAGGAACATGGATTGGGACAATCGTTGGCAGCGAATGTTATTTAGTCTCGTCCGTCCTGTGAGGATTCAGGGAGACAAAAAGAAAGCAACAATTGTACCCTTCGCAACGTTTATTACCAACGAACGATCAACAACGTCTCTGGAAGCTGGGTCTAACTTGCGCCGTTGAGATAAAACGCGCCACTCTCGATTTGAACGAACGACGTGCTTTGGGACGCAGTTTTTCACCCGAGATAATAGAAAACGTATTCAAATGCTTCCCTATTTATGATTCTAAGTGTTAACCTGGAAAAATTCGTAAAAAATAAAAAGAAATGTTTTACTGTTTTCGTTGCAATTTTGTGTTGTTTTCTAGATCATTTTTCAGGTCGATAAAAAACAAAAAATTATTTCAAACTATCACCGAGAATCGCCTTGTGCACTCCCATAGTTTGTGTTCCACGCGAAAAAAAAGTGTTGGATTTATCCTTAAAAAGCGTAATGAAGGACTTAGACTTTATTCAACTCGTTGGGCAAAACGGCCACTCCTATTTCATAACACAAAAACAGCCGTTGGAATTCAAATTCCAACAAACGTAATGTCACTCTGTTGTTACGGGCCAATTTGATGATGCGATGATTGCGCCTGCGTACTCACTAACGGCTAACGCCGAGCTCAGATGGCGCATTTAACCCCGCATAAAATAAAAATGCAGATAAGCAACCATTTATTAAATTGATTTATTAACTCCAGAAAAAAGGAAATGGATGGCTGTTTTTACTATGTGATAGAAAACATGTTAGTCTATCAGATAATGATTTTAAAAGAGCTAAGAATAATGTACAGCCACCCCACAGTTCTGGATCAACTAAGGGTCATTTTTCGGAATGAAATACGATTAAAAAACATGGTGAAGCTGTACAAAACAAAATTACCTCCTGACACTGTGGAATATAGTTGTTTTTGAGAAGACACTTCAAAATATCCGGTTATTTACGAAAAAAAGTGTCGATTTCGATAGAAATTGCAAACGATGACCACCCCACAGATGTGGATCAGTGGGAGAGGAGGATTCCCATTATGGATCCGACTCATATTATGGATCAAAACACTATAACAGCAATTTATCTGCGAGATAAACGAATGGTGTCGGTGTGCTAGTGAAAGCATACGTTTTGGCGTTTGTTTCGTGGTATGGGTTTCAATGCCCCACAGTTATGAATCAACGCTTCTGGGAAAATAGTTGACATTTTCTTTCCTACGGACGGAAAAAATATGATTAAGCATATTACAATTCATTGTAATGCTGTCCAGATTTATGGTTCACGTAGGTAAAATGTGTTCTGTGTAATTGCAACTCTATTTTGATGAGATATTCCCGTTTTAATCCAACTCTGATCCATATCTGTGTGCTATCCATAACTGTGGGGTGACTGTACTTCATAGCTTAAAACGCTTCCTTCCTTCTACGGCGCGTTATGCGCCCAGTTATCTACATTTTTATGGAACTAACAAGTTCAATTCGAAACCTCGCATCGATATTGGCCACCATTTCATGGTATCGTAACAGATAAATATTGGGCTGAAATCAATGCCATTTTGCAAGAGTTCAACAATCATTTGTATATAACGTATTATCTACAAAATGCTTATGATTATGTAATACCGTAAAACGGGGTAACTTTGATAATGCGGGTAACTTTGATAGTGCGTAACCCAACGCATACTAAACGAAATATCATAATTTCTGTTAATCAGTTAAGCAAAACGAATGCAAAACTAAAGAATATTAGTATGACACTTCATGTAAGAGCGGTTTTCATTTGAATCAAGAACATTATAGGCTTTTTATACGAATTTAAAAAATTTACACAATTTTAACATCTTCGAAACGCTTACAAACAATCTGTTCTACGATCACTATTTGATGTAGTTTTGAATAGTTGGCCACTTATCTTTGATAGCCTAGTTATCATAGAACTTGAATACGGTCTCAAATCTCTTAGCGAAAAGCATTTTCACAAACTGGGACCATTTTTGTAATCTAAGTCAGAAATTTCCATATAACGTTAAACGCCTAGAGGTATGCAATGCCCTACAAATGTTCGCTATTCATTCAATTTTGTTCGAATCATACTCCATTATCAAAGTTACCCCAAAACAGAAAACCAACTTTCGATTATATGAAAAATTATATATCCAATCAAAATAAATCTTTTGCCAATTTATCGACTGTAATCGATAGCTAGGATGCCAGTACTTGTTTTAAAAATATAAATTGTAAATCTTTGAAACAGCATGCAAAAATATTCAAGTTTTCTTCGAAAAAACTATCAAAGTTACCCCGTTTTACGGTACATATAAAGCCAATGATATAATTCAATTATGCTCAGTACAAATTTGTTCAAACTAATTCATTGGGATACGAAAAATCACACTCAGGATGCATGGATACGTGAAAAAGTAAATGTATTGTTTGTACACATAATCCATTCAAACTCATACGAAAATTTTATTAGGCTATTCAAGCATTTAGTGACGGTTCTCATTGCAAAGACTCAGCATTTTTCATATAGAATTCACTGATGATCAAGTTCAAAGACAATCAACTCTATATCAAAAATGCAGAGACACATTTAACAAATCCATAGCAGTGGAATCGGCAAAGGACATACGCCAGACAGTAGATGACTGTGATGCCTTCTACAAAAACAGTCCATTCTACAAGGATTGCATTGAGCTTTTTGCAGAATTAAGATCAAAGTTCACAACGACCGATACAAAAAGTAAGTGGCATTTTTGAACCACGTGATACAGCACTATGTCGCTATCTCGCTGCTAATTTCGGCTATTATGGTTTCATAGAAATCCAAAAAAAAAGTAAGAGGTTGTTTCCGAGATACAACCGCCAAGTTGACGTTGGATAACATTAGCTTCTTCTATTTCCTGGCTTGAGACCGTCACGAACTTGTGAAAGATTTCTACTGATAATGTAAGTTAATATTTGGTTGGTTCGGTTAACACTTCAACACCGATAGAATCGGTCGTTGGAAGAAGCATGAGCGGTAACTCTTGCTCCCCAAACACATATTCCGGTTGAACGTTAGGTCCACGCATGATCCACTAATGTCGAATTCGTTTTCGAGCCTAGGTTGGAACTGGCGCAATTCGTTCTGAATTACAGTTTCAACCCTAACCCGATTCATGTTCGACCGAACTACAATTTGCTTGACGTTGGTTTGTTAATGTGTTGATCACCGACCCACTTCCTAAAAACGAAAACTACATAAGATTGGTTGGTTCCGAAGCCAGTTTGAGGTACTTCTCCATGAAGTCCGTGAGCTCCATGTTCTCCTCTTTGCTCAAATCGATGTTAAAATTGCCAGTCACGGTGATTGGCATGATATCCTTTTGATAATCGAAGAAGTTCCGCGCCATGGGAGAACTTCTTCTGCTTCGTCGTGGTATCCGGGGAAATGTAGAGGCATGCTCGACACTGAAGAAGTCTGTAAGTCGCAGACGAAAAATGCCTATCTGTCAAGATAAGCAACATATTGGTGTTAAAAGGTATTTGCTCGCCTTACTAGTGTTTCTATTTTTTTTTGCGGAAGTGGTGTGAATGTTCAATTAGTAGTTTTGACGTAGAAGTACGTCTTTCTTCTCTATACAGGAGTGAAATTGGAATTTCAAAACCGAGAGCGTTACGCTGGCATGAAATATTTTAAACGTTTATAACTTTTCGCTGGCTTAACGAAATTTCTCGATTAGCACCTCAATCGAAAGATAAGACATCAAAGCTTCATGTCGTTTACTTACTGAATCCCACATACCTGTCCAAATAGTTTAATAACTGTTTTAAAATAGAACGTTGATTTCAAGCAAATCTATAAATAGGGGTGGCTAGAGAAAATTTGACGTCATTTGCTTTTCACTCTCCGATTGGCTCGCATCTCAGCAGGCGACAGATCGGCTTGCTCTGACCGGGCGTGCTTCTCAGGCACAGACATCGATAGCGAAGGACGCCCCCGTTTGTCTTGCTTCGCTCAAATCAAACTGTCGAGCGAGCGAGAGAAGATGCCGTCCGAAGCTAAAGCCATCACCGCTGCCGTCGCCTAGAAGAAGAAGAGGAAGCAGTCCACAGGTGAATTTGCGGTCGAACTGTGAACACGGTCGGGCCAGTCATTCTCGTTTTATGGTTCACCGCTTGTTTGCGTTCACCCAGCCATCGTCATCGCCGCCGCAAATTTCATCGGCCGAGGAGCTGTTGACCCGCGCTTCAAAATTTCGACTCGTGATGAAATCATCATTGGTGGTTAAGAAGCAATCCCGTTAGGAGCAAATACCAGAAGCCCCCTGAGTTTTGTTGGTCCGAGCAGTGTTATTTATCTGTAACAACATCGAAGCTTACAAAGCCATCGGTTCTTTTCAGAGCCATCAAATTTGCGGAAAAGAGTTAAAAGAGAAATATTTCCGACTTTATTTATAACTTCTAATATTCCTAAATCAATTTCACACGGCTTCATACAAAATTTCATTTGTCATGAATAATTTATGACTCAACCATTTGAGATTGTACTCGCGGACGCTGCTGCAGTGCCGTCGGGGTGAGTGCTCAACGATTGTAAAATAGAGTGGCTTTTCCAACAGCGCCTCTTATGTTCCATATTTTATGGGAACACTTTGATTAGGAAAATTATCCCATGTAACAAAATTGCGACATATTTAGAATGCTTTTGAAAAGACATTCTCATTGAACAATTGTAATAATTTTGGCACCCATGAATCAGAAATTTACCGTCATAATAAAGAAAACTATTGATTATCAATAGCTCGTATTGAATATTTAGGGAATGCCAATCATTCCAACAATTCATGTTCGACCAATTTCTCACGTATTAGTATTCTCCACAATTTTCAAGTAATTCCAAGCCAAACACAATATTGGCACATACCCATTTCCCAGACTGGTCGATCAGAAAGAGCACACAAGGGAGGAGCATCATCTGCTATTCCAAGGTTATAAAACATGCTGCCTTCGTTGGATTCAGTTTCATTCCATTTTCGCTTTCGAGCTGGTAAGAGATCTTGCTTAGCGAGAAGTACCTCGCTGCTAGAAGCCTGCTGAGCTGTTAATCCAGAATCTGGTTTGTGAAATCGCTCAAGATTTCAAAATTGAGCTACGTTTCCAGATTTCAACTAAATCCCTGTGATCCGCTACCCTGTTGCTGTTGTGCACCCATGAAATATTTAGCTGGTTTGTCGAATAAACTGAGAACTTATTCACATCTTCTTATTCTTCTTCTTCTTCTTCTTCTTGGCATTAACGTCCTCACTGGGACAGAGCCTGCTTCTCAGCTTGGTGTTCTTATGACACTTCCACAGTTATTAACTGAGAGCTTTCTTTGCCAAAGTTTCCATTTTTGCATTCGTATATCGTGTGGCAGGTACGAAGATACTCTATGCCCAGGAAAGTCAAGAAAATTTCCATTACGAAAAGATCCTGGACCGACCGAGAATCGAACCCAGACATCTTCAGCATGGCTTTGCTTTGTAGCCGCGGACTCTAACCAAACCACTCGGCTAAGGAAGGCCCCAACTTATTCACATGCATTTGCAACTTTTTCGATTTTCCATACAAAATGACCAACTTTGGTAAGTTAGATCTCAGTTATTTATGGAAATATTGTCGAATGAAACTTTCACAGAATATCAGATGTAACTTGAGTTTTAACATATATTTTTGAATAATTTTTCCAATTACAAGTTTTTAAGTAATAACGGTTTGATATTTTGTGAAAACTATTGAATATCGACAATAAACTATTGAAAATTTGGAAAATGTCGACCCCTTTCTTACGCAACCAATCACGCAAGCAGTTTTCCACGCTTCTTTTGCGTTCCGCTTCGCACTATAAAAGCAGACCGATTCCTGCTTCTTCGCTCATTCTTCTTTTTGCCGTCAGACTGTGAACATGGTCGGCGAGCAAGTCTCGAGTGCCTTTCGCATTCTCAGCTGTTTTCAATGGAACGCGCGAATGGAACAACACGCCGCCACGACTGAAGCCGCTTGTTGAAGCGCCCATCGTCATCGCCACCGCAAACCTCATCGGGCGAGGAGGATTTCTACCAGTTTGTCCGTGTTACGCATATTTGCTTATACTACGAACCGAAAGTTTCGTGGCGTGGATGGCGCACAACAGTAACAGGCAGTGGATCACCGGGCTTAAGTCGAAATCTGATGATGGCGGCGATGACGATGGCTGGGTGAACGCAAACAAGCGGTGAAGCACAAAGCGAGAATGACTTGCCCGACCGTGTTCACAGTTCGACCGCAAATTTTCCTGGGGACTGCTTGCTCTTCTTCTTCTTCTTCTTCTTGGCGGCGGCAGCGGTGATGACTTTGGCTTCGGACGGCATCTTCTCTCGCTCGCTCGAAATTTTGATTTGAGCGAAGCAAGACAAACGGGGAGGTCTTTCGCTATCGATGTATGTGCCTGAGAAGCACGCCCGGTCAGAGCAAGCCGATCTGTCGCCTGCTGAGATGCGATCCAAGCGGAGAATGGAAAGCAAATGACGTCAAATTTTCTCTAGCACCCCTATTTATAAATTTGCTTGAAATCAACGTTCTATTTTAAAACAGTAATTAAACTATTTGGACAGGTATGTGGGATTCAGTAAGTAGACGACATGACCCTTTGATGTCTTGTCTTTCAATTGAGGTGCCATTCAAGGAATTTCGTTAAACCAGCAAACAGTTATAAGAGTTCAAAATATTTCATGCCAACGTAAGGCTCTTGGTTTTGAAATTCCAATTTCACTCTTGTATAGAGAATTTTTATTTTACTTTCAAACTGTGCGGCATAATCAACTGCAAACGCATTCAGTTCCCGATGGTTAGTGCCTGTGCTTTTACTGTTCATAAGACGCAAGGTGGAACTTTCCCCGAGGTCGTGTACGACTATGACAAAAGCCAGGATCAGCAATTGGTATATGTTTGTTTGTCGCGGGTTACTTCACTGCAAGGACTATTTTTGACAAACTCTTCCAATATTTTTAAGTTCCATCATGCCAAAGGCAGCAATTCTCCCAAGAGGGTTGACTTGAGGAATGAGCTGCAGCGCTTAGGCAATCATCGATTAGTGACGCTTTGAGACGAACTGCGTGAAATACTGGATCATAGCAGCCAAGCCTGCATATTGATGAGTATCAATGTACAGAGCCTAAATGCTCATGCAATAGATATTGCTACAAACCAAAGTAATGGACCGATTCTATCGATTCTAACGATCGAAGCACCCGAGCTATCAAACATCTAATATACTGGAGGAGTTTGGCGAACTACAGCTGGAGCCAGAAACCGATCACCCAACCAAGCAACACAAGGAAGCAACGACCAAACAAACAAATTCAATCATCTGGCATTATTCCTGGAACACCAAACACTGGTTTTCGGAACCACAGAACGACAAATGGTTCTTTTCAGGACTACCAAAATAAGTCCAAAAAGAGTTAACTTCTGAAAACTTCATCCGATCAATAACAACACAAAACTAGTACACTTACAAATTCATACACATGACAAATCAAATTATTAATCATCGTAGTTCTACGTCAACCCCGCGGTAATGTAAAAGACATTACCCACCCCAATTTTTTTCTCTTAAACATACTCTAATAATATCTCCCCTAAATTTAATAAAAAGCTAGGTACCAACCCGAAAGTTTGTAAGGATGCTTAAAATATATCCCCGAGCCCGATTTCATCTTCTAAACTCGTACCAACTAGCTCATACGGTTGAAATAATTAAATTTCTGTTAGATATCAGGGATTTCTTTAGAAAATTTCCTACATTTAGGCGTTTTCATGGCAATTCTTGAAATTAACTATTCATTTTTTCTTTATATATTGCATTGTTAAGAATTTAGCAAGCATATCCGGATTCAGGAAGCTCATTTATTATGTAGAGTCGTTTCAAAAAAATAACAATAATCGCATTGAAAAGTGATCTATTTCACCCCGAAATGGGATTCCCAGATTTTCTATTTAAGGGATGATATTTAGCACTAAAACACATTTGTTAGAAAATTTTGGCACATGAGCCAAAGAGGCTGACCGTTGTACTTGCTTTCCTGCATTCAGTTGTTTGGCATTTTCAACATTATTGAAAACAGACAAAACAAACCATGAAAAATGATCAATTTCACCCGAAATTACTTCATAACGTCAAAACCTTATAACAGCAAGAAAACTGTGCTTGTCTATGAAAAATAAGACATGCCTCGATATTTACCGTAAAACGGGGTAACTTTGATAATGCGGGTAACTTTGATAGTGCGAGACCCACAACATATAAAACGAAATAACGAAGTTTCTGTTAATCAGTTAAGCAAAACAAATGCAAAAGTAAAGAGTATTAGTATGACACTTCATGTCAAAGCTATTTTCATTGAAATCAAGTGCATTTGAGGCTTTTTATTCGAATATTAAAAACTGACACAATTTTACCATTTTCGAAACGCTTACAAACAATCTGTGTGATCGTAGCTATTTGATGTAGTTTTCAATAGTTGGCCACTTATCTTTGGCAGCCTAGTTATCATAGAACTTGAATACGGTCTCAGATCTCTTAGCGAATAGCATTTTCACAAACTGGGACCATTTTTGTAATCTAAGTCAGAAATTTCCATATAACGTTAAACGCCTAGAAGTATGCAATGCCCTACAAATGTTCGTTATTCATTCAATTTTGTTCGATTCATACTCCATTATCAAAGTTACCCCAAAACAGAAAACCAACTTTCGATTACATGAAAAATTATATATCCATTCATAATAAATCTTTTGGAAATCTATCGACTGCAATCGAAAGCTAGGATGCCAGTACTTGTTTTAAAAATATAAATTATTATTCTTTGAAACAGCATGCATAAATATTCAAGTTTTCTTCGAAAAAACTATCAAAGTTACCCCGTTCTACGGTACCAATTTTTCAATAGTTTAGTCATGAAAATCAATAGTTTTCATTATTGGAATAGATTCGTAAAAAGATTTCCAATTTCGAAATTGGACCCCAGTATGTTGCTGTAAGACGTTATCTAACGTCAACAAATTGTGCAACGTAATTAACGTTGAAAGAGCAAGATTTCTTCTACGCGAAAATACTCTGCAAGTAACATCATATTGTGTCGAAGGAAACAGTGTTCCATACCAGTTATATAAGTTACGGCACTGATGTAAACTTAAGTTTATCAGATGGATCGAAACTTTTCGAGGTGAGGGAAACATCTTCCCCACGGTTGCACACGGAACAATCAAACAAAAGCAATCAATTGCGTGGTCCAAGCTGTCAACAAACGAAAAAAGAAAGCATTTGGAATGGACCATTGGAATACGCCGAAAAAACAATAATTTCTACTGAAACAGACAAGATTATCTGTGATAAACCTAGCTGGGAAATCAACATGTCAACGATTTACAACTTAAGTAGAGAAGCAAGAGCTGAGGACTATTTGCACGTCCAGGCAATTGAATCTCTACACAGGATGTGGTTGGTAGAAGAGCTTATACGTAAAGTAATTCGGAAAGGAAGAGCTGAATTTCAATTTTTGAAGTGTGTCGGATTTCCCCTTACGTGAGCTGTTATTGTCACATTCTCAGACATCAATTGTGGACGCCACATTTAAAAATTTTCAATCGTTGAGTGAACCAATAATGATGTATCATTTGGATGGTCCCGGAGCCATTGTGTCCAAGCACCATGGACATAGGAATATGGATTGGGACAATCCTAGGCAACGAATGTTAGTTAGTCTCGTCCGTCCTGTGAGGTTTCAGGGAGATAAAAATAAAATAACAATTGTATCATTCGCAACGTTAATGACCAACGACCGATCAACAACGTATCTGGGAAATGGGTTTAAAAAGCGCCACTCTCGATTTGAACAAACGACGTGCTTTGAGACGCAGTTCTCGAGATGATAGAAAGTGTATTAAAATACTTATATTTTATTATATTTTAAAGTGTTTTCCTCAAAAAAACGTTTTTTGCTGTTTTCGTTGCAAATTTTGGGTTATTTTCTAGGTCGATAAATAACAATACTTTTGAAACTATTACCGAGAATCGCCTTGTGCACTCACATAGTTTGTATTCCATGCGAAAAAAGTATTAGATTTATCCTTAAAATGAGTATTGAAGATTTTAAACTTTAATCGACTCGTGGGGCAAAACGGCAACTCATAACACCAAAACAGCCGTTTGAATTCAAATGCCAGCAAACGTAATGCCACGCTGTAGTTATGTGCCAATTTGAACCTTACAAATGCAGATGGCGTATTGGAAAAATGCCAGTGAGTACGAATAGAAGTGGTGGTAAAATTTTAAAAACAAAGCATTCTTGCTTTCGCATTGCGCTACCAGAAAAAAAATGCTTACAAAGAGAAAGTTTTATGGGATGGAAATATCGTTGATAACATCATGGAGGATGTGCTTCAAAAGTTTAAAGAATTCGACGAAAATCAATCACTGCCAGTCATCACCAAGGCTGAAACACCCAAAATAATTCGAAGACCTCACAGATGAAGAATATGGTGACGCCTGAGACGCCAAAGCAAGTAGTAAAATATGGCACATCTTCAATGTCGATTTCAATGATCGATATTGACATATCTGTATCCACATGGAAAAGAGGAGCAAAACCAGACAAGCATCCAAAAATTTCTGGTCTTCCGCGTAAGAAAATTGCCAAAACAATGTTTGACTCAACGATCGGATGCATCACGAACATAATTTGCGAAATAAATATGAAACGGGGAAAATGCTTTCTACCTGTTGTACCAGATCATCCTAATGAGTGTAGAAGCTCTTATTTGAAATATTTAATTATTATTGAATAACGAAAGGGGAAAATTAGGAATGGTTACTATTCTAACTTAAAATTTGACTAGCGAAGTGATAAAGCTGATTCTATTCTTTGATTTCTTATGCTCAACGGAATACGGATCAACGTCGATTTTGATGCCCTACTTAGCGCTCAATATCTTGACAGCTGATATTGCAAAGTTCGTCAGTGAAAGATAAAAGGCTTGTTAAATGTTATGACACAGTTTGTTTGATCGTAGTACAGTTCATGACCCACTGCAAACTGCTGAATGTACTGAAAGACTAAAGCAAATAGTAGGCGATGATTCATTGACATTGATTTGCCCTGTTTTATGGAACTAACATTTTTATCTCATAATAATAGATAATGAAAAGAAAACTATCATACCGGAATGGAAGAAATGCAACGATGGACAATTATCGAACCGGAACATTTCCCACAGCAATCCGATACAGTAAGTTGCTAGCTTTACTGAAAATGTTTCTAACAAATCGACCTTTCGTGGCGTTTGATAGTCTGAGCTATTGCAACCGTTTGAATTGGCCCGTATATGTTGTTGTGCGCAAGATTTGCATATTCATTCACCCAGAACCTTAACCTCGGTGGTTTTGTGAGGCGCATGTTTTGTGCTGGATGTAATATTATTGTTGACTTTTCAATGCTCTTTTATAATTGGTTTATTGCATTTAATCGGATTACTATTTGATTTAAATTAATTTCCCTCTCAGCCTTGATTTCTGTAAATGGCCTCGAAACTTGCATGGAAGTCAGTATGGCAAAATTTGTTTTCGCATTTAAAACTGCAATAAGTGGTCAAACCCAAAAGCTTTTATATGTTTCCCGCTTGGATAAAACGTGATCTTTTCAATGCAGAAATCTTACTTTAATTAAATGCTTCAAAACCTTATCCTTGGTCGATTTGAAGTAAGCCTTGCAAGAACCCTACAACAGCAAACTAAATATTGGGGCTAACCAGCGTTGCCAACCTTCCAGATTTGTCTGAAATGTTCCAAATTTGGCCCCATTTTACAGAAATCTGGAAGATCCAGAGAAAAGTTTAAATGAATTTGTAAGGTTTTGTAAATAATTTGTAAGGTTCTCCATATACGACAGAAGCAATCCGGACTTTTCCAGACAAATTTTCAAAATCTTCCAGATTTTTGAAAAATGGCCTTGGCATCCCTGGGGCTAACTTCAAATCGCTGCCAATGCCAACACTCCTGCCTCGTCGGATCGTGTCAGCTCTATTTTACCGCCCAACTAAAACTAGGACGATCGCGCTGATGGAGCTACCAACGTGGATTTAGCATTTCGTGCGCAGCCGCTTCAGACGTACCTCCTGAATCTAGCTGACGTCAGATGTACAACAGTGCCCACGCTGCACTACCAGCTAAGTACGCAACTCTAAGCTGGCGGTCTTTGTCATCATTTGACTCGTGAAAGCGTAAGGAAGGAACTTGTGAGGACCAGAGCTGTGTTAAACGCTCCTTCCTAGATTATGATTATAATTTTGTTAATATTACCCGACATCGAACACGCATTTTACATACTTATGACTGCAAAATCTCCGAAATTATTGTTCGAAATATACAGCATTGAGCATGTTTCCCAAATACTGTTGTAATGTTCTAGTCGCAACTATTCGCAGCCTCTAGTGCCTTAGTAGTGTCTCTTTTGCTGTGAAATATATAAAGATGATTATAGCACGAAGCCAAACCTCGAATTTTAATCATGATTTTGTTCAGTGATTAAACAAGAAATTCCCTTAAGAATTCCTCTAGAAATTCCTCCCATAATTTTACCTGTAATTCCTCACGGGATTCCATCACGAGTGCCTTTACACTCTCCTTCCCATGACTTTGGTTGACTATTTCTATATGAAAAAATCATTTTTATGGAAAGTGCTGATACAAACAATATTACACAAAGGCTGACTTTTTTTGGAATCGGTTTGAATGTCTTATTTTTTCAATAGTAATTGAATTGTTTATCAATAGTTTTATTATGGATGAGATTGATCTAATGAATATAGAATCTTATTCTTGATCACTATGGCATAGTATTTTCCCTGCATTGATTTGTCTTTCGTTCGTCGAATATCAATGGAACTACCATGGGAAACAGAGGGTTAAGGAATTCCATCAGAAGTTTCTCTAGGGATTCCTTAAAAAGTTCTTCCAGGGATCGGAAGATCCTCTATGGATTCCATCGGAAGTTCCTCTAGGAATTCCATAAAAAGCTCTTCTGGGGATTTCATCAGATGTTCGTCTAGGGATCATCAGGAATTCTTTCAGAGATTCCATCAGGAATTCCTCCAGAGATTCCATCAAGAATTTCTCCAGAGGTTCGATCAGAAGTTCTTTCAGGGATTGCACCTGGAACCCAACTAGGGATTCCATCAGAAGTTTCTCCAGGGATTCTATCAGGAAATATTTCAGAGATTTTTCCTGAAATTACTCCATGGACACTGTCAGGAGTTCCCACAGGGCTTTCATCAGAGTTCTTCTGGGGATTTCATCAGGAGTTCCTCCAGGGATTCCATCAAGAATTCCTTCTGAGATTTCACCCGGAATTCCTCAAGAATTCCATCAATATATCTCCTCGAGGAATACCATCAATATTTCTACTAGGAATTTTATCAGTTCTTCTAGGGATTCTGTCAGGAGTTCTTTCCGAAAACTTATCAGGAATCCTTCCAGGGATTTCATCAGGCGTTCCTAAAGGGATTCCATCAGGAGTCCCTCCAACGATCAGGAGTTCTTTCAAGAATATCTTTAAAAATTCCTCCGAGGATTCCATCAGGAGTTTCTATAGGGATACTATCAGGAATACCTTTAGGGCTTCCTCCAGAGTTCTTTCTGAGATTTCACCTGGAATTCCTCCAGAGATTATATCAGGAATTCCTAGAGGAATTCCATCAGGACTCCTTCTAGGGATATCATAAGGAATTTTTCTGAGGATTCTTACAGGAAATCCATGAGGAATTCCATCAGGCATTCCCCGAGGAATTCCATCAGGATTTCTTCTAAGGGTATTTCACTATTTCTCTAGGCATTCTATCAGGAGTTCCATCAAGTATCTTATCAGGAATTTCTCTAGGGATTTCATCAGGAGTTCCTATACCGATTCTATTAGGAGTCTTCAAGTGATTTCATCAGAAGTTCCTCCAATGATGTCATCTGGAGTTTCTGCAAGAATATCTTTAGGAATTTTTACAAGGGTTCCATCAGCAGTTCCTCCGGATACCATCAGGAGTTTCTCCAGGGATTCCATCAAGAATTTCTTCAGGAATCATCCTTAATTTGTTCAAAAATTTTAACAGGAGTTCCTATAGAGATTCCATCAGGAATTCCTCTTGAGATTATATCAGTTTCTTCAGAGATTCCACCCGGAACTCCTCCAGGGATTGCAAGAAGGGAAGAGTTTCTTCAAGGGTTTCATTAGCATTTCCTTTAGATATTCCACCTGGAATTCCTCCTGGCATTCTATCAAGAGTTTCTGTAGGAATTCCATCAGGAGTTCCCCTGAGTCTTTCAACAGGAGTTACCAAAGTATTCCATCAGGAGTTCTTTTAAGCATTTTATCAGGAGTTCCTATAGGGATTCAATTAGGAATTCCTACAGGGAGAACAACAGAAGCCCTTTTTGGGATTTCATCAGTAGTCTACAAGAAATTCCATCAAGAGTTCTTCTAATGACTTTATCAGAAGTTCCTCTGGGGTTACCAGTAGAAGTTCTTTCTGAGATTCTATCTAAAATTACTACAGGAGTTTGTCTAATGATTCCATCAGGAATTACTCTTGGGATTTCATCAGGAGTTCTTCAATAGATTTCATTTGGAGTTTCCATCGGAAGTTCTTCCATGGATTCCATTAAAAAAAAACTTCTAAGACTTCATTATAAAATCCTCCTGGGATTCCATCAGAAGTTTTGTCGGGGATTCTATCAGGAATGCTTCTAAAGGTTCCTTCAGGAATCCCTCTAGGGTTATTCTGGATTCCATCAGACAACTTATTATAAATTTTTCCCGAAATTTATTAAGGGATTTCTCCAGGCGATTCTCTAGAGAATTCTTCAAGAGATTCATTCAACAACTCTTCAAGAGATTCATTCAAGAACTCATCAAGATAGTCCTCCCGGAATTCCTTAAGGGATTTCTCCCGGAATTAATCAAGGTATACCTCCCGAAACTCCTGAAGGAATCAATCCTTAAAGAATTCCTCCTGCAATATCTCCAACGATTCTTGATTTCTTGGATTATCAGGAATTCCTCCATGGATTTTATCATAAATTTCTCGTAAAGATTTCTTTACCGGAATTATTCAAGAGATTCCTTCCAGAATTTAATAAAAGATTCCTAGCGGAATTAATCAAGGGATTCCTCCCAGATTTCATTAAGGAATCAATTCCGGAAATCCTCCCACGAATTTTTCAAGGAATTTCTCGCGGAATAACTCTAGGGTTCCTTATGGGTTTTCAGGAAATCCTCCAGGGATTTTACCAGAAACTTCTTATAAGAGTTTCACCTGTAATTTGGGAATCTACCAGTATTTCATCCAGTTACTCTATCGGAATTTCTTCCTGGGATTCAAAACAGGAATTTATTTCAGGGATTCCTCTGAGAATTCCACCAGAGGTTCCTCCGTGGATTCCAACAAGATGAACTCCTTGGTCCCATGACGAATTTCCTATGCGATTTGACCACAATTTACCATAAAGATTCCAGTAGTAATACCTTACAAGGAAGAATCCTAGGAGGAAACACTGGTGAAATTTATGAAAGTTTTTATTGAAGATTTCCTAGAAGAATACCGGAGGATAACCTGGGGGAACCACTCAAAAAATTGCAAGCGAGATCTCTAAAGGAATTCCTGCTGATATTCCGTGTACAAAGTATTGATAAATTATTTGCAGTTTTTCTCGTGGAATCTCTGAAGGCTTTCAGGTAGATTCCTTGGAGGAATTCTTGGTGGAATCCCTGAAGGAACTTGATGAATCCTTGGATAAATTGTGGGTAGCATCTGTTCAGAAATGCCTGGAGTTTCGCTGAAGGAATTCTTAAATAAATCTTTGGAGGATTTTTTGGTGGAATTCTTGAAGGAAGCATTGGATGAATCCCTTGGGAAGCTTTTGTATAGATCTCTGGAGAAATCTGTTATAAATTACTAGAAAAAATCGCTAAAGAAATTCCTGGTGGATTTTCTGAAGTAACTCCTTGTGTAAATTAAGGAAGAATCCTAGAAGCAAGCCCTCAAAAAAGTCCTGGTGAAATCCTTGGGGGAATTTCTGAAGACGAATTTCTTGAGAAATCCCTTGAGAAGTATCTGAAAGAGTTCGTGATGTGATCTACTGGGTAACGCGTGATGGAATCCTTAGAACTAATTTCTAGCAGAATTCCTGAAGAAATCTTTGAAAAAACAAAATGGTATAACAATCTCTGGATGAACTCTAGGGGAGAGCCTTGGAGTAAGACCTGAAAAATTACTGAAGAAATTACTTGAGGTTTTTTTTTAACAGATCTTTGAAGGAATCAGTGGAGAAAATTCATAATAATTTGTAGAGGAACCTTTGAAGTAATCCTTGGAAAAATGCCACCTAAAGGTATGGCTGAAGAATTTTCCCCGTAGGAATTTCTGGTTGAATCTGTGGATAAATTTCTAGAGGAATTATTGATAAAATTCGTGGTAGAATCCCAGGAAGAATTCTTGGTGGAATCTTTAGTAAAGCTCATGGATTCTGTAAAAACTTCAAAATACAATAACTAGAGGAAACCACTACAGGATTCTGGATAGAATGTTTGAAAAAAAAATCCCATACCCATTCCCATATCAATGACTGCTTAGAATATTCCCCGAAAGAGACCCCTCATAATTTAAGAGTTTTGCCGGAATACTTCGTATGTATTATAACTGGAATTCTTCTTAAATATTTATTTCTTCCGATACTCCTAGTTGTCGTTCATATTGCAGAACCAAAATCTTCACTAACCATTTAAAAAGTAAAGTGTTTACTAAGCTCGATAACGTTGAGGAATCATTCCGAATGATTTATTGTGTATGCTTTTTGATGAGTTATACTTCATTGAGGCCTTAAGTTCCATAATATGAATCAAAATGGTGTACCGGAATAATAGGAATGCATTACCACAATAATGGACAAAGTATCACAATAACAAGACAAAGGAAGAGCTTCAGATTTGAGTGTAAAATTCGGTAGTTTAATATCAAAATTAACTTTTTCACTTCACCATTCTCCAGATAAAGGATGAAGATGTTGAAAACATTTCACAGAGTAAAAAATGACAATATTTAGGTTTTGGACATGTTTTTAATCATACTGAAGAGCAATCGGACACAAAGTAGAACAATATTTGTTTTGAACTAAGATTTCCTCAATTTTTGATCTTTCATTTGTAATATTGAAAATGTTCCCATAAAATTTTGAATACAACTACTAATAATCAAATTAAAACAACACTCAAAATTTTCACCCACAATTAAGATCCGTTTGAGAGCGAAAGCACAACGGCACTCAACCACCCCACTTCCGAGCTGCCCGGGCGGAAGAGGTTGTGTTTATTTTTCGGCAGGATATTTAATCTTCTCTGCGGTTTCGCCGGGACTTGCAGAGGGAATTTTACATTTTTGGGGCTCGCATTTAATTTGTAAAATTTCGCCGGAATAAATTTATTGTGGCTTTTGGTGTTTGCCTCCCCTGGGCCCTGTTCTCCTATTGCGTTTAGTGCCGCCTTCTGTCAGTTAGTCAAGCAACTCGAAATGGGCCACCAGAGGGATTTAATTCTCCAGGAAAACATCTTCCAAATTAACTTTTCTCATTTGGTGAAAAGGGATAAACCGGATTGTCGGTAGGTACACATCGTACATCGAGGTCTCAGAATGATTTCCGTACAAATACTGTGAACGAGATGGGATTTGACGCCAACAGACAGCGCTGAAAGTGGAACTAATCCCTCTTTTCTTTATCAAACGAATAGAAGTAATCATGTCACGTTTCGTACGGCAGCATAGGTTCCTTTTACTGAGGATTGGTCAGTCAGCGGGGTGAAGAAAAGTAAGGAAATCAACTGATCCGATGCAGTTGTTGTGGTGCAGAGGCGGTTTAGGTAAAACTGATGAGGATTTCCGCACGGCTTATTAGGTTCTATGACAACTACACTGTATTTTTTTATAATTTCTGGATAAATGACCCAAATAAGCACTAGCCCGAAAATTCGCCTTTTCGGGCAGTGCTATTATACGTCTAATATAAGGCATGTCAACATAGCACGCAAGGCGAAATATGTGTTATTTGGTTACTTGGGTAGTGTAGGAGACAAGATCCATGTCAAATCGGCGAGTCACAAAATTAGACCGTCTTCGATTTGCAGTAAATTTTGCACAGCTCAATTTCTCTGCAAGGATTTCTTCAAGAAATAATTCAAAAGTTTTGTCAAAAATTACTTTTGTCACTTTTCTTCGAATTTGTCAAAAAATCTCAAAATATTTCACCAATAATTTGTTCATGAGTTCACTTTTGATTTTTTTCGAGTTGCTACACAGTAAAAAAAAATAAGTGACATATTTTTTGGTGATTTATGTATAATCTAACGTAAATAAAATCAGTCATATCCATTTTACAACAATATTCCACTCTAAACGTAATTGGATTATTTTAGACGACTGCCAAGAAGCACATTTCGACTTCCAACACAAAACATGTAGCTTTGAACTCACATTCCTTTGCGTGGCGACATGATCGTAATGTATCGGAGGCGGCTCTGATATAACAATTTATTTTTTGCTGTGTATTAGAAATTACCGGGTGAAAATATAGCTTATAAATACTGTTGTTAAGGTTCCAACAGTATTTTGTTTCAGTATTATTAACTCAAAAACGATTTTTATGACTCTTTCATCCTTTTGCATTTTGGGTTCTTCAAATATTGTTAGTAAATTTCTAAGGCATTTTTTGAATGTTTTGTAATAATTCAGTTTATTAAGATATTTTTTAACAAGAGCTGTAAGTATAACGTCGGATATGCTTCCATGCATTCTAACAAGAACCCGTCTGAGGTTTAATTAATATTCGGGCTGCCGCGCTTTTGTACTTTGTGTGGTAGCTAGAGTTGGTAGATTAAGATTCGGATTTGTTTTAAATATATACTATGTTATTTGTCATGATTTACGTATGCATCGATAAGTGGTGCTTGTAATTTTTTGAGAGTGTCTGTGATGCCAGTGCCAGTGATAACCTTATATTTACTATATTCAGTTCAGAGTGTTTGACTGACAACCGAATGGGTCGAACGCAGTGTTGCCACAAGTACAGATTTATCTGGAAAGGTACAGATTTTTTGATAGTTTTTGGTACAGATTACAGATTTTCACGAAAAAGTACAGATTGGTAAAGATTTTTGAAATTGCTAATTTTGTGACACAAAATCCAAAAAAAATCGTGATGTTTGGAACTTATAAGAAGTAGTAGTAGTAGAAGAAGTAGCTCGGATTCCTAACTTAGTAATTTCAATAACGGTGCCGACCACGTCCTTACGGTCATCGGGGAAGGGAAGGAAAGTTATTGTGACGTCCATTGCTACTAGAGACCGAGATCACCTGCATCTCCATGGTTAAAATATTAATGTACTTGAACCGTAGATCTTCTGATGCTTAGGCCCAAACCTTACCATCAACTCTATTTTGGGTCGATTATATTACAAGTGAAACTATTTCAATAAAAACTATCGGTAACTGTCATTTTAATGAGCTGGTGGAGAATCGACTGTATGGTTATAATCAATTATGCTTTTCGGCTACGCAGTCTTAATTTTTACAACGGATTATTTATTTGCCCGACGTTTCGACACGGAAATTGTGTCTTCCTCAGGGGGTACTGAAATTGATTGTTTATACTAAGTGTGTTTTACATGTTAAGTTGTTGTAACTTACAATATTGTTGTCGTTTGTAGTCCTATGTTTTGTTTAACTTTAACTGTTAGGTCTGGATATTTTGGGTACACGCTATAAATTAAAATTTGGTTTAAATGGATAGTGCTTATAAATGCTTAAAAACATACGTCAATCTTACACTTAGCAAAAATAATTATCTTGTTAACACAGCTTGTACTAGCAATGGCACAATTTATATTCTTTACTGGCCACACTTTGGTCTATGCTATCTGTTAACTGTTGTACCCTATCGGTAAAAATGAAAGAAACAATTCCCGTGTCGAAACGTCGGACAAATAAATAAGCCGTTGTAAAAATTAAGACTGCGTAGCCGAAAAGCATAATTGAATAAAAACTATGTTAAACTTCCATGTTCATTAGGATTTTAGGAGTTTTTCAACAATTTCTATTGGCTGTGGTACAGATTTTGGGTACAGATTTTAAGAATCTATGGTACAGATAAAACAGATTTTTGAGCCTTCGGTACAGATAGAAATGTGGCAACACTGGTCGAACGGAATGATGCTTGTAACGGGATACCAAAGAGTCAGTTTTGTGAAGATTTATGTAGCGAACAGATGTGCCGGTTTGATTCCGGTGTTTTGTTTTTAAACTGTTTGGCCGATGTTAGAATCGGCCGAAAGCAAATTAATATAATGATCGGATACTACTTTTTGTACAACAGTTTTGTTTTATATGCTATAATTTTGCAACAGAGATATCTATCGACACCAAACCAAAATGTATTCCTCAAGAATCTTCTTAAGAACAATACTGGACAGTTTCTATTTACAGTATGGCCTTTTATAATGCGGTAAAATCAACAAATGTACATAGAAGTCACATAATAATGAACGCACTATATACGGTTCGAGTAGACCATAGTTTTAAATCGGCATATCTCAAAATCTACATGATTTAGAAACTTGGGGTCTTCAGTAGAGTTGTTCTGGGGGTGAAGCGCTCTCTGATGGTGCCTCATATAATTCGGAATTTGACCACTAGGTGGCATTAGTGGGCATGGAAGTTTTACTTATGTTTTGCAGATATTTCAGGATACTAATCATTTAGAAGGATGGCATCTTCGGCAAAGTTGTTCAGAAGCTCATGGACTATCATTATTTTACCAAATGTCAACCTTCAAGGATTTAACAAAGAAAGCATTTGTGTTACTAAACAACTCTGTCACAGACGCCACCTTTCTAAGTGATCAGGCTTTTGAGATATTTACAAAACAAATGTTTTATGCTCACTAGCGCCGCCTAGTGGCAAAATTTTGAATCAACTAGCTTGAATAATAATAGTCCTTGAATTACCGAACAACTTTGCCGAAGACGCCATCTTTCTAAGTGGTCAAGATCCGGAGATCTGCGAAACAAAAGTTTTATGCTCACTAGCATCGCCTAGTGGCTAAATCCCGAATTTCTTGTCTGAAATAATGATAGTCCTTGAGCTACTGAACAACTTTGCCGAAAACGTCATCTTTGTAAGTGGTCAGACTCCTGGGATATTCGCGAAACCAAGGGTGTTGTACAAAGTACAACGCGCGACTACTCGCTTTAAAAAAACTCGCGTGACAACCGAAAGGTTAAGGAGCCAACAATATCGTTTAGAAATTAACTGAGGTATTTCTACACAAATTTCCGAATTTTCTGCACAGACATGAAAGTCTGAAATAATCAGAAAGCTACTGGTAGACATTAGGAAGTATCTCTTGTAAAATTTATACATGTATTCATTGGTCTTTGAAATTCAGATGTTTTACTCGCGTTGATTGATTGCATCGTTCGAAAGAACAAACCAAAATTGTGAATTATGATTTGTGTTGGACTTTTGGCTTATTTTTACAGTTTTATTTTCTCTCAAAACACTTGATTCCTACATGTTAACAAGCAGTATAATTTCAGACATAAATTATAAATATTTGGCATCCAAATGTAATTATATTTGATTTAATAATTATTTGATTAAACAAGATGGTCCAAATTAGCACAATGTAAAATTTTATGACTTTTGTTTTTTGTTCTACTGAGTGAACGTTTTGAAGTGGATTATTCATAATTTTTCCACGAAATCGCAAAAATCTGTGTTTTATTATCCATTATGATGTTGTCAAAGTCTTAAGGAGAAGATGAATTGAAATAACCTTTCAAAGTTTGAAGAACACTAATCTTGATAATGCTTTTGAAAATTCAAAACATTACGAAATTGTTCTAAATTGCGTTAAAAACAATTAAAATTAAGTTCTTAAAATGTCATGTTTTATAAAGCATTGAAAAAAATACATTCATCCTATTTTGAACACATGCTTTATAATGAATGAGAAACTCAAAAAAATAAAATAAAATAAAATTCAAATTTGGTTTATACAATTGGGGCTTTAAACTAAAGGGATTTATTTAAAAAATATGGGATTGGCTATAATTTTATAGTAAAACAGTTTACAAATTCGGAGAGACTTGGTTTTTTTTTACTATATGCACTGAAGCCAAGCGAATTAATTTTTGTATAACACGTTTTATTGTCAAAGATCTCACAATTCTAAAAGAAAGATCGTTTCCAAGTGGAATTTTACTCTACACAAATATTATGTCTGTACATAGGTTTAGTAACCCTAGCATATTTCTTTCAAATCATACCATAATAATCATAAACAAATGTGCAAAAGGGAATTAAAAGATTTGAGTCACAGTTCTGAAAATTTGAGCTAATTTGTTAAAATATACGAAGGACTATCAAGATTTTTCTAAACCATGCTAAAGCTTGCTGTTGAATTATATTTCAGTAAATCCAATTTCCACACGGGTAGAAATCAGAATCTCAAATCAAGATTGTGCATCCTGTTATCATGATTCCATTCCAGTGTGTTTTCATCTTATGAAGGTCCACCATGATTTGGACTCATGATATATTGAGTCAGATTGACGAAATTATGCATTGCGCACACATTTATGATCTTTTTATAGTTCTGCCAGTAAACTCGATAAAATGATAGCAAAAACAGAAAATATACCAGAGCGAGATTCGAAAGAACCATCTGATTGACAGCCACGTAATTTACCACATTACCAACTTGTTGTGTTGAATTGTGGGTGATAGATACGAATGAGTTAAAGCAAAGAGCACCGCTTAGTGTTGCTACTCTGGACGCTTATAAAGAATCATGATTCTGATTCCAGTAACCATGATTTATCGTTCTGATATCATATGCTAGCCAATTTATGAATTTCATGGCAAATAAAATTTTATATCTGATTTATTTATTTTTTTTTATCTTAGTTTTGAATTTTGCTCGAAGCATTCAACTCCTTTTTGCCTTTTTTAATTATCTTTTCAGAGTTCAAGAAACCTATCTCCCCGTTTTCCGTTGGCCACCACAGCTTATTGATGTTCTCCCTTCAAGATCTTGGCTCCGTTATGGATTATTTTCGGTTGAGCCTTTGTTTTATAAGTAGTCTAGTCTTATTTTATAACGTTTTCGAAAAGATGAAGAGGATTTGCGCCCTTTTGAGAAGTATTTTGAAAGAAAATCACTTCCAATTTTTTTGTTAAAATAAATAAATAGTTCAAACCCTGCATACGCCTCTGGCAACTGCCCACTAGCTTGGACTTATCTTCCCAAGAATCTATTTCTCTGTCTGATCTTGTTCGACTATCGTGTGCTCCTTACAATTTTATCTGTTTATATGGCAGTAAAACTATTATCCATTATACCACCCGTGTCTTGTTGTAAAACAGTCAAACGACAGTTTCAGCCATCTCCGGCCCGTGGAGCTGTTCTTTTTCCCCTTTCAAGCCACGTCCAAGACGAAGTCCATCTACCCGGGGCTCGATTCTGTTTGTGCAGGACACTAAATCCTACCTTAAATCTTTTCTCCAGGACTGACGCGACTTGCTCGTCGAGGACGTGCCATAAAGAAAGGGACCATTTCCTGAGCTCAAGAAGGTACATCCACAAGGAAAATAGTGCTTGTTGATGGTCTCTTCGATAGTGGGAACCGAGAGCAGAGCTCGTAGATAGATGATTGTGCGCTGACCGTGAGATATCCGGGGGATCATTTGTCACGCCGTTGATTGCATTCATGGGGATCATTGGCAAAATGGAACGATTACGTTGCTCGGGTGACAATGACGTTTAAATAAAGCGACAGAGGTTAGCGACAACTTCTTCCGGCTCTCTTTCGTGCTTGATGGATGATAACGAGTATTAAGTTTATGGGTTGATTTCATAATCTTGTATGTATCGTTTCATCTATCAAGCTTCAAATTGTGTTTTTTGTAGTTTAGGGCTCCGTAACATAGTGACAGTCAGTTTGGCTCGCTTACAATCAGGGATGTTTTATACTTTATTGGTTTCGTATAGCACTATTTTTTATCTTAATGTTCAACAGATTCTGTTTTTGCACGGATTTCTTTTTGCACGGTCAAAGAACAAGAATTTGTTTTTTTTTGTTAAACTTCGAAATATAGTGTTACTTTTTAGCACGGTTTTTTAAATTTTGAACTACAAAATGTGCAAGAGCAGAATCGGCGTAATGAACTCATTCTAAATGCTGATGACATCGTCTATTAGTTTATGTTATTTGTTTTGTTGGTTTCTGAAAGACTCTAAGGGCAACTTCACCAGTGTTCCAAATCACGGGTTGGTTCCACATTTTTGGACCATGTTTAAAATTGGAGCTTACACTGGTGTTGCAAATAATGTTTCAATTTCATTTTATACCAGTTTTCTAGTCTATTTTTTTGGAACAGGCTAGCTGCGTGGTCCATTTTTGGTCGGATTTGGACCAAGATTTGAACTGTTCCAAAACTGGTTTGTTTACCGGTTCGGATTTGCCTCGCTGAAATTGCCATCGTCTTTTCATCCTACTCATTTGAGGTAAGTATAAACAAGAATGCATCGCTGCTGTTTTTTAAGCAATATTTATTTCGCCTCTAGCGATTCCTCTAGACAATTCATTCGGGGACTCATACAGAACACCTCCAATAATTATCAGGGTTTTTCTCCGGGGAATCATTTAGGACTTCGTACATGGATTTCACTAAGAATTTGTACGGGAAGATATTTGAAGAGTCCACAACGAAACTGTCAGCAGATATCTCGAAGTGCTGTTCCAGGAGTTCTACCGAGGTTCCTCCGATGTGTCCAACAGAATTACCGCCAGGAATTTCTCTGCGGATTTCTTTCAGGCATTCATCCGGGGATTTGCTGCAGGAATTACTCTGGGGATTTGATCAATGAATCCCTTCGGGTTCGTATTTCATTCAGAAACTTTTCTCTGTTGGTATCGTCCAGAAATTTCTCCGGGGATTTCCTCCAGGAATTCCTTTTAGGATTTTCTATAGAATTTTTTCTGGGGAATTGCACCAAGACTTTTTCCGGAAGTTTCATCCTCTGGGGATTTCGTATAGAAATTCATTAAGAAATAGTTCCGAGGATTTTCCAAGACTTTTTTTCCAGGAATATGTCTGGGGATTTGCATCTTCAGGAGGTATCCCTCAAGAACCTAGGATTTCTGCAGAAACTCTTTCGAGGATTTTTTCAGAGAACTCATTCGGAGATTTCCTCCAGCAACTTGGATTTAAACCAAGAAATTCTCTGGGGATATTATCCATAAATTGTTTCGGCGATATCCCTAGGAACTCCTCCGAGAATTCTCTCCACGAATTTCTCAAGGGATTTTCAATAGCTATTACTCCAGAGATTTCGTCTAGAAATTCTTCCGGGGATTTCCTCAAGAAGCATCTTCGAGGATTTTCTCCCGAAACTGGGATTTCCTCCAAAAATTCCTCCGGCAATTTCATTCAGGAAATCTTCCAGAAAATCCTCTGGCGATTTGCTTTAGAAAATTTTCCGAAGATTTTTGCAAAGCATTCGTCTAAAGATTTCCCCCCAGGAACTCCTCCGGGATTTTCTTCAGGAAATTTTAAGGGGATTTCTAATAGCAATTCGGGGATTTCATCCAGAAATTTCTCTGTGGATTTTATCCAGAAATTCTTCCGGGGATTTACTCCAGAAGCACCTCCAAAGATTTTTCCAGGGATTTCATTAAGAAATTCCAACGAGGATTTTTTCCTTCGGGGATTTTTCAGATAATTTATCCGGAGATTTCCTTTAGGAATTTCTCTGGGGATTTGCACCAGGAATTTCTCGAGAGATTTTTTCCAGGATTTCGTCCAGAATTTCTCCTGGATATTTCATCCAGAAATTCATTAAGAAATTCCTCCGGGGATTTTTTCAGAGATTTTTTCCGGAGATTTCCTCCATGGAGTTCTTTGGGGATTTGCACCAGGAGTTGCTGTGGAGATTTTCTCCAGATATTCCTCCAGGTATTTAAAGGATTTCTCCGGGGATATCCTCCAACATTTACTTTGGAAATTTGCTACATGAATTCCTTCGATTATTTCCACCAGGAGTTCCTCCGGAGATTTTCTTAAGAATTTCCTCCGGTGATTTTTTCAAAGAATTCTTCCAGGGATCTCCCAAGAATAATAAGCACCTCCAAAGATTTTCCCAGGGATTTCATTAAGAAATTCGTCCGGGATTTTCTCCAAAAATTGTTGCGGAGATTTTTTTTAGAGAATTTCTCCGGAGATTTCCTCCAATAATTTCTTTGGGGATTAACACCAGAAATTCCTCAGGAGATTTTCAATAACAATTCCTCCGGGGATTTCCTTCAGGAATTCCTCCAGCAATTCTTCCGGAGATTTCTTTCAGAAATTCCTCCGGGAATTCGCTACATGAATTCCTTCGGTTATTTCCACCAGGGATTCCTTCGGAGATTTTCTCCAGGAATTCGTACTGTGATTTTTTCAAAGAATTCCTACGGGGATCTCCCAAGAACTCCTCTTAAGGTTTCCCTCTGGGGACGAGGATTTCCATCAAGGATTTCCACCAAAAAATCCTCCGGATACTTTTATTCCAAGAATTCTTCCGGTAATTCTTTTGGAGTTCCACCGGGAAGTTCTTCGTATTTTTCCAATAATTCGTCCTTCGGAATTCTCCAGAGTTCCTCAAGTACAGTCAAACCTCCTCAAGTTCCCATCGACTCATGAAACAGAAATGCTTTGGAAAGTTGTTTGAGAGGACCATCATAGTAAACATGAAATGTTGGTTCGTTTTGGTCCATGTGTCGATATCCAATAATGGAACAACGACTAATTTAGGTTTTACTGTAATTTATCGGAAATGCTCCGGAGTTCCTCTAGGAATTCTTCTGAAGTTGCTTCGAATAACTCACTACGATCCCTTCGGGAGTTTGTCCTGTGTTCCTCAGAAAATTTCTCAAATGTTTCTTCGGGAATTTCTCTTGACTTCCTCTGGGAATTCCTCCAGGTTTTTTCTTAAGTCCTTTCAGAAATTCTTCCGGATTTTCATCGCAAATTTGAATTTCCTCCTTAGTTTCTCCAGGAATTTCTTCGTCAAGCAATTACCCCAGAGTTTCTCTAGAAACGCTTCCGCTTCCTCCAGAAACACATCCAGAGTTTCTCAAGGAACGCCTCCTAAGTTTCTCCAGGAAGGATTTCCTTTGGAGATTTTCTAGGATTATGTTAAAAATTCTTACAGGAATTCCTTCGCAGCTTCACCGGCGATTCCTCCGGAGTTACTTCAGAAGTTCCTCTGGAGTTCTTTCAGCAATTCTTTTGGATTTCATCCAGCATATGCTTAGAAGTTTAACCAAAGCTTCAGGAGGAACTCCGGAGAAATTTCTGAAGGAACTCTGGAACAATTGCTGGAGGACCTACAGAGGAATTCATGGGGGAAACTCGGAAAATTCCTGAAGGAATACCTGAAAGAAAGATAGATATCCAAAGTACTTCCCGGTGGAACTTTGGAGAAAATTCGGAGGATATGCTAGATTTAATCCAGAAGAATAGCTGAAAGAAATCCTAAGGAATTTCTGGAGCAACTCAGAAGGAATAAACGGTGAAGCACCGAAGGGATACCCAGAGAACTTTAAAGGAACTCCTGTAGGAACTCTGGACAAATTCCTAGAGAATCTCCAAAAGGAAATCCTAGAAAAACTGTTTCTGGAGGAACTCTGGAGACGTTTCTAGAGAAACTCCGGAGTAATTGTTTGACGAACTCTGAAGATATTCCACGAGAAACTTAGAAGCAAATTCAAAGTAATTCCTGTGGAGCTCCAAAAGAATTCCCGGAAATCCTCGATACCAGAGGAAACCCTTGTGAAAACCTTAAGGTGAGTTCTTGGGAGAAATCCCCGGATTAATTCTTGGAGCAATCTTCGCAGAAATTTATAGAGGAAATCCCCAGAGGAATCCCTGAAGGAAATCCCATGATTATTTCTTGGAGGAAGTTCTCGGAAAAGTTCTTGGAACAAACCCCCGGAGGCATTCCCAAAGGAAATTCCCTGAGGCATTCCTGGAAGAAATCTCCGGAAAAAATCCTGTTACAAATCTCCCAACAACTACCTGGAGAAAATTTCCAGAATTTTTTTTGAGAAAATCCTTGGAGAAATTCCTTGCGGAAATCCCCGAGAAAATTACTGGAGAAAATCCCCGAAGGAATTGCTATTGGAGATCTCCTGAAGAATTTCTGGAGAAAATCCCCGGAAGAATTTATGGAGGAAATTCCCGGAAGAATCCCTGGAGGATATCCCAGGAGAAGTTTCGGGAGAAAAAAATCTCTAAAAAAAGAGAGGAATGCTTTTGGAAATTCCCTGAGGAATTCGTGGAGAAAATCCCCGGAAGAGTTCCTGGGGAAATCACCGATGGAATCCTTGAAATCCCTGAAGAAATTCTAGGAAAAAATCCTGGAGAGAATTCTCGAATGAATTCCTGGTTTAAATTCCAACAGTAATTTCCGGAGGAAATCTCCTGAAAAAATCTGTGAAAAAATCCCCGAAACCATTTCTGAAGAAAATCCTTAGAGAAATTTCTTAATGAATTTATGGACGAAATCCCTAGAGAAAATCCTGAATCAAATCACCAGAGGAGCTCTTGGAAAAATTTCCGGAGGTATCGCTGAAGAAAATCCCCGGAAGAATTCCTGGACGAAACCCCCGAAAAAAAAATCTGGTGCAAATCCCCAAAGTAATTTCTGGAGAAAATCCAAGAGGAATTCCTGGACAAAATCCACGGAGAAATTTCTGAAGGAAATACAAACCCGAAAGGATTCCTGGAGCGAGTCCCCGGAGAAATTCCTGCAGCAAATCCCCGGATAAATGCCTGAAAGATATCCCCTGAGAAATTCCTGGAGAAAATCCCCTGAGGAATTTTCCGGAGAAATTCCTGCTGCAAATCACCAGCTGGTTTAAATTCTCTGAAAAAATCTTCGACAGAATTTCTAATGGAAATACAAATAAGAATTTCTTTATAAATTTCTAGACGAAATCCTCAGAGAAAATCCTGAAGGAAATCCCGGTAGGAATTGGAAATGCTATTTGATATCCCATGAGAAATTCCTGGAGAAAATACCGGTGGAGTTCTTTGGGGAAATCTTCGGGGGAATTCTTGAAAAGGTTCTCCCGATGTAATTTATGGGCGGCTCTACCGACAATTCCTTTCGAGATTTTTAATCGGAGTTTGTCAGGAATCCTCCAGTAAATCCTAGAAAATCCTCCGAAGTTCCTTCTTCTTCTATACTTCTGGAGTTATTCCGAGATTCCCCTAGATATCCTCTGGGAAATCCTCAAAAGTTCCACCGGGCAATTTTCACAAGTTTCTCCTAGTATTGATTTAGAGCTCCACCTGAAATCCCTTCGGATTCCTCCAGGAATTCGTTACTTTACATCGCTCCGGAGTTCCCCCAACAATTATTCTGGATTCCATCCAGCAGTTTCTCGGAAGTTCCTTCAGTGTTTCACCATGAATTGCTTAAGAGTTCTTCCATAGATTCCTCCGGAGTTCCATCAGATTTCCTTCATGGAGTAACTCTAGGAGACGAAGTTCATCTGAAGCTCCACCGGAAATTTCTTAGCAGTTCTTCCGGAAAAGTCTCCGGAGCTCCACCGAGAATATTTTCCAAGCTCTGCCGGGAATTATTACGAAACTCCGCCGCAAATTCTATCAGAGCTCCTCCGGGAATTCCTTTGGAGTTCATCCGTATACTTTTTGTTGATAACTTTTGAAATGAATCGAAAAAAAGTACAACAACCGGTGCGTGAGCGTGCGGTTTGATCTATTTTTACTGGTCTATTTATTGTTGACATTTTTGGTATAAACCACCGGTGAAGTTGCCCTAAATACTAAAAAGTATCGGTCCATGTACACTATTTAGCATATTCCTGTCACATTAAGTTCTATACCCATTTCATTTATATCCAACACTTCGAAACCACGTAATTAGTCTAATTCAACTAGTTGACCCAAATTGATATTCATGTGTCCCCCATGACCCGATCCAAAGCACTTCCGTGGCTCATCTGGACAGTTCAAATGTCCGGTTTGGCTTATGTTCGCTCAGTACTCAGAGCATTGCTGCACAGCTTGCTAAATGAATGACACACACTTAATTTAGAATGCCGAATCTCGGCTAATTTTAACCGAGATCCGCACAGCCGAGTAGTCGGCAAACAAATTTCCTGAGATCTCAGTAAATAAAAGCCGAGTATCAGTTAATCGTGCTCTGTTGCTTAGCAACCGGACAAATTGTTAGCTGAGTCTCGGTTAAAATCAGAAAACCGAGATTCGCACAGCCGAGCTCGTGAAAAAAATCTAAGTGTGCAGGTCATTTTAATATAATTATTTCACATCATTGATTATTTTATTACACTCGGTACCTGACGTGTGTACCAATAATTTATACACCAACATTTATTATTAATAATGCCTACACGGTAAAAAATCAGCACGTTCGATTGGATAGATTGATCACTTGACTCAATTCAAAACACCAATCACCATGATTTGAAGGGTTCTAACTTTGGGTTTGCTCTACTGTCTCTAGAACTAGACTCTGAAGTGAAAAGTCATTGATTTTGAACATCATGTCTTTTGTATGAAAGCAATCATTGACAGCTCGTTGTAGAAAATGATTGAGATCAATTCAACCCCTATCAACAGATGCGAGTTGGTGTCGAGGTAAGACACTAGACTTGCACTCCGAAGATTGGTGGTTCAAATCTGGGTCAGGCGGAAATGTTTATTTTAACTTTTTTTTTTATTTCTAATCAAAACATGCAACGTTGAATTCAAGTGCTGTTACCTTGATTTTGTCAAGATTCAACAGTAGTGCGAAACCAAGTGCAGAACTATTGATAGCATGGTGCTTATTTTTTACCGTGTATTTGAGCACATTTTCGCCCACCACTCGGAGAATCACTTCACCTGACGAGTCGTTGAGCTGATCGACCACGGTTTGCCTCCATTTGGATTTCCAACGATACAGGGTGGCGCATGGCCGGACAAAACCTTCAATATATATGTAAACAGGCAAATTTGAGAGAGACATTTAACATACTGGTTACATTTCGCTTGAATGTCCTCAATGTGACTTTTGGAACTTAAATTTTATACAGCATGAGCCCTGAATACTTATCTTCATCAGACCCTCTTGAACCCCTCTCATCGTGATAACATGTCTACTTGACGGTTTCAAATATAGAGCTCTTGGTTCATGTAGGAATATCATAAATTGATTTTTTTTTTGACGTAGGACTACGTCTTTGTTTTCTATATTGGGGTGCACTTTAAAAGTACGGAAAATGAGACATGTAACGAAATTAGGGGAGATTTTGAACGTTAATAACTCAGTTGTTTATGAACCAATTATTACGATTTTAGTATCATTCGATCAGAAATGTATCTACGCATCGTTAGTAATATATCCGATAAGTGAATTTTGTTGTTAAACTATTGAAAATTTGATAAACGTTGACCCCTTTCTTATCCAACCAATCACGTTCGAGCACTTTCCGACGGTGTCGCTTCCCACCAGTGTTGCCACAAGTACAGATTTATCTGGAAAGGTACAGATTTTTTTATAGTTTTTGGTACAGATTCTGTACGGTACAGATTACAGATTTTCAAGAAAAAGTACAGATTGGTACAGATTTTTGAAATAGGTAATTTTGTGACACAAAATCCAAAAAAATCGTGAACTTTGGAGTTAATTTTCACAAAACTAAAATTGAACGATACAAATTCCATAGAATTTAATAATAGTTATTTTACAAGTGAAATTATTTCAATAAAAACTATGTTGAACTTCCAAGTTCATTAGGATTTTAAGAGTTTTTTCAACAGTTTTTATTGGATGTGGTACAGATTTTGGGTACAGATTTTTAGAATCTATGGTACAGATAAAAAAGATTTTTCGGCCTTCGGTACAGATAGGAATGTGGCAACACTGCTTCCCACTATAAAAGCAAACGGGTCCCTGCTTCTTCCCTCAGTCTTCTTTTTGCGGTCGGACTGTGAACACGGTCGGGCGAGTCATTCTCGCTTTGCTTTTGCACCCGCGTCACAGTCCAATTTGTGTCGTCGGAAGAGGAAGACGCAAGATTGATTTGCGGCGGCGATGACGATGGCTTGGGCGCTTCTCCGAGCGGCAAACTACTGCTGCTCGGAGAAGCGTCCAAGCCATCGTCGTCGCCGCCGCAAATTTATCCGCGCTCCCAGATTTCGACCCGTGATAAATTCAGCATCGGCGGTCAAGAAGCAAGCCCGTTAGGAGTTAATTACCAGAAGCCCCCAGAGTTGCTGATCCGAGGAGTTGCTGCTAATCGAGCGTCGGAATCGCTCGAGATTCCAAGAGTGAGCATCGTTTCCAGATTTCGACTTGTGCCCTGGGATCCACTACCCGTTGCTGTTGCTGTTTGCGTTGAGGATTTCCCGTTTGACCATGGCAATCAAGTGATAACTTCCCGCAGTGCTATATATCTACCATCGGACCTTGTCAGGACCATCAAATTTGTGGAAAAGAGTTGAAGGAATAATATTTCCGACCTTATTAGATCTTATATTTCTCAATCAATCTCGCAGCTTCATACAAAATTTAATTTGTTATGAATAATTGATGGCACGTCAATTTGAGACGCTGCTGAGTGCCGTCGGGGTGAGTGATCAACATTTCACAACGATTGTAAACTAGAGTGGCATTTCCAACAGTGTCTTTGATTTGCCATATTTTATGAGATCACTTCGATTACGAAAATGATCACATGTAACAAAATTGCGACATGTTTAGAATGCTTTTGAAAAGAAATTCTGATAGAACAATTTTCATAATTTTGGCACCATGGATCAGAAATTTACCTTCATATTAAAGAAAACTATTGATTATCAATAGCGAACTATTGAATATTTAGTAATTGTCAACCCTTTCATTCATGTTCGACCAATTTCTCACGCATTATCATTTTTCGCAATTATCAAGTAATTCTAAGTCCAACTCATTATTGGCACATATGCATTTCCCAGATTGGTCGATAAGAAAGAGAAGAGCACGAATGGGAGGAGCATAATCTGCTAATCTAAGGGTATATAGCATGCTTCCTTCGTTGGATACGGTTTCATTCCGTTTCGACTTCCGAGCTGGCAAGAGCTCCTCCGTTCCTGCGCAGCGACGTCCTTCAAGCTAGCGATCCAGCGTCTGGTGGTCGGTGGTCAAGAAGCAAGCCCGTTAGGAGTTAAATTCCAGAAGCTGATCCGAAGAGGAAAGAGCAGCGAATCAAGCGTCGGACTTATGAAATCGCTCAAGATTTCAAGAATGAGCATCGTTTCCAGATTTCGCCTTGTGCCCGGTGATCCACTACCCGTTGCTGTTGTGGCGATCCAAGGACCATGGCAATCAACTGATCAATCCCGGAGTGCTATTTATCTGTGACCGTATCGAGGCTAAGAAAGTCATCGGCCCTTGTCAGGGCCATTAAATTTGTGGAAAAGAGTTGAAAGAATAATATTCCCGACCTTATAACATCTTATATTCTTCAATCAATCTCACAGTTTCGTACAAAATTTAATTTGGCATTAAGAATTGATGGCACGACAATTTGAGACTATTCTTGGACGCCTTGCTGTGCCGTCGACGTGAGTGCTCAACATTTCACAACGAATGTAAACTAGAGTGGCATTTCCAACAGTGTCTTTGATTTGCCATATTTTATGGGAGCATTTCGATTATGAAAATTATCACATGTAACAAAATTGCGTCATATTTAGAATGGTTTTGAAGAGAAATTCTGATAGAACAATTTTCATCATTTTGGCACGCATTAATCAGAAATTCACCTTCATACTAAGGAAAACTATTGATTATCGATAGCTATCTATAGAATATTTAGTAAATGTCAAGCCTTCCAACTATGCATGTTTGATCAATTTCTCACGCATTATCATTTTTCGCAATTTTCAAGTAGTTCTAAGCCCAACACATTATTGGCACATACCCATTTTCCAGATTGGTCTACAAGAAGAGAAGAGCACGAATGGGAGGAGCATCATCTGCTAATCTAAGCGTTTAAAGCATGCTTCCTTCGCCGGATTCGGTTTCATTCCATATTCGCTTTCGAGCTGGTAAGAGCTCCTCAGCATCTAGTTTATGATATTTCGGCTCGTGATAAACTCATCTGTGGTGTAGTCAAGAATCAAGCCCCTTTAGCAAGTCGCTCAAGATTTCAAACTTAAGCTACGTTTTCAGATTTCGACTTCAGCCGTGTGATTTAATACCTGTTGCTGATGTGTGCCATCCACACCACGAAACATTCAACTGGTTCGTCTTATAAGCAGAGAACTTATACAAATTTCTACACTTGCGTTGGGGATTTTTCGTTTAACCATGGCAATCAACTGATAACATCCTGTAGTGCGATTCATCTATGACAGCATCCGAGCTAACAAAGCCTTTGGCTCTTTTCAGTGCCACCAAATGTGGGTAAGAGAGTTAACAGACTTCCGACTTAATTTATCACATTGCCAAGCAATGAATAATATTTCTCTCAAACCATAAGATCAACAAAGCGATGACTGAAGCTTTCATTATAATCCTCGAATAACTTCTTTCCAATGCTATCATATATTTCATAGGAGGTTACTAATATAATTTCAAAATGATCATACAACCTGAAGTGAAATTTCACATTTTCATAGATAAATATGACGAATTCATCGGATAAAGATAATGTATATTTGGGACATGATTAAACGTACACTTGGCTGCAAATCGTTATATGCATAAATATTCACGAAAGTTTCGACCACTGAAAACAATATGAAGTCAAAACGAGCAACAAGAACGACATCAAATTCAGTTAAATTAACCATCGTGGTCCTACGTCACCAGTTCGTACAACCCCATAGGGATGTACCCTTATAGTTTTTAGCATTAAGAAAAATCTTCCATTTTTGCAAGTATGGAGAAAAGATATCCAAACTTTTTTTCAATCTTCTACAGATGACGCGCAGGCTTCGTCCTTTGGTGGAGAGGCCTTTGTCATCCGCAAACAAAGATTTTTGACATCCCTGAGGTAACTCAGGTAAGTCAGATGGAAAAATATTGTATAATTTTGGTCCCAAAACGATGCCTTGAGGAACACCAGCTCTTACAGAAAGGCTTTCGGACTTGGAGTTCTGATAATTTACCAGAAGTGTACGATTTGATAGATGACTTTGCATTTTTTTAACATTGTATGTTGAAAAATTAAGGTTTTTTAATTTTACAATTAAGCCTTCATGCCAAACATTGTCGAATGCTTTTTCTATGTCAAGAAGAGCAATTTGGGCACCTTTGAAGTTTTGTCCGACCTTTCTAGGAAGGTGTGCCACTGTGCGACAAGTATTGGATGTGGATATGACGGCTGCGGCTGGGGTTCACAATTCATTTGAGGCGATGAATTTAAAATGCATCGCAATGGTCGTTATGCCGGATGTGTCGCACTCTGAGCATTGGTGCATCATAATGATGAGTGGAGGATTGCGGAGCCCAGTAACGAGTGCTAAGCTGAGGCCCATTTCATGCCCTCGCCGGGTGGCTGACCCAGTCGGTGGTTGCTGGATGAGGAAAAGGGAAAATTGACGGCTATTTATTATTAAAAGGCTGCATAAATTATTGCCCAGTTACAGCTGCTGCCAGTCGGGACCGATGATGGATTCAAGATGCGTGTCAGAGTGGGATTCATTAAATTGACCCATGGAAATACATAGAGGTTGATTAAATTAAAAAATGTGACAAAAATTGGTTCAACATTGAATAAAACATTAATTAACAAATTGGATAAATACTACTATTAATCCAATTTTGATATGTCAGGAATTAGAAAAGCGAATTAGCTATTTTTATAATAGTTTTCAAAGGATACGAAAATCTCTCGTTAGGCCCAGATAGCAGTAGCGGTCGTAGCAGTGAACGCGTAGCTATTCAGCAAGATCATATTGTGAGTGATGAGTTCGAATCCCTTCGATCGAGGAAACATTTCAGATTTCTGAGAGGAATCTCTGCAGATTCCTGAGGAGAATCTCTTCAGAATCAGGAGAGCAATCTCTTCAGATTATTGAGAGAAATCTCATCAGATTCCTAAGACAAATATATTCAGATTCTTTCTCACGGTAGTCTGAAGAGATTTCTCTCAGAAATCCGAAAAGATTGCTCTCCAGATTATGAAGAGATTCTCCTCAGGAATCTGAAATGATTCTTCTCAGCAATCGGTGGTGATTCCTTTCAGGAATCTGAAATGATTTCTCTCAGGAATTTGAAGAGATTACACTCAGGAATGTGAAAAGATTCCTCTCAGGTATCTGAAGAGCCTCCTCTCATGTAACTAAAGAGATTCCTCTCAGAAACCTGAAGAAATTTCTCTCTTACTTATAAATCTGATGAGATTTCTCCCAGGAATCTGAAGTGATTCCTCTCATGAATCCGAAGTGTTTCCTCTCAGGAATCTGAAGATTTTTTTTCTCAGGAATCTGGAGGGATTCCTCTCAGGAATCTGAAGAGATTCGGCTCATGAATCTGTGGAGATTTCTCTCAGGAATCAAAAGGTTTTCATCTCAGGAATCTAAAGAGGATTTTCTTCAGGTTTTTGAGCAGAATCTCTTCAAATTACTGAGAGGAAGCTCTCCAGATTCCTGAGAGGAATCTCTTCAGATTCATGATTGTAATCTCATCAGGTTCTGTTCTGTATTAGACAAATTAAATAACACGTCTTTCTTTTATGACGAGAAAATACAGAATAAAGTTTATTGCAAATCAACAGCTTGTGTTACTATGATGCTGCTACCCGAACGATACTTTGCTTGCCACGTTAACAAACTCTGTGGAACACGCGACAGCACATCTCCTGCGTAAGCTACACACTAAGAAAATCTGAATAATAAATGTGATGTAATTCAATAAATTGACTCAATTGACCAAGATTGAAATTGAAAACAGACATATTTTTCTGTCATTAAAAACGTAAGCACTGTCTTTTTATAGCTTGAAAAGTTTTTCTGTGATTTCAAGCGCAAACACGAAAAATTATAACTCATGACAGGTTTTTAGGTTTTAAGTGACATAAATTTACAAGCGTGATGACGTATTCACAGTCCACGCGCTAACGAAACGTCAAACATGTTCAAAGTAAGATGCGCACCGCATAATAAATCATGTAACTTAGTAAGTCACTCAAATAGTGAGAATGTTTTCTGTTTCTCAGTGGAAAATTGCATTGGCAATGTTTTCTTAACGCAACGGATTCGATCGAGTGAAGCATAAATCAGCCACCATCAGAAGAAATGGAAGGATGTGTGCTCTAGCGTTGAAAAACCTCGAAGGAAAGGAAATTTCTGCGTGTGATTATGAAGTTTGAATGGTGGATATTTATTGTGAGCTAACGTGAATAGATAAATAAATTAAACTTGAATCCAATTGTGTCTTCATTTCTACCGAGAAGTGTAATAAATTGTGGTGGGATCTGGATAATTGTGGGTAACGACTAGATTGAGGTTATGTTTTCCAAAATATTCTGTACAGTAAAATTACAAGCACGATCAGTACTGCTGTAAAATTACAAAAATATCGTTTTGTACCATCATGTAAATATAAGATAGAACCTAATTTTGTGTCATTATGCTCGCTTTAATATGTCGGGCATCAATGACACAAAATTACAAGAATTTTTCGAAGTGTGTATAGGCCTCTGCATTGTTTTGATTGTGTATGGGATTTTGACGTTTACTGGCCTTGTTGTTTACAAATTTCATGGTAGAGTGAAAGAGAGAGGTTGATTTTTGTGCAGAGCCCCATAACAACTCTGTAACACGTACCATTCGGTTACTTCTAGAAACATTTATTCCATCATCTCGATAGTATCTTCTCTGCTGTTGAACTGAAGTTGGATCCTCGATAGCCTCATCTTCTGCCGATAGATATTCGTCGTTTGGTAGAAGAACATTTGTAGTATAACTTCCAGTACCTAATCGTTTCTTGAATACCGTAATCCGGGGAAACATTGATCAGAGGGGTAACATTGATCGGTATGACCCTTCTCGTAATAAGTTCGAATCATTATTTATTGATGGAACATTTTCAAAGCATGAATGGTGACTCTTTTTCTTACATTCATGAGTTAATGAAAATTGAGGTTTTTGCGAAGATAGCTTTTAGTTCATGCGTAAATTTGTCAACTTTTTGAATCAATGATTTTAATCATTATGCATAACACTACCGAAAATTATTATCTCACATGAGTTCTGCTTATGGTATGAGAAAGTAAAATGCGGTTGTTACTAAAAATGGCATTGCTGAAAACGATTCAGTTGTCAAATCTGTTATAAGTGCACTCAATTAAGCAACATTAACGAAATACTATTAAGAATGCAGAATTTCCTTAGGAAATTGCCTACCTTTAGGCGTATTCCGCGATTCAAAGTGTTTTTATTTCTGAAATAATCCAAAAAGTAAATGACTTGTAAGAGTTTGGTCTTCATATTCGGCTTCAGAATCCATGATTTAAGTAAGTAACGACATTTTCAATATTAACGAATGTTGTTTACATGGGTGATCAATGTTAAATCAGAAATTTAAGATATTTCCCAAAAAATGATCAATGTTACCCCGGATTACGGTACTACTTCTATCGTCCTTGTTGTGCAATGCGGTGTAGCACGATACATTAGAAGATAACAATGCATCGTTGAAGCAAGTGACTTACCACGGCTAGAGCTATCCGCAAGCATTTTTTAGGTGCGTTCTTGAATGTCTTCACTGCATTTTTAGCTGCACCATTAGAACAGGGACTGTATGGTGCTGAAGTTGGATGACGTATTCCTTTTTCCTTGCAAAATTCTTGAAAGTCTGCCGCAGTAAACGATCTACCATTGTCGGACACCAAACCATCGCAATTCCCGAAACGTCCGAAACAATCTTCTAACTTCTTAATAGTTTCCTTTGTTGATAATGTACTCACCAAATAAGCTTCTACCCACTTTGTGTATCTATCGGTTATAATTAGAAAATTCTTATTTCTCAAAAACAGGTGGTCGATGTGTACTTGTTTGAATGGCCGAGAAGATAGCTTCCATGGAGATATTGGAACATTTTCCAATTCTAGTCTGCACTGTTCGCATCGCTTACCCATGTCCTCAATGTCCTTACCGATGTTTGGCCACCAGAAATAGTTTCTTGCTAACGATTATATTTTCACAATTCCCATGTGCATTGAGTGCAATTCTTGAAGTAAAAACGGCAGAAGTTTTGTAGGCGCTACGATTCGATAGCCCCACATGAGCACTTCTTCCTCCACAATCAGCTCTGTTCTACGAACGAAGAACTTCTTCTACTCAGAATCTTGCACATTGGTAGGCCATCTAGTCTTGACATAGTTCACAACACGACTTACGACAGGATCTCGTCTAGTTTCAACAATCAATTGCTTCCATTCTACTAATGATTTCGTTTCAGCTTCTATAAACTGTAGGAACATGACTTCTCCATTGTTGATATCATCGTCTTCATGGTATTGCTGTTTGCGTTTGACGTGCGAACCTTGGCTAACTGAGCTTCAAATACGGCAATACAAAGTAATCATAGGATACTTAGCAACCATGATCCATAACATCGCCAACCTAGCAAAAAAAATCAAACTCTGACATCGCCTTCCTTGTTAAAAATCTTACCGAGTTTGGTGTTTCCGCATTTGATATTTGCGTTGCAAACGCACACAGCAATATAAAACTGATGATTGTGACAGGAAATTGGCTACTTTATTGCTAACTCTTTTGATGTATTTTATCACGTAATTATAGTTGGCCAAGAAAACGGCCCATCACTGTAGCTTACCGAAAACCATGTCAGGGATGCCTTTATGTCAAAAAATTGTAACAAGGGATAGGTGATCTGTCCAGATGGTAAAATTTCTTCCTTATAAATAACTGCTTAATCTTCGGACTGCATAATATGCTGCCAATTAGCGTTGAGCAAATTTGACCAGAACATCGATGTTACTGAATCGATTCAAATTCAATATGTCGAATCGATTCACCGATTAAATCGAATCATTTGAATCGATGTATTTGAATCGATTCGAATGTCATGCTCATAGGAAAATTTACAAAAACAAGCTTTCAAAATAAAACCAAAAGAAATTGCATATTATTGTCAATTTCCTCTGATTAAAAAACGTTTGAAATTCAAAATTACATATTAAACACTTCAAGGCAGATTCAAAACTATGTCCACTCATCAAAAAATTCTGATCAATTATATCATTTAGAATCGAAATAGAAAATCGAATGAAAAAAATCGATTCACTCGATTTTGAGTGCTCCTAACATCGATTCAAAAAATCGTTTAGGGTCGATGTACCAATAGCCGCATAGCTAAGAACAAATATTCGTATAAAATCGAAAAATAACACTAGCGTCATTATTTTTACATCATCTGAAAGCTTTTTATCTTGGTTTTGTGGGAAAAATATGAAAACTACGAGAACTCATATGTTTGTATTTATAATCGCTTGTGCCACTATAGGAATACATGTGCCTATAGTAGCACTATTTCTAATTTCTGTTCCTATAGTAGCACTAGCATCACGGCATTGGCAAAATACAAATTAAAACCATATTTTTACAAAGCTTTCATACTTTTCCATCAAAGTGTGGATCAAAAGCTTTCGTTTGATGCAAAAAAAGTTCTTAATTCATTAATTATTTCGTATAATAAAAAATAGTTTTTCTCAGTAGTGCTACTATAGGAACAATAAGTTTACTATAGGCGCAAGGGAGCTCAAATTTTAAGCAAAATTAATTATTTCGATCATTTTTCTAACAAAATCAAGCTGTGTATCAATGGTACTTAGATGAATAGCTCCTGAACTTCATGTCAAAAAATATTTTGAAAAGATTTATAGAAAAACGGCCGTAAAAAGCCACTAGTGCGACTATAGGGGACTGTCCACTAAGGGAACACTGACCCTAATCTAAACAAAAAATCGATTTTCAAAATATCGATTCAAAATCGCCCATCGCTACTGCCAATGCTTCGATGTCTAATGGAGAGTATTCTTTTTCGTGGCTTTTGAGAACTCTTGAAATAAAAGTCACCGGTCTATGGTTTCCATCGGAACAAACTGCTTGCTTCTCAGATTAGTGTTCTTATGAGCACTTCCACAATTATTAACTGAGAGCTTTCTTTGCCGATTGACCATTTTTGCATGTGTATATCGTGTGGCAGGTACGATGATACTCTATGCCCTGGGAATCGAGAAAATTTCCTTTACGAAAAGATCCTCGACCAGTGGGATGCGAACCCACGACCCTCAGCATGGTCATGCTGAATAGCTGCGAGTTTACCGCTACGGCTATCTGGGCCCCCCACCAATACCTTTACCAGAAGCATAATATTGCTGTTTGCGTTTGACGTACAAATCTTGTTCAAATGCGTTCCAAATGCGGTAACACAAACTAATCAAAGGACACCTAGCAACCGTGATCCATATCACCGCCAACCTAGCAAAGAAAGGGTATCTTTGACTTCGCCTTGTGAAAAATCTTACCTCGTTTGGTGTTCCCGCATTTGATATTTGCATTTCAAATGCACACAGCAATACTATCGATAAAGCAGGATCATATGGAAATACAGTCATCTCCCCCTTACTCGATATTGAAGGGACCATCGAGTTAGGGAGGTATCGAGTTACAGAACACAAAACCAGTGTAACTGCGATCCAAGAGACCATCGAGTTAGCCATGAAAACCAACTTTTACTATGGTTCTCTAACTCGATATCGAGATACGGAATATCGAGTAAGGGAAAGTTAACTGTAATACATTATCTGAACAAATTTTAAGCTTGATATCCTAGAAAGCAGTTTCGCATTCTGGGGACCATTCATATTTTTATTCTTTCTTCAACAGCCGTTTCAGTGGACTTGATATGGCTGAGACATTCGGAATAAACTTTGAGTAGTACGTAACTATTCCCAAAAATTCTCGTAACAGTTTTACGTTTTCTGGCCTCGGAACATCCATTTTCGCTCGTAACTTTTCCGGATCCTTATGGAGACCGTCGCCGTCCACAATGTGTCCAATAAATTGTAATCGTTCTTTAAAAAACTCACATTTATCTCGGTTGAGCCGAAAACCAGTGTCCAAAAGATTCTTCAATACTTTCGACAAATTGTTGAGGTGTTCACTGATTGTTGCTCCAGTAATTAGAACATTGTCCAAAAAGTTGACAGATCCAGATGATCAGATTGATGATTTTGCACGCTATAAAATACCGTCAAACGGGGCTTCTTTTGACATTATTTCCACATTCTTTAACTTTGAGGATTTGTAACTCTTAGAATTATGGAAAGATATTGATAATTTTTGCCTATATTTAAGTTGTACATGTACGTATCAAATGTGCAAAATATGAGGCAAATCCATCAAGAAATAACAAAAATACTTGAATAGCGAAAAAAGTGTGTCCTTCAAGACAAAAAAAATTGGGGTGGGTAATGTCTATTACATTACCGCGGGGTTGACGTAGAACTACGATGATTAATAATTTGATTTGTCATGTGTATGAATTTGTAAGTGTACTAGTTTTTGTTGTTATTGATCGGATGAAGTTTTCAGAAGTTAACTCTTTTTGGACTCATTTTGGTAGTCTTGAAAAGAACTATTTGTCGTTCTGTGGTTCCGAGAACCAGTGTTTGGTGTTCCAGGAATAATGCCAGATGATTGAATTTGTTTGTTTGGTCGTTGCTTCCTTGTGTTGCTTGGTTGGGTGATCGGTTTCTGGCTCCAGCTGTAGTTCGCCAAACTCCTCCAGTAGATTAGATGTTTGATAGCTCGGGTGCTTCGATCGTGATAATCGATTGAATCGGTCCAGTGCTTTGGTCTATAGCAATATCCATTGCATGAGCATTTAGGCTCTGTACATTGATACTCATCAATATGCAGGCTGGGCCACTATGATCCAGTATTTCACGTCTCAAAGCGTCACTAATCGATGATTGCCTAAGCGCTGCAGCTCATTCCTCAAGTCAACCCTTGGAATTGCTGCCTTTGGCGTGATGGAACTGGGAAGAATTGGTAGAGTTTGTCAAAAATAGTCCTTGCAGTGAAGTAACCCGCGACAAACCAACATATACCAATTGCTGATCCTGGCTTTTGTCATAGTCGTATACGACCTCGGGGAAAGTTCCACCTTGCGACTTATGAACAGTTAAAGCACAGGCACTAACCATCGGGAACTGAATGCGTTTGCATTTGATTATGCCGCACAGTTTGAAAGTAAAATAAAAATTCTTTATACAGGAGTGAAATTGGAATTTCAAAACCAAGAGCCTTACGTTGGCATGAAATATTTTGAACTCTTATAACTGTTTGCTGGTTTGACGAAATTCCTTGAATGGCACATCACAGACAATACATCAATGGGTCATGTCGTTTACTTACTGAATCCCACATAACTGTTCAAATAGTTTAATAACTGTTTTAAAAGAGAACGTTGATTTCAAGCAAATTTATAAATAGGGGTGCTAGAGAAAATGTGACGTCATTTGCTTTCAATTCTCCGCTTCGATCGCATCTCAGCAGGCAACAGATCGTCTTGCTCTGACCGGGCGTGCTTCTCAGGCACAGACATCGATAGCGAAGGACGCCCCCGTTTGTCTTGCTTCGCTCAAATCAAACTGTCTAGCGAGCGAGAGAAGATGCCGTCCGATGATAAAGCCATCACCGCTGCCGCCGCCTAGAAGAAGAAGAGGAAGCAGTCCACAGGAGAAATTGCGGTCGAACTGTGATCACGGTCGGGCGAGTCATTCTCGCTTTGTGGTTCACCGCTTGTTTGCGTTCACCCAGCCATCGTCATCGCCGCCATCATCAGATTTTGACTTAAGCCCGGTGATCCACTACCTGTTAATGTTGTGCGCCATCCACGTCACGAAACTTTCGGTTCGTCGTATAAGCAAATAACTTGCTCAAATTTATACATTTGAGTTGAGGATTCCCCGTTTGACCATGGCAATCAACTGATAACATCCCGCAGTGTTATTTATCTGTAAGAGCATCAAAGCTAACAAAGCCATCGGCCCTTTTCAGGGTCATCAAATTAGTAGAAAAGAGTTAAAAGAGAAATATTTCCGACTTTATATATGACTTCTTATATTCCTAAATCAATTTCACAGCTTCATACAAAATTTCATTTGTCATGAATAATTTATGACTCAACATTTTGAGACTGTAATCGCGGATGCTGCTGCAGTGCCATCGGGGTGAGTGCTCAACATTCCACAACAATTGTAAAATAGAGTGGCATTTCCAACAGCGTCTTTGATGTTCCATATTTTGTGGGAACACTTTGATTAGCAAAATTATCACATGTAACAAAATTGCGACATATTAAGAATGCTTTTGAAAAGACATTCTCATTGAACAATTGTAATAATTTTGGCACCCATGGATCAGAAATTTACCGTCATAATAAAGAAAACTATTGATTATCAATATCTCGTATTGAATATTTAGTTAATGTCAACCCTTCCAGCAATTCATGTTCGACCAATTTCTCACGCATTAGCATTCTCCGCAATTTTCAAGTAATTCTAAGCCCAACACATTATTGGCCCATACCCAGTTCCCAGATTGGTCGATCAGAAAGCGAAGAGCACAAAAGGGAGGAGCATCGTCTGCTATTCTGAGGTTATAAAACATGCTTCCTTCGTCAGATTCAGTTTCATTCTAATTCCGCTTTCGAGCTGGTAAGAGCTCTTCCGAATTTGCTCAGCGAGAAGAACCTCGCTGCTAGAAATCTGCTGAGCTGTCATTCTTCAAGCTGCCAATCCAGCATCTGGTCTGTGAAATCGCTCAAGATTTCTAGGTTCTAGGGATCGGTCAGATCCGCGCTTCTAGATTTCGCCTCGTGGTAAACTCGTGGTCACAGCATCCAAGCTCAATCGGCACTTTTCAGGGCCAACATACGTTCATAAAAGGGTTTATTGGATGATATTTACTGATTTACCTAAAATGATCTAAATATCGCGGTATACTACAATTTGGTTCACATAATTTACCCCACATAATTACATGAATTTGAGAATTTACCACTGCAGCGCCGTCGGACCGTAATAACATCATGTTACTCAGAATTGTATGGTATTGCTGTGTGCATTTGAAATGCAAATACCAAATGCGGGAACACCAAATGCGGTAAAATTTTCAACAAGGAAGGCGAAGTCAAAATTTGATTTTCTTTGCTAGGTTGGCGGTGATATGCATCATGATTGCTAAGTATCCTTTGGTTACTTGGTGTTACCGCATTTGAAGTTCAGTTAGACTGGATTTGCACGTCAAACGCAAACAGCAATATTTCAAACAGCATCGTTGATTTATCATATAATGGGGGAACACTTCCTAAATTCTCGAGTATTAAATTGGAAAATGTATTAAAATTGCGACAGATTTTAAATACTGTTCAATATACTGTTTCCTGACCAATTGTAATAAGTAACTATTGATCTGAAATTTTTCTACATGTTAGTCTATTGCGTTAATCTGAGAAATAGGCTATATGAAATTGTTGTCTTGGCAAGGGATGTACAAGATGAGCATTATGTATTAATTTTCCAATTTCCGTACTCGAGAATTTTAGAAGCGGGGGCCGTGATGCTCGGGATGGATTGTCTTCCATGACTGGTCCTGGCTGGAAATGTTCGTGGGGAGAAACTCGACCCTTTGCTGCAGTAATTTCATTAACAACTCTTTGGTAAAGCAGAAATTTATGATAAAAGTGAACTTTTTCAAAACAACTCTTATTGATTGGAATATTTATCAACAATTCTTTGTTAAGTAAAATCATCCTTAATAACTCTTTGCTCCATCGCCAAACCAAACCATTTCATTGAATTCATCAAGTACAAGAATATGAATGGTAAGGAGAGGCAGATGGTGTATATTTTGCTAACGTTACTTTCCAACAGGTCGCCGGTTGGCGCTGACTACTAATCCGTCCACTGAATGATTTTCAGTTGTTGCTTTCGCTTCGTTGATCTCTGGTTCCGTTCGCTACTCGCACACTGCTGTGGCTTTCACGCGCTCTTCTTTGCTGCTCCGCTGCTTGATCCGTTCGTTATGCCGTTCGATTTGTGAATGAGCTGGGAACAGAACAACCAGTGGTTTTATTTGCTCGAGCTCCGTTCACCGATGGCGAGTGGTGGGGTTCTCGCTTGGTTGTTTCGTCACTTCGTTCGCTACTCGCACGCGATTGGTTATTGCTTTCGCGCTATTTTCGTTGATGGTGTGATTCTTCGCTGAGAAATAAAAACTGCAACTCTTTTGATTTTTCATGCAAAATGACCAACTTTGATAAACTATATCTCAGTTATTTATGGACTGATTTGAATGAAATTTTAACAGAATATCAGACATAACTTAAATTTTAACATATGTTTTTGAGTGATTTTTCCAATCACACGTTGAAAAGCATTAACGGTTTGACTAAAGAGAATTTTTTGACGATTTTTTATGAATGACATAACTAAACATATTGAAGGAATAGCTTCATGGAATCTTCAGAAAAGTTGTAGATTTTGACGAGATGAATAAGTTTGTTGAAGACAGTTTTTGTGTAAGGCTATCAGATTTTAAGATGAAAAGTTTTGAATTTTTCGTCGAAAATTACAGTTTAGTCAAACCGTTATTACTTATAAACTTGTGATTGGAAAAATTTTCAAAAATATATGTTAAAATTCAAGTTACATCTGATGTTCTGTGAATGTTTCATTCGAAAATATTTCCATAAATAACTGAGATCTAACTTACCAAAGTTGGTCATTTTGTATGGAAAATCGAAAAAGTTGCAAATGCATGCGAATAAGTTGGGGCCTTCCTTAGCCGAGTGGTTAGAGTCCACGGCTACAAAGCAAAGCAATGCTGATGGTGTCTGGGTTCAATTCCGGGTCGGTCCAGGATCTTTTCGTAATGGAAATTTTCTTGACTTCCCTGGGCATAGAGTATAATCGTACCTGCCACACGATATACGAATGCAAAAATGGAAACTTTGGCAAAGAAAGCTCTCAGTTAATAACTGTGGAAGTGTCATAAGAACACTAAGCTGAGAAGCAGGCTCTGTCCCAGTGAGGACGTTAATGCCAAGAAGAAGAAAAAGAAGAAGATGTGAATAAGTTCTCTGTTTATTCGACAAACAAGCTTAATATTTCATGGGTACTCAACAGCAACAGAGTAGCGTACAAAGGGATTTAGTTGAAATCTGGAAACGTAGCTCAATCTTGAAATCTTGAGCGATTTCACAAACCAGATTCTGGATTAACAGCTCAGCAGGCTTCTAGCAGCGAGGTACTTCTCGCTAAGCAAGTTCGGAGGAGCTCTTACCAGCTCGAAAGCGGAAATGGAATGAAACTGAATCCAACGAAGGCAGCATGTTTTATAACCTTGGAATAGCAGATGATGCTCCTCCCTTTTGTGCTCTTCGCTTTCTGATCGACCAATCTGGGAAATGGGTATGTGCCAATAATGTGTTTTGCTTGGAATTATTTGAAAATTGTGGAGAATACTAATACGTGAGAAATTGGTCGAACATGAATTGTTGGAATGATTGGCATTCCCTAAATATTCAATACGAGCTATTGATAATTAATAGTTTTCTTAATTATGACGGTAAATTTCTGATCCATGGGTGCCAAAATTATTACAATTGTTCAATGAGAATGTCTTTTCAAAAGCATTCTTAATATGTCACATGGGATAATTTTCCTAATCAAAGTGTTCCCATAAAATATGGAACATAAAAGGCGCTGTTGGAAAAGCCACTCTATTTTGCAATCGTTGTGAAATGTTGAGCACTCATCCCGACGGCACTGCAGCAGCGTCCGCGAATACAATCTCAAAATGTTGAGTCATAAATTATTCACGACAAATGAAATTTTGTATGAGGCCGTGAAATTGATTTAGGAATACTAGAAGTTATAAATAAAGTCGGAAATATTTCTCTTTTAACTCTTTTCCACAAATTTGATGGCTCTGAAAAGAACCGATGGCTTTGTTAGCTTCGATGTTGTTACGGATAAATAACACTGCTCGGACCAGCAAACCTCAGGGGGCTTCTGGTATTTGCTCCTAACGGGATTGCTTCTTGACCACCAAAGATGATTTCATCACGAGTCGAAATTTTGAAGCGCGGGTCAACAGCTCCTCGGCCGATGAAATTTGCGGCGGCGATGACGATGGCTGGGTGAACGCAAACAGCGGTGAACCACAAAGCGAGAATGACTCGCGCGACCGTGTTCACAGTTCGACCGCAATTTCTCCTGTGGACTGCTTCCTCTTCTTCTTCTAGGCGGCGGCAGCGGTGATGGCTTTTTCTTCGGACGCCATCTTCTCTCGCTCGCTCGACAGTTTGATTTGAGCGAAGCAAGACAAACGGGGGCGTCCTTCGCTATCGATGTCTGTGCCTGAGAAGCACGCCCGGTCAGAACAAGCCGATCTGTCGCCTGCTGAGATGCGAGCCAATCGGAGAGTGAAAAGCAAATGACGTCAAATTTTCTCTAGCCACCCCTATTTATAGATTTGCTTGAAATCAACGTTCTCTTTTAAAACAGTTATTAAACTATTTGGACAGGTATGTGGGATTCAGTAAGTAAACGACATGAAGCTTTGATGTTTTGGCTTTCGATTGAGATGCTAATCAAGAAATTTCGTTAAGCCAGCGAAAAGTTATAAACGTTTAAAATATTTCATGCCAACGTAACGCTCTTGGTTTTGAAATTCCAATTTCACTCCTGTATAGAGAAGAGAGACGTACTTCTACGTCAAAAAGGGGCTACTTTGGACATTTTCACAATTTGCTAATGAAATGATTTTTCCTTATAACTTTCAAACTGATTCAATAGATTGTCGTCCGCTGTGATGTTATTGAACGTTTTTCATTGATAAACTTAATGTAGAAAATCGCAAAGCTAGAATCAATTACACATATATAACAAATTTCAACGAAGCATGCTATTCACTATTCTCAGTTTGAAGTATGAAACTTAAATTTTCAACTTCCTCTTAAATGGAACTATCAGTTACGAATGCTCCATTTTCAAGTTGACATAAACGAACGACGTAACTACTAGGTATTGCGATGATAAATGAGTTATGTACAAAAACTCTTTTTTTTTATATTCTTACTGTTATATGAACGATATGTAGAAGGATCACATTAATACCGATAACTCATTTACTACTAGTATGTAATTTTCATTAAAAACGCAATCTATGAAGTAAAGTTTTGCAAGATCGTAAAGGAGTAAGTTTGCTTTTGTAATTGAGCAATTCTCGCTGAGACCAGGCCGCCATCGGCACCCATTGTTAGAATTCCAATTTTATGTCACTGATCGCTAGTTTTTGATAAAACTTAAGGGTGGTCCTTTCTGTTTTCTCAAATTGGTGGACCCCTCGTACGCCAGCTAGCTGAACAGTTTGTGAAAAAGCCCATTTTTTTATATATCTTGGGTATTTCTTCACGGGATATGTCTCATATTTCGCTTGGAACACATAGCAAACTTAGTGGCATCGTATAGAGAAAAGATATAGCTTTCATTTAAACTTGAAAAAATTTTGGCGGCCATTTTGAATTTGGCCGCCATCTTGAATTTTGTTAGAAAAATCGATTTTTCACCATTAGCGCACCGCTAGTTTTGAATTCTGAGCCCACCATCAGAAAGCTGAGGAAAAATTGCGTAAGATAGGCTACAGAAACTAGGTGAGCAATGGTACTTACCCTATCAAATAAACGATTTTCTAAATAATGATATACGATTTTGACGTATATGGTGAGTGCAATCAATACAAACATCATTTTTTGTACAACAAAGAAACAAGTTTTCAACCTTTGGTGTTTTATTCGAGTCGAGTAAAGAATAAGAATATTATTTTTAGTGAAAAAATCTGGCGGCCATCTTGTATTTTGACGCCATCTTGATTTTAGGTAGTAGAATTGATTTTTCACCTTGATAGCACTCAGCATGTCGAATTTAGAGGCTACCAATAAAAAAAGTTTACGTATACTCTTCTTCTTGTTATTCTTCATTTTACTGACGTTACGTCCCTACTGGAACCGAGCCTGATACTCAGCTTTATTAGTTATCAATCCAGGTTATTAAACAGAAATTTTCTTTTTTAATGCGATTTCTGACAACAGTATAATTCTTCGACATATCTTTGAATTCAGTAGTAATGAATAAATAAATTCAATAAATGAAAACCGTCAAAAAATATTGATTGTATTAAACAAACATTTTTTTACCCTATGCATTGTTATTCATTATATGAAGTTTATAGATTGCGTGTCGGGACATTAGTAAGCCGTAAAACATTGACAAAAGTGCATTTATTTATAATAAAAGTCTTAAATTTTGAAGCAAAAACATCCTTGATTTTCTAAGCCATAAAGTATCGTTTTTAGTACCGCCCAACATGCATGTGAAAAATAGCGAAATTGAATTATGAGAAGCAGGTTTTGTTCTAATGTGAAAGTAATGCCGAAACGCAGGTGTATAATTTCGAGGTTAGAAAAACTGGCGGCCATCTTGGCTTTCGACGCCATCTTGGTTTTCAGCAGTTGCATGATTTTTTACCATCTCAGTGCTCATCATGTTGTATTATAAGGCCTCCGTTAAAGAAAAAAAAAATCAGATTCTATCTTTCTTATCTTATCTCAGCTGTTAAACTGATTGTTCATTTGTATCAATGGTTTTAGACCAACTAAATGAAAGAAATAATGCTATTTCACAACTCGAAGATATGCAGAAGAATTATTTAGGTAGCAAATAAGCGTTAAAAAATCCTTTTTCATAATTTGTTTTTAAAACTAGTTAAGCTGAAGGGCTGGCTCTATTCCAGTAGGGACGTAACGTGAGGAAAAAGAAGAACAAGAAGAAGAATAAGTGTAACGGTAGCATTGAAATTCAACATGTTGAGTGCTAACAAGGTGAAAACTCATTCTACTACTTAAAACCAAGATGGCGTCGAAATACAAGATGGCCGCCAGATTTTTTCACTCAAATTAATACTCCTATTCTTCATCTGTCTCAAATAATACACCAACGATTGAAAACTTGTTTCTTTGTTGTACAAAACATATGTTTGTATTGATTGCATTCACCATATACGTCAAAATAGTAGAACATGATTTAGAAAATCGATCATATCATAGGGTAAAAACCTTTGCTCACCTAGTTTTTGTAGCCTATCTTACGCAAATTTTCCTCAGCTTTCTGATGGTGATCTCAGAATTCAAAACTAGCGGTGCGCTAATGGTGAAAAATTGATTTTTCCAACAAAATTCAAGATGGCGGCCAAATTCAAAATGGCCGCCAAAATTTTTTCAAGTTTAAATGAAAGCTATATCTTTTCTCTATACGATGCCATTAAGTTTGCTATGTGTTTCAAGCGAAATATGAGACATATCCCGTGAAGAAATACCCAAGATTTATCAAAAAATGGGCTTTTTCGCAAACTGTTCAGCTAGCTGGCGTACGAGGGGTCCACCAATTTGAAAAAAACAGAAAGGACCACCCTTAAGTTTTATCGAAAACTAGCGATCAGTTACATAAAATTGGAATTCTAACGATGGGTGCCGATGGCGGCCTGGTTTCAGCGAGAATTGCTCAATATGCTTTTAGCTTATTAGCAGTTTAGAGCTGGCTTAAGAATAGTTTAATTTAAGCATTTGAAAGAGGCAACTGTTCTGTACTACAAATATGACGAAAAATAGTTTTTTAGAGATTTTGTTGTGAATTTGGCATTGGAACGTATTGAAATATGTGTGTTTTATGCTTATTTTAACAAACATTTATTTTATTTTTTTCTTGTTGTAAAATACACAAACCAAAACATTATAATAAAATAAAAGTCGCAAAAATAAGACCTTTGATCAATTATTTTGATAAAACAACAATTTTAAGCAAAACAAATCACAAGATTTTCATGAAACATGATGATTCGATAGATTTGTGATGCTCCCAATAAGTTTCCACGACATGGGTAAAATTCAAACAATGTTTGTATAGCCAATGTTTTATACCTTGTGAATATTTATTCGAGCTTTTTTGAAATGTTTTCTTGTTTATCCTGTTATTGTTGATGTTGTTCGAAGAAAAAATCATGCCTAGTGGTAGAGCATATATTGGTTAATAAAAGTGCTGAAGACACAAAATTGCTCAGATTAATATTTACGCTGCAAATAAATACAAAAGGTGAGTGTCCAAAGTAGCCCCTGGAATCAAAAGTAGCCCCGTCCGACGGTACTTAGAAATTTATCAAATCGACTAGTGACTCAAGCAAAGCGAAGTTATTATAATGCGCAATTTAGTGGAGAGATGACAACAAAAGACTTCTGGCTCAGAATTCGTCATACAGGATTAGGTAAGCCAAATTCCAACATAGAAAGCGATTTTAATGCAGATGAAATTTATGCTTCCTTTCAAAGGCATTTTACATCGCAGATACGCACTATTACGCATGATCCCAGAAATAACAATGACAGACGTTTTGCCTTCCAGCCGGTGCGAATTTTTGAGATTATTAATGCAGTACATGAAGTAAAATCAAATGCGATTGGGCTTGATAATGTTCCAATAAAACTGATAAAGAGTCTACTACCATTGTTGTTGGCACCCCTTTCACATATTTTCAATAACATCATTGAATCCTGTGTTTACCCTCAAGTGTGGAAACTAACAAAAATAATCCCATTCAGGAAAAAATCTAATGTTTGTTCATTGAACAACTTACGACCCATAAGTATAATAAGTGCGATATCAAAAGCATTTGAACGAATTCTGAAAAACCAGATATGCTGCTTTATTCACGAAAATAACATGCTTTCATCTTTGCAATCTGGTTACCGTAGTGGTCATAGTACCAAAACTGCGATGTTGAAAGTTTGTGACGATATAGGCGTCGTATTAGATAGAAATAGTAAAGTTGTTATTGTACTTTTAGACTTTTCGAAAGCATTTGATACGATCTCGTTCTCTATTATGTGTCACATATTAGAAAATCTTTTCAACTTTAGCAGAAATGCAGTAATTTTAATACATTCTTATCTCAATAATCGCCAACAAGCTGTTTTTTGTAACAATACTCTTTCCAGTTTCCTTCCCGTTTCCTCTGGTGTTCCCCAAGGGTCTGTTCTTGGCCCTATTCTTTTTAGTCTTTATATTAATGATTTGCCAAACGTTGTAAAATATTGTTCTCTTCACCTTTTTGCAGATGACGTTCAATTATATTTAGACTGCACCAAGAAAAGTATTGAAGAAATCACAAGACTGGTAAATTTTGACCACGAAGCAATTCGATTTTGGTCACTAGAAAATACCCTCAAACTAAACGCGACAAAAACTTATGGTATAATGATCAGTCAAGAAACCAATGTAGAAAAACCTTTACTGAGAATCGACAATGAAAGCATCGAATTCGTAGATTCGGCAAACGTTCTAGGGTTCACGATACAGAATAATCTCAAGTGGGATAAATATGTTTTGAAGCAATGTGGTACAATTTATGCTTACCTTCGAGTATTGTATGCAAACGGAAATTTGTTAAATCGCTCTACCTAAATAAAACTATTCAAAAGCTTTATCTTGCCTCATTTCATATCGAGCGATTTCTTAATCGGCTCTACCTCTGTTCATGTTCAGAGTAGAATGAGAATAGCTTTGAATTCTTGTATTCGCTTTGTTTTTAATCTCCGTAGATTAGATCCTGTTTCGCACCTGCAACCTATGCTTCTGGGATACTCGTTTCAAAATTTTATAAAAGCTCGCTGCTGCATATTATTGCATAAAATAAGCACAACCAAAATGCCTGGCTATCTCTATGATAAACTCCGACCATTTCATAGTCCAAGAGCAAAACAATTTATCATTCCTACGCACTTTTCCTCCGCTTATGGCAAAACATTTTTTGTAAGAGGTGTTGTTCTGTGGAATTCATTACCGAACTACATGAAAAAACAGCAATCTGTGTCTGTGTTCAAAAAGCAATGTCAGGAGTATTTTAATTAGTCAAGAATCAAAATTGTGTATTTTATTGTATTTTTGTTTATGTTCTTTGATGAGATGTTTAAAAATCCATGCCAGTATGCTGTGTAGCATTTAAAAAGACATTAGTCTTAAGCTATCGGAGAAATAAAAATCAAATCAAATCAAATCCAGGGAAATCTTGTAAGGGGTCGTTCAAATATTACGTAACGCAATATGGGCAGGTACAATTGCGTAGCGATACGGTTCATACAAAATATTTAAATTTTCCATACAAAAGCTGTTATGTGGGGGGGGGGGTTTAAAATTGACAAATTTTGCGTTACGTAATATTTGAATTATCCCTAAAAGTTTTTCCAAAATCTCTTGAAAAATAGCGCATGCCGGTTCCAAAGGGCAATCTGTTCACATAGTAGATTTCTTTATGAGTACTCCACGTCAACATCTTCTTCGATTCTTCATCAAATACTAGTTGGTTGTATGCTGATTCCAAATCCAGTCTCAAAAAAAAAAAAAATGTCGCCATTGAGTTTGGCAAACACATCTTCCACTACAGGCATCGGATACCATTTATCTTCCAGAAAAGGATTCACTGCAACGCGATAATCAGCACACAAACGGATTGAATTGTCCTTCTTCAATGCAGGAACCAAAGGGGTTCCCCAATCAGCATTTTCAGCTTTTGAAATTATTCCAGTGTTCTCCAACCTCTCTAATTCTTCTTTGATTTTGGTTTGAAAATAAATCGGAATTTTCCTCGGTTTCACAAACTTTGGAACAGCACCGGGCTTTAGTTGCAGATTCACTTTTGAATGCTTATAGCACCCTAATGAATCGTCGAACAACTCTTCATAATTGTCCAAAACGCTTTTCAGTTGTCCATCAATTTTTTCTGACTTCTCAGTATCGATCTTGTTGAATTGAATGTTCAGTAACTCACCGATGAAATCTCTTCCAATCAACGGATTCCTTCCGCCTTCAGCAACGACCAATTCGCCAATCGCTTGTCGACCTTGATATTTCAATACCGCATCGAATGCACCTTTAGGCGTGGCGTCACCTCCAGTGTAGAATACTAATTTTCCTCTAAATTGATGCAGGGCAAATTCGTTAAATTGTGACTGATAAAATTCTTCTGAAATAACAGTAATCGGCGATTCATTGTCTATCGCGAACTTCGTACATCGTTCATTCATAGAAACTTCCACAAAGCAAGGATCGCTATAGGCCACGTTGTTGATCTCCAAATGATTAACGTTTTTCTCCTTCCATCCAAAATTCTCTTCAGTTTTCTTCTGGCAAACAACATCAATATGTCCTTTTTCTTTATAAAGCTTGCAATCGTAACTTCGATATTGGCAGTTGCGAAAATTATGATTTCCTTTACCACAAGCATAGCATTTTTTCAGATTCCTGGGAGGAATCTCTTCAGATCCTTGAGAAAAATCTCTTTAGGTTCCTGCAAGGAATTTCTTCAGATTCCTGAAAAGAATCTCTTCAAATTCCTGAGAGGATTTTTCAGAATCCTGCGTGACATCTGTTCAGATTCCTGAGAGGAATCCTTTCAGATTCTTGAGAGAAATCCCTGCAGATTTCCGAGATGAATCCTTCAGATATCTGAGATGAATTTCCTAAGATTCCTGAGAAGATTTTTTTCAGATTCCTGAGAGGAATGTCCTCACATTCTTGAAATGAATCTCCTCAGATTCCTGAAAGGATTTTTTTCAGATTCCTGAGAGGAATATCTTCAGATTGCTGAGAGAAATTCATTCAGATCCCTGAGCGGAATCTCTTCATATTCCATAGAAAAGTCTTTTCAGATTCCTGGAAGGAATCTCTTCAGATTCTTGATTTCTTTGAGGAACCTCTACAGATTCTTGTGTGGAATCTATTCAAATTCCTGAGAGGAATCTCTATAGATTCTTGTGAGAAATGTAAAAACATTTAGATTTCTCATTTCAAACTGATGTTAAAAAGATAGAATGAGATAGATTTTTTTTCTCAGGCCCTTGAAATATCAAACTATTAACATTGCGACGGGGTTGGTGGTCTGATGGCTACCGCTTCTGCTTCATAAGCAGAAGGTCATGGGTTCAATCCCAGGCCCGCCCCCCCCTTCATCGTACTTTGTAGTTGTATATCTCTCACTTGCTGCTATCTTCCATTCTAAATCTATCACACTCAAACTATTCGTTCATAGCAAACGCTAGAACCAGAGACGGACAAGAAACCGTTTCCCTAACGCTTCCATTCTTCCACGCCTTTCCTTCCATGCCTTTCCTTACGCGGATACATAGGCAGTCTGCAAACCTCTCTGCCATACCTTTCCCCCAATCCATACACTCCCGCATGAACTGGCGTAGATGCAGTCGGACTCCACGGTCTACAGTGGGCCAGTATAAGTGCAACATCATTTCCTCCCCCTTCCCCACATTGGTCTGCATTCTGACGTGGCAGGCACCATTGTTGTCTAAAAATAGAAGATCACCAGCACTTATACACTAAGGATGCCTGTTAGTCCCAAGCAGTCATTCGGTTGGTTCCTTGTGTAAGTGCAGCTGATCTGGCGATACTGGAGTAGCATCCACGGGCGACCAATCTAGGCTCAAGCAAGCTTGAGTTGACTTGAAATATCAAACTATTGACATTGTTTGCTTGTTATAATAGAACTCATCCATATTATGAAGTATTTGAATAGAAATGGCATGAGTTCAGAATTGGTGGAGTCATTAACGTATCTATACCAATAAAACGCCAAAATATCATCTAGTCCGTTCTGTCCGAACACCAACCATTTGACCTTGATCAGAAGTCGTAGTTCAATTTAGCCAAGAATATGGTTTTAAATCAATCGAAGGTAATAAATTAAACTCATGACTCCCAGAGATGCACATCCTCACTCCAACCGCACCCAGTAACGGAATGAATAAACCGAAATGTTTAATGTAATTTGTTTTATGACAACACATGCGACATGCAATTCATCAAATTCAACTAGATCATAAATTTCGAAACAAACCCCCAGCTGGAGGAACGTTCTTCCATGGCAACAACGGGAACAGCTCACAACTCATTGGCATATGCTGATGATTTTAGTACTGCTGCAGCCAGACCAAGTAGCAAAAAATCACCCCTCGCTGACGGTTAGACGCTAAAGAATGGGGAAACATTGGTCGCTGGTGCAGCAATTTGCCACAGAGCTCCAAAAACTCCGACATGAGGTTGCCTTGGTCCATCGTCGTTGTCGTTTTCAAGAGAGGGGAATTGACGGGGAAGTCCGCGGTAATGAAATTAATTAGAGCAATAAATTTTCCCCATACTTTCCAAGGTGCTACATCGTCACAAAAAACAACACAACAATGTCACGTGGTTGAGATGAAAAATTAAACCCGACTTTCGCAGTTGTGCTTTTCGGGAGAAGGCAACAGCCGATGCAAAGGTGGTGAAACTGTAGCCAGGGTGGCCAGGCTTATCGATTTCACGAGTCAATAACACAGCGATATTCAAAATTGATATTGCAAAAACGGCAAATTTGGCAGAGAAAGTTATCAGTTAATAATTGTGAAAATAGTCATTCACTATTAAGCTGAGAAGCAGGCTCTGTCCCAGTGAGGACTTTATGCCAAGTAGAAGAAAAAAAAAAGAGCTCACCGTTAACTATCGATTTTTGTTCATCAAACCTATCGAAACACAAAAAAAAAAACAACCTCTGGCCACCCTGCCTGTAACCATCTGGTGTGAAGGTGTTTGCTCCTGGCGAGCGTCGAGCTAATGGTAAGTGACGTTTGAAGAGATTTTTGTTTGCACAAAGGATGCTTCAAAATTTGAGGTTTTTACCGGGAGCAGCTGAGCTAGTTGGGATCCGACAATTAAGCTCAAATGGGGTGCGATAAATCGCACTTAATGGTCAAACGGAAGCGCAAGAAAATTCCAGTTGATGAACGAAATCCACTTCAGGTCTTCTCTTTTTTGCCAAATTGCACCTGATGCTAAATTTTTCAGTATCACTGCCCTAAATTGAATTTTCATGAATATAAATCTCCTACTTTCCGAGGTCGCACACCTGCTGAGAAGGCGTCTTCTGCTCGCTTCCAAGCCATAGGCATATATATATATATAGGCCATTAGAGCAACAGCTGCGCCACAACGTTCAACTTCGACAGGTCATTAGTGCCTTGATTTTCCGCTTGGCCGACTTTCTCAGCAAAAAGCCTGGTTCTGCTATCTAGGCCGGTCGTAGAAATTTTCCTCCTCGTTTGATTTTACCAAAGTCATCATAATCTTCGGATGGCGCTCAGAGGTCCAGTATTTCATAAAAGCTGACAAATATTCAATATCCACACATATCAAATAGTAAAGCGAATATCTGAAAATTCAAAAAGCACATGTCATTTCTGACATAGAAGATAGATGATTTTCACCTTATCTTCTTCTATCTTCTATCTTCCGTCTTGGTGCTATAGCCAAAACGGGTGTTTCTACCCCATCAAAAACAAGGTATCCACTTAATAGAAATAAACAGTTCTTAGCTTAATATAGTGAAATATTGAAGGCGAAATTTTAGCTACGGTTCTTTTCAAATCTGGAACACTGTTTTGCGCTCTTTTCCCAATCTGATCCTATCCAACCGGTCTCAGCAATTTACGAAGGGATCCCATTTTCCCAGCATAGGTATACGCCTCACTTTTTCGCTTAGTTGTTGAACTTTTGTTGAACTAGTAAAAAAAGCGAAGCAAAAGGTTTTGCTTGTGTTTGCCCTGGTTGGTTGGGGAGACAAAAAAAGGTAACCTAAAGAAGCATATAATATCGATCATAATTTATGACTGGTATGGCAAGACAGGTCCACGTGAGAGCAGACACAAAAACTATAAGGGTACATCCCTATGGGGTTGTACGAACTGGTGACGTAGGACCACGATGGTTAATTTAACTGAATTTGATGTCGTTCTTGTTGCTCGTTTTGACTTCATATTGTTTTCAGTGGTCGAAACTTTCGTGAATATTTATGCATATAACGATTTGCAGCCAAGTGTACGTTTAATCATGTCCCAAATATACATTATCTTTATCCGATGAATTCGTCATATTTATCTATGAAAATGTGAAATTTCACTTCAGGTTGTATGATCATTTTGAAATTATATTAGTAACCTCCTATGAAATATATGATAGCATTGGAAAGAAGTTATTCGAGGATTATAATGAAAGCTTCAGTCATCGCTTTGTTGATCTTATGGTTTGAGAGAAATATTATTCATTGCTTGGCAATGTGATAAATTAAGTCGGAAGTCTGTTAACTCTCTTACCCACATTTGGTGGCACTGAAAAGAGCCAAAGGCTTTGTTAGCTCGGATGCTGTCATAGATGAATCGCACTACAGGATGTTATCAGTTGATTGCCATGGTTAAACGAAAAATCCCCAACGCAAGTGTAGAAATTTGTATAAGTTCTCTGCTTATAAGACGAACCAGTTGAATGTTTCGTGGTGTGGATGGCATACATCAGCAACAGGTATTAAATCACACGGCTGAAGTCGAAATCTGAAAACGTAGCTTAAGTTTGAAATCTTGAGCGACTTGCTAAAGGGGCTTGATTCTTGACTACACCACAGATGAGTTTATCACGAGCCGAAATATCATAAACTAGATGCTGAGGAGCTCTTACCAGCTCGAAAGCGAATATGGAATGAAACCGAATCCGGCGAAGGAAGCATGCTTTAAACGCTTAGATTAGCAGATGATGCTCCTCCCATTCGTGCTCTTCTCTTCTTGTAGACCAATCTGGAAAATGGGTATGTGCCAATAATGTGTTGGGCTTAGAACTACTTGAAAATTGCGAAAAATGATAATGCGTGAGAAATTGATCAAACATGCATAGTTGGAAGGCTTGACATTTACTAAATATTCTATAGATAGCTATCGATAATCAATAGTTTTCCTTAGTATGAAGGTGAATTTCTGATTAATGCGTGCCAAAATGATGAAAATTGTTCTATCAGAATTTCTCTTCAAAACCATTCTAAATATGACGCAATTTTGTTACATGTGATAATTTTCATAATCGAAATGCTCCCATAAAATATGGCAAATCAAAGACACTGTTGGAAATGCCACTCTAGTTTACATTCGTTGTGAAATGTTGAGCACTCACGTCGACGGCACAGCAAGGCGTCCAAGAATAGTCTCAAATTGTCGTGCCATCAATTCTTAATGACAAATTAAATTTTGTACGAAACTGTGAGATTGATTGAAGAATATAAGATGTTATAAGGTCGGGAATATTATTCTTTCAACTCTTTTCCACAAATTTAATGGCCCTGACAAGGGCCGATGACTTTCTTAGCCTCGATACGGTCACAGATAAATAGCACTCCGGGATTGATCAGTTGATTGCCATGGTCCTTGGATCGCCACAACAGCAACGGGTAGTGGATCACCGGGCACAAGGCGAAATCTGGAAACGATGCTCATTCTTGAAATCTTGAGCGATTTCATAAGTCCGACGCTTGATTCGCTGCTCTTTCCTCTTCGGATCAGCTTCTGGAATTTAACTCCTAACGGGCTTGCTTCTTGACCACCGACCACCAGACGCTGGATCGCTAGCTTGAAGGACGTCGCTGCGCAGGAACGGAGGAGCTCTTGCCAGCTCGGAAGTCGAAACGGAATGAAACCGTATCCAACGAAGGAAGCATGCTATATACCCTTAGATTAGCAGATTATGCTCCTCCCATTCGTGCTCTTCTCTTTCTTATCGACCAATCTGGGAAATGCATATGTGCCAATAATGAGTTGGACTTAGAATTACTTGATAATTGCGAAAAATGATAATGCGTGAGAAATTGGTCGAACATGAATGAAAGGGTTGACAATTACTAAATATTCAATAGTTCGCTATTGATAATCAATAGTTTTCTTTAATATGAAGGTAAATTTCTGATCCATGGTGCCAAAATTATGAAAATTGTTCTATCAGAATTTCTTTTCAAAAGCATTCTAAACATGTCGCAATTTTGTTACATGTGATCATTTTCGTAATCGAAGTGTTCTCATAAAATATGGCAAATCAAAGACACTGTTGGAAATGCCACTCTAGTTTACAATCGTTGTGAAATGTTGATCACTCACCCCGACGGCACTCAGCAGCGTCTCAAATTGACGTGCCATCAATTATTCATAACAAATTAAATTTTGTATGAAGCTGCGAGATTGATTGAGAAATATAAGATCTAATAAGGTCGGAAATATTATTCCTTCAACTCTTTTCCACAAATTTGATGGTCCTGACAAGGTCCGATGGTAGATATATAGCACTGCGGGAAGTTATCACTTGATTGCCATGGTCAAACGGGAAATCCTCAACGCAAACAGCAACAGCAACGGGTAGTGGATCCCAGGGCACAAGTCGAAATCTGGAAACGATGCTCACTCTTGGAATCTCGAGCGATTCCGACGCTCGATTAGCAGCAACTCCTCGGATCAGCAACTCTGGGGGCTTCTGGTAATTAACTCCTAACGGGCTTGCTTCTTGACCGCCGATGCTGAATTTATCACGGGTCGAAATCTGGGAGCGCGGATAAATTTGCGGCGGCGACGACGATGGCTTGGACGCTTCTCCGAGCAGCAGTAGTTTGCCGCTCGGAGAAGCGCCCAAGCCATCGTCATCGCCGCCGCAAATCAATCTTGCGTCTTCCTCTTCCGACGACACAAATTGGACTGTGACGCGGGTGCAAAAGCAAAGCGAGAATGACTCGCCCGACCGTGTTCACAGTCCGACCGCAAAAAGAAGACTGAGGGAAGAAGCAGGGACCCGTTTGCTTTTATAGTGGGAAGCAGTGTTGCCACATTCCTATCTGTACCGAAGGCCGAAAAATCTTTTTTATCTGTACCATAGATTCTAAAAATCTGTACCCAAAATCTGTACCACATCCAATAAAAACTGTTGAAAAAACTCTTAAAATCCTAATGAACTTGGAAGTTCAACATAGTTTTTATTGAAATAATTTCACTTGTAAAATAACTATTATTAAATTCTATGGAATTTGTATCGTTCAATTTTAGTTTTGTGAAAATTAACTCCAAAGTTCACGATTTTTTTGGATTTTGTGTCACAAAATTACCTATTTCAAAAATCTGTACCAATCTGTACTTTTTCTTGAAAATCTGTAATCTGTACCGTACAGAATCTGTACCAAAAACTATAAAAAAATCTGTACCTTTCCAGATAAATCTGTACTTGTGGCAACACTGGTGGGAAGCGACACCGTCGGAAAGTGCTCGAACGTGATTGGTTGGATAAGAAAGGGGTCAACGTTTATCAAATTTTCAATAGTTTAACAACAAAATTCACTTATCGGATATATTACTAACGATGCGTAGATACATTTCTGATCGAATGATACTAAAATCGTAATAATTGGTTCATAAACAACTGAGTTATTAACGTTCAAAATCTCCCCTAATTTCGTTACATGTCTCATTTTCCGTACTTTTAAAGTGCACCCCAATATAGAAAACAAAGACGTAGTCCTACGTCAAAAAAAAAAAATGGATGGAAATCGAAGGTGAAAAGCAGACCCTTGTAATCGGTCGGTCGTTTTAGTTTTTTTTTGCTTTTGCCAATTCTGAGAAGACGGTAGAGCTCGGAGCCGTTTTAGGCAAAAAGGATCCATTTTTTAAATCAAAAAGGAAAAAAAACACTCTTGAATAAGGTGCAAGATTGATAGCAAGCTTCTTTCTAGAAACTTGAACACTGTTTTAATTCAAGTCTCTAATAAGTATCCAATATTGGTTAATGGTCTCTAAATTCTCTAACCAATAAGATCTCTCAAGTCATCTTCTTCTCCTTCTTTCTGGCGTAGCTCCTCAAATGAGACAGCTCCTGCTTTTCAGCTTAGTGTTCTTATGGGTATTACTAACTGAGACCTTTCTTTACCGATTGACCATTTCTGTATGTGTATAACGTGTGACATGTATGAAGATATTCCATGCCCTGTGGAGTCGAGAAAAAATCCTCGAGATTTGAACCCACGGCCCTTAGCTTGTTCTTTGAGAATAGCTGCGCGTTTATAGCTACGGCCATCTGGGCCGCGGGCCATTCGATTTTTTTCTCCTTGTTGCTTGCAGCGAATCCTGGTACAAAATTCTTCAAGTCTTCTGGAAGCCTTAAGCGACTATTCCGCAGGTGTTTCTTTTCAAATTCTTCAAGGAAATCTTTAGAAGTTCTTTGAGTAATTTCCCTAAACATTCATTTTGGAAAACTTTTCGAAAAGCTCATTAATAATTTCACACCAGCAAATATTACAACAATTATTTCAGTTGTTCCTCTGATCATTCTTTCACGAATTTCTACAGAAAATCATGTGGAATATTAAACAAAGAGTTGATTATTCATAATTATCATCTACTAATACGTTACAAGACTTTCGCAAAAGTATAGGAACTCCTTATACGTACAAAAACTAGCCGGTCTCAAATCTCTATGTGTAACGCATTTTTTACAAATTGGGACCATATTAGTAATAAAAGTAAAAAATCCATATTTTTTAAACGCCTAGAGATATGCAACGCCCTAAATACTTCACGTAACTAATTCGATTTTGTTCGAAACATACTTGATTTAATTTTGTAACTTCATTCATGAAACTTATTTCACGCTCTCTATATTGACATTCTTCAATCCAGTTCCAACTGCAATGATGTCAAAACATAGTTTGGTTGTGGATTTCTACGGGATACAATTCCCGTTATCAAAGTTGTGCCTAACCCAAAAGTCAACTTTCCAATATCTGAAAAATTATGAGTGTACTCAAAATGAATCTTTATGCAATTTTTCAACTGCAATATGATACTAGTACTTGGTTTAAAAATACATTACCCACCATAAGTATGAAATTACATCACCTAGTATTGCAACACCCCAGTTGAATATTGCAGCCGGCTGTTTGGGGCACGTCAGGAGTTGATCATCAATGTTAACTACCTTTTCCCGATCAGCCTAGATAGCCGTTTAGTGTCGGTAGCGGTTGTTTCAATTGGCTAAGAATTCACACTACGGACTGCCTGCCTGTAAAAGTCCACCTAACAGGTGACCCCTAATTCATGTAAGCTTAAATACCGTGCCTAAGAATGAATGATTAGAGGGGTCTAAATAAAACCTAACCGCAAACGGAGCCTGTGGAGTACCAGAGCACCCTCTCCAGTATTATGTCCTTCCTGTGCTACCCGGAGCAATAGTGCAAGTGACCTTGTGTTTCTCCGAGATAATCGGCTGCCCTTCTTCAGTCTCAAGCCTGAGGCTAAATAAGGGTGGGATTATTAATACGTTGTAATTTAGTTTAAATTTTTAACTTTTTTTTTGTATTCTGTGCTTTTCGCCTTTAACGACTTTTAAGAGATACCGATCTGGTTTTTCCGCTGATGGTCTTTTTCGTGCTGGAAGTGCGAAAAGCTTAATCCTGCCTAGTTTGGGTAGTGGCAACGGTTAGGATAGCTTAGTTAGACCAATCTTCAGCTTAAAATATCAGCAACGATCAATCTTTGTAGACTCATGCAAATGCTACAGCTCAAGTGTAGCTAGTTCAAAAACCTTACTTTTGAGAACCTTTATATAGGTCACCTTGTGGACCCAGTTTTTTCTTTTTTTTCACGAAATGGCAAACTCGCGTGACCTGCCTCGTGCATGCGTGCTCTTCAATAGCGCTGACGTTGCTATACTCATTTCTGAGTTAACAACCAGAGATGTATGTGCTATCACAATTGATATATCTGTTGGTGACCTCAATAGGAAATGCATCTTTCGTTTTGTGGTGTATTTACCACATGATGGAGCATCCCCAATGGATGATTTCAAACGAATTGTCGTTTACTGCCTATGTACAGGCCTTCTGCTGATTGTAGGTAGTGATGCTGATACTCATCACATCATCTGGAGCAGCTCAGATATCAATTTTAGAAGCTCCAGTCTGATTGAATTCTTAAGTCAGTGGTCACCAAAGTGCGGCCCGCGGGCCGCATGCGGCCCTAGAGAAGGTTTTATGCGGCCCGCGTAAGGATTTTGAATAGTAGTGTGATTTGGCCCGTAAGCTGTAATATCTTGGTGACCGGGGTTATATTAGATTGTTTTATCAACTATATTTTCGGAAAACTTGTCTTTCAAACCAGTCTGAAAATTCGAATAATTTTCTGGAATATGCGAATAAGCCTTTATGTATTAGCTCAGGAACAGCTTTCAATCTGTCTAAGGATCTATGCGTCAAATTTCCAAATTTTCCTGAATTTACAAACAAGGCTTTGGTAGTCCGAGGGCTTCAGATTTTTTTTTTTCGGATCTCTTAATATTGATTGGCTTTGCGAAAACTGTTGCTTTTTTATGTCTTTTAATTTCTATCGAAGAAACGTTTTTCTCAAGTTGTATGGGCGCTTAAATTGAATTATCAATTCTGGAGCCCAGATTTTGTCGGTAATATTGAGAGATTTTGAAAGTAACGGGTACTTCATGATAATCCAGATGTTTGATCTCTTCATTGGTTTCTTATGGGAAGATAATGGGAGAACCCAGAAGAACCTTTGTGTTCATATTGTGTATCCCGTCAACAGTTTTCGTGGCGCATACCTCATGCATGTACAGTACTGGACAGAATAAAGTACGCATTGGCCGTTTTCCCTTACAAAATGGTCAAGTTTGGAGATCTGAATCTCAGCTTTTAGTGTTCCGATTGACCTGAAATTTTCACCACAGCCTAGATATAACATAGATTTTACTCAATTAAAATATCACTGCATTTGAAACACAATCTTTTAAATTATTAAAAATCTCTCAATTTGCAAAAAATTGCAAAATTTAATTTTGAAAATATTTTGAAAACAATCAGTTTTACCGAAAAATGATGTTCTGCAAATTTGTGTGTCTTATCAAATTGTACATTTTTGCAGAAGGACATATTGCTCTAAATATTTTCATTTAAGAATTATTTTTACTTTAAATTTTTGTCATTTTTATCTAAATTTGATATTTGTGATAACTTAAAAGTTTGTTAATGAAAAACTATGAATTTCTAGCCTAGCAAATTTGAGGTTACTTTCAAGCTGCGGTGAAAATTTTAGGTCAATCGGACAACTAGAAACCGAGATATAAGACTCCATGATCATTTTGTATGGAAAAACGGCCAATGCGTACTTTATTCTGTCCAGTACTGTAGATCTTAGCATTTACTTGTCATTCTTTCGGTGTCTTCTGGGTGATTATTGCAAATTGTTTAAGAAATGATCATTAGTGCGGAACAAAATTCGAATTTTCACTCCAGTCCACATTTTGGATTACTTTTGGGATCCATAACAACTGTGCACAATTTCAGCTCGATCGTTGAAAATATAACTTGGCGCCAGCCATTCAGAGTTAGTATGGGATTTACTATGAAAAAAATTCTTTTGCAAAGAAAAATCGCCAGAAGTCGCCCATTGCCCTCTATGAAAAGTATGAACACAGATCTAGATAGGGCTTATGTAACAGTAATAGAGGCAATATTAACAGGTTGAGGAATAAAAAATTGCCAAACAATATCGAAAGCTCGTTTTTCATATCTAAATAAGTCATTTAATAGATTTTTTATTCTTTTTCACGTAAAAAATAATCATAAAATAATAAAATCATTGAATCTTTTAAAAAAGCACTTCCTTCATTGGAATATGTTCTTGTAATAGTGATATTTGCTAACTTCTGTTCCTATAATAGTGGTTTACATCGATTTCTCATTGAAACTCACTATATTAAGAACGTCCCACTATTACTGATGCGAATAGCGAAAAAAAAAGCTAAGCTTTTTAATTGTTTTCTACTATTTCCTTACTATTTTCCAAGATTTTTTTTATACAATTTTAACAAGAGCAAAGTTAGACAGATACACATGAAATGAAAATTGCCAATAACACGCTTGAAACCGCACTATCGCTATCAGCACTTGATCAGCCACACTAGGCATTTTACGGTGAAGAATATTGCCGAAAAAGCCGACACTTGTGAAACAAGTTTTGAATTACTGCGAAAACCTACAAGTGTTTTCAAGATTTTCTTCACGAGAGTTTTTCGTGCAACATCTTCTTCTTCTTCTTCTTTCTGGCATTACGTCCCCACTGGGACAAAGCCTGCTTCTCAGCTTAGTGTTCTTATGAGCACTTCCACAGTTATTAATTGAGAGAGCTTACTATGCCAATGACCATTTTTGCATGCGTATATCGTGTGGCAGGTACGAAGATACTCTATGCCCTGGGAAGTCGAGAAAATTTCCAACCCGAAAAGATCCTCGACCGGTGGGATTCGAACCCACGACCCTCAGCTTGGTCTTGCTGAATAGCTGCGCGTTTACCGCTACGGCTATCTGGGCCATTCGGTAACGATATTTTTTTTTTTTTGCAATACCATTGGAAGCTGTTTAAATAAACTTATTTATATCTTGCGGCCCGCGCTATGTTTTGAGAGCATTCAGGTGGCCCGCATAATCAGTTAGGCTGAGGACCACTGTCTTAAGTAGTTCAAATCTTGGATTACTTATTTTAGGAATCTTCATGGTATCTGCTAGAGAAGAAGTGTTAGACATAATGCTTCGTTCGAACAGAATCAGTCACGAGTTGACGAATTGGCATGTATCAGATGATGAATCATTATCTGATCATCGCTACATCTCTATATGAACATATGAATGTAAATTCGCAGACTTTGCATTTGTTATACTCCACAAACTGGGAATTGGTTATGACCAAATTCCATGGATTCTCTCCGTCCATTGGAAATCCTAGTGATTTGGATGATTCCACTTCCGGTGAAATGGGACACAATTGTCCTTGCTTCGAGTGATCTCACAATTGCTTGTCACTTTGCTTAATGTTCCTCACAAATATGTCAGATAAGGAATATGTCAGATAGTCAGGGTGCTTTCAAAGCTCTTGCTCCGGCCAACTCAGGGTCTAAGCTTTTTATCGCATGTCAAACTCAATTCAGTGAATTCAGTGAACCTTGTATGGGTACTTGCTATTCTTCCATTTCTGGGAATGAATTGGCTTATGAATTAGCTCGCAATGGAGCATTGCATGACTTCATTGACCCTCAGGCAGCTATTCCAATTTTGAAGTGCTGGGTAAAGCTTCAGAAATTCTTGGGAGGCAACTCAGCACAAGCAATATTGGAATAATATGGAGTCTTGTCGTCAAACAAAATTGTACAATACTGAGCCACCCCAAACGTGGCTAAGTATTTGACAAATCTGTCAAAGCAGAATTGCAGTCTCTTGGTAACACTGCCGACTCAACTATCACATGGCATATATTCAGTGTGTTGATACATTTGTGTGTGATAGTTGTGATTCCGATTATGGAACTTCTTATCACCTGATATGTAACTGTCCAATTTTAGCGTAATTGCGATTCTAATAACTTGGTAAACATTTATTAAGTGAAACTGATTTCAGAAACCTGAATCTTCAGGACATTCTGTTACTCTTAACCCGCTGTGGTAATGAGCTATAAGCTCTCTTTACGCTCATGCGTTTTGGCAGTGCCCTTTTTAGGACGCTGTTCGAACCCATTGTGGTATGGAGCTACATGCTCTCAATTCGCTTATGCGATTTTCCCTTTTCTTTTTCCCTCTTATTTCCTCCCATCTTTCCCTTCCCTTTCCTCTCCCATCGGGTAGATGATGAAATAGGCTCAAATATGGCGATGGCACAAATCTCCCAAATGGCGGGGAACGTGCCTCTGGAGCCGTCCTTCTGATACCTGATACCCCCCTAAAAGTTTAGCATCACCAAAACTATTATATTTAGGATCCTTACTTTCTACAAAATTGCGGTCTTCAGCAAAGTTGCTCAGAAGCCTTATGTTATGTAAATTTGCTGCTGAGTGGTGCTAGCATACATGTAAATTGGTCATATTCTAGCAGGTTCTAGCTCATAATCTCAACCACCCAGAAAGCTCGTGAAATCGCACCAAAGTTGCATTTTGAAACAGCACTGTTTAGTTAGCAATTTTGCCGCTACGTGGCACTTGTGTGCATCTCATTCGGTCATATTCCAGATGACTATAGCTCATGATCCCGGCCACCAAGAAAGTTCGTGTCTTCTGCAAAGTTGCTCAAAACCTTAAAAGCAGTTAGCAATTTTGCCGCTACGCAGCACTAGTAAGCTTGTAAATTTGGTCATGCTCTAGCAGGCTCTAGTTGTTCGGAAGCTTGGAAACAATTTGAGGCAGTTCTGTTTGCTTAGCTTTTTTGCTGCTAGCGCCACAGTGTGTATGTAATTTGGTCCAGTAAACTCAAACTAATGATTCTGGCAACCTAGAATATTTGTGTCTCCAGCAAAGTTGTTCAGTGATTGGAAAGCTATTTGAGACAACACTGTTTAGGTATCGGTTTCAGTGCTACGTGGCGCTAGTTTGCGTGTAAATTTGATCATATTCTAGCTGGCTCTAGCTCATAATCCTGGCCACCTAGAAAGTTCGTGTCTTCAGCAAAATTGTTCAGAAGCAATTTGAGGCAGTATTGTTTGGCAAGCAATTTTGATATTGTGTGTGAAATTTTGGGCATTAAAAATTTCACATAATGAACACCATAAGGCTGCTGAACAACTTTGCTGAAAACCAAAAGTTTGCCGAAAGTGAGGATTCCGAGATACTGCATCATAAATATTAAAGTTATTAGGTGATGCTCAACTTTCGGGGTGCTGTAATATTCAGCTGGGGTGTTGCAATACAAGATGATAAATAAAAATTTGAAGTTTGTTGTGTTTTCCTAATTTTGTAGTACATTTCTGCATGTCACATTTATTTAGCACCACTGCACAGAAAAATAGTTTTGCTTCCATTAATAAGCAAAATATATAAACTTAATCACAATTCACGTTTTGCAGCTACTATTTGGCTTCAAAGTTCCTATAGAGACTATTATACCCTAGGTTATACCTTTATTTTCAATATGGGACTGCACCAAATTTATATTTTTCCACAATATTTTCAAATAAAGTATGGTAAATTTTATCTGCCTAGTAAAGTATATACTAAACAATGAATGTTGCGACGAAAAAAAGGTTCGAAAAACCATATGGGACATATGCTTTTGAGGGAAGTGTAGTTCACTATCATTTTCATTTTTGACCAAATGGCATTCAGCCAAATCTAGCTCTTTCGGCTAGATGGCATTCTGAGAAACGGCTTTCGGCCAAATGACCCGGAACCATAAAAACTTTGTTTTGAGAAAATCGACTGCTATTCCAGCTATTTTTTTTAATTCATTCAAATTTTATGGGAGTGATGAGAATATATTCCAATATTTTACATTTTTTATTTACTTTTTTATTATTTACTTTTTTCTGTTGGACAAAAATTTCCATAATAGTACCGATGGAAAGTTTAAAAACAGTAGTATACTTAACATAAAACCGACCAAAACGTCACTTATATATCTTTGCGTTTAGGTCCCTCAATTGTTGTTTTTGCATATATTTAGAAAAGACTTTAGGGGAGACTGGGAACATTTGAGCCATTTTCTTAAACTCTGCAGGTAAATTAGAAATTGAAAAGATTTCAGCATAGGCTCTCACGTAAACATGTTTTGCAAGTTCATGCATTACTAAATAGTTCTAGTTAAAAGTAGTATACCGTAACAACGCTAACGCTACGCTACTAAATAGTTCTAGTTAAAAGTACTCCAAATATAGTTATTTTAATGACCTGCCTTATGCAGCTTTCAAAAAAGGTAGGTAACACTTGATCCTACTTTGAACTGGTGTACTAATATGATAATAGCTGATATTGGAAAAATATCTTAAAATTTTGAGTCTATACGATTGAGGCAAAAAATAAGCAGCGTTATAAAATTTAAGAAAATGACCAATTTTTCTTGAAAAATAACCTTTTTCTTAATTTGGGGCTTCTTTATTCCTCAGTTTGATTATATGCACTAAAGCAAAGTATTTTTATCTATTACATTTATCTTCACAGATAAGGTGGATGTACTCTTAGAAGACAGTCCTCTATAGTCGCATTAGTGGCTTTTTACGGCCCGTTTATTTTTAGTTTTTTGCTGAATTGACTAAAACAAAATGGTGGACAAATAAACGTTGTAAGAGGAACATCTGTCCTCCAAGGAACATCGGAATGTCTTTGAAAAACCAGATGACCAATGATCAATACCGCAGCAGATTTTGCAAAAAAAAGAGTTTTCTATGAACTTGTGAAAAAAATGGTCTAAAAATATTGTGAAACGAAAAAGTTATCGCGATTTGAATATATTTTTATGGTAAAAAATGAAGCTTCTGATAGAGGGGTTAATATGTGTTTTGCCATTGTCGTGAAGCTAGTGCTACTATAGGAACAGAAATTAGAAATAGAACTACTATAGGCACAGGTGTTTCAATAGTGGCACAAGCAATATTAAATACAAAAAAAAAAAAGTTTTCGTAGTTTTCATATTTTTTACGGCTTTATTTTTTCGATTTTATACGAATATTTGTTCTTAGCTATGCGACTATAGGTGTACCTATCACGATTCTTAGAGAATGGGGAGGAAAATTTTCGAAATATAATTTTATTGGTTCACGCATATGATGTCTGTGTATTAGTTCTGGGGATCAAGCGTCCTCAGCCTATAGTTTCAAATCAAACCATGATGGACAATAAAACATCTAATTTATGGAGATTTTTAGTTTTGCGTTCGATTACTTGTTTAAATCTTAAAGTTCGAAATATTTGAAACGATATGTTAATACATGCGCAGAGATGTTATGAGTTTTGTACGCTGTTCAAAAGATCTATGATGAATTTTATTTGAGTCAATACCGTTTATACTAACAAACAAACAATAGATCTTCAGCTCCGATGGGGATAGGACATTTTGCATAAAGACTTTTTGCATACGGACGTTTTGTTTGAGTAATTGTTGTTTAGCATAATGCGAATTATATGCCTTCTCTAAAATGCTGCCTGTTCTTTCATGAAACTGCTTTATGCAAAATGCCTTTATGCGAAACGTTTCTATACGAAATGGCCAATCCTTGCTCTGACATTGTCTTTCATATATATAGACGAAGTACCTATTATATGAAATTATTTTAAGTAAAACTGTTTCAGATTCCGAGAAAACAGGGTGGTGTCTACCCAGTCTTCCCTACAACATTGAAAGCTAGTTTTTTTTTATATTTTTAAAAAGATATCCTTGAAAACAAGACTGATGAAATGATCCGCTGGACACGCTTTTCATTTGAGCACTTCTACAGTTATTAACTGAGAGCTTTCTGTGTCATTTGACCCTTTTTGTATTTGTTAATCTTGTAGGAAGTAAACAGATCTTAGATCTGGGTAGTCGAGAAAATTCACAACCTGACAAGATTCTTGACCGGCGGGTTTTGAACTAACGACTCTCAGCTTGGTCTTACTGAATAGCTGTGCATTCCCCGCTACGACGATGGGACGCGCGAGTTACACTACCCTCCATAAGTATGGAATCGTTGCAATACAGAGTATTGCAGCACTTTTAAGTTTAGCATCACCCAAAATCAAGTGATTAAAGTATCTTCATCTGAAATAAAAAACCTACACGCTCAAAAAAGAATTCTGGAAATCGTGAACTGTCAAAAATACACCATGAACTACCACAAATGGTCACATAAACATGATCTAGTTCACTGTGTATTTTTGCTTGTTGACGAGTTCACGTCTGCTGTTCACGGATCCGAGAACGGATTTTTGTATTATTCCAAGTAAAACTGTTTCAGATTCCGAGAAAACAGGGTGGGGTCTACCCAGTCTTCCCTACAACATTGAAAGCTACCGAAAAGCTAAACATTACATATAATTTGCAATTGGATTAGATCCAATCCAATTGCAAATTATATGTAATGTTTAGCTTTTTGGTAGTTGTTAAACTTCCACTCGGCTGGTTAGCCGTAAACCACGATTCATAATTAAAAACATGTATTGAAAGCTAGTTTTTTTATATTTTTAAAAAGATATCCTTGAAAACAAGACTGATGAAATGATCCGCTGGACACGCTTTTCATTTGAGCACTTCAACAGTTATTAACTGAGAGCTTTCTGTGTCATTTTACCCTTTTTGTATTTGTTAATCTTGTAGGAAGTAAACAGATCTTAGATCTGGGTAGTCGAGAAAATTCACAACCTGACAAGATTCTTGACCGGCGGGTTTTGAACTAACGACTCTCAGCTTGGTCTTACTGAATAGCTGTGCGTTCACCGCTACGACTATGGGACGCGCGAATTATGTTTATATTGTGCCGCTGTGTAATTCTTTACATACCTGAATAACACTTTTACATATTATGTCAATACTAAAATCATTCACCTGTTCAGATCTCTAACTTTCAGCAGGTTGCAGCAGGTAGGTTGCATCATAGGTTTCCTTCCTAGATCCATGTCAACGTTAACAATCTCGCTACAGACTCCTCCGACCACGATACCATGATACCACGAACCCAGTGATGGTGCATGTTTATTTTTTCCGTTTTCCCATCAATAAATTCCGCTTTTTTACAGCGAATCACTCCGATAAGGTGCCGGAGAAGGTTTCCGTTCTGAAGTCTCGGTCTAGTTCAAGCCACTATCACCAGAGCGGTAGTCAATATCGACACATTGCACTGATAACCTTTCCCTTTTGACATGGCACGTTGCCTTCCTTCCAGTGCAGTGAGGTCGTCGGGTATGTTAGCTGAGTGTGTAAAGCGGAAAGCACCTGCTATCTGCCAAGCAAGGGTGGGAAGTTTAGAATTTTACGATTATTACTCAGTAGGGTTCGTTTACGTAACTGATGGCAGGTGTTGCGGCCCCGGATCGAAGATTTTTCTTATAACTTCCTTAGCTCGACCGGAAAGCAGTTTCTTTCCATCCCAATCCTGTTGTGGAGGGTGCTCTGTTGCAAATTATCATTATGATTATCCGTCGTGAGCTCACGTCTTCGCGCACAGCTGTTGGTGAAAAAATGGATAAAATCGTTCCTCGATGGGAGATGGATGAAAAATGGAAGGGAAACTGAAGTGGAAATTGTGAACCTCACTCTGGCCTGCTGGGTATATTCCGAAGAGCGTGTGATACCCATCGGTAAGTGCTGCCTCCGCGTTGAGTTTGATGATGGTCTGGCTGGATGACGAGTCTTCGGATGTATATGAACTCAAAGTGCGGTCCGAGCCTTTGGCTTGCGGATTGTGGCTGGGGAAACAATCATCGCACTACGTTAGGGTTATCAACAACTGCGATGATCTCCTCATATCTGGAAAATACCACAAGTAGCCACCCCCATGCACTTGAGTGAAAATTGTGAAAGATAAATTTTCCACCACCTTCAGAGCAATCACGATGGAATGGATTTCTAAGGTTGAATACAGTGTGTGATGGAAAAAGATGAAAAACGAACGAATGCAAGCAGATGTGGTCTCGTCGCTTTCCACATGTGAAGCAGTTCGACTAAATTGGTTTTCCCACCACATTTTCCGAAAGAAGAACCCGGACGAGGACATGGACAAATCGTTCCGGCAATGGAAGATGATTGGTAACGAGAGAGCGTCGATGGAAAGAAGGAAGAATAATGATTAAGGTGTAGCTCTAGAGTTATGGACGTAGAACACGTTATTCATAATAATTTATGGGAGAACTTTGGCAACCGGTTTGCAGTGAATCGGTGAATCGAACAAACCGAAGAGATGAATGCTTTTCTAGCACGAATGGAACTTTTGTTTTACCGTTAAGTAAATTGGATTCGAGAAGTGTGGAGGAGATTCACTATTTGTTGTCCTACGACGGGGAGAATGGGCGCCAAATATCGATTACTATCTTCCTTTGTAAATGTTGATAGTTCGTTACTGTACAAAGTAGAAGGTAGATTTTTGTGCTAGGAAAAAGTCTCAAAATTTTAGTCTTATTAAGAGATAGATTCTTCTGCTCTATTTGAAATCAATGCATAGTTCTTTGACCCAAAAAATAAAAACGAATTATGGAATATAACCACCGTAACAGTTGGCCATTTTGGCAATAGCTTTGCCAACCGTGAAGAGAACTTCGACTTACTAAATGAAAAAAAAACACCTTCTATCATAAAGCTTATCTCTCTCAGCGGTCACCTTTGCGAGAGAGTCCGCCTTCTCATTGCCATACATGAAGTAATGTGAGGAGATTCATACAAAGGTAATCTTATACGATCTTTCAGCCAGTCAGTGCACACATCTGCTCTCTAATTTTTGTAAGAAAGTAAGATGCATGCTTAACAGGTTTCATCGATCGAAGTGATTCAATAGAACTGAGCTAACCGAGAAGATGAAGAAGTTAAAATTAATCAAAATACACAGCGAAAAATAAATTGTATGTCACGTCATTTTAGCTGCATACTTACTTACTTATTTGGCTTTACATCAATTATCTTGATAAAGCCTCGCCAACAATATTTCGCCAATTCCCTCGGTTCATGGCCGCTTCTCTCCATCCTCGACTGTGACCCACGCTCTCCAGGTCCTGGTGCACCTGGTCAATCCACCTAGCTCGCTGCGCCCCACGCCTTCTTGTTCCGACCGGATTCGTGGCGAACACCATCTTTACAGGGTTGTTGTCCGGCATTCTTGCAACATGCCCTGCCCAACGTATCCTTCCAGCTTTAGCTACCTTCACGATACTGGGTTCGCCGTAGAGTTGAGCGAGCTCGTGGTTCATCCTTCGCCGCCACACGCTATTCTCCTGCACGCCGCCGAAGATCGTCCTTAGCACTCGGCGTTCGAAAACCCCAAGGGCTTGCAAGTCCTCCTGCTAGTCCATGCCTTATGCCCATAGAGGACTACCGGTCTTATGAGCGTTTTGTACATCGTGCATTTGGTGCGGGGGCGAATCTTTCTTGACCGCAGTTTTTTCTGGAGCCCATAGTAGGCACGACTTCCGCTGATGATGCGCCTTCGTATTTCCCGACCAACATTGTTGTCAGCCGTCAACAAGGATCCGAGGTAGACGAACTCGTCCACCACCTCGAAGGTATCTCCGTCTATCGTAACACTGCTTCCTAGGCGGGTCCTGTCGCGCTCAGTTCCGCCAACCAGCATGTACTTTGTTTTCGACGCATTCACCATTAGCCCGACTCTTGTTGCTTCGCGTTTCAGGCGGGTGAACAAATCTGCCACCGTTTCAAATTTTCTCCCAATAATATCCATGTCGTCCGCGAAGCAAACAAATTGTCCGGATCTCGTGAAAATCGTGCCTCGACTGTTAAGTCCGGCTCTCCGCATGACACCTTCAAGCGCAATATTGAACAACAGGCACGAAAGTCCATCGCCCTGTTGTAGTCCCCGCCAAGACTCGAACGAACTGGAGTGTTCGTCCGAGATCTTCACGCAGTTTTGCACACCGTCCATCGTTGCTCTGATCAATCTTGTGAGCTTCCCGGGAAAGCTGTTCTCGTCCATGATTTTCCATAGCTCTATGCGGTCGATACTATCGTATGCCGCCTTGAAATCGATGAACAAATGGTGCGTAGGGACCTGGTACTCACGGCATTTCTGGAGGATTTGCCGCACGGAAAAGATCTGGTTCGTTGTCGAGCGGCCGTTGATGAAACCTGCTTGATAACTTCCCACGAACTCGTTTGCTATAGGTGATAGACGACGGAAGAGAATCTGGGATAGCACTTTATAGGCGGCGTTTAGGATGGTGATTGCACGATAATTTTCACACTCCAGTTTGTCGCCCTTTTTGTAGATAGGGCATATAACGCCTTGCTTCCACTCCTCCGGTAGCTGTTCCGTTTCCCAGATTCTGACTATCAGCCGATGCAGACAAGCGGCCAACCTGTCCGGGCCCATCTTGATGAGTTCGGCTCCGATACCATCCTTGCCAGCGGCCTTGTTGTTCTTGAGCTGTTGAATGGCATCCTTAACTTCCCCCATCGTGGGAGCTGGTTGATTTCCGCTGTCCGCTGTGCTGACATAGCCATTGCCTTCGCTGTACTGACCTTCTGTGCCTGTGTTCTCTGCGCCATTCAGGTGTTCATCGTAGTGCTGCTTCCACCTTTCGATCACCTCGCGTCCGTCCGTCAAGATGCTCCCATCCTTATCCCGGCACATCTCAGCTCGCGGCACGAAGCCTTTGCGGGATGTGTTGAGCTTCTGATAGAACTTCCGCGTTTCTTGAGAACGGTACAGCAACTTTATCGCTTGGCATTCCACCTCTTCCAGGCGACGCTTTTTGTGCCGGAATAGGCGGGTTTGCTGTTTCCGCTTCAGTCTGTATCGTTCCACGTTTTGCCGCGTACCATGCTGCAGCATTGCAGTCCGCGCTGCATTCTTCTTCTCTAAAACCTCCTGGCACTCCTCGTCGAACCAATCGTTTCTTGGTGTCCGTTCCACATATCCGACAACGCTTTCGGCAGCGTTGTTAATGGCTCGAGCTCGCCCTCATCCGGCAACGCTGCCTCAAGATGCTGCGCGTACGCATTGGCGACATCCGGTTGTTTCAGCCGCTCGAGATTGTACCGGGGCGGGCGTCGGTACCGTACATCATTGATGACGGATAGTTTGGGGCGCAGTTTCACCATCACCAGGTAGTGGTCGGAGTCAATGTTAGCGCCACGATAGGTTCTGACGTCGGTTATGTCGGTGAAGTGCCGTCCATCGATCAAAACGTGGTCGATTTGCGATTCTGTCTGCTGAGGTGATCTCCAGGTGTACCGATACGGGAGGCTGTGCTGGAAATAGATGCTACGAATGGCCATGTTCTTGGAGGCGGCAAAATCTATCAGTCGTAGGCCGTTCTCGTTCGTCAGCCGGTGGGCGCTGAACTTTCCAATCGTCGGTCTGAACTCCTCCTCCTGGCCAACCTGAGCGTTCAAATCTCCTATGATGATCTTGACGTCGTGGCTTGGGCAGCGGTCGTACTCGCGTTCGAGCTGCGCGTAAAATGCGTCCTTGTCATCATCAGTGCTTCCGGAGTGTGGGCTATGCACGTTGATTATGCTGAAGTTAAAGAATCGGCCTTTGATTCTTAACTTGCACATTCGTTCATTGATCGGCCACTACCAGCTGCATATTAGTCCCGTAGAAGTAGAAGTAGTATTTCATCATTTGACCATCATAAAACCAGTCAGTACTGCTGAAAATCGAGATCTAGCAATCGATAACAAGTTGACAAAAAGATGTAAAAGTCTGACCGGGATTTGGAACTCTGGTCTAGCGAGTGAAAGCTGTGTCCTATACTTCTCGGCAATCTCACCAGGGTTAGTTAAACTTGATACAAGTTTTGTGTTGCCACTCGAAATGGATTTTTTGATGTTTTCGTCGATCGAATCCGATTACGTTTTGAGCGGAATGTTGTGGAAACATGAATGAGCCAAAAATTTCGTTGGTCGTAGTTAAATAATTTGTTGCTGTAGAATGTAAGAATAACAAAACTTTTTCAAATGAGAAGCGCAAAAAATATGAAGTCGGACGTTTTTAAGGAGATATGCACCATCTTCTGTCTGTATAGGGCTCTCAACTCCACTATCGAACAAGTTCATACGAATTGACAATTTAACAGGAAAGAAAATTTGTATTCTCAATGTTTGACGTATTCCGAAACATTGTTTGCGATTCTGTTTTTACTAGTAAATAATTGGATTTAGTAGTAATCTACATAGGCCTGAGCAAAAGAAAAAGAAAACTGAAATTATCACCTCTCAGGGTATACTTAACGGATTACAATTATTTTTTGTCACTTTACTCGTGCACATATATAGTTTCTCAAAGTGACCAAAGGATCACTGGATTGGCACGGTACCCTTGTGCTTCTGTGCCCCTAGAGGTAGGCAAATTTCAAGTGACATATAACTTCCGGAATCGGTTATAATGTGCCCACTATACATATTTGAAATGTGTTCTGCATTTGATTGAAACTTCAAATTATTATTTTCGAATCCCCGAGACGCCTCTTATTTAAAATAAAGTGGTCAATTTGTATCTAAACATCTGTCTCCACTTTTCAAGAATTGCAAATAAATTAAGATAAGTTGGCATGTCCCTAAAATTAACTTAATTTTCTCGACTTGACCCAGTGACCCACCGGAATAACTCCGACCTCAGGAATTTGTCCAAGTACCTCTAGCTACTTCTAGGAACTAGACATGTGTACCAGTACACTAACAAAAGAATACAGGTATGTTCCGTTTTTATCACGTTCCGATTTTGTCACGCTCCGATTTTGTCACGTTCCGATTTCGTCAACAAATTATTCCGTTTTTATCAACACAAAAAAAGTTTTATTTTCATTTTTTTTTAAATGCTTGTAATATAAACTAAAAACTTATTTTGAAGCTATTTGAATGGTTTTTAATAGCGTCAGGGTTGAATTTTCGACATTATGTTAGTGTTGATTACCTAAGATACATGGTAGGTGTCAAGTCATATACGATTCAGTAAGGTTTGACTCCTTCCTATTCTCTAATCAATAAGAGTTTTCAAACTTAGCATGGGCTGTTGGACAAGCTTGACGCATCTTCCAAAAGTCAAGAGTTGCACTAGCCACGTCCTAACAACCAGGCTCGACAGAACTACTCTGCGTTACAAAAATAAGGCGATTTTGATGTTTTAATACAGATCTTGATGATACAACACAGATCCTAATAGGTTTTGTTCGGGTATTTTTCTCTCTTGTTGCTATGCTTACATTTACTAACACTTTAAAAGATCTCTTGAGTGTCCCGGCCCGAACAAAATAGCCATCGCGGAGTTGTGCTGGCACTCTTTTTTATGGAATTTTGCTCTGTTCTGCATCTTCCTCGCTCATCTTTTGTTGTCTCTCTTCTTAGTAATTTTGCGCTTCCTCGCAAAGAGGCAAAAGCAGCTCGCTGTTCTAGAGTGTGTCACCGAACTATGTTGATGTTAAGGACACAGACAAACAGACGTCACACTCTCATCATTGTCCATCGAACACCTTTTTAACGGTCGATTCAAATATATTGTAGGTGGTCAATCCACCGCCCGCTGCGCTCGCATCGTTTTTGTTCGCGTTTGATCTGTGATTAGTTCTCTGATTTCTTATACAACATGGGAGCACAGAATTTTCTATGTGAATGAGATAAACATATATCAATGAGAATGTTCAGTTCTTTGTTATAAGAAATGTACTTAAGAATGAACTCAAGAATGTTTAGCAATGGCAAGGGACATGATCGAGTTCATTTTATTTTTTAAAAGACCTGCGACCCCGTCGTATTTTATACATTATCTTTCTTTATTTCAAACTCGATAACATCATAGACTTAACAAGTCATTTGCAATATCGCAATTGTCATAACATTGCTCAGATTATAGCAACAGCCATTGATTAGGTGAGCTTATACCAACTGCCATACGATTAGTCATAAAACTTAACAAAAGAGATTCTAACCTGGTCATGCTTGTTCTGGAGTTTGTACACTTTTGTGTTTTTGATAAACCTATTCAATATTGTTTTACTAAACAAAACAGTAGCACTTTAGTATAGTTTAGTGCTAGCTTATTCGTTATCGAACACAGAGCTAAAAGGTGAAGGTGGCGCTGTTCTAGAATGGCGATTAGTGCATCCCACTTGAAGCTGGTAGTGATAATTTTAGAAGAAAATCACCATAATCATTTAAAAGAATAGATTTTAACAATTCAAAGCACAGGAAACCGTAAATATTCACTTCACCTTGTAAAACTTTTGCAACACCGCCAATCGAGAGACAAAAATGCAAAATTTACCTTGACAAAATAAAAGTTGATGACTGCGGAAGTGTTTATAAGAACAATAAGCTGTAAAAAGGCTCTTCCTGAGTTGGGATGTAATACCATAAAGATGAAGAAGAACCAGAGGTTTGAGGATGAAGAGTAGAAAGAGAAGCTGTTTCTTGTTAAATTTGTCTTGAAAAAAAAAAGCAATGATCAACTTGACCCACTTCCTTGTAGTTATTTTTACAAATATTACCCACCTGATTATGCAAAGAACATTTATGTGATTATCGTTATAATTTTCCATATCTCATATGTTGAAATTGTAACCAAGAAAACTTGAACTATTAAAGATTCATCGATTATTGATTGATTGGAGTCTGCAATCCACCTTATTTACGAACTTATATGAATGAACAAACTTAACCCGTAGGCTACGAGGCTGACATACAAAATTCAGTTTGCTCGTATTAGAGCATTACTCCATATTTTTCAATGAAAGTTTGAGGATTGCTTCACTATTAGTTGTAGTTTCATAAGTGATGGGAAGGTATAGCTCGGGAGTGTTGTAGACAAAGTTATTCCAGAACATCTCTGGGTTAGGTAGCGTAAAAATCATAGAAATGTGATTCGGATTGTTCCTCTCCTTTCTGGCTTTACATCCCAATTGAGATAGAAGACTCATCATTATTCATAGAAGTACACTCATTGAGCCATATGAAGCTTTATGGATAGGAACGAGAAAATTTCAAGTAAATTGGATTACTATAGACTGTAGTAGATTTGGTAGATCATGAGGTCCTGAATTCCAGGATGATTTGGATGACTTCCAATATCCAATTTCTTGTCAAAATTTGTGGACACGTCTGTTATGGCTAAGTGAGTGCTGTAAGCCAACAAACGTAGACATCAATCGCTAAAAAATAACTTATGAACCTGCGTTGATTATGGCAAAATTCCAGAATATTCCGGAGGCCTGAGTCTTACTTTAGGTTAATTCTTCTTCTTTCTGGCGTTACATCCCAAATGGGACAGAGCCTGCTCTCATCAGCTTAGTGTTCTTATGGGCACTTCCACAGTTATTAACTGAGAGCTTTCTATGCCGATTGACCATTTTTGCATGCGTATATCGTGTGGCAGGTACGATGATACTCTATGCCCAGGGAAGTCGAGAAAATTTCCAACCCGAAAAGATCCTCGACCGGTGGGATTCGAACCCACGACCCTCAGCTTGGTCTTGCTGAATAGCTGCGCGTTTACCGCTACGGCTATCTGGGCCCCTACCACTTTAGGTTAATTATAAATTTTAAAAATATCCTGAGCCTTCGTAACTTATTACAAATAACGGGTCTGTTCACATTTTGTATGAAAACATTTCGTTTCCAAATGATAAACTCATTTAGGAAACGGAATTTAATATGATTTTTACCCACCTGACCCAGAGATGTTCTGGAATAACTTTGTTTACAACACTTCGGAGCTATTCCTTCCCATCACTTATGAAACTACAACTAATAGTGAAGCAATCTTAAAAATTTCATTGAAAAATATGGAGTTATACTCAAATACGAGCAATCTGAATTTTATATGTCATCTCCGTAGCCTACGGGTTAATACTAATCACGGCACCTAAATATCAATACTGTGCATTTATATGATGAAATTGTGTATTATCCTTGCAAAGCTGTAATTTTATTTTAAATTTTGTAAAACATTTTGTCTAAGAAAATTATTCCGTTTTTGTCACGGTTCCGTTTTTGTCAACTGAAAATTGCCAATCGTGTTGATAAAAACGGAACATACCTGTATTTGCAAGTATTCGCTGAGCGGTGATATTTTTAGTATATTTGCGTTCACTAAGACCTATACGGGTCAACCCGAATAGGCCTGAGTGAAAAAAAAAATTACTAAAACTCTCACCGCTCAGCGAATACTTAACGGATTTCAATTATTTTTTGTCAGTATACTCGAACACATATATATTTTCTGAAAGTGGTCAGAGAATTTCGAGAATGTTCCTGTGACCGGAGTTATTGCGGTGGATCACTGGGTCAGGTCGTGTGACAAGGGTTTTCTGCTTCTGTGCCCCTGGAGGTACGCAAGTTTCAAGTCACAGATAATTTCCCGAATCAGCTATAAAATGGCCACTATATCAAGAAGTTTTAAGAAAAACGCACCAGCGTAAACCTTTTAATAATCGATTAAATTGAACAATTATGTCAACTGTGTCGTAACCCTTCATATTTTTCACCGGTACAAATTAAACACGGAGACATATAATATCTCCGAAGCAAATTTTCTTTACTGAAAAACGCGTCCAACTACACTAAGGCCGATGACATACCGAAAGAGAAGAGAAGTGAAGTGAAGTGTTGGCGAAAAGAGAAGAGAAGAGGTAAAAATGGTATGGCATATTGGGAGAGGTTTCGAAAGAGTTTCAATGCGCTCCGTGTTTTCATTGATTTTGTGCTTCGGCAGCAGCATGCTGTCTGCGACCAGAGAGAGAGCGCGCACGGCTGCTTTATTCGGTTTCTTCTCCTTTTCCATGTCCCATTCGCATCAACAGAGGCCTGTAAAGGCGACTCTGTAGAATGTAGCAAGTTTGTTAAAATCATTTCTCATCAAGCAGGAAGACTGCTTCTCGATGGCGTGCGAATAATATTCAATAAAACTACATGGTAAACGTAATTTAAAAGCACGAATTGAATCGTTTCAAATTGCATCTTCATATAGTAAACTGTTTTGAATGTAATATTTACATAGGATTGCATAAAAATTAAAAATTGTATCGGTTTCTGAAAACCATATTATGGATCAAATTGTGACATATTACGGATCAGTGCGCAAAATCAAGAGATTTTCAACTCATTGCATCTGTTTTGCTTGATTTGGCGAAAGTTAACAATGTGTCACATATTACTGCAAAAAATAGCAGTATTAGTGCTGGAAACAAGGGTAAAATGCCCTTTTTTTTTGTGATACTGCATTGTAGTAACTGAGACATGAACTGTTTTCGCTCCATACCAAGTTTTCCACCCATTTTTGTCTGCTTAAAAACGAAATTGACAAACCTTGATGTTTTATTAGTTTTATCCTTAGTGCTTTTGTCTAAAAATGTCGAATCCAATGCTTAAAATGGCAGAAATCTACATTCTTTGGATGTGATCCATAACCGTGGTAAACAATCATTTCCTGGTCCATATTATGGATCACTAGTTAAAAGTGCTAATATTTGGTATTTAGAATCAACAATCAAGAAAAATGTTTTCCAATGATGAATTCATACTGAATCGAAGCGAACAAGCATGTTTTATGCTATAACATTTGAATTTTACCACCTGTGGGAGCTTATGAATGCTGACGGCACTTTTTGCAGAAAACGACCATATAATGATAGCTGTGTGGTACCAACTAAACATTTGTCAAATACACCGTTATTTAGCGGTTGAATGTTGTGCTTAACATTAAAAATGGTAGAAGACAAATAGTATAACATGGAAAAAATATGTTTTACGTCAACGTTTATGTTTTAGGCAAGTTATTCGATGTTGAACGCCAAAGTGATCCGTCACTGTGGGTGATTCGTAACTGTGTGGGCATGGTACAACATAAAAATTGGAAAAAATATAACAGAATAAATAAGTTGTTGTTAATATGATTGAATACACGATTGACTACATTAATTAAATAACCAATGAATAGATTTTCGTGACATAGTTTTTAAATATGAATTACTATCACATATTATCAAAACAACTACTAAAAAGTTAAATTAATTAATTCAAGAGAACAAAAATAAATCAAAACATGTATGGTACTGGTTGTGTATAATGATGATAGCTATCAAGCCGACTGGTATATATATGGAACATAAATTGACTCTAATCTGTTTACATTTCTTTCGAACAAAACATGATATAAACAATACTCTTGAAACTTTAACGAATTCCATTGTTGAAGCCAGGAGCATTGCAGTTCCAAAATGTGAAGTAAAATTTGAATACGTGATTATAGACTATGATGATAAACCGTCTTAAAAAAAAGTGAGGAGAAGGCAATTTCAACGCACTCGCGATACTGCTATGAAAATTATATGGCCGGATTTGCAGGAAGAAATCAAGGAACGTTTTTCTCAATTGAGAAACAAAAACTTTTGAAAAAAAAATTTCTCAATTGTACCTTGGCTCTAAGCCCTTTTGGAAATTATCTAAAATTTTGAAAAAAAAAAAAACCTCAGAAGCCAATACCGGCATTGGAAGAAGATAACAAATTACTACTAACTAATTGCGAAAAAGCTCAAAAACTTGCTATGCAGTTTGAAAGCGCGCACAATTTTAATTAAGGACTTACTAGTCCAATAGAAAATCAAGTTCTTCAAAATAGACTTCGAAAATATTCTCAATCAAGAGAACGTTTTGGAAAAATCCTGGGATACTGATTTGGAAGAAATGAGTACTATTATTTAAAAATTCAAAAATATGAAAGCTCCTGGCGATGATGGAATATTTTACATCCTCATCAAGAAAATTCCCGAAAGTAGGTTATCATTCTTAGTTGATATTTTTAACAAATGTTTTCAATTAGCATATTTTCCTGACAAATGAAAAAATGCTAGGGTTGTACCAATTTAAAAACAAGACACAAATCCTGCAGAAGCTTCTAGCTATCGTCCAATCAGTTTGCTTTCCTTCATCAGTAAACATTTTGAAAAAGTCATTTTGAACAGAATGATGGCCCACATCAACGAAAATTCAATTTTTGCCAATGAACAGTTTGGATTCCGCCATCAACCACTCATCAACTTTTACGTGTAACAAATTTGATTCATTCCAACAAATCTGAAGGCTATTCTACTGGCCTTGCTTATCTAGATATAGAAAAAGCATTCGACAGTGTTTGGTACTGAAGGCTTGATCGTAAAATTAAAAAAAAATAATTTTCCAACATACATTGTTAGAATAATTCAAAGTTATCTAATGCTTCCAAAACTCAACTAATAATATTCCCACATAAACCAAAAGCTCTTTATTTGAAACCTTCAAGTAGACATGTTGTCACGATGAGAGGGGTTCCAATAAATTGGTCAGATGAAGGTAAGTATCTAGGGCTCATGCTAGATAAGAATTTAACTTTCAAAAATCACATTGAGGGCATTCAAGTCAAATGTAACAAATATGTAATATGTCTCTATCCCATTATTTATAGAAAATCAAAACTTTGTCTTAAGAACAAGCTTTTGATATGCAAACAAATTTTCAGGCCAACCATGTTGTATGCTGTACCAATATGGACTAGCTGTTGTAACCAGGAAAAAAAGCTCTTCAAAGAATTCAAAATAAAATTTTGAAAATGATTCTGAAGCTTCCTCACTTGTACATATAGTACTAATGAGTTACATAAAATATCCAGTGTTGAAATATTGCAACAAATGTCAAATAAAATAATTAATAATTTCAGGCAAAAAAATTACAATCTTCTATTGCCACGATTAATGCGTTATATATTAAGGTTAAGTTTAGTTAAGTAAATTGAAAACGTGTTTTTTTTCTTCTATAAGCAGGTGAAATCAACTCACCTGTAAAAATCTGAACTGCTACGGCAAATGAAATGTAATATGTTGTTAATAAAATGTTATTAAAATCTTAAATTTGTTTTACCAAGTAAGGATGATAGTGTTGTCTAATAACACAGAACACACAGAAGAAATGAATGTAATGTTTGAAATGATACTTATAAAGAAATTTAAAAAATGATATCTATCAAGCCTACCGAATATTTTTTCAAAAAAGGTTATAATTTTCGAGAATTTTGAAATTGAATGCCTTTTCCACACAAAATTGAATTATTAAACTTCTGCTGTTATGAACGAATAATTTCTTTAAATTCACTTAACACTTCAGTCGTCGCGATGTTGTATTTTGTACAACACTTTTGAAAAAAAAAAACTCGCTTTTCGTCCTCAACAGCAGTGTGGTGGTTTTGACGGTGGTGAACCGCGCGACGAATGGAAGTTTAAACAATACACTAGTTTTAGATATAATATCATGTTTGTATCTATGGAATGAAATAGTATGTTAATTGCATACCTTTTCTACGAGTACTGTAAATGTTTTATGGGAATCTTTTCTAAGCTTGAATCATCGATATTATAAACAAGATCACGAATGGTTCCAATTGCAGTTAATTTTAAAGTAAATATTGATTTTCCGAACGAGTAATAATCGATCAAATTTGAGAGCAATTTCCCGCTTTATTAAAGTAAAAGCTATGGTTTTAATGATTGATAACAAATCGACTCTCTTATTTATAAGTCAAGGAACATTGTGGTTTTCTTTTTTTTTTCTACGGAATGGCCGAGTGATAATTTTGAGTTGGGGAATTTTATTGTATAAGATCAGTTCAGTGGTACAAAGCACACATTTTTTTTTCAAATATAAAAAAGAACTTTTCTTTTGTGTTTGTTAATTTAGTTTACTCCCAACTGTTTTCATCAGTTCGAAATTCACGCGCAATGTTAGTGCTCAAATTATCTTCAAGCGTTTTCGCGCGTCGAAGCACCACACGAACTGCTTTCACGCTTGATCACCCTTTCCATCCCTCTTCGCATCGCTTCAGTATGCCAGGTAAGCGCGATTTTCATACAACATGCATGGAGAGACCTTCAACGCGTACGCTCCTCTTTCACATCCTCGCTTTCTGTCTGTACTAAGTAATATAGTTTGAGATTTTATCAAACATGCCTTGTCGATGTTTTATATACCGCATTGACAAGTGATCCACAAGGAGCAAGTTTGTTTTACGTAAGCCATAGTGTTGCACAAAATATCTAGATATTTCACAAAATGTTATTGAACTGGTGCTTGATATTGAATCGTAATCAAGAACTCTAGGAAGATTTCCTGTTTTTTGAGGCGTTTTACAAACAGTTACTTATCCGATCGAATTGCCCGGAACCCATAATGGCGTTGTTTTGTTTCACATTGGGCTGGATAGATTATTTGGGAGGTGAGGTTGGGACGGAGAATATTTCTTTTACCTTGAATTTCAATTTTCGATGGAAAATCCATCTGAATATATTTTTTTTTTTCAAATTTAGATGTCAGTATTATCATTCTGTATTTCTGTTTATTTGCTGTCAAATCATCTAACAGCAAACAATCTGCTCTTCAAATCAGCAAAATGGAGTCACATAAAGCCAAGAGTACTCTGAAAATTACACAAGAGTGAATGTTCAAACTGATGAAAGTTTAAATCAAAGCCTGAGCTTACATGATCAACTGATCATATTCTTCGACATCTTTTTATCTCGATTTATGAGGAAAATGTATACAGGAAACAAGACAAATAGAAATAAGGAATAGATGATTGACGAATAATAATTATCCATGATTGTAATAAAATTGTTGAAAAATCTAGATATTTAAAAGAGAGATTAGTGCTGAACAAGCAAAATATTAGTCACCCCTGTTCTTGTTTATATTCAAATGCCATTTCGATCGAAAACAGTTTTTCATTTTCGCCAACAATACCAAGTAGGGATTCTTCCACCACATTTAATGATAAAAGATGTTTTGAAGTAGTTATCAACTGGAGAAAGCAATAAAATAATATAGAAAACAAAAATACTGATTTCTGTGATGCATCAAAACCGGACACCTAAGATGATACACATATTCAAATGCTTGCATACGATTGGTTAATCGTTATTTTATTATGTATTACTTTGAGATGATAGCTTTTAGGTTAGAACTCGATAATTTTCACCAAATTTACAATGAATTGAATGAAAATTGAGTTAATTCTGCATCATGTCGTGTCCATAAATCCGGACACATGAATCAAAATCCGGACATCGGTGCATCAAATTCCGGACATTCAATAAATCGCAGTAGTTCTTAAAAAAATAAAAACCATTAAACATACCTTGATATCACGATACAAAGATTCATGGATTTGTAAAATTAATGTTGTTCCTGTGTTGGATTATACAGAAACATCATAAAACGTAGGTTTTGAAGTCTTCAAAAAATACTTGTGATATGTGCATTGTTCCCCCAATAATTACACATAATTTACAAACATTTTCGATTAATACTATTTAAAATCACAACGGTTCAACATTCAACGAGTTTTCCAGGTTTTCGAACAATTATGATGTTGTATTTCTTTTTGAACTTTGAAAAATTGTATGCTAACACACTGTGTCAGGATTCGAAACCACACATATAAGTATCCGGACAGTCTTCTTCTGGCAAAGAATTACATGCATTTCATAAATTTCTTCGAAACTATTGACTTTACCGAGAACAAAATACAAACAAATCACTACAGAACATGAATCACATATGATAAGCACGTAACAAACGCGTGATGAATCGCCGAAACGCGATGGCGCATTGAGTAGAATTTCTTTGGTTATCGTTAATTTTGAAAGCAAACGCGTCCTAGCGGAACCGACTTTTGTTTTTGTCTTTAATTATGTTTTACAAGGCTAACTTGATGTCAATTCATGTTACAATGGTCAACAATAGTTAACACTAATAGTAGGAATAATATTCTCACACTAGGAAGGATATTTAACATTGAAATGATTGAATTTCACCAGAGTGTCCGGATATTGGTCCTGTCCGGATTTTGATTTATCACGGTAACAGTTTATCAATAAATCAGTTGTAATTATGATAAGTTACTAAACTTAATTCATTTAATTATAAAATTCCCTATTTGTGGATTTAATTTACTAGCAAACGTTCTGATCCGTGCTCCATTTACGCCAAAAACGAGCGCAGTCATATCATATTTCTCTAACGTTCACTAGCGTTCTTGCGCGTCGAAGCAGCAAATGATTTCCACAGATCTCTTTGAACCTCTTTGCTTCGCCTTCAGTATACCAGGTAAGCGCGTTTTCCATATAGTTTGCATTGAGAGAGCTTTGACTCTTTTCTCTTCTCTCCTTTTATCCCTTCTCTACTCCTGCAATATGTCATCGCCCTAACGTTCGCCAACAGAATGAAGATCCCGTATTTTCACAACGACGACGACCCTCTGCTAAGGTCAGTCCGAGTCAGCTTCGTGTCATTCGATCCGTTGCTCTCCCGAATGATTTCCCATCGAAAGCTTTCGAACTGAACCTCGAGTTGAACCCTCAGTCCGGTCTCGACCCGTCACTAATTTCATCACACACACACTCTCTCATTCTGCTCTCTATCCGAAGCAAACGTCCCAAAATATCTCCCCGACTCCTTTCGCATTCAACTGATCGATCCGAAGCTTTCACCCAGAACAACGTAGTCGTCCGTTCTCTCTTTCTCTCTCTCTTTTTCTCGGCCAATAACGCTCTCGGTGAATTCGAATAGAATCCGATCGATTTCTCCCAACCAGATTTATTCCGTTTGCCATCTATCTCTCCTATAGTCTTTTTTTTTCTTCCGGGGTTTGCATTTTTATTTTATTTTTTCTATTGGCCTTTTATCTACTACAAACTGCATATGATTAATCCAACAAATGACCATTTTCGGGTCCCAGGAATGCTTCAAATTTATGATAAAGTGCACAATTTGTATCTTAACATCTGTGTCAAGCTTATGGGAACGCATTTTAGTGAACCACTATGTTTGATCTATACTTTTAGAGATTTGAAACGGTTTATTATCTAACAAATCTAGAGCCGGTTCTTCAGGACATTAAGCCCGAGTGGCCGCATCAAGTACACTCTAAACGATGTAAAACTATTCATTTTTAATGTTGAATATCAGATCTTGATGATTTTTGCAAAATAAAATTAATGCCATTGGAAATAAATAAAGATAAAATCGCCTTTTTCTACCCGACTTGACCCTGTGACCCACCGCAAAAACTCCGGCTACAGGAGTATTCCCGAGTTCCTGCGGCCATTTCTAGAAGCTAGATATGTGGGCCAGTATACTGACAAAAAAAATATATCAATTCGTTAAGTATTCGCTGAGTGGTGGAGGTTTTAGTATTTTTGCTTTCACTCAGGCCTATACGGGTTAATAGTAATTTTTTCTTATTCACGCCATTTTACACAGGGTTAATAGTAGTGGATTTAATTTTAAATAAACAAGCATTTTTAAATGCTTTTCCACATACTGCTTTAAATATCCATTTACTTTTTATTCCTCTAATCTGCGATTCTTAAGCAATAATGTTTCTAACACAAACAAGGAGTAAATAAGACAAAGTAAGCTTATTAATACACTTTGATACACTGGTTATAAGCGATAAATAACAAAATCAAGCTCTCATTTTTTCTAAATCCTGTACAATTATTATTCACTAAGTAAATATATTGCCATTGAACTACTTAATTCATTCAAACTAGACTTCCATTGCAGGTTTATAGAAACTTTCAGTAAGGTTTACTACATTCAGAGGACTTCACAGAAGATCCAAAAAGGTCACAGAGGCTGACAACCTTCAACCTCATTCCAGAGAAGTCTTCACGAAGCTCTACACAAATGCCTCTATATAAATTCCTGCAAATATCTCCTCACAGATGCCTTCGTAGAAGACTTCCATAAAATCTGCACAGATGTCATCAGATGGGTCTTTACGGTAGTGCTTACAGAATTTTTCACAACAGTCTTCACAGAAGTCGCCATAGAATTGTCCGAAGCCTGCACAAAAGTTGTAGTAGAAGTTTTCACAGAAAATTTTATAGTGGCCTATACAGAAGCCTCCCCAACAGAACAGAAGACTCGATTCTGAGTCGAAACGTCGGGAAAAACCCAAAAACATTGTTTTGATTCCTCCCAAGACTGCAGTGCCGAATCCAGTAGCTATAGAAGTCTTTATAAGTCGTTTCAAAGTTTTTCACACCGAAGTCTCTGCAGTCTGCGATAAATAAATGGAGCGTGAAAAGGAAATTGTATGTCTTAATTTTCCATAACATTATCCGCAATTTTACAAGGGTGACAATCAGAGTTGGATTTACAAATTTGGGGGACCACGGGTTCTTTTCCCATAAACTATTTTGATACTTTAGTATAGATCCGATATTTTAATAGTTTTTTTTGTAAGGTTTTAATTATCAGAAGACAAACTATTTTCTGACGTTCAAAAAGTGCTTTAAACTCCTTATGAACACACACAACAATTTTGAATTCCTTATTATTTTACCAAATAATTTATTTAATTTTTTATACCTCTTTGTAGATTTTATTTGTCTACCGAATAGACCGAATTTGGCTGAATAGAATATTTTAGGGGATTATACGTCAACAACAAAAATCATTTACGGATTCCCTTCTTTTAAGTACCTACCTTACTTCAAATTATGCTTTTTCTTCTTCTTCTTGGCATTAATGTCCTCACTGGCGACAGAGCATGCATCTCAGCGTAGTGTTCAATGAGCACTTCCACAGTTATTAACTGAGACCTTTCTTTGCCAGAGTTGCCATTTTCGCATTCGTATATCGTATAGCAACCGCTCGGCTTACGAAGGACCGCTTATTATGCTTATTCTATTCATGCTAAAATATTCAAGCTGTTAAAAATACAGATTTACTTAACAGTTTTGAGTTGAAGAAATTGGTGTAGGGCTGGAAGTTGGTCTATTTCTAGATACTTGATCTCTATTTTAATGCACGTCTCAAAAATACTACTTTTTACGGAAGATCTCTAAGGTCTCTATTTCAAGCAAAATGGTCTCTAAAGTCTGGTTGGAAAACTCCTATCCCTACCTCCTCGCGGTACTGGCCAGGGTACGAGTGACCTTAGGGAAGGTCGGGTAACCACAGTGGGAACTTTGGTCGTATGCCAACAGGGCAGGGGGGAGTTTGCTTTTGCTTTTGCTACAGCAAACCTGGAGCGTCTGTACTCCATGTTAGGAGCGGCTCACAACAGCGTTTGTTCTCCATGTCAGGGGTGGCTAATCAACGTCCAAGTGCCAGGGAAGGACTCTAAGCTAAACTGCGCACTTTATCATTCCAAACATTTAGGGGGAATGGTCCTCCGGAAATCTAAATCGAATAATCAACGAGAAAATACGAACCGGGACAACCGTGGAACTGTAAATCCTTCAACTTCATCGGGAGCATACGCATACTCGCCGGTGCGCTAAATAACCGCGGATTCGGCATCGTAGCATTGCAGGAAGTGTGTTGGAAGGGATCAATAATGGTGCGAACGTTTAGTGGTAACCGTACCATCTACCAGAGCTGCGGTGTCTTTCGGGAGAAAAAAAACTACGCCTGGAGGAGACGGAATGCGAGGAGATGAAACAGCGGTACCGGCCTCAAAAAACACGAAAGTTCTATCAGAAGCTCAATGCATCCCGCAACGGCTTCGTGTCGCGAGCTGAGATGTGCAGTGATAAGGATGGGATCATCTTGACGGACGAGCGTTAGATGATCGAAAGGAGGAAGCAGTACTTCGATGAACACCTGAACAGCGCTGAGAGTGCAGGCAAGGAAGGTCTGGACAACGGAGGAAATGCCTTTGTCAGTACTGCTGATGATGGAAACCAAACAGCCCTCACTTTGAGGGAGATCGAGGATGCCCTTTACCAGCGGAACTGAATATAGATGATTCCGGAGAGGCTGGCCATTTGTCTGCACCGGCTGATTAGCACAATCTGGGAAACAGAACAGCTACCGAAGGAATGGAAGGAATGGGCAATATATCCCATCTACAAAAAGGGCGATAAGTTAGACTGTGAGATCTCAGATCGACTTCCGTCGTCTGTCACCTGTGTTAAGCGAGTTCGTTGGAAGTTATGAAGCCGGCTTCGTTGACGATCGATCGACAACGGATCAGATCTTTACTGTACGGCAAATCCTCCAAAAATTTCGTGAACCAGGTCCCAACGCATCACCTTTTCATCGATATCAAGGCGACATACGATAGTATCGACCGTGTAGAGCCATGGAAAATCATGGGCGAGAACAACTTTTTCGATGGAAGATGTGCAAAATGGTGTGAACGTTTCAGACGAACATTCAAGTTCGTTTGGATCCCGCCGAGGACTACGACAAGGTGATGGACTCTTATGCCTACTGTTCAATATTGCGCTGGAAGGTGTTATGCGGAAAGCTTGTGAATGCGTCCAAGACAAAGCACATGCAGACAGGGATACGTTTGAGGTGGTTGACGAGTTCGTGTACCTTGGAGCCTTGCTGACGGCTGACAATAACGTTAGCCGTGAAATACGGAGGCGTATCATCAGTGGAAGTTGGGCCTACTATGGCCTCCACAAGAAGCTGCGGTCAAAAAAGACTCACACCTGCACCAAATGTACCATGTACAAAACATTCTTAAGGCTGATAGTCCTCTACGGGCGCCTAAAACATATTGCATGTTGACGAAGTGTTTTGAAAAAGTCATCACTAAACTGGTATCGTATAATATGGCTTTTATTAAACAGAATACTATAATTAATAATCAAAGGATAGATAGAGAGGCAGATATACATATGGGACAAATTATCTTGAATTCCGTTTAAAAGTTTATTGGAACACCAGTTTGGAGATGACTTCTTAAAAACATTTCGTCAACATGCAATATGTTTCAGAAATACATTTGGAAAATATAAATTCATGAAAATTTTCTCAAATATAAGCATTTTTTAAAATATTTTAATCAAATTTTCAATCCACCACAACAAAAAAGCCCCACGTGGCCCCACTTTTCTTTCTTCGCGACAATGAAACTTATGTTATTGAAAAATTAGCTGCCGCCATCTGCCGCTTCATGAGTTATCCTGGATTTTATAAAACACTATTTTTAGACTGTTTTAACCAAAAATATAATTAAATCTGAAAATTTTGCTAGTAAATGATGTGAATTTACTTTGTAATAGTTGAGCTTCTAACTCTTGATGACAAAATATTTTTTTTTACAATTTTTTGTATGAAAAAATGGTCAAAATCGATTTTTTGACTGTTTTTACTAAATTGTCATACATCGTAATGCACGTCAGTGATAGAGTGTAAGTGTCTTCCGAAGAAATGTCAAAAATGCCTCAATGAACAACTTTGCAGAAGAAAGTTTTTTGCTAGGACGCTCCTATCAAAATATAAAACTGACCTAGATCAGTTTTCACTCATCTAGATTAAATCTGAATATGTCAAAACATAGTACAAGTTATTCTAAAACACTTTGTCGAAGACACCAAACCTCTAGGGTGCATATTAGACTGATGCAAATTTTTAAGTTTCTGCTCCCCTATGTTTAAACGATGTCAATTATGATAAAAATCATCATCCCGAAATTTGAAGTGATTTGGAAGAAATATGGCTGTGCACACGCCATTTGAAGTTTATATGGAAATAATTATGGAAAAGGCAAACCTTTTGTGTTCAGTCCTCTAACTGCTCGTAATAATAATCTATGGAAAAGTGGATAAACTCTTCTCATGTGAATTCTTCCCAACTACAACTTTGCCGAAGACCACATTTTGATTGGACGTAAGGATAATTTGCTATTATTGATAACAAAGTCTAAATCATGCTGAGATGATCATTTAATTACTTTCAGAGCAGCACTGCTTTTTGGCTGTAGAACATAGTAGTCTGGATTACTTTGATCTATTCTACCTGCCAGGAACACCACTGTTGCCTGCCGAGCAGTTGGTTAAGCATGCAAAATGCAAACCCACTTTATGAATATGAATAGCAATTTATCCTGACGTCCAATCGAAATGTGGTCTTCGGCAAAGTTGTAGCTAAAAGACTTTCACGTGAGTAGAGTTTGTTCACTTTTCCATAAAATATTATGACGATGAGATAGAGGGCTGAACACAAAAGGTTGGCGTTTTCCATAGTAATCTCCATATAAATTTCAAACGGCGTGTGCACAGTCAAATTTCTTTCGAATCACTTCAAACTTTGGGAGGATGATATTTACCATAATAAAAATCGTTTAAGCATAGGGGAGCCAACATTTCAAAATTTGCATCACTCTAGTGCATATCCAGAGTACTAGAGGTTTTGGCCGTCGAAAACAGCGATCTGCCCCAGTGTGCGGGCATGAAACGTGGACAATCTCGAAGAGGACGTACAAGCACTTGGAGTCTTCGAACGTCGGGTGGTTATCATGATCTTTGGCGGTGTGCAGGAGAACGGTGTGTGGCGGCGAAGGATGAACCACGCGCTCATCCAACTCTACGGCAAACAGGGGCCGGGCAGGGCATGTTGCAAGAATGCCGGACAGCAACCCTGCAAAGATGGTGTTTGCTTCGGATCCGGTTGGTTCAAGAAGGCGTGGAGCGATGAAGTGCGCATCGATTTGGCGAGCGTGGAGCAGAACCGAGAGATGAAGCCTCGAACCGAGTATTTTGGCAGGGAATTGTTGATTCAGTGTTGTTTGCTCAGATGTTAACTTAATAAATGAAAAAAGAATGAAAAAATATGCATATCGGCACTTGATTTAATGTTTTTGGGCCAGCAGGTCTTTCTTTTAATCTTTTCGGGCCAACGAAATAAGTCAAAATAACAGATGACCTAACTGATTTCTGTCTTGTACTACAGTGAGAGGCAAAATAAAGTGCCCACCTTACCAGTTTTCGAATTTCTCTCATTGATTTGGTTCAAATTAAAGTTAACACACCTAAATCTTTTGTGATATTTTATTTTTGATGTTCTTTTAAAGTTGCACTTACGAAATTTTGATTGAAAAAAGAATTTTACTTAAAGAAAAAGAAAATCAATTTGTATTGAAAAATAAAGTAGTGACAAAAATAAGTGCCCACTTCCTTCTTGGCCCCAGAAAAGATGATTTAAGAAAAATAAAAAGCAATTTAATAGTTAATGTGTCCTCCTTTGGCCTTAAGGACTTGCTGGAGGCTCTTCGGCATGCTTTTCACCAGGTTTTGTAGGTGTTGTGGATCTAGTTCTTCCCAGGCGCGCTCCAAGGCTTCAAAATAATTATTTTTGTTGGTAACACCAGTTTTTTCAACCCTAGCATCGAGAATCGCCCACAAATTCTCGATGGGGTTGAGGTCTGGGCTTTGTGGAGGCCATTCCAGCGGTTTAATCCGACAAGACCGGAAGAAAGACTTGGTCTTCTTTCCAGTATGCTTCGGGTCGTTGTTCTAGAGAAATATGAATTTCTCTTCAAGGCCCGTCTGGATCAGCGAAACCTCCAGATTTTCCAGCAAGATGTTAATGTAGGAATCTGCCGTCATTATTCCGTCGATTTTCACGACGCTTCCTACTCCACTCCATGAAAAACACCCCCAGACCATCACATTTCATCACATCACACTTCCATGCGTCACCGTTCCTTGGATGTGGCGCTCCTGAAGCTCGAGCTGTCTAACCGAGAGCGGCGGGCTCGTGTGTGATGCAGAGCACCACATCCAAGGAACGGTGAAGCATGGAGGAGGAAATGTGATGGTCTGGGGGTGTTTTTCATGGAGTGGAGTAGAAAACCTCGTGAAAATCGACGGAATAATGATGGCAGATTCCTACATTAACATCTTGCTGGAAAATCTGGAGGTTTCGCTGATCCAGACGGGCCTTGGAGAGAAATTCATATTTCTCTAGAACAACGACCCGAAGCATACTGGAAAGAAGACCAAGTCTTTTTTCCGGTCTTGTCGGATTAAACCGCTGGAATGGCCTCCACAAAGCCCAGACCTCAACCCCATCGAGAATTTGTGGGCGATTCTCGATGCCAGGGTTGAAAAAACTGGTGTTACCAACAAAAATAATTATTTTGAAGCCTTGGAGCGCGCCTGGGAAGAACTAGATCCACAACACCTACAAAACCTGGTGAAAAGCATGCCGAAGAGCCTCCAGCAAGTCCTTAAGGCCAAAGGAGGACACATTAACTATTAAATTGCTTTTTATTTTTCTTAAATCATCTTTTCTGGGGCCAAGAAGGAAGTGGGCACTTATTTTTGTCACTACTTTTTTTTCAATACAAATTGATTTTCTTTTTCTTTAAGTAAAATTCTTTTTTTTTATCAAAATTTCGTAAGTGCAACTTTAAAAGAACATCAAAAATAAAATATCACAAAAGATTTAGGTGTGTTAACTTTAATTTGAACCAAATCAATGAGAGAAATTCGAAAACTGGTAAGGTGGGCACTTTATTTTGCCTCTCACTGTATTAGGCTTTGTGCCTATCATTAAGCCTTCTGGAGTTCAGGAATTTTGTTATGTATGAGATAAATAGGGCTTTCAAAAATACAAAGAAATATGGTTATACCTTTCAAACGGGCAGAAACAATCCCTAATTTTATTTTAGATCAAGAGCGTTGACCAAATCTAAGCCATCCAGCCATTTCTAAAACGATTTTAATTTTGTTGATTCACCAACATTATAGGTATTCTCGCCATATTATTTTTTTTGCAGAATTAATGGAACAAACAACCCTGTTCAACTCATTTAGGGTAAAGAATTACTTGTTCCCCTCTTTGATTCACTTTGGCATATTAGGTTTCTTTCGCCAGAATTATGTGAAAATCTGCAACACTACATCTATACATGGACGTCAGGAAATTTTTAATCTCTTTAGGGCTTCCGCATTGAACAATTTTATTCCCATGTTCCAAAAAAATGTTGTTTTACTTTAGATTTTTCAATATTTTGACTCGATGGAATCGTAGGAAACGATTTTCATCATTTGATTGTTTATTTCGATTCAATCTTACGAAAGAGGTGCGCTTTGCGAAAGAGGACCACGTGATTATTGAGTTGAAATCGAATCCAGGTTAACTACTGCGTCCATGAGAAGTGGTAACGCGTTTTATCTAGTGAACAGGAGTAGTGAGTTCGATTCAAACCGAGAAGACATGTAACTTTTTCGCAACTTTCACATAAGTTTATCCACTTAATCCAAAGTAAAAAGAAAAGTAACAATCAAATGCTTTCGACAAATTGATTATCAATTTTAGATAGATCAAATGAATTGACTAAACTTATCCTATGTACAGTGCTGTTCTGAATAATAGCAGCGCATGTCGATTTTCATACAAAATGCTCAACTTTGACATGCTGTAGTTTTGTTCCCTTTCAAGTAATCGAGTTGAAATTTTCTCCACAGAACTACAAATATGCCCAATTTTGCAAACACAAAATTTCAAAATTTTCTAAGCCCCTGCCGGAAAGTGAGATACTAGGTGAAATTGTTCGAAAAAATAGCAGTTTTAAAAATTTGAATTTCGGCTTGACATTATAGTTTTAAATTATATATCACTTACCATTGGAACAATCTCTTCCTACTTATCAAACCTACACCTAAACCGAAAATGTTTAAAATTATTGTAGAAGAAAAATTTTAAAATGAAAAACTGCTATTTTTTCGAAAAATTTCACCTAGTGTCTCACTTTTCGGCAGGGACTCAGAAAAAACTGGAATTTTGTAGTTACAAAATTGATCATATTTGTAGTTCTGTGGAGAAAATTTCAGCTCGATTGCTTGAAAGGGAACAAAACTACAGCATGTCAAAGTTGAGCATTTTGTATGAAAATCGACATGCGCTGCTATTATTCAGAACAGCACTGTATATCATATGCCATACTTACGTACTCAATACATCATTCAATAATTCTCAGAAAACAATGCACTATGGCTTATCAGGAGGCCAATAATCAAAAAAGTGATGTGCCCCAAATTTCAATTCTTGTTCGCCATTTCATTGTAAACATGTCTGCTAAGAAATCTCCAAAATATTAGGGCATGATTTGCATTGCACACTCATATATGAGGTGCCAAAATTGAGCCTATGGAGAAAAACTTGTTTTTATTAACGAAAACTATGGTTTACTCAAATAAATATAACTTTTTTTCTAGAATACTTACGTAAAATGTTTTTACACCATTTGAAAGCTTACAAAAAGAATGATCTTTGGCGAAACCAAAGAAAAAATAAAATAAATAAAAATAAGCTTCAAAAAGTGGCTTTAATGATGTTTTTTTTATAAAACAAAAATAAAAATATCGAATATCGAATAAGTTTTGTCCCAAGTTGTCCCAGGCTTAAATTCAGTTCCAAGGGTACTTTGAGATGTAAACTAAAGGATCGTGAAGAATTTAGCTGCACAAATTTGCACTTTTTTAATTTAAGGCTTTTTGAATTTTTCCAATATTTTTAACCATTTTCTATTGAAAATAGCTATAAACTAATTCTGAAAATAACTAAATTTTGTTAAATCTTTTTTATCATCATTTCTATGTAAGTTTCAATATTTATAATGGTTTGCACAACGTTAATCGCATAAATGGCTTATATGCATTATAAGTAACAAAGTTTAATATTTCGCTATAGGCCCTATTCAAAAGTTAGTCTCGAAAACTTGTTTTTGAAAATAAAACATCAAATTTGTATCATAAAACTCATAAATACAACATGAGATTGAAAAAATATTTTTGGCCGTCAGTCTGTATGGAAACCGCCCATAGTGCAATGATACCCCTCATATGCCACTAATGGCTAGAAGAATTCATTGTGGCCAAAAGCGACAAACCGGATTCAATCATATCAACCATAATCAAAATATCCCAGACCGGGCACGTCTCAACTAACCACAACTTGTCACACTTATCTCGGCCCCAACCCCAAATCGAAACCCAATCTGACACATCTGGAAAGTTGCCGTTGGAGAACCAAACCGCAAAGACATAATTAAGTGCGAAATGATCCTTAAGCTACATCCCAGGAGCCGTTCGACTTCTGTGCCATATCTGCTTCTAAGCTATCAGTTTCTCTGTGGTATCAAAAATAACTCAACTCATTCCAGGGCAATCTTGGTAATGTTGCTGTTTGCCTCAACCGCCCCCCTCTTCCACGAAGTTGTCACTCTTCTCCTAAAAGAGTATCCATATCTGTGGATTGAGCTCTTATTTTCCAACTCATCTCACTGCTTTGCCTTGACGTTGGGATCCAAGCGCTCAACTGAAATCACAAAGTTTTCCCCCCACTCACCCATTGAACCAAGCGTGGTCTCCAACCGAGTGGGCGGCGAGTACCACTCTCGGCTGTTCGAATTGTAATTTGATTCAATTCGTTGATAGCCGCAAGGAATGTTTTATCTGGTGGAATATAAATTTCTCTTTTGTCCCTGACGTTACGTCGGTTGGGTTTTCCGAATCGGGCGGCAGTCGCTGTCAAAAAAGTCCTTTTATTCTGCCGATCCAGTCATTTGATATGACTCCAACCGGAAGTCTTCCGTAATGTACCTACGATCATTGAATGCCGAGTTCCGTCCGAAATCGGGCCCCGAGAAGAAGTTGTTAGTAAGTACACTTAAACCACGGTTTAGGGAGCCTGGTTTTAAGTAAAAACAGTTTACATTTTTTTACAAAGTTTGTATATTTAGTTTAAACGATTCAATGGAACATTCTGCGTTTGAATGGAGCAATTCTCGCTTCAAAAGACAAAAATTCGTTTTGCGAATTAAACATCCTCGATGAAGCACTCAACTTCCACGTTTTACGAACTGATTTCACCCCCGATCTAATTCGTAATTCGAGGTTTCAATGTTAAGCAAACTGCCAACTCGACTATATCCACCGACATCTCTCTCTATTAGCAAGGTACGACAGGAGTGTATTGTTGTCTGCCTCTGGTCGTGGTCTGGGATTTTCTTTTTGTTTGTATCAAAGATGCAAGACAGAGGCGAGCCAAGAAATGTGATTCCAAAAGCCGCCTCCGGCGAGAAAACACAACGAGAGGAAAATTGTCTAAAAGTGACTTAAAACGTATTTGCCGTTCCTGCTGCCATTGTTGTTTGCCGCTGGAGCAGCAAAAACAGCGAAGAAAAACAAGCTTCTCGGAGGATAACTTCATTAGTCAATTAACTGACGGGTTACACGATAACGAAGCCGATCTGGGCGGAATATTAATTGGAGAGTGGATCCGATTGGGAATGGAACATGCTTGCCAGGAAGGGGTGGACGGGTGAAATCGATGCACCGGAATGTGAAACACTGTTTCTCTGAACAATTTTTGGTGAGAGATAAGACTTTGAAGTTATGCACCAATAATTTAAGCAAATCCTATTGTAACTTTAAAATCAGTAAGGGCAAGGTTTATTTTGTCATTTCAAACTTAATTCAACACAAATCTTAAACGTGTCATAGTAGTTCAAATTGGTAGTTCTTTAGTAGTTTATTCGAGCAAGAAACTTTACCTGTAAAATAACAAAAATTGATTCAGATTTGATAAAAGTATGACTACTTACTGTTTTTTGACTAGAACATTGTAAAAACTTCGTTTCAGGATTAACTGAGAGCTTTTTTTGCCAATTGTTCATTTTTGCATTCGTACATCGAGCGGCAAGCACGAATATTTTCTACGGAAAGTCGAACAAAAGTCCAACTTAAAAAACTCGATCCACGGGATTTGAATCCACAATGGCCATGCAGATTAGCTGCGCGTTTAACACTACGGCCGTTTGGACTCCCAACGTATTTCGATAGCAAAGTTCATTAAGCAAAGTTCATACATTTCTAGAAAGAAGCTTGAATTTTTATGAGACGGGCTGAGACTTCCCTTATGCCAACAATATTTTCGTATTTTGTAATTCCTCAAAACTTGCTCGAATCCCCCATTGTTTTGTCGTGCTACATTTTTATTCGATTTTGACTGCAGCAAAATATCATTCCTCCGATACTTTATCCCTCTAATCCCTCTGGTCCAACGAGAAGCGATAAATTTTACCGTACCATGATACTCCCATTGGTCGCTGTCCGGTCATCTTCTTGGACTTGGCGTCTACTGACGTGTTGTCCCCCCCACAGAGCAGTCCAGACAAGATTACTGCCAACGATCATCAACCATTCTGCAGCAGTAAAAGAACCCTCTTTCCATTGTTTTTCTTTCTGCTTTCCACTTTTTTTTTTGTTTTCATTTGTCGGTTATCTCGCTACAAACTTTCCGATCCCGGAGGATTTGAATTGGTCGAAATTTACACCCCTTGCCGTTTGGATTCGAATCCGTACGAAATCGCTCCCTGTTCAACGTACTTTTCTGGAACAAAAACTACGCCAAATCTCACATCCACTGAAGACAGAAGACAACGAACAACGCAGGACATCAAACGGTTCTTCCTCAAGATGGGATGTAAATTGCAAGTACCTATTCTTCTTCATGGCTGTTGGGGAGAAAATCTTTTTGGCTTTTTCGTTTCATCGGGAGAATGGTCGGTCTCCCGCAGGGGAAGATTTTTTCCATCATCTTTGGGTTCACACTAGGGTGTACCAGGAAAATCTTAAATCGAAATGTCATGATGCTCAACCGTAGAGTAAAATATTTGCTTACTAACACCTTTACTAGCAACATCATTTTCTACCAGGAAAATATGTTTAATTCGCAATTGTTCTATTTTGTTTTTTAAAATTTCAACACCATTTTTTCACAAATCAAAAAAAAAAGTAAGAGGTTGTTTCCGAGATACAACCGCCAAGTTGACGTTGGATAACGTTAGCTTCTTCTATATCTTGGCTTGAGACCGTCACGAATTCATGAAAGATTTGTACCGTAAAACGGGGTAACTTTGATAATGCGAGACTCTCAACATACTAAACGAAATAACAAAATTCCTGCTAATCTGTTAAGCAAAACGAATGCAAAAGTAAAGAGTATTAGTATGACACTTCATGTTAAAGCTATTTCCGTTGGAATCAAGTACATTTGAGGATTTATATGCATAAATGGAAAATTTATAAGATTTTAAGAATTTTGAAATGCTCTCAAACAATCTGTTCTACGATCACTATTTGATAAAGTCATAATGAATTCGTCACTTATACTTGATAGCCTAGTTATAGTAGAACCTTAATTCGGTCTCAAAACTCTTAGCGAATACAGTGGATCCACAATTAAGAATCGTCCACAATTTATGAATCAGCTGACTTTAAATGACAAAATAACAACAAAAATCAACACAAAACATCACGTAAACAATTTTACTCAAAATAAATTATAAGCGAAAATGTTTCCGTGATGTTTTGTGCTATTTTTTACTGTTATTTTGTCCTTTAAAGCCAGCTGATTCATAAATTGTGGGTGATTCTTAATTGTGGATTCACTGTACTATTTTTACAAACTGGGACCATTTTTGTAATCTAAGTCAGAAATTTCCATATAGCGTTAAACGCCTACAGATATGCAACGCCCTACAAATGTTCTGTAATTCATTCAATTTTGTTCGACGGATGCTCCATTATCAAAGTTACCCCAAAACAGATAACCGACTTTCGATTATATGAAAAAATATAAATCCATTAAGAAAAAATCTTTTGGAAATCTATCAACTGGAATCGATAGTTAGGATACCAGTACTTGTTTTAAAAATATGAATTAAAATTCTTTGAAACAGTATGCATAAATATTCAAGTTTTCTTCGAAAAAACTATCAAAGTTACCCCGTTTTACGGTACTGATAAAAATCCAATCAATTTTCGTACTATTTGTTGCATGTCAATTCTGACCTATTATGGACATTGTGTGTTATTATTTGGTTGGTTCTGTTAACACTTCAACACCGATAGAATCGGTCAATAGAAGAAAAAGCTTGAGCGGTAACTCTTGCTTCCCAAACAAATATTCCGGTCGAACGTTAGGTTCACGCATGATCCACTAGGATTGGTTGCTTTAGTGGGTTCCGAAGCCGATTTGGGGTTGAGGTACTTCTCCATGAAGTTCACGAGCTCCATGTTCCCTCTTTGCTCAAATCGATGTTAAAGTTGCCAGTCACGATAATTGGTATGATCTCCTTTTCAAATTGAATTGCAGCACAATTTCAAACAAAACGGGTCACAACCAGTGCTGGGATCGGTAGGGTCAGGCGGGGCAAGATGAGCACCCTAAGGATAAGCGCGATTTAAGCCTACTTAAACGTTCTTATTTTGGTAAAATTGGTAGCTATCCTTATCTTTTACATTATTACTTTGACCTCCAACCATTAAAAATTTTAAGAAGTGATAAATAGTTTTCCAAATAATACGTTAAAAAATAGCTTTTTTATCTCGGTCAAAAAAACTGCGGGGCAAGATGAGCACCCACATAAAAAGATGCAATTTACTAAAGAAAACTATTATTTTTCAATGCTTGCAATATCCCAAGATATTATCTTTAATATCTAATAGTATTTATCTTCAACTAGCTTAGTTTTAAAACTTGTATCAAAAAATAAATAACTTTTCATAAATTACTAAGATTTTACTTAAAAATCGATTAAATTTATTGATTGTTTATATATTTTTAGAAAAAATGTTTTGTGCAATGAGGATACCGTAAGTCAAGCCCACAGGTAAATGCGGTTCTATAATTTCATACTTTTACTTAATTTTGAACATGGTGCTCATCTTGCCCCAAGGGTGTAAATTTATTAATATAATTAAAACAATTGAAATATTTTTTAAATTTGATAAAAGTTTTGCTCCTGATTATCTACAGAAGATTATGCTATAACTATACGGCCAAAAACGTATGAATTAAATGGTTTACGCAACAAAGATATCACTTTTAAATGAACAAATCTTATATGAAAAAGTAAACTTTTGGACTTCTATGTATTTTTGACAATATTTACGTTGTGCTGTTGATTTTTTAGCTGAAATTTACGGCCATAATATCAATTCAATGATAATCATCAGAACCCCAAATAATTTATTGAAAAAAATATCGGTAGGAACGACACAAACTAGGGATGCCCATCTTGCCCCGGGTGCTCACCTTGCCCCACATTCCCCTAATAGTAGTTTGCTTGATTTCGATGGATGAATTCATAGTTTTTGTATCAGGAATAAAATTATCTGAACGAAAACAGTAGGCTTTTATTTTTCTTGCTTCAGTAGAAAGTTCGACGCAGGAGTTGCAAATGAGTTTCATTGAAATTCGTTTGCCATACTAATTACACATATACAGTCGACTCTTCACATCTCGATGTTCTACATCTCGATATATCTCCTTATGTCGATGATTTGTTCGGTCCCTTCATTCTGCATACATTTTCATTCTCCATATCTCGATATCCTCCTTATCTCGATATCTCCCTATCTCGATGTGAGTTTCGTTCCCGATTTCCTCTCCCTATGTCGATATGCCCATTATCAAAGGTTACTAGACTGGATTTAAGGGATTCAAAACAATTGCAAAGCGAAATGACAACTGTTTGTTTTCAATTTTCCTAGTGACGGAGTGATTTTCAATCTAGTATTCATTAAAAATTTGTTCCATGTCTCGATCTCTCCCTATCTCGATGGTCCCTTCGATATCGAGATGTGGAGAGACGACTGTACATCTAAGGGACGATTCAAATATGACGTTCATCGTTTTGCGGGATTTCTAGAACACCCTTCCCCCTCTGTCACGCTTATTCCAATACCTTATACACGTACTGTCACACTTTTGTAGACCCCCCCCCCCCAAATGATGAACGTCATTTTTGAATGACCCCTAACCACAAATTTTCTCAGTTTGGGCATTCAGCACTCTCGTTTACGTTTCTTTTGAATTGTTTGTTATTGTAATATTCAAAAATATTGAAACAATGATTTAAATTTAATATATGTTTATTTTATTATTATCCTTATACACTTGATCATGACTAAATAATGAAAAATTATACAAACTAACAATAATCAGAACAACTAACACAGTAGAACAGTTATTTTACATAATATCTTGGGGCTTAGACAGTGTGTCATGCTGAATGAACGACGGAAAGATCCTGCTCAAAAGAGATTCATTCAGTTTAATAAGTAAAATATGTTCAAGAGTCTCTTCCGATAAACCGGTTCTCAAATCCGACAATACCAATGCCAATCCACTGAAAGCTCTTTCAACTGAGACTTGAGATGCTGGTGTAGCCAGAACAACCAGCGCAACCGCAGACCTGTGTGGCCTTACGAGCAATCCAATGATCCCAGACATTGTAATCATGTGGCATTCGCTCTCCAATTTCGAGCAATTTTAGTTGTTGAATCAATTGCGCTTCAGGATTGGCAGGTTTGGGAATGCAATAAGGCAGCGTCCATTAATTATGTAACGCTAAAATTGGAAATTTTCGACCCCCTCCCCCCTCCGTAACGCTTTTTGTATGAAAATTTTTAAATTTTTGTATGAGTCGTAACGCTTGAGCCTACTCCCCCCCTCCCCTTAGAGCGTTACGTAATTTATAGATGCCGCCTAAACCACCAAACATTTCAGTCAGGAAGTCCGCTAAACTAACGCCCGCACTTGTCTCATTGTTAGTTGAGGTTGCTTCTCCAGTTACATTGAGAACTGTATTTGCGCACTTTGTCTGCTGAATTCGTTTCCAGGTTTTGACCAGATATTTCTACGGATAAAACAATAATTTAACGAAATTGTTACTGTAATTGAAGTATGAAAAACAATTATACCTGAACGTTCGACTTCAAATAAGTAAAACGTGGATCAAGGAACAAAGCGGTTTTGAACGCCATGTTCTCCGTGAGCATTTTTAATCGGGTTTTTAGTGATTCAATCAACGGTACAGCGAAACGATTATCTTGTAGACTATTCAGATCTCTTATTGCCAGAATCCAACACATGTAAACATCAAAAAATGCTTGATGTTGAGCCTGTAGCAGCTTAGTAGTGATATACATTGCACGGAACGCTTCTTCATATTCTTTCAAAAACTGCCAAGTTTCTTCATCAAGTTCTAGTAAATATATATTTTTTTAGATTATTACAAACCAGAAAACTATATTATTGGACATACTTAGTAGACTGGCCCTTAAACAAAAAAGATGTAAAACTCAACGGGGCACTCCCTAGATATGAGCCTTGGGGTAAGAAAAATGCTCTCTCAAAATCAGGCATTACAATCTCATCTGATCAAAGAGATCATCTCTGTATGATTCAAAGATATTATCCCTAATCCAAGAGCGCATTGAAATGATTTCATCTTTCCATTTTGATTATCTTAACAGCTTTTGGGTGATATGATTACATTTCCATTTCAAAATTGATAATTCAGTAATGTAATTTGAAATCAGTAATTCTGAAAGGAGAATCTTTCTCAGTTATCGTTGCTCAGTAACGTTTTTGAGGTAAAAAATGCTAAACAGATAATCTTTTTTTGGAAATAATAACATTTTGCTACTCCGAGAAAGGCTGTTGCTTAGAACTGATTGATAATCCTTGAGTGTTCCGACAAATTTGAAGACTGTATAATGTTAAAAAGAACCGTAATGGTTGATTGAAGTGGACTGTTGAACTTTTAAGAGATGATAACAATTGAAAGTTTTGCCTGACAAGCCTATTACATACACTAGACCGTCCAAAATCAGAAGGCATTTGAAATATCCAGTAGACTAGCGTAGAGTTTTGCATTACAAAAACGAACGTTCTGCACTCACATTCACCTAAATTATTACAAACGCTAAACTCGATTTCCCCCAAATCCATGCGTAAAGTTGTGCAGAAGATCCGGTATGCTACATAGTGCACAACGCCCGAAAAAAATGGAGAAAAATAGTTTTATAACAATTGCGTTTACTTTTGCAAATCTAATAGCGTTTTATTTTATAATATTTTTTATTATATTTTTTCATGAGAATAATTCTTAATCAGTAGTGCTTTACGTAACTTTCATTATTTGATAAAAAGCGGGTTCCAGCTAATATTAACTTGGGATCAACGATGAAAATTATATTGTCTTTTGAAACATTCCAACGACTATCGTCCTCGAGCGCTTGATTTCTATGTTTTGGGGGAAAAGTGGTATTTAAGATCATCAAAAGGTATCTATGTAATATTAGAGTGATGCAAATTTTGAAATTTTAGCTCCCCTAGGCTTAAACGATTTTAATTATGGTAAACAGCATCCTCCCAAAGTTTGATGTGATTCAGAAGTAATTTGACTGTGCACACGCCATTTGAAGTTTATATGGAGATTACTATGGAAAACGCCAATGTTTTGTGTTTAGCCCTCTATCTCTTCGTCATAATATTTTATGGAAAAGTGTACACACTCATCTCATGTGAAAACTTCCTAGCTACAACTTTGCCGAAGACCAAATTTTGATTGGGCGTCAGGATAAATTGTTATTCATCATCATAAAGTTGGTTTGCATGTACCGTTTTGTCTCAAATTCCGAACAGACTCATATTCCGAACACTCGGTTTTTGTATGGCGACTTGGTTGAAATGTTTCGCTGAAATATGTCACCAAATAACAAGGAAATGGCAGTCAATTGCAATTCAATTTGAACGTCTCCAATATAATTTATACCGCAGGAGTAGTGATGATTCTCTAGTTTGAGACCAATAGAACAAGCTCAGATTAACTTACATGCCAAATTATTAATTTGAATACGATTTATTCGTGCTGTTCGGAATTTGAATCAGGGTGTTCGGAATATGAGACAGAACGAACACAGTGTTCGGCATTTGAGTCAAAATGTTGATCCATACTTTTACGTAGAAACAATACTAAAACTAATAAAATCAACATAATTATTGGTACACCCAACAGCTAACAGGTAGGCTTTGCGATGAAATTAAAATTTACACAAATATCAGCTAATTTATGCCAATCAGATGCATTTAAAGTCTCTGTTGGCCTTAAGTGTTCGGAATATGAGTCAAAACGGTAGCATGCTTCATCAACTGTTCGGCAGGCAACAGTGGTGCTCCTGGCGTGAAGAATAGATCAAAGTAATCCAGGCTACTATGTTCTACAGCAAAAAAGCAGTGTTGCTCTGAAAGTAATTGAATGATCATCTCAGCATGATAAAGACTTTGTTATCAATAATAACAAATTATCCTTACATCCCATCAAAATGTGGTCTTCAGCAAAGTTGTAGCTGGGAAGTTTTCACATGAGATGAGTGTGTACACTTTTCCTTAAAATATGATGACGAAGAGATAGAGGGCTAGACACAAAAGATTGGCGTTTTCCATAGTAATCTCCATATAAACTTCAAATGGCGTGTGCTTAGTCCAATTTCTTCCGAATCACTTCAAATTTTGGGAGGATCATTTTCATCATAATTGACATCGTTTAAGCACAGGGGAGCAAAAACTTCAAAATTTGCATCAGTCTAATGTAATATGCTGCTAGACTCACTGGTTCGTTTAGTTCATAATTTAGTATGCACTGTGCAGCAAATGAATCTTGAACCCATATCAGTGATGTGCTGCAAAATCTAAAAGTGATTAAAACGAAAATTGTGTTTCTTTCAAATGTGCTAGTTTACTTACCTTGGTTGAGTGTGCGTTAAGTTTTGTAATTCTTCCAAATGCTGTCACTGTATAAACCACGTGGATTGCTGAGACGAAAAGATTTTATCGATCATCAAAAGAGCCATAGATTTTTACAACAAAGATGATCAAAGAGCCCTAGATGATATCTTTTTATTCGATCCATATCCTGCTCAGATGATCGAAAGATGAGATGAAATGCAATGCCTGCTCAAAATTTCAAATCAATTGGTTGCTCCACCAGCTGGCGCATTAGATTTGAAGTTTGTATGGGATATTCGTCTCAAATATATTGAAAATTGATCCTATGTCACTGTTTCGTTCAGTATACTAATTGTTCGCGTTCGAATGAGCCCAGAATGACAAATACATTAGTTGATACCCTAATGAACATAATTGCAGAAGGTTGTATCTGGATTTAATCTCATTTTCATTACTCTTTCAGTTGTTGTAAGTTAGGCTTAGATTAGCACTCCCGTGCAGTCACTTATATGCATGCGACATGTGCCTCAGATCGCCCAGCGTTATAGGTGTCTATGATGCGCTTAGTGGCTACCTCCAAGCTGTATTGAAGAAACACAAGCAGTATTGCATGATATACTTCAGATGGTTAAAACACCAACTTTATTAATTTTGATCATGGTACAATCTTCTACAATATTCTTCGCTATTACATCAAATAGTGTTTTTGACATTCTGGGTCCAATTGAACGCGATCATCAATTTTCCTGAGCCAAACAGTAGATGATGTGCTGTTGCTCATATGTTTGAGCTGAAAATCCCATATTAACTTCAATTCAAATGCGCCAGCTCATGAAACGACCAAATGAGCTGAATTTTTCAGAAAGGCTTCCTCTTACCCCAAGAAATAATCCTGGGGGGGTGCCCCGTGGAATCATACAACTTTATTTTTCTCCCATACTGAGCTGGGCCAGTCTAATACTTAGCTCCGGATATTGTTCCCCAAGCAAAACGAATAACTGTTCTTGATTTATAATAGATCGAATCATCTTGTACTTTCCGCACCACCTGGTAGGGGCCCAGAGAGGTGGACATGAAAGTTTGTAATATTCTAAAAATGGTTTGTATTTTATCTTCTTCACACTCTTTAAAAAATCTGTCACGGTCTTGATAAAGGGATCTGAATTTGGAACTACGTCATTCAGTGCCAGCTGTAGGGTGTGAGATGCATATTCAGTGCATCCATTATTCCCTCCGTATCATCGGTTGAATCTTCTCCATTTGCCCAATCCTTGAATGCCACAACTGTTGGAAATTCTTCACGCTTCTTTTTCGCTGCTGCGATCATATTGGCCCCGTTATCCGAAGTCATCGAAAAAATTTGATCAACGGAATTATTGAATTGCCTCAAAACATCCAAAATTTGCGTTTTTAGATTTTTGGCTGTTTGGCTTTGCTTAACTTCAATCATACCTGGAATTGTTGAAAACAAATAGTTTATTGACTAAAAAAATAGTAGAGTATATAGTTGTCTTACAGAGCGTGCGCGTTATAACTTCATGGTTAATTTCATATTGACATTTATACACAGAATATGTCGTCCGAATCTTGAAGCTGAATCGATTTTGATGGATACTAGACGGCCAGCTATTTCTTTAGTTATACCTTCAATAATCATATCAGAAATCTGTTTAAGATGATTCTTGATATTCTTGCGATTCATATTTGTATTCAGAGCTTCAGCCAGCGGGTCCAAAATGATCCGTAAACCTTCCCACTCAAAACAGCTTATTGGCAAATTGTGTTTTGTGATGAGTTTCACGCAAGCTTCCAAGTACTTTTGCCGGTCAAAGCAAATAGTGAGCTTCTCAGAAAATTTTTTCTTTTTAGATGGAATTCCTCCCGTGAAACCTAATTTTTGAGCGATTCGTGGTGTATGTTTCGGAAATGGCGGACAAAATTGCCAGCATCATAGTTCTCTTGTGAATACGAACATGTTCCAAATTCTTCAATTCTGCATTTGAATTTTCCTTCGATCTCGTGTACGAAATCCTTCACCATCGATACTAAAGATGGCCTATTTCTCTTCTTTACTTGCATATCTGGGCTGCAGTTTGCTTGAATGCGGTAGAACTGTTACATTGGAATGGGAAATTGTCCTGTTCCTCTTGCTGGTTGGAGACTTAATGAAAAAAAAATCTCGGCCTTATGGTGTGCACACCGGTTGTTTTGTAACGATAACTACTGTAGCCAGCTACCGTAGCAACATACAATCGTCAGTGAATTTCAATCATTTGAACGACTGTAGAGAGTTGTTCTGCAGTCATCATCAAGGATAGCTATGATTCACGATAGTTTGACTCCGCAGAACGAATTTCAGATTTTTTCCCAGCACTGGTCACAACAATGCATTCGACGTGAAAGAGGTACAACCAGAGACATATCATCTATTGCTATTAATTGATCAATAAATTTATTTATTTATCAATTATAATTTTGCTTGATCAGTTTTCAACGGAGATGAATGGCAAACACAGTAGTACCTAGGTTCCCGTCGTTCATCGGGTCGGACGGCGGTAGCATTTTTGCAGTCTTCTCTGTGTGCATTTACATGTAGGTACCGTAAAACGGGGTAACTTTGATAATGCGGGTAACTTTGATAGTGCGGGGACCCCCAACATATTAAACGAAATAACGAAGTTTCTGTCAATCAGTTAAGAAAAACGAATGCAAAACTAAAGAGTATTAGTATGACACTTCATGTCAAAGCTAATTTCGTTGGAATCAAGTGCATTCGACGATTTTTATGCGAATATTAAAAATTTACTAGATTTTAACATCTTTGCAACGCTTACAATCAATCTGTTCTACGACCACTATTTGATAAAGTCATAATGAGTTCGTCACTTACCCATGACAGCCTCGTTATAGTAGAACATGAATTCGGTCTCAAATCTCTTAGCGAAAACCATTTTTACAAACTAAGACCATTTTTGTAATCTAAGTAAGAAAATTCCAAATAGCGTTAAACGCCTAAAGGTATGCAACGCCCTATAAATGTTCCGTAAGTCATTCAATCTTGTTCGACGGATGCTCCATTATCAAAGTTACCCCATAACAGAAAACCGACTTTCGATTATATGAAAAATAATATATCCATTCAGAATAAATCTTTTGGCAATCTATCAAGTGCAATCGATAGCTAGGATGTCAGTACTTGTTTTAAAAATATAAATTGTAATTCTTTGAAACAGCATGTAGAAATATTCAAGTTTTCTTTGAAAAAACTATCAAAGTTACCCCGTTTTACGGTACAAGGAGTTGATAGAATTCTTGCGAAGTCACAGCCTCATCCTGCAGTCAGTAGCAGATCCCAAATATCTACCATCTGATCCTTCCCGTACAACTCCCTCTGCTCGCAACGCCCCCATCAAACTAACTTCGGATAATTCTGCCATATCGCCACCGTAAAAATGGTGCGCTTTCTGTAAGCAATCCTCTCATCAGGGATGCCAAGTCGATTTTTACAAAAATCTGGGAGATTTTGAAAATGTGTCTGGAAAAGTCTGGATTGCTTATCTCTTATATGGAGAACCTTACAAATTATTTACAAAACCTTACAAATTCGTTTCAAATTTTATCTGGATTTTCCAGATTTTCGTAAAATGGGACCTCAAATATCTGCAATATTCCAGACAAATCTGGAAGGTTGGCAACGCTGCCTCTCATTCAAGCGATTTGTAGTTGGCCTCCAAAATATTGTTTTGCTGTTCTAGGGTTCTTAGAAACTAACTACAAAATGTTGGAGGCTAAAGTTTTGGAGCGTTTTGGGGACAAACTAATAACGCCAATCGAAAGATCAGACAATTTACAACTGAAATAAGTGTAAAAACTTTGAGTTTTGGTTGAAAATTGCGGCTTTATGACAAAACACAAAATTCTCATACCAACTTGTATGCAAGTTTGGAGGCTAACTACAGAAATTACGAAAACTGTGGAGGCTAAGATTTTGGCAGAGTGAATTGATAAATCCAGCACACGGAAAGTTAGTTGGGATCCAGACGAAGCGATTGATGCTAAGAAATCGAAAATCCGTTGATATTTACTCAACTTTTTAGGAAATCTACGGATTTTTAGAATTTCATTGGATTTTCAAGCATGGGTCCCACTAAAAGTTGGAGGCTAAGGTTTTGGCAGAGTAAATTGTTGAATCCATCACACGAAAAGTTAGCTGGGATCCAGACGAAGTGGTTCAATGCGATTTCCTGATGTTCCTGCGTCGGTTCCAGCCGCTTGCAATAAAATTCGAAAAAACTGACAAATTGAGGAGCTTATGTGTGAACAAAATAAAATTATGATTTATTTAATCGCATTATTACATACTGTTTATTTTTGAAATAAAAAAGTGTTTGTACGGCAATTTCATTTTAAAACTCATTATTAAAGTCTAGGTTGAGATAATTTGCATTTCCCTCCTAAAATATGGGTGAATTTTTTACCTGTTTATGCCGCGAGCGAGATTTACAAAACGGGTAAAAAATACCCATCCATTGACAGAAACTGCTTTTACCCGTTGAAGAGTAAACCGTGTTTACTCATTAAATGTGGAGAGGCACTTCTAGCGCGAAAATGGGTGAATTTTTAACCATTAAAGGGTAAACGCAAACTACCGTGTAGGTATTTTCAAGAGTGTTCCCACCATTCTAACAATCTTGGTTATTTCGGTAAGAAGAAGAAAACGAAGAAAACCGGTTTTGTGTTTCATAAAGCATTCAAAGTTGGAACTGACCGGACATAATGGAACAGCAGCAGGTGAGTATATTAAAACAATATTCTCGCTCAAATTTGAATTTGAGCTCATAAATTGATATACCATTCTGTATATCAAATTTTGATGGTATTGTTTTAATTTTTTGCAGAAAAAACTACCGTCAGGCTAGAGAGGCCGAGGGTGCGGCAGCGCGGGCGGTACTGGTAAGTAACAGAACTTCAATTTTCGCATAACTCGCCCTTAAAACCATTGGTACCGTAATCCGGGGTATCATTGATCAGCGGGGTAACATTGATCGGAATGACCCATCTCGTAAAAAGTTCGTATCATTATTTATTGATTAAATATTTCCAAAGCATGAATTGCGCTTCTCGTTTTTATATTCATAAGCTAATGAATATTAAATGTTTTCGAAAATTGCATTTACTTCAAGCGTAAATTTAACAAACTTTTTGAAACAACGATTTCAATGGTTAAGGATGACACTACCAAAGATTCATGTCTCACATAAGTTGTGCAAGCGATATGAGCAAGAAAAATGTGATTCTTACTAAAAATGGTATCGCCAAAGACGATTACATTGTCAAAACATTCACAGGAATAACTGTTAAGAATGTAGAATTTGCTTAGGAAATTGCCTACCTTTAGGCGATTCCGCGGTTCTAGGTGTTTTTGTTTTTGAAGTACCGTAAAACGGGGTATCTTTGATAATGCGGGTAACTTTGATAGTGCGTAACCCACCACATACTAAACGAAATATCATAATTTCTGTTAATCGGTTAAGCAGAACGAATGCAAAACTGAAGAATATTAGTATGACACTCCATATAAAAGCTGTTTTCATTTGAATCGAGACCATTTGAGGCTTTTTACACGAATATTAAAAATTGACACAATTTTAGCATTTTTGAAACGCTTACAAACAATTTGTTCTACGATCACTATTTGATGTACTTTTGAATAGTTGGCCACTTATATTTGGCAGCCTAGTTATCATAGAACTTGAATACGGTCTCAAATCTCTTAGCGAAAAGCATTTTCACAAACTGGAACCATTTTTGTAATCTAAGCCAGAAATTTCCATATAACGGCAAACGCCTATAGGTATGCAATGCCCTACAAATGTTCGTTTTTCATTCAATTTTGTTCGATGCATACTCCATTATCAAAGTTACCCCAAAACAGAAAACCGACTTTCGATTATATGAAAAATTATAAATCCATTCAAAATAAATCTTTTGGCAATCTATCAACAGCAATCGATAGGTAGGATGCCAGTACTTGTTTTAAAAATATAAATTATAATTCTTTAAAACAGCATGCATAAATATTCAAGTTTTCTCCGAAAAAACTATCAAAGTTACCCCGTTTTACGGTAACTCAAAAATTAAATGACTTGTAAGAGTTTGATTTTCATATTCGGCTTCAGGGGCCGTGATTTCAGTAAGTAACGACATTTTCAATATTACCGAACGTTGTTTACATGGGTGTTCAATGTTACCCCATATCAGCTTAATCAAAAAATCACTCAAAACATTTATTCAAACATACCGTAAAACGGGGTAACTTTGATAGTTTTTTCGAAGAAAACTTAAATATTTATGCATGCTGATTTAAAGAATTATAATTTATATTTTTAAAACAAGTACTGGCATCCTAGCTATCGATTGCAGTCGATAGATTGCCAAAAGATTTATTTTGAATGGATATATAATTTTTCATATAATCGAAAGTCGGTTTTCTGTTTTGGGGTAACTTTGATAATGGAGCATAAATCAAACAAAAATGAATGAATAACGAACATTTGTAGGGCATTGCATACCTCTAGGCGTTTAACGTTATATGGAAATTTCTGACTTAGATTACAAAAATGGTCCCAGTTTGTGAAAATGATTTTCGCTAAAAGATTTGAGACCGTATTCAAGCTCTATGATAACTAGGCTATCAAAAATAAGTGGCCTACTATTTAAAACTACATCAAATAGTGATCGTAGAACAGATTGTTTGTAAGCGTTTCGAAAATGCGAAAATTGTGTAAATTTTTAATATTCGTATAAAAAGCCTCAAATGTTCTCGATTCAAATGAAAACCACTCTTACATGAAGTGTCATACAAATATTCTTTAGTTTTGCATTCGTTTCGCTTAACTGATTAACAGAAATTATGATATTTCGTTTAGTATGAGGTGGGTCACGCACTATCAAAGTTACCCGCATTATCAAAGATACCCCGTTTTACGGTACTTAAATCTTTTGAAAACAAAAATACAGTTTATAGACACGAGCGGTGAGTGCCAGTACTTGTTTAAAAAATATAAAACTTGCGACGTTTGGATTTTCAAATGAAAAATTTAAGAAATATCTCAAAAACTGATCAATGTTACCCCGGATTACGGTAACTGAATATAGCTTGTTACCGAGCAATCGAATGGATTAAATGGATAAAAAGAAGATTGTTCTTTTCCTCCCAATATTGATAATTTTATCCTGATCCATTCATTAGCTTATAGAAACAAGAAGCTACACCCTCGATTACCAATGGCTTTTAGGGCGAAATCTCAAGTTATGCGAGTATTCAACAGTGCCACGATGAAGGGAAGATCATTCTTTACCTTCTTTTTGTGGGACCCATGCTTGAAAATTCAATGAAATTATAAAAATCCGTAGATTTCCTAAAAAGTTGAGTAAATATCAACGAATTTTCGATTTCTTTGCATCAATCGCTTCGTCTGGATCCCAGCTAACTTTCCGAGTGTTGAATTCATCAATTCACTCTGCCAAAACCTTCGCCCCCACAGTTTTCGTAATTTCTGTAGTTAGCCTCCAAACTTGCATGCAAGTTGGTAGGAGAATTTAATCATATAGCCAGCGTTGCAAACTTTTCAGATTTGTCTGGAATGTTCCAGATTTTTGAGGCACCATTTTACAAAAATCTGCATGATCCAGATATAGTATAAAATGAATTTGTAAGGTTTTGTAAATAATTTGTAAGGTTCTCTATATACGACATAAGCGATCCAGACTTTTCCAGATAAATTTTCAAAATCTTCCAGATTTTTGAAAAATTGACTTGGCATCCCTGCATAAAGCCGCAATTTTCATTTAAAACTTAAAGTTTTTACACTTATTTCGATTGTAAATTGTCTGATTTTTCGATTGGCGTTATTAGTTTGTTCTCAAAATGCTTAGCCTCCAACATTTTGTAGTTAGCCTCCAAGAACCCTACAACAGCAAACATTGTTTTGGAGGCTAACTACAAATCGCTTCTCATTCACCCTTCCATTGCGAAGTCTCTCGGAAGATGACCGCTAGCGAGCGGATCGACGTCAAAAAGAAGAATCCGTTATGCATCAACTGCCTGTCAACTTCTCATCAACTGAAGAACTGTTCGAGTGGAGCCTGTCGAGTGTGCAACCAAAAACATCATACGATGCTGCATCAAAAAACCCAACCCGTCCAATCAAATTAGCCCTGCTATCCAAATTCAACCATCGAAACCGTCGTCGTCGTCTAGTTCGCAGTCATCCTTTTCGCCGTCCGCTCCAACAAACCACTCGCAGTCCTCTCATGAAAGCAAGTCCTCAACACCGCCCAATGAGAACCAAGCGCCCACAATATCTGCCCTTTCGACACACAATGTCTCATCGTCGCGATCAAAGCAGCATCATCGAGTTCAATTGACTCTACAGCCCTGGTAAAGGTATTCGATCCTGAGAGCAATTTGTCCAGAAACTGAAGCTGAAACGATTCAAAGATTTCCTTAAAATCAGCGGTGTCGGACTTTCATCAACCTCTTTCAAATATTCCGTCGTCTCTGGTATCCGACCTCACCACACAGATTTCCAAACCAGTTGGAGATTCCATGTTCTTCTCAAGATTACAATGGAACTACCAACGCAAGCAGTGGACGTTTCCAGCCTTCAATTACTCTCCGACCTGGTCCTAGCTGATCCTTCGTTTGGCGAACCGGGTCCAATTGACTTAATATTTGGCGCTGAAAACTTCTACGACTTGTTGCGCGAAGGCCATTTCAAGGCCAAAAAGAGAGTCAGCATTCGCCAAACTTGGTAGTTCAAAGGTCATCGGAACTCGTCGGTTCCTTTCCCTAGAACGCCACCACAACGCCGATCCTTAGTTGAAGCAGGCATACACAGCATTTGTCAACGAGTGTGCGGAGCTCGGGCACATGAAGCTAGTGGCCAATCCTGAAACACATTCACCCACCTACTTCCTTCCTCATCATTGTGTAGTTCGACCAGACAGCATCACCACTAAATTGCGAGTGGTCTTCGACGCATCTTGTGCAACCGACACAGTCATTGAATGATGCTCTCATGATCGGTCCACTAGTGCTAGTGGATGATCTTGTCGCAATCATTTTGCGATTCCGTCTTCCTCAGTTTGCCATCATCTCTGACATCGAGAAGATGTATAGGAAAATCGGGATGAATCCAGTCGATCAAAGGTTTCAACTTATTCTTTGGAGAGATTCGTCAACAGAACCAATCGCTGATAAAGGAATCTGGGCACATCGTCTCCAGAGGAATGGCTCCAAGCGAACTGAAGGAATTCACTCCTTGGTGGAATGATCCTGACTGGTTGCGACAACCTCCCGCTTTTGGCCGTCGTTGTCTGCCCCCGTCCAAGACGAGTATCCACCGGATTAGCTTGAAGAACGCATCCTAGCGCTGCCTGTTCAAGCTGTTTTAGTTATTTTCGTCGTTCACGAAATTGGTACGAATAGTAGCTCTAGTTCGCCGATTCCATACTACAACTCCAACCCGCGGAATCGGAATGCGAAACACACGGGTTTCTTGTCGACTGTCGAACTTTGCCGAACAATTGGTGAAGATCGCCCAGGAGGAACGGATTTCACAGGATATCGCGGATGTGATTCGCGATGGGCAAGTCAAAAAGAACTCCCGACTGAAGGCACTTCTTCCTCGATTGGTGAACGGCATATTGCGTGTTGGTGGCCGGCTGAGGAACGCTCCAGTTACGTACAACCAACGCCATCCAATGATACTTCCGGATAGACATCCGCTGACAGAAATGATTCTGAGGTTCTACCATCTCAACAATCTCCACTTTCGACCACAGTTAATAATAGCCGCAGTTCGGGAACGATTCTGGCCACTTCGTATCCGCGACCACGCACGCCAAGTGGTGCATTCGTGCCTAAGATGTTTCCGCTGTAAACTTGAAGTTGTGGAACAGCTAATGGGAGAATTGCCATCAGAAAGGGGTACTCCTACGCTACCATTTCTTCGCTCCGGAGTTGACTACTGTGGGCGTTTTTTCTACTGTACCAGCAGAAAAGGAGCTCCAATAAGGTGTTACGTCGCCATCTTCATATGTATGGTGACGAAAGCAGTCCACGTCGAATGTGTAGCCGTTTTGTCTACTAGTGCGTTTATTGCCGCCCTGCGGGGTAAGCCACAACTAATTGAGTTTGGTAATGCAGTGAACTTCAGAGGCGCGAAGCGCGAGCTAGATGAACTCGTCCGTCTTTTCAGATCTCAGACTTTTTGGTCCATTGGCCACTCATCACGATGCCTGAGCCAAGTGTGGCTGATGTTCAGATGAACAGGCGTGACAGGTATCAGCAAACCCAAGATTACGTCGTCGGATTTAGAGGCAGCGGCAGTCCGATTACCTCTCTGGACTGAAACCTCGAGCACGTTGGACTTGCCAGCGCGACAACGTTATTGTGGGAACGATGGTCTTGCTGAAAGACGACAATCTTCCACCCCTTAAGTGGAGACTAGGGCGAGTGACATAGGTGTTCAGAGGAGACGACAACTACATTCGAGTCGTGGCGGTCTGGACACAAGATGGCGAATTCCGGCGTGCGACTACGAAGATTAGCGTCTTACCCATTCAGCAACCCGGCGGTGACCCAATCGCTGACGAACCTGAAAGGAATTAGTAAGCCTCCAACAATCGCAGTGTTTACCATTGCGCAACACCGGGGGGTTGAAAGACCTCCCATGTAAGTCTATGTTTTATATTGATTTTCAAAAAGCTAATGGAATGTTTCATCCCCCATAACTGCCCGATTACGACGTCCGCTGCTGCTACGAGTTTTTGATCCAACGCTAACCAACGATCTTAAATTGAACCCAAACGCATCCACTATTTGTCGGAGAGACTGGTGGTTCTACAACAGGGAAGCTATGATCAAAGGAAGCAAGATCAACTCGTGCTTGGATGCCACTTTGAACCGGAGGAAATCACGACATTTACACCCGCAATTGTCTCGCCCTCGGAGAAAGTCATCCAACAACGCACAAGTACGCTCAGTAACTTGATGCCAACGCTCATCGCCCGTTTACGGACCCGCGGAGGCCGGTAGCCGGAAAAGCCGCCAATGTTTTAGTCCAGAGAATGCCCAGCCATCGAGGGTGTCGACGAGGACCACCCAAACGACGAAGAGCACGTGCGACGAAGGGATGACTCCTACACCGCCATACATCGATAAGCCAAGCACGGTCGAGGTCACTAAGTGTTTCCGACAACGCACATGGATATCGACAAAGATTTCAGGAGTATTATTATTATTATAGCTTTATTAAGGAGATTTTCAGCCCTAGGCATTTCAGGAGTAGAAGTAAACAACCCGATGGAGATTCCCGACAGTAGACGAAGTGCGGCGCAGTAAGACCACTGGACACTACAAGCTACAAGATCATCGAATGCAGACAGTGACGACATGCGTGCAGTAACAGAAACCAGACTATCTAAAGTTAATTCCGAACCACGAAATTAACGTAGATTAAGCGTAGAATAGGTACAGTTAGGCTAACGAACATTGAATTCCAGTTGATAAGCTAGGGTAAGAGTAGTTAAAAACGCGCCTTTTTAACGATGGCCGGTATGTTCACGCATAACGTGAATCTGAACCAGTCTAACTGCTCGAATACCTATTCTAGAGTTGGCCTGTGTTTTCCCATAGCTCAGCAGCAGTCCGTTGCAGCATCCGATGATGCTGCCGATAGTAATCTGCAAGATAGGTAGAATTTTAGTTCCGTGATCGCGGTAACATCGTGCTTTTCAGATATCTCCAAGAATACTTAACCGATTTGTATGATTTTTTTTAGAGATGCATCTTATGACCTGGTATTGTAAAGCCCACATTTTATGTTTTTGATAAATTGACCAAAAACAAAATAGCCGCCAAAGACATTTTATATGGAGAATGTCGGTCATTCAAGGTACATCCGAATATCTTCAAAACAAGATCACCAATGATTAATACCGACACGGATTTTTAAAGTAGAAGAGTTTTTGAAGATTTTGTGAAAAAAAATCTTTCAAAAATATTGAGAAACAAAAAAGTTATTGCGATTTGAATATTTTTTTCTGTGTCAACCTGCTGGTATAGGGGTTAATGAAGAATTCGAATGAAGACACATAGAAATTGAAAAAGTTCGAACATTGACATCGCAATCTATATAAATAAAAATGGAATGGTGTTTGTATGTCACGAAACGGCTTAGGAACGGGTCAACGGATTTGAATGATTCTTTCTCAGTTTTGTTCGTCAGGGGTTCCGACGTGTTCGTGTGTATAAAAATCCCAGGATATTCACCGGGAAAGTTGAAAAAAACGAGCGCGAACGAAACTGTCATTTTATATGGGAGTCATTTTCAACAGCCTACTTGATGGCAAGACGAAGTTTGCCGGGACCACTAGTAATGTAATAATAAGAGAAAACAAAAATAAAAGGCTTTGAAAATAGTTGTGCAAAACGTCAAAACAGGAAAATTTTCATAAAAAATGGCCAATTTTCATAAATTTATCTGGTTGAACTTCTATTTTTTTATCAGAAAGTAAACTTGTTGTGCAAATAATAATACAGTCAACTCTCCCTTAATCGATATTGAAGGGACCATCGAGTTAAAGAACACAAAACCGATACAACTGCGATCTAAGGGACCATGAAAACCAACTTTTACTATGGTTCTCTAACTCGATATCGCGATACGGAATGTCGAGCAAGGGAGAGTTAACTGTGGAACCTTAACTTTTTGAATATTGATATTTTTTTGGAACACCCTAGTCCACACTTCTCCGGACTCTTGGTGTTGCATTCCTAGGGATTCGGGCTTCTCCGACGTCTCAAGCACCCGTCCGATAGGTTCAAGACCTGCTTGGTATTCATAAACAGAAATCTCTTGAATAAAATGAAGAAAACATGACCGGGGATTAACGGTCATCTAATGGAGGGTCGCCGCCGGTCTTCTATGGCCAGTAAGGATGATGGCGAGAGAAAGCAGCTGCTTTCTGGGCACACTCTGGAACCCATTCTCAAAGGGGAGATAAAATGAAATATTCATTCCGATACTTGAATCAAGTGAATGCAATAAATTTAATTGCGTTAGACGATGGGGGTAGTAATGGTTAAGCAACATTTTCGGTGCCTGACAGGGGGTTGCAGTATCGATAAATCCCTTTAAGGTTTCTAGCTCACGGTTTCACAGATTTCCCTTAGCAGATTTATGATCTGAAAAAGAAAGGAAAAAAAACAAATTTGAAAACCCATATCCAGCCGTTGAACGCGAAAATCGTAAACGATGGTTGCTGCTGACTTGTGAAAGGCGTCCCGCATTTTGCCATATCATTTATCAATCTGAAACGATTCCCATGGTAACGACACGTATACGCACTTTTTCACTGCGCGATCAGCAGGAGCAGCTGGTTTCACTTTTGTGCCCCGTCGTCGGCCGGGATTTTGTCGGGAAGCTGAAGTGAAACTTTTGATCTGGGATAGAAACTCCAATGACTGTTTTCGCCTTTCATTTTTCTCTTATCGGGGAAAAAAGTGGATTTTCAAGAGAACGGTGACGTAGTGGCTGGCCAATTGACAAGGAGTTCAAAACGATTAATGAATCATTGTGAGAAGAAGTGCGTATGGTATTGCGTACACATATTCTTTCTGCTCACGGAAGTTTTTGAAACTATCTAGGGTTTTGTTCTACTTCGTCGTAAGCGCTACTATTGGTCGTATCAAACTTTAAATGTTCCACTACGGCGGATATTCAAACTTACCTGCAACATAGATTCATTATCCAAGTAAAATTTTGTGAAAGCTGTAATGTTTTGTACACTTGTACACCAAAAATGCAATAAAACTACTGTATTTCGGTAACTGCCCAGTAAACACACAATCGTATATGATAGGATAAAAGAGTACAAATGTGGAGGCGATATACGTACATTTTGCATGCAGCCTAATGGCATATGTACGTATATCGCCTCCACTTTTGTACTCTTATGCGCTATCGTATACGAGTTTGTGTTTACTGGGTGAACTGAAGTTCAATTATCCACTTTGCACTTTTTCACCGAAATCGCATGGACGAATACGATTTTAGAGAAATGCTTAGCGATCGGCTGAGCCACACCACTTTTCAACACAAGTTTCTTCCCGCCCCCGTGGGTGACTTACTTCGCCGGGCACTTATTATCACTATGGAAAACCTTTGTACTTCTTCGCTGAAGGATTTCATTCCAATCACACGCCGTAAAACTTCAATAAATCACTAAATTTTACGAAATTTCCTCAACCGCCGCGTATAATTGAGAATGTAAACAAAGTTCAATCCGTCGTACTGAGAAAAAAAGCTTGTGCTCATCAATGTGTGCGCGACGCTCGACGTAAAAATACGATTCCTTTGATTGTGTTGTTTTCGCTGTACTGTGAGTAAATGTTATAATTGTACGGTCAAAAGCAATTGTGTTCATATGTTTGGGCTGAATTTTGATGACGAACAATTAATTTTAAAGGAAATTAGTATATTCCATCATGCTGAAGGGATGGAGGGAGATGCCCGTAGATCTATATATTCTAGTAAAACATTTTATTATAGTGTTGATATTTTGTGTTTTAACCATTCAATACACACAGTGAGCCGTAAGTTGTGAGACGAATCTGGAAACTGATTGCGACGGAGTTGAAAACGATACGACGGACTGAGAATACGGTAAGATGCATTTTCTTTGCATTATTTCCAAAAAGAGATCAAGATTTATCAAAATGTTATTGTACAATTCGAAAGCCGTTTTGAGAAAGAATTGTTTGGCATCGGTTTGTATCAGCATCATTCACTGCAATACTGGGAAAATTGCAGTTCTCACTGATCAATGCTTAATACGATGGACACTAGCACATCACCCTAATTCCATAAAAAGAGGGTTCCAAAACTGTCACTAAACGTGGCAAAACTGGGCAAAAGGACGTTTCTTCGGAATGTGCGCTTTCTTCCAAGGGTAAAATGGTTAATGATGGTAATTGCATCGATGATTTAGACAAATTTTCCAAGCATCGATATGCAGCCTATAGCCCAAGCTCTTCGATTTAAGTGAGGAAACAAAAGGTGACGCCTATCGTGGTCAGTTGTTCCGAATTTGGAGGATTAAGACAGGAGATCTAGGACTCTATTATGGGAATAAAGGTTTTCTTCTAAATAGCAAAGAAAGGAAACTATCGCGTATTGCCGGAAACTCTAAAAATCGCGAACTTCTTCTTAAAGAAGAGAAAAAGCACATTTTTTATTTATTTCGACAAAGTTGAACGTTTGTACAAGATTTTCTTGATAGATCTCTCAAGTGACTAAGTCGAAAAGTCGATCTGAATGCACAGAGACCGGAAACCCCGGGCTTGAAGGTATAAAATTAATTAAAATAATGGCGTTTTCAGAATGTTCGTGTCTGCCCCAGGTCATTTTTAAAATATACTTGAACATTTTGTGTTTTTTACTTAAAAATCTAATCCAATCAATAACCCGACGCAGTGTTTTATTTTCAGGACAGCAGAATTCATTTGCCATACTATGTTTTAAACTTGACATCCAATATGAAGAGTTGTACTAAGATTTGCATGGACCCCCCTCACCTTTTTGTACCCTCCCCATTTTAAAGTATTGCAAATAATGAAATATTTGATATAAATGGTTGTAATAAGCGATTTTAGTGATACTACAATCCACATGATATCTCTCCAGAAATATTGTGGTTTATGAATAACCCCTTAACCATGCTGTGCAGCCGTCCATAAATTTGGTTGTTCATTTTGGGGGGGGGGGGGGGTGGTCTGTTCAAAGGTTAAAATAAAAAAAATAATAAATAAAAAAATAATAAAAAAAAAAAATTAAAAAAAATAATTAAGAGTTGACCACAAGGGAAAATACCAAAAATATAACCACATACTAGTGTATTTAAAATAGAGATCTTGATTTCCGTAAAAAAGTCCACGTGGTTTATGAATGCTCTTTCACAGATCAACCACGATACTTGATAACTACGAGGATGATTTACCGCTAATAGACACGACACCTACAATAGCAACAAGTTCATCATATCATCCACAACCGTCTACGTCGGCGAGTCATGCTGATAATCCCGACCTGCTTGTTCCAACAGGAACAATACATTAATGAGAATATGTTGTGAAAAAATGAAGCAGTTTTGTTCAGCCATCTTTGATAAATGAGCATTTATGTGTCTGGTACCACGCCTACCAAATAAAGATCTAAAAACTTAACCCTCTAATACCCAACCCCGCCTTTAGACTTTAGACTTTGGAATTTTGTGTATTTTTTTGTAGCTCGGAAATCAAAATTATTTTATTTTTGGCTTAAACCTTGACTCATAACACGCATATAAGAGATGTTTTTTATGACTTTTGAAACTTTTTTGTATTTTTGAAAATTGTTTGAAAAATTGTATTCTTATATAACCTATAAATGCCCGGGGTTAATTTAACGTGTAATATAAAAAATAGTACCTTTTATATTTTTATACGATCGACCTATCACAAAAGAAGAGCCAGGTGGTATCAACATAATTTCAAACCTGTTTTTCCGTTAGTTACACGGAAAATAAAATACGCTCCGAAAAAAAAATTAAGAATGTAATATTTTTAAAAGTACCACAAAATTTTAAATTTTTATTTATTGCCAAAAATCAACAACCACAAAAGGCTTCAAGAAAAAATGAAAAAAGTTAGGGATGTTTAAAAATAAAAATTATAAAAATCATAAACCGAAATTCAAAAATTTGCGAATAAAAATAAATAATTGCTCAGAACGTGTTTAGAACGATTTTAGATAACGAAAAATAATATTTAAATCGAAAATAAAAATTTAGGTATTAGAGGGTTAAAAAACATCATAATTTTCAAATATCTTCTAGAATATCAAACCGATTTGCATGTTTTTTTCAAAGTGGCTCCTCATCACCCAAATTTGTATAGCCCACATTTTCTTTTCTTGATAAATTGGCATAAAACAAAATGGCCGCCATAGACATTTAATATGGAGAATGTCGGTCCCCTAAGGAACATCGGAATATCTTTAAAACCAGATCACCAATGACAGATATCGACATGTATTCTTTAACTAGAAGAGTTGTTTTAGAATTTGTGAAAAAAATGGTGAAATTTCTATATCGAGAAACTAAAAAGTTGTCAAGGTTTGAATATTTTTATTGCGGTAAAAACGAAGCTGCCGGTAGAGGGGTTAAGAAATCTTCGCCGGCTGTATGAACATTTCGAGGTCGAACACGATCCAACTGAAGGGCGTCTTTTCATAGACGGAAGTGTGTCGTCCTTAAAAGCCTTGTTACTGCACATTGGAAATGTTTACCCTAGTATTTTTTATTTGATTAATTACCCTGATTTTAAATAGAAAATAATTGCAATTTCATGCTGATCAATATTTTCATGGGGCCTAGAAGGGAATCCAAAGTTTCCATGTTTTGTTTGCCTGTTGGACAGGAGCAAGGCTTGTTTGGGCACGTCAGGAGTTTATCATCAATATTAACTTCCTTTTCCCGAGTAGCCTTGATAGCCGCGTAGTGTCGGTAGCGGTTGTTTCAACTGGCTAAGAATTAACACTAAGGACTGTCTGTTCCGGTGGTAAAAGTCCACCTCACAGGTGACCCCTAATGTATGGTCTGATGCGTACCGTGCCTAGGAATGAATGGTTAGGGGGGTCTAAATAAAACCTAACCGCTAACGGAGCCTGTGGGGTACCAGGGCGCCCTCCACAGTATTGAGTCCTTCCTGTGCTACCCGGAGCAATGGTGCAGGTGACCTTGTGTTTCTCCGAGATAATCGGCTGCCAATCTTCAGTCTCTATCCTGAGGCTTAACAAGGGTGGGATTATATTTTAAATTATCACCTATATGGATTCGCATTATGCGTTTTACACAGTGTACTCTGTGCTCTTTCGCCTTTGGCGACTTTAAATAGATACCGATCTGGTTTTTTCGTTGCTGGTCTCTCTCGTGCTGAGATTGCAAGAAGCTTAATCCTGCCTAGTTTGGGTAGTGGCTACGGTTAGGTTAGCTCAGATCAATCTTCTTTTTAATCCTGCCTAGTTGCATTCGCCAAAATTCATTTTTCATTTTTGCGTCACGAAGAGCATCGCAAAAAGCGAACGGATGCAACGTCGAAGAAGCAAAATGAACACACCGATAAGTGGTTCGCGAAGCCTCTCCCCTCGTAGGATTCATTTATCCACGTGCTGTTCATTCTCGTGATTCATTGCAAGGTTGCTTTTTCTCGTAAAGTCAAGCAAACACTCCACGCTAAGCCAGCTCCACGCAGTGCATGTGAATGAGGCAACCAATGCAGAACTGGCGATGGAAAGGGAACTGTCAATGATATCCCGCGTGGCAGCAAACAGTTGGCCGTTGGTAAGATGGGGAGTTTTCTGAGATGTTTTCAAGCGAAAAGCCGGAAGGTGGTCGCAAATGCGAAAGTTTTTTCCCCATTTGCTTCCGCTTCGGCTATTGAAAATGAAAAAATCTCTGAAAATCTTTAAAATTGGAATGTTTTTTTTTTAATGTTTTCAGAAGCAAAACAAAAATGGAAACGAATTGGTAGTGGCTACGGTTTGGTTAGCTCAGATCAATCTTCAGCATAAAAGAACAGCTACGATCAATCTTTGCATTGCAGACTCATACAAAATGGGGCAGCCCAAGTGGCGTTAGTTCAAGAACCCTACTTTCGTAGACACAAGGTTGATTGTGGACCAGTTTTTGCTACTTTCAGCAAACTTGAAATGGCTAACTCGCGCTCCATGCCCCGCGCATGCGTGCTCGTTAGTAAAGCAATCGTTGCTACACTCATTTCTGAGTTAACTACCAGAGATGTATGTGCTGTCACAATCGATGTTTCTGTTGGTGACTGTAGAGAAGTGATGAAGAAGTAACAAATGACATTGTTATGAGAAAAAAATCAACAGGAAATACGTCTATTGTTCGGTATATTTACCACATGATGAACCAGCCCCAACGGATGACTTCAAACGAGTTGTCGTACACTGCGTAACAAAAGGCTTTTTGCTGATTGTGGGCAGTGATACCAATGCTCATTACATCATCTGGGGCAGCTCAGATATCAATTTGAGAGGCTCCAGTCTGATGGAATACTTAAGTAGTACAGACCTTGGATTACTTAACATAGGCAACCTTCATGGTTTCTAATAGAGAACAAGTGTTAGACATAACGCTCTGCTCGAATAGAATCAGTCACGAGTTGACGAATTGGCATTTACCAGATGAGGAATCATTATCTGATCATCGCTACATCTTCTTTGAACATTCAAATGTAACTGCGCAGACTTTGCGTTTTAGGAATCCCCGCTCAACAAACTGGGAACTCTATAATGAATTGGTTGCGACCAAATTTCATGGATATTCTCCGTCCATTGTAATCCAAGTGATCTGGATGATGCCGTTGATACTACAACATCCTACTTTATGGAAGCTTTTGAAGAAGCATCTCCTCTGCGGTCTGTAAAGATTACAAGAGGGATCTCATGGTAGAATTCCGATCTGACTAAACTCAGGAAACAATGTAGAAGGAGTTGGAACAGACGCCGTTCAGCTGGATCAGAGTCGTTCAAGTCCGCTCGCAAGGCTTACAAGAAGGCTCTTCGTTCTGCTGAACGATCCGGCTGGAAAAACCTTCGTACAAATATTTCCAGTTTGAGTGAAGTCAGTCGGCTGAACAAAATCCTTGCAAAATCTAAGGATTTCCAAGTGAACGAAATTCGCTTACCTAATAGTGACTTTACTTCTTCCGATTAAGAAGTTTTAGAATGTTTATTCAATACACACTTCCCCGGATGTGTGGATATAGCATCTACGGATGAACCAAATGTCTTTTCATGTAGTTACGAGTCTCTGGCCTCGGCACGCAGTATCGTAACTACTGAATCGATTCAGTGGGCACTTAATAGTTTTGCTCCTTTCAAATCTCCAGGAGCGGATGGGATTTATCCTGTTCTGCTCCAAAAGGGATTTGAGTTTATCAAACATGTTTTGAAAAAGCTACTTGTAAGCAGTTTTGCTACCGGGTAGCGAAGAGTTTTAGACCAATCAGTCTGACCTCTTTTCTTCTGAAATGTCTGGAACGCATTATCGATCATCACATCCGTGATGTTTATTTGGCAAACATGCCTCTTCTTGCGAATCAACATGCTTACCAATTTGGAAAGTCCACAGTGACTCTTTTACACAAAGTTGTATACGATATCGAGAAAGCATTCGCTCAGAAGCAATCCTGCTTGGGTGTTTTCTTGGATATTGAGGGCGCCTTTGATAACGTGTCTTTCGATGCCATATTGGAAGCCGCACGAAACCATGGGCTACCTACAATGATTACCAATTGGATTCATCAAATGCTCAAAAACCGACATCTCTTCTCGACATTGCGTCAAGCAGCGATTCGAAAATTGAGTGTTTGCGGATGCCCGCAAGGGGGAGTCTTGCCACCACTTTTGTGGAATCTCGTAGCAGATACGCTATCGAGGCAACTCAATAATTGCGGTTTTCCAACTTATGGATTTGCCGACGACTATCTAGCTCTGATAGTTGGTATGTACATAAGCACCCTATTCGACCTGATGCAAAGTGCTCTTCAGGTAGTCGAGAGTTGGTGTCGCCAATATGGCCTTTCGGTTAACCCGAATAAAACATCTATTGTTCTTTTTACGGAAAGACGAAACCGCGATGGAATTCGACCTTAACGTCTTTTTGGCACTGAGATTAATGTGACTGATCAAGTAAAGTATGTCGGAGTCATTCTAAATTCCAAACTTTCATGGACAGCTCACATTGATTTCAGAGTCAAAAAAGCTTGCATGGCCTTCGGTCAATGCCGGCGAACCTTTGGTAAAACTTGGGGCTTCAAACCCAAATATACCAAATGGATTTACACAACAGTTGTTCGACCAATATTGGCATATGGATGTCTTGTATGGTGGCAAAAGGGCGAAGTGAGAACAATCCAATCAAAATTGGGCCATCTCCAAAGGATGTGCTTGATGGCGATGTCTGATGCGCTTTCTACAACTCCCACAGCAGTGTTTGAGGCCCTTTTCGACGTTGCGCCACTACACATACATCTTAAACAAGAAGCACTTTCTTGCTCTTACCGTTTATGGGTACTGGATCTACTGGAGAAAAATCCAGTGAATCGTAGATCTACACACACTTCGTTGTTTCCACTTTTGGTGAATTGGGACAAAATTGCCCTTGCTCCAAGTGATCTCACAATTGCTTGTAACTTTCCTTACAGGACATTTACCACACAATTCCCTTCACGGGAAAAGTGGACGTCTGGCTATTTGGAAAGAGGTATATCAAACAATATAGTATGTTACACTGATGGCTCCCTTCTTGAAGGTAGAGCTGGTGCAGGAGTATATTCTCGTGAGCTAAGGCTGAATCAGTTTTACTCACTTGGTAAAAAATGCACCGTTTTTCAGGCGGAAATATTTGCTCTTATGTGTGGAGTGCAATCAGCACTTCAACAGCGCGTAATGGGTAAAGTCATATACTTCTGTTCAGATAGTCAAGCTGCTATAAAAGCTCTCGCTTCGGCCAACTCAAGGTCGAAGCTTGTTATCGCATGTCGAACTCAAATTGAGGAACTGAATTCAGTCAACTATGTAAACCTTGTATGGGTACCAGGCCATTCTTCCATCGCTGGAAATGAATTGGCTGATGAGCTAGCTCGCGATGGAGCATCGCATGACTTCATTGGCCCTGAGCCGGCTATTCCAATTTCGAAGTGCTGGGTGAAGCTTCAGATAAACTCTTGGGCGGCAACTCAGCACAAGCAATATTGGAATAGTTTGGAGTCGTGTCGTCAAACAAAATTGTATATTACTGAGCCATCTCCAAAGGTGGCGAAGTATTTAACAAATCTGTCAAAGCAGAATTGCAGTCTCTTGGTCAGAGCGTTGACAGGCCACTGCCGACTCAACTATCACATGGCAAATATTCAGCGTGCTGACTCATTTGTGTGTGATAGTTGTGACTCCGATTATGGAACTTCGTATCACCTGATATGTAACTGTCCAGTTTTTTCGCAAATGCGATTCCAATTACTTGGTAAACACTTATTAAGTGAGACTGAATTCAGAAGCCTGAATCTTCAGGACATTCTGTTATTTTTAACCCGCTGTGGTTATGAGCTATAGGCTATAGCTATAGGCGCTCATGAGTTTTGCAGTGCCCTTTTTAGGGCGCTGTTCGAACCCATTGTGGTATGGAGCTACATGCTCTCATTTCGCTTATACGATTTTCCCTCTTCAAGGGACCCCACTCCTATTTCCTCCCATCTTTCCCTTCCCTTTCCTCTCCCATCGGGTAGATGATGAAATAGGCTCAAATATGGCGATGGCACAAATCTCCCAACTGGTGGGGAACGTGCCTTTGGAGCCGGCCTTCTGATACCTGATGTTAAGTATCTAGGGCTCATGCTAGGTAAACATTTAACTTTCAAAAAGCACATTCAAGCCAAATGTAACACATATATAAAATGTCATTTACTAACATAAAATCAAAACTTTGTCTTAAGGCCAGCCATGTCGTATGATGTACGTGTACCAATATGAACTAGCAGCTTTAGTACCAGGAAGAAAGCTCTGCAGGGGATTTTAAATAAAAGCTTGAATATGATTCTGAAGCTTCCTCCCTAGTATATTACCAATGAATTAAATGGAATATCCAATGTTAATACATTGGAATGAATGTCGAATAAAATTATTAATAATTTGGATAAAAATCGTTGAATCTTCTATTTCCTCGATTGATGTGCTTTATAATTAGGTTAAGTTAGATTAAGTGAATTGGAAGCGTTTTTTTCTCTTATAAGAAAGTAAAATCGCAAATGAAAAGTAATATGTTGATAACTAAATGTTAATTAAAGCTAAATTTTGTCTTGCTAAGAAATGAATGTTTGAAATAACACTCATAAAGCAATGAAAAAAAGCATTTTATATAGTTCATTAATCGTTCTTGCTACGCCCCTGCTTCGCACATGAGACCGTACGATTCGAAAATTGCGTTCACCACGTCCTTGCCCAGAAAGGTACTTCGGCCCGTGTGGAGAAGCTGTCGAGCCATCGAAGTCAACTCATCATTCTTTTCCGTGCGTGTCTTCGTTCGACCTTTGAGCGCCTCGCAAGGCGGCCTGGGGATAATGCCAAATTCCACTTCCTTAACCGCAAAGTATAATTCAATATATTATGACGCGGGATGATTCCGTCGCTTTCGTCGGTTATCAGATGGTGGGATCCAGCGATGGCAGGGGGTGGTGTAATGGTAGCATCTGTGGCAAGAAAGCAGTAACAACCTCCATTTATCATTCATGGGGGAGCGCTGTACCTTATGTTACATTCTTGGAAGACGACCGATAGAAAATTTGATGATATAGGTACAAATAAACCGGGTATAATGGTTGGGATACTATAATTTTGGTACACAAATGAAATGATTGTAACAATTTTAAATGAAGCATTTTGGAATTCTTGAGGTCCGTTTTTGGTTGAAACAATTCAATTCATCTGTATTTGTTAAACCACTTTTTATTAAGATATACGTTTGAACTTCAACAGAATTGTAATCATCTTACACTTGATACCACAGGTATTCGAAGGAAATGTTTTTTGTTCCGTTTGATTCCGACGATTGCGTACGATGTTTTGTAGTAGAAAACAGAATTCTTCTAGCTTGGATTTTCGTTCGGCATGAACGTTATATCTCGCATGATCTATTGCTTTGGTTTGAATTGACAAGAGGATAAATCATGTTGGAAGAGGATGACGGATGACCACATATTTAATTGTAAATCACATGTTGGGTATTAGAATTGTCATCTTTGAGAGATTCTACCAGAGTATAACTTATTTAACCCTCTAATACCCAACCCCGCCTTTAGACGGGGTACACTTTGGAATTTTGTGTATATTTTCTAGCTCGGAAATCAAAATGATTTTATTTTTGGCTTATACCTTGACTCATAACACGTATATAAATAAAGTTTTTATGACTTTTGAAACTTTTTTGTATTTTTAGAAATTATTTGAAAAATTGCTTTCTTATATAACCTACAAATGCCTGGGCTTCATTTAACGTGTAATATAAAAAATCGTACCTTTTATATTTTTTACAATTAACGTATCACAAAAGAAGAGCCTGGTGGTATTAAAATCATTTCAAACCTGTTTTTACGTTAGTTACACGGAAAATAAAATACGCTCTGAAAAAAAATTAAAAATTTAATATTTTTAAAAATACCGTAACCGCAAAAATAAAAATGCCAAAAATCAACAACTAGAAAAGGCTTCAAGAAAAAATGAAAAATGCTAGGGATGTTCAAAAATAAAAATTATAAAAATCAGAAACCAAAATTTTCAAATTTCCGAAGAAAAATAAATAAATGCCCAAAACGTGTTTAGAACGATTTTAGATAACGAAAAAAAAATACTTAAATCGAAAATAAAAATTTGGGTATTAGAAGGTTAAAGCTTACATTGTTTTAAGAACCTATATAACTAACCTATATAAATTTGCAACTTTTATGGTTTCCATACAAAATTATTTACTTGAGTTATTTATGGATCGATTTAAAGTAATTTTCACAGTTCAGTTCTTCAGGGACACTTAACTTGAATTTTACAGCGCATTTACAAACTCAAAAACTTCACAGAAGTCACCAAAATACTAGGAAACATAATTGAGGTGCAAAAATTTGATTATTCTGAGTTAAAAAAAATCGAGCGTTGTAAAAACTATCTAAATGTCTCCAATGTGGAACACATAATTGTACCTAATTCGTCTTCACTTAGGTACAGCTTCTGAATTCAATAACAAAATGAAGCATACATTTTGCAAAGGGCAACATTCTCCACCGGAGAACCCAGACATCAAAAAGCACGCTTCGTTTGATCTCGCCTTGCCACAAACCAACCGAAATATGAGTGATTCCTGCATGTCACCACATCGACGTCGCAAGCAAACCATACCACTCACCTGGACCCGGTTCATGTGACATGTGCAAAAATATGCATTTCCCTTACTCTGTGCACATCAGTTGCAGTCAGTGGTGGCTGATGTGTCATTCTGGCATATACGGCTTATTCCTGATGACGGACGACGACGGTTCCGGGATATGTTTAATTAATGGATTACTAATTAATTTAATTACGGAGGTACATTTAGCAGCAGGCAATATTTCATCAGCTTGTGGACGATCATGCAGGATGATGGACTGGTTTGTTTCCTAGATGGATGAGTCGCGTGAATGTGGTGTCACACTGGTGGGTTGACTGCATTCGCTAAACGTATTGACAATTTGCTTTCGATAAATTGTGCTGCGTACTTTGGCCTAATGATAAAGTGCGACCATGAAGCAACGCCATGCTGAAGGTGCCTCGGTTCAATTCCCGGTCGGTCCAGGATCATTTCGTAAAAGAAATTTCCTTGACTTCCCTGGGAATATAGTATCATCGTAACTGCCACACAATATACGGATGCGAAAATGACAACTTTGGCAAAGAAAGCTCTAAGTTAATAACTGTGGAGTGCTCTTTGAACATTAAGCTGAGAAGCAGGCTCTGTCTAAGTGTGGACGCAATGCAAAGAAGAAGAAGAACAGCGACAAACAATTCAGTAGATATATAATGTCAAAGAAAACAAAAATGTATGTCAGCTATGGTGTAGTAAACAATTTTCTTAGAATACCCAAAACTTCCAGACGATTCCAATCAGAAAGGGTACCACTTCTGGGATGTCCCAAACCGCACTTTATCCCTCGTCAGACTTTACTTAAAACAAGTAGCAATCAAGGTACAATCCCTTCTCGAATCCAAAACCGACAGCAGTGTTTATTTATTACCACTCTCGGTTTTATTTCTGTTCGAAAGCAAATAAAACTCAGGGAAACATATTTTATTACCCACCTGGCAGAACCTTCTGCTGCAAACAGAACGACAACTTGGCAGCGCTACACTTGCTATTGGTAACTACCTCTCGCGCGCTCCCAAGAACGACGAAGGGATTTATCCTTTATCACCTTCGATTTTACGGTGCGTTTGCGTTCTACCTTTTCCGGTGCGCTAAAAATAAGTCTGCGATGATGGTTGATCCTGCCGGTGTGGAGTTCTGCTACTGGAAAACTGCGACTCCATGTAATGGTTACTGTAAACTGATCCCCTCCCAGCAGCTGTGACCGTTCGAATCGATGCCGAAAAATCCGTCTAACGATGCAAACAAATCCACAGTTTAACCCGTTCTATGGAATCCGACCCCCGACTGGCGACAAGGATGGGGTTAAGCTTTGTGATATTTATTCAGAAGAACGGTGGGCGATGTTGTCGATATCGATGTGGCGATAAACTTGAACGGGAATTATTTCGAACCGTTTCGTCGGAAGTACACTGAAATAAAGAATTCCGAAAAAAATTACGATAATATCCCACTGTTTCGAGCTGTTAAATGGTATCGTTAACTTCCCCATGGTAGAAGTTGGTTGGTTTCTTATGTCATCTGTGATGACGTAGCCATCACCTTCGCTGTCCTGACATGTGTTCTCTGAGCCATTCAGGTGTTCATCGTAGTATTGCACCTAGTCCACCTTTTTATGACCTTACGCCTGCCCGTCAAGATGCTCGCGTGATTATCCTTGCATGTTTTGGCGTCGTTTCAAAATGCTTTAGGCAGCCATTTTGATGATTGATTCGATTGCAAAGCGAAAAGAGGCAATAATCAAAGTGCAAAGAAGCGATAATCGTGCTGGACATCTATAGAAATTACAATTCAAACGTTTTCCAGTGCATCAAAATCTGACAAACCGCCATTAGGAAAGGGTAATGGCTCGAAAGGCCACATTTACGATTGTCACAGCAACGTTATTTTTTCCCTCTTTGATTGAATCTCTTCGCAATTCGGCGGGTGTCCTGACGTTTCGCATCACTAGGTTCAGCGACTTCCACGGTTACATCCCATTAAGAGCGGTGGTGGTGGTGGTGGCAGCAATCTGCATTTCTGTAAAATCGAGGAAAGGGAAAGATGCTTTTACTGCTCAATTTAGCGTGACGACAACGATGAATGCTGCCAGAGCACCTGAGTTCGCGGAAAAGGGGTGATAGCATTAAAGGTATGCGATATGCATTTTTTGACTCCTTCAAATTTATTGGACCGAATCAAATTTGTTAAACGTAAAATTCGCTGAGTGGTCGAATGTCCATGTCAGAATCCGTACTGTTCATTGTCAAACATTGAATTTTCGTTGTTGTGGACCATTATTCTGTTCAAAATTTTCTTTCAAAAAGTTTACTGATGAAGGAATTTCTTGACCAGGATGTAAAAATTCCATCATCGCCAGAAGCTTTCGAATTTTGGAATTTTTTAATAATTATTCGCACAATCCGGAGAATTGTGTTTTCTGCAGTTTTGTTTACCCACTTTTTGGAAGGAAGTTGTGAACTCAGAAAATCACCATTCCTTTTGTTCGTGGTAGCAACCTTGTTAGTAAATAAACGGAAGAAGAAGAGACCTTTTAATCAATATCAATAGGTAGAAAAGGGCACTGAAAAGCATTGTTTTTGTAACACTGAGAAGTACAGTATTATAGCTTAAGGTAGCTTTAAAAACTTCCGAGAGCAGAAAGAATTTGAGTATGCACAGCACGAGAGTACGATGCACACTGAGGGTATCGCATATCCCCAATAGAAACACACCCAACTGCTGCCTATAATCGGGCTACCCAGTTCTGTACGAAGGTCGAGGGCGGCGCTCGACTGTAAACACACAATCAAGCCAAAGAGTTACATCCCATCAACGGGCGCGTAGACAAAATTGACGGGTTAAGCCATAGGAAGGTAAATGGCACTTCTTTTGGCGCGATTCGTTGACAAAAGTCGGCAGCAGCCATTCATTCCCGGGTTCACCTTTTTACCCCTACCGGCTTCCAATGCTATGCAAATAGCAATTTGGCGTGCTCCACGTCGTTCTTTCGTTCGTTAGAATAAATTTGATTTCCACTCGCAATTTTAGCAATTTTCTCTGGCAGTTTATTCTTCCGGATAATTTCGTAGAATGAGCTCGCACACAAAACGCGCGCTTTGATGGTATTATACTCTTACCGCCATTGATGGGAAAATCCTGCCGGTGTGGATTATGGTTTTCTTGTTTCGATGCTCGTAAACTTCCCAATAAAAGGCCATCAAACGGGCGTCTAAATGGAAAATTTGGCTTTTCATCAATAATAAACAACTTCTGGAGCTCTGGCTGCTTTATGTCTGTCATTTTTCTTCCCCATCGAATTATATCCGAGACACAATGTGGTGGCATTTTTTCCCCCGAGTTGATCCGCACCAGCGAATTAGAAATACATTATTTACGATACACGCGCACATTTTGCCTCAGCTCTCGATTTTTCATTTTCATCACCTTAATAAATCCCATATTTCATTCCTACCCTCCGACGCATTTGCGATTACATTTTTTTCTTTCTCGTAGTGGCGCGAATCTAGCCGTAACATAGATTTTCCCTCTCGAGGGGACCGTCTAAGACGGAGTACTTTTCCTTGGTCTAGGATCCATTAGAAAAGCGGTTTTCAGATCATGCTCCTCGGAGCACTTGGTGCTCTTCAAACCCCTCGGTACCCTAGCCCAAACTTACAAGAGTGCCAACCGGCACATCAGGATTGATGACAGTAAGATCCTGATTATGGCATACTGGTCTCGATACAAACGGACAAGGCATGGAACTACGAGTAGGAGTGCTTCGGACACATTGGGACCAACGCCAGTACGACCCCAATTATGTATACTGGCAGCGCACAACTAAGGATAAGTAACGGTATATGTACTGGATAATATGCTCTGAGGCTGACACCCGCGACATTCTACTCCCATAGTAGGGTCGGGTGACATTGGCCCAAAATGGCGATTGGGCTAATGACGCAGGCTGCTCCCATTCCGTAAAACCGTGGCAGGCCTTAGAATACGATCCTAATTCGTCGCCTGGTTGTTCCAACTGGGCGGTAGTAGGCTCAGATGCCATTACCTGACTTGCGCCAATCCGGCTCTACCCCATAAAGGACTATGTCAACCCTTGCATGGCCTCCCTGCTTGCATAGATAACCATGGGATCATAAAGGCGACTATTCCAGCAGAGATGGATAGCGGCTTTTAGGGGGACCCATAAGAGATGATCAACCAAAACAAACAACTAGCGGAATGTGAAGGAGAGGCTTCTGGACCCATCAGTAACCGGCTAAGGTTCCCACTAAGAATGGAAGCGACCAACATCGACTTAAGTGAGAACAGTGTAGGCAAAAGCCTAGACACTGTGACGACGGCAGGCACTGGTCGCTTCAGTGCAACATATGAGGTGACCGATGGCCCGGGTCTAATCGAGGCCATGGATCGAAATAGGGAGTACCTCCCGAAAATGCAGGTAGCTGCTGAGCAACTCAATGTCATCATCAAGTTTGTTAAGAGCAAAAGCAATATCAGCAAAGACTTGAAAACAAGACTACTGAAATTGTGACAATCAGTCCTAGCTGCAGAGCAGAACTAAGAGAAAGCCAAGGCACAACTTGGCAAGGTAGAAGGAGAAAGAGACACTATGTCGTGTCAGACTAAAGTGTTTTCCTACACAGGCAACGCGAATATATCTGATGATGCGAAAGAGAGGACCTTCCGAGGATGAATACGTGGCGAAAAGACGTATGGTTGCTGAGGGAAAAGTGACCTACGCGGTCGTCCTCTAGAGCGGAAAAGCTGGCACGAGTCAAGCTCCGCGATCAAGAGGACATGGTAACGGTGAAGAGGCCAAAATCAAGCCTACGGCCAAGAAAGTCGAGAAAAAAAGAGCCACGGGATAACCCGAACCAGGCAGTGCATCCACAGGAACCACAAGCGCAAGGTAACAGCAACCCGTGGATACGAGTCATAAAAAAGAAAGAAAGAAGAAAACCGAAAACGAAGCCCAAGGAGAATGCTTAACCGAAAACAGCGGAACGTAGGAATTTAGGCGAGGCCCTCGTTATCAAAACGGAGGAAGTGAAATAAGCCGAGGTTGTGAAGGCGATGCGAAGCACGGAGAAGTTATCGTAATTGGGCGCAGTTGTGCGGAGCATAAGACGGACTAGGATTGGTGTAATGATCCTAATCTTAAAGAAGGGCGCCAAGCAAAAAAGTGCAGTCTATGAACAACTGGCACAAGCACTTGGCGGTGAGGTTGATGTAAGATCCCTGACTGCAAAAGCGACTCTCCAGTGTAAAAATCTGGATTAGGTCACCGATGCAGCGGAGGTCTAGGCTGCCCTGGATGTAGCCATCCACCTTAGAAAGAGCCCTCAGAGCACCCAGGTGGCGGCGATCAGGCTACCATTTGCAGAGGCCAACAAAGCGAATAACTTGGGCATACTCAAGGTAGGCTGGTCCGTTTGTCGGCTGGGTCCTGAAGTTTGCTTCAAGTGTTTGGAGAAGGGCCATAAGCCGTGGAATTAGAATGATACCGACAGAAGTAAGATGTGCAGAAAATGCGGCACCGAAGACCATAGGGCAAGCGATTGTAAGCAGGTCGCTAAGTGCCTAATATGTGTCGACAGAGCAGACAACGAACACATAACGGGCGGACCCAAATGCCCGGGCAGCGGAGTATCAAAGCAGCCGAAACGGAAGTAACACAGTTAAATTTGAACCACTGTCATGTAGCCCAGCTTCTGCTTTGGCAGTCAGTCTCAAAAACGAAGACCGACGTGGTGTTACTATCGGACCCATACCGCATACCAGCCAACAACGGGAACTGGGTGGTTGATAGGTCTCAACAGCTAGCAGCTGTAGGAACGATAGGACAATACCCAATCCAAGAAGTAGTCTCTATCTCAAATGACGGTTTTGCGATAGCTAAAATTAACGGCATGTTCTATTGCAGTTATTACGCGCCCCAAGGTGGTCGATTGAGGAATTTTCCCACATGGTTGACAAGTTGAGCCAAACTAGCTAATCGGAAGCCAGTAGTGATAGCTGGTGACATTAACTCCTCTACCGGCAGCTTCATTTTTTACCGCAAAATTCTAATTCAAATCGTTATAACTATTTTGTTTTTCAATATTTTTTCACCATTTTTTCACAAGTTCTCAAAAAACTCTTCTAGTTTTAGGATCTGTTCTGATATTGATCATTGGTCATCTGATTTTGAAAATATTCCAAAATTCCTTGGGGGACCGATTCGTCACTAGAACCCCCCAATAATTTCTCAGGCTACAGAACTTTGATCGTATTCGGATGTTCATTATTCGGAACAATACATTAATGAGAGTATGTTGTGAAAAAATGAAGTAATTTGGTGCAGCCGTCTTTAAGTAATGAGCATTTAGGTTTCTGGAACCACGCTGGCCAAATAAAGATCTAAAAAACTTCAAAAAAGATCATATCGTAATTTTCAGATATCTCCAAGAATACTGAACCGATTTGTGTGATTTTTTCAAAGTAGCTCCTTATTACCTGGAATTATGTAGCCCACATTTTATTTTTTTTTATAAATTGATCAAAAACAAAATGGCCGTCAAAGATATTTTACATGGAAAATGTCGGTCCCCCAAGAAACATCGAAATATCTTTAACACCAGATCACCAATAATTAATATCGACACGGATTCTTAAACTAGAAGAGATGTTTAAGAACTAGTGAAAAAATGGTGTAAAAATATTGAAAAACAAAAAAGTTATAATGATTTGAATATTTATTTTGTGGTAAAAAATGAAGCTGCCTGTATAGGGGTTAATGCATGGGCAGTGGAATGCGGTAGCCGCTGCACCAACCAAAGAGGCCAGCTATTGTTGGAATCTCTGGCTGCATTAAATGTAGAGCTGGCAAATGTGGGTACAATGGAGTACCTTCCGCAGAAATGGTGCAAAGTCGATTATCGACGTGACGTTTTGTAATCCTAACCTTTAAGATACCATGACCTGGCACGTTGATAACAGTTTTAGTCATAGCGATCATCAATCGGAATCAATTGCAGGCGGAAGGCAGCGCAATGTAACTCGACTCAAGCCCGAAGTTGGAAAATAGCGCGCTTCGTCGGCGAAGTATTCACTGAAGCCCTGAGGCGCGAACGGTACACTCTGGACCTAAACGGTGAAGAGATGGTTGCTGTGATGCTTCCATGCCGAGAAAGCCCCCCCATAGAGAACAGGCCGCCGGTGTACTGGTGGTGCAAATCAATTGCAAATCTTCGAGCAACTTGCCTTCGGGCTAGACGAAGAATGAAACGCGCACGCACAGAAGCAGAAAGAGACGAATGCGGTGCAGCAATCAGAGAGGCAAAGGTAGCTCTCGAAAAGGAAATCAAGAGTCGAAAACGGGCTTTGATAGTCTATGCGAGAGTGCCAATTCTAGTCCATAGGGTGACGCCTACAGAGCAGACATCATGTATACGCGCTTCACATCAAGAGCTTGAGATCAGCTTGCCATGAGCGCACAAAAATAACCGCGCGCTTGAGCACGTGCTATGGTGAGACACATTTTTTTAGATCTCATGTAGCAATGTACTATCTCAAACGATTACATCTGCACTGGCTCATGCGCCGTCTCATGAGAAAATCTCAATGTGACAGTGCATTTGAGACTCGCTGCCAAAGGTTCCAAAAGCAAGGGAAAGGGATCAAATCATGGATTAAACTGCCTTTAGGCACTGACGCGGTTCAACGCAGTTCAACGCGGTTAAGATTCTAACATTTGAATTGAAAAACTGGTGCTGGCCACCAAAGAAGCATAGGCATAGACCGAAGCCATATGCTTCCGTGGAGCTGTTGTACTAGGCAAACATAACTGCAAAAAAGTACTCCAAGTAAGCGCATGCGACGAGCCTCACGAGATGTCTCATGAGACTCGCTCACTAAGATATATTTTGTACGTATCTGCATCTCGTGTCTCACATAATCTGTGAGCTGCGATATGGGATATCGCATGGCACACTAGCTCATTTAGGTATACATGAGAAATACGACACTCTGCTACAGAGTGGTAATGGCTAAGATCAAAGGTGCCATAGCGCCCCAAGAGAAGTCGCCCGAGTTGCTGCGATCGATAATCGATGAACTCTTCCCGCATCATCCGTCAAGCCCATGGCCCCCATCGCCGTATGCGGCAAATGAAAGAGAAGAAGTGGCGAGAGTGTCGAACGAAGAGCTGGCAGAAGTCGTGAAATCATTCGCGTCAAACAAGGCACTGGGACCCGGTGGTACCCCGAATGTTACCTTAAAAGCGGCAGTAAAGGCGGATCCGGACATGTTCAGAGCCACGATGCAACGCTGCATTGATCAAGGAATCTTCCAGGGTGCATGGAAGCGACAGGATTTGGGCTACTACCAAAGGCGGGGAAACCACCAGGTGATCCGTCGTCATATAGATTGTAGCACGCCAGCCTGCGCGTTTCGGGGTTTAAAGTAAGGTGGCTTACGCGCCACTCCTTTCGGAGACCACCTATCAGTTTAGGGCTTGCCCGGCCGTAGAGACCCCCAGGGAATGGGTCTAATTACTCCCGATCAAAGATAGCTACGAGTCGGCTGACGTCCAACTTTGGGAAGAACAATTTAAAGGGAAAAGGACGGGATTTCAATTTACGAGAAACATAAGAACGAAACGACAACGCAAAACTTACTCGCTAAGTTCTCATCACTGGCCGACATGATTAATCATCAATCTAACACGTGGAAAAATAGAGAGCATCAACGGTTGTTTCGGGGAAGTACAATAAATTACAAATAAAATAAAATAAATTACAAATACAGTAAAGTACAATAAATTACAAATAAAAAACCTACGACCGAATTAACATGCAAAATCTTTACGCAACCATTTATTGACGACTCTTCACTAACAAATTAACAACGACATAACTTTTCCCATAAATTCCGCCTACATTTATTCTTCCCACATTACTCTACAACATATATACAGCATAACATAAATTCATTTGCTCATTTTATTCTCCCTTTCTTTGCATCTTCATTTTACTCTAGCCTAGGCCTAATCTTTGCTTTCCCTTCTTTCTACCTTTCTCTTGTCGTCATGGGGTGTTCATGTGCAAATGCTCATCTATTGGGTGTGCGTGTGTGCGTGCTCGTAGTGACTACCAGCGCAAGCGCGGGAGCTAAGGGTAGCCACGTGAAATAATCGAATAGCCACGCTACCGACTCATAGGCTACGGTAGCGGGTTAAACAGAGCCATGCGCATGGACTTATTCTATATCATGCATGATTTCTACTCACGGTTTGATCAACTCTCGGAGGGTCTTACGCGTACCGCAGACGGCCGTTCATTCGTCAGTGAACGCGCCGCTGGGCGAAACTAGCGTCGATGGGTGCTGGTGATGACGCTCTCCGACTCTCTTTCTCCGGTTGTGGGCTTATGCGACGGGGACGGCCGACGCGACGCCGGCGGTGAACTCCTCTTCACGTTGGCGCAATTCCTGATGAATGCTGGGTGCCTGCTACCTTCGCCTGGGGCGCGAATAACGTGCACAAGCCCCCTTCCGGTTTCCGTACCCCCGGGATAAACCTCGGTGGGGTCAGAAGCAATCTGGACGGAATGGTGTGACGTGTATGGTATACAAGACGGCCACAACCTAATTGGGAACACGTGGTGTCGTTCGACAAACGGATTAGCACACACATTTAGCACACATATTTTAAACCTTATTACCTGCACAAATTGACTCGCACACAAATCTCCTTCTCTGCACTAACTTTGCACTAACTGCCAATTGATAGCAACTAACTAGAGGGAAAGACTTATTAACATCACCTAAAGACAAAGCATGTTAATTTCAACAATCACCTTCAAATACACGTCACGGCGCAACAACTTAAATAGATTACTCCTGCCTCTTCCACTAGCCAGAACGAAGTGATCGGTCAAAATCAGATAATCCTCAGATATGTCGCGAGATGCATCTATCGCTATCTAATCTGAACTATTTCCCGAGAGAAATATCTGAGATTTCCTCGTTCCTATGCTCGCGAAACATTCAAGGTCAGGGGGAGGGGGTTGTTCTTCACCGAAAGGCTTTCGTCAAAACGGCTCGTCTCTATCTCACACCTAAAGAGAGGCGAACCATTCGGGTAAGTTCAATATCCCTTGAATGCATTTCTTAGGGGGTCAATGCTCAGAAGCACGCGCGGCAAATTTGGCTAGAGCGCTATCGCTGTTGCTTTTTGGGCGGCACATAACATGTGCGAATTGGCTTCAGACGGAACTCATTTAACATGTGGTTTGGAGGATGCTACTCGTGAACTCGAATGAATGTTCATGCAGAGGAAAGAAGTGTTTATCTTAGACTTGAAACTACCTTTTGACCCCGGGAGAATATTGCGCCGTCCCAGACGGGGACGTGCCTAAGCCCCAAGCTGCTGGTACTAGCCAACGGCAGCTTCCAGGGTGGGCATCGAAGGCCTCTTTTGCCTCCCGGGTCCCAGGGCGTTATTGGGTGGGGGAGTTTTCGGCGGGGAAGTCCTGAAACAAAATTTTGTCAGCAATTACCTTATATTTTCTCTTCTGGGGGTCGTCGTACAGCGGAATGATGCGACACGTCGAATACAGGCCCAGCTTACCGGTGGTGGGCGGGCGGATGATAACAAGTGGGCCTAGAGTGTGGCTGGAGAGTGGCCGATGATGTTGCCGGACGCTGGCCGAGTGAATACTCTGCGAAGAACTTTCGAGGTCGTTCTGGTTGCCGTGGAGCAATACCAAATTGGTTGGAGTGCCCAATAACGTTGCAGGGGTGATCGTGGAGCGGAGCCCAACGGACAACCGTCCACGTGTCTGGATGCTGCTTGCCGGGAAGCCGGAAAGTGGCCAAGTAATTCCAACGAAAACCGGCGAAATATCCGTTGAGGCTGTCGGGGAACGGCTTGAAAGCGATTGATGACGAATTTGGCGCGGGATTGCAACTGACGGAGCCACTGGAAGCGTGGAACGACCCAGCGGCGGTAGTTGGAAGGTGAGACAGCCGACCTTCGGTCCGTAACAAACGTGGTGTCGTTTCAACGGAAAATGAACGGTTCACTCTTTTCCTGGCCTTGTCGAGGAGATTTTACGGGCCTGGAGGAAGCTTTCGGCACTAACGCACAGGATGTGTGCGATTCTACTTGCACCACCGTAATACGCGCTACTTTGGATGTTGTCTTCTATAACTTCTGTCGGCTGGAACGAGCTTCTGTAGCCTGATCCCGAACCTTCTCACACATCGCACTCTTAGCCCCAATCGTCCGATCTTCTCTCCCAAAATTGCTCACTCTCCGTGTTTCCGCCCACATCGCCACCCACTTCAGACTATTGCTCAACTTCACCACCCAAGATGTCTATCGGGTGGCATTAGGTCAACTCGCCGACGCCCCCTCATTTAAATTGAACGTTAGTCTAGCTATATAATATTTGGCCCTACATCCCCACTCTTTTTATCAAGTTACCATTCGGTAACATCCCCCTCTGGTCAGGGTAGCAAAAAACTAATATACATTTTTTTTTGCTTAACAAAAGAATTAATGTTAAAGAAAACTGAACAAAACTCTGGAAACAGAAACATAACATTTAAACATAACAGGCTAAACCACTGGCTAACCGTAACAAATCTCACATCTTTTCCGACCACAACGCTGGTGTCGAGGGACTATATGGTCAAAACCTTCAACTGTCCACTCTGCCTGTACCTCTCCTACACCCCTGCACTTCTAGTTGTGGCCATCTAAACAAAGCTCTACCATTCCACACTATCTTTCCGTGCTATCGCGATTATGCCGTGGTCTACATCACAAAACCGGAACCGACTGTCACGCGGGACAGTTCTGATTCGAACGAAGTAATAAACAATACTGCCGAACGGTCGACAATCAACTAAACTAGCTATCAAATGTATGACTTGAACAATAGTAGTCTGATTATGTACTGAGTACGAGGACATACAAAAGGTTTTATTACTCTAAAGTACATACGGGTAACAATAAAGATGATGCTATGTAACAATGCAACAATGAATATGGATACGAATTCAATCGTATAACAGTTTCCGACTTGCTGTCGATCAGCTATAGGATCAGTCAGTTTAAAATCTGGCCGTAGTTCTAATTTGGCTCTCGTTCAATTAGGAACAAGACCAGCGCGCGCGAGTTTGATTTTTTTTTTTCGTTATTGGAGGACGTCTCCCCCTAGCTACCAAGCTGACTCATCTATTCTCCTATCCTTCAATAATTCCCTTTTGCCGATATATCGTCGTGATTAGCCCCGCGGAAAGCTTATATCCGAGAATCAGAGGTAACGGGACGGAAGGTACGGATTCCAAATGAGCCAGAGAAGGTCGTGAATTTTTGAATTAATCGTATTGAATATTTCAGATTTTACTTCCAGAGACTGGAAACCTTACTCCCCTTTTCATCGAACTGATCGTCCACACGCAAACGTGTGCTAATGACCGGATTTTAAAAGATTGGCTGGCCATACGCCGATATTGCGGCCCTGGCTATCTATCAGCTCGTATGACGATGACCCGTGCCGCGCAATCACCGTGCAAGGTAAATATTGAGCGCCGAGTTTGGCATTATAAAACTCACTAGCGTTGGACAACTTAGTATTCCTTTTGAAAACCGTGTCACCTACAGCGAATGGTTTAGCGGGCCTACGGGTTCGTAAATTGTAGGTTTTAGAAGAAGTGTTATGCGCTTTTTTGGAGTTGTTTATGCACCAGTGCATACAGCTGGGGATTTTGTTCCTTTACTCGTACGGCCCTTTCCCTCAGGGTCGATTCTTCTTCGCTCTCAAACCTAGAATGATCGGTACCTTTGAGTACGATTTCTTCCCCCTTTGCTACGCGAAACGGGGTATAGCCTGTCGACGAGTGGATCGTGGAGTTAATCACAACCTCGATCTCAGACAGTCGAGAGTCCCACGTCCTTTGATTGCTTCGGGCGTATGATCGGATGGCGGTGTTGATTACACGATTCACGCGCTCAACGGGGTTAGCTTGCGAGTGGTATCGCGAAGTAAGCCACTGTTGAACCTCGAATCGATGCATTAGATCGCGAAATTCACGGGATGTGAATGTCGTTGCATTGTCCGTGAGCACAATTGCTGGCACGGAATTCCGGTAAAACCAGTGGTCTACCAATACTGAGCTCAAAGCCTTGGCAGAAATGCTTGAGAAAGCATGAAGTTGAACCCATTTGCTAAAAAGATCTAATGTGACAAGAATATATTGCTTACCGCTGGTTGAGCGTGGGAGGGGTCCAATGAAGTCAAGGGCGATTATTTGCCATGGACGACTGGCATCCCGCATATCACCCATAAGCGGTGTGGTGGAAGAGTTAGGTGGTTTGATTTGTTTACATTCGGTACATTTCCGGACGTATTCTCGGACATCTCGATACATATTTGGCCAGAAAAATCTCTGCCGGATTTTCCCAACGGTCTTATCCACTCCAATATGGAGCATATGGTCATGATTCGATTTTATGATTTCCTTGCGTGTCTCCGGGCTAGGAAAAATTTTTCAATCAAATCGGTGATCAGCCAGATCATCATTGAAAGCGTATTTTAAAAGTAGCCCATTGTGAATACGAAAATCAGGGTATTCTTCTGGAGATTCCTCGACCTGTTTCCTAAGTGAGTTGTACCATTCAGAATCGGATTTCTTGGATATGACCATCACGCTTCTCGACAGGGCGTCCGGGACAACATTGTCTCTACCTCGGCGATGGACGATGGTCATATCGTAGTACTGAAGGGCTAAGCTCCACCGACTGAGACGCGATGAGGTTCTCCATTTCGATCTCATTATAAACGTTAGTGCCGAGGAATCCGTTACGAGGACAAAATGACTGCCCTCTAGATATCCTCGAAAATGCTCTATGGAGAGAAGAGCTGCTAGGCCGTCTTTCTCCGTGGCGTGATACGATCGTTCAGGACTAGTGAGCTTTTTGGAGAAATACTCTACCACTCGCTCTTGCCCATCCACCTTTTGCGTTAGAACGCCCGCTATAGCATAATCACTAGCATCGGTGTGCACCATAAACTCGTGATCAAAATTCGGGCTAGTCAAGATTGGTGAGGTAATCAATTTCTCTTTTATACTCTGGAAAGCTTCCTCGGCTTCAGGAGTCCATTTCAGAGTCTTCGTCTTTGCTTTAAGAAGCTCTGAAAGAGCAGCGGTAGTCCGGCTATAATCGGCTATGAATCTCCGATAGTAGTTAGACATACCTAAAAACCGACGGAGTTTAGTTATGGTCGTTGGTCGTTCATATTCGACTATAGGCCTAATCTTCTCGGGATTTACCCGCAATCCTTGGGAAGACAAGATATAGCCAAGAAACGGTATTTCTTCCAGACAAAAGTGAGACTTCTCCAACTTAATTGATAAGTTGGCCTCGCGCAATCGCCTTGCAACCTCTTCGAGCAACCGTACGTGTTCTTCGAATGTCTCTGTCACTATGACGATGTCGTCTAAGTAGACAAAGACATACGGTTCCAGTGCACCCTGACCTAATACCCGGTTCATCAACCTGGCCAACGTAGCCGGGCTGTTGACTAAACCAAATGGTAGGCGGGTGAACTGGAACATCCCCTTTCCTTGCACACTGAACGAACAATATTTGCGTGATTCTCGCGCCAGAGGGATCTGCAGGAACGCCTCTGAAAGGTCGATAGTTGATAAGTAACGCGCTCGTGGAAGGCGACTGAGTATTCGTCCAGGGTGCGGAAGGGGATAAGCGTCACGTACGGTTCGCTCGTTCAGTTTGCGAGCGTCCAGACAGAGACGAATTGCCCCGGATTGTTTGCGTATAGGCACAATGTTAAAGGACCAGTCCGAATTTGATTCCTCTATAATCCCTCGGTCAAGTAACCTTTCTAGCTCAACGAACAAACCTTCTTGGATTTTCGGGGCGATGGGATATGGGTACAATCGTACGGGCTTAGAGTTCTTGAACTCGTCCATGAGTACGATTTGATGCTCACACCAGTGAGTAGTGTCCAATGATTCTCCTGTAGCAACTTTGAAGATCTTCTTGGTCTGTTCCAAGATTTCTCGTTGCTCAGCGGTCAGGCATTCTCTGGATGATTCTAGAGTCGGTATGGACTCCGTCGAAAGAGAGGTAATGGAAGCGATGGCGGGGTAGATTCCGAAGATTCGCCAAAAATCCATGCCACAAATATATTCTTTGGTCAACTCAGGTGCAACTAAAGTCGACAAGACCCTGGTTTTTCCATTGAATGTATACGGAACAAGGACTTCTCCGATAACTTGCAATTGTGATCCATCCGCTGTTAGTAGCTCGACTGGATCAGCAGGCTCTCGGATTTGAATTCGTCGGAACTTGTCGAATAAAGACTGATTTATAAAGGTCAAATTGCTTCCACAATCAAGGAGAGCAGTGACTTGCACATCAAATATTTTAATATTGACGTGGGGCCGATCGTCTTGAAAGTAATTGAGAGTGATTTTATGTATTTGAGATGGAGTCGTTTCTTCAACTGTTTCATCCGTGCCAGTTTCGTAAAAACGGCCCAGCTCGGATAACCAGTTGATAAACTCGGCTTCATCTTGCGCTTGTGGAAGTTCCAACGACTTTAGGACTTCCTCATCTGGTTTTTTAGACAGAATGGGCAGTTTTTGCGGGTAAAGCCTTTGAAGGCACAGGCGTCACAGAACACCCTACATGGAATCGTACAATCCGAAAGATCGTGCTCTTCACCGCAATTGAAACATTGGCCCTCTTCAGGCGGGGAGTAATTTGAAACCATTTTCAAAAGAGCACTGGGCTGACTTGATCCTGGTTGCGGTTCTTTTGAATAGGCAGATGTTTTCATTTCCTTTCCACCTGATTTCGGCTCAACCTTTTGGTTTTAGTTGGTGGGCTTGGAAAACAGACCTTTTGCGCTGTTAGCATTAGGTTTAGAAGCTTTCGGAGGAAAGTTTGTCATTTTTCCCGATGGAGCAGACTGACTCCGCGAGTAGTACGTTTTAGAACCGGTAGTCCCACTGTTTCCTGTGTTAATAGCACAGGTTTCCCTTTTGGATGGTCCAAAAACCTTTGAAAATGCCGAGAAGTCAGTAGCATCCAGCTCTTTGCCGATGTTTATAAGATCCTTCAAGGATCGGATACTTTTCCCCACTAGAGCCTTACGGCAATCATACCGCATGTTCGTTTTAAGAACTTCAACCTTCTCACTTTCTGGCATAGTCTGATTCATGGCCTGAAAGAGTTTCTCGACCTGCAAAAAATATTGCTGGAATGATTCTCCTTTTTGTTGCCGGGTTTGATAAATTTTCGTGCGTAGTACGGAATCCAGATCTGGGTGTCTGAATTCATTCTTGAGTTCTTCAACCAGATGTTCCCACCCAAGAAGAGAATTTCGATTTCGACATGAGGTGTACCAGCCAAGCGCTGCACCCTCGAATAAATGAATCGCCGAATCGAACAACTCATCGGCTGAGACATGTTCAGAGATGGCCAACTGTTGAACATGTGATAGAAAGTCGTTCAGTCCCAACCCTTGATCGTTTCCGGAGTATCTTTTTATTTTCCACTGGGAAACCGGCGTAACTTTACGATGCTGAGCTACAGGGTACGGTACATATTGAATAATTGGGGCTGAACGAGTTTGCTCGGTTTGATTTGCCGCATTCCCTGCTTCCGAAGTAGTGAACGATAACTCGTCAATCCTCCGACGGAACGAGCTATTCATAGCTTCCCCGTCTACCAAGGTAGACTCTGGAAAACCCACACTCCGCTTTTGTGGTTGTTCAGGTCTTGATGAGGGCCTCGTACCACTCTCGAAATCGGCCCAATTTACTCGAGGCGCAGCCGGAGCTACCTCTGGTACTTCCGGAGGTTCAATAAACGGATTCGTACTATTGAGCTTTGGGAATGGAGAAGGGGAAGATGTTTTACTAATCTCTTCTCTAAGTCCACTGATTTGAGCGGATAAAGCCTTAAATAGGCTACCAATATCTGTCATGGCTTGATTGAACCGTTCATCGGTCACGTATTTTACTTGCTCCGATTGTTTGGGAATCGTACCTGTAGTTTGATTAGTTCTTTGAACGGAGACCGGAGATTCGGCAGGTCCGCCAATGGCTTCATCCATTAGCCCAGTTTCATCATCAGTATCTTGGTCGGATTCTGCGAAAAATACATCTTCTGACCAGAAGTGTTCAGAAAAGAGGTTCAGAACACTTCGAAAAGCTTCTGCAGCTTGAACTCGGAGCTCACCGATTGAATGATTTTTTATGACCGCGAGTCTATGGCCTAAATGTAATAACCGGGCTTTGAAAACGGTTTTTGCTTGCGAGGAAGTGATTTGATTGAGTTTACGTTCGATTCCTTTGAAAATGTTGTCACACGCCTCAAGATCTATCTCGGGGTCTTGATCATAGTGTATAATGAATTCATGACCTTCTCGTTCATCCTTGAGAATCTGTTTCAATCTCCGGTGTAGGCGTCCACCGCGAATCGTCATCCGCGATAAAGACGTTGCGAAGAAAAAGTTCATAATCCATTTCTCCCGATTCTAAATGATCTACTCTCATTCCGCGATACAGGACGCTGAAGTCCGGCCCAGAAACGGAAACGCGCGGCGACATTGTGACGGCGGACGCAGCAGATGGATGATAGTGTGGTGGATAGCAAAAAGTCAAATTTTAATAGACGGAACGATTTTCTTGTAGGGTCTAGCCGGTGCAAAAGTGTTTGAGAGACCGATCAACAAGAGTTTGGTAGTGAAAGTGACTAATTGGTTTGACTACTCATGTTGTTTTACAAAAGACGAATTCTGCGTACAAGCTTCACCAATGTGCATCGAGATTAACCTATATGTTTCCGCTCCTAGAGCGACCAGAGTGGATTTTAATGAAATGCTAATTCTTGAAAACCCCCCCAACGCTAGTGAGAAAAAATATTCCTTACAGAATATTTTTTCCTCCTAGGAACCACTGATGGTTTCTTTTTTTTTATCGTTGGGCGCCAGTGAAACTTCCTTTTGACCCCGGGAGAATATTGCGCCGTCCCAGACGGGGACGTGCCTAAGCCCCAAGCTGCTGGTACTAGCCAACGGCAGCTTCCAGGGTGGGCATCGAAGGCCTCTTTTGCTTCCCGGGTCCCAGGGCGTTATTGGGTGGGGGAGTTTTCGGCGGGGAAGTCCTGAAACAAAATTTTGTCAGCAATTACCTTATATTTTCTCTTCTGGGGGTCGTCGTACAGCGGAATGATGCGACACGTCGAATACAGGCCCAGCTTACCGGTGGTGGGCGGGCGGATGATAACAAGTGGGCCTAGAGTGTGGCTGGAGAGTGGCCGATGATGTTGCCGGACGCTGGCCGAGTGAATACTCTGCGAAGAACTTTCGAGGTCGTTCTGGTTGCCGTGGAGCAATACCAAATTGGTTGGAGTGCCCAATAACGTTGCAGGGGTGATCGTGGAGCGGAGCCCAACGGACAACCGTCCACGTGTCTGGATGCTGCTTGCCGGGAAGCCGGAAAGTGGCCAAGTAATTCCAACGAAAACCGGCGAAATATCCGTTGAGGCTGTCGGGGAACGGCTTGAAAGCGATTGATGACGAATTTGGCGCGGGATTGCAACTGACGGAGCCACTGGAAGCGTGGAACGGCCCAGCGGCGGTAGTTGGAAGGTGAGACAGCCGACCTTCGGTCCGTAACAAACGTGGTGTCGTTTCAACGGAAAATGAACGGTTCACTCTTTTCCTGGCCTTGTCGAGGAGATTTTACGGGCCTGGAGGAAGCTTTCGGCACTAACGCACAGGATGTGTGCGATTCTACTTGCACCACCGTAATACGCGCTACTTTGGAGGTTGTCTTCTATAACTTCTGTCGGCTGGAACGAGCTTCTGTAGCCTGATCCCGAACCTTCTCACACATCGCACTCTTAGCCCCAATCGTCCGATCTTCTCTCCCAAAATTGCTCACTCTCCGTGTTTCCGCCCACATCGCCACCCACTTCAGACTATTGCTCAACTTCACCACCCAAGATGTCTATCGGGTGGCATTAGGTCAACTCGCCGACGCCCTTTCATTTAAATTGAACGTTAGTCTAGCTATATAATATTTGGCCCTACATCCCCACTCTTTTTATCAAGTTACCATTCGGTAACAGACTGGATCAATATATTTAACTTAACTATATGGACAAATGTTTTGAAGCATATGAAAGACATTGAACTAAACATAAATTAACCCTATGGTCGTTACAAGATCAATATGTTTACTAGCAACGACGGGCAAGTTATTGGAGAGGTTGATTCTCAACAGGCTAGTACCGTATACGGAAGATGCGCATGGCCTGTCCAACAACCAGTTTTGATTCAGGAAAGCTAAATCTACTCTGGACGGTATCCAGTCGGTCGTTCAGATAGCTGAGGTGGCAATCGGGCATAAAAGGAGCGGCATCCATTACTGCGCCTAAAGGTAGCGGTGCAGTTGTGTAAGCTTCTAGAAAGCTATTTTGATGGTAGGATTCTACTGTATGACATAGAGGAGGGACAAAAGAGCGTTCGAATTACCGCGGGAGTACATCAAGGTTCAATCCTGGGCCTGCTGATATGGAATGTACAATGATGTACTGAGGCTGCCCCTTCCGACGCGTGTTAAGATTGTTCGCCGACGATATCACCCTAGTGGTCTATGGTGAATCGATGGAAGAAGTAGAGTTGACATCAGCGCACTCTATTTGCATAGTTGATGAATGGATGAAGTGTAGGAAACTTGGACTGGCCCATCACAAGACTGAGGTGGTGGTTGTTAACAACCGCAAGTTCGAGCAACGGGCGCTTATCTCGGTAGGTGATTGCACCATAGAGTCCAAGTGGGGTAATGATCGATGAGAAGCTCAGCTTCGCTAGCCACGTTGAATATGCCTGTAAAAGGCATCTTCGGCTATAGCGGCGCTATCTAGAATGATGTCTAACAGCTCTGTTGTAATTGCCAGCAAACGCAAGCTCCTGGCATGCGTGGCGCTATCCGTACTAAGGTATGGAGGTCAAAAGCGCTTAGAACGAGTAGAAAAATAAAGGGAAATAAGGGTCTGAGGCCAAGGGTCATGTCGATGCACTGTACACCACTTGAGTAATTCTAAAAGAATTGCTCAAGTACAGTGCATGGGCTGGTTTTAGCGGATCGTCGTTGGTGCGTCATCCCCGCACTCCCTGTGTAACCTTCTCAGGGGGTCTGTTTGCAGATTTCCCCCTTGTAAAAAAAAAAAACTCTCGGCAGGTGCTCCGCGACAATTCGTCAAAGTTTACCTATATTTTCACGTATCTTACCTTTTTGAGTTTAAATACACTTTATAACATCATGGTAAACTGTAACCTCAATTTACGAACTAGATCAAGGGTGCGAAAACTAAATCAGTGCGTTAAAGGAGGTTTTACCTTTTGTAGATTATTTAAAGATATTATACTGTTTTAGCATCACTAACATATTATTGGTTTATTTAGTTCTCAATCAGGCTAGAATGTGTGCAAGTTAAGGTCTTCTATGATTTCTTTGGAGTTTTGATAAATAATTCTACATCTAGTTTGCCATGGAGATCAATTTACAATTTCTATGTAGAAGAATATCTCACAATACTGGACCCTAGAAGAGTGTTATAGTTTAAAGAACGTTTGTATTGTCAGATCCGAGTTTTGGTAACTAAGTGAGTACAACAGGTGTTCTAAATACTTCCAAAAACTCCCTGGAATATGTACTTGCAATGTACTGGCGTATTTAGCGATTATTTGATGTTTTTTTTTGTTGATATGGCACATGCTCTTATCTTATAATAACAGTGAAATGAGTATTTTTTATAATTTGTACCGTTGTCCAAGGCCTTCATCGAATATAGACCTTAGAATCTACAAGCGTAACCAATTATCAATAGATAGTTTTTTGCGAAGGCCCCTAACTATCCATATTACTAAACGAAGTACTGCATTGAGTTCTGTCGATGTTCTTGGACTTCCAAAGGTTCCACGGAATATAGGCCTGAGTATCTACAAACGTCCAGTATTGGACAAAACATTTGCAACTTTTTCGATTTTCCATATAAAATGACCAACTTTGATAAACTATATCTCAGTTATTTATGGACCGATTTGAATGAAATTTTCACAGAAAATCAGACATAACTTGAATTTGACCATATATTTTTGAGTGATTTTTCCAATCACAAGTTGAAAAGCAGTAACGGTTTGACTAAAGTGAATTTTTTGACGATTTTTTTATAATTGACATAACATATTGAAGGAATAGCTTCATGGTATCTTCAGCAAAGTTGTAGATTTTGACGAGATGAATAGGTTTGCTGAAGACAGTTTTTTTGTAGGGCTATCAGATTTTGAGATAAAAAGTTTTGATTTTTTCGTCGAAAATTACACTTTAGTCAAACCGTTAGTACTTATAAACTCGTGATTGGAAAAATCATTCAAAAATATATGTTGAAATTCAAGTTATATCTGATGTTCTGTGAAAGTTTCATTCGAATCGGTCCATAAATAACTGAGATCTAGCTTACCGAAGTTGGTCATTTTGTATGGAAAATCGAAAAAGTTGCAAATGTTTTGTCCAATACTGTAAGATGTTGTACACTGATGATATTTAGCTGTAACATAAAATCTCAACACTTCATGTAAGCAAATGGATCAATGTACTGATCTGCTCTGATGTTCTAGAATATACTTCGTAAAAAAAAGTGACGCCAATAGAATTTGCGTAAAAAACACTTCGGTCAATTGAGCTTTTAGTGAATTGCATTTCAAAATGGCGTTGGACGTAGATTTTCATCATCGTTCCAAAAATACCCATACTGCATGGGTTTTCAACGATTTTCCTAAACCGGTGGTCGCCTTCTTGGATTCCAAAATGGCATTGTACATCGTTTTTCGTCATCCCCTCTTCGTATCCATTCCTGATACTAAATAATGAGAATTACAAGTAATGTAAACCTATTTGCACTTAAATATTTTGCAACTTAAACTGAAATACGGCTTGAATTTATGTTTCCTTTGACGTATTATAAAATTCCAATGGTCAATAACCTACTTTTACATCATCATTGAAAACCAAAGTTTCCACTTGAAATCTAGATATTTAAAGCCATGAAAATTAAATAAACAACATATTCCTATGTTTATTGAAACGTAAAGTTACATGATAATAAACTTTTCTGAGGATGTTATGCAAACCGTCAAGTCTGCATTCAAACATGGCCGAGACAAAACGTCGCGCGTGATTCTAGCCGTAATCATTGAAAATAATATCGAATTTAAGAACAGTTCTTTACAAACGGATTGAGTAGAGCGTTGCGTGATAATTCAATAGCTGCAGTTTGTTTGGCTTTCGTTTCAGCTGCTGCACTGCTAAAGGTTTGAGAGTGAATTATTGGAAGTGTTCCGTAGTGAATGTCTCGAGACAAATAAGAAACTAATAATTTAAGTGTTGTTGTTCCCACTAATTTGTTACATTCATAAGAATGTCTTTGGAGCAGTTGGAGTTCACAACGATTGATTATTCCCTACAATACATTTTTCCAGCTTTGTGTAAAATGAAAATTTTTTTCGTGTGGTATGGCAAAGTTAGCAGTGCGATTGCCGATGAGACATTAACTATTGGATAGTGAATATAAAGCGCGATATATTAACACAATCTGGGAGAACAAAATCCTTGCAAAAGTCGCTAAACGGTAAGTTTTTTCTGTTCTGCTTGGCTTGAGACATACAAAGCACACGGCATGGTGTGAAATCTATGACGATTTATTTTTACGTCACAACGTAAAATTAAGTCTTCGTAGGTTTCAGGTCATGCCGTGTTTTTTTTTTAGAATGTTGGTATCATGTAATTTTAAGGATGGATGTAAATTTATGTCAAAAGATTCGCTTCTTTTATGTGCATCTTTGAGGACCTAAATTTACAGGAAATTTTAGAAGAGTGTATCTCCTTCGGTTCGATTTTTTTTTTCAAATATAAATTATATTAACAAATATGTTATTAAACAAATTCGAAAGAAGTCGTGACAATAACAGGTGCTAAGCAAAACAATTTCCAAACAGTGCTCGGCAAACCAAAAAGTTTGAAAACCCTTGCACTAGAAGATTACTTTTTTTCGCCCGCCCAGGAAAAGACGCAGCTGGTTCGTGTCTCCACTTGGACCGTATCCTTCGCCGCCGTAATGAATGACATTATTTATGAATCCAATTTGGATACCGCACTTGGGACATTTACTCGGTAGCCATTTTCCGGATTGACGAAATTAAATATCCTCATTCTGGTCCCCTTCAGCAGCCGTTCGGAGCATTTGGTGAACAATCTTCAGCTCTGACGAACGTCGCCTTCGCAGTTGGCGCAAACGTTTTACGACTCACCCGTTCCACCCAATTTGAAAACCATATTTCGCGATCGTTAAACCCTTTTATCAAGCCACAAAACTGTGCCATTTGTGCCGTTGCTGCTTGCGTTCATCTGAATCCGGCAGTAAACGTTAAATTTAAACTGCTTTTTCTTTGGTGAAGGAACGATTGCCTATTTGATAACACGAAACAAAGACAGTTGACTCCCAAGTAACACAATTTGTCATAAATAAGGCCAAAATACATCTTTCATACATCGCCGCTGTTCTTGGTCGAATGTACAATACTAAATTTCATACACCTTTAGAACCGAAAAAGCGCAGAAATAGAAGGTTTTATAACATCTCTCATAGTTCAATTAGATGTTTTTCAATACCTATTCCGTACTTCTCATAGCAGTATGATTTGTTATATCTAAGTTATACCATACATCATTATGACCAATAAGTTATAATCATGTTATCGAGACGTAATTTGTTGTTTAGAATACAAGCCCACAATGTGTAATGTTTGGAATGTTTTGACAGCTCAAAAAAGTAAAAACAAATAAGATTAATCATTGATTGCAAGTAGTAAAAGTAGATAGCGTTATGAAATATTAATATCTTGCTGCATGGAATTGTGCCGGAATTTTTTTTATCAAGTTACGAGTTGCGATATATTAAGAAACCTTTGTGCATGTATGGTACATGTTTTTTTTAATGTGCCGTGTTAGATTTTTGGTGAAACTGAAGGCTGTGCTTCTTGTTTTTTCATGCGCCTTTTATAAGATGCGTAATTTCAATTTGTGCTCCGTGAAATTTACCGATCGTGTATGATTTTCGATTAAATGAATCAGCGAGAAAAATGGTGGATTCTACCAGATGCGTACAGGGTAGGTAAAAACTCTTTGTAATGGTTGTCGGTTTAAGTTCCTACGATAATTTAACTGGTTTGCATTTTTTTTCATTCAAGAGTGCGCAATTTGTGATTAATATTAAATAAATCAAACTTTTTGCCTGGTTGGAATAGATTCCAGACCTGCCGCGCTGATAATCGTTATTTAGCAATGTGTTAATTGCTTGAATTAGACGTCTACATTTATAAATATTTCTGATCGGTGATGTAGCATGGCAGGGACAGAAGGTACAGGTTTTGTGTTTGAATGAAGTTTAAATACGTATCAAGCACGTGTTGAAAACAATGAACATTCAAATTCAAAGCATGCTGTTTTTAGATGAAAAGCTCGTTGTCATTGAAAAAATCACATTAATAAATTTTTATTTGCGCATTATTTTCGTGAATATGTCAATCATTTTTCTCCCCCGCTTGCATTAATCACCATTTCGCTTAATTATTCGCTACAGATTTTGTTTTGCTACACATCTCTGCATCCATCTTCGAATAGATACTGAGTCAAAAAATAAAAACATATGCTAAATATGTATTCCATTTGACAGAAAAAAGCATTATTATAACATCCTCATCAAAACAATCATACAGATATGTACGAAATATGTTTTCAGAAGCAACTTTATAACTTAATTTACATCGACTGAAGTTTAGTGGAGTGCTTTGATTTAGTAATATATACATTTATTGATCAGGAATATGACACAAATGCAGTTACTGCGTTTGCCGGATTGATATGTTTTTCTAAAACATCGCCTGAACTTTTTTAAAACAGAAGATGTATTGGATTTTATCTGTAACGCCTAAATATAACATCATTTTCAGATAGCTGACCAAGAAGATGTTTTCTGTGTTACTTGGGCTGTCTCCAACATAAAGATGTAGTGGAATTATAACAAATTCCAAGACTCTTCCTGTCATCATAGTACTAACCGTAACAATTGTTTTATAAATTAGCCTGACCGCATTATGCGTTCATTGCTGACTGCCGGCGCAGCACAAAACGCATGAGGCATGTTTATAATGACCGTTCTCCTGTTTGCATATTGTAGGTAAATATTAAGAACTCATAGGTAGGTTAAGATTTTGGTGGAGCAATAAAATTCATTCTAGACAGAACTGCAATCACGATCGGACGTTAATCAAGAGAAATTGAAATTAATCAAAGACAACATGGGGTTTCATTGTTTTGTTGAAGGTATAGCTTGGTACCGGAATGCTAAAGCTGGCTCTGACGATAATACAATTGAGAAATGTCTGCACGAACATTCCTTTGCACCAAGATTACCCTTCCGTAGGCAATTGCTAGAAATTTTCCTAATAAAACGAAAATCTCATCAAACAACAACAATAACTGATGACGCCCACGTTCAAGTTCCTCCCCACAAAACAAAGTACGCAACAGTAAGTGTGAAAAAATAAAAGCAATTTTATTTTCATTTCCGGTGTTCGTTTACGAAACTTTACCAATAAAATCCACAGCATTATCGTGTTTTTGGATCTGACTCCTTCTCATCATCGTACTCCACTCTATCTCTCCTCTCTTCAAATCGACAGCTTTCGACGTGAAAGCTGAAGCAATAAAAACCCCTTTTCGAGCGGTGAAGATTTCCCCCGGTCGTCGTCCCTCATTGAAATACCAAAGACTTCCTCCACTGGAAGCGATGCGAAGCAAAACCAACTCGATTAGATCGGATCTGCAATTCCATTAGAGTAATTGAAATCCGGTTGCCAAACAGCACACAAAACGTGGCTCCACACATTCGGTTCGGGTCCCGGACAAGGCTACTGAATGCGGTTCCGTAAATTACACGACCACGGTTGCTGGGGACTGGACCGGGTCTCCTTTCAGGACTAATTTCGCTTGTAATCACTATTTTCCCAATAATTAATTTGTCAAACCAAGCATAACAGTGCGAATTATATACGGAACGAATGCGACGGGTTCCATTGATATTACGACGGGCACTATGGGCCTGTACCCCAAAATTTTTGGCACTTTCATAATGTACGAAAATCAACCTTAACGTATTACAAACTCACATATACATGAAAATCTCGTGTTTGTAATGATTAAATAACATCTTGATTTGAATTGGGACAAATTATGAGAATAATGAATTTAATGAAAATAAAATGATATATGTGAAAAAAGCACTTTCGTCACCAATTTTTGATTTCTGGCCCGCAGTGCTGGGGGTTGCAGGACTTGATTTACTAGTGTGGCGCTCGTCGTCGTCGTCCGAAGCAGCTGTGCGATGGAATGTCTAACTATCCGTCATCGTTTGCAGAAGACAGGCAATCAATCTAATCCTGATAGAAGATGACATCCCACTGAGAATGCGATGTGTTTGCGGGTGCCACATTCGGCGACTGCTTGCTGTATTTAGCCGACATCACATGTCTATGGGAAGGGGTTCGCTATTCGGGTGGTTTAGTCGCTTCAATGACAGCGCGCCAACTGACCGGACGAATCAATTTGCAGGTTGAAGGTTAACATCGGAACATCATATCTGTATTTCTGACTAACTGATGAGGACATGACATAGTGGTAGCTAATTGGATGGAGTGGCCTGCTAGTCAGACTCGTATTTCATATTGTGCCGAGTTTTAATTTAACGGTTAGCTCCTCTGACGAAATCAAAGGGATGAACGAGCTGTCCTCACTATCAAGATGTGGCCAATAGTGGACCGGGATCAGAAAATGGGTTTTAAATATTTGATTTTTCAGGCTCGGCAATTTATATGAGGAAAAATATATTTCGTAAACAACATTTTTAACCCGTATAGGCCTGAGTGAAAGCAAACATTCTAAAACCCTCACCGCTCAGCGAATTCTTAATGGATTCAAATGATTTTTTGTCAGTATAGTGGTACACATATCTAGTTTTTAGAATGCGGAAATATTCCTGTAGTCGGAGTTCTTCCGATGGATCATTGGGTCAAGTCGGGTGAGAAGGGTACTGTGCGTTTGAGCCCCTGAAGGTAGGCAAATTATAAGTCACAGATAATTTCCGGAATCGGTTATAATGTGGCCACTACATGACGGAATTTTAAGAAAATTGCATCAGTGTAAACCTTTTGAGAAACGATTGAATTGGATAACTATGAATATTGCATTTGATTAATCCTACATATGCCCATTTTCGGGTTCCGGTACGGCTCAAACTTACGGAAAAGTGGCCAATTTGTATCTGAACATCTGTGCCAAGCTTATGAGACGCATTTTAGTGCACAATTATGTTTGATTTCTACTTTTCGAGAATTGAAACGAATAAGTATCTAACAAATCTATAGCCGGTTCTTCCGGGCGTTACGTCCGAATAACCACACCCAGTATATATTAAACGGTGCAAAACTCTTCATTTATAATGTTAAATGTCAGATCTTAATTATTTATGCAAATTAAAATGATTGTCATTGCTAATAAATAAAGGTAACTTGGCATGTCCCAAAAAACAGCCCTTTTTTACCCGACTTGACCCAGTGACCGACTGGAATAACTCCGGCGAATATTTCCGAGTTCCTCTGGCCACTTCTAGAAACTAGATATGTGGGCCAGTGAACCGACAAAAAATCATTTGAATCCGTTAAGAATTCTCTGAGCGGTGAGGGTTTCAGTATTTTTGCTTTCACTCAGGCCTATACGGGTTAAGTCTGTTATTCAATTAGAAGATTTAGTTTATCTTGGGATTAACGAAAGAATCGATCAGTTTGATCTTCAGATCATATCGTAATGACGCCATTATGTTATTTTTCAAGAAAAACTGAATGAATTTCTAGAGCAAAAATCACAATAATTTATAAGTATACTAACATGGATTACATTAGGGTGTACTAAATTAATTGCCTGCTTTTCAAGGTGATAAACATAAGTTTATCATAGATTCCATTATGGCAGATAAAAAAATGTGGTAGTCGAAAAATTAAATTGGTGGATCGGTAATAGATCGACTTGATGGAAAGGTGTGATCCACTTGTCTCCCTGGCTTCTTCCCTCTTTGGCTTACATCGACAGAGCCTAGGACAAGGCCGGAGTGACTCTGCCGAAAGGGGTCCTCTTTAACGTTTAGGGCCAGAGGAATCGCTCCTTAACGGTTATGGCCTCACAAGACCAGAGCGGCACTAATCTTTTTCGTATAGGCGTAACCATGTGCTTCGCCAACTTTCAACATCAACACATTATCATAAGAGTATAAGAAAGTGATCAACTACTAAAATATTGTTATTGCGATTGTTTTTATATACAAATCCAAGATACTTGCAAGTGGGACTCGTTATCCGAGAACTTTCCTCATCACATTCAAATATACCCGCAGACCAGTCCCATTGCTTGGTGCTCGCTTACTTTGTTATCGCACTTCTTGACTCATTTATTTCTAATTTTACTATACCGTTTTGATTCATATAACGGACACTTAAGGCCTCAGTGAAGTATAACTCATAAATAAGCTTGTATAATAAATCATCCTGTATGATTCTTCCACGTTATCAAGCCTTCAAAACATTTAACTTTCGAATGGTGGGTAAAGATTTTGATTCCGCTATATAAATAATTTGAAATAAATAGAAATATGCGGACTTTTCATGATTCTTATTCCGGACGCATCCTTACTTTTGCTTCATATTCCGGACACTTTGATTCTTATTCCGGACAGCTCATGAAATGATAGCTAGCAAAGTCAAATCATCAATTGAAATCGTCAAACTACTAAAGAGTCGTCTAAGGCAGTAGGGCATTGAAGATTGGCATAGATGTCTATGAATAATGCTTATTAAAACGAGTCTCGAAAGTAACAACTTTTGAGCGACAAACATTGAAACATTTCGTGTGAAATGTTTTCCATACAAAGTAGAGTGTCCGGAATAAGAAGCTGTCCGTAATATGAATCATAACGGTAGATTCATTTTGTTATTTTTAGTGCTTTCATCGTTTAATTGCAATATTATGCAATAAAGTACTTCCCAGACAACCAGAATGAACATATACCGAAATCACCTTTTGCGTTATGTGATGCTTATATGTGAAAAGATTCCGTATAAGATGACGTCAAAAGGGCTCATGCGTACAATAGTGGAGGCGATCCCGTAAAGCGGGTATATCACCTTTACGAGGTGCGTTACGGGGTAAGATCTACCATATTGTATTCTTGTTGTATCTGTTCTTGTGAATACTTATAAGTTACGGTCGGAAGAGTATAAGAGAGTAACAAGCCACTAAGACCCACCTATTTGTCCTAGATGATGAGGAGGTCGAAGTGGAAAAATGGCTCAATCAGCAACTGAGATTGGTTTCAACTCATGAGACAATTTCTTTCCGAGTTCAAGAGTTTATCATTCGATATCTAGGAGAGAAACGATTCCGAATCGGTGAGGTAGCAGAACTCTTGAATTCTAAAATAAGCTTTTTGTTTCAAGGAATCTTAATGTCTCATGCGATGTAACCTGTTCATAGCTTCAAAAAACGAGTTTGAATCTTATAAGTAGAAGCAATAATTTGATACGCTAGAGTACCGATGCATGGACAAAATCAGTATCATTCAACCAGCTTAGTGGCCGAACCTGATTAAGGGGCGCGCTTTTGAGAGTTTAATGGTGACAAACTGTTTTCTCCAAAAGGTATAAATAGCGGTATCTTTTTCTAAAGAAGCTCTATGCACGGTGTGCCAGAAACCGTTATTAACGTAAAAAAATGTCCAAGATTTTGGCACCTACCATTCGAAAGATATAGTATTCAAGCATCTTCTCCGTGAATTTGAAAATATTTTAACGAGGGAATCGAAAGTTATCGTGATTTGAAGGGTTTGAACTGTTTTGGAAGGGATTTTTACATACTTCACCATTTTCCCCACCAGTGCATCATTATCAATTTGTAAACTAGCAAAGTAACCATCAGCTTTGCATTGAGCATTCAAAACATATGATATCCAAGCATCTTCTCTGAAATTTTGAGACAATTTCTTCGAGAAAATCAGAAGTTACAGTGATTTGTATATTTACCTTTATTTCTATGAAGTTTAAATAAGGGCTTATTTATATGGCTTTGCTATATTGATGCGCATAATTTACAAATAAAAATGTCTATAGGACTGACACTCGGTATCCAAAAGATATAGTAGAATCTTCGCAGTTATTTTGATAAAATTTTATTGAAAGACAACATAACCGGAGTACTTTGAAGGTTTGGACATGTCTTTAGGATTTATTTTCAATCATCTAAAATAATGTGCATCACACGCATTTGATCATTGCGATACAAATTAACTTAACAGATTTGTATTGTCTTTGTGTTGAACTTGTTTTGACTTGTCTTCCATTCAAGAAAGGCAGTGTTTCGTTACAGCATAAGCAAATGTGATCATTTTCGGCGTTTTGCTGGGCAGTGATTCGTTATGGCCCAAAAACGCGTATTGGTTAATCTGAATAATTTGAAAATGGTTCTTTGATGCTCAGTCGAAGATGGATTATCAACTGATATCGTTTTATGCTACTGTTTTAAATGTTCTAAATACGATTGTTCAGAATTTATTTGGATAACGTTTATATTTGTTCAAAAAATAGTTCAATAGTTGTTCAAATTAATTCAAATAATAAGTCGGTTATTGTCGAAATAAAGCTTGTTTCATGTTTTTCAAATATTTCAATGCAACAAGTCTCATATTCGGATTAGTTTTACATAATAACACAAGATCCTTGAATTGTTAGGTAATATAAATATCGACTTTTCATTTAGATACTGATAGTTTACGTTTTAGATTGATGTTGCATGATTCGCATCATGCAAAACCTTTGAATGTTCGTTATCAAAGGTGTCGTCATATGAGTCTCAAGTTAAGTTTTGTACATGTGAAAGAATTAGTTTTTATTTTATTTTATTTATTATTTTGTTGACATTATTACGCTTGTAGGGAGGTGTCACCAGTGAATATGATGCGATGATCTCTAGGACTCTTGCAATTAAGCGTTATGTTTACCAAGACGAATCCTGTAATATAACCTCTTTCCATTTTCCAAACTCCCAATGATTTCTCGTGGAAGTGCAGAGGATCCCAACGGCTTTCTCAGAGATAGCAACACATAATACATTTATTTCATAACCCAAATTGACCTGTATTCGAACGCAGGCGGCGCTGATTTTGCTTAGTACAGGAATTGAGAATTCCAATCCTTACACACTGAGGGTGATGCAACAAATCCTAAGTAGCATAGCATCCGTTGGTTCCTTATAAAAGTACAGTTGCTCTTGTAATGACAAAGAAGCAGCAGAGGGCGGTCAATCACGCTCTTTTATCACATTGACAAGACTTTGTTGGATTTAGTAATAGTAAAACATTGAACATACTAATTGAAAATATTCAAAATGTGCTTTTCCAAAACTTCAAAGTACTCTAGTTATGTTGTCTTTTGATAAAATTTTCTCTAGCTAACTGCGAAGATGCTAGACAACTAGTGTGTGTAGTCAACTAAATCTTCTGAATGTCGAGTGTCAGTCCTATAGACATTTTTATTTGTAAATTATACGCATCAATATAGCAAAGCCATATAAATAAGCTCTTATTTAATATTCATAGAAATAATGGTAAATATACAAATTACTGTAACTTCTGATTTTCTCGAAGAAATTGTCTCAAAATTTCAGAGAAGATGCTTGGATATCATATGTTTTGAAAGCTCAATGCAAAGCTGATGGTTACTTGGCTAGTTTACAAATTGATAATGATGCACTGGTGGGGAAAATGGTGAAGTATGTAAAAATCCCTTCCAAAACAGTTCAAACCCTTCAAATCACGATAACTTTCGATTCCCTCGTTAAAATATTTTCAAATTCACGGAGAAGATGCTTGAATACTATAACTTTCGAATGGTAGGTGCCAAAATCTTGGACATTTTTTTACGTTAATAACGGTTTCTGGCACACCGTGTATGCAAAATGGTAAAGAATGAGATTTTTATACAAACGACTACTTCATTATTTCTCAATAGTAATGGAGTATAACGACATGCACTAAACAAAGGACACGGGTATACCACAAAAGATCAAAGAAAACTGGTCGCAGTGGTTCATCCCGAACAGAAAAAAAAAAATAGTGGAGGCGATATACAGTTAACTCTCCCTTACTCGATATTCGGTATCTCGATATCGAGTTAGAGAACCATAGTAGAAGTTGCTTTTCATGGCTACCTCGATGGTCTCTTGGGTCGCATTTGCACTGGTTTTGTGTCCTTTTACTCGATACCTCCCTAACTCGATGGTCCCTTCAATATCGAGTTAGGGAGAGTTAAGTGTATGTGCATAATTTATATGATGAAAATAGACATACAGTGTGAGTGTACAGATTTTATTACTTACTAGTAGTCCCGGCAAACATCGTCTTGCGATCAAGTAGGCTGTTTTTTTTTTTTTTTAAATTTATTGTCTAGTGTAAAAATTCAATTACATATAATCACATTGTTTGTAGAATTCATAATCATCGCTTGTTTTGTTTGCATTATTTTCAGTTAAATAATTAAACAGAATAGATAAAGTTTTTAGCAAAAATGTTCTAAACGATCTGCTGACATTTTTGAAAACGGGAAATATCCAGTCTTCGAAGCTGAGGGTTCGCAACCGATGGTTCGCTTGTACAAACAGATTGATGCACTCAGATGTGATAGTTCCTACTACTTGTAAAGATATGATGCACGATCGTTTCAGGTTCTCCAGGACAGTTATTGCAAAAAGGATCCATGCGCCAGTTCAGTTTGAATAGTGTTTCATTGGTTAGCACTTTCTCATGTACAATCGCATACCATGTTGACCGATGAGATGATTTCAAGTACTTGGAGTGTACGTTTTTGAAAATTTTTATCGCTCACCAACTGCTCCCGAGAATTATCACTATATGGATAAACAAAAACTAGAGCCGGCGACGGGATTCGAACATAGAACATTGCTAAAAACAACCTCGATGCGTGCACGCTAACCATGCTACCACACCAACTTGACGAAAGGAGTGGTTATTGTGGTGCATAAAAGCAACTGCTGCTCGTGGCGATGGATACAGTTAAAGTTCTCCATGGATTGGAGAAAGAGAAAACAAACAGAGACTTTTTTAAAACTATTTTTACGCACAAACACGTCGAATTCCCTGTCAAATCCAATAGTAAAAGAATCATGTAAATCCGTGGACGCGTTCTCAAGCCATTTCGTGACATACAAACACCATCCAGTTGATTTGACAGCTGCTACGGATTGATTCGACTTCCTTTGTACGTTTATACGGAACGAAACAAAATGCACTGACGAACTCAAAAAATACCGTTCTATGCGAGGAATCAATAAAACGATTTGATCCACCATGTTATGCGGTTGTGATTTACCTTTTTTTTTCGACTTTTGCAGTCAGCTATTTTTACTTTTAGGGGAAAGGTATTCAATATCGGCAGATAGAGATATGTTTGCCAAATTAAGGCCCAAGTCAGTGGCGCGTCTGAAATGCGCGCGGGCTACTTTGATCGCAATTTTAACAAATTTGACCACTTTTTTCAAAATTCTAAACTCACTTGTCTCTTCGAAATTAAATGGAGATTATTTCTTGTGAAGAAACCATGTTCATAAAGTTATTAGATTTAGCTGGAATGTCTTTTGAGTGGCAAATGAAATGCCGAAAATATAAGACATTGCTTGCTATTTCATCTGATAGAAGATGTTTGGGGGCATATTTTGAAAATTGGAAAACATCCATCGATAGATATTTCCTCAAGGATTATTCCTGTAAAAAAATATTTCCAATAAAATTAGGCAGGAATACGGGAATGTCTTTTAAACGCGATTTAAAAATCATCATTTTTCTCATAAAATTAGCCATCAAATTGCCAACGATAGCCATGCAACGATCGATGAATCAGGCATTGTTCATCCAAGTGGGCAAAATGAATTCTAGGAGTAATCCACGTTGCAGCTAATGGGAAACTTTCTGGTGGTTGATGAGTTTTGATGATAGAGATATTTTGTTTCTTGGATAAGTACAATTTCATGGTGAAAGTTAATAATGATACTTATTTCACCACTGGACTATCGCAAAAGTTTTTACAAGTGCGGGAACGCTAATGAAAGTGCGCGATGGCATCAAATCGAGTCAGTTACTTCAGCGGGATTATTCATCGCAGTCCAAAGAATAAATGATCTGAAGACACCACTATGATTCGAAGCAATCTCGCACTTTTATTCCCAGTTCAGCAGTGAAAGAAATATACAACAACTTGATAAAACTTTTGCGCGAGTTAGAATTGATTTGACGCTTCCACACTAATTATGATTTGCATGAGGGAACATATGTCAACAATATATAAAATTATGTTTGATAAAACCTGATAAGGAGGTGTTGTTATGTTCCATGCTTATTTGAAAATGATGAGTAAACTACCTATCTAACTGATGCTTTTCTGAAATAAATTTGACTGCTCCAATTGCAATATTGAAATTATATGAAAATTCGCATGCCCACCCTAGCCGTTGAAGAAATGAACCGTTACTCTTTGAACGTGGCAAAGGATGGTATTACCATGGATGGTGGGTGCGCTCGTAAGACATGCAGTTGTTTGCCCCAAGATTATTTGGTTTTCTAATATGAAAGCATACATTTTTTTATATACCAATGAATTGCTGAGAAAATTTGCAATCTATTGGTGCTAATTATAAGGCTGAATAATAAAATTCATAGCATACTTTTTCAATTTCCATTTCATGCGCAAACGATTTCCGCTGCAACAGCAGCGGGCCGTGGGAAGAAGGAATACGAAAAACCGACCAACAAGCGATAAATGAAATGTGTTCATCTAACTGTGAGTCATTTTGCTAATGATGTAGGATGGGTGATCTGTTGATATTGATATTGGTATCACGTGTTGATTACTTCGAGCCTCGAATTCTTGAATCAATTTTAATTTTATCTGCAAATTGTTCTGAACAAATCTTCTTAATTTTGTTGAATAAAATATATTGGGGGATTAGAGTTTTCTAAATTAGTAAATAATACGTCATAAGTCATTTTTAATTTCAGAGCGGTAGGTTCTCAGCTTGCTCCTGGCGATCAACATGCTCGTGCTGTATGTATCAAGCGAGCGTGCTTGTGCGGAATGTACTAAGTATACGATGCAATTGATCTTGAATTAAATATTTCATATTACAATTGGCATTGGAAATTCCAAGTAAATATTTGTATCTCATGGCTTTCTAAGTGGGATGCCCGAAATTCATTGAAAATATTCTAATTGTTTGTGGCTGAGAACTTTGGACAGACAATTTGAATGTGATTATTGGGAATTTGTTGAATATTTTCCAATTACTGGTAGACACTGAAAAAGGCTGCAATATGAAAAGATGATTGCTTAAAAAGTCTTTGATAAAGTGTACAATATTTTGAAATACATCGAGTTGAAAACAAACAAAGATATGACAAGAACACTATTTGTATGACATGTTGGTTTATTAAAATAAATCCTAATAATATTTGAGATTTTTATGGAATAATTTGAATATTTCCGAATATCTGATGACAAATGGGTATTCCAGACAAATATTTGAATGAGATGAGGAGCTTTACCAACATTTTGAGTAATACATTACATTCAAATGAAATAAGGGTTTCTAAAAAAACGGTTCAATGTATAAACGAAATGAGTATTTTCTAGTAAACTCTCGAATATTTGAATGCTCTCTCGAAACATTCGCATTTTTTCAGCAACTTAGAAATACTTGTGTTTTGTGGAATTCTTTAAATTATTCTGAATATTTGATGGCGATTGAGAATTTCTGACTTATATTTGAATGAGATTAGAATATTAGAAAATTTCTGAAAAAATAGAGTATCTCGTCAGTGATATTTGCATAAAAGGAATGTTTTAGAAGAAATTCTGAAGTATGCATGATTGAGATAAGTATTTTTTTAATGCAATTTTAAATAAGACGTCTCAATATTATATGAATATAATTAAATAAATTATTTAAACAATATATGCTCCTTTTTTAAGAATTACCGCTGAATGTTTGACTGAGATGAGAATATTTTGAATGACTCCGGAATAATTCAGTTATTTATGAAAATTTTGAATATTTCTGAATATTCGATGTTATTTGAGAACTTCTGGCAAATATTTTAATGCGATGAGGATTTTGAAAAAAATTAAGTATGACAAAATATTTAAATGAAATGAGTTTCTCGTGAATAATATTCATATATGGTTTCTGAATGAAATTTTGATAAATGTATGAATAACATGAGTATTTTTATTTCACTTCAATATTTGAAATATCATGGAGTTCTTTGGAAAAAATCCGAATTATCGATGGCAATATAAAATTTCTTACAAATATTTTAATGAGATGAGGATTTTTACGAAAATTCTGAGAAATATAAGAATGCGATTAGTATCTCGTAAACAACATTCGAATAAGACTGAATTTCTAAAATAAATACGGTATCTTGCATGAATGATACGAGTGTTTTCTAAATAACTCTCGACTATTTGAATGATCTCTGGAATCTTCCGCATATTTTCGAATATCTGCGAATTTCAAAGATTCTGACAATTTTTTCAATAAGATAAGAATATAAGAAAATTTCTGAATAATAGGAGATAAACATCTCGAAAGTAATATTTGCATATAAAGAAGTGTTTCAAAAGAAATTCTGACGAGAATGGGATAGATATTTTCTCAATATAATTTCAAATGATATGAGTGTCAGAAAATTTCTTAATAATATATGAATAAGATGAGTATCTCATGAATGACAATTGAGTTATTTGCTTTTTACAGGAATTCCGCTAAATGTATGACTAAGATGAGTAATTTTTTAATTACTCCGGAATACTCGAATAATTTATGAAATACTTTGAACAGTCACGAATTATCGATGCCATCATGCCAATCGAGAATTTCTGACAAATATTTTAATGAGAAGAGGATTCCAAAATATTTCTGAAAAATATATAAATGTGATGGGAATCTGTAAATGATATTAAAATTATAGAAAGGTTTCTTGAAGAAATTCTGAGAAATGTGTAAATGCGCTGAGTATTTTTTCAGTAACTTCTAAATTCTTGAGTGTTTTGTGGAATTCTTCAAATTACTCTGAATACTTGATGGTGATTGAGAATTTCTGGCATATATTTGAATAGAATATTAGACAATTTCTGAAAAAAAAAATTGGAGTATCTCGTCAGCGATATTTGCATAAAAGGAGTGTTTTTAAAGAAATTTTTGAAGAAAGCATGAATGAGATAAGTAGAGTATTTTTATAAATCAATTCTAAATAAGACGAGGATACTAGAAAATATCCCAGGATATCCCAAAATTCCCAGGACATCAAGTATCTTCGTACCTGCCACACGATATACGCATGCAAAAATGGTCATTGGCATAGTAAGCTCTCAGTTAATAACTGTGGAAGTGCTCATTAGAACACTAAGCTGAGAAGCAGGCACTGTCCCAGTGGGGACGTAACGCCAGAAAGAAGAAGAATATGAGTGAAATTTCTCGTGAATGTTATTTATATACGATAAAGGTTTCCTGATGAAATTCTGATGAATGTATGAATGAGATGAGTATTTTTAATTGACTGTAATAATGTAATATTTGAAATATAATAAAATTTGTTGAAAAATGCGGTCTTGATAGCAATTGAGAATTTCTTACAAGCATTTGAATAAGATGAGGATTCCAATATCTGAATAACATATAAATGAAATGCGTGTCTTGTTATTTGAATTACATAATGGTTTCCTAAAGAAATCCTGAAAAATACATGAATGAGATGAGAATTTTATCAATGACTCTGGAATACTTGAGTGTTTTATGAAATTCTTTCAAGTGTTCCGAATATTTGATGCCAACTGAGAAATTCTGACATATGTTTGAATGATATTAGGATATTATAAAACTTCTATTTTATGCATAAAAAAAGTGTTTGACAAGAAGTTATGAAGAATGCATGCATGAGATAAGTATTTTTTGTTTCATTTAATTTAAAAAAAAATCTAGAAAATGTATTGATACTATAATAAAATAAATATCTCGTGAATGATATTCAAACAATATAAGTACTTATTTTTAGAATTTCCGCTAAATATGACTGGGACGATAATCTTTTCAATGACTCCGGAATATTTCAGTAATTTATGAAAACTTTGAATATTTCTAAATTTTTGATGCCAATTGAGAACTTCTGGCAAATATTTTAATGAGATGAGGATTCTAGAAAATTTTAGAATACAAGATACATAAATGAGATCGTGAATGATACTTATATACGATAAGGGTTTCTGAATGAAATTTTAAATTGACTTAAATATTTAAAATGTTCTGGAATTCTTTAAAAAAAATTAGAATTCCAGATGGCAATTGAAAATTTCTGACAAATATTTGATTGAGAAATGTAAGAATAAGATGAGTATTTCGTAAATTGCATTTGAATAAGATAGAATTTCTGAATTATATACGAAAGAAAATATTCTAAATAACTCTTGAATATTTCAATGCTCTCTGGAATCTTTCGCATATTTTTTAATACCTGGGCAGTTTTTGAAAATTTTCTGAATAAGACTATGACATTAGATAATTTCTAATAAGCATTTTTAAGTAATATTTGCACACGGGAAGTGTTATTAAAGAAATTCTGAAGAATGTATGAATTAGATAAATATTTTTTTAGTTTAAATTAAATTGAACCGAGGATACTAGAAAGTCTCTGTTCAATATATGTATATGATAAAAATCTCGTAAATGACATTTGAACAATATAAGTGGTTTTTTAAAGAATTTCCGCTAAAATATATGACTGGGATGAGAATCTTTAAAATGACTCCGGAATATTTGAGTAATTTATTAAATGCTTTGAATATTTCCGAATACTCGATGCTAATTGAGGGCTTCTGACAAATATTTAATAAGATGAGGATTCAAGAAAATTTTAGAAAGAAAAAACAATAAATGAGTTGAGCATCTCGTGAATGATATTCATATCGACAGGTGTATCTGGTTGAAATACTAATGAATGTATGAATGATTTAAGTATTTTTAAATTACTTTAATATAAGAAATATTATGGAATTCTTTGAAAAATCCGAATTATAGTTAGCAATTGAAAATTTCTGACAACTATTTGAATGAGATAAGGATTCCAAAATATTTCTAATATATAAAAAATGAGACAGAGACGAGCCCACCAACGACGGAAAGCCTTTTTAATAAAGATAGATAATGAAAGTCGAAATGAGGTTTCCACCTTATAAATTATATTTGAATTATATAATGATTTCTCATAGAAATTCTGAAAATTGTATGAATAATGAGTGTTTTTCATTGACTTCGGAATACTTGAGTGTTTAGTGCAATTCATTGAATTATTCTTTTTATTTGATGGCAATTGATAAATTCATGTTTTGAATAAGATTAGGATTTTAGAAAATATCTGAAAAAATTGGAGATAAGTGTGAGTGATATTTGCATAAAATAAGTGTTTTAAAACAAATTCTGCAGAATGCATGATAAGGACAACTTTTACCTTAATTCAATTTCAAATTATACGGGGATACTACAAAACATTTTAATAATATATTAATAAGATGAGTGAATGACATTTAAATAACATAAATACTTTTTTAAAGTAATTCCGCTGAACGTATAACTGAGATTAGTAATGATTCCGCAATATTTAAGTAAATTATTAATTACTGTGAATATTTCCAAATATGCCTGACGCCAATTGAGAACTTCTGAAAAATATTTGAATAAGATGAGGATGAAAGAAAATTTGAGAAAATTATTATTGAGATAAGTATCTCGTGAATGTTATTTGAAGGGTTTCTAAAAGAGAATATGACAAATGTATGGATGCGATTATTTTTTTAAGACTATGCAATGCTTAAAATGTTATGGAACTTTTTGAAAAATCTAAATTCTCGATGACAATTGCGAATTTATGACAAATATTTGAATGAGTTGAGGATTCCAAATAATATTTCAATGAAATGTGTATTTTGTTAATGACATTTGAGTGATATAATTGTTTCTAAACGAAATTCTAAAGAATGTATGAATGAGATGCAATATGTTTCAACGACTCCGAAATACTTGAGTATTTCATGTTTTTTTTTCAAATTTCGTACAATTTTTAGCAATTGAGACATTAGAACATATATTTGTATGAATAAGTATTGTCTTAATTCAATGTTATATAAGACGAGAACACTAGAAATAAATTTTCGATATATGTTCGATTTCTCAATAGCTTAAAGTTTTCGGAATTTTTAAAAGTACTCCATAAAACACTCAAATATTCCGGAATCTTTGAAAAATTATTCATCTCATGCATACATTTTTCAAAATTATTTAAGATACCTAAGACCTTAAGATACCATTATATGTTGGATATACAGTATTGGGAATAAAAAAGTAAACAAATGCCAATTTTCAAAATGGTCATGTTTGGAGGTATATAGCTCTATAACGTGAATTTAGCAGCTTGTAACGTGAATTTAGCATTTTCATTGGATTTTGAAATTAGTAAACACATGCTCAAATGTAGACGGATTAAAATTGGAAATAAAAAAGTAAACAACAACAAGGTCTTATAACTTAGAAATGGAAACAAATATAATTTTTTTTACCAAATTAGGTTTGTAATCCGGCACAGTCCTTACACAAAAAAAACTATGGGATGATTTTGTAATATATATCTGTTTTAAGTTAATTAACATTGATGTTGTTTACTTTTTTATTTCCATTTTAAAACCGTCTGGAACTTTAAGACATGTGTATAAAAAATGTTAAAATCCAACAAAAGTAGTAAATTCACTTTATGTTTAGTTCACCACCGCAAATTCATACCATTCGGATAATTGCACACCGAACTACCGACCTTCATAACAATTGACGTCTTATTTAAAATTGAATAAAAAAAAATACTTATCTCATTTATCTATTCTTTAGAATTTATTTTAAAACATTTCATTTATTCAAATATCAGTTATGCTCAATTGCGATCAAGTATTCAGAATAATTTAAAGAATTCCTCAAAACACTCAAGTATTTCGAAGTTACTGCAAATATACTCAGTGCATTTATATATTTCTCAGAATTTCTCCAAGAAAACTTTATATAATTTTAATATCATTTACAGTTTCCCATCATATTTATATTTTTTTCAGAAATATCTTGGAATCCTCATCTCATTAAAATATTTGTCAGAAATTCTCGATTGCCATCATGCCATCGATAATTGGAAACTATTTGAATTTAATTTATGAAATTTCGAGTATTCCGGAGTCATTCAAAAAATACACATCATGGTCATACATTTAGCGAAATTCCTGTAAAAAGCATTTATATTACTCAAATGTCATTCATGAGATACTCATCTTATTCATATATTATTAGAAAATTTTCTGACACTCATATCATTTGAAATTATATTGAGAAAATATCTATCCCATTCTCGTCAGAATTTCTTTTGAAACACTTCTTTATATGCAAATATTACTTTCGAGATGTTTATCTCCCATTATTCAGAAATTTTCTTATATCCTTATTGAAAAGTTGTCAGAATCTTTGAAATTCCCAGGTATTCGAAATTATGCGGAAGATTCCAGAGAGCATTTGAGAGTTATTTAGAAAACACTCGTATCATTCATGCATGATACCGTATTCATTTTAAAAATTCTGTCTAAGTCGAATGTTGTTTAGGAGATGCTTATCGCATTCTTATATTTCTCAGAATTTCGTAAAAATCCTTTCTCGTCTTATATAACATTGAATTAAGACAATAGTTATGCATACAAATATATGTTCTAATGTCTCAATTGCTAAAAATTGTACGAAATTTGAAAAAAAAACATGAAATACTCAAGTATTTCGGAGTCGTTGAAACATATTGCATCTCATTCATACATTCTTTAGAATTTCGTTTAGAAACAATTATATCACTCAAATGTCATTAGCAAAATACACATTTCATTGAAATATTATTTGGAATCCTCAACTCATTCAAAATTTGTCATAAATTCGCAATTGCCATCGAGAATTTAGATTTTTCAAAAAGTTCCATAACATTTTAAGCATTGCATAGTCTTAAAAAAATAATCGCATCCATACATTTGTCATATTCTCTTTTAGAAACTCTTCAAATAACATTCACGAGATACTTATCTCAATAATAATTTTCTCAAATTTTCTTTCATCCTCATCTCATTCAAATATTTTTCAGAAGTTCTCAATTGGCGTCAGGCATATTTGGAAATATTGACAGTAATTAATAATTTACTTAAATATTGCGGAATCATTACTAATCTCAGTTATACGTTCAGCGGAATTACTTTAAAAAAAGTATTTATGTTATTTAAATGTCATTCACTCATCTTATTAATATATTATTAAAATGTTGTGTAGTGTCCCCGTATTATTTGAAATTAAATTAAGGTAAAAGTTGTCATATTCATGCATTCTGCAGAATTTGTTTTATATCACTTATTTTATGCAAATATCACTCACACTTATCTCCAATTTTTTCAGATATTTTCTAGAATCCTAATCTTATTCAAAACATGAATTTCTCAATTGCCATCAAGTATTTAGAATAATTCAATGAATTGCACTAAACACTCAAGTATTCCGAAGTCAATGAAAAAACACTAATAATTCATACAATTTTCAGAATTTCAATGAGAAATCATTATATAACTTTTTGTTTTCTTTATTAACGAGATTTTTAGCCCTGGGCTAGTTCATCTCGGGACCAACGGCTTTACTTCCCTTCCGAAGGAAGTCGTCACTATAACTTTTATGTCATAAGTGACTATCTCGGGGATGGGATTCGATCCCAGGTCCTCGGCGTGAGAGGCGAGTGTTCTAACCGCTATACCAGGTCCATCCCCTACAACATCATTATATAATTCAAATGAAATTTATAAGGTGGAATCCTCATTTCGACTTTCATTATCTATCTTTATTAAAGAGACTTTCAGTCGTTGGTAGGCTCGTCTCTGTCTCATTTTTTATATATTAGAAATATTTTGGAATCCTTATCTCATTCAAATAGTTGTCAGAAATTTTCAATTGCTATCGATAATTCCGATTTTTCAAAGAATTCCATAATGATTCTTATATTAAAGTAATTTAAAAATACTTAAATCATTCATACATTCATTAGTATTTCAACCAGATATACCAATCGTATATGAATATCATTCACGAGATGCTCAACTCATTTATTTTTTTTCTTTTTAAAATTTTCTTGAATCCTCATCTTATTAAATATTTGTCAGAAGCCCTCAATTAGCATCGAGTATTCGGAAATATTCAAAGCATTTAATAAATTACTCAAATATTCCGGAGTCATTTTAAAGATTCTCATTTCAGTCACACATTCAGCGGAAGTTATTTAACACTTATATTGTTTGAATATCATTCACAAGATGTTCATGTTATTCATATATTATATGGATATTTTCTAGTATCCTCGTCTTATTTAGAATTGATTTATAAAAATACTCTACTTATCTCATTCATGCTTTCTTCAAAAATTTCTTTTAAAACACTCCTTTTATGCAAATATCGCTGACGAGATACTCCAATTTTTTTTTTCAGAAATTGTCTAATATTCTATTCAAATATATGCCAGAAATTCTCAATCACCATCAAGTATTCAGAGTAATTTGAAGAATTCCACAAAACACTCAAGAATTTAGAAGTTATTGAAAAAATACTCAGCGCATTTACACATTTCTCAGAATTTCTTCAAGAAACCTTTCTATAATTTTAATATCATTTACAGATTCCCATCACATTTATATATTTTTCAGAAATATTTTGGAATCCTCTTCTCATTAAAATATTTGTCAGAAATTCTCGATTGGCATGATGGCATCGATAATTCGTGACTGTTCAAAGTATTTCATAAATTATTCGAGTATTCCGGAGTAATTAAAAAATTACTCATCTTAGTCATACATTTAGCGGAATTCCTGTAAAAAGCATATAACTCAATTGTTCCGAATGCTCAGTAAAGTCAGGAGGGTTGTCACGGGTACACTTTCTTTTTCAGGTTCCTTTTTCACAGTCACAGGTGAGTAATCAGTTCAACACTACAGGTAAGTTCTTCTTCTTTTTGGTTTATTAATAGTTCACTAAATTACTTGCTAAATGTCCACTAACTCTAATTTATTTCGAATTCAATTTCTTTTAACTTTATTTCTAATTTATAACTTCACTAATTTCTTCTTAGCGTGTAAAATTCAAATCTAGTTCTAGTACACTGACTACTAGTACTGACTCCCGAACACTAGTATGACGGCGTTAATCCGTGATGCGAATCTGCTGGTACAACAAAGAGGGCGCGATGACGTTCAGCTAGTCCTTTTATATTAGCCGCCGATGATCATTGGTAGCGAGTCACGATGATGGACGAATTTCCGTTCAGTGCATTCGCCCGACTTGCCATGGTGGTGGATTGCGGTTGACCGACGTTGATGATGATGATAGATGTGGAAATGGTGCCCCATATATGTGCGAACACACTGGCCCCTCCAGAAATCCTATTTCTGGTGTGTCGATATGATGATGATTGTCGACTCAATCGTCGACCAGGCAGACGGTGCACCTTCTCATGGAGTTGATCGATGATGACGATACCGACGACACGATGATTGTTTACATTGATGCGGTTGATATGTCATCGTACACCATTTTATTATAACCTGGCAAACAAATAAGACCCGGTAGCCGGATTTTTGCGAGATAGGGATATTGGACAGGTGCTTACCTTGTCCCTAATCAATTAGGGCATTGTATTTTTTGCAGGTGCATCAGGATACTACGGCATACTCGAAGAAGGTGACGGAATCATGGATTGGAAGCTGGTTTAGGTGCGCTGTTTGTTGTCGTTTGGGAAGTGTTTTCTGCTGGAGGCATGATTGGAGCGATAGGCAGGAGACATATTTTCGCTACTGGTCGAGTGAATATACCGGTAGATGTTTGGACGGTGACGACTCGAACCACTCCGTCTGGCCCGGGATGCAGATCCTGGATTCTGGCCATCGGCCAGCGCATCGGAGGAAGATTTTCGTCCAGGAGAACTACGAGCTGGTTCCTTTGTAGTGGTACAGGTGGATTGTTCCGAATGCTCAGTAAAGTCAGGAGGGTTGTCACGGGTACACTTTCTTTTTCAGGTTCCTTTTTCACAGTCACAGGTGAGTAATCAGTTCAACACTACAGGTAAGTTCTTCTTCTTTTTGGTTTATTAATAGTTCACTAAATTACTTGCTAAATGTCCACTAACTCTAATTTATTTCGAATTCAATTTCTTTTAACTTTATTTCTAATTTATAACTTCACTAATTTCTTCTTAGCGTGTAAAATTCAAATCTAGTTCTAGTACACTGACTACTAGTACTGACTCCCGAACACTAGTATGACGGCGTTAATCCGTGATGCGAATCTGCTGGTACAACAAAGAGGGCGCGATGACGTTCAGCTAGTCCTTTTATATTAGCCGCCGATGATCATTGGTAGCGAGTCACGATGATGGACGAATTTCCGTTCAGTGCATTCGCCCGACTTGCCATGGTGGTGGATTGCGGTTGACCGACGTTGATGATGATGATAGATGTGGAAATGGTGCCCCATATATGTGCGAACACACTGGCCCCTCCAGAAATCCTATTTCTGGTGTGTCGATATGATGATGATTGTCGACTCAATCGTCGACCAGGCAGACGGTGCACCTTCTCATGGAGTTGATCGATGATGACGATACCGACGACACGATGATTGTTTACATTGATGCGGTTGATATGTCATCGTACACCATTTTATTATAACCTGGCAAACAAATAAGACCCGGTAGCCGGATTTTTGCGAGATAGGGATATTGGACAGGTGCTTACCTTGTCCCTAATCAATTAGGGCATTGTATTTTTTGCAGGTGCATCAGGATACTACGGCATACTCGAAGAAGGTGACGGAATCATGGATTGGAAGCTGGTTTAGGTGCGCTGTTTGTTGTCGTTTGGGAAGTGTTTTCTGCTGGAGGCATGATTGGAGCGATAGGCAGGAGACATATTTTCGCTACTGGTCGAGTGAATATACCGGTAGATGTTTGGACGGTGACGACTCGAACCACTCCGTCTGGCCCGGGATGCAGATCCTGGATTCTGGCCATCGGCCAGCGCATCGGAGGAAGATTTTCGTCCAGGAGAACTACGAGCTGGTTCCTTTGTAGTGGTACAGGTGGATTGCACCATTTTGCTCGTGGTTGCAATGTTACGAGGTAGTCCCGATGCCATCGCTCCCAAATTTGCTGGTACAGTTTCTGCGTTTGCTGCCATTTCTTCAGACGATTAAACGGAATCGAAGTGACGTCAACATCGGGTACTGCTTTGAGAGCCGAGCCGACTAGGAAGTGGCCAGGCGTTAGAGGTTCCAGGTCCGATGGGTCGTCGCTAATTGGCACAAGAGGCCTAGAGTTGAGGCAGCATTCGATTTGGGATAGCAAAGTCTCCATGTCGTCATAGGCGAGTGTTTGCGCCCCCAAAACTCGGATGAAGTGCTTCTGTGCTGACTGTATGGCGGCCTCCCAGAGTCCTCCGAAGTGCGACGCCTTAGGAGGGTTGAAATGCCACCGGATGTTGTTGTGTGCACATTCTTGGGCGATTTGTTCACGGTGTTCTTTGCTTCGTATCAGGTGGCGTAATTCATTTGCAGCTCCCACAAAGTTCCGCCCATTATCGCTGTAAATGTCCGAACACAGTCCTCTCCGGGAGACAAATCGACGCAACGCTTGGAGGAACTTAGCAGTCGTTAGGTCGGCAACTAATTCGAGGTGGACGGCCTTTGTACAGAAGCACACGAAGACTGCAACAAAGGCCTTCCGTGGTGATGCTCTCCGGTGTGCTGGTTGTATCAGAATTGGTCCCCAATAGTCTATTCCAGTTGAGGAAAATGGTCTCGATGCGGTGATTCGGGCTGTTGGCAGTTCCGACATGAATTGCTCGATGCGTTTCGGTCGTGCTCTGAAGCAGATGGTACATTTGTGGAAGATTTTCCGGGCCAGGTCCCTGGCCCCCGTGATCCAGTATCGGAGGCGGAGTATGCCAAGCAGCAATTGGGGTGCAGCGTGCAGATGCTGCTCATGAAGGCTTCGAACAAGCAGGGCAGATAACGGAGAAGTTGATGGAAGGATGATTTGGTGCTTGGAATCGTAGGCTTGCTGCGACCGGCGCAAACGACCACCAATGCGGATGAGATTTTCCGAATCGAAAATAGGGTGGAACCATTTTAGGCGAGACTTCACAGCTACAGGTTTTCCTTGTTGCAAACATTTCCATTCGTTAGGATAGGCTTGTTCCTGCACCAATCGGATCAATGTCAATTCAGCTTCTTTTTTCTCCTCAGTGGTAACGACGTGCGACGCTGGTCGATGTTGATTACTGAGTCGACAGTTTTGCAGAAAACGTTTACAGTAGGCGGTCACCCTAAGCATGCGTTGATAATTGGAGAATTTATTGACGTAGCAGTTAATGAAAGAATCTTCTATCGTTGCAGATACGATCGTTGCTGGTGGTTTGCGCATTTCGCATACGCTCTGTGGATTTGAGGTGGTTTGATGGACACTCGGCCATTCCGTTTGGTCTCGGTGTAGCCACTCGGGACCGTGCCACCATAGATCGTGGGAGAGAAGTAGTTCAGCTGATGTTCCTCTGGAAAGACAATCTGCTGGATTTTGTTCACCTGCTACGTGGTTCCAGATGCAGTTTGTAGTCGAGAGCTGTATTTTTGACACCCTGTTCGCCACAAAGGTCGTCCAAGTAGACGGTGAACAGTTTAGCCAACTAAGGACAGTAGTCGAGTCGACCCAGAAGTAGGTTTCTGGGCGCATAGATAGAGAGGAGGTCACCTTTTCAAACAGTTGTGCCGCCAGGAGGGCACCGCAAAGCTCCAAACGTGGTATGCTTTGCTTCTTCAAAGGTGCAACTTTCGACTTCGATGTCAGTAGTGCGACTTTGACCTGTCGCGATTCATTTTCGGATCGCACATATGCACATGCACCGTATGCACTCTCCGATGCATCTGAAAAGAAGTGCAACTGAAGTGTTGTTGCATCGGGGCACAGTACAAAACGGTTGATTTTGAGCTGGTTTAGCAGTGGAAGCTGCTCATGGTAGGACTGCCAATAGTCCCGTGCCGTTGCAGGAAGCTCCTCATCCCAGCCCCATATGTTGTCGTCGCTGTTCTTCAGGGTCCACAATGCCTGCATAAAAAGTTTTGCTGTTGTAACGACGGGTCCCACCAAACCAAGTGGGTCGAATAATTGGGCGATGTATGAGAGGGCGAGACGTTTGGTGAGTGTTGCATTTGGGATTGGCTGCGGCAGCTTAACGTTGTACCGCAAAACGTCGGCGTTTGGTTCCCAATGAAGACCGAGAGTTTTGATGAGCTGGTCGCGATCCAAATCTACTGATTGCTGTAGAGCCTTGTTGTCGTCGGAGATGTCGTCCAGTACAGCGGGTTCGTTTGAAGCCCACTTACGTAATTCAAAGCCACCTCGTGCTAGCAATGAGTGCAATTGCTTTCGAAGGACGATTGTTTCGGCTATGCTGTTGCTGCCAGAGAAGAGGTCATCCACATAAAAGTCCTTGCGTAATACTGTGGCTGCCTCCGGGAAATCGTGCTGTTCGTCATCAGCTAGTTGCTGCAAGACTCTCGTTGCCAGAAACGGGGCACTTGCGGTTCCGTAGGTAACTGTCTTGAGTTCGAAGGTTTCAAGTTCTTCGTCACGTGATGCTCGCCACACAATGCGTTGAAGAGGCGTGTCACGCTCGTCGACCAGTACTTGGCGGTACATCTGCTTGATGTCCGCAATCAGCATCACGGGATGAATTCTAGCACGCATAACGATGGATCGCAGGTCGTCTTGTACGATTGGCCCAATCATCATTGCGTCGTTTAGAGATGTTCCACTGCTCGTTTTACAAGACGCGTCGAAGACGACGCGCACTTTTGTCGTTGTGCTCTCTTCACGTACCACGGCATGGTGTGGGAGGTGATACGTTTGGGTGGTAATCTCTCCGGTGTCCTGCACTCGTTGCATGTGGCCTAGCTCGTAGTACTCCTTCATGAAGTCGCTGTACTGTTGGCCCAGATGAAGATTTCGCTGCAGGCGTGATTCAACCATTTGAAAACGACGGATAGCGGTGCGACGGTTGTCGCCGAGGTTTGAGATGACGTCATCCTTCAGTGGTAGGCGCACTACATATCTACCTTCTGGTGTGCGCGAGACTGTCCGACGGAAGTGAGCTTCACATGCCGCTTCTTCCACCGAATAACAAGGAGATGAATTGTCTTCTTCGATTGTCCAGAATCGTTCCATCAGCTGGTGTAAATCGGCCATAGTTGCAACGTTAGCCGTGATTGTAGTTGATGGTTGACGATGGTTGGAACGACCTGAGACTACCCAACCAAGAGTCGAATTTATGAGCATGGGTAAGTCGTCTCCGAGAGGAATTCTGCCAGGAACCTTAAAGAGATCAAAAAAGATTTCTGCGCCAAGGACGAGATCGACGGTGTTGGAGGTGCAGAACGATGGGTCAGCCAGTTTAACCCCGGACGGGATTTCCCAGGATGAAATGTCCAAAGACGTTGACGGTAAGTTGACCGTAACCTTGGGGAGTACAAGGAACTCTGCGGAGGCAGAAAAGTCGCTGATTCGGGACCGAATGGTGGAAGTGAATTTGGTCCTAGCTTGCGTAGTAGAATGCCCAATGCCAGCAATCGGAATGGATACCCTTTTGCGTTGTACCTTCAAAAGTTGAGAGAATGGTTCGGTGGCAAAACAGCATTCGCTTCCCGAGTCTAGAAGCGCTCTAGCGACGTGAAAGGTTCCATTGTCGTCGACTACGTGTACGACCGCTGTGGCTAACAGTACTTTCGCATGGTTTCGTCCAGTTGAAGCATAGCCTTTCGGGTGCATGTGTGTTGCAGATGCTGAGGTGGTAGGCTGTTCGCTAGCAGATTGAAATTGTGTTGGTTTCGATGTGACGTCACTTGTCTTCTGGGATGATTCATTCGACGATTCGTGGTTGCATAATTGAGTGTGATGACGGCCTTTACATCGACGACAGGTACTGTTGGATGAACATTCCCTACTCATGTGTCCCTTGCGGAGGCAATTTCTGCAGAGTTGATGACGGCGTATCTCCTTTTCCTTGTCCTCGACGGTCATTTTGGAAAAGGTAGGGCACATGTACAGTGGATGTTGCTCGGAACAAAGAATGCATTTCCTAGCATTGAGTTGAGATGCTCCATGGCTAGCGAATGAACGTGGGGTGGGTGGTTTCTTTGCAGACGATGGCGTAGAGGTGTCGGACGGCTTGTGGTTAATGCTTTGCAGCACGTTAACCCTTCGTTGAATGAATGTGGTAAGTTCTTTAAACGAAACATCTTGAAGAGTGGATGAATGTTCCTCCCAGTCCCTTCTGGTGGTTTGATCGAGGCGACTGCTTAGCATACGGACCAAAAGAATGTCCCACGTATTGGTTTGCTCTCCCAACTGCTGAAGAATTCGGACGTTGGCCTCGAACCGTTCTACGAGAGTGTGTAATTCCCCAGCTGATTCTCGTTTGAGGGTGGGAAATTCGAAAAGTGCATCAACATACGAAGCTTTCAGACGACCAGTGTTCTGAAAATGCTCAACCAGCAGATTCCATGCAACAGGATAGTTTGTAGCGCTTATGGGTATAGTCTGAATCAGTTTCAGAGCATCTCCGGAGAGGGAGGAACGGAGATAATAAAACTTTTGTATACTGGATAGGCCTTGCGAAGAGTGAACTAGCGACATGTAAAGGTCATGAAAGTTGAGCCAATGCTCCAGGGTTCCATTGAAAACGGGTAGCTTCACATCTGGCAATCGCACGTGCGTGGTGGGAGAATGGGTTTGAGCGTTTGTAGACGTAGTAGGCGAAGGGGGTGGAGCGATGGGTGATTTATTCAGCAAGAACCCCTTGACCCTATAATAATGGGATTCCATCTCCATCCGCTGCTTGAGTTGCTCTTCGATCGAAGCTTCGTCTAACGACTCTAATTCGGCCTGAACCTTGGTGTAGTCGTTCCATAGTTCCACAAGGCTCTCAAGGCGAACTGGAACCTCCGCAGCATCGTTTTCCTCGTCATAACGATCCACGAAGCCTTTGATTAGGGTGAATGATGCAGAAATGCTACGCTGGCGCAGCTTGAGATAGCGGATGCGGCGTTCGGCTGAAGACATGGTCTGCAAGCAAAAGACCGCGTAGCTCGAACGAGTAGGGTATAGATGATAGGAAAGCTAATTACCTGTTATAGGCAATTAAATGCCTTGTATTTTATTGATGCTGCGATGGCGGGATGACTGTGTCCAAGATGGCCCTAAAGGGATGTACAGCGTGGTTGAACTCTCCAGAAGGTTCCAGAAGCAAGATGGCGACTCTGGCGGGTTGGATCGTTGATGAACGGAGTTCGACGTTCATCCGGCTCGAAGGACCATGTTCCGAATGCTCAGTAAAGTCAGGAGGGTTGTCACGGGTACACTTTCTTTTTCAGGTTCCTTTTTCACAGTCACAGGTGAGTAATCAGTTCAACACTACAGGTAAGTTCTTCTTCTTTTTGGTTTATTAATAGTTCACTAAATTACTTGCTAAATGTCCACTAACTCTAATTTATTTCGAATTCAATTTCTTTTAACTTTATTTCTAATTTATAACTTCACTAATTTCTTCTTAGCGTGTAAAATTCAAATCTAGTTCTAGTACACTGACTACTAGTACTGACTCCCGAACACTAGTATGACGGCGTTAATCCGTGATGCGAATCTGCTGGTACAACAAAGAGGGCGCGATGACGTTCAGCTAGTCCTTTTATATTAGCCGCCGATGATCATTGGTAGCGAGTCACGATGATGGACGAATTTCCGTTCAGTGCATTCGCCCGACTTGCCATGGTGGTGGATTGCGGTTGACCGACGTTGATGATGATGATAGATGTGGAAATGGTGCCCCATATATGTGCGAACATCAATTGTCATTCATGAGATACTCATCTTATTCATATATTATTAAGAAATTTTCTGACACTCATATCATTTGAAATTATATTGAGAAAATATCTATCCCATTCTCGTCAGAATTTCTTTTGAAACACTTCTTTATATGCAAATATTACTTTCGAGATGTTTATCTCCTATTATTCAGAAATTTTCTTATATTCTTATCTTATTGAAAAAATTGTCAGAATCTTTGAAATTCGCAGATATTCGAAAATATGCGGAAGATTTCAGAGATCATTCAAATAGTCGAGAGTTATTTAGAAAACACTCGTATCATTCATGCAAGATACCGTATTTATTTTAGAAATTCAGTCTTATTCGAATGTTGTTTACGAGATACTAATCGCATTCTTATATTTCTCAGAATTTTCGTAAAAATCCTCATCTCATTAAAATATTTGTAAGAAATTTTATATTGCCATCGATAATTCGGATTTTTTCCAAAGAACTCCATGATATTTCAAATATTGAAGTGAAATAAAAATACTCATGTTATTCATACATTTATCAAAATTTCATTCAGAAACCATATATGAATATTATTCACGAGAAACTCATTTCATTTAAATATTTTGTCATACTTAATTTTTTTCAAAATCCTCATCGCATTAAAATATTTGCCAGAAGTTCTCAAATAACATCGAATATTCAGAAATATTCAAAATTTTCATAAATAACTGAATTATTCCGGAGTCATTCAAAATATTCTCATCTCAGTCAAACATTCAGCGGTAATTCTTAAAAAAGGAGCATATATTGTTTAAATAATTTATTTAATTATATTCATATAATATTGAGACGTCTTATTTAAAATTGCATTAAAAAAATACTTATCTCAATCATGCATACTTCAGAATTTCTTCTAAAACATTCCTTTTATGCAAATATCACTGACGAGATACTCTATTTTTTCAGAAATTTTCTAATATTCTAATCTCATTCAAATATAAGTCAGAAATTCTCAATCGCCATCAAATATCAGAATAATTTAAAGAATTCCACAAAACACAAGTATTTCTAAGTTGCTGAAAAAATGCGAATGTTTCGAGAGAGCATTCAAATATTCGAGAGTTTACTAGAAAATACTCATTTCGTTTATACATTGAACCGTTTTTTTTAGAAACCCTTATTTCATTTGAATGTAATGTATTACTCAAAATGTTGGTAAAGCTCCTCATCTCATTCAAATATTTGTCTGGAATACCCATTTGTCATCAGGTATTCGGAAATATTCAAATTATTCCATAAAAATCTCAAATATTATTAGGATTTATTTTAATAAACCAACATGTCATACAAATAGTGTTCTTGTCATATCTTTGTTTGTTTTCAACTCGATGTATTTCAAAATATTGTACACTTTATCAAAGACTTTTTAAGCAATCATCTTTTCATATTGCAGCCTTTTTCAGTGTCTACCAGTAATTGGAAAATATTCAACAAATTCCCAATAATCACATTCAAATTGTCTGTCCAAAGTTCTCAGCCACAAACAATTAGAATATTTTCAATGAATTTCGGGCATCCCACTTAGAAAGCCATGAGATACAAATATTTACTTGGAATTTCCAATGCCAATTGTAATATGAAATATTTAATTCAAGATCAATTGCATCGTATACTTAGTACATTCCGCACAAGCACGCTCGCTTGATACATACAGCACGAGCATGTTGATCGCCAGGAGCAAGCTGAGAACCTACCGCTCTGAAATTAAAAATGACTTATGACGTATTATTTACTAATTTAGAAAACTCTAATCCCCCAATATATTTTATTCAACAAAATTAAGAAGATTTGTTCAGAACAATTTGCAGATAAAATTAAAATTGATTCAAGAATTCGAGGCTCGAAGTAATCAACACGTGATACCAATATCAATATCAACAGATCACCCATCCTACATCATTAGCAAAATGACTCACAGTTAGATGAACACATTTCATTTATCGCTTGTTGGTCGGTTTTTCGTATTCCTTCTTCCCACGGCCCGCTGCTGTTGCAGCGGAAATCGTTTGCGCATGAAATGGAAATTGAAAAAGTATGCTATGAATTTTATTATTCAGCCTTATAATTAGCACCAATAGATTGCAAATTTTCTCAGCAATTCATTGGTATATAAAAAAAATGTATGCTTTCATATTAGAAAACCAAATAATCTTGGGGCAAACAACTGCATGTCTTACGAGCGCACCCACCATCCATGGTAATACCATCCTTTGCCACGTTCAAAGAGTAACGGTTCATTTCTTCAACGGCTAGGGTGGGCATGCGAATTTTCATATAATTTCAATATTGCAATTGGAGCAGTCAAATTTATTTCAGAAAAGCATCAGTTAGATAGGTAGTTTACTCATCATTTTCAAATAAGCATGGAACATAACAACACTTCCTTATCAGGTTTTAGCAAACATTATTTTATATATTGTTGACATCTATTCCCTTGTGATAATATTGCTAATAGTGGGAGTTCATACCCGGAGGACAGCGAGATCTCTCTGTCTCTGGAAGTTGGTATTGAACTGTGGTGGTCGTGCATCAATTTTATATTCGTTGGCAATTTGCAATAGAATTATTTACTGAATATTTTTGACGGGATATTTGAATCCTTGTAATGCAATTATGAAGTGGCATTATCCTATATTTGCATTCTTTATATGATAAACCATATCATGCATGGTGACTTGGATTGCTATATAGAGGGATTATAAATAACGAAAAGTTTATTATTTTTAAAGCTAAGTGGTACTGGTAGATTTTTAAATATTGTGGATAAACATTCATAATATTATCGCATTTTCTCATGTGGAGGATAACAATACTTTTTCCGGTAGAGGATTATTCCCTTGCGCATGTGGTAGTAATTAGTTCATTTCGGTAAAGATGTTCATTCAATAAATTTCAAATTGTCGGTTGATTCCAGATCCTCCACTGACTTGGGCCTTAAGTGTAATTGTGGTAACATTGTGCTAAAAGATTATGTAGCCGGCGGGACTTGAACCCACAATTTCCATTCTGTACACAGACGCATTACCAATTATACTACAGCTACGCTACGGTAAACTGAAGTATTTGGCTAATGACCTTTGTAGCATCCCCAGGCCCCACAATCTTATTAGTCCAATGTACCACACTTATCCCTCACCATACCTCTATCTGCCGGCATTGAATACAGTCGGTGTGAGAAAACGCAACACTATTGTACCTACATCCCCATATGATCGCACGGGTTGTCGATTCGGCTGAAGAATAGGTGCGTGGCTGCTGCCGTTCACACTGACCAACGACGGCTATGATATCGTAATCAATTTCCTGGCTTAGACGAGGAAGATTATAATCGCCCACGACGACGATCGTATCTACATACTTCCGACATGCCATCACATATGCACTGGATTGCTGAGGAGTGTGCTGAGTAGAGCGTGACATGCGAGTTGGGATGGATGATGTAATTCGCACAAGTAAACGACATAAAATGGGGTGAAGTTGATCACTTTTGAACGATTCTGTTCAATAAGATCTGGTGAGACACATGTACTGTCATCCAAATATTTTTTTAACCCAGTACTGGTTGAACGTTTATCGATTTATGTAAAGGAAATTGTGACAAAATGCTATAATAATAAGAAAATATTTTTAGAAATAAAAAAATTTATGTTTTTGATTCCGTGGTGAAGTTGATCAATTGCTGTGATTGGTTTCCAAAAATAAAGAGACATGGTATTCACTATACAGTCGACTCTCCACAACTCGATATTCCATAACTCGATATACTCTATAACTTTTTTGTTCCCTTCAAATTTCCATACATCGTACTCTCCATAAGTCGATATTTCTATAACTCGATATCTCCACTAGTCGATGTCACGTGAGAGGTAAATTTCTCTCCATAACTCGATATCTATTTTAACATGCTTCTTATTGGGGGAAATTTGGTCTAATTCTTATTTGGAGGTGACTAAATACTTGTAAGTTTTAATAAAAGTTGAAAAACGTGTTAATAAATAAATATATTGTGGGTAAAAATAACGTGATTTTTCAAGCATTTCGAAAAAGGTTCCCAAATAATAGTTTGTGAAATACTAATAACAAAATAATATTGGTTTCTTAAAGAAATGATCATTGGAAATACACCCGATTCTGTTTTTGCACGGATTTTTTTTACACGGCCGTGCAAAAAAAAGTGTCCATAATTTTTTTTCCGCTAAAACCTTATTTTTTCATGAAACGTCGAGAAATGGTGTTACTTTTTTGCACGGTTTTAGAAATTTTGAACTTAAAACTTTGTTTGCACGGTACGCATCCCCCGTGCAAAAACAGAATCGGGTGTATAGGAAAGTGTTTCTTTAATTTTGTGTTTTTTTTTCTGTCAGTATATTTTATAACTCGATGGTCCCTTGTATATGGACTATGGAGTAACTGAATCCGAATCAAGTCTCAAAAGGCTTACAGGTTGTTAATAAATAGGTACATTTCGGAATTGAAGTTAACAAATTACAGACACATTAAACGCCTAAATGTAGGCAGTATTCTTCAAAATTGGCAACTTTTCACGGAAAGAACAATGTTTTCTCTGGAAATGATTTTTTATACGTACTCAATTCAAATTCTAAACTGGGTCCAGAAAACAATTCTGGAATGTATGAGACAATTTATTTGAATGCTGTATTTATATGGAGAAGAACCCTTCAACAGTTCATTATACATTTCTTAAAAATCCTGTTTTTTCCATGGTATAATTATTTCCAATGGCAATCCAAATTTAGGAAAACCAAGAGGTAATGCGACATAACTAAAATTTTGATGATTAAAATCCAATTATAGCTTTATTGGCAGCTTATGGATTTGCTGGCAGCCAATAGGAAAAGTAGGTACTTCACCTGCAGTACGTTTATGTTGGTTCGTATTTTCTCATTGATTATTCGTTGCTTGACATCAACAATGCAGCTGAGTACAACGTCGTGTACGTGGGACGTAAGTTTCATCAGAAGCTCAACGCATCTTGCAACGGCTTGCCGCGAGCTGAGATGTGCAGGGAAAAAGATGGGAGCATTTTAAGGGACGAGCGTGAGGTGATCGAAAGGTGGAAACAGCACTTCGACGAACACCTAAATGGCGCTGAGAGCACAGGCAAAGTACATGCTAGCTGGTGGAGCCGAGCGCGATAGGGCTCGCCTAGGTTGCAGTGTTACGATAGACGGAGATACGTTCAAGGTGGTCGACGAGTTTGTCTACCTTGGATTCTTGCTGACGGCTGACAATAACATTAGCCGTGAGATACTTTATATATATATATATATATATATATATATATATATATATATATATATATATATATATATATATATATATATATATATATATATATATATATATATATATATATATATATATATATATATATATATATATATATATATATATTTTATAAATGGGGGTTTCAGTATGTCATGAAGTTCGATAAGTTGCAATTTGTGACTCTGCATTAAGGCGAGTATTATGAGATTTTTATAATTGACGCCTAAAAGTTTATAGGATTTCATCAATAGATGGTTGAGAAACATTATTTTTATATTGAAAATTTTGGACAACAGTCACGTAAACAAAATCTTCTACTGAAAACATAAACCGTTTCGAACAACTCGCGGAGGTACATATGTATTCATACTGTGTTCCACAACGTTCCTCCATCCTGCTTTAAAACACCCTCATGCAATTCAAGTAATGAGTTATTTCACACCTCTCCAACTCGTCCGCCAGGTTGCATTAATTCTCCCCTGTTTAATCTTGTACACAGAAGCCTTTCAGCAGACTGTTTCACTTTCCACAAGTGGAAACAAGCCCTCACTTGAGAGTTCCACACTACACCTTACAATAGGCGAATAGGCGCGCATACGGTTCTGGCAACGACTTCCTGTTGAATCCGGCCTACCAACGAACAGTACGAGGACGACGGACGGTTTCTTTGTATTCCTGGGGATCAAACGTCGTCACTTCTGTCGGGATTTTGCACCACCCTCTCTCTCTTCATAGTAGGAGGAGGACAAGCCGGAAATCTTCAAAACTTGTAGGTTGAGCAATGAAAAAATAGCACAATAACAGTTCAGAGAGAAACACCCACGCACTTCGGAACGATGAAATGCTCCGATACGGTTAGTCGCCCCCTTTACAATTCTGGGATCTAGATCGAAAATCCCTGAGAGGGGCAATTTTATTCCCGCAAGGCAGTGCAGACAAACGGTCTAGGAGGAAGGGGCGGCTGTTTTAATCAAATTGAACAATAACAGCCAGAAAATCGTTAAATATGAGTGTGTGTACGGAGCGGAAGCGAACAGTGGGGAGTTTCGAGTGATGGAATTTGTTTCCCTTCAGTTCCGGAAGCACGGTGCTCCGTAGACTGTTATTATCAGAAAATCCCAAAATCGTAGGACCTAGATATGAATGTACTGTTTGGAATGATATTGATAAAGAACTTTGTGACAAAATGTCGAATCCCATTACGTCGAATGCCAAAACGTCGAAAAGAGAAAATTGGAAAGAAACAACAATTTCTTGGAAGAATAATTCTCTTTCGAAAGAATAAATAATTCACTATCATGCTCATTTCATTGGCTACGATACGAAAAAAATAAATTTGGAAAAAAAAATCCAAATCGTTTTTACAATTTTACTACTTCCGATGTTTTGTCCCTATCGACGTTTTGGGATTCGCCGTTTTAGAATTCATGGTTCTGTCTTTCAGCATTTTGTCCCTTAACCGTCAGAATGATAGATTTTTTCCTGATAATAACGGTTAGAGGAGCTCCGCGGGAAAGCAACGCGAAAGATATTAAAAAGATTTTCCATATTGCAGCTAATATGTGCTCTAAGGGGTGTGTCACATTGGCCCTCCTTATAACAAAGAAGAAAGCAAAAGAAAAAAGCTTATCTGTCATGAGGAGTTTGGGAGGATGATTGGAAAAATCTCTCCCTCTTGCACTTTTTCTTTTCTCCTGCAATATTTACGCGGTAGTCATTGCAGCCTGAGGGATATGCGTTTGTTCTTTTAATCTGGGCAAAATTTCACGCACGTTTGCCTTCCGGCTTCGATCCTGGCGGCTGAGATTAAATATTTATAAAAGTGTTTCGGCAATAATTCACATTCCGCTGCGCTGTTGCATTACGAGGGTCGAAGCATGTGTCATGATGCCGGAATTTATCGATGGGGGAGAACATGATCCAAACAATACGGGTAGTATGGAGAGAAAGCGTTTGATATGATACCTATTCTTTCTTTTCAGAGGTATGATCTTGAAGATGCAGATATATACCATATATGCCAATAGAATAGTTTACCTCTGTTATACGTCCTTCATTTACGCAGTTTCTGTTCATTATTATTTAATTTGTCTTTCTCGAGCATCGTCCACTTTTCATGCCTGGAGAGGACTGGTCTTATATGCGTTTAACATGATACACTTGGTGCGGGAGTAAATTGTTTTGACCGTGAAAATAGCCAATCTCGTCGACTACCTCGAACGTATCCCCGTTTATTGTCACACGCCTTCCTAGACGAACCCTGACATGCTCTGTCCCGTATTAGACGGCGTCCATAAATTACGTAACGCTCTAGGGGGAGGGGGGAGTAGGCTCAAGAGTTACGGCTCATACAAAAATTTGAAATTTTTCATACAAAAAGCGTTACGGAGGGGAGGGAGGGGGTCAAAAATTTCCAATTTTAGCGTTACGTAATAAATGGACGCTGCCTTATGGCATGTACCTCGTCTTTGAAGAATTCGTCACCAGTCCGCCTTTTGTAGCTTCGCATTATTTGCGGGTGAGCACCTGTCTGCATCTTATCAAATGTTCAAATGTTCTATCAAAAATGTCCATACTATCTACTAAGCAAGTAAATTGACTGGATCTGTTGAACCCGGTTCCGCACATAACACCTTCTAGATCTAGAACAATATTTAACAACAGTCATGAAATTACATAACCTTGTCGAGGTACACAACGGAATTGAAATTAACTAGAATGTTCACTTGTCGCTGTCGAATTGTCGCTCAAGTCTTGAGAGCTTAAGGAGAAAATATATGTGGGTAAATGTGATCTGGTCTTCACTATATTTTCCAAAGATTTGCCGTACAGTAAAAGTCTGTTCTGTAGTAGTTCATTCCTCAGCGAAGTCAGATTGGCAACTTCCCATGAACTCGTTCATCACAAGTGACAGACAACCGAAAATTATAGTATTTGTTGTCTTTCCTTCTTAGATTCAGGTGTTTATGAAAATACTCCTCTCACCTTTCGATCAACTAACGTTCGTCCGTCAAGATGCTTCACATATGGGATGCGTTGAGTTTCTGGTAGAACTTCCGCATTTGTTTAGACCGGCATAGATGTTCCATTTTCTTGCTCTCCGCTTCCTTCAGGCGGCTTTTTTACTTGCTAAAGATGCGTGCATACATTTCTCGTTGAACAAATCGTCCCTTCGACTCCGTCCCTCGCATCCTATGTTGTTCTCAGCTGCATAGTTTATGGCTGCTTCCAACAGTTCTCGAAGGGGGTTTCATCAAAATCACTCTGTTCCGGTAATGGAACATCGAGGTGTATGCAGATGTAAAAACCAGTTGATTTAGTCACTCTAAGTCATACCGAGGTGGCCGTCGGTACCGGACGTTGCACAATGGTCGGGCTCCATATAAAGGGGCGGCCAAAACTACCAAAAACTTTTTTGAGATTTTTATGATTTTTTTAGTTTTAAAATATACCTCATGTGTTATATTATTATGATCCTTAATGGAAATTGAACTAAAATTTAAATTTCTATGATTTTTATGACAGCAAACCAGCTGAAGTCAAAAAATTGAAAAATGTAACAATAAAATAAAGCACAAAATTTATAATTTAGGAATGCAATATTTCCCCAAAGTTACCCACTATCTGAAAGCTTATGGTTCAACACTTTTATCGAGCATGAGGATGGAAAAAAATATTTGGTTTAAGTTTTAATACTATTCAATATTACACTTTAGTAATTTTGGTGAATTTGAATATGAAAAACAACTCTTGTCGCGTCATGTCGCCGCCATTTTGAATATTGCACATCAAAAAGCATCCTTAGATCTTACAAAAAACCTTTAAAATTTTTGCAGAAATTTGCTGATTTGCAAGTTAGAGTTATTTGAATAATTCAATATTTTACATATATTTTGATGATATTTTTCATACAAAGTTTATTTAAAATTTATTTAACTACTATTCATACACATTTTGATCAAACTCAATCAAATATAAACAAAATTTGTGCTTTCAGCCCAGTTTGATAACAATTTTAATTTTAAAAAAATATTTTTTTCAAAGTTACGTAATTTGTGAATAACCCCTTCTGAAACAACAAAAACGCCAAATAACATATTCAGATTACATATTCCATCGATTAAGGCGATAAAAATAGTTTTGGCCAAACTTCACTTTTTTCCGACCATTGTGCGTTGGCGCATCATTTTGAGAGCAATTTTATCACTACCAGAGCCGATGTTCAGGGGGGTCTGTAGCCTTGAGGTTACGCTTTCGCTTCATAAGCGGAAGGTCATGGGTTCGATTCCCAGCCCCTCTACAAAAAACCCGTCCAGCCACCAGAAGACGCTTTACGGAGGACCGTGCTCTGGGGAGCACATCCATCCTGATGGTGACTGAGACAATCTGACCCTCTTTGCAGGCAGCTAGCCTCAAGTATTACTACAGAAATTCTTCAAGCGATTTCTCCTTATATTCCTCCAAAAATTCTCCCAGGGAAACCAAAGAATTTCTCTAGGAAAATCTCTATGGGGATTATTGCAGAGATGTTCTCAAGGCTTTCTCCAGGCTACACTACGACAATTTATTAAAGGATTACTTCAGAAATCTTCTTCTTTCTGGCGTTACGTCCCAACTGGGACAAAGCCTGCTTCTCAGATTAGTGTTCTTATGAGCACTTCCACAGTTATTAACTGAGAGCTTTCTTTGCCGATTGACCATTTTTGCATGTGTATATCGTGTGGCAGGTACGAAGATACTCTATGCCCTGGAAATCGAGAAAATTTCCTTTACGAAAAGATCCTCGACCAGCGGGATTCGAACCCACGACCCTCAGCATGGTCATGCTGAATAGCTGCGCGTTTACCGCTACGGCTATCTGGGCCCCTTACTTCAGATATATCTCCAATGATTTCTCGAGAAATTCCTCAAGTAGTTCTTCAAATATTTTTCCAGGAATTTTCCGGAGATTCCACCAAAAATTCATCTGAGGATTCTACAAGCAATAACATCATAAATTTTTAAAGAGATGCCTCAAGAGTTTCCTTCTCCTAGGAAATTCACTACTTGAAACAAAAATTCGCTACATGAATTAGAGTTCCTTGAGAGTTTGCCTAAGGAATTCTCCCAGAAAATTCACTACATGAATTATTTTTATGATTTTTTTCAGGTGATCCTCCCTTTGAAATTTCTTTAAAGATTCGTTCTGGGACTCCAAAAAATCCTCCGGGAATTCCTCTAAGCCTTCATCTATAAATTCCTAAAGAGATTTACCCTAGAATTCCTCCAGGAGTTTCATCAAATAGAATAAGAAGTCCGAATTTTTGAAGAGATTCTTCCTGGAACTCCTTTCCCGAAGGAGTTTTTTGAGAAATCTATGATTAAGTTGTTGGAGGGATTTCTGGAGCAATGCCTGGAGGAACCTCTCGAAAAAATCTAAAGTAATCTCTAAAGGAATCCTTGATGAAATTTCTAGAAAAATCCTAGAGAAATTCTCGCATGAACCTATGGAGTGATTCTTGATAAAATCTCTGTAAATATTCCTGAACGAATTACTGAAACATAAAACATGCGCTTCGACTACGCAGTCTTTATTTTTTAACCTTTTTTCTATAATAGAGATTCGTAGATGAAAAGCATATTTCATTAAAATATACAGTCGATTCTCTACCAGCTCAACCCTAGAACAATTTCTAGAGGAAACCATTAGACATTTTCTGGAGGTTCACAGGAATTCATGAAAAAAAAAACTAGATAAATCTCTGTCGGAATCCCTGTAAAGATTGTTACAATAATTTCTGATGAAATTCCTGCAGACATTCTAATAAAATTCCTGAAAGAATTCAAAGAGGAACTTTTAGAAGAATCCCTGGATGCTTTTTTGGAAAACCAGAATGAATCTCTCAAGAAATCCCTGTAGGATTGTCTGGAGAGATCCTTGGAGTAATTCATTTAGCGATTTTTCTGGTTGTAACTCTGGTAGAACTCCTGGATGAAATTTTTGAGGAATCCATTGAGGAATTCGTAAGTTGTGGAACACCTGGAGGAATTCCTGATGAAATCCCTGGAGCAATTCCTAGTAAAATCTCTCGAGCAAGTCGTGGAAGAATCCCGAAAAAAATCTTCGGAATAATTCTTGGACGAATTTCGAGATGACTTTTTATATGTATCCGTGGAGGAATCCTCAGAGAAAATTAAGTAATTCTTGAAGAAATTATTCTAGTGTAACTCCTAAAACAATTCCTGTAGTATGCCTTGAAAATCTCTTTGCAAGAATCTTCTTAGAGGTTTTCTAGAGAAACCACTTGAAAAATCTCTTGAGAAATCTCCGTAAAAATTCCGGAGTATTTCGGAAACAAACCCTAAACAAATCCTTGGATAAATTCCTGTAAGAATCCCAGTAAAGATTTTATTGGAGGAGTCTATGGAGGAATCACTGGAGACATTTCTGCAAGGACTCCTTGCGAAATCTTTCAATAAAGGAATCTCTGTAGAAATATCACAGCAAAAATTCTTGGAATAATCCTTGGAGAAATTCCTGGAAGATTTCCTGATGCCCTATCAAAAACGGTCTAAAACGTCTCATGGTGGAATCTCTGGCAAAAGCCCTGTTGGAATCCTGGGAGAGATTATCTTGTAGGATTTTTTGGTAAAATTCCTGACGAAATCTCTTAATGAATTCCTGGAGACATCTTTGAAGATATTTCGAGAGGAAGTTTCGAAGGAATCTCTGGAGGGTTTCCTAAAGGAACACCTGGAGCCCCATTTGCACTGGTCATTTGATTGCTGTCAAAAGTTTACATTGCATTGTCACTCAGTAGGTCGTTTTATTACTAAAATTTCTCTCCAAATCTCTATAGTATCTATTTCTCCAGGAATTCTTCAAATAATTTTGCAAGAAGCTTCTAAAAAAAAAAGTAAGAGGTTGTTTCCGAGATACAACCGCCAAGTTGACGTTGGATAACGTTAGCTTCATCTATTTCCTGGCTTGAGACCGGCACAAACTTATGAAAGATTTCTACTCATAAAAATCCAATCAATTTTCATATTATTTGTTGCATGTCAATTCTGATCTATTATGGACATTGTGTGATAGCACAGAAAATCTGTGGTGTAAGTTTGGTTCGGTTAACACTTAAACACCGAGCGGTAACTCTTGCTTCCCAAACAAATATTCCGGTCAAACGTTAGGTCCACGCATGATCCACTAAGATTGATTCCTTTAGTAGGTTCCGAATCTAGTTTGAGGTTGAGGTACTTCTCCATGAAGTCCGCGAGCTCCATGTTCTCCTCTTTGCTCAAATCGATGTTAAAGTTGCCAGTCACGTTGGCATGATCTCCTTTTGATACTCGAAGAAGTTCCGCACCATGAAGAACTTTTTCTGCTTCATAGTGGTATCCGGGGAAATGTAGAGGCAAATCTGCGATTCCAGAGCTCGGTCGTCATGGTCCTGCAGGAAGCGAGTGGCCTAACTGATTCTGCATCCGAACAAAAAAAAAACTGATTGGTTTGTTTGAGGATACCAACCTGTGCGCGGTCCACGCCAACCGTGTCAGCATCATGCCGAAGGGCATCCACCCAAGCAGCACATATTGTTACAAGTAGCTTACAGCAACGGCTACTTGACATATTCAATAGTTACAATATGATACATTTGCAACATGGAAAAATACTGCTATGTAACCGAAAAAGCGCAAAAAGTCGAGCCTTATGTAACTTGTTTGTTCGTTACATAAGAAGTTAACAAGCGACTGCTATGTAATTTGTTGATTACGCATGGGTTTTCCTGCGACAAAACAAATGAAACGGCGTTGAAGTTGTTGTTACTTTCCGACAATTTTGAAACCGAACAACCATTTTAGAATTGAATGTCAATAAAGGAAATACGAATGATTTTAGAACGCGTAATTATTCACAAGTACATAATAGATTTAACATGCCGATTTGAATTTGTGGTGAAATCAATCATTTTACTTGCTCAAAATTGACGCGCTCATAAAATAGATAATAATTTTATATTGAATAACACATGATACTTGGATTGTTGAGATATTATTCCATTAGTACTGACGCAAAAAATGGAAATTGACACTGTTACTCAAATCAGCAGTGTTTTTGATTTTAATTTAATTGTTTGTGTAGATTGTGATTCCAAAATCACGTTGTTTTGTGTCCCGCAGTTGGATTTTCTGGGTTGCCTATCATAAATCGCCATTTAATTTCATCTTGCTGCAGATACACTTCCGAATAACTGTTTGAGGACATCCAATCTAAAATGATGACATCTATTAAAAAGCTGTTAGAGAGGCTGCAAATTGTAAATTCAACAATTTTAATTAATCACTGGAAAAATATCTATGAAAACAATAAATAGTTATAAAATAGTAAAGTTCTTATATCAAAATTAACAATACGTATGAAAACTTTTGACATGTAGTGTTAACCACTGTCAGCAAGTTACTCGCTTGTTACACATTAGTCACCCAGAAATCTTATGTTATTTTGAAACCGATGTGTTACTATACTGAAACTGCCAATTAATTACTTTGCTGCCAATAGGGGAAGGGGTATTAAAATGAACACCTAAATGATATCGTCTTGCTTTTAATGGGAAAAACGAAGAATTTGCGAAAAATCGTCAAATAATGTGCAAAAATCCCCTAATCCAATTGACTGGAACCTTACAAAAGTATGAAAATTAAATGCTCCGTCCAAGAAAGCACATGATTTGTGACGTGCTCAAATGGCTCAAATAGCTCGAAAGAAGGCAAATTCAAGCGTGTGCTATAATAAGAGCGCAAGTCGCATGATCGATTTCTCTTCATCGATCCTCTCTTCTGTGAATAAAGGTGACAAGATGCGAGTTTGTTAACATTTTTTCACTAAAAGACGCTAGGAAATAATGCAATCTTGCATCCTGAGGTGAAACAACGAATTGAATTTAGAAATTGATCAATTTGTGCCAATATTAGGGACTGAGGGTAATATGGCCATGATAAGGAAAATAGCGATTTAGATGTGAAATATATGTTTTTTTTTATTATAATCGAATGTACAAATATGTTCTCTATCAAATAATAGAAACAACATCCATCCATTTGAGTATTTCTAGGGTTAATAAATCAATTAAACAAATGCGTGCTTATGGGTCATCCATAAACCACGTAGTCGTTTATTGGGGGAAGGGAGAGATTCTGCCCAATGACCATGGTCCATACAAATTGTAAATTTTGTGTATCACTTCAGTAGGGCCTAACTAACATGAGTGATTTCTCTTCATCGATTCTACATATATGATGCATACCTACAGGCGTTTGTTCTGATGTTATTGTTCAAGAATAGGTACATGCTGATGCGAAATATTTACATTTGTAAGGTTCTAATTTGCGCGTTACTTCCGCGTGGCATTAGGTTTGGTAGAATTTGAATTCAACAGCTGTTTTGGTGTTATGAAATAGGGGGTGGGGTTTTGCCCCCACGAGTTGATTAAAGTTTAGGTCCTTCGATAAGTTTTTCAAGGACAAATTTAACACATTTATTGCACGTAATACAAACTATGACAGTGCATTAGTGAACCCTGTGGGAATTGGAATCCCAGAACAAATTCCAACAAAGAAGACAGCCACTGACTGCTTTCGTCTTAAAGTAATTAAGCTTAACAAAACACAATCATTTACGGGATTTACTGTTTAACGAGAAACTTGCGACGATCGACGCGCCGTAATAATTCGTGGATGGAGGGTATTAGAATTAAGTTGGAGATGTTGATTTCGAAATTTTGAAGTAAACATCACCTCCAAACACTAGCGATTCTCCGGTGGAATGTTGACGTTTGATTACAAATTGTCTAGAGGACCCAAACACTTTAACGTTCAAGGATCCGTCATCGTAATCATAAACTTCAACAGCAATTTTTCTGTTCAAAACTGACATTCAAAAATGTGTTCACTGTGTTTCGGTTGGAGAATAAAATACAGTGAACACATGAACATATTCATGATTTTGAACAAAAAAAAACTGCTTTTGAAAATTATTGAGTTGATGACGGATCCTGCCCCCTTAAACGAATTCTCGTCATTCCGTGTCATCGGCTCAAAGATTGGCGTTCCCCACAAAAGTAGTAAAGAGAACATTACAAATGTAACTCGATGTTCTGTGATATGTCTACTCGCAGAAATTGTCCCTCATATATTAATTTGTTTATTAATTATAGCTAGTTCTATCGCACAACATCAAAAATGAAGATTTTAACTAACGCAGCGACACGAATAGGCCAGGGGAAGTGGTTCACCCAGAGTGAATTTATAGCAGAGAAAAAGTAGATTTTGTATGAAAATTGACAGGAAAATGAATGACAAGTTCATCCACTTCTCCTGGCCTATTAAGACTAAGACAGCTAAATTTTCACATACTTTCATCGTCGTTTAAATATTATGGAAATGTTCATTTTATGTTGGTGGTAAAACACACGAGCAAAACAAACATTTTTGATTTTTTTTATCACAGTCCTAAAAACATCTATGAATGATTACAATCCCTTCGAAAACAGTTCTAAAGGTTTCTGCTTCGACATCATATCATTACGATATTCACCTCATTGAAAAACCTCATCCGTGCCTAAAATTACATCAGTTTTAATTACTGAACGTGATTCTGACTTCAATTTATCTCCGTATCAACAAAAACACTCCTATTTATGCTCTAAATCATCCGTGCGTAATTAAAATTATTGAAATTTGTTGTTCATGTGCAACAAGTTCGGTGTTCATTTTATCATCCTGTTCATTTTTTCACCCCTTCCCCTATGACAAATGGTAAACAAACTTCATGCTGTTACACACATGTGACTTAGCAATCTGTATGTAACCTAGCGTGTTATTTGTTTCTTTGCAACCACAGATTCAATTTCAATGTAACTTATTCATTTTGACAGCTCTAGGTTAAGTTACATGCAAGTAAAAATGCAACACCTATGTAATGTAAACAAAGCGTAAGTTACAATGTAATAGTTTAGTAACCAAAATTGACAATCATCAATAAGATATGCTACAAATTATCTGAAATGCAACGGCAATGTAATTTGTTTTATTTTTCTAAAATATTGCATTTGTTACCAGTGCTACTTGGGCAGCTGACTCGTCGTATCCGTGGAGAACGCGTTTAAATTGAATTGCAGCACAATTTCAAACAAAACGGGTCACAACTATGCATTCGATGTAAAAGAGTTACAACCAGAGACACTTCATCTATAACTAATAATTGATTAATCAATTTATTTATTTATCAATTATAATTTTGGTTGATTAGTTTTCTAGTTAGCTGTTGCTGATTAGTTTTAGCTCTTTGTTTGATACTCATTGATACTCTGATCGCTCTAGCATGCATTTACATGTAGGTTGCGACGACGACAACGGAATTATTCAAAGTAAGTAAAGTTTGTAAGGATGCTCAAAATATATCCCCGAGCCCGACTTCATCTCGTACCAATTAACTCATACGGTTGAAATAATTAAATTTCTGATAGCTATCAGGTATTTCCTTAAGAAATTGTCTACATTTAAGCGTTTTTATCACAATTCTTGAAATTAACTATTCATTATTTCTTGACATATTGCATTATTAAGAATTTTGCAAGCATATTCAGATTCAGGGAGCTCATATTCATTATGTAGAGTTGATTAAAATAAAAAACAATAATCGCATTGACAAGTGATCAATTTCACCCCGAAATGGGATTCCCCGATTTTCTATTTAAGGGATGATTTTTAGCACTAAAACCACATTTGTTTTAAAATTTTGGCACATTAGCCAAAGAGGCTTACCGTTGTTTGGCATTTTCAACATGATTGAAAACAGACAAGAAAAACCATCAAAAATGATCAACGGTACATGTAAACTTCAAAACGTCAAAACCTTATAACAGCAAGAAAAATGTGCTTTTCTATAAAAAATAAGACATGCCTCGATATTTACCAATTTTTCAATAGTTTAGTCATGAAAATCAATAGTTTTCATTATTTGAGTAGATTTGTAGAAAGATTTCCAATCGATTGGTGCAAGAATCTTGAAAATTTATGCGGGCGTTAGTAAGTTATTAACAGTCAAAATCTAACCACTTTTCGTGACGCGTGCGATTTTTCGTTTTTCGAAATTGTACCCCAGTATGTTGCCGTAAGACGTTATCCAACGTCAAAATATCTTGGGATACCCTTAGGAATAACTTTTAATCACAGCCGTATTTTATAACCAGTTCAAATGAAGCTCCATTTCATTACTCAAGAGATTTCTTCCAGAGACTGCACCGATGATTCCTCCAGAGAATTCGGAGAATTTTCCAGGTAATTGTCCATAAATTTGGCAATTCGTCCAAGGATTATTCTAGGGATATTATCCAGAAAAAATAAAGATAGAGATTTGTTCAACAAAATCTCTACCGTAATTATTTCAGGTTTTTTTTTCTTCCAAGGATACTCCAGGAATTTTTTAAGGTTTCCAGGATTTTTAAGGAATTCCTCCAAAAACTCCGGCAACCATTTCTCCAGAGATTTAACCAGATATTCCTCCAGGATTTCTCCCAGAAGTTCTAGGGATTCCTCCGTAAATCCTACAAGGATTTCTTAATTTTCAATAGGGCCCTCTTGGAATCGCTCTTGGAATCATTCCGTCTATTTCTTCAGAAATTTGTCGATGGATTTCTCCAAAAATATATTCATGAAAGGAGTTTCAGCTAAAATTATTGAAGGAATCCCTAAAAGTGTTCTTGGGATTTTTTTCTGATAAAATTCCTGGAGGAATTCATGATGGAATTTCCAAAAAAAATCTTAGAAAGATCCTCGAAGTCTTCGACCCAGAACAATTCTCTAGATAAACTTCAAGATAAATCCCTTCAGGAATTTATGAAGTAATTACTTGTAGAATCCCAGGAGAAATATCTGGTTGAGAATCCCTGAAGAAGTCTCTGGAATAATTCCTGGAGTAATTTCGAAAGGATTATCTGGAGTAATATCTGGAGAAATATCTGAAGTAATCCTAAAAGAAGATCTCCTAGTGTAACCCCTGGAGGAATCTCTGTAGAAATCCTTAGAGAGATCTCTGAAAGAATCTCAGTAGATATTTTTTTGGAGGAATCCCTAGAATATTCCTTGGAGAAGTCCCTGGAAGGATTCCTGGCGGAATTTTTGGCGTAACTGTTGAAAGCACCTGGAGCCATATCTGATCCAGTCTTAACAAAATCTGGCTGCGATCAAAACTTCTTCGTGAAGGAATCGCTGTCGAAATTGTTGTATGGACTACTGTAGAGATTATCTTGTTTAAATTTGTGGTAAAGTCTCCGGAGGTATCTTCAAAAAACAATCCTGGAAAAATCTCTGGAAGAGCCTTTGGAGAAAATTTCTTCCAGCACCATGTTTTCATTATCAATCTGACCAGGATGAATCTAGAACAGGACAAGTCAGCTGACAAGACATGACAGCTCAACTAAAACTGCTCATTGTTTCTCAGTCGATAACCTTGACAATACAAAAGCCAGTGGTACCAGTATTTTTTTAAGCAAATCTTATGAACAAATTCAAATATCAAGGCTCATAATTAAGTTGTTTCTTGCACGCTTGATTCATTCAGTGCAATAGAGAATGCTAGCTATTTCAAAAATCAGGTTAACATTCAAAACCGATATTTTTAGAGAATACAACACAATTTCCATTATATTGCTTACAATTAAGTATTGTTGATTTATTTGAGCATTGTGGAAGCACATGCGGTAAATATAAATAGATTTGAAACAAAAAGATTTCAAGAAAAATTTCCAAACTATTTATGAAAACTCATATTTTTGAACTAGCAACACGGCCAGGCTAGCAACAACGCACCCTGTTGCAATCCAACTCAACGATAGGAAAGTAGGCTTTTGCCAAAACGACCAATGAGAAGTGGTCTTTTTTGACAGGCAATTAGTTTCGTTTTGGTACTTTGACCTGACTTGTCCTGTCCTAGGTTTTTACAAAATGTTTGCTAGAAGTTCGTGCACTTATTACACAGCTCGCACAAACATTCGTGCAACTTGCACAAATGTTCGTGCATTGCATGCACTGTGTAATCAAAGCTTAAGAGGGCAGGATCCGTCATTGAGTTTGTAATTTCCAAAAGCAGTTTTTTCGTTCAAAATCAAGAAAATTTACAGGAAAATATGTTCACTGCATTCTATTCTCTAATCGAAACGCAGTGCACACAATTTCGTCGAATAATTTTAAGTTTTGAACAGAAAAACTGCTTTTGAAGTTTCGATGATGACGATGATTACGATGACGGAGCGTTGACCGTTAAGAGGAAAATAACCATCATCGTTTTACAAATTTTCAAAATCAGTTTTTTTGCTCAATGTTGAAGCAATGCTCAAGAAAATCTATCATTGCATTGCACTGGCTATCTGTGATGCAATGATATATTTTCACAAAGATTTCTTCAAATTTGAACGAAAAAACTGGTTTTATTTTTTGATGATTGCTAATGATTGAATGATGGATTCTTGAGCCTTAAGGCAACAGCACGTGCACAGTAACTCTAGTACCAAGTAGTCATCTGGTTGGTTTCTTGTGTAAATACAGCTGATCTGGAAAAACAGGAGTAGCAATCACGAGCGGCCAGCTAAGTTCAAGCTCCTAACATGGAGATCAGAGGCTTCGTTGTGCTACACCCTTCACAAAGATGAGCCCCCTTTCCCTGTTCGCATACGACCAAAGTTTTTTACTGAGGTTAGTTATCCAATATATCCTAATGTTGCTCGTACCCCGAGGAGGTGGAGATAAGGCTTGCTGGGCAAGAGGTTAAGAACGCCAAAGGAGTCTTTTGTATCCTTACAAGTATGCGAATTACCAATGGTACGTCATGCCCAGCTTTTACTTACCATGTTAGCATAACGAAGAATAACTAATAAATAACAATTAAAAATGATTCTCCGTATTTTTTTTATTTTCTTAAAGATTGATAGATTATATAACTTCTCAATACAGTTTAATGTAAGGGGAAGAAAATAAAGTTTCAAACAAAACTTCCACCCAGCTTTTCCACTTCAGCAGATAACGATAAGTCTCCCAGTCTCAAGAATAAAAGAAATTTCCCGGGTAATCCAATCCAATTCGCCTCCTCCATCGATGCAACGATTGAGCTGCTTTATGTCACCAATATCGGTAACCAATAAACCATAAACAAAATCCATTTAGGGCGGGTTTAGTTTTTGATTCCTTTCCGTGCTTCCTGCCGGACTTTGGTCCAGCCCATAGCCCACAACAAAATGCTCGTTTTGCACTTTTCCTCCCACAAAATCTCTTTATCGCAACAAATAGACTGTGTAATAATTGAAAATTTTCTCCTGGTGGCCATCCTTTGCTCGGACGGTGAGATCCGTTGGCATCGGTCCGTGAAACTGAACTGGACCATCATCATCGTTTCGAGGAGAGAGAATGTCCTTTTGGCAGTTTTTGCGATCACGGTATGGCGGTGGAGGTGGCACTAAGCCTCACGGTTGGGTGGTCAAGTGGTGAGCCAAGAAAAATCGACTGGCAAAACTGTCGGCGATGAAAATGGATCGAAGAAGTTTGTTCCGAAAAACACATCCGATCCAAAGTTGGTTCTGCTCGCCGGATGGTTGACAGTGCCAGATAGCTGGTTTATGCGAAAAGCAGTAGTGAATTGACGTGGCAGGAGTTGGAGGCACGTCCTAAATGTGACGAGGTAGAGCTTATCTGCTGTGAAACGGTTTGGAAAAATATCGGAAAAATGAAATTGACCATTGCTCTTCATCGGGTACTTTTATGGGCGTAGTTAGGATTTCAATCAAGAGCGTGAAGGGTGAACGACTCCAAAAGTTTTATTTACACATATTGTTCACACAAAATGTCAGATGTCGATATTCCACAACCTGAACTTTTGCATGTATGCCTTTCCTTAACCAAGCGGTAAAATCCGCGGCTACAGAGCAAAACCTTGTTGAAAGTGTTGTGTTCGATTTCCAGTTGGTATTTTTTAAGAAACAAAGTATTGAGTTCCGTACCAAACCAGTTTATTTCAAATTTATTTTCCCTCGGACAGGAACGAGGGCGTCAGCCCTCCTCCTGGCTACGCCCTTGGATACTTTCAGTCAATGTAGATACCTAGCTTCAAACTGCTGTTGATGATGATGGCGGTGAAGCTTAGAGAAGGATTGCTTGTTTTGTGAACGCTGGCTTGGCCTCCATTTCCCCGGCCATCGAGCGATCAGCGGCTGTGACTTCAGTGCGCTTCACTCTTGCACAGTTTACAACTGTCGACCGGGTGCGTTCATTTCTTGAAACGGAGCAATTTTTCAAGCTCCATAGGGAGGATTTCAACTCGAAAAATGGTCATTGCGCTCTGACTGGTTGGCACTACTGACTGCGAAGAGCAAAGAACACTTTGCTCCTCCGGCTTGGCTGCTCCTGGACTCCATCGTCCCTCATGAAGAGATCGCCATAAATATCTTATTCGTTATCTGGCTCTTTTCAACGGGCAGCAAACTCTACCGTCGGTCAGACCAGTCTGGAAGCTGAGGATTTACTTTCATTATTTATTTCCCTTTCTGCTGCGCTTACTGACTGGCTTCGCTTGCCACCAACTCCCTCCGGGACCTGGAACTGAAACTAATGCCCCGCTAGTCCTCCTCACTGAGAGAAAAGAGTTATTTTCGTTAAAACTGTAAAGTCCCTTTTCTCGAACATGCTAAGCTCTTGCTGCCAGTTCGACTATTTCTCATGGATGTGAATGGAAGAACTTTTATAATTCGTTTGATTCGGGCTTTTTGTGTTCTCTGTTGGAAGGTAAAAATAAGCGAGATTACAGAAATAAACCACACAAGGAGCAAATTCTATAAGCAAACAAGTAAGAATGGATATTTTGCACCTGAAACATACCTATGGGTGGAAAAGGGGATGCATGAGTTGTTTTATGAGTTTACGAAATGTTCACACTTTTCAAATTGACAAGCTACGGTTGATATACTTTGTGATAAACTATCTATAACTTGCATGAAAGGTATATGAGATGAGGGAGAGGACTCTGTTTTTCTCCGCATTAGCAGTTTCGTAGAACCTTCGCATATTACTCTGTTCCAGACCGTCTCGCGGCTGAGCCCCAACCATCTTGTAATACTCTTCGCTTTAACAGGTAACACAGCGTAACAAAAATGACACTTTTGTGTGTCTCAGGGATTAAATTATGTGTCTTTATTAGATTTTGGGTTGCTGTATATGATGCCGTTCTCAGAAATTTTACAACACCTCTCAAGTTTTGGCTACAAGTCGCCAAAGTTGTATAAAATACATTGATGTTTAATTAAATTTAAAGTATGATACATCAATCTTTTTTGTGATCTAATACACCAAACATGCAATATATGACTTGAACTTTCAATTCAAATGTAATTTTGTTGAAATTTCACGATTAAATTTAAATTAAATCGATTTTTTTAATATGCTGATAGTCTCCATACAAAATTCTTCGTTTCTTTTATATGGCCAAATGCAATACTTTTCGAAACCATAAACAATAACTTTTGAACATCGGAATAATTATGTACTTTGTTGATAATAATTGTTATACACATAAATTTTGAATTCTGTGGCAAATTGAGCAAATAAATTGCCATACAAGCTGACAAACTTACATGCAAGTTAGCTGAAATAGTCAAATTTTGCATTTTCAACAGTCAATATCTCAAAAACTAGACGTGCTATGACATTTCTGAAAACGGCGATGGATTCAGCAACCCTTATTCTAGTAAATAGTGATATTTTGGTGCCTGAGACAAAAACGTGTTCCGCAGTGTAATCCAACATCCTCTGTCACTTTCCGTCGACGTTGAACAGTATCTATTACTGTGCTATGTAGTCAATCCACATAGATTACAGAGCTAAGATTATTGTTCTGATTTCACTCATCCGCCCATCATGACTATGATGGTATTGCAAACGCATCGATTTCTGATTTCTATAATTTAAAATCGATTATGAACTTATTCAAATTTGACCATAAACGAGACAGTATTCTGAATATATATTTAGGCCCCTGAAAGTTCTTATATCAATCAAAATCAGCTGTTCACTAGAGCATGGAAGATTTGCTTGCCGAGAAATCTGTAGAAAACATCCTGCGAATTATTATGAAGAAACTTAGGTCGTTTTACCTGTAGAGAGTAAGTGAAAAGTGTCACGATCGGTTAGTTCTGTTTGATCTATCGACCTTGACGCTTGCTCCTACGGGGGCGAGCGACGGAGGCAGGATCAAACATGTCGCGCGTCGGTTAGTTCTTTTTGATCCTTTGACCTTGACGCTTGCTGCTGGGCAGTGCGTCAAGAAAGCGAAGTTTTTTTTTTCCTTTTCGGGTCGCGCCCTTTTTTTCTGAGTGCTTTTATATAGCCGAGCAAACGAGTGGGGCTGAGAGTGGATTGTGGCTGCACAGTGAAGGATAAAGGATGGTGAGCTCGTTTCATGCTACTATTTCTAATCTATAAAATATGTATGACTGCACATTTAATCGTTACAATTGTGGGACGTAAATATGAATTTTCAACAAACTATGAATTGTTCGTCACTGTGAGTGTCGACACAAACTCTGATTCATGAATTATTTATGTTTCACATTTTTTTTTATTTTCAGAACACCCCTTTTTACCTTTATTTTTGTAATTAAAAAAAAAACTTTGAATGGTTCGACACTACAAGTGTAGTTCACTTTATTCAACAAACTTTGGATGGTTCGCCACTGTAAGTGTCGGCATAAGAATAGGAGTGTTCTATGATGTTCCAACCAATCAAGTTTTTTGTTTCTTTTCAAATAAGTAAAATATAATAACACATCCTTTCGTCCTGACAGCTGTAGGAATGTTACATTTAGGTATTTGTTCAACAAACTTTGAATGGTTCGTCACCTCCAGCCCTGTCGTCGTAAAATTTGAGCTTCTTAGTCATCCCCTTTTGAGGAGGGCGTTGCTATAGCTCAGAAGGCGGTTGTACTCCCAGGCATTAATGAGGGAGTCTCACAAGAAAATTGTATCAAATTGATATATATTCCAAACTCATGAGAACTAATATGCATTTGCACGTGTTAAGTTTGTGTTCAATGCTCATGCAAATCAAAATGTGAAAAGGAGAAACCCCTATATATTTAAAAAAAATATATGGATAATGTCGAGCCCTCTATATACATCGGAATATCTTCAAAACCAGGGACAAACGATCAAAATTCACACAGATTCTCAAAATGGAAAGTATTTGCTTAAACTCAATGTTTATGTTATTTATTTCAACATGATAAGTATCATTATACTAAATAACTCATACTTTTGCTTAAAATCAAGATGGCGTCATAATACAATATGGGCACCAGATTTTTTTACTCAAAATTTAATCCCCTTGTACAGTTTACTCGAGCAAAGAACCTGCCATTGAATACTTATTACTTTGTTGTACGAAATATGTTGTTTTCATAAATTTAGAAAATCGTTCATTTTAAACGGCTAATACCATTGCTCACCTAGTTTTTGCAGCTGTTCTAACTCAGTTTTTTCTTAGGAAAGTTTCAAATATGACGTCTATCATATTTGGGGATTTCTAGACCTCCCACCCCCCTCTGTCATGCTTTTTCCAATACCTAATACATGCACTGTCACACTTTCGTAGACCACTCCCCTCCCTCAAATGATGGGTGGCATTTTTGGGTGACCCCTTAGTAAGCTTTTTGAAGGTGATCACAAAATTAAAATCGAATGGTGCACTAATGGTGAAATTCAAGGTTTTTCTGAAAAAAATCAAGATGACCAAATTTCGAATGACCAAATTTATTGCATATAAATGCTGCATACTTTCTCAGTTTGATTTGTGTTTTAGGATATATGAAAAGGAAGATACGTGAAGGATACCTGTATCAAAAAATGAGCTTCTCTTCAAACTGCTAGTTAGCAGACGAGATTTCTGAACAAACAATTTCGCCAGAGATGTAATTGATTGAAATAAATATGCCTCAAAATGCGGCTTATGTGGAATTTCCGAACAGATTCACAAACAAATGCTCAAGGTTACTTAAGGCATGACATCTAGAAAGTTTGAACCTTATTTTTGGATTAAACAAGAGGTTCGAACTTCAGCCAAATATATCGCTAATAAAATGTCGCTTTCAAGTGATATCAAAGTGTAAAAAAATTTACAATTGCCCTGGGATTTCAAAACATTACGCTATTGTTTTTTTAATAGTTTGGCGTTGGATCTATTAGTGGATTTTAGAATTGTTGATTATTCATTACAGCAGGTTTTCAAAATCATTTCAGCAAATACCGTTTTTGATGCGTACTTGATAATGAATTTTCGTCAAAATAAATAAAATAAAATAAATTCGTCAAAATAAATAAAATAAAATAAAAACTATTGGCCCAAAATGAACAAGAATACGAATTGATTGTGTTTTATGTTCTAAACATGAAACATGAAACATGAAATGATTTTTTTTCTGCTTCAAAAATTTCATGTATCTTATCAAACTTCAAGAGTAACTTGAGATGATTCGATCGATATTGTTTCATGCTGAAGTGATATCGCAATTTCAACATGTTTTGTTTTCACACGAAAAAGTGATTTATATATCAAAGGAATATCAGAATTCAGTGGTGACAAGTGGTCTTACAAATTTCAATTGATTTTCTACAGGGCGTTAATTTACTCCTGATTACTCCAGGGTGTTTAAACAGCTTGACAATTTCAATTGGTGTCCTACAGAGCGTAGAGATGTAACTGATCTATGTGGATTAAGGTCAAATTTCTGTAGGGCGTCGATAAAGCTTTGAATTTTAAAATTATGTTTTTACAGAGAATTAAGATGAGCTATCTGAGACAATATCAACTTAATGAAATTAGGATAAGCTCATTTCTTTCGTAGGTAACGCTTTGAATTTGCAATTGATCAAGGCAATAAGATGCAGCTGATCCACATAACACAAGGTCAAATAATTCCAGTGTGTTGAAGCAGCATAGAAATTTCGATTGATTTTCCAAAGGGGTTTTAAGATCCTCCAGATCTTGCAAAGATATAGGTGAAATAAAGTCAAATTACTCCAGGGCGTTGATATAGCTTACCAATTTTAATTGATGTAGGAACAATTTTAATTTGAGACAGGACGTTCAAATACACCTGATCTATTTGGAATACTGTCAAATTTCTCCTGGGTGTTGATACATCCTGTAATTTACAATTGACGTTCTACAGGGCGTTAAGATGCACCTTCTCGACAAAGGATAAGAACAAATTACTCCAGGGCGTTGATACAGCAATGATTTTTTTAAATGATGTCCTACAGGGCGTTAAGATACAGCTCATCTATTTGAGGCAAAATCAAATTACTCCAGAGCGTTGTTACAGCTTGACAATCTCGATTGATGTTATACAGGGCTATGAGGTGCGCATGATCTACATAGGATAAAGTCAAATGACCGTAGGGGTTTGATACGACAAGAAAAATTTTATTGATTTGCTATAGGTCGTAAAGATGCTTCAGATCTCGCCAAGATCTATGTGGACTTTTACTCCAGAGCGTTGATACAGCTTGGAATTATCAAATTAAGGGCGGTCGCATGCACCTGATCTACATGGAAAAAGTTCAAATTATTCCAGGGCGTTGATCCAGCTTAGAGTTTACAATAAATGTCCTACAGGGCGTTAAGTTGTGTCTGATATACATGGAATAAGCTCAAATTACTCCAAGGTGTATCAACGCCCTGGAACACGTAGGTTTCGATTGATTTTCTACAAAGCGTTCAGATGCTCTAGATCTCGTAAAGATCTGTGTGGAATAAAGCCAAATTTTTCCAGGGCGTTGATAAAGCTAGGAATTTTTAATTGATGTCCTACAGGGCGTCAAGATGCACCTGATCTATATGGAATAAGGTCATATTACTTCAGGACGTTAATACAGTATGAAAATTTCAATTGATTTTCTTCAGGGCGTTGAGATGATCCAGATCTCGCAAAGATCTATGTAGAATAAAGTCAAGCTACTCCAGGACGTGGACACAGATGGATCGATTTATGTCATACAGGGAGTATAGCATCTGATCTACGTGAAGCAATATTAAATTACAGCACAGCGTTGATAAAACTTGGAATTTTTAATTGATGTTCTACAGAGCGTTGAGATGGACCTGATCTACATTGGGCAAAGTCTAAGCACTCCAGGGCGTTTATAAAGCTCGGAAATTTTGATGGATTTTCTACAAGGCGTAAAGATGTGGGCTGTGGGTTTGTGGGCTTCGTAGCCGTGCGGTTAGTGTCACCAGGCATTTAGCCGCATCGTGCTAGGGAGAGTGGGTTCGATTTCCCACCTCAGGCCGGTAAACTTTTCGTGAGGAATGTTTTCCGACTGTGCCACTGGGCGTTGTATGCTAGTCCGTTGTCTAGTGTGGCGCTTCCTTCAAAGGGCATGAATGCCCACTGGAAGCATTAACGTGTCAGTGTCAGATGCTCCAGATCTCGCAAAGATATGTGTGGAATGTAGTCAAATTTGTCTAGGGCGTTGAATCAATTTGAAAATTTCTATTGATGTCCTACAGAGCGTCAAGATGCGCCTGATATACATAGTAAGGTCAAATAACTACAGGGCGTCGATGCAGATAAGAAATTTAGATTGATTTTCTACAGGGCATAAAGATGCTCCCGATCTTGCAAAGATCTGTGTGGAATAACGTCACACTATTCCAAGGCGTTGATACAGCTTGATCGATTGATGTCATATAGGACGTTGAGTTGCACCTGATCTACATAGAGCAAAGTCAAAATATTCCAGGGCGTTGATACAACTGTCTTCAGACCGTTAAGATGCACCTGATCTACATAGAATAAAGTCAAACTACTCCAGGGCGTTATTATAGTTTGTAATTATTAAATGATATCCTTCAAGGCGTTAAATGCAACTAATCTAATTGAGACAAGGTCAAATAACTACAGGGCGTTGATACAGATAAGAAATTTTGATTGATTTTCTACAGGGCATAAAGATGCACCCGATCTCACTAAGATCTGTGTGAAATAACGTCAAACTATTCCGGGGCGTTGATACAGCTTGATCGATTGATGTCATACAGGGCGTTGAGTTGCACCTGATCTACATGGAGCAATGTCAAAATACTCCAGGGCGTTAATACAACTAGGAATTGATGTCTTCAGACCATTAAGATGCACTCGATCTACATAGAATAAAGTAAAACTACTGCAGGGCGTTAATATAGCTTGTAATTATTTAAATGATATCTTTAAATGCAACTGATCCAATTAAGACAAGGTCAAATTACTCCAGAACGTTGATACAGCTTGATAATTTTGATTGATGTTACACAGGGCGTTTAGTTGCACCTGATCTACATGCAACAAAGTTAAATTAATTCAGGTCGATGATAAAGCTTGAATTTTCAACTGATTTCCCAAAGGGCGTTAAGAAAAATATCTGAGAAAAGCTTCTTAGTCGTCGACTAAGCGCGACTAAGCAGGACGACAGGGCTGGTCACCTCAAGTGTCGGCATAATTTTCACTACATAGAAATTGTTCATATCAAATGAAAATATTATATTTACAAATAAGCATGTATATATCTCACAATCATTATTTATCATGGTCTAATCGCTTATCAAAGTGAATCCTGTGACCCAACGATCCTTCCCATTAACAAACATCCCTCCCAGTAACCTTTGTGGAGATGCAGAGGCAAACACGGTCTCCAAATAGCAAAGGTTACACACTAACATTCCTTCCCCCAATCCCACCTGACTGCAAGGACGTGGCCGGCGCCGTTATTGACCCTGTATAAATAGAGGCACTGAATTATGAACATTGAAGAAGATTATGGCCAATCCCAGCCAAACGTCTAGTTGATTCTTTGTGCATTTTCACTGACTTCGGTCAATCACGGAATAGCAACCACTGATATGTTAGTCAGTCTAAGCTAAGAAACTTAGGTCGTTTTACCTGTACCGTAATCCGGGTTAACATTGATCAGCGGGGCAACATTGATCAGTATGACCCTTCTCGAAAAAAGTTCGAATCTTCACTTATTGATGGAACATTTCAAACCATGAATGGTGCTGCTCTTTCTTACATTCATTAGCTAACAAAAATTGAGGTTTATGCAAAAATTGCGTTTAGTTCAGGCCTAAATTTGACAACTTTTTAATTATTGATTTTTATCATTATGTATGGCACTACCAAAGATTCATGTCACACATGAGATCTGTAAATAGTATGATCAAGGAAATTTGATTGTACTAAAAATGGCATCGCTGAAAATGATTCCGTTGTCAAATTTTTTCATAAGTTTATTCAATTAAGGTAAATTAACGAACTACTATTAAGAATGCAGAATTTCCTTGAGAAATTGCATACCCTTAGGCGTATTCCGTGGTTCGTTTTTGTAACTCAAAAAGTAAATGACTTGTAAGAGTTTGGTCTTCATATTCGGCTTCAGGGGCCATGATTTAAGTATGTAACGACATTTTAAATATTACCAAACGTTATTTACATACAGCTAAACCAAAAAATCACTTTAAACATTTATTGAAACATACTTAAATGTTTTGAAAACCAAAATACGGCATATAGTCACGAGCGCTGGGTGCCAGTACTTGTTTTAAAAATATAAAACATGCGACGTTTGCATTTTCAAATGAAAAATTTAAGAAATATCTCGAAAACTGATCAATGTTACTCCGGATTACGGTACTCCATTTTTTGGTCCAGTTGTATAACAGTTCAAAAAAAAAAAAAAGAGACCACCACTAATAGAACAAATTTCATCCGTTTCAACCGAAGTTTGATCTAAATTCAATTTTGAATAAATTTGTCAATTTTTTTTTTTAAATTTTTTTATTAGTATCATTCCAAACATTACATTCATTTCTTATATCTAGGTGTTTTGTGTTATTAGACAACACCTATCATCCTAATTTGGTAAAACAAATTTAAGATTTATTAACATTTTGTTAACAACATATAACATTTCATTTGCCGTAGCAGTTCAGAATTTTATACAGGTGAGTTGTTTTCACCGGCTTATAAGAGGAAAAAAACGCTTTGAATATACTTAACCTAACTTAACCTAATCATATAAACGCATTAATCGTGGCAATAGAAGATTGTAACAATTTTTGCCTGAAATTATTTATTATTTTATTTGACATTTGTTCCATGTTTCAACATTGGATATTCTATGTAACTCATTGGTACTATCCAGGGAGGAAAGCCTGTGTCATCCGCAAACAAAGATTTTTGACATCCCTGAGGTAACTCAGTAAGTCAGATGTGAAAATATTGTATAATATTGGTCCAAAATGCTGCCTTGAGGAACACCAGCTCTTACAGGAAGTCTTTCAGATCTGGAGTTCTGATAATTAACCTGAGTGACCGATTTGACAGATAACTTTGAATTATCTAACAATGTATGTTGGAAAATTAACAGTTTTTTAATTTTACAATCAAACCTTCATGACAAACACTGTCGAATGCTTTTTCTATGTCTAGAAGAGCAAGACCAGTAGAAATTTGTCAATTAACAATAGCTCTTCTGCCTGATGGTGAAGCAAATAAAAAACATTTTGCGGCTGATCTGTGATAATGAATACCGCGATTACTGTTTGTTATCACTCAAGAATGAATTTCCTCGTAGTCTGCGATGATTGTACCCCGTTTGGCAAAAAGCCGTTTGACATAATGACCGTTTGGCATATTGGTCTATTGGCATAATGGCCGTTTGACATAATAATTGACTTAAGATTAAATATCGGAATTTTTGAAGCTTTTACCGAGATCAACCCACCGAGCCGATAGCAAAAATGTTTGGTAGGTTCTCAACAAGCGTGGTGTTCGTCTAGAGATTTGCCAAGCTATGAATATCCGAAATTGTTTGTGAAATTAGAGAGGCATTACTAAACAAACCTCGTGACGGGTCTGGTGGAAGATCTTTTGGGAATAATAATTTTCTCTACATCCCAGAAAATAGAGTATCTTTGAGCTTGTTGCGATTTACATATTGTCAAAATAGTAAATCGACAAAGAAAGTTCGCAGTTATTAATAAAGGGAACGCTCATAGAATACTTCGCAGCAGATCAAGCTCTGTCCTAGTTTGGACGTAACACTTGATAAAAATTACTTGATAAAAGCAAGGGAAAATTTATTTGCAGAATATTAAAAGCTCTTATCCAAAGATCTATTACTGCAGCAAGATAGCCTATATACGAGAGCAGATTATTTTTCGTTAAAATGTTTAGGGCTGTAACGCAAAAAAAAATCTTTTCACAGCATAACTCAAATGAACAACACATTGAAAAAAAAAATGGCAAAACTTTCAAATGACCCTTTTTCCTGGATACCATTTCTCCAGATGACCGGTTTCCCTGAAAAGTGGTTGCAGTTTAAGGTGCTATATAGTCTTCAGTAACTGGATAGTAAACGAGAAAGAACGATAAACAATCAAAAGAGGAAAGCATTCTGTCATTCTCTGCTATACACATGTTGGCAAAAATGCTGAAGACGGTAAAACTTGAAAAACCGCCAAATAAATAAAGAAGGGAGCATATTAAGATGGGCCAGTTCGTTCACCACCTGAAATGTATAAATTTACGACAATTATGAGTGCTAAAAACTTTGCGGGGAAATGGGCTAATCGGGGAAATGGGATATTCGGGGAAACGGCATTCGGGAAACCAACATTCGGGGAAAAGTAGCACAACCCATCTAAGTAACCAAAATCTTCAGTGCAAAAATTTATTCTAATAGCGAAACTCAAAAGAAGAATTAATATTTGAAAGAAGGGTAATTCTGGATGAATATAAAATACTATTGGCAATAACTTTCCCTAATATGCTTTAGTTTATTCAAGAGCATATGATTGTTTGAAATAAAGTGTCATTTTGTGGTCAATTGACTCAAAACAAGCCTGATGTCATCAGAGAGATTCTATAGAAACGTAAAAACGAATGCCATCTTGAGAAATTCTTGGTTTCAGACTCATTATGCCGAAGGACTATTATGCCAAACGACCATTATGTCAAACGACCATTATGCCAAAACGACTTTATGCCAAATGACCATTATGCCAAACGACTTTATGAGCATTCATGCATTAGCATTACAAAGTTGGACATCTTGTAAATTCTAGATTAAATTCATTGGGCTAGAGAAATGTTCTGTAATTCTGGGAAGAGTGAATAAATCATAAACCAATAAATCATAATTAAATATCAGAGTATAAACGCATTTTTCCAAGGTTTTGTCAGAAAGTTTATCAAGTGACATAATACAGACAATACTTTTATCGATAACTCATCCAGAGAATGTAGTTACTCCGTTAATGATTTCTTCAAAAAATTCATCAAGAAATATATCAGATATTTTCCAAAAATCCTTTTATTGACACCTCCAGAGACTACTTTAATAATTCTTTCATAGATTGCTCGAGAGATTGTTACGAGAATTCTCAAAGGGACTCCTTCAGGATTTCATCAGGAATTTCCTCCGACGGTTTCTCCAATGAATGCCTCGTTTTTTTTTTTAATTCATAAACTTCTTCAAGGATTTCTTCACTGCCATTTTTTCTACGAATTTGTGTTGGAAAACTCTCCCACCAAGACATAGTGCAGACATTTTCCAGAAATTTCTCTTTGGATTCTTCAGGGACCTCTTTGAGAATTTCACGTGGAATTCCTCTTATAGAGATTTCTTCAGAGTTCTAATAAGGATTCTTACAGGATTCTTTCTGCAATTTCTCCTATTCTTCTAGAAAAATTTTCAGGGCTTTCCCAGGGAAATTTCGCTGCCAAATAATTCAGAGATTCTTTTGAAAGCTCCTCCAAGGATTTCAGTAATTCGTTCAAAAATTTTACCTTGGCATATTCCAAACTATTTGCAGAAACTTTCTTCAAAGATTTCTCCAGGACCTTCTTTCCGAATTTTTCCACAAATTTCTCCAGAGATGCTTCCAAGAAATGCTGAAATTTCTCGAGGGATTCTTTCACCGCTTAAGAATTCGGAGATTTTGTCGAAAACTCCTCCCAGAGATTTTAGTAACTCTTCGACGCAATTAAGATATTTTCACGAAATTTATCCAAGGATTCTTTCGAAAATTCTCCTCGAATTCCTCTAGAATTTCACCAGGGATTCCTCCAGAGATTCTTCCAAGATTTACTCCTTCGTTTTTTCTCGGGATTACTTCCAGGCATTGCTCCAGGGATTTTTTCAGTGATTCTGCCAGGTATATCTTAAAAATCTACTTCAAAGATATCTCGAGGAATTTTTCTAAGATTATTTTGCCAGGAAATAAGATATATTTTCGAGAACTTTTCCAGGTAAGCAAGGCTTTCTTCAGAGAATAAACCAGGAAATATTTTAAATATATCCCGCCCGGAATTCCTCCAGAAATTCTACAAGATACAGGGAATTTTTCAAAAATTCCAATGAAGATTCCTTCCTCCAGGAATTCCTAATGCAAATGTCTTCAAAAATACCTCTACAGTATTTCTCAAAAAAAAAAAAAAATCCTTCATGGATTTCTCAAGGAATTTCTCTAGGGAAATTTCATCACGAAATAATTCAGAGATTGTTTCGAAAACTCTTTCAAGGATTTCAGTAATTCTATCGAAGATTTCACCTAGACCTAGACATAATACAGATATTTTCCAGAAATTTCTCAACAGGTTCTTATAGAAACACTTCTTTTCAGGAAGAGATTACACTACTTTCTCCAAAGATTTCCTTAAAAGTTTTCTCCAAGAAATATCCCAGTCTTCCAAAGATGTTTTCAAAGAATTCTCAAAGGGATTCCTCCACAGATTTCTTTCAGAACCCCCTACAGAAATAATTCAGACATTTCAGTAATTCATTCGAAGATTTCACCTTAACAGATATCTGAATTCAATTCTAGAATTTTTTTCCAGCTTTCGTTCCTCCGAGAAATCTTCATGGCATTCCTTCAGAGTTTCTCAAGGGATTCTCCAGGAATTTTCTCTACATTTTTTTAGGGACCCCTCAACGAATTTTTTTCAGAATTTCCCAGGAATTACTCCAGAAGCTCCTTTAGGGAGTTGTCAACGATTTTTTTCGGGATATTTCAATAGAAATGATTCAATGATTTTTTTTTTTCAAAAACACGTCCAGAGAATGCAGTAAATCCTTCAGAGAATTTCTTCAAACATGTCTCCACGAAATACTTCAGATATTTTCTAAAAAGGTACACATGAGACTTTTTCAGGAATTCTCCCAAAGAATCACAAAGGCACTCTCCAGGGTTCTAGCTTATTTTTGTTTTAGGGACTCCTCCACAGAATTTCTTTAACTCCTTCAGAAATTTGTCATAGAATTGCTCTAGGGAAATTTCATCGCTAAATAATAAAGAGATATTTTACAAAAACTCCAGTAGGATTCCTCCATAGATTTCACCATTGACAGAAATTTGTTCCAGGATTTTATCCAGAGACTCTTGCAGGGGTTCCTCCAGAATTCTCTGGAATTTTTCCAAAGATTTCTCCATAAGCTACTTAATGTATTTCTCATGGAATTTCTCTAAGATCAATTCGACAATGAATAAGAGATACTTTCGAGACCTTCTACCTGGATTCCAGTATTTCTTTTAAGAATTTCATCAAAGATTCGCCAAGTAGAAATTCGGACATTTTTCCGAAAATTCTCCAGGAATACCTCCGCAGACTCCTCCGAGAATACCCCTGGGATTTCTTCCAGAGTTTTCCCAACAATTCCGCCAGGGATTGCTTCAGTAAACACTTCAGAATTTCTCCAGAAAATTACTTCAATGATTCCTCCAGAGAGCGGTCTTTTTCAGAGTTTCTCAATATATTTTTCAGGAATTCTTCTAGGGCTTCCTTCAAAAATTTCTCCAAGGATTTTACCAGATCTTCTTTAAGGAGCTCCGCTTGAATCTTACCATACACAGAAAAAAAATTCGTTCTCGTATCCGTGAACAGCAGACGTGAACTCGTTCAACAAGCAAAAATACACCGTGAACTAGTTCATATAACTGTGACCAATGATGGTAGTTCACGGTGTATTTTTGACAGTTCACGTTTTCCAGAACGCTTTTTGAGCGTGTATAATTCCACTGGAAACTGTATTTTGCCAAACCCATCAGTGATATTTTCAGTAATACCTTTGCTTACCTTTGGGAACTCCAACAGAAATTTTTCTAACAGTTTCATCAACTCCACCAGCAATACCTCCATTATTTCTGCCAATAATTTTTCAAGAATTCCACCAGTATTTCTCCAGGATCTTCGCCAAAAATGCCTCAAGAAATTCCTTCAGTTTTTTTTCCAGGAAAACTGCCTAAAATTTCCCCAGGAATCCCGCAATGTATTCTTCGAGGAAGCCACGCAAGAATTCCTATAGCAATTCACATAAAGATTTCACTATCAATTGTATCAAGGATTCCTCCAGAAGTACCGCCTGATATTCCTGAAGAAATTCTACCAGGTATTCATCTAGAAATTCCATTAGGAATTCCTTAAGATATTTTCCAGGAAATTCGTAAATGTTTCCTCAAGTAATTCTGCCATGGATTGGTCCAGTAATTTTTTTTTTTCTATTCTACCCTAGTTTCCACAAGAGTTCTACCAGGGATTTGAACAGGAATTTTTCAATTGATGCTTTTGAGATTCCCACAGGCTCCAGGAATAACATCAGGGAGTCCTGCAGCAATGCAGCAAGTGATTCTTTCAGATATTTCACCAAAAATGTTTCCAAGGGTTTCTACATTTTTTTTTTCCGGTTTAGATTTTCCAGTAATTCACCCCTCCAGATACCGCTCCTGGATATCTTCTATGGTCTTTTTCAGAAATTGGTCTTTGGAATTTTCAGGATTTTTTACAAGAACTTCTCCAAGAATTCTTTCGGTAATACTTCGATTACGATTAATATATGATTTCCGTCTAAAAGCCATTGGTAACCAAGTGTGAAAGCAGAGTTAAAGCTTCTCCACTAAACCCCAGTACATCGCAGCATACTTTTCGGCCCACAACATGGATTCTGAAATCAACACCAGAATCACATCTTCAACACAAACGACGCCAAACAGAGCAAATTTCAATTTGCTTTTGTAGTGTTCACATAATTTAGAACCGGCTAGCAGCCGTCCCAAATGTTGCACAGAATGAAACAAAACCGTACGACAGTTTAATTTATTTGCACCAGACCTGTTCGAAAATCGTTTTCATCGATACTCTCCCAATCGTATTCATCGCACTTTTAAAAGATCTTATTGAGAACAAAGCTTTGCTTCTGAAATCTGAATGAGTCATGAACTGTTTGTTGATTTTGTACAGACGAACGGTACATTTATTTGCCTTTATATAGTTTTTATTTTTTAAATTAAACCGGTAGACTCAAATGTGCTGGCCGTACAGTATAATGCCTGAGAAAACATGTAAGAAAGCAAGTTGAGATACCTATCTAGATTAATTACTTTATGAAACGCGTTGAATACATATCAATTCCGAAATGAAAAGGCCCTATTTGTTGGTATTATTTGAGAGAATATCGATAATGCAGCTCGGGAATGCGGTCGATCTGCTGTTTAAATAACTAAAACAAAATACACGACGATATTAGGAGAAGTTAACATTTTTTCATGGTACTCAAATATGTAACCAAAAACGGATCCATTTTATTGCCAAAATCGCGGAGTGCTTAAATTGTAGCTTGCCATAAACGGAGCGTGGCAAAAACTGAATCCCATCGTATTGAAGAGCCATAGTTTGAAATCATTTCCATAACAACTACTACAATAACTACCCTGGTATTGAATATGGTAAAATCTTTGCCAAAAGTTGGAAATCTAATCGACAAAATTATATTTCAGCAATTTTCAGCATTTTCGGTGGTGATTCAAAGATGATGTAGGTTTATGGGGAAATTACTATGGAGGAATTTTGAAATATATTCCAAACAAGTTAATGGTGGAATATAAGTACCTACATATTTATCATATCAGCACGAAAACTCATTCTTCAAACATTAATAAAAAAAGTAGCTGAAGAGAACAATTTAATCCGTAGGATGTGATAAAAGATATTTATGAATCTGTTTGCCTTTAATATTAGATTTTAGTCCAGCAAAAATCTTGAACAAAATTAGCTCAAAAAGATTTCTCGAAAACTTGTTCAAATAGTCTCAAGTAAAAAAGTGAATGAACTTACTTTATTGATCCTACGTGTGTTGCAGGCAAAATTCCACATGTTCCGCTCCTACCCAACTAGATTTTTCACTTTTAGAACGTTTAATTTCCGGATTTACAAAACGACGAAAGTAAGATTTTCAACTTTCGCAACCTAACCACTACTTTCGCCACCCCGCTGTATAGAGAGACAAAGTGACTTAACCACGAATCAAAACAAAACACTACTTGAGCCGATTTTACACTGGTAGAAAAACGTCGAAAGTAACTGTATGAAACGGCTTATCATTTTGTTATAATTATTTTTGTTGAAAATAATAGAAACTACCAAGTTTTTGAACGTGATCTGATTGTATGCAAAATTTGAGCGATGTACACGGCGAAAAAATGTTAAAAAGGTGATTCATTTTAAAACAGTTTTAGAAGACAAGTTGTGATTCTTCTCATTTAGTTTTTCTCAAAAACCGTATGAAAGTTACTTACGTCGATTTGAAAAAGTAATCTAGATTTGTTTTTTGAGTAAATTATGTTATTATGGTTCGAAGAATAAGTTTTTCCTATAAGATTATAAGTTTGTTCTTACAATGCAGTACGAATGTTTTCAGAACATTTTTCAAAATTTCCTTACAGTAATTTCTTTATAAACTTTTAACTCTATTGTTATCGTAAGTATAGTAAGAAAGTAATGGGAGATCGAATTTTGAAACATTTCAGAATTTTGAGTCGCTTTAATGGTTACATGTTTTCTAGACTTGTCGACTTTTATGAATAGCATAGATTTAGTCCTGCCATCACTATGATTTGATGTAAAAATTTTTAGTACTCGACTCTACGTGGAATTTTATACAAACGACTCTTCATATCTCGATGTTCTACATTTCGATATCTCTCCCTATGTCGATGATTTCTTCGGTCCGTTCATTCTGCATACATTTACACTCTCCATATCTTCGATTTTCATTCCCGATTTTCTCTCCATATGTCGATATGCCCATTATCAAAGGTTACTAGACTAAATTTTAGTGATCCAAAACAATTTTCAAAGACCGCATGACGTCTGTTTGTTTTGGATTTGATCAATAGGCTCATCCCAATTGAACCGGGAATCGAACTCACCATCCGTAGTACAAAAAGTCTAACGCAGCTAGCCGCACGGCTTCGTACCAAAGCAGAAGGTTTTGATCTTCCAACTCATTATCAATTCTATGGCATCAATTCCCACCGACAGTAAGCAATGGTTTATACTGCAAATTACTTCATTAAAACAAAACAGAAAACTTACTTAGCTATAAGGTACAGTTGTCCTTCATCCACTTCCATCAGCACCTCGCTTGAGCTTTGTAGAGCAAGCGTGCTTTTTTCCAGCCGTAATTTTGTTTAATCCATTTTAACTCTTCATGTTATAAAAGTGATGGATACTTGAATTCTTCAATCCGTATTTTAATTAAAAATACCTTCACAGAAATTATAGCCTTGAAGTTCCATCCTTAGCCGAGTGGTTAGAGTCCACGGCTACAAAGCAAAGCCATGCTGAAGGTGTCTGGGTTCGATTCCCGGTCGGTTCAGGATCTTTTCGTATCTTTTCTCCAAGATCCCCAATGAGACTTATTTAAATCCCTTGAAATTCCCTGGGAACCTTCCGGAAACAACTGAGAATATTTGAGAATTTCTGGACAGTCTCGAAAACCTTTCGGGAATAACCGGAAACATTTCGTGAACACTTGAAAAATCTGAGAAATTTTCTGAAATCTTGGACATCCCTTCGGATACCTTTTGAAAATTCTAGTAACTGTTTGAGTATCTCTGAAATCATCGCAAAAATAAAGTTTTTATTGAAATTCTTCTAAAAAATAGGAAACCTTTGTAGAACAGTTTGAATCTCCTAAAGAAATTGTCTAGGAAAGGTATGAAAATCATCGAGAAACGCAACAAAACTCTTGACGAAATCCGAAACACCTGGGCACTTTTACAACCACATTGAGAAATATCTTGCAATTCTTTGTGTTTCATGATAGTTCAACCTAAGGGTTAAATAAGGTTATCGGCTCGAGTGAAACTTGAAGAAAAATCATGAAATTCTGATAACCTCATCTCACATCTGCACGATAATAAAAAAACATTTTCTCACAGACGAGTGAGCAAAAAACAAGTTTAACTTGAAAATAATTGCAAACAATATTGTTTAAGCTGATATACGAGGCGTAAGTAGTTTGCTCGATATAACTACTTAGAGAACATAGATAAAGTTGGCTTCGGATATTTTGGCATTCCCCTCATATTCGATACATAGAATTCTCCTAACTAAAAATGTGATGTACCCAATTGATGACCCCTTAACACACTATTGATCAAGCATTTATTAAAAAGTGTAATCATCGAACCTCTCTAAAGAATTTGTATTCGTCTCATGCAGTTTTAAAGGCCATTCAATCATGATTTATATCCCTTTCATGTTTTTGTGAGCTCCATAAATACTGCAACCACACCAAGCAAAATTACACTGCACAGTAAATGGAAAGTCCACCACCATTCAACTGCGAGTAGCTAATTTCTACATTCCCTTGTAATTTGTACACATCCTCACCCAACCAGATGAAGTAGTTTTCCGCCGGAAGCGAGACGATGACTTTTCTAATTTAGCTAAAAGTGTTTCTAATTCGACCGGAAAAAGGGGACGTCGTGTCGCCGCCTTGTTCCAAGTTGGGCAGAAAAACTTTAATTAATCGCAGGGGTGGATTCCTTTTATCTCCCCGAGGCTAGGAGGGTACCAAATAGCCGAAATAGCTTCTGTCCTTCAAAAGTTAGGAAGACATCTTCGTTAGCAGAAATTCCCCCCGCACTCGAAAACAGTAGTGAATGGCCGGAATGGCTTCCAAGTAACGCTGAAGCAGAAAATCAAGTTTTCACTTTCAGCACTCTTTTGGGGAAGCTAATCTCCTTCCGAAAAACGCATTCATCAGTTCGTTTCACAAATTCATCAGAATCACCATCGGAATGGAAAAAACGAATTGATGACGAATCATCATCGTCCCTTCCGTTTTCACCCCTTTTGATTACTCGTGTTGGGATCTGGAGCTGTATGGGGTGCATTATGGGTAGCTTCGATGTAGTCTGGCGGCAAACGCATTTCTCCAGGCTTTGTCTACTTCTAAGTTTTGTGATACTAATTGGATGATTTGTTTTCAAAAATAAATTGTCAAGAAAACTTTTGACCAGACTACTGTGCCAACAAAACTACAGAAGTTTTGCTGTCTTGCTTGCGAAACATTACAGATAATGTGATATATAGAAAGATAGATAGAGTAAATATGGTAAAGGTTTTCATGGAGGAATTCCTGTGGAAAAACCTGCAGTGATCATTGATGGAATCTGTGAAGAACTTCGAGTAACTGTTATAGCCTGAATGCTTTCTGGATGAATCCCCTGTGAATTTCTAGATGATCCCTGAAATAATTTTCAATATAATTTGTAGCATCAATTCAAAAAGATTTTATAAAAAAAATATCTGTCGAAAAAATTCCAATGAGCGGTGGAAAAACGTTTTTCCCGAAGGTTCCAGCTTGAGAAAACTCTGAAGAATTTTCAAGAGCGATCGCAGAACAATCTAATATTCCTGGTAGCATTGGCTACAAATGAGGAACAAGAATTTAACACACCATGTTATTTTTTTCGATTTTTGACCGCCTGATCCGTCCATAGTGTAGTGGCGAAGAGTGCTGGCTCTTCCTTCCCATCCCCGCGGTTTCCGAAACAAACCAGTTAGTGGCATTTAGCATTTTGATTTATTCATTTATTTAACATGATTTATTTCGGTAGCAATATGTTTTTACATTTGAAATGGGGGTTTCACCCTTCGCTGGTTCCCTCGTTTTTGCCAGTGGCAGCTTTGGGAAGTTGGTAACTTTTTCTTTTCGCTTCCGGTTCGGCTACCAAACTGGGAGTAGGTTTTGTGCACTGTAATGAAGTGAGGGTTTTTTTTTTCGGTTTTTGACCTAGCTCTAATTTGCCACGTTTGAATCCCTCAGGTCATTTGAAAGACTTTCTCAGCAAAATTTTCCAGCGGAAAGGATTCCAGTGGCATCCGCAATCTGTAAACTGGAATGGAATCAAGCTTGTTGCCGGGTCAGAGAATTCGGCTCAAGTAGGTTCTGATTTGGCTCGCTAATGAAAAGGGTTTTGACTGCTGTAAAAGCTTGCGGTCATCTAATTAGAGCCAATTCGTTCGTTTTACTTTGGTTTTGTTTTGCATGTGTTAATTTTTAAAGTAAGTGGTACATTATCAGCATTAACTTATGGAATAGCTGGAACCAGTTATGTAGTTTTATTTTTTCCACTGTATAAATCCACATAGAGTGTCTTCGAATTTCAACAATCACCCCAACGAGAGTTTTAGTAAGGAGTATTATTAAAGACCATCATAAAATATATTTTGTAAATTTTTTATCATTTTATCATGCAGTCTTCTATGCATTAATTACATTATACTTCCAAAGTGTTCCACTGAAGATGGGTCAATGAAGTTCGTTGGTTCATCAATTTTTGTTTATATCTTCTGTCATTATGCTGGAGTAGTGTGTGATCCTTTGCTCCTCCGGGGGCAGGCAAAAGTGGTCAGGATAAATCATGTTACGCGCGTAGTGAAAATGTGTCGCAAATCGATATAGAATTTATCGGTAACCACAGTGTAACGATGAAAAAGAACAGCATTACATCCTGATGAGATCGTTCTTTATTATTTTATTTTATTTCATTTGAAAGTAGGGAAAATCCCGTTTGAGTTGAGCTTAAAAATGAACTCTCTCTCTCAAATAGGCATAAAACCTTCTCATCTTTTCGCATCACCAAATTTACAAATCCAAATGATACAATTGACTTAAAAACTGAAACAAATTTCTTTAAAGTAACACTCAACTCTTACGAACAACACAATAATTGCTTAGATCTAGACAAATTAAAATCAAACACATTACACCCGATTCTGTTTTTGCACGGATTTTTTTACGCGGCCGTGCAAAAAAAAGTTTCCATACATTTTTTTTCCGTCAAAACCTTATTTTTGCATGAAAACGTCGAGAAATGGTATTACTTTTTTTGCACGGTTTTTGAAATTTTGAATTGAAAACTTTTTTTGCACGGTGATGCGTACCCGTGCAAAAACAGAATCGGGTGTATAACACTTGTTGAATACACGACAGTAACAGTAATTAGTTCTCGATCCCAGTACACGGAAAAAGTTGTTGTTGTTGATGTTCAATTGGCACAGTTTATACGAGAAGTCAGCAGGTCAGCGATAAATATTGCTTTCTATACCTTTCGTCGCATTTCAAGGAAATCTAGGTTCATTAGCGCGGGAGGTTCAGCGGGTCGTTCCATGGCAAAAATCTTAAAGCGAGACCAAACAACGAACTCATATTCAAGGATTGAGCGAAGTAAGGAACAGTATAGAGTTTTGCGGATAGCTCAGGATCCTAGCCACTTAGAAAGATGGCGTCTTCGGCAAAGTTGTTCAGTAGCTCAAAGACTCTCATTATAAAAGCTATGAGGTTCAAAATTTTGCCACCAGGCGGCGCTAGTGAACATGAACTTTTGTTTTGCGGTTATCTTAGGATCCTGGCCACTTGAAAGATTGCGCCTTCGGCAAAGTTGTTCAGTAGCTCAAGCGCTATCATTATAAAAGTTATGAGGTTCGAAATTTTGCCACCAGGCTGCGCTAGTGAGCATAGAATTTTTGTTTTGTGGATAGCTCAGGATCCTGACCACTTAGAAAGATGGCGTCCTCGGCAAAGTTGTTCAGTAGCTCAAGGACCATCATTATAAACGCTATGAGGTTCAAATTTTTGCCACCAGGCGGCGCTAGTGAGCATGAAATTTTTGTTTTGCGGATATCTCAGGATCCTGGCCACTTAGAAAGATGGCGTCTTCGGCAAAGTTGTTCAGTAGCTCAAGGACTATCATTATAAAAGCTAAGAGATTCAAAATTTTGCCACCAGGCGATGCTTAGTTTAGTTGATGTTTAGTTTCACTGTAGTTCTGTTTTGGAGCGCCTTGCTGGGTAGTGCTTCGTGAAGCCCAAGCAGGACAGTTCGGTTTTGCGTCGTCCGTTAGATTTTGCTCACGGTTTTGCGCGTGGTTTCGTCACCGATTTTTGTTTTGTTTGGAGTGTCTTGCTGGATAGGTATTTGGGAAGACTCAAGCAAGACGGTTTGTTTTCGAGACGCCAAGAAGTTTTGCTGTCAGTGTCAGTTTTGTTTTCAGTCGGGAATGGATTACCAACTGGTGAGTTCGTTTCATGCTTATGATAACACTTTTTTTTTGAAAGCGTAACTTTTATGTAATATTAAAACAAACTTTGTATGGTTCGTCACTATACTGCCATTATACGCATAATTGTCCCATGTTATTTTTTGTGCATTTTGACTTTTTGTCATCAAACAGTTTATTTTTACGTATAGTTTTAGAAAACACTTACCAAAAATTAACTTTGTTTGGAAACTCAATGAAAAGCAAGTCAAGTCAATTTGTCCCATTCTTGAATTTCCAGGCATAACTGTCCCACTACTGTATTTCTACGCATAACTGTCACACTATACAATTCGCTGCGCTGATCTCGAACAAAATATTCAGTTGTTAGTTTTGAATTAGCTGGTGTTTGGGATAATCGTTTTGAAAATCTTCTTACGTTGGTTTTACATCCCATGTGGAACACAACCTGTTTTATGTGTAATATCAGGATTAGACTGGCCCTTAAACAAAAAAGTTGTAAAATTCAACGGGGCACCCCCTAGATATGTGCCTTAGGGTAAGAAAAAAGCTCTCTCAAAATTTCAACTCATTTGGTTGCTCCCCCAGCTGGCGCATTCAATTCAAAGTTTGTATGGAATATTCGTCTCAAATATATTGAAAATTGACCCTATGTCACTGCTTCGTCTCGTACACTAGTTAATCGCGTTCAATTGAGCCCAGAATGACAAATTCACTAGTTGATACGCTAATGAACATAGTTGCCGAAGGTTGTATCTGGATTTAAGCTCATTTTCATTGAGCTTTCAGTTGCTGAAAGTAAGGTTTAGCTCAGCACTCCCGTACAATCACACATGTGCATGCACCTTGTGCCGCAGCTCGCCCAGCGTCATAGGTGGCTATGATGCGCTTAGTGGCTACCACCCAGCTAAGTTGAAGGAATACTAAGCAATATTGCAAATCTACTTCAGATAGTTAAAACACCAACTTTATCAATTTTAATCATCATACAACCTTCTACAATATTGTTTGCTATAGTGTTTTTGACATTCTGGGTTCAATTGAACGCGATCAACAATTTTCCTGACTCAAACAGGAGATGATGTGCTGTTTCCTATATGTTGGAGCTGAAAATCCCATATTAACTTCAATTCAATTGCGCCAGCTCATGGAACGACCAAATGCGCTGAAACTTTCAGGAAGTCTTCCTCTAACCCTAAAAAATAATCCTGGCGGGTGCCCCGTGGAATTATACAACTTTATTTTTCTCCCATACTAAGGTGGGCCAGTCTAATCAGGATGCATTCATCATACATGCGAACCAGACGTCATATTTGATTGAAAATTTCAATATCAAAATATTATTTCACATCCGTTTTTCAATAAATTTCAGTTGAATTTTCAGGGTCAATCACAAAATTCTTCTAGTTTTTAGAATCGCGGTCAACGATTAGAAATTCGCCGTAATTTTGGATTCATCACGGGGAGTACTGAAATAATCCCACTTGAAGAATCAGTAAACACTTTAATTTCGAGTTCATGGCTTGCGACGAATCAACTTTATGATTTAGCAAACCAAGTCTAAATAAAAATACTCCGACCGTTTTTTGATGACTTGGCCACATGCTGGGTTGTTCCGAATACTGGTTCACTGGTGGAATTGGCTATTATATTTGCGAATCTGAAACCTGGTTTGCGACATATCAATTTCCATGAATTTGCAAGGCAAGTCTAAAGGTGGTTCAAATGTATTTGAACGACTTGACCACATGTCGGATTGTTCCGAATTCCCAATTCCCTGGGGGCCTCTATCCAAATGGCCTCTAAACTGTCGGTTCTGAAACCTAGCTGGCAACATCAATCTTCATAAATTCCCAAATCAAGGCTAAAGAAGGGTAATTCGAAGGTTTTTTGATGACTTGATAACATGCCAGGTTGTTGTGGATACCCTGTTCCCAGAGGAAGTACCCAGACAACGAAAATGTACGTATAACGAAATCACCTGGAGGCTTTATATGTGCAACATTTCACTTACAAGATGTCGCGAAAAGACCTTCTACGTACAAAAGTGGAGGCGATATGCGTGCATATATTATGTGATGAATAACAACATACAATGCGAGTGTATGAATATTCTACCGAACTACCCTGCGATCTTATGCGACTTAATTTACGATAACAAATGTTGATTTGACAGCTGCTACGGATAATTAGTATGAATAAACGAGTTGAAACGTGAACTTTCATGCGATTTCTGGTTGTCTGGGTAACCATTATATTGGCGGTCCTCAGACCTATCTTGCGACATATCAAACTTGATGAAGTCAAGAAGAAGTCAAAGTCAAGTCAAAAGAAGAATAGTTCAAAAGGTTTTGGATGACCTGGTCACATACTGGGTTATTCCACATAACTTTGAATTCGCAGACGAGTTTTTGTCAAACCTGTAGTTGGAAGAGTCGATATAGGAATTTATTACATCTTATAAACTCTCTAACTTACTCATCCACTCTTTATTTCACTAACTCATACATTTTCTCATTATCACACATACAGTAAACTTTGCTTTCCATCCCAAACTATAAAATAGTATTTCTTCATATCCCACACGTGGCTCCGTTTGGCACATGTTACTTGAGCCTTCATTAGGTGCCTTAACATAGTCTTGAGGATATGCGTCCTCAACATTCGGTACGATCCATACGTAAGAACGATTATCTACAGCAGTATGCTTAGCACATAATTGGTCACTACTATCAGAGGGTTATGCGTAGAAATTCACCAAAAACCCCGTATTTCTAGGCATAACAGTCCCACTCTGAATTTCGTAGCCAAATTTACTTTATTCCCATAATACAAACTCTTGACTCTAAGAAAAACGCTATTCTTTATACTATTGTAAAGATTTTAATTCAGTTTGCCACACACATGGTCAATACGAAGCCTAAATGTGTTTAAATCTTTAAACGCGTTTTTCTCGATTGCATATTTTGGAACATGGGACAATTATGCGTATAACGGCAGTATAAGTGTCGGCATTATGCTTTTTTCTTATTCAATTTCAATATACATATATTTTTCTCTTTTTGACATTATTAAAAATTATCTTTTGAACTGTTCGACTTTGTGAATGTTGACATATTTTTTTAAAACTTCTACCATATCGAGACAAAATGCACAATAGTACTCATGTGTAATTTTCAAACAAACTATGTATGGTTCGTAACTACAAGTGTCGGCATTATTCCTGTTTCATATAATTTAAAATATATACATGATATTTTCAGTTTTCGTCATTAATAAAAACGTCTTTTGAATTGTTCGACATTATAGATGTTGACATATTTTTTAAAGCTACTACCAAAAACATCTCGAGACAAAAATACAAAACTAGCTTTAAATATAAGTCGTATATTTCCCCCTTGTCCATGGATCGCATCACCGACCAGAGGTGACTCCCAGATCTTTTCCTCCCTCACTAATAATTCCCCTTCCCGTGGTAATTGTGGAGATGCAGAGGTATTCTCGGCCTCAAGAAGCAACAATCATTACACCCTAACATTCCTTCCCCATCCCAACTGACTGTAAGGACTTGGCCGGCGCCGTTATTGATCAATAATATTAGATCTGCTAAAATTGCACTTCGAGAGTAAGCGGAAACTTCCATCCCTTATTCATTTGGATCGTAGTGCAATTCTTACCAGTTCCGATCAATCACGGAGTAGCAATCATTGACATGTACAGTCAGTCTATGCTATGCTATGCTATGCTTAATGTCTAGTTTCACTGTAGTTGTTAAAAAACATATTTCTGCTCCTGTGACGCAAAACACGAATCTTGACAAAAACCTTTTTTTATATAAGATTTATTCCTTTCCAAAAAACTTACAACGAGAATTAAAAAAAAAAATCTTTAAAGTAAAACAATTATATGTATGAATTTTCCACAGCCCTTTTGATAGTTTTTCAGGAATATTTCAAGGATCCTAAATGAGAAAACATGTCGCGCGTCGGTCAAGTAAAAGTGAAAAAGTGGCGTGATCCGTTAGTTGTGTTTGATCCTTCGACCTTGACGCTTGCTCCTACGGGGGCCGGCGATGAGGGCAGGATGAAACATGTCGCGCGTCGATCGAGTAAAGTGAAAAAGTGCCGCTTTCGATTAGTTCTTTATGATCTTCCGACATTGACGCTTGCTCCTGGGCAGTGCTTCAAGAAAGCCCGAGTAGTCGTCAGTTGTTTTCCCTCACGGGTCACGCGCCTATTTTCTCTGAGTGCTTTTATATAGCCGAGCAAACGACTGAAGCTGAAAGAGGATTGTTACTGCTCAATGATGACGGATCAATTGGTGAGCTCGTTTCATGCTACTGTTCCTAATCTATAAAATATGTATGACTGTACCGTTAATCGTTACAACGGTGAAATGTAAATATGATGTTTCAAAAAAATATGAATGGTTCGTCACTGTGAGTGTCGACATAAACTCTGAATCATAAATTATTTATGTCTAATTATTTTTTTTATTCAATACACCTTCTTCTTTTTACCTTTATTTTTGTAATTAAAAATTAAACTTTGAATGGTTCGACACTTCAAGTGTAGACTTCCGAAAGTTTCACTTTATTCAACAAACTTTGAAAGGTTCGTCACCTCAAGTGTCGGCATAATTTTTCTCTATATAGATATTGTTCATATCAAATGAAAATATTATATTTACATATAAGCATGTTTATATCTCACAAATAATTATTTATCATGGTCTAATCGCTTATCAAAGTGAATCCTGTGACCCAACTATCGTTCCCATTAACAAACATCCCTCCCAGTAACCTTTGTGGAGATGCAGAGGCAAACACGGTCTCCAAATAGCAAAGGTTACACACTAACATTCCTTCCTCGAATCCCACCTGACTGCAAGAACGTGGCCGGCGCCGTTATTGACCATGTATAAATAGAGGCACTGAATTATGCACACTGAAGAAGATTATGGCCAATCCCAGCCGAACTTCTAGTTGATTCTTTGTGCATTTTCACTGACTTCGGTCAATCACGGAATAGCAAAAATTGATATGTGTAGTCAGTCTAAGCTTAGCTAAGCTAAGCTAATATTTCAAGGATCCTAAATGATCACAGGAGAACATTGTTTCAGGTATACTTTAAGAATTAAGCTACATTACCTACATGAATATCCATCACCTAACAACTCCTTTGAGTTCAGGACTTCAAGCAAAATCAAACATTCCCATGAAGTTTAGAGAAAATATTTGTGTCCACATAGGTGCAGAGAAGTATGTTTATTTTTGAGTTCTATTACTTTTGAGGACTATCCACGAACTACTTGGAGACTTACAAACTAGGTTAATACCTAAACGTGCTAATCTACAAGCGTAACCGGTGATCTCTTGGAGGTTATGAATGCGTTTTACAGACATGGAGATTTAAGGGGCCAGATAGCCGTGGTGGTAAACACGCAGCACTATAAATAATACCAAGCTGAGGGTCATGGGTATCATCGGGCTTGCCACACGGTATACAATTGCAAACATGGTTAACTGAGAAAGAAAGCTCTCAGTTAATAACTGTGGTGCTTAAAAGAACACTTAACTAAAAAGCAAGCTCTGTTCCAGGTTGGATAAAGTAGAAGAAAATGAAGGTTCATTCAAGGAGTTCTTGGATAACCTTATGCAATGTAATTTTTATTGATCTTTCATCAATTTATAAAAGGTCATTGTCTGTAGATCAAACATTCTTACGTTATAAAGACATTGAACTCAATACATTTTGGATCATAAATGTGATTTTGCGTGCGTCAATTGCAAATAAAATGCTTCCGTGTATTACCATAACAAATCTGAAAGCCTATACTGCTAGACGTCCTTGAATTCAAGAAGGCATATATTTATAGAAGACGTTTTGGTCGATTCATTTCTGTAGAAATTACGCCGGAAAATGTTTCCAGACTTCTTCGCGTGATTTCTGCAAGAATACCGTCAAGTGTTTCAGAACATCAGTAATTAAAAGTATAGGTTTGCATGAATAAATAATCGTTGAGAAAACTGAGGAATATTTGCAAGATAGCTTAACCCCTGTAAGGATCTCTCTAGAAAATCCCAGACTCCTGAGAAGGATTTGCGGATTCACTATATAAATTATTAAACAAACTGAAAGATTCTTTAAATAACATTCCATAGAAACTATTTGGAGAAATTTATATGAAAAAACAAAAGAAATTACCCAGACAACCTGGAATCGCATGAAAGTTCACGTTACAACTCGTTTATTCATACTAATTACATCAAACCCGCAAAACACCGTGGATAAACTCGTCAGATTGTTGAGTTTCCTCAGATAAAACACTTTTTTTCTGAGTTCATTTGCACATTTTGTTTCGTCCCGTACACTCGTACAAAGTAAGTCGAAACATTCCGTAGCAGCTGTCAAATCAACATTTGTTATCATAAGTTAAGTCGCATAAGATCACAGGTTTGTTCGGTAGAATATTTCTATACTCGCATTGTATGTTATTATTCATCACATAATATATGCACGCATATCGCCTCCACTTTTGTACGTAGTAGGCCTTTTCGCGACATCTTATAAGTGAAATTTTGCACATACAAAGCTTCCAGGTTTTTTCGTTATACGTACATTTTGATTGTCTGGGTACTAGTCAGATAACTAGTGGAACTGATGATGAAATACTTCTGTGACAAAAGATTTTTTTGCAGAAAGTTAATTAGACAACCATGAAAGGGCCTGCAGAAGTAATCCCTGTATGAATTGCTGGAGAAATCTGTTAGTGATGTTCCCTGTTAGTGAAGACTGAAATTCCCTAAATAAGTTTTAGTAAGATTTCCTTGAAAATCTTCTGGAGGAATTTCTGTGCGATCTCATGGCGGAACTATAGCAGTAATTACGAAATCTGTGAAAGAATTCCTGAGAGAACATCTGAAGTATATTCTAGAAGAATTCCTGTTAAACTGCTACCTGGAAGAATTAGCAAATAATTCTTGAATTATTTCTTGGTTGAATTCTTGGATGAAATGTTTGAAGATATTCGTCATTTTATGCAGAATTTAAATGCGAATCATTGAAAAAATTACTGGAGAAATTACTGGAGAAATTACTGTATATATTTCGGATTCAACTATGGTACTTATTAATGAAAACCTAAAGTAAACTACTGACAAATATTCCTAAAAGTTTCCTGGAGGTAAAATTCAAGAAGGAATTGATGGAATGATTTTTAGAAAATCTGAGGATAAATTCATATAGATATCTTTGTAAAAATACTTTCCCAAACACTTGAAAAAGTGTTAAAGTAGTACCGGATAAAATCTTTAAAATGACTTAGAGATGAATTTCTGTAAGAATTCCTTAAAATGCTTGAAGTAATTACTGAAGTAATTGATAAAAGAATTTGTTGAACAATCCTTGAAGGCATTTCTTAAGAATCCAGTAGGAAAATTTTGGAAAAATGTCCTGTGGAAATTACCGATGACATTTCCGAAGGAAGCAATCTTTCAGTTTTGTAAATTGCTTTATTCTTACTTGACCCTTAAATTTTCAAATATTTCTGATACAGTTCCAATGCGACCCGTTCCTGCTATTATCTGTTGCCTTAAGTGAGATCATTTCGCATGGTAATAACACAAATGCTTATTGCCTTCCCGTTTCGGACGATGGCATGATGACGACAGTCCTGCAGCAGCAGTATTAAAGCTTGTCGCTATAATGGAAGAAGCACTAACTTCCCCCCAGAAAGGTGCAACCATACTCCTCCTTAGCTGGCTCGCGTAAAACCTTCGGAGATTAGTTGAGATGGGTATTTTTCCAACACCTGATCCTAACACGGTCTTGAGTAGGATTCTCGCCTCTTCACTTCGTCGACTGACTGTTTCACTCCAAGTACAGCAACAAACTACCGAGCCCAGAATAATGGTGTACGTTATGCATTTTTTTACGAAGTGGAACGATACACGGAATTTCTAGGGCCAATGACCATATGAAATTATAGGCTATATTTTTTATAAGATTTATATGATATATGCTAACTGAAATTGAAAACCAAAACATCAACTCATTGTATTTCGTGTAATTCTGCTGTATTTATGTTTGAACGGCATTTGACGGAATCATTCGAAATATCGCATATCCTTAACCCGTATACTGCAACAAAGTAAGGGGGGTTCAAGTGGCACATCAGCTGGTTTACCTCGACACCAATGTTTCCGTATAGTGTTTAGTGTAGCAACACCATTCGAGCAGGATCTTGTCTTATGCTCTCCGGGCTGCGAAGGACAGGAAAAAAGTGCGTCTGGTAATCTAATATTAAACATCATTAAGTTTGATTGCACAAAGGATAAAATGGATTTACGCGATGGCAGCACCACAACAACAGTGAGGGTTATGCTGCTCCAGCATGCGAATCATCATGGTGCAAAAGATGAGTCCTCCTCCCCGTGAAGCCACAACTTTGTGGCCGAAGTCTCGCACTTACCAATTGCGAAGTGTTAGTTCATTTGGCTACAGAAGTGATGGAAATGGAGTAAGGTAAAAACAGCATGGTTAAGTAGTTGAGGATAATCACATTTTTCTATCATCGTTTAGCTCGAATGGTTTTGCGTAGTTGTTTTGCAATTTGCGATGAAAATAATCAAGGATCAACATCGTAGCATAAATGTATGTGATATATGCATGGGTGTTTATCATTGGGATTCTTCTTTGTCATATTTGTCTACTTATTTACTATTTTTAATTGATGGAATGAATACAACTTCATCCACCTACCAAAAAAAGAGTTTAGAGATGCTATCAGCGAGCTGAAAACCTGTAAGGACGCTGGGAAGGACGAGATCCCGGTTGAGCTTCTCAAACACGGAAGTCAGCAGGTTTACCAGTTAATACTACTGAAGGTATGGGAGGACGAAGAAATGCCCACTAGCTGGTTGGATGGCCTCATACGCCCAATCTACAAGAAAAGGCGCACACTGGAGTAAGACAATTACAATGGAATTTCCCTACTGCACGACAGTATTTTGGCGCATCATGTTAAACAGACTGAGACCGCTCGTAGAGTCCTTCGTCGGCGAATATCAGGCTGCTGGTTTTTGTGCGGGTCGCTTGATCTTTCGAATAATCCTAGGTAAATTCCAGGTGTATAAGTTGCAGACTCATAATCTGTTTATTGATTTCAAGGTAGCGTACAATTCAGTGAGAAGAAATGAGTTTTGACAATAATGTATGGAACACGGCGAAACTAATAAGACTGGTACTTGCTACGCTGGACTGTTCAAAATCAAGTGTTCGGGTTGTAGACGAGGTGTCAAGCTCGTTTGTGTTGTTAGACGGATTGAAACATCGAAATGAGCTCTCGTATTTACTGTTAATTACGTTACTTAAACTCGAAGGTGCTATTAGGAGATCTGGCGTACGAAGAAACGGTACTATCATCACACGGTCGCACATGCTATTTGGCTTAACGGACGATATTGACCTTACTAAAGAGGCCTTCATTCCCCTGAAAAGAAATGAGCTGTGGCAGATAATGCCTGAACATGGTTTTCTGGCTAAATTGATTTGGCTGATACGTGCTACAATGAAAGTTGATTTTGACGCTTTATCTCTGTTTTAATTTTAACAAACTATATAGGATATCCTATGTTGAAACAATTAAGTTAGGTTAAATAAAAATCAATGCACCCATGTATTCTGTTTTCTTCTTGTTCTTCTTCTTTTTTTTTCTCTTCTTCTTCTTCTTCTTGGTATTACGTCCTACTAAAGGGTGTCCACGATGAAATTGCCACACACAAAATTGATTCTCAAAATTCGAGTTTTCATCCAATCGCCATCAAATTTTCAGGGATTGAAAAATAACATTTTACCATTTTACTCGTATTTTATTTACAGTCCATACACAAATGCCCGCACCTTGGCCTTAACCCCGGCCATAAGATTCTGTACAACCTGTGAATCAACTGTTTTTTTGCATATAAACCCATACTTTCTTCAGTTCCTCGACTGTCTTCACTACCTTAGTGTTTAAGAAGGGGCTGCATCGTAATTGCCCAGTACTTCTCGATGGGGCGGAGCTCCGGAGTGTTGGGAGGGTTGAACATTTTCTGCACGAGTTTGACCTTATTGTCCTCATACCACTTCAGCACGTCCTTGGAGTAGTGGCATGTGGCCAAATCCGGCCAGAAGATTGTTGGGATATTGTGGGCCTTCAGAGAGGAAGGAGCCGATTTCATGTTATAACTCCCCCGAGACTTCCTTGGGGAACCCCTGAAGAGTTAGTGGCTTCCAACCACTCCCGGGTAACTAGCTCAGTAACATGAGACCCCTGAACTGTGTCGCAGGGTCGGCATGTTACTGGGTAATCGGAGGGGCTTCGCGAACAAGGTATGAAAAACTAGAAATTTCACATTCTTAAACTTTTATTTAAGCCCTTGTGTGGCGTGTGGGTGTGGGTTGTACATTTTGTGGCGTGTAAGCGAGACTTTGGGGATTCTTGACGTACTCACAGCTGCAGCTACCGGTTCTTCTTCATCGCGTTGGCCCACACGGCTGCTCCTGCACTACCATGTGGCCAGAAACTCACAGCGAGGCTGCTCGGGGCTGGTGGAATGGCGGATTGGCTGCATTCAGCGGGCGTAGGTGATAAAGCTCCGGCGAACAGGCGTCTTCCTTCATTGACGAGATCGGCACGGCCCAGGACGAGACCGGAATGACCGTGCCGAGAAGGGACCCTCCTTAACGGTTAAGGCCGAAGGCCTGAGGGAATTGTCCGGAATCGGACGAGGACGAATCCTTTGCTGTTAGGCTCGGAAGCCATCTTGACTTCCGAGCCGCCGTGTGTTGACCGTTCTTCAAACGGATACGAGGTCCTGTTACAAGGAATTAGGAGATTTGCCGTCAGGGTGGTCAAATGCGATTGCTGAACCTATTTACCTGAATGGAGGCAGTTCCCTTGTCCAACACCCTGTTAAAGGGGGGGGGGTGGCGGGGATTAACAGTTTTACTGCACTTCACAGTCACTGATCTTAACACACGGACGCCTGATAATACTCTGCCCAATTGCCAATTTTTAGAAGATTGCAGCGCCCAGTAGATTCATCTTCTCTTTCCATTCGTTCTACCATTTTTGTGCGACTATTGGGCGAGTTATCGAAAACCCCTTCAGTAGATTTTGGTTACAGTGGTACAAATTCTCGCTAAAGTGTAGCCTACTGTATTTTATAATTAAAAACGTGAATTTTCGTAAACATATAAACTCATACAAACACAAAAACCTAAGAATTGGAACCAACCGGTTACAATGTACACTTGTCCGTTCATCGTGTCTTGGGTCACGAAAGTTGCACTCCGCTTCCCGCACGTACAGATGGCTTGCCAAACTAGAAACTTCTTCGCAAATTTGGACATCTCCCAGACAACCAAAATGTACGTATAACGAAATCACCTGGAGGCTTTGTATGTGCAAAATTTCACTTATAGGATTTCCCAAAAAGGCCTTCTACGTACAAAAGTGGAGGCGATATGCGTGCATAAATTACACTGCGGAACACGTTTTTGTCTCCAGCACCAAAATACCGCTATTCACTTAATTAAGGGTTGCTGAATCCATTGTCGTTTTCAGAAATATCATAGCACGTCTAGTTTTTGAGATATTGACTGTTGAAAATACAAAAAATGACTATTTCAGCCAACTTGCATGCAAGTTGGCCAGCTTGTAAGTTATTATATTGGCTTAATTTGCCACAGAATTCAAACTTTATGTGTATAACAATACTTATCATCAAAGTTTATAATACTTTCGATGCAGAAAAGTTGTTTTTTGATGGTTTAGAGAATTGTTGTATTTTGCCATATAGAAGAAACGAAGAATTTTGTATGGAGACTGCAAGCATGTTGAAAAAATCGGTGTAATCTAAATTTAATCGCGCAATTTCAATCAAATTATGTCTGAAATGAAAGTTCAAGTTCTATTTTGCATGTTTGGCAGATTAGATCACAAAAATTTTTGACAAATCGTACTTTAAATTTCATGTAAACATGAATAAAACCAGTGTTTTATACAACTTTGGCGACCTGTAGCTAAAAATTGTGACGTGCTGGAACATTTCTGAGAATGGCACCAGATTCAGCAATCCCAAATCTACTAGAGACACATAATTTGATCCTTGAGACATGCAAAAATGTCATTTTTGTTACGCTTTGTTATGTGATGAATAATAACATACATTGCGAGTGTATAAATATTCTACCGAACCAACCTGTGATGTTATGCGACATAACATCTATATAAATAAAAATGGAATGGTGTTTGTATGTCACGAATTGGCTTACGAACGGTTCAGCAGATTTGGATGATTCTTTCTCCATTTTGTTCGTCAAGGGTTCCGACGTGTTTGTGTGTATAAAAGTTCCATGATATCCACCGGGAATGTCGGAAAAACGAGAGTGAACGGAACTGTCATTTTGTATGGGACGATTCGTAGTGGTTTTCTACAGCCTACTTGATGGCAAGACGAAGTTTGCCGGGACCACTAGTATGATAATAAATGTTGATTTGACAGCTGCTACGGATTGATTCGACTTACTTTGTACGAGTGTACGGGACGAAGCAAAATGTACAAATGAACTCAGAAAAAAAGTGTTTTAAGCGAGGAAACTCATCAATTTGACGAGTTTATCCACGGTGTTTTGCGAGTTTGATGTAATTAGTATGAATAAACGAGTTATAACGTGACCTTTCATGCGATTTCTGGTTGTCTGGGCTTCTGAGTGCGGACATGCTCCGGAACGCTGAACTTATCCTTGGCCGTGAAAAACAGGGTGCCGGGGATCTGTTTGAAGGACAGTGCCTGCTTTTCAGCAGTGTTTGCAGCGTGTGGCAGGTCAAAGTAGGATAGTCAAAACAATTTCCATTATGAAAAGTTCCTGGAACAACCGCTAGTCAAACCCATACACCTTCACCATGGCTTTGCTTTGTAGCCACAAACACTCGGCTTAAAAAGGACACATACACTATTTCATATTAAGAAACGCATTACATCAATAATGTCCAGGAGTCTCCTCATTAATAACAGTACATTTTCTACCATATTTGATGTATCGTAAATCTATCCATCAATTGAAGCTTAGAATTTGAAAAAAAAAATAGAAAAAAATCCTCCAAGAATAGCACCATTAGCAGCAAGACTTACAAACCAACCCACCTTCATCGAAGCACGACGTGCCAAGCAGCTAGTGGCTCAGGTCTGGAGGATATTTATGAACCAACATAAGCCTTTATGTCGACCTGAATAAATCATACCTTGACGTCGTGTCTGTGTGTCTCGGTATGTGCTTCCTCAGTCGCCCCGTCCCAGAATGGATAAAAAATGAGCTCGAAGCACTAATACCCGACACTATGACGGACGGCGGGCTTTCTATCACCGGGAATGTTTCCTATTCTTAGAGGCAGCTGTTTTTGAGGCTCCATAGAAAATTCAAAAATGTCCATAATACAAGTAGTGAATACTATAACTTTTTGTGACACATTCCAGAAATAAATTTGGATGTTCTATAATTAGCTCCAGTGGAATCAGTCAAACAACATTTTTTTCTGAATTAAAGTGGAATAAATTTCAAAATAAATAAATTAAAGTGCGCCATATGACATTAACATTTCAACACATTGCTTTTTTTTATTGTTTTTTCAATATTTCCACCCATCTTTGTGTTGCTTTAAAGCAGGGTTGTCAACGTTAAGGTGAAAGTTACTTGAGTACGTAAACGTAATGTTGCCACTCGCTAAAACACCCTCTCGAGCCACCCAACAAGACGGAGCCAAAGTAAATCATCATGTTCCCTGCATACCTCCACCTACAGAATTATGTAGGCAGTATTATTTGGACACGTTTCATACAAAGGTTTTATTGTCAATATGAATTCATCAACAGATTCACAAATGCTCAAAATCGCAATTTATTTTAATTAGTAGTGGAAACATGCTTTTTCACCAAAATCATAAGCATTTTTCATACCATGCATGCGTTGTTTACTTTTTTGACAGTTTTTTCTATCTTCTCTCGCTTCTCACGGACGGAAAAAGTTGCCATCAGTATGCATTTGTTTTGTACTGTCATTTTTTTTTCTTTTTTTATTGATGGATTTTCTACCGTAGGCAGGTTCATCCCAGTTTTGTACTGTCAATTATAGTGTACAATATCTTATTTTTGCTGTTAAATTGTGTCGTATATTGTTTTTCTTACGTATAAAAATGTTTTGCAACACTTGTGACATTGTAAACCTTTTAAGTGTTTTGAAATTGTGAAATACGTGGTTGAAGCAAGCGTATGAATATCCAAACAATTTTAATTCCAAACAAAAAAACTGACATCACTTCCAATCAGTGTGGGCTGTGCATTCCATTCATAAACAATGTTAGCTCAGTGAATTTGAGTTCCGGTATTGTTTTCCGAGCACAAATCGATGAATTTAAGTATTTTATTGCTCCGAGGAGCACGGCACAAGAGAAAATAAGCTGTGTCAAGTATCGCATCAGATTATTGAATTGCTACGGCGAGTAGGAAAACCATGAGGAGTGAGTTTAAGAACGAGTACCGAAAAGCCAGAAAACATCATCACGATGCTTGTAGAAGAAGTGATTCGGTAGTGAGTGATATTTTACAACACAAATCACAGCAATAAAAACGTGTTTGCATTCGAAAACTGATAGATTACGGATAAAACATTATGGATTGCTTTCAGTTAAGAAACCACCCCTCTATGATAAGGTTAGTAACTTCAAATAATATTTTTTTGTGATCGCTCTCGAAAACACTGTGAGAAGTGTGGGTGGAGAGAGCGGAAAGTGGAGGGGGAAGTAAGGTGCCATATTAGAAGTCATTTTGGTACTCAAGGGTATATGTCCTTACTAGACGATTAACAACATTTTCTGTTCCCTGACTCATCCAAGTCAACAACCACTTCTTCATAAATCAACCTGTTACAGGTCCTCTCGTCAAAACCGGTTGCCATCATCCTCCATTGCACATTAGCATCATCGTACCCAGCCACTCAAGTACATCGATATCGCGGATTCCATGTACTACGATTTCAACAAAACAAACTTTGTATCTATGAACAGCTTTCTTCTTGGAACCGACTGGGAATCAATTCTGGCAGATAGTGAGATCAGTTCAGTATAGAAAACTTTTTCCAAAGTTTTGTTGTATGCTATCGATCGTTTTACACCAAAAAGACAAAAACGATCTAAGCCCTGCCCTCCAATCCTCATTGAAATCTCTCAAAATATGCCATCTTAAAAAATACTCCAAGCACCAGAATGATTTCTTCAAGTTTCAGTACAATGCATCAAATAGGCTGTACAAAGACTCAAACGATCAACTTTTCTCCGATTATCAGCAACGCATGCAACTCGATATGAAAAACAATCCAAAGAAGTTCTGGAGTTATATCAACGACCAGCGCAAAGAAAGCGGTCTACCATCTTCTATGAAACTTGGAAATGTCGCTAGAATTTGTGATCTTTTCCGTGTTTTCACTGATGAGCTACTTAACGATGATGAAGTTTTGAGAGCTGTAATAATGTACATCACCACTCAACATATGGTCAGCACTCTACAGTCACAACTCAAATGGTGGAAACAGTATTGTGCATGCTCAAATCATCTTCGAACCCCGGCCCAGATGCAATCCCATCCACCATCCTAAAAAGGTGCTCATCAAGTCTGTCTGTCCCACTATCATTCATTTTTAATTTGTCGTCAAAATGTGGAACGTTTCCCAGTCACTGGAAAGATTCATTCGAGTTTCCAATTTACAAAAAAGGTTGTAAACGTGACATTTCTAATTATCGGGGAACTGCTGCCCTGTGTGCGGTTTAAAAATTGTTTGATCTGACAGTTTTGGAGGCTGAAAACTGGAGCAGGATTCAGAGGCAAAAGCTGCTTGAAGGCACTTCGAAACATTTTAAGCCATTTGTCCCAGTTAAAGACATTTTAGTCCGCTTTATGCTGTTTTAAGCTATTCTGAGGAATTCTTCGCAGTTTCAGGCCATCTTAAGCCATTTTATACCGCTTAAAACCATTTTGAGGCGTTTGAAGCCATTTTAAGCCATATCAAGCGTTTTAAGCTATTTTGATCTATTTCAAGCCATTTAAAGCTAATTTTTGCAGCTATAAGCCATTTGATGTCACTTTTTGTTGTTTCAAACCAAATTTTGCAGTTTTCGACAATTTCAAGTCTTTTTGAGCCATTAAAAAATATTAACCACTTGAAGCCAGGTTATACCCTTCCGAGCTATTTTAAGTCTTTTTAAGCTATTTCAAGCTATTCTTCGCAGATTCAAGCCATTTTACTGCTTTAATAAGCGGTTTCTTCACCACCGCTTAGGCCTTAAACCTGGTTTAATCGTATGGGTAAACGTGGTTTACGGCTTAAGCGAATGTGAAGAAATCGGCCCTAAGTCACTAAAACTTTTTAAGCCATTTTTCCCAGTTAAACACATTTTAGCCGCTTTAAGGGAGCAGGATCCGTCATTGATTTCGGGAATTTCAAAAACAGTTCTTTCGTTAAAAAATCAAGGAAAAGTATAGGTAAATGTGTTTACTGTATACTATTCTCCAACCGAAACACAGTGAACACATTTTAATAGAATATTTTTTGGTTTGAAGAGATACACTGCTTTTGAAGTTTCGATAATAACGATGACGGGGCGTTGAACTTTAAGCTATTGTAGGCTATTTTAAGCCTCTTCAAGTCATTTTTCGCAGTTTCAGGCCATGTTAAGCCATTTTGAGCCGTTTTTAAGCCATTTATTTAAACTATTTAAAACCATCTTATGCCGTTTTAAGCCATTTTGAGCCTTTTTAACCTTAGTTAGATACTGGGGTCATAATGACCCAAAATCGAATTTCAACCTGCAATATCTCTGTTGTTATCAAACGGATCTTTCTGAAATTCCCTGACTTTTAATATTTTGTGGAAACGAAGCGCAAGACCAAAAAAAATTTTTCTTAAGGTGATTCTAAGATGGCGCCACAAAAAAACAACTTAATAAGATACTGGGGTCATTATGACCCAGAAATGTATACCCCTATAAATCAGCGAAATATCAACCGAATAATGAAATTTATGCCGCATTCGAAAGATATACTCCTCAAGATTCTGATCACTACCTGAAATACCGGTTCCGGATCCAGTGGCCACCGGGAATCGCCTGCGAAGGGGGCCATGTTGGCCACGTGGAATTTCAGTACACTCAGTCCAGAAATCTGCAGTCATCACCAAATTGTGTAAGATGCAGGCCATATAGGAATGTACTGTCTTCAGCAAACTTGTTTCGGGGACCAAGAACTTCCACATGAGATACAATTTAGTTCAGAACTCGACCGCTGCGTGGCGCTAGCGTCGATATGAACTTTTGGTAAGGGCTAATTATGCGATAACTCGAGATTGCGAACACATAGAAGGATGCTGTCTTCGGCAAAGTTGCTCAGGAGGATAAGGACTTCCACATAAGATACAATTTAGTTCAGAACTCGACCTCCGCGTGGCACTAGCGTCGTTACGAACTTCCGGTGGAGGCTAATTATGCGATAACTCGAGATTGCGAACACATAGAAGGATTCTGTCTTCGGCAAAGTTGCTCAGGAGGATAAGCACTTCCTCATGAGATACAATTTAGTTCAGAACTCGACCACCGCGTGGCGCTAGCGTCGATACGAACTTCCGGTAGAGGCTAATTATGCGATAACTCGTGAATGCGAACACATAGAAGGATGCTGTCTTCGGCAAAGTTGCTCAGGAGGATAAAAACTTCCACATGAGATACAATTTAGTTCAGAACTCGACCGCTGCGTGGCGCTAGCGTCGATATGAACTTCCGGTAGAGGCTAATTATGCGATAACTCGAGATTGCGAGCACATAGAAGGATGCAGTCTTCAGCAAAGTTGCTCAGGAGGATAAAAACTTCCACATGAGATACAATTTAGTTCAGAACTCGACCTCCGCGTGGCACTAGCGTCGATACGAACTTCCGGTAGAGGCTAATTATGCGATAACTCGAGAATGCGAACACATAGAAGGATGCTGTCTTCGGCAAAGTTGCTCAGGAGGATAAAAACTTCCACATGAGATACAATTTAGTTCAGAACTCGACCGCTGCGTGGCGTTAGCGTCGATATGAACTTCCGGTAGAGGCTAATTATGCGATAACTCGAGATTGCGAGCACATAGAAGGATGCAGTCTTCTGCAAAGTTGCTCAGGAGGATAAGCACTTCCACATGAGATACAATTTAGTTCAGAACTCGACCGCTGCGTGGCGCTAGCGTCGATATGAACTTCCGGTAGAGGCTAATTATGCGATAACTCGAGATTGCGAGCACATAGAAGGATGCAGTCTTCAGCAAAGTTGCTCAGGAGGATAAAAACTTCCACATGAGATACAATTTAGTTCAGAACTCGACCTCCGCGTGGCACTAGCGTCGATACGAACTTCCGGTAGAGGCTAATTATGCGATAACTCGAGATTGCGAGCACATAGAAGGATGCAGTCTTCAGCAAAGTTGCTCAGGAGGATAAAAACTTCCTCATGAGATACAATTTAGTTCAGAACTCGACCGCTGCGTGGCGCTAGCGTCGATATGAACTTCCGGTAGGTGCTAATTATGCGATAACTCGAGATTGCGAGCACATAGAAGGATGCAGTCTTCTGCAAAGTTGCTCAGGAGGATAAGCACTTCCACATGAGATACAATTTAGTTCAGAACTCGACCATCGCGTGACGCTAACGTTGATATGGCCTTCCGGTAGGGGCTAATTGTGCGATAATACAAGAATGCGAACACATAGAAAGATGCAGTCTTCGGCAAAGTTGTTCATGAGGATAAGGACTTCCACATAAGATGCAATTTAGTTCAAAACTCAACCACCGCGTGGCGCTAGCGTCGATATGGACTTTCGGTAAGGGCTAATTATGCGATAACACGAGATTGCGAGCACATAGAAGGATGCTGTCTTTGACAAAGTTGCTCAGGATGATAAGGACTTCCACATGAGATACAATTTAGTTCAGAACTCGACCGCTGCGTGGCGTTAGCGTCGATATGAACTTCCGGTAGGAGCTAATTATGCGATAACTCGAGATTGCGAGCACATAGAAAGATGCAGTCTTCGGCAAAGTTGTTCATGAGGATAAGGACTTCCACATAAGATACAATTTAGTTCAGAACTCGACCATCGCGTGACGCTAACGTTGATATGGCCTTCCGGTAGGGGCTAATTTTGCGATAATACAAGAATGCGAACACATAGAAAGATGCAGTCTTCGGCAAAGTTGCTCAGGAGGATAAGGACTTCCACATAAGACACAATTTAGTTTAGAACACGACCACCACGTGGCCAATTTTTAATGTAAACAAAGAAATAAATTGCTGAAAGAAATTCGTGAGAAACTCCAAAAAGAACTAAACAGTAATTTAAGGAGTAATTTTTAAAATCATTGGATAAATAAATAAATTGATAAAATAACGCCTTGAGGAGAACTGGGGGTGTCTCTCCTAGGAAATAATTTATAAGGATGTCCCCGAAAAAAAAATTCTGTGGCGTATCCCTAGAAGAAATAAGAGATAGAATTCCGAAAGAAACTCTTGAGCACATTTCATAAGAAACTTCCTACATTTTCTTACCCCTACTTAAAAAAGTGCACGTCATAAACTTTAATTTGAACGTAATCTTCTGCTTGAGTTGTGATTATCTAATCACCTACACTATTCTTCGCAAGTTAGAGTAAGTAGATTTGAGAGCATGACTTGAAGTATAAAGATGTGAATGTGTTCGGATAGTGATAATTATCAATATTATAATTGAGATAATTAAAAACTTATAGTATGAGTTATTAGTTAGATAGTGATAATTATCAATATTATAATTGAGATAATTAAAAACTTATCCATGAGTTGATATTGAAGGGACCATCGACTCATGGAAATATCGAGTCATGGAACAGCATTCCTTTGGAAAGCTGCTTCTAGGGACCATCATAGTAACCATGAAAGTTTGTTTTTACTATGGTCCCATGAGTCGATATCGAGTCATGGAACATCGACTCATGGAGGTATTACTGTAAAATCAATAGAGTGTGTGAATTTGATTTAAAGTAAAATTTAGTGCTGAAGTAGTTGATTTGATTCAGAATCAATTATTTTTGCGTAAGTAATAATAATTAACAGGATAGTAACGCCAAAATAAAACATTCTTCTCCGTTAACTTCTGGACATTTCTTTTGAATCAGCTTCTGCAGAAATTTCAACAAGTATTTGCATAAAGGTTTTGTATGATAACAATTTTGGCAGGAAGAACTCAGAAAAATTTCGTCAGATTATCTTGAAAAAAGGTTTGTAAAAAAAATTAAGCAATTTCGCAAACACCAATGAAAAAATCCCAAAAATCCAAATTTCTCGTAGAATTCTATAATAAAGGATTAGAAGAATCAAATTAGATTGAATAAATGACCCAGATAGCCGTAGCGGTAAACGCGCAGCTATTCAGCAAGACCAAGCTGAGGGTCGTGGGTTCGAATCCCACCGGTCGAGGATCTTTTCGGGTTGGAAATTTTCTCGACTTCCCAGGGCATAGAGTATCTTCGTACCTGCCACACGATATACACATGCAAAAATGGTCAATTGGCATAGAAAGCTCTCAGTTAATAACTGTGGAAGTGCTCAAAAGAACACTAAGCTGAGAAGCAGGCTTTGTCCCAGTTGGGACGTAACGCCAGAAAGAAGAAGAAGAAGAAGAAATGACCGTGGAGGAATTCATACATCAACTCGAACGAATGTTGGAAATATCTTGTGGACTAATACTAGAAAGAACAGCTGGAGGCATTCCAAAAATAGCTTCATTAGGACGCATTATTAAAAAGTACTCTGAAGTGTTTTTAAAAAAATCCTCTTGAGAAAATTCAAAATTATCCTTTAGAAAAAAATCAGACTATTATTCCGTCAAATCCAAAAATAATAACTTGAGAAATACCGAAAACAATTTTAAAATCAGATCGTCGAAGAATTCAATAAAAAAGACCTGTGAGGGAATTGCAAAAACTCTGAAGAATTCACTCCAGATAGATTTCTCCGGGAATTAATCCATCCTCAGGGAACTTTTCCAGGAATTATTGCATAGATTACTTCAAGCACTTCTCCAGCGATTCTTCCAAAGATTCTTCAAGCGATTTCTCCTGACATTCCTCTAATAAAAAAATAAGAGATTCCCCTAAAGATTCCTCCAAGAAGATCTCTACAGAGATTTTTGCAGAATGTCAGAAGTTTCTCTATGAAACATTTCTTCAAGGATTACTTAAAATATTTCCACAGTGAATTCTCCAGACATTCCGCTGGTAGTCCTCTCAAAATTCCTCTAGGATTTACTTCTAAGATTTCTTCCAGGGATCGCTCCAGGAATTCTATAACGAATTATTCCAGAGATTCTACCATTCAATTGGGGATTTTACAAGAAATTATTTTATGAGTTCTTATAGGGATCGCTGGAGAAATTCTTGCAAGAGCCCAAGAAGGGATTCTCGAGAAAAGCTCTGGAGGAATTCCTTACAAAAATCCCCGGAACAGCATACATGCTTTTCAGTTACGCAGTCTCTATTTTTTTCAACGTTCTATTTATGATGAAGACCGCGTAGACGAAACTCATATTTCATTTATATATACAGTCAAATCTCTACCAGTTCATTCCTGAAACGATATCTACAGGAAACCATGTAGAGATTTTTCTGTAGCGATCCTTGGAGAAATTCCTGAAGAAAAAGCTGGAGAAATCTCTGCAGGAATTCCTGTAAAGATTTGCATAGAGAAATCTCTGTAGGAGTCTTTGGATAGACTCATGTACTGCCCATGACTGCATATTTGTAACATTCGACAAAAGTAGGCATTGAGTAAAAGGAATACCAAGAGTACATTTGATGACAGTATGGGAGGAAACTAAAATTACTAAAAATTAACTGGAACTCAAAAGTGCTTATTTGAGGCTGATATTTTGTACAACTCATATCGCATACTAGGTGAATAGTCAGAAAATAATTCTGGTAGAAATTTCATTGCTGTTACATTACGAGGCTCATTTATAATCTCAATGTTACTGTTATGCGGGTATAATTACCAATGTGACAAAACAACTTGGTATTTTTTTCGAATTTTCTAGAACAACCTCACATATTTCAGTAAGCTGATCGAAAGTATTTATCATTTGATGACTCTCCATGGTATTAACTTCAATTTGTCAAAAATGTCGAATGTGACAAATATGCAGATATGGGCAGTGTAGGTATCCATGAAGGACTCTTGGAGACATCTTTGGAGGAATCACTGATGAATGGAGGTATCCTAGGAAGAATCGATGTAGAAATTTTGCAGGTGGAATCGCTAGAGAAATCCCTGGAAAAAAACCCCTGTAGATTTGTTGCTGGAAAAACCCCTGTAGATTTTTGTTGGATAAATCCCTGAAAGAATCCTTATAGGAGTATTAAAATAGAAAAATTTCTCAAAAAATCTAAGGAAAAATATCTAAAGAAATCCATGAATAGATTTTCAAAAAAAAAATATAGAGATTTTACTGTAGGATATGTAGAGATTTTTTTTAATGAAATCCATGGAGAAATTTTTAGCATAAGTTCTGATAATATTCTAGCAGGAGTTAATGGAAGAATCTCTAGAGAAATTTCAAGAAGAACTCTTGGGGGAATCCATGGAGTATTATTGAAGACCCAGTACGAATCCCTGGAGAAATTCTTGGAGAATTCCTGGAAGATTACCTTGAGAAATTCTTGAGGCGTTTCATGAAATTTCCTTGAGGAATTCGTGAGTTTTAGAACACCTGCAGAAATTCCTTGTGGAATCCTTGTAGAATTTCCTCGTAGAATCATCCCTGGAGGAATCCCGGAGTAATTTCTGAACGAATCTCGAGAGAACTGCTTGGGGATATTTTTGTATGTATCCGTGGAGGGATCCTCGGAAAAAATTCTGAAGATATCAGCATGAGCATGAGCATAAGCATGAGCATAAATGACCGTACAATTCGTAGTTGCTACTCCATGATTGACCAGAGCAATCGAAGTTGCACAGTGATTTAGTGAATGGGGCTTGGGATTAGCTTACCAATCTTCAATGTGCACAAATTTAGAGCTCAAACTTTAGAAGTCAATAACGGCGCCGGCCACGTCCTTACGGTCATCGGGGAAGGGAAGGAATGTTAGTTAGACAACCATTGGTTTTAGAGACCAAAGAATCTTCTGCATCTCCATAGTTGTCATGGAAAGGATATTGGGTTAGTGGGATAAGGTAAGGATCTGGGAGTCATCTTGATATATTCACGCCTGACCGGATTCGCGATATTATTCGATAAATGAATTGTATGCTGAACAAGTGTTCATCGTTCGCCCTCGCAGGAGCAAGCAACGTGACCAAAGGATCAAACACTACTAACACTAATCACGCGATCCGCGACTCTTATATACTATCGTGCCGCGCGAGTGACGCGCAACACGATTGATCCTGTCCGCATCACTTGCCCCCGCAGGAGCAAGCAACGCGACCAAAGGATCAAACACTACTAACCTCGGAAAAAATTCTGAAGATATCACTAGAGAAACATCTTTAGTAATCCTTGAAGAAATTGTTATTCATGGAGGAATTCCTGGAGAAAGCCTTGGAGATATCTGTGCAAGAATCCTTGAAGACACTTTCCTGGAGAAATCCTTGCAAAAGTCTGTGGAAAATTTTATAGAGGAATACCAGAAGAAATAACTTAAAAAATCCCTGGAGAAATCTCCGGAGAAATTTCGAAGTATTCCTAAAACGAATCCTGGAGGAACCCTTGGAAAAAATCCTGAAAGAATCCCAATAAAGATTTTGTTGGAGGAATCTACGAAGGAATCACCTAAGACATTTCTGCTGGAAACCTTTGCGAAATCTCTGAAGAAATCCTTATACATATTTTTTTTTTGTAGGAATCCTTGTAAAAATTCCATGTCAACTCCCTGGAGGAAGCTATTCCATGCATGGCAAACAAAAGTTCTTCCTGAAAGAATCTCTGGCAAAAGTCCTACCGAACCCCAGAAGAAATCATTGTAGAGATTAAGGTACAGAATAGCTTGGATTATTTTCTGGTAAAGTACTTGGAGGAATCTTCGAAAAATTTCCTGGAAAAATCTTTGGGAGTGTCTCTGGAGATATTTCGAGAGGATGAGGACAGAAGGGCATGGGTTTGTATTCCATCGGATGAGCTCTCGGTAAATAACTGTAGAATCCATCATACAAATCATTTAAGGTTACTGGACTATATCCTTTGAATAACTCCGATGTGAACTACGTCGTGAGATCTAGATAACTTTTTGGAGGAAATCCAGAAGGAATTACTGGTATAAAGTCATAAGATTCCTCCGGATCCAATAAAAACTAAAGTGCACAGTTACTGCAACAACTTCTAAAGAAAACTAGAAGTAATTGTTTTTGCAACTTCATGACGTTACCTGTATCTGAACTCTTGTTGGAATTTTAGAAGTGAGTACAATATAGTTCATATCATATCATAGAGCTTATTTTATATTATATACAATCGACTCTCCACAACTCGATATTCTCTAACCCGAAATACTCTATAACTAGATGGATTCTCCGGTTCCTTCGAATTTCCATACATTTTGCTCTCCATAAGTCGACATTTCTGTAACTCGATATCTCCACAAGTTGATGTTACGTGAGATGTGAATTTCTCTCCATAACTCGATATCTATTTTAATTTTTTTTCTTTTTTTGGGGAAACGTGATCTAATTTTTGTTTGAAGGTGAATAAATACTTACAAGTTGTAATGACATGAAAATGATAAAAACTATTGTCAGTAAAAATAACGTGATTTTTCGAGCACTTCGAAAAATGTTTTCAAATAATAGTTTGTAAAATGCTATCAACAAAATTATACTGCTTTCTTACAAAAATGATAATAAAAATATTGGAAATACAAAAATTTGTTCCTTCGATTTTGTGTCGGTATATTCTATTATACCATAATTCTATAAGTCGATGGTCCCTTGAATATCGAGTTATGGAGAGTCGACTGTAGTTTATATCGTAACATATATTTCGTGGATCGTGTAGTTAAAAGACACGGACACCGTCTTCAGCCATTTAGCTGCACAGACTGTTACTTAACACTAGACAAAGAACAAGCATGCTCCAATGGTACAGCCGAGAAACATTCCTCACGAAAAGTTTCAATGGCTGCAGCGGGAATCGAACCCACACCCCATGACACGATGCACTCATTGCCTGACGACACTAACCGCACGGCCACGAAGCCCACAAGTTCAGAGTTCATATCATATAAGAGCAATATAATGACGAGCATCACGCGGAATTTACTACGCAGAATTAAAAAAAACTGAACAACTTTGCCGAAGATAAAACCTTCAAAAAAGAGTTCCTTCTGGAAATACATATAGACGCCAGCACCACATGCTGGTTAAATTTTAAACGTATGTTTATGACTGATTCCTTATTCTCTCGAACAATTTTACCGCAGACAGCATCCTTCTATAAGTCGGGTCTCGGGTTTTCAAATCCGGACTCGAATGGTTCGGGACGGATTTGAAGGCTAGAACATTTTTTTCAAGTACGTCGGAAACGGGCTTGTAAAAATTCGGATTTAGGTGGACTTTAGTAAGAGTTATGGTAAGAGTAACAACCAAAAAGCTTCCTTATGCATCAGAAACGATGAATTTATCTTTTTTGAAAACTTGGTCTTTTCTTACAAAAAATGCTTAGGTTTCGAGTCAGATTTGGATTTGAACAGCGGATTTTTTTTTTCAAGTTCGGGTCAGGTCTGAGTACGGGTCGGGTCCGGGTTTAAAAAAAAATAAAGTAAGTCGGGTACGGGTCGTGTTTGAGCTCAAAAAATGTGAAACCCCCCTCTAATAATTAACCTCTATCGGAAATACAAATCGACGTCAAATCCACCGGGTGGTCGAGCAACTTTGTGGAAGACAGCATCCTTCTAAATGACCCATAACGCGGGTACGTCACAGTTTCATGGTGCGTTATGGAGAAAATCTCGATATACCAGTGAACCCTAGTCCTGACTGCTTCAAACGAGAAGAACAGGATGTTCGAGTAATGAAAGGAACACTTATTAATCCTTGTTACATTTTAAACCTTGTTGAAAGTGACAAGTCTCGGTTTTCCCAGTTGCAGAGAATGATCTGACAATGATCGAGACAAGGAAAAAAATTGAACAATTTGTTTCATAATCCTTCATTCATTTGATTCTCTAGTTTGAAGAAGTAGGGACTATGATTCTGATGCACGGACAATATCTGTGTAATTTCTACTGAAAGTCCATATCGACGCTAGCGCCACGCGGTGGTCGAGTTCTAAACTAAATTGTATCTCATTTGCAAGTCCTTATCCTCCTGAACTACTTTGCCGAAGACTGCATCCTTCTATGTGTTCGCAATCTCGAGTTATCACATAATTAGCCCCTACCGGAAGTTCATATCGACGCTAGCACCACGCAGCGGTCGAGTTCTGAACTAAATTGTATCTCATGTGGAAGTGCTTATCCTCCTGAGCAACTTTGCAGAAGACTGCATCCTTCTATGTGCTCGCAATCTCGAGTTATCGCATAATTAGCCTCTACCGGAAGTTCATATCGACGCTAGCGCCACGCAGCGGTTGAGTTCTGAACTAAATTGTATCTCATGTGGAAGTGCTTATCCTCCTGAGCAACTTTGCCGAAGACAGCATCCTTCTATGTGCTCGCAATCTCGAGTTATCGCATAATTAGCCTCTACCGGAAGTTCATATCGACGCTAGCGCCACGCAGCGGTCGAGTTCTGAACTAAATTGTATCTCATGTGAAAGTCCTTATCCTCCTGAGCAACTATGCCGAAGACAGCACCCTTCTATGTGCTCGCAATCTCGAGTTATCGCATAATTAGCCCTTACCGGAAGTTCATATCGACGCTAGCGCCACGCAGCGGTTGAGTTCTGAACTAAATTGTATCTCATGTGGAAGTGCTTATCCTCCTGAGCAACTTTGCAGAAGACTGCATCCTTCTATGTGCTCGCAATCTCGAGTTATCGCATAATTAGCACCTACCGGAAGTTCATATCGACGCTAGCGCCACGCAGTGGTCGAGTTCTGAACTAAATTGTATCTCATGTGGAAGTCCTTATCCTCCTGAGCAACATTGCCGAAGACAGCATTTTTCTATGTGCTCGCAATCTCGAGTTATCGCATAATTAGCCTCTACCGGAAGTTCATATCGACGCTAGCGCCACGCAGCGGTCGAGTTCTGAACTAAATTGTATCTCATGTGGAAGTCCTTATCCTCCTGAGCAACTTTGCCGAAGACAGCATCCTTCTATGTGCTCGCAATCTCGAGTTATCGCATAATTAGCCTCTACCGGAAGTTCATATCGACGCTAGCGCCACGCAGCGGTCGAGTTCTGAACTAAATTGTATCTCATGTGGAAGTTCTTATCCTCCTGAGCAACTTTGCTAAGGACTGCATCTTTCTATGTGCTCGCAATCTCGAGTTATCGCATAATTAGCCTCTACCGGAAGTTCATATCGACGCTAGCGCCACGCAGCGGTCGAGTTCTGAACTAAATTGTATCTCATGTGGAAGTTCTTATCCTCCTGAGCAACTTTGCTGAAGACTGCATCTTTCTATGTGCTCGCAATCTCGAGTTATCGCATAATTAGCCTCTACCGGAAGTTCATATCGACGCTAGCGCCACGCGGTGGTCGAGTTCTGAACTAAATTGTATCTCATGTGGAAGTCCTTATCCTCCTGAACAACTTTGCCCAAGACAGCATCCTTCTATGTGCTCGCAATCTCGAGTTATCGCATAATTAGCCTCTACCGGAAGTTCATATCGACGCTAGCGCCACGCAGCGGTCGAGTTCTGAACTAAATTGTATCTCATGTGGAAGTGCTTATCCTCCTGAGCAACTTTGCCGAAGACAGCATCCTTCTATGTGCTCGCAATCTCGAGTTATCGCATAATTAGCCTCTACCGGAAGTTCATATCGACGCTAGCGCCACGCAGCGGTCGAGTTCTGAACTAAATTGTATCTCATGTGGAAGTTCTTATCCTCCTGAGCAACTTTGCTGAAGACTGCATCTTTCTATGTGCTCGCAATCTCGAGTTATCGCATAATTAGCCTCTACCGGAAGTTCATATCGACGCTAGCGCCACGCGGTGGTCGAGTTCTGAACTAAATTGTATCTCATGTGGAAGTCCTTATCCTCCTGAACAACTTTGCCCAAGACAGCATCCTTCTATGTGCTCGCAATCTCGAGTTATCGCATAATTAGCCTCTACCGGAAGTTCATATCGACGCTAGCGCCACGCAGCGGTCGAGTTCTGAACTAAATTGTATCTCATGTGGAAGTCCTTATCCTCCTGAGCAAACTTTGCCGAAGACAGCATCCTTCTATGTGCTCGCAATCTCGAGTTATCGCATAATTAGCCTCTACCGGAAGTTCATATCGACGCTAGCGCCACGCAGCGGTCGAGTTCTGAACTAAATTGTATCTCATGTGGAAGTTCTTATCCTCCTGAGCAACTTTGCTGAAGACTGCATCTTTCTATGTGCTCGCAATCTCGAGTTATCGCATAATTAGCCTCTACCGGAAGTTCATATCGACGCTAGCGTCACGCAGCGGTTGAGTTCTGAACTAAATTGTATCTCATGTGGAAGTTCTTATCCTCCTGAGCAACTTTGCCCAAGACAGCATCCTTCTATGTGCTCGCAATCTCGAGTTATCGCATAATTAGCCTCTACCGGAAGTTCATATCGACGCTAGCGCCACCGCAGCGGTCGAGTTCTGAACTAAATTGTATCTCATGTGGAAGTCCTTATCCTCCTGAGCAACTTTGCCGAAGACAGCATCCTTCTATGTGCTCGCAATCTCGAGTTATCGCATAATTAGCCTCTACCGGAAGTTCATATCGACGCTAGCGCCACGCAGCGGTCGAGTTCTGAACTAAATTGTATCTCATGTGGAAGTTCTTATCCTCCTGAGCAACTTTGCTGAAGACTGCATCTTTCTATGTGCTCGCAATCTCGAGTTATCGCATAATTAGCCTCTACCGGAAGTTCATATCGACGCTAGCGCCACGCGGTGGTCGAGTTCTGAACTAAATTGTATCTCATGTGGAAGTCCTTATCCTCCTGAAACAACTTTGCCCAAGACAGCATCCTTCTATGTGCTCGCAATCTCGAGTTATCGCATAATTAGCCTCTACCGGAAGTTCATATCGACGCTAGCGCCACGCAGCGGTCGAGTTCTGAACTAAATTGTATCTCATGTGGAAGTCCTTATCCTCCTGAGCAACTTTGCCGAAGACAGCATCTTTCTATGTGCTCGCAATCTCGAGTTATCGCATAATTAGCCTCTACCGGAAGTTCATATCGACGCTAGCGCCACGCAGCGGTCGAGTTCTGAACTAAATTGTATCTCATGTGGAAGTTCTTATCCTCCTGAGCAACTTTGCTGAAGACTGCATCTTTCTATGTGCTCGCAATCTCGAGTTATCGCATAATTAGCCTCTACCGGAAGTTCATATCGACGCTAGCGCCACGCGGTGGTCGAGTTCTGAACTAAATTGTATCTCATGTGGAAGTCCTTATCCTCCTGAACAACTTTGCCCAAGACAGCATCCTTCTATGTGCTCGCAATCTCGAGTTATCGCATAATTAGCCCCTACCGGAAGTTCATATCGACGCTAGCACCACGTCGGCGGTCGAGTTCTGAACTAAATTGTATCCCATGTGGAAGTTCTTGGTCCCCGAAACAAGTTTGCTGAAGACAGTACATTCCTATATGGCCTGCATCTTATACAATTTGGTGATGACTGCAGATTTCTGGACTGAGTGTACTGAAATTCCACGTGGCCAACATGGTCCCCTTTGTAGCCGATTCCCGGTGGCCACTGGATCCGGAACCGGTATTCCAGGTAGTGATCAGAGTCTTGAGGAGTATATCTTTCGAATGCGGCATAAATTTCATTATTCGGTTGATATTTCGCTGATTTATAGGGGTATACATTTCTGGGTCATAATGACCCCAGTATTACGGTGGGGCTTATTTCCAAAAATCTTCCGTAGTCAGGATTTACAAAGTGGAAAATGATCATCGGTCCCAAAATTAACATCCTGTGAAAAAATGAGAATTTTTGGTGAAGGTTTAGAGGTGGCGCAAAGGGCGTATATGCAGTTTTCACATTTTAGTGAATTCTGAAAATTTTTGGTATGCTTTTCAGCTTGTTTTTGGTGATTTTAAGACCCTTAAGGGCAAAAAATCACCTCAAAATTGCGATATCTCCACTCCTTTAGACGATATTTGACGAAATATATTTTATCCATACGATTTTTGGCCTTGAATAAGTTACGCTGACTGATTAATATGAACCCGAATGAGCATATGAATAGCTGGGGAGAATTTCTATGCTAGTAGAATGGAATAAAGAGCAAAGAAGAATGAAAGAAAGAACAAAGAACACAGAAGAATGTAAGGTGGGGTGGGTTAAACAGATGGGAGGGTGAAACTAGTGGTGTCTTGAGCGTAACTGAGGAATCTAGAAAACGATGATAATATTTATTGACTTCATTATTTTTTTTTAGTGACTATCTCGGGATGGGATTCGATCCCAGATCCTCAGCGTGAAAGGTGTGTGTTCTAATCACTACACCAGGTCTGACCCCTTGACTTCTATTTAATATTACACACTTCAGAAATATTTCGAGCAATTTTTCTTCAAGTTAATGAAGAGCACCAAATTTTTAAACCATCTCTAGTTTTCGACCCATGTATACGATTATATTGTAAATTATTGCAACTTTATTGGACTTTATGGAAAATTTCAATAACGGCTAAAATATCCTTAATTCCATGCGAAGTTTCATCATTATTCTCCTGGTAGATATAGATAAATGCACGTCACTTTACTGCTTTAGTTCAATAATTGTTTGGTTGTTTTTTTTTTTTTCTGAATGATGATAGCAATTTATCGAAAGGGACCGTTGCAAAATTTACATCCTAAAAATTCAGCCTCACGCAGTATCTATTAAATTCATAACTAATTTATATAATTATTAATATATACATAGGACATCCTGTGAAAATTCCTTCATGTAGCTCTGTCCTCAAAAAACATGTTTCAGAACTGTGACGACTTAATTTTGGTTTTATTTTGAGAGGTTTTCAACCTGAAGTGCTTTATCTCGTGCACTATTTTGAATTTTGACTACCGATTTTTTTTCCTTCTGCCTGTTGTTTATACACATCGATTTTCAAATACAGATGTAGAACCTCAAACCCCAATTAATTGCTGAAATGGCATCATAATCAGAAATTCCTGTGGAAATTCTAACAAGAAGTGTTATTGCTGGAAAGAAAAAATCATTTATGGATTTACCTAATAAGGGATATATCGTGTGGGATCAAAATCCGAACACTAGAAATGAATCTAAACCCTTCCACATCAAACTTGCATATACTGGGTCGTTTGCTATTTCTCATACATTCCAACAGAGATATTTTCACGGCTCCATAGTTGATTCTAATATAATATCATCAGTTACACCCTCCCCCCTGGTTTAACCCACCCCACCTTACATTCTTCTGTGTTCTTTGTTCTTTCTATATTTTTCTTGCTCTTTGTTCCATTCTACAAGCATAGGAATCCTCCCCAGCTATTCTTATTCGGGTTCATAGTAATCAGTCATTGTAACCTATTCAAGGGCCAAAAATCGCATGCATAAAATATATTTCGTCAAATATCGTCTAAAGGAGTGGAGATATTGCAATTTGAGGTGATTTTTTGCCCTTAAGGGTCCTAAAATCACCAAAACAAGCTAAAAAGCATACCAAATTTTTCAGAGTTCACTAAAATGGGAAAACTGCATATACGCCCTTTGCCGCCACCTCTAAACTTCACCAAAAATTCTCATTTTTTCACAGGATGTTATTTTAGGACCGATGATCATTTTCCACTTTGTAAATCCTGACTACGAAAGATTTTTGGAAATAAGCCCCACCCTACCCCAGTATCTTATTAAGTTGTTTTTCTTAACATCCGCGGAAGGTTAAAGTAATTCAAGCCGTTTTAAGGCGTATGAAGGCCCCTGAAGCCTTTTCAAGCCATTTCTAGTCATTTTTTCGTAGATTTAAGCCATTTTTGTTTTAAAACAGCTTTCGTTGTTTTAATTTTTTTTGCAGTTTTAGACCATTTTAAGCCAGTTCAAGCAATTTAAAGGCGTTGGATGGTGTTTGAAGGCGATTGAAGCCATTTCAAACTGTGTTTATCTGTTCTTAGCCGTTTTATGTCATTTTTAGCCTATTTTGTCATTTTAAGCCTTCTTCTTTCTGGCGTTACGTCCCACTGGGACAGAGCCTGCTTCTCAGCTTATTATTTTTATGAGCACATCCACAGTTATTAACTGAGAGCTTACTATGCCAATGACCATTTTTGGCATGCGTATATCGTATGGCAAGTACGAAAATACTCTATGTCCTGGGAAGTCGAGAAAATTTCCAACCCGAAAAGATCCTCGACCGGTGGGATTCGAACCCACGACCCTCAGCTTGGTCTTGCTGAATAGCTGCGCGTTTACCGCTACGGCTATCTGGGTAATTTTAAGCCATTTAAACTATTTTTCACAAAATTAAGCAATTTAAGGCTATTTTATGCTTTTTTCCGCAGATTTAGGCCATTTGAGGCCCTTGTCGTTGTTTTAAACTATTTTCGCAGTTATAGGCGTTTTAAGCCATTGTAAGCCACTTTTTAACCATTCGAAGACATTTTATAGCCTTTTTGAGCCATTTGATTATTTAAACCATTTAAAGCCATTCTAGTTTAAGGCGTTAAAAGGCCAGGTTTGAAGCCGTTTTTTGCAGTTTATGTAATTTTAAGCTGTTTTGTCCAAGTCACTTTAGACCATTTTAAGCTATTTCTCGCAGTTGAAAATGTTTTTAGGATGGGGTAAGCTGCTGTAAGTTATTTTGAGCTTTAATCATAATTTTCAGGCAACGCAGTCTTTATTGAGATAAAACGAGGTGCTTATTTGCCCGACGTTTCGACACGGGTATTGTGGGGTACTGCAATTTAATTATTGTACTATTTGTGTTATAAAATTTGTGTCGTTGTAGCTTACAATATAGTTTTCGTTTTTTTGTCCTATGTTTTGTCGAACTCTAACTGCCTGGTGTAGTTTTTTTTGGTACATACGAAACGTCGGGCAAATAAGCACCTCGTTTTATCTTAATAAAAACTGCATTGCCGGAAAATTAAGATTAAAACATACAGTCGATACTTCACATATTAAACTATTTCGAGCTATATGTTTGTTGTTTTAAGCAGTTTTGAGTAAGTTTTATGTTTCTAAGCCATTTTATGCCGTTTTGAGTTTTTTTTATGCCTTATTAAATTATTTAAAGCAATTTTAAGGCGTTTGAAGCCATGTTAACTCATTTTATGCCGTTTTAAGCCCATATAAAGATATTTTAAGATGTTTATGACGTTTGAAGCCATTTTTGCAAATTTTAAGCCATTTTAAGCTGTTTTATGTCACTTTAAACCATTTTAGAGCCATTTATTCCGCGATTTTAATTCATTTTAAGCCCCTTTGAGCTGTTGTTATCTGATTGAGGGCATGTTTGGCCGTTTGAAGCCACTTTAGCCGTTTAATTCCATTTTAAGCTATCCTTAGCCATTTTTAAGCCATCGTAAGCCAGTTTTTAAGTCATTTTAGCCAATTTACTATTTTAGGCCGTTTCAAGCCGTTCCAATCAATCTTAAGCCATATAAAAATGTTGAAAGGCAATTAAAGCCATTTTTCATTTACTTATAGGTATTCCAATGAACAGCTCGAAGAATTTATTATCATTATAAGCAATTTTAAGCCAGTTTTCATCCATTAAAGCCATTTTAATTTTTTTCCTGCCAGTTTATGCAAAAATGAAAAATTATTATTCCGAAAACTGTTAATTTTAGAGAAAAAATTTCTATGGAGAAGTTGTAGTGAACCATTTGTATTACAAGAACAAATTAAAAACAACTTAAATTTTATAATAAAACAGATGTCTGAGAGAAAGTTTTCAAGTTTTTCTAAGAACAATATATGATCGATTTTCAAAATTTTTAGTCAAAATAAATACGTTCTGATAAACACAATGAGAATCTCGAAATTATTCTAAACCATAATGATTATCTGGATAACTTCTCTAGAAGAGCCATTTTAGAATTATATCAAGCTCAATGCAAAAAAAATTTTTTTATTGAATTATAAAATAGGTCATTATCATTAGATATTCACGATTCTCCAACAAAAACAATACGTTTTCGAGAGTATTGGTCATATTTCTTTCCACTGACTTAATTTTTCTTGATGGATAATCGCGAATAACTGATGAAAAATGGCCTATTTTATAACTTAATTATATAATTTTTGCATTACACTTGGTATAATTCAAAAAATGGATACTTTAGAGAATTGATTACGATAATCATTATGGCTTAGAATAATTTCAAGATTCTTATTGTATCATCAGAACGAATTTATTTTGACAAGAAATCAAAATTTTGAAAATCGACCGAAAACCTGTTCTAGAAAAAAAAAAGTTTATTAAATATTTCTCCATCATAAAGCTTTGCCACGAAACATCTTTTTGTATCATGATTCTACGGTGAAAGTTAAACACAATATTAAAATGGGTTTTGGTGTAATTTATAATTAAATTTGGGAATTTTTCATAAAAAAAAGTATTTTTCAGTGTATATTTTTTCCTTGTAGTCGAACGGTTCATTTTAGCCATTCATAGTAACATTTTTCTCTAATCTCAACCTTTTTGGAGTTAGATTTTTTTAAATTCATTGGCATGAAAAACTTAAGAGGCCAATTTTCAAAAGAAGATCTTGAATGCAAAATGATCGATTTTTCTATGAAAATCACTTATCATACCCAAAACCATGTGCAAATTTTATTTCAAATCGATTAGATTATCGAGTACAATTTTTTCGACTCATTCTGGGTGGACTTCCGTTGTTTCCAGTAAATACATTAGGTAGGATATATTTTCTCTTCTCTTTCTAATCATGCGATCCATTTAGTGACGTCTAATAGTTTCAAAAATATAATTTGAGGAATGTAAGCAAAACTATAGTTTTTTTTTTTCAAACTTTCTATGATGAGAGTTTGATTTTGCATGTAAATTTGAATGTTTCATGTATCAGTTGGACCGAATAAAATTGACGTTACATCGTTAAACGAGATTTTATGAAATTAATTGATGTAACACCAACTAAATAAATAATAAAGTATCAAGTTGATAAAAATTTAATGAAATTTAAATAATATTGGTGATTGTTAATTCCATGAACTGTTGACACTTGATATGGAATGACCCATATATTGATAAAGTTATTTATTTTTGTTGATTAAAAATGTTTATTTATCATATAACATTATTTCATAAACTATGGGAACCAATCTGAGTTATTGTAAAGAGCATACTTTTATATTATATAAATAATTTGGTAGTCCAATTTTCAACTTCACATTAGAGCATGTTTTACCGGTGCTTCTGAGGGTGATTATAATCCTTTTTGTTAATATATGAAAACTTGATTGAAATTTTTATGTTGAATTCATTTCGCATGCTGTTTTTAATATCAATGGATCATTTTTACTTTCTATGGTCTCAAAACCATTTTTCGCAATCCTTAGACGACAAACCGTCTCTACCCTTTCGTTTACTGATGAACGGGTTTCCAGCTGTAGCAAAGCTAAGTGGATTGACATCGCGACCGACGACACCGACGTGATGATGACGACGGTCAGAAGCTAGTCCGACATTTGCATCATGAAGTTATTGGGCAGGTCTGTTCGGTGGAGCAGTCGCTTCACTTTGCATTAGTTTTAGGAAGCACCGGAAACGACTCCGATGGCAGAAGGAAATTAAAACAAAAAAAGAGTTTCCTTCTCAGTTGGATTTATTCCGGCCAGAGTTGAGTCGCTGGCAATTTATGATGATGGAAGTGGCACAGCAGTTGCTAATGGCTTGACAGGGAGATTTCTTTTCGTGTGCTACAAATCGTCATAAAAAAGGAGTGATGAGTTAAGCTAGTGGGATTCGTAGGAGTGCTTGATGAGTTCCGAGTTATTTCTTATGAAATTAATGATACAAAACTGCTGCTAGGAACGTTCGAGAACTTGAGTCAGTCAGAAAAAAATCTGCTCAAACGACGCACTTTGGGCCGAAAATAGAAAATGTCGCGACCATCATAAAAACACTAACTTTTCTTTTCGATTGAACATCATTTCAAATGCCTTGATTTTATTTAATTTTCGCCAACGTTACGGTTCTATCAATCAATCAACATACATATTGACATAATCAAAGCGTCAACAAAAATGTATTTTTTCGGAACTGTTTTGCCGAAATGACCATTTCTGTGTAAGATTTCCAACGGATTTTTCTGACATTTTGTATTTGTCTTCTAGTTATAGTTTATAGAAAAATATAAATGGAGGGTAAAAATTCACCCCTGACGAAAGCTTTTGAAATACCCTTTTAAGCTATTGAAATATCCTACGGATATCCGTTAACAGCTTCGATGGCCAATAGTCACCATGTAGCAGTTAAGTAAAATATCGAAAAACATAGGTAAAAGTTGTTTGGAAGTTGTTTTTTTTTGTAAAAAAGAATTGATGCTGACGGTGGAGGAGTTAACTACTGAAAACACAACTTGGTACTTTAAGGTTGATTTTTGTTCATCACAACTGTGCTTGAAATTTGTCTCGAATTTTCGGCCCATAGTGGCAACGAGGGCGAAAAGCTTCATCAGACAGCAAATTGCTCGCACACGATCGAATAATCTTCTTGCATTCGAGTCATCCCCGTCAGCAATCAGAAAGAAGTGAAGAAAATTCGAAACACCGAGCCCAGTAGAGATCTGTCTGTTGTCGAGAGAATATTCAAGTCGCTGACGATGACGACACCATCTCAGCCTGAAGGACCAAGCAAAGACTCAGACGAAAATCTTAATTACTGTGTGTTTGTTAGTGTGCTTCAAACAGAAGAACCGTCTGTTCCCCTATTCTATTGTTGAACGCCCGCGTAGACCGGGAGAATACTATAGAGAGAAGGTGGTCCTATCATGGCTGAAATGGATGCAGAACCATTCGTGTCGGAGTCAGTCACTTGGTTGAGGAGGAATGGGACATCGCTTCCAGTGACAGAGGCAGCAGATAAACTCACCCGGAAACGCAACGACATAAATTTATTTTATCAATTTTCCTTTATAATTTTAATGCAGTACTGACACAACACAGTGAAAGGCATTATCCAGAACATGGGGAGGAAATTGGGATTGGGAACCAGGAGTAGAGCCTAAGCTGGGTTGGATTTTAACTTCAATGCAGTGCTAGGCGTCAGAAAAGAGAAACATCGAGTGAAACTTTAGGGAGAGTTCTGGGGAAGGAGATGATATTTTGTATCTTTAAGAAATCAATTTGTTTAACCTTCCTTAGTCCCTAACAGAGAGTTACAAATTGTGACTTAGGGTCGTTTTCGACCCTAAAATTCAAACAGCTCGCAAAAATCAGTGTGTTGACCGGATTTAGTTCTGTTGGGCTTAAGGTGAAACATCTCGGAATCCAAAGATGGCCGGCATAATGGCCGACTTGTACCCCTACTCACGTTTTCAAATGCACTAAACTGGAGGAACAGTTGGCAAACGTTTCTGATCTTCTATTTTAAGCTTCTGCTAGTGCACAAAGCCAAAATAAAAAGTGCACTGTAGTTCGATGCTTCATTCGCGAGATTTGTGCCTTTTGAAGTTTCCATGCAATCTTAGAAGTTGATTAAAACTGTCCTCACCTTAAACGAAAGGCACTCATGTCTAGTTTCAGAAAACCTCGCCGGAGATCTGGATTTGGTCACTGTGGCCCCCGGAAATCTGCTACTAAGGATATGCTATTATCCATGACGATACGAAACGATACGATATACGGAATTTTCAGCACCGTTCGTAGCGAACGAAACGAATAATTGAAATCTTCCGTAAAACCGAAACGAAATTCTAATTCTCACGAAGTGTTTCGAAACGAAACGAAATTTTTCTGAATATTCCGGGATTTTTTTGTAGAGTGATAACTGTTGTATACATACCCGTAGAGTGACTCGTGTACTTTTGACAGCTCTATTCAATTTGTCCGAAGATGGGGGGTTTAATGACCCATCGGGCTTAAAACTATTTTTATTATATTACGTGCGTCTTACTGCTAGACTTAAGTTTTAGTAAATTTGAGGGACAAATCTGTCGCATGAAGAAAAGAACTAAACGCCAAAAATACACTACAGCTAACTCTCCCTTACTCGATATTTCGTATCTCGATATCAAGTCAGAGAACCATAGTAAGAAAGTTGGTTTTCATGGCTACCTCGTCGGTAGTTTTGTGTTCTAATAACTCGATACCTTCCTTATACTCGATGGTCCCTTCAATATCGAGTTAAGGAGAGTTGATTGTAGTTCCTTTATCTGTAATTAGCATTGCGTACGTTTTTCTCTACATTACCCAAAGGGCCCAACTTTGCGCATTTGTGAAAAATCGTGCAAGGAAATAAGCCAACTATGAAAAATTCAAACATTTTGAATATATTGCAACATTATAATTTACTGCTTCAGCTAAATGCGCAAAGTTTGTCGCTGAGGCAAATTCATTGGCATATCAGCCAAAACCTTGCTGATGGTGACAGGTTTAAATCCCCGGTCTGATTTTGGATCTTATCGTGTTGGAAACTTTTCTGACTTTCAAGATAATTTTCCAACACAGTTTTTTTTAATAAATGGCCTTTCACAACTTTCATAACGCTCAAGGCGATAGGTGGGTGTCCCTAAAAAGTTACAACTAAGAAGTGGAGACCGCAAAGTAGTAGCGTTATGTCAATAGCCAAATAAAACATGACATAATGATTTTGATTATTTTATGGGCTATACTGGCCACAGCTTGAAAGAATGTGATTAGGGGCACAAGTGAATAAGTCCCCATGAAAACACTAAGCTGAGCAGCAGGCTCTGTCCCAGTTGGAACATTCACAATTCAGTTTGACAACTTAAAAAAAAAATGTTGAGGAAGCAGCAGTTATCGGAAAAGTTGCTATTGTATTTGCTAGAGTATTAAATCAAATTACAATTTTAAAGAATCTATGAAGTATAATGACAAATCGACGCGAAGATGGAAGAACTGCAAGAAGTAATAATAAATTCCTAGAGATATTGCTAGAGAATTTAACGAGGATTTTCTGGGAGTTCCTAATACATTTACTAGAAAAATCCATAGAGAAACTGTGGATTAAGTTTTAGAGCAATCACCGCTATACATTGCGTAATAATAAATGAAAAAAACTGGAGAATGGGAATTTTTTTGAGTAATCCACGTGGAAATTAATGGATTTATGATTATAACAAACATATTTGAAAATTACTGAAGGTTTTTCCTTTAGTTTTCTCAAGCTATTCTAGAGTAAAGATATTTAAAAAAAAATCGGTGAAGGAATATCTGGACCAGAGCTGGGAATAGGTTTGAGTTTATTGCGAAAATCACGAGGCTCTTCTAAATACAGTAGTTCAAATTTGTGAATCTCATCAAGTTGCCTATGTTGGGTACCGTTTTGATCATATTACGGACACTAAAGGACTCAGTGAAGTATAAGCCCAGCATAGAGCATACAAAATAAATCATATGTATGATACCTTAGCGTATCGAGCGTAGGAATGGTGGTAAAGAATACGATCGGCAACTGAATAATTTTAAATAAATCAAAATGTGTGGCCTTTGGCATGATTCTCATTCCGGACGCTTCCTCACTTTTGCCTCATATTCCGGACACTTTGAATTGAATTCCGGACAGCTCATGATAATAATTAATGGAACAGTCAAACATCAATTGAAATCGTCAAACCACTAAATAGACATCCAAGGTAGTTGGGCAATAAAAAATAAAATTTCGAAGATATTTATGGAAAAAGCTTACTTAAAAGAGCCTCGAAATTGAGAACTTTTGAACGGCAAAAATTGAAACATTCGTGTGAAATGTTCCCATGGCAAAATAAAGTGTCCGGAATTTGAAGCTGTCCGTTATATGAATCAAACGGTACATGAATTTTCTAAATCAGTAGTTCATTGAAGGCTGTAAATGCGGGAAATGCAGCCGAAATAGAACTTTTTTCTGCAGTAGTTTTGGGTTGCCTTAGCAACGGGGTGTTTTGCTATTTTCAAGGCATTTTGCCTACAGCAGCGATACGCGTGATTTCACTGGCTCCGCTGACTGTGATTTGCTACGCCTGCCTACTGTAGTATGAATTTCAGAACCTTCCCAACTCTGATCTGGACCACTTCTAAGAAAATTGGGTTTTCGAGGAGTGTAGAGTTTTTTTTTCAGATTATTAGTCTTAAAACTGCCAACAAAATAAAATTTTCAATAAATGTTGAGCCCTTGAAGTATTTAAAAAATGATTTAAAAGTTTTGAAAAACAGTTTTTGAACCTAGAAGTGCCGTCCATCGATCAAAACGTGGTCGATTTGCGATTCTGTCTGCTGAGGTGATCTCCAGGTGTACCGATACAGGAGGCTGTGCTGGAAATAGGTGCTATTGGAGGCGGCAAAATCTATCAGTCGTAGGCCGTTCTCGTTCGTCAGCCGGTGGGCACTGAACTTTCCAATCGTTGATCTAAACTCCTCCTGGCCAACCTGAGCGTTCAAATCACCTATGATGATCTTGACGTCGTGGCTTGGGCAACAGTCGTACTCGCGTTCGAGCTACGCGTAAAATGCGTCCTTGTCATCAATCAGTGCTTCCGGAGTGAGGACTATGCACGTTTGTTATGCTGAAATTGAGAACCGGCCTTTGAGCCTCACGGCTCAATCTTCATGATTTTGAATAACTGTAACTCTCCTAGATCATTACATATATATATGAATGATCACTCTGGCTTAATTGTGACCGAAATTAAACCAGATGTTCGTAGACACAAAAGCCAATTTGGACAAATTGAGATGGAAAAATATGTGAAAAATTATGGTATCCGTGTGGTAAGCTGCGATCCTACGACTCCCAATACGCTAGACTAGGCGCGTTAATCAACTACGCCACAGAACGTGTAACGGTTCTGCAGCGTCGTCGGCCAACCTGAAACCAGAGGACCTGAGTGGTCATTTACTTATTATTGTGTGAGAATGTGACATGTGCATGTGGCATGAAAACCAGGGAGATTGAGCTGTCAAATGTCTTGGTATGGTACAAAAACTAATGTATCCCACGATACGGGTTTCTTCGGTGGTCATTCTGGGTTTTTTCGGTGGGCAAGGGGAACCGAAGTGGTCATTTATCAAATAATGTACTTAGTAAAAGTCACAGGTTATCCCAAAACCATGAAGAATGAGCCGTCGCATGCCTACTTTTTGGTCCCATATTACGGGTTTTTCGGTGGCCATTCCGGTGCTTCAAAGGACCAGAATAACCATGCATTCATCCTTTTGTCAAATACATCCAAACATAAAAAATCGTTATGAATTGGCAACAATTCAATTGGTGTTGGGGCATAAATCTGAGTAATTTCAACGAATTGTCCAGATTGGCCACCTTCCGGTTCGCATGGACCATACTGGTCAACATTTTTCAGGGGGTGTGCGCCGGTAATTGGTTCCTTATTGCAAAAAAAAAAATAATTATATGCCAAAATATCCATCAACCGAATAGTACCGATGTGAATTACATATAGGTACAAAACTGCGATGGAAACTTACTTTTCGAATGTTCCAGTTTTCCAGAACCGGGTATGATTATTAAGTGTTACCGTAATCCGGGGCTAATTGATCACTGGGGTGAATTTGATCAGGTCGGTACCGATAGCATTTCCTTTCAAGGATGCTTAATGCTTCGTTGCCATCACAGATATTCATGTTTTCTAGTTTATAGATGTCTATTGATGATTTTAAGCTATTTTATTTTTTATTAAGGTCAGTTTTTGCATAGAAATATTCACCTGTTTTTGGGAGGTGTTAGCAATACTGTTGAAAATGTCGGTACTAAACAATCCGTTGGTGCTAAGCCAGCATGTAAACTTTGAGTGTTAAAAATGTTGTGTAAGCTTCAGTGTGAACTGTTGCACTCATTTTTGAAATCGTACAGCATAACAAAATAGTTTTTTGCTCATAAAACCGTTTATTGTTGACTAACGTGCTTATTTCAAGGGAAATTGCATACATTTAGGCGTATTATACAGATTTTCAAAGTTTAATTTTGCATAAAATGAGGATATACACGAGTTGCAAGAATTTTGACACATTATCAGTTTCAGGAGACCCAAATTTAGTAGATAGGAAAATTTTACATTCTAAAATATGCTTTATTATATAGTGATCAATTTCGCCCCTATGTGTCATTTCCAATTTTGATATTAAACCCAATTTTATGATATGTTAAATTTTATTCATAAAAAAATGATTACATAAACTGATAGAGATCAATGAAGTACTGATTTTACCCGAAATTAATTTGACAATTTTTGAATTTCCAATGGAAAACGTGACAAAAAGTTATGAAATAGTGATCAATTTGGCCCCCGGATTACGGTGTTATTCCACAGTCCACGTGGAATACTTATTCAACAAATATGAGGACGGTTCAGATTACTTGTTTAGTTACGAAACTACAGGTTGTTGAAGTAATTACAATTTATACAATAATTTTTAAAAACTGGGGCCATTTTGTAATCTAAGTAAGAAATTTACAACATAGCGTTAACGCCTAGAGGTATGCAACGCCCTATAAAATAGTCCCATAATTCATTCAATTATCAAAGTTTACCCCAAAACAGAAAACCGACTGTTCGATTATATGAAAAATAGTAGGGGGATTCACTTAATAGCGTAAATCGCTGCGTAATTGACTATCCAAAATATTTCATAGCATTGCGTACATTGGCAATGAAATATTTCGGGGCGTTGAAAATCCATGGTCTATCAATCAAAGAATGCTTTGGTTCCTATGGAAATTGTTGATATGAGAAATAATAAAACAGAGCATTTTGCAATTTTTTTTTTCTCTGAGTAATTACGTTGAGAGCTAATAAATAGCAATCAAAAATAGAAAAATAATCTTTAAAATGTTTGATGCCGTACAGTTCATACGAAACCTCATAGCGTATGGAATTCAAATGATATGTGCAGTCGAGATTTTCAATGAATATGAGCCTACAAGGGAAGTTGACGTGTGATGATCATTATTGGTTTGAGAATTCAAGTGGCATTAATCAGAAGTGTTGAAATCTAAAATTTGCAGGACCCTAAACATGCGTCGATGAAAGATATACAAACTATTTGAGTAACGACCAAAAATGACTGTAAAGACCCGAGACTTGTTTGTAGTACAACTTAGGATAGGCCATACAATGCATGTTAGGCTCTCTTTCCACTACAATTACACAATTTAGTCCACATCCAGCCGCAGAAGCTCCATCAGAATTGGTCGTGTGTGCTGCATCATAAGTTACACGCTTGGAATTACCAAACTAAATTTGATGAATCCAAAACGAGAAATTTTTCACCTCAAACAACAACAAATTTCGCTTTGAGTGACTGACATTTATTGCCGGGTAACTAGATTATTATTCTATCATATGACATAAAGAGTGAATTTTTCATTTGAAATAATTCATACGCAGATTATGCTTTACACGAGTTTAAAGTGAATACGCCTAGTATATCTATCAAGTGCTATTGCAAACAGCGAAAGACACCGTTCTTTTAGAAGGGCAATAATGATGAACACAAGGTAGTTTCCATTGCCACATGCAGGGATGAATCCTGAGAAAATTGAGAGAATCTCTCACGTATCGCTCTCTGTAACTATCATAACATGCTGCACATTATGAGAGACTGTTTATCGTATACTGCTACAAGTTTGATCAGATTGGGGGGATAGTAGTGCATGATAAAACCCCTCTAAACATGCTCCAAGCCTGGGGGACACTGTTGTTATTGGAAGTTCGTGGATTGTTTATCGTGCCAGTAAAGAAAAACACCTATCCCCAACGGTAAACAAGCGAGAAAAAATGGATTTATCATCGCTCTCTCGTTGGGGCTCTCGCTCGCTGCTTCCATTTATCAGACTTGTTACACCTTGCGATACAATGACGATCGTGGACCGCAACAGATGGGATGTTTTTCTTTGCTTGCTTTGATCGTGCTTCATTCTCAAATGAGAGCGAATTCTGCAACGCCTGGCCACATGCTATAAAGCTAAAATTTATTGTTAAAATACTTTAGTATAAACATAAAAATAGGACATTACTTACAGCTTCGGTGTTTTCGTCTAAGAAACAAACTTGGTTCTTCTGCTGTTGTTTATAATCAACAACGACAAAGCAAAGCCGAAAACACCGAAGTTTGACATACATATAATTGCACGTAGTCTGACAGCTTCAGGGGTTCGCATAACCATTCTCACGTAACAAAGTGCAATCTATAGCTAGGATGTCAGTACTTGTTTAAAAAATATAAATTGTAATTCTTCGAAAACAGCATGCCATAAATATTAAAGTTTTTCTTTAAAAAAAAAACTATCAAAGTTACCCCGTTTAACGGTAATTTTCAAAATCATGAATTTCGTAGAATAAGTAAGCCGAAGGTTCCATTTTTGTTATTTACTATTTGGGTTGATGTAAATATTAATTTTCTTTTAAGTTCAAGATCACTTGGTCGGTGTTCAGATAGACTGAAACCAAGTGTTTTTTTAATGGTTCCAGAAAACGTACCCCAGGCATTCGAAGTATCAAAGTATTTGCATTATTTGCCGTATAATGTACCTTATATACTTGATAATACATCTGTATTAAAACCAGCATCGCAAAATACAGAATTGAATGGAACTTTTAATGAATCTTTAGAGCGCCAAATATCATCTAATCCGGTCTGTCTGAACACCTGACCACTGGGAGGCTCAATACTGGAAAATTATTAAGGTGAAGATGAATCGAAGCCAAAGTTCAAATTTCAAGATCACGGATCTAGAGAACTAAACATCCGTTTGAGCTGAAAACCTAATAAATTGATCACCACCAGCTAGCAACCAGTCGATTAAATTTTCAGCTTGAACGGATGTTTAGTTCTCCCAGATCCATGCTCTTGAAATTTGAAGCTTGGCTTCGATTCATCTTCACCTTAAGGGTATGAACTTAGGTTCCCAAAAATTAATACAAATAGTTAATTTTACAATTTTTAATTAATGTTTTAAGTTTGAACAATAACAATCTTCTAAATGGAACATTTTCGAGCGCTCCCATGTAGAAACTTCACCAAGAATTTTTCTTGTAATAATGTTCATGAAGGGACTTTCAAGAATTAACACAGAGATTCCAAACATTTCTATATGGATTTTTTTCAAGCATTCTTCAAGAATTCTACAGGAATCATTCTAGGTGTCAACCAAGAATTGTACTAAGGAGACCTCTGTGCATTATCCTCTAAAACCCAATGAAGGGATTTCTTGACGTACCATTGGTCAAGGAATCCATGGTTTTCTCAAATATTCCTTCACCAATAACTTCAGGGATTTTTTCACGAATTATTTTAGTTATTTCAATTACTTTTTGAGATTTATCTGAGGATTTTTATGGTATTCGTCTCAGAAGTTTAAATTCCTCAGACAATTGGAAATCCATTAAGATTCGTTCTTCATATTTTCCCCTTTTTGAATTAGTCCATTACTACAAGCGGTTCTACAAATAATAAAAGCATTGATTTCCCCAGAAACTAATTTACGATTCCAACCGTTTTTTTTTTTGAATTCCTTAATTTTTTTTGCTAGATTTCTCTAGCACTTCTTTTAAAGGGATTTTATGAAAAAATAAAAGAAAAACTATTATGACAGATTTGTAGAACTGTTTTTTTTTTTAATTTCATAATTTATACTCTGCATGTTTTTTTTGTTCTTGATATATTCCAAAATTTATTTTCTGAGGATACCTCTATGAGTTTGCTGGAAATTCCTCATATGATCATATCTATTATAAAATGAAACATTTTATTTTGATTGCCTGCCTGATCTGCATAAAAAACCATACACAAATTCAGTGGTTTGTGAAAACTAAAACTTCAGGAATTTTTTCGGCGCTTTCACAATATACTTCCTTATGAATTGTTCCAAGTTTTTTTTTCACGAGGCTTTAACGAGTTCATCTAGGAACAACCTTGAGCATTCTATTAAATACCGTACAACCGTGGTGGCCAAAGTGCGCACGTGTCGTCTGGAGTTCCTGAATGTGACAAATTTCGTACAATTTTTCATCAAGTACTACCCCTGAAGTTATAATGTATACCACACTGATGTATTATGATAACCATATTCGATCGAAAATACAGGCGATTAAAAAATGAGCCTGAGCGGCCCTGTCGTATGTTGATAAGGAAAGCTCTCTAAGATTACCACCAAAGATCGTTTTAAACTGAAACATATAAAAATTGCGAAGTAATTGCTTCATATATATTTTTGAATCCACATAACATAGCATTAAAAACAACTTACTGGCGGAAATTCGGGATACGCCTTCGTATGCGTGATTTATTACCGGCAGAATATGTTTTGACCTTTTAGTTATGAAACTTTCTTCCAAATGCTAAACGTGTTTGAAAAAATGTTAAGATACTTGTGAGGTTGGTAAAAAAGGCACATTTTGCAAACCACTGTTTGAGGGGCCCCCAAATCTACCTCTGCACCGGGCCCCCAAAACTCTAGCTACGCCACTGCCCCTTTGGTAGCAAACATAGCACAGAAAATAAAAAAAATATTCGCCTCCGTTTCGTGATCAGAATTAGAATGGGTCAGCGAATGTTACAAGTGTTGACACACAGTGATCGGCGCCAAACAGTGGTCGGTGTGTGTCTCTCTTGTTTTCTTTCATGGCTCGTTATCTTCCACGAAGGATAAATGTCATGCGTGTTGTATGAATGCAGGCGAATAAATTGGATGAAATCATGGCTCGTGTGTCAATGATCGTTGAATTTTCCAAAGCCTGGGGTATTTATTTCCAAGTGTGGTGGAGCGGTTACGTGGATTTCCAGAAGGTATGCTACTGTTGCTCTATCGACCCCAGAAGCAGAATACATGGCGCTTTCGATGGTCACTTTAGAGGCTGTCTAGTGAACCCAGTATCCTGAAGGCGGTAAAAGCTGGAAGGATACACTGGGCAGAGCATATTGCAAGAATGCTGGATGATAGTCCTGGTAAGACGGTGTTCGCTTCGAACAAGAAGGCAGGGAGTGCAGCGCGCCAGGTGAATTGACCAGGTGCAAACAGAACTTGAAGAGCGTTGGTTGCAGTCGAGGATGGAGTGAAACGGTCATGAACCGACGAAATTGGCGAGATATTGTTGGTGAGATTTTATCAAGTTAATTGATGTATAGAACCTAATAGTGGTACTATGGCGAAAAAAGGTGCTATTACTCAACAAAAGTTTTTTTTTTTAATAATGTCATTTAGCAGAGATTTCGGATAAAATACATTAAATCCAGTCATATCTGTTATTTTAAAATACCTTTTTGTTTATTGTTTCGTTCTCACACTTTCCATTCAAGCTAGTCTCGTTGACACGCTGAACCATCACAAAGTTAGTCATTTCACACCTTCTCGGGTTCCTCTTCGTTTTTCTGTTTCTTTCTCGCCATTCATTTGTATTATACACTGATCCGAACTTTCCATTGCATAACTATCAATAACATTCTTCCTACTATTCAAAGTACTGCTACAGGTTTGGTAGCACATCGTAGTAGTTTTTTTTTTTTTCAAATATTCGATACCTCAAGCATTATTGTTTATTCTTCGTGAGCAACATTTGCCATCTACCAGCTGAGTATTAAGTAGGGTCATGGTTTAGAAAATAAGCTTCCAATGTGTGTCGTCGGTGGAAAAAGCACGACATCGCAAAGTGATAAAGCTTCATATCGCTCCTCCCATCAAGCACTCGTCGATTGTGATTTGCGGTTGAGTTTGTGATAGCTTACTTTTTGTTCTTCATCATCATAATCATCATTGTAATCATCAGATATGCTTTTATTCATGATCATTTGCTATGTGCTTATTTGCCTTCTCTATTTCGTAATGATTATTTATTGATTTGTACATTTGTCTTTTCAGTATTCTAAGGGAGACTACTTTGCTTTATGCTACACTTTGAAGCGTTTCAACGTAACTTTTATGTGCAAGTGAAATGGCAACTGATAGATCAATCAACTGAAATGGAAAACTTTTGATTAGATATGTTCGTTCATGTTTGCATTGTTTATCTTTCCTTTGTCGTAATTCATGTATAGTTTGTTTCTACTAGTCTACAGTAATGTACATGTGTCTTCGATGCTCGAATTTTCTACAGTTTGTTTGAAGAGAAATTCTCGTTATTTTTACAGAGGAAATATGCTTTATTTACAAAACTTTTTCCATTACTCTTAGCGGAGACGGAAGGCAAAATAAATCCCCATCTAACCTAGTTTTTTTTTTTTCTCGCAGCAAGTAATGCAATCTTCCTTCTACATAATTGGGTACAAGCTATTTACATCTCTATTACCGGAGCTCACGGGGGAAAAACGCGAATGTGTACTTTTGTGCACGCTGATGACTTATTTCCTGCTGCTTCCATACGGCAGCTCGTTGTGCTCGTTATCGTTTAGTGGAAACCGAGTCCTGGATTCGTTGTGAGGATACGAGATGGAGGTTGGAAAAAAAGAATAATGACAGTCCCTGCTTCTCATTACACTAATGAGTCGCAAACTAGCTGCAGGTCGTCGGATTCGCATCAGCTGAACCTACGAAGTAGTAGTGAATAAAGGAACGCTGCCCACCAACTACAACAAACGTCAGGCACGATTCCGAACCGGGGTAAGTTCAAGTGTGGAAAACTTTTAAGTGACTCTTGGACGACACAACGCAGAATCCGGAAGAAAGCAGTCGGAAAATTGCCACTCTTGAACTTGCTGCTGGCTGAATTGAGATTTGTGGAAAAGTAGGTTTTCTTCAATTTTTTTTTCTTAACTTTGGACGCAGTGTTGAAGTTATGCGAAGATATTAACTGGTAGTTTTATAACCCTGAAAACAGTTTTAGTTTGTTTCAATGTTCAGCTAAATCTTGATCAATCTGAGTGGGATCAAATCAGTATCTGAGGTTGCTCTTAGGGTTTCATAGCCAAATTGTTGCGCTTTTGAATGAGATTCTTGTTTTTTGGAATTCCAGGATGAATCGTAAGGAAATCCTGAAGATTCCTGGAGAGTTCCTGAAATTCTAAGAATCTTGGACTATGTAACAGACTTCTGGCATTACAAGCCAAATTATGTGGATTTTTTCAAAAACTTTAGAATTTGCAGCAATGTGAATCTCATCAAACCAGTTTATTCTAACAAAATAATGAAAAATTTATGTTCCAAGCGATCGATGAAGTTCAATAAGCTTTGATACCAAATAAATCGGTGTTATATTTTATAACTTCCATTGAAAAAAAAAAAAAAAAACGATAAAATATAGAGTGGTCCGAATTAGAACATGGGGGGTCCGTATCTGTGCAGGGTTGGTCTAATTCGGGCCTACTGGAGAATTTCGTTCAAACAGGTCTAATCATGTCCTTGTAGGAGATATCACAAAACTCTCTGAGAGAAAAGTGTGCTCGCTACATCAGGCTTTCAAGAAAGCATACGATTTTTATGCCATTCATCGTGCCGAAAAGATATGGCCAAAAATCTATTACTAGATCCGAATTGGACCATGTTCCCCTACCCTTTAATTCAATTTTCTTATCTTTTAGTAGATGCGTGCAATCTGCTTCAGTGGATGCGAGCTGATGCAAGTAACTGACACTGAAGATGACAGCATTTTTTTTTTAAATTTATTTTATAGTCAGGAATATCAATTCAACTTGTCTGCATTTAATATACTGTGATAATGCCTACATGTATGTCTTACCAGCTGATTTGGGGCTTATGGTATTTGGGGTATACTCTTTTGATGGTAATTTGTTCAGAATTGTTCCTTTTTAGTCACATCAGTTTAGCATCAAAGAAAAATATCCCAGAAAATTCCTGCCAACTACATCCCTGCCGTTGCTGATGACAAAAATCCTTAATACCTCCAGGTTGCAGTTTCATGCACCTCCTCCGAGGAATGGCAATAGGGCAGAAGTAAAAATGCTATTCCACAATACACGTACTGAATACCAGTTCCCCGCCGGGAAATGAGTTCATGCTTTTGTTCTATAGGTAGCTACCAACTACCATCAACACTGCACTGCTGAGAGCAGAAGTGTAATTTCCCAGAAGCTGATACACTTTCCCGTGCGCTCGCTACTGACTAGAGGAACCCAGTGCGACAAGCGAATACCATCCAGGTTCATGGGACCCAGCGAAAGAGAACTTCGAGGCAATGCACAGCACAAACACGTCCTTCCGTTTGTAAAGGGTGTCCCTCTTCCAGTGATGGAAAGTAGCGAACACTTCGTCTGAACTGGAACAAAAACAAAACCAAACGCTCCCGAGCGTCAGAGCACTGGTATACTCGCATTTGTCGGCTCCCGAGTAACTGAAGCTAAAAGTGATTCGCGAACGTGTTCGGAGCTGTTCAGAGTCATATTGTGCTTTTGGAAAAAAAAAGCTGCTTCCCCTCCGAGATTTATGGTTTTCAAGGGCTTTTGACTACAAACTAATAGTTTACTGTCGATATGATGGTAATACAATTAATTTGTCTGTCAAAACCATAATAAATCACACCTTGCTCGGTTACTCGCGAGTAAACGCTCCCGAGCTTGTTGCTACTTCTTTTGACATGTTCTCCCGAGCAGACGGGTGCGGACTTACTCACACCTAGCCAGTTCCCGAGTCTGTGATGTTTGTTATGCGTTGGTATACACTCGTGAGCTGCATCGTGATGCGAACTTTTCCAGCACTGCCCTCTTCGAATTCTACTATTAAAAAACAAAAACGCTTATACAAAATTACCTATTTGGTATTTTCTCCAAATCGTGATGAACGGTGGAAAACTCATGGGCCCGGAAGCTGTATGCCCAGATGCTGTCGAAGCAAATAGATAAATAATTGGCTATTATCAAGTAGCCACTACGTGAACTGTCAAAAATACACCGTGAACCACGGTTAAAAGAAGCAAGGTATCATACTCCGAAAAATGACATTTGGCAGTGACGTCATTCCTATCGTAAACTCGAACGAGTGCAAAAGAAAGCAAGGCTTGCTCTCCTTTACTATCCTCAAGGCCTCATGCTTGACGATAGGAATTACGACATATGTTTTGATGGAAAATCGTTGTTTACACGTGGGAATAGCCTACCTTGTTGTGTCTACCGTGACCGTGAACTACCATCATCGATCTCGGAACTAGGCAACGCGTTCACATAATCATGATCTAGTTCACGATGTATTTTTACTTGTTGACGAGTTCACGGCTGCTATGAACCGATGCACGAGTTCACTAATCTGACGTATGAGCGGTGCCAAATTCACTCGTTGCCATGGTCACGTAAATATCACGGCACCGCTCAAACGTCAACGGGTGAACTCGTGCACTGGTCCATGGACCGATGCATGAGTTCACTATTTGACGTTTGAGCGGTGCCGTGTTATTTACGTGACCATGGAAACGAGTGAATTCGGCATCGCTCAAACGTCAAATTAGTGAACTCGTGCATTGGTCCATGGAACTGTGCACGAGTTCACGAATTTGTCGTTTGAGCGGTGCCGAATTCACTTGTTGCCATGGTCATGTAAATAACACGGCACCGCTCAAACGTCAGATAGTGAACTCGTGCATCGGTCCATTCACAGATACGATTTTTTTCTGTGAAGGAAGTCAAATCTGAGGAAGACATGCAGAAAAAGTGGGTTCCATGCAGAAGTAGCTCTAACAAGATGTTGTACAGAACATAATAAGAGGATTTAAGCATAAGGCGTGAGCGTAGGTTTTAACGTCTGAAAATTAAAAAAGGGACGGTCAACTGGTAATTCTCCACAGCGCTATTTTCTACGATGCAATTCAATATGGGCCACCCTTTAGGTTCCCGCTTTGGTGCTCCGTCAAAGGAACGGGAGCTTCAGGGGAAATGAGCGATAAGTGCATGTAACACGGGTGCGCCTTGTGTTGGTCGTGACTTTTGCAGGTGCAATTATTATCTTTTCGCAGAAAGCAGCACACACCATGGAACAGGACCCTACTACCTGACTGACTTGTGCTGTGGAAAGTTGCAAACCGGAATCTGACGCTAATTGCACAACTACGTGAAAGTTTATCAACCCCTCAGTGCGCCCCCGAAATGGGTAGCTCTAGGGTGCACGATGCTCGAGGAGATGCGTTGTAATTGCGATCCTCAGCGCACTTTTTGTTGCACTGTGTTCCAGTGTTGGAGGTGAGTCCCGTTCATGAATGGTAATGATGCAGGAAATGAGCTTCTGTGATACAGTGGAAGCTCCATTTAGGTAATGTATCAATTTGAATAGACTATTATCCAAGAAATACTTGAAATACGCGTTATTGGAGGTCTGATGATCAGTATTCCAAGTAAAGCTAAGTCTGCTGTTCCGCTCAAGAAAAGTAATAAATTCTGCGGAAAAAATGGTCAAAAAAATGTCTACATTTTTACTTAGCTGAGAAGCCAACTTCGTCCCAGCATGTACGTTACATTTTTTCGGCTGACAGCGGAATCCTGCCGTATGAAAATACGTCTCATTAACACTAGTCAACCAGCAGTCAATAAATCACAACCCAAAAACGCTCACCAACGCACCAGGACATCATTAGGATTCTATGCGGAAAAGCTGCTGCAAAATGCAACCACTAATCTGTCCCCCGTGAGAAACGCATATTGCATTGGAGCAAATCCTAACCCAGACCGCAAACAAATAAGCCAACTAATTCATCACATTTGATTCATTGCCATTTTCAGCTTCGACTGCAGCAGAACTTCGCACTCGCTCTAGTTAAATGCAGCACTTCCTCAGAAAGCGATCCCACCCGTAGACGACGACGGACTGGTGCATCCCTAATGAGAGTTCATCATATCCTTCTCCGGAACAGCAGGAGCAAGAGCAGCATCATCATTTTTCGTAATCGCCTCAATCAACCCATTTTGGGACGTGGGCTGAAGGCACTAAATGGGACACAAATGACACGATGCCACCAGGACGAGGGCCAGGATTCATCACCAGAAGAGACACGATAAAGAGTTCACATTCACTGGATTCGGTAGTCAACCATCGTCGTGGTCGTCGTCGTTGAGTATGACTTCATCAACGGCAGAACATGGGCAGCAATCATCGTCATCGTCGTCGTCATCATAGTCCGCTACTGTTGTCATCACAAAATTAGAAGAATGGTTACCGCTACCAGCAGACTGCAGAAACAATGCTCGGGTGTTTAATTTGATACTCGCTATTCTCTGGTTGTGAAATGGAATAGGTATGTGGAGCTAGTGCGCTATTTGCTTACTGAGAAGGGATGTCCTTTTCAACGAGATAGATGATACGGTTACAAGCAGACTAACCAGGGTGGACGTTGTGACAGAACTCGTGCTAGGTTGGATGGTTACTTCATTAGAAGTGCTTGTGTATGTGCTGGAAATGCTGATTTAGCAGGCTTGCAAATCATGATTTGAGAAACTGCATGACGAGTTTGGCTATAAAATGCAACCTTGTCAACGAGTTCTTCAAACTAAACGCTTAACAGATTTGTTTTCTTTTACACTGAGTGCAAAATAGTAGTTTACGGAACAAGTTGCAGAATGATGATTTTTACAGCACGAGTCGTAAATTTATCCTACGAGGCTTGCCATGTTCTGCAGCAAGTGACGTACAACATTTGTTGCAATTTCGTAAAATACCGCTTGACGGTATCAGAAATTATATCGGAATGCATTCACCATTATTTTACAATTTCTGAAAAGAAATGTTGTGTTGTGATTCATTACGCAACTCAAAACAGTTGCGTAATGAGAAAGCGTTGCGTAATGAATCATTACAGCACTGATTTCAGTTGTGTAATGACTATTCCCGTACTGCATACTTCAGTGCTGGAAAGTAGGCCGTTTTATGACAGACTGGTGTGATGAATAACAGCCTATTACGATGAGAAATTGCAAAAAAAATTTCAGCTGCTTGCACGATTAGGTTGCCCATCAAAAACTAAATTGGCTGATGTGTTGCCATGGAGTCGCCCCATAGCCACAAGTCGAATCATCCCAGCATTCCATCTTGTCACTGTTGTAAAATTCTAATTTTCACTTCTATACACGATACACAATTAATATTGATTATGTTGACACTTGCACAATATTATAACAGCAAAAACAGCCTGCTGCGATTTCATCTGCATCGAGAATATTTGTACATTTATTTTCCAATAACACAGCGTAACAAAAAAACATGTTTGCGTGTCTCAAGGATCAAATTATGTGTCTCTAAAAGATTTGGTATTGCTGAGTTAGATGCCATTCTCAGAAATGTTCCAGCACGTCACAATTTTTAAATATAAGTCGAAAAAGTTGTAAAAAAACTAGTTTCATTGACGTTTTTTTTTAATTTAGAGTATGATTTATCATATTTTTTTAGTGATCTAATCCATCAAGCAGGCGAAGTAGGACTTAAAATTTCATTTCAGATATAATTTGGATTAAATTGTATGATTTAATTTAGATTTACTCGTTTTTTCAACATGCTTGCAATCTCCATACAAAATTGTACGGTTTTCTAAACCTTAGAAAAATAACTTTTGAGCATCGAAAGTATTTTGAACTTTGTTGATAAGTATTATTATACACATGAAGTTTGAATGATGTGGCAAATTAATTGCAATACAAGTTAGCAAACTTGCATGCAAGTTGGCTGAAATAGTCAAATTTTGCATGTTCAACAGTCAATATCTCAAAAAGTGCTATAATATTTTTTGAAAACGGCAATAGATTCAGCAACCCTTACTTAGGGAAATAGCAATATTTTGGTGCTTGAGACAAAAAACGTGTTCCGCAGTGCAATCGAAACTGTTGACATGTCAGCACTTTCTAAAGGTTACAGACAATCTGTTGTACGCACACTTTTTTATGAAACTTGACAGAACAGACAGAATTGATCACTTATCTCTGATAGCTTAGTTATGGTTGACTTAGATTTCAGCCTTAAATTAGAGAATAACATTTTCACCAATAGGGTCCTTAAGCCCTGTTCCAATTTGGGTACCACACGCTTAAGCTTAGGTCAGAAATAAATGTTTACTCCGTTTTTAAATGTTTTTCGCTGGTGTAAGTCCTTAAATATTTTTTTTTTCGGGTTTTGAGATTTTGTCACACCCGTTGGTTTAAATTTGAATTTCGGGTGTATTTTGTTTTCCGTGTCCCTAGTGAAATGTTATAAAGGACAACCCTAGTGAAAATTTGTCGGCGAAGTGAAAATTAGCATTATAATACAATAGAGCCGTTTTTTGAGCGGGAAATGCCAAAGTAGTAGCAAGCACACGCTCTGTGGTATTATTTGATAAAAACAAGATTTTGTCAAACTTATTAGGAAATGAGCCCAATATCATTTTTGTGACCAAAGTCAGATATTTGCATACAACGTTTAAGCGTAACGATTGATTATTGTGTTTTTTTATATTGATTTTGACACGATTTTTTCATTTACCCGTATCCATCCAGCAAACGGGAAAAATTACTGCTATTTCGGAAATTCTTGACTGATTCCCTGCATTTTAATTCGAATGAAATTGTCTGGAGATCTAGTTTTTTCGATCATCATTGGATTTTTTTTTTTTCGATCGAAAACATAGACATCCAGACGATTCCATTCGAACTAACACGAAGGAAATCCGTCAAAAATTGACGAAATAGCAGCAATTGGGTCCTAAAATTTTTAATGAAATCTTGTTTTTATTTAGTAACACGAAAGAGCATGTTACTGTTACTACTTTAGCAATTTTTCCCGCTCAAATAATGGCTATATCATGTTTAAACTTTTATTTAAAAATTTGGTCCATAAATGAACCTTGACACTTTTGATCATGTTTGACGTTCGCTTAGTCGACAAAAGCACCACAGGGGTTTTAGTTCGACCACTGGGGTTGTTCCTATCTGACATTTCGTAAGGGACACGGAAAACAAAATACACCCAAAATTTGAGTTTAAGCCAAAAGATGTGACAAAATCTAAAAAAATGTTTTTTGGGCTTAAACCAACGGAAAACATTAGAAAATTGAGTAAACATGTGTTTTTGGCCTAAACTTAAGCGTTTGGCAATAACATTGGGACAGGGCTTTAGGACCCTATATGAACTTATTCCCGTTTGATGGTCGGATACGGGTTATGTATTTCCGGGCATTCATGGGCGCAGCTAGGATTTCCACCAGGAGAAGGGAAGCGACTACAAAAGTTCATGGGTTTATTCACAAATTTCATAACGCCAAAACTGGCCATTTTCGACACCCACCCACCCCCTTGTAACGCATTTTGTATGAACATTTTACAAATTTTGTATGAACCGCAACAGAACGAGGACACCCACGCACCCCCTTCAGCGTTATGAAAGTTGTGAATGGGCCCCATCAACAGTGAGAATAACGGAATCCGAAACGCGTCCTAATTTAATTTGTAGGCTGAGTAATGGATCCATTTCCAATTTTCCGAAGCAATTTCAGATTGGTCAAAGTCAGAAGCTTCGGTTGGTAGAGTTCCTATTTATCAGAAACTTCAGCCTAGTCAGTTATTGACCGGGTATTAGGATTTCACAAAGTTATTAAAAAAAATCCTTAAGATCAGATTCTACCAGAATTTCTTTCAGGAATAACTCCCGAATTTCTCTACACTTCTAGAGATATTTTCTCCAAAGAACCCGACAGAAAGTTTCCCATGAAAATGTATAGGCGTTTTCTTAGAGATTTTTCTAGAATTTATTTCTCGTTATTACCCCTAATGTATTCCAAAACGAATTTATACTTACAGTATTGGACAAAACATTTTGAACTTTTTCGATTTTCCATACAAACTGACCATCTTTGGTGAGCTGAATCTCAGTTATTTATTCGAATGAAATTTCCCCAGAACATCAGATATAACTTGAATTTTAACATATATTATTGAACAATTTTTCCAATCACGAGTTTATAAGTAATAACGGTTTGACTAAAGTGTAGAGTTGTGTTTGATCCTTAGACCTTGACGCTCCTTAGACCTTGACATCTCCTGCGGGGGCCGGCGATGAGGGCAGGATCAAACATGTCGCGCATCGGTCGAGTAAAGTGAAAAAGTGTCGCGTTCGATTAGTTCTTTTTGATCTTTCGACGTTGACGCTTGCTCCTGGGCAGTGCGTCAAGAAAGCCCGAGCAGTCGTCAGTTGTTTTCCTTCTCGGGTCGCACGCCTATTTTCTCTGAGTGCTTTTATATAGCAGAGCAAACGAGTGAAGCTCAGGGATTGAATCCTGAGAAAATTGAGATAATCTCTCACGTATCGCTCTCTGTAACTATCATAACATGCTGCATATTATGAGAGACTGTTTATCGTATACTGCTACAACTTTGATCAGATTGGGGGGATAGTAGTGCATGATAAAACCCCTCTAAATATGCTCCAAACCTGGGAGACACTATTGCTATTGGAAGTTCGTGGATTGTTTATCGTGCCAGTAAAGAAAAACACCTATCCCCAACGGTAAACAAGCGAGAAAAATGGATTTTATCATCGCTCTCTCTTTGGGGCTCTCGCTCGCTGCTTCCATTTATCAGACTTGTTACACCTTGCGATACAATGACGATCGTGGACCGCAACAGATGGGATGTTTTTCTTTGCTTGCTTAGATCGTGCTTCATACTCAAATGAGAGCGAATTCTACAATGCCTGGTGAAGCTGAAAGTGGATTGTTGCTGCTCAAGGATGACGGATCAATTGGTGAGCTCTTTTCATGCTACTATTTCTAATCTATAAAATATGTATGACTGCACCTTTAATCGTTACAACGGTGAGACGTAAATATGATTTTTCAACAAACTATGAAAGGTTCGTCACTGTGAGTGTCGACATAAACTCTGATTCATAAATTATTTAGGTCTATTTTTTTTTTTCAAAACACCTTTTTCCTTTTACTTTTGTTTTTGTATTTAAAAAAACTTTGAATGGTTCGACACTACAAGTGTAGACATGCGGGAGGTTCACTTTATTCAACAAACTTTGAAAGGTTCGTCACGTCAAGTGTCGGCATAATTTTTCTCTACATAGGTATTGTTCATATCAAATGAAAATATTTTATTTACATATTAGCATTATATCTCACCAATAATTATTTATCATGGTCTAGTCGCTTATCAAAGTGAATCCTGTGACCCAACGACCCTCCCCATTAACAAACATCCCTCCCAGTAACCTTTGTGGAGATGCAGAGGCAAACACGGTCTCCAAATAGCAAAGGTTACACACTAACATTCCTTCCCCCAATCCCATCTGACTGCAAGGACGTGGCCGGCGCCGTTATTGACCATGTATTAGAAGCACTGAATTATGCACACTGAAGAAGATTATGGCCAATCTCAGCAGATCTTCTAGTTGATTATTTGTGCATTTTCACTGACTTCGGTCAATCACGGAATAGCAACCATTGATATGTGTAGTCAGTCAAAGCTAAGCTAAGCTAATAACGGTTTGACTAAAGTGTAATTTTCGACGAAAAATTCAAAACTATTCATCTCAAAATCTGATAGCCCTACACAAAAACTGTCTTCAGCAAACTTGTTCATTTCGTTAAAATCTATAACTTTGCTGAAGTTATCATGAAGCTATTCCTTCAATATGTTTAGTTATGTCATTTAAAAATCGTCAAAAAATTCACTTCAGTCAAACCGTTAGTGCTTTTGAACTTGTGATTGTAAAAATTACTCAAAAATATATGTTAAAGTTCAAGTTATGTCTGATGTTCTGCCAAAATTTCATTCAAATCGGTCCATAAATAACTGGGACATAGCTTACCAAAGTTGATCATTTTGTATGGAAAATCGAAAAAGTTGCAAATGTTTTGTCCAATACTGTACATATGTTAAAAAGATTCCTTCAAATATTTCATTTTGAATTCCTTAAAGAATTACAATCGATTTTTCACTAAGAATTGATTCAGGGTTATTTGTCAATGTATTTTCATGATTCAATTTAAGATTTTCAAGAAATTATATCAAAATATATCTCACTTTTTCATTGAGATATTTCTTTATACATTACATTTGGCAGGTTTTCTGGAACATTGTCATAGATGTCACGAGGAAAATAATCAGTGATAATATCTTAAAGAATCGCGTAACAAATTCCACATGAATCGCCATAGGATATCTAAGTAACTTCTAAAGAGGTCCAGGAAGGAATGCTCGAAAAATACACATGGGGTGTTCCCAAACAAATTACAATTATCGGAAGTATTCGATAAATTTCATTGAAGAAGCTTAAAAGGCATTTCAAGGCAAATTTCTAGAATAATATCTAACAAATACCTTTGAAGAATCTCTGGATAAATTGGTTAGATAATCCCTGTCGTAGGCAATGCTTCTTAGTTCCTAGTGGAATACCTGATCATTTTATCCTTAGATATTCTAGAACTGATCTATATCGATGAAAGCTCAGATAATCTTACCGGTATCTGATGCATTTTTTAAAAATGGTTATAAGTAATTGAGTTTGTTGCCAATTCTTCAAAAATTAATTAAGTCTTAATTAATCAAAGGACTTAATTAAAAATTAATGCAATTGCTCCGATGTTTTAAGTACTACAAATCAAACAGTAGTTCCTTAAATTGAATATGAAATGAAATTTTATAAATCTGACATGTATCTAGAAGCCAATGCATTTCTGTAAGTGTTAAAATTTTACAAATCGGACTGAGAATAGCCAAGATGTAGTGGGTTGAATATAGCGTCCCAACTGATTTTTAGGCGTCGTCCTCGGTGTGTTAATCAACAATCTTTTTAAATTGATAATTTTTTATAAAACGTATAAGTTATATTTTATTTTTTCCTCATTATATTCCGTTTTTTTTCATGAATAACATCAATAGGATAGTATTTTACCGGTACTGACTGCTGCAATACCGTAGAACTAAAATGGTTGAAAATCAAGAAAAATTCGAAGATTTCATAATATTTTCAGCATTTTTAGCGGTGGCCAAACTGCCTCCCTTTTCCATACTTTAATCTTACTTAGATGTTTCTTTAATAGTAGACGTGGCTTTCAACCTTCCATCAAAATTCGCATCCCCACAACGAACCGCTGCAAACTCAGCACAATACAAAACACATTGTATATGTGGTGCACCCAGAAAGCAAGACCTCACCCAATATCTCCCTGACAAAACTTCGTCTCGTCCGAATCACAGGAAACGACCTCCCCTCTGTCAACTCGCCACCCCCTTAACGCCTGTCCCCGTGGATCTTACACATTATCCGTTTTGCCGAAGCTGGTTAAATAATTCTGTGAGCTACTACCGGTTCCATTGTGGCTTGCACTATTACTGCCGTTGTTGCTGCTACTATTGGAACTGCTGCTGCTTCCGTTGCTGCCGCTGGGATTATTATTCTGTATTTGTTGATTATCTAAATTATTAGCTGGCATGGATGGAACAACACCAGAACCACCACCGGAGCAACCATTCGGCAAGGGATCCAAAATGTTGGAGCTTCCGGGACCTTTGCCAGGGAACTGATGCGATGTCGATGTCGTCGTCGCCGGCTGATGATGATGATGACCTAACAACGGCAACTGGCTCTGCGATTGATGATGATGTTGTAGCTGCTGCTGCTGTTGCTGGTGATATGGCGAATTATTAATCATATTTATGTTGTTTGCTGACGAGGCCGCTGTGCTCGGAACCGAAGACCACGTTCCGTCATACTTGGACTTGATGAACAATGGCTGCTCGGTTGAGCGGCCATTATCGCCGAAATTGAGTTTATTATCCTTATTGTAGCCTATTTTGTTGTATTTTGTCGTTCGCTTGATGGTGCCGAAAAGGGGCGTATGTGGAACGCTTACACTGGCCCTGGCCACCGGAAGTAGATTACTGCTGCTGTTTGCATTGAGATTACTCACACTGGAACCGCCATATGGTGACCCGGGAAGGCCAGGCACGACTGCCGAAGCCGATGCCACCGAAGTCTGACTATGGCCCAGGTTGTTCATCATGTCGGCCATCCGGTTTTCGATGATGTTCATCTTCTGGCTCTTCATGCTCCCCCCGTAGGATCCGCCAGGTCGCTTCGGTTCAACCCCAGCTGCAGAAGGAGGTTGATGCAATTGTTGCTGATGGCGCAGTTGATGTTGATTTATGAAATTATTGTAATGGCAGCTCGTGGGGGCGGAGTAGACATTTTTCCCATCGAATTGATTCTGCTGCTGGGCGAACATAGGTGCACCGGATGCCACTGACGTCCCGTTGGAGGCAGCATTGCCAATGGAACGTCCAACCAGGGTGGTGGAGGCGTACGCACCGTAGTTATCGTACGAGGGTGATCCGCCGAGATCGTTTTTGAAGGATGAGCAGCCGGCCACTTCGGCGTAGTCGGGCATGTTCAGAGGGGACAACCTGGTTGATGAGAAAATAATGAAGAAGATATGTTAGCACGAACGGTTGCAGATGTTTGTTGGAATGTTGTATTTGTTCATTAGTACATCTTTTTAATAAACAGTTAAACTGTCCTTAATTGCATAACAGTAACATTCGACATTTTCACAAATTGGAGTTAATACCATGCAGAGCCATCAAATAATAAATACTTTCGATCAACATACTGAAATCTGTGCGATTGTTCTAGGAAATTCGAAAAAAAATACCAAGTTTTTTTGTCACATTGGTAATTATAACCGCATAACAGTCACATTGAGATTATACATGAGCTTCATAATGAAGTAGCATTGAAATTGCCATTAGAATTTTATTCTGACTATTCACCCACTTTGTGATATGACCTAGGACAGCATGTGACAGCTCAACTAAGACTGCCCGTTGTTTTTCAGTCGATAACCTTGATGATACAAAAGGCAGTGCTACCAGTAAAACAAATCTTGTGACAAATTCAAAGATCGAGAATCATAATTTGTTTTTTTTTCTTACAAGGTTCATTTATACAGTGCAATATATGTAGGTTGCTAGCTTATTTTAAAATCAGGTTTATAATCAAAACCGGCGATATTTTTAGAGAAAATTTACACAATTTCCATAATATTGCGTTCAATTGAGTATTTTTATACATATAAACATTGTAGTAGCACATGTGGAAAACTTAACATCGAATGAAACAGGATTTGAAACAAAAAAGGCTAGCAACTAATTGCTCAATCCAACTCAACGATGTGAAAGTAGGCCTTTGCCAAAACAACCAATGAGAAAGTGTTTTTTTTTTTACAGGCCTTTGTACTTAACCTGACACGTCTTGTCTTAGGAAATCACGAACAATATTTGCGTAAATGAAATTAAAGTGTTATTAATAACAATTATTAGTAAAATGTAAAAAAAAAAACATCAGTCAAACAAGTTTGAGCGGAGCAAAGTGACAGCATTACGTGACCAAGTTAACTGTAGCAAATCAGTCTGAGAAATGTTAGGAGCAAAACAGCCTTGCATAATTACCTATAGTTGAGTCAGAATTATGCACCTTAGAAACATTGCACTATGGGCCAGGGACGTAATCCAGCGGGACATAATTAATAACTCGGTAACGAAGGTAACGAAGCATTCCGGTATTTGGTGTCTTCGACAAAGGTTTTTGTAAAACGAGGACCATCCACTGGCATAAATGACATACACACTAAGATTTTTTTTTCACGATCTCGGCTGTGCGAATCTCCCTTTTCCAATTTTAACCGAGATTCAACTAACAAATTGCCCGGTTGGTTAGCAACGAAGCATGGTTTACTGATACTCGGCTTTTATTTGCTGATATGCCAGGAAATTTTGTTGCCTACTATTTGGCTGTGCGAATCTCAGCTAAAATCTGTTTTCGAGTTTTTTGGCAAAATAAGACCAAATTAGTGAAAAAAAAGGTTTTTCACCTAGTTTAACATTTTGACTAAGAACCATGTCATATCTTTTTTGTTGCTGATAATAATATAACAAACTCAAATTTCAGTGAAAAAAAAAATTTAAAATACGACGCTTAAAAATGATGAAATAATGAAATAACTTGAAAAAATAGTGCAATTTTGAACCTTAATATCTTCAACAGCGCAAAAAAAAATCGCAAGCACAAATTTTCAGGCAACATATAACAATGCATAAAAAACGGATGTCAAAATTTCAAAGAAATGTAATATAGTGTTTTTTGTCACTTTTCTACGGTTTTTCTTTCATTACGCGCATAATATTTTGACGGCAATTATTTAAGTGTAATTTGAAATTAGTCGAAAAAAATATATATAATTATTGCATGAAATTATTATATCTGCCAACAATACAAGCAGGCTTCGGATTTCATCTGTATATTCGTCTGTTCCAGTTTTTGGAAGCTTTCCATTTGAGAAAATCATCGGGATATAAAGACAAATTTAAGCCTCAACAACTTTTTCAGTTCGCAAAGTCGAAGTAATCTCCAAACTGCTACCTTTGATCTGAATCCTCTGTTTCATCAACGCTCTTTTCGCTTGAAAATAATTATACAAGATTAATAGGGTCCTAAAGCCCTGTTCCAATATTAGTACCAAACGCCAATTTTTAGGCCAAAAACACATGTTTACTCAATTTTTTAATGATTTTTTTTGGTTTAGGCAAAAAAAACATATCCTCGGTTTTTGAGATTTTGTCACACCCCTTGATTTAAACTCAAATTTTGGGTTTATTTTGTTTTCCGTGTCCTTTCCGAAATGTCAGATAGGAACAACCCCAGTGTTAAACCTTATAGCCCTGTGGCATTTTTGTCGACAAAGTGAACGTAAAACATGATCAAAAGTGTCAAGGTACATATTTGGAACCATTTTTAAAATCAAAGTTTAAATATGTTACAGCCGTTATTTGAGCTTGAAAAATTACTAAAGTAGTTGCGAAAACATGCTCTTTTGTATTATTGAATAAAAACAAGAATTCATTACAAATTTTCGGACCCAACTAACTCATTACTCGTGGTAAAGATAAATAAATTAAGGGCGAAATTATGATAAAAAAAGCCACTGTACTGGATGGATTTGGGTCATGAAAAGGGTCCGCGTGATCTGTGGGGATTTGAATTCGAAACTTGTAACCTTCTAAGCTATTGGGTCACCAAGTAGCTCGGTTGCTTAGTTGGTAAAGCTTTCATCTAGCATACAAGAGTCCTGGGCAGGCTTGCCACATTAAAATCTGCATTTCTTCCTTGAAATAGCTGTATTTCTGTATCTTGAAGCAAAATATCTGTATTTTAAATCTGTATCCCAAAAAATTATATCGGCCATTCCATGAAAAACCGATCTAGTGGGTCTCCGAATTCCGTGAAAATTTGCTATTTTGTTCTTTATCCGAAATAAGGATACACGTATTTATGGATTTTTTTGATTAGGGTGACCATTTCCGAAATAGGGTGACCAGAAAAATCGCGATTTTGCAAAATTTTTATTTTAAAATATATTATAACTTTTGAACCGTTTGACCGATCTTCAATCTTTTGGACGAAATGAAGGCTGAAGATTTTGACTTTTTGAGAAAAATATAAAATTTCACAAAAATTGTGTTTTTTACATGAAAAAACTCAATAGTTTCCGTTTTTTGTGTTATGAAGGCCTCGGGACCAAAGGGGATATCGTTGTTCTCATTTTTTCTTAAAAGTTCAGAAAATTTTACGTAAACTGTCAAATTTTCAGCGATGTATTTTTTTTAGTTTTTGAGATATATTTTTTGAAAATAAAAAATCAGTCATTTTTCATCGGCACACACTGTAGATCACAGCGCATTAGATTTGTAATGTTTAAAAAAAATCATAACTTTTGTACAGCTCAACCGATTTCCAATCTTTTTTTATGGAATGAAAGCTTAAGGTCTCAACTTTTCAGAAAAAAAAGAAAAAAAAAAGAAAACATTGAAATTTTTTTTTATTTTTTCACGTTTAAACATATTTTTATCAGATTTTTCAATTCTGTCTTAATAGTTGAAATTTTAAGCTTTCATTCCATACAAAAAGATTAGAAATCGGTTAAGCCGTTCAAAATTTATAATTTTTTTTAAACATTACAAATCTAATGCGCTGAGACCTACAGCGTGTGCCGATAAAAAATGACTTAGTTTTTATTTTCAAAAAAATATATCTCAAAAACTAAAAAACATAAATCGCTGAAAATTTGACAGTTTACGTAAAATTTTTTGAACTCTCAAGAAAAAAATGAGAACAGCGATAGCCCCTTTGGTCCCGAGGCCTTCAAAACACGAAAAAACGGAAACTATTGAGTTTTTTTTATGTAAAAAAAACAATTCTTGTGAAATTTTATATTTTTCCTGAAAAGTCAAAATCTTCAGCCTTCATTTCGTCCAAAACGATTGAAAATCGGTCGAATGGTTCAAAAGTTATAATTTTTTTAAAAATAAAAATTTTGCAAAATCGCGATTTTTCTGGTCACCCTATTTCGGAAATGATCACCCTAATCATAAAATCCAAAAATACGTATATTCTTATTTCGGATAAGGAACAAAATAGCAAATTTTCACGGAATTTGGAGACCCACTAGATCGGTTTTTCATGGAATGGCTGTTTAGTCATGAGATTATAACACAAAATTTCAGAAAACACCAATCATTTTTTAACTATAATGGTAAAATAGTCATAACTCAGCTTGAGTTTTTAAGTTATCAACATTTTGAATTTTCATTTATGTATAAAAATCTGTATAATTTTGGCAAAATTATGTATACATAATCTGTAAATCTGTATTTTTTTTATATACCTGTAATCTGTGTATACAGATTCTTGATCATGAAATATTCGTGAAAATCTATAAAACAAGACAAATCTGTATATGTGACAACCCTGATCCTGGGTTCTAATCCCAGCCGAGCACGTGGATTTTTTCATAACTTTACCCATAATTTATCCATCTTTACCAAGAGTTTTTATTTAATTAATTTAATAACCATGCGTATTGGATTACCGAGCAGCGTCAATTTATTTCTACACGCTCATGACAAGAGATCTAGCGCTCTAAAATTTAAGTTTTTAGATATATCAACAGGAATATGCTTTATAATTTGATTTTTTGTACCAAAGTAACACATTAACAAAATTAATTACTCACCTTGAGTTATGATGACGGCAATTAACTGACACATAATCAAATTTTGCATGGCATAGTATATCATTTAATTTATTCAAAAATAACATACATGTATTCAGTTTTAATCTACACTTTCATCTTCATTATTAGATATCTACACAAGGAACTGCGCTTAAACTGAATTTCATGGCTACTCTGATGGCTCATTTAAACTTTTTTTATGAGTTTTTGTAATGACTCATTATTTTCATTTCCTTTGGTTTGATAAAAAAAAACTGAAAAGTCAATCAAAGGAGAAGTGATACTCTGATTTGCTTCATTTGAGCATGAGCATGAGCATAGATGACCGTACAATTCGTAGTTGCTAATCCGTGATTGACCAGAACAATCGAAATTGCACAGGGAATTTATGAATGGGGCTTGGGATTAGCTTACCATTCTTCAATATGCGCAAATAGAGAGCTCAAATTTTAAAAGTCAATAACGGCGCCGGCCACGTCCTTACGGTCATCGGGGAAGGGAAGGAATGTTAGTTAGACAATCGTTGTTACTAGAGACCGAATATACCTCTGCATCTCCACAGTTATCATGGAAAGGATATTGGGTTAGTGGGATAAGGTAAAGATCTGGGAGTCACCAATAGTCGGTGATGCGATCCATGATATAATCACGCCTAATCGAATTCGCGATATAATTCGATAAACGCATTGTACCCCGAATAAGTGTCCATCACTCGCCCACACAAGGGCAAGCGACTCGATCAATAGAACAAACACTACTAATGATCCGCGACGCTTTTTCATTTCACTACTCGACCGACGCGTGACATGTTTGATCTTGCCCTCGTCACTCGCCCCCGCAGGAGCAAGCGTCAAGGTCGGAAGATCAAACAAAACTTTGAAACTCTAATTTGCTTCATTTCCTCAAAATAAAAAAAAAACGGTGTTGTTTTGCCAATTGCTAGAAAAAATTGTCATAGCGTTTGCTGAGGAAATTATGAGTGAAAATTTGATCTTCCAGCAAGAGCCTTATACCGTGCCTCAAAGAATGCGAAACTTTTCTTCGAAGAGCGAAATATTTTTTTTGCAATTTCTCATCGTAATAGGCTGTTTTCCATCACGCCAATCTGTCATGAAACGGCCTAATTTCCTGTAAAGAAGTATGCAGCGCAAGAATAGTCATAACGCTACTGAAACCAGTGTTGTAATGATTCATTACGCAATGCTTTCTCATTACGCAACTGTTTTGAGTTCTGTAATGAATCGTTACACAACCATTTTCCAGAAATTGTAAAATAACGATTTCATTGCATTTATTCCGATATGATTGCTGATACCCTCAAGTGGTCTTCTACGAAATTGCAAAAACAGCACTCGTCGCAATTATCCTACTCGGCAAGCCTCGAAGGATAAATTTACGACTCGTGCTGTAAAAATCATCATTCTGCAACTTGTTCCGTAAACTACTATTATTGGATTGGCCTGCCAGCCGCGTGAATCTGATCCCCATAGAAATGGTTTGAAGACTACTTTCTAACAATGACTTTAATTATGGGAAGACTTACGACACTGTTAGCCAGCTGAAGTCGATATTAAACTTGAGTAGTCTAAATTCGATGCGAATACACTGAATTTATATATTTTACTAAGGCCACGGCGTCGTCATGTAGAGATTGCCAAAAAAAGGTCTTGAAGCGCTTGGACGATTTCAATGAATTTGACTCTAGAAAGCATTTTTCAAATAGATTCGCAGCCATCCTGATTTTTTGTCCATTTCAAAAAGTGATAAAGGGCCCTATTTTATAAGTCGAGTCGATCAAAATGACTCGATTGGAGTCACTGTCGACCAAAAAATTCACTCGACACGGCTCTGTCACTCGAGTTTTTCGACAGTTGTCACTCTATGTGACTGGATTACTATGAGAGTCGACGGGTGACATCTGAAATATACATGATTGCTTTGATCGACAGTGATTTCAAACGAGTCACATGAATCTGCACGATTTACAAAATAGACCCCTAGTTTACTCATCATAGAAAAAGCTTATTCCCAATCGCAATACCCGTCAATACAAAATTCATCGCTATAATTAGTCACCTCACGTAAGTGTGAATTAACACCATAAGTAAACATCAATCTTGTACACATGTACACAAAAGCAATGTTCAAAATTACCCAATAAAACTAGCTTCAAAGGACAACGCCAACAGCACTCTCCTGAACACACAGAGCCATAACAAGTGATACGTGACACAAGCGTTTACAAGGCACCGAGACCCATTCTCCGCTACCTATATCGGAGCGGTAAAATAGCGATGCAATCAGTGCAACCTTTGCTCCAACCGTTTGACCTGACCTGGGAGTTGGTTTCTCCCTCTTCGTGTTGACCTATGCTACCAGGACCGTCGCTGGTCGCCATCATGCTGATGATAGTTGATAGCAACATTAAGGCTACTATCTCATTAGGGGAATAGTGGCGGACAATCGGGGGAGGGGCAACAGTCCGTGTGCGGGAGGCGTGATTTTCCATCTCTGTCACGAAACCGCACGTGATGGCAACGACGCACAGTGGGATGAATTTAAAAAAATCTATGTTCCAAAAAAACTTTTCAAAACTTTGGTTTCAAAAATTTTGGTTTAATAGTTGATATTTTATACACCTACGAATGATGATAGCAACTTCCTGTCAAGTCTCATTAAGTCGATCATTAAGAAAAACAAAAAAGTTTGGATCTCCTCTGAGTTTGGATTCAGGTTTCAAGTAAATTTTAGTAATAACTGCCATATGTTTCTTATTTGCTGTTAGCAAATTTAACTGCTCGTACATTTTACCATTCCAATTTAAAATATTAAAAAAAATATCAGGATTCAAACGACTACCAGATGGAAAAATTAGCTTATGAGTGAGCCTGATTATAATTTACCTGATAAGTATAATTCTTAATGAAGCGATCGTTAACTGAAAAATGAGCATTGTTGGAGATTCCTGGAGAATTCCGGGAACGAAAATTGTTACCATTCGTCTGCCTGGTAAGAGCCACGATGATTCGTTTGCGCTAAGGGCAATCGCAAACGTTAGACTTATGGTTGCCCCCGCAATTTGCGCATACAAAATTTTTGGTATCTTTCTTCACAGCACAGACGTCCTTAGCGTGAGAAGAACAACCGCAAATCATGGAATGGTTTCCACGTTACACTAACATCGAACATAAGTATTTCTTTTTGTAAAGCTTCAATATTATTTAGATCACTTTTGTTTAAGTGAGCTCAATAATATTCTTGAGAAAGCCTTTTCCGATGAATTCCAGATTGGGTCCTCTTTTTCATAATGATTAGTTGGACTGGGAAAAATCCAAGTAAATCAATTATTCCATTCTTGATCTCTGAAGGTGCTTCATAGTCACTTGAGAGACTTTTGAACCAACGTACAGTTTTCGCGTCACAAGTAATTAAGATTTCCTTCTTTTTTCGATTTCGTCTCACTGTGCGACGGGACACTGTGAATCAGGAGTAGGTATGAAGTGGGACAATATGGAAACACATTTGATGTGTGTCTGCTTACTGCTGGAGTGGTTCTTTATTGGATTGCATTTATAGAATTACTCTGCTCGCGGAGTTCAACCCTAGCGGCAATCTTGACAAGCTTGAACAATCAACGAAACAACTATAGCGCGGTGACCTCCGCTGCCGAGCAGTTGCGCTGCTTCGCTGATTCGCTTCGATAGAGCTTCTTCTCAGTTCCGGTGCTAAATGTGAAACATAAAAATTAATTGCCACCCCGCACATACGAAATTAACACTATTGTCGGGAGCGGGTCGCTTTATTTTATTCCCCAAGTGGCAGGCCTTCGTAACGTGGCGGAACGAAACGGAACCTTTTTCCAGCGAGACGACGTGTCCAACAGGATGGAATTGCAGACGGAAACGTGTTTTGAGGTGGGTGAAGGAAAATTACTTCAGATTAGATACTTTGGTTATACGAAATGGCAGGGATGTTCGACCAAATGGTGAATTAAATTTCATCGCTCTATTCCAGTAACTGGATATGGAATCATTAGTGTTTAGGTGTTTTAAAGAGTTGAGACGGTACTAAAGCACAAGAGGAAAATATGCACAAGAAGGACAAGATCGACGGGAAAATGTCTTTGAGCTTTAGTTACATAAGTCAAATTCTTCGATTGTCGTTTTTCATTAAACAATAAGTAAATTAATATGCTTTATTAAAATTAACTCATCAAAATCTGAATCTGAACTGCAGAGAAATCTACGATTGACAGATCAGATATTTAGCGACGAGGTCGTTACTTAGCCGAGTGGTTAGAGTCTACGACTACAAAGCCAAGCCATGCTGAAGGTATCTGGGATAGATTCCCGGTCGGTCCAGGATCTTGTCGTAATGGAAAGTTCCTTGACTTCCCTGGGCATAGAGTATCATCGTACCTGCCACACGAGATACGAATGCGAAAATGGCAACTTTGGCAAAGAAAGCTCTCAGTTAATAACTGTGGAAGTTCTCATTGAACACTAAGCTGAGAAGCCGGCTCTGTCCCGATAAGGACGTAAAGCCAAGAAGAAGAACGATCATAATTTATCTACTAAAGTCAGAACACATATGCATTTATAACCAAAAAAAAATGATGCCAACAATCACGAATAAATAAATACACATTGTGTCCACAATCACAAACATTATCATCGCAATCGGTGCTACGCGTCGAATGACAGTGGCAAAACCGGCCTCAACGTCACTGAAGATTTATGATCCCGTATCCCACATGTTCATACACTTGAATTACACACACAAAAAAAAACAAGAGACCATTGCTTCGGAATGATAGCTCAAACGCGATAAAAACGTTACGACGACGACGACCGACAAACGACCATCGCTACGCTATATCTCGCCGCCATAATGTTCCTGGTTTGTCCAGCCGGGCGAATCCTGTTGGCGAACATAAATTATGCTCCGACAGCAAAAACAACCGAACCCAGCGGCGGCGGCGGCGGGGCACATAAAAAGTGGACAAATGTGACATGTAGTTACTTCATGCGTACGCGGAACGATAGAGCGTCCTTCACGGGGTAACCGAGTGGAAGGATTGCGCTCGGCCAAAGTTATCCATCCGCGCGGGGCGATCAAATCCTTTTTCGGTTTTTGGATTTGGTAACTTCTAGGGGAGAGTGAGAGGTAAAGGACTTTAACACAAACTTTGGGTTTAACAAATTGGATTCATTCCAGAAAATCTTAATGCTGGGATTTTTTTTTATTTCCGTACGGGTTTGGGCCGAAAGGTCTCAGATTTTCATGAAACTTTTTCCACAGGCAGGGCTCACCAATATATGAATAAAAAAAAAATTGAGAAAAATTCAGGGTCGCCTATTTTCCCGGAAAACTCAGTTGGAAATTTAATGTTTTCCCCTGACACTACTTACTTTCAAAAATCATAACTCAAGAACGAAGCATCATAGAAACAAAGTTTTTTTTTTATGAAAATGAAAGCAAATTGAAAAACAGGCTTCAAATTTATCCCTATCATTTATCATTATCACGTCTATCTTTTGATACTATCAAATGATACTATCCCTATGGGTAGTGATAGGGATACTATCACTTCTTGAAAAATGATGGATAGAAGATAGTCTATATTATCTCTATCAATTGATAGACGGATGGAGATACTATCAGCATTTTTCCATCACTGATGGATCAAGCATATCTTTATCATCTATCTTTGGGGAAAAAGATACTATCAGCAAATTTCCATAGCTATCCCTATCTATCCTATCATTGAAACAAACAGCGAAACCAAAATCTTGCGCATAATGGGAAAAAGCTAATAGAAATAACTCAAAGTATGTTCTCATGGGTATTTTCGGAACGGGCACGACGAGGGGATGACGGAAATCGATGTCCGACGCCATTTTGAAATCCAAGATGGCGGCCTCCGGATTAGTGAAATCATTGCAAACCCATGCAATATGGGTATTTTCGGAACGGGCACGATGAGTGATGACGAAAATCGATGTCCGGCGCCATTTTGAAATCCAAGATGGCGGCCTCCGGATTAGTGAAATCATTGCAAACCCATGCAATATGGGTATTTTCGGAACGGGCACTTTGAGGGGATGATGAAAATCGATGTCCGACGCCATTTTGAAATCCAAGATGGCGGCCTCCGGATTAGTGAAATCATTGGAAACCCATGCAATATGGGTATTTTCGGAACGGGCGCGACGAGAAGATGACGAAAATCGATGTCCGACGCCATTTTGAAATCCAAGATGGCGGCCTCCGGATTAGTGAAATCATTGGAAATCCATGCAATATGGGTATTTTCGGAACGGGCACGATGAGTGATGACGAAAATCGATGTCCGGCGCCATTTTGAAATCCAAGATGGCGGCCTCCGGATTAGTGAAATCATTGCAAACCCATGCAATATGGGTATTTTCGGAACGGGCACTTTGAGGGGATGATGAAAATCGATGTCCGACGCCATTTTGAAATCCAAGATGGCGGCCTCCGGATTAGTGAAATCATTGGAAACCCATGCAATATGGGTATTTTCGGAACGGGCGCGACGAGAAGATGACGAAAATCGATGTCCGACGCCATTTTGAAATCCAAGATGGCGGCCTCCGGATTAGTGAAATCATTGGAAATCCATGCAATATGGGTATTTTCGGAACGGGCACGATGAGTGATGACGAAAATCGATGTCCGGCGCCATTTTGAAATCCAAGATGGCGGCCTCCGGATTAGTGAAATCATTGCAAACCCATGCAATATGGGTGTTTTCGGAACGGACACTTTGAGGGGATGACGAAAATCGATGTCCGACGCCATTTTGAAATCCAAGATGGCGGCCTCCGGATAAGTAAAATCATTGAAAACCCATGCAATATGGGTATTTTCGGAACGGGCGCGACGAGAAGATGACGGAAATCGATGTCCGGCGCCATTTTGAAATCCAAGATGGCGGCCTGCGGATTAGTGAAATCATTGCAAACCCATGCAATATGGGTGTTTTCGGAACGGGCACTTTGAGGGGATGACGAAAATCGATGTCCGACGCCATTTTGAAATCCAAGATGGCGGCCTCCGGATTAGTGAAATCATTGGAAACCCATGCAATATGGGTATTTTCGGAACGGGCACGACGAGGGGATGACGAAAATCGATGTCCGACGCCATTTTGAAATCCAAGATGGCGGCCTCCGGATTAGTGAAATCATTGGAAACCCATGCAATATGGGTATTTTCGGAACGGGCGCGACGAGAAGATGACGAAAATCGATGTCCGACGCCATTTTGAAATCCAAGATGGCGGCCTCCGGATTAGTGAAATCATTGGAAACCCATGCAATATGGGTATTTTCGGAACGGGCGCGACGAGGAGATGACGAAAATCAATGTCCGACGCCATTTTGAAATCCAAGATGGCGGCCTCCGGATTAGTGAAATCATCGGAAACCCATGCAATATGGGTATTTTCGGAACGGGCACGATGAGGGGATGACGAAAATCGATGTCCGGCGCCATTTTGAAATTCAAGATGGCGGCCTCCGGATTAGCGAAATCATTGGAAACCCATGCAATATGGGTATTTTCGGAACGGGCACAACGAGGGGATGACGAAAATCGATGCCCTACGCCATTTTGAAATCCAAGATGGCGGCCTCCGGGTTAGTAAAATCATAAGATACCCATGCAATATGGTTATTTTCGGAACCCATGCAATATGGGTATTTTCGGAACGCGCGACGAGGGAATGACGAAAATCGATGTCCGACGATTTTCGTCATCCCTTCGTCGCGCCCGTTCCGAAAGTACAGTGGGATTCCGTTTTTGGCAACGAAGTCGAAATTTTTAGTTGCCTAAAAGGAAACCGTAACAAAATCGGAACCCATTTTTTTTATTTTAGTTTTTAGTTCTTAGTTTTGAAAACATCATTAAAGTGTTATTACATCATCCTTATGGAACCATACGGCATCGAGACTTCGGAACGGTTCACTTCGAAGCATAGAAGGACTATGTAATGAATCCCTGTAATGTTAAATGTGACAAACGTCCTACATACTTTTTACCACGTAAATTTCTTCAATTATTATTTTAGTAGTTTTGTGCACACTATTTGTATGTGAGGGTCATGTAAAATCAATAATCGCATAAATGACCTTTATTCATTAACTGTACATTTCCTTAAAACTGTGTAAGAATACTATAAATGAAATGTATTTTAATATTTTTACAGAGACGTACTTATAAAACAATGGCGCTGACTATTACAAAACTGAATGATATTTTTATTTAATGAACTTTGAAAAACTGTTCATTTTTTAGGCCCTAGCGTAAAATTTAACAAAATAAGGCATGTAATTTTGCAGAATACACAAACAAGCATATTATCATGTTTATTTGATATAAGTTTTGATTGAGCATGATATATGTTATGAAACTACCGTATGAAATCAACGAGAATCCACAGAATCCTGCTATGAAACCTGAAGAGCCTGATAAGAATCTTCGGGTGCTCGTAAGGAATCTACAGGATCACGTTTGAACTCTGAAGCATCTTGCGAGGAATCCGCAGGATTCCGCCTAGAATTCTCAGGATCTCGCTTAAGATTTTAATGCTATATTGGTGAAAATTCTTAAATTCTCTGATTGAAAATTTTGAAAGCTTATAATTTTAGCAATTGCACTGTCCAAATTTCTCTGGAAACCTTTTAAAAATCCTCAAAATTTCGCAATAAATACTCAAAATGCCACTAGAAATCCACATTATCGTACTAGGAATTCACAGGAAGCTTTAGAAATCTTAAGAGTTTGTTAGGAATCATCATATTTTGGACATTATATCCAATAATCATTTATACAATCTCAAGATCCTGCAAGAAACCCTCAGTTTCCGATAAGAATTTGCAGAAATCCTCAAGAATACGTTGAAATATCTGAGAAGTCCCCTAAAACCACGAATCTCCGGATTCTTCGGAGTATAGTTACGAAACTTATTGACCCAGCTCGTTAAAACATAATGATTATCTTATGAGGCCCATATCCTTGATCAAAAAAACTTGTATACAATGTTGGATCGTCTTTTAACCAATCTAACGTCTTACAGAATTCCTAACAAAGCGGGAAAGTAGTTCTAGATAGCTGACGCAGAAAGATCAATTTACACACTAATACCACAGACAAAGTTTAAACAATCTCAAGCGTATTTATCGCACGGTTTAGTGATAATACAGTGAAACCTCCATGATTCGATATCTGTAGGGACTATCGACTCATGGAAATATCGAGAAGTAGAAACAAATGCTTTGGAAAGCTGATTGAGGGGACCATCATAGTAACCATGAAATTTTGTTTTCAGTATGGTTCCATGAGTCGATATCGAGTCATGGAGCATCGACTCATGGAGGTTTCACTGTATTCAGAATAAAGTGTTGTTTGCACTGTGGTCGCATTTGTCATCATGGCAATGGTATTGCTGTTTGAATTTGAGATGCAAATCCTGACTAAACGTCCTCCAAATGCGGTAACACGAAACAATCAAAGGACACCCAGCAACGATTGTATAAATCACCACCGCCCAAGCAAGAAAAATATATCTTTGACATCGCATTTCTTGTGAAAAATCTTACCGCATTTGATATTTGCATTTCAAACGCACACAGCAATATTAAAAGGTACATTGTAATTCTTGAAAAATGAATTACAATTTATTAAAATATGTAGACGGTTTTTTGGATTTCATGTTGACACTTTTGCAATTCTTTAGAATAACGCAATTTATTTCATGAAATTCCTTGAAACTTATGATACACGACATTTTGTTTTATTTGTTTCTCTTACAGTGGTGTTTTTATATACGCAATGTATGCAATTCCATAATAATAACAATAGTGAACTAGGAAGGTGAGACGAAATTTATAGCTCTGTATGAGTCATAGACTTTCTGTGGCTCTTTTGTCAGTGCTTGTGCTTTGTTCAAACAAGCTGATCCAAAACTGAAGCAAAGCGGTTTTAATAAGTGTATGACTTACTGGCAGACTCAAGTAGGCTGGTCACTCAGTATCAATGCCTAAGAAAAAAAAAACTGTTCTCTAGTTGAGATACTTGTGGAGATTTATGGCCTCATAAAACGCTGCGAATACATGACCAATGACCATCCCGAAGTAAATAGGCGCGTACGAGAGCCCTTAGTGGTTAGTAAGATTTGGGGGAATATCGAGAAAATTGAGCTCTGGAATGTAGTCAGTGAGTAGTTGACTTGCTTTTCAAATGACTAAAGCAACAGACACAATGATATTTACAAAAAAATACAAATTTCAGTGGTATTTAAAAATGTTGCCAAAAACGGATCCATTTTGTTGCACAAATCGGGGGGAGCATAAAATGGAGCATGCCAAAAACGGAATCCCACTATACTCATATTGCATGGGTTTCCAATGATTTCACTTATCCAGAGGCCGCCATCTTGGATTTCAAAATGGCGTCGGACATCGATTTTCGTCATCCCCTCGTCGTGCCCGTTCCGAAAATACCCATATTGCATGGGTTTGCAATGATTTCACTAATCCGGAGGCCGCCATCTTGAATTTCAAAATGGCGTCGGACATCGATTTTCGTCATCCCCTCGTCGCGTCCGTTCCGAAAATACCCATATTGCATGGGTTTTCAATGATTTAACTTATCCGGAGGCCGCCATCTTGGATTTCAAAATGGCGTCGGACATCGGTTTTCGTCATCTCCTCGTCGTGCCCGTTCCAAAAATACCCATATTGCATGGGTTTCCAATGATTTCACTAATCCGGAGGCCGCCATCTTGGATTTCAAAATGGCGTCGGACATCGGTTTTCGTCATCCCCTCGTCGTGCCCGTTCCAAAAATACCCATATTGCATGGGTTTCCAATGATTTCACTAATCCGCAGGCCGCCATCTTGGATTTCAAAATGGCGTCGGACATCGATTTTCGTCATCTCCTCGTCGTGCCCGTTCCAAAAATACCCATATTGCATGGGTTTCCAATGATTTCACTAATCCGCAGGCCGCCATCTTGGATTTCAAAATGGCGTCGGACATCGGTTTTCGTCATCCCCTCGTTGTGCCCGTTCCAAAAATACCCATATTGCATGGGTTTCCAATGATTTCACTAATCCGCAGGCCGCCATCTTGGATTTCAAAATGGCGTCGGACATCGGTTTTCGTCATCTCCTCGTCGTGCCCGTTCCAAAAATACCCATATTGCATGGGTTTCCAATGATTTCACTAATCCGCAGGCCGCCATCTTGGATTTCAAAATGGCGTCGGACATCGGTTTTCGTCATCCCCTCGTTGTGCCCGTTCCAAAAATACCCATATTGCATGGGTTTCCAATGATTTCACTAATCCGCAGGCCGCCATCTTGGATTTCAAAATGGCGTCGGACATCGGTTTTCGTCATCCCCTCGTTGTGCCCGTTCCAAAAATACCCATATTGCATGGGTTTCCAATGATTTCACTAATCCGCAGGCCGCCATCTTGGATTTCAAAATGGCGTCGGACATCGGTTTTCGTCATCCCCTCGTTGTGCCCGTTCCAAAAATACCCATATTGCATGGGTTTCCAATGATTTCACTAATCCGCAGGCCGCCATCTTGGATTTCAAAATGGCGTCGGACATCGATTTTCGTCATCCTCTCGTCGCGCCTGTTCCGAAAATACTCATATTGCATGGGATTCCAACAATTCTTACACTCCTGAAGCCGCTAAATATGGAATTTAGTTAATTTTCTATGCCCATAGTCCAACAATTTTTATTCTATAATATTATCAATTGATAGAGATAGAACCTCTATCATTATTAATTGAGAGATGTTTTACTGATAGTATCATGATGAGAAATTTTTGGGATAGGGATACTATCTCTCTATCCTCTATCTCTGATAGAAACCGTTCTCTCAGTGATACTATCAGAGATAGACAAGAAGTGATAGTATCATCTGGCTGAACTGATAGTATCAGTTGTCTATCAGATAGATGATAGTATCATCGTCTATCTGATAATTTTGATGCCTGTTGAAAAAGCCGGAAAAACTATGCTCCAACTCGTGGAAAATTTTCAAAAAAATATTTTCGAGAAGGTAATTTCATAAGCTTTAATCGCTGAAATTTTTGAAATGTCTTTTTTTTTCGTTTTTGAGTTATGGCCAATTTTATAAAAAATGTGCTAATGTGCCATTTTGAGCCTTTTCTTTGAAAAATCATAGCTCAAGAAAGAAGCATCGTAGAAACAAAGTTTTTTTTTATGAAAATGAAAGCAAACTTTCTAAGGAATAGAAAAAAATGTTAACTGGGAAAAGTTTTCCACAAAATTTTCCACCGTTGAGAAACTTCGTAAAGAAAAGCCGGGAAAATTTTGTTCCAACTCGTGTTAGATTTTCAAAGAAATATTTTTGAGAACAGAATTTTATAAATTTCAATCACTGAAATTTTTAAGATGTACCATGCCCACACAGTTACGGATCACCCATAGTGACAGATCACTTCGGCGTTCAACATCGGATAACTCGCTCAAAACATAAACGTTGACGTAAAATATATTTTTCCCATGTTATACTATTTATCTTCTACAAGGATGGAAAAAATCAGTTCTAACGACAAACAACACCGTATTCGAATGGTCCAAGAGGGCCGTCTCTCTTACAGCAACATGATTTCAACACCTCACCACGAGCGCTAATCATAGATATATCGTGCATCCGATGAACTGTTTGTCGTAGGACAAAGTGTTTGTCGGATATTGTAACATGTTGCGATTAATGCGAATCAATTTAAAATTCAAGGATAAATTTTCTCACATTTCATGCATCACTGACTTTCAGATTAAAAACGACAAGCTAGGTGACAAATCGTGGAGTGCAATCAGAAAAATTCTCCAGAATTATTTCATTGATTCGCGTACAATTTATCGTCAGCTCACATGCCGAGCGATTCATTTTTCGCGGAGCGGAGTTTGTTGTGATGGCTTGACGACTAAGGGTTTATCGTTGTTGCTAGGATCGCACGACAAAGAACAACCGCGATGTATCATTTGTTTTATCATGATCACTAGATTTCCATCCTTGATCTTCTACCAATTGCAATGTTAAGCACAAAATTCAACCGCTAAATAACGGTGTTTTTGACAAATGTTTAGTTGGTACCACGTAGCTATCATTATATGGTCGTTTTCTGTAAGAAGTTCCGTCAGCATTCCTAAGCTCCAACAGATGGTAAAATTCAAATGTTATAGCATAAAACATGCTCGTTCGCTTCGATTTAGTATGAATTCATCTTTGGAAAACATTTTTCTTGATTGTTGATTCTAAATACCGAATATTAGCACTTCTAATTAGTGATCCATAATATGGATCAGGAAATGATTGTTTACCACGGTTATGGATCATTTCCAAAAAATGTAGATTTCTGCCATTTTAAGTATTGGATTCGACATTCTCAGATAATATCACTAAGGATAAAACTAATAAAACATCAAGGTTTGTAAATTTCATTTTTTAGCAGACAAAAATGGGTGAAAAACTTGATGTGGAGCGAAAACAGTGCATGTCTCAGTTACTAGGGAGTCGATGCCGGTTATGGACCCTTTGCGTATTATGGACCCCCTACAGAAAAACATAAAATTAACACTCAAAGCAACTTTACTTACTAGCAACTCCTATGAAAATCCACCGGGGGAACTTCGATTACATTGTTAGTCAGCAGTTTCAGGCAAAATATTTGATTTGAGACGCATAAATACAGATATTTGAACAGTTTTGTAAATGAAACCACACAAGAGGGTCCATAATACGCATTTCCAGGTGGGTCCATAATAGGCTCGTCGGCAGAGAGCTGGATTACATGGGAATCAAATGGAGGGTCCATAATACGCAACGTCAAATTTGTAAACAATCCTATTATGGACCCCGGGAGGGTCCATAATAGGCATTCGGACAACAGTTTTTCAAATGCATATTTCGCTGGAAAAATCGAATGATTTTGTATGTTTCATAGACGTACTATGAAGTAAGGACATTGAATTTGTTGTTAGACTCCACAAAACGTATATGCGCCTGAGATATCATTGCGGAAAAGCGTCTAGAATGAATTTCAGCTACTAAGGGGTCCATTACTAGCATAGAAACCCTACAATGCAGTATCATAAAAAAAATGGAATTTTACCCTTGTTTCCAGCTCTAACTCTGCTATTTTTGCAGTAATATGTGACAAATTGTTAACTCCCGCCAAATCATGCAATACAGATGCATTGAGTTGAAAATCCCTTGATTTTGAGCACTGATCCGTAATATGTCACAATTTGATCCATAGTATGAAAATTTATCCATAATATGGTTTTCAGAAACCGATGCAGTTTTTAATTTTTATGCAATCCTATGTAAATATTACACTCAAAACAGTTTACTAACCGAAGTGCCAATTTAAAACGATTCAATTCGTGCTTTTAAATTAAAATTTTACGTTTTCCATGTCGTTTTATTGAATTTCATAGGTTGAACTCCACACTATTTGATCCATAACTGTGGGGTCATGGTACTACTTTTTATATCCTGCGTTTGGTCATGGTATAGTGAAAAATGCCCAGATTTCTCGTACAAGTCTTTTCGTTTGAAAATCATTACTGAAGATACAAGCGTCACAGAAACTTTTTTTTTTGTCAAATCGGAATTAAATTTTCTCAAAACTTTGAGATTTTTTGAAATGAAATAAGTTTCCCAGGACATTTTTCACCGTTAAGGAAAATAAATAATGATAACCCGATTAGCTATTCCAGCTTACAAACAAAGTATATTTGAAAAGAGCGATCAATAAGATACAATCCTAAACATTTTTTAAATACGCTCAATTTTCGTTCCTAAAACATGATTAAATATTGCCAAGCTGTTTACAAATTTATATATTTATAAGTTTATAAAGCTTATTTTCAAATTTATAATTTTATAAACAAAACTACTTAAGAACGAAACAGCATAGAAACAAAGATTTCTTCAATCAGAATGTTGGCATTTTTTCCAGCTACCTGTTAGGTAACTACAAAATTGACAGTAAAATCAATGGGTAGACAATATGGCAATTAGGTATTTGCCAATTCTGGTTTAAAGCGTTGAAATGGCTTGAGAATCATAAGTTTACCAAAAAACTAACAGAGAGCAGTGAGAAAGTGCAAGTGTTGTCAGCTGTATATTACTCGTTATTACCGAAGCTGTTGAAATGGACAAAGTTCAATACTACGAATACTATTCGCTATGCTGTAACCCCTTCGGACTGGACGGCCACAAATCAGTAAGGACAAATTTACGCTCGATTAGCCATGATCTCATGACCAAGTTTCATTCGAATGGAGTTCGGTGGATTATGGAAAAGATGAAAATCTCCATGAAGTGCATGATTATGATCAACCAGAAGTGTAAGTTAAATACTGAATAATTGAATAAATAAAATTAAAAAAAAAAAATAATAATAATCTTATTTGTTCCATAGAAAAGAAAGAATCCTTTTTCAGTGTAATGAAAAATTGAGGCAGAAACAGTTTTTTTCAGTTTTTCTTAGCGGTGTAATTTTTCTTGAAAAATATCATTCATTCCGACTTATACTTCATTAAAACCAATCTCATATCTTTTTTTCAGATGTTTTAGAAAATTTGCAATTGCTTTGATAAAAAATCTTTGTTTTTCCGATGCTCCGATTAAAATATGGGTTTTCAAAGAAAATGCTAATATGGTCATTTTCCACAAAATTGACTATAACTCCAAAATGAAAAAAAAGTACATATCAAAAATTTCAGCGATTAAAGCTTATGAAATTACCTTCTCAAAAATATTTTTTTGAAAGTTTTCCACTAATTGGAGCATAGTTTTTCCGGCTTTTCTTTACGAATTTTCTCAACGGTGGAAAATTTTGTGGAAATCTTTTTCCAGTTAATTTTCTTTTATTCCTGAGAAAATTTGCTTTCATGTTCATAAAAAAACTTTGTTTCTACGATGCTTCGTTCTTGAGTTATGATTTTTCAAAGTAAGTAGTGTCAGAGGAAAACAAAAAAAAAATCAACTGAGTTTTCCGGGAAAATAGGCGACCCTGAATTTTTCTCAATTTTTTTTTATCCATATATTGATGAGCCCAGCCTGTGGAAAAAGTTTCATGAATATCTGAGACCCTTCGGCCCACTTTCCCCTGCTATCCAACGAAACTTACGCATCCTACATTTGTGCCGTGCGTAAACAAAACATTTCTTCTCTCTAAAGTGTTTAAAACTACCTAGAGCAATCAAACAGTACTTCACAGTGCTATAAAAACAGTACTTTTATTGCTACTTTTAAAACCTATTGATTCCTTTTCTATACTTGTTTGGACCCGTGCCTCCGATTTTTCGTTGGACTCCTTAGCGAAGGCTAACCATGATAATCCTTCTTGAACACTGTCTATGAGAAAACACCCTCCAAAAAGGTCTCGTCGAGCATTCACTGAATATGGTTGCAATCATAAGCAAAGGATGAATTTCTGAACTCAAAATTTTCTTCCAAAAAAGTAGGTTTTAAACTGTTAACACTAACCACTTCACCCTTGGAAGAAAGCGCGCATGCCGGAGAAACGTCCTTTCCATATTTGCCATGTTTAAATATGGAAAGGACGTTTCTCCGGCATGCGCGCTTTCTTTCAAGGGTGAAGTGGTTAATGTTGATAATTGCATCGAAATGAGTAATCAGTTCGATACTTCGACACATTTTCCGAACATTACATCAAAGCAGCCTCTAGCCCAGGCTCTTTAATTCAAGTGAGGAAACTGAGGGTGCGTCCATCGTCGTCAGTTATTTCGAATTTGAAGGATTTAGGCAGGAGCCCTTGATTTTTATTAGGGAAATCAAGGTTTCCTCTCAAATCGCAATAAAAAGACTGCTGCATTTTAAAGGAAACTGTTGAAGATCACGAACATCTTTTAAAACATTTTTAAGAGAAGAAGCATATTATTATTTTTACTTATGATGACAAGAAGGTTTCTCATGAATTACCGTGATGCATCTCAACCCAGACGCTCAAGCGCTGATAAATACTCAACTACTATTTTAAATATATTTCTCTTTGATTTGATCAATGAGCTATCATGCCACGAATTGTTCCTACTTTAATTTTGATGAAAACGAGTTATATTCTCGTTAACATATAGAATATAACCTGAGAATAATTAAATCAACTTGGGATGTCTTGTTCTTAAATCCGGACAACTGTATCAAAAAGCCGGACACTTTTGAATCAATATCCGGACATTCGCGTTTTAGCTGTCTTAATTGAAAGGAAATTAGACAAAATGCATACTGATGAAGCAAAAGCCTCTTTTACTTAACATATCGATGCATAAAAGCAATTCATTTTGCATTGAAGCACCAATTGTGAGGAAAATCTCATGACTCGACTACTTACAGTTTCGGTTATGGGTGGGCATAGGTTATTTGCAACAATCATTGTTCACACAGTTTTTTTTCCCTGAAATAATCTACATCTGAGCGAAAACAAACACTTTTTCTAATATTGAATAAAGTCTTTTCAATATTTTGCTTCACGAATAGCTGTTTGGTCAAGTAAAACCCAAGTCTGATGCATAACGTTCGGATTTCAAATCCTTGGTTCATTAACCCGGACACTCGTTATCCACACGAAAAACATTATTTTATATCATTTTTCGCCACTTCAGCATGTTCGAACCTCATATTAATATTATACCTACTCAATCTAATGTTCACAACTTATCACACACAAAGTTGTTAAAATTAAATCACGCTAACTGAACATCGCACCTTAACTTTCGGTATACGCTTGAGCCACAAAACTTGTTCTATGAAAAACTGTGTCAGACTGGACTCTTATTTTATTATTATTTATGTCAATTTTAAATCAATGATTACTAGATGAAAATTTATAGTAAAGTGATAGTAAATATACAAATAACAGATGTGAATAATGTGTTTTTCAAAAATATCGTAACACGTCTAGTTCTTTAGATATCTGCTGTTGAAAATGCGAAATTTTACGATTTCGGCCAACTTGCATACAAGTTTGTCGGCTTGTATGACAATTGATTTGCTTAATATGCCACTGAATTTAAACTTCATACATTAGACAATACTTATCAATAAAGTTCATAACACTTTCGATGATCAAAAGTTGTTTTCTTATGGTTTAGAAACGTATTGTATTATGCCATACAAGATAAACAAAAAAATTGGTATGGAGACTTCAAGCATGTTGAAGAAATCGATTTATTCTTAATTTAATCGTGAAATTTTAAACAAATTATATCTTGAATGAAACTTGAAGTCCTTTTTTGTATACGTGGTGGATTAGACCATTAAAAAGTTTTATAGAGGAAACCTTAAATTTCATGTAAACATTACCCAGGTAACCAATGAGCATTTGAATAAGTCACACGGTGGACTATTTATTGCATTGAAACTGCTAATTGCCCTATCAAAGCATTTTGATAACTCAGCTGCCTTGAATGAGCATAAGTACTGCTGTTTAAAATCATTCTGCTGTTAATGGACATTTCAACTGCACGGGATGTTTTTGGATTGAAGCAATCAAAATGCTTTTTTATTGCCACACGATTGCTACATGTGAGGAGTACAGGTGATGTGTTACTTATTCACCCTTCTTGCTCTCTCGTTCAATGTTTCTATGGATCTATTTTGACTCGCACTCACGCATGATATCGTAAGGAACCGTCAATGCCTGCGCTGAAAAGTAAAATGTTTCTCTCCTTCTCTCACTCGAACACAAACCAGCAGTTTTGGAATGATGATTGTGATTACAATTTTAATCGCTTCACCTTCTTCTGATGGACTCAGTCAGTAAAGATGAATAAATAATATAGGGTATCGGCCAGCAAAAATAAATCTTGCTGGTCTTCTGCAATGAATTATATGGCATTCATAGATGCCTATCGTTGATGATCTCACACAGAAATCAAATGTAATCACATACCTTAAAATGCGCCTTAAGCCAATGCTTCTCATCGAACGTCCTGTAGCACATCCTGAAGCGCGAAGAAACAACCTTAACATTTCCTGCTAACATCCTTTGGATTAGATGTTCGGATCCCAGTTATAAATTAAGAAGCAAAAATCTGCATAGCATCCACGTCGGTGTGTGGAAGAGTGAGAAAGTAGAAAAACCTATTTTTGTTTTGCTCTTCAGCGAGACGTTACGCTTATTTTGACAGTCAGATGAAATGTTTCTAAAGGTGTAGCATTAAAGCAGCCCTATATTTCGCCAAAACCTGCTTTTGCGCTGCACTACCAGCAGCTATATGTCCTCTGAGCATTTAATGCCTTGCTTTTTAGATGAATATAATGCTTGATAAGTGCTGTTACAAATGCTTCTTGGTTACTTGGGTATGTTTGAAGAGGACTGAGCGTTAATGGTTGCTTCTACTGTTTGGATCTACTACCGCTTGTTTCTCCGCTCCAAGTTGGTGGATGAGGCATTTGTTTCGCCGGATGGGCAACAAAGATCCGAGGTTGAGTGAATCCTTTTTGTAGGGTTTGAAACGTGAGAAGTATTAGAGATTCCAGTGGCTTTGGATGTGGCTGGCATCATGCTATAATCGGATGCATTTGCATCGTTTGTTTCATCGTCTGTGAGATTTTTCTTGAGGTCCGGAGTTATATTTGAGATCCATTTGGAAACCTGTACGGCCACTTTGGACTTGAGACTGGACGCTTTCATGACGGAAACCTCTGGTGAGATTATTAGAGGACGGTTTGCATCGTCGCGGTGTTGTCAAACAAATCTGTCACTGATCACTGCAACAAAAACAAGATGTCTTTGCACCGCAAAAACTCTCTTGTTCTAGACTTCAGTGTTCTGCCGCATCGTGTTTCAGCAGATCAGGTGGAGGAGTTCCTCAAGGATGTCGTCAAGCTCGATATGGCCAATGTTAGGAACATTCAGCTGCACAACTTGACAACAATCTATACATTGAAATGTGCGATGCCTAGCGGAAAAGCATCGTTTACGGCACTTCTTCGAATATCAGGGGACACTCTATTACATAGCTATGTACGTAGATGGCCCTACTACCACTATTGGAATCCACGATTTACCACCGCAGATGTCTAACAACACCATTTCCGACTACATGAAGCAGTATGGCAAAGTCATCTCTATCCACGACGACTTATGGAGAGAGTATTTTGCGGGAATACCGAACGGTGTGCGAGTTGTACGCATGAGCATGGGGAAGCCGGTGCCATCGCGAATTACAATAGACGACGATAGTGAACGAGACAGCGAACTGGAAACCAGCACGGAACGGCGGTTGTCGGCTAGAATATCGAGCGAAGAGAATGAAGGAACCCAAACACTCGACGCGGTCGAAGAATCTGGCAATGAACTGGGTAGAAAACAGTCTCCTGATTTAGGATGGAGAGTTACCAGATCAAGAAAGTTTAGAAAAATTAATGATTCAATTCGAAACGCAAACGATTTGTGAATTCGGTGCTTAGAATAATTGATGAATGAATTTATATAAATATCCGACACGAATGTTCGGTTCACGTTTAACACTTCAGTCGTCGCGCTATTGTATTTTGTACAACACTGTTGGAAAAACCTCACTTTCCGTACACAGCATCAGCGTGGTGGTTTTGACGGTGACCAACCGCGCGACGACTGAAAGGTTAAAGGGTCGTTTATAAAAACAAACAAACAGAACAGAACAACTGAATGCAAAAAAAAAAACAACGATGAATCTCATTGGCTCATGTAACGAAATTTTCTAATGAATGTTATTTTAGTTATATAAACCATCTCAAAAATAAAAATTCTGAGGATCGCATTTTGGAGTTAAATTGATCACTAGTCAATGCGATTATAGTTTGTTTTGAAGTGAGCTGCCTGTAAAATTCTCAACAATACAATATTAATGGAAATAATTGAAAACTCAAATTCAATTCTTTCAGAAAAATAGCAAATGGACACGAATTTTTATGATAAAATCTATTTTAGGGATATATTTGAGGCATCTTAACAAACTTTGAGACTGTCACCATGTATAAATCCTTCCTTAAAACTAGAAGTCAACCTTGTCATACCTTTGGATATTTCCATTCAAACCGTTAAGCTTTGAACAGTTACCCGACAGAAGAAAATAAGCTTGGTAATGAGTATAGTTATAACACAGCGTCTCAAGAATCAAATTATGTGTCTCTAGTAGATTTGGGATTGCGGAACCTGATGCCGTTCTCAGAAACTTTTCAGTACGTCAGAATTTTGAGCTACAGGTCGCTAAAGTTGCATAGAATACTGGTTTCAGTACCCATGTAACCAAGAAGCATTTGTAACAGCACTTATCAAGCATTATATTCATCTAAAAAGCAAGGCATTAAATGCTCAGAGGACATATAGCTGCTGGTAGTGCAGCGCAAAAGCAGGTTTTGGCGAAATATAGGGCTGCTTCAATGCTACACCTTTAGAAACATTTCATCTTACTGTCAAAATAAGCGTAACGCCTCGCTGAAGAGCAAAACAAAAATAGGTTTTTCTACTTTCTCACTCTTCCACACACCGACGTGGATGCTATGCAGATTTTTGCTTCCTAATTTATAACTGGGATCCGAACATCTAATCCAAAGGATGTTAGCAGGAAATGTTAAGGTTGTTTCTTCGCGCTTCAGGATGTGCTACAGGACGTTCGATGAGAAGCATTGGCTTAAGGCGCATTTTAAGGTATGTGATTACATTTGATTTCTGTGTGAGATCATCAACGATAGGCATCTATGAATGCCATACAATTTATTGCAGAAGACCAGCAAGATTTATTTTTGCTGGCCGATACCCTATATTATTTATTCATCTTTACTGACTGAGTCCATCAGAAGAAGGTGAAGCGATTAAAATTGTAATCACAATCATCATTCCAAAACTGCTGGTTTGTGTTCGAGTGAGAGAAGGAGAGAAACATTTTACTTTTCAGCGCAGGCATTGACGGTTCCTTACGATATCATGCGTGAGTGCGAGTCAAAATAGATCCATAGAAACATTGAACGAGAGAGCAAGAAGGGTGAATAAGTAACACATCACCTGTACTCTTCACATGTAGCAATCGTGTGGCAATAAAAAAGCATTTTGATTGCTTCAATCCAAAAACATCCCGTGCAGTTGAAATGTCCATTAACAGCAGAATGATTTTAAACAGCAGTACTTATGCTCATTCAAGGCAGCTGAGTTATCAAAATGCTTTGATAGGGCAATTAGCAGTTTCAATGCAATAAATAGTCCACCGTGTGACTTATTCAAATGCTCATTGGTTACCTGGGTATGATCTAAACAAACAATATTTTCTTCCTGACATCTTCACTTCGCAAACTTGTGTTGAGACAATCAAATCACAAGAGTCGACTGAGCAAATATCGATAAACACACTACAGTCTCTGAACAAAATACTCGCGAACAATTCAACGATAACAGGGGTTACGGACAGCCAGGACCCCGTTAGTGCGGACAAGTCAGCAAGGATCCAAGGTAGACGAACTCGTCGTTCTTCGAAAGTTTCCCCGTCTATCGTAATACTGCTACCTAGGCGAGCCCTGTCGCGCTCGGCCCCCCAGCTAACATGTACCGTTTTGATTCATATTACGGACAGCTTCAAATTCCGGACACTCTCGTTTGTATGGGAAACATTTCACACGAAATGTTTCAATTTTCGCCGTCCAAAAGTTCTCATTTTCGAGGCTCGTTTTATTAGGTTTTTTCCATAAATATCATTGCAAATTTATAATCCCCAACTACCTTAGACGTCTCTTAAGTGGTTGAACGAATTCAATTGATGATTTGACTGTTCCATTGATGATTATCATGAGCTGTCCGTAATTCGAATCAAAGCGTCCGGAATATGAGGCAAAAGTGAGGGAGCGTCCGGAATAAGAATCATGAAAAGGCCACACGTTTTGATTTATTTAAAATTATTCAAGTTGCGGACGCGTATTCTTTACCCACCATCCGAAAGATAAGGGCTTCCGACGCTCGATAACGCTAAAAAATCATACAAAATGATTTATTTTGTATGGTCCAAGCTGGGTTATACTTCACTGAGGCCTTAAGTGTCCGTAATATGAATCAAAACGGTACTTTGCCTTGGCCGCATTCACAACCAGTCCAACCTTTGCTGCCTCGCGTTTCAGGTGGGTGTACAGGTGTGCCACCTTTTCAAATGTTCGGTCGACAATGTCCATATCATCCGCGAAGAAAACAAATTGACTGGATATCGTAAAAATCGTACCCCGGCTCTCCGCATAACACCTTGTAGCGCAATATTGAACAAAAGGCACGAAAGTCCATCACCTTGTCGTAGTCCCCGGCGGGATTCAAACGAACTGAAATGTTCGCCTGAAACCTTCACACAATTTTGCACACCTTCCATCGTCGCTCTTATCAGTCTCGTGAGCTTCCCGGGAAAGCTGTTCTCGTCCGTGATTTTCCATAGCTCTACGCGATCGATACTATCGTATGCCGCCTTGAAATCGATGAAAAGGTGATGCGTTAGGACCTGGTATTCACGACATTATTGGAGGATTTACCCGAGCAGAAGCGAAGTTCTGACCATCAAATCGAGATATTGATTTGATTGACATAAGAGATAAAAGATCTGAAGATAATATCTTAATTTTATTCCTGGAACTTCTAAGCCATATCAAAATTTGATGTTTGCAAATCAAATGAATAGCTCGCTGATATTGGTTAGATCTTACAAAAGCTAAATATGATATGCTAATGATATTCTAGGAGTAAATTTTAGATATCAATTTTAGATCTTTTATCTCTTATATCTATCTAGTTAATATCACTTTTAGATGTCCATATCAAAATTAGCTATTGTTGAGCTTTTTTCACCTGCTCGGGTACCGTACAGTGAAGATACGTGGTCGATAAGCCGTTAACGAAGCCGGCTTGATAACTTCCCACGAGCTCGCTTACTATAGGTGACAGACGACGGAAGATGATCTGGGATAATGCTTTGTAGGCTGCATTTAGAATGGTGATCACACGAAAGTTCTCACAATCTAACTTGTCGCCTTTCTTGTAGATGGGGCATATAACCCCTTTCTTCCACTCCTCCGGTAGCTGTTCTATTTCCTAGATCCTAGGCTGATAGGAGCCGGTGCAAACAAATGGCCAGCCTCTCCGGGCCCATCTTTATGAGTTCAGTTCCGATACCATCCTTACCAATAGCTTTATTATTCTTGAGCTGGTGAATGGCATCATTAACCTCCCTCGAAGTGGGGGCTGGTTGGTTTCCATCCTCCGCAGTACCGACGAAGGCATTTCCTCCGTTGTTCCGCCCTTCATTGCCTGTGCTCTCAGCGCCATTCAGATGTTCGTCGAAGTGCTGCTTCCACCTTTCGATCACCTCACGCTCGTCCGTCAAAATGCTCCCATCCTTATCCCTGCACATCTCGGCTTGCGGCAAGAAGCTGTTGCGGGATGCGTTGAGCTTCTGATAGAACTTTTGTGTTTCTTGAGACCGGCACAGCTGTTCCATCTCCTCGCACTCCGTCTCCTTCAGGCGGTGTTTTTTCTCCCGAAAGAGGCGGGTCTGCTGTTGCCGTTTCCGTCGATAACGCTCCACGTTCTGCCGGGTCCCTTGCTGCAGCATGACCGCCCGCGCTGCGTTCTTCTCCTCCAGAATCTGCCTACATTCCTTATCGAACCAATCGTTCCGTCGACTCCGTCCCACGTACCCGACGTTGCTCTCAGCTGCATCGTTGATGACTGCTTTTACTGTTCTCCAGCAGTCCTCAAGAGGGACTTCATCCAGCTTACTCTCTTCCGGTAATACAGCCTCGAGGTGCTGCGCGTATTCCCGCTGCGACATCCAGTTGCTTGAGGTGCTCTAGGTCGTACCGGGGTGACCGTCGGTACCGTACGTTGTTAACGACGGAGAGTTTTAAGCGCAGTTCAACCACCACCAGATAGTGATTAGAGTCGATGTTAGCGCCACGATAGGTCCTGACGTCGATTATGTCGGAGAAGTGCCGCCCATCAATCAGAACATGGTTGATTCGTGATTCTGTCTGCTATGGTGATCTCCAGGTGTATCGGTATGGAAGGCTGTGCTGGAAGTAGGTGCTACGAATGGCCATATTCTTGGAGGCGGCTAAATCAACGAACTGAACTTTCCAATCGTCGGTCTGAATTCTTCCTCCTGGTCAACCTGAGCGTTGGGATCTCCTATGATGATTTTGATGTCGTGGCTTGGGCAGCTGTCGTACTCGCGTTCGAGCTTCGCGTTAAAAGCGTCTTTATCATCATCAGTACTTCCGGAGTGAGGGCTGCGCACGTTTATTATGCTGAAGTTGAAGAACCGGCCTTTGATCCTCAACTTGCACATTCTCTCATTGATCGATCACCACCCGATCACGCGCCTCTGTATATCACTCATCACTATAAAAGCTGTTCCCAGAACGTGTGTGTTGCCACAGCTCTGGTAGATGGTATTGTTACCTCTAAACGTTCGCACCATTGATCCCTTCCAACACACTTTCTGCAACGCTACGATGCCGAATACGCGGTCCTTCAGCAAGTCGGCAAGTATGCGTGTACTCCCGATGAAGTTGAGAGATTTACAGTTCCACGTACCGAGCTTCCAATTGCTAGTCTTTTTACGTCGCTGTAGTCTTCGCCGATTGTCCCGGTTCGCATCCCCTCGTTGATTATTCGTTGCTTGATTTTTTTACGGCTGGCTTGCAGGGCCTGACACCAACCCCCTAGATTTCCGGAGGACCATCATTGGCGTAGCTAGGATTTTTTTCTGGAGTGGGCCTAGGAGGGGCCTAGCAAATACTTGTTTTTCAAAAGTACTGTCAACAGCAATAAGTAGGATTTTCACAAATATCGTTATTTCAACGGATTTTTATTTATTTATTATTTTGTTTCATTTCACGGCACATCAGTGATATTTGTTATTTTCAATTTTCACGACGGAAAAGATTTATTCGTTTTGTAATCCAGTCAAGATTTCTAGAAAAAAAAAACTTACAAGGTATTGTGATTCTTCAACGAATTTCGCAAGTAATTAAACATGGGCTTTGAAGAGATTTCTCTGAGAATTCCTACGGAGATTTGTTCATGAATTGTTTCGTAGTTTTCAGTGCTTTCTTAAAGAACTTATTTATTAGTTTTCACTGAGTTTGTCCTGGGATTCAACGGAAAATCATTTCCAGGCTTTCCGATCTCACCAGAAAAATTTCTCGAACAAATTGGATTAAAAAAAATCTCTTGAAGAATTCCGCCAGAGAATGCATTAGAAATTCTATTAATGATTTCTCCTGGAAAGTCCTCTACATTCTTATTACATATACATTCCAATTGTAAGTTCGAAGAATCCTCCAGCAGTTCATTTATAATTTGCTTAGGATTGTTAGAAATTACTTAGAATTTCTCCAAAAGTAGTACAAAAAAAGGAGTCTCACCAAATATGTCTTAAAGATCACTTAGTTAGTAATCACCCTCAATTTTTTTTTTTTTTTTCAAAAATTTCAACTTTAACATTCCTAGGAAGTTCCTAGCGGAATACGTTCAACTGTTCTTTCACTCTTCCACGAAAATACTCAAATTAGTTCAGGAATTTCTCAAAGAATTATATTATTGTTTCCCTAAGATTCCCAGGAATTTTTTAAAGAATTTTATTATTGTTTCCCTAAGATTCTTCCAAAAAATTTACCAGAGATTCTTTCAAGTATTTTCCAGAGATTTTTTTCTTTACATTTTCTTTACCAAATGGGAATTTTCAAAGAAAGTTTTCATCAAGGTTACAGTTCCATCAAGTATTTCTTCGGGCTCTAGAAATAACTCCAATTGTTTTCAAATGGTAATCTCAGGATTCTTCCATAAATAACATTTAAAAATGTATCCGCTATCTTTATTTAATTTTTTCAGTGATTGCTTTACAAACTCCTCCTATGCTGATACTACGAATCACTCCGTAAAAAATAAGCATACAAAAAAATGAAAGAACTTTTTTGTTTTTTTTTTTTAATAATTGCAGCTTAAAAATAATTCGCGAAAAATAACTAGTCGTAAAATTCAAGTAATATATTGTAGAATTTCTGAAATTTGTTGACAATGTATTTCAGAGAAAAAATGTCTATGCAGGATTTACTACAAAAATTCTTGCTCTTTTTCCTTCGTCTTCTATAACAGAAAATGATTGGTGTAAATAGATGGAATTTCAACTGAAAGTATTTGTTTCTTAAATCTTACATAACATTTTGTATGAACTCGACAGTTTCATGATACTATGTTGAACATATTAATGTAGAGCCCATTTTCCTAACTTTAGAAATTCCAAGCAAACTTTTTTAAAGGGTGTATTATCGATTATTTTGTAGTACTGCGAAAATATTGCCGGTATTTTTTTAAGAACATTACGGAAGATATATTGTGGTAAAATTCGTAATGTAAGATTTTAATCAATTTAAATCTTTGGGTAAACTTTGCATTACTTTGAAAATTTGTTGAGGAATTTCTGATGGGCTTTGAGAAATTCAAAACCATACGTATGAGAATTCTGCAGTTTTTAAACTATCATAATTTACCTTTTTATAGATTCTTCGAAATGTTGGTTTTTGTAGTGTGGAAAGATTTTTGTACGAAGTTCCTTAAAGCGTCATGGAAAGGAAGGAGAAACAACAAATTATCGAAGCAGGTAGAACAATAGATGGGCAATGGTAGAATGAAAATTAAGTTAAGGACTGTTCATTTTATAAAGTGGACATCTTGTGCATGCTGTATCTTTTTAATTTATCAATGAAATTTCAAGCGGTTTTCTGCACATCGTTCGACTAGTATTGTACAATGTTGTGATAATAAAAATTCTCCAAAATAATTAAATATCACACGAATATGGCACAACGATTAAAACGTTCGATTTTTGGAGGTTATCAATTGTTTGGATTGTTTGGAAAATTCGACAATTTATATTTTTTATTTTCAAAAAAGGCTTGTTCTTCGAAAGCATTATCAATCAGAAGCCTGATGGAAAAAATCAAGCTATTTTTGGAACAACAATTTTACAGATAGAATAAAATCATTTTTCCCCTATTTTTTCAGAGAAAACAATTTAGAATTTGAAGGGAACTGATATGAGTAGAATTTTTTGGTTAAAGGTATGTCCTGACGGAATTCCTAATATAGTATTAATATGAGAAACAACTTACGCCTTCATAAAGTTACTTATCTAGTCCCCACGTCACATTTAAAGAACATTAGAAACACAATTGCTTTATTCTTAGAAGACCTTTCAAATTACAATGACAATCATCAAATTTGGCAACACTGCTGTAAAAAAATCGATTTAATTTTCCACATATAAGCCATTTTACGAGACACTCGGTTGACGTTTTCTGGCGGGCCGCTCATTGTTATTGTTTTAAAAACTAGCATGATATGTGAATGGCGCTGGTAACTTTTTTGTTGGTGATGACATTTTCGTTTCTTTCTGGCTATTTTTCTACGCGGTTACATGTCTGATGTTACCCGTAAATATAATAAATTCTTCTTAGCCTGTTGATTTTAATTTTACTGGGGATGATTGAAAAGCTCGTTGCACGCCATTAATGAATGAGCTCCTCCCAAATGTGGCGCTAGAAGAAACGTAAATAAATGGGCCCGCCAGCAAGTTTCAAAGCTGGTAAACAAACAAAAAACATATGATTCAAAACGTCTCATAAAATGGCTTATTATTTTCATAGTATGTTATTCTGAGATTACCAATTGAAATATTTGTAGAAAACCATTTACAATTTGCTGTAGATCGATAAATATGCGTACCGTAAAACGGGGTAACTTTGATAGTTTTTTCGAAGAAAACTTGAATATTTATGCATGCTGTTTCAAAGAATTATAACTCATATTTTTAAAACAAGTACTGGTATCCTAACTATCGATTACAGTTGATAGATTGCCAAAAGATTTATTCTGAATGGGCATATAATTTTTCATATAATCGAAAGTCGGTTTTCTGTTTTGGGGTAACTTTGATAATGGAGCATCAATCGAACAAAATTGAATGAATTACGGAACATTTATAGGGCGTTGCATACCTCTAGGCGTTTAACGCTATATGGAAATTTCTGACTTAGATTACAAAAATGGTCCCAGTTTGTAAAAATAGTTTTCGCTTAGAGTTTTAAGATTCAATTCATGTTCTACTATAACTAGGCTGTCAAGTATAAGTGACGAATTCATTATGACTTCATCAAATAGTGATCGTAGAACAGATTGTTTGAGAGCGTTTAAAAATTGCTAAAATCTTATAAATTTTCAATATTTGCATATAAATCCTCAAGTGTACTTGATTCCATCGAAAATAGCTTTGACATGTAGTGTCATACTAATACTCTTTACTTTTGCATTTGTTTTGCTTAACAAATTAACAGAAACTATCTCTTTTCGTTTAGTATGTTGAGAGTCTCGCACTATCAAAGTTACCCGCATTATCAAAGTTACCCCGTTTTACGGTACACGATTTTAAAAGTATGAGACTTTTGAGTAAAACTACCATAAACAGTAAAATTTGTACTTAAGACTATGGTTTAACGCACGATTTAGCTCTCGTTTGTACAAATATAGTTTCTTTAGTAAGCCAAACTAGTTTTGAACACGCTTTCTACTTTTCTCTTTTGCTGGGAGTGAAAGGATGGTGTATCAGCAAATTTGGCCATAAATGGGTAAATCACTAAAGTTACCTAATGTCAGAGAATGGTGGAATATAATTGAATTTTTTAAAGCTATACCTTCAGTGGGATAGTAAAGAATACAAACATACAATTTGTTCATAAAAATAAGGATTTTTGTTTTGCGAATAATAATGTTAAACTTTGACGAACAGTTTTTCTTATGAGTTTTTGGAAAAACTATTTTGCTCATCAACCAAAAGCATTTTCTAAGATTTTATATTTTCATAGCATTATAGAATAATAGTTGAACGATGCACAGAAAACCGATTTCGATTTTATCAATAAATTAAAAAGATATAGCATAAACAAAGTGTCCTCTTTATAAAATGAACAGTCTATATTATTTATAACCTGGAAAATTACAGGATAGTTGCAACCTCTCTAATAAATTTACAAATAAAACAAATTTCTCGAGAATTTCCATCAGAATCATCTTTGGAAATTGTCTTTGGAATCTATCTATGACTTCTGGTTTTCTGGAATTCTGTCAAAAAGCCTCCTAAAATTCCGCCCTCGTGTTGCTGAAAAATGCAAACCAAAAATATGGATTCTGCCAAAAAATGGTAAGATTATTTCAGGGTGGCCACCGAACCGGGAAAAACGGGAAAAGCGGGAAAAAGACGGGAATTTGAATCCACCGGGAAAAAGACGGGAAAAATCGGGAATTTGAGATGGTCACCGGGAAAATCAATTCTTCATATAAACCACCAAAAATAAGTTGTAGAAAGTGGTTATGGTTGATAGTATTGCCATTAGGCATCTGAAATTTTGAACTAATAATATTTAAACATTATTGATTTAATTTCTTGTACAAATAGTCTATTTTGCTACACTAAACTTCTTAAAAATGTTTCAAATTGGTTGGCACTTATTCGAAATATTTTATGATTATTTTTATATTACTTGGGCTTGAGTGTTATTTCTCTAACTTATCCGACTCAAAAATTTTAATCAGAGTCTGAAAACTTCTTGCAGAAGTTTTATGCATTCAAACATATTGGATTCAGTATTTTCTTTAGTTACTGAATAATAAATTAATATTATCGTATGTTTTTTAAAGCAATGCTTTATCTATAAGAGCTTCTAATGTATCATTAGTTCGACCAAAATAGACTAAATCGACTGAAAATTGAATAAGTAAGGTGAAATACAAATCTTCATTTTTATGAAGAAAAAAAAACCGAAAGATGTAGAAATGGGGCATATCTATATAAATTGAAATGGAATGGTGTTAGTATGTCGCGAGCTAGCTTGAGAGCAGGTCAATTTGAAAATGGGAGACGGGGTTAAGAGCAAAGAAGTGTAAGTGACAGAAACCTAGTTTTGAGATAATCGACTTTGAAGTTTTTTTTCAATTTTTTTTTCATTTCATACTAATTGTACAGGAGCCAAAAAACAAGCCAATCTCCTATAAAATAATATTATTTTTCCTATATGACAGAAAAATTATACCTAAAAATTCCGTCGAAAAGCTTGAACAAGAATTTTTAGTATATTCGATTTAAAAACCGACCAAATTGTCCCCATTTTGCGTTTGGGCCCCTCAATGAAAAACCGGGAAAATTTTGAAAATTTTACCGGGAAAACCGGGAAAAAAGCGGGAATGTAAATATGGATATTTGGTGGCCACCCTGTATTATTTCTTAAGAAGTTTTTTAAAGGAAGGTCAAGACAAATGTCTTTATGAATATCTTAATAAATCCTCACTTCCTTCCCTGTTATTTCCTAACATGGTTTTCTACATATTTCTTTACCGCTATGCTTATTTTGGAAGCAAAAATTTCCTGGAATTTTTCAACTAATTTCCTCCTAAGATTCGCAGGCAAGAGACATTCCAAAAACAATTTTTTTTTCAATTCTTGAATAATTCGGGGACTTGAAGCAAAATTTCTAGAAAAGGAAAACATAAGAGAATTTTTGACGCAATTTTTTTATGTATTTTAGAAATATTGGGAAAACTATTTGAAGGAACAGAAGAATTTCTTATACAACTTTCAGCGAAATATCTCAGTATAAGATTTGACAGAATCAATTATTTTTAGAGGAATGCTGAACTTTTAAAAGATTAGGTTACATTTTTGTTGGTAAATCCGGGATTATATTCCGGAGTCAGTTTTCTAATAAATAGTAGACATAGAACGAATGTCCATCAGGAGGAAATTGCTTTGAAAGTATGAACAAGTCCCACAATATTACTCGACTAATTTTCAAGAGATAACCAAAATTTCTGAAGCCACCTTTCAATATGTCTTCAAGAATTTCATCATACTAAAATTTCATAAAGAATGTCGAAAAGTTTTTTGGAAAATTTTACAAAAATTGGCCATGCCGAAATTTTTTGAAAGTCAAGCCTAATTTTTCGACATAAATTCCCGCTATGTACTGTCTGAGAAATTCCTTTAGTAATTTTGTATATTTTTTCAATTTTTTTTTCGGACATCACCTTGAGCAGGGTATCCCCCAAAAACATGAGAAATTATAATGCAGTGAATATGCTGCTTTATGCTGAAACAGCATTTATTTGGATTATTTAGAAAAAAAAACGAATTTTGGGAATCCAATTTCCCGAATATTGCCCTTTTTTGTACCACGATATTTTTTGCAACGGAAATGTCGAAAAATTGCGCTTATCGCAAACAAGAAGCTATTTCTAACAAATAACCATTCAATCGACAGCCAGACAATTTCGGTTGTCGCGCGATTCACCGAAGTCAGAACCGCCACGCTGATGTTGTATAAGACAAGCGAGGTTTCATCACTATAGATGTTCAACATAAAATAACGTTACTATAGAAGAGATTTTTGTCAATAACAAGAGTCATGTACATTGAATCAAAAGAATAATAGAACAAAAGAAAAGAAATTAGAAGAATAAAAATACTTCAGGTTTCCAGAAGCAAGCCCCTATAATAACTGGTTTAGTAATATTTGTGTATTCCTTATGGCGTGTTTGCAAATTAGTCAGCAATTCAAAAATTCGCGAATTACCTTTATACGTCAATGACCATTTCAAGGCACTGATCTACCTTACCCCATCATCCCCTTGTCTTGAACAGCCTTGTTTGTCGTACAAGTTCCCGAGCGACGAATTTATGGTTCAGTAATCAGTTTAGCGCCCATGTGAACGCGCACTCAATCGATGTTTAGCTAGGTTTATGGGCCAATAAAGTTGATTGATGGGTGGGCGGCCCCTGAATAGTTGGTAAAAGTTCCGCCATAATTTTCGCGAACAAAAGCACCAACCAATTCCCCATCATTTCCGGAATTGGGTCAACGCAACCAACGCGCAACGATGCCAAATGCGGGAAACCTCTAAGCTCATTATTCGGTATTTTACATTGTACCATCGTGACTCGTTCATTCGTTTGCTGCTCGGCAGACAACTTTTAATGACGACTCCGCAGAAACCACAATCCTATTTCATGATAGCAGTGTTTGCCAAGGAAATACCGTAAAACGAGGTTACATTGACCGGCGGGGTAAAATTGAGCGGAATGTCCCTCCTGCTTTACTAGGTTCAAACTTACTTCTACGATGAGACATTTTCAATGTATAAAAGGTGCTTTCCTTTTTTTATATTAATAAGCAAGTAGAACAACATAAAAAAAATTGTTCTGAGCATTCATACATTTTCCAACTTTTCGAAATAATCATTACCATTGTTTTAGATGACACTACCATAGTTATATATCTCACTTGAGCTCTAAAAAAAAGCAAATAATGCAGTTTCCACTGAAAATGGCCTCGTTGAATACAATTCCATTGTACAAATTTTCATACGTATTTTCACTTAGCAAAATAGAAAACCTACCTTTAAGCGTATTCGTCGGCTCAAAGTGTTTGCAAAATTTGAAATAATTTGACAACTTAATTACTCGTAAAATATTGGCTTTCGAATTTGGCTTCAGGGGGCATGATTTAAGGAAGTAAATATTTTTTTCAATATTACTGATCATTTTTTTACATGAGTTATCAATGTAGTTTTCTATTAATATATAGCAAAACTGATCAATGTTACTCCGGATTACGGTACCCAGAACTGGCTGGTGTAACCAACTAACGATGCCACCGCAGTCGTCGCAATTGTGCATTGTGAATATTGTAATGACGATAAAAGTTTGCCACACGAAAATTTTCGCATTCCGGTGTCGTTGAGAAGACAACAACAACAAAAAAAAACAATCATTAGCTAGCATTAGAGGAAGCTTTTACTATTTCGCCACCGTAACAGCAAGCTCCAAAGCGTTTGAATGCTCGCAATTTTCACCATCATCAACCAGGGTTGCCCTCCTTTATCCCCGCTCTAGAAGGGTTGTGTGTCGTTTGAGCTGGTACCGAGGTAGGGAATTATTGTTGTTTTGTCGGTTGGGAAAATGTGCAAACTTTTGTGTTAGTGAGTCTTGATGATGGCGGTGGAGAAAGGGTACTTCAGGCTCCATTACAGTTGCTGGAAACTGACAAGAACTTCAGGAGAACTGTGTCAAAATGCAACAAACTCAAACGGAGGTAAACGCAGCGTTCGGTTCGGAAATTTTTTCGCAATTATGGCTTAAGTTGTCACTGACTAAAGGTGTATCACATTCATGGAAAATAATGTCGTTTCTAAAGCTATGTAATGCCTTAGTGCTCTAGATTTAGAATCAAGATCTAGAACTTGGTCCCGATGTAGGACGTACTTCATTTACGCGGTTTCCATCTCGGTAGATGAACCATACCGCGTAGATGGACTAAAAACCTTTTGCCAACTGGTGAGCTCGTTTCATGCTTCTGATAACACATTTTTATCGTGGCAACGTTAGGTTTTAGTAATATTAAAAGTAACTTTGGATAGTTCGTCACTAAAAGTACAGTTTGATTAAACTTTCCCCCTTTCTTTTTTCGTCATTACCAAAAGTAACCTTAGAATAGTTCGACATTAGTTTCAAACACCCGAATATTCTGTTCATCCCTCAAAAAAAAAGTCACATTCAACTCACCTTTCATAGTCGGGCAGTGGCAACGTCGGAGCGTTCGAAACAGCAGCATAGTCCGTAATGGCTTCCTTGGTGATTTCGGACGCCTGTCGCCAAACTCCGCCTCCAGGGTCGATCCACACACCGTTCGGATTCAACGGAAGTGTCGGGAATTTGCGTACCGTTCCGATTGCGTGATTTCCTGTAGCATGAAAGAAATAAAGAACGAAAAACGACAATCGTTAGACCCAGAGCATCGAAAATCATTTCAATCATTCATTCCTGAATGGTGAACTGGTGCTTGGCAGGTATAGCGGACGACGATTTCCATAGGCAATAAAACACATCGGAAGGTAATATTTCCTCGTCGAGTTTAGCAAATCTCAGCAAAACAAGCACCGGGAACTGTAGGAGCGGAAAATTTATGCGATTTGCTTGCTTGCCTAACCGTTAGGCTCCACCTAGGAAACGGTCGAAAATAGAGCACGTGACGTTCCGGTGGCGTAGGATTTCCAGGTGTTTTTGGAAGGTGCAGCAAATATACGCACGCATGTGTCCATGAATGGAAACGTTACGACATGGACAAACAGTAAAGGTTAAGACCACTTAACTTGATATCGTAGAGTTTGGTTGTAAAAAACAGGGCTGAAAATGGTGACGAAAGAACTACAGTCAACTCTCCCTTACTCGATGTTTCGTATCTCGATATCGAGTTAGAGGTTCTCTTCATGTTTCATAGTAAAAGTCGGTTTCATGGCTACCTCGATGATCCCTTGCAGGGTTGGGAAAAAATCTGAAATTCACTCTACAGTAGCCAAGCAAAGCCAATCACAGTCAGCGAATCCAGTGAAACTCACGCCCATCGCTGCTGTAGGCAAAAAGCCTTGAAAATAGGGCGATATTCAAAACTGAAAAGGCAATAGATGGCTCTTTTTCAGTGGTAGTAAAATCGAAATCCTGAAGCAAAGAAAGTACCATGGAACATGAACTAAACACTAGGGTGCGGCTTATTTTTCATAAGTTCTCAAAAACAAAAATTCGTGTGCTCTACTGAATTCAAATCACATGAAAAGAGAAACCTCAAAATCTGAGCCAAAAATATTAACATTTAGAGGTGGCGCAAGCGTCTTGAAGTTGAATTTTCAGGTTATTAAAAATGACCTTCAGTGAAGTACACATAACTTTGTTATTTTTCAACCGATTTCAAAACTTTTAGCATCAATACCTTCAAAATTAAATTTGTAAAATCTTTGCTGTACACCAAATTTATCTAAAATCAAAACAAGTTTTAGTTAAAAGTAATTTATTCTAATTTTTTCTTCATTTTACTAAAAATTTCAACTTTGTTTGACCATAACTTCATGATTACTCAACCGATTCTAAATCTTTTTACATGCTTTTGAAGCTAATTTAATTGTTTTCAAACCTTTTATATATAACATTTCACAAAAAAATGTCTTGACCAAGTTATTCAGCAAAAACTGTACAAAAACATTATTTTTTAACGAAAAATGCCAGTTTTGTCAAATCTTTGGCAGTTAAATATTGTCTCTCAAGCTGAAACTGATTTTTCTCATTTGTTAAACCTTTGGGAAGGACTTCGCAACAATTTTTAAAAAATTTTGAAACAAAATTATGTTTGCATATGTTAAAAATATATGCACTATTCAACTCGTAATTTAGGCAAGATGCTTTATATATTTAAGTTTTATGGAAAAAATGCTATTTCCGGCAAAAAAAACTTAAATAATCCAAAGAAGTTTGTTTTTTTTCATTGAAAAATCATGTTTTTGGGAAGTTTTTGTTGAATACCTAAGTCAAAAATATTTTTTAGAAAAAAATGTTGTATGTACAGTTTAAAAACAAATAAATTAGTTTTAAAAGTATGTAAAAAGATTCGGAATCGATTGAGTTTAAATGAAGTTATGGTTAAACAAAAATGATTTTTTTAGCAAAATGAGGAAAAATTTGGATAAAAGTATTTTTAACTAAGACAAGTTTTGATTTTAGACAAATTCGATGTTTTACAAAATATTTATAAATTTAATTTGAAAGAAAATGGTGCTTACAGTTTTGAAATCGGTTGAAAATTAACAAAGTTATGTTTACTTCACTGCAGGTCATTTTTTATAACTTGAAAATTCACCTTCAACACGCTTGCGCCACCTCTAAATGTTAATATTTTTAGCTCAGATTTTGAGGTTTCTCTTTTCATGTGATTTGAATTCAGTAGAGCACACGAATTTTTGGTTTTGAGAACTTTTGAAAAATAAGCCGCACCCTACTAAACACACATACTCCAACTAATCTGCAACATAGATTCATTTTCCAAGTGTAATTTTGTAAAAGATGTTATGGTTCGTATACTTTCGAACACCAAAAATGCAATAAATCGACTGTATTTTGGTAAATAACTTCGGTTCAATTATCCACTTTGCATTTTTTCACCGGAATCGCAATGACGAACACGATTTGAGAGAAATGCTTAGCGATCGACTGAGACACACCACTCTACGATACAAGTTTCTTCTCGCCTCCCTGTTTCACTTAATTTGCCGGGTACTTATTGTCACTTTGGAAAACCTTCGTACTTCTTCACTGAAGGATTTCATTACAATCACACGCCGTAAAAATTCCATGATTCACAAAATTTTGTGAAATTTTCTCAACGACCGCGTAAAATTGAGATAAAATTAAGAATTCAATCCATCGTACTGATAAAAAAAGCTTGTGCGTATCAATGTGTGCGCGACGCTCGGTGTTAAAAAAAACGATTCCTTTGATTGTGTTGTATTCGCAGCACTTTAGCACTTTGAGCAAATGTCATAATTGTTCAGTCAAAAGAAATTATGTTTATACGTTTGAGCTGAATTTTGATAGCGAACAATCAATTTTAAATGAAATTGATATAAATCATCATGCTGAAAGAATGGAGGGATATGCCCGTAGATCTATACATTCTAGTAAAACTATTCATAATAGCGTTGGTATGTTGCATTTTGGCCACTCACTATATCATAATAAGCCGTAAGTTGTGAGACGAATCTGAAAACTGATTGCGACCAGTGCTGGAAAAGTTTGCATCACGAAGCAGCTCCCGAGTGTATCCCAACGCATAACAAACATCACAAACTCGGGAACTGGCTAGGTGTGAGTAAGTCCGCACCCGTCTGCTCGTGAGAACATGTCAAAAGAAATAGCAACAAGCTCGGGAGCGTTTACTCGCGAGTAACCGAGCAAGGTGTGATTTATTATGGTTTTGACAGATACATTTAATGTACAACCATCATATCGACAGTAAACTACTAGTTTGTAGTCAAAAGCCCATGAAAACCACAAATCTCGGAGGGAAAGCAGCTTTTTTTCCCAAAAGCACAATATGACTCTGAACAGCTCCGAACACGTTCGCGAATCACTTTTAGCTTCAGTTACTCGGGAGCCCACAAATGCGAGTAAACCAGCACTCTGACGCTCGAGAGCGTTTGGTTTTGTTTTTGTTCCAGTTCAGAAGAAGTGTTCGCCACTTTCCATCATTGATTGCGACAGAAATGAAAACGATACGACGAATTGAGAATACAGCAAGATGCAATTTAATTACATTATTTCCAAAAAGACGATCAAGATTTATCAAAATCCTATTGTTTAATACGAAAGTTTGGAAAGAATTGTTTTGCATCGGTTTGTTCAGTATTTATCATTTCATTGCAATACTAGGAAAATTTCAGGATCTCACTTATCAATGCTTAATACGATGGATACTAGCACATCACCCTATGGTTCCTATTCCCGTGCATTAGTATAAATGCCATGAAATGTTATTTAATATGAGATCTATTGTTATGTCATGATTTAACTATTTCATATTTAGTTTTTGAGTGAATATGAAATGGTTTTGACAATACAGTAGAGCCTCATATGACGATTTTAACCCGCGCGGTTTGCCACCGTCAGTACCACCACGCTGATGCTGTGTACGAAAAGCGAGTTTTTTTCACCACAGCAGCGCGACGACTGAAGTGTTAATCAAAAAATAATGATTTAGCCATTTTTTTGGCTTTTATTATTAATTGAGGTTTTAATTCCCTTTAAAAATGAGTGCGTACTACTAGCAACATAATTGCTCTACCAACAACTTTTTTTTTTTCAAGATACGAAATCAAACGTGACGAAAACTACACGCACGGTAGATAAATAGTGCATTAGCGTGCGCGGTATATGGTCCCATAGAACGATCAAGGCGACTTTGACAAGAAATTTGTAAACACAACATTTGAGTCATTTTTTGTTATGCATCAACATCAATTGTTTAAGATTTTTCCTGAATTATGGTATTATTGCACGCTTCGTAGTAGTATACTAGCTCGCTTTAATTTATTTGAAAAAACTAAATAAATATATAAATTTTATGTTTTTTGAAGTGCAAATGCAAGGTGAATGGTAGTGACGGTGGTCAAAGAACAATTTTATCTTCAATCCATTTGCTCCCCTTTCTAGAAAATGAGAATTGTTGCACCAAAAGTGAAATTATTATATAAATTTATGTTGCGAGTGGAACATAATACAAAAAAACGTATATTTATTTATAGAAAATACAATTTTCAATTAAACAAACTGCTATGGATCCCGCTAGACCCCGCAATCACTTGTGCAAATATTTTGCGCCACTCCGAAAGGAGAGCACCCAATAGAGATTGCGTTGCCCGGCTTGAGACCTTTATTAGTGAGTAAGCTGTCTGCTCAAATTATCCATCGTACTTCACGATTCCGAGCAGACACATCAACTACAGAAAATCCTACAAATAATTTCCTCTTATAAACGGCTGAGGACAAGTTTTGAAGGCGGCTTTTATTCTCTGAATTATTTTTAGCTGTTTTAATAGAAAATGATTAAAAATATTGGAAAAATTCAAAAAGCCCTAAATTAAAAAAGGTGCAAATTTGTGCAGCTAAATTCTTCATGATCCTTTAGTTTACATCTCAAAGTACCCTTGGAAATAAATTTTAGCCTAGGACTACTTGGGACAAAAAAGTATGGGATGAGTAAAGTTTCGACATAAAATCAAATATATATTTTTCAGTGCAATTCCCGCATTTTTCCGACCTTAAGTACGAATTTTCATTTTATTTTTCTTAGATAGCTTTTTGAATAAGCTTTCGGACAGTGTATAAAGATCTGTATAAAATATTACGATTATGCAGTATATTGTATTCAATGTGTACCTTGTGTTTGCATTGATTTCTTCATTACTTACTTACTTTTGCTGGCGCTAAGTCCTTCAAGACATGACCTGCGCCACAATGTTACGCCAACTAACTCGGTCCATGGCTGCTAACCTCCAATTCCTCGATCGCCCCACACTTCCAAGATCCTGCTCCACTTGGTCAAACCACCTAGCTCGTTGCGCTCCCCTTCGTCTTGTACCGGCCGGATTTGAGTTGAACACCATTTTTGCGGGATTGTTGTCCGGCATTCTCACAACGTGTCCCGCCCATCGTACCCTTCCAGCTTTGGTGACTTTCGTGATACTGGGTTCACCGTAGAGTTGCGCAAGCTCGTGGTTCATTCTTCTCCTCCATACGCCGTTCTCACATACTCCGCCGAAGATCGTCCTAAGCACACGTCGTTCAAAAACTCCTAGCGCTTGCAGGTCCTCTTCGACCATTGTCCACGTCTCATGCCCGTAGAGGACTACCGGTCTTATTAGCGTCTTGTACATGGTACACTTAGTACGGAAGTGAAGTTTACCAGACCACAAGGTCTTGTGGAGTCCGTAGTAAGCACGACTTCCGGCGATGATACGTCTTCGAATTTCTCTGCTGCAGTTGTTATCCGACGTTGTCAATGATCCGAGGTAGACGAATTCGTCCACCCCGTCGATCGTCACGCGTCTGCCTATGCGAGCTCTATCGCGCTCGGTTCCTCCAGCCAGCAGATATTTCGTCTTCGACGTATTTACCTTCAATCCAACCTGATCTGCTTCACGTTTCAGCCTGGTATACTGTTCAGCAACCACCTGGAACGTTCTTCCGACAATGTCCACGTCGTCAGCGAAACAGATGAACTGGCTAGATTTATTGAAGATCGTGCCCCGCATGTTGAAGCCCGCCCGTTTCATAACACCTTCTAGCGCAATATTGAACAGGAGGCAGGAAAGACCATCGCCTTGTCGAAGTCCTTTGCGTGTTTCAAACGGGTCCGATAAAGCACCCGATATCTTCACACAGCACTGTACACTATCCATCGTAGATTTGATCAGTCTAGTCAGTTTCCCGGGAAAACCGTTCTCGTCCATAATCTTCCATAGCTCTTCGCGGTCGATGGTATCATAGGCCGCTTTGAAATCGATGAATAGGTGGTGCGTAGGGACTTGATATTCGCGACACTTTTGGAGGATCTGCCGCAACATAAAGATTTGGTCTGTCGTCGATCGACCGTCCACAAATCCGGCTTGATAACTTCCAACAAATCTGCTTGCCAGTGGCGATAGACGGCGGAAGATGATCTGGGAAAGCACTTTATAGGCTGCATTAAGAATGGTGATCGCTCGATAGTTCTCACATTCTAACTTGTCACCCTTTTTGTATATTGGGTATATTATTCCCTCATTCCACTCCTCCGGTAGCTGTTCTGTATCCCAGATCCTGGCTATCAATCGGTGCAGACAAGTGGCCAACCTGTCCGGGCCCATTTTAATAAGTTCCGCTCCAATACCATCCTTTCCAGCTGCTTTGTTGTTCTTGAGCTGTTTGATAGCATCCTTAACTTCACCTATTGTGGGAGTTGGCACGTCTCCTTCATCCGCCGTACTGATGAAGCCATTCCTCCTGCTGTCTTGATCTTCCTCCTCTGCGCTATTTAGGTGTTCATCGTAGTGCTGCTTCCACCTTTCAATCACCTCACGTTCGTCCGTCAAGATACCTCCATCCTTATCCCGGCACATTTCGGCTCGCGGCACAAAGCCTTTGCGGGATGCATTTAGTTTCTTGTAGAACTTACGTGTTTCTTGAGAACGATACAACTGCTCCATCTCTTCGCACTCCAACTCTTCCAGGCGGCGCTTTTTATCCCGGAATAGATGGGTTTGCTGTCTTCGCTTCTGTTTGTATCGTTCCACGTTTTGACGGGTGCCTTGCTGCAGCATCATCGCCCGCGCTGCATTCTTCTCGTCCAAAACCGTCTGACACTCCTCGTCGAACCAACCGTTCTGTCGATTTGCTTCCACGAACCCAATGGCACCTTCCGCTGCGTTGTTTATGGCTGCTTTGAGACTACTCCAGCGGTCCTCAAGAGGGGCTTCGGTGAGCTCTCCCTCACCGGCAACGCAGCTTCAAGGCTTTGCACGTAATCAGTTGCGACTTCGAGTAGCTTGAGACGTTCCAGATTGTACCGTGGCGGGCATCGGTACCGAATGTTGTTCACAACGGAGAGTCGTTGGCGCACTTTAACCGTCACAAGGTAGTGGTCCGAATCGATGTTTGCGCCGCGATAGGTTCTGACGTCGATAATGTCCGAGAAGTGCCTTCCATCAATCAAAACGTGGTCGATTTGTGATTCAGTCTGTTGGGGTGATCTCCAGGTGTACCGATACGGGAGGCTGTGCTGGAAGTAGGTACTACGTATGGCCATGTTTTTGGAGGCGGCGAAATCAATCAGTCTAAGGCCGTTTTCGTTCGTAAGCTGGTGAGCGCTAAACTTCCCTATAATCGGTCTAAATTCCTCCTCCTGGCCAACCTGAGCGTTGAGATCTCCGATAACGATTTTGACATCATGGCTTGGGCAGCCATCGTATTCACGTTCCAGCTGCGCGTAGAAAGCGTCCTTATCGTCATCGTCACTTGCTAGGTGAGGGCTGTGCACGTTGATTATGCTGATATTGAAGAAACGGCCTTTGATCCTCTACTTGCACATTCTGTTGTCGATTGGCCACCACCCAATCACGCGCCTCTGCATTTCGCCCATCACGATAAAAGCTGTGCCCAGCTCATGTCTATTGCCGCAGCTCTGGTAGATGGTATAACCATCCCTATACGTATGTACCGTCGACCCTTTCCAGCAAACCTCCTGCAGCGCTACGATGTCGAACTTGCGGACCCTCAATAATTCGGAAAGAATGCGGGTACTTCCCAAGAAATTGAGAGACTTACAGTTCCATGATCCGAGTTTCCAATCGTTAGTCCGTTTTCGATGCCTGGGTCTATGCCGATTGTTCCGGTCCGAATTTACAGTGTATGCTTCCTGTACTAATGATTTTTACGGCTGGCTTGTAAGGCCTGCACCAACCCCCTGTCTCGCCGGAGGATCATCGTGCACAGCACTGTTTAGAGTCCCACGCTGGCACTAGGACGATGATCAGCCGCTCCTAACATGGAGAACAGACGCTGTTTTGAGCCGCCCCTAACATGGAGAACAGACGCTCTGATAAGCTACACCCTCAGAAGAGAGGAGCCCCCCTTCCCTGTCAGCATACGACCAAGGTTCCACCAGGGTTGGTTACCCGATCTTCCCTACGGTTACTCGTATCCCAGGCGGCACCACGGGGAGGTAGGGATAGGAGTTACTGGACAAGAGGCTAAGGACCACAAATGGGGTCTATTTTATACCTGCAGGTACGCGAAGTACCAATGGTACGCATTGTCCAGTCATTTACCACCCTGATTTCTTCATTTTTCTTGTAAACTCTAACTTTGACATACTGTATCAATTTAAATATAAAAGATCTTGCCCTGATATTTCAGGAGTAACTTAATAGAAGTGTTTACTATGGAATGATGTACAAGAAAAACCTATCAGAACAAGTCATTTTTTTCGATTTCGATTGGCGATTTCGATCGCCACCTGATCGCCCATAATGCATACGGGTGGTAGGTCATTTGGCATAAAGTCATTTGGCATAAAATCGTTTGGAATAAAGCCGTTTGGCATAAAGTCGTTTGGCATAATGGTCGTTTGGTATAATGGTCGTTTGGCATAATAGTCGTTCGGCATAATGAATCTGGAACCAAGAATTTCTCAATGTTTCGTTTTTATGTTTGTATTGAATCTTTCTGATGACATCAGATTGGTTTTGGAGTCAATTGATACAAAATAACACTTTATTCAACAATCATTCGCTCTTGAATAAATTTAACCATATTAGGAAAGTTATTGCCAATAGTATTTAATTATTTATCCATAAATTACCCTTCTTTCAAATATTCATTCTTCTTTTGAGTTTCGCTATTGGATCAAATTTTTGCACTGAAGATTTTTATATATTTAGCACCAATTTACCCTTCTTTTAATTGATCTATTTTTTTCTAAATATGATGTACCCATAATTATGGGTGTGAAAACTGTTGATTTAAAATTTCAATAAATTTCTCCTTCTTTTATGCATAGGCTGTTCTTTGGAGCTATATTTTCAAAGTATTTTTTGTTTCCAATTGACAAAAGGGCGGCAATCGTTAACATTGATCTGCTCAAATTATCAACGAAAAGAGAAATCGATTACTGCAATTACTTCGATGGGTTGTGCTACTTTTCCCCTAATGTCGGCTCCCCGAATGTCGTTTCCCCGAACGCCAGTTCCCGAGTTTTTAGTACTTATAATTATCCTAACTCTATACATTTCAGGGTGGTTTACGAGCTGACCATCTAATATGCACCCTTCTTTATTTAATTGTCGGTTCTTTCGAGTTTTACCGTCCTCAGCATTTTTGCCAATATGTGAATAGCCGAGAATGACAGAATACTTCTTTCCTTTGACTGTTTATCGTTCTTTCTCGTCACCACTTTTCGAGGAAACTAGGCATTCGGAAAATGGCATTCGGAAAAAAGTAGCACAATCATTTCGATGATTCTGAACCCATTTTTTATGTATTTTCATTTTATTATTCCGCAATAATGTTTGGCGTCTATTCTTCTATTGGTTAAATTATAATTTTTTTCTTCTTCTTAAAATAGGCTGTTTTTTGTATATATTATTTTAATTTTATTATTTAGTATAGCTAAATGTTACCCATTTTAAAATTTTGCCGATTTAATTCTTGCCAGATGTGTTGATAGAATGATAATTACTTTAGAACCTGCCAATATTCAACATATACTTTTTTGGGGCAAACGCGTGATCTCCTTCCGAGATATGCTGGAAAAAAATATTATTTCAATCACAAACTTTCCCTTCTCTCGATTAAGGACGGTGTTTGTACTGGAGAAGTCTACATCAACACTTCCTAAATTAGAATGTATATTGAACCGTGGAAAATTTTTGCCACAAATATTTTCTTTTGAAGATGTATTGTTCATTTGAGCTATGCTGTGAAAAATTTTTTTTTTGCGTTAGAGCCTTAAACATTTTAAACGAAAAATTATCTGCTCTCGTATATACGCTATTTTTGCCTTAAGTCACATTGATAAATCTTAGGATTAGATCTTTTGATATTTTACCAAAAAAAAATCCATTCTATTATCAAGTAATTTTCATCGAGTGTTACGTCCAAACTGGGACAGAGCTTGATCTGCAGCGAAATATTCTTTGAGCGATCCCTCGATGAATAACTGCGAACTTTCTTTGTCGATTTACTATTTTGAAATATGTAAATCGCAACAATGTCTTAAGCTTGTCCTACGGTATACGAATGCGAAAATAGATAATTGGCCTAATTGGCAGAGAAGAAGAAGAGAAGATGATCTCTGTTATATACTGTATAACGAACTCTAAAATGAGAAGCATTTTGGACGTTTGCAGTTGTCTGTTTTCACCAACAACTGAAACATTGAGAAGCTTTCCCGAATATCAACAATTCGTTGAACAGCAAAAGCACACACACGCGAAGTTGGTTTGGGCATACTTGCTTATAACTTGGAAACAAACAATGTGAAAACCCAGGCAAGAAAAAAAAATCCATCAAGCTCTTCCGAAAAGTAAAATCAAATAATGTTATTGATGTTGGCATGGATGTGACTCCGTGCTTTCTGATTCCCACTTTTTCCTCAAGCAAAGCACTGTAAGGAGCTTTCGTATTTGGTTTTCCTTTTATTTCTTTGTTACCGTGAAGTGAGCTGTTTGTTTTCACTCGGTTGGCAATGTGGTGTGTTCTCTCGTGTTCCTAATGGATTTTAATTTTAGACAGAGAACAAGTAGGTGTCTCGTCAAAGTGACGACAGCGAAGAGCACGAAGATGAAATTGTCGGAAGTTCCCACATGCTTATATGAAATGAATGTGTATCCGCCAAACCAGAAGAGCAACCAGCACATGCAATTATTGAAACAAGAAAGGAAAACAATGTTTAAATTGAAAGAAAACAGAGCGGAATGCAATTTCATTTCCCATTTTGCTTGCTTAACTGTTTTGGTGGGGTGGGTGTATACTACTCGTACGTCTAACCGGGAGTGGGTTTTGAGTTTCACGGATATATGGCTTTGGATCATGTTTGATGTACCTATATGATCATGTTTTTAAGAGCAACAAGGCCGCCATCGGCACATATCGTTAGAATTCCCATTTTTTGTCACTGATCGCTAGTATATGCTAGAACTAGAGGTTGTTCGTTTCGGTTTTCTGAAATTGGTGTACCGCCATCTTGAATTTTGTCAGAAAAATCTTTTTTTCACTATAAGGGCAACGCTTGTTTTGTTTTTCTGAGATCATCAGAAGAAAGATGTGAAAAAATAACTTAGTATGATACGCTAAAAAACGACGTGAGCAGTTGTATTTATTGTAATTTTTATTTGAAGATTTACTTTTAAGCATGATTGTTTATTCAAACTAAAAATATAACGCCAGAAACCCTCTTAAAAAACTTACCGTGCATGTTGTTGAGCGAGCTGTGCTTCATGAACTGTATCCGCCGGAAGATGACGGTTGCCCCGAACAGGAACACGATGATGGCGATGATCGACCCGAGCAGTATAATAAACCACGTTTGCGTCAGGATGTCGTGCGAGTAGTCGTGATTTATTGGATACCTGTTGGCGAACAAACAGAAACAATTGAATGGATTGAACGGTTTTAATCGGATTTGTACTTTCTCCTACTACACGCTGCTTACCGAGTATAACCTTGATCCAATCGTTTGGTGTGCGGGTCCAACCGAAGAATGGAAGGAGCACTGTAGGGACCCATTCCGACTCGGGTGGAAGCAGCAATACTAACGGAGTAAGTCACACCGGCTGAGAGGTTGGCTAGGAGGAGTTTCGGTGAGTCTCCGTCAACGGTCATGTTGGTGAGAACTTTCGAGATGTTGTGGATGTCATAGCCTCGGATGATGATGTGGTAGTTTTTCAGTTTGCCTGATAAAGAATTGTTAAGCAAACAATTAACAATTGAAGTTTAATTCTTAAATTAACCTTTGCATCCCTGACCTATTTTAACAACCCAATTTTCGTGATATTTTGGTTCAAATTGTCATAATTCACAGACGATATCAATAAAATGTTGGCACAGTACCACAACACTATTCAACTTTCGTGACCTCTATTGGCAACCTCAGTTGAACGGTTGGTTACGGATTTATACGGATGTTCCGTGGGGACTGTCTGAAAGTCATTTGAGACATTTCCATAATAATGTTGCACGGATCAAACGAAACTACAGCGTTTGTAACTGAATCATAAACCATTTGTGTATTCCAACTCCTTCAACTTATTTGGAGTATATTCAAAATGATAAAAATTTAATACTTACATGCAACAGGGTCATTTACAATTTCTTGCGGGATGTTTTGTAGCCAATTCTGGGACTCTGGCAAATGACATCCTGGAATCGGCTCCAAAACATCCTGTAACTTCTTGTAAATAATGCTTTGTTCTTCAGCGGATTTCATATCGTGCTCCGCGGAGCACTTGGTGCTCCGTGAAGCCAAGTGCTCCACGATAGTTTTGAAAATTTGTACGTATACTTTGAAAGATGTCAACTTTTTGCTTCAAAATTCGCTTTCAATTATACCAATCCAAGTTATACTATACTACTCCCATTATATGATTTATGTCTTTTTTTTTTCAAGGTCCCGGAATTGGCTCCAGAATATCCCGGAAGTACTTGTAAATTATAATTATAATTATAGAAATGTCTCAAATGACCTTCGGATAGACCCCACGGAACATCCGTATAAATCTGGAACCGACCGTCCGACTGAGGTTTAAAGTGCAGGTCAAGAAACTTGAATACTGTTGTGGTGTGTGATTTTATGAGAGTTTGATGATGTTTTGAGTTTTTGGAGTTGTTCATTTTTGGGATCGTAGATTTTAGAATATGTTCATTTATGGATTTGTTTGTTTGTGAACGTTTAGATTTGTCAAATCAAAGTTATGTGAATATGCAGGATTGTCAATTTCTGGATTTGTTGTTTGTGTATATGGGGTTGTCCATTAACCAAGTGGTCATTTTTTGGATTTTCAGACTCCCATCCCCCATAGCCTTTTGTCCATAAAAAAAATTGTATGGACCGTGGTCATTGGCCAGACCAACCGCCTCCACCCCTGAGTTACCATGTAGTTTAGGGACGACTCCATATAACTGTCTGTAGTTTTGTAAATTTTCAGGTATTTCAATTTGTCCATTTGTAGACTTGTCAATTTAAAAATATTTAAGCAATTGTAGAATAACAAATTTAAATATTTGCATATTGAGAAAATCGTTATAAATTTTAAAATTTGTGAATATTTAGATATGTGTATATCTAGATTTGTTAGAGCAACTTCACCGGTTGCCCATTTTTCGGTCCAAATTTGTTTTACCAAAAATGGACCTGTCAAAATTAAATAGACCAGTGATCGGTCGTTGTTTATTTTTTCGATCCATTTTAAATGCGATCAACAAAAACAAACAAATAGTGGATTGAACCAGATACAAAAGTTTATTGAAAGTTTTAGACGGAGTCGTCAGAATTCAGCTTAAACGGAATCCTGAAAGATCTGTGAAATATTTTTCGAAGAAACTTGCGGGTTTGAAAAAAATCCTCGGGATTCATGGTGGAACTGCCAGCGGGATTCTTGTGAGAATTGTTGGAGGAACTCCGGAGGAATTCTGGAAAAAAAAAACTCATAAGAAGTTTCTGCTGGATTTCGTAAGGAATTCCAGAAGGAAATCAGAAGGGGTACCCGGATGAACCCCAAAGGAATTCTGAAGGATTTCGCGGCGGAACTCCTAAGGAATGTCCGCCGGAGCTCCGAAGGAATTCTAGGTGGAGCGTCGGTGACTTTTTTAAAAGAACTGCTGCGAAATTCGCGGTGGAGCTCCAGAGGAACTTTGTAGGAATTGAAGGAATTCTGAAGGTAATTCCGGAGGAATACCTGGATGAACTCTGAACAAAAATCCTTAAGAAACTCTAAAGCTATTCCTAGAGGAATTTCGGAGGCGTTTCTGAAGAAACCCCGAATGCGTTTGTGGAGGAACTCCAGAGGCATTTCTGGAGGATTTTTGGAGAAATTCCTGCAGAAACTAAATACAAAACGCGAAAGAATTCCCAGTGGAGCTCCCGGAATTACCAGATGATATCCGGAGGAGTTTGAGGAAGAATTTTCAGTGGAAATCTCGAGGAAGTTCTGAGGAATTGATGGATGAAATCCAGAGAAATGTCTGAAAGAACTTCAAAAAATCCAGGAGGAACTCTGGAGGAATCATCGCAGGACGTTTAGAGGAATTGCCGGTGAACCTCTTGAGAGATTGTCAAAGGAACTCTGGAGGATTACCTAGAGGAAATGTATATAATTTTAAGAAATTGAGCTTCAGAGGATATAAAAAGAATTACTTGAGTAACTCTTAAGAACTCCTGAAGAAATTCCAAAAAAAATCCAAGTGGAACTAAAAAGAAAATCTGAAAAAATAAACGGTTCCAAAGAATTTCCGGAGTAAATCTGATGTAATTCTATGAGGAACTCTGGTGAAATTTTTGAAGAATCCAAAGGAATTCCAGCAGTGACTAAGCAATTGCTGGAGGAACTGTGGAATATTTTAAATAGAAATTCCAGACGGAACTATGGATCAAATCTTGGAGGAAATCACCAGAGCAAATTTAAGAGGAAATCCCCTGAGGAATTCCTGGAAAAATCCCCAAAGGATTTCTAGAGGGATACCCCCGGAGGAATCTCTGAAATTCCCGGAGGACATCTACGGAAAAAATCCCAGAGAAGTTCTTGGAGTAAATCCCCAGAGAAATTCCTGAAGGAAATCTCTGGATAAATCCATTGGAAAATGCCCGTAGGATTTTTTTTTCTTTTCCTTTTTGGCGTTACGTCCTCACCAGAACAGAGCCTGCTTATCAGCTTGTGGTCTTATGAGCGCTTTCATTGCCAAAGTTGCCATTTTCGCATTCGAATATCATGTAGCAGCATCATCGTGGCATCTAGGGAAGTCAAGGATATTTCCATTACGAAAAGATCCTGGACCGACCGGGAATCGAACCCAGACACCTTCATCATGACTTTGCTATGTAGCCGCGGGCTGTAACCAATCAGCTAAGAATGATAATCTCCGGATACAATCAATGAAAAATCCACGATGGAATTTCTGCAGCAAATCCCCACAGGATTTTTTTTTAATGAGATACTGGAGAAATTGCGCAATTCAATCCTCAGAGGAATCCATTGACGATATCTCCAGTGGAATTTTTGGAAAAAAAAAATCTTCGGTAGAATTACTGGGGAAACCTTCGGAGAAAAGTTCCTAGGAAAAATCGCCGGATTAATTCCTGGAACAGATCACCAGAATAAAAAAAAGACCCCTAGAAGAAACTTCCGGAGGGATTCCTGGAGGAAGTTCCGGAGAAATTCCTGGTGCGAATTCCCAAAGAAATTCCATGAGAAAAACTTCCGATAAATTCTCTGGAAAGATCCACGAAGGAATCTGGAGAAAATCCCCGGAAAAATTTCTTAATGAAATCTACGGAGGAATTCCTTTAGAAAATTCCCGAACAATTTGTGGACTGAATCCCCTGATAGCTTACTGGAAAAAATCCATGATGGAAATTCCCGAAGGATTTCCTGGCAGAAATTTCGGAGGAAATCCCCGGAGGAAAACCTGAAGAAATGCCTGGAGTGAATTATCGGAGAAATTCCTGGATCAACTCTCCAGAAAAATTCCTGGAGAAAATTTCCGAATAAAATCCCAGAAAAAAAATCCGAAGATGTTTCTGGAGAAAATCCTCGGAGCAATTTTTTAATGAACTTCTGGGCTGAAGGATTTCTTAGAAGGAATTAATGGAATAAACCTCCGGAGAAATTCCTGATGAAAATACCAATCTCCGGAGGACTTTCTGGAGCTATACTACCGTGAATCGCAAGTCATTCTCATCTGCATTTTAGTCAAAATTGAGTTGAGTTCAACATCTCTTCCAATGCTCTTTCAGCTACACTAATGATATAATATGATTTGTTCGGAAAAAATAGAAAAAAAAAAAAACAGCAAGTCAAATTGTCCCATAATGAAAAGTAATCGCATATCAGTCCCACTACAGACTTTCGCACCATGAAACACAAAAATGTAATTTTTTTTTTTGATCATCTTTACATTATTCTCGGAACGATATCATAGTGATAAGCAAGTTGTGAAAGTTTCATCGAGATTGGAACATGTTCCAATCCTCTGAATATTCGTATAGAAAACGAGTTTGAAAACTTCACATTTTCACATTTTCTCAATGTCTACTTTTTGCAGATGGGACTGACTGGCGATTCACGGCAGTATAATCCCCGTAAAAACTTATGGAGAAAATCTCCAGAGCAAATTATGGAGAATGTCCCTGGTGGTGCTTCTGGAGGAAATCCTCGGAGCAATTCCTGGAAGAAATCCCCGGAGGAATTTATGGACGAAATCTCACGATTAATTTCAGGAGCATATGGCCAGAGAAGTTTCTGGAGGAAATTCTAGGCGAAATTGCTATTGAAAATCTCCTGAGGAATTCCCGAGGATTTCTTGATGAAAATCCCCTGAGGAATTCTTGGAGATATCCCCGGAGAAACCCTTGAAATATCCGGAGGAAATCTTCGCGCAAATCCCTAGAGAAATTCCTGGTTGAAAACTCCGGATAAATTTTATGAAAAAATCCCCGCAGAAATTTCTTAATGAAATCTCCGAATTCTTGGAGGCATTCCCTGGGAGAGATTATTGGAGTAAACCCCCGGAACAAAATCTGGCTGAAATCCCCGGAGAAGTTTCTATTGGAAATTACATTCGAAATTCCCGGAGAAAATCCCCGGAGAAGCTCTTGGGGATATCCTCGGAGGAATCCTTGAAATCTCAGGAGGAATCTCTGGAGAAAATCCACGAAAAAATTCCTGGAGGAAATCTCCAGAGAAATTCCTTGTGCAAATTCCTAGAGAAATCCCTGGAGAAAAACTCCGGATAAAATCTCTGAAAATATCCCTGGAGCAATTTCTGAAGAAAAATTCCCGCAGGAATTCCTAAATGAAATCCCCAGTGGGATTTTGGTGAGGAAATCCCCGGTAATACTAGGAGGATATCCCCGGAAAAAAAAAATTCTGGACGAGTCCTCGGAGAAATTTCTATTGAAAATTCCCTGCAGAAAATCCCCGGAGGAGTTCTTGGGGAATAACCCTGGAAGAAATGGTGCAAATTTCCAGAGAAATTCATGGATTAAATCTCCGGATTCTCTTGAAAAACCCCGAAGTTATCTCTTGAGAAAATGCCTGAAGGAGTTTCATAATTAAATCACCGAAATAATTCCAGAAAGATGAATTTCCGGAGGAAATCCAAGGAGAAATTCCTGGTGGAAATCCTGTTAGATACATCAGAGGATCTAGAAATGCTTCTGGAGATTTATGTAGGGGGATTTCGTTGAGCAATCATCAGATGTATTCCCGTAGAAATTCGCGATGGATTCCCCGAAGAAATAACCTGACGATTCCGGGAGGTTTCTCTGTATGAATTCCTGGAGGATTCCCCGAAGAAATTACTGAATGAAATGACGGAGGAATTAATGTAAGAGGAATGAATACAGTACCTTCCCGATTTTGGCAACACCCGCTTTTGTCTACCCCCGATTTTAGCAACACCCGTTTTTGGCAACATTTTCTTCCCGATTTTGGCAACACAATGAAAAACATTTCAAATTGATTTTTAAACACTGAAACCTAACACTTTGAATTAAAACAAAGTTAAAATAAGTCCAAATGAAAATGGTGGTGGCCATTTCGAGCTGAGAAACTTAACCCTCTAATACCCAACCCCGCCTTTAGACGGGGTACACTTTGGAATTTTGTGTATTTTTTCGTAGCTCGCAAATCAAAATGATTTTATTTTTGGCTTATACCTTGACTCATAACACGCATATAAGAAAAGTTTTTTATGACTTTTGAAACTTTTTTGTATTTTTAGAAATTGTTTGAAAAATTGCATTCTTATATAACCTACAAATGCCTGGGCTTCATTTAACGTGTAATAAAAAATATCGTACCTTTTATATTTTTCTACGATTAACCTATCACAAACGAAGAGCCTGGTGGTATTAAAATCATTTCAAACCTGTTTTTTCCGTTAGTTACACGGAAAATAAAATACGCTCCGAAAAAAAATAAAAATTTAATATTTTTAAAAATACCGTAACAATTTAAATTTTTATTATTGCCAAAAATCAACAACTAGAAAAGGCTTCAAAAAAACATGAAAAAAGCTAGGGGTGTTCAAAAATAAAAATTATAAAAATAAAAACCAAAATTTAAAAATTTGCGAATAAAAATAAATAAATGCCCAAAACGTGTTTAAAAACGATTTTAGATAACGAAAAATAATACTTAAATCGAAAACAAAAATTTGGGTATTAGAGGGTTAATGTGGAACATACTTATGAGAATAACTTACATATTTCAAAGTTGTTGTTAAACGTATAGGAGAAGTTAGTAGTATAAAACATGCATGCTGTTTAAATTATTGTTACATAGTTAAATAGGCATCAAAATCAAAAATAACTCAAAAAGTAAATAACTTGTAAGAGTTTGGATTTCATATTCGGTTTCAGGGACCATGATTTTATTAAAAAAATATATTCTCAAAATAACCGAACGATATATCAATGAGTGATCAATGTTACCCCATATTAGATATATAAAAAATCACTTGAAATATTTTTTTAGACATGCTTCAAATTTTCAGAAAACAAAATACAATTAATAGACACGAGAAATGGGTGTCAGTACTTGTTTAAAAAATATAAAACTTGCAACATATGCAATTTCAAATTGAATTTTTAAGAGATATAAAAAAATGATCAATGTTACCCCGGACTACGATAACCATATACCAAACTAATTCGCCATGCGTGCTAATATAGTGCTATTATAGAGCTGACATGCACTTTACTGCCCATAAAGGCATATCTGTCCCATATGAAAAAAGTAGGCATTGAGAAAATAGCGTTCAAAGTTTGAAGAGTTCTCTCATATAAATGTTCATTATTTTCTAGTACATTTTTGCATGCCATATTTATTCAGCACAACCGTACAGATAACCCATTTTGCTCCTATCCATCAGTAAAAAAAACCTGAACATAATTCACGTTTTGTAATTGCTATTTGGGTTGGAAGTTCATATAGAGACTGTTATGCCTTTATTTTTCAATATGGGACTGCATCAACTTCATATGTTTCCACAACATTTTCAAACATAGTGTGTCTATTTTTATATGCATAGTATACATTGAAACTTGAATATTTCAATGAAAAAAGGTGTTGGCTCGAAAATTCATATGGGACAGTTATGCTTTAATGGGCAGTATACTAGTCGTACAATAGCCCTTTAAGCCCAAAAAGGCGAATTAGCGGGCTAGTGGTACTTGGGTACTCTGTATTATAAATCTGTTAAGGTACCGCGGAGCAAGTGGGACATAAAAAAACGATAGTTCAAACAGATTGTTCAATATAATTTGAAAATGTCAATCTTTTGCAAATCCAACAAAACGGTCACATTTTGGCAACATATTTGCTGGTGTGTACATGAATTTGATCGAATAATTTCGAAATTGTGAAAGCCTTAGAAGAAAGATGGACAATGAGTCATTAGACGCAGTTACCTCGCTAAACGGGGCAAGTGGGACACATCCTGTTTCATGCGTTAAACCACATCAGTAAATCAACCATTACAATAATAGGATTGATGAATCATAGATTTTCAATTTTGAGTAGATATTTGATGTACATAAGGGATCAACCATAAAATACGTAACGTTTTAGGAAGAAAACGTAAATGTAAGATTATGTCACATCGTATTTAATTTCAACTGAAAATTCCTCACTAAAAGCGTAAAGAGGTATAAAACATTTTCAAAATATATCATTCATAAGTTATCATTCGAAATGCAGCACGTAAACTTTCAATAATTGACGGATTTTTAAATATTTTATTATTATTTGTTATTACTGTAATGCATGGCGGAAAACCACTTAATGGGATGAAACTGTTTTCCGCAACTACTGAACTTGGTGGAAATATCAAATAAAGTTCAATGAAAATAGTATAGTTATCGTTCTCATGATGTATTTTATAGTTTATCCTTGGCTTCGTTCAATTTTAAATTCATATTTCAAAAATAATAATAGAAAATTTTTTTAGGATAACTAGTCATTTTTCTCCCTATTCAACAATTACGTAACATAAGATTGATTTTTTTTTGATAAAAATCATTTGTTTGAATGTATTAGTGCTACTCTCTAGGAAAATGTTTGAAACGTGTAGGAAAAGTTTTTTTTTCTGATGCTTGTTTCGATAGGTCCCACTTACCCCGAGTATAAAGATATTTTGGGGTAAGTTGGACAATAGAATTTTTCATATGAGTTGAAAACAAAACACCTGTTTATCGTAAGCAGCTTGTAATAATACTTAAAGTTGTAGCTTACCGATGGTAATTCGATTTATAGCACAATTATTTTTTGCGAGCCAATGCAAAACGTGAAACGTGTCACATTTTATCATGCAAGTTGAAAATGGTGCTGAGTTGACAACTGATACATGGAGCACATGGTATTAAAAATAACAATAACTTTTGTACTAAATACTTCCCTTATCATTATATCTTCAACTTTCTAGAAGAATACCACCTTGAAAAACTTTTCCTAAGCGAGCTATGACGGAATGTCCCACTTACCCCGGATTCTCACTTGCCCCGGGGTACCTTACTTTTAATATGGTTGTGCTTTAAACTTGCACATTTGCACTCTAGAACAGCCGCAAATGGTCACTGAAGGTAATACAACGCTTGTGCTGTGTACAACAAGCGTGCTTTTTATATGGTACAAATAATCAGTATATGATGTCTATGATTATTAGTCATAATCTGAACTGAAAAAGGCTCCCAGAAATTGTTCACATCATTCATGATAGTTGCCATACATTTTCTGATACTTCTAGAGAATAAAATGATAAAAAATATAAGCATTTCCAAATTCCCGATTTTGGCAACATCCCTAATTTGGCAACATAAAAATAACGCCTTGTTGCCAAAATCGGTAAGGCACTGTATTGTTAAAAAACAGCAGTGGATGTCCAAAATTGATAGACTTGTGAATTTTCAAATATGTACAAAAGTGAATTTTTGAGTTTGCTTATCTATTAATTTGAAGATTTTGAAATTAGTTGATTTGAGAATTTGCATTTTTCACTGGAGCAGGAACAGAAATTTAGCTAGACAAAACCTGGGAATGCATTTTTTTCGGGTTGTGTCTTCGAAGACTTATCTTGGGTTTATTTTTTCTTTAATTTGACGATAAAAGTGAAATGGAAGTTTCGTCGCATAGGTGCCGCGGCGATACGAACTTTCTTATTTCGCGTTCTAGAGCTTCTGCGTCTTCCGCAAATCTGTAGTGTTAAAATACGACAAATGGTCGAAGACACCAAATTTCAAGGACTTGAATAACACAGTTATGATGCATAATATTAAAATAACAAAAAAAAAGAGTATTTTGTACTATTTACGTTAAAATCTTAAAATGTTTTATTTCAAACACCATGTCTCACTGAAATTCAATAACTTACATTTGTTGTATGAAAACAATCCAGTTTTCAATTGAAAATTCTAATTTTTGAACAAATTATTCTACAAATACCATTATTTTTAATATCGCTTTACTCAAAAAGTTGCATGTTTTGAAATCAAAAATATTGATGTCACAAATTCGCTATATTTCATCTATCTAATGTCAAAGTTCGCCAGACATATGTTTTGGTATATTTGATGTATCTTAATTCAAAATAACAACGTTTTCTATAAGGCTAATTTCTGTCGCTGCACTATGGGCCAGAAATCAAAATTTCGCGACAAAATTCCAAACACCTTCAAAATGATCAAAAACAACCTGAAAGTAATACTAACTTAACCCGTATAGGCCTGATTGAAAGCAAAAATACTGAAACACTCACCGCTCAGCGAATTCTTAACGGATTCAAATGATTTTTTGTCAGTTCATTGGCTCACATATATAGTTTTTGGAAGTGGCCAGAGGAACTCAGAAATATTCCTATGGCCGGAGTTATTCCGGTGGGTCACTGGGTCAAGTCGGGTATAAAAGGGCTATTTTTTGGGACATGCCAAGTTACCTTTATTTATATGCAATGACAATTATTTTAATTTGCATAAATCATCAAGATCTGATATTCAACATTATAAATGAAGAGTTTTGCACCATTTAAAATATACCGGATGTGGCCATTGTGGCGTAATGCTCGGAAGAACCGACTGTAGATTTGTTGGATACTAAACCGTTTCAAATGTCGAAAAGTAGAAATCAAACATAAAATGCGTTCCCATAAGTTTGGCACAGTTGTTCAGATACAAATTGACCACTTAATCATAAGTTTGAAGCGTCCCGGGACTCGAAAATGGTCATTTGTAGAATAAATCAAATGCAAAACTCATAGTTATCCAATTCAATCGTTTCTCAAAAGGTTTACACTGATGCAATTTTCTTAAAATTCCGTCATGCAGTGGCCACATTGTAACCGATTTCGGAAATTATCTGTGACTTGAAATTTGCCTACTTTCAGGGGCACAAACGCACAGTACCCTTCTCATCCGACTTGACCCAGTGATCCAACGGAATAACTCCGGCCACAAGAATATTTCCACGTTCCTCTGTCCACTTCTAGAAACTAGAAATGTGTGCCAGTATACTGACAAAATATCATTTTAATCCCTTAAGAATTTGCTGAGTGGTGAGGGTTTTAGAATTTTTGCTTCCACTCAGGCCTATACGGGTTAAGAAAACATGAAAATGCTGTGTTTGGGATGACTAAGATACATTTTTAATTGAATTGGTAGTATTTGTAAGTGCTTGATTATAAGTGCTTTAGTTGTTTTCATACCAACCAAACTTATTTAATTGGCTGATTGTATGAACAGATGTGAAGTTTAAAATAAAGAATTGAAAAAACGACTAAATTATCACATGCACTTGAATCGATGAATCTCGGCCATCCGCAAGTACAGGGTGTCCGCAAATTATCCGTACAAACTTTGAAGACATGGCTCTATACAATCAAGCATAATAAACTCAATATTCTTGCATGGTTTTAAACATTGGATTATTTTATTCTTAAGAAGTAAGTTTGACACATTTCCGATATTAAATAATTGCAAATCCAACCCAAATGTATTGAGGTGTCTTAAAGGGAGGTGTTTTCCGAGCTTTACGACGGAAGAGAAATATCCATAGAACTCACTGGATTTGAACCGTACAATTTTCTATTTCCAGTCTAACTTGAAGCCACTAACCTGTAGATTACTTCAAATCATAATAGGACATTTGGATTCATCTCTTTTAGGTTTTAGGGATAACACATCTCCAGTATGACTAGCGGCCCTCAGGAAAAACGTCTCCGAAAAATTTAAATTTTCCTATCTCAGTAACAAGCAATCATTTTGAAATTTTTTAAAGTTGCATTTTGTGTTAACATAAAGATGTATTATAAGAGGTATATGGACATTGATTTTTCATTGTTTTCAATGCGAGATCATCTTTCCAATATTTTGCTGTTCGGATAATTTGCGGACACCCTGTATATGCAAAAACTTTTGGTAGCATATGAAAGAATGGAGTCTAGGCTTTCACCTCAAACTGGTGGCAAGCCGAATGCTGTGGAATATCATAACTTTTAAGATGAAATAGTAAAAATATTGTAAATATTAGTAGTACATTGTAAAATCAATGCTAAAATATAAAATTAATTTTATTTTTATATCAGTATTTTTATACACATAAAATCCACTAAATTTGCTTTCCAAATATGTACACACAATAATTTTTCTCGCAATTTTTCCCCTCAAACCAAATTTTCTAATGATAGGCTGAAAATCAAGTTTTCCAGTTTAAACAGAATTGACCTCAAAAAAATGCAATGAAATGATGTAATAAATCAAATAAAATAGTTGGCATACAATCACACATGTTCTCAATAATAAGAAATTCATCTCGATAGTTAATTTTATTGAAAAAACGTTTTTGAACTTTTGTCGCGAAATTTTAATTTCTGGCTCATAGTGCCCTGCTCCGGTGTGCATTTTAATGAGTCAAAATTCGTATATTTTAAAATTGTATAAATATGAAATGGCAGATTTGATTTCTTTTTGTTTTTTTCTGTTTTATATAATTTGCAGATTTTTAGGTTATAAGTATTCTATTCCTCAACGAAAACTTACCGTTCAAGCTGTGATTTGCTGGAGGTTCCCACTTCAGGTAGACAGCTGACGTGTTCAACAAGACTGCCTCCATGTTGACGGGAGATGCGCTAGGAACTATGATAGGAATTGCAATGAATGTTATTGTTAGGAATTGTAATCAACTTCTTCACCCAACGAAACTTACCATCCTCCAACGTCCACGTGGTCCTAGAATTGGAAGGCCTTCCCTCAATCGTCTTGAAGAACGGCACCAAAAAGAACTCGTACTCGGTGTACTTTTCCAACCCGTTGATCGTACAAGCCGAAGCCCCACCCCCATGCAGCACCGTAAGCGTTTTGTACGTCCCATTGCTGTTGATCTGGCGTGAGTAGATGTAGAACCCCTCCACGTACTGTCCATTCACGATCTCCCACGCCAGCCGAACACTGCTCGAATCGGAAGCGTTTGCCTCCAGCAGGTTGACGACACTGCCGGAAGAGAGCGTAGCTTGCGCTTCGCTCAGATTGATGTCTTCGCCGTGGTTGAAATCCCGACCGATGGTTACCGGGTCGGACATCAGGCTCGGGATTCCCAGACCTTGGTCGTTTTCTGCTCGGACGATGAACGTGTAGGATACGTCGGCCGTTACCGGGGAGTAGGTGTAACTCGTGGAAGACAACTTGTAAGGGATAGGGATCCAACCCTTGGCCATGTCGGTGGCGAACACTTCGATTAGGTATCCGTTGATATCGGATGCACCGGATTTGATGCTCGGTAGCCAAGAGATGGTTATCGAGCTGTTAGTTACGTTGACGACTTGTGGCTTTCCTGGAGCGGTCGGGAAGGCACTGGGCTCATGGGCCCGAAAAAAGTGGATGTTCGGGTTGGTTGGGGACTCCAGACGCAGGTATGCACTCCACGTCGCTTTGCCACTTCGACTGCTTGCCACGCAAGTGTACAGGCCTTGATCGGTAGATTTGTCAAGGTCGTGGATGATAAGAGTACCATTGTCAGTCATGTTGGTCCGTTCGGAGTTGATGACCGGGTTTCCATCTAGATACCAGGAGATGATTGGGTTTGGATTACCAACTGCTTTGCATGGGAGAGCTACGACTGAGCCCAGAGGGAGCGTCTGATTGGATGGTCCAAGGATAATGATCGGTGGAGGTCGATCGTCTTGGGAGGCAACCGTGAGGCGGGCTCGTACACTTATTGATCCTACTGAGTTGACAGAGCTGCAGACTACGATCAATCCGTTGTCTGCCTTAGTAGTTTGAGGTATTGTGAGTACGCTTAGACCTTCAACCGTGGTAGATGTTTCAAACCTGTCAAACTTACTACCGGGAAAGATCAATGTCCGGTTACCCTCAATTGACCAGAAGGTAGTTGGCTTTGGTCGACCTTCCGATCTGCATTCAAAGGTAGCGTCATGTGGTGCTTCAACCACTTGTTGAACAGGACGAATCACGAGATGTGGAGGAGCTGTAAGAAGCGATCATGTAAATGATCTGAATAACACACAATATAGATAGAATAGACTTACAATGAACATTCAGTGTCCCAGTTGCAGATATGGTACCCACAGCATTATCTGCCTCGCAGCTGTATTCCCCTTCATCATCTAAGACTACGTTTTCAAGTCGTAGACTTCTATCCTCTAGAATATGTACCCTATCCAGAGGCATATTGCCACCTGAAGCTGACCTTCGCCACAAGACATCCGGCATAGGGTCTCCTCCCACCCGGCATTGGAACGTTACCGAAGACCCCTCGACTATCGTAGAATCGTGAGGTCCTCGTATCAGAAAAGGTTTCACTGCAATCATAGTCCAATTAAAATCCCGTTCCTTACCCCCATAATCGATCTAACTTACCGTGAACCTTTAAAAATGCCACCGCTGACTCTCGTACGCCAACCTGATTTCGCGCAATGCACTGATACTGTCCCTCGTCGGTCTGGCGGACATCCTGAATAGCCAAGTTGCCCCCATCCACAACTCGAATACGTTTACTGCTCTCGACGTCCAGCTTCTGGCCGTTCTTTCTCCAGGCCACCGTCGGCTCCGGAATACCCTTTGGAGGGCCACACTCCAGAAGAACCGTCTCGCCTTGTGCCACACGGGTACTCTGAGGTTCCAGCCGGAAGTCCTCCCGAAGCACTGTTCAGAGGAGAGAAAAGGGGAAGAAATTATTTGCATATTTTATTCGCTAGTTGTTTTTCGGATAAAACACCCCCTAAACAAACGGCAAAAAAGGCAGCTTCGTCCTGTCGTTTGTTGGAAATAGTTTTATAGTTGGCGCTCCGAATGGGAATGCTTTGTTGTTGATTTTAACCGGCATGGCGAAGGCGAAAGCAAAAACCAAACCAGCATTTTCGGTGAGAATCAGATTTTCGGACACCATCAGCGGGAATAAAACAACTTTTCCATAGTGTCCTCTCTTCTGAACAGCATGGGCGTAGCCAGGGCGTTGATACTCTACTGATCGATGGAAAATAAATTGCTACGGGAAACAATATTGTGTTTCAATTTGAAAAAAAAAAGACGCCAGCACTCACATTAATAGAATAGTTGCGTCATGATTTTTTTTACGAATTTTGGAATCCACCAAACAACCAGACTAACGAAGATCTTACAGGAAACTATTCGAAGGTTTTCACAACAGTCTGCAACGGGTCTTACGAGCAAGCATTGCAAAATTCGTTCTCATTTGGTTTGGTCTCGTGCTACAAGATCAAAGCATGCAAACATCCCATCATCTGTAGCGGTCCATTATCCATTGCGCAGCGAACGAGAGCTCCAAAGAGTAAGCGATGATAAAACCCATTTCACTCGCTTGTTCACCATTGGGGATAAGTGTTTTATTTTACATGATAAACAATCCCCAAACATCTGATAGCAATAGTGTCTCCCAGGTTTGCAGCTGTTATCCCCCCCATCTAATCAGAGTTGTAGCAGTATACGATAAGGATGCTCTAATAAAGTGCTGCATATCATGATTGTTACAGAGAGCTGAGAGATTCTCTTTTTTCTAAGGATGTGAAAAATCTGTTATGGAATGAAAAGGTTCATACAAAAAATATTACCAGCAGATTCACACACAAGCTATTCTATTTCCTTTTTATTTTCCATTTATTTTCTTCCTGAGATTCTTATATGAGTTTCTCTAATAACAACTCCGGGGATTCCTCTAGTGAAACCCCAATAATATATAAAGATATTTTCCGGATATACCTTTAATGATTCTTCCAGATCTTCATTGTTGAATTCTTCCGAGACTACACACTTAAATTATTTTACAGGCATCCGTGAATTTCACCGTAATCTCAACAGCTGAAAAGTTCGGTGTTGTTTTAAATTTTCGGTTGAAATTATACCATACCCACACGATTGTACGACATTTCCCGGAATGACATTCCCCAGAACGCCATTCCCCAGAATGGGACATTCCCCAGAAAAAAAAGAGATTTTTGGTCTGTTAAAACCTAGTTAAATGAAAAATAGTAAAAAGTAAGCACATTTAACTAGAAAATTTCCATTAATTTACTTTGTGACATATTACACTACACCAATCTCCCTTTGAAAGTACAATAAGAAATAACAGCCAATTTTAAAAGAAGGAAGAATAACTATGAAAACTAAAAAACAATAGCTTGGATCAAGTTTGATCATAAAACACAGTATGGCATATGTAGGAACAGCTTATGTCAAACGGTTGAGCTACTTTTCCTCGAATGTCGTTTCCCCGAACGCCAGTTCCCAGAATGCCAGTGCCCCGAACAACCCGTTTCCCCGAATAGCCTAGTTTCCGGAAAGTTTATAGCTCTTATCATTATCATAACTTTTGTGTTTTGAGGTGGTAACGAACCGGTCATCTAATATGCACTCTTCTTCACTTGATTGGTGGTTCTTTCGAGTTTCACCATCATTGAAACTTTTGGCAAGATATATTTAGTCGAGGATGACGTTAAATCCTATATTATCATCTTCTTTTAATTGCTAATCATTCATTATAGCTCAGCACCCAGTCCCTCAAGACTATTCTTGCTCCTGTTTGAACTGCATCACTATTCGGTTAAACGGGTCATTCGGAGAGCTGGCATTCAGGGAAATGATATTCAGTGAAACGGCAGTAGCACAATTATAAAATTAATTAAGACACAATTAAGAAAATTTTTAAACAGCATTTTCCTCCTAAGATTATGGTTGGGTCTGCCGATGAACCACTTAGCCACAAAACCACCTCTTTCCCCCTTCGTGATTTTTTTACCGTACAAACTTTTTGAAATTTATATGCCACACCCCCCCTTCCATAGAAGACCAAGAGATTTATGGACGGCAGCTTAGATGGTTTGCCTGAGAAAAAGGAAGCAAACACTCGCCGTTCAAAAGATTTTTTAACTCAATTCCGATTTTATTCGCTTGAGATCCATAATAATGAATTTGACAAAATAATATTTTGGGTGAATTGACGTCTGTGTCCGGAATTCGAAGCTTCTGGGAATTCGAATCAATTCAGTAGGTACATTTCTTAACGACAAAATATCTAAACTACCAATTTTTTGCACTCCACCAATTCTTCCAATATTTTGGGTGAATTGACGTCTGTGTCCGGAATTCGAAGCTTCTGGGAATTCGAATCAATTCAGTAGGTACATTTTTTAACGACAAAATATCTAAACTACCAATTTTTTCCACTCCACAACGTATAAAACCCATTCTGGGGAATGTCCTATTCTGGGGAATGGTTTTCTGGGGAATGTCCCATTCTGGGGAATGGATTTCTGGGAAATGTCCCATTCTGGGGAATGGGTTTCTGGGGAACGTCATTCTGGGGAATGTCGTTCTGGGAAATGTCCTACAACCGTTTTAAATGCCAGTTTTCCTAATACCCCGCTTCCTCGAATAGCCCTGTTCCTCGAAAAGATTTTAGCTCTCATAAATCCATTTTGCTTTTTAAGATGCTGAATGAAAGGGTCATCTGATATGCACCCTTCTTTGCTTCATAGGCGGTTCATTCGAGTTTCGTCGTCCTTGGTGTTTTTGGCAAGATGTATTTAGTCGAGAATGACCTAATATTTTATAGATTTACCCTTCTTTTGATTTCTTATCATTCTTTCTAGTTTAGTACCCTGTTCTTATAATCACTTTTTGGAGAAACGGGCCATTGTGAGAAATCGCTTTCAAGGGAACAGGTCATTCGGAGAGTGACATTCAGGGAAATGACATTCGCGGAAACGACATTTAAGGAAAAGCAGCATAAATGATTGTAAAATTGTTTCAGACAGCATATTCCCCTTAAGATTTTGCTCGGGTGTGGGCATGAACCACGTAGTCATTTATATTGAATTTTCAAAACCACATCCTTCCCCCTTCGTGAACGTTTGTTCATACAAACGATTTGAAATTTGTATGGGCCGTAGTCTAAGTGGTTTATGGACGGCCTTAGACAAGGGGAGCAAACACTCGCAAAAAGGTTCTTTGGACTCAATTCCGATTTTATTCGCTTGAGATCCATAATGATGATTTTGACGAAGTAATATTTTGGGTGAACTAACGTCAGTGTCCGGGATTCGAAGCTTCTGGGAATTCAAATCAATTCGGTAGGTACATTTTTACTAAATAACTAAATAAAACCAAATTCAAGTTTTTTCAGTTCCTAAAATATGTGTAAAACGATTCTGGGGAATGTCCTATTCTGGGGAATGTCCCTTTCTGGGGAATGGATTTCTGGGGGATGTCCCATTCTGGGGAATGGGATTCTGGGGAACGTCAGTCTGGGGAATGTCGTTCTGGGGTTTGACTTTCTGGGAAATGTCCTACAACCTGCCCACACAGATACGGATCAACCACAGTAATGGATCACTTTGACGTTCAATTTTTGCCGTAGTATACATATCTTTGCCAAGTCATACTATTTGTTTTATATTATTTGTAATGTTAAGCATAAAATTCTATCGTAAAATAAGGGTGTTTTTGACAAATATTAAGTTGGTATTACAAAACTATCAAATAATCGTCGTTTAATGTAAGAAGAGTCATCAGCATTCAAAAGCTCCCACAGGTGATAAAATTCAAATGTAATGTCATAAATACTATTTTCTCGCTTAGATTCAGTATGAACATGAATCTTTGGACAACATTTTTATTGATTCTTGATTCTGAATAACGAATATTAGCTGTTACAACTAGTGATCCATAATATGGATCAGGAACTGATTGTTCGTCACAATTACACAGCGTAACAAAAATGACATTTTTGCGTGTCTCAAGGATCAAATTATGTGTCTCTAGTAGATTTTGGGTCGCTGAATCTGATGCCGTTCTCAGAAATGTTCCAGCACGTCACATTTTTTAGCTACAGATCGCCAAAGTTGTATAAAACATTGGTTTTATTGATGTTTACATGAAATTTCAAGTATGATTTTTCAAATTTTTTTGTGATATAATCTACCAAGCATGCCAAAAAAGACTTGAACTTTCAATTTAGATATAATTTAGTTGAAATTTTACAATAAATTTTAGTTTAAATTGATTTTTTTCAACATGCTTGCAGTTTTCATATAAAATTCTTCGTTTCTCCTAAATGGCAAAATACAATACTTTTCAGAACCACCAAAAAATAACATTTTACAATCTAAAAGATTATGAACTTTATTGACAATTATTGTTTTATTCATGAAGTTTGAATTCTATGGCAAATTAAGCAAATAAATTGCTGTACAAGCTGGCAAACTTGCATGCAAGTTGACTGAAATAGTCAAATTTTGCATTTTCATCAGTCAATATCTCGAAAACTAGACGTGTCATGATATTTCTAAAAACGGCAATGGACTCAGCAACCCTTAATTTAGTAAATAGCGGTATTTTGGTGCTTGAAACAAAAACGTGTTCCGCAGTGTTATGGATCACTTCCAAAGAAAGTAGATTTCTGCTATTTAAAGTATTGGATTTGACATTTTTATGCAATAGCACTAATCCTATTTAAAAGAGTTGAAAATTCCACTTTCAAAAAACCAAATCACTGCAATACAAATGTGTTGAGTAGAAAATCTCTTGATTTTGACAATTTGATCCATAATATGAAAATCGATCCAAAATAGTGTTTTCAAAACCTGATAGAGCTTCAAATATTTATGCTATTCTGAGTTAATATTACACACAAAATAGTTTACTAACCGAAATTAAAATTTAAAACGATACAATCCGCGCTTCAAAATTCAATTAATTTATGTTAAAATGTTATATTTTCTATGTCGTTTTATTGAATTTGATAGGTTGGATTCGCTCTAATTCTCGCTGAACATATGTTTTTAAAGATATTTTCCGAAAGAAATTTCAAGAAATGATCATTAGGGGATTATTTTTGCCCCCTGTTGGGTTGTTGATAATCTAAGCGAAATACTTATGTTACTGGAGTTGTTTCTGTTGTTATTCAAATGTGAAAGAATCTTAGAAGATATCAAGTGTTGCTAGAAAAAAAAAAAATAAAAGTATTCGAGAGAATTTCTCCGAGACTCTCTTGAAAAATATTGTTGAGAAATCCTTAGATGCGTTTCATTAAGAAACTCCATAAAAATTGCACAGGAAATCAATGGAACAATCAAGAGAGAAATTCGCGAGCTATACCTTGAGCAACTCAGTATAATCCAAGGTGTCTCTCTGGGCTGTATAAAATTATCAGCCATTCGTACCGAAACTAAAGAATTTTTCATTTTATTTTACTCGGCCTATAAATTGAATCTAGATGCGTTTTGAATGATGATTAGACAATCGCAATATACGTATAACGATCTCACTTTTTGAGTTATTCTTCTTCTTCTTCTTGGCATTAACGTCCCCACTGGGACAGAGCCGACTACTCAGCTAGTGTTCTAAGCGCACTTCCACAGTTATTAACTGAGAGCTTTCTTTGCCAAAGTTGCCATTTTCGCATCGTTATTTCGTGTGGCAGGTACGATGATACTCTATGCCTAGAAAAGTCAAGGAAAATTCCATAACGAAAAATCCTGGACCGACCGAGAGTCGATTACATATTACCATTTAAATGTGCAAAGTTTTCGTATACGATGTCAAACGGTTTTATACGTGAGCGGTTCCATTTGAATTCGAATGTCGGTTTACTTTTGTATTTTTTGATTTGGATGAAATTTTGCACATGCCCAAAAATGCCTTTTTGCATCATCGGCTCGCCATTTTGACTCTAGCCTTACTTTTGAGAAGGGCCACTGTTTTAAAAAATCATAACTTTTTTGTCCATGATTTCTCCATCTTGACCCACTGTGCAAAAGACTTTATTTTTTTTACTTTAACATATAAAAAAAAAATCAAAAATACGATTTTTGAGAAAATTGATTTTTAAGCTTTATTTTCGATATATAAAAAAATACAACGTTTTTTTTTAAGTGTATATTTTTTTCCAGATAGTCCCAACAATAACCTAAAACTTTGCGGAAGACTCCAAACTGATCGGACAAACCGTTTCTAAGTTATATTATAATGACCGAAAATTGAAAATTATATCATAATTTTGTATTAAAATTGCTGTATCTTTAAAATCGTAAAAGTTAGCCTGATTTTTCCGTAAACCTTTTTTATTGTAAATTTTGCGTACTTTCATAAAATGGAGTTTAAAAATATTTAAAAAGTTTATTATGACTATTTTCAAAAATTCACCTATTTTCAAAAAATCATAACTTTTTTGTCCACGATTTCTCCATCTTGACCCACTGTGCAAAAGACTTCATTTTTTGTCTACTTCAACATATAAAAAAATAAAAAAAATCAAAAATATGATTTTTGAGAAAATTGATTTTTCAGCTTTATTTTCGATATATAAAAAATTACAATTTTTTTTACAGTGTATATTTTTTCCAGATAGTCCCAACAATAACCTAAAACTTTGCGGAAGGCACCAAACTGATCGGACAAACCGTTTCTAAGTTATAATTTTTTGAAAATTATTAAGGATTTTTTTCTTAGGCCCTTCTCAAAAGTAAGGCTAGAGTCAAAATGGCGAGCCGATGATGCAAAAAGGCATTTTTGGGCATAAAGAAAACATGTGCAAAATTTCATCCAAATCAAAAAATATAAAAATGAAATTTGGGAAAAAAAGTCGTCATTTTCTGTGGAACCGCTCGTACAAATGTAGATATTTTATGTATTGAAAGCTGGCATGCAATGCAAGTGTATAGATTTTATTGAACTGATCTGTAACCTTAAATCTAGACTTAAATTATGATAAAAGGATTGGTCTGACAGCTGCTACGGATTTATTTGACTTACTTTGCACGTGTATACAGAATGAAACAATATATATTATAATATGCGCTAATGAACTCAGAAAAAAAGCATTCTATGCGAGAAAACCCGTCATCCAAACGATTTCCGTCACCGTTTTGTTATAATGTGATGTTATTTGTTCATGTAAACGAGTTTTTGCGTTAATGCTTATGCTACTTCTAATTGTCTATTTTTCATAGTTTAACGTTTCATGTAAAAATGGTTCAGAGGCTGCGTTTGATGATCATTTAACATCAAATTCGTTAATGAACTTTTAAGAGTAGGTTTCATCCTTTGATATCGACGCTTGCTCTTGCGGGGGTAGACGATGAGGGCAGCATTTGGTACAGATTCTGTACGGTACAGATTACATATGTTTACGAAAAAGTATAGATTGGCACAGATTTTTGGAATTGGCGTTTTTTTATAACACAAACTCCAAAAGATGGTTGAAATGCAGAATTAATTTCCACAAAATATTTATTGAAAGATATTGTCTCTCAGGAATTTAACAATAATATTTTAAGGAATTTAATCAAAATAATGTTGAATTTCCAAATTAATTTTGAATTTTTGGAATTTTTTCAATAATTTTGTTGAGTGTGGTGTACACTTGGGCACAAATTTTTAGAATTTTTGGTACAGATAAAAAATATTGTTGAGACTTCGGTACAGATTGAAATGTGGCAACACTTCTCAAGCCACATTCATCAAATCTCTGTGCAACTTCGATTGTTCTAATCAATCACGGAGTGGCAACTACAAATTGTACGGTCATCTCGCTCATGCTCATGCTCAAATTCGGTAATGAACTATTAAGTTCGTTTTCAATTCAACCAGCCGAGTTGAACTAGCCCAGGGTTTAAAATCTCGTTAACAAAGATAAAAAAATCCAACCAATCCCCCTCTGATGGAAATCATGGCTACGCCTATGTGGGACACACTGAATTGGACAATAGAACAGCTCGCAAAACAACGGGCGACAACCGAAAATCCTACTGCCTCCGGTCGCCGAATGGAGAAACTAGGGAGAACATTTTTTACGACCGTCTGCGATGCAAATGGATATTTTATTTGCATTTTTTTTTTGTTCCATTCGTTATGTGTTTTTTTTTCGGAGACCTAGTTGACGATGCAGCGGTAGTTGAAATTGGTGAATTCAGTACCGGGGATGATGGCGTTATTAGCAGGCTTTACCCTGGCCCAGAGCCGAATGTCGAGATGTGCCCAAAAATATGCTTTTATCTTTAGCGCCATTTGTTAAACGGGTGGCTAGTTGATAGGAATTTATTCGAGTTATTTTGATTATGTCTGCATATTTTGGATTGATGGTTTGGGAAAGCACAAGAGGATGCTTGTTTCGATGAATTTTGTTTTTCAGCGAGAGTGTTGAATGAAAATCTTTTAATTATAAGTATATTATTGGCCATCCTACAGGACAAATGATTTATATTTTTGGACGTATTGTTGATTGAATTTTAATTGTGAGTAGTTAGAATTCACGTCTACGAAGCAAAGCCATGCGGAAGGTGCCTGGGTTCGAATCCCGGTCGTTCCAGAATATTTTCGTAATGGAGATTTCATTGACTTCCCTGAGCACAAAGTATCATTGTGCATGCCATACGATATACGAATGCGAAAATGGCAACTTTGGCAGAGAAAGCTTGCAGTTAATAACTGTGGAAGTGCTTTTAGAACTATAAGCTGAGAAGCAGGTTGTTTCCCAGTGAGGATGAAATGCCAAGAAGAAAGAAACTCTGATGAGACGAAATTTTGCCTTTATTGGCAATTATTCGAACTATATTTTAGATTGTTGATGGCCAATGACGCTTCTTGCGTGACACCGATAGGAAATATGGAAATGCATTTATCAGCAGCATAAATTTACTTTTATTGCTAGGTACTTTTCGATGGAATAAGTTATAAGCTGTCCTCTAAAAATTACTGTTCCAGACTGTCAATAACAGTGCTTGTCACTAGCAGACATAAGAGAAAAGTAGAAGAAGGGTTGTCATATAATCGACATGCAGCGTGAAAGCTGTCAATACAACAGTCGGAGTTGTGACACCGACTGAGACTAGGACGAACTTTACCGGTGAAAAGTTGTACAACTGGTTTGAAATAATGCATTGTCTCAGACAGAAGTAAATACATCATACTGAATACCAGGGAAAATCATTTCGAAATTATTCCATTTGCCTGACTGGTTTGAAGTCACATGTGTCATAGCATGTATTGAACAAATTTCATTGAGTCATTTGTATGACATGAATTTTCATCAGTATGTATTACAATCGAAAACCACAAACAGGGATTCAACCAATTAGCTCTTGAACACATTCAACACGACTCCCCAGCCTCCGAATAAAACGCATTAGAATATATTTTGGCATTTGTGGAACACCATTCGAAATGGGGCAATAAAATTGTGCTTTACGGTCTTGATCACTTCTCATTGCCCTCGATCAAATCATCCATGTTTCATGCAACTAGCTGAAATTAAAGCCACGACCCAAATTGGTGCTTGTTCCACTGACTGATTCCTCGTCCAAACTAAAGGCTACCGAAACGCTGCTGCTCATCAACATCAGACATCAGGGAAACTTTCATCGAGAGCACGTTTCGGTGAGTTTCGAGAGATAGTGCTTCCGGGTCGTGGTCGTTCGTTTAGCGAAAAATGACTTTTGGGAAATGGTGCTTTCTGGTGATTTTCACGAGTAGTCGATTAGCCATTTCGATGCGATGTTAGGGAAAGTTATCCGTATCGTTCGTTGGAGCCGTGAATGGGAAAATCCTGTCGATTCTGTGCTCCATACTAAAATCGAAAAGTCCACCAATGTAGGTTAAACAGTCAGAACAGCGCCCAAAGCTAAAAGCACCAAAACTCGAAATCTAGCTCATCGTCCCTTCCTCGATAAACACACAACAGCAAGTTGCTTCCAACGAAATCCGATCGCATCTAGCACGTGAAAATCCAATCGAAATGCCTTGCAGCAAGGCTTCGCTCGATGACACGAATGCAATGGTCCGATTTCGATTGTGTCGATGAAAATTGCATTCGATGTGATTCTCTCCACGGAAGGATTCGATTCTGGTTCATACGAATTTCTGCTCATTCGAGTTGTGCAGCCTTAAGGCTAACCAGGAAGAGATACGTTTGCAGCTAACTACCAAGGGGTCCCAAGTGAGCGATAATCGCAACAGTTTTCTGTAGTATGGTTTTGTTTTTTGTTCCGGTCGGTCTGTAACGGAGTTCAGGGCTAGGGCGCCATAGGAGCAAGTGAACTTTTACTGCTTACAACAAGTAAAGGTTTTTTCCTCTTTGAGCTTAACACTTTGTTCACTAATAACTACAAGTACAATATTCAAAATATGATGATAACTACTCTACTCTTATACGCAGTTTTATCAAGCAATCAAACCGCTTGAAGTACCGCACTTGTCCCAAGTTCCGCTAAATATTTCCCACTCCAAGCGATGATGGGAGCCAGCTAATGAAACGTAGATTGCTTGGAGGGCAGACACCGCAGCGTCCGAGTTGCCGAGATAGAGCACGATTTTTGTATCCCGTTGAGAGTGGACCGAACACAGAGCAGCGCTGAAGCAGCATGGAATAAATTTAATTAGAAAAATCAACAGACTAATTTCGACGCTGCTGCTGATGGGAGATGGCGGGTCGTGGCGGGAAATGGATTTTGTTTCGAGTTTTATCTTGAATTTGGATGGCGGAAAGGCGAAGTAACAAGGAACTAGGCATTGAATTGAAGTAGTCAGGAGACTAATCAAATGCGGTATTTCTTGTGAAGAGTGTTCGAGTTGAATAACTCGTTAAAGTCATGCTGTGGGAGGATGGGAGTATTTTCAGAACTTGCAATAACTTTCAAACTAAGAAGTGAAAACAGTCAAAATCATAACATTTCGAAATTTTTTTGAAAGGAATTTCTGCTGACTCCGGAAGAAAAACTTTCTAGTTTCTAGCAATAAACCTTTTCAGATACCTGAGAGGATTCTCTTAGAGTTCCAGAGAACGATTTGGAAGATTTTGGAGAGAATTCTCTCGAAATTCCGGAAAAAATCTCTCCAATTTCCGGTTAGGTATCTCATCAGATTCCTGACACTGATCTTCATAGATTTTGGAAAGGTATATCTCCAGCTATCAGAGAGAAATCTCTCCAGATTAAGGGGAGGAACCTCTCCAGATTTCGAAGTATGAATGTCTTCAGATTTCGGAGAGGAATCTCGCAGATTTTAAAGAGAAATCTTTGGAGATTCTCAAGGGGAATCTCTTCAGATACTTGTGAGGAATCTCTCCAGATCCCTGAAAGGAATCTCTCCATATTTGTGAGAGGAATCTTTCCAGATTATTGAAAGAATTTTTTCCAGATTCTTGAGACGAATCCCTCCAGATTCCTGAGAGGAATCTCTCCAGATTCCTGAGAGAAATTTCTCCATTTATCTAAGAGGAATCTCTCCAGATTCCTTAGAGGAATCTCTCAAGATTTCTAAGAGAAAACTCTCCAGATTCGTAAGAGGAATCTATACAAATTCCTAAGATAAATTCCTCCAGGTTCCTGAGAGAAATCTTTCCAGATTCCTGAGAGGAATTTCTCCAGATTCCTGAGAGTAATCTCTTTAGATTCCTGAGAGTAATCTCTCCAGATTTCTAAGAAGAATCTCTCCAGATTCCAGAGAGGAATCTCCCTAGATTCCTAAGATAAATATTTACAGGTTTCAGAGCGGAATCTCTACACATTCCTTGGAGGAATTTCTCCAATTTCCTGAGTGGATTTTTTTTAGATTCCTGAGGGGCATCTCTCCAGATTCCTGAGGGCATCTCTACGGATACCTGCGAGGAATCTCTCGAGGATGGTAAGAAAGGAGTTACTCAAGAATCATGAGAGGAATTACTCCAGATTTACAAAAGGAATCTCTTCAGATTCCTAAAAAGGAATCTCTTAAATTCCTTAGAGGAATATATCAAGATTACTTAGAGGAATCTATCCAAATTCCTAAATGAAATCTCTCCAGATTCCTGAGAGTAATCTCTTTAGATTCTCAAAAGGATTCTCTTCACATTCCTGAAAGAATTCTCACCATATTTCTGAGAGCTCTCTCCAGATAACTGGAAGGACTCTCTTAGATTCCTGAGAGGAATCTCTTCAGATCCCTGAGAAAAATCTCTCCAGATTCCTCAGAGGAATCTCTCCAGATTCCTGTAAGAAATATGCCCAGATTTCCGAGAAAATCGTTCCCGATTCCTGAGAGGAATATGTCCGGATTCCTGAGAAGAATCGTTGCAGATTTCTGATAAGAAACTCTCCTGATTCCTGAGAGAATTCTCACCAGATTCCTATGAGGAAACTGTATGGATTCCTGATAGAAATCTCTCCACATTCCAGATATGAATCTCTCCTGATTTCTGAGTGGAATCTCTCCTGATTTCTGAGAGGAATCTCCCCAGATTCCTGAGAAGGAACTTTCCAAAACTTTGAGAGGCATTTTGCCACATTCCTGAGAGAATTTCTCCAGATTCCTGAGAGAGAATTTCTCCACATTCCTGAGATGAATCTCTCCAGATTCCTGAAAAGAATCTCTCCAAACTCTTGAGAGGAATCACTCCAGATTCCTGAGAGAAATCTCTCCAGATTCCTGAGAGAAGTCTCTCCAGCTTCCTGAGAGAAATCTCTCCAGCTTCCTGAGAGAAATCTCTACAGATTTCAGAGAGGAAAGAGAGGAATCTCTTCAGATTCCAGAGAGAAATCTCTCCCGATTCCTGAGAAGAATCTCTCCAGGTTTCTGAGAGGAATCTCGCCAGATTCCTGAGAGGAATATCTCCAGATTCCTGAGAGGAATCATACCATGTTTCTGAGAGGAATCTCTCCAAACTCATGAGAGGAATCTCTCCAGATTCGCGAGAGGAATCTCTCCAGATTCGTGAGAGGAATCTCTTCAGATTCCTGAGAGGAATCTCTTCAGATTCCTGAGAAGAATCTCTCCAGATTCCTGAGAGTAATCTCTCCAGATTCCTGAGAGGAATCTCTTCAGATTCCTGAGAGAAATCTCTCCAGATTTCTGGGAGGAATCTCTTCAGATTCCTGAGAGGAGTTTTTCCAGATTCCTTGGAGGAATTTCTACAGATGCCTGAGAGAAATCTCTCCAAAATCCTGAGAGGAAGTTCTCCAGATAACTAAGAGGAACCTATCCAAATTCCGTAGCGGAATCTCTCCAGATTCCTGAGAGAAATTTGTCCAGATTTCTGAGGAGCATCTCTCCAGATTTTAGCGAGGAATTTCTCGAGAATGCTGAGAGGAAGCATTCCAGATTCTTGTGAGAAATCTTTCAAGATTCGTCCAGATCTCTCCAGATTCCTGAGGGGCATCTCATATCATCATATAACTGAGGGGAATCTCTTCAGATTCCTGCGAGGAATCCCTCGAGATTTCTCTCTAGATTCCTGAGGGGCATCTTACCAGATTCCCAGATTTCCGAGGAGCATCTTTCCAGATTCCTGCGTGGAATCCTTCGAAAATGCTGAAAAGAATCTTTTCAGATTCTTTAGATTAATCTATCAAGATTCATGAAAGGAATTTCTCCAGATTCATGAGAGTAATCTCTCTAGATTCCTAAGAGGATTCTCTCCACACTCCTGAAAGGAACCTCATCATATTTCTGAGACTTATCTCTACAGATTCCTGAAAGATTTTTTCCAGATTGCTGAGAGAAATCTGTCCTGGTGTCTGAAAGGAATCTCTCAAAATCTCTGAGAGAAATGTTCCTAGATTTCTGATAGGAATCTCTCCAGATTCCTGATAGGAATCTCTCCAGATTCCTGAGAGGAATCTCTCCAGATTCCTAAGAGGAATCCTTCCAGATTTCTGAGAGTAATCTCACCAGATTCCTAAGAGGATTCCCTCCACGTTCTTGAAAGGAATCTCAGCCTGTTACTGAGAATTATCTCTACAGATTCCTGAGAGGAATTTTTCCAGATTTCTGAGAGGAATCTCTCCAGATTTCTAGAGGAATCTCTTCAGATTTCTGAAATGAATCTCTCCAGATGTTTAGAGGCATCCTCTTAGATTTCTGAGAGTAATCTCTCCAGATTCCTGAGAGGAATCTTTCCTGGTTCCTGAGATGAATCTCTCCAGATTTCCGAGAGTAATCTCTCCAGATTCCTGAGAAGAACCTCTCCAGATTGTTGAGGGGAATCTTTCCAGATCTCTGAGAGGAATCTCTCCAAATCTCTGAGAAGAATGTTGCTAGATTCCTGAGAGGAATCTCTTCATTTTTTTAGAGGAATGTTCCCGGATTCCTTAGAAGAATCTCTCCAGATTTTTGAGAGGAATCCCTTAAGATTCCTAAGAGGAATCTTTCCAGATTCCTGAGAGGAATCTTTCCTGGTTCCTGAGATGAATCTCTCCAGATTTCCGAGAGTAATCTCTCCAGATTCCTGAGAAGAACCTCTCCAGATTGTTGAGGGGAATCTTTACAGATCTCTGAGAGGAATCTCTCCAAATCTCTGAGAAGAATGTTGCTAGATTCCTGAGAGGAATCTCTTCAATTTTTTTAGAGGAATGTTCCCGGATTCCTTAGAAGAATCTCTCCAGATTTTTGAGAGAAATCCCTTAAGATTCCTAACAGGAATCTTTCCAGATTCCTGAGAGGAATCTTTCCAGATTCCTGAGAGGAATCTTTCCAGATTCCTGAGGGGAATCTCTCCAGATTCCTAAAAGGAATTTCTACAGATTCCTGAAAGGAATCTCTCCACATTCCTGAGATGAATCGCTCCAGATTCCTGCGAGGAATTTCCCAGGTTCCTGAGATGAATTTCTCCAGAATTCCAAGAAGGGTTTTTCCAGATTTCTGAGAGAAATCTCTGTAAATACCTGATAGGAATCTCTCCAGATTTTTTAGAGGAACATCTCTAGATTCCCTAGAGGATTCTCTGCACATTCCTGAGTGAAATATCTCCAGATTCCTGAGAGTGATCTACCCGGAAACAATCTTAAAAATGTCTTGCATGAATCTCCCCAAGTTCTGAGGAGAAATCTTTTCAAATCGCTCGAAGAAATGGTAAGGGCAGTTACCCTACTGTACATATCGGACGAATATACTCCGCACATCCTCAAATCAACCAACCATCATCGCAAATCCCATATTTGGATTATCGCCTTTTCATGACACCCTACAGTTTCCCAGAAAAAAAGAAGTTTAATAGTCACAAAAAATAACCAAACATAAAACTCATCACACCGAAACGGTTCTCGCTAAGCTGAAAAATAAATATTGGCTGCCACCTCCATCGACGACTAGCTGGGTGGCGGCAAGCAGAGTCTAACCAACCAACCATCATCATCGTCAACAAACTGTTCCTCACAGTCAGTCCCTGTCACCAGTCAGTGTCTCTCGAAAAAGTGATATTCACGTCACACAAGCGAAAAGTGTCGTGCGTTCGAGCGGGTGGTTGTTCGTGATTGAACGAATGGAGATGGGAAAAAGTTTGCTTAACCCTATAATGCCCAAATGTGTCTTTTTGACTTTAACATTTTCATTTTAAAATTTTGTCATTTTGGTTTTTGATTTTTCTATATTCATATTCGAACATCCCCATATATTATATTTTTCTCAAAGACTGGTTACCAATTTTTCAGTTTTGATTTTTGATAGTTTTTCTGAAACATATTTCATTTTCCGTGTAACTAATGGAAGAATAGATTTTGAAGTATATATAATGCCACCAGGGTATTTTTTTATGTGATGCTGATTGTAAAAAAATAAATAAAATAAAATGTTTTAATTTCTGTATCAGGAAAAATATAATTTTCGAAACTTTTTTCAAAAATAAAACTTATAAAAAAAACTCACGTATATGCATGTGAGTGTCCAATTTGTTAGCCAGAAAAAAAAAACAATATTTAAATTCTATAAAAAATTTTGAAAATCTAAAACGGTTCTCCATTTGAACTCAAGGGGTTGGATATTAGAGGGTTAACCGCCTTTTGATACGAGCGAGAAAAAAAACCGTCCCGCTTTGTTATAAAATGAGACAGAATTTTTCGGCAGACACTTTTTGAATGTTTTGTTTCTAGTTGGCTCTAAGCTGTGAAAGCTTAACGAAGCTTTATCGATGGGTGTTAAATTTGGCAGCTTTGTTTGCGCTATCCGTACAATGGTCGGTAAAATTGGAGTTTGTCCAAAACTTGCTTTATTGCTTTTATCGAAGAATTATAGGATGTTTTAAGTGTGTTATTTTAAATAGCGTCGACATGATGTGACCTGAGTTATTTTAGTTGAACTCATCATAATTTCTAAGGTCTAGTAAAGAGTTTTGCTGCAATGTATGGCCAACGAAATTTTGATTGTAGTACAATTTGCAATAGAATATATAAAATAAAATATGTTTCTTCTTCTTCTTGGCTTAAAGTCCTGTTTCTCAGCTAAGTGTTCAATGAACATTCATACAGTTATTACCTGAGAGCTTTTTCTTACCAAAGTTACCATTTTCGCATTCATATATCGTGTGGCAGCTACGATGATACTCTATGCCCCGGGAAGTCAAGGAAATTTCCTCTACGAAAAGATCCTGGATCGTCCGGGAATCGAACTCAGACATTTTTAGCATAGCTCTGCTTTGTAGCCACGGACTCTAACCACTCGGCTAAGGAAGGAAGAGAAAATATGTGTAAAACTTACAAACGAAATATCAAAATCAGAAATCACCTATTTGAATGTGAATCCCGACCATTGTGCTGTTGAAAAGTTTGCTGTTCCAAACTTTTTCTCGGTGTCCAAAATGAATGGAACACGATTAACGTAATCTGTCAGCGTCGATTTTGAACGTTTAACGTCGTCGTGAGCTATATAGTAAACTGACAGGTGTCGTTAAAGTAGACGGCAACAAGACATGACACCATTCAGCTCTTGCCGCACCGTGGAGAGTTGGGAACAAAAGTTTGCGTTTAATTAAATTGCTGAAAATTGTTTTAATTTGATGGAACAAAGCGGTGTGGTGTCGTCTGCGTTGTCGTTGCTTTTGGCAATACCGTTTTTGCTGGAAGGCAATGGCATGGATGAAAATAATCAACGGCCTGACGGTAGACAGAGAAGTCGCTTGGTTCTAGAAGACAGCCCATCATCGTTCAACGATGAACGTGTCGCCGGTGTCGTCAAGTGGAGGAAAATTAAAACGCATCATCATCGCTACGCTTGGGAAATGGTTCATCATACGCATGGGGAAGTTGGATAAAACGCCGTTCTGTCGAGGATTTTTTTCAAGTTAGAAATGTTTCTAGACTAGTCCAATGCTCCACGCCGCCTAAGGAACTATTTGGACATTTATAAAAAAATCCTGTTGGTATTTTTACATGGACCCGTCATAGAATTTCTCCAATGACGTTTTCAGAGGTTTCTTCAAGTAATCCTGTATTGATTATTATCTGGAATCCTTGCGGAGATTCATTCCAGTATGCCTCCAGGAATTACTCCAGAAATTCATTCTGGTGAACACCTCCAGGGTTTCCTGCCACAATTTCTTCAGCAATTCTATAAGAATAAATTGATGAGATACTTCAGGGATTCCCATGGACATATCACTTAGCATTTGGTTAAGAATTCTGCCATTGATTTTTCTAAAAAAATGACCTCCAATATCTCCAACTTTTCCAGTTCCCCATTATAATTCTAAAACAAACTCTTGCAAAAGAGACTCTACGGATTCTTTGAAATATTCGTCCCGAATTTTTATGCAAAATTCCCTATGCAGTTTTTTTCGAAAAAAAAAACTAATTGTCTCATTTTTTTTCCAGAAAGTCAACCTAGTATTATTGCTGAGACCGTAGTTTATGCCAAGGGATTTCTCTTGGATTTCTGTGGAATTTTATCAGGTGTTGCTCAATTATTGTTATCATGAAATGCTTCACAAATATATCTAGGCATTTTTCTGGGTGTTTGTTAAGGTAGTCAATTTCCGTAATACCTCCACGATTTTACAATGTTTATTCCTGTAGGATTTTGTAGTTTATCCAAGCATTACTCCATACGTTTCTCTTATGATAAGTCCAGTATTTTTTCCATGGATTCTGTCAAAAAGCTATCCCGGGATTCCTTCAGAAATCGAACGTTTGGGGTAAGTGGATACAGAAAAATCAATAGTCAACTTCATTGTTATGTACAGCTAAATTCCAAAAAAGTTTTTGGTAGGGTAGATGTACCAATAGTGGAGGTACTAAACACGATTGAACTTCATATAACCGCCTAAATTCAGAAAGCGCAATTAATGTAAATGTCAATGTTATAACGGGAAGTAACGACCGTTGACTTAATGACGCAAAATGTTTTCATTGCAGTAACCAATGGCATGTCAGTTAAAAATAATACCACCACTATTGGTACACTGTTCCTTTAGTTGCGGTATACTTTTAATTCATGTTCCTATAGTTGCGATATCCGTTGTTTTCTTATGGGATCCTCCACTATAGGAACACTTCACCGCAACTATTGGTACAAGTAAGAAAAATTTTACCAATTTTAGTGATATTTCATCAGTTTTAAAATAATTTGAACGCTGTTTTCAACTATTTCGTGTATCAACAAGCCAATACGTCGATTGGAAGTGTAGGTTCTGTGGTTAATGAAATAAAATCAGTGAAAATGGCAACTATAGGACAACCCTCAACTAATGGATCACTTACGCTAAAAGGTGCTATGCTAAGATTCCGCGTCAAACCCGTCGAATCAATCAAATAATCAAGACAACACAATAAGTATAAACAAAAATATAACTTCAGTCATCGGTGAATATGATGATTCTAATGGAAAATTTAGCGATCTTAACTCTGGATTTTCCCAGAATCAAAAGCTTCTTACGATGCGTAATAAAGTTTGGAAGCATGGAGCTCGGTTTCTAGTACTCCAATTGACCTGAAATTTCCACCACAGATTGAAAACAACATCGAAATTCAGAGCTTTTCATAAACAAGCTTTAGAGTCCTGCCAAATTCGAAAAAAATCCGAATATGATAAAATTTCGAATTATTTATAAATGGGAATATAGTAATATGTCCTTCTTCAAAATTGTGCAATTTGATAAGACACACAAGCCTGCAAAATAATATTTTTCAGTAGAATTGATTGTTTTTGAAATATGTCCAAAATATATATAATTCAATTTTGTTTGTTTAAAATACTGTGATTTTTAATTCAATTGTTTTATGTTACTTCTGAGTTGCAGTGAAAAATTTGTAGCAATTGGAATCTAGTATTCACGATCCAGATCTACAAAGTGGGCCATGAAAAACGATCAATGCGTAATTTATTCTGTCAAGTACTGTATTTCCAGGTATAGTGCGTTTATTGAATTATATTGCAATAGGTGGCTCCCAGATCCTCTCCCTTATCGCAATTACCCAATATCCTATCCATATAAAATGTGAAGATGCAGACATATACTCGATCTCCAGTAACAATGGTTGTCTTACTAACATTCCTTCCCTTACCCAATTACCGTAAGGACGTGGCTGGAGTCGTTATTGACTTTTAAAATTTGAGTTCTCGATTTTTGCACATTGAGAATGGCAAACTAATCTCTAAGACCCTCTGTGCAACTTCGATTGTTCTGGTCAATCATGGATTAGCAACTACGAATTGTACGCAACAGTGGAAAGTGGCGATCATGTCTGCTGAAACGAAAACCAAACAAAATGTTCGCGAGCAACAGAATACTGATTTACTCGCAGCTGTTGTGCTCACGAGTAAAAGAAGCTTAAGTGATATGTGAACGTGTTCGGAGTCGTTCAGAGTCAATTGTGCTTTTGGGGGATAGCTATTTACCCTCCGAAATTTTTGGTTTTCAAAGGATTTTGACTACAAACTGGTAATTTACTGACGATTTGATGGATATAAAATTAATTTGTTTGTGAAAAACCATAATAAATCACACCCTGTTTGGTTACTCGCGAGTAAATGATCGAGTACTTTTTGCTATTTCTTTTGGTATGTTCTCCCGAGCGGGCGGGTGTGAACTTACTCACACCAAGCCTGTTCGTGAGTCTGCCATGTTTGTTATGTGTTGGTTATTTGGGATAATTTGGATAAATTTTCAAGGTAATTTTGCTATAATCTTTGCAAGTTTTCTGCTCGAGGACTATTTAAAGATACTATAGTTTCATCTGAAAGTTGTCTAAGCGTGCATAGCTCTCCCAAACTATTGTACCAATACCTGAAGCACAAAAAATATGAAGCTAGAGACTAAAACAAGAGCCTTGTAGAAGACTCTTATTGTTCATTCTGGAAGTTGGCCGAGAGTGAACTTCATGTGCTTTTCTGAAAGCAATATTTCCTTGTCTGCAAAAATCTAGTTGAATGTTTGATTAAAATGTAAAATTGAATATTTAATAGCAGATGTTTAAAACAGTCCCGATAGGATTTTTTTTCTTACAATATAGCTTGATCATTAGAAAATTTCATTAAATGGAAATAACTGCTGCAAAATTGGAAAATATAAATACAATATTTGCTATTGTTGTCCAAGTCTCTATGAATCATATAGGTAGTCTTGATATCAACTGAAACATTTCAATTTCGGACTTGACGATCCAGCCAAAAATCCAATCTTATCATCTATTATGTACGACTTTTAAAATATTTTAACAGATAATTTATTTTATGCAACATTCACAAAATGATATGGGTACGTCAAATTCAAGTAGCATTACAATTTTTGCAGTTTTCATTTTGTACCAAAGGCCCTCGTCAAGAGATCGGACCAGATAGGATGTATTCCTCAAATATATAACTTCTCTTCCTCAAAAAATAGTGAAAGAATTTCTTTAGCACTTTTGTGATTTCTCCAAGGTTGTTGTTGTTTGAATTTATTATATCTATCTATATAAATAAAAATGGAGTGATGTTTGTATGTCACGAAATGGCTTGAGAACGGGCTATCTGATTTTAAATATTCTCTCATAGTTATGTTCCTGAATTGCTCTAAAGAGAGTGAAAACAACTGTCATTTTATATGAAACTTTTTATGAAGTTTTTCAGCAGCTTACTTGATGGCATAATGAAGTTTGCCGGGACCACTAGTGATGATATTGTTAGTCTTTGGTTAAATTTTTGAAGTTAAGAAGCATTGTGTATTTCAAGATCCTATGTTCTGGGTGACTTGAAATGGGCACATTTCTCGTCCCTCTTAATTCAAGGAAACCAAATTTCTGTAATATATGATTTCGTATACTTCATGTAAGAGACGTAACTTCATGTAAGGGACGTTTATCGTTGTAGATAGATAACACAATGTACCAATGCAAGAGTTCACTATTTTGACGTTTGAGCGGTGCCAAATTCATTGGTCGCCATGGTCACATGAATATCACGGCACCGCTCAAACGTCAAATGGACCGATGCACGAGTTCACTATCTGACGTTTGAGCGGTGTCGTGTTATTTACGTGACCATGGCAACGAGTGAATTCGGCACCGCTCAAACGTCAAATTAGTGAACTCGTGCATTGGTCCATAGTGAACTCATGCACTGGTCCATAGTAGATGAAGATAATAAACAACGATGCCCGTTCGTCGTATGTGTTTTGTTCATCAGAAGCAGTTTTAGAAAATTGAGGATCAATGAGATTCATATTTATTAAAAAGTTAGCTATGATACTGGAAATGAACGATCCAATGCGCGGAATCGATTATATTGACGCGTCTTTAGTGTGATTCCTGCAAAATTACAACTTCCCGATGCGAAATTAAAAAAAGTCAAGCTGGTTTGGATGAACCTCATTTTTTGTGTCCGATTATCACAAAGCGGTTGAGTATCAGCAGGTTTAAAGGAAACTGACAATCTTGCGGCAAGCGATTTGCCAATCTTTGTTATGTTGTCAAGGTGAGGATAAAAAGACATAAAAATCAACGAAGATTCCACCCAGCGTGTGTCAATATAGGCGGGGGTAGATTGAGTATTTTCGTCGCTGGTTAGCATACCCGATTGCTTTTTATATCAATGGTAGTTTTAGTAAGCATTTTCAATGTAAAATGTTTGAAAACCCTACCATTTTTTCGAATAAGTTAAATCATCAACTCAGTACAGTGGGAGACCGTAATCCGTACACTTCATACAAATAGTAGGCGTTATGTTTGAAGTGGATGGATTTAGATTCATAAGTGTACGAATTTCGATCCCACACGGTAAACATCATATGTGCAGCTCAACTCTCACGCGTTACATTGTGCAAACATCGTGATAAAACACTCCGTCAATCAAAAGTCACCCCTTTGGAAAGTTTATGAATAAAATGCACGACGATCACACACGATTCCCTCTCGAGTAAACTCGCCTAATAAAAAGGTCCCCAAGCTCACATGTCACCGCCCAGTTTAGACAAAACCTTTTCCATTACTCAAACAATCCAACCAGTGCTCGGCACCACCCCCAGCTTCGGGAATGTAATCAAATTAAAAGTCTCGTAAAATAAAAGTGCAAACAAATGAAACATGTCCCCTTTCGGACAAAACTGGTACGGGCTGCCATTTGACCGACCGCTTTGGAGACCCAGTTATTCAAAAGTAACGCAAAAAGCCTTTCGCCGTCCTGAACGTACGTACGGAGCACACTACCCGATCAAGAAGGCATAACAGAATTAAAACACAGTAATATTAACTGTTGGTACTTATATCAAAGTGTGTTTCATTCAGATATGCTTATTAAACGTGTTCTGCAATCATTTCTTTATAATAATATGATAATAATTATGTGATCTATAGGTACAGTCGACATAGGATAGATTTAATCCGACATTCTTTCGCCATCGATCGAAACCGATCGAGCCCGATGTTAATCTATTTCTCCTTTAAGAATACTTCCACAGCTTCCGATCGATCGGAAAAAAATGTTAATTTTTCCTTTGTTTTGTTTAAAAAGTAGTTTCCCTCAGTAGTGCCACTATTGAAACAATCGTTGTACTCTAGGTGCAAGAGAGCTTAAAATTCAATCAAATATGTTTGTTTTTTTTTTTTTCTTAATTTTGTGAGTCATGACCGTGAGTTCAATCGTCAGCTTATGTTATAACACACTATTACAAAAACAATGAAATAACAAACGACAGTTGTTATAATTCTCTTTCCCTCTTCTGATCGGGAACCGGGCTCAGACGGCTGCTGCTTGTTCAGCGTTGATAACAGATTTGAATCCCCACACGTCCTGCTCCTCCATGCATATGTCTACGTCATTCCCGGAACATTTCGGTGGGTTTGCCAGTTGACTGAAAAAACTGAAAGGGTATCCATTTAGCCGGCCGAATGGGCTTAGTTCTGTTTGCAAGCGATTTTTATGGCTCGACCGTACGGGATAGATGACGTTGTAGTTCTGGTAAAAGTGTCATTGCGAATAGAGCCTAGGGTTTTGGTGATATTCATTTCGCCGTCATCAAATTTTGCCAGTTAGTCGAGTTCAAGCTGGTTTACGGAGGTTGGAATGGGGAAGCGATTTAAATGGACCCTTTTGGTTTACTCGATTCAATAGGTGGTTCAATGGCACGATTTGCGTGCGGGGATGTCAAAAGTGAGAACTGCATAAGTTATCACGAGATATTTTGTAAGTAAAGATCTAACAAATCTTTGCATATATTCATATAAGCACTACCCGAACTTATAAACAATAAGAACATCCCTTGTTTTCCAACTAATAAAACTAAAGTTGCTTTTAACATAAATTAATTATCAAAATCAGGGAATAAAAAAATACGTAGTTTTCAGAACCTCAGAGAGGCTCATCTGTCCACCACTCAATCAACACTTGATAGCAATGATGGCAGAAGCAGCAGCTACAATATCTTTTCAAATGCTGTCTATCAAATATTGGTTCAATTAGATTTCATTGAAAGCACCCGCAACTTGGCTTGTGCCAGTTTGGTTGTATTTTAAATTGGTTATTCTTTGACAAAAGACCGATTCTAAATTAAATCTTAAAACCCTTCGATAACTCCTATCAAACGTTTGGAAATTCCTAAAATTTTTGGAATGTTTGTGTGTGTTTGAAAACCTCAGATTACATTGTATAAACTCCTTTGAACCCCAGGTTAACCCTTTAGAATGTTGCTCGAAGTATGTAAATTTGTCCGACCTCCAAAATGCTTTCCGGATTATTTTGAAAGTAATGTTTTAAAATGAGTGAAAAGAATCGGAGCCGTTCAAAAGCTCCGTATCACTAAAAGAACGAGTGAGCTCCTTTTATGGCGATAGTCAGTTCGTTAGATCATTAGATATATTTATTTTCTGAGTGCAACAATCCATGAATCATTTGTTCGTGACACTCTTCAGTCAGTGAATACTATTGCCATTCATACAGTCGCCCCACAGTTATGGAATAACTTAGGGTCACTTTTCAGAAGAAAATATGAATAAAAATCATGGTGACTCTGCACAAAACAAAATAACCTCCCTGGCACTGCAGGGAGTTTTGATGTGTTATCTCTGAAACTTACCAAAAAATGTCGATTTCGATCGATATTATTATGGATCTAATCGACTCATATTATGGATCAAACACTATGACAGCAATTTACCTACGAGGTAAACGAATGGACTGTTAGTGACAGCTTACGTTTTGGCGTTTGTTTCGGAATAATCTTCGCTTTAATTCATAGCTGTGGTATGGTTTTTGATGCCCCACAGTTATGAATCAACGCTTCTGTGAATACGATTGACATTTCATTTCCAACGGACGGTGAAAATAAGCTTGGCGAAGTAGGCCGTCATTGAAATTTGTGCGCGTCGTTGATGATTGTTGCTAACTCATCTCCAGATTTTGAATCGAAGAAAATCCTTTGGTTAAACACTGACACAGCTGAATAAGTATCAGCATACTTTATGCATATTAGCGCGTACAATGATAACTTCTCAAGTCAATATAAACTATCAAGCAGGGTTCTGAATTTTCGTATCAATGATGCGAAATCTACGATTTTTCGCACGTAAGGAGAATGCTTTTTTCGCTTCTTCGCGTGAACATCTTTTATCGCTCACACTAATTTTCCCTGGAGCTACCATGGAGGATAACCGAAAATCACTCCACTCTGTGGATAATTTGTTTTTCACTCCATCATATTTTCGCTCACCAACTGCTCCCGATAATTATCACTATGTTGATAAACAAAAACTAGTGCCGGCGACGGGATTCGAACCTAGAACATTGCTAAAAACAATCGCGATGCGTGCACGCTAACCATGCTACCACACCAACTTGGCGAAAGTTGTGGTTAATTTGGTGCATAAAAGCAACTGCTGCTCGTGGCGATGGATACAGGAAAAAATCTCCATGGATCTGAGAAAGAGAAAACAAACTTCTCACAGCTGCAGAAATGTGCAATTATCTATTTTCGCTTTGTTTTGTGGACGGATAAAATCGCAAGGCAGCTGATCGCTGAAAATTGCTGTGAGGGATAAATCCATTATCGTGAGAGTGAGTGAGAATTCGGAAGCCTGCTATCAAGACTAAGTTTTATCACTTTGAAATTGCAAACTGTAAAGTAATCATCATTGACAAAACGAATGACGGGCTACTTAGCCTAAAGTGTATCATAATTGATTGCGATGCTTTACAGATTTATGGTTCACGTAGGTAAAATGTGTTCTGCGTAGGGTAAGTGTACCAGTTATGGACATAGTGGTTCCCTATTCCGCCATACGTGATAACTTTAATGCCTTCAAATTTTGAAAAATTTTGTATGTTGTAGTAGTTAGATTTAAGATATAACTTGATGTTAAAGCATTCAAAAATATTTAAAATATGGGAGATATCAAAATTTCACATATGGCCAAACAGGGAACCACTATGGCCATAACTGGTACACTTTCCCTAGTTCAACTCATTTTGATACGGTGTTTCACCTTTAATCCAACTCTGATCCATATCTGTGTGCTATCCATAACCGTCATACGGGGCTTTTTTTGACATTATTAACGCATTCTTCAACTTTAAGGACTTGTAGCTCCTCTAAGTTGTATTGTAAAATGTTGGGCAAAACCATCAAGAAATTGAAATACCGTTTTGATTCATATTACGGACACTTAAGTCCTCAGTGAAGTATAACTCATCAAAAAGAATATAAAATAAATCATTCTGTATGATTCCTCTGGTGGATGAAAATTTTGATTCCACAAAATGAATAATTTTAAATAAATGAAAATGTGTGGACTTTTCATGATTCGTATGCCGGACGCTTGTTTACTTTTGCCTCATATTCCGGACACTTTGTTTCGGATTCCGGACAGCTCATGAAAATCATAGATAGAAAAGCCAAGCTATTAATTGAGATCGGCAAATCCCTAAAGAGGCGTCTAAGGCAGTTGAGCATTATAAATTTTCATAGATATTAATGGAAAATGTCGACTAAAACTTTTGAACGTAAAAAAATTGAAACATTTCGTTTGAAATAATTTATTAAAGATTTTGTTGTGAGATTACTGTATAAACGTATTGAAATATATATATATATAATATATATATATATATATATATATATATATATATATATATATATATATATATATATATATATATATATATATATATATATATATATATATATATATATATATATATATATATATATATATATATATATATATATGTTTTATGATAATTGATTTTTCTTTTGTTTACCTGCCAAATATACGAACCAACACTTTAACATAAAACGACAGTCGTAAAATTAGGACCTTTGATCAATTATTTTAATAAAACACCAATTTTCAACACAAAACTATCAACAATTTCTATAACACATAATTATTCGATAGTTTTGTGTGTGCCCCTAATAACTTTACACGATATGTGGCAAATTCAAACATGGTTTACATAGCAAATGTTTTGTACCTTGTGAATATTTGTACGGATTCTTTTGATATATGTTCTTGTTTATCCTGTTATTGTTGATGTTGTTTCAAAAACATGTCATGCCTAGTTGTAGAGAATGTATTGGTAAAAAAAAGTGCTGAAGACACAAAATGACTTAGATTAATATTTATGCTGCAAATAAATCCAAAACATGTGTGTCCAAATAGCACCCGGAGTCATAAGTATGTATTGGGGGCATGACGGTATATACGTTTTTCGTTCAAAAACAAATTATTTTCATAATTCAATTATTCTCTTCAAACAAAAAACATCCTCACAGTTTTCTCACCGTTACCAGAAAAAAAGAAAATATTTGTAATGGCGTTAAAAGATTTGAAATCCGTTTGCGCCTTTCGGGGATATCGACTTTTGAAAACAACAAATTTTTCGACGAAAATCTCTGATAACTCTGATACCAAAAGAAAATCAACTAGTTTTTTCAGCAAAAAGTTGCGAAATCAAAAGTGCTAAAAATTATCGAGAAAATCGAGAACCCTCGAATTCATGAAAATTTAGACGTCGCATGGTATGTTTCCGACAAAAAACGGAAATCTCCTCAAAGAGGCCATGGCAGAACCTGTGTTAGGTACTCTGGAGTGGCCAAATCTGCTGATACTTAGTTTATTCTTCCTTTATTGACATGTTCTTTCGAATTCAAGAAGATTGAGACGTCACACGGTTTTGTGTAACATCAAACTGGGAAATCACCCATCACGCAGACAACCACTTTGAAAGGGAACACACGTCTTCCTTTGTAATCCATTCCACTATGACTGACTGATCGGTGAGCAACGATCGGGCCGAGACGACACAAACACACTGTTGTCATCGCGCCCCACACATCCCCCTTTCTTTCCGGAGAAAAATAGTAGGCTATGAAATAACGTATTTTGAAAAAAAAAACCTTGGTAGCTACCGTGGTGAATCAAAATCCGGACGGTATCAATATCCGGACACTCTGATAACATTGATTAAATAAAAGAAAAAATAAATGTTAATATGTTTAATTTTATGCATCAATTTTACCTTTAACATTGTTTATCATTTTACTAAAACTTGTGATCTAGTAACCATTGCCAAATAATTGATAACAACAAAAACAGAAAATTTGCTCCAGTCAGACACTATTTCTTCGCAGTGCAAGTTCTTCTCGGTTACGCGTCGATGGAAGCTCCATCCAGTTCGGGTTGATAATATTGTGATTGATTTCAAGTTTTTCAAAGGTGTTTTCAACATAAGTGCGTACGGAATTATTAATTAACAATACAGTGGCATGAAACTTTATAAATTTGGGTTAAATGCTATTATTTAAGTGTTTAAATTGACTGTCCGGGTTTGAAGACGAGTGGCTCGAAATCCGGACGAGATAAAATATTGCTGAAATTGGCATATGTGAATGAAAATTTTGATTGTATCTTGAAGAGAAAACTTGCAGAAGATCTAGTTAAAGTGTTATGTGACCCTTCACTCCGTTTTCCTTTTAAAAACCTGTATTATTTATGTGAAACCGCAGTTCTAAACACAAGCGTCCACAGGAATTCTGTGACTTCAATTGAGGTAATTAAAACACAAATTTACTTGTATCTCATATATTTTTGACCAACGTAGAGTAAATGAGTACATCAATAACATAAAAAGGTGGAGTTTAATTGGATAAAGGAACACTTATTACGTATTTTACAAAAATATTTCATGAAGTTATACAGCTGTCCGGATTTTGATTCACAAGTGTCCGGATTTCAAGACAAGGCTTGTTCCAGGTGTCCGGATTTAAGGACAAGACAAGAATTATTGATTTCACTATTCAAATGATAAAATTTTAATTTTCAATCAAAAACTCCTTATCGTTACTTAGATAAGATATGAATCTATATGTTGCAACAAAGAACATTGTTTAATTCTGAAGATTATCAATTTAAAATAGAATTTGAACATAGGTCCCTGCTTAAGCGTCCGGGTATTGATGCAGCACGGTACTGCCTCACCGATGCGTACCGAAAATTACTTCAAATGAAACAAACTGTCAGAGCGTACTCCGCAAAAAGAATCCCCGAGGAGTACGACAGTCCTCCATCAAGCACCATCGCTGACAAAAACAGACTGCGTATACTAAATTGAGAAATCAAGCACAAGCCTTGAGCTGCTCATTGCGTTATGTATTGCTTCTGTAACTAATGCAGTTTGGCCACCAAATTTCATGGCTGTCATCTGTCCCCAAAAATCAATCCCTCAAAAATTCAGATATAAACCTTTCACAACGCAAAATGCATCGCGCAGCTACCAATCCATTTATTGACTTCACAGCACCAAACCGTAATCACGTATTTTAGGTGATGCAAAGTCCTCTGATGCGAAGCCGACGTCAAACTCAAAAGCATGGCAGCATGGCACATGGCAGCTGTGAAAACATTCACTGACGTAAATTAACGGCTTAACCGATCTCTTATACAGCAAGTCACAAACTACAAAAAATGCAACTATGCAACTGAGACATGATATTTACACATCACACTTCAGTTGTACTTATTTACTGATAAACGGTTACATTCTCATATATTACTATCTACACTCCACTCTGACAAGGAACATAAATTTCCATTGCGAATTTACTTCGCTGCCTGTGGTGTCAGTAATCAAAAAGGTTTTTGTAAGTTGTCATGGCTGTTTTTTTTTTCAGCTACCAAATTAAGCTGCGATCGCATTCTAGACCTTGAAAACACAATATGCGCAAGCAGTTTTCCCAACTCGCTGTGCTTTTCGCTATTCGTTCAAGGTGGTGCTTCTTAAAACGCACCCTAACCCTATTGTCCGCCCTTAATGGTCCTCTAAGCTCGCCATCAATTTAAGCAGTCCCCTCAACTCACTGTGTACTTTAATATTAATCAAATATGGCGGTCCTCAAAACGCGTACGCTATTTTAACAATATACATAACATTACAATACACATAAAAGGTGGCGTTTTTAACAGCACACACTCCGATCTCAACGGTCCTCACAACTCGCAATTAAACAATTTACAAGCGGTCCTACAAACTCGCTTTTATTCAAAGGGCCTCACAAAGCGCTATTACTTTATTTACTGATTTCTTCGGTCCGCTCAACTCGCTACAAATCTCTTTAAAAGCGGTCCTATCAATCCGCTTTACAATATAAGTATAAGCTGGCGATTCTATCAACGCGCACTTACCTTATTTTCTGATGTCAGCAGTTCTCTCGAATCGCTATTAATTAAGTTACAAGCGGTCTTCCTAACTCGCTATTATTCAAAGGTGGCGGTCCTCACAACGGGCTCTTACCCTATTTACTGATTTGTGCGGTCCTCTCAATTCGCTATAAATCTCTTCAAAAGCGGTCCTCTCAACTCGCTCTACAATATAAGTGAAAGGTGGCGGTCCTCACAACGCGCACTTACCGTATTTTCCGATCTCAGCGGTCCTCTCAACTCGCTATTAATTAATTTTCAAGCGGTCCTCCCAACTCGCTATTAGTCAAAGGTGGCGGTCCTCACAACGCGCACTTATCCTATTTTTCGATCTTAGCGGTCTTCTCGACTCGCTATTAATCAAGTTACAAGCGGTCCTCTCAACTCACTATTAGCGCATTTGCTCAAAAGGACACGCGGCGTTCTCAGGAGGAAAGGAACAACCGCGGTTTTGCTCCCTTTTTACTTCATTCTTATGGGAGAAAACATTGCAGTGTTTCATCAAACGCAGCTGTTCCTTTGCTGGACCATTCGCCGCGTGGAATTTCGGGCAAATGCGCGATTTTGGAAACTTTACAACAGCCGCGCGGTGTATCACAACCAGCGGACCAGTCAATATTATCCCAAGGAGGCGGTCCTCCCAACGCGCTCTTACCCTATTTACTGATTTGTGCGGTCCTTTATTGGGGATTTTGCCCTCCAATAGACACACCTAAAAAAACTTTGTTTCACCAAAATATTCTCACACCATGTTTGCCATATATTGGATGGCGTCGTAGCTAGCAAAACTAACATGTAATGCACATGTAACGCATACTGTTGGATTGTGCATTGAATGCAAGATGCGTGCTTCTACTAAATTGCCATAGAGGTCTACATGCAAAATGCCACGAAGACAAACGCATGATCGATCTTACACAATTAAAACGTATCGATGTTTGTTCGACGTCATTCGAGCTTTCGGTCAACGTCAGTTCAAAAGTAAACGCAGCTCAGCAGCCATTCTGTTTATATTTACCCTCTCACAGCAAACAAATCAATGTTGTGACACTTCTCACAGCAAACAAAGAAAATTTTGTCAACATCGCGCACTTACCCTATTTTCCTATATCATCTCGCTTTTTGTTTGTTTGCAAGCTGTAGCGGCATTCGCAACTCGCTCCAACATGATTGAATATAGGAAAATATAATGCGCCACCATCATAGAGTTTGCTAAAGGAGTACGAGAGAAATATCACTGAAAATGTTTATAAATATACGTCCAAAATTCAATTTTCCATCCCAACAGTAAGGTCATAATCAATCGATTATTGCTTGAGATACTTGTGATTTCTCAACAAATTTAACCACTAACAAAGAATCCGGATGTTTATAATCTATGTTACCAAACATCAATTTTCCAATTTTCTCCCACTGATCGTTCGAGCATCGAAGGAAAAAAGTTTATCATGTTTTTCAGTGCTTTCTGATCGTCTACAAAACAACTATTCCGAGAAAAAGTGTAATGCTGCACAAGGTGCGTTCTCAACCCAAACCCCTTTTATGACGGTTTTTGTACTGGCCACCAGATGTCGAAGTTATCGTTCAGCTTGGAAATATTTGCCTATACCTACAAGCCATCTTGGTTTGCTTCGTCTCGGTCGCACTATATTCACCCATTATTTCCGCAATTTTGGTTGAAAAGGTTCAGTTTTGTGCCATGATGTTAAACTTAAATATCCGTAGCAAAACCTGTCACGCTCGCCAATGTGTAACATCAAACTATTACTGGGAAATCACCCATCACGCAAACAACCACTTTGGAAGGGAACACACGTCTTCCGTTGTAATCCATTCCACTATGACTGACTGATCGGTGAGCAACGATCGGGCCGAGACGACACAAACACACTGTTCATCTCGCCCCACACAGGTTTGTTTTGGACATAAAACGAAAATGTCCCCAAAGAGGCCCTCGTTGAACCAGTGCCAGGAGATCTGGAGTGGCCACATATATTTGTACCGAGGTTTTTCTTCTGTTATTGACATGTTTTCCCGAATTCATGAAGATTGCTATGTTTGTACATGAAACGGAAATGTCCCCAAACTGGCCCTGGCGGAACCAGCTACGATGCTCCGGAACAGTCCACTTATTCAAATTATGTTGAAATGATGACAATCGATCATGATCTTACGTTTTACATAAAAATTTCAGCGTTAAAAAAAATAAAAAATATACATGAATATATATGAAACCAGTGCAGTAGTGGTTCATTACGCAACGTTTTCTCATTACGCAACTGTTTTAAGTTCCGTAATGAATCATAACACAACAATTTTCCAGAAATTGTAAAATAATGGTGAATGCATTCCGATATAATTTCTGACACCCTCAAGTGGTCTTCAAAGAAATTGCAAAAAATGTTGTACGTAACTCGTTGCAGAACTCGATTTTTACAGCACTCGTCGTAATTACTATACTCGGCAAGCCTCGTAGGATAAGTTTTCGACTCGTGCTGTAGAAATCATCATTCTGCAACTTGTTCCGTAAGCTACTACCTATTATTGAGTTAAATCCATCTAAAGTTCCTGCTGTATAATTGTCCTGATGTTTGATCAAAGAGTTGAGTTTTTGTGTAATATTTTAGAGTTTATGTTCGATTGCTATATTTATTCCAATTCATTTTCGAGAACGGTTTGATTATTTACATAGTTCAGTGCGAGGCATTCTAGACAACCCATCAGCAACGGCATTCTGTTAACCTCGTTTATAAATGAGTTTAAAATCAAATTGTTCAAAATAAAGCCGCTGTCTGGTGACCCGACCTGCTGCTTCCGTGAGTTATAATTCTTTAGTTAAGGGTTTATAGTCCGTGTATAAAGTAAATGTACTGCCGTATAATTAGAGGCGAAAAAATTGATCAAGAGTAGCTCTTTGGCAGTGGCAGTATACTTTTCTTCAGCTTTTGACAGAGTCCGAGAGAGATATGCGATTGATTTTTCTTTTCCTTGGATCCATTGTGATAAAACACCTCCAATGGCAACGTTGGTGGCATCAGTGGTTACAATAAACGGTTGCTCGAAATCAGGGTATGCTCATTGAAGCTCCGAAGTCATAATCTCTTTTAGTTTGTCAAATGTCACATGTAAGAAATTTGTGCTTCTCCTCTTCAAGATATTTGAGAAGAAGTTCGTGATCTTTTAGAGTTTCCGGCAAAACGCGACCATTTCCTTTCTTTGCAATTTGGAAGGAAACCTTGATTACCCTAATGGAGCTCAATATCTTTTACCTAAATCCTCCAAATGCTCAAAAACGGATTTTACGTTTTCATGATGATGAAAACGTAAAATCCGTTTTTGAGCATAATAGACTGAAAGCCATAACCTAGCTAGAACATAATCATCACAGTCGTATCTCCGTGTAAATCCTCCAAATTCATAACAACTGACCATGATTGGCGGCACCCTTTGTTTCCTCACTTGAATAAAATTGCCTCGGCTGGAGGCTGCTTTGATTTGATGTTCGAAAAATTTATCTAGAGCATCGAACTGATTGCTCAATTCGATGCAATTAATTATTAACATAATCCATTTCACAGGCAATGCAACATTCATGTAGTTTATGAGTACCCAAGGTACTGACAATTAAAATATTACTAAATCTTACTTAATTACTAAAATTATTTATTCGACCACCAAACGATGCAGATGAATTTATTGCAGGCAATATTCTTCAAGGACTAAACAATTTCTGTTTCTTGACGGTAAAAAACTGCATTTTCAATGCTAACGACACAAAATAAACCCAACTTCATCCCGTTTATCTCAGTCAGCTAGTTCAATATCATCGCTTCAAGAACATTCATTAACATTAAAAATTTCCCCTATCGCACACGGTTCCATTAGCCAAATCCAAAGTCATGCAATGACCCTCAATTTGATGCTTTCACGTTGATTCATTTCCTCGGTGCGTCCATTTATCCGGAATCGAACTCCTTTCATCCCATAGGTCCAGAACCACTTCCATTTCAAAACCGTCGTCGTCGTCGTCGCAGTCCGAATGCAACGTTCTCAACTGCTGTTCGCACCGAAAGTAAGATTCTGCCAAACCAAACCAAAGAGTGCTCCTTGTATCGTAAAGCCCATCCAAAATGCCATTCATTTCGAAGCTCCACATTTCGATTTCGGTGAAATATATTGCCATCACCAGAGCCACTGACCGAAACCTTTCCGTGCGTTCGATTCGTTGTTCAATGCAGTGGTGCTGCTTCCACCTCAAAAGCTTCGGACATTCGATCGGGTTGGTTCACATGGGCCAACAACGGTATTGCACGGCACAAAATTTATAGGCTGCCAAAATGTCCATTTGCCTCCCACATTTCGATGGAAAATTGATAACCTTTCATTTCAGTCTTTTAACCTGTCTCTCCGGGTGTCGAACCGTTCGAAGTCGTTATACGCTGGCGATTCTTGCTTGCTGTAAGCTGCAAGGTCTCTCTCGGTGGTGTATAATTCGATACCGTTTTCGGTGAAAGGTGGAAACGGTGGCTTTTCACTTTCGCTCGACCAGTTCTGGTCTGGCGGTTTCGGAATGGGTTTTTGTGAAGCTGTTGAAGCTGGAATGGGGAATTCGTGTAGAATGCAGTACTAGTAAATGGCCATAGCATGATTTCAAACAATAAAATTTAGGTTTTGAGAAAGTAGGGGAGAGTCCTGTATGGCCGTACAATCTCTTTACCTGGACAGTAGACGTTTTTTCAGAAACCATGAGTAATTTTAAAGAATTGACAGCATAATACACCTATCGGGCAGCTCTTGGTTTACACAAAATATGACGTTTCTATTCAGACCCCAAGGGCTGATAGTCTCGTTAATAAAGACAATTCATTCATTCATTCATCTTCATAGAGTGTGAAATGAGCGACATGTCCTCTAAGGACTGTTCATTTTATAAAGTGGACACCTTGTGCATGCTGTATCTTTCTTATTAATCAATGAAATTTCAATCGGTTTTTTGCACATCGTTCGACTAGTATTGTACAATGTTGTGATAATAAAAATTCTCCAAAATAATTAAATTTCACACGAATATGGAACAACGATTAGATCGGTCGATTTTTTGAGGTTGTCAAAATCAATGATTGTAAGAAATTGGCTGGAAAATTCGATAATTTATATTTTCTATTTTCAAAAAACGCTTGTTCTTCGAAAGCATCATCAATCAGAAGCCTGATGGAAAAAATCAAGTTATTTTTGGAGCAACAATTTTACAGATATAATAAAATCAATTTTCCCGTTTATTTTTAAAGAAATTATTTTTAAATTTGATGGGAATTGATATGAGTAGAATTTTTTGTGTAAAAGTACGTCCTGACGAAAGTCCTAATATAGTATTAATATGAAAAATAACTTACGCCTTCATAGAGTTACTTAGTAAGTCCCCACGTCACATTCAAAGCACAACAGAAACACAATTGCTTTATTCTTAGAAGACCCATCAAAGTACATTGACAATCATCAAAATTGGCAACACTGCTGTAATAAAATTGATTTTATTTTTCACATACTATTTTCATAATATGTTATTCTGAGATTACCAATTGAAAAATTCGGAGGAAACTGTTTACAATTTGCTGTAGATCGATAAATATGCGTACATGATTTTAAAAGTATGAGACTTTTTAGTAAAACTACCATAAACAGTAAAATTTATACTTAAGACTGTGGTTTAATCTCACGATTTAGCTTTCGTTTATACTAATATAATTTCTTTAGTAATCCAAACTAGTTTTGAACACGCTTTTTACTGTTCTCTTTTGCTGGGAGTGAAAGGATGGTGTATCAGCAAATTTGGCCATAAATGGGTAAATCACTAAAGTTACCTAATGTCATAGAATGGTGGAATATAATTGATATTTTTAAAGCTTTACCTTTAGTAGAATAGTAAAGGATACAAACATACAATTTGTTCATAAAAATAAGGATTTTTGTTTTGCGAAAAATAATGTTAAACTTTGACGGACAGCTTTTTTTAAGAGTTTTTGGAAAAACTATTTAGCTCTTCAACCAAAAGCATTTTCAAAGATTTTATATTTTCATAGCATTTTAGAATAATTGGTCAACGATACACAGAAAACCGATTACGATTTTATCAATAAATAAAAAAGATATAGCATAAACAAAGCGTCCACTTTATAAAATGAACAGTCCTTATGGACAATTCTATGGAATTTTTAAGCATGGAAAATGGAAGATTTAGTGCACCATGCAATACAATTTTTGAAATAGAAAAAGCACCCCAGCTCAAAATTCAATATTTCAGCGTTTGTCATTTCGTAAGCGATAAATATTCGCAACTCCAAATCCCTGATCTTCCTCCTACACATAACTGTTCATGAAACACAAAAACAAAAGTTAGCGAAGCAGTTAACTCAAATCCTGCAGCCAAGCGCTTGTAAAGCCCTCCATTCATTCTGGAAACAATTCCAAGCTACAAACAAAAAACTCTTAAAATTTTACCGACAGTCGACTCTCAATGCTGTCGAGAGCAACAATGAACACGTTCCGAACCTTGTAGAAGGGCGGCGGTGGCAGTCAGTAGACGTACCTTTCACAATTGTTGAATGCAAAATCTCCTGGAAAAGGTAGCATTCAATGGCACAATGATGGCACTGTATTCGCAATATGGATGGGTGTGCTCGCTCCCTTTTGGAAAGCTCAGTTGTGCGTCTAGGGAGATAGTGTTTGACAACATGAAAAAGTGCACCATCACCGAAATGCGCGACGGGAAAAGGGCGAGTGACAGTCACTAAACGATTGGAAAATGTGTGGAATGAGTGAAGCAGGGGTGTGTTTTACCGTTTTTTGAATTGAGAATGCAACAAAAGCAAGCTGAAGCTGTCTTCTAACAGGTTTGCTCAAAATATTTTTCTTCTTTCTGGTATTACGTCCAAACTGGGATGGAGCTTGCTTTCCAGCATTGTTTCTACAGGGTGTCTATTCATTTACAGAAATGAAATTCCCTGATACTTCAAGGTTTGAAAACAGTATTCCAGGTTCAAGAAATTCTCCAAAACACATGAGTTATTGACGAATTTTTCATTTTATATGACTTAAAATTTATTTATTCATGATTTCGGTTTCAAAACACTTAAACAACACATCTTATGATAAGTATTTTTCACATGAATAAAATAAACTATCTCTTTGTTCTAAATGTGTTAACAAAAAATGGCGGTTTTGTTTCAATTTCCCCAAAAACTAAGCATGCTATTCAATTATCTGAAAGTGCCTTTGATTATTAAAGTCAGATAGACTGCTCCGGGGAAGCCCAAACAAACGTGTTCGTTTTTTCGTAGTACTTTGATTCTGTACCATGTTCCTGTAGAATCAAGATCAATCGTGATCGGTTGATACATTTACATTGGGGCAATGTTACGTTTTTGTATTTTTCAAACAAACTATGGTTGGTTCGTCACTACAAGTGTCGGCATGAACCCTTATTCTGTTTTTTAATAATGTTAATTTACATATATCTTTCATTTTTCGTCATTACTACAAAAAAACCTTCGAAAAGTTCGACATTCTGAATGTCGGCGTACTACAAGGTCACGTCATATACGGTATCTTTTATAAAATATTCATGACTATTTCACTAATTAACTTTCAACTTGCTTTCAACTTTTTATAAACTTTTATTATTATTGTTTTTGTATTTTTCAATCAACCTTTGCATGGTTCGTCATTTTTAGTGTTAGCATAAACCTTTATTCCTAATAAACATATTTTTTTAAGCTATGTGTACTTTCTACCATGTAATTCAAAATAGTTTCCCGTATTATGGCCGAAATTTCCTGAGAATTCCAGATTTTTTCCAGGTTTAATAAAATTCCCTGATAATTCCGGGTCTGCCAGGTTTTCCAGGTAGTAGACACTATGTTCTATTAGTACCTCCACAGTTATTAACTCAGAGCTTCCTTTGCCAATCAAACATTTTCACGTATGGTAACAGACGTGAAGATAGTCTATGCCCAAAGAAGTCGAGAAAAATAACGAATAGATCCTCGACTGGCGGTGTCTAAACCCACGACCTTCAGGTTGCTCTTGCTGGATATCTTGAAACTTACCGCTGCAGCTATTTGGGCCCCTAGATCACTTAAATGCTTAGTTTAATTGAATAGTTTGATTTGGGTTGAGAATTAGTTAACTTACAGCACAGATTGTTCAGTAGCATTTTAGCTGAATAAACTGTTATTCAGTTACCATTGTTACCTGGGTAGAACTGTACAGTAAGCCTATGCTGTTCTATGCTACACGACCTTCCCGGCCTGACACCGCCACGTTTTGTCTGCGCTACATTCAATATTCTAAAATTGAAAAGAAAAATTCTTCTGAATTTAAAAAAAAAACCATCATCTCTTTACATTATGTTGTAGTGAAATAGAAGTGGTTCTCTGGATTTTCATGTTTTTCTCTCAAGTTTTGGAAAGGATGAAAAAGAGTCAAACCGTCAAACATTTATAGAAAATTCCTGAATTTTTAAATCAACAATTCCAGAATAAATAGGTTATTTAAAATAAAGCATTAACAAATCATGAACATCTTTATAAGATTTGTATAGCAAGAAATCAAACAAAAGTATATCGATAAGCATCGTTGAGGAAAAATTGATTTAGTAAACATTAATAAACGCAAGACAATTTGCAATTATAAGTTACTAATCAATTGATCATTACAATAATTATCGATTATTGAAATTGAAAGATTTATGTTGAAAAGCTTCCTCGATGGTATAAAAAAAATAAATAGACAGATTTGCTGATACTGAAAAGTTAATTTAGTATGATATTATTCCACGACTCTTCTATGGATATCCAGGTCGAGGATAGTTTTTGACATAGACCGGACTAAATGTTTCTTAGTGATTTTAATAAAACGTACTCTAAGCATTCATATAATATTTAAACTTAACCTTTTCGTAGAGCATATGTAAGAATTTATCTTCAAAAAGTTCAGAATTGATTGAGCACTTGACAAGGCCAAAATATCCCCTAGTCTAGTATGTCTCAAACCGATCATACATGCATAAAAATCGAAAATGATTTACATTTTCATCACATATAAAATACCCCACTAGTAGCTTTGATACTTTGGTCAAAATTTAGTACACTTATTATTGAATGTAGATCATAATCTCAATGCCGTTATTTAGAACCAAAATGTAACTTCAATATTAGGGGGCGATTCCAAAGCATACTGACCTCAAGGGGGCGAAAGCGAAAAAAGTTTGGGAAACACTGGTCTAAAGCATCGAACTGATTGCTCATTTCAATGCAAATATCAACATTAACACAACCCTTGGAAGAAAGTGCGGAGAAACATGCTTTGTTCCATTTTTGCCACGTTTAGTAACGGTTTTGAAGGGTTTTTCAGAAATTCACTCTCCCTTTTGTTTGTAGTTGTTTGTAGTTAACCATGTTTAATGAATAAACGAAAGGAAAAGAAGAGTAAAAGGTTTCCAAGAATGATTTCCACTGCTAGCTTTCACTAATGGGTCCAACAAAAAATCTAAGGCACGGTTTCAAACAAGGATCGTAAAGGGATCGATATTAGACAAAAAATAGTTCTGAAAAGCACAAAGGTACGATAAGCACTAGAAAGAGCGCAAAATTTCAATTAAGAACTCACTAGTTTGATTGTAATTTAGTAAGTCATTCAGGATTTCGAAAGCATTCTCAATCAAGAGAAGGTTTTAGAAAATTACTAGAAAAAAAAAATTCGTTTGTGTTATTTATATTCAAACAAATGAAAAGTAATAAGTAAATCTCAACAATGAGAAAGAAAACTTGGAACTTGGAAAGCTTGAAAAAAAAAAACTAAGCCGTAGAAGTCTATCTTAACAAAACATTTACGGAAAATCTGGCACAATTTGATTCAACTTTCCAAACGGAAAGCCAACCAAAGTCAAAACACTAAAATTTAAAGAAAACCGGCCAATGACCATTCCGCAAACCGCCATAAAAATCCGGACATGAAACCGTTTTGCATATTTAAACGACGCCACCAAAATGGAACCGAACAGTACCCAGCAGCAGTAGCAGCAGCAATAGTGTCTGCCTGCATATGCAGTCGAGCAAATGTGTCACTGCATTTCCCCAATGACGAGCTCCATTGAGTGTCCTTATTCTGGACATTTTTTTTCACTGTTTTGTTTTCTCCCTAGCTAGAGTATGTACGGGCCCGGTTGAACGTGAAACATTCCGGAGGATTTTATTTCCGGAATTGCATTTGCACAGCTAGGCAACTACCCTAAACCGAAAGCAAACGACATCGAAAAGTGAGCGAAAATTTCCATTTTTCCCCATTGAAGGAAATGTAGCGCGAAGGCGGCTTTAGCATTTTTCCCGACGGGAGTTGAATTGTTCTTTTTTTAGGGTTTTGTGCTTTCTGTGCGGCCGGGTTTAATGAAAAGAAGTAGAATTTCAACTGAGTATAATCACACAAGTAGCAGTAACAGTTTTGTAGTGGTTCTAAGTCTTTCGTAAAACCATTTTACAATCTAAAGTTCCACAAATTTGTTTTCAAAGCAACTTTTTTATTTGTAGTTCGTTGGCAAAACAAATCAAATTAAGTGTTATCAGTTTTGGTATGTTTTACAAATTAATTTTCTAAAATGCTTCTACACAACCTTAAAATTTAAAAGTTGTATCAGTATTCGATGATTCATGTATTCGATTTGACATGTTCTTATGAGAAAGCTGTTTCGTGAGATAATATGAATTTGAAACGATACCATTCCAATAGGTGGATTATCCAATTTCACCATTTCGTTTTTGGTTTTCGGTCGAATACCTTGCTGTCAGAAGTAAAGTGGAACACAGTTAGCGGCTATATGTAGTTGTCAAGAGAATTTCGCTGGTGCAAGGCAAAATGGAAAACCCGAAAAAAACATGAGAATTGCTGCACGTCCTAGGTTCCAGTTGGACTGCTCCAGTTATATTTCCAATGTTCAGAAAACGAACTTCCACTCCAGTGGCTCCTGGCCAGGAATAGTGCGCCGCGTTTACGAGCGTTCATTGTTGTAGTAGGATGAGTAGCTGGATGATGGTCAGAATTAAGTTTTAACAAGCAGGCTAGGGATGCCTACGGCAAGTCGCGTTTTTTTGCATAACCTTGCTTAGTCCCTAACAAAAAATTACAAATTATGACATTATGTAACAATAAAATGGTTTCTAGATCAGAGATTTCTGAATGAATTCTTCAACAGCGGCTACAAACTATAAAAGATCGGATTGCGAGTCTCCGTCGTCAGCGGCGCGCCGGCGAGCTTATCAGCTTTGATTTGGAGAACGCGTTCGATCGGGTTCGCCACCCATTCCTTTTAGGCAAAATGTGCTCGCTCGGCTTCAGTCGGGATCTCGTCGCTTTTCTCGCGCACATTGCCAGTCGATCCACTCCTCAGCTGCTCATCAACGGGCATCTCTTACGTCCGTTCGAGATCGATCGGTCCGACAAGGCGATTCGTTGTCCATGCTCTATCTCCACAACTTGGTGAGTAGTCTCGAGCAACCATGTGACACTGATTTATTGGTCGCATATGACGAATTCCGTCCAGAATTATTCGAAAACAATAAAAATCGTGCTCGATTTGGATAAAATTTTACACATGTTTTTGGTATGATAGAATAAGTGTTTTCCATAGAAAAATTGATCATTTTGACTCAAGAATAACTTTTAAAAATGGCCTATAAATGTTTGCATGTAACTTATATGAAAAATTCTAACTCCGAAACTGTGAATTTTAGAGAAAAATGTTCTATGAAGAAGTTGTAGTGAACCGTTTGGACTATGAGAAAAAAATATACACTGAAAAAATATTTTATGTTTTTTCATGAAAAATTCAAAAATAAGACTTAAATTTTATATTACACAAAAACCTCATTTTTAATATTTTTAATTTTTTACCATAGAATCTTGATAGTATACAGATGTTTGGGACAAAATAACATGATGGAGAAATATTTAATAAAAAAGTTTTTCTAAAAACAACTTTTGACCGATTTTTATTTTTTTTTTATTTTTGTCAAAATTAATACGTTCTGATGATACAATAACAATCTTGAAATGATTCTGGACCATAATGATTGTATGGATAATTTCTCTAGAAGCAGCCGTTTTCGAATTGTATCGAGTTAAATGCAAAAAATATGATTTAAATATTCAAATAGGCCATTTTTATTCCACTAGAGTTCGTATCCTTTGACAGATACGCGTATTTCGACCTCAACTGTAAGGCCGTCTTCAGTGTCGTGTACTAGACTCGACTCTAGTACACGACACTGAAGACGGCCTTACAGTTGAGGTCGAAATACGCGTATCTGTCAAAGGATACAAACTCTAGTGGAATTAAATGGTATAGTACTAAATTCGGTTTTTTCATCTACTTATAGGTATTCTACTAAATAGCTCGAAGATTTACTATCATTTTTATTAGTTATTCGCGATTTTCCATCAAGGAAAATAAGTAAGTGGAAAGAAATAAGGTCTTTACTCAGGAAAACGCATTATTTTCGATGCTAAACAACAGGTAGATTGGGCCGTCGCATTCCTAGTTATGTTGCAAAATCTGAAGTAGCTCATGGATTTCACTGGTGGTCACTCCAGCATTATTTCGAAAGCAAAAAAAAAAAAATAGTGTTCATTCAGCTGTTATTGAACTAGAAGAGTTAAAGTTATCTGAAATCATGATGTTTTGGTGCTAAACCTATGACATGAGATTTCCGAAAAATATCGATTCTTCTTTTTTGCAAAAGACTTCAAAATGTCAACAAACATGATGATTCTGACTCAACAATTTTTTGAATTGATTTAAATTTTGAAATTAATCAAAGATGATACAAGGTGTTTACAAAGGTAAATAAAAAAGAAATATTTAAAGTTTCATAATAATCGGGGTATCAAATTCTGCTATTCATGTTGTAAAAATTTTAAATCTATTGGACGAATGTCTTTCACAATTGACTTTAACACTTCAGTAGTTGCGCTGTTGTATTTTGTACAACAATGGTGAAAAAACCTCGCTTATCGTACACAGCATCAACGTGGTGGTTTTGACGGTGGCAAACCGCGCGACGACTGAAGGGTTAAAATTGTTTGTTTTGAAATTAAAAATAAAGTAATACTGAGAAAAATGATTTGTTTTCACCACTCGAGATTGAAAAACTTATGACTAATTCTTGTAAAAATGTATCCCGATCGTTAAATGATTTTTCTTGAACAACACTATTGAAACAACGAGAACACCGATATTAACCGGAATGGTTCCACTACAACGGAAACTCGAGCAAGCCAAATTCCCCGACAAAAAATTCCACTTAGCCTCCTCGGGACTACCTCCGTTCTTCGCATAACGACGACGGTTTGGCACAACTACGCGAAAGACCATGTACCCACCCGAGGAAGATACCCGAATGCAAAATGCAAATTGTTATCCCCAATTGGAAATCTTTTGTGTTGTGTGAAAATCTTTCCCGTTTTTTCGCATTTTGCCAGTTTTGCTTCCGTTCGGACTCCTATTCGCTTCCCATCGCTGCTCCGCCACCCCAAAAGCTCATTGTTACTTAGCCTCCCAATCAACTGAGCATCCAACCAACTAACGGGGCAGTTTTGTAGTTCGGTACTATTGACATCCGGAGCGGGACGAAAATGAGGAAAATGGACCGGAACGAGTGAAACTTGACACAGTAGTGTTGGCTTGGAAGAGTCGCACGAAGCAAATCTACCGGGAAATCGGTGACAACTGGTTGATGGCGATGGCGGAACTCGGTGCTAAAAGTTTACATGCTAGGAATAACAGCTCTATGAACGAAAAATGCTTCTGTAGTTTAAGCGAATTATAGGGTGAATGTACCTATAGTGGTTGTAGCGTACAACGATTTTAAATTCATGTTTTTTTATCTATAAGTAATTAGACATTTTCCTATAGACAAATAACAGGGACTTTTCGAAACCAGAGTAATGTGAAGTTTCGAAATTCATGTTTTTTTATATTTTATTAAAGAGACATAATGACACAAGTCAAATGGAGGAATTGGACCCATCCGGATATTCTGAAGTCGGTTCCGGTAGGGCTCAAATGGTACATTTTTTGATCTGGCTGTATTGATACCTTGTAACAACTCAAAATACTCAAAATGGGATTCGAACCCACGACCATCAGCTTGGTGTTTTCTGAATAGCTGCGCATCTACCGCTACGACTATTGGGACCTACTATATGCGGGAAATTTCGTTGAAATTGTTTGAACTTTGGAGAGTTTAACTCACTTAATTTGATTTTATGATATGTTAACTAAAAATGGAATTGAAAATCTTTCAATAATGTTTTCAATCAACCATGAAACATCTCAGCACAGCATAGCATCCCATCGAAGCTTCCGTGGCGATTGCGCTATTGTTGTTATCTGGTCCATACCCCGTTTCCCATACCGGCACGAGGGATTATTCTAATTTGAATATTAGAATTTTCCGCCAGACCAGTGGTGCGTGATGGAAAAATCCAATTACGTTCGGTTACAAAGCAATTAGTGCAGATGTGTGCTGCATATTCTGCCCGGTGTGGAAGAAACTTTTCCCTCATTTTCACACACCAACGGAATAAATTAAACGGTTATTCAATGAAATTAATTACGTTGAAAGCACTTTTATAAACGCGGCGAAGAAACTCCATTGCCGTGTAATAACCGTGAAATATGAAATGTCATCAATTTCCGCTGAATGGTGTAGCACTTTGGCGTTCTTATGTAAGGTTATTTCTCAATTTCGCCCCTCGCAAGTTTTTACGACCGAAAAGCCAGGGATCCACTTTGTAATAATCACGCAGTAAGCGTTACTGTTTTCCCTCCCGCCTCGGAGGCACCTGAGCCCCGCACAGTTCGAACGAAACGTGTAAATTTCTGAGACATATAATGCACATAATTGGAGCGTGGAGTATCATGGATATTTACATGATATGTCTTGAAAACTTCAATTATATGTCATGTAATCTAGCAGGATCCTGAGTGATTACATGACATATAACACATTTTTACATGATTTCAACCTGAAATTTACATGACGTCATGTTTACATCGCATAAATGAAGTTTACATGACGTGTAATCTTCATTATTTTTAACTGTGCGCTTTCAGAGGGGCTTTCTTTTTTATCGGTCATCTTAGAGAGGGATACAAAAGAAAATCGCTGAACTGTGGGAGGTTCTGAATGTAAATTTGGAACAAATTTAATTCCAGAATGGTTTGCGAGTTTGATGTCATTACAAAATTTTACCAAATGCAATGTGATTTGAAGAGCTATGAAAACCAAGTTTTAATATAGTTCTTTAGCTCGATATCGAGGTACATCATATCGAGTAAGGGAGAGTTAACGGTAATTTAAAAAAAAATACGCCCAAAGTTTCATTCTACACCTTTTGTCAAAATCTGCTTGTTGGTCCACTGTGCACTGTGAATCCAATTTTGATTAAATGAGCAGCCATAAAAATCCCGTCTCCCATTTAGAAAGCGACTAGCGGTATTGAAAAAACATAAAAACACAGCATTAATAAAAGTTAAAAGTAATTTCCCAGCCCGTGGACGAACATTAAAATTAAATGTATGAGCCCCACCTTACAAAGCCACAGTAGAAGAAAACTTTCTCCGTTTATTCGCAGGTTTTCCTTCGACAAGACGCTACGCACTGAGAATACTTAAGAATGACTTCCTTCCAACTAATACTCCCCGGAACTTTATCAAGTTGTAGGTAATTTCTTCCAGAGAAAAGTACCACGTGCCCCCCAGGTTGCAATTCCGCAACGACTCTTGTTTTATGAAGCGTCAAGAAATAGAAAATCAGCTTCCATTCTTTTCGCTTTCTGCTCTAGGAACCGAAATTGACCTCCTCCCATCAACGCCCGTCTCGGATCGTTTTAAGTAATTTATATCCTTTTTTCCCTACTTGCTCTCCCCGCTATCCAATCAACATTACCCCAGAACTGGCAAAAGCAAGTCAGGAAGCAGTCCCCAAGCTGATGCACCTGATGTTGATCACTTCACTAGCAACACTGGAGAAACAAAATGAAGTTCATATGCGTTGTCAGAGGAAGGCAGAGGGGGCTTTTGGCCGATCAAAAAACAAGGTTTCAACAAAAGTTTGGAGTTTATCAAAGTCTTATTTTCTACAAAGACCTTTTATCCATAAGTCGTAATTTATCTCATAAGGAATCTATCAAAACTATACTAAGGAGCTCCAATAGACATGTCAAGGATGTTTTTAGAATATGGCAAAGAATTTAACGAGAAATAGCTTCCAATATTCCCCGCAAATTCTGTCTTGGATTCCTCTAGTGGTTTTTTTTCGATTTTTTCAAGATTTTCAAAATAAATAGGTTCAGGGTTTACTTCCTCATCTAGTAAATAAATCTAGTAAATAAGATGGCACCTTCGGGAATTCTATTACATATATTTTAAGATTTTTTCTATGCTTGTTCCCTTGAAATCCATCATTAGTTGTAGTTAGACTTTTGCTCCAAGAATTTTATATTTTCATGTGTTTGGGTAATTTATGGCTTCAGCACCATTCGACTATTATTGACAATCAAAATTAAAACGCCAAATTCACAGTATTTTTCTTTCAAAACACACCTTTGAAAACATTCAGATAATTCTTTGTTCTGTCAGCTTCTCCCTGACGAGATTTTATAATCTGAACAATAAAATTAGCTTGAGATGTTATCAATTTAAATGAATACGCCTCAAAATACGACTGATTTGAAGTTTCCGAATAGATTTGTCTGCGGTTTCAATGAGATAGGCTGCTGGCAATAGTCACCCTGATATGATATCTTCGAAGTGTTGCAAAAACGTTTCCAAAAAGTTTTTAACAAATCTGTCAGTGTAAATCGATAGAGTATTGAGCAGTGCACAAATGTAAACAGACAGATACTTAATTTGTGTGTGTATTTCCAAGAACATTCAGAAGAAGTGCAGGCTTTTAAGGCTGGATCACAATAGCGCGCTGCGCGTCGTGTCGCGCTGACGCCGCGTTGTTTTGAAAACATTGCGTGTCATTTGAGCCATCACAAAGGCGCGTTGCGCGCTTCACGTCATTGTACTAAAAATCCAAAAATGTTCTAAACCAACCGCGTCGTGCGCGTCAACGCGTTGATAAGGGTTCATTCAAATATTACGTAACGCAAATTTTGCCAATTTTAGACCCCCTCCCTCCCCCACGTAACAACTTTTGTATGGAAAATTTTGAATTTTTGTATGGACCGTAACACTGTGTAAGACCCCCTCCCTCCCCCTGCTGCGTTACGTAATATTTGAATGATCCCTAATGAAAAAAAAAAAACAAAATTGGCGCGTTCGCTTCCGTTTTCGCCTAGTTGTCGTTTGATGTTTTGGTCATCAAATCGATGGAAGAGTCTTCTAGTCAAGATAGAGTTGTTCGAGATTAAATTAAATTTTCTTCAACATACGGATCAGCTCCTGTTTAACAACAATCCTGACAATCTTATGAGAAGTTGGTATTTTCAAAAGCAGTACAATGCAATGAAAAACGCATGTTTTTGGTTTAAATAATAACAGATGCTCTTTTCTTCTTCTTTCTGGGACAGTTTCTGTTTTTATGTTAAGTGTTTTATAAGAACTTATACATATAGTTATTAACTGAGAGCTTTTATTACCAATGGACTTTTTTCTCTTACGTTGTTATATCGTGTGCCAATCACGAAGATACTCTTTGAAGAATATATGCATGCAAATATACCCATTGAATTCAAGAATATTTATAACCTGGAAAAATCATCGATATGATATGATTCTCCAAGAATTATTTTTCCTTTGTCCTTTATTTATGTTCCGTTCGTAGCACAATTTGTCTTTTATTCTAAGGAAATTGTGTGATTTTTATGACAGACTAAGCAGTATTTGATGAACCTTGAAAACTCAATACACAAACGGACAGACGTTGCACTATTTTCTTAAAAATCCATCACCCAGTTTCAACTATCCTCGCAGACCAACAATCCATAAAAAATAGTTTTTTTTTAAACTTCGTCCGGCGTATGAACTGCACACTAGAAATTCTGCGGATTTAAAATACACCTTGGTAATCTTACAACAGCTTGACACTTTTAGAAAATCAAAGAATTTTTGGATAATGCGTGTATCCCGGGATATATAATATATCTTTGAAAGTCTTAGAAGGGCTGGATAAATCTAAGAAGTCCTGGATAAGCGAAGTTTGGTAAAGATGTTAACTCATACACGGCAATAATTTCTTGTTAGCCTGGTAAAATCATAGTAATCCGTTTTAACGTAAACAACAACAATCCGATTTCACGAGTTTTTTACGGGTTTTGCGACTGAATCATTTTTTACAGTTTGAGTTGATTGAGTGATTTTGCATCGAAATCTCAAGCGTGAGATTTGCGAAGCAGATTTTTTCCGGAGATTTCCTCCCGGAAATGGGATTTCAACCAGAAATTTTTTCAGAGATTTTTTCCAAGAATTCTTCCGCAAATTCCAAACAGCAATCCTTTCGGAGGTTTCATCCAGGAATTCCTCAGTGGATTTCATCCAGAATTTCTTCCGGAGTTTTACTCTAGAAGCATTTCAAAGATCTCATCAATAAATACCTCCAAGGATTCAATTAAGAAATTCCTCTAAGGATTTTCTTCAGAAATTATTTCAGGGATTTTTCAGAGAATTTAAAACCGGAATTTCTTCGGGAAGCTTTTTGGATATTGCACCAGGAATTTCTTCGGAGATTTCCTCCAGGAAGTTCTCTGAAGATTTCAAGGATTCCTCCAAGTATATCCTCCAAGATTAACTCGGAGGATTTTCACGAGAAATTCTTTCGGAGACTTTTTCAGAGATTTTATTTGCAGATTTATTCCAGGAATATCTCTGAGGATTTAAACCAGGATTTTTTCCAGAGATTTCCTCCATGAATTCCTCAGGGGATTTGGTCCAGGATTTTTTTTTCTGGAGACGTCCTTCAGGAATTTCTCTTGGGATTTAAAACAGGAATTTGTACGGAGATTTTATTCAAAAATTTCTCCTGGAATTTCTGCAGGAATTTTTCCGGGGATTCCAAGGATTCCTTCGGGGAGGTTCATCAAGATCTCCTTCGGGAATTTTCTCCAGAAATTCCCCAGGGGATTTCTAATAGTAATTCCACTGGGAATTTCGTACAGAAATTCTTCCGAGCTTTCCTCAAGGACTTGTTCCGGGAATTTCCTCCAGAAGCGCCTCCGGAGATAGGTGCCAGAAACTTCTCTGGCGCTTTGCTCCACGAATTCCTCCGGGGATTTTCTCCAGGAATTCCTCAGGGGATTTCATTCAGAAATTCTTTCTGGGTTTTCTTCTAGAAATTCATTTATAAATTCCTCTGAGAACTTCAGAAGAACTCCTAGAGGTACTTCGGGGCATTTACGAGGAATAACAGTGAAACCCCCATGAGTCGATGTTCCATTTTTCAATATCGACACATGTAACCATACAAAAACGAACATTTCATGATTACTATGATGGCCCCTCAAACAATTTTCCGAAGCATTTCTGTTCTATGATTCGATATTTCTATGAGTCGATGGTCCCTTCAGATATCGACTCATGGAGGTTTAACTGTACTTGAGGAACTCTGGAGAATTCCTGGATATTTCGAAAAAAAATCCACTACAAACTATGGAAAACCTTAAGAGGAGTTTTTGGGAGATCCATGAAGGAATTCTTTGAAAAAATCTGTGGTCGAATTTGTGGAGAAAATCACCGGAGGAATTCCTGTGACAAATACCCGGAGGAATTTCTGAAGGAAATCCCCGGAGGGATTTCTATTGGGAATCCCTTAAGGAATTTCTGGAGAAAATTCCGCGGAGTATATGTTGGGGAATGCCCCCGGAGAAATCTTTGACATTTCCGGAGGAATTCCTGGAGCAAATCTCCACAGCAATTCCTGGTGCAAATCATCAATGAACTTTCTGGATGAAATCTGCAAAAAAAAAAACACTCTGGAAAAATTCCCAAAACAATTTGTGGAGAAAATGCCTGTAGGAATTTTTAATGAATTTCTTGACGAAACACCCAGAGGAAATCCTAAACGATATCCCAGGACAAAATCTCCCGAGAAATTCCTGGTGCAAATCCCCAGAGAAGTTCTTAGAGGAAATCCAGGATCCAGAGGAAATTTCTCAACATATAAGGTACCTGCAATTGAAATATGAAAAATCTTGTGAAATCCTTGAATAAGTCTCTGTATTGATTTCTGGGGTATCGTCCAACGGGGTAACTTGCAACAATTTTCAACTTCAAAGCTATATGGATAAAAAAATTTGAGGATTCAGATGAGACAAAAACCATCTGTTACCCTAATCGCCAGGTAAAGAATACCACGCGAATTAATTTTATCAGTATTTGGATTTCTGGGATCAGGAGAGACGAAAAATATGCATTTTAATGCTACTCCTGATGTGGGGTAACATGCAACACACAGTGCTACCTAAAGTACACTATTAAAAACTTATCCTATATCGTGTTAATATGACCATTTAATAATTTTCTGCAGTAAAAGCATGACAATAATCAGAAACATGCTACTCTATCCTTAGAAAAATAATTATTGATTGAATTATGAGTATTAAACTGATTCTATCGAAATACCATTCCATTGGCATTGCATAGGTTGACCAAATAGGGAAATTCTAGCATATCATGAGTATTGAGAGTTATTGGAAAGCCAATTAAATGTTTTAATTCAATTTTTCACATTTTACATAACTTATTTTTTTACATATTTAAACCAAAGCGACATTTTGATATTATGCCATAAAATGGTCTATGTTGGTGTTTTGACATAACTTTCATGTAGAAAATTCCCAATGAAAGATCTGCATGTTAATTTTTATGCAGATATTTATAATTATTCATTATTATCATGAAGAAAATAAAACAAAATCTAATAATAATGAATTTATGTAAATATTTCAATATTTATTACCAAACATGCATTAAATTGGTTGAGGTACAATCATTTTAATGTCACTGAACAAATACATGTTTAAATTTTGCCTTTTCATGTGTTTTAGAAAACAAACGGTTAGAAATATCAAATAATTGAGATCAAAATTTCTGTTGCAAGTTACCCCACAAGGGTAGTTAAAAACGTTTTTGAATTTTTATAGTGCTAAAGCATCAAATTATCAAAACTTTTATATTGTCAATTTGTTAACTATTAAGTACTGTTACTGAGGGCAAATGCCTTGAATGACATATTTGTACCGTTTGTGTGGTATGGGGAACGTTTTTCAGCATAAATTTCATACAATTTTACGTGTAATATGATTTTCACCTCCAGCAAACCAACCAAAAATGAAAAAATAGAAAAATAGAAATTACTAGATGTAATTCCAGAAGACTTCTTTCAACCAAGATCCTTATATGAGTTTTATAACAAATCTCCAAAGCATTTCTTCAAAAAAGATATCGATGGACGAATGTTTGATCCTTGATGGATTTCCAGAAAAAAAAAATACTAGTAAAGTATGAAGAAATATTTTGAGGATGTTTCAAGAGAAAGATTTTATTAAATTTGAAAGCTATTTTTTAAAAAATGTTAAATTTATTCATGCAAAAGCATAGCGAGCATTGCCGAATCAGAGGAATTTTACTATTGGAAGGCATCTATTGAAATAATGTAAGTAGCATTTGATAAATTTTTACGGGCTTTTTGGAGCCTGTTGTAACGTCTGCGGCTATAAAGCAAGGTCATGCTGAAGGTTTCTGGGTTCGATTCCCGGTCGGTCCAGGATCTTTTCGTAATGGAAAAATTTTTGACACCCTGGTTATAAAGTATCATAGTACCTGCCACACGATATACGAATGCAAAAATGGAAAGTGTGACAAAGAAAGATCTCAGTCGATAACAGGGGTGACCGATTCCACATTAGAACGTTTCACATAAAGTCGTTTGGCATGGATGTTTCGCTTAAAGCAGTCACATACTTGAATTTGTAGCATTTTAAAGAAGGATTAAGTATCTTATTGCTAAACATGCATTATGCGAAATGTCGACCAATAAAATTATGGGAAACGTTCTTACGTGAAACATCCCGCTCCCTATGGAAATGTACATTGAACACTAAGCTCAGAACTTGGCTCTGAATCGCATTGTTTTGCACAGGTATTTATCTGATGACTACCGATTTTTCCTAGGATTACTTCCAAAGGTGCACTGGAAATAAATTCAGATATTTTCAAAGCAGTTTAGCAAAATTCATTGAGAGAAGGATTTCATATCCCCGAATGGCATTACCCTGGATTCCAATATTACGAGGCAAATTCATTAAAGGACATTGTACATTCGGGAAAACAGCGTTCGGGGTAATATAACTTGGGGTAGTGGTACATTCGGGTAGTGGCATTCTGGAAGATAGCATTTAGGGCAATGGGGTATAATTTGGGAGGATTTTACCCCATTACCCCGAGTTCCACTACCCCGAACGTCATTATCCCGAATGCCATCACCCCGAATTCTATATTTACGAATGATCCATAAACCCGAACGGCATTACGCTGAATTTCAATATCACGGGGCAATGTCATTCAAGAAAACTGTATTCGGAGTAATGGTACATTCGAGGTAGTGGCATTCTGAGAGATGGCATTGGGGGTGATGAATTTCGGGGTAATGGGGTTTAATCTGAGAGGGGCGCTTTAAGAATCATTGGAGTATTTTGAAAAGAAATTCTTTAGAATAAACTTGGATTAATTTTCGAGGCATCCTTGGGGAAGTTTATGTAGAAATCTCTAGGTAAAGTTCTGGAAGCATTCTATTAAATCATTTCTACATTAATTCTAAGAAGTGCTGCTGCTGAATCAATTGTTACTATTTTGGAGAAGTTTATAAAGATATCTTGAGCACTCTTATAAATTTCTATAATATTGTTTTTTTTTTGTCAAAGTAATATTTCTAAAACATCTCTTTATTAAATTCCTGTATGAATTTTACAAAGAATCTTCAGATCAATTCCTCAGGACAGAAATTGATGGAAGGATCCTTGATCTTTGATGAAGTCCCAGGAAAAAATACTGGGACTATTGTATGAAGAAATATTTTGAGAATATTTCAACATTAAATTGAAAAAAGTCCTAGCTAAAATATAACCAACTTATTCCGTTCATAAATTCCGAGTTTGATTCCTGAACGAATTCAACAGGAGATATTGAAAGGCATCTCAAGAAATTGGATGTAGCATGTATCACCTGTTGAACTCTTAGCCAGAGGAATCTCTGCAAGAAATGTTGGTATAAAACTCATGAACTCATGCATCGTGTCTTCTAAGCAATCAATATATTGAAATACATGGGAGAGTCTCTGGGAGAATACTTTGAAGAATAAAAATTACACGGAGGGCAAACTGAGAACAAATCCTGAAAAATCTACAGGAACCTCTGAACTGGAAGATTTGTTGTCAGATTGCTTGGGGAAAAACTTGCAAGACCAGTAGTTCCGAATCAGCAGGTATCCTTAGTAGTTACATACAAAAAGAACGTATGCAATCCACAACATATCATGTAAAAATTCTGGTATGTTTCTCTGGAGTCCAGTAAGCTCACTAATAATCTAATTAGGAGTCTACCAAACATCTTTCTTAGAGTCTGATATGGAACTTCTTAAAAATAATCTTAGCAACATGCAATAAAAAATGTGCAGGTCAGGCAGTTGGAAAAATGACGACTCCCACCAACAATGTGTCAAAGATATTTAAAGGAGTTTGAAATAGATTTCTTCGAGAACCGTCACAAAAGTTTTCACAACATTTAAAAGATTTCTTCAGGTAACCTTAACGATTTCACCAGAATCCGCGAGGTACTCGCTAATATTTTTTCCAAAGACATGTTAGGTTCCCACCAAGTTCTGAAAGCAGTTTGGAATATTTGAATCTTGCTAATTAGGAGACAATTAATGGCTGTTGAGAAAAAAAATGGTTGGAAAATTTCTCTGGGAATCTCTTTAGATATCCGTTAAGATTTGTTAAGATTTTCTGCAGTTTTTGTCTAAGTATCACTACACATATATCAGCTGATAATCTTTTAAAAAATCCTGCTGGTTTGAGAGAATACCAATGGTGGAAGCAGTTAGGAATTTCAATCAGTTATACTGCCGTGAATCGCAAGTCAGTCCCATCTGCATTTTCGTCAAAATTGAGTTGAGTTCAATTTTCAACATATCTTCCAATGCTCTTTCAGCTGCACTAATGAGATAGTATGATTTGTTCGGAAAAATTACGATAAAACACCAAGTCAAATTGTCCCATAATGAAGAGTAACCGTATATCAGTCCCACCACAGATTTTCGCACCGTGTAACCCAAAAATGAACCGTATTTTGATCATATTTTTATTTTCTCGGAAAGATATCGTAGTAATAAGCAAATTGTGAAAGTTTTATTAAGATTTGTACATTCCAATTGTCATTTGATGACTTTCTATGGTATTAACTCCAATTTGTCAAAAGTGTCGAATGTGACTGTTTTGCAATTATGGACAGATTACGTCCTCACTGGGATAGAGCCTGTTTCTCAGCTTAGTGTTCTTATGAGAACTTCCACAGTTATTAACTGAGAGCTTTCTTTGCCTAAGTTGCCATTTTTGCATTCGTATATCGTGTGGGAGCCCCCTTATCTTTTATTGATATAACGGCAAACAATCGCGTTTTCAAAACAAAAAATGAAACAATATATGTTTTGAAACATGACAAGCGAAATTTCGGTAATAATTACCCATCAAACAAACAAATCATGCTTACATGCCGGTCAGCAGTAAGCTAAAGACATTGACTTTTCTAAACTACTAGGCAAATATCAACATATTCTTATTAAAGACATTGATATAAAAAGGCGTAGATTTGTTTCCAAACTGCTTAGCTGTTGAATGTTTGGTAGAAAATTACAGTATACTGTAAATTTTTAAGTGTGTACATTTTTATTCCGGAGCTATTTGTGAAAGAAATGCAAGTGGAATCTGTTTTAAGAAAAACTCGGAGGGAATCTATGAGACCATCATAACCTTTTAAAATTACTGGCTTCTCTGAAATAAATGGTGAATAGTTACACCTTTAATCGATTCTTCAGACTTTTTTTGAATCTGTAATTTTCCAAGGCACTATGGACTTGCTAATTAGTCAACAAAGTGAACCATTACGCGGATCGGAATCCATTTTACTCACCGTGAAATAAAAAGGAACATTCCTTTTCCAGATTTATTTCATAGTTCTAGCGGGGATTTTCTTAACGGCTTTCAGTCTCAACGGCAATCAGAACTTCTAGATTTCTTCTACGCCCAACGTTACGATTGTATTTTCAATCTTTTTCAAGGGTTAGAAAAGTTATGTTTAGATTTACCCTAATCTATAAAAATCAATCACCAGACAAACCCTTGAAAAAGATAGAAAATACAATCGAAGCGTTGGGCGTAGAATAAATCTTGTAGTTCTGATTGCCGTTGAGACTGCAAACCTTTAAGAAAATCCCCTGTGCAACTTATGACAGTCGAAAGCATCTAATCATACTTTAACGTGAAATTCGTTTGTGAACTTTTTTTGATCGCATTCCCCCTGGAAGAAATCCTTTCTACGCCCATGACGAAGCTGCACAAACCACTTGCACCTTGGAATCGAAGCAATGACAGCAGAAACTTACCTGCTACTTGTAGGGTGGCATTCCGGCTGCGAGCGACTCCATTCTCGTTGTGGGCCTCACACCAGTAGACACCGGCATCGCTTTCCCGGCGGGAGTTGACGACCTATTGTGGCGGCGGAAGACACAAGAAAACCGGAAATCGAGAGCAAATGTTAGTTGGGTGAACAGAAGTTGCTGCTGCTGCTGGGAGTAAATTGGGCTAATGAAAGTGGGAAAAACTTTGAAGTGTTGGGTGGAGGGGATGGTTGGACTGCTGGTACGGGATTGTGGAATGTAGGGTTACATGGAGAATCAATCGAAATAAAAGTTCATCGAACTACAGTAAACTCTCTATAATTCAAAGGGACCATCGAGGTTCGAAGATATGTTGAGTTGTAGAATACCAGGTTTTTGCTTTATAAGTATGCCAAACATTACAACCAATTCTTATATCTAGGTGTTTTGTGTTCGACAACACTATCTCCTAATTTGGTAAAACTTTGGTAAAGCTTTTATTTACCTTCTGTCAGTATTGCATTTGAACGCGTTCAGTTCGCGTCCCAGTTCAAATTTTTGAACGAAAGATCAAATAGGCTTGAACATTGAGCAGTTCAAAATTTTGAACGCAGAAGAGCCGAAAAATGAACGCGAAAGGAAAATTGTTTTCATGGCAGATTAAAACAAATTTAACAACAGAAATATTTACTAGAGATGTCAAGGAACATGAAAGGTTCCATACATTGTACGGGATACGAACTCAGTGCAGTTCAAAGCAGTACTTTTTAAGTTTTGTGCTTCAGTGTGCATTATAAAGTGAACGGGCCGTTCGTGAGCAGCGTCAGAAACTTGCACGAGAGTTCAATGTTTACTGCGTTCACGTGCAAAATTAGAACGCGTTCAGTTCATTTTTGGCTCGCGTTCAGTTTAAAATGCATCACTACCTTCTGTTTACAACACATTTCATTTAATTTCCCGTAGAAGCTCCGATTTTTTACAGGTGAGTTGTTTCACCTGCTTATAAGGGAAAAAACGCTTCCAATTTACTTAAACTAACTTAATCTAAATATATAGCGCATTGATCGTGGCAATAGAAGATTGCAAGATTTTGAATAAATAATTATTTTATTTGACATATGTTCCAATGTTTCAACATTGGATATTCTCTGATACTCGTTGGTACTATACCAGGGAGGATGCTTCAGTTTCATTTTCAAAATTTATTTGAAACTAGTGGTCCCGGTAAACTTCGTCTTGCCATCAAGTAGGCTGGTGAAAAACGTTATGGATCGTCCCATGTAAAATTATAGTTTTGTTCACTCTCGTTATTCCGATTTTCCCGATGAATATCTTGAGATTTCTATACACACAAACACGTCGGAACCCTTGACGAACAAAACGGAGAAAGAATCATCCAAATCTGTTGATCCGTTCGTAAGTCATTTCGTGACATACAAACACCAATCCATTTTTATTTATATAGAAGATAGATAGATAGAAGATAGATAGATTCTCTGCTGAGCTTTCTTTCTGGTATTACAACAGCTAGTCCAAATTGGTACAGCATACAACATGGCCGGCTTTAGAATTTGTTGGAAGATCAAGAGCGTTCTTAAGACAAAGTTTAGATTTTCTGCTTTCGCCCTTACTGGTGCATTGAATTTGAATTGTTTTTTTTTTACCGGTTGATAATAACGATTTGCGTCCATTTCCCTCAAGAGTAAAATATAAAAATGAAATCGGCTTAATTTTAATTGCTTGGATTAGACCGTTTTTCAGGTCAGAAATAGGGATCAATACCGAAAGGCAAAACAATCTCCCCCAACATTTTATCGTCCCTCAAATTTTCAAAAAACAAATGGGTCGACAGCCGACGGGGAGGTGGAGATAAACCTGTTTTCGAAAAATATAAGGAAAATATTTACGATACCGAACCGTCGTCAGTTCGTCAGGAAGCCATCCCGTTGCCGTCAGCCATAATTCCCCGTTAAATATTTACTTTTCATAAAATTTTTAATCATTCTCCGTTGTCGTCGCAAAAACTTCACCCATTGAGCACGTGCGATGGGCAGCCCTTTCCTCCTGTAGATACTGGAGGGGATTTCACACTCCATTGTGTGGGTCGTTCAATTTTTGATATCATTTGTTGACATTACGGTTCGGTGGCTTATAAGAGAGGGTTGGTGAAACACGGGATGGGGAGAGCGATTCCAGGGTGAGATTTGGGTCATACCGAAAGTGTTTTCGCTTAACAACTGCAATGCAGCGCATCATAACAACCCTTTTATGCTTTTGGGTGACGACGTGTTTGTTCTTCGGATGGTATTAACTTTTGAGGCACGTAGTCAGGCGAATCGTCAATGCATTGCATGGGTATGAGATGCTGCGGTGTTTGATCTCTGATGAAATTTTTCAAATGGGTGATTGTCATATCACTTACCGTTTTCATCGAAAACTAAAATCGAAATTAAGTAAAATCTTAAGTAAGTAGTAGAGTAGAGTCAAAATGTCGAAAGACCAAATTGTTATGTCAACTGTTCTAAATATAGTTATCAGTTATCTGAAAAACAATCTATTAGTGCTAAACTTACAAAGCCGAAACGGTTCTATCTAGAGTTAAGGATATCCAGCGGAATCCCATTTTGACTACCAATGGAGTCGTTGTTGCGGAAATGGAAAGATTTAATTACCTGGTGTAATAATAAATAAGTCAGTTGAAATGGGACGCCTATATACGTGAAAAAGTTGCTAATCGTTCATTATTATGTGGAGTTCTGCGTAGGTTATTACCTTTGTGCCACAACAGGTCCTTCTGAAGATGGCTACGCCTTCATCCACAGCCGATACCATGTGCGATATAACTGCTTGAGGTTCGACGTACAATTCGTATTGGAATGAAATTCAGGTACATCAGAATCGATGTGTAATGGTAGTTTACGGAACAAGTTGCAGAATGATGATTTTTACAGCACGAGTCGTACATTTATTCTAAGAGGCTTGCCGAGTAGGATAATTACGACGAGTGCTGTAAAAATCGAGTTCTGCAACGAGTTACGTACAACTTTTTTGTGCAATTTGGTAGAAAACCACTTGAGGGTATCAGAAATTGTATCGGAATGCATTCAACATAATTTTACAATTTCTGAAATTTTTTTGTGTAATGATTCATTACGCAACTCAAAACAGTTGCGTAATGAGAAAGCGTTGCGTAATGAATCATTACATCACTGGTTTCAATTGCGTTTTGACTATTCCCGCAGTGCATACTTCAGTGCAGGAAAGTAGGCCGTTTCATGACAGGTTGGCGTGATGAAAAACAGCCTATTACGATGAGAAATTGCAAAAAAGCCAGACTCTTGGAAGCGGCAAAAGATGGTACTGCTACCAAAGCCTAGAAAAACGCCTGGCGAATCTGCAACGTATAGGCCGCTATGCTTCCCAGTCAACATTTTGGTCGGTATAATTTTTGTTATACATCATTCTATATGAATCAATTCGATCGTATAGAATGCACGAAAAGGCTATATACCTACCAAAGTGGAGACTTCCAGCGATCAGATATACGATGTCAACAAAATTGGATGAAAATTAAAAAAAGGTTTCCAGTAAGCCTCGAACACGGGACCCTTGGAATACGAACCAGACTCCTTACCACTGTACCACAAAGGGCTACTTATCAGCAATGCGATTATTTGCCCATATCAATGCATGTTTCATGTTCAGCGACACCTGCTATGTTGTTCTTTGGGGCCGATCGTCAGCTGATACCAAGTTTGGGTGGCAATATTTTCTAACCTATGTTGCATTATTTCCGTCATGTATTGCTGTCAACACATATTATCGTTTATGAATCGTATTTGGGATTTATATACTACTTGTGTTGACATTGATAACGCTTAATTTGGCATCTTGTGCGATTCTGATTTTACGATACGATACGATACGATACGATACGTGGTTCACTGGGTTGTTGGATACATTCATCCAGAGGCGCGTCCTCGTTCGAAACCATGGGTAGGGCAAACGTTGGCAAATATTTTGTGCACAGTGAAACTAAGAAAAATGTTAACCCTATGGAAGCCTAGGCGGGAAATTAAAAGTTACTATATTTGAGGGACTCAAACGCAAAGAGGTGTAAACAGAAAAAATAACATAATCCTTGAATTGCTGAAAAAACTACAAAGCAGATTTTCTACAAGAAAATCGAGGTTTTTGTCACTCACACCCCTTTGCTTTTAAGCCCCTAATTATCACGCCAGTTGGACGATATGGTGCTGTTAGTAGTCGGTGAATCAAGACAGGAGATGGAGGAACTCGCAACCGAGACAATCGATACTGTAGAAGCTTGGGTGCGGGACAAGAAGCTGTCGATAGCCCACCACAAAACTGAAGTGGTTATGATCGGCAATCGTAAGACAGTGCAACAGGAAAGAGTCACGGTTGATGGTTGCATCATCAACTCGAAGCACGAAGTTAGGCATCTGGGGTGATAATTGATAATTGGCTTCATTTCAACAAACATATCGACAATGTCTGTGAAGTAACGGCGAAGGCGATATCGGTGTTATCTCAGATCATGGCAAAAGACTCGTCGATTAAAAGCAGCAAGAAGCGGATGCTAGCGAGCGTCACAACATCGATCATCAGAATTGGAGGTCTAGCATGGGTGATTGCAATGAAGACGGAAAGGAACCGATCTCGTCTGAGCAGTAGGTATAGGTTGATGACTATGTGGGTCTAAAGTTCGTATCATACCATTTCATCGCAGGCAGTCTGTATGATAGCAGGGATACCTATAAGCCTTCTTCTCGAGGAAGATAACGAGTGCTACAGAGACCGCCACACAAGAGAATGCCGAGAAAGAGTAAGTGCTGATACGAACAGGAAATGGTGAGATTTTTATTGGAAATGTGATGACTCCGATGGTAATAGTTGCAATTAAGATTCTCTTCTTGAACCCTAGGATTTCCACAAAAAAATCAGATAATCTTATCAATGTCATAAACTTACCACTTAGAAAATTCCTAACAATATCAAAATGTTACATTTCATGATTTTTAAGGGAATTTAAAAGACTATCATCGGACTTGCAAAGATTAACACCAGAATTTACAGGAAGACCACTGAATTCTTAACCCGTATAGGCCTGAGTGAAAGCAAAAATACTGAAACCCTCACCGCTCAGAGAATTCTTAACGGATTCAAATGATATTTTGTCAGTTCACTGGCCCACATATCTAGTTTCTAAAAGTGGCCAGAGGAACTCGGAAATATTCCTGTGGCCGGAGTTATTCCGGTGGGTCTCTGGGTCAAGTCGGGTATTTTTTGGGACATGCCAAGTTACCTTTATTTATTTGCAATGAGAATCATTTTTATTTGCATAAATCTTCAAGATCTAATATTCAACATTATAAATGAAGAGTTTTGCACCGTTTAAAATATACCGGATGTGGCCATTCGGACGTAATGCCCGGAAGAACCGACTATGGATACGTTGGATACTAAACCATTTGGTCGGCGTTAAGTCAGAGTGGACCAAGTGACATTTTTGGTATTTTGAGAAAAATGGGTTCAAAGTCTAACACTCTGTAATTTTTGAACTCGTTTAAATTTTGGTTCAATATTTCTTCACGTCTTTATGTTACTTTCAAACAATATAATGTGATGTGATAATCATGAAAAATCATAATTCAAACCTCTAATAGAACGATTTTTTGATGGACTATGTGTACTTGGTCCACTCTGAATGAACTAAAGACCACCAGTGAGTTGGTTCATTCTGACTGAACAATTTCTTGGAAAATTACAATCATTTTATGCTTGCATGGTCAAATTGGGTGCATATCTATAAGATAAACAAATTATCAAGACCCTTCGTCACCAGTATCGTAAATTCTTAAATACTCCATATAGTAAATACCAAAATCAGTGACATTACGATAGCTTGAACATTAAGGTTTCGCAGGGTCATGGCATTGAAGACCAGAAAAATCCAAATATGCGTTCAGTCAGAGTGGACCAAGTGAAAATCTTGAGTACTGACCAAAATATGCTGGTCCAATAAGCGGGACCTAGGACATGCCATACATACACTATAGATGTACCGTAAGCTTCTATTGGACTCTGAAATTAACTCAAAAAATGCAGTAATCAATCATTTTATTGCTTTTCAACACTTGGTCCACTCTGTCTGCACAGAATTTGTTGCAATTTCAGACCACCCATCCAAATATGGTAAATGCTCAAAAATCAAAATCAAATGCATCGAATTAAGTAATATTCATACATTTCTATTGATGGATAAGTAGAAGAATGATTCGATGTCGAAAAATCTGACAAATCTCCTAAATGTTTTTAATTTCCTCGTATTCCTCAGCGCGCTGATCATTTTCGCTGTTATGGTAATAAGCACTTGGTCCATTCTGACTGCACACTTTTATCGATTTTTGTTGATCATCCAAAGTAAATTTATTACATATCTCTCGCAGTTTTCAGTATTCTTCAAATCTGATCAAAGTGTAACGGAGGTAAGGTAAATTCGCATCAAATGAGATCCAATTTTCCCAAGTTTTGTACTTGGTCCCCTCTGACTTAACGGCGACCATTTCAATGCTCTAAAAGTAGAAATCATTCGTAATCGTGCACTCAAATGCGTTCCCATAAGCTTGACACAGATGTTCAGATACAAATTGGCCTCTTTATCGTGACTTTGAGGCGTCCCGGGACCCGGAAATGGTCATTTGTATGATTAATCAAATGCAAAACTCATAGTTATCCTATTCAATCGTTTCTCAAAAGGTTTACACTGACGCAATTTTCTTAAAATTCCGTCATATAGTGGCCACATTATAACCGATTCCGGAAATTATCTGTGTCTTGAAATTTGCCTACCTCCAGGGGCACAAACGCACAGTACCCTTCTCACCCGACCTGACCCAGTGATCCACCGGAATAACTCCGACCGTAGGAATATTTCCGCATTCCTCTATCCACTTTTAGAAACTAGATATGTGTACCGGTATACTGACAAAAAATCATTTGAATCCATTAAGAATTCGCTGAGTGGTGAGGGTTTTAGAATTTTTGCCTTCACTCAGGCCTATACGGGTTAAAGGTTCCTGAAGAATGATGATGCTAATGCTATGATGCTAATTCTATGAGGATTCTAATGGATTTTCAATTGAAATCATTTATAGTCAAACTTCTTTTTACGCCCCTAACCCCAGCGTTAAAAGAATTGGAACGTAAATAGAGGGAGCGTACTTAAGTAAAAAGAATTAACCACGTTTTTAAAAAGTAAGCATGACTTATTGATGTTAGCCTTGCGAAACAGTTGAACTACACAGTTTTTGTACTAAATTGAGTTGTAGCTACTAAAAATTGGTTTTAAAAAGCGTTGTCGTTGTACCGATTATGGCAATAGTGTTCCTAGTATTCGACATAAAAGTGTGTCAATTATGGACTATCGAATATTTGCACGAAATGAACTCAAATGCAGTCCAGAGTGAATGATAATGCAACGCTTATAAGTAATAAAGTGATTGCTCATAAAATTTTCCAAATATTTTGTGTTATATAGACAATAAATCAATTTATCGCAATGGGTTCAAGGGAGCAACTAGAAGGAGTCGAAATGAAGTGAAAATTAAAAACATCGTACAAAACAGCATCAATGAACTCACATTACGTTTCCAGTGCCTAATTTTGGGGAAAAAATAGCAAAAACTCAAAAATCGAGTATTGCTGAAACAACCCTCTGTACCATGGAATCAGCAGCTGCTGCTTGCGTGCATTTTCGAACGTGTGATTGAAAAATCCTAGTAGTTGAGGACAAAACCCGTAAAACGACTTTACTTGTTTTATTTCACTGATCAAAACATGTAAGCAAACCGCCTCTAGAGTATTGCCATAATTGAGTTTTGAAATTCTTTGTACCAAATAGTGGAAATAACACGATTTCCAACTTAAAACGGTGCATTTAATTGCTCACCAGCTTAATTTGTTCATTTGTTCTTACTAGACAACAAACATTTATCGGTTGAAGCAGTTTTACCGGATGAAAACATAAGTTTTGAAACGGGTGTTTCTTAAACTGACACTTATATTGAGCTGTTCGGTAATCCAATCCGCATGGTTATTAAATTAATTAACTCATTACGCGTGGTAAAGATGGACAAATTATGGGTGAAATTATGAAAAAAATCCACGTGCTCGGCTGGGATTTGAACCCAGGACTCTTGTATGCTAGACGAGCGCTTTACCAACTAAGCTACCGAGCCACTTGGTGACCCAATAACTGAGTTGGTTACAAGTTTAGAATTCAAATCCCTACAGACCACGCGGACCCCTTTCATAACCAATATCCATCCATCTCTTGTTCCTACACACGCGGAGCGAGCGAGTGCGATTTATTTAGTGTTGAAACTGTTTGCCTATCGTACCTACATCGCTTCGGGTGTTTCTTAGCAAACTGCTAATAAGGTGACATACACTCCCGTGCATAAGTTTGGGTTCACCCTCTCAAAAACATGTAAAAGTGTTCAGTCCATATTTATGTGATTAAACGTCCAATTGAATCTCTCTAAGCCGCATACGAAAGACAAAGAGTTATTCTGACTTTGTATGTATTTTTCCAAAAACATTCTTTGAACTTTGTATACTAAATTTTTACCTAAAGTTATGACATTTTTCAAAAAACACACTGTAAAAACATAGCTAATTTCCTCAGCATTGGATCGACCAAAATTTTAAAACAAGGTGTCATTAGAATCGTAATCTTATATTCTTTGAGGTAACCCTACGAAATTTTGGCGGAAAAATCTGAGAAGTATTCAAAATCAATGAAACAGTCAGTCTAGTCATCGTGCAAAAGTTTGGGTTCACCCCTCAGTATGGTGTATCGTGCAAAAGTTTGGGCTCGCCTTAGCTTACTCAATTCTGTGAAATCTCAAACCAATCATGTACGCGCCATTATTTGCGCTCAAAAAAAAACTTTAAACTATTAAAGTCGGTTGAAAAATGGCGGAGATATTGACAAAATTGTTGAGTGAGTGGCTCAGGTGAACCCAAACTTTTGCACGATTTGCATCATTATGAGGGGTGAACCCAAACTTTTGCACGATGACTTGACTGACTGTTTCTTTGATTTTGAATTCTTTTCAGATTTTTCCGCCAAAATTTCGTGGGTTCTCCTCAAAGAATATACGATAACGATTCTAATGACACTTTGATTTAAAAATTTGGTCGACCTAATGCTGAGGAAATTAGATATGATTTTTCAGTGCGTTTTTTTGAAAAATGTCACAACTTTAAGTATAAATTTAGTATACAAAATTCAAAAAATTGTTTTTGAAAAAATGCATACGAAGTCAGAATAACTCTTTGCCTTTCAAATGCGGCTTAGAGAGTTTCAATTGGACGTGTAACCACAGAGATATGGACAGATCACTTTTGTATGTTTTTGAGAGGGTGAATTTAAACTTTGTGTGTATGTGTAAGCTTATTTTTGAAGCTTATTTCACGAATGTTCAGGGTTCAGTTATAATCAAAAACAAAAGTTTTTCAATCCTGTGAATATAAGCCGTTATATTATAGTAAAACAATAAGAAAAATGTCTTTTATTATAGTAAACAATAAGCAAAATGTCGATTACCATAATTAGTACTTCTACCCTAGTAGAAGCGTAAAAAAGCTTTTCGTTTGGTCTTAAATTGTTTTGCAAAGATGTGGGGTTTATCCGTGGTTCTTCTCAAGGGTATGAATTGGGATGACGGAAACTTTAGTCTGATGCCATTTTGGATTGGAAGATGACGACTTCCGGGTTGTGTAAATCGCTTGGAACCCATGCAATACTCGTATTTTTGGAACGGGAACGATGAGTAGAAGGCGAAAGTTCATGTCTGACCCCATTTCGGAATTCAAGATGTGAAAATCACCTGAAACCCATAATATATGGATATTCTTTGAAACGGAATCGATGAGTAAAATGCGGAATATAACATTATTTTGGAAATCAAGATGGCGATTTTCGGTTTGTGAGAATTACTTGAAACCCATAAAAAATGAATATTTTTGGACCAGGACACATGAGTAGACGCCATTTTGAAATCCAAGAAGGTGATTTTCCGTTTGTGGAAATCGCTTGAAACCTTATGCATTACCGATGTTTTTGGAACGGGACCGGGGCCGGAAATCGATATCTGACGCTATTTTGGAATTCAAAGTGGACATCGATTTTTGGCATCTTCTCATTGGTCTCGTCTTGAAAATTGCCATCTTGGATTTCGAAATGGCGTCAGACATTGATTTTCGACTTCTACTCATCGATCTCGTCTCGTAAATACCCATATCACATGGGTCTCAAGTTATTTTCACAAATCGAAAGTCACTGTCTTCGATTACTAAATGGCGTCAGACATCGTTTTCCGTCATTTATTCATCGGTCCCGTTCCAAAAATACCCTTATTACATTGGTTCCCATGAGCCGTCATCAGACAGAAGCGTAAGTTGGATTTTTTGGAACGTAATAAACGAGAGCGTAAAGTTGGAATTTCGAGCGCGAAAAGGGAGAGTGTGAAAAGAGGTTTTGCTATATATTCACTCTACCCTTTTTGACAAGAGTATCCAAATGGCAAAGCTTTTCATAATTAGGATATATAGTTTGACCTTAACTTACCTTGAGAAAAAACAGCTCTCCCGCTGGAAGAAATATCCGATGTGATCCCGGGAAAATCTTCAGCAGCGATCCATCTTTGTACCACTGAATGGTGGGCGCTGGAACTCCTTCAGCTTTACAATTTAGCGTGGCCGGCTCATGGCGAGGCACTGTCGTGTCGATCGGATGCTCGATAATACGAGGGTTTTGAAGAGCTGCAATGGAAAACGGTAAATATTTATTAGAAAAGGAAGACTCTTTGTTGAAATATAAGCATAGATATATTGTATTGTGAAACCTTTTTTAAAGTTCTAAAGAATATAGCTGTGGAATCCTTTGCTTTGTTGCATGTCAATATTAGTTCGCCACAGATTTTTTGTAAATTTCGGCCGAACGGCATTTAGCCAAATGACCCGAAACCACAGAAAGAATCTCCAGATTAATTTTGAAATAGCCTATTGAGACCCCACTGACTATCGTTGTGAATATTCCGTATTTTTTGTGGTAACGTCTGGAAAGACCAGTGTTGTGAAAAACTCATTTTCTCATAACTCACGCTTGAGATTTTTCATGCGTGAGTTGTCAATCGCGCAACTCAGCAGTCAAAAAAACATGGATGAGTTGGCTCACCTTTTTGACTCATATTTCCACAGTTTACTCACAAACGGCAATAATTTCTTGTTAGTCTGTTAAAATTATAATAATCCTTTCTAACGTAAACAACAACATTCGGGTTTTACGAGTTTTTGACTGGTTTTGCGATTGAATCATTTTTTACGGTTTGAGTTGATTGAGTGATTTTGCATCAAAATCTCAAGCGTGAGATCTCTAATGAGTTTGCTCTCACTGGAGAGCGTATTGATTGATATTTGAGTGTGAGTTTATCAACACTGGGATTCGATGCATTTGATTTTGATTTTTGGCCATTAACCATATTTGGATGGGTGGTCAGAAATTGCAACAATTTCTGTGCAGACAGAGCGGACCAAGTGTTGAAAAGCACTAAACTGATACATTATTGTATTTTTTAAGTCAATTTCCGAGTCCGATAGAAGTTTATGGTGGTTCTATGGTGTATGTATGGAATGTTCTAGAACCTGCTTATTGGACCAGTCTATTTTGGTCGGTATTCAAGATTTTCACTTGGTCCACTCTGACTGAACACATATTTGAATATTTATGGTCTTCAATGCAATGACCCTGCAATATCTTAATTTTCAAGCTATCGTAATGCCACTGATTTTGGTATTGACGATATGGATTATTGAACGATACTTGTGTCGAAGGGTCCTGATAATCTGCTTATTTTAGAGATATGAACCTAGTTTGACCATTTAGCATTAAATCACAGAACGGTGATGTTTAGTTCAGTCAGAGTGGACCAAGTACACATAGTCCATCAAAAAATCGTTCTATTAGACGTTTAGATTATGATATTTCATGATAATAACTTCACATTATATTGTTTGAAAGTAATACAAAGATGTGTAGACATATTGAACCAACATTAAAACGAGTTTAAAAATTACAGAGCTTTAGTCTTTAAACCCATTTTTCTCAAAATATGAAAAACGTCACTTGGACTTAACGCTGGCCAAATATCATCAGGCATAATGCAATGCTTGATGAAATTTGTGATGGTATAAGAATTGAAGAAGCATATATGAATTATAACACACTGAAATTGGTTTTACGTGGAACATCGGTTCTGGCATATAAGACAAAACGCTTCAAACTAGAACATAACTTTTTTTAGAATTATTATGAAAAATACAACAATGATTCATTTACAGTACCTTGAAATTTATATTATTTTTTGCTTCGAAAATGAGATAGAGTTGAATTATTTAAGCTTGTATTAATTTTACTTCACACATTATCCATTGTGCAATCTACTGTCTGAGAGCTTCCTCATCGAAAAGTAATTAGCATCAACTTCCCAATAAATTCTGCTTCACACTCTGGAAAAAAACCATACCTATCCCGACTTCAGTTCCGCTTCACCAAAGCTACTAAATTTCAATTCACGAAATCACCACCTCCTCCCAATGTGCCATTGTGCCAAAAAACCGTCCGATCGATAGACCGAAACCAGGTCTCAGAGAAAAACACCCTCAACCGGCAGCCATTGGACCCATCGGTTCCCATCGGCCGGGTGGACGGTTGCATCGTCCTCGTTGGAACCGACCGGCTCACCTTCATAAATTTTGCCACTGTCTGACACTTTCCGAAGCGATGCGGTTCCCAGCCCTCAACTTAACTTTACAGCAAACTTGCCACTTGCTGCTACTTACCCAGGACGGGAACTGTGCTCTCGGCTCGGTCTGTGTCCCAGATAGGGCCCAACTTCTGCGGAAGCCATTGATCAGTTTTTGCACTTTTGCGAGCTGCTGGGTGGAAGAAAAACCGCAACTCCATGCAAAATTTACGGCGAAGAAATGTTTAATTTATTGCTCAATTTTTGGGATTGAAATTTATCGGACTGCGTTTTTCTAATTAGTGGCATCGATTGCAGGGAGTGGCTGCCGAGTAGGGTGTGGCTTATATTCCAGAAGTGGGCAAAGTTTGATTTTTTTTTGCATTCAAATCACATAAACGGAGGGCCCAGATAGCCGTAGCGGTAAACGCGCAGCTATTCAGCAAGACCAAGCTGAGGGTCGTGGGTTCGAATCGCACCGGTCGAGGATCTTTTCGGGTTGGAAATTTTCTCGACTTCCCAGGGCATAGAGTATATTCGTACCTGCCACACGATATACGCATGCAAAAATGGTCATTGGCATAGTAAGCTCTCAGTTAATAACTGTGGAAGTGCTCATAAGAACACTAAGCTGAGAAGCAGGCTCTGTCCCAGTAGGGACGTAACGCCAGAAAGAAGAAGAAGAAACGGAGAAACCTTGAAATTTCTGCCAAAGATTAAGTCTAGTTCTGTGAATGCCCTTCAGTGAATTTTACATAAGATTGTTTTCTGTAATACATTTACAATCTTTAAGCACAATTCTCTTCAAAGCTATTTTTTTAAGTTTGGAGAAGAGCAATCTTCCCGTTGTTTTATTAATAGGGTGGCTGATCGAGTAGTATTGTGTGTCCTATAATAGTTGCAGTGCGGATTTAAACGTGTTATAGTCAATGTTGATTTATGTGCGTATTTTTCTAACATAGCCCTTGTCAAAATAAAATTAAAGTGGAGCGATAAAAATTGGAAGAATAGTATAAAATATTGAAGAACCTTAACTTTAGTGGGACGTTTCAATAATAGTGAGTTTTAATGGAAAAACAATATAAACCACTTAAATAGAAACAAGCGTAAGCAAGTACCACTATTACTAGAACATGTTCCAATAATGGAAAAAATGATTTTTTGAGAGATTCAATGTTATTTATTATAGTTTGAAGAATGAGTTTTCACTATGAGAAGATAAATTTGTACTTACATTCCAGTACTAACATTTTTCAAAATTTCTCCATAGTATAAACCTACATTGTCATTGGGCCACCTTTAAATCACCACTGGGAAAGCTGAAAATTACACAAAACATTATTTTTATGGTAAGGATGGTAAAAAAGATATGGGATACTGGATTTTTGCTTCAGCTCGGACTTGCTGTATAGCTGCGCGATTTCCGCTATCTGGGCACCAGTAGAACCTACGATCTTCGATTTGCAAAAGTTTAGAAAAATAAGGCGCACTCTACTGCGTAGTTACCTATAAAGCTCGAACTGCTCAAGCCTCGCGCAAATGTCACCTTTCAGTCCGGGCCAATTAACGTCATGCAAAGTGAAATAAAAATTATACATTTCCCCTATAATAGCCGGTAATTACCATTCTGGCAGAGTAAAAGTGATTTTTCTTGCCCGTCAGCCAACCGAGTTGGATTTTTGTAATCGTAATTAAACGTAACTAACTGCGAACTACCTTCCATAGTTGGGCACTGAATGGTCCGACGGTCAATCATCCGAGCCACAGTTATAAAAGGACTGCGCTGGCGGGTCTTAATTACCTTTCAGGTCTCAAGTTGCTACCCGGTGGAGCACATTGACTGAATGGAAATCTCACGCATAGTTTTAATTTTCGTGTCGCGTTCACTCGGCAATCAACGGTGGAAATGGTTGGCGCACAACATGTTCCCCTGATGGTATGCAATTAGTGGCACGATAGGGCAGTTAGGTTGCTATTTGTTTAAAATTCAATTTGTCCGAATCAATCACATTGAGTCCGTTGAAATACGGAACGGTTAATCGGCGATCGGTAACTGTTGGCAATGTTTGCCGACATAAATGCCGATAATTGGCTGTTGTGATTGGTGATAATCGGTCGATCGATTGATAGATGAGAGAAAAACTTGTAATGTTTGGTCGGTTGTGATAATTCGTTTGCAGCACAGATAAGATATAGGGTAAATAACTATTCAAGAACTTCCAGGATTCACTTTAGAATGCTTATTTTTTGTTGGCCGAATTATCTGTCGTACTCTTTGCTTCGTCACTCGAATCGGAGAGCCTGAGCTAGAGGTTGCATCGAGGTGTTCTTACGAAAAGTTGTCTAAAGAGGTTTCAAACTTTTGGCTCGTGGAGCCAAAATTGCTGCGTGGAACACTTGATAATGGATCATTTTATGTTATATGTGAACGCCATCTAAAATGTTTCAGATGAAGTACAGATGTTCCTACCTTTGCCAATAGATAGCGCTTTTGCAGCAGATGGTTAAAAAATAAAGGGCCTATTCTCCGAAATAGAGCATTTTGAAAATGATTATTAACAAATATTTTAAACCAGGCAATTCAATTGAATTCAAAAGTTCAAGTGACAAGATACATGCATTTTAATTTATAGGTTTATATTGTTTAATAAAAATAATCGGTATACTATATGAAAATAATTAAAGTACAGAAATCTGAAACCAAATTGTAGCATAATTTTTCTCAGGCCCTTTGTGGAGTAACAACCGAATTCCAGCCGAACATCAACAATGTTTGACAGAACAAATCAAAACAAAACTCACAAGAATCTGAGCAATGACCGTCACGAGTGAAATGGCAAGTTACAGCTGTGTTTGCGGAGTAAAACGACACGAGTTGAATAAAAAATAATTTCCAAAGGAACCAAATCGGCTGTCAGCGTGGTTGTCCGTCCTATTGCCAGAACAAATTCCGGAGAATATATCGACAGCTTGAATCTGCAGCCAACACTTCAGCAACCATCAATATGAAACAATAGTATTTCCGAACGGTGGATTCTTATTGATTTATTATTTATTTAAAACAAGATTTAACACAATTAATGATTTCTTTACAGGCAATTCATTCACAAAATTGAAGCGTAACGCTTGTTCGGATGTTATTTGGCTCCCGGTACCAGAGTTCACCGCAGTTTTAAATAGCTGGAAGCGCAAACTGATGTAACATTTGGAGTGGATGATTGCTTTGAACTTTCCCCACCGGAAGGGATTTGTCCACAAATTTCATAACGTCAAAAATTCCTATTTTTCACACTCATCCACCCGATTGTAACGCATTTTGTATGAATATTTTTCAAATTTTGTGTGTATTGTAACAACTCAAGGACACCTACTTACCCCCTTCAGCATTTATGCAATTTGTGAATGAACCTATATTACATCTACACTAACTGTAATTTATTACAACCAAAAAGACGTTAGTTATGATTTATTAACCTACATATATTTATTACCAGAACCAAAAAAGAAAGGCCAATCCCACTGCTCTGAGCTCACAGGATAGAGCAGTAAAAAAATTAAAAACACTCGAGGTATACTTCTACATTCTATTAAATTGCTTTATATTAATACTGCCCATAACTGCATAACAGTTACATTCGACATTTTTTGACAAATTGGAGTTAATACCATGGAGAGTCATCAAATGATAAATACTTTCGATCAACTTAATGGAATCTGTGAGATTGTTCTAGAAAATTCGAAAAAAATACCAAATTGTTTTGTCACATTGGTAATTATAACCGCATAACAGTCACATTGGGATTATAAATGAGCCTTATAATGTAATAGCTATGAAAATTCTATCAGAATTATTTTCTGGCTATTCATCTAGTATGCGATATGAGTTATATATATCATACAATACAAAATATCAGCCTCAAATAAGCACTTTTGAGTTCCTGGAATTTTAAGAAATTTTAGTTTTCTCCCATACTGCAATAAGATGCACACTTGGTATTCCATTTACTCAATGCTTTTTTTTATTCTGATAAAATATTCAGTTCTTACTCTGAAAATTTCTAAAGGAGTTAGATGGATTTTTCTATAGAATTTCTCCAAGAATTTTGTTTCGGATGCCTCATATATTGAATCTGGATTAACAAACAAAAATTGAATTTCTCCAAAGATTGTTTCAGGAATCATCGAAATCCCTTCAAAAATTCATTGTGAAAGTGTTCAAGAAAGTTTAGCGAACGTTTAGAGGTAAGCATACCATCTACCAGAGCTGCGGCAACACACGCGAGCTGGGAACAGCTGTCATAGTGATGGGTGATATGCAAAGGCGCGATTCTTTAACTTCAGCATAATCGACGTGCATAGCCCACACCCCGGAAGCACTGATGATGACAAGGACGCATTTTACACGCAGCTCGAACGCGAGTACGACCACTGCCCAAGCCACGACGTCAAGATCATCATGGGAGATTTGAACGCTCAGGTTGGCCAGGAGGAGGAGTTCAGACCGACGATTGGAAAGTTCAGCGCCCACCGGCTGACGAACGAGAACGGCCTACGACTGATAGATTTTGCCGCCTCCAAGAACATGGCCATTCGTAGCACCTATTTCCAGCACAGCCTCCCGTATCGGTACACCTGGAGATCACCTCAGCAGACAGAATCGCAAATCGACCACGTTTTGATCGATGGACGGCACTTCTCCGACATAACCGACGTCAGAACCTATCGTGGCGCCAACATTGACTCCGACCACTACCTGGTGATGGTGAAACTGCGCCTAAAACTATCCGTCATCAATGATGTACGGTATCGACGCCCGCCCCGGTACAATCTCTTGCGGCTGAAACAATTGGATGCCGCCAATGCGTACGCGCAGCATCTTGAGGCAGCGTTGCCGGATGAGGGCGAGCTCGATAGGGCCCCTCTTGAGGACTGCTGGAGGACAGTCAAAGCAGCCACTAACGACGCTGCCGAAAGCGTTGTCGGATATGTGGAACGGAGCTCAAGAAACGATTGGTTCGACGAGGAGTGCCAGGAGGTTTTAGAGGAGAAGAATGCAGCGCGGGCTGCAATGCTGCAGCATGGTACGCGGCAAAACGTGGAACGATACACACTGAAGCGAAAACAGCAAACCCGCCTATTCCGGGACAAAAAGCGCCGCCTGGAAGAGGTGGAATGCCAAGAGGTGGAGTTGTTATACCGTTCTCAAGAAACGCGGAAGTTCTATCAGAAGCTCAACACATCCCGCAAAGGCTTCGTGCCGCGAGTTGAGATGTGCAGGGATAAGGATGGGAACATCTTGACGGACGGACGCGAGGTGATCGAAAGGTGGAAGCAGCACTACGATGAACACCTGAATGGCGCAGAGAACACAGGCACAGAAGGTCAGGACAACGAAGGCGATGGCTACGTCAGCACAGCGAAAAGCGGAAACCAACCAGCTCCCACGATGGGGGAAGTTAAGGATGCCATTCAACAGCTCAAGAACAACAAGCCCATTGGAAAGGATGGTATCGTAGCCGAACTCATCAAGATGGGCCCGGACAGGTTGGCCGCTTGTCTGCATCGGCTGATAGTCACAATCTGGGAAACGGAACAACTACCGGAGGAGTGGAAGCAAGGCGTTATATGCCCTATCTACAAAAAGGGCGACAAACTGGAGTGTGAAAATTATCGTGCAATCACCATCCTAAACGCCGCCTACAAAGTGCTATCCCAGATTCTCTTCCGTCGTCTATCACCTATAGCAAACGAGTTCGTGGGAAGTTATCAAGCAGGTTTCATCGACGGCCGCTCGACAACGGACCAGATCTTTTCCGTGCGGCAAATCCTCCAGCAATGCCGTGAGAACCAGGTCCCTACGCACCATTTGTTCATCGATTTCAAGGCGGCATACGATAGTATCGACCGCGTAGAGCTATGGAAAATCATGGACGAGAACAGCTTTCCTGGGAAGCTCACAAGATTGATCAGAGCAACGATGGACGGTGTGCAAAACTGCGTGAAGATCTCGGGCGAACACTCCAGTTCGTTAGAGTCTCGACGGGGACTACGACAGGGTGACGGACTTTCGTGAATGTTGTTCAATATTGCGCTTGAAGGTGTTATGCGGAGAGCCGGACTTAACAGCCGAGGCACGATTTTCACGAGATCCGGACAATTTGTTTGCTTTGCGGACGACATGGATATTATTGGGAGAAAATTTGAAACGGTGGCAGATTTGTTCACCCGCCTGAAACGCGAAGCAACAAGAGTCGGGCTAATGGTGAATGCATCGAACACAAAGTACATGCTGGTTGGCGGAACTGAGCGCGACAGGGCCCGCCTAGGAAGCAGTGTTGCGATAGACGGGGATACCTTCGAGGTGGTGGACGAGTTCGTCTACCTCGGATCCTTGTTGACGGCTGACAACAATGTTAGTCGGGAAACACGAAGGCGCATCATCAGCGGAAGTCGTGCCTACTATAGGCTCCAGAAGAAACTGCGGTCAAGGAAGATTCACCCCCGCACCAAATGCACGATGTACAAAACGCTCATAAGATCGGTAGTCCTCTATGGGCATGAGGCGTGGACTATGCTCGAAGAGGACTTGCAAGCTCTTGGGGTTTTCGAACGCCGAGTACTAAGGACGATCTTCGGCGGCGTGCAGGAGAACAGCGTGTGGCGGCGAAGGATGAACCACGAGCTCGCTCAACTCTACGGCGAACCCAGTATCGTGAAGGTAGCTAAAGCTGGAAGGATACGCTGGGCAGGGCATGTTGCAAGAATGCCGGACAACAACCCTGTAAAGATGGTGTTCGCCACGCATCCGATCGGAACAAGAAGGCGTGGGGCGCAGCGAGCTAGGTGGATTGACCAGGTGCACCAGGACCTGGAGAACATGGATCACAGTCGAGGATGGAGAGAAGCGGCCATGAACCGAGTGAATTGGCGTAATATTGTTGGCGAGGCTTTATCAAGATAATTGATGTAAAGCCAAATAAGTAAGTAAGTAAGTGTTCAAGAAAGTCTTAACTGCTCTTAGATTTTATTCAGTGATTATTCCATTTATTTTCCTGAGATATCCTGCAAGATTTCCGGTCAAAATATCTTTCAAAATTCAATCATTGACTTCTCCAGAAATGCCGCCTAGAATTATTTGAAATTTCTTATAAAATTCTTGTTAGAAATTTAAATAAGAATGAAACTAGAGATTTCTCTATAAATACCTTCAGCAATTGCCCCACAGATTTCTTCTAAGGTGTTGGGGCGCCTGGTTGCCTCAAAGGAAATGGTCCTGATTCAAAAAGAGAGAAAACGAGTATTTTCACGAACAACTTGACTCTTTTAACAGGTCGGTTGAAACTGTATGCTGCAGCATTTCAGAAGGCCCGTTATTATAGCCCTGACCGGTTGTTTGGATCCTTCTAGAACGCTGCTGCCATGGTGACGACGTCGATACCGACGATGGTCAATGTACATAATATCAAATTTGAATTTCTTCCCTGTTGCTATTATTTGTTGATGTTGATGGAAATCGTTGTCTAACTTGTGGTTTCCAGAGCTAACAGTTTGGGCACGATAGTATTTCGCAGGGTTTTCTATAGGAATTTTTCGAAACACGTTGGCCAGAATCTCTATAGAGGTTTGTGTGGGATTGATCGAAGGAATTATTGGGAAACTTGTTGTAGTATTGAATGGCGTGAAAACTTAAATAAACTTGTGTAATTGCAAGGGAATTGTTTTAAAAACTTGAAAAATTTTGGTTTTCTGGGAGGAGTCTTGGATGAATTTTTGAAGGAATCCACATGAACATGTGGAGGAATTCTCGCAGGGTTTCTCGACAAACCCCTCAACTTTTATATTGACTATGAAATGAACCTTTGAGGATTCCCTCAGGTGAAATTCTGTAGATATCTGGTGGGAATTCTAGGATATTTTTGGAAAAGAAAACTAAGGTAATATATGAGTAAATTACTTGAGTTATTAGTTTTGGAGTTCTCAAGGATTTTCTGGAATAAATTCTGGAGAAGTTCTTCAAAGCATTTTTGAACTTGATTTTATGAATCTCTGGGAACTTCTGGGAGAATACGTAGAGAAATCTCTAGAAGAATTTCTGTTTAAATCCCTTTAGGAGCCTCTGAAAAATCTAAAAAAAAATCAGTGAAGCTATTCCTCAGGGAATCTGAGACGAAAATCTTGAAGAGCCTGTTGAACCCGTTATAGTCTGTGAAGGCTTCTCAGAAGCCTGTGTAGTTATGCATTATGATTTAATGCGAGCAGAATTATGAGTTTATTGAACCAATTTGACATATAAACCCAATCTGCTTGTGTTCACAATCAGTGAGGTTGTTTCAAATTTCTTGATAACAAATTGATGAACAGCCAAAATTCTTCAAATCATTGTTCAGGAGCTAACTGTGGGAGTTAGAACTGCCATGAAAATCGTCAAAAAATTCAGCAATACTTTGATTGATTATATCAAGAGTAATCGCATTTTCAGTAATCGCCTGCACCATCACCCTCGTGCTGTGTATAACACGATGGGACTGGTCTTAGATTAATCCATTAATTCATCCAAAGAGTCTTCAGCAAATTACTATAGAAGTTCCAAAAACATCTCTAGAATAACTTCCAGGAACACTCATGGCCTAAGCTATTTTTAAGAAACCATTGATTCATTCAGAAATGCCATGGAGGATGGCTTCATAGGTTTTTCCAACGGTTAAAAAAGTTTAGTATAACAATTATTACAGTTATTTTCCTATAGATATTCTCAATCGTTCTTCACACGAGTTCAAGCATTCTGGTGATTTTGTTTTTCTTTTGTTGAATCGTGGGTAGGACAATCCTTTGACTGTCCTACCCAGGAATTTTTGTGCGTAGTACGTGTCCTACCTGTCCTACCTACTTCCCGCTCCACTGGTTTACATCAATCGTACGCAAGCCCATCACACCCTCACGACTGGCTGAAATTGACATTTCATCAAACCATCGATATTCAATTGCTTACGGTTGAAGATCCTTAGGTCAACGTTCCATGGAGTTCTTGGAAAACCCTAACTTGCAAGCATTTTAGCCTAATTAAGAACCTTTTCTATCAATAATATGCTAGGATACTTAAAAAGCATAATTTTAGAAATAATGAAAATTAATTGTATAGACTCCAAAAGTCAAAATCTCGATCAATTAATCAAATTGAAATGTAGCTTAGATAATTCTGCATGTATTTTCAGCATAATTTTCTGTAACTCCTATGTTTCATACTAGAATCCCTCTGACTTCAAGCCGACCATATAAGACTAGGAACGACAGTCATTAGAAGTCATCAGTCTAAAATTTAAATAAATAATACATTCCAAATCAATCAGAATTTGACTGTTTTGTTTTCAATATAAGCAAACGGAGAGCTTATTCCATTTACAGAATTTCAAACAGAAAAAGCCTATTCTGCAATTGCATGGACCATCAAACAACAAAAGTATGTGTCATAAAACTACAAACCGGATTTAATTAGCAAACAACAAATATAATCCACTTAGCCGTCATATTTCAAAATGGATCCGCATGCAATCCGGAACCAAACGAATAGCACAAACTGCTTTACTATTTCTACCAGCGCATTCCGTGGGCTAATCTCATGTTGATAACGGTAACGAGTTACTTAAATTTTAATCAACTATGCAAAGATATGCAAACTAGTTGTTCCCGTGTGCGAACGAACAACGACAACAATCCTCTAGGTCTGCCAAGAGCTGCTTGTTATTCAGATTGGATGCGATATCGGAGCTATGTGTGTATTTTTTTTCAACTTTCTTCGCCTATATCCTGGCTAGTTGCAAGTTTTATGGTCGGTTATTTTCTCTTACACGGAGTAACAAGCTCGATGCATTTACGGTTTGCCCAGCATAGCTCTGGCAAGTGGTTCCACTCTGAAGGAAAACCATTACGGGCATGCGATTTCTTCGGTAAAAATGTGAAAACTGCATAACCAAATGACCTACATTCACGTACTCTCATCTTGATATTGGCGTATTGGCGAGATGGGAAAACTCGTGACAAATGTTACAATGTACTCGTAGATGGAAATCATGATAATAAGCTGCAACATTGTGAATTTTTATTTTCAAATAACGTGGCATGTTTCGCAATTTTCTTTAATTTACACTATTCTTTGCAAAATGTAAAAACTGTACTATCCGGGGTTGCACCAATCCGTTATCAGATATTTCTTAAAGCTTGTTTTTATTGATGTTCGTTTTTTTTTCATAGCAGTATATCAAGTATATCAACAAAAAATCTTCTATCTTTTATTTGATTTATGATATTTTGTTAAAAAGTGTAAATGTAAATCTGTAACAACATGACGGATTTCAGATATATTAGGATATCTTTTACTGAAGAACTATAGAAGTTACCATATTTTATAGTAAACCTAATGTTTGTTACATTTGAACACATGGGTTCACAAACGGGCACAATGGCCAAGAAAGGTACATCTATCGTGGCGTGTACATTAAATTATCACATTTTTAATTACAGCCCATAAAACAAGCGATTATCTGCGAGACCATTAAACTTCCAAGAAGCAGGCCAGAGGCAATATTACGAAAATCATCATCTTTCCTGCCTTCGAAGAATTGTCTTTCAAATGTGAACATTTTAAAAGAGATTTATTTCCCATCTCCTTCCTCCCTCACCTACACGCACACATAAATGCTCGGTGAAACAGATACGCCGAGGTGAAAGGTAGCTCCGAGAAGAGATTAATTTCGCGCTTTTTGGGCTCTTGAATATCGTGGAACGGCTGAATGGCTTTTATTTCTGGAAGCCAACAATGGCTCCCCGGTGATGGATGTGAGGTGCAATCAAGTGGGGATATAATGCGTAATTTTTCATCGAGCGATTCCCGGTATATGTGGAATGATGTGATTAAAGGTTGAATAACGAGCAGACGATGATCGGTGACGGTTCTATTGTTTAGTGTATTACACTGTAAAGTTTTAAGCAAAATTAGCGGGTATGAATGTTTGCCTTCGTGCTCTATATAGGAATCTTTGTGCTTTTGGTCGAATGACGTTTTGTCAAATGTGGTTCAGTCGAAAACATGTTTGGGCGCTCGATTGTTTTACCCAATTTATGTGTAGTGGAAAATCATTGCAATAAATTCGTGATAGAACATAAATGAAGTATATATAATGCATTAAAAGAGAAAAACAAATTACTACCGTAAAACGGGGTATCTTTGATAGTTTTTTCGAAGAAAACTTGAATAATTATTAAAACTAATTCAAATAGTGATCGTAGAACAGATTGTTTGTAGGCGATCCATTTGGCGATATTATGACACTTGTTTTTAATTATGAATCGTGGTTTACGGCTAACCAGCCGAGTGGAAGTTTAACAACTACCGAAAAGCAGATCATTACATATAGTTTGCAATTAGATTAAATGGACAAATTGATGTTAAGTTTTGCGAAAAAATGATCTCTAGTTAGGGCGCGTTACCCCTACGCCATGAGAGGACTCATGAACGCAGAAGATAACCTGAATTCGATTTCAGCGCAATAATAACGTGGCCTCTGCACCTCTTTCGGAAGAATTAGATGCCCATCCAAACACAACGCTTTCTATATATATCGCGCCCAAACTAGAGATCAGGGAGTCGTGAGCTCGATTCTCACTGAGAAGACGTGTAACTTTTTCGCAAAACTTCACATCAATTTGTCCATTTAATCTAATTGCAAACTATATGTAATGTTTAGCTTTTCGGTAGTTGTTAGATATTATGATATTTCGTTTAGTATGTGGTGGGTAACGCAATATCAAAGTTACCTCCATTATCAAAGATACCCTGTTTTATGGTACTTACTTATTGCGAAAAAAAAGCACAAAAACTTGCTAAGCAAGTTGAAAGTGCACACAATTTTAATTTAAGAGTTACTAGTCCAATAGAAAATCAGGTTACTCTGGACAAGAGATCATTTCCAAAACCTCCTGGATAACTGATTGGTAAGAAGTGAGAACTCTGATTAATAAAATAAAAAATATGGCAGCTCCTGGCGACGATGGAATTTTCTACATACTCATCAAGAAACTTCCAGAAAGTAGCTTATCATTCTTAGTTGATACATTTAACAAATATTTTCGATTGGTATATTTTCCTGACAAATGGAAAAATGCTAAGGTTGTTCCAATTTTGAAACCAGACAAAAATCCTGCACAAACTTCTAGTTATATCCTATCAGTTTGCTTTCCTCCATCAGTAAACTGCTTGAAAGGTAATTTTTGAACAGAATGATGGTCCACATCAATGAAAATTCAATTTTTGCCAATGAACAGTTCCATAGGCGTAGGAATAAGGGGAGCCTAGGGGGCCTGCCCCCCTTTCAGAATCATCAATCATCCAGGCTCTTCCCAGAATTTTTGGTGATAAAAAGAAGAAAAAAAAAACAATTTTAAATTAAGCAAAATCTTCTGAATCAATATACATAACTCTTGTTATTTACAAAAATCTCTTCAGCAGTAACATTATAAAAGAGAAAATCTTGCTTGTCTTATACAGCATCAGCGTGGTGGTTCTGACTTCGGTGAATAGCGCGACAACCAAAAGCTCAACCCCTCTACTAACAGATTCATTTTTACTGTAAACAACATTCAAATTGCGAAAACTCTTTCGGTTTTGGTTTTTTTTTTTGCACAATTTTTTTAAAAGTTCTCAAAAACTCTTCTAGTTTTAGAATCTGTGTCAACATTAATCATTGGTCATCTGGATCCGGAGATTTTTCAAAATTGATTGAGATCCGACGTGTAGGTATAATCCACGTAAATTTCTCAGGCTACAGTATTTTTATGGTATTTGGATATGCACTGTTCGAAACAATATATTAATCATTAAAAAAAAAAAATTGATTCTGTCAAATCTAGTACCGTAATCCGGGGTATCATTGATCAGCGGGGTAACATTGATCGGAATGACTCATCTCGTAAAAAGTTCGTGTCATCATTTATTGATGGAACATTTCCAAATCATGAATGGTGATTCACTTTCTCATGTTCATTAGCTAATGAAAGTGAAGATTTTTGTGAAAATTGGGTAAGAATGATACTACCGAAGATTCATGTCTTACACAAGTTCTGCAAACGATATGAGCATGGAAAATGCAATTCTTACTAAAAATGGCATCGCTGAAAACGATTCCGTTGTCAAAACTTTCATAAGTATGCTCAATTAGGCAACATTAACGAGTTACTGTAAAGAATATAGAATTTCCTTAGGAAATTGCTTACCTTTAGGCGTATTCCGCTTTTCGAGGTGTTCTTAATTTTAAAATAATTCAAAAACTATATTACTTGTAAGCGTTTGGTCTTTATATTCGGCTTCGGGGGTCATGATTTAAGTAAGTAACGACATTTTCAACATTACCGAACGTTGTTTACATAGGTGATCAATGTTACCCCATATCAGCTAAATCAAAAAATCACTTAAAACATTTTTTTAAACATGCTTAAATCTTTCAAAAAAGAAAAAGCAGTATATAGGCACGAGCTGTGGGTGGCAGTACTTGTTTTAAAAATATAAAATTTGCAACATTGGCATTTTCAAACGAAATATTTAAGAAATATTCAAAAAAAAAAATGATCAATGTTACCCCGGATTACGGTACTGAGATTCTTCATTGAATTTCTTTAAGAAGTTTTTAAGAAATGTTTCAAAAATACATCACAAATTGCGTCGAAATTCTTTTACCGAATTTTCTTCTGCAACATTTGCTTCAAAACCCCAGATTATTCAAGAATTGGAAAAAAAAATTCTTGAAGTGTCTCTTGCCTTCGAATCTTCAGAGGAAATTTGATGAAAAGCACCGGGAAAACTTTTGCATTTGAAGCTAGGATAGCGGTAAAGGAAACTATAGAGAAACTTGTTGCAAAATAACTGGGGAGGAAGGATCCAGGCTTTGGAAAATTTATTGATCATTGACACACGAGCCATTATTTCATCCCATATACCCGCCTGCATACATGCAACACGCATGACATTTATCGTTCGTGGAAGATAACAAGCCATGAACGAAAACAAGACAGACACACACCACCCACTGTATGGCGCCGATCACTGTGTGTTTAATTGACTTTTTCATTGACGGATTCATGACTTGTAACATTCGCTGACCCACTCTCATTCTGATCACGAAACAGAGGCGAACTTTTTTTATTTTCTGTGTTATGTTTGCAACTAAATTGAACACCCCAATGATCCAATACATTATAATTAGGTTGTGAAAGGCTGCATTACCAGAAAATATGAAAGTTATTATCAATTTTATGCAAAACATAAATCACCCGAATGAACGCTCTCATGCAACGTGCCAAAGGAGAGAGTGAATGTTTACATTCATAGCGCTCTCCAAATGTGATGTGCCATGAACTGTTATGGTTCGCGAACTGTAACACTCGCCGAATGTAGTTCGATCGGCTTATTCGGATCAAAATCCAAACACTGGAAGGATCTATTAAGATATTCATAAAGAAATTTGTATCGCTTCTTCTTCTTCTCCTTCTTCTTGACAATATCGTTCTCAAAGCAACATTTTCAACAATCTAAAGAAAGGTAAATTTTAAATGTTTCAGAAAATTACAGATTGGTTCCTGATATCTGAAAGTCCATAAGGAATTCCTCAAAAAAAAATTCAAAGTAATGCAAATGTTTTCTCAAAGATTTAAATTCATCCAAATCTTATATTACGAATTTTACTACAATTTTCTTTTAAATATACCGGCAATATTTTCGCGTTAATTCTCTATAGTACTGCAAAATAATTGATAGACTCTTCAAAAAAGTTTGTTTGGAATTTATAAAGGTAGGAAAAATTAGTTGTTTCTACATCAATATGTTCACCATAGTATCATGAAGCTTCGGAGTTCATACAAAATATTATTTAACATTTAGTTACAACTATTTTCAGTAAATGTTACATCCGTTTCAACACCAATCATTTTATATCATAAATAAAGAAGAAAAAGAACAAGATTTTTTGTAATAAATCCTGCAAGTACCACTTAAGCTTTTCTATGAGGTACATTGTCAACAAGTTTCAGAAATTCTGGTTCAATTCCTGGTTTTATGATTTTAGTAAATTTTTCCGAATAATATTCAATCTAATGTAATCTAATCTAAGCGCTTGCACAGCCAATATTGAAAAGCATCCTGGAAATACTGGAATTTCTTCTAGTATTTTCTTGTCAGCATTAATATTTGCAGCATATCAGTGATATGATACAAATACTAAAATGGCCAGGCCCACCCGAATAAAAAATACAATACAAAAACAATATAACGTATTGCAACAGTACCATTCAATATATTGGAAATACAATACAGTATATGTAAAATGACAATACAATTACAGTACAATATATTGTTTTGAACAGTTCACTGTATGGTATATGAGATTTTTGCAATAAAATGTATGGGTGGTTAAGTATCGTAACAATACAAATATAGATATTTTCTCATACAAACATTTTGAAAATACAATATGATATAATGTTCATGTATTGTCTTGATTAGCAATTCGTGTATTGTTGTACAATACAAAAACAATTCAACGAACTGTATCATGGTTGCATTCGTCGTTACATCTAATGTCAAGTGACTTCTAAAAAATTACTTGTTTTAACTTTTTGAATATTTTTCACCCAACATTTCTTGCTTTCTGAACTTGTTTTGTTTATTTCTTTCAGCAAAGCTTCATAGAAAAAAGCAACAGTTGTTTTACGCGAAAATAGGAATTTGACCAAAATTGTAAGGTATAAAACCAATTAAAAACAATTCAATGTTCTGTTACAATATATTATATTGTTTTTGAATTGTATATCCAAACAAGAATAATATTGCTTCGACATTCAATTACAATACGCTTTATTGTATCCAATACGTTATATTGTACATTAATGGTTTATTCCATTCACTGAATGATACGTTTTTATCCGGGCACTGTGCAAACTTGGTTTGGAAGATAACTCAAAAGTCCACGGCGATCAGATTATTCACTTATGAATAATATGATAGACGTAGAATTTTGAATCTTATTAAGGAAGAAACGGGGACAACCGTACCAACCGTCTCATTTCAGGGGGAAAGTTTAAATCGTTGGGAGTGGCGTTGCTAAGAAATTAAATGCACGCTCCATTGTTGTTGGTGTTCTTTTTCCAGGGATGGGACACAGGTATTTCTTCCTTATGTCCTGGCTCGGAAGCCTAGGCTAAAGCGCCGTTACTCGCTCTCTGCAACGAGAAGAAAACATTCTGGTTAAGCCCCCCCCCCCCCCTTTATTAACTTTATAAACGTTTCAAACCATAACAATATTCGCAAATCGTAGATTAAATTACGGTGATTGGTACAACCTCATTATTAATTGTGACAACATCAACTGCTCTATGTTTAGTCAGACCGGATCAAATTTTAATTACAAAAAAGTCCAACAAATAGGGCAAACGCTCCCTTAGTGGAGGTAGCTCCAATAGTGGAGGTAGTGCGTTTTGACATGTTTCGCATAAATAAATGACTATGTAATATTTTTATATGGTGTACGATGCGAAATTGATACAAGCAATCAAAAAAATATTCAGCAAATTTAATCGTAAAACCGTTAAAAACAATTATTTTGCTTAACATTTTTGCTCCTTTGCACCTATAGTGGTGCATCAGTACCCATAGTGGAGGGTCCCATAAGAAATCAATGGTTTGCGCCACTAAAGGAACCATTCTTAAAACATACCTCCAATAAAGGAACAGTGTTCCTATTATTGGTGCAAGGCTTTTTGCAAGGAAATTTCAAATAAATCGTGATTTTTATGCTTTTGAATAATAGAAGGATTGGGGATCTATCGACTGATATGTTAAAATCAAAGATTTCATAATTTTATCACCATGTTTTAGCAGTTTCCCTTAGGTGCACCACTAATGGTACATTGCCCTATATGAAAAGCTTACATAGTCAGATTTGCAACGTGCAAACAACACCAATGAAACCTTCGAATAATAGGAGTATAAATATGAAAGATCTCACCAAATTAGAAATAGTCAAATGGCTGTATTCGACTAAGCAACCAAGACCTGGAGGACCTCGAGAGACCAATCGACTTGAAAAATTCGGTTAATCACTTCCAGATTAACAGTCATTGTCAGTTGTAGATACAGCTTTATAACTCCTAATTTTCAATAACCTCACACACTAGCTGTTAACTCATGATGGTTTTGAACTATGTGATCAATTGCACTTCCGACCAACTCGCGGCACAAGCAAACAACTTACGACATACAAATTTCATTTCTACATGCACTCCGCACTTTTTGTAAAATACAAATGGATGGATCATTAACCCGCACTAATCGAAACAAAGAATTAAATTTTATATAACTCTACAGTTGAATCAGCCGTTTAGAAAGTTTACTCGGAGCGATCGAAACGCGACAGAAAATTCGAAACACGTCAGCTCGCACGCTTGGCCTGCTACGATTCTTCTAAATTTTTCCGAATAATATTCAAGCTGCAATTATTCAAAAATTTACCAAAGTTCTTTCAAACCTTTTTTGTATGTGTTTCTTTAGAAATCTAATATGGAGTGATTCATAGAGAAATTTGTACAGTTATCCCTAAAATTTTGAGATATTGCTGGGGTAGTTTTTGAACCAAACATTTTTTATTTATGAAACAATCCAGAGATTACCATTCGGAAAAAATGGAGTTATTTTCGGGAGACAATAATTTAATTCTCTGAGAAATTCCTGAACATATTACTAGTATTTTCGCGTACGAGATTTAAAAAGAACAATTGAACGCATTCCGCTAGGAACTTAATACAAATGTTGAAACTCTTTAAACATTTCTTAGTAAGGCATTTTTGAAAAAAAAAAAAAATAATATTTTCGAGAAAGTTTTTAAGGACTGCGGAATATTTAAAAAAATCGAAAAAAAATTATCTGTGAAAAAAAAATGCAGATAGATCTGCGTAGAACTGCTCTAAGGAATCATAAACGAATTCCCAATTGAATACTATTTAATTGCTCATGAATTTTTTGTGGAATATTACGAGCAATTCTAAGAATAACACCTGGAAGAATAATTTACTTTTTTTTGTAGGAAGTTTGGATAATTTTTGCTGTGATTTTTTCAAACAATCCTGTAAAGAAACTTTAGGAAGAACTTCGATAGCAAAGTCGGAAAAACTGTTGCCGAACTCTCTAAATAATTCGTGGAATGAATCCTTGGTTGATAATCTCGAAGACATTTTTGGTGAGACTCCTAAAATTTTTTGTACAATTTTTTGGAGAAATCCTCAGTAATTCCTGAAAATCCTGAACAAATTATTAATGAACAAGTTGAGGATATTTTAAACCAACAAATGGAATTAATATGTAATAAGTACGAAGAGGATCGTCCAGGAAAAAGATTAAAATAATTTCTATAGCATTGGAACTCTTCAAAAGATTCTTAAGCAATTCGATAGAGATTCTTCGAGAAATTTTCTGGTGAGACTAGAAAGTTTGGGAACGATTTTCCATGGGAACTTACCCGGACGAACTCAGTGAAAAGTGGTAAACAAGTTTTTGAAGAATGCACTGAAAAGTGCGGAAATAATTTATGAAGAAAACAAATTCCTAAAGGAATTCTCAGAGGAATCTTTTCAAAGCACATGGTTAAAAACCTGAAGAAATCGTAGCAGAATAACAAGGGAAATTTCTTGTCTTTTCTATTTTTGCTAGAACTATTAAAGGATTTCTGACTGAATTACAAAAGGAATGAATCTTTTCCGTGGCGTAACTTGAAATTTACAAATGTCACTAATAACAGATACACTGAACAATAATAATAACAAATAAATAAAATCAATGAACGTCTGTTGAAATTACGAAATTTGTTAAAATCTTGATTTTTATGACCAACATTACTTCTGTAAACAAGTATTTGTTAGGCCCCCTCCAGGAAAAAAATCCAAGCTACGCAAATAATTAGTTCGAATTCCGCCATATTCAACCACTCATCAACTTTTACGTGTAACAAATCTGAAGTCTATTCTACTTGCTCTTCTAGACATAGAAAAAGCATTCTACAGCGTTTGGCATGAAGGCTTGATTGTAAAATTTAAAAAACTTTAATTTTCTAACATACATTGTTAGAATAATTCAAAGTTATCTCTCGAATCGCGCACTTCAGGTTAATTGTCAGGATTCCATGACTGAAAGTAAGTGCTGGTATTCCTCAAGGCAGCATTTTGGGGTCAATATTATACAATATTTTCACATCTGACTTACCTGAGTTACCTCAGGGATGTCAAAAATCCTTGTTAGCTGATTACACAGGCCTCTCCGCCAAAGGACGAAGCCTGTGTGTCATCTATAGTAAATCGCAAACAAAAGTTTGGATATGTTTTCTTCATACTTGCAAAAACGGAAGATCTATCCTATTGCTTCCAAAAACTTCCAACTAATAATATTTCCACATAAACCAAAAGCTCTTTATTTTAAACCTTCAAGTAGACATGTTGTCAAGATGAGAGGGGTTCCAATAAAATGGTCAGATGAAGTTAAGTACCGTAAATTCGGGTGAAATTGATCAGTAGGGTGAAATTGATCACTGTGTCACTCGATTTTATTACTCCCAAATGGAGCACAAATACCAATGTAACCTGCAGTGAATGAACGTTGTATGTCGTAAGTATGTCCAAATTGTGTGTTGTGAAGTTTTTTGCGTTCAAAAATGTCCATTTCTATTAAAATAATGTAAAATTTCAAAATCATGTACGGTGCAGTGTTGACAAACATCAATAAACTTCTAGTTCTACACAAGGATTTGGACATGCTAAAATCCTGAAAGTTTGTAAGGATACTTAAGATAAATCCCCAAACTAGATTTCATAACCAAAACTCGTACCAATTCGTTGATTTGGTTGAAATAATTGAATTTCTGGTATATATCAGGAAATTCCTTAGGAAATTGCATACATTTAGGTGTTTTTTGCGTTATTCTTGAAATTTAAACTTTCGTTATTTCTATAAATATTGTATTGTTAAGAATTTGGCAAGTATATTCGGATTCAGGGAGCTCAAATTTATTATGTAAAGTTGTTTTGAAAACTAACAATAATGGCATTGATAAGTGATCAATTTCACCCCGAAATGAGATCTCCCGATTTTTTTATTTTAGACATATTTTTAGCACTAAAATTACATTTGTATTAAAATATAGATACTTGAGTCAATGAGGCTCAACTTCATACTTGTTTTCCTGCATTCAGTTTTTTGGCATTGTCAACATTATAGAAATCAGACAAGAAAAACCGTGAAAAGTGATCAATTTCACCCGAAATTACGGTACCTAGCGCTCATGCTAGATAAGAATTTAACTTTAAAAAATCACATTGAGGGCATTGTAACAAATATTTAAATGTACCAAATATGTAAAATGTCTCTATCCGCGTATTAATAGATAATCATAACTTTGTCTTAAGAACAAACTTTTAATATTCAAGCAAATTTTCAGGCCAGCCATGTTGTATGCTGTACCACTAGCTGGACTAGCTGTCATAATAGCAGGAAGAAAGCTCTGCAGAGCATCCAAAATAAAATTTTGAAAATGATTATGAAGCTTCCTCCCTGGTATAGTACTTATGAGTTGCATAAAATATTTAATGTTGAAACATGGGAACAAATTTCCAATAAAACAATTTATTATTTTTGGACAAAAATCGTTGCTATCTTCTATTGCCACGATTAATGCGTTTAGGAAAAGTTAGGTTTGTTAAAACGGCTTTCGCAACAAGTTTTTGATAAATTTTTAATAATAAATTGTTTATTGAAAATAATGCAATGAAATTATTACTTTCAGTTGCCTAAGTATGTCCATCGTATCAATTTTTATATCGGTCGGTTAATTTTGATTCGCTTCACAATCATTCACTGTAATATAATGAGTGGTAAACATGTATCAGTTCAACGTTGTAACAAAAAATCTAACTAGGTTATTTAGATCTTGTGCCATCGCCCTCCATTCGTTCAGCATAATAACATATGTGGATATCCAAAAAAAAATGTCCCCATCAAAATACAGCCCAAACCTGTAAGCACAATTACTTTTGACCGAACAAATGCATGACAATTCACAGTGCAGCGAAATTTTTTTTCAAAAGAGCCATTTTCTACGCCAAACGTCACACACAAATCGATGCGCCAAACTATTTTCTCAGTCAGAACGAAGAGAAACGTTGTTTACGTTCTCAATTATATGCATTTGTTGAGGAAAATCTTTTAAATTTCGTAAATTCTAGATGTTTTAGGGCGTGTGATTGGAATAAATTCCTTCAATTAAGATGTACGAAGGTTTGTATAGTGTAATTAAATGCCTAGTTAAGTAAGGCATACAGATAGGCGGAAAGAAATATGAATCGTAATGTGGCGTGACTAAGTCGATAACGCATCAGATTTCACTTGGTACGTCTTCGTCCATGCGATTTCGGTGAAACAGTGCAAATTGGATAATTGAACTGAAGAAATTTATCGAAATACAGTAGTTTTATTACGCATAACAGCTTTCACAAAATTACAATTGGGAAATGAAGCTATGTTCTAGGTGAAGTCTATTATCTTCCTTAGTGGAACATTGCAAGTTTCGTACGACGAATATTAGCGCTTGTGACAATGTAGAACAAACCCCATCAACAATCTCAGGCAAACTAGTTGCAAACTTTTATTACCAGTTAAGTGCTTTATATATTTAGGTGAAGTTAGGTTAAGTGCTTTTAAATTACATTTTTTATCTTACAGGTGCGTTAAAATCACCTGTAAAAATTGAATTGTCATGGCAAATGATATGTAATGATAAAATGTTAATAACTGCTAATCTAGTTAATGCTAAATTTGTACTATATTATAATGATAGTGTTGTCTTACAGTGAATATCTAGGTACAATAAATGTTTGAATGGCAATCTAGTGTAATAAAGAATGTAAAGGAATAAAAACAGTCAAATTTACAAAAAAAAATACAGTCGTTTGTTGGTTATTACAATCATTGATTAATGTATGTATGCTGTATTGCTTAAAGCGTAAAATTTGATTACACGAAAGAATTACACTTATTGAGACAATATTTTTTTAATTGAAATTCGAATTTCAGAATCATGATAAATTACTAGCTGAGACCAGATTCCTCCTCACCCTCGCACCCGTCAGACGAATGTTTTCCGTTGAATCGCTAATCGATGAAGCTATTCCCACCAGCATTCCATTTCAGTAATTGGAGATAAAGTCATCGAGAAGCTGATTAATTAAATTTCTCTCCAAATTCCCAGCACCTCCGGGGTATTGTTTGCTGCTGCTGCTAGAAGGGGTTGTAAAATTGACTCAAATTGCTCCGCTTCTAAGCTTGAGCGGGTATCCGATTCTCAGCTCTATTTCGTAAGCCAATCTGAGCGTAATGTTATTCCGTGTGGCAGCTTTCGTGCCCATCGTGGGTAATTGGAATCCGTTAATCCTGCGGGGTTAATTTCAACCGCAAGCGACACATTAATTGTGCAAGTCATTTCCACGCAAGGATTACGCTTCAAAACATGATGCCACATTAGCGATTGTAGAGTTAGGTGGGGCAAAAGTTAACTCAATTCAAATGAAATAATATACATACAAATGTCATGGTGGTTCGAATGTTGTTCAAGTTAAAGTCTTTCACTCTAAATATTATAAAAATCCGTAAGGACGTAAAATGTGCAATTTCCAGTCAAATGGAATAGTGTTTATTTATATATATATATATATATATATATATATATATATATATATATATATATATATATATATATATATATATATTGATTATTCCGCTGGGATCAAATTTTTGCCCCACCTTCCTCTATTGCACGGCTTTGGACCACTGTATTCAAATTCCGATGGGCTTACTATTGTGGCATTGCTAATTGATTGTTCAATGTGTCAGACCATGTGGGACGAAATTCCCTCGGTTTGAGGAAATGTCGCATATGAATAGTGTTTGTCACCTATCATCCTCGCCGGGTTCTAATCCTCTTGGTGAAAATCTAATAATCGTTGTAGACATGGCATTTCTCCTGTCAACTACGGCGTAAGTAAATCAGGGATCATACAAGATTCATCTTGGCATACACTATCGCTTCACCCGTCAACAGTAGCCACCCCTTAAACCTCATTGTGCAATGATTTGAGATATTGAACTTATGAACCGAAGCGAGGCACGTGGAGCAGGGATTCCTGCACTGTCACCATTCGGTGCTCAATCAACGTCCCAGTTTTCCTCGTTCCTTTGGAAGAGAGAGAGGACGCGTAAAGAGCACTTGACTTGACTTGCACTCTAGTCAAAGCTCGGCAATATATGCAAATTGCTTCGCATGAAATATTCATATCTTGACTTTTATTACATTGCGGTTGGCGGCACTGTCGTTCAAGTCGGTAGCCATAGCCAAAGGTTAAGCGTGGCTGCGAAAGTTAAATCGATTTCTGCCAAGCGGTGAAAGTTTATTTTTAGTCCACGGCAGGCACATATTTGCAAAGTGGAGCCTCTCCGCCAGGAGCGTCTGTATCGCGATTCAACAATGTAATGACATCCCAACCAGTGGAAGACGGGACGAGAAGGTGGGTGGTGTTGAAGAATTTTTCGGGAAAACTTTTTCCGATGGGCAGATAACGAGCTTTGGGGACTATCGGATTTAGCTTGAAGCTTAAATTAAATTAAATTCGTAGTTGGATGATGTATCTAAATGTCTGAAAAGTCAGAAACAAGTGACGCTGATTAAAGCAATTTGTGAACAGTTATCAAATCATAGAACTGGAATATTGATTTACTGATTCGAGGAAGCTTCACAAACTGCAGAGAGTCGGGAAGGTGTGTATCATCAGCTTAAACTCAATTTCAATTCCAATCTCAATCTATGAATCTCTGGATCTCTGAATCTCTGAATCTTTATCTCTAAATATGATTCTTCGAATCAGAATCTTAGAATCTGAATCTCTAAATCTTTAAATCTGAATATCTGAATCAGAATCCCTGAATCTGAATCCCTTAATCTGATTCATTGAAATTGAATCTCAGAATCTGAATCTCTGAATCTCTGCATCTGAATCTCTGAATCTCCGGATCTCTGAATCTCTGATTCTTAGTCTAAATCTGAATCTTTGAATATCTGAATCTGCACCAATGAATCTGAATCTCTTAATCTGAATCAATGAATCTGAATCTCTGAATCTGGATCTCTGAATTTGAATCTTTGAATCTGAATCTGTGAATCTGGATCTCAGAATTTGAATTTCAGAATCAGAATATCTGAACCTGAATCTCTGAATCTCAATCTCTGAATCTGAATATCTCAATCTGAATCTCTGAAAATTTATTTCAGAGTACGTCTCTAAATCTTTATTTCTGAGTGAATTTTTGAATCTGAATCAGGATCTCTTAATCTGTATCTCTGAATCTGAATCTTAATCCCTTGATCTAAATTTCTAAATCTGAATCTTTGAATGTGAACTTCTGATTTCCTTTCGTTGAATCTGAATATCTGGGCTAGAACCTCTGAATCTTAATAATTGATTCCGAATTTCTGAATCTCTTAATCTAAATCTTTGAATCGGAATCTCTGGACCTGAATTTCTCAATCAAAATCTTAATCTCTAAATCTGAATCTGAGTTTCAGCGTCTCAATCTTTGAATCTGAATCACATAATCTCTGAATCCGAATTTCTGAATCTAAACCTGAAAAGCGTAATCTGAGTTCTTGGATCTGAATTTTTGAATCTGAATCCCTGAATCTGAATCTGAATTGGAATCTGAATTTGTTTATCACTTATTTACTATATTTATTCATGTTGAATGTTGATGCCTTCTTATCTTACGTCAATGTATATATTGCTTCTCAGCAAAGTGCTCTAATGAGCACTTGCACAGTTTTTAACTTAGAGTTTACTTTGTCAATTGACCATTTTTACCTATGCACAGCGTGTGGCAAGCACGAACGTTTTCTTGGCTGTGGGAAGTCATAAAAGTTTGCATTCATTAGAACCCACGATCGCTTACCGCTACGACTGTATGTCTTTCTACTTTTTCATCTCTTTATCTGTCTACTTCACTTTCTCTCATTTTCTCTTAACATATATTTTTCCTATCTCTCTTCTTTATATTGCTCAATTTTTTATCAATTATCTCTTAATATATCGATCTTTAAATGTGTCTATCTCTTTATCTCGCTGATTATAAACATACCTCTTTATATTTCTATCTTACTATTTCACTAATAGCGTATCTGTTTCTTCTTCTATTTCTCTTCCTCAACTTACAGATCATCCTATTTTGCTATCTCCCTTTTTTTCTCTATCTATAGATTGCTCTAGCATTTGTTTCCGTATCTCTGTATTCTTGGTTTTTATCTCTGTTTATTTATCGATCTCTCTATTTCTCTATCTCTCTATTTCTCTATCTCTCTATCGCTCTCACGGTGATCCCCTGACCGTTATTATCAGAAAAAAATCTTCATCAAATCTGTACTCACCAGTCGTTTTCTAGCAAAATATCAAAAAAAAATCGTAGAGCCCGTTTTGAAGTTACGCCCCTTTGATTGTATAAGTCTACTAATTCGAAGGAAATATGATAAATTTAAACGGATTTTCATTGACCCTGATTATCAGAAGAAATATACCATAAAAATTTGGTTCAAAGTTGGTTTGTTTAGTTATTTGTAACCTCTTGGTGAAGTTTTGAATGAGAAAATAGAAGAAATTTAGAGTTACGCCCTTTTTTTAGGCGTAACAATTGAAAATACTAATTATAAATAAGCATTCTAATACCGATGTTTTCAAAATTAAGCATTCTAATACCGATGTTTTCAAAATGTTTTCAACGACACGTTGCACTTACATGCCACAAAAGTCTTTCACTATTTTTCATAGGCTCAAGTGCTTTAAGGCATTACGGAGCTAATTTCATCATGTAACCAAATTAATTCTTGTAGCATAATATTAATATGAATCATATATAATATACATATAAATCTTTAAAAAAAATACAGTAAGGACCCGATTTTGTTAGCCCCTCGATGAATTTTAGGCTGACAAAATGGGGAACCTGACAAAATTGGGTCATTATATTTTGTTCCTGTTTTTCAAATTTTGACGTGTTACATGGTTACATGGACTTTTAAGAGGGCGATGGACATGGGCGTAGCCAGTTTCTTTTATCAGGGGCTCCCCCTCCCTTATGTTGGTAATATCGATTTTTAACACTTAATACAAGGCATTGCCATTGCCCCTTCTGGCTACGCCCATGCGTGCATGACATCAAACATCATCATCTATTTTAATGTAAACGTGGTAAACCATGACGATAACAATTTTTTGACAAATTTTAAAATAGGCTGAGAAAATCGTGTCAAAAAACTGACAAAATCGGGGGTAGACAAAATCGGGGGCTTACAAAATCGGGTCAGTACTGTACATATAAATCTACAGTTTGTAGATTTCCGGTAATAATATATTCGGAACAATAGCATTTAGCATTCAGTGTGATGACACTTGGGTCTTTGAAATTTGGGGTTTCGAATGTTCTCAAGAGAATTTAGATACTTAAGAAAGACATGTCACTTTAAGCTCTGCAAGTGTTATGATTTTAAAATCAATGAAACCAAACAATAACGTATGTTCCTTACTTCTCTTACGCGTATTTCAAGTACTGAGGCTTTCTCTTCACGATAACGGCTCCCCTGACCGTTATTATCAGAAAAAAATCTCCATCAAATCTGTGCTCATCGGTCGTTTTCTATAGCTATGCCTCATTTCTGGGCAAAATTTAAAAAAATAATCGTAGAGCCCATTTTGAAGTTACGCCTTTTTGATTGTATGAGTCGACAAATTCAATGGAAATCTGGGCTTTTTAAACGGGTTTGCATTTACCGTGATTATCAGATAAAATATACCATCAATATTTTATTCAAAGTTTGTTTATTTGGTTATTAGTGACTTATGAGTTGAGTTTTGAATGAGAAGATCAACGAAATTTTGACTTACGCCCTCTTGGAGGCATAACCATAGAAACACTAATAGATTAATTATGTACTCTAAAACTGTTAAGTGTGTTCAAATATTTTCATTAGCACATTGCACTTACATGCCGCCAAAGTCTTTCCCAATCAACTGATTTTCTCAGGCTCAATCGCTAAAGAGCATTACGGAGCCAATTGTATATGTTCCTCGGATGTTCCAGCAAGCTTTGTACTGACTCAGAACATTAACTTCAACTGCTGAGTGCTTTATTAGCCAAACTATGGCACTCTAGAGTCTTAACCATTGTCTATATTTATGTGATCATGTGCATTACCATATTTAGAATTTCCACAAATTTATTATTGTGGGTTTCCCGAACTTATCAATCACACAAACACGTAAGAGCCCTGGAGAAATACAATAGTTGAAGAACTGTATGAATTCGTCAACTCGGTCTCTAGCAAACTCGTGAAGAGTGACCTCAATATTTGGAATATGCTTAAAAAGAGTAAGGTATATCCGTTTTTTATTTTATTTTATTGAAAAATAACGCTAGCAGAGTTTAGTTTTACATGTCTTCCTTAAAATCAATACTCACATCAAAAGAGAAGATTCTATCACATAATCCCAAATTTAATTTCCTCGAATGCATTAACCAGAATTCCATCACCTGAACGAACTATTGCACCGAATGCTATTTCCCCGAATATATAGTTACCTTGAATAACATACTCTTTCAAGAGTCAAGTTCTGTCAAGTTCTCTGAAACTAGATTTATAACAAATGTGAACTTTGGAGTTCACTGCTTATAAGTATAATCCAAACTATTGGTTGCTTGCATCTATCTCTTTATAACTCAATCCCTCTATCGCTGTAACTTTTTATCTCTATCTTAAATCTTTCTGTAACTTTATTTCTGTTTCACATGCTGTTTCCGTAACATGAGCCATGTTCGGAATTGGCGACAAAACGTTATCCCTCTCTCTATATAAACTTATAACAGCATTTGAATAAATTGCTTTAAGTTGAATTCCATTTACGTTATTTCATTCATTTAAATGTAATTTATCTGCATTTAGGGCTACGTAGTATTCTTTCAACACATACTGATGGATATTTTGTAAACTTGGAACAATTTTGTACTGGTAATTAGCGAACAATTTCAATGCACCTATACTCATTGAAGAAAGGTGACGAATTCCATGTTAAATCGGTCAGTCACAGAACTCGATCATCTTCGATTGGCAGTAAATTTTGCACGTGTTTTGGTATGATACAATAAGTGTTTTCCATAGAAAATTAGATCATTTTGACTCGAGAATAACGTTTGAAAATGGCCTTTAAATTTTTGCATGCAACCTATTTGAAAAATTCTACCTTCGAAACTGTTGATTTTAGAGATAAATGTTCTATGAAGAAGTTGTAGTGAACCGAGGAAAAATATACACTGAAAAAATTTTAAATGTTTATACACTCATATAGGATCGTACAGCTATGTACAGCAAGTTAAGGTTTTGACTATATATTCCAGTTATCATTGGAACTCTTTTGAGTATAGGCCTTCGAAACTACAGCGCAACAATCGACAGCTAAAACTCGGACACGGAAGCTCTACGAGAAGATGCTGACAAAATATGGCTGCTGTGTGATGGAAGACGAAACGTATGTAAAAGCCGATTTTAAGCAAATTCCGGGGTTGGAGTTTTTCACCGGCAAGAGCAAGTTTGATGTGGACGACAAATTTAAGAAGAAGAAAATGTCAAAGTTCGCCTCCAAATATCTCATTTTGCTCTTGCGGAGTGAGGAGTGAGCCTTTCGTGACAAAGGGCACAGTAAATGGCGAGATCTACAAATCTAAGTGCCTCGAGAAGCGCCTTTTGCCGTTCTTGCAGCAGCACGACGAAGCTCCGCTGTTTTGGCCAGATGCATCATGCCACTATTCTAAAGTGTTCTGGAGTGGTATGAGGCCAATTCTTTCCATTTTGTTCCAAAGGACATGAATGCGCCAAAAATTTCCAGAGCTGCGCCTGGTGGAGCAGTACTGGGCAATAATGAAGCGGAAGAAGACAAGTCAAAGACGAGAAGGAAATGTTAAGAAAATGGAAAAAAAACTGAGAAACTGGTACCGGATGACACTGTAAAGACTTTCATGGAGGGCTTCAAGCGAAAATGCCTTCAATTTTACACTCAAGGCTCCATAGATTAACTTTTCTTTCGATTTTTGGAGTAAATATATGTATAAAACTACCCTAAAATTTTGGTTTGATTCTAAACATTATAAGAAAATTGGCATGACATTTTCGGTTTCGTAATAATTTCGTGTTCGCCCTTTACACGTGTTTTTTGATTTTTTGATTAGGGTGACCATTTCCAAAATAGGGTGACTAGAAATATCGCGGCTTTGCAAAATATTTATTTAAAGAAAATCATAACTTCTGAGTCACTCGACCAATTTTAAATTGTTCTTCAATTTACCCTCAAATTTTTAACGATAAATGTTTTTCAGTTTTTGAGATATATTTTTTTTTAATTTTTAAATCAGGTATCCCGCAATCAGATAACAATCATTGAGGGTTTTTTCCTCAATACCTTCCTCATGCAGCTTTCTTATCATATTTTTAGTTCAATCATTTAAGTATTTAATGTTTCAGGTATATATACGGCACTATACATTGTAATAAGTACGTTGCGATACATTATATGTGAATGGTTTAAGATAACATATAGTTTTGAAATTGTTGAAAGAAATATCATTTACAAAGCAATAGTGCTTAGTTGAACATTCTACATAGTGAAATATAAGTGTGGCTCTCGATTTAAAAGTAAATAACGTCTCTGCAAATAAGTTAGAAAAAAAGCAAAGGTATTTTTTTGCAAATTTTAAGACAACAGTTATAAAATATATCTCAACATGAATACAAAATTCCTACCTTGGCTACTACAGGCAGCTATTTCTCGATCAATCTCCTTCGGTTTCACTCTCTTCATTATTGGTAACAACATTTTGGGATGGTCCAGTAATACAAGTTTGCTTAGGATTATACAGCTCCATGAAGCAAGTTTTACATATGTAATCCAGACTTGCCACACCTATATTTCATTATGTAGAATGTTCAACTTAACACTTTTGCTTTTTAAATGATATTTCCTTCAACAACTTCAAAACTGTATGTTATCTTAAACCATACCCATATCATATATCGCAACGTTCCTATTACAAGGTATAGTGCCGTATGTATACCTGAACTATTAAATTCTTAAATGATTGAACTAAAAATATGAAAAAAGCTGCATAAGGAAGGTATTGAGGAAAAATCCTTAATGTTGGGTGTATGATCGCGGGATACCTGATTTTTAAATTTCAAAAACAATTATCTCAAAAACTAAAAAACATACATCGCTGAAAATTTGAAAGTAATCGTAAAATTTCCTGAACTTTCATGAAAAAATGAGAACAGCAATAGCTCCCTTGGTCCCAAGGCCTTTAAAACACGAAAAAAACGCTTAATTTTTTTTTTTCATGTAAAAACATTTTTTTTGAGTATTTTGGAAAGCCCCAGCAAGACGCTTCGTTTTCGGGACGCCAAGAGTCTGGTTTTTGTTTCGCGTGTTTTGATGGGCAGTGTTTTGGAAAGCCCAAGCAAGACGCTTCGTTTTCGGGACGCCGGGAGTTTGGTTTCGTTTCGCGTGTTCTGCTGGGCAGCGCTTCGGAAGCCCCAAGCAAGACGCTTCGTTTTCGGGACGTCAGGAGTCTGGTTTTTGTTTCGCTTGTTTTGATGGGCAGTGTTTTGGAAAGCCCAAGCAAGACGCTTCGTTTTCGCCGGGAGTTTGTTTTCGTTTCGCGTGTTCTGCTGGGCAGTGCTTCGGAAAGTCCAAGCAAGACGCTTCGTGTTCGGGACGCCGGGAGTTTGGTTTCGTTTCGCCTGTTCTGCTGGGCAGTGCTTCGGAAAGTCCAAGCAAGACGCTTCGTTTTCGGGACGCCGGGAGTCTGGTTTTTGTTTCGCGTGTTTTGATGGGCAGTGTTTTGGAAAGCCCAAGCAAGACGCTTCGTTTTCGCCGGGAGTTTGTTTTCGTTTCGCGTGTTCTGCTGGGCAGTGCTTTGGAAGGCCCAAGCAAGACGCTTCGTTTTCGGGACGCCGGGAGTTTGGTTTCGTTTCGCGTGTTCTGCTGGGCAGCGCTTCGGAAGCCCCAAGCAAGACGCTTCGTTTTCGGGACGTCAGGAGTCTGGTTTTTGTTTCGCGTGTTTTGATGGGCAGTGTGTTGGAAAGCCCAAGCAAGACGCTTCGTTTTCGGGACGCTGGGAGTTTGATTTTCGTTTCGCGTGTTTTGCTGGGCAGTGCTTCGGAAAGTCCAAGCAAGACGGTTCGTTTTCGGGGCACCGAGATGTTTTGCTGTTCGCGCTGTGTGAGTGCGAAAAATATTCGTGTTCAATCAAGGATGGATAACCAACTGGTGAGCTCGTTTCATGCTTATGATAACACATTTTTTCATGAAAGCGTTAGTTTTATGTAATATTCAATCAAACTTTGTATGGTTCGTCACTACAAGTGTCGGCATTATGCTTGTTTTATACAATTCTAATATACATATAAAATTTTTGATATTACCTAAGATACTTTTTGAATTGTTCGACATAATGATTTTTTTTTTAAACTTCTACCAAAGACTTTTCTTCTTGAGACAAAAATGCACAGCAATACACTTATGTAATTTTCAAACAAACTATATATGGTTCGTCACTACAAGTGTCGGCATTATTCCTGTTTCATATAATTTATGATATATGCATATATTTTTCTCTTTTCGCCAATAATAAAAACTTCTTTTGAATGGTTTGACATTATAGATGTTGACGTTTGTTTTAAATCTTTTACCAAAAACTTTTCGAGACAAAAATAAAAACTAGCTTTAAGTATAAGTCGTGTTTTCCTCCTTATCTATGGATTGCATCACCGACCAAAGGTGACTCCCAGATCTTTTCCTGTTCCACTAATAAACACCCTTCCCGTGATGATTGTGGAGATGCAGAGGTATTCTCGGTTTCTAGAAGCAACAATCATTACAACCTAACATTCCGTCCCCATCCCAACTGACTGTAAGGACTTGGCCGGCGTCGTTATTGATCATTAATATTGAATCTGCTAAAACTGCACTCCGAGAGTAAGCGGAAACTCCCATCCCTTATTCATTTGGATCGCAGTGCAATTATTACCAGTTCCGATCAATCACGGAGTAGCAACCATTGGCATGTACAGTCAGTCTATGCTATGCTATACTATGCTTATTTTTCATGTAAAAACATTTTTTGTGAAATTTTATCTCTAGCTTACATTCCCCCCAAGAAAATTGAAAATCGGTCAAGCGGCTCAAAAATTATAATATTTTTATGAATTAAAATTTTGCATAATCATGATTTTTCTGGTCACCCTATTTTTGAAACGGTCACTCTTATCAAAAATTTTAAGAACATGTGTATCCTTATATCGGATAAGAAACAAAATAGCAAATTTTCACGGAATTCAGTGACGCACTAGATCGGTTTTTCATGGAATGGCTGTATATGTATATGTCCTACTCCTATTTGAGTCCAACAACCAATTGACTAGGGGCCTTCCTTAGCCGAGTGGCTAGAGTCCGCGGGTTCAAAGCAAAGCCATGCTGAAGGTGTCTGGGTTCGACTCCCGGTCGGTCCAGGATCTTTTAGTATTGGAAATATCCTTGACTTCCCTGGGCATAGAGTATTATCAAAGATGGTTAGAAGGAAAAAGATAACCGACTCCCGTCTTTTCTAGGCGATATGAATAGCGCCGCTCTGGTGAGTCAAAAGCCAACTAATATGCAACGTTCTCCTAGTGATCACCAGATGTTGAGGTGTTCGTTTATGACATTCACGCTTGAAAAAAGGTACACAGCTCAAACGGGGATGCCCGATGTTGCCAATCATCTCTAAATACGCCTCCAAGCGCGAAACGCAACATACTGTTAGCCTTCTATACTTTGGTAGCGCAACTAGTCAGAGGATGAGAGATTTGATTTTTCACGCATCCATCACATGCCGATGTGGGAAAAAATGTTTTATTTTCCTGATAAAAGACAGTTAACAGTGAAATATTCGGAAAAGGTAGGAATATCCATTATCTATGTTCTACATATGTTTGTTTCTTGTATTATTACACTACTTTCATAAAAAATGAAATCCAGCTGGTAGGAGCACTAGTTTGAGGTTGGAAAATGTGAGGTTAGTTTCATTGGAACTTTTGCCTGAGCGATGGCATGAAATGGCATGAAATGTGAGAAAAAAGAAGAAAAACCAGCACATGAGCATTTTTTAGTATGTATAAAAATTAAAATTTTGTGTTGGTCCAGAAGAGCCTGATGTTATGTGAATCGAACTCACTTCTGAGTAACACTTTTTAAGCGTGGTTGTTTTTATTTCTTCTACTTTTTGTTTTTTTTTTTTGATTGCACGATGATTTAATTTTAGAATTAGCTAAAGCTGAACATTATGTTCACGCGCTTTTAACTCAACAGATGACAGTAGTGTTACTTGAATAACGTGTCGTCGGCAAAATATATGGCAAAATAAAGAGTCGATCATCTTTTTCCTTCTAACCATCTTTGGTATTATCGTACCTGCCACACGATATACGAATGCAAAATAAGAGTCTTAGTCAAACAAGCTCCAATGAACATATTCTATGATGTTCGAATCGAACGATTCAAAAATTTTGTTGAATGCAATTGGTGGTCTATGGTAATCATAGAATTCCGGTCAATAGGGGACATTGGATGAACAAGTCTTATAGGTGGTTTGAACTAGTTTTAAACTAATGCAGGCTCATAGGGTTATTTTCCATTAAGTTTTGGTTATTAGTGTGCTTCTGTCTTATCCATTAACGCATTTGAAAATAGGTCTTCGGTGCTTCAAGCGTTACCAGCAATTTCTTAGTGCTTAATATAGTGGATTATATTTGTTTGAGCTTGCGTCAACATAAACCTCAATATCAAATTTAAAAGAGCTTTATGGACTGTAGGTGTAATAGCCTGTTTTCATTGAAGCTCTTGGATAAATTTATCACTGGACTCAAAAATTGTTATTAAAGAGCTGTATGAACCTCTTTAGTTCTCACTCAATACTCAATGTTAATATGAAATGGGAAAGCTTCTGCTCTAATAATAGCACTTCAGTATTTTAATTAATTCAAAAAAAAAAACACATAAAGTGGTTCTCGTTCATCTCCATTCACTATATTTTCTTGCTCTGACATAGTAAAAAAAAATTCACATAACTTTCCGTTCGCTTCTCCATTTCAATTTTAAATTGAATAATCAAAGTGAAGCAACCATTTCACCTCGTCCCCTTCTCACTTCGTCTCCTCGTAGAGCAACTCGTTCCCGTCTGATTGGAATGGCGAAACAAAAAAAAATCCCATTCTACGGTTGCTGTAGACGAACTTTAAAAAGAAATTCCTCCATCAAGCATTAAAAACCGGTAGTGCTATTTAAATATTTTAATTTAAAACATTTTTCCCGTGTCGAAGCAGCATCGACAGCACCACCGGAAGCATTTCTTCGGCTCCCTATAGCGATGCAGTAGTAAAAAGTTGCTCTCCATTGCACTAGATCCTGGAAGAGGGGAGGACTTGGTGGAAAACTATCACTTCCTTTCTTCACCAACCAAAACCGGAAGGTAGAAGTTCGACACGAATACTGAAATTGAAACTTTACACTGTCTTCTAAAATCAGTGCCATTTTTCACGAATCGGAGTGCACCCGGCAGGGGGACCCGGAGTTGAAAAACTTTTCCACATGACGACGATATCGTCAAAAAGTGAAATGGTCTCGTGGGTTGAAGTGGAAGAAGCAGGGTAACGTCCATTTCTCTCGCTTTGGCTTCCATCTCGACAGATTCGCTTCGGTCAATGGTAGAGTTGTGCGCTGGAATGTTTTTTAATTCGGCGACGAAATATTTTTCTTTCCAGGAACAGCTTTTGGTCCTTTGGCGCGATGACTCTCCGCAAACAAAGATTTTTGACATCCCTTAGGAAATTCAGGTAAGTCAGATGTGAAAATATTGTATGATATTAGTCCAAAAACGTTGCCTTGAGGAACACCAGCACTTACGAGAATTCTTCCAGGCTTGGAGTTCTCATAATTAAACTGAAGTTTACTATTTGCCAGAAAACTTTGAAAAGTAGTTACAAAAACTTTGGTTTCAAATGACGAAAAAGGTTGATGTTGTATACGCCTTTGAATGATAGCAACTCCTCCACATGCTCCATGCAATCGATCATACGATAAACAAAAAAGTTTGGATCCAGGTTTCAAAAAAGTTTCAACAATAGCTGCAAAATGTATGTATGTGCATTTCTTAGCTGAGTCCGTGGCTACAAAGCAAAGCCGTGCTGAAGGTGTTTGGGTTCGAATCCCGGTAGGTCTAGGATCTTTTCGTATAGGAAATTTCCTTGACTTCCCTGGGTATAGAGTATCATCGTACCTGCCACACGATATACGAATGCGAAAATGGCAACTTTGGCAAAGAAAGCTCTCAGCTAATAACTGTGGAAGTGCTCATAAGAACACTACGCTGAGAAGCAGGCTCTGTCCGAGTGAGGACGTTTTCTTTAAAATGTATGTTATTGGTTGTTAGAAAAATAATCAGCTCGTCCTCGTTACCATTCAAAAAACCGAGAGTCCCAATTCGAATTTAAAAAAAAAAATATATGGATCCATTATAGAAACGCAATCCAATAACAATTTTATTAGTAAATTTTCCATCATATTGGACTGCTTCAACCATAGTGGTGGTTTTGAACATTGCATCAATCATTTAATAGAATTGTTAAGGTTAAAAATCAAAATTTTCAAATGGCACTTCGGCGCACAGGTCTAGTCGGACGATACTTCCCTCCAACCCATCGGAAAGCGATGGATGGGATGAGTTCGGGAAATAAAACTGACAAGAAAGCAAATAAGTAAACTTTTCTAATTTCATTGATTGAATTGTGAAGTTCTTGGAAACACATTAAAACGGTTCTGAGTGACGGAGAAAAGTGCGCTGCGAAAGCGAATAAAACTCCAGAACAGGTTCTCGTCGGAACATTTGATGATGAGAAAAGGAAACAATTGGAACGTGATGGCACCCTGAAAGAGGAAACGCTTGTCCGTTGTTTGGACTCCGGTGAATTGATGGAGGAATTTTTCGTTTCTTTGTCGGAGAAGGGTTGACGGATTTTTGACGTTGGATAACGTCTTACGGCAACATATGGGGGTACAATTCAGAAAAACGAAAAATTGAGCATGTAACGAAAAATGGTCAGGTTTTGACCGCTAATAACTCAGTCATTTATCGATAGATTTTCAATATTTATCCATGAATCGATTGGAAATTTATCTACGCGTCGATTCAAATGGAGGACACTATTGATTATTAGCAACAAATTATTGAAATATCGTAAAACGTTGACCCCTTTCTTATCTAACCAATCACGTTCAAGCACATTTTTCGGTTCCGCTTCCCACTATAAAAGCGCACCGCACCCTGCTTCTTCCCTCATTCTTCTTTTTGCCGTCAGACTGTGAACACGGTCGGCGAGCAAATTTCGAGAGTCATTCGCGTCCTCAGTTCAGTTTTCAATAGGACGCGAATACAACACGCATTAGAACCGAAGAACCACGCATTTCGGAGCCGCAGCAACTGAAGCCGCTCATTTGAGTGCACCAGCCAGCATAATCGTTTTCGGCCAGAAATCGTCGCTACCAGCCAGTGCTCCGCTGTCATTGCCATGCGGGAAGCTAGCGTGATCATTCTGGTTCATTAGATCGAGCGGCACAGCCGTCACCGTTCGTGTTATATTCCCTAATTTGTACGAGATGGCTGAAGAAAATCGACCAAAGCCGCTTGTTGAAGCGCACATCGTCATCCGCACCGCAAATCTCATCGGGCGAGGAGGATTGCAACCAGTGCGCCGTCAAAGTGTGTCTGTGTTACGCAAATTCAACAATTCAATCGGCACTTTTCAGAGCCAACAAATGTGTTTTAAAGAGTTGATTGTGTAATATTCTTTAATTTGTTCGAGATGGCTGAAGAAAATCGACCAAAGCCGCCAAAATGTGTCCGTGTTACGCAAATTCAACAATTCAATCGGCCCTTTCCGGAGCTAACAAATGTGTTTTAAAGAGTTATTTGTATAATATTCCCTAATGTGTTTACCACATACTTGCTATAATCTCTTAATTCATCTCATTCCATCATACAATAATTGATTTATTACGAATAATTGACAATACGGCAATTTGAAGCTGTTTCCGAGGATGCTGCTGCAGTGCCGTCGGGTTGAAATAACAGCATAATGCTAATCTGTACATCCCTTACCCAGACATCAGTTTCATATAGCCTATTTCCCAGATAAGAAAACGAAGAATAAGAAAGGAGGAGCATCATCTGCTATTCTAAGGGTATAAAGCATCCCTCCTTCGTTGAATCTGGTTTCATTCTGTTTTCGCTTTCGAGCTGGTAAGAGTTCCTCCAAACCTGCTCAGCTCCTCGCCACCAGAGGCAAGCTGTTGTACGAGATGGCTGAAGAAAATCGACCAAAGCCGCTTGTTGAAGCGCACATCGTCATCCGCACCGCAAATCTCATCGGGCGAGGAGGATTGAAACCAGTGCGCCGTCAAAATGTGTCCGTGTTACGCAAGTTCAACAACTCAATCGGCCCTTTTGAGAGCCAACAAATGTGTTTAAAGAGTTATTTGTATAATATTCCCTAATGTGTTTACCACATACTTGCTATAATCTCTTAATTCATCTCATAGCATCATACAATAATTGATTTATTACGAATAATTGACAATACGGCAATTTGAAGCTGTTTCCGAGGATGCTGCTGCAGTGCCGTCGGGTTGAAATAACAGCATAATGCTAATCTGTACATCCCTTACCCAGACATCAGTTTCATATAGCCTATTTCCCAGATAAGAAAACGAAGAATATGAAAGGAGGAGCATCATCTGCTATTCTAAGGGTATAAAGCATCCCTCCTTCGTTGAATCTGGTTTCATTCTGTTTTCGCTTTCGAGCTGGTAAGAGCTTCTCCAAACCTGCTCAGCTCCTCGCTACCAGAGGCAAGCTGTTGTACGAGATGGCTGAAGAAAATCGACCAAAGCCGCTTGTTGAAGCGCACATCGTCATGCGCATCGCAAATCTCATCGTACGAGGAGGATTGAAACCAGTGCGCCGTCAAAATGTGTCCGTGTTACGCAAATTCAACAATTCAATCGGCCCTTTTCAGAGCCAACAAATGTGTTTTAAAGAGTTATTTGTATAATATTCCCTAATGTGTTTACCACATACTTGCTATAATCTCTTAATTCATCTCATAGCATCATACAATAATTGATTTATTACGAATAATTGACAATACGGCAATTTGAAGCTGTTTCCGAGGATGCTGCTGCAGTGCCGTCGGGTTGCAATAACAGCATAATGCTAATCTGTACATCCCTTACCCAGACATCAGTTTCATATAGCCTATTTCCCAGATAAGAAAACGAAGAATATGAAAGGAGGAGCATCATCTGCTATTCTAAGGGTATAAAGCATCCCTCCTTTGTTGAATCTGGTTTCATTCTGTTTTCGCTTTCGAGCTGGTAAGAGCTTCTCCAAACCTGCTCAGCTCCTCGCTACCAGAGGCAAGCTGTTGTACGAGATGGCTGAAGAAAATCGACCAAAGCCGCTTGTTGAAGCGCACATCGTCATGCGCATCGCAAATCTCATCGTACGAGGAGGATTGAAACCAGTGCGCCGTCAAAATGTGTCCGTGTTACGCAAATTCAACAATTCAATCGGCCCTTTTCAGAGCCAACAAATGTGTTTTAAAGAGTTATTTGTATAATATTCCCTAATGTGTTTACCACATACTTGCTATAATCTCTTAATTCATCTCATAGCATCATACAATAATTGATTTATTACGAATAATTGACAATACGGCAATTTGAAGCTGTTTCCGAGGATGCTGCTGCAGTGCCGTCGGGTTGCAATAACAGCATAATGCTAATCTGTACATCCCTTACCCAGACATCAGTTTCATATAGCCTATTTCCCAGATAAGAAAACGAAGAATATGAAAGGAGGAGCATCATCTGCTATTCTAAGGGTATAAAGCATCCCTCCTTTGTTGAATCTGGTTTCATTCTGTTTTCGCTTTCGAGCTGGTAAGAGCTTCTCCAAACCTGCTCAGCTCCTCGCTACCAGAGGCAAGCTGTTGTACGAGATGGCTGAAGAAAATCGACCAAAGCCGCTTGTTGAAGCGCACATCGTCATGCGCATCGCAAATCTCATCGTACGAGGAGGATTGAAACCAGTGCGCCGTCAAAATGTGTCCGTGTTACGCAAATTCAACAATTCAATCGGCCCTTTTCAGAGCCAACAAATGTGTTTTAAAGAGTTATTTGTATAATATTCCCTAATGTGTTTACCACATACTTGCTATAATCTCTTAATTCATCTCATTCCATCATACAATAATTGATTAATTGACAATACGGCAATTTGAAGCTGTTTCCGAGGACGCAGCGTAGTTAACGTCATGCAATCGGGTCTTGTACACAGCCCCCTTTGATTTTTGTATAGAAATAAGAATAAATTAAAATATAAATTGTATTGCGCGTGAGAAATCTGGAACCCCCTCCCCCCATGAACCTTTATGTAATAAATGGATGGCCCCTAAGGATATTATTTCCATCTATTAAATGTAAGGACTAAAGAATATGATTATCTCTGGGATTATTCATAAGGAACGGTCGCATTTCCCAAGTGATCCATTTCATTCATAATTTTCTTGTCAATTATCGCAGTCATGATCATTGATTAGTTGCGAGTTTGGTGATGCATTCCCTATTACGGACATCATTTTCATACTACAAACAGATCACCCAAAACTCTTTCTCTGTTTATTTGGAGAGCAAAAGTTACCGCCCATGCTTCTTCTTCCATCGACCGGTTCTATCGGTGTTAAAGTGTTAACCGAACCAACCAAATAATAACACTCAATATCCATAATAGATCAGAATTGACATGCAACAAATAGTTTGAAAATTAATTAGATTTTTAGATTTCTAGGTAAATCTTTCATAAGTTCGTGACGGTCCTAAATCAGGAAATAGAAGAAGCTAACGTTATCCAACGTCAACTTGGCGGTCGTATCTCGGAAACAACCTCTTACTTTTTTTTTCTCTACGAATTACGGATAAGTCTTCATCTATAATACAAAGTGAAACGTTGATGGCAAAAGGCTAATCGATGCTGCCATTCGATTAACACTCGCAGTCGCACTATCGGAACGGTTCTGGTCAATTGAGATGAATTTAAGCTGTGTATTAATTCATCTTTTTGGTCAGAGAGACTGTCTTGTCTGCTGAAGACTTATAGAAATTGTGTAAATTTGAAACAATTTATAAATGGCACCAATTCATGTTAACAAATTCTCTTCAAACGCATTGAATTAGGAATGGCTGGAGGATTATTTGAAGTTTTATTTTCTCAATACGCCGGAAGAATTCCAAGAGTAACCCTTTGCCTTTCTTAGCGAGTGAATAGAATCCGCTGCTAAAAAGCAAAACCATCCTGGGTTCGATTCCCGGTCGGTTCAGGATCTTTTCGTAATGAAAATTTCCTTGACTCCCCTGAGCATAGAGTATAATCGTGCACGATGTACGAATGTGAAAATGTCAATTGGGGCAAAGAATGCTCTCAGTTAATAATTGTGGAAGAACTCATTGAACACTAAGCTGAGTAGCAGGCTTTGTACCACTGAGGACGTTGTAATGCCAAGAAGAAGAAGTTATACAAAAAATGAATTTCGGATCCGTAAAGCGTTAGACACGATTGAGCCTCAAATAAAAAAACTTGCTTAAAAGAAACACATTGTTATATCAATAGAGGCTGATTGAATTTTTGAATATTCCAAGTTGAAAATTTGAAAGCTGTTTTTCTTGTAACTGAATAAAATTGTATTTTTCTCGAAAATTTTCAGAACATTTTCTGTAAAAATGAAATTTTTAATGTACAGCCTTATTTGCTTCCCATCATTCCACAAAAGCTCCTAAAACATTCATTGTTTTCTAATGATAAAAACACTATTTCTCTGAACACAAACATAAAGCAATCTCTCTGCAAGAAATTTGAATCCCCCGGATTCCTTGCAAATCGCTCAATGTAAAGACAAAAGCGCACAAAAGACGCTGCCGAACCAACGAAGCGCCCGCCTGAAAGACAACCCGATTCGACACACAGTCCCGGCCCCGGTGGAAGGATTGGGGGATCAGCTTATGGTCTGAAAAGCAATCCGCATTTCAAATTCAAATTCCCGGTATCCATCGCACGCATCTAAACGGTTTGTTCGGATGGTGAATCCAGCCAGTCTTGGATGTGGGTGCGGATTGCGGCGGACACGGAGAAGGCTCAGAAGTTGATACCGAATCCGTGTCCGTAGGCTTCTTTGCATAAAATTTAAAGCTTAGATGCTGTGAGGCCACGAGGGGAAAGTGAGGGTGGGGATTGACGCAAATTCGATGTACTTTCCAAGACACTGATATTAGATATCTGTAGGTATACCTGGCTGAATCTATAGTCGTTTTGTATGGAGCAAGTGGAGTATCATAAAGCGTTTCATTTCTTGATATCTTACGCCTTGAACAGTAGACGGTTTCCGGTTTACGGCTCGTCTGGGAGCAATGAACTATGAGATGCGACTATTTTTTAACACAAAGAATAAAGTTTATGAGAGTTCGAATTAGCTCAGCCATAGATTTTTGTTCTGAAAGTACAGAAGAGATCATTGGTTTCTCAATTTGTAACATAAGCGACAAATTGCTCCAAACTATGCTAACCAACCAAAAATAGGGGACCAGTTTGCCGTTGCGTTAGACTCGCAGCTATTCAGCATGACGATGTTGAGGGTCGAGAGTTTGAATCCCGCGGGTAGAGAATCTGACAATTTTCTGGACTTTTCAGTAATTATACTCTTTCACACGATATAAAAATACTGAAAAGGTCAATTGACAAAGAATTACTGTGGAAATAATCATAAGAACACTAAGCTGAGAAGCAGGCTTTGTCCCATTTGGGGCATTGCGCCAGAGAGGAGGAGGAACTAAACAAATTTTGAAAATAACTCTTGCTTTCCGTTTGACTTGAAATCGACACAACCCCAAATTGTTGATGACAAATGTGGTGACGAAATAAACTGAAAATAAATATTTCCATCGGAGAAGCTTTTAAAATATCACATGACTTTCGCTGATGGCACTGTTTTGCAGAAATCACGACAAACAGTCCGTATCGTTGACAACAACAAATGGCTTTCCGTGACACAGTGCCATGCATGAGCGTAGCCAAACTAGGCAGGAGGGGCAGCTCTCTCTACCCCCAGGCAAAATCAAATCATCTTCAATGCTATGACAATCTATCTTTTGATCAATGATTTCCCTAGGATTATTGAACAACTTTACCGAAGATGCCATTTTTATAAGTGGTCTGCGAAACAAAAGTTTCATGCACACTACCACCGCCTGAGCTTGAGCTTGAACTTGATTGGCCGCCCGTGGATGCTACTCCAGTATCGCCAGATCAGCTGCACTTACACAAGGAACCAACCGAATGACTGCTTTGGACTAACAGGCATCCTCAGTGTATAAGTGCTGGTGATCTTCTATTTTCAGGCGACAATGGTGCCTGCACTATGGGCGGTTTCCATAGAGACTGGCGGCCAAAAATATTTTTTTCATATCATGTCGTATTTATGAGTTTTGTGATACAAATTTAATGTTTTATCTAATCTAATCTAAGCGCTTGTTCAGCCAATATTGAAAAGCATCCTGGAAATACCTAAATTTATTCAGATATTTTTTTGTTAGTATTAATATCTACAGAATATCAGCGATATGATACAAATATTAAAATGGCCAGGCCCACTGTGCAGACTTTGGTGTTGAAGACAATTTAAAAAATCATGACGATTAGGCTATTCACGCATGAATAAACTGATAGGCAAAAAATTTTCAATTTTAAGAAAGAAGAAACAGGGACAACCGAACCAACCGTTTCGATTAAGGGTTATAGGGTAAATGATGGCTTCGGCACCCTGAGGGTATTCTCGGCAGCAATGCCAAATGGTATGCCAATGGTATGCCATTTTTTTCACAAAAACTACGCACCGATGACTTATGCACTATTGAACTTTTGATTTGTAAGTAAAGCACTCGAAAATACTTATTTTTTATGCTTTAAACCACAAATTGAAATTAATGCACTTCGATTTCCTCGGCAATCACTTTTTAATACTGAACTAGGTTGCCAGAAAATCATATTCAATTGCGGTGTATTTATTATTCACGATTTAAATTCACCGAAAAAATCGAACCCAACTAAATAATTTATTGGAATTAGGCAACAAAGCATGCATTGGTAACAATTGAGCCTTTTAATACTTTCTTATTAGAAGATTGTAGTTCATAATCTTCAATATATTGAGAAACATATAAAATATACGTCTTTTAATAGTTGAACTATTTTGGCAACACTCCTGTTGTTCTACAGGCAATCAGAGGATGATGTTTTTGTGTCAAGTCATAAGTGAATTGATTTCCAAAGGGCCTATTCTAATTTTCTCATACACTGAGGTAATAGGAACGCAAATAAATTTTACTGGCAAAGTTTGGATTTTGATCCGAATGAGCCAATCGAACAATTTTCATAAACCAAAAAACAAAATCGCAATCGGAATTGTTACCATTCATTCTCTCGGTAATAACTTGATGATAGAGCGTTAAAGAGCAGTAACATTTACAGACCACAACCATATCGAGCCATTCAGCGTGTCAGTGAATAGCTCAATTCACGGTGAAATTATTTACCTTTCAAATTTAAAGAAATTTGAAAACGAATGTACCGTCGTTGGGGTGAGATTTGGCCAAAAATGCGTAAATCCTCATTTATTTTTGAACAAATTTCGCAATTTTACTTGATGTGTGCGGCCAAATAAAAAATAAAAATAATATGTATTCTCATTGCAAATTCTGAACAAATAATTGAAATTTAATTTTTTTTTGCTTTAAATTGGAGACGTGAAATCAGGGTTGAGAAAAAATCTGAAATTCACTCTACAGTATGAGTGCTTCCAGCGATACATGCAGGAATATTTCTACACATTTCTTAGTAAATCTGCCAACATTTATTCACCAAATTTCTAGAAACTTTTGAGGGAATCCTTCTAAAAAATCCTGCATAAGTTGTATCTTGATAGTCCCGTGTAGTTACAACAGAAATCGCGACATTTTTGTTCGTTCGACCCGAAAATACTGCTGAAGAATTTAACTCTATGAACATTTCATGAAATATTCCAGCTATTCCTTTACAAAGTCATTCAATACCTCTATGTATCCCTACAAAAAAACATGTCAGTTTCTTTTTTATAATGATATTCCAAGAATAATTGCAAAGATTCCATTAAGATTTTTCGTAAACATTTCTTAAATAATTATTCCTGGGATTGTTCTTAAAATTCTTAAAGAGAATTTCTAAGCAATCCTTTAAAATGTTCCCGCAGGATTTACTCTGAGGACATCTCCAAAGAAGATCTACTCTGATCACACCAGATAGTTCAATACCAGGAAAACAAAACATTCCTTAGAAATCACCAGAAGCCCTATACATTTTTGGCATGAATTCTTCTAAAACATCCACAGAAATATTTGTATATTTGCAGGGATTACTCCGGAATGGAAACTGTTTCTCATCGAACACCCAAGATCTCTTTGAGTAGTAATGCATTGTTTTTTTTTAAATTACGTTTAGTATCTCTCCAAAATAACTTCTATAAATTTGTACAGAATCTTCAAGTTGTCAAATAGTATCCATAGGAAATTCCACAAAATCTATGAAACATTCCTTGGAGGGTATCAGATGGGCGAACCCATTTAATCGTGAATTGATGGAAATTGGATGGAAATTTTGTGAAACGAATCATCGCAATAGCTCGGAGAATTTGATATCTTTAATAGAAAAGGTGGGATGGAGTCTTTGAAAAAGTTTACTTAAAGATACATAGAAAGTCATTCTTATTATGCCTGAACCAATCTCTAGAGGAATTCTGGATAGCACTTCTAAAAGAATCAAACATCTCTTTGTGAATATCTTGAGAAATTCGTGGAAACACTTTTTAAGTTCTAGGACAAAGGAAAACCTGACTACGCCCATGGTGCCATGTGCTATGAAAAATGTACCGTTATTGAAAAAAATCGCCGAAAACAAACAGTCCTTCAACAGTTTCCGTGTCCCAGAACGCATAGTGAAACGGAACAGAATAAAAACAAAATGACATTAATTTATGGCAGCCACCACCGGTGGTGTTTAAATGTGATTTGATTCGTTTGCATTTCTACAAATGTGCTTCCATTCCGCGGCCATGGCTTCCAGGAATTGTAGCGTAGCGAAAAATGAACACAAAATATTTAAATGCTTTATTTTACGGGAATCATTGGATATTATCCATTTCCACAGGAAAAAAAGCAAGGTCGGAGGATCCATAGCACACCATTAGGCGGGAAATGAAATATTATCGAAGTCCGACAGCAGGAACAGCGGAGTGCCAATTGGCGGTATGTGTCAATAGGTGCCTTCGATGCCATGTATTTTTATTTATTAAAACGATGGCACAAACAGTGCCAGTTGCATACCGATCCAAGTGTAATTTTTTACTCGAAACAGGCATTTTTATTGTTTCTGCTGAATTCAATTTATTGATATCCAATCGCTTTGTAGTTTTACGCTCGACATGCTTTGCAGAACATGGACTGGAACATGGAACCGATGAAGGATTTACGGTAGTTTGAGAGGGCGAAATAGCGAGTTTCCAATGTATTTCAAAAATGATAAAAAATCCAGCGATAAATTCGCAGCTTTTCAGGAAGACCAAGCTGAGGGTCGTTGGTTCGTATCCCACTAGTCAAGAATCTTTTCGAAATAGGAATTTTCTCGAATTCGCTAGGCATATAGTATATTCATATCTGCCACACGATAAACACATTCAGCATTAACAATTGGCAAAGAAAACTCTCAGTTAACAACTGTGCAAGTGCTCATAATAACACTAAGTAGTAATATTAAATATATAGAGATGCGAATATTATTAAGCGTGTGAAATGCGGCATACTTCAGTGGGCTGGTCACTTAGTGTGGGGCAACTAGAGAAGTATCACCCAAGACCGACGAAGATGGAGTTCTTCAAAATGCCCGGCAATGGCATGACGTTACCTTGAGGCCATCGAGGTACAACATAGGTATGTCAGTAAAATTGACTTAGCTCACATGGCAAGTAATCAACGTACTGACTACAGAAAAACCTAGAACGTTTCTTTAGAGTTTGCCATCTGATTGCAAAGAATGAGAAACATAGGTCATCAAAAATCTGCATCAAGTTCAATACTGCATCAGGTCTACACATCGACATATCGTTTCATGTCATTGCACGACATCGTTCGATAGCACATCCCGCTGTGCTTTTCACAACTGATGTAACATAGCTTGAATTTGGTGTGACATTCCGGCACCCTTTATAACTGAAAAATTCCCTTCAAAAGGGCACGTTACCGCTGAAACGGCTACATGTTGAATCAGTCGAGTGAAATATCGTGAATTTACATACACGCGAAATCCCTTTGTAATGCGCTTTTGCTCCGGCTGATGTGATATTCTGCTCGCACATTGACTGGGGCGCAAAGGGGGAATCTCTGCCCAAACGATGAAATACATATCGTGGATACATGTGTGTAGGCATAGGCTTCTTATCACAGCTGCAACAGCACCGAACGAGTTCGACGGGGCTTATGTAGATGCAAAATCGAAGATACAGACAGGCTGAATTGCTTTCTTCGGGCACATGTAGATCGACTTGGTAACGACATCAATATTTATGTGGGTTTTATTGACAAAACATTTTTGGTGAAGAAGCATGTTCTGCCCCGTTTTATGTGGTGAATCAGATTTTTTTTCTCTTTTATTGAATTTCAGATAAAATTTATGGATCCACATTAAACTGTTTAAAGATTTTAAACCCCAGACGAGGTGTACTCACTACTTCGCTCCTTCCAACGATGTTCAGTATAACTCACCTGAAAGAAATGAAAAGATATGCTTTATCAATCATTTTTGATTATCTGAGGCATTATTCATACACTCTTAAAAAATATGAATTTTACTGGTAACTTAATCGCTGGAGCACTTAAATATTTCATGACTCAATCCTCAATATGACATTATTTTCTGTTTCTTTGGATGTATCATAATGCCATGATTCTCAAGCATAATAATACATTTGATTGGCATTGAAAAAACAGCTCATCGCTCAATAAAGCGTTAAAGAAGTGTGAAAATGTCGCGAGACTTGAATTCGATTTTCAAAAGATTTAAAATTACATGATTTTGTACTTTGTTCAAACAGGCACAAGACCGCTGCTGGGCACTGACAGTTGAGTTCAATTTTTCACAGAAAACATGTAAAGCGAAATACGATCCGCCGGAAAGTCGTTTTTTCAGTGTTCTACATAATTTGCTCGTGAATTGCAGACTTATTGGACTTATTGTTCATTTGGACCTGCCGTTCAGTTTGATTTCCCAAAATCTAAATTACTATCGGTGCGCGAGTGATTTTCATCAAAAACTCCAGTTAAACCGTTGCGGTGTCAGGAGAATATTATAGCTGGATTTGGAGCGCGTACAGAATAAGTGGAAGATACATTGGCAGCAAAGCTTTATTTAGTGAGTCTGTGCAACGTGAAAAACCCAGCTTATAAATTTGTCCAACTGTGAAATAAAACTATGGGGCAAAAATGTTTGCAGATAATATCAAAGTTAATGTTTGAAGACTATTGACCACAGCTCTAATTGCATCGATTTCGATATTTCTGCCGCGCAATTATATTATGGAACTACAGGCTACACCTGCATTCCGTGCACGAGTAACGTAAGAAGGAAATTCGACACAATGGGATCGCTCTAGATGGTATGTAGAAGTGATGTTTAGTGGCTGTTCAGAGCATTAAAATCCTGTGCGTTTATCGACTAACTTATGTGACAACAAAACCTCTAGAGAGAATACGCGTCGTGATGAAAAAGTAAGTTTAAAAACTTACTTTTACGTCACGGCGTGTATTTTTTTTTGGTTTTTCAGTGTCATGTAATTTTAAGATCGGACGTAAAATAACGTCAAAAGGTTCGCTTCTTTTATGTGCATCTTACTGAACCTAATTTTACATGATATTTTCCAAGAGTGTATATGTGTGTTCATTATACATTAAGTACGTACTCATTTTGAGACTATTAAATGGCAATAGTTTTTAGCTACCCTCGGCTAGTTTTGAATTGAAAGTCGAAAATAAGGTTGGTAAAAAGACATGAACACTTCCTTGGAATTTGGTAAATTTAATTTTATTAATGAGTGTCAATCGTTACGATATAGAAAAGGGTTTTTCCTCAATCACATTAGCATGAAAAAACGTGATTAAGGTAGTTACTTTACTCAAACATTTTATTTTTTTCACTGCCTTGCTCATCAATGTGGATTGATCGTTGGGCCCGTTAGCTAAAGCTAACGGTGGTAATCCATCTTGGACACCGTTTTAAGATAAACCTCTCAGAAGACGATTTCTGAATATTCACTCAATATTATTACTACAACGATTAGGGTTTCCTATTTGCTTTAAATAAGTAGCCTCACATTACCACTCACATCACACGTCCAACGAATCTATGTAAGGAAATACCCGGACCATGTCCACCAGTCGTACCTGCATTCCAAACCGTCTGTCATGTCTGTGGTCAAAGCCAGCGGTTGAGTGTGTGTGACCACCATCAGGAGGAAACCTTTCCCACGTACAGGATCTACTCCGGCGTTTGGGTCTGGGTCCCGTTTTCCACACGACAAACGATGGCAGCACATTCCTGTCATCGTCCGAAAAACCTCCAGCTCTGCCGTGTCTCCTTCTCAGAGGCGGTCAATGTGATACCATTTCACACGTAACACAGACGCCAACTCTGGTGAGAACCCGGAGAATTTGTACCCAACATATTGCAAATATCAGACCCACGCCTCAGATGTCCACATTGGGGTGTCCCAAATAAAAGAACAGTGTATGAAAAGTCATGGAGCTCTACTCAGAAATAAAAGATATTATTAATAGCATTTTTGTATAAACATTCTCAAATATTGCACCAATTTATGTTAAATGGTAATTTTTACGAGAATTGTCATATTGTTACGTTTTGTGCAGAAAGGCCAAAATTTTCTTTTTTTTCTACAAATAATATAGGTAATTAGAGTGGCATTAATTTTTCAAAATACTCAAATTTCTTGTTAACATAAGCTTCGAAGCCTACTCATATACGATTTTTTGGAAAACATATATTGAACATAATTTGAAAGTAAGATTTATATTTCAATATCTGGAGTTTCTATCGTGAAAAATATATACAAATTGTTATATAAGCTAAGGCATTGCAATTAAAAAAAAAAAGCATTTTATTTTTAATTTATTTGTTTATTAAAATTACAGCCGTGAATCTGGCTTCTCGCAAATATTCCCTCAAAGAATCCGTTGGAGTGAGGTGAAAATTCTGGCTGAGAATTTATCCACTAGGTGTCACTAGTAACAAATATTTTTTCAATCGTCTATAATATCTCAAGGTTTTTATTAACTAGAAGATTGGTGTCTTCGGCAAAATGTTCAGCAGATCAAGGGTTATCTCGTAGTGAAAATTCTGATTAGAGACTCCTTCACTAGGTGATGCTAGTAATATTTTTTCTTTTCTCTTCTATATCTTGAGAACTTTATCTGTTAAAAGGTTGGTGTATTGGGCAAAGATGTTTAGCAGATCAAGAGCTATCTAGCGGCACATTTTATTGGGAATTAAGGGTATGCGATATGGATTTTTTCCATGTCGATACGAAACGAAACGATACGCGGAATATCTTGCGCTGATAATGACGAAACGAAACGAAATTTAAAAATGTTTCGTGTAACTCGATACGAAATCAAATATCTCACGGAATTTTTCGAAACGAAACGAAATTTTTGAATTTGTTTCGCGGAATACACGTATAAGTTTTTTTTTTCTTGTCAAAAGCTGGAAATTTGACAATAGGCATAAAAACGTCTTTTTTAATCCTCTATCATATGGAAACCTTAGCGTTGCTCAGCGGAATCCTTACATGTTTTGGTAAAACTCTTCTCTGTTTGTTTGGAATCTTCTTAATAACTTTATAAGGTTTCATTTCAACATATCTGACACTCACACAAGGCAATGAGTGGGTTTAACCCCTCTACCGGCAGCTTCATTTTTTACCGCAAAATAAATATTCAAATCGTTGTAACTTTTTTGTTTTTCAATATTTTTGCACCATTTTTTTTTTTTGAGTAGTGTTTGATCCTTCGACCTTGACGCTTGCTCCTGCGGGGGCGGGCGATGAGGGCAGGATCAAACATGTCGCGCGTCGGTCGGGTGAAGTGAAAAGTGGCGTGATCCGTTAGTTGTGTTTGATCTATTGATCGCATCGCTTGCTCTTGCGAGGGCGAGCGATGAACACTTGTCCGGCGTACAATGCGATTATCGAATTATTTCGCGAATTCGGTTAGGCGTAATTATATCATGGATCGCATCACCTACCATTGGTGACTCCCAGATCTATACCTTACCCACTAACCCAATGTCCTGTCCATGACAACCGTGGAGATGCAGAGGTGATCTCGGTCTCTAGTAACAACGGTAGTCGCACTAACATTCCTTCCCTTCCCCGATGACCGTAAGGACGTGGCCGGCGCCGTTATTGACTTTTAAAATTTGAGCTCTCGATTTGTGCACATTGAAGAATGGTAAGCTAATCCCAAGCCCCATTCATTAATTCCCTGTGCAACTGCGATTGTTCTGGTCAATCACGGAGTAGCAACTACGAATTGTACGGTCATCTATGCTTATGCTTTCAATATTTTTGCACCATTTTTTCACAAGTTCTCAAACAACTCTTCTAGTTTAGAAATCCGTGTCGATATTAATTATTGGTGATCTGGTTTTAAAGATATTCCGATGTTCCTTGGGGGACCGACATTTTCAATATAAAATGTCTGGAATTGAAGGTATTTCTATTATTTTGTAGAGCAAATACTGAAAAAATGATCCTGTTCCAAAATCTGTGAAGGAATTTCTGGACGATTTCTGGAAGAATTAAGGATTGTTGATATTATCTCATTTTCAGATTCTTTGTTTAAAACTGACTACAAAATCACATTTTCACTGAATTTTGAGCCTAGAGAGTATTTTGTAAAATATTTGAAAATTTCAAAAGAAAGTTTTTGAAACTGGACTACATAGCATAGAGGAACCGCAAATAAGATTGACAAGTTCACCCATGTTCGTTCAGACAATCCGTCTTTCAATGAGCTAAATTTAATGTTTGGCTTATTTTTTTTCTCGAGATCTAGATGTGCGAAAATCGAAAAAAAAAATGTTGCGCTTTTCTGTTGTGAAATACCTTAGGTACCCCACCAAACTTGAATCTAAATCCGGAACCAATTTTGATGGTGCTTGCAATGCATGAATCAAATTTATTACTGATTTGTGATTTTTACTAAAACAAATCATCAAAATCGATCGAAAGATGGCGCACGCTATGTCTGAACCAGACGATTATAAAAATCGAATGTAAATCGTATTTTTTCTCGCTAGAGATCAGTATTTGATCCATATATACATAATCGGAAAGTTTTAAAATATTCTATCGGTGAAATTTTTTCCATACATTTTGTATGGGCTGAAATGCGCCGAAAAACGAGGTTTTCATGGGTTTTAGTATGAAAAATAGCTGAAAAGTGTAAAAAATCAAAATTTCACCGATAGAATATTTTGAAACCTTCCGATTATGAAAATATGGATCAAATACTGAGCTCTAGCGAGAAAAAATCCGATATACATTCGATTTTTAGAATCGTCTGGTTCAGACATAGCGTGTGGCAAAACTAGAGAATTTTGAAACTTGATGTCGGTATTGAAAAGGTTAAGACCTTTGCCTTGCGGCATTTGGCTTCCAATACTTGTAATGATATATTATCAATATTCGCATTTTTTTTTAATTGGGGGTCGTGAGGAAATTATGTCACGTTATAAGAGGAGAGAGGAGTTGGTGGTGTGGTACAGCGTGAATAAACCTAGATTTATTTTTCTATATAAAATAATGTATGCATCTTCCTTGTTTAAGGTGAATATAAATCGAAGGCATACCTCAGAATTTCAAGCGCACAAATCTAACGAACCCGACAGCGGTTCAAGCTGAACACTTGATCGATTGGCCATCGAGTAACCAATCGATAGATTTTTCAGCTTGAATGGACGTCGGGTTCTTTAAATTTGTGCTCTTGAAGATTTGAGGTGTGGCTTTGGATCACCCAAATCAACGCGATTTCGCTGCTACATGTAGAGTTTTATGACACAGCAACGAAATCGCGGAGAGCCTTAACTCATTGATGTGTGCTATTAGTTTTCTCTTCTATTCTCCCGCTGTTTTTATGCAGAGTTAAAAGTGACGTCATAGCGGGAAAGCAATAGAGAGAACTAATGCGCGCATCAATAATCTGCACCACCTGAGCAAATCCAGAACATCAGGGACTCACGCTCCGCAGGTTTTTTTTAACATTTGTGTACAAACAATTTTTGCGATATATTAACGGATTTGGTCAAAAGGACACGCGATGTTCCCCGGAGGAAATCGTGGTTTTCCTCTTCATTCTTATGGAAGAGAACATTGCGGTAGTTCATCAAACGCAGTTGTTCCTTTCCTGGGTTATTCGCCGCGAGGAATTTAGGGCAAATGGGCGTTTTTGGAAACTTTACAACGGCTGTGCAGTTTATCATATCCTGCGGACCAGTCAATACTACAGTCATCCCACAGTTATGGATAGCACACAGATATATTCAAAGTTGAATTAAACGGAGAATATCTCATCAAATAGAGTAGCAATTACGCAGAACCCATTTTACCTACGCGAACCATAAATCTATACAGCATCGCAATCAACAATAACATGCTTAAATACATTTGTTCCCTTCGTAGGAAATAAAATGTCATACATATGCCTAGAAGCGTTGATTCATATCTGTGGGGCATTGAAACGGCAGACAATTAATCGTCCCATAAAAAAATATAAAATTTCCATAAAAAATGCAAAATTTGCCAGTAGGGTAAAATCAACAGAAAAGTTAAAAATTTCCATAAAAAAATAAAGAATTGCATAGAAAAAACAAAATTTTCCATAAATAAAAAATATTTGAGCAATAAATAGATTCAAAAGTGCAGTAAAATCGACAATAATATCACTAAAAAATATCGAATTTTACATTTAAAAACCTCAAAATGTCCCTATTTTCTTCACAAAAAGCAAGAAATAATTATAAATTTTCCACAATAAAAGCCAAAATTTGCAATAAATAAATAATAATGCGCCCACAATAAATCTAAAATTTCCATTCAAAAAATCAAAAAGAGCAATAGCCGTAAATGCAAGGTTGCAATAAACAAACCCAACTGAGCAATTCAAAATGACAATCAATACATGAAAATGTTGTAGAAAATTCCAATATTTAAGTTAAACTTTCCATAAAAATAACGTAATTTTCCAATAATGTGAATAATGTGTGTAATGGATTTCATAAATTTTCAGTCAAACTGAAGCATTGTTTTCACAATTGGAGCTAATTAGTCGTCGTTTGTAGATGTATTAATTGCATTTTAGAGTTCGATAATTAATTACGTAAGAATTTAGGGGAGGGGAGAGCGGGGAGATTGGCCGGGTTTGAAAAAATATTTCTTACCATATAGAAAAAAATAATGTTTCATACAAAAAATCATACATGGAGGGGTGGCGAGGTTTCGAAAAATCACAAAAAAATGTTTTTTAATACACCCCATCGCTACAATTTTAATTATTTCGGCAAAGTTGATATGAAACATGGAACATGGGATATCTAATCTTCCAATATTAGGAACACTTATGTCACTGCTTGGGTTATGTCCAACTACATTGATGGTAGAAGCTTATGCTTTCATGCCCCACCAGCCAGGGAACTGGTGTTTACAAACTAAGCATCATTTGCTGCAACATTTAATGCGGCATGATGGAACTTTGCCGAGCGCGCTAAGTGTTGTTAGACCACTGACGTAGTTGCATGAAGTGGGTGATGAGGTACAAAAGTAGCGTTACAGCATGCTTAACCATATTTGTAGTACTGAGACAACCCATTAGATCTAAAAATGAACCTATTAGAAGATACTTTAAAAAGCGTTATGTTCGTATGCAAATAAAAAAAAAATATTTTGGAAAAAACTCATCAATCGAAGTATATACATTTCGGCAACTGCTGTGAGCAGTTACACCAAAGATGAAAGTGAATTTCCGTATTATGAGTCCGTATTATGTTAAAAATCACTCGTCACTAGCTCAGTAGAGAAACCTATCGAAGAACAGAGACTTACCTTGTTGTGCTAAACTCGTCTAACGTTCCTTCGCCAACTCTGGTTACTGAATCGGGAATCGTTAATCAACGCATCTACAAACAACGACTAATTAGCTCCAATTGTGAAAACAATGCTTCAGTTTGGCTGAAAATTTATGAAATCCATTACACACAATATTACAAATTATTGGAAAATTACGTTATTTTTATGGAAAGTTTAACTTAAATATTGGAATTTTCTACAACATTTTCATGTATTGATTGTCATTTTGAATTGCTCAGTTGGGTTTGTTTATTGCAATTTTGCATTTACTGCTATTGCTCTTTTTGATTTTTTGAATGGAAATTTTTGATTTATTGTGGGCGAATTATTATTTATTTATTGCAAATTTTGGCTTTTTTGTGGAAAATTTATAATTATTTCTTGCTTTTTGTGAAGAAAATAGGGACATTTTGAGGTTTTTAAATGTAAAATTCGATATTTTTTAGTGAAATTATTGTCGGTTCTACTGCACTTATGAATCTATTTATTGCTCAAAATTTTTTTATTTATGGAAAATTTTGATTTTTCTATGCACTTCTTTATTTTTTTATGGAAATTTTTAACTTTTCTGTTGATTTTACCCTTGTTTCTTTACTGGCAAATTTTGCATTTTTTATGGAAATTTTATATTTTTTTATGTGACGTTAATATTTTAGCCGCATTGAAACCCATACCACCGTTATGAATCTAAGATAAGACGATTCCTAAAGAAACGCCAAAACGTATGCTTTCACTAGCACACCATTCGTTTGCCTCGCAGATAATGTTCTGTTATAGTGTTCTGATCCATGATATAAGTCGATTTGATCCATAATACGGACCCATTTTTGACTGTAGCTGCTAGGAGTAGAAGCGAACGCTTTGCTTTTTTTTGTTCGAAATTAAACTCGAATTTCGCGAAATTCCGTTTTATTCCGTTTGTTTTCAATGTTCCGTGGAAATATTTTAACAATTTGGCGAAACGAAACGAAATATCAAAATACAAATTTCGCCTGTGCGAGTTCCGTGGAATTCCGCGGAATTTCGTTTCGAAGCGTATTTGACGGAATCATTCGGTATTTCGCATACCCTTATTGGGAATTAATCCGCCGAGTGGCGATTTTGTTTTCTTCCATTCTGTATCGCAAAATATTGATAAGCTAGAAGATTAGTAGTACCAAAGTTGATCTTATGTTCCATTCAACAGATATCTCAAGATTACGATAAGCTAGAAGATGGGTGATTTCAACAGAGTTGATTAAGGGCACCATGGCAGTTTTGTGGTGCGGGAAGTGGGTAGGACAAGTAGGACATGTACAGTACTGGTCAGAATAAAGTACGCATTGGCCGTTTTTCCTTACAAAATGGTCAAGTTTGGAGGCTTATATCTTGGTTTCTAGATGTCCGATTGGCCTGAATTTCACCGCAGCTTGAAAGTTATCTCATATTTGCTAGGCTAGAAATTCATAATTTATCATTAACACACTTTTAAGTTATCTCAAATCTCAAATTTTGATAAAAATGACAAAATTATGATGTAGGAATAATTTTTAAATGAAAATATTTAAAGCAATATGTCCTTCTGCAAAAAAATGCAATTTGATAAGACACACAAGTTTGCAGAACACCGTTTTTCGGTAAAACCGATTGTTTAAAATATTTTCAAAATAAAATTATACAATTTTTCGCAAATTGAGAGATTTTCAATAATTCTTGAGATTGTGTTTCAAACACAGTGATATTTGAATACAGTAAAATGTATGTTATCTAGGCTGTGGTGAAAATTCAGAGGTCAATCGGACCACTAGATGCTGATATTTAGATCTCCAAACTTGACAATTTTGTATGGAAAAATGGCTAATGCATACTTTATTCTGCACAGTACTGTACTACGCACAAAAATACCTGGGTAGGGCAGTCAAAAGATTGTCGTACCCACGATTCAACAAAAAAAAAAAAAAAATACAACAAAGCGTGACAAAGTTTCTGCATTACCCCCAAAAGTTTTAGCTCGTGAGAAGAACGATTCAGAATATCTTTAGTGAAAAGCTAGGGAAACTGTAACTGTAATAATTGCTATTAGAAACTTCTCTAACCGTTAGAAAACAAATAAAGCAATCCTCCTTAGCATTTCTGAATGAATCAATGGATGAATATATATACAGCCAACCCTGCATATATTCTGGGGCAAATTGGCACAAACATTCCTGGGTGAATGTCTTGATGAGTTTCTGGAACAAATAAATAGATAAGTAGATTATAGTACTTTGTACCTTTTAATTCCGCCCTAAATGTACATTTTGGACAGATACGCGTATCCGGACTACCACTTGCAGTCTTCTGCAGTATCAGTTTCTCGTATCCGTAGTGGATACGAATACTGGTTTTTAAAAAGTAATTTTAAAACATGAGTCTTATCAGATGTTACTCTATGATTTTCTTTAATAATACTTCATGGATTTATCTTTCTGAAAAATATCCTTGACATTTCCTTGGAGACGTTCCTGGAAGAATTCATGAAAAAAAAAACTTCCAAGACTAACTTGAGAATATCTCAAGGAATAACTGGAATCTTAGATGGAATCTCTGGAATCTCTGGAGCAATTGCTGAATGTATCTTCAGAGAAATCCCTTGTTTAAGTTTTATATGAACCCTGAAAGACAATTTTAGAGAAAGTCTCTAAAAATGTATGATGAATTTATTGATTGAATTTTGGAAGACGTTCTGACTGGGATTCTTGGAGGGTGTCTCGGAGAAATCGATGGACAAATCACTGGATAAAATTTTGTAAGGGTTAGGATTTTCTTGGAAAATTTCTTTAAAGAACTTTTGGAGGAATTCAGATAATTTATAAAATTTCTTTGGAGAAATACCATATTTACCATTTCTGTGGTTCTCCTATGGATAAATATGGTTGAAATTTTAAGGGAACTTTTAACAAAACTCTTAGAGAAATTCCCTAGAAACAGTAATATCTAAACATTTGGGAAAAAACTGAATAAATTTCTAATGAAACTTTTTCTGCCAATGGGTCTTCAATTTCTTATTTTTAAGGCACTCAGTCGCTAGCAGCCCTCTAAAGACGAAATGCTTTCTTAGCTTTGTGGTAACGACTGGCAATAAAATTAGGGGGTTAGAAGACCCCTTTGCCAGTGACCAAAATCTAGTGTTAAGAAGATCTCCTTTGAAGTCTTTATAGTAATTTTGTATAATATACAAATTGTTTGTTCGTTTTCTTTCATTTTTCCAAAAAAGGCTCATATTCTGTCGAAGGCACGATTCATATTTTAGTCGGCTCAGAGCTCCCGAATGAAGATTCGACTATAACGTAGGAAGCTTATTTGTTCGTCATGACGCCGAGCTGATATGCCGGATCACTGCGGCAAATCTTCATCTAACGCTGGTTGAGTGCCGATGTGATTCTTCTATTAGTTTCGTCGTCGATTTTGTCCTTTTGACGGCGGCGATTCTCTACCCTGTCTTCAATTGTTCGAAAAGTCATGGTGCTAAAATGAAAGATGTGCTTATAGCACTTTTGTTGAGCAAAGTTTTTTTTTCAAAAAATCAGATCATCAGATCAGATTTAAGAAAAAAAATAAACTTTTTTTGATTAAAATTCCGTATTTTAACGATGCATTCAAAGCCAACTGTTGTACTTACTTGTCTGTTAATAATATTAGGTATTTCTATAGTATTTGTTTTTAAATGTATTAATTTTTCTGATTCAAAGAAGCTAGTAGGGTTTTCATTTTAAAACCAGAAAAAAGTTTTGAAATGCAACATCAAAAGTTCAGTTTTCACGCATAACGATCATTATACATATTTTTTTGCAATTTCTCATCGTAATAGGCTGATTTTCATCACGCCAATCTGTCATGAAACGGCCTACTTTCCTGCACTGAAGTATTCAGTGTGGGAATATCATTACCTAACTGAAACCAGTGCTGTAATGATTCATTACGCAACGCTTTTTTCATTACGCAACTATTTTGAGTTGCGTAATGAATCATAACACAACCATTTTTCAGAAATCGTAAAATAATGGTGAATGCATTCCTTTATAATTTCTGATACCTTCAAGTGGTCTTCTACGAAATTGCAAAAAATGTTGTACGTAACTCGTTGCAGAACTCGATTTTTACAGCACTCGTCGTACTTATCCTACTCGGCAAGCCTCGTACGATAATTTTACGACTCGTGCTGTAAAAATCATCATTCTGCAACTTGTTCCGTAAACTACTATTGTGCCCTTTCAGTTTGAAACGTAAAGCTATGGAAAATAAATCCAGCTTTTCACAATGCGCAAAATGAAGTCCTCCAAGTTTCACAAACATTTCCAATCCTGAAATCCTGGTACCTCGCAATTATTCCTTCAAGGAATTCGACGAACCTTTTCCCAAGAATTAGTGTACGAATTTCATTAGATTTTTCCATGATTTGTTTTTAGTTTCCTTTCTGGGTAATTTCTCCCAACGTATTCTATCAAATTGATTGACAAAGATAGGATCGAGGATAGGCATGTCCATTGGTTCTGCCAAAACGAAGTACATGGTTGCAGGTAGACATAAAGGTATTGGAAACTTTTTAATGTTGATTGTTTAAATAATAGAAGAATTCAAAAATGGCTTTAAAAAGTCGAACATTCGAAATATTGATAAGGTTTATCATGAATTGATAGCAAGATCGCATAAAACCAATAATTTTTAATTATGAATTGGTTTCACAAAAATGATGCAAATAAGCATATCTTTTATTCCTGGGTTGAGCACCATGACTTTTCGAACATTGTTTTTTTGGGGACACCCTAGACCACATCCAGTCCAGTTCCATTTTTTGCACTTACAATCGGTTGCAATTGTGAACCATCGCAGAAGAAAGCTGGACCTCGGGGAAGTTCATGGGCTGGTAAGTGAGAATTTTCACCAGTCCGTTTTGTGGGTGTAACCCGAAAACACCAACCCGAACCCGAACGAGATTGCAATTCATGTCACGATCTTTCGGTACTCGCTTTGGTCCAACGGTCCTCACACCACGCCAACTCAGCACAGAAAAAGGCTTCGAACGAGATGTTTTAGAGTCGTTATTGGTGGCAGAGAAAAAAAAGGTGGACGCAAAATTTTTAATTTATTACACCACTGACACGTGGGATTCAGTGATATACTCCCGGTCGGTGCGGTGACTGCAGCAGTGCCATTACCTAGGTGGGGGGACCCGGTTAATGGAAAAAGCTTTCCCTGGGGACGAATATGACCACGGCACGGTGGGGAATAGAGCTAGTGCGAGAGAAATTGATTTGTCACATGATTGGCAAGGTTGTAGCTTTTTTGTGCGTGTTAAACGTGTCGTGCCAAAATTGGTTGTCGAGCAAAAACTGTAGTTCAAAGTTGACGTGGAGCATGGAAAGAGACATAACACTGAAAGAGGGCAAAATTAGGTTTCATTGAAACTCTGTGTAGTTTATTCAGCTATCGTTATTTTTCTTCTTTTTCTTCACAGAAGATCATATCTTATGATTTGAAAATCCTTCTGTTTATTGCAAACGATACCTTTTTATATTTTTATCTTTAACTTGAAGGATTCTCGTTTCAAGTGATTTGAATTCAGAAAAATACGCGAATGATAGGCTTTGAGTGTGTTTTTTTAATAAGCTATCAGTGATGAATAGCAAATAAAAAAGTTGTTGTTGCTGATTTTGTATTACCTTAGTGTAGGCACAAAACAATCTAAAATTTATTTATTTTCCATCCGACTCCAACACTGGATGAACTAATTGATCAAGCATCTCGCCTTCACTGTTGGTTCCCTTTCATCATACCACTGCTTACCATCCAACCGGTATAATTAATTACCGTGCTAGAAAAGGAGAAACAAAAAACAATAGGCAAAGTACACTCAAAGGTGAAAACAATGCACAATCCTGGAGAGGCAGGCAACTCTACTTCTCTACGCCCTCATAGTCGTCTTCATTGTGATCCAACATCAGCACTAAGGCTCCAACAGTGGGTATATGCTTGTGTATAGTGGCGCAGTCAGCCCGATTGCTTTCGCTCGAAGCACTGAAAAAGCTTCGAGTTGCAGCCTGGAAAGCCGAGATTTATGAGCACTTGAAAATGAAGGTGAGAGCTTACCTGCTATGGTGCTGGCTGGTGCCAAAGCGAACGGGGAATCATCACAAATCTCAGCTTCACTTGTTTTTCTTCGGAAGGAGGACGAAATGCAAGGATCGGAAAGCATGCCGACGCATTATGGGCAGTTCAAATTTAGTCTGCCGGACAAAAATGTTTGTGCCATTTTATGATTTGCGAAATGCCATGTCGTTGCAAAAATATTATAAACATTAGAATTTACAAAGATATAATATTAAATAGTCACCTATTAATCATTTTGCTTAAGTTTCCGAAAGTTCTAACTTTTGCATACTGTATCAACAAAACAACACACAAAGTCTTCTTCTTACGTCCTCACTGGGACAGAGCCTGCTTCTCAGCTTAGTGTTCTTGTGAGCACTTCCAAAGTTATTAACTGAGAGCTTTCTTTGCCAAAGTTGCCATTTTCACATTCGTTTATCGTGTGGCAGGGTACGATGGTACTCTACGCCAAGGGAAGTCAAGGAAATTACGAAAAGGTCCTGGAACGATCGGGAATCGAACCCAGACACCTTCATCAGGCTTTGGTTTGTAGCTGCGGACTCTAACCACTCGGCTAAGAAAGGCCCCTAAACAACATACATTTTGCTCGGAAATTCCTGGGATATCTCATTAGAAGTATTTACTACGGAATAAGGGTATGCGAAATACCGAATGATTCCGTCAAAAACGCTTCGAAACGAAATTCCGCGGAATTCCACGGAACTCATACAGGCGAAATTTGTATTTTGCTATTTCGTTTCGTTTCGCCAAATTGTTAAAATATTTCCACGGAAAATTGAAAACAAACGGAATAAAACGGAATTTCGCGAAATTCGAGTTTAATTTCGAACAAAAGAAGGCAAAGCGCTCGCTTCTAGTTCTAGCTACAGTCAAAAATGGGTCCGTATTATGGATCAAATCGACTCATATCATGGATCAGAACACTATAACAGCAATTTATCTGCGAGGCAAACGAAGTGTGCTAGTGAAAGCATACGTTTTGGCGTTTCTTTAGGAATCGTCTTATCTTAGATGGATAACTGTGGTAACTGCCCCACAGATATGAATCAACGTTTCTAGGCATATGCATGACATTTTATTTCCTACGAACGGAACAAATGTGTTTAAGCATGTTATTGTTGATTGCGATGCTGTATAGATTTATGGTTCGCGTGGTAAAATGGGTTCTGCGTAATTGCAACTCTATTTGATGAGATATTCTCCGTTTAATCCAACTTTGATCCATATCTGCGTGCTATCCATAACTGTTGGGTGACTGTAGCATTGACCAAGGTATCTAGAAGGGAGGTAGTTCAACGTGTAAATCGTTCATTCCGCCATATTGGAATCACATATGACAGCTGGCTAGTTTATTGTGATAAAACAGACTAGCATGCCATGAAATTGAAAACATTATTTGACGGTAGATTCCAATCGCCTTTTCTCCAGCAACAATAGTTCCTTCGAATCTGCTCAGGGTGTATTAGCGAGGGAGTCTTTAGGTATTATTGTACTATAGCACTTCCAAATACCGTAAAACGGGGTATCTTTGATAATGCGGGTAACTTTGATAATGCGTAACCCACCACATACTAAACGAAATATCATAATTTCTGTTGATCAGTTAAGCAAAACGAATGCAAAACCAAAGAATATTAGTATGACACTTCAAGTAAGAGCGGTTTTCATTTGAATCAAGAACATTTGAGGCTTTTTATACGAATATACAAAATAGACCCAATTTTTGCATTTTCGAAACGCTTACAAACAATCTGTTCTACGATCACTATTTGATGTAGTTTTGAATAGTTGGCCACTTATCTTTGACAGCCTAGTTATCATAGAACCTGAATACGGTCTCAAAACTCTTAGCGAAAAGCATTTTCACAAACTGGGACCATTTTTGTAATCTAAGTCAGAAATTTCAATATAACGATAAACGCCTAGAGGTATGCAATGCCCTACAAATGTTCGTTAATCATTCAATTTTGTTCGATTCATACACCATTATCAAAGTTACCCCCAAATAGAAAACCAACTTTCGATTATGTGAAAAATTATAAATGAATTCAAAATAAATCTTTTGGCAATCTATCGACTGCAATCGAAAGCTAAGATGCCAGTACTTGTTATAAAAATATAAATTATAATTCTTTGAAACAGCATGCATAAATATTCATGTTTTCTTCGAAAAAACTATTAAAGTTACCCCGTTTTACGGTACCAGCAAAAGCACTGGCAAATAAAAATGGAATACAACAATGCCATATACAGTGACGCCACGCAGTTGAATCACCAACAAATTATGAATCAGCTGATTTCAAAAGACAAAATTATTATCAAACTTGTCACAAAACATCACAGAATTATTTTTACACATAGTTTCTTATCAGTAAAAATAATTCTGTGATGTTTTGTGACAAGTTTGATAAAAATTTTGTCTTTTGAAGTCAGCTGATTCATAAATTATGGGTGATTCAACTGCGTGGGGTGACTGTACATCGAAATCAGCTAGGCTTCTTGGAGCTCTTATCGTCGACAAGTTGAGCTCTCTGTCTGTGTTTCAGCTCAAACTCTTATGCATTTTTTAGAATTTTCTATTTACAAAGCTCAACAAAGAGTGTCTGAGGTAGTAAAATTGTAGTTCACTTGGTTTATGGATAGCCCCTTATCTTTCGACAAGTGTCAGTATTAACAGAACTTTATTATTAATTGTTCTTTACATTTAAACTAGATTTTCACAGTAATTTAACATATGCGCTTTAATCATAGGTACATCCAGTAAATGGTCCTCCATGCTCGGAACGACATCATGCAGTGCTCGCAAAGAATCAGCCGATCCGTGCGCAACTGTGGTCCGTTTCGCCGAAAGCTTCTCCGGCAAGGGGTACACTTGTAAACCCGGACTTTTTGTATCTGTTAACGCTCGACCGGATTCTTCACTGATATCATCCGTCTGTCATTGTCCGGATTCATATGGGAAAGGTCTCCCAGAAGGCCTTCCGGTGGAATCCTTCGTCGCAAAGCAAGCAGTTGGACGGGCGTGTTTCGGGGTGCGCTCAATCATAATGGTCCACGAGAAGATCTTCATTGATGGTCGCAAACGTAGCATTTTCAAAGCTGTGTTTCAAGTTCTAAAATTTAAAGAGATTTACATTTAATATTACGTCACATTATAATTATTATGAAAAACTTATTTAATTGGTAAGAGTGATTGCTCGGCAAAAAGAAGGACTATTGACCGACGCGTGATTTTTTTTGCTTGTTTGATAAAAACAAACAACCATAAGCAACCTCGGTTTCTAAGGGATTGAAAACAGAACAACGTACACAAACTAGCCAGCTGTCATTTCCACCTCCCCCACAGTTTACCACACCCCGCATCCACTGACTGCTTAGATTGCTTTACCTAACATTACAGTTACCTTGGTATTGACTGGTCCGCAGGATATGATAAACTGCACTGCTGTTGTAAAGTTTCCAAAAACGCCTTTTGAGCAAATCCGTTAATATAAGGTACAGTGGGGGAAGTGTATCAGTGGGGTAAGTGGATCATTCGTCAACATTAAGCATAATTACTTGAATATGTTGAATGTTTTCGCATCATTGCTTCGTTTTAGGTTATATTCTTACGCCCACACTGATACTATTGCAAAACTGGTACTACACGTACACTAATACAATCAAACTTGTTAACTGCAAAATCAATTAATTTCAAAATTGTTTTCCATCAATCAAAAATCCATTGTATCTCCGTCTAAAATCGAATACTATTATTTTTTTCGACACATGATGAGCATTTCAGTTCTAATTGAATGAATCACAATGAAAAATATGTGATTTTTATAAATAAATACAGATATATTGTACATGGTACACTTACCCCTACTTTTTAATGGGTGGGTAAGTGGATCAAGTATTATTATCGTTTATTGGCAGACTGCCTAAGAGAATTTTAATAATTTTTAATATCCGCAAATGTAGTTTTCCTTTAATGTTTTCCATTCCCAGCTTAAATTTGTCAAATTGACCATAAAAAATATGAATTAATCCACATAAAAGTGTTTTAACCTTTCTGGTGTAAAAAATTATAGAAGAATAATAATTTCAAAATTAACACGAAACTTTTCGTGATTTATCTGAGCTGAGTTGCAAAAGAGCAAAATATACAAATTTTCAAATTGAAAGCATATTGTACCTTATTTGACCACATAAATTGTTCTAGACAGATGATACTGATATAAACATAAATAGAATAAAAAGATTTCAGTTTGTAATACAAAAGTAAATGTTATTAATATTTTTAACAACCTTTGTTTTCCGAAAACATCGTTAGGAATAATCCTACAATACTGATGTATACCTTATGTGTATCAATGGATGAATTTTCTCCAAATTATTATAGTTACAATGTTTTTTTTTTTGTTTTGAACGAATTAGTGTCAACTAATGTATAAATATTTTTCATACAATTTTGATAAAATAAAAATATTTTTTTAATTTTGAATTATCAAAATGTAACAAAGTGCTAGTTACTAAAAATAAGAATGAGAGTAATATCATTCTTACAATACATAATTTGACCACATTTGTTTTGAGAACAGATTTTTTTTATTGCTGATCCACTTACCCCACCATGGTGGCGCAAGTGGATAATTTGGTGCAAAATTTCAAGTCCTCTATACTCAAAACATAACAATCAGAAAAATCAAAATAAATTACGATTTGAAGTATATTAGTCCTTTATTGGTTATCCACAAAAAAAAGTTTTAATTACATTATTCACGTTAGCTGTACATAACAAAGAAGTTGACTCTTGATTTTTCTGTATCCACTTACCCCACGGTACCTTATCTCAAAAATTGTTTATACACAAATGTCAAAAAAAGCTGCGAGCGTGAGTCCCTGATGTTCTGGATTTGCTCAGATGGTGCAGATTATTGAGGCGCGCATTAGTTCTCTCTTGCTTTCCCGTTGTGACGTGACTTTTAACTCTGCATAAGAACAGCGGGAGAATAAAGAGAAAACTAATAGCACGCATCAATTATTCGCGCCACATGAGTAAAGGCTCCCCCAGATCTAAGCGACTTTTTACGGCGACAGCGACAAACAATCACCGCGATTTCGCTGATATTTCGCTGCATGCACTGTTTGATGAGCACGTCTAAGCCACAGCGACGCGATTTCGCAACGATTCGCGTCGTGTCAGTCAAGATAGTTCCATAGAAGAGTGCTTGCAGCGACACAACAACGAAATCGCGATAATTTCTTGTCTCTGTCGCCGTAAAAAGTAACGTTGATTTGGGTGATCCAAAGCCACACCTGAAATCTTCAAGAGCACAAATCTTAAGAACCAGATGTCCATTCAAGCTGAAAACTCTATCGATTGGTTACTCGTTGGCCAATCGATCAAGTGTTCAGCTTGAACCGCTGTCGGGTTCGTTAGATTTGTGCTCTTGAAATTCTGAGGCAAGCCTTCGATTTATAGTCACCTTAAACAAGGAAGATGCGTACATTATTTTATATCGAAAAATAAATCTAGGTTTATTCACGCTGTACCACACCACCAAGTCCTCCCTCCTCTTATATCGTGATAAAATTTACTCACGACCCCAATAAAAAAAATGCGATTTTTTCGGATTGTTCAATATTGATAAAATATATCATCACAAGTATTGGAAGCCAAATGCCGCAAGGCAAAGGTCTTAACCTTTTCAATACCGACATCAAAGTTTCAAACTTCGCTAGTTTCGCCATCTTTCGATCGATTTTGATGATTTTTAAAGGAAAAATCACAAATCAGTTATAAAATTCATTCATGCATTGCATGCATCATCAAAATTGGTTCCCGATTTAGATACAAGTTTGGTGGGGTACCCAGGGCACTTCACAATGGAAAAGCGCAACTATCTATTTTTCGATTTTCGCACATCTAAATCTCGAGAAAAAAAATAAGCCAAACATTAAATTTAGCTCATTGAAAGACGGATTGTCTCAACGAAAATGGGTGAACTTGTCAATCTTATTTGTGGTTCCTCTATGCTACCAGATTCAAAACTTTTTTTTTTCTAAATTATCAAATATTTTTCAAAATACTCTCGATGCTCAAAATTTAGTGAAAATGTGATTTTGTAGTCAATTTTAAACAAAGAATCTGAAAATGAGATAATATCAACAATCCTTGATTTTTCCAGAAATCTTTCAGAAATTCCTTCACAGATTTTGGAATAGGATCATTTTTTCAGTATGTGCTCTACAAAATAATAGAAATACCTTCAGTATTTTCTACAAGTTCTACAAGGTTTACTCTAAAAGTTTGCCTTCATCCAGATTTGATCCTCCAGAGTGATCTCTCCAAGAATTAATTCACAGTTTATGCAAGGCTTTTCCAGAAAATTTATTAGGAACTTCTAAATTAACCCCAACAGGCAATCCTGGTTAAGTTGCTGCCGCAATATCTCTTGGAATTTATTACTCTTGCAGTTCTTTTAAATTCATCTTGATTGATTTCTTAGGTGTGTGTTGATGAATTCTTTAAATTGTAATTTAATTCAACACTCCAGTAAAGACTAAAGCAAATATACCAGTGATTTATCTGTTCTACTTATTTTTCTTCTTCTTTCTGACGTTATGTTCCAAGTGGAACAGAGTCTACTTCTCAGTTTAGTGTTTTCATGATCACTTATCGACTTGTGTCCCCAATCATGTTCATTCAAGCCACAAAGCATACAGTACAGCAAAAAAAAAATGAAAATCATTATTCCACGTTTTATGGCATATATTGGCATAACATCACAACCACATGATTAAAAAAATTGTAAGGCATTTCTAACAATTTAATTAATTTTGGGCTCAACTCAATATTTTTAAGATTGTTTTAAGTGTTTGTAACTGCTTTTCGATCCACTTCTTAGTTGTAACATTTAACCCACTCATTCCCTTGTGTGAATGTCAGATATGTTGAAATGAAACCTTATAAAGTTATTGAGAAGATTTCAAACAAACTAGAGTCTTACCAAAACATCTAAGGATTCCGCTGAGCAACACTAAGGTTTCCATATGGTAGAGGATTTAATAATACGTTTTTTAGGCCTTTTGTCAAATTTCCAGCTTTTGACAAGAAAAAAAAACTTAATCGTGTATTCCGCGAAACAAACTCAAAAATTTCGTTTCGTTTCGAAAAATTCCGTGAGATATTTGATTTCGTATCGAGTTACACGAAACATTTTTAAATTTCGTTTCGTTTCGTCATTACCAGCGCAAGATATTCCGCGTATCGTTTCGTTTCGTATCGACATGGAAAAAATCCATATCGCATACCCTTACTACGGAATTAAGAATAAGAAAACCCTATCCAAATTAAACATTTTTTTCTGATTTTTGGCCACATGATCGCCCACAGTGTGACGGCCACTTGGCTCACAATTGAAAAAATGAACTCCCCGTTCGATGTGGGCGCGGTACCTCCACCCAATCTGCACTCCCCATGAAACGTCACCAAATGGATGAATGAGGGAAAGCCGTTGCAAGAGTTGGGAAAAAATATTGTCGAGGAAATGGATCGGTTCAAGTGCTTATTATTATTATTTTTCCTTCGAGTTAAGCCTTCATTATGATCGTTAGCTTGAAGGGGCCACTCCACTTGGTGAAGGAAAAACAATATCGTGAGGGGATTGTTGTTGTTGTTTCAACGAGTTGGGGAGCACTATTGAGGCACTGAATTGATTAGTTAAATATTGAACATGACTCGAAAGGGAGCCAGGTGATGTTGGGGGATGTTGTGGTAGATTAAGTGGAAATTGTGGCAATTGTTATCAGTGTTTCCGAGATTTCTTATGATGTTTTCATACGCCTTAGTTCTTTTAAATTCCTCACAAGGACGATCTGTTTTGATTCCATTCATACTCTGACTACCCAAACATTCTGTAAGAAATATGACAGTAAGTAACAGAGAATGAAAAAAGAGACTTTAGAGTCCACGTGCATACCAAAAGAAGATCGCAGCAAGCTGTGCGCGAGGGCGGCTGCGTTTTGAATTCGCTGTCACGTTCTGTTTCGTTTCTGTGATTTCAAATTCGCCTTGGGAAATATGGAAACGGCTGGGGGTGCTATGTTGAAATTATATTAGACAATTCCCATTGAAGGATTTGTTACAGTGTTAGATGAATACTCTTTTTCTCTCTCTGCTCTCTCTCATTATCCTAGCGACAGTAACTAACTAAGTGACAGCAACTAATCAATCGATAGAGTAACCGGTGCACCAGTAGGGTGGTAGCATATGAGATACCTTTTAGCTTTAAGTTCAAACGTGTACCGTAACAATAAGTATAAGTAATACATTTTGGAATATTAACAAGAAGTATTTGCTAATGATAATATCACGCAGGTTGTGTGTGTGTACTCGTGTGAGAAGTTCCCAGGGTACTAGTCACTTTTGTTGGTGATTGTTCCGATATCGATTTTCCGCTGTCTTTCTGGTAAGTGTGTGTGTGAGTCAGAGAGGGATTCCTCTTGACTGTTTCACGAAATACTTCATGCTATGCCACCTAGCGAAAATTGTGAAAAGAAAAATAACTTTGTGAAGTGATAATAGTGGATATAGTTAAAACATGTTAGCCTCAGAATACGTTTATCAACGTTTCTCGATCGATTGTATAATATGTTGTGCATTAGGCAACTAAAGCCTACGATTTTTGAAATTTTCGAAAATTTCTAAAACCAGCAAACGCCACCAGTAGGAAGTGCGTTCCTTGCTCCTCCTGTAGGAGCAAACAAGTCAGATGTGTTAAATTGATAGTGTTCATAGTGAGATGAACATAATATGGCGATGGAATTAACTACAATACGAAATGGTGAGATCGTTCTGAATTATGAAACTTTTGAAACCACAAGATACGTGCCAGGGTCGAAAATCTAATTTTCGATTCGGGAAGTGTGAACTCATTTTAGATATCCATTAGATATCTAGGTGTTTTCTTGCGGGGCTTGCTGTGATGAAAATTACTTCAGAATGTGTGTGTATGAACAGCCATTCTTGAAATGGGTCGTTGGAATTGCAGTAGAGCTATCACCTTTCATCTCCAGGGCTAAAACTGTCTGCATCTATAAAGACATCAATGCGTGTCAATAAATAGCTGCTATTTTACAACTTTTGGTAATATTTTCCTTAGGAATGGAGGTATTTTCAATTTAATTTCGTAAAAACTAGTACTTTGTGGATCCCTATCAGAGAACGTAATTGATTTTTTCAATGAAATAACATTAAATAAATTATAAAATCAGTTTGAACATTAAAAATTGAAAATGACCCACTAGGGTGGAATTGTCATTTAAAAACCCAGGGTTAAAAATCCTTATGTACTGAATTTGGATCCCCTGATTCAAAAAATGGATTCAAACACATTACCCCGAATAGCATTTGCCCGAATTCTATATCCCCGAGTGACCAAGTACCCCGAATGACATTACTCCGAATCCAACTATTACGGGTAAATGTCATTCAAAGTAGATTCGGGGAAATAGCATTCGGGATAATGGAATTCTGGGTTATGGTACATTCGGGGTGGTGGCATTCTGGGAGATGGCATTCGGGGTAATGGGTTTCGGGGATAGAAAAAGACGTCAAAATTCTTAAAACTCGTGTATTTGACCATATAATTGCAAAATGAAACGGCAAATATGGGCGTGGCCAGGAATAGCAATATTCATGCTATTGGTAATATTGTTCATGATTGGTCCAAGGTTTACTTCCAAACCTTGTTCTTGAAAGCAGTCTGAATGAACTTATCAAATTATACGCCAAAGCTAAAGCTAACGCTTTTGCTACTATGCGCGCAGGAAGAAGTTCAGTAGTTCACAATTAAGCTTACAAAACAACTCATATAGACGGATTTCACGCCAACTCGACAAAGGGATTGGCAGCACCCCTTCAGAATTCAATGAAACTTTCTGGGTGTGAAGACTATGTGAAACTAAGATACTTTACATACTTTGTTTTTTCAAAATCGATCTAGACTAACATTTGGAAAGGGTCAAAGTTTATTTTTACTTTTTTTATAAACCCGTATAACTCGAAAACGGTAAGACCTACAAAAAAGTGTTGTATGGGGGACTATCGTGAAATTTCCTGAAGTTTTAGAAAAAAATATTGAAAAAATAAAAACACATTTTCTACACTGAAAAAAAAAATGATTCAAAACTTTGAAGTCGATTTAAAACAGGCCTGCCCAACCTTTTTGAACCGCGGGCCAAATCGCAGAAATAATTTTGTGTCGCGGGCCACATTTTTAAACTCACAAATATGAAGTCTGACAAAAGCCTGTAAATGAAGTTCAAAAAACCTGGCAAAAATCAGTGAATGGAGTCAATTTTATTTAAAGAAATCGAAAAAAGAAAAGCTTAACAGCAATTATGCATTCAGCTGGACATTGTGAAAATCCCTTTCAAAATTATATGATAATATAGTCCAAAATATTTAGAATAGGATCTATCCTATTTAATCCTGTGAGAATGATACTAGGAATTTTTTTCAATCGTACTCCGAATTTTGTCAGTATCCGATTTAATATTCTTAGCATGAACCGGAATGATAAAACTCTGATCAAGCTTATACGAAAATCCTGGTCAGAATGTCCAAGATATTATAAGAATCGTGCCTTCAGAATCTCACTCAATAATTATTTTGAAATGCCACCTAGAATTTTTTGGAAAATGCTAAAAAGTATTTCAAAAGAAACCTGCTCATATTTTTAATACAAATTCGTTCAGTGTTCTGGCAAAAAGTTACATAGCGCTATGTTGTAATCTTCCTCAGGATTCTAGGAAATTATGTATTGAGTTCGCTGAAAATCCTGGCTTTGGAATCCTGTTAAAAATTCTGTGAGAATCTTGCTAATGTTAAGACTGATTTGCTGCTCACAAGAAAAGTAATCGCCTATCTCGATGCGAGGGAAATAACTTGCATAAAATGGTGAAGAAATTCACATTTCTTTAATCGCAGTACTGCGATTAGCCCCATTTGAAATACATTTTTGAGCAAAAATGTCATTTCAAATGGGGCTCTCTGAAGGATTTTTTTTTTTGACCCATCCACTCAAGGAATTGCTTTACTTTTCTCGAGCGAATCAGCATACTCAGCTTTAAGCCTGATTCGCTGCTGACAAGTAATTTCTCGGCCTATCTTGATGCATGGGAAATTTCTGCAAGGAATCGATCAAGAATTCTCTTTTTTCTGATCGCAGTACGCAGTTGAAAAGAACTGTCAGTTCAAATGGGAGTCGCTGTAGAAAATTTCTGCAAGTCAGTAGCAAATCAGGCTTCAAGCGAAGTATGCACTTCAACAGAAAAGTAATCGCCTATCTCGATGCGTGGGAAATTTCTTGCAAGAAATGCTCAAGAAAAGCACGTTTCTTCGATCGCAGTACGCAGATGAAAAGAAATGTCAAATCAAATGGAGCTCACTGTAGGAAATTTCTTGACCATTTCTTGGGCAGAAATTTTTACTTCTCTTGAGTGGGACAGCATACTTAGCTTTATCCACGAAAGTGTCCAGAATTCTTAAAAAAATCCTGTTCAAGATTTTGTAAAATACCCGCCTTTTCTATAATCCTATAATGTCGAATGAATGAATGTAGAAGAAAGTCATGGCAGAAACATTGTTGGAACACTCCGAATTGGAGATTTTGAATTTGAATCATCCATACAATTCAATATCTAAGAAGGTTAAAAAACAAAACAATTTAAATAATTACTAAAGCGAAGTATGCACTTTAACAGAAAAGTAATCGCCTATCTCGATGCGTGGGAAATTTCTTGCAAGAAATGCTCAAGAAAAGCATTTTTCTTCGATCGCAGTACGCAGTTGAAAAGAAATGTCAATTCAAATGGAGCTCACTGTAGGAAATTCCTTGTCCATTTCTTGGGCAGAAATTTTTACTTTTTTTGAGCGGAACAGCATACTTAGCTTAAGCTAGAATATGATATTGAAACTAAATTGAAAATTAAATAGGCTTGGTATGTTCTAACTTTGGGTTGGTAGAATATTCAGCGGGCGAAATATAAGAAAAATCTTCGAACCCTCCGCGGGCCGCATAAAATGGAGTCGCGGGCCGGATGCGGCCCGCGGGCCGTACGTTGGGCAGCCCTGATTTAAAAAAACGGCCATTTCAGATTTTGATCAACCTTAAGCAAAAAGTTTCGTAATTAAATTTACTAAAAGTCGTCCATACATTGCAAATTGGGCATTTTTTAGTGAAAAAAGTTTTTCTAACTTCGAATTTTTTAAGTCCAAAATGAATTTTTTATTTTATTTTTATTTCGCTTTAAAAAGTCTAGTATGATCATATTTTCAAATGATAAATGAGTTTTAATCACAAAATAGACTATATTTGTTTTATTGGGAGTAGTTTAAAGAAATAAAACGGAATTATACAGTTATTTTTAATTAAACTCAATTGATCTTAAATCGACTTTAAAGTTTTGAATATTTTTTTTCCAGTGTAGAAATAATTTAAATAGTCTAGTATGATCATATTTTCAAATGATAAATGAGTTTTAATCACAAAATAGATTATATTTGTTTTATTGGGAGTAGTTTAAAGAAATAAAACGGAATTATACAGTTATTTTTAATTAAATTCAATTGATCTTAAATCGACTTTAAAGTTTTGAATATTTTTTTTCCAGTGTAGAAAATTTTTTTTTTTATTTTTTCAATATTTTTCTCTAAAACTTCAGGGGATTTCACGACAGTCCCCCATACAACACTTTTTTGTAGGTCTTACCGTTTTCGAGTTATACAGGTCTATAAAAAAAGTAAAAAAAAAAACTTTGGGACTTAAAAAATTCGATGTTAGAAAAACTTTTTTCTCTAAAATATGCCCAATTTGCAATGTATGGACGACTTTAAGTAAATTTAATTACCAAACTTTTTGCTCAAGGATGATCAAAATCTGAATTGGCCGTTTTTTTTTAAATCGACTTTTAAGTTTTGAATCATTTTTTTCAGTGTAGAAAATGTGTTTTTATTTTTTCAATATTTTTCTCTAAAACGTCAGGAAATTTCACGACAGTCCTCCATACAACACTTTTTTGTAGGTCTTACCGTTTTCGGGTTATACGGGTTGATGAAAAAAGGAAAAAAAAACCCTTTCCAAATGTTAGTCTAGATCGATTTTGAAAAAACAAAATATGCAAAGTATCTTAGTTTTACATACTTTTGACATCCAGAAAGTTTCATTGAATTCTGAAGGGGTGCTGCCAATCGCGTGTCGAGTTGGCGTGAAATCCGTCTATACTCAAAGCTTGTTTATAAACAACTGGTGCTATTGATTGCCAGATCTGGATTTTCTGTCAAGTTTTATACGTATAATAATTTAATTATACATCATATTTACGAAGCAACTGATGTGCAGTTAAAATGACGTGGAATTACAATTTATTTTTGCTCCGTAGTGGATTGTTAAGTAACAGGGCCGAATTTACATATGTGAGGGCCCGGGAGCCACGATCTTCTGCGGGCCTTTTTTTGTTTTTAATAAACTTTCATGATACTATAGAACAAACTAAAAGATAATTTGCTTAATAACTATTTTAGATAATATGTTGGGTGAAATTCTGATTATGGACACAATGAACCGTAAACGAATCTCATCGCCCATTTTTTTTTTCTTGTTGGACATTTTGGACGTATACTACTGAACTAGCCATACAAATGCTGAAATGGTCAAATTACTAAAAAAGCTCTTGTTTATTGCTTAAAATACATTCAGGCTGTGAACCGTTTCACCGATTTGTTTAACTTTTAGTTAAGTTTTGACATTTCGGTAGTTATTTTCCCCTCAAATGGTTAAAATAAGCTTCGCGGTCGACCCATTTGAATTTTGACAGTGGAGTAGTATTTCAGAACATAGTTGACAGATGGTAAGTTATTCCCAAATTCCTGGGAGCAGAAAATAACTTTTTACCTGTCAAGTTTAATCATGCTCCAGAGCAGGGTTATTTCTAATTGGAGGGGAAATAACCAACGAACTGTCAAATGTTGACTAAAAATTAAACGAATCGGTGAAACGGTTCACAGCTTTAATGGTTATGGTTTAAGGTGAAAAGCTTGAAGCTTCAAGATTGCACCAACATTTTCAAGGCACACATCTCACGAATATTTATATTTGGCTTGTGCACTTACATAAACCTTAAAATAGGAAGATCAAGAATGTTGGTATACTATTTATCCAGTTTATTGGCTTTGAAAACATGCCATGGGATAAAGGCGACCGTTGGGACGGCCATTTCGAAATGTCCGAAGGGGGCCATGACGAGAGACCACAAAAACGGTCCTATTATATACTGACTTTTCCAACAGCATTGCTTACACCTCAAAATTCTGTGATTTTTTTCGTGCAAAACATGCTTTATATCAGCATTGGACATCCATAAACTAGAAAACATGGAATATCTGTGTTAGAAACGAGAATTCAGTATATTTGAAAATAAAAAATGCTATTTAGATCTTCCAGTTCCTTCAAAATTTTTATCGCAGATTTCATTAAGAAAAATCTTTAAGAGCATTTACCAGCGTCCTCTCCAGAAAACCCCGCAGGATCCAGGAGATATTTTTACATGAAATCTTCAAGTCCTCTCTGATGAAACTTCTTGATGAGCTTATGCAGGAGAAAGCTCCTGCTTTCTTATAAGATATCGAAGAAAGAATTATTGAACGCTTGAGAAAGTGTTGGAGGATTCATTTGATGAATTACTGGATTGGAGGAATTGCTAGAATATTTTCTGGGGCTTTTTTGATGGAAACTCAAAATGAGCTTTCTGAAAAAATAATAGAATTTCTTGATAAATTATTGGAGATATCCTTGAATGAGAACGATCGAGTTATTTCTGGATGAAATGCTAAGAAAACTGGTGAAAAAGTTTTTAGAGAAAACTCAGAGAGGAACTTCATGACGTACACCTCGAAACATTTATGGAGAAGTGTTAAATACATATCTGTTGGAATACTTAATGAAATTCCAGGAATAAATCACATTCGGAAAGAGAAAATCCTGGAAGGTTTCTTTTAATAATGCCTGGGGTAATTTTTTAATGAAATTTTGTGAGAATCCATTAGCGATTTTATCTCCCTCTGGAGATTGCTTGGAAAATCGTCAGAGGTGAAATTCCAATAGAATTAGCTGGGGAAATCTTTGATAGTGTTTCAAAAACCTTCATAAACCGTTGTAGGTGCTCCAAGAAAAAAAAATCGGTAAGCAATTTATGAAAACCTCCTGAAGTAACTAGGAAAACAGAACTCTAGAGGAAATACCATGACGAATTTCATTAGTATTCCGTTGATCTGCTAAAAGCTATTCTGGAAGAGTCATGGAGAATTTGTGTTCTGAAGAAGGCATTGAGAAATTGTGGGACGCGTATCTCTGACATTATTGCAGGTTGAATGTATGAAGGAATTGCTAAAGAACTTGTGAATATTTGTAACATTTATCAAAAAAATGAAATAACATTTGGATACCACTGTTACCAAAGAGGTATTGCTTCAATGATATCGATTAAATTTGATCGTTTTATTTCACGAAGTATTTCTTTTGGTCGAAATTTATACAATTCTGGTCCTTTTTGTCTAAAAGTCGGAAAATTGATGCAGAATTATTGTAGATCGAGAATATGTGCTTTTTCCCTAGAATCGTCCAGAAATTTTGGTAAGCAATTGAACAAGAAACTCTTGAGGTTTGTGAATTGTTATATTCAAACAAATTTTCTCCCAAATATAAAAAAAAAATAAAATAAAATTATTGATGATTTTCGATAAGATCTTTGACAGAAGCTAAAGTGTTGTATTCCAACTACTACCAACATATTTGCGCATCCATTATATATTTTGCCCAAAATTATTAAACAATTCGCGAAGTTATCAAATTTGTATACAAACAGTTCATACAAAGTCCTCTCCCTTCGTTCTTCACGGAAACGTTGAAAAAATAAAAAAAAACGAAAAGATATCAGTAATAATCCATCACAGAAACGCTTGAAATAAAATCCGTTCCATTTGGTGCCTTCCTTGAAAGATAACCGAAAAAAGGTATCTCAATTCTCTCTGCCGCCTTTCTCACCGAAATCCCTTTGGAGATAAATTATGTACCGACATTAAACAAAAGCTCTCGCGCATCCTTTTTTATTTCGGCAATCTAAAATATAGCCTCTTGCCGCTTTCAGCTCCTCGTAGGTATCTTGCTAGCGAATTCGCGTCAGGTGGATTTTCCAGAAGGGTGTCTTTTCTATTTCGCTCCTCCAAGATGCTTCAAGGTGAAAGCGAAAAGATTTGAGCTCAATGTTCCGCGATTCACTGGAAAATCTTTGCTCTCCCCAGACTTGCACCCGGAACGCGTAGAACCGGTCCCAAACGTTGTTTGAATTTAACGAGTTCCCTAATGAAGCTTGTTACCTCACGTCGCCCGTCGCACGGAGGTACAGTTTTAGAAAAAGCTGGGGAAAACCCCAATTTTCAAACAAAGTTTCGCATTAAAGACTAACAATCAGTTAGAAAAGTTTGCTTTTACCTAAGTTTGCCTAAGTATTAGTTTTGTCTATAACTTTTGAAAGCTTCAAAATGTGTAAACATATGAATTTTGTTAAAAATCGGCCGAAAATAGAGCTCTCAGCCTAAATTATGTTCCATACTTTTTTAAAACTGATGGGGCCTTCCTTAGCCTCGGGGTTAGAGTCCGCGGCTACAAACCAAAGCCATGCTGAAGGTGTCTGGGTTCGATTCCCGGTCGGTCCAGGATCTTTTCGTAATGGCAATTTCTTCGACTTCCCTGGGCATAGAGTATAATCGTACAAGCCACACGATATACGAATGCGAAAATGGCAAGTTTGGCAAAGAAACCTCTCAGTTAGTAACTGTGGAAGCTCGTAAGAACATTAAGCTGAGAAGCAGGATCTGTCCCAGTGAGGATGTTAATGTCAAGAAGAAGAAGAATTTTTAAAGCTTAACATAGAAAAGAACATCGAGTTAGGATCGTATCGAGTTACAGAACACAAAATTAGTGCAAATGCGATCCAAGGGACCATCGAGTTAGCCATGAAAACCAACTTTTACTATATTTCTCTAATTCGATATTAAGATACGGAATATCTTGTAAGGGAAAGTTGACTGTACTGTAAATACAACAATTTTGCATTGAATTTACAAATCTGGACCACTGTGCATCGGTTGCGAAGTGATTGGGATAAACCATTCTCCTAGCGATGCGAAGCAAAAAACCGGAGATCCTTTTGAAGGTCCTTTCTCGTATTCCTATCTTGGTCCAGCGGCAAAAACGATTGTGGAAGTGGGCAAAACTTTCCGTCATCGTAACAATTTATTAGCGGTGCGTAATCCCTTGTGCGTGCCTTGTGGAGGTGCGGAGGAGAGTTGTCCTCTTGTTCCGAACTTCCGAACGGCCTTAGTCAGCAATTATCAATTTATAAATTGGGTAATAAGATAACAAGATTAGCAATTTGTTCCTCTATCCTCGTTATGATCTCCCTGTGCGCTCATGTTTGCTTCTGTTTGGGCTCTGATGGTTGTCACCAGCAGCGACATTGTCTGGTCCTTCGCATGAGGATTTTTGTTGCGATGATCAAAGGAACAGTAGCCACATCTCATTATGAATTCTAATGGTGACACAGCAAAACGTGGTGACACTGAATGGTACTGGACAATATGTTTTTGATACGAGTAGAAAAAAAATGATATACCAGAAAATTAAACGAAGTTTTATTCGAAAACCGTAAAAGAGGAAAATAAATCTGGGCAGTTTACAGGAATACCCGTAAGTAAATGAAAACTGAATTTAGCATTATACCCCTTAACGAGCCGACTGGAGTATATGTGAAGTATACATTGATAGTAATCTTGATGTTAACATGTCTACAAACAAAACTGGGTGTTGAAAATGCTCTCGAAACTTCAACAGATTTAATTTTAGAAGCAAGCAGCATTGCAATACCATAATGTGAAGAATTTTAATCCGTGATTACTGACGATGATCTTAAGCTCTTGATCCATATTTAGGAAGTGAGTAGAAGGGAACTTAAACTCATTCGCGATCCTGCTTTGCAAATAACAAGGCAGGATCTGCGAAAAGAAAATAAAAAACGTTTTACTCAATTGGGAAACAAAAATTGAGAAAATAAGATTTTTCAATTGACCCCTAGCTCTAAGCCCAAAATTATTATCTCAAATAAAAAAAAGTAAGAGGTTGTTTCCGAGATACAACCGCCAAGTTGACGTTGGATAACGTTAGCTTCATCTATTTCCTGGCTTAAGACCGGCACAAACTTATGAAAGATTTCTACTGATAAAAATCCAATCAATTTTCATATTATTTGTTGCATGTCAATTCTGACCTATTGTGGACATTGTGTGTTAGCACAGAAAATCTGTGGTGTAAGTTTGGTTCGGTTAACACTTCAACACCGATAGACTCGGTCGATGGAAGAATAAGCATGAGCGGTAACTCTTGCTTCCCAAACAAATATTTCGGTCGAACGATAGGTCCACGCATGATCCACTAAGATTGGTTGCTTTAGTAGTTTACGAATCCAGTTTGAGGTTGAGGTACTTCTCCATGAAAATCGCGAGCTCCATGTTCTCCTCTTTGCTCAAATCGATGTTAAAGTTCCTTTTGATACTGGAAGAAGTTCAGCACCATGAAGAACTTTTTCTGCTTCGTAGTGGTATCCGGGCAAATTTGCGATTCCAGAGCTCGGCCGTCATGGTCCTGCAGGAAGCGAATGGCCTATCTGATCGGTTTGTTTAAGATTACCAACCTGTGCGCGATCCACGCCAAGCGTGTCAGCATCATACCGAAGGACATCCAACTGACTCGTCGTATCCGTGGAGAACATGAATTGCAGCACAATTTCAAACAAAACGGGTCATTCGATGTAAAAGAGTTACAACCAGAGACACTTCATCTATAACTATTAATTAATTTATTTATTTATCAATTATAATTTTGGTTGATTAGTTTTCTAGTTAGCTGTTGCTGATTAGTTTTAGCTTTTTGTTTGACAAATTAATACTCTGATCGCTCTAGCATGCATTTGCATGTAGGTAGCGACGACGACAACGGAATTATTCAAAGTAAGTAAAGTTTGTAAGGATGCTTAAAATATATCCCCGAGCCCGATTTCATCTCCTAAACTGGTACCAATTAGCTCATACGGTTGAAATAATTAAATTTCTGTTATATATCAGGTTTTTCCTTAAGAAATTGTCTACATCTAGGCGTTTTTATCACAATTCTTGAAATTAACTATTCATTATTTCTTTACATATTGCATTATTAGGCATTTTGCAAGCATATTCGAATTCAGGGAGCTCATATTCATTATGTAGAGTCGTTTCAAAAAATAACAATAATCGCATTGACAAGTGATCAATTTCACCCCGAAATGGGATTCCCCGATTTTCTATTTAAGGGATGATTTTTAGCACTAAAACCAGATTTGTTATAAAATATTGGCACATGAGCCAAAGAGGCTGACCGTCGTACTTGTATTCAGTTGTTTGGCATTTTCAACATGATTGAAAACAGACAAGAAAAACCATGGAAAATGATCAATTATCACTAAATTACGGCACATGTAAACTTCAAAACGTCAAAACCTTATAACAGCAAGAAAAATGTGCTTTTCTATTAAAAATAAGACATGCCTCGATATTTACCAATTGTTCAATAGGCCAGGAGAAGTGGATGAACTTGTCATTCATTTTTCTGTCAATTCTCATACAAAATCTACTTTTTCTTTGACATAAATTCACTCTAGGTGAACCACTTCCCCTGGCCTATAGTTTAGTCATGAAAATCAATAGTTTTCATTATTTAAGTAGATTCGTAGAAAGATTTGCAATCGATTGGTGCAAGAATCTTGAAAATTTATGCGGGCGTTAGTAAGTTATTAACAGTCAAAGTCAGTTTTTCGAAATTGTACCCCAGTATGTTGCCGTAAGACGTTATCCAACGTCAAAAAACTCCACATCCAATTCCAACAAATTATAACACTAATTGCGAAAGAGCTCAAAGACTTGCTATGCAGTTGGAAAGCGCAAACAATTTCAATTTTCACTGCTCCAATTGAATGGTCGAATACTTATCTACCTTTTTCGAGTCAAAAATGTGATTCGTTCCAACAAATCTGAAGGCTGTTCTACAGGTTTTCTGGCTTCGTGGCCAAATCACTTCCTACTAATCACTTATTGGTCAGGCAATTTTGGTCACGAAGCCGATGTCTAAAAATAACTCTCGCGCACTTTGATGTATACATGTGCCCGACGATGTAAGTGTCAAATGTACATCTCATATATTCGAACGCTTTAAGGTACCGTAAAACGGGGTATCTTTGATAATGCGGGTAACTTTGATAGTGCGTAACCCACCACATACTAAACGAAATATCAAAATTTCTGTTAATCGGTTAAGCAAAACGAATGCAAAACTGAAGAATATTAGTATGACACTCCATATAAGAGCTGTTTTCATTTAAATCGAGACCATTTGAGGCTTTTTACACGAATTTTAAAAATTGACACAATTTTAGCATTTTCGAAACGCTTACAAACAATCTGTTGCACGATCACTATTTGATGTACTTTTGAATAGTTGGTCACTTATATTTGGCAGCCTAGTTATCATAGAACTTGAATATGGTCTCAAATCTCTTAGCGAAAAGCATTTTCACAAACTGGGACCATTTTTGTAATATAAGTCAGAAATTTCCATATAACGTTAAACGCATATAGGTATGCAATGCCCTACAAATGTTCGTAATTCATTCAATTTCGTTCGATGCATACTCCATTATCAAAGTTACCCCAAAACAGAAAACCGACTTTCGATTATATGAAAAATTATAAATCCATTCAAAATAAATCTTTTGGCAATCTATCAACAGCAATCGATAGGTAGGATGCCAGTACTTGTTTTAAAAATATAAATTATGATTCTTTGAAACAGCATGCATAAATATTCAAGTTTTCTTCGAAAAAACTATCAAAGTTACCCCGTTTTACGGTAATCGAGTTCAGTTCGCCTTCAAGCGTCGGGGTCTCTCAAAAGGGCTCCGCAGCTTGTACGTTGAAGCGCCCATCTAGCGAATAGGGAGTCGTGGGTTCAATCCCCATCGGAACACGTGGTTTCTTTTCGCAGCTTCAATTTCAATTTATATGTTTGACACGTTTTTCGTCGTGTACATGTAAACTTAAAAACGTTAAAACCTTATAACAGCAAGTTTCCTTAGGCGGGAATTGCCTACCTACATGATCACTAATTAACTGTGCAATTCAAATATGTGTATTTGAGAGATTTCTTCTGAGAATTCCTCCATGTATTATTTTCGTACTTTTCTAGAACTTTTTCACAAGTTTTCGACGAGTTTCTCCTTGGTTGATTGGAAAACCAATTTTGACTTTCTGATCTTACCAGATTTTTTTAGACAGTCTTTATCAAATTATTTGAAAAATATCTTGAATTATAACCTAAATAATCTTCCAACTTATTAAACAAGGATGCTTTCCTCATATTCTTCAAAGAGTCCACCAACAGTTTTTCAGCTTTGCCGTTGAGTTTTTTTCTTACAATTTCTCTACTGATTCCATTAACGATTTTTTTTTAAATCTCTCGGAACTATTTCAAGAACTGCAGAAAAATTCGCAGCAAAAAATCTTCCAGGTGTTACTCTAACGATGCCTCCTAATATTCTACAAGATTTTCATAAGCAATTAAACTTGATTCAATTGGGAAATGTTCTTGGCGATTTCTCAGAGAAATTCTTTGTAGAATTATCTGCTTTTTCACAGAAAATTATCTAAGTGTTTCTTATAATTGCTATAAAAATCAATGATGTAGCTTCCCACACACCTTCAAAACTCGCTCGAAAATTGTATTCAAAACATTCTTTAAAGATGTTTGCCTAAGAAAACTTAATAAAAATCTTGTATTTCTACATTAATAATTTCAGGTTGAATACGTTCAACTGTTCGATCAAAATCTGTTCCGCAAAAATAATCAAAAATTTCCCTATCATTTTTTTAGGGATTTCTTCAGAGAATTATGTTATTGTTTCCCCTATGATGGCGTTCAAGGATTTTTTTTCTCCAGGAATACTTCGATTTTTTTCTGGGATTTCTTAACGAATTGCTCTACAACCTACTCTGTATCCACATCCAATTAATATCAGGTTTATAGTGACCCAGTGAACCACGTATCGTATAAGGATGTGCGCCAAAAATCTCATATTCATACGTCAAAAATTAGAATCGCAGAATATGTCAAAATCAAAACGAATAAATGTTAACACAAATTGTATGTAATTCTCCACTACGATTCATTGTCGACAAACTTTGTTGACAACAAACCATGCCGTAAATAGTATAATCTAGAATCGCATCAAGTTGTATAAACTGACAGATCATATATCAATGCAGATTAGCATCAAATGAAATCGCAATAACTTAGCAAAATTTGCCACCCGAGATTGGTATCTTCTGGCGGTGGGCTTCAAAGAGCAACAAAGCGTGTGTGCTGTATAGCAAACTTATTTTGATGTAGGCAAATAATAACACCTTATTCATGTAGAGGTCTGTGGTGTAGTGATATGGTACCGGTTTAGGGATCGAAAGGTCCCATGGTCGAGTCTCACTGGAAACTTTTTTTTTATTTTTATCGGAATTTTGTGGCATCGTATTGCTGACCATGGAAAGTCTGAAAAAGTCGTGGGAAGTGCGTATATGGCCTCCACTTTGGTGTGTATATAGCGTTTTCATGCATTTTATACGAGTGATTCGATTCATATATAATGATGTATAGCAAAAAATATACCAATAGAAATGTTGACTGGGGAAACACATGCAAAAAAAAAAAACGAACATCTTAAGAAATTTGATAGATAATTTCAGTTTTAACAGAATTCGAAATAAGTACTGAATTCTTATCAGAAAATTCAATAATTCATCGTTGTATTTCTGAAACTATTTGAAAAAAATCCTTACGATATACCAATATAGGTAAGAAGTTTTTTGTTATATTTACAACAAAAATGCTTGCTCTTTTTCCTTAACCATATTTTGGAGGGATTTTATTTTTGTTGTTGTGGTAGGAATCGTAATAAATTAACGCGAAAATATTGGCAGTATTATGGTGAAGTTCGTAATGTAAGATCAAACTAATTCTTGGAGGAAATTTTTACGTAACTTTGAAGGTTTGTTGAGGAATTCCTGATTAAATTTCAGATCTCGGTGAAAGTGTTTCTTTTTGGAGTATGAATAGATTTTTGTATGAAATTGTATGAAAACAACAAAAATAAGTGATTTTGTGTGTTCTTTTCTCTAGAGGTGAATGATTATATTACAATTAAAACTTGTAAATCAATAAAATAAATGAATTTCTCAAAAACTACCTCAATAATATTTATAAGAAATATATTTGGATACCCCAGCACTCTGCCAAAAATCCTCTAGGATAAATTCTTAGCCTCTAGGATAAATTCTTAATAATCCTTGAGATTAAGATTATTTATTACTTAATATATCACCACCCCCTTCTTTGTTATGTTGCGTATTGTTTCTCCACAGTTTCCTTTACCGCTATGCTGTTTTCAGAAGCAAAAATATTTTTGGGGTTTTGAACAAATTTCCTCAGAATATTCGATGGCAAGTAACATTCCATAAGCATTGTGCGTAGATAATTCTGGTTTTGTCCGGGGAGCAGAGTTTCCAGAATTTATAACGCAATTTGTGATGTATTTTGGAAATATTATGGAAGGACTTTAGAAAAACTACGCGAAAGAATTTAACAGATGTTTTTTTAAGAAGAATTTTCAATGAAATAGCTCAGTATAAGATTTGGAAGAAAAAACGATTTTTTGGGCTTCTAGAAGGTTTTTTTTTTATTGAATCCAGGAACATATTCCGAAATCTATTTGTGGATGAAAATGAGACACAAAAATAATGGTTGTCCTTCAGGAGAAATTCTATTTGAAAGTATGAACAAATCTCACAATATTATTTGATTACTTTCCAAGAGATTTGTAGCAGCAGTTCTGAAGTCACCCTTTAATATTCCTTGAGGAACTTGATTATGCTAAAGTTCTTCGTGGAATATCAAAATGTAGCTTCAAATATTTTTGGGATTTTCTTAAAAATTTAAAACATAAATTTTCTTGGAAAAAATGGAGTTTAGTGTTTAAGCAATAAGCTTATTCATTCAAAATAACATAAAAAGCTGAAGCAAAATCAAAGAAAACATATATCGCTGATATTAAATAAAACTTTGGTCGATATTGTTGGACAATTTAAAGAAAACTTATCCAGGTTGAAATATATAAGCATATATTCTGGAAGTCTTCTGGACACTTGGTCTCTCTGAAAAAGTAGCCATGAACGGAACACTCATGACGCATGGTTTGGAACACATCAATCTTCAAGATTATATGGATCATATTTAGGAGTCACTTTCTGTCATATTTGGCATATTCTGGAAGTCTTCTGAGCATCTGATTCACTCGGGAATAAGTATAAAAAGGGATCAGTTTAAAGCAAGACTGTCTTAGTCGCAAATTATTCATCAAGATTCTGTAAATCAAGTATATTGGAGATTTATCATACACATTTTTTTACACGGTTTATTTTATTTATGCAGAAACCGTGCACGGCTTTCGAAATTTACACGGTACTTTTGTACTATTTTTGCAAGGATTTCGGAAATAACACATTTTTTTTTCTTATTTACACGGATTCCAGTATGAGCACGTTTTTTTTGCGCGGATTTTTTTTTGCACGGCACGTATCCCCCGTGTAAAAAAATCCTCAGTGTATATGATAAACTAAGATCATTGATTTTTTTGTCAAACATGAATCGAGAAATTTAGAGCTGTTTTGGTGGCAACGCATGAAGAAATCTCTCCCAAAATTCAGATAAAATAATGGAATACCGGAAGAATAAACATCTGTTTCGAATGGCCAGCCCCACAGGCATGATCCCCACCAATTAAGGGATTTTTGTCATCTTATGGAAAGTTTCTAGCGAAAGTTCTAAATCAATTACTTGGGAGTTACATGAACAAATATGCAAAAAAAATTCTAAAAGATTTCCTGTTGACAAATTGGTGGAAAAATCTTGAAAAAATAATACAATGCCCGTTTCATTTTAGTGCTAGATTATCTGTGTGTCGTAAGTCTTGTTTAGGAAAACCCCGAGCGAATCAGGTGCTCAGAAAATTTACAGAAAATGGCAATGTGACCGAAAGTGCTTAAGAAAGTCTCCTGAATATGTGATGCACATAATCTTGAAGATTGATTTGTTCCAAACCTTGTGTCATAACTGTTTTGTTCATGGCCATTTTTTCAGAGGAGCCAAGCGTCCGGAAGATTTCCGGAATATGGAGAATGTGGCAAAAATGCTTAAAATGGTCTTCAATATCGCAAGTATATTTTTGTTTTCATTACATATTTTTTGAGGAAAATCGGTTGACCAAAAGGCTTCCAGATTATGTGTAGTGTTTAAAACAGTCACCAACAAATATCATCCGTTAAATCTTAAACATTTATGTTCGTGAGCATTGTTCCATAGGGAATCCATTTATAATTATTTCCCGGGAGATCCACGAGTCTGAAATACTTTCGGAATGTGGCAAACATAAAAATAATGTTTGAAATAGTCTCCAACATACACGATTCATAACATCTTGAAGATTGGTATGTCGCAAGCCTTGCTTCATATCTGGCCCATTTATAGTCACTTTCCTGCGAGATCCAGGTGTTCGGAAGATTTCTGGAATGTGGCCTATGTGACCAAAAATTATTGAAATAGTCACCAACATACTTTATTCATAAAATGTGTGCCCGGAAGACTTCCATAATGTGGTCAACGTGGCCAAAAACAATTGACATAGCCTTCAACATACTTGGCTCGTAAAATGTTGAAGATTGTTATGTCGCAAGACCTGCTTTATAACCGGTCTATAAATGGCCACTTCTTCAGGGGTATCAAGTGTTCGGAAGACTACCAAAATGCAGCCAAAGTGACCGGAAATATCCTTATTTGTTTAAAAGGACCTCTTTTTGATAAACCATGAAGATTAACAAGTCGATGTTCAGTGTTTTAAAGCATTTTATAAGTGGATCATTATCTGAGAAAAAACCTACACCACTGCAACCCGGAATAACTTCGGAATCATGTGGCCAACATCATATTTTGTATGACATATGGAAATTAGAGTCGAGACCGGTTCCATTAGCAGTGAAATTTTAAAAATTGCTTCAAAAACAACGGAGATATGATTTTTTTTAGTCGTTTTTCGAATGCTCAAAAGATATCAAAATAGGGTAAGGGTTAACCCTTATGAATCAAGTCATATTTTCCGCCTGAAATTCACGCAATCTTTTGTCTAAGAAAATTTGCTCATTTCACAATTACTTTTGTTGGATATTATATGATTTTAAGTTACTGTATTGATTTCTTTAGTGAATTCTTATAACGGAAATCATCATCATCGGACATCTCAAACAGAACATCCTCCAAAAATGTGGGAAATCATAATGCAGTGAAAATGCTGCTTTATGAAATAACATCTTAAATAGTACATTTTGAATTCTTCAGAAAACACGATTTTTAGGAATCGTACTTCTAAGGAGGCTTTTGTGTATCACGGATTTTTTTGTAACGGAGATGTTGAACAATTGCACTTCTTGCACACAATAACAGGCTGATTCTAGCGGTAATCAGCTTGACTGTTAATCTTTCGATTCTCACGCAAATCACCGAATTCAGAACCACCACGCTGATGCTGTGTACGACTAGCGAGGTTTTTTCACAATTGTTGCACCAAATAAAAAAAATATGATAATTTCCTCTATTGAGTCAATAGCGGAAATAATCCACGGGCAGGTCGTGTATTTAGTACCAGTTAGATTTTTCCCAAACTCATCAAAACGGATGGCCCCAAGGTATACCAGGCATTGTGACCCTTTTCAACACAACGTTTTATATGATAACAAAATATTTTTAACGTGTTGATTTCCGTATCAAGCCCTGAAGGTGGTCCAATAAGTTCGGCTATTGAACCATCTTCAGGGCTCGGTACGGAAATCAAACGTCGGCGATGATAAATAAAAAATCAACGCAATTTTGAAATATTGCAAGCCGATCTCCCAAAATAAGTTAAAACAAATACTGAAGAATTTTTGTTTTTTTTTTGTCAATAATAAAAGTCGTATAAATCAATTCAGAAGGTTTTGTTTCACGTTAGAATCATGTATATTTTTAATCATTTTTTATTTATTCTCATCCAAAATTCTGGGGATGGCCTGGTCCCCCTGCCCACCCCTCTTCCTACGCCAATGGCAAACATGCTGTCACGATAAGAGGGGTTCCAATAAATTGGTCAGATGAAGTTAAGTATATAGGGCTCATGCTACACACAGATTTTTTTTCACGAGCTCGGCTGTGCGAATCTCGGTTTCCCGTTTTTAACCGAGACTCAGCTAACAAATTGTCCGGTTGCTTAGCAACGAAGCACGATTAACTGATACTCGGCTTTTATTTGCTGAGCTCCCAGGTAATTTATTTGCCGACTACTCGGCTGTGCGGATCTCGGTTAAAATTATCCGAGATTCAGCATTCTGATTTAAGTGTGTAGATACAAATTTTACTTTCAAAAATCGCATTGAAGGCATTCAAGCCAAATTTTATTATATAAATTATATAAATATTTGTAATAATTTATTGACATAAAAACAAATGTTTGTCTTAAGAACAAGCATTTGGTCTTCATTTTCAGGCCAGCCATGTTGCATTAGGGTGGGGCTTTTTTCCAAAAATCTTCCGTAGTCAGGATTTACAAAGTGGAAAATGATCATCGGTCCCAAAATAACATCCTGTGAAAAAATGAGAATTTTTGGTGAAGGTTTAGAGGTGGCGCAAAGGGCGTATGTGCAGTTTTCCCGGTTGTAGGACATTTCCCAGAAAGTCAAACCCCAGAACGACATTCCCCAGAATGACGTTCCCCAGAAACCCATTCCCCAGAATGGGACATTTCCCAGAAATCCATTCTCCAGAATGGGACATTCCCCAGAAAACCATTCCCCAGAATAGGACATTCCCCAGAATGGGTTTTATACGTTTGTAAAGGGTGGAAAAAATTGGTAGTTTAGTTTTTTTGTCGTTAAGAAATGTACCTACTGAATTGATTCGAATTCCCAGAAGCTTCGAATTCCGGACAGAGACGTCAATTCACCCAAAATATTATTTTGTCAAATTCATTATTATGGATCTCAAGCGAATAAAATCGGAATTGAGTTAAAAAATCTTTTGAACGGCGAGTGTTTGCTTCCTTTTTTCTCAGGCAAACCATCTAAGCTGCCGTCCATAAATCACTTGGTCTTCTATGTAAGGAAGGGGGGGGGGGGGGGTGTTGGTGAGGCATACAAATTTCAAAAAGTTTGTACGGTCAAAAAATCACCGAAGGGGAAAAGAGGTGGTTTTGTGGCTAAGTGGTTCATCGGTAGACCCAACCATAATCTTAGGAGGAAAATGCTGTTTAAAAAATTTCTTATTTGTGTCTTAATTAATTTCATAATTGTGCTACTGTCGTTTCCCTGAATATCATTTCCCTGAATGCCACCTCTCCGAATGACCCGTTTCCCCGAATAGTGATGCAGTTCAAACAGGTGCAACAGGACTGGGTGCTGAACTAGAATGAATGATTAGCAAGAAAAGAAGATAATATAGATAATATAGATTTGAACGTCATCCTCGACTAAATATATCTTGCCAAAAATGCCAATTATGGTGAAACTCGAAAGAACTGCCAATTAAGTGAAGAAGGGTGCATATTAGATGACCGATTCGTTACCACCTCGAAACACAAAAGTTATGATAATTATAAGAGCTAAAAACTTTTCGGAAACTAGGCTATTCGGGGAAACGGGCTGTTCGGGGTACTGGCATTCTGGGAACTGGCGTTCGGGGAAACGACATTTGGGAAACCGACATTTGAGGAAAAGTAGCTCAACCGTTTAACATAAGCTCTTCCTACATATGCCATACTGTGTTTATGATCAAACTTGATCCAAGCTATTGTTTTTTTGTTTTCATAGTTATTCTTCCTTCTTTTAAAATTGGCTGTTCTTTCTAATTGTACTTTCAAAGGGAGATTGGTGTAGTGTAATATGTCACAAAGTAAATTAATGGAATTTGTTTTTCGGCTTTCATGGCATATTCTCCCTTCTTTTGAACATATGCTGTTCTTCCTAGGTTTATTGTCTAAATAATTAGGGATGGTACACATATTATGTCACGCTAAATTTGAACTTTTTCGACGAGAAAATCGTCAAAAACTATAAAAATCGTCCAAATGGTTCGAATTACATTTCCGACCGTAGATGGTTAATTTTAAAGAATTTTTGATTTAAAGATTCTCCATTCAATAAATGAAAGACTGCAACAAACCGAAAGTCCTACCGTTAAAAATAAAAAAAAAAACAAAACGAAAATGTTTTACCTGTGAAAATTATGGTTTTCCTCGAATTTTCCAGTTAGATGTATTCACTATTTACTATTTACCATTTTCCTGGATTTGAACACCTCAAAGATCTCTTTTCATTTTTTTTCTGGGGAATGTCCCATTCTGGGGAATGGTTTTCTGGGGAATGTCCCATTCTGGGGAATGGATTTCTGGGGAATGTCCAATTCTGGGGAATGGCGTTCTGGGGAATGTCGTTCTGGGGAACGTCATTCTGGGAAATGTCGTACAATCGTTTTCCCATTTTAGTGAACTATGAAAAATTTTGGTATGCTTTTTAGCTTGTTTTGGTGATTTTAGGACCATTAAGGGCAAAACATCACCTCAAAATTGCGATATCTCTACTCCTTTAGATGATATTTGACGAAATATAGTTTATGCATGCGATTTTTGGCCCTTGAATAGGTTACAATGACTGATTTCTATGAACCCGAATAAGAATAGCTGGGGAGGATTCCTATGCTTGTAGAATGGAACAAAGAGCAAAGAAGAATGATAGAAAGAACAAAGAACACAGAAGAATGTAAGGTGGGGTGGGTTGCAAATAAGCCCCACCTTAATGTTGCATGCTGTACTAGGGTAGATGTATTAGTCTTCGCCATGCTTTAGTTTTCGCTCCCTTCATACAAATTAAGATTTTTTTGTATGAGGGGGCGAAGACTAGATTATTACCCTAATATGGACTAGTTGTTGTAATACCACAGTGGTAAAAATGCGGCACTCTAAAACAGAAGAAAGAGTCATGATTTCGGGAGGAAGGTGTGTTTCCATGGTATGAAAATACACCATGACCAAAAGTCATGAAATCATTAAGCATTTTACCGTAACGCCGGCTTGACGTTACGTTTTCGATTTTTGGCGAAGAAAAATTTCAATTGAAATTCTCAAATCATGAAGCATGTATGGTGGAACCATGAACAAAAATCATGGAAACATAAGCACTATACATGTCATTTATGATTCCTATTTTTGATATGAATAGTGGTAATTTCGGTCATGAAATCATGAAGCAGTATCGAATATCATGAACACAGGTCATGAAAACATAGGCACTTTTCATGTATTCAGATGCCTGTCATTTATGATTCCAATTTTGGTGCTGAAAAGTGGTAAGTTGAGTCATGAAATCATGAAGCAGGATCCCTGAATCATGAACTCATATCATGAAAACAAACATTATACGTCAATTGAGATCCCAGTTTATATTTGCCATTGGAAACAAATAATTTTTAGATTAAATTTCTTACTGCTTTTGTGCCGGTAGTTTCGTAATAAACCGTGAAAACATTCCACAAATGTCAACCTAACGAGTGTCACATCTTTAGCAGGAACGCGAACATTCGGTGGTTAGGATTGTACGCAAAATGTTGTTTCGAGCATCAATTGAATTGGCAAATAATCCCTGAGCTGGTAGTTTGCATGAGTGATGGAACACTCCTTAACGATTCTGCGGATGTGGAAAGTGGAACTGGAACATCCGGCTGCCAAAGGTCTTTTGTGAGCTGCTCTGTTATAGGACGTGGGGGAATGCATCACTTCCGAACAGTTATAATCGCTGACGAGCTAGTCAAGCAAAATCTTCGCTCAAAGTCAACCATTGCCTGGTTCTGCATAGTCAGGATGAAGTAAGCACATCATGGAACATCCAACAGCTCCGACAGATTAATTGTGTCGTGAAACAGTTTGGGAATTTTGCCAACAATGTCATCGATATAATGACAAGGTTCCGAAGAATTTAAACTTTTTCGAAAACAAAACTTTTTTTATAATTTCAATTTTTTATGAGACACGTTGACTAACAGTTGAATTTGCGTAACGCCCTGAGCATACGAATTTTTGCATATTAGCCACGATATCATGAATTTTTGTCGTGACATCATGAAACATAAAGTTTTATGAATTCATGACTTTTTGCCCATGAATCCAGCAACGGATTTTTTTCCATTCTGCACAGGAATTAAAATAAAATTTAGAAAATTATTCTAATGCACCTGCCGGAGCAAATATTCAATTAAATTATTATTAATTTTGGAATTAACCAATAAGGGACGATTCAAATATAAAGCCATCGTTTTTCGGGATTTCAAAACCCCCTCTCGCCCTCCCCCTCTGTCACACTTTTTCGAATACCTTACACACGTACTGTCACACTCCCCCCTCCCCTAAAGAACGGACGTCATTTTTGAATGACCCCTAACCCGTCGCATAATTCAAATAATACCAAATGTACACATTGATATTAACGTTTAGAAAAGCATCAAGCTCACTCCCCAACAATCAATAACCATCGATCAAACAACGATCAACAACGACGTGATTATTGCCGCAAATTACCACTCATTCATCGACAAATCGTATTAATTAAATCTCGTTGTCCGCTAATCGATAGTAGATAGCAATCTCAGTCGCTCAGTCTGGTCTGTTGGCCAACAATGGCCTCCTTTCAACGGAGGAACCGTTCCATCGATTGTAAGTAACAACAACCGACCGAAGCAACGACCTATAGGTACCTACTATTTATCTAGCAACGCTTTCTCACGTCCATTATTTACAGCTGGGCGAGTCCTTTCTCGCTTCAGGTCCATCTTTCGCAAGGCAAAGTGCTCAGTGTCGGCACATCAGCCAACATGGAAGCCATCCACCCACTCTACCAAATTGAAAAATCTGATGAATGAGCAAAGGATCGGGCCGAAGAGAACCAGGAAGCACAAGAGTCTCGACTGAGAAAACAAACATCGTTTAGGTTTAGAAGGAAAGTCGTGGGAAGAAGGATAGCCGAAAGGTACCTGCTAATCATGCTCTTTACACAAAACGAAAAGCCCTGCCAACATGGGCGTAAATAGCCATCAGACTTGAGGGGGGCCACGGCCCCTTCTCATGAGAGATAAAAGTCGTAAAGGATTTAGATAAGTTTACAGTGTTTATTTCGATAATATTAGTAAACTGATTAAATTGGCGCACTTTCATACAGATCTACCTCTACCAAAACCTAAAAACCGTCTTAAATTGATTGATCACCTTTCCATGCTACCAAATGCTTTTATGGAAAAATAGTAAACGTATTCAAAAAATCGCTTTTTTCGTGTTATATTTATATTTCCAAGATGACGTATTCAACCCAATCTCAATCAAGGTTCAAGATCAATGTGGAATTCTACCCTCTTGAAGCCGAAAAGCCAAAAAAACCTAGCATTTAAAGAAAACAAAACCGCTTGCTAGTTTGAACATATGGATTATTGTTGCTCGACATTTCATTTCTCTAAACCACTCGAAACCAATATTAAGGACTTCACATCTTAAAGCTGCTTAGCTATCATCATATTGAAGGAGTGAAAATGTTTTTTTTTATTTTTTCAAAAAACTGTCGTCATTAAACTCGTACGATTACAGTGGTTTGAAGAAAGAAAAATGGAAGGTATTTTGCTCAAAGATTTTATAATATCAAATTAGAGTAGAGTAGGGCAAAAGTTCAACCTTACTGGTATAATCATTTTTTTTTCATAAGAACGATAGCAGTTGTAAATAAATAAATACCCACAGTGAACCTTCAACATATTTTTTTATAATTTTGCTAATCAAACTTGTATCAACATATTTACCCATTTTTAGTTTTAACAGTTTCAAAATTGATTGTCATAAACGATCTTTTGCCCCACCGGTCGGGCAAGAGTTAGAATCTAGTGTGAGGCAAAAGGCCGCTGGCCACACAATCAGGCACATTTTGCTAAACTTAAAGATAATATGTGGATTTGGAGTAATTTGTACATTTCTCCCCGAGTTTATATGTGGGTCGAACTTATGCTCAGCTGATTCGAACTTTTGCCCCGCTATGGCCCAAACATTGATTCTTTTAATTACTAAAATTTTACATGAATGCAGATATATTTAAAATAATAAAACAACTCTGAACAGGATTGATGTGGGGATGGACCTGGTGTAGTGATTAGAACACACGCCGAGGACCTGGGATCGAATCCCATCCCCGAGATAATCACTTATGACGTCTACTTACCAGCAATTAATATCTGTTCCTAACAGCTCAGATACAAATTTATCGAATGGCTCCTGAATTTGAATACAAAATATTTTAAAGTTTGTGAAAATATAAACTTGGCTTGATGCATCAATTTTTATTTTTGAGACATTTTTGTTTTAATTTACCATAACTCTCATACACAAATATTTCCCAGTAACAACAAATCGTTCTAGATAATGGATCACAAAATATCGCAGCTTGTTTTAAAATTTGAAGAAACTTTAGTTTTCTAATTGACAATAGAACTACAAATGGATCGAACCAGGTCTGCCAATTCTAAAACGTTTTTCAATGAATTTCAAATCGGGAAAGAGCGGAAAGGAAACATTATGGCAGTATGTGACATTTTACAACTACAATAAATAAATAAATAAATAAATAAATAAATAAATAAATAAATAAATAAATAAACGTGTTTCGTATCATAAGGGCATTTTTGATACTGAACACTAGTTTTAACTATATGATCATTTCTTTTCCATTTTTTTTTTTCGGGGGGGCCAACCCCATGATTCAGGGGGGCCAGGCCCCCCCTGGCCCCTCCCTATTTACGCCAATGCCTGCCAACTACGGACACCCGAGGAAAGCAGCCTTGAGGCGAAAAAGTGGACCAGGAAAAGCTCCGTCCACCTAACGTAGGTCTTCGATTCGCCCATAGGGAACGAGAAAAATCGATTTGGCCTGGCGAAAAAGGCCAGCTCCCCGACAAAGCGAGGCGGTGGCGCGCGGGGCAGCGGAAAAAGCAAAACACACGAATCCGAAGGTTCGCTTCTGCTGGTTTGGCCGGGTTTTAGGTAAATGGAATGGAAAGTGCGCCTTTTCGGGGAGCAGCCGGATTGATGGAATGTGATCGAAGCGTTGGATGGAAGGTCTGCCTGTGGCCTGTGGGTAGAAAGAGGGGAGGGGGGGGGGGGCATCCAGGGAGTGGTCCTGACATGGTTCAATCGGAACGATGGGCGACGGCCTGTGAAAGGTATACGTTTAATCGATTGTTTAACAAGCGGAAAACTGATTTATTAATGTTTTGCTTTTGTCGGAATAGGTTAGCCAGGCGTGCCGATGGTTTTTGGGTGGTGATGGCTTTTGGCTTTTCCTTGACTTTTCCGAGCTTAAACTCAGTGTGAGCAGAGTTCGCTTGAAAGACCTAAATGTTAAGAATCCGAGCTTTTTTTTTTAATTGAATAGGATTCGTGTCTATATAAAGTCACAACGCTTAGTTTGCCGAATCGAAGCAGAATGGTAGGATCAGAATTTGTATACCGAGACATAGATTTTACCGCCACGAAGAACAAAGCAATGTTATGTCCTGAAGATGCAGGTTTCTGTAGTTAGATTAAAATGATCAATTAATTAAATTAATTAACTCAGAGTCCTGGGTTCGAATCCCAGCCGAACACGTGGATTTTTTTCATAATTTCACCCATAATTTGTCCATCTTTACCACGCGTAATGAGTTAATTAATTTAATAACCATGCGGATTGGATTAACGAACAGCTCAATATAAGCGCCAATTCAATTAATCAAAGACAACTATTTGTGACTTGATATACTTTCCAGTAGTTATTCAAATTTCGTACACCTGAAGCTTAAAGGACCGACGAGGTTCTTCTGAGTCCAGAGCTTGCCTCACGAACCACCAGGTCGCGACCAACAGTTTGGAATACTATGTCTCAAGCAAAACAGTAAATGTCTTCAAAGTAATATCTGACAGAAAATTTATAGGGTTTAATAGGGAGCTCAATAGAGCCGTAGTTAAATCTTTACAGGCTTACTAGAGAAAACTCCTCGAAAAATGATCGCAAACTCCTGACGAAATGTTCTGAAATGATCCTTATATCAGTTTAGTAATAATTTAAAGGTGATGGGTAACGCTTGAATGATATGTGTAGAAGTTCTCAGAAGAAACTTCGAATGAATTCGTAGAAGAATCTTCATGACCCTTCATGAAGCACATTCTGAACGATTATTGTTGGTCATAAAGTAAAGCTCCGATAAATAACTGAAAGATTTCTTATATTTGAATGTTTAGAAATCATGTTTAATTCAAAATTATTCATAGAATAAAGTGTAAGCATAAGACTGATGCAAGTTATAAAGTTTTTGCTCCACTATGCTAAAAACATGTCAACTATGCCCGAAGAGGAACAAATAACTCCCCAATAACTTATGCATACCATTTTTTGGTATCATACCAAAATTAGGTATTGTTCAGTTGTCAATACCTCAATTTGGTATTATAATGGTATTGAAAAAAACTTTAAAACAATTAAAAATACTTCATTGAGGTATTAAACAGCTATTGAGGTCTGCTGGAGGTATTGAACTACAATTGAAAAATTTCATTTTTATATGAAAATCCATCAAGTATTATTGAGGTATTACAATACCTGATCTAGTTATCAGTTTGGTGTTCGTAGAATATGCTTGAGATATTATTTGAGGTATTTTACCTCTTATGCAGGGCTAATTCATACCTCATTCAGGTATGTAGTATTGGAAATTATCTGGTATGGAATACCTCAATTTGGTATTCAGTAGTTATTTTCTTCTGCTCGGGTGATGACATTCATTCTCCCAAAGTTTGAAATGATTCGGAAGAAATTTGACTGTGCGTGCACACACTATTTGAAGTTTACATTAGTATCCATGAGATAGGCTTAGCTTTGGTCTTCAGCTCTCTTACTCCTTTCTACCTTCCTTGTCATAATATTTTATGGGAAAATGAACCGAAGACCACATTTTGATTGGATGTCTGGATAATTTGTTATTATCAATTCCAAAGTCTGAATCATGCTGAGATGATCATTCAATTACTTTCAGATCAACACTATTTTTTGCAATAGAACATAGTAGCCTGGATTACCGTTTTGACTCATACTTCGAACAATTAAGGCTAACAAGGACTCCAAATGCACCTGATAGACATAAATTAGCTGTTATTTGTGATAATTTCAGTTTCTTTGCAGAGCTAACTGTTAGCTGTTGGGTTTGCCGATTGAATTGTTTATTTGTTTAATTTGTTAAGTTATGTTTTAACGTGAAAGTATGGAACAACTTCTTGATTCAAATGCCGAACACTGTGTTCATTCTGTCTCATATTCCGAACAATTTTCAAATTCCGAACAGCACGAATAAAACAAAATTCAAATGAATAATTTCACAAGTAATTTAATCTGAGCTTATTTTACTGGTCTAAAGGAAATAAATAATCATCACTACTTCCGAAGTATAAAAAAGATTGGAAGACGTTAAAAATGAATTGAAATTGGCTGCCATTTACTTGTAAATTGATGACATATTTCAGCGAAACATTTCAACCGAATCACTATACAAAAGCCGAGTGTTCGGAATATACTGCCGTGTTTCGTCCAGGGTTGACCAGGCCCTACGTTGTGAAATTAATTTGGTCCCGGAGGGGCAGACGAAATAACGAACGACGTAGGGCCTGGTCAACCCTGGACGAAACATTGGTGCCGTGACCAGGATAACGGACACCCCGGAGGAACGATCGACGAGTGATGGACTACAGCATCGGACAACTCACCCCGGGCCGAAGTGTCGCCCAAACGGACCTCGCCGTCCACCTGTAGGACCTAGCGTCCACCCGCCGGACCATTGTCGTCCATGCATCGGACCCCTGCGTCCATCCCAGGACCTCTGCCGTCCATTCCGGACCCCTGCGTCCACCTGTGGGACCACTGCGTCCATTCCCGGACCATTGCCGTCCATCTGTAGGACCCCTGCGTCCATCCCCGGACCCCTGCGTCCACCTATTGGGACCTCTGCGTCCATCCCGGACCGTCGCCGTCCATTCCGGACCCCTGCGTCCACCTGTGGGACCACTGCGTCCATTCCCGGACCATTGCCGTCCATCTGTAGGACCCCTGCGTCCATCCCCGGACCCCTGCGTCCACCTATTGGGACCTCTGCGTCCATCCCGGACCGTCGCCGTCCATTCCGGACCCCTGCGTCCATTTGTGGGACCCTTGCGTCCACCCGCCGGACCTTTGCCGTCCATTGCCGGACCCCTGCGTCCACCCGTCGGACCGTCCCGTCCACTAACAAGGCCGAAGTGTCGACTTGCGAAGCAAACGTTCATCTGTGCAAAGCCGAAGAGTCGATTTGCCGAAGGAGAGCGTTAATCCCCCGTCGCACCCCTGCTTCCACCCGCTGGATCCCCGCATCCATTCATCGGACCGTCAGCGTCATCAATGGACCCAAGCGTCATCAGAACCAATCGTCGATCAAGCCAAATTGTCATTCCCGTCCGCCGTCCATCATCAATCGGAATCAATCAAGCGAACACCATTAGAAACCCAAGCAACACTACCTAGACTGACTGCGCATCACCACCGTCGAAACCGTACATCTTACTCTGCCAACAGAAAGCTGTCTTCGTTTGCGCCGAGCCGAGTAGCAAGTGGAAAACTTTCGTTTTCGGGCGGGAGTATGTTCGGTCTCACCGCAACGACATCTCCCATTCACTGCATGCAAGGCGCAGTAAGATATAGCAGCAGCGCTGCGGTGTATGTTCAATTCAATTTCTCTGTTTCGCCCCAGCTAGCAGCAAGCTGTCGTCGTTCGCGCCGAGCCGACTACCTACAGTAGAAAACATTCGTTTTCGGGCGGGAGTATGTTCGGTCTCACCGCAACGATATCTCCCATTCGCTTTATGCTAGGCGCACTCGTAAACAGCAGCAGCGCAGCCGTGTACATTCAAGTTCTCTGCTTTCTCCCCCAGCTAGCAGCAAGCAGCCCAATTGCTTTGATGCTCTTGCGTTGGGCTGCGTGATGCTAGCTGTCGGCGCTTCAATCCTTTGTAACTTTGTAACCCATTACACTCATCCGTACTACCTCTAGGATATATAAGAGGCACCTCGTTCTGTATGTAAGTTAGTTGTAAGTTGTTATCGTTACGCATAGTATTCCCCACCGAGCAGGAGCACTGCCTCTCGGTGGTGGCAATAAATTATCGTGAGATTGAAGTAGAAGTCGTTCGTTATTTCGTCTGCCCCTCCGGGACCAAATTAATTTCACAACGTAGGGCCTGGTCAACCCTGGACGAAACATTGTTTGATTGGAGGTGGAGCCCTACGTTGTGTTGTGGAAGGGATGGAGTCCAGGCGACGAAGAAACAACGAAGTACTTTTCAAACTGATTGAAATTTTATTGCCACCGAGAGGCAGCGTGCCTACTCGGTGGGGAAGGAAAGAAACTATATACATTTCATACAAACTACTGTCGCCTTTTATAGGTGACACAGTACGGAGACGAACAATTTAAACCATGCGCACAGCAGTGCACTGGATGGTGCCTATCGCAGCGTTGGGCTGACGATTGACGATTCTATTCATCGTCGTTGGGAATCGAACAATGGGCAGTGCGTTGAATGGTTCAACTTCTGCACACGCTAGCGATGATGCCGACTGCGGTGTGAGCGCAAACATCCCGGCGCCTCAAAACGAAATTGAAATTTCGTTTTCTATTTGCCTGCCTCTGATCGATGGATGGATGCCGTGGATGTCGTTTGCTTGCTCGTTGCAGGTAGGATGGGAAGTTGATCGTTGTTGGTACGGGTGCGATAATTGGATTTGATTATTGCGGTTGGTTCGTGGATGGATGCTGGGATGCTGGCTGGTAGGAGATTCCTGCTTGACGGACGACAAGCATGACCTGACTACGCCGAGTGGAAGATCGGAATTCCTGAGCGCCAACGGATACTGCCGATGATCGAGCCGGAAATGAAGCACCTAGCTTCGGAAGATCCACACGCCGGTGGATGGAATTTGCCGGTTGACTCGATCGCTTGGAATGATGGATGGGCCGTCGGACATGATGCCATCATGGTCCGAAATGTGGACGCGCCGGTCCGGAGGATTGATGATTTGGCTTGGATGTGCCAGTATTTGGATGATTGGATTGTATGTAATTGCGTCTGTATGGAATGCAAACGCACGAATCTAGGTGGAGGGCACGCTGGCTCGGAAGGACACCACACCTTTTAGGAGGATGGACACGCCGGTCCGGGACAGGTTTCTGTGTTCCATGGCTTGGCACGCTGGTCCAAAAGATTTTTCGTTTAACCGGTAGGTGGACACGCCGGTCCGGAAGGAGAGAGTTGTACGTCCGTTTGTCTATGTCGTTGTCTTGGATCCCGTTGCACTGTCGGTTCGTGATCGCTGGCAGTGCGATCAGTCTTGGGTTCGATCGGTCCGTGGTCGCTCTGAGGCGGCCGATCCTGGTCACGGCACCAATGTTTCGTCCAGGGTTGACCAGGCCCTACGTTGTGAAATTAATTTGGTCCCGGAGGGGCAGACGAAATAACGAACGACTTCTACTTCAATCTCACGATAATTTATTGCCACCACCGAGAGGCAGTGCTCCTGCTCGGTGGGGAATACTATGCGTAACGATAACAACTTACAACTAACTTACATACAGAACGAGGTGCCTCTTATATATCCTAGAGGTAGTACGGATGAGTGTAATGGGTTACAAAGTTACAAAGGATTGAAGCGCCGACAGCTAGCATCACGCAGCCCAACGCAAGAGCATCAAAGCAATTGGGCTGCTTGCTGCTAGCTGGGGGAGAAAGCAGAGAACTTGAATGTACACGGCTGCGCTGCTGCTGTTTACGAGTGCGCCTAGCATAAAGCGAATGGGAGATATCGTTGCGGTGAGACCGAACATGCCGTTATACGCATAATTGTCCCATGTTACTTTTTGTGCATTTTGACTTTTTGTCATTGAACAGTTTATTTTTACGTATAGTTTTAGAAAACACACACCAAAAATTAACTTTGTTCGGAAACTCAATGAAAAGCAAGCCGAGTCAATTTGTCCCATTGTTGAATTTCTACGCATAACTGTCCCACTACTGTATTTCTACGCATAACTGTCACACTATACAATTCGCTGCGCAGATCTCGAACAAAATAGTCAGTAGGCAGTTTTGAATTAGCTGGTGTTTGGGAAAATCGTTTTGAACACCTTCTTACGTTGGCTTTACATCCCATGTGGAACACAACCTGTTCTATTTTTTATTTTCGAGTCCATGGCTTGCGACAAATCAACTTCATGATTTAGCAAACCAAGTCTAAATAAAAATATTTCGAATGTTTTTGGATGACTTGGCCACATGCTGGGTTGTTCCGAATACCGGTTCATTAGTGGAAGTGGCCATATTTTATTGGCGAATCTGAAACCTGGCTTGCGACATATCAATTTTCATGAATTTGCAAATCATGTCTAAAGGTGGTTCAAATGTATTTGAATAACTTGACCAAATGTCGGATTGTTCCGAATTCCCGGTTCCCTGGGGGAAATGGCCTCTAAACCATCGGTTCTGAAACCTAGCTGGCAACATCAAACTACATAAATTCCCAAATCAAGGCTAAAGAAGGGTCCCAGTGAACCACGTATCGTATAAGAAAGTGCGCCAAAAATCTCATATTCATACGTCAAAAATCAGATTCGCACAATATGCCAAATCAAAACGAATAAATGTTAACACAAATTGTATATAATTCTCCACTACGATGCATTGTCGACATACTTTGTTGACAACAAACCATGCCGTAAATAGTATAATCTAGAATCGCGTCAAGCTGTATAAACTGACAGATCATATATCACTACAGACTAGCATCAAATGAAATCGCAATAACTTAGCAAAATTTGCCACCCGAGGTTGGTATCTTCTGGCGGTGGGCTTCAAAGAACAACAAAGCGAATGTGCTGTATAGCAAACTTCCTTTCATATTGGCAAATTGTGGTGTAGTGGTATGGTTCAGGGTTGGGGATCCAAAGGTCCAGTGTTTGAGTCTCGCTGGAAACTCTATTTTTATTTTTATCGGAATTTTGTGCCATCGTATTGCCGACCACGGAAAGTCAGAAAAAGTCGTGGGAAGTGCGTATATGGCCTCCACTTTGGTTTGTATATAGCGTTTTCATGCATTTTATACGAGTGACTTGATTCATATAGAATGATGTATAGCAATAAATATACCAACCAAAATGTTGACTGGGGTAATTCAAAGGTTCTTGGATAACTTGATAACATGCCAGGTTGTTTTGGGTACCCTGTTCTCCAGAAGAGGTGATTATTATATTGGCGATTCTGAGACCTATCTTGCGACACATCAAACTTGGTGAAGTCAAGAAGAAGTCAAAGTCATGTCAAAAGAAAAATAGTTCAAGAGGTTTTGGGTGACCTGGCCACATACTGGGTTATTCTGGGTAATTGGTTCTTCGATGCAAGTGGCAAATATGTTGATGGTTCTGAAGCTTTATTTGCGATGCATCAAAAATCATGATTTTGCAAACCAAGTCCAAAGAAATGTCAAATCGTGTGAAGATTTGTGTCGTGAATTTTGAGTTAAATATTTACTCCGCAAAATATCCTTGAATTCGCAGATGAGTTTCTGTCAAGCCTGCAGCTGGAAGAGTCGATATATTAATTTATAACATCTTATAAACTCTCTAACTTACTCATACACTCTTTCATTCACTAACTCATACATTGTCTCATTATCACACATACAGAAAACTTTGCTTTCCATCCCAAACTATAAAATCGTATTTCTTCACTTCCCCACACGTGGCTCCGTTTGGCACATGTCACTTGAGCCTTCATTAGGTGCCTTAAAACAGTCTTGAGGATATACGTCCTCTGCATCCGGTACAATCTATACGTAAGAACGGTCATCTACAGCATTATGCTTAGCACATAATTGGTCACTAATATCAGTGGGACTGTTATGCGTAGAAATTCACCAAAAACCCCGTATTTCTAGGCATAACAGTCCCACTTTGAATTTCGTAGCTAAATTTACTTTATTCCCATAATAAAAACTCTTGACTCTAATGAACACGCTATTCTTTATACTATTGTAAAGATTTTAATTAAGTTTACCACACACCTGGCCAATACGAGGCGTAAATGTGTTAAAATCTTTAAACGCGTTTTTCTCGATTGCATATTTTGGAACATGGGACAATTATGCGTATAACGGCAGTATAAGTCTGTTCGGAATTTGAAACAAAATGTACCGCCCAATTTATAAATATGAATAGAAAATTATCTTGACGTACAATCAAAATGTAGTCTTCGGCTAAGTTGACCAGTTTTTTTAATAACTCCTAAAAACACCCTAGATTTACCCCAGGCTTTTCTCAAATAAATTCAGAAGTACACTCAAGTTTCCTTCCTTAGCCGAGTGGTTAAAGTCCACGGCTACAAAGCAAGGCCATGCCGAAGGTGTCTGGGTTCGTTTCCCGGTCGATCCAGAATCTTTTCGTAATGGAAATTTCCTTGGCAAAGGAAGCACTCAGTTCATTACCGTGGATGTGCTCATTGAAGTCTAAGCTGAGTAGCAGGATTTGTCCCAGGGAGGACGTAATGCCAAGAAGAAGAAGAAGAAGAAGAAGAAGAAGAAGAAGAAGAAGAAGAAGAAGAAGAAGAAGAAGAAGAAGAAGAAGAAGAAGAAGAAGAAGAAGAAGAAGAAGAAGAAGAAGAAGAAGAAGACACTCAAATTTGATTCCAAATCTTTCGTCAAAGCTCCTCAAAGGAAATCTTTTATTAGTTGTTTCTGTAAACATTGACCTAGAAATTCTTCTCGGCATTTCTCAGCAGAATTCGTCCTAAAATTACTAGATTCTTAAGGTGGTTACTTCACGAAGTGATCCAATGATTTGATCAGCATTCACTGAAAGTTACTTCCAGGAAATAGGCCAGCAATTATTCTAATTTGTTCAGCAACAATTTTCTCAGACTTTTTTAAGCAACGTTTCCATGTTCCACTAATGGTGGTAAGCTCCATGGAAGATGATACCTGATTTAATCTGGATTTTCGAAAATCGGGTATTAAAATTAGTACCCTGTTCGTTAAGCACCAAAGTGGGTAATAACGCAGCCACTTTAGACATCACGCACAAATTTAAGAATGTGTGCGTGTGAGAATGCCAGCATGAAAGCAAAATTAAAAATGATATGTTTTTACTTGTTCTCTGTATAGTTCACAGCATTCGTAAACAAACATTATTGTCATTACTCATTAGCCAGTTGGAATGGTTGAAATTCTCAGGTTGAAATTGCATTGAATTATAATTCCTAGAAAAAAATCGATATCAAACTAGTTGAGTTGTTCGCAAATGTGAAAGTAATATTCGCAGGTAAGTTATTACAATTCACACGAAGTACGTATTCTCTTATGTGTCTATGATAAAGTTTTGTTTTTATTCGCAGCGTTGTAAAAAGTATGAATCCGGCATGTTCACGAACGCGAGCAAGATTAATTTCCCGGGAAAAATTCACTACTGGGGAGAATCGGAGAGAAACAGTCCAAGGATTCTAAAGACAGCACTTTCCACTACGACAGTACCGCTAGAAGCAAGGCATTTTGTGAATCAATCGCTCAATTCTACAAGGTACGGAATAGCCGTTACAGGTTCCGATGCAACGTTCACCCATTTGGCATTCCGTTGGTGTTATATATTACGGATGGAGAGCAAAAAGCACCTTGTTTGATACGCAAGATCAGCATCACACCGGAGCACTTACTCAGGAGTTGACATCGACATCTCGTTTGGAAACTAATCTTCGTTTCACCGATGAATATAAATCTCTCCCCGAAAGTTTCCAAAAGAAGGTATGTAGGGTAACCATAACTAGTATGGTTATAGTGGTTTACTATTGGGCTAGATGTGAATTTTCGAAAACTTTTACATGTTTAATGTTTAACGTCAAGATGTTTTGATATAAAACTACTTAGGGCCGATTTCTTCACCTTCGCTTAAGCCGTAAACCACGTTTACCCATACGATTAAACCAGGTTTAAGGCCTAAGCGGTGGTGAAGAAACCGCTTATTAATCACACAAAATAAATAAAATTTGAAAATATATTATCACATATGGCGTAATGGGGAACGATAACGTCCGTAAATGATACACCTACCCTGCTCGAAACAAAATCTATTGGCTGGCATGCCGGTATCACACCATGGCTAAGTAAAATGTGTAATATTGATCCACAGAGTTATCGAAAGCCTTTTCAATATGTAGAATCTAAAAACCTTTTCTATTCTTAAATATTTTCTATGATTTGGAGCAATTTCTACTGAATTGTGACTTTTGATAAGAAATGTTTTGTAGCATTCCTTTAGAGTTAAATGGTATAATTTTGTTTTTGAACATCGGTAAACGCAAAACAGGAGTAGTGTGTGATCCTTTGACCGTGACGCTTGCTCCTGCGGGGGCGGGTGAAGCGGTCAAGCAGGATTAATCGTGTTTCGCGCGCCGCAGTGCAGTGGGCCGAGAAAAAACAATTTTCAATGATTTTTTATCACGCACGAACGGTTTAGACCATAAATCGGAGTGTTCGGGTTGATACGGAGTTCAATTGAAATGAAAATATCAACAAAAACTAAGATTTTAGAAAATCACGTTTGAAAATTAGAACTGACGTAACTTATCGCTCGGAGGTCTTGAGGTTTTTCAGTGAGGTGAATATCCTTATGATATGATGTCAAATCTGATATCTTTAAATTTCATTTTAAAAGGCTTACAATCCTTAATGGATATATTTTCGGAAATGCAATAAATATTTTCAAAAATATTTGTTTTGCTCACGTTTTTCGCATGATGTTCATTTTACCACCAACAGCTGTTCATTTTACCAACTTGGTGCAGGTAAAATGAACATTTGCATCGTTTTTTGCTAGCGATAAAAATATGTGAAAATTTAGCAACTTAAGTCTGAATTCGTGTCGCTGTTTTAGATAACATCCCTACTTTTGATGTTGTGCGATAGAACTACGAAAATGCCTTGTTTTTCTATTGGAAACAAGATGATATCTTTAAGGTGTTCATTTTACCACCTCTCCCCCTATCTTAACAAATGTAGTTTATGTTATGAAGTAGCTAAATGATGCAATTTGAAAAACTAAAGACGAAATATGTTGGAATGATTCATGGAATAGCATTCTGTAAAGAACCTATTGTCAAATAATTCAACATCTTGTTCTGGATTGTGTTCTATCTTTCGTACAAGATGTTTAGCCGTAAGTGAGTTTATCTCAGTGGTTCTTAATATTTTCATTCCATGCCCTCCTTTTGACAATCATACGTACTTTATTCCTCTGCAAAAGAACATTATGATTTGATTAATATGAAATAAGACACTTAATTTTTGAGAATTTTTAATTGATTAACTCGTCATTGAAATTAAACCAAATTATTTACTTTTTTTCAGTTGAATTCTGACAAGTATTTCTCCAGTAGTTCCAAGAATTCTTAGGAACATTCTACAGAAATATATTTTAGGAAAAATTCTACTAAGTCTACTCAGAAATTTCTCCATCGAATTCGCTAGGAATTTCTTCAGGGAATTATGCAGAAATTATTCATGTAATACTTTCAAAGATTTCTTCAGCGATTGCTCCAATAATCCCTGAAGTATACTTCCTAAAATAGCTCTATGGATTGCAGTAAGATATCCGGTATTCCTCCAGAAATTCTTCAAAGAATTACTCCAGGGATTACTCTAGAAATTCCTCCAGAAATTCTGTTAATAATTCTTTCTGAAATTATTCTCCAACAAGTTTGTTTTTCAGTTATTTTTTCAAGATTTTATTCTTGAAGTTCTTCAAGAGGTTCCTCCAAAAGCTCATCGTGAGGTTTGTTCAGAAATGCCTCCATCATTGCTCTCTGATATATACCATCATCATTCTTCTAGGATATATTCCATTTTATTTAGGGGATGCTAACGATGATTTTTTAGCAATTTCTCCTTAATTCCTCTAGCATTTCCTCCCGAGATTTGGTTAGGAATTCTTCCAGCGATTTTTCTTAAAATTCATATTTTTTAATGATTACAGAGATTATTCATTAATTTTCTCAAGGGTTGCCTGTAAGTATTTTTTCAACGATTCATTCTGGAGTCACTCTTAAATTTCCCTATGGAATATTCTAAAAACTACCCAAGTGGATTATTATTATTTATCTATATTACAGTAGAATTGCCAGGAAAAAAAGCTGCTGAGATTCCTTCCAGAGATTCATTCAGGAAATCTTCTAGGGATTCCTCCAGGAACTTATCTAGGAATTCCTCAACGGATCATCTCTGTCATTCCCTCTAGATGTTCTTCTGGTATTCCACGAATTATTATTCCTGGGGTCGCTTCAGGATTTCTTATAGGGATTTCATAAAAGATTGTCTCTGGGATAGGGTAACGGTCGTATTTTGGACCCCCTAGGGAAATGATTTTAGTTTTTTATCCCAATTGATTAATTACACAGCGTAACCAAGACGAAGAACATGCCAAAATGTAGAGAAAAACTTCCTCTACGGGATAAAAATGCCCAAACAGTTATGTAGGATCCAAATAACGTTGGAAATAATTGAATTGTAAAGCACTGTTTTTCATTATTTTGGACACACCAATACATTTTGGACCCTCAACGTATATATTTTGGACCCCCGGCATTGTTTATCGTTTGGCGACAAAGTCCACGACACTGGTTGTAAAATATGCTTGCCCATAGTCTAATCAATCAACTGACAATGGAAAACCGAAGAAATTCTACGCTTTTAGTTCAGAAATTAGAAAAAAAGTTTTTGTTTACTTTTGAAAAATTTCTGACGGCTTCAATTTTTGTGTGTGACGTATTGTAACGGTTGCATGGATGGACCGATTAAATTAAATTAATTTTAGATAAAATAAACACATTTTTTATGTACAAACGGTTGATGCAAGTGCGGAATAGTCTTATCTTTCCAAATGGTATGCGAATTGAGTTGGTATTTTGATTTAAACTGGGAAATTTACAGGAAAATGGCACAGGGGGTCCAAAATATATAGAGGTCCAAAATATATTGGTTACCCTAATACCCTATGAACAACCTTAGGATTTTTTTCCGAAATTCCTTCAGGATACCTCAGGAATATTTGCAGGAATTCCCCAAATGATATCCTAGTTATTATTTCTGTGATATCTGCAGGAATTCCCACATTTACATGCCTTTCAAGATTCCTTCCAGACACTTGTCAAGAAACTCTAGGTTTTTCTCCTTGATAGGGATTCTTTCCAAAATTCTTTCTACTGAGATTTCTTCAGGGACTTATCTAGAGATTTCCCCAATTCCTTTTAAAATGCTGGTTTTTTTTCAAACATTTTATCATGAATTCCCGCAGATATCTGAAGTTTTTTTTCATCTAAAGCATGGGTTCTACAAATTTCCTTGACTTTCCTGGACTCTATGCCCCCCCCCCCTCCTCATCGTACCTGCCACACGATATACGAATGCAAAAATGGCAACTTTGGCAAAGAAAGCTCTCAGTTAATAACTGTAGAAGTGGTCATAAGAACACTAAGCTGAGAAGCAGACTCTGTCCCAGTGAGGACGTTAATGCCAAGAAGAAAAAGGAGATGGATTCTACAAAAATATCAAAGATTTGTTGATGAATTTACACAAAAGAAGATTGCAACAAGAATTTTACCAAGCATTTTTTCAGACCTTCCTTCAGAAATTGCTCCAGGGTATTCTCTAGTTTGAACTTTTTCCAGAGGTTTCAGCAATTCATTCAGGGATGTATTCCTGGAAATCCTACAGGGATTCCATGAAAAATGTTTCCTGGGATTCCTTCAACAATTTTGTGAGGCATACTCCGTAAACTCTGAAGAAAATTATTGTAAGAAATTATTGAGGGAAACTTTCTGCATGAGCTAAGAATACCTAAAATACCTCTAGAATTACTTCCAGATTTTTCGCTTTTGATGTGTCTAGGTATTTACTCAGTGATCCCCACTTATTTCATAAACCTCTTCAAGAATATAATATTTTGTCTTGAACTTCTTAGGGAATTATTCAAGTAATTTCTCTTTGAATTTCTTCATATATATTTTCAAAAAGTCGGAATTCTACAGAAAAAAAGTCATGGATAAATCTTAAGAAGAACCTATCAGATTTTTATTGATATTTCTAATGAAACCCATAGACGCACGAGTTCTCATGGAGAAATGGAACCTCGAATATCCCTAAAACCTCTGATTAAATCATTGGACTTTTAACAATGTTATGTATCGTTTCACAGAGAATTTTAACATTAATCCAACTGCAACGATTAAAATTACTGAAGCAGTACTTGAAGATTTTATTTGCGAAAACTCTAAAAGAAATCTGGATGGTTTTGAATACATTTATAAAGAAATTCCTGGAATTAAAAGTAAATAGATAATAGATAAATCTTGACGGATTGTTGACAAAATTCCTGGAAAGTAAATAATAAAACCACAGACAAACAGACGTAACACTTAGAAAAAATCTCGATCAAAATCATAGTTACGAGGACATGTACGCCCAATGCTAAAATCAGCGTGTTTGGCCGACGGGCCAACAGATGGCGGTAGTGTGTAAACGTCAAACACGAACAAAAACGAAGCAAGCGCTGCGGGTGGCGGATTGGCCACCTAACATATTCTAGAAAAACACTAGATGTTCTGGAATGTTTTGGAAGCATTGTGAATAAATTTCTTGTGGAACACAAGGACATATTTGTAGGTATTCCTTCGTTCTGAGGTAAAAGGGGTCTCTTCCAATGTGTATTTATAGCGTTTTTCATTCGTATTGTTTAAGATCACGATTTGAGTGATTCGTCAAATGCACATAGCTGAAAACGCTGCTCATTTTTCTTGCACTGTGCACATGCTGAGTATGTTAGAATTTAGTATATTTTGTGGATCACACAAACCGTGCCACAGTGGCGCGCTTTCAGTCAGACAAAACTTCAAATGCGTCCCAAATCGCTTGAGAATGTTAACCTATTAACTTTCTTCGATAGCCGATATCATCCCATTGGAAATAAGTGAAAATTCGATTAACTAGTGTAATTCGTCCAGATTAAGATTTTTCATCCAAATAAAAAGACTAGTTTTACGTAAATTTAGGTTGTAATAGAAAAAAAAATGTATACATAAACCTAAACTAGCTATATTACAATAGATCAAGTATTGGTCGCAGTGGTTTGTGTTCCGAACAGAAAACACTAGACATTAAATAGACGGATTTTTTTTTAATTATCCAAAATTTTGAAAAAAGGTTTTAAGAACATTTTGTGTCACAAGTAACAACAAACAAATTATTGTTAATGAATTTCAAGCAGTTCAATTTTGCTGATTTTTGCACACTTACGATGCTGTCAAAAATCGAAAACAAAACTGATTATTCTCAAATTTTGGGAATCATCACTCATTGGTACAGAAGCCTGTAAAAATAGTAACAAGTGGTTTTTTGAGAACATACAATTTTAATGTTTTGTCCGGCCATGTGCCACTGTGGAGTGCTCTTGAAAATACGAAAAATAAACGTTATAACTACATATTAGAAGAAATCCCATTTTACCTCAAAGAAATCCTCAAAAATATTTGCTGGTGTTCCACCAAAAATTTATTAACAAATTTCTTCAGAACTCGCTCCAGTCGTTCCTGCAGAAAGATTTTTTAATAACTTTTTTGGGCATTTAATGCGCGAAAGTAATAAATAATCAATATTTCAGGTCATTTTTCAATAATTCCTCTAACAACTACGATTCTTTCAAAACTCACCTGGAATTTGTCAACTATGCATCACAAATTTCGCTATTATGTTTTATGCATGTTTCTATAAACTTCTTCATATGTTTTTTTTTTCAAAGCATCTACAATTAACTTCTCTAGATTTTTTTCTATTGTTTTCGCGGAAAAATCTTGTAAGTATCGCTATCTTTGAAGAGTATGTGGAATATTCGTACTAAATTTTTTGAATTATGATTCTTTGACATTTTTAAAATAGAGTTCTTAGAGATATACCTGGTCGACCCAGGGAGAACTCGACAAATATCAATAAGAAGTTTAAGCATTGATGCTTAAAGAATTACCTGGAAAAATTTCTTTTAAATTTATGAAGAACTTAAAAAACCCGAATTATTAAATCAATGTTCAATAAACCAGAACTAGAACAGCTGGATGCATACCTACAAACTGATTTTATTGGACATGTTGGGCTCTGAACAATTTATTGATCAAATTTCTTTGTATACAAATGCATGCATGCATTGAAATAAATGGTTATTTCGTATAAAGTCCATAGGCATAAATTTTTTCGGCATAAAGATCATTTGGCATAAAGTCGTTGGGCATAATGGTCGTTTCGCATAACTAGTCTGAAACCAAGAATTTCTTAAAATGACTTTTGGTTTTATGTTTCTTTTGAATCCCAGTGCCGGCTTACACGGAGAAGTTTTTTTTTTATGTTGCGATTATTATCCTGTTGATTACTTTGACTTACTATCTGTGCAGTTGTTTCGAAAGAAAATCTACTTACTCCAACTCTAAATTTACCGTCAAATCAAAATGATATATTATTGATTCAGCTATCCACTTGTACTTATTTCATTTACAATCTTGATAATTATCAGCATCCGAAAACATTCATATGTTTTGACTTCAAGTTATGCATTTAAATCTGCCTACTTCTAACTTGGGTGAAATGTGTAGGTGATAAGATAAACTGCACTCACGCAGGAGAAAGGCTTGTTCTTAAAAATTATCATCAAACAGATTATTATTATTATTATTGTCTTTATTAACGAGGCTTTCAGCCCGTGGCTGGTTCATCTCGAATCATCAAACAGAAGCTTGCTCAAAAATATCAAGTTATTTTTGTAGCAACAAATTTCCGGATACCCTAAAATCAGTTTTTTACTGATTATTTTAGAGCAAAATATGTTAAATTTAAAGGGAACTGTCATGAGTGAATGTATTTGGTTTAAAGTACGTCCTGACGGAAGTAGTAATATAGTCCCTTTTTTTTTTTTTTTTTTATTTTTTAATCATAGAGTTACTTATTTTGGGGGACGGACCCAGGTGTAGTGGTTAGAACACTCGCCTCTCACGCCGAGGACCTGGGATCGAATCCCATCCCCGACATAGTCACTTATGACGTAAAAAGTTATAGTGACGACTTCCTTTAGTTACTTATTTAGTCTCCGAGTCATATTTAAAGCACAATAGAAAAACAAACGAAGATCCCAAAGTCATTGTGCTTGTCATCTAAATTGACAACACTGCTGTAATGAAATCGATTTTATTTTCCACATAATATTTTCATAATATATTATTCTAATATTACCGATTGAAATATTTGGAGACAACAAAGGAACAAATTCCTGTATATCATACATATGTGATCACTGACCACCACAGGGGGAGGGGGGTCGAAAAACCGCCAAAATTGTCTTACTTAATTATTGGACAGCTCCAATATCTATCAAATTTACATAGGGGGCCCAGATAGCCGTAGCGGTAAACGCGCAGCTATTCAGCAAGACCAAGCTGAGGGTCGTGCGTTCGAATCCCACCGGCCGAGGATCTTTTCGGGTTGGAAATAAGAACACTAAGCTGAAAAGCAGGCTCTGTCCCAGTGGGGACGTAACGCCAGAAAGAAGAAGACATAGAAAAGTCTTTCATGCCATGTTATATAAGAAAAAAGAGAGGTCTCTGTAACTCTCTTAAGTACATATTCAACTAACCACAAGTTCCAGTTGATGCTAGGACGTGGCCAGAGCAACTCTCGATTGTTGAGGGATGGGTCAATCATGTTAAATTTAAAAACTCCAATTGATCAGTGGATTGGAAGGAGTAAAACCTCATTGAATCGTATATGACTTGACACCTACCATGTATCGTAGGCGCTCAACATTAACATCATGTTGAAAATTCAACTCTGAGGCTATTGAAAAGCATTTCAATTGTTAAAAATAAGTATATAGTTTATATTCTAAATATTTTGAAAATAAAAAAAAAACAATTATAAGCTATTTTACGAGACAGTTTGGTGACGTTTTCTGGCGGGCCGCTCATTGTTATTGTTTTAAAAACTAGTATGATATGTGAATGGCGCTGGTAAAGTTTTTGTTGGTGATGACATTTTTATCTCTTTCTGGCTATTTTTCTACGCGGTTACATGTCTGATGTTACCAGTAAATGAAATAAATTATTCCCTGCCTGCTGTTTTTGATTTTACTGGGGAAGATTGAAAAGCTCGTTGCACGCCATTATTGAATGAGCTCCTCCCAAATGTGGCGCTAGAAGAAACGTAAATAAATGAGCCCGCCAGCAAGTTTCAAAGCTGGTAAACAAACAAAAAACATATGATTCGAAATGTCTCATAAAATGGCTTATTGTATGTTGATAAAAACGGAATAATTTGTTGACGAAATCGGAATGTAATAAAATCGGAAAATACCTATAGTGTTTTACAAACAATCATTTGATTTTTTTTTTCGAAACACTTATTTTTTATTTTTATGTCTAACAACTTTTCTAACAATTTATGAGTATTTATTCACTTCTAAATAAGACTTAGTCCAAGTTCCCCTGAATTAGTAGGATTTCAAAATAGATATCGAGTTATGGAGAGAAAATTACCACTCACGTGATATCGACTAGTAGAGATATCAAGTTAAAGGAATATCGACTTATGGAGAGCACGATGTATGGAGATATGAAGGGACCGAAAAATCCATCGAGATATAGGTCATCGAGTTGTGGAGTGTCGACTGTATATAGTTTCTTTAGTAATCTAAACTAGTTTTGAACACGCTTTTTACTTTTGATTTTTGCTGGGAGTTAAAGGATGGTGTGTTAGAAAATATGGCCATAAATGTATAAATCACTAAAGTGACCTAATGTTAGAGAATTGAGGAATATTATTGATTTTTTAAAGCTCTACTTTTAGTAGCATAGTAAAGGATACCAACATACAGTTTGTTCAAAAGAAAAGGAAGATGTTTCTTATGCAAAACATAAACCTGCTGGGAATTAAATTGTTTTCTGTCAAATGTGATATTACAACAATTCTTGACAATCACTGCTGTTACAGTCAACCCTCCCTTACACGATATGTTGTATCTTGATGAAAATAAGCAAATAAATTAAAGATGATAATTAAACAAAGTCACATAGCAGAAGCATGTATTTCTTCCTATTTATTGAGTTTTAATAAAATATTCAGATTTATTGTGGTATAAAGCATCAGTAACTGAAGAAAACTTTTAATGCAGGTGCCAAATCTTTCCTGTAACAAGTTGTTGAACTTTGAATCAAGTTCAAGTTAAAAATTAAAACATCGAGTTAAATCAGATAGAGAAAATATAAAAAAAACGTTAAAGTAAGGGGAAAGATCTAGAAAAAAAAAATATTTCGAAACAAAGTCAGCGATGTTTTGAAGACAAAACAATTTAGTAAGAACCATAGTGTAGCAAAATTAATAGCAATAAAATCATTAATAAAATTAAAGCATCACAATGAATGTTTGTTTTTTTTTTGCTTAGGATCACAGAAACTGAATAGCAATATATTCAAATATAACAAATGTCTACAATGTAGACTCTACATATTATGGTTTGTAAATTTAAACGATTTTCTTGGTGATCACCTCAAATTCCTGGTTTTCTCGTCTTTTTGCGGGTGGATTCCAATCCCCGTCTTTTCCCCGGTATGTTGCCGTGAATCGCAAGTCAGTCCCATCTGCATTTTCGTCAAAATTGAGTTGAGTTCAGTTTTCAACATATATTCCAAGACTCTTTCAGCTGCCTTAATGAGATAAAGAAATTTGTTCGGAAAAAGTAAGAAAAAACAGCAAGTCCAATTGTCCCATAATGAAAAGTAATCGCATATCTGTCCCACTATAGATTTCCGCACCGTGTAACACTAAAATGAACCGTGTTTTAATTATCTTTATATTTTTCTCAGAAAAATATCTTAGTAAAGAGTAAATTGTGAGAGTTTCATTAAGATTGGAACATGTTACAGTCCTCTGGAATTTTTTGAATATTCGTATGGAAAACGAGTTTGGAAACTTCGTACTCCATTTTCTCAATGCCTACTTTTTGCAGATGGGATTGACTTGCGATTCATCATGTGCCCTGTTTTATTTGATTCGCTCTCTCTCAACTTTGTCCATCTAATGGTATCAACTTTTGCGCCATTCCTCGCTTGGGGTGTTGAGCTCGAACGACCATAGGAAGTTGTTGCCCTTGTGGAATGGGGACCCGGAAGTGTAGGTCTGGTACACCAGATCCACGACGCATTGCATCTTGTAGTCGGGATGCAATTTACACTCGAGCACAAAGTTGTCGGTGATCGGAATGCGGCTGCTTCACGAATCCGCGCTTGTAGATCAGGTGGCGGACCGATTCCAGCCTCGGGTATCCGTAGGTGATGTACGGGTCGGGATCTGGCGCAGTCGAAAAACAGCAACAATGTTGACCTTTGGAGACAACTTCTTTGATACCACGAATACGCATTAAAAAAGAAAATCTCGGCTTGGCCAGAATGTGTATGTTGCTGGTCTTCTCGACCACATCGTGGCCCATGCGCAGGTACTTCTTGGCAGCCTCTGTCGTTGACGGATCAGCTTGACGGCCAGTAGATGGCAATGCCTGTGCAAGCTGCCGGAGGGTGATCGTCATCACTTTGGTTACCTTCAGTTTCGGTTCAGGCACAGCGGGACTTTCTTATTGTGAAGGCCGGGGCCTTTGTGACTGGGAAACTCTAAGCCGCAGCTGATATTGTTCTAGTGCTTCGAGATCCATCTGCAAATTAAACCAGAAATTCTAGTTATGTGTCGAATTTGTATATTGTATATTTATAAACCAACCTTTTAACGGAGAAATAGTTGCAACAACGGAGAACAGCACCGGAGCAAATAATAAAAACTTCCTCTGTTTTGTGTTGTTTTGCTTTTCGCCTTTGACGTTTCATGGCTACACTAGTGTGCGTAGGATCAAAATCAAGCACGTAGCCAAATTTTTGTTAATCTCGGATTATCTTTAGTACGCCGAAATCGGCGCACTAAAGTTAATACCGGGATTAAATTTGAAGATAATATCGTTTGATGCTTAGCAAAATCGAGGATAATACTTGATTGACGTATTAACCACGATGGAGCTTACCACCATAAATGACTTTCCCGGATAATATTTTAAGAATTATACGTCTTCAGTCTTTCCTCTCTTCAGAAAAGTATTAAACAACTCCTCTATAGATTCCACTGGGAGTCCTTTCAGATATTCACAGGAATTCCCACAAGAGTCTTTATAAATGTGATTTCTGGAAGAACCATTGAAAGTAATTTGATTAAAATGTCCCAAAAATTGTTCCCATCATCTGAAAGCAGAGTTTCTTATAAATTTTTGATGTGTCTTTAGAGCACACCATGAAAACAAAAACATTGAAGTTGCTCTGGGAAAAATTTCTTGAATTTTTCTTCCTCGTCTGACCACTGCTTCCAGTAATTAGGAATATTGTGGTATGACCCATGTTTTATCTGGTACTCATCAAATATCCTCTCACAATTGAGATGTGATAGACATTGGTTGATGTAGAACTCTATCCCAATTAGGCTCAGCTCGTTTTACAAAGTCTACTACCCTATTAGGACTACTTTGTCAAATTACCAAGAGAGCATTCAAAGCTGCCTGACTGTCCGAGAAAATACAGATTTTTGCAAACCTGTAGTTGCTACTTTCAGATGGCTTTCTCAGTCTGGTAATCGGAAAACGATGTGTTTTACATTCTCGATGTCGTAGGCATTTTTATCCGGGAATGTAAAAAAACATCGTTTTCAACTACCAGACTGAGAAAGCCATCCGAAAGTAGCATTTAAAATCCAGTCGAAATTGCCATTACCTTTTATTTGATTTTCAGGAAATGTCTGAATGAATTTATGGAGACGCATATTGAGTAATTGTATTTACTCATTTACAAGCACTGCCGGGATATCTTAGAGCCGATTCCGGGACCCTAAAATAGGACGTCAATTCGATGATTGCAAACCCTATCATGCGAAACATCAATTCATCAAGAAGCTCGAATAAAGACTCTAGAATATCCCGGAAGTACTTGTAGATGACCACATGTTGCAAGAGATATTCAGCATGCATTGTATTATACTTCTGATGAAAAATCTTGAAGCTATATGTGTCGCACAGTGGCGCTACCAAGGGGGGGTTTTGGGGGTCAAAACCCCTCCCAGAGCAGACATTTTGTATAAGAATTATTTAATATATTTTTGAAATTCAATACTAAAATCCAAAAACACCGGAGCAGTAAGCTGTTTTAACAGTTTTTTTGTTCTAATTTGAGGAATTCTGATTTAAAGACCTTTAAGGACCATTTAGCCGAATTTTATGACCATGAATTAGAGCACATGAATTTCCAGAAAAGCAGTTTTTAATGATAACAAATAACAATTCTTGGAAATATTAAAGGAGATTGTAGTACCGTGGCTAAGCTGAAAAATCTCAAATTTTGATTCGCCTTCAACAAACTGCTAATGATAATCGCAATAATTTTTACTGTGACTTGCGAATGTAAGGAAGAGTGGTTGAACGCTATAAACGGATAAACTTTCGAACCATCTACGAAAAAAGTAGCTTTAAACGATGTCAGATCTCGTTTATCCATTCATATTCAAAAAATAGAATCTAAGGTAATGTTTGTAACGAATGAAATGTTCTTTGGAACCTGAAGATTTTCTATGTTTCGTAAAACTTTTGGAAGGAACATTTCAACAGGTTACAACGCTACTTAAAGGAAATCTATATTTATATTAAACATTATGCCCATGGTGGACTAGAAAAGTTTAAATTTGCATATGTTATTTCGTGTTTTCTTCAATGTCAATCTAGCAATATTTTTTTCCGCTCGAAATTTTTTTACCGGTTTCACCGTTTCGAAAACACATTATTTTGAAGTTCACAAAACCCCCTCTAGAGCCAAATCCTGGTTGCGCTGCTGGTGTCGCATGATAGGGTTTGCAAAAACCGGATTGAAGTCCTTTTTCTAATCGGTTCTAATCGGCTCCAGAACATCCCAGAATTACTTGTGCATGATTTTTTGTTGCAATTAATTTCTCAAAATGCATTGTATTATGTTCTCGGTGAAAAAACATGAAGATTGATGTGATATCCCGGAAGTGCTCAATATGCATCATATTATACTGCCGTTGAAAGGTTGATTTGTGTTGATCACATTTTGGTCCCCAATTGATGCTCCAGGAAACGGTTCCAGAGCATCCGGAATCATCCAGAATGGTTCCACATGAGTTCAAATAGCCAGAATATATTTTTTATCTTAACGAGATTTTTAGCCCTGGGCTAGTTCGTCTCGGTACCAACGGCTTTACTTACCTTCCGAAGGAAGTCGTCACTATAACTTTTTGTTAGTGACTATTTCGGGGATGGGTTTCGATCGAAGGTCCTCGGCGTGTGTTTTAACCAATACACCAAATCCGTCCCCTTTAGAATATACTAATTGTTAATGGTTAAGTTACAAACACTGTAGTTTTGTTTTATCCGTTCAAAATAATCATGGAAATGTTTCAAATGACCATTGGATAGACCTGGCATCAAGCATCTGACTTACATTCCTATTACTGGTCAAGAAACTTGAAAAGTGTGGTGGTGTTTTTTCAAAATTTTCATTGTAATCGGCTAAAAATTGTAGAAATTAGAGACCAAATATCACAAAAAATTAGTTGTTAAAAGAGTCAGGGACGTGATGTTTTCAGTAACTTCTGCAAATGCCCGTAGAATACTCAGATTACACTGTAACCTCAATTTACGAACTAGATCGGGGGTGCGTAAATTGAGTTGGTGCGTAAATTGAATCAGTGCGAGGTAGCTCAGTTCGTAAAACGAGGTTTTGCCATCTGGAGTCTACTTGTATGAAATTGATTTATATTATTTAGAAAAAAATGTGCTCTTTTAGTATCATTAACCTATTATTAATACATTGGGTTCTTAATCAGGCTAAAATGTGTGCAAGTTAAGGTCTTCCAAGCACTCTTTGGAGTTTGGGCATATGTTTCAACATGAATTAACGGAGATCAACTTACCATTTCTATGTAGAAGAATGTCTCACAATACTGGACCCTAGAAGATTGTAATATTTTTAAGAAGCGTTTGTATTGTCAGATACAAGTTTTGGTAACTAAGTGAGTACAACAGATGTCCTAGTTCATCCAAAAACTTCCTGGAATATATACCTGCAATGTACTGGCATATTTAGCGATCCTTTGATGTTTTATTCATATGGCACAGGCCCTTAACCATCCATGTGAATAAACGGTGTATTGAAATAATTTGTGAGGATGTCCTAGGTCCACCAAGGACTCCTTTGAATACAGGCCTTGGGATCTACGACCGCAATAAGAGCTTAGAGGTTAGTTTTCAAATACTCCACAGGCCCCTAACCATCCATGTGAGTAAACGGTGTATTGTAATAATTTATGCGGATATCCTAGGTCCTTCAAGGACTCCATTGAATATAGGCCTTGGGATCAACGACCGAAATAAGAAATTAGAGGTTAGTTTTCTAATACTCCATAGGCCCCTAGCCATTCCTGTGACTAAACAGTGTATTGTATTAATTTGTGTGGATGTCCTAGGTCCTGCAAGATCTATATCGAATATAGGTCTTATGATCTACAAGCGTAACCAATTATCGTTCGTTAATTGATGTTTTGGTGAATTGAATTTAAAAATGGCGTCAGACATCAATTTTCTTAAACAATTTTCTCCAAACGTAGGTCGCCACCTTGGATTTCAAAATGGCGTCGGACATCGATTTTCGTCATCCCCTCGTAGTGCTCATTCCGAAAATACCCAATTGCATGAGTTTCCAACGATTTTTCCAATCCAGAGGTCGCCATCTTGGATTCCAAAATGGCGTCGGACATCGATTTTCATCATCCCCTCGTTGTGCCCGTTCCGAAAATACCCATGTTGCATGAGTTTCCAACGATTTTTCCAAACCAAAGGTCGCCATCTTGGATTCCAAGATGGCGTCAGACATCAATTTTCGTCACCCCTCGTCATGCCTGTTCCTAAAATACCCATATTTCATGAGTTTCCAACGATTTTTTGCAAACCAGATTTTCGTTATCCCCTCGTAGTGCTCATTCCGAAAATACCCATATTACATGGGTTTCCAACGGTTTTCCCCAACCGGAGGTCAATAATTTCCCACATTATTGTCTAAACTCAATTTACGCACTGCGTAAAAAAAGTGACTTAAATTGAGTTACTTCGTAAAATAAGTGGCTTAAATTGAGGTAGCGTAAAAAAAGATTTCGTAAATTGAGGATTTAGTGTACCTAGTCCTAGTTGGGACTTTACGTCAGAAAAACGAAGAAAAAATCAACAGGCAGAGACAGGAAATACAATCAAACCAAATTTAAATTCCAACACGCCAACTGCATGAATTCACATCTTTATTCCGACTAAATGTCATAGAACTGACAAGATGCTACCTGACGGATTCACATTATGCTGTTTGTAGAACATTACATATGCCAGAATAATTCCACAAAATTAGCTCAATTTCGCCTAGCGTGTGTCAATTTACCATCATCAACGGTGTGTTCCATCCGTTCCATCCGAGAACGAAACCCGACCAGAGGGTAGAAACATGATTATGACAGAATGTGTTCCCCTTGTATTTGTATTTGTATTTCTGATCAAATCCATCTGACACGAAGTTGTCTTAATGAATGTAAAAATAAATAACTTAGGCTAAACATACAGTCAATTTCTTCTAAAATACTGAATAAAATGGTTCCGCAGTGTAGTTATAGTGACGTTGAAGTCAAACAAGAGGTAAGCTTCGTTGAACTTCAAAGCCATGAACCTCACAGGATCATGCTGTCCATAGCGTGTATTGCGACTACCAAGACTGATGAATTGACGTCTACTCAGTGTCCGTTCAGGTGCATAAATATTTACGTCGGCTAACAGGGACGGTGAATCAATTTCATTCCTCAAAACCTTAGCAACAAACATTGTTTGGGCCACATGACGTCTGTCCTCCAAGGTATCGATTCCCAGTAAACGGCAACGCTCATGGTACGGTGGCAGATTTTCTGGGTCCCGCCAAGGAAGATTTTTTAAAGCGTGGCGTACGAATTTCCTTTGCACGGATTCAATTCGTGAGATCCAGTAATTTTGAAAAGGACATCACACGATGATTTGTTTATATCACTAGTTATTATAAAACATGTATGATGACGGCACCATCGAGTTTTGGAACACAAAATCAGTGCAACTGCGTTTCAAGAGACCATCGAGTCTGCCATGAAAACCAAATTTTATTATGGTTCTCTAACTCGATATCGAGAATTTTTAACTGCTATTGATAGAATTGTTTTTTGTCAATCAATAGTAATCTACATGTTTGCTGAATTCTATGTTGTATTAGAATTATGCAAATATGTATGTGTTATGTAACTGATCTCGGGAAGTTCAGTTTTTCAGTTGCCACTGCTAATACTGGCAATGCAATGGATGGGAAAATGCCGTCTGTTCAACGTAACTAGCTTACTTCTGCATGAAATTATCTACTTCTGTAACACATGAAAACCCCGGCAGAGTTTGTCCAACCACGTTTGCACGGTATGTAGCGGTAGCGTAAGCGATTGTGTTGTTTTAGTGTAATGTTGTTCCACGATGTTCATCGACGGAAAGCGGCGCCGGGAAAACCAGCACTTGAATCCACACACATCCCGCATAGACACCACGACTATCTAAATCGTAGCACCCCTCGGTTTCCCTGCTGAAGGTACTCACATTGGTGTAGGGACAGGGAGAGCCAGGGGGCCAAGGCCCCCATATATTTACAAGATACAATATGAAAAAATCTTCTTCCTCTACTTAGCATTACGTCCTCACTGGGACAGAGCCTGCTTCTCAGCTTAGTGTTCTTATGAGCACTTCCACAGTTATTAACTGAGAGCTTTCTATACCTTAATTGCCATTTTCGCATTCGTATATCGTATGGCAGGTACGATAAATACTTTATGCCCGAGGAAGCCAAGGAAATTTTCATTACGAAAAGATCCTGGACCGACCGGGAATTGAACCCAGAAACCTTCAGCATGGCTTTGCTTTGTAGCCGCAGACTCTAACCACTCGGCTAAGGAATTTGTTCTAAATGACATTGAACAGCTCAATAAAGTTAAGTTGAGATAGCTTATCAGTAGAAGAATTTCTGAAAGAATACCTGTAAGTTTGAATGGTATTTTCCATGGCTTTTCAGGAAAAATCGTAAAGCTCTTCACGGTGTCTTTTTCATGTAACTTTATAACAAAAAAATCGGCATGTCTCAAATTTGGACCAATTAAAGACAAGACCTTCCTCTTTCATTTGCTGCTAAAATGAAAATAATCCATCGGGGGGTCTAGTGCAATTTTTTTTTTGAATGTTGTTGTTTGTTATATCATTTTAAATGCACCGTAAATTAATAAATTTTGATGAGGTGAACTGTTTAAACGGATTTAGATGATAATGTTGCAAAAATCTAGTGTCAATATCATGTGGATTATATTCTAGACAGCCTTAAAATTTACAGGCCGAGGCCGAAATTCAAATTTTTGAGTTGCCTCTCTTTTGCTTTCATCCATTGTTGAAATTTGCATTGCTTTTAAAACGAAGTATATCAAACAACCTCTTTTCAAATTTTATTTGTAACTCAAGAGCAATATTCATCTTTCTGACTTGGTTTAGGAACAAGCGATCGAAAGACAAAAGGTCGAAAAAATAATGCAAAACGACCAAAGGTTGTAGGTGATTTGCATTATGGGAAATTAAATCATTTTTGAAAGAAGATTTTTGACCTTTTATCCCCTCTTTATTCCTCTACGATCTTTTGCTCTTTTGACCTTAGTTTATAGAGATCTGTTATTGGCGTTGCAGTCAGTGTAAATCAAAAGCTAATTCGTTTCAATTGTCCGAAATTTCGATGTATTTAACACCTTTTTCGAAACGTCGGACAATTGAAACGAATCAGTTTTGATTCACACTGACTGCAACGCCAATAACAGATCACTGCCAGTTCCCTCAGTCGATAGCATTCTTCTGAATCTTACGTTATAGATTCTAGAAAATTGACAAGTTCACATTTGTGCCAATGACAGACGCAACATAACATTTCATAAATCCAATATTCCGACCCAATTGCAATAGCAATGCAATGTTGACACTATTGTCTATGTGTTTATTGTGGGAATTGACAGAGCATTGCTTTTGTTTGCGATGGTAAAAGAAACAGAATTGTCGACAAATATTCTCAGATTATCAGCCAGTCTAGGGCTGAAAATCTCGTGAATAAAGATAAGAATTGATGGTAGAAAAAGTGCAAATGAATTCAATCAAACATCGAAAAGTTTCATTCATAACAAATCTACCTGTGAAAGATTGATCGTGTGATCGTAACATTTTGCTTAGAAATCTCAATAAGTGCTGCGATGTTCAGTTTTAGCATAGTTTTATTAGAGTTGTCGGAAATTTATACTGATTCATAAAACAATCAAAATGAATTGTATTGTTAGTCTTAATTCAATTGGACACGAATGCACCACACTGGTGTAAAGTGTCGATAATAAACAAATCAATCAATCATAAAACAAATAAATTCAATCAGATTTGAAAATGTTACTCAGTAACTTTACGGTTTTACTAGCTTAACAACGAAATCATACGAAGCTTTAACAAAAATATTAGGTAAATCATAAAAGTCTCCGATTACACCAAAAAAGGAGCCAAAAACAGTGAATTTTAGTACATACATACTTGTTTGCTATTTATATCCAGTAAATCTCAAGTACTATGTTTTGTATAGCTTTGTTGTGTTCGAAACTTATAAAAGAGCCCGCTTGAACGACTTTTGATGGTAATCTTCCATCAAAAGACGTTTGAGTTGGCGCTATAATTGAATTAGAAGAGTCACAGGGATTGAAAATCATGAAGTTTGAGCCGTCGCATGCCTAGTTTTGGTGCTAAAACTTAGTGGTCCTATATTACGGGTTTTCCGGTGGTCATTCCGGTTCTCCAAAAGAACCAGAATAACCATCAATTCATTATTTTGGCAAAATACATTCAAACATAACAAATCGTTATGAGTTGGACACAATTCATTTGGGTTTTTGGCATCAATCCGAGTAATTTCATCGAATTGTCCAGATTGGCTACCTTCCGGGTCTTCAGGAACCGGTTCCGCATAGACCATACTGGACCGAGTTTTTCAAGGGATGTGCTCCGGTAATTGGTTCCTTATTACAGAGAAATTTTATGACAAAATATCCATCAACCGAATAGTACCGATTACATTCACAAAACTGAGATGGAAACTTACTTTTCGGATGTTCCGGGTTTCCGGAACCGGGTATGAATAACTAAATGATTTGAGAATCTCTATTTACAGTCCACGTTAATACCTATTCAACAATATGAGGACGCTTCAGATTACTTGTTTAGTTACGAAACTACAGGTTGTCAAAATAAGGGTATCTAAAGGGACTTTTTTCAGATGTAGCAGGTTCCTGGTGGCCACAGTGACGCAATGCCGAATCTCCGAATGGGTTTCAAAAAATCGACATGTGTGCCTTTCCTTTCAGCCCAACAGAATTGAATTCGGTCAACATGCTGATTTTTTCGAGATATTGAATTTTTGGGTCGAAAACGACCCTAAGTCACAATCTGTAACTTTTATTTTATGGAAGCTGCCTAAGAGGCCATTCAAAACTGTTGTTTCAGCAAAAATTAATGTTCACACAAAAAAATACCTAATTGTCAGAAAACGTCAAATTGATAGGTTATTTTAATCAAAAGTTACAATGATTTGAATTTTGTAATGGGTCGAAAACGACGCAAGGTCCTTACTAAGCTTCAGTTATATCTCAAACTTCGTAAAAAAAATTAAAAAAATAATGTTCTAGACCCCCCGACCGATTATTTTCGTTTTGATTGCAAATGAAAGGGGAAAATCATGACTTTCTTGTGTCAAAATTTCAGACATGCCGAATTTTTTGTTTTGAAATTGCTCTACGAAACACACCGTGTCTTACTTTTCTTGAGAAATCTGAGAATGACTTTTTCGTCGAAAATCGTGAAAAAATCATTGGTAAAGCTTTAGTTTTATTTTTCTATCATTTCATAAAGAAATTTCTACATGAATCACGTATTTAAATATATTTAATTTCTTGAAAAATCTTAGACTCTTGGAAATAAAAATCCAATAATTCAACGTTCATTAACTGAATGTGCATGGCGAGTTAAGACAAAGCGCTAGATCCAGAAAATCCTAAAAAGTGATATCATGAAATTCTACATCGTGATAATTGTTACAGATGTTATATCACCAACACCAGAATATTCTAGGCCCTGCTAGGCTCTCCTAATAGGCAGTCCCTTGCTACGCCAATGGGGACTCATCTCTTTATCCGTGGCTCTAATGCACTTTTTCCTCCTGTGTTTGATGTTGCGAGGTTGAATGAATTTACTCCGTTAAGCTAGAAGGAAGGACCGGTTGTTCATGAAGCTCACCCCAATCGACGCAGAAGTTACCGACCGCTTGGAAAACATAAACATCCCTCCAACCGGCAAACAAAATTCCATCAGTAATTTATGTGCAGAAGTAGCTAGATACCGGTTCCGAACAAACGGTTTGTCCCAGAAATGTCCCGGGTCGGACTCGGATGGGCTCATCGAGCTCGCTCGGAAACGCGGAAATAGAATTTATGTAACGATCCCAGGGCCCCCGGGAGACGGAAGTGACAGTAGAAGAGGCCGTGAGAGCGTGAGATCGGTCGCACCTGTCCTGGATGGGCAACCGAAACGAGAAACGGTTAGCTATTTGCTCGTAAATAGAAAAACAACATGTCGGTGCCGGTCCGTGGCAAACACAATTTACAGGAAGTTGTGTAACGATTTTTTTTTTTGCTCGTTCCTTTGAAAGTGGATAGTGGAAAGTGGTTGGAATGGATGCGTACAAAAAGGTAGTTCTCTTAGGTTGGCGATGGAAACTAATGCATCCGGGAATAGTTTTTCTGTGCTTATCTTTAAGCTTAGTTCAATCAACGGGAACAGTATTTGAGTGATGGGTTAATTTTTACTGATCTTTGTGAGTTAAAGATTACTTCTTGGATTATCTCTGTGAGCATTTCTGTTATGTTAATAGAGTTGAATCCTACAAAAATTGGTTTGCATTCTTGGAATTGCAGTTGTGAAAAAAATTGACAGTTAGATATCAGGTGATACAAAGTTCTATAATCGGATTCACAACTATTACACACAAATGAGTCAGCAAGCAGAAGATATGACTTGTTGACAGTAACTAGTCAACAATCTGACCAAGGGTCTGCAATTCTGCTTTGACTGATTTAATCAATAGTTGAGATGGATTAGTAATGTACCATTTTGTTTGACTACACGACTTCAAACTATTGCAATATTGCTTGTGCTGATCTAATCGATCTGAAGCTTCACACAGCACTTCGAAATTGGAATAGCCGGGAATTCAAGACCATTGAAGTCATGCTCCATTGCGAGCTTACTCATCAGTCAGTTCAGAAGAATAGTCATGTACCCATACAAGGTTTTCAGAGTTGACTGCATTCAGTTTCTCATTTTGAGTTCGACATGCGATAACAAGCCTAGTTGTTGTTGTTGTTTGAGAGGGACTTTAACCCGAAGGTCATTCGTCCCTTTGACAACAAGCCTAGTGGATCACACAGTTAACATTCCAGTCGTCGCGTGGTTGGCCACCGTCAGAACCACCACGCTGCTGTTGTGAACAAAAAGCGAGGTTTTTTCACCAGTGTTGTACAAAATACAACAGCGCGACGACTGAAGTGTTAATTAATGATCAAGTTGTAGGCAACTCCCGCCTAAAGAATCTTGCTGTTATAAGGTTTAACGTTTTGCAGTTTACGTGTACACGACGAAACACGTGTCAAATGTACAAATAAGCCATTTTACGAAGCCTGGTCAAATGACAGGAGACCTGGGATTTTTCAATCATCGGCGTCAGTTTTCGCGATGATGATGGTTGATGACTGTGCGCATTTCTAGCGTAGCTTTTCATCCAGGCGAAAACTTAAATGGAGAAAAATTATTAAAATATTTCTGATCACAAAAGTGCTTTTTTATGTGCAATATGGGTAACAAAGAGGTAGCTGATACAATAACTAGGTGTAGTGTTGCAGTAACGAACATTTTTGGATCTCATTTTTGTCATTTTCTCCATGTCCTCGTTTGGTAAGATGAGGCGTTATTGAAAATCACGCTGGATTTAATCCCAGGTCTCCTGTCAATTGACGCCGTTGCGGCGATCAGCTGTTCCGAAACGTCTCGTAAAATGGCTCATTCCTGAAACTAAGCTTTTGTTATAATTTTGGAACACTATAAAATTGAAAGCTTTTCACCTGCACTAATTGTGAGCTTATTTCAACTATTCAAGCTTATTTCACAGTATGTTCGAATAACTTTATCGAATTTAACTTTACTATAATTTGTTATTTAGCTTTTCACACCGAACTATAAAAGCTGACGAATCGCACGAGAATAATGGACCCCTTACAGGAATTTCGCTTTTATGTAATTCTATGAATTTGTACCTATTTTGATAAGAACGCAATATATTATAACCCCATCTCATTCTGCCTTAAGCTAACCGTCCATCGCGATCTCATCTCAACGTTCTTTTATGGTATTACAAAAGATCGAATCAAAGCGGATGTAAAAAATATCTACGCGATCAGTTTAAAAAGGCACTTGATCTGCTTTATGATCTTCTAAATGAGATTTGTGGAGGTGCTCACGGAAGCTTTTGAAAACATTTGAATTTGAACTTTATTTAAAAAGCTTCAGATGTCCCAACTCATTCATCGAGATGGCGTGTCAGTTGCTGAAAGGGTCTGATGTACCATAACTTTATACACTGTTAAGTTGACTTAACGGTTAATAAGATTGGATGCTAAATATATTGTTACAGGGTTGTATGACGATTAAAATTGAAAAAGTTAATGTTTTAACTATCTGAAGTTGATTTGCAATACTGCTTAGTGTTTCTTCAACATAGCGGGGTGGTAGCCAATTAGTGCATCATAGCCACCTATGACGCTGGATAAGCAATAATCCTGGGGGTACCCCGTGGAATTATACAACTTTATTTTTCTCCCATATTGAGCTGGGTCAGCCTAATAAATAATAGGTAAAATTAGATATGCGAGGCTACTCTAACTATCGCAGTTTTAATACCAATGAGCCATTTTACGAGACGTTTCGGAACAGCTGATCGCCGCAACGGCGTCAATTGACAGGAGACCTGGGATTAAATCCAGCGTGATTTTCAATAACGCCTCATCTTACCAAACGAGGACATGGAGAAAATGACAAAAATGAGATCCAAAAATGTTCGTTACTGCAACACTACACCTAGTTATTGTATCAGCTACCTCTTTGTTACCCATATTGCACATAAAAAAGCACTTTTGTGATCAGAAATATTTTAATAATTTTTCTCCATTTAAGTTTTCGCCTGGATGAAAAGCTACGCTAGAAATGCGCACAGTCATCAACCATCATCATCGCGAAAACTGACGCCGATGATTGAAAAATCCCAGGTCTCCTGTCATTTGACCAGGCTTCGTAAAATGGCTTATAGTTGCGTTAGGCAATATCTTGCTCTATTGAATGAACCCTCACAAGTGTGAATAATTGTGATTGAATTCAGGTAAGACAAAGAATAATCTGCTAGTATTGTGCTCAATTTAGTATTCGTAAATTCGCTTGACCAGGTATTTCCCGCTGGTCATCGCGGGTGTTTATGTGTGGTGGATTTTCATCCGACCGAATTCGATCCGCACACGTTCCCCGATTGCGAGTGAACCAGTCTAGTGCCGCAACGTACACCGCCATAAAGCTCCCCCTCAAGTTGGCTACGCAACGCGACCCGCAACATCAAAGGTCATCCGTTACGTCACTTGGCTGTTGTCGAAACATCGCACGATAGGCAAACGCTTGCCTCCGAAAGCTTCGTGTACGCCATCTACACACGAGTAGCAGCAACGACAATCATCGCCAGCGGAGTGGGCGATCATATACGCAACCGCCATTTGCTGATGGTCGACGGTAGCCTAACGTGAGTACGCCACCTACCAGTGAAGCTTTTTGCGGTTGGGCCCATACGCATGCGCATGCTCGAAGAACACGTGAGTAGGATTGTTCTGCGTGGGAGTTAAGGACGAATTCCCGCATCTTGTCGAAGCAGAACCTGATCGCCGGAAGCTGAACAAGTTTGACACCTGCACAAGGTCAGATTTTGAAGATTGTATATATTTTTCCCTTTTACTAGCTAGTAAGATTCAAAGCATAGAAGTAAGCATTACAAAACCAATTGGTGACGTCACCTTCAGATAGATAGGCCTCTGTAAATGAATTTGAATTTAAATAAACAGGATTTGAAAACTATTAGGCCTACACCAAAGTGAAGGTTGACGAAGAAACGATTTGATATTTCTGGAAATTCCCAAACGAACACCGAACACGTTGGTTCAGGCGGTTTCGGTACTCTCCTTGTACTCTGTTTTCGTGTGCAAACCGAAACGCTCGAAACTGAACCTAAACCTAAACATGTGTAAAGTGAACATTGGTTCAAACGCCGGTTCGAAAACCGGTCCATTTGTACCTCGAATGCAACCGCGGTTCAAATTTTGGTGCAAATCTTCAGTTGCATCCGAGGTTCAGAACGATGACACAAACGGAGAGACAGAAAATTGTTGATATCCACGCTTATCAATTTCTACTTATCGTGTCTTGTTGTTTGATATGGTAAAATCCTTGGTTTTTTCATAAAGTTACCACTGAATGTTACTCAAAGTATTGATCTCAATTGATCTGCTTAAATGAAACATTTATTCAAGCCTCAAGGGTCTTGTGATTTGAACCAAGAAATTCCATATATGATCGTAGAAATTTATCCGCGTGGATTTCAGCCGTTCTCTGTCTGCCTGCTTTGTGCCATTATTTGAAACCAAGTTTGAACCGAAGTACACATGTACCGGGTTCGGTTTGATACACTGGTACAGAGACGAAGCGCGTTTGTGGTTCAACACAAGTTGGGAGGGAGAAACCAATACAAAATTTCTGTGCGTCATAGTGAGCCGAGATTCCGCTGTCACGAACTGTCACTGTGAGCCCAGATCTCAAACATTAGACTAACATGGAAAAAGCGCGAAACAGATTAAAACACATTTTCGCATTTCATCATAAGTGACAAAAATTGAATGAAAATCAATTCATGCACATAATGCAAGTAATGCCACGTGAGCACCTTTCAACTGATTGAATTTAAAGCATTGAAAAACGCATCGTTTTACTTTTTCCAATGAAAATTAATATTTATTGCATAGAAAACTGTGGCCCTTTTTCCATGATTGTCAGGAAAGATCGAAAGTACACAACAAAAGAAAACTAGCGATTTTCCCCAAGCCTGCCTTGATTGTTGTTGGCAAGCTGGAGTTATCTTGCAGGTCAAACAAACGTTGTTATATATTTCGTGTGTAGTATCGGTGCCTCCCTCCCAGGTTCAAACCAAAGTTGCACATCGGTTCGGTTCAAGGGAAGACTGTCTGGAATTAATTCAGCAAATCTCATTGAGCCTTTGTTGATCGGTTTTGAACTAGATTTTTTTAAATTTTTAGCTTATTAGTATAATTTTTGAATTGGATTAGTTTAGATTGGTATTCTTTGAGTCGGCTTTGTGGTTTGATAGGTGTTTTTCGGTGTTTGAGGGATAAATTCAACCCGCCCTAGAAAAGAGCCTCTGCCGGGCCTTTAACAGCCTCAGCAGTCTCACCTTCGGTGAGTGGCGCATAAGCTGCTGTTGGTCACGTACCTGAAGCATTCGTTACAACCCACAACAATATTGCTCACTATGCTATCAAGAAGAGTTTTTGACATTCTAGGTTCAATTGAACGCGATCAACAATTTTCCTGATCCAAACAAGAGATTATGTGCTGTTTTCCATATGTTTGAGTCGAAAATCCTATATAATTTTTAAGTTCAATTGCGCCAGCTCATGGAACGACCAAATGAGCTAAAATTGCCAAGAAGTCTTCCTCTAACCCTATAATGTTGCCACCGATACCATCACAAGGACCTTTTCCATGTGAGGTTGGGAAAAAGTGCCATTCTGCTTTAATTTTAAATCATTTTCATGGTTGTATACATTTTTGAAATTTGACATTAAGCGAATAGCTGACGGATTTCACGCCAACTCGACAAAGGGATTGGCAGCACCCCTTCAGAATTCAATGAAACTTTCTGGGTGTGAAGACTATGTGAAACTAAGATACTTTACATACTTTGTTTTTTCAAAATCGATCTAGACTAACATTTGGAAAGGGTCAAAGTTTTTTTTTACTTTTTTTTATAAACCCGTATAACTCGAAAACGGTAAGACCTACAAAAAAGTGTTGTATGGGGGACTGTCGTGAAATTTCCTGACGTTTTAGAGAAAAATATTGAAAAAAAAACACATTTTCTACGCTGAAAAAAAAAATATATTCAAAACTTTAAAGTCGATTTAAAAACAAACGGCCATTTCAGATTTTGATCATCCTTAAGCAAAAAGTTTCGTAATTAAATTTACTAAAAGTCGTCCATACATTGCAAATTGGGCATATTTTAGGGAAAAAAGTTTTTCTAACATCGAATTTTTTAAGTCCCAAAGTTTTTTTTTACTTTTTTTTTATAAACCCGTATAACTCGAAAACGGTAAGACCTACAAAAAAGTGTTGTATGGGAGGCTGTCGTGAAATTTCCTGACGTTTTAGAAAAAAATGTTGAAAAAATAAAAACACATTTTCTACACTGAAAAAAATATGATTCAAAACTTAAGAGTTGATTTATAAAAATGGCCATTTCAGATTTTGATCATCCTTAAGCAAAAAGTTGCGTAATTAAATTTACTAAAAGTCGTCCATACATTGCAAATTGGGCATATCTAAGGGAAAAAAGTTTTTCTAACAACGAATTTTTCAAGTCCAAAACTGAATATTTTTTCAAAGATTTTGTTCTAAACCGTCAAATATGATCGTGTTTTCAAGTGATAAATGAGTTTGAATCAGAAATAAATTGTATTTTTTATTGAGAATAGTAAAAAACGGAATTATGCAGTGTTTATGTTTTTTAAATGAAGGCAATCTATAGATTTCGCCTCTGCCTATGAGAAAATCAACTCCGTCTAACAATCCGACGGATTTTTATGGTTCGAAAGATTGCAAACATTGAAAAGGAACAACCTGATCCATACCCAATTAAATTTTTTTCTAGAAAATACTACTAAACGTACCTGCGTTACAAGCCAGATGAATAAGAAATAATGTTTGTATTGTTATCTACCTAAAATGTCCGTTAACGACCTGAGTTACTCAACAATCACCGCGTGAGTGTATAGAAAGATAGGTATTTAACTTATAATTGTCGTTCTACCTATGCATATAACTATTTGAGCTTGATGTCAATAAAACTCTTTTCATTTTATCTAAGTCATTTGTGAAAAGAAGTTAAAGATGGATCAACAAGATTTATCGCGCGTTAAAATTTAGAGATGTTGCGCCGGTATAAACAATCCTAAGTACAGGCGTAGCCAATTGCGAAACTTGTCACCAACAATGATCGAACACATACGTGCTATGGGATATAGTCATCAGCTTGATGAAACTATGCATATTTGTGAGTCATGTCGCTTAGTGATCAGGCTCCACAGAAGTCCGCCTAAGATAAAACGACGGCAAAGGCCCCTGTGGCACTCTCAAGCGAATGGAAAAAAGAGCAAGTCTTGCAAAAGACTATGGAAACACAATCGCAACTCCGCGAGAACTATTCGACTGGGCAGTGAAACAAACTGATACATGTAAAGCCTGTCCACGTTAAATTTCGGACACCCAAATAATGACAGCAAAAAAAAGTTACTCATAATTCAACAAAAACAATTGTTTATTTCAGAATAAAAGAGTTATATCTACAAAATAAACAGTTGACAAGCCACTTTTTGTACGTATGATTTTGACTTCCCAACTTTGCGAGCCACATTTCGCACAGAAAGATTTGGATTTTTCTCAATAATGGCTACCACCTTCTTATCCATTTGTCGGGAGCATACTTTTCGATTTGTTCCACTTCCAACCTTCCGATCCACAGTCAAGCGCTGGTCAAATGATTTGCAAACACTAAATACCGTACTTTTCGGTAGCTTTAGTTTTTTTGGCAAGATCGCGTACCGATAAATTCGGATTTTGCTGCCGTTCAAACAAAATGCGTTTGCGCACTTCCACTTGATTGGACGCCATTTCAGTGAATGTTACGATAATGTAAACATGTTGTACCACGAAATAAAGTGGAGAGTTTCAGCTGTCATATAAGTGAAACGTTTCAGCAATCCGTGAAATAATTCAAAACCTACACTGAAAAAAAAGTGTCCGAAATTTATCGTGGACAGGCTTTATCACCAAATTAAATTTCTGTTATATATCTAATGAACAGTATGTTAAAATGTCAGAGGAATTGATGGAATTGTTTGATAAGGTTAAAACTGTCCCTGGTACCCAAAAATATTTTTGTTTTATGCCTATTAGTGATACACAAATTGCAGTCAAACGGTATACCAATTCAGAGGATGAACCAAAAATATTCAATTTATTCAGTAAAGCCCAAAAATAATGTAAATATTCATGTGCAGATACTACGTTTTAGGATATATAGCAATAATAAAAATAATGATGCATTATAAAAAAAAAACACGACTTTTTTATATAAGCATAATATTGACCCTTTCCAGACACCTGTTAAGATTGGCTTTGACCAGATAAGAAATAAAATATTATTGTGATATCTTTCCAACCATTAAAAACCCATCGGATTGTTAGACGGAGTTCATTTTCTCATAAGCGGTTTGGTGCGAGATCAATTGTATTTAATTAAAAAAAACTCTGTATAATTCCGTTTTATTTCTTTTAACTACTCCCAATAAAACAAATAAAATCTATTTTGTGATTAAAACTCATTTATCACTTCGGCACCCTGGGAATCTCCTCCCAGGTGGTAAGTCCCATCCCGTGTCGTTTTATCCTGTTGGGTTACTGTTAGCTAGCGAAGGCCCACCTAGTGGAGCTTTGACCCATTCGACTCCCATAACCACGAAAGCGAAACATACAACCTGTACGGATTGGGCATCAAAACGGGCCTGCAGCGGTCATAGACTGTATAATTACTCTCAATGACATCAATGGCTACGCCTAATAGTTCTATGACATCCTTGTCATCGAATAGAACCGATCTTCATAGTAGAAGCACACCGTTGATCCTACAATGGAACATAAATGGTTTTTTCAAGAACTTGTCGGAACTTGAAAGGCTGGTGCATAATTATGAACCTCTTGTTATCGCACTCCAAGAACCTCACAGAGCATTCACCGATACAATGAACAAGACTCTGAGGAAAAAGTATACCTGGACAACTAAATGCGGCCAAAATATATACCATTCAGTGGCCATAGGGGTTTCAATCGAGATACCTCATGAACCCATATTGATTGACTCCGATCTACCGATGATTGCCGTCCGTGTTTCCTGGCCTTTTCCAGTAACGATAGTCTGCCTCTACCTACCGAACGGCAGGCAACCAGATTTGAAGAACAGACTAATGAAAGCTTTCGAATCAATTGCGGATCCGATTATTATACTTGCTGATGGAAACGGGCACCATGAGGCATGGGGGAATCGTCCCAGTAACATCAGGGGACGAATCATCAGGGGACGAATCATCCATGATTTCGCAACGGAAATGAATCTCCACGTTCTGAATGACGGTTCATCGACCTTCATCCGAGGACAACAGGAAACAGCTATCGATATCTCCTTGGCATCCTCCACAATTGCAAACCGTTTTATGTGGAAAACCGATAAAGACTCAGCTGGTAGTGATCACATCCCGATCTGGATCAACGCAAACAACATCGCCCCCGAAACATCCCGAAGGCCTCGCTGGCTGTACAAAAAAGCAAATTGGATGAATTTCCAATTTGCTTTAGCCAGCACAATTGATTCCCAACCAACATCGATTGAAGTGCTCACCACAAGAATCTATGAAGCTGCAACCGTATCTATCCCCAGATCAAGTGCTACACCTGGACGTCGCGCTCTCCCCTGGTGGTCAGATGGAGTTAAAAAAGCGGTGAAGAATCGAAGGAAAAAACTGCGAGCCGCAAGGCGGTTGCCAGCCGACCACCCCGAAAAGAAGAATGCCATGACAGCCTATCGGGTAGCGCATCTCGCTTGCCGACAGCTAATCAGGGAAGCCAAAGAAGCATCTTGGCGCGACTTTCTCGATGGGATAAACGATACGCAATCTTCCACTGAACTCTGGAGTCGGGTTAATGCAATACAAGGCAAAAGACACACTCGAGGAATTGCCTTGAAAATCAATGACCACACCACCCGAGAACCACTTGTCGTTGCTGACGCCTTGGCTGATTATTTCGCCGGCTTATCTTCGCATCAAAAATACCCAAGCAACTTTCTAAGAAAGCATCCAACTCCACAACAGAACGTGATTAACTTTATCGTTCCTCCAGACAAGGGCCAGGCCTTCAATCGTTTATTTTCAGAAAAAGAACTTAGTTTTGCTCTTAGTAAAGCAAACGACCAATCAGCGGGTCCTGACGAAATCGGCTACCCAATGCTAAGGCACCTCCCCGCCGAAGGAAAAGTTGCCCTTTTGGAAGGGCTCAATAGAGAATGGACAGCTGGCACACTTCCATCCAGCTGGAGGACTAGTCTTGTCGTTCCCTTACCAAAAATGACGAAATCCGCACACGATGTGGAGCACTATCGACCCATAGCCCTAACAAGCTGTGTGGCGAAAATAATGGAAAGGTTGGTTAACCGCCGGCTGATGGAATATCTTGTAGAAAACTCTCTACTAGACAAGCGCCAGCACGCCTTTCGGGCTGGATATGGCACTGGAACCTATTTTGCCTCACTAGGACAAGCTCTAAACGACGCCTTAGAAAAAGAGGAACACATTGAGATGGCTTCGCTTGACCTAGCAAAAGCATACAACAGGGCTTGGGCACCAAATATATTGGAGCAATTAGCCCAATGGGAAATATCCGGTAATATGCTAAACTTCGTGAAAAACTTTTTATCAAACCGGAGCTTCAGGGTCATAATCGGCAATCATCGCTCCAAATTGGTCAATGAGGAAACAGGAGTGCCTCAAGGATCGGTAATAGCGGTGACCCTCTTCCTGATAAGCATGAACAGCGTCTTCGGAATGCTCCCTAAAGGGGTACAAATTTTCATCTATGCAGACGATATTTTATTAGTAGTGGCCGGAAAACATCCTGCCGCTACCAGAAGAAAACTTCAAGCGGCGGTGAACGTCGTCTCACGCTGGACAAATCGAGTTGGGTTCGAAATTTCAGCCGAAAAATGTTCCAGAATTCATATCTGCTCGGAAAAACATCCAGTCATACGAAAACCTATCAAGATAGAGGGTAAGGCCATACCAACCAGAAAAACTGTAAAAGTATTAGGAGTGACCTTTGACAGGCACCTAAACTTTCGACAGCATTTTGACCTTGTCAAAGAAAACTGTAGAAACCGGGTGAACCTGGTAAAAAGTATTGCGAATAAACGTACAAAGAGCGATAGAAAAGCACAGTTGCGAGTAGCTAACGCAGTAATCTGTAGTAAATTGTTCCATGGAGTAGAAATCACAAGCCGCGCGTACGAAGATATGCTACTGAAATTAGGACCCGTATATATCAATACAATCCGGGCAATATCAGGCCTGCTACCGTCTACTCCTGCCTCTTCAGCATGCGTAGAAGCCGGAGTGCCGCCTTTCAAGTTCAAAGCTGTCACTGCCATCAGTATGAAAGCTGTTAGCTTCCTAGAACATACAAAAAACAGAAGATCGGAAACTTTTATCACCAATCAAACAAACCGAATTCTCAACTCTGTGGTCAACATTAAGCTTCCCTTGGTGGCCAAACGGCAACGGAATGGAGCCCAAAGCTGGCAAGCTAAGGAGCCCAGCATTGACTCTCATATTAAAAACCATTTCAGTCGGAACTGCCTTCCTGAAGAAGTTCGAGCGCATTTCAAGGAATGGGTAAGGACCAAATACCCTTTCACTGAAATTCGATACACAGATGGATCGAAGGTGCCTGGAATAAACAACACAAACGTCGGAATTGGAATCCACTCCAGTTCATACGAAGAAGCACATGGTCTTTCTAAGCTCTGTTCCGTTTTCTCGGCGGAAGCTGCCGCTATCTTCCAAGCTGCTTCTCGTCATAGTGAAGGTCCATTGCTGATAGTCACGGATTCGGCCAGTGCACTGTCAGCTCTGCAAGCAACAGAGAATCCACATCCATGGATTCAAGCGACACAGGAAATAGTAGCAGGACAAGGGAATCACATAACCTTCATGTGGATCCCAGGACATAAAGGGATTTCAGGAAATGAAGAGGCAGACCGCCTAGCAAATCTTGGGCGCAGTAAAAGGCCATTAACGCGGAATATTCCAGGGGCAGATATCAAAATGTGGTTGAAAAACAAGACAACAGATGCCTGGGCTACCGTATGGCAGCAAGACAGAACGAATTTCACCGGGAAAATCAAGAATTACGTTGGCACTTGGAAGGACCTACCAAACCGTAGGGACCAACGAGTTCTCTCGCGACTCAGAACTGGGCACACAAGAATTTCACACAACTTTAACGGTGGAGTAGGTTTCCGGAAGCAGTGTGATATATGTAGAGTCCACAACACCGTGGAACATTTTATCTGTAGCTGTCCGTCAACGGAACATCTGAGGCAGCAGTATGGCATATCAAGTATTAGAATGGCATTACAGAACGAACGTAATAGTGAAACTGCGATCCTAAGTTTCCTTAAAGACGCGGGAATGTATGAAGCAATTTAAAACTAACATCTTCCTTCGGACACGAAAACTGGCTCCACGAATGAAGGGAGAATCTAAATAGACATGATAATGTTGATGCACAAGAAAATACTGATAAATGGTGTTTAAAACATTGTTACGCATATATGAACGAGATTGAGTGGCGAACTCGCCCAGGGCGAAAAGCCACTATAATAAAGATAAAAAAAAAAAAATTTATCACTTCAAAATATGAGCATACTAGACTATTTAAAGCGAAATAAAAAAAATGGAAAAAAAAATTTTGGACTTAAAAATTCGTTGTTAGAAAAACTTTTTTCCCTAAAATATGCCCAATTTGCAATGTATGACGACTTTTAGTAAATTTAATTACGAAACTTTTTGCTTAAGGATGATCAAAATCTGAAATGGTCGTTTTTTTTAAATCGACTTTAAAGTTTTAATCATTGTTTTTTCAGTGTAGAAAATGTTTTTTTATTTTTTCAACACCTTACCACTACACCATCAAGTAATTCATGACTAGGATCGGCGACCTTCCTATACACTGACACTGGCTTTGCTTCCTCGAAGTCCATCATCATCAGATACCAAGCTTGGGTGGCAATTTTTGTCACGCTACTGCGATTTCATTCGATGCTATGCGGGATTGATATATTATGTGTTAGGGGAAATCAGGGTAGAACTCGACACCCTTTGATTTTTCATGTTTTGAGCAGATTTTCATGCAGTTTCCACTACGCTATATTTTAACTTGTGAAATGTTGTGTTTAAAATGACATTACAACTAACGCTACCAATAAACTACCAAAATAAAAAACAAAATCATATTGGATAACATAGAAGCAACAGCAGTTGCAATATTTCCCTGTTATTCTTTAACAATTTCGCATGTGAAATTTTTAAAATATCATTATTAGGTTCTGCGTTTACATCATAATTTACTATTATTACGTTGATACAACATGAAGGAGAAATTAATTTTTGGTTTTTCGACAGCTGAAAACGCTATTGAAAAATAAATGTTTACTCGGGGTTAGATCTGGGGTACAATCGACACCTTTCTTTGCTTCATAATCTAACTTCATGGAATCTTTCTAATCGGAAGACTATCTCTGCAGTTTATGTTAGTCTTAATTTTCGAATTCCAGTGATGTTCACGGATGGCGAACTTGTTAACATGTAAAATATGACACTACATGACTTGCCACAAGCTATCATTAAGTATTAAAAAAGAAATATTTCTATGTTATCACGTTTGAACTTATTTGATGAAGCTTGAAGAAATTTTTCTCATTTAAAATTGAAGAATCTGAATTATTTTCACATTGAATTTGAAATATTTTCACATAAATTAATCTTATTGTTTATTTACAAACCATGGAGTTCGAAAGTTTTTATAATCTGAAAATAATTAAACTTTTCTGTTTTGTTAAAATAAAACAGTTTTTATTTTCACAATCATTCGCTACAACTTCATCTTAATAAGCATTCCATGAACACAAATTAAAAATATCCATGTGTATTCACCCCAACTATATAATCTTAGCATGGGACATTTGCATTTTTCACATATATATATAGTGGAAGGGTTCATTAATGTCGAAAATCATGTTTAAAGCATTCTTTTATGTATGCAATGTGATGGTGATGTTCACAACGTATAAATTTTACTCAAAGTGGATGTGTCGGTTTTACCCCAACAGGGTGTCGATCTTACCCGCACTCTCAATTGGCTCACCTAAAAATAATGAAATTTCAATTTGATTTAAATCACTATATAACCTTAAAATATCACATCGCAAGGATTGATAGATTTATAACCAATTTGTGATTCTACAACAATTTTAGGTTCGTTTAACAAGCGAAAGTACACAAATTTTATCAATAAGCTTAGGGTGTCGGTTTTACCCCAAATTCCCCTACAACAGTATTCTAATCCTGTTTAAAGACATCTTGTGTTGGAAGATGTTAATAGTACAGTGTTGAATCGAGCAAAATCGATTTTTTGAACGACTCTAGTATGTATGAACCGTAAAACGGGGTAACTTTGATAATGCGGGTAACTTTGATAATGCGAGACTCTTAACATACTAAACGAAATAACAAAGTTCCTGTTAATCTGTTAAGCAAAACGAATGCAAAAGTAAAGAGTATTAGTATGACACTTCATTTTAAAGCTTTTTTCGTTGGAATCAAGTACATTTGAGGATTTATATGCATATATGGAAAATTTATAAGATTTTAGCAATTTTGAAATGCTCTCAAACAATCTGTTCTACGATCACTATTTAATGAAGTCATAATGAATTCGTCACTTATACTTGATAGCCTAGTTATAGTAGAACTTGAATTCGGTATCAAAGCTCTTAGCGAATACTATTTTTACAAACTGGGACCATTTTAGTAATCTAAGTCAGAAATTTCCATATAGCGTTAAACCCTACAAATGTTCTGTAATTCATTCAATTTTGTTCGCGTGATGCTCCATTATCAAAGTTACCCCAAAACAGAAAACCGACTTTCGATTATATGAAAAATTATACATCCATTAAGAATAAATCTTTTGGAAATCTATCAACTGGAATCGATAGTTAGGATACCAGTACTTGTTTTAAAAATAAGAATTAAAATTCTTTGAAACAGCATGCATAAATATTCAAGTTTTCTTCGAAAAAACTATCAAAGTTTCCCCGTTTTACGGTATGTATGTATGACATGTCCTACCTGTCCTACCCACTTCCCGTGTAACTGGGTAACCCAAGTAAAGTTTGCTTGTTTTATTATAGTTTTTACAAAATTCAACTAATTACTGAGGCGTCCGATTTGAAAACGGTCTTCAGTAAAGTAGTAGCTGATTTGTATCTAACAGTATCAGCGTAGCGTAATCAAACTGTACTACCTTTAAATAGCTAACTGAAGCTATTTATAAATTTCATAGATCCTTGTGTATTTTTCAATGCACTTGCACTAAAAAGCTTACTTACGTATTTCAATAATGACTTCGTGGCTCACTCACCTGAAAAAAAGAATAAGAAACAAGAGAGAGATATAATCGAAAGCTCAAGAAATATATATGTATCAGGAAAACATGTCTTTAATCATCGCATTACAGCCCCGCAACATAGAAGGAAATGTCCGTTAATAGGGTAAATAATCCGTAATTGAATAAATTACCTACGAAGAACGTCGCATGCAGCCATGTTTTCCACTGCAACCGGTACAATTCATCCTGTTTGGAAAGAAAAACTCCGTGTTTTGATTACCTCAGCAGTAACGGATGATTACAAAAAATGCTAAACTGGATGGGGCATAACATGTGAATGACGATTTGACGTGAGCCGTATGGGATAAGCATCACCACTGACTGACTGACTGGTCATGCATGCAAGGATTTGTGCATTTAGTTGGAAAATTGAAAAATCAGTCGCAGCTGAACAAACTTGTCATTAGTCCAGCTTGTTATGAACTAACATTTGAAAACATAGTATGACACAAATTATGGCTACAATCCACCATCACTTGATTTAATGATTCAAAAATATTCAAAAACTTTAAATTTTAAAGTTGACTTGAAAGTCAGTTTTCTCACTAATCAATCTAAATAGATACAGTGTTTTCAAATGTTAGTCTATTTTTGTAGCACGTAAGTGAAAATGTTCCACTTGGTCAATCAAATTCTGACTTTTCTCTTGAAAGAACTTCAAAAGCCTTGCCTTGTGGAACGCAGTTCCTTCGAAAGAAATAAATTGTGCAACGTCATCGGTAATAGTTCTCCACGAAGTCCTCTATGCATGCATAGGGGAACTGGGGGTAAAATGAACACCCTAAGCAATTTTCATGTTTTTGTTGCTTATGAAGCTGTCAGATTCTTTTTTAATAGCTCAGAATTGAAGAAGGATGTTTATGCCATGGAATAAGTTGAAATATTGTGATGGAAATGGAATTTTATCAACATTATTATAGTTTTGAAAATTTCTTTCCATAGAGTCAATGTTCCAAACATGTGGGTAAAATGAACATGTAACGGGGGTAATATGAACATATACTTGGGGGTAAAATGAACATACAATGGGGGTAATATGAACATATACTGGGGGTAAAATGGACACATGCTGGGGGGGTAAAATGAACACCATTTAATTTGAACGGGTTGCGGTATGCTTCTCGGCATCTGGTACATGAACAATGCATAACTCACAGACATTCTGGAATCGATGGAACGTTTAGCTGCGACCATTTCGATGGCTGCCGATGTCTGTCTTTGTATTTTCTGCGGAAAACTCTCGGCATCTGAAATAAAATCCGGTAATAGTCGCCATGGTGTTCATATTACCCCCATCTCGAGTGGTTCATTTTACCCCCAAAGAATCAACATATTCAAATCATTTGTTCCAAGAATTTAAAAGATAAAAATACTTTCAATTTCCGTCTATTTATCATAAAAACATTAAAGATATGATGTGCTACGCAGTTCAATAGATTTTTGATGATTTTAGTCATAAAAACCTTAAATTCCAAGAGTGAAAAATTACATCACATGAGAAAACCAAGAGGCGTACTTTGTTTTTGTTTACTTATCCAGCTTTTGACAGTTCTAGATCGTGCTTGAGTTGTCGAAATAGTTTCTTAATCTGAGTATTAAGGATGGTGCTATGTTTTGCATAGATTTATAGCATACTTACCGTAAAACACAAGCCTGTTCATTTTACCCCCCCCCTGTTCATTTTACCCACAGTTCCCCTACATTCCTAATCAACCTCGCTCTTGGTCCGGTACGGTCCCGGAAAACTTGTTCTGTGAGTCTAACGTTTAAGCCTGTCAAAACATGTCGTCCGCTCCGACTTCGTTTGTGTTTGTATGTAAATTAAGTTTCCCTCCCGTTAAGCAAACTTCGCCCAAGTTCTTCCCGGAGAGGACAAATAACTTGACCACCGCCATGAAAAATGCTTCCAAATGGGCGGAAAATACTGGCCAGTCATGGAATGTAATACCGACCAGGACCGGACCGGAGTGACAAATGAAATGCACTTTGTTTGGCAAAAGAAACCGCCCCGTTCGTATCCGTAGCCCGTCATCGTCGGTTAGTCTCCGGTTGGATGAGACTGGAACAGCATTTTCCGTTTGCAACTTTTCAGCTTGGACAGCTCCCAGGGAAAACAAACACAGTTACAGTCAGGTCTCCTTTAAAATAGAACCACAGTTTTTAAATAATCGTCAAAAAGTTGGCGGATTCTTTATGGGCAAAAGCTTCTTTATTAAAATAAATGATAGTAATAATAATAAAAAATGTGAAGAAATGTTTTTTTTTTTAAGTTGAACTCAAAATTGCAGAAACCGAGTGGCGTTGCATGAAGAACTGACTGTGGGTTTGTTACAAGGTGGTTGACGTTGTTGTTGAGCAGTGAGGGTATCGCAAAGTAGTGGCTTTTCGGTCAGATGTTTGGCTAGAAGAATGACAGAGTGTTACGGGTGGAGCAGCTACCAACTGGAATTGAGGTTAAATGTGCCGTGTCACTGCCTACCCGGATACTATGCTATTACGGACACGATGACAAACAGGATTGCTTTGCTTCTCGGGTGTTGAAGATCAGTGTAAAGTTTGTAGTGATTCGTAGAGTTATTAGTCATCCGAAGGTGTTTGTGCGGAGAATTGTAATATGACTTATTATGAAAGAGGAGTGATTATAAAATTTAAGAGTCGTGTCGGAACACTCTCCAGAAGGTTCTACCGCAGGAACTTCTAATCAATAGTTTGAATTGTTGAGATTTCTTGAATTTTCAAACATAACAAGTAATGTTGCAACAGAACAATTTTTTTTAACTCCATATGAGTAGTCGCCTATTATGATTTTCTACAGAATTTCTACAGCTCTCGTCTTCTTTCGTTCATTCACTGAACATGATTGCAACAATAGCATAGCATAGCATAGCATAGACTGACTGTGCATGTCAATGGTTGCTACCGTAAATTCGGGTGAAATTGATCAGTAGGGTGAAATTGATCACTGTGTCACTCGATTTTATTTCTTCCTGATGGAGCACAAATATCAATGTAACCTGCAGTGAATGAACGTTGTTTGTCGTAAGTATGTCCAAATTGTGTGTTGTGAAGTTTTTTGCGTTGAAAAATGTTCATTTCTATTAAAATAATGTAAAATTTCAAAATCTTGTACGGTGCAGTGTTGACAAACATCAATAAACTTCTAGTTCTAGACAAGGATTTGGACATGGTATAATCCTGAAAGTTTGTGAGGATACTTAAGATATATCCCCAAAATAGATTTCATAACCAAAACTCGTACCAATTCGTTGATTTGGTTGAAATAATTGAATTTCTGGTTTATATCAGGAAATTCCTTAGGAAATTGCATATTTTTATGCGTTTTTTGCGTTATTCTTGAAATTTAAACATTCATTATTTCTATAAATATTGTATTGTTAAGAATTTGGCAAGCATATTCGGATTCAGGGAGCTCAAATTTATTATGTAAAGTTGTTTTGAAAACTAACAATAACGGCATTGATAAGTGATCAATTTCACCCCGAAATGGGATCTCCCGATTTTTTATTTTAGACATATTTTTTAGCACTAAAATTACATTTGTTAGAAAATTTCGATACTTGAGTCAAAAAGGCTCACCTTCATACTTGTTTACCTGCATTTAGTTGTTTGGCATTGTCAACATTATAGAAATCATACAAGAAAAACCGTGAAAAGTGATCAATTTCACCCGAAATTACGGTACTCCGTGATTGATCGGAACTGGTAAGAATTGCACTACGATCCAAATGAATAAGGGATGGGAGCTTCCGCTTACTCTCGAAGTGCAATTTTAGCAGATGTAATATTATTGATCAATAACGGCGCCGGCCAATTCCTTACAGTCAGTTGGGATGGGGAAGGAATGTTGGAGTGTAATGATTGTTGCTTCTAGAGACCGAGAATACCTCTGCATCTCCACAATCACCACGGGAAGGGTGTTTTTTAGTGAGGGAGGAAAAGATCTGGGAGTCACCTCTGGTCGGTGATGCGATCCATGGACAAGGGGGAAATATACGACTTATATATAAAGCTAGTTTTGTATTTTTGTCTCGAGAAGTTTTTGGTAGAAGCTTTAAAAAATACGTCAACACAATTGTCGACATTATAGACAATTCAAGAGACGTTTTTATTAATTACGAAAACTGAAAATTACATGTAAATATTCTAAATTATATGAAACAGGAATAATGCCGACACTTGTAGTGACGAACCATACATAGTTGGTTTGAAAATTACATATGAGTATTACTGTGCATTTTGTCTCGATATGGTAGAAGTTTTAGAAAATACGTCAACATTCACAATGTCGAACAATTCAAAAGATAATTTTTAATAATGTCAAAAAGAGAAATATATATGTAGGGGAACTGGGTGTAAAATGCGCCGTTGGGGTAAAACGCGCCACCCTTGTTTTGAACGAACGACGTGCTTTGGGACGATGTTTTTCACCAGAGATAATGGAAAATGTATTAAAATGCTTCTCTATATATATTTTTAAGTGTTTTCCTGGCAAAAATCGTGAAAAACTCGAAAAATCGTTTTTCGCTGGTTTCGTTGCAATTTTGTGTTATTTTCTATGCCATTTTTCAGGCCGATAAACAACAAAACTTTTGAAACTATCACCGAGAATCGACTTGTGCACTCCCACAGTTTGTATTCCATGCGCATAAAGTGTTGAATTTATCCTTAAAAAGCGTATTGAAGGACTTAAACTTTAATCAACTCGTGGGGCAAAACGGCCACTCCTATTTCATAACACCAAAACAGCCGTTTGAATTCAAATTCCAGCAAACGTAATGCCAAGCTGTAGTTACGTGCCAATTTGAACCTTACAAATGCACATTTTTCGAAACAGCATGTATACTATATTCGAACAATAACATCTGATCAAACGCCCTTATGTATGCAACTTAGTTGCAAGCATGATTGCGCATGCGTGCGCGCGAACGACTAACGCCGAGATCAGGTGGCTCGTTTTACCCCGCAAAAAATAAAATGCAGATAAGCAAGCATTTTATAAAAATTGATTTATTAACTCCAGAAAAAAGAAAATGGATAGCTGTTTCTACTTTTTGATAGAAAACATGTTTGTCTATGGGATAATGATTAAAAAAGAGCTTATAATAATGTTCTTCATAGCTAAAAACGCTTCCTTCCTTAGAGGGCGCGTTTTACCCCCAGTTACACTATATTGAAATTGTATAAGAAAAAAGCATAATGGCGACACTTATAGTGACGAACCATACAAAGTTTGTTTTAATATTACATAAAAGTTACACTTTCAAGAAAAAATGTGTTATCATAAGCTTGAAACGAACTCACCAGTTGGTAATCCATTCTCGATTGAACACAAAACTGACACTGACAGCAAAACTTCTTGGCGTCCCGAAAACAAAACGTCAAGGCATGGGCCTTCCCAAGCGCGAAACCGTGAGCAAAATCTATCGGACGACGCAAAACCGAACTGTCCTGCTTGGGCTTCATGAAGCACTCCATTCACTGAACATGATTGCAACAATGAACAAAAAGAAGGGTGAATCTCTGAATTTACTACTTCCTTCCAAAAAATTGGGTTTAAAAATTGTCACTAAACGTGGCCAAAATGGAAAAAAAATTACGTTTCTCCGGAATGAGCGCGTTCTTCCAAGGGTGAATGGTTAATGTTGAAAATTGCATCGAAATGAGCAATCAGCTCGATGATTAACGTTCAACGCTCTGTCACCGTAATCATCGTCATCATCGAAACTTCAAAAGCAGTTTTTTTTATTCAAAACTAAAAATTATTTGATAAAAATGTGTTCACTGTGTTTCAGATGAAGAATAGAATACCTTTTTGAATTTGTTTATCGGCATATCGGTCTATTTTGCTCGGAGTTAGAGGGAGCATGGATAAGAAAGCAATGAATTCTAGCTGGATAGATACCGTAAGGGAACGGCGAGAGAAATTGGATTAGATGTTGAAGATGGCATACCATATGAAATAGACAGGCTGTCTTGGTAGTGTCATTCTGAAAACACACCCAAGCCGTTCCCATAGGGGACGTTAGCCACAAAGAAGGAAGTACCGTTTTGATTCATATTACGGACACTTAAGGCCTCAGTGAAGTATAACCCAGCTTGGACCATACAAAATAAATCATTCTGTATGATTTTTTAGCGTTATCGAGCGTCGGAAGCCCTTAACTTTCGGATGGTGGGTAAAGAATACGCGTCCGCAGCTTGAATAATTTTAAATAAATCAAAACGTGTGGCCTTTTCATGATTCTTATTCCGGACGCTCCCTCACTTTTGCCTCATATTCCGGACGCTTTGATTCGAATTACGGACAGCTCATGATAATCATTAATGGAACAGTCAAATCATCAATTGAAATCGTTCAACCACTTAAGAGACGTCTAAGGTAGTTGGGCATTATAAATTTGCAACGATATTTATGGAAAAAACCTAATAAAACGAGCCTCGAAAATGAGAACTTTTGGATGGCGAAAATTGAAACATTTCGTGTGAAATGTTTCCCATACAAACGAGAGTGTCCGGAATTTGAAGCTGTCCGTAATATGAATCAAAACGGTAATACTGTTTCATATGGTATGCCTTCTTCAACATCTAACCCAATTTCTCTCGCCGTTCCCTTACGGTACGTATCCATCCAGTATTCATTGCTTTCATCTCCATGCTCCCTCTTACTTCGAGCAAAATAGACCGATATGCCGATAAACAAATTCAAAAATATAATTATCACGGTCGAAACCTTTGTATGAAGAATAGAATACAGTGAAAACATTTTCGTGTAAATTTTCTTGATTTTGAACGAAAAAACAGCTTTTGAAAATTCCGACATTAATGACGGATCCTGCCCCCTTAAGACATATTTTCCGAACAAATCGAAGCAGTCTCTAACCCAGGCTCTTCAATTCAAGTGAGGAAGCAAAGAGTGCCACCTATCGTGGTCTAGACCTATTCGACTGTCTGGAAGTTCCTCAGCCAACCCATGTTTTGATTGTCCATGTCGAACTGAACTTATGGTCAAAATTTCAGTCAATTTGGAGAAAATTTAGATGTGCTTCAAATCAATTATGTGTTTTGGACTATTTTTAAGCTTTGAAAATTCATAACTACTGAACTGCCCATAACTGCATAACAGTCACGTTCGACATTTTTGACAAATTGGAGTTAATACCGGGGAGAGTCATCAAATGATAAATACTTTCGATCAACTTACTAAAATCTGTGAGTTTGTTCTTGAAAATTCGAAAAAAATACCAAGTTGTTTTGTCACATTGGCAATTGTAACCGCATAACAGTCACATTGAGATTATACATGAGCCTCATAATGTAGTAGCAACGAAATTTCTATCAGAATTATTTTTTGAATATTCACCCAATATGCGGTATGAGCTGTACAAAATTTCAGCCTCAAATAAGCTCTTTTGAATTCTTAATGATTTTTTGAAATTTTAGTTTCCTTCCATACTGCAGTAAAATGCAAACTTGGTATCCCATTTACTCAATGCCTACTTTTGTCGAATGTTACAAATATGCAGTTATGGGCAGTGAACGAAACATTAAAACTTACCGGAAATACCTCTACATAGTAATATATTCAGTTTTACAAAATTTTGTGGAACAGGATTTTATGATTGGAGCAAGTTTAAACATAGTTTAGTTGAGGTTTGTGCTTCAAGGTTCTTGAAAATCACTATTTGTGGGGAATGTTCTCCCTGAAAAACATACCTGTATTAAAATTCCGGATATTGAATTTCCAGTACGTTTAAAGATACCTTTTATCTTACAAAAATAAATTGTAAAAAATAAATAATAAGGAAGCACGTTCGTAAATCAGTTCCAAGAACACCACCATGAGCTTCAAGGAATGTGAAAAATGAACACGTTAGCACTGCTTTTTTTTACAATATTCGAGTTTGATTGGGTTCGTTTCCTGTCTTTCTATTTCCCCTTCAAATTGTCCTCTTCTCATCGTGTCTCCCACAAACCGTTTAGTTTCGTTACAGATCAGGAATCCTGTCCCATGAACATAGTATACTAAATAATTTAAGACATCCAGAAAAATCCTTTCCTTTCCTGTTATATAAATGTATTCACTAACCTTGAAACTTCCCCAAACTAACATAGTTTTTAAAATAAATACAATATTCAAAATGTAAACAATGTAAAAAAAGAAAAGATTTCGGCTCTGTTATGCCCTATGGCACCCGAGCCTGCCAAATAAACGAGTTAAGTAAAAAAAAGCACTGCTTTTTCTCGGTCGATGATAATGATTGTTTTCAAATCGTTCAGAAACGTCAGTGAAATACGATCAAAACAATCATTACTCGAAAATAAAAAGCAATGCTAACTTGTTCAATTCATTCATTCGATGGTCATGCACGATTTAACTATCATCAGGTTGGGATGGGTTGCTCGATCTTTGGCATTTTTTGTAATTTATTTCCTAAAGCAACATGTAAACTGTTAATGGTAAATGATTTCATAGATTATTTATGTTTGCTTCCCGTTGACTAGAGCCTGAAAAAATAATGCCAATGTGTGTTTTATATAGCAAACATATTCAGAAAACCGTGATTTCTGGGCACTGTGGAGAACAAATCTCGATCAAACCATGTTTGAACTTAATTTAATCTTATTGACGTATTCTACAAACTTTAGCAGAATAGAATTAGCTTTCAATAGGTGGTGATTTTGATTTATGAGTATTGAGTAATGATTTAACAAACCCTAAAATAAGCCTAAAAACACATTTTTAACTTGAAGCATAGTTGAATTTCTATCAAATGAGCTGAAATTTTACAAGACATTGTTATTAGCATGAGAATCCAGAATACTGCTTGACCGGAAGGTTTCCTGACATTTTTTCAAATATGAATTGGTTTTCGGATTTGAGAGATTTAGGCAGGAGATCTTGAACTCCATTTGATGAATCAAGGTTTCGTTCCTAATCGCAACGAAAGGAGACTGCCGCGTATTGCCGGAAACTCCTTAAAATCGCGAACTTCTTCTCAAACATCTTGAAGAGAAGAAGCAGAATGTTTTTACTTATGACGACAAAACTGAACGTTTGTTCAAAGTTTTCTTGAAACGTCTCTCAAGTGACAATAAGTTACCAAAATAAAAAATGGAATAAATGACTTACTTGGATTCTCTCCTGTCCAAGTAATCATTACAAAAAGAGAACCCAATCTGGCATTCCTCGAAAAGGGCTTCCCCAAGAATAACATTAAGTTCACTTTAACAAAAGTGATCTAAATAATATTAACACTTCAGTCGTCGCGCTGTTGTATTTTTTACAACACTGGCGAAAAAAACTCGCTTTTCGTTCGCAACAGCAGCGTGATGGTTCTGACGGTAGCCAACCACGCGACGACTGGAAGGTTAAAGCTTTAGAAAAAGTAAGACTTATGTTCGATGTCCATGTGATATGGGGACAAGTCCAGAACCCCACTCAGTGCCGTCGGTACAAAAAGTCGGGTCGTGGCACCTAACATTGTCGCATGGATGCTAAATTTATGACTTGTAGAGGTTCTTCTCACGCAAAGGACGTCTCTCCTGTGAAGAAAGATACCAAAAAGCTTGTATACGCAAATTGCGGGAGCAATCATAAGTCTATCTTTTGGGACGACCCTGACGAAGCAAACGGTTTTCCTGAATAACGGGTCAGCAACTCGCATTGCCCCAGCTTCGGGCAACATTTTGGCGATCGATGTGGCCTTACAAACCTTATCAGGCATGTACAACAGTGATCACTTCCGAAATTGCAATGCCCATACCTGGGTCAAAAAACGCGACGAAAATGGCTGTACAATCGAGCAGATTGAGAGTTATACGAACGGATTACAGCAGAAACCATCCACCCAGATGTCGAGTGTAATGTGGGAAGCTTCACCGAAAAACTAATTGCAGCAGCCATCTCGTGGATTAGTGGCCGAATCGGACCGAAAGTGGTACCACGGTGGTGCCCCGAGGCAAAGGCGGCAATTCGTCGGCAACGAAAGTGTATTCGGTCGCTCCGTCGTTTACAGACGGCTAATCCAGATCAACCCGAAGCGTTGGCGGAATTCCAAGTAGCAAAAGCAGGGGTACAAAAGGCGATTAAAGAAGCGAAGGAGAAATTGTGGGAAAACTTCGATGGGAAAATCTCAGTCGAACGGACGGCTTGACAAGCACGCTTTTCGTGTGGTACACGGTACCGACACGTACTTCGCCGAGCTGGAGTGGTCGATACCGAACGCCGACGAGCAATGTTTGATGGCGTCTCTAGATCTGTTAAAAGCATGCGACACCACCTGGCGGATACGTGGTCGGATGATGAATCTACTGCAAAGCTTTCTCTCGGAGCTAACGTTTCAGGTGTCGTTGGGTGGTTACACGTTCAGTGAACACAAGCTGGAAAATGGTGTGCCGCAGCGATTAGCGTTATCCGTAGCGCTGTTCTTGGTGGCGATGCAGCCCATATTCCGGGTACTGCCAGATGGAGTCGATATACTCTTGTACGTCGTCAACATCCTCCTCATCGTTAGAATGGCTATAAGCGAAGGATTACATACGAGATAGCAGGCCGCCGTGAAGATTGTCTGATGTGGGCAAAGAATCGGCTTCACAATGTCTGTTGCCAAGTCGTATGTGTTCTACTGCAGCTCAAATGCGCGTTGGCAGCCGGCACGAAATATCATTGTAGACCAAGTTTCTGTCTCGAAAACAAACCGGCTGAAGGTTCTAGGTGTCACTCTCTATCGTACCTTGACATTCAAACCACATTGCAATATGGCGAAGAAATCCTGTGAGAAACGAAGAAACGTCTGAGAATACTCTAGATAATCGGAGCCAAACTACTGCGAGGCAATCGGACAAGTCTGCTGCAAGTCGGATCGGCATTAGTGACAGCAAAACTGACGTACGAGGAAGACCAGCAACATTACAGATCCTCGCTCCGTTCGGTTCTGCTTCCGGAGCCTTTGTTACCAGCCCGATAATTTCGGTCATGGCCTAAGCGGGCACCTTACCGTTTGAAATGCTCCGTATCCTAGTGAAAAACAGCCGAAACAACTCTCTTCCCTTGATTTGACGTGCTTCGGATCGTTCGGAGGAGCTCACAGGCACAGCACCTGCTGTCGGCCAACTTGCGTGACAAGGCGATCGTACTTGGAACGGACAAAAAACTTCGATTCTATGGAACGTGCAGAGGAGTGACCCACCGGAGAAAGTTCGACCGGTCGTCCAGCAACTTCTGACGTCCCGCTTCCACAACTAGACCGTCGTCTACACTGGGTGTCTACTAGAAGTGCGAAGACATGGTAGGAGCTGCATTTTATAATAACGGCCTTTCCGGAATGTGCAGCCTACCAAGGAAATGCAGCTTTCTTTGTGGAGGCGTATGCAATCAAGGTGGATTTTTTGGATCGATGTTCCGAACATCGATTTTTTCGTATCGATTAATCGATTTTTTGTATCGATGTTGAGATCCCTTTAAATCGAGTGATTCGATTTTCTTCATTCGATGTTTTATTTCGATTCAAAAGCATGGAATTAATTAGAAATTTCCAATGAATTGATGAATCTTAAACCTTGAATAGAAGCATTGAATATATAATTTTAAATTTCAAGCGTTACTTGATCATAGGAATTAAATGATCAAATACAATGGCATTTGGTCTTGTTTTGTGAGCTTTTATTTTGTAAATGTTCATAAGAGCATGAAAATTGAATCGATTTAAAAACATCGATTAAAACGATTCGATTAAATCGGTGAATCGATTAGACATATCGGATTTGAATCGATTCAGTAACATCGATGTTCTGGTTAAATTTGCCCAACGCTAATGTCGATCCCCGGCGAAGATACACTGAGGGTGACGAAAGAAGCCATACGGCACGCATGAAATAATCAGTAGTTCAAAACAATAGAGAACAAGCTTAAAGCTTAGAGGACGATACGAAGAGATGGTTGGACAGTGGCAATGCTCTCGAAACATTAACTGATTCCATAGATGAAGCAAGGAATATTACAATAACAAAATGCGAAGTAAAATTCGAATCTGTGATTATACATGAGACTTTTGATCCATCTTAAAACGTGAGGAGATGACAATTTTCAACGCACTAGCAGTACTGCTATGAAAAGAAAATGGAAAGATCTACAAAAAGAAATGAAAAAAAGGTTTTCCCAAATAAGAAACAAAATATTTAAAAAAAAATAATCTCCATTGAACCCTGGTTTTAAGCCCTTTTTGAAATTATCCAAAATTTTGAAGAAAAAAACCTCAGAAGCCACCCGACTAGTGGAATACACCAGAGTTGTAACAGATTTTGTTACTCAGTTAGCGCATTTTTTCTAACAAAATATATTATAATTTTGGCTGGTTAGTAGTAAAAAAAAATCAAAAATTATAACACAATTTCTTCTACACCAAACAAAAATAAAACAAAATATATTATAACTTAAACAAGAATGTAACTCATTGTGTTTCAAATCAAAGAATAATATAACTCGTTTTGTTATTTCCCATAACAGAATTATAACAAAATTTGTTATAAGCAATTGATCTCAATTTTTTATAACACATTGTGTTATAATTATGTTTCAAATTAAGCCAATTTGAAACACTTTTTGTTATTAGAACTGATTTTGTTTTAATTATGTTAAAATTTCCTTCATCAACTTAATGTGCTTCTAACAAAAATGAAACAAAATGTGTTATTTGTAACAAATCTTGATAAAATTGTGCTACAATAATGATGTAATCCACTGGTCGGGGAATTCGGGGATTGGACAAACAAAATTTAATAATTACTATCAAATTGCGAAAGAGCACAAAAACTTGCTATGCTATGCACTTGTCTAATTGAAAATCAAGTAACTCAGGATTTTGAACGTTTCAAGGGAAACGTTTTCGAAAATTTCTGCTGGACTGATTTGGAAAAAATTGGAACTGTTATTGGAAAACAAAATAAAAATATGAAAGAACTTGGTTATGATGAATTTTGTTTCCATTCTCATCGAAAAACATCCAGATAGTTACTAACTATTCCAAGTTGATATATTTAACAAATGTTTTCATTTGGACTATTTTCCTGAAAAACAGAAAAATGCCAAGGTTGTATCAATTTTAAACCGGACAAAAATCCTGCAGAAGCTTCCGGTTCTCATTCAATCAGCTTGCTTACTTGAATAATTTAACTTTTTGAAAAAGTCATTCGGAACAGAATGATGGTCCACACTAACGAAAATTCAATGTTTGCCAATGAACAGTTTATATTTCAACATGGACATTTGACCACTCACCAACTTTCACATGTAACAAATTTGATTCGTTCCAACAAATCTGATGGCTATTTTTCTGTTCTTGCTCTTCTAGACATAGATATAGTATTGGACTGTAAGACAGAAAGCAGGCTTGATTGTGAAATTTGAAAACATTATTAGGACATCTAATATTATGTTACTGTGATTCTAAAAATTAACTGATTTTTTTATGTGAAATACATGAATCAGTGGTATTCATTATGATACATTAATTTCAAAGCTATTGTGCACCTTGCCTCACCTTGCTTTCTCCATAAAGTTGAACAATCACATTGCCGTTTCCTCTTCCTCTTTGTTCGCTTACCTTAGCTAAGCTTGTATTTATGAGCAAAAATATTCCATCCCAAAAAATTGCATCCACCCATAGACCTATATTTGCATAAAACTAATAAAGCTGCAATTTATCAAAAAACTTATCCTCAATTTCAGCGCATATGATTTGCCTCCTCTTCAACTTTCAAGGATCATCCCTACAGGCAGTATTCCTGCAGGCTTGTTGAAAATGCAGCTTCGAAGCCTGATATCGGGACGTCCCGAGAAGCGACCGCAGCTTTTCGCAAATCCAACTTTCATCCCTTCATCGCATTGCCAAGTAGTTTGCATATACCTACTCATATCCTCGTGTTTTTGTTCGACCCAGCGCATTTTTGTTCCTTCATCAAATTGGGATTCCGTCCCGCACTTCCGTCCATCTTTTTACGATGCAATAAAATTGTCTACCTTTCTCAAGAGATGCTCGTGTGCGGTGGGTGCACCACGGTAGATATAAGTACGATAGGCATAAATATGGCAAGCAAAATGGAAAAAAATAGTGAAGTCCCTGGCGATGATGAAATTTTTTACATCCTCATCAAGAAACTTCCAGAAAGTATCTTATCATTCCTGGTTGATATATTAAAGAAATGTTTTCAGTTGACATTTTATCCTGATAAACGGACAAATGCCAAGGTTGTACCAATTTCAAAACTGGACTAACATTGTGCCGATGCTTCTAGCTTTCGTCAATCTAATGTTTGCTTTCCTTCATTAGAAATTTTTTTAACAAGGTCATTTTGAACAGAATGATGGTCCACATCAACGAAAATTCATTTTTTTGCCAATGAGCAAAAATCATTCGACAGTGTTTGGCATGAAGGCTTGATTTAAATGTCATGCTATTTTTACACATCTGACTTACCTGAGTTACCTCAGGGATGTCAAAAACCTTTGTTTGCGGATGACATAGGCCTCTCCACCAAAGGACAAAACCTGCGTGTCATCTGTAGTCTAGTTGGGATATTTTTTCTTCATACTTGCGAAAATGGAACATTTCTCTTAATGCTTACAAAGTGCAACTTACAATAATCTCATATAATCTACCTATCTCACCTCATCAGCATTATGAAATTTGTAGAAAAAAAAATACAGTCTGATCAAACACTTTTGCTAAATAGGACTTCCAAAAGTTATTTTATGGCAACCGTCCATTATACCTAACTTATATTATGCCTAATGGGGTATTCTTGTGCACCTTATGTTCGCCGTTTTAACGGTTACCGAGACAAAAAATTCGACGATGTAATTTCAACATTGTGTCTTTCTTCCCGTCGTAAGATGGAAGCACAAGGGGGCGGTAAAAAGTTTTCATATGCAATTTCTTCTCTCTGGGAGAAGGAACATGGAAGGAAGGTGGCTCGCTTTTACCTGCTTTCTTTGAATTTTACCTAACAAACGTGAAGCAAGAACGGTAACAGTTTGCAGAAGCCATAATTTTTCTATGCCATCAATTTTGATCATTCTATTCGGAAGATATTTTTCCCAAGCATCGACCCGGACGTTGGAACCGATCTGTGAGCCCTCCCGTTAGACGACAAAAGCTCCGGGAGATCAAAGAACTAGCCGGCTTCCAGCCGGAACAAAAGTCGCTAGAGCTATGCCAAACGAGCTCCACTCTGGTAACCGTGTGTATAAATAGTGCTGTGGGAAAACTGCAAAAAAGGACGACTCGCTCGAGCACATAATGAAGGAGCTGCTGGAGATCAGCTATCAAGTTCATGAGTGGGGCACTCTTCCTTCAGTCTCCAGTAGGTATTATGTCTTTTGCCTTCGGTCGCTCGTTTGTACCGGTTCGTTAGTGATGGCAGGAAACTAATTAAAATGAACACATACCTCTCGGGATATGGCGGCGATGTGTCCTTTTTCTCGAGTGGGTAAAGGATTGTGTGTCTATGTGTGTCTGGAGTGCGATCCAGTGTTTAATGAGCGGAAAAGTCGAACAGGATAACGACTAGTGGAACTTTTCAAAGTTCAGATCAATGGTCGAGAGCTATGGCAACATAGTTGAGCTAATGTTGATTAGGGTCAATTGAAACTGCTGTGCGGGAAGTAGCGAGTAACATACTAATCAAGCTAATGAGAAATTTTCTAAAAAATGATTTGTTATGATGACAAATATGTAGTTTTTTATTCTAAATTTGAAACATGTCATAGTTTGTTAATGTTTTAGTTACGGAAAATTAGGTTCACACATGAAAGGCAGTTTTGGATAAAATAGCATGTTTTCATGGTATTTTTCAATCACGAGCAACACATTTCAATACAAATTTGGTTTTTCTGCTTTCTGTTATACGATGACTTGGTCGGCGTTAAGTCAGATCGGACCAAGTGACATTTCTCATATTTTGAGAAAAATGGGCTTAAAGTCTAACGCTTTGTAATTTTTTTACCACGTTAAAAATTTGGTTCAATATTTCTACACATCTTTGTGTTACTTTCACACAATTCAACGTGAAGTGACAACCATGAAAAATCATAATCCAAACCTCTGATGGAACGATTTGTTGGTGGACTATGTGTACTTGGTCCACTCTGATTGAACTAAAGACCACCGTTCAGTGAGTTGGTTCACTCTGACTGAACAATTTCTAGGAAAATAACAATCATTTAATGCTTGCATTGTCAAACAGAGTGCATATCTCTAAGATAAACAGAATATCAAGACCCTTCGACACCAGTATCGTAAGTTCTTCGATAATCCATATCGTCAATCCCGAAATCAGTGACATTTTGATAGCTTGAAAATTAAGGTTTTGCAGGGTCAGGGTATTGAAGACCAGAAATATTCAATTATGCGTTCAGTCAGAGTGGACCAAGTCAAAATCTTGAGAACCCACCAAAATATGTTGGTCCAATCAACGAGTTCTAGGACATGCCATACATACATCATAGCATCACCATGAACTTCTATCGGACTTCGAAATCGACTCAAAAAATGCCATAATCAATCAGTTTATTGCTTTTCAACACTTGGTCCGCTCTGTCTGCACCGAAATTGTTGCAATTTCCGACCACCCATCCAGATATGTTAAATGGCCAAAAACCAAAATCAAATGCATCGAATTAAGTAATATTTATGAATTTCTATTGATGGATGAGTAGAAGAATCATTCGGTGTCGAGAAATCTTATAAATCTCTTGGAACTTTTTTCATTTCCTCGCATTCTTCAGCGCGCTGATCATTATCGCTGTTATGGTAATAAGCACTTGGTCCACTCTGACTGCATACTTTTATCGATTTTTATTGATCATCCAGAGTAAATTTATTCTATATCTCTCGCAATTTACAACATTAATCAAATCTGATCAAAGTGAAATGGATGTAAGGTAATTTCGCATCTAATGAAAGAATAATCCGATTTTCCCAAGTTTTGAACTTGGTCCCCTCTGACTTAACGCCGACCACTTCATGATCGTTTCAGATTGACATTAGAACTTTTTCTCCTTAACCCTCAAAGCCCCGTGACAGACCTTTTACTTTCAACTGATTGGTGCTAGGGAACAAAAAAAAAGTTTGATCGATGGGATGAGTCAGACTTCCTGGGAGTGGGGTTTTTACACCGGAAGTTCAGGTTCGGAGATAGAAGGTATAATTTATAAAAAATGATCCGTCGATCAAAAGTTCGGCCTGCCGAGAGCTAGCCACAAAGTCGCTGGGCAACGAAACAAGTGTGAGAGCCTTATCCCAGGAGGCAGTGATTTAGTGCAGAGAATTGGACAAGATCAAACAGAAGATGACGCGAGGGGTGCACTGTTGTCTCAATGAAACCTGGAAGAAGCACCACAGTCCATCCGACCAAGCTAATAGTGACGATCCGATAATCAGTCGCAGCAGCTAAAAAACTCGTCGAAGCTGGTAAGGTCAAGGTGGGATGGTTGGTCTGTCTGCTGAAAATGATCCCTCGGGAGACAAAATCTTTGGAAAGTTGCTTCAGATGCATGGATTTCGCAGAGGAGATCTTCGTCTTCGTTAAACACGATGAACGGACAGGTGTACATGAAAGAGTGCCTCCAAAAGCGGCTGCTTCCTCTCCTGAAGACCCATAACGTCCCAACAATTTTCTGGCTGCATTTGGCCTCATGCCACTACTCCAAGGACGTGCTGAAGTGGTATGCGGACAATAAGGTCAATTTCGTGCCGAAAATGTTCAACGCTCCAGAATCTTATGGCCGGTGTTAAGGCCAAGGTGCGGGCATTTGCGTATGGACTGTAAATAAAATACGAGTAAAATGGTAAAATGAAGTTTAATAGTTATTTTTCAATCTCTGAAAATTTGATAGCAATCGGATGAAAACTCGAATTTTGCGAATCAATTTTGTGTGTAATAATTTCATCGTGGACACCCGTTAGCTATAATTTTGCTGAACAAACTTGTGTCAAAATATTTACCCATTTTTAGTTATAACCGTATAATTGATTGTCTTAAACGAACTTGTGGTGGAGACAAAAGTTTGCTGGTTAAAACACAAAATATTCATACTTTCATGACAGGCATACTTTATACCAACCGTAAACTTATGTTTGCTGAAAATTACACACTAAATTTTCAATAAAAACTTGCCCAAAAACAGGGTTAATTGTAAAATACGCAAAAGTTGCAGTTTTTCGCAGAACTAAGTGAAAATGTAAAATGTTGGTGTCATTTTTCGCACGATTAGACAAATTTAGCTTGATTTTAAGCTAATATGTTGATTTTGAAAATTTGCAATTTTTTCTGTGCATTTATACACGGGTCGAACTTTTGCCTCGCTGATTCGAACTATTGCCCCACTATGGGCCAAAAATTGTTTTCCAAACATTTATGCAAAAACTAGTACACCTCAAAGTACTCTTATGATAGGCCTAGAAACGTCCTCATATAAAATATTGAAAATCATTTTATCTCTATTTGGTTCCGTACAATGAAAGTTTGACCAAAAATGACAATTTTCACGTTGAAAAACAACAAATAGCTATATTTATTCCAAATCTCAATCGATTTTTATGATATTTGGAGTGAAAATCCCTTACTTGAATAGCATTCGAACCAATATGACTTTTAAAAGTTTTGGTTGGAACTGAGATATATATCTCGAAAAAAACTCTTTCCCCACTTAAACTTTTGCCCCATTTTACTCTACACGGGACATAATGGTGACAGCGCGTGGCCGAACAATAGAAATATAAGTAGTAGAACGCTAGTAGCGCTGTTGTCACAAAACTGATTTTAATTATTCTTACCTTTAATTATGGTTTTTCATTGTTTTTTCAATGTCTTGTCGTTGTTTATGTTTTTTTAATTAATTTGACACTTTGATGCCCGGTACTCAGGCTGTCAGTTCGTGGCAAACTAGATGTTGGTAACACGAACAGCAGCGACATTAGCATTCTTAGGTTAATGCTTCTACTGGCCGAACCGATTAATATTGTTTGAAGTAATCGTGATCTGAAGGAACTGTGTCAGGTGGAAGTTCACTTCCTTGTAAGTGCGTTGGTCGCCTTTGCCACCTTCTGACATGCATAGCCGACATATCCCCCGACGGTAATTTCAGCGTGTTGAACCGCTTTGGGATTGCTGACTAGTAGCACCTCCGTTTTGTGGTGGGCTATCTTCTGCGACCGTGCCCATTGCACTTCCACTTCCTTCTGCGTTTCGTCTATTAGGAAGACGTCATCAACAAAGCCGACGATCTCGACGCTCATGGATAACTTCAATGATAAGACCCCGTTGTTCATTCCATTCCACAGCGTTGAACCCAGTATGGAGCCTTGAGGAACTCCCACCATTACTCTTAAGTCCTTTCGGCCGGCGTCGGTTGCATACACCAACACCCGATTCTCGAAGTAGCTCTGCAGACTCCGGTACAGATAGTCAGATTCCCTACAGCGCTGTGACGATAGCCTCCCAACTTGAACGCGTTCCTAACCTCAATCGTAACTAAGGCGCAGTAATGATTTCCTCTACGTATTTGCTTCGATGCCTTCTCGGTCTCCGAATTGCATCTACCGTAGACTTTCCCTTCCGGAATTCGACTGCCTTTCTGATAGTCCCTACTCGCTCTCCGTACATTTAGCCACCCTGTTAGAATGACTCTTCGATTTGCGTAAGCATATCCCAACAAATATTTTTACTGAACAAATCACTTTTAAGCTTATTTCAGATCAGTAAAACATTGCTCTGCTAGGTCTGTATGATAATGGATTACCGGGTGATTTTCCTGGCTTCGATAGCAGCACCAGCTTCTGGATCTTCCATGTATCTGGGAAGTAGCCTTCGTCCAGGCATTTCTGAATCACCTTCCGGAATATATCTGGGTACGCTAGGATCGCCGCTTTAAGTGCCACATTCGGTATTCCATCCGGTCCGGGAGCCTTTCTCACCTGCAATGCTTTCGCTGCTGTTACAAGCTCGTCATTGGAGACCTGGCGATTCTCGGCGTTTGCTCTTTCCTTGTCGACATACGGTGTGGGTGGCCACGGTGTCACGGAAAGAGATCCTCGACAAGATGCCTTTGCAATCGCTGTTATCAGCCCTACCGCATCCAAGTTCAGGGCATCACTGTCAGTGCGAAGTGCCTCAACGAAGAGATCTTTGACGAAAGTCTTCGTCTTCCACTGCCAGTTGCCAATTGTGTTCCTCTGCACAGCCGCAATGTTCCGTTGGCCAATCCTGTAGCGTATCGCCTGGTGATCGCTATAGGTGTACTCTTCGCTTACCCTCCATTTCATGTTGCCCGCCAGTGATGGGCTACAACAAGTTAGGTCGATGATCAACTCCCGTCAATCTTTCCGAAATGTGCTAACGGAGCTTTCGTTGCACAATCCTACGTGTAGCTTTGTTAGAACCTCGAGTAGGTTGTAACCTCTGTCATTGGTTATTCTGCTACCCCACTCCACGGCCTATGCATTGAAGTCACCTCCAATCAGCACTGGTTTTCGACCAACTAGCTCGTCGGTCAACTCCAACATCCGACTAAATTCTTCGAGCGTCCATCTTGGAGACGCGTAGACCTCTTTCTCCACATTTCCTGCACAATTCGGCTTTACAGCTCGCCACCGGATGTCCGAAATTCATGCACTTGAAGCATCGCAATGGTGGCCTATCTGCTCGTGTGACGAGTCTCAGTGGGCATATCGACCAGCCAATTTTCATCTCTCTTTTCTGGATGCGTCGCGTTCTAACCACGTTTTCTCCGAGGTCCTGCAGGTTCGGATCATTCTTAACTTTTTGAAGGATATCTGCGTACGTTGTTTGGTCGTTTACCTTAACAAGTATGACATCCCATTTCGACCACTCTCGCTGCGGGCGTTTATTCGCTTACCTCTTCTCGTCAGCTTTCTTCTCCACGGCGTTGGGGCTGTTTCGCCATCCGTCATCTTTTTCGTCATTTTCTGGCATACCTTCTCCTTACTCGTTACGCTGCTCTTTTGGGACTTCCTCTTCTCCTGGTGACTCTCTGTCTCGCTTCTTTGTAGGTTTATCACCTCGTACCTTCGGGGTCTTAAGTTTGTCAGCGGCTGCTTGCACCGTTACCTTTTTTCAGAGCCTGTTCGTTCTGCTCGTTCATGGTAGCGTTGACAGAGGATTTTATTCTCGTTAGCTTGCACTTCATCGCGGTATGCACATTTTGCCAGTCTTTGACGAACTGGATGAGTTCATCGACCTTATTCTTCACCTCCATCAACCTCGAGTTTCCAGGTTGTGGTCCTCCTTGAACAGCGTCGTTGCTCGATATCGGTGTGTACACTGGACACTGAATCCCTAAATCTTCTCGCTGTCCTTGTGTCTCACATTGCTTCGAGCTACTGCTATGCGTCGGTAGATTCTCCATGGCACCTTACCCAATTTCTGGAACGCGCTCGCGTCATCGACTTCTGCTGTGTTGAACTCCATTGTATCGGCATTGTTTTGCAAAATTCTCCATTTTAGTGAGTCCCCCTCTAAGCCGCTGTCCTCGTTTGTCGTAAATAGTCGCCTTCGTGATCCCATGGTGATGTATGCAAGCAATGACGCAAGATTGGCAAAAGTCAGAAAACTGAGCCTACTTCCACCAGCTAAGATGGTGGGTTTAGAGCGTACTTGGAGGTGGGACGGGACAACCGTACCATTTACCCACTCGCCGTTTCAGGGAAGTGTCATCCATTCTTACTAAGGGTGCAGAATAACACGGCTGTCAGCTCTGTAGTGTGGTTTCTATGCGTGGTCCATAGTCGTATCCTGGATCCTAATGCGCCGGGTGGCGCTCCTGGTGATGGACTAAAGTACTTTGAAAGCGGTACGGGTCGCTTGTACGGAGATGTGCTTGCTGACCTGTGGGTTTTTGTAGGAGTTCAACAGAACCCTGCATTGAATCCCCGCCACGTCCTAAGCAACCTCCCCTTTGGGCTGACTGGAAACTGGTAAACCGGATCCAGGCCCCGGTCAAGCCAACAGGCAGGGACAGTCTGAAGACACACAGTTGCATGCTGTGTTAAGCGTAGGAAGGTAACTCCCATACGACGGCTGGCTCCAAATGCCCCAGATATCAGAAGGCAGAGGCAGGTCAGTAATGATGATGAAGATGATGATGATGCGACGTGGCAATCATTGCAAAACCGTATCGGGCCCCCCTCCCCCCAATAAGGGCAATTGGGTAGCAAACAGAGCAGAGATGACGGAAATTCAAGTAATGAACCGATACCCCATCCAAGAAGTAGTCGAACGCTCATACGAAAGTCTAGTCACGGAATATTTGTGTGTTGCTGGTTGACCCCCCGAGGTTGACACCGGAACAGTGTGTTGTATGTGCTAACCATAAACTGATCGGTGGTTCGCTAGTAATCATCGGAGGAGAATTAATGCTTGGGCCGTGGAGTGGTGTAGCAGACTGACCAGCGCGAGAGGGTACAGTTTGCTGGAAGCTTTTGCGAAGCTCCACGTGAGGCAACGACGATCTCGCTAGCACATTTCGCAACGGTAGGGAACCCATAATCGAAGTGACGTTTTGCAGCCCGTCGCTGATCAACAGTATGAACTGGAGCGTGACCATCAAGCGATCCACTACAGCGTGGGCGAGAGAAGTTGTGCAGTATGGCAGAGGAGGAACGAAAAATGTAGGTGGAAGACGAAGAATTTCAAAAATTATATTTTCGTCGAAGCACTCCGAGCAGTAAGTGACGCTCTAAACATGCATGCTGTAGAGCTTACAGGAGTGTTGGCGAGAGCGTGTGACGCAGCTATGCCGAGAAAACAGCAGGCGTTCTGCATACTGGTGGATCGACTCAGCACCCTCCATTCAGCCTGCTCAAGAGTCAGAAGACGCGTGCAGAGAGCTAGATCGGAAGCCAGCATGGAAGAGCGTAAGTTGACCTATCGACTGACCAGAGCCACGATCAAACGGGAGACAGTGACGAGTAAATCGAGCTGCTACGAGAAGATGTACCGGGAAGCTGACGCAAATCAACGCTTATAGAGTAGTCATGGGCTTAGCAACACCGACTGAAATGTTGCCCGACAAACTGAAGTAGATAGTGGACGATTTCTTTCCTACGCATGTTTTCACCACGTTCACATCGTAGATGAAGAAAATGCCGTCATCCAAGTTTCTAACGCTGAGCTGATAACGGTTGCGAAAGGATGCTGAACAAAGCTCCCGGTCCAGATGGTTCAGAAATCAGATATATTTTGAACAACGTTGAAGAAGTGTCTTGCGAAAGGCTGCTTCTCAGATAGACGGAAGGTGCAGAAGCTGGCGTTGCTGCCAAAATCGAAAAAAACGCCAGGAGATCCTGCTTCATATAGACCAATGTGCTTGCTGAATACTCTTGGTAAACTTCTGGAAAAGGGAATCTTCGGCAAGTTGACGATCTACAGGGAAGGCGAGAACGGATTGTCGAAAAGGCAGTACGGATTCCGAAAAAAAACACTTCGAAGGTTGATGCTATTCGGACGATCATCGCGTGCGCGGACAAAGTGTTCAAACAGAAGAGGATAGGCATTCGATACTGTGCAGTGATAACGATAGATGTTAGGAATGCGGTCAACATTGCCAGATAGGAGGCTATCGCCGCAGCCCTACACAGATTTCGGTTTCCGAATATATGTGTAAAGTTCTGCAAATCCAGAACCGGGTTCTGGTTTACGACACGAACCAAGGACGGATGTCGATTAAATTACCGGCGGGAGTTCCACAGGAATCCATACTTCGTCCAACACTGCTGAATATGATGTACGATGGAATGCTAACATGGACATGGAGTTGAGTTCATCGGATTCGCAGATGACGTCGTTCTTGCGATAACTGGCAAGACTGTAGAGGAGGTGAAGATGCTAACGGCGGAATCGCTAGACATCACTAAATCGTGGATGACTGGAGTCAAGACTGCACCTTCACAAAACGGTGGTGGTGTTGGTCAGCAACTGCAAGGCGGTTCAGCAGTACGAGATCAACGTCGGAGGTCACGTATTCTCATCGAAGCACCTTGAAGTAATGTTCGACGATAGGCTAAATTTCAACAGCCACGTAGACGATGCCTGCGAAAAGGCAGCGAAAGCAGCTAACACTGTAGCTAGGATCATGCCCGACATTGGAGGACCATGAAGCAGTACTATGCGTCTTCTGGCGACCGTATCATTGTCAATGTCCGACTTGGTTTGCAGCGTTGAGAACCGAACTCAATCGAGAGAAGTTGGCTGGTACGTCCCGGCTCATGGCTATAGGGTGGCGAGTGCCTACCGCACTATATCATCGGAGGCAGCGTGCGTTATCACCGGAATGATCCCAATCTGCATCACTCTGGCTGAGGACATTGCATGATACCTGGAGTGCATGATAACAGGAGTGGAACAAATCGGAGAAAGGAAGGTTGACTCACAGGCTCATTTCTAACATGTCGGTATGGAGGACCAGAAAACATGGAGAAGTTAACTTCTTCCTGACCTAGTTTTTGTCAGGTAATGAACGCTTCCGGAAATATATGCACAGATTCGGACACGCAGAGCCTTCATATAATCCGGCCTGTCCAAATATAGAGGAGACACAGCAGCATGTTACATTCGACTGCCATCGATTCAGGGATGTATGATGCAAGATGATGTCAGAAACCGCAAGTGTCCTAAATCTGGACAACATCATGCAGAACATGTGCCAGCATGAAATCACTTGGAATGCGGCGAACAGAGGGATAACGCAGATTATGTCGTCGCTGCAAAGGAAGTGCATCTCACTGAAAATCTCGGCATCTCGAGAGATCCCTGGACGGAATCTCGACAGATTCCTGATCGAAACCTCTTCAGATTCTTCATAGAAAACTATCCAGTTTTAAGAAAGGAATCTCCACAAATAATTGAAAAAAGCTTTTCATATTTCTGAGATGAATCACTCAACGTTTCTGGAAAAAATCTGTGCAGGGTTTGAAAGGAATTTCCAAATAAGTAATCCTTCATGATTTCTGAGAGAAATTGCTCAAGATTCCTGAAAAAATCTCTTTTCATGAATGTTGTGGAGAATCTTTACAATAACTTATGAATAATGTGTAGCGATTCCTGAAAAAAATCTGTGCTAATTCCAGGAAGACATCTCGAAAGATGTCTGAGAGAAATCTGTACAGACCCTGCAGACGAATTTCTTCCCTGTCAAGAAAATCAACAGATTCCTAGATGGAATCTCTTTAAGAGAAAGATATCTGAAGATCATAAGAAAATGGTAAAAATGTTTAATAATTTTAATGATAATTAATAATAATAATATTTTTTTTCTCAAAAATCTATTTAGGGTTACTCAATGAATCTCTCTAGAAAAAACGTCAAATTCCAAAATGTCTAATGTCAAAACATCGAAAGGACAAAATGTCAAAAGGAGTGAGTTTGAAGAAATCGAGAATTACTTTGGAAGAATGATTCTCTATTGTGAAAGAATAAATAATCAGGATTAGCAACCTTGTAGATCCGTTTGTTTATTCCATGACAAGAAAACGGGTCATGTTACCATACAGGTTCTTACTTAGCCTTTTCTCAATTTGAAGTAAATTAATCGAATAGTATGTTTTTGACTTCAACATGCTTATTTAAACATCTAAAAAAATACAAAAAAAACTTATCTTTCCAACAAAGCAATAAAGATTTTCCACTCGATTTCTTTCATCACTTGAATACATACATATCACCCACGCAAACCCGTCAGCAGACAAGTGGATAATATTCCCTGAAGCTTCAACTTTCGTCTGCTTCAGTTTCTTCTAGTCTTTCGAGGAGTTGTTCCATGTTTCGAATCTTCTCATTCGAAACAACCACCTCCATCAGCAGCAGAAAACACTATACAACAGCGTTCAAGTGGAATTCCATCGGATCACACTACAGACTATATGGAGGTAACCTGGTATGAAACAACAACAATCTAGTAGAGAACAATACAGAATTATATGCACGTTTCCAACGTATGCAAAACTGAGAGGTGTTTTCCAACAGGGTTGGCTTGCTCATTCTCATTGGACAACATGTTTACCGCTGCCTTGAGGAACACCAGCTCTTACAGAATCTTTCAGACTTGGAATTCTGATAATAAAACTGAAGTCAGATAACTTCAGATTCTTTTAACAATGTACATAGTAAAATTATTAATTTTTTTTTATTTTAATATCAAGTCATCATACCAAACATTGTCGAGCGGTTTTTGCTTTGTCTAGAAGAACAAAACCAGGTGAATAGCCATCAGATATATTTGCATTCAAGTCAACAATGACAAAAAAGTTGATATGTTGCGTTAGTCGAGTCAGCTTGAAGCAAATAAATTTGCAGCTTAGTACACTGAAAAGGCAAATGTGCAGGTATGAAAGTAGTTTTACTAAGAAGTGTTTAAAGAAAAACAACAAAAATTTCATAAACTTTTGTTTGAAATGAAGAAAAAAATTTATATATTATACGCTTATGAATGATGATAGCAACTCTACCACATGCTCTATTCAGAAATCACATGGAAAAATAAAAAAATGATCTCTTTGAAGTTTGGGTCCAGGTTTCAAAAAATTTCTTAAAAAACCTAAAGCAGTAAATCTCTTATTTGATATAAGGAAAATTTTGCCTAACTCCCGTATTACCAAAAACGAGCAAACCAAGCCTGGCACTTCGAACGTGTGTGAAAAACCCAAGCGCATTCCAACTCAATAGCTTTTGACACTCGGGGTATAGTTGCTTGCTGTAGTAGCTTACGGGACGCCCGACGACGTGTTGAGTGAGTATATCCGCGTGTGGAAAAATTCCCAACATTCTTCAGTCTTGTTGTTTCAAGTTATCCCATGGCAATAATCGGTGGGCTGCTGGAGGAAGGAAGCTCTCGAGGAGAATGGAATCATCTTGCATAACCTGTTTCCCCATCAGCGTGCAGGTAAGCTTTGTTACGTTACCTTTGTACTGTAAAACGGAGTAACTTTGAGAGGTCTTTTGGAAAAATATCGTCACACTTGTTCTTTTTTTCTTTTGCGTGCGTTATGCTTAACTCACTTTACAAGAATTATTTTGTTTCGTTTAGTGTGTAGGGGGTCACACATTATCAAAGATACCCCGTTTCACGGTACACATTTGCATCAAAACCATCATGATGTGAGGAGGATGGTGAAGAACCGGCGTCAGGTGAAAGCACTTGTCTCTTCCAACGTTCTGCGGATAAAATTGCATATCCACTTTCGGTGCGTTGAAGTTGAGAGGAAACTTCTCTCGGTCGTGGTAAACTTGCTTGGGTAAGTCTATCAAATTACGGTGTGTATTTTATGTAGGTACGTATATTCGCTCCACGGTGGACTAGGTCAAACCGGCCAAGAAGCCACTCGTTTACCGGATAGGAAAATATGGAAAGCAATTATTTATCCGAATCGAAAATAAAATGAGATTAATGGCCTCTGATAAAGTTGGACCGTGTTCCTTCTGCGAGATTATCATGGACCATGGACGTGGGGAACAAATTCGGAAGAATGTTGGAGGAGGTCATATATTATGATTCGTTTTATTTTCGGTTTCTTGGCTTGCTCAAGGACTGAGAAACATTCAGAATGCCGGTTAAGTAGAAGGTTGAGGGTTCACGATAAGAACCTCATCATATCATATTTCCCTCAGTAATATGGAGAAATTTCTTTTGAGAATCTGTCGATTCTCTCAGAAACCGGAGAATATTCCTTTTTAGAATACGAAGAGATTCCTCTCATGCATTTTGAATACGATTCCTCTCAGGAATCTAGACAAAGATTCCTCTCAGTAATCTGGAAAAGAGCTTTCAAGCTTCTCGAAGAAAAGTTCACCAGCTTCTGGAAGAGAAGCTTACCAGCTTCTGGAAGAGAAGCTTACCAGCATCTGGAAAAGAGGCTTACCAGCATCTGGAAGAAAAGCTTTCAAGCTTCTGGAAGAGAAATCATCCATATTCAAAAAGAGAAGCTTTCCAGCTTGTGAAAGAGAAACTTGCCAGCTTCTGAAAGAGAAGATTTGCAGCTTCTGGAAAAGTAAGATTCCAGCTTCTGGAATAAAAGCTCTACAGTCTCTGAAGAAGAAGCTGTTCAGCTTCTAGAAGAAAAAATTTCCAACTTCTGGAAGAGAAGCTTTCCAGCTTCTGAAAAAGGAAGTTTTCCAGCATCTGGAAGAGAAATCTTCCAGCTTCTGGAAGACAACCTTTCCAACTTCTGGAAGAGAAGCTTTCCAGCTTCTGGAAAAAGCTCTCCAGCTTCGGGAAGAGAAGTATTTTAGCTTCTGGAGTAGAAGTTTTTCAGCTTCTGAAAAACAAGCTTTCCAGCTTCTGAAAAAGAAGCTTTCCAACATCTGGAATAGAAGCTTTCAACTTCTGGAAGAGAAGCTTTTCAGGTTCTGGAAGAGAAGATTTTCAGTTTCTGGAAGAGAAGCTTTCCAGCATCTGGAAAACAAGCTTTCCAGCTTCTGGAAAACAAGCTTTCTAGCTTCTGGAAGAAAAGATTTTCAGCATCTGGAAGAGAAGCTTTCCAGCTTCTGCAAGAGAAAAGATTTCTGCAGAAGAAAAGATTTCCAGCATCTGGAAGAGAAGCTTTCTAGCTTCTGGAAGAAATGCTTTCCAGCTTCTGGAAGAGAAGCTTTCCAGCTTCTGGAAGAGAAGCTTTCCAGCTTCTGCATCTGGAAGAGAAGCTTTCCAGCTTCTGGAAGACAAACTTTCCAGCTTCTGGAAGAGAAGCTTTCCAGCTTCTGGAAAAGAAGCTTTCCTGCTTCTAGAAGAGAAGCTTTCCAGCTTCTGGAAGAGAAGCTTTCCAGCTTCTGGAAGAGAAGCTTTCCAGCTTCTGGAAGAGAAGCTTTCCAGCTTCTGGAAGAGAAGCTTTCCAGCTTCTGGAAGAGAAGCTTTCCAGCTTCTGCATCTGGAAGAGAAGCTTTCCAGCTTCTGGAAGAGAAGCTTTCCAGCTTCTGGAAGAGAAGCTTTCCAGCTTCTGGAAGAGAAGCTTTCCAGCTTCTGGAAGAGAAGCTTTCCAGCTTCTGGAAGAGAAACTTTCCAGCTTCTGGAAGAGAAGCTTTCTAGCTTCTGGAAGAGAAGCTTTTCAGCTTCTGGAAGAGAAGCTTTCCAGCTTCTGGAAGAGAACCGTTGCAGATTCTTGAAAAGAAGTTTTCCATTTTCTGGAAGAGAAGTTTTGCAGGTTTTGAAAGAGAAGATTTTTAGCTTCTGGAAGTAAAGCTTTCCAGCTGCTGGAAGACAAGCTTTTCAGCTTATGGAAAAAGGCTTTCCAGCCTCTGAAAGAAAAGTTTAGCAGCTTCTGGAAGAGAAGCTCTCCAGCTTCTGGAAGAGAAGCTTTTCAGCTTCTGGAAGAAAAGCTTTCCAGCTTCTGGAAGAAAAGAATTCCAGATTATTGAAGAGAAGTTTTCCAGCTTCTGGAAGAGAAGCTTTCCAGCTTCTGGAAGAGAAACTTTCCAGCTTCTGGAAGAGAAGCTTTCCAACTTCTGGAAGAGAAGCTTTCCAGCTTCTAGAAGAGAAGCTTTCCAGCTTCTGGAAAAGAAGCTTTCCAGCTTCTGGAAGAGAAGCTTTTCAGCTTCTGGAAGAAAATCTTTCTAACTTCTGGAAGAGAAGCTTTTCAGCTTCTGGAAGAAAATCTGTCCAGCTTCTGGAAGACAAGCTTTTCAGCTTATGGAAAAAGGCTTTCCAGCCTCTGAAAGAAAAGTTTAGCAGTTTCTGGAAGAGAAGCTCTCCAGCTTTTGGAAGAGAAGCTTTTCAGCTTCTGGAAGAAAAGCTTTCCAGCTTCTGGAAGAAAAGAATTCCAGCTTCTGGAAGAGAAGCTTTCCAGCTTCTGGAAGAGAAGCTTTCCAGCTTCTGGAAGAGAAGCTTTCCAGCTTCTGGAAGAGAAGCTTTCCAGCTTCTGGAAGAGAAGCTTTCCAGCTTCTGGAAGAGAAGTTTTCCAGCTTCTGGAAGAGAAGCTTTCCAGCTTCTGGAAGACAAACTTTCCAGCTTCTGGAAGAGAAGCTTTCCAGCTTCTAGAAGAGAAGCTTTCCAGCTTCTGGAAGAGAAGCTTTCCAGCTTCTGGAAGAGAAGCTTTCCAGCTTCTGGAAGAGAAGCTTTCCAGCTTCTGTAAGAGAAGCTTTCCAGCTTCTGGAAGAGAAGCTTTCCAGCTTCTGGAAGAGAAGCTTTCCGGCTTCTAGATTCCACACAAATTCAATGTTTCGCACACCCTAAAATCTAGAAAAAAACACCATCATCAATGGTGACCAATATGCGAATAAATTGGATACGAGAGAAAATCTATTTATGATAATGGCATGTGAAGGACAAGAACCACCGAAACGACAACGACGAAAATGGTTTTTTGCTTTGACTCTTGTATTGGTTAAGTTATTTTCTCAACTAGATGTGAATCTTCCTTTGTTGAGAACGGCAAGATATTTGTATCGAATAGTGTTGGTAAGATTTGGAATAATTTTCGCCGCAATATTTCGCTTTAACGAACTATAAGACTGGTTTGACTTTCTCTTTTTTTCCGTAGAAGACTCACTAAAAGATTCTCCATATGCGACATAGAAAAAAACACAAGACCAACCGCAGCACCAAGGCCATAATATTCAATATATAGGCAAATAATCCTATTAGGGAGATAAGCACCCATCGATGAATTATTACTAGTTTTGTGCGCTTTCCGGTCCTTACATTTTTTGCTTCGTTCGCAGAACGGAAAAGGAAGCCTTTCTCCGGATCGTAACTTTTTTCCTGATTGGAAGAAAACCCGCATAAGCTGGTTCACATTCTCGATAAGAACACGTCTGTCCATTTCCGAGATTGTTCGATAGCTGCAGATAGCTGTATTGTATGAGCGGGTGGCCGCAGCGGAGCATAAAACCGGACAAATGGACCTCGTTAAGGTGATTAGGATCTGAATGGGGCAATTTGAATTATTTTATGGATTATCGTGGCTCTCGATGGGAATAGCACCACACTGTCACTACTCAGTTTGAAATTTTCTTCTTTGGTGGAAATGATGTTTGCGTTGCCATCATTTAAGATGGCAACGCAAACATTACCGCATAGATGCTAAACCCATGATTTGCGGAGGTTCAAATGAAATCGAAAATCAAATAGATATCTAGATCTTAGTTCGAATCAAATTCCGAATCGATTAAAAAATCATAATATAAATAAAAATTCGAATCAAAATGCGAATGAGAATTGAAATCAATATCTGAAATAAAATCCAAATCGAAATTGGAATCCTAGTGGATAGCCGAATCGAATATGAATCAAAATCTCAATGGAAACTGGATTCAGCTTTGACATGGAATCCATATATAAATTCAACAACGAATCCTTTAAACGAATCCATAAACCATACCATCACGGAGCAACAAGAACCCAGTATCGCCCTTAGGCGCGAGTACTTAACTGGAAACAAAACTCCGGGAACAGCAATAAAAAGATCAACTTTCGCCCTTCCCTACGAACAAGTTTCCACAAACGCCAAGTGGGGCAATAATTTTCTCCATCCGAGAAGGTGCCAGCCGAAAACCGGGTGCCAACCAAGAGGGAGGTTTTATTACTGACATTTTAGTTTTTAATCTTGAGAAATTATGGCTCTTTAACGATATTGTTATGGCACTTCTTCTCGTACCTACTTGTGCAGCCTGCTTGCTCCGTCTCATTGCTCCAATGATGTGCTGTGGTGGAGCATCCGAAGGATTAAACCGAAAAAAAATGCCATCTTCTGCGATTGCCAAGATAGATAGAACATTAGAGCGGTTCAAAATATAAAAAGGTTTGGAAATCCAATCTTCCATATTTTCCTTATTATCCTTAAAAATAGTGTTCAGTGAAATTTTCAGCTTTTTCGCTGTTCATTCAAAGGTTGTAACGTTGTTACATAGTTGTAACCGTTTTCTTTATTTTCGATTGGTTCACTTTTCGTCTCGAAAAGTTGAGTGAAATCGTTTTATAGTTGTAAGCAATAAGATTGAATTATCCCTTTGGTATCGGTAGCGCCTCCAGTGGTCGGTTTTAGAATCACTCCAAAACCTCTTTCAGGCGCAATTTTAAGTCACTCGCCGTTTTTCTTAAAAACTGATGAGTAGACGAGAGAAATTTGACCAACCTTTTATGTTTAAATTGCGTAAGAATTATAAAAGAAAAAGAAACGCCAATCAATAGTTCTTTTCCGAGTTGAACGACAAACAAAGAGGACGTTGTCCCTAAGCAGTGAAAGTTTTATTCAAATTGTTTAAAATCGTTCAACCACGTTATAGTGAGTTTCAAAAGTAAAGTGCTAGTTACCTACATGTTGTATATAATGTTTTAAAAACTAATTACAGTTATCGGGAAAATACCTTAAAATTTAGTGGAATAGTTAACAGGCCCAAGTGCATGGAAACATGAATTTCCATTGTGAGTCTTTGTAATAGTAATTATTTGTAGAACGTGGTTTAATGTTTAAATTTTTGTTATAGTCATTTGTTAGAGTCAGTGACACAGATTTGTAACAAATTTAAGAAGTGGCTGCTCGAGGCTCAGGTAAGACTGGAAGAAAATCTTTTTGTGGTGTGCTGGCAAATGTCGAGGTTTCTGGTGAACGTGATTTTAATGGACATGTGTGTGGTTTTTGTTTTTTTTCTTTCGTGAAGGAACTTCAATCCTTCACGCGAAGGTGTTTCTGCCGGGTCTAGAACCGGACAGTAGGTCGCCAGAGGATTCGAACGCTCCGGATTCTTTTAGCGGATCCAGAAGCTTGGCGGTTTGTAGGCTATAGGCCTCATCGTCCGGCCAGTGATACGCCAGTGCACCTACGGGCCAGGGAGAACCCCCACGACTCCCGGGAATTGTCACCAGCAGCCAATTACTGGACAAATTCCCCCAAACTCAATTGGCCTCGAGTAAGCTGGCGAATCGAGCCAACATCAACTGCTCGAATCGTATCACAGCGCAGATCGGCATCAGCGCAGCCGAGACTCAATCCAGCTGACAGCATAGGTTGGATTCGTGCGGACCACACCACTATTATCACGGCTATCGCCACATCAACCACCACTACTACCGTCACCATCGAGCAACTGTACCACCATCATCACAACCGCCGTTGGATCGCCTGAGCTCGAGCCGGAGCCGCACACACAAGGTTAGATCCACCCATTTTCTTGTATGTTTCTGCTAAAAATAGAACGGTTAGAGTAGAGTCAGTCTGGAAATTGTTTATGTACCAGCTGGCAAAGGGACAAAACGAAGCACGGCCGTGCGTTTGAAAACTAATAGTAGGAGTATAGGAGTTGTTGTTATGATCAATACAATCACAACTAAATAGCGGTCTCGGAGTTGTTTTTTGATGAGGAAGGAGAAATTGATTGGTTCGGGGTTGGATTAGCTTTCCGAGTTATATCGGACGAAATAAGGTTGTTTGAGTTTCAGTTATTGCGTTTGAATTGGGTCGGTTCGGTCAGGAATTTCGAGACTTTGAAGGACTCGCCCTGAGTCTCGCCGGGAATAGAACTTGCTGCTTCACATGCAAGCGACTTCGTCGGCTTGCTTGGCGCTTAAGTGAAGCCAGTTAATCGAAATCCAGGATCGGTTCCAACACCAAAATTCGAACTGTTACAAGGTGGCGCAACGTTGATGTGGGTTTACATAGAAAATACTAAGAAGAAATTTTGAAAAATGTTCCAAACACGCAAGTACTGTCTCATAGTGAAAACTCATTCTTCAAAATGGAATGGAGTATAATCCCATATGGAGCTAAATAACAGGAAACACAGTCGTGAATATCTCTTCTGTCATCCGTCGGATTGGATTCCTCTCTTAAACTACTTCCTTTCTTATGGTTTATAGAAAAAGTTTTCCCTACTATGAGGTGATAAGTTTGTTCCAATATTTCAGTACTAACGTGTTTGGAAAATGTTTCAAAATTTCTCCATTATAATTTTCATATACCTCAACCTACATCACTTTTGGAGCACTTTTAAAACATCACAGAATAACCATTATCCTGGAAACCTTTCACAGAACGCTATTTATAACTGAAGGATAATGAGAGATTAGATTTTCAAACTTTTACAAAATGTGAACCGCCCTTATAGAACACGTGAAGCTTCGGGAATGACTGCAAGGAAAGGCCAAATTTAAGACTCTTTGGAAGGTGTCCTTTTTCTTGGGGCAGCAGATGTTTTACCGAAGACCAGGATTCGATCCCATGGAATGGAACGTATTTATGAGTACGTGAGGGTTCGGCAGCGGATTCGAATGCTCCCAAAAAAGGGTGACATAGGACGACCACCGTTTGACCTTTTGGGTTGTGGGATACATATTTTTGCGGGATGGATTATGGGGAATTTCGAACGGGACCAACAGTGTTCGATTGGGGGTTTTGGTCAAGCATGATTATGATAGTTGGATTTTGTCGCAAAAATGTGAGGATGAAGGCAATGAATAATTTTGTGTCAATATGCATTGAACGTAATTCCGATTGGTTTCGTTCATCAGATCCTGTTTCACTTAGAATATGAGAATGTTGTATTAGTGTTTGTATAGGTTTTCTGAAGTTGTTTTCAAAAGAATACTCGCTTGACATAATCGCGCGGTTCAACTTCATAGTATCACTAACGAATTCGTTCTGCTCTTGAAAGTTTTGACGTTAACTACGTCTTACGGCAATATACTGGGTGTCAATTGAAAATCTAAAATGTTGCAAACGTCACGAAATTATGTAAGATTTAAAATACTAATAACTCAGCCATTTATCGGTAGATTTTCAATATTTTCCCACCAATCAGTCGGAAATTTATACAACATTTTACTCAAATGGAGAAAACTTTTTATTTTAGACGATAGACTGTCGAAAATTAGGAAAATGTCGACCTCTTCCTTACGCAACCAAACTCGTTCATATTGTCTTCCACGATTCTTTAAGGATGGGAAGCGCACTATAAAAGCAGACCATTTTCAGCTTATTCGCTCATTATTCTTTTGATGTTAACTACATCTTACAGCAATATACTGGGTGTCAATTAAAAATCTAAAATATTGGGACCGTCACGCTATTATGTTAGAGTTTGAATTAAAAGAAGGCTGCAACTATTAAAATCGACTAAAATTCAATTGCAAAAAATCATTTGGCGTAGTTAACGTCATGCGGTCGTGTCTTGTACACAACCCCCTCTGATTTTTAAAATTACCTTAAGCAATAAGACATATTTCTCAGAGCTCGAAAAGATACATCTCAGAAATACAAAACTAGAACTCCATTAGGGGATTCAAGGTCTCCTTCCAAATCGCAAAGAAAGGAGACTGTCGCGTTTTGCCGGAAACTCTTAAAGATCGCGAACTTCTTCTAAAATATCTTGAAGAGAAGAAGCACAAACTTTTAACTTATGACGACAAAACTGAACGTTTGTTCAAAGTCGTCTTGAAAGGTCTCTCAAGTAACTATAAGTCTCCTGAAGAGATCAAAAATGGAATAAATGATTTACTTGGATTTTCTCCAGTCTAAGTAATCATTATGAAAAATAGAACCCAATCTGGCATTCTTCGGAAAGGCCTTCTGCAAGAATAGTATTTATTTCACTATAACAAAAGTGGTCTAAATATTGTTGTCTTTAGAAAAATCAAGGCTTATGTTCGATGTCCGTGTTATATGGCAACATCTCCAGGAACCTGGAGAAAATTTTCAGAATCCCACTCAGTGTCGTCAAGTTCATCATTCTTCCGATGCTCAAAAGTTATTTTTATTGGTTTAGAAAAGTATTGTAATTTTTCATATAAGAGAAACGAAGAACTTTGTAAGGAGATTGCAAGCATGTTGAAAAAATCGATTTGATCTTACTTTAACCATGACATTTCAACCAAATTATGTATAAAAAGAAAGTTACAGTCCTATTTTGCATGTTTGGTAGATTAGATAACAACATTTGTTGATAAATCTTTGTTTAAATATAATGTAAACATCAATAAAACCAGTGTTTTATGCAACTTTGGCGACTTGTAGCTAAAAATTGTGACGTGCTGAAACATTTCTGGGAACGGCATCAGATTCAGTAGCCCCAAATCTACTAGAGACACATAATTCGATCCTTGAGATACGCAAAAATGTCATTTTTGTTTCGCTATGTTTATTTATTTATTATTAGTCAACAGGTAAAATGGTCACCCCAATGACTAAATTCTTAAAACTAAGACATAAAGTGACGTAGTCAAATTTTTACTAACATAAGTCACGTCTAAAGTTACACTTATTTCTTTCACGCGATACATTAAAGTCAAATACAAATCAACACTGATTGAATAAACGCGACATGCTTAGGACTGGTTCGTGAAGGCTATAATCAGTACGAGTGACAGAAAGGTTGAAAAACGAGTGCGTTCGGAGATGGCGACGCCGTGTATTGATGTCTAGCATGTTGAGCAACGCAGGGCAATCCATGTTGCCTTGCAGAAGATCGCCAATAAAACAGGCCTTGGCAACGTTGCGCCTTGCTTCGAGAGAGTCGAGGTTAATCAGTTGACAGCGGCTGCTATAACTAGGCAGGTTCAATGGGTCCCTCCATCTGAGATGACGTAAAGCGAAACGGATGAATTTTTGTTGAACAGGTTCGATGCGCTGAATTTCATTTTGATAATACGGTGACCAGACAACCGAAGAATACTCTAATATAGTGCGTACTATTGAGCAATATAATGATTTCAGACAGTAGATATCCTTGATTTTTTTGGCGAATCTAAACACGAAACCTAGCTGTGCAGAAGCCTTCGACACAATGTATGAAACATGGTCCTTAAAAGTCAGCTTGGAATCTATCATAATTCCCAAATCCTTGATAGTCGATTCGCGTTGCAGTTGCGCACCTGCCAAGGCGTAGGCAAACGGGATCATAGATTGTTTGCGCCCAAACGAAATTACCGAACATTTCGAAGTATTCAGCAACATTCGATTTAAGCGGCACCATTCAGCAAATGTTTCGAGTTGTCGTTGCAGGAACACAGTATCTTGTGGCTGCTTTATCGTGTAGTAAAGTTTTACATCATCAGCATATGACAACTTCAAACATTTGAGGACGAAATTGACATCGTTCATATACAAAAGGAACAAGAATGAGCCAAGGTGACTGCCTTGTGGAACGCCGGACCAAGCGGGAAAGTGCAACGAAACATGATCTGCAATTTTTACCGACATGTTACGACCAGTTAAATAGGATCGAAGCCAAGTGAGTAAAATGTTATTCATGCCAAGTTTGTCGAATTTAGCTAAGGCGATTTGGTGTTTCATTTTATCAAATGCCGCGGAAAGGTCCGTATACAGGGTGATTACTATATCCTGTCAGTAAAATAAGTAATCATAGAAAAAAAAATGGTTAAGTGAATTTTAATTACCAGTGCATATCCAGTTTAGGACATCTATAACATTTGTCTTTGCTATACATAGATAACAAATAAATTTTTTTACCTCAATTTCCAGCCACAAGCATTGTTTCAGAAGCATTACACGCACGTTATTCAAAAGCATATATTTTAACCAAAAAATACATATATTTTTCGATAAAATTTTCCATAATCGGTCTCATTCTATTCCCTAGTAAGTCTAAAAGATTGTGGTAACATGCTGTTTCAATCAGGCAATTTTTTCAGCGAAGTTTAGTCAAAAATACATATCTGTGGAAAACGTGCGTGCCAGGTGCAATGCCTTTAAAACAACACATATGACTAAAAACTAAGGTAAATGAAAAAAGATTTAATATTTACTTTGTCAAAACAAGCTTAATAGATGTGTAAAACAGGATGTACACGGGAAATTAAAATTCATACAAACATCTTTTATATACGAACATTTACTTTACTGACAGGAATTAGTAATTACCCTGTAAATGGCGTCAACTTGTTGGCCACTTTCAATTTGACGAGTCACGAAAGAAATGAAACATGTCAAGTTAGTAGTCGTCGAACGTTTGGGCATGAACCCGTGCTGGTCATCTGATGTGTAGTGTGCGTAGCTCTGAACTAACTGACGTAGCACAATCACCTCAAATAGCTTAGAGAATGAGCTCAAAGCGGCTATATCTCGGTAATTTGAAACCGAACTTTTGCAGCCTTTTTTGAAAATTGGGAATACGTATGAATCTTTCCAGCAGTTTGGGAAGACACCGGTTGACAAGGAAAAATTGAATACTGCAGTTAACGGTTTTGCAAGCGTGTCCACACACCGTTTTATAATAAGTGATGGTATCCCGACTAGAGGCTTGCAACAAAAATATAATAAAATTTTATCAGAATATGATATGCATATCATATTATGATATAATTTTGTTAGGCTCCGTTATCCATAGAACATAATAAAACAGAAAAATAGCATAATGTGTTTTATTTCCCTTTAAGATATTTTTTTGTTCATTTTTAACAACTTTATAACAAAATAAATAGATAGTTATGCATTTCAATAATATACAGTAGTATCGTATATCGAACAGTATTATAATTTTGATACTTTGTATCAAACATTATAACTTGGTTTGATATGTTTTTGATAGAATTAAAATACGTTTTGTTATGTTTATGTTACTATTCATACACTTTTTGTTATAATTTTAGTTATTTTAACAACATCCTGCATCAAGTTTGTAACAACCTATGTTCAAAAAAAGCTTATAACATAATAGCATATGCTGATATAATTTTGTTATGTACCCTTAGTTGGGATACCATCCGGTCCATATCCCGTAGACGATTTAATCTCCTTACTAGCTGCGATAACCATATCATCGTTTATGATGCACGGTTGCCCAGAACCTGGAAGACGTGGAACGTTCCTGATAGCAAGGGCAACATCATGTGAATCGAGGTGTTCGTTGGTGAAAACACGACTGAATTGTGAACGAAACATGTCGGCAATCCCACCGATGGAGTCGGCGACCGATGAACCGTCGTTCATTGTTGAAGGTAATCCGGATTCCGAATTCTTTCCGTTGGTCATTTACGTACCGCCAAAAACTTTTGGGATTAGTCCTTAGTTGACGTTGCATACGGTTTTGGTAGGCGTTGTACAAATGGTCGTTGCTGATAGTCTTGGTTCGCCTTCATATAGCTAGCTGTCGTGGTGTCCGTACGAAACTTGCTGTGTCGTCGAAGTGCAGCCCTCTTCACTCTTTTCAAGTTCTTGAGATGAGCATTTGACCAGGGTGGTTTTGCAAGTTCAGTGCTGGATTTTACGGGAACGAACTGGTCGATAGCATACAGCAAAATTCCAGACACTGTCGATGCTGCAAGATTGGCATCGTAGTCCCAAAGAATCTCGTCCCAATCAACGTGCGCAAGAAAAGCATTCATACCGTTGAAATTAGCCTTGTTGAAATCGTAAGAGATGCCTTCGGCAGTGTTGTGGAAGTGACGAATCGGATATATTTGGAAATTCATCAGAATGGGGGGGGATGATGTCTGCAGAGCTTGACGAGAGGCGATGGAGCTTGTATAATCGTGCAGCTCTCCAATAACTGGTCGCTAACAAAACACAAATCGAGCATCCGATTGTGTTCATTTTCAATCCCAATAGCTTGCTTGAGTCCAGCAGTGTTGTATGCATCAAGCAAATCACGAGACGTCTGGCTAATCGAAGATCTTGAGGCAATCGGGTAGTAGAAACCAAGAGAATGACGCTGCCAAGAGATTGAGCCCATGTTAAAGTCACCCAGGATGATCACTTTGTCCCTAGCTCCAAGTTGAGAAGTAGTCCAGCTAAGCGACTCAACGTGTTTGTCAATTAGTGCTGCATCGTTAACGCGGTCTGGAGGGATGTAGACAACGCAGATGAATAATTTTCCAACAACAGTAGAAATGGCGACCCATAATTGCTCCACCAAAGCATTGTTCGGAGGACTAACCGAACGCGATTTAAAATTAGAGCGGACTGCTAGCAAAACACCACCCCCGGTACTTTTGTTGCTGCTTAAAGATGATCGGTCTTGTCGATAAACGGAATATGAGGCGTCAAACAGTTGACATGTCAGAGTATTACCGTTGAGCCAGGTTTCGGTAAGGGCGTAAACGTGGTAGCAACCATCACTCACGGCCGCTTGGTATTCAGCGAGGGAAGTATTAATCCCGCCAACGTTTTGATAGTACAACAGGACATCGGACGAAGCTGGTGCTGATGTACTATTTCGAGAAGTTGCTTCTGGTGGCTGCAACAAATTTGATGCACTGGAATTGGAGATACAGTGGGATTCCGTTTTTGGCATGCTCCGTTTTTGGCATGCTCCGATTTTGGCACCCCCCGATTTTGGCAACAAAATGGATCCGTTTTTGGCAACATTTTTCAATACCATTAAAATTATAAATTTTTGTAAATATTATCGTGTCTGTTGCTTTAGTCACTTGAATAGCGTGTCAACTCCACACCGATTACATTCCAGATTTCCATTATCGTCGATGTTTCCCCAAATCTCACCAACTACTAAGGACTCGCGTACGCGCTTATTTACTTCAATCATACATAGGCAACGTTTCATGAGACCAATAATCTCCACCAGTATCTCAACTTAAGACCATTCTTTTTTCATAGGCATTCATATTGAGTGACCAGCCCACTTGAGTCTGCCAGTAGGTGATACAATAAAAAAAACACTGTTCTTCAAATTTGGAACAGCTTGTTCAAACAAAGCACCAGCACCGACATAAGAGCAACGAAAAATCTATGACTCACACAGAGTTACAATCATAAATTTTGTCTCACTGTCTTTATTATTATGGATTTGTATACATTGCGTATTTAAAAACACACCGCAATAATAGATACAAATATGTACAGCAAAATGTCGTGTATCATAGCTTTTTTTTTTAACTTCATTAAATAACATGACAAATGCGAATACAGTCCAAACTACAATTTATTTTCAATAATACCATTGAAGCGTACGATAAATACGACTGAGAGTGTTTTTACTTTTTGTCTGTGGTATTGGTGTGTATATTGATCTTTCTGCGTCAACTATTTAAAGCTATGTTCTCTCTTTTCTATATACTCTATAAGGCGTTAGATTTGTTAAGAGACGATCCAGAATTCTGTACAAGATTGTTAATCAAGGGTCTCAACATCATCAAAATGTTCCTTACGAGCTGAGTCTATGAGTTTCCTAACTGTACCCTGGAGAATCCTTAAGGGATTCTTCGTTCTTGTGGGACTTTTCAGAAATTTTAACGAATTCATGAGGATATCTGCAGATTCCAAGTGGACATTGAGAGCTTCTTGAGGGAGTGTATAGCTGGTTGTGGAGGATTATGTCCAAAATCTGGTGATTCCTAATAAACTCTAGGGCGTCTTGTAAATTTTAAGCAGGATAATGTGAATTTCTAGTCGTATTTTTAATATTTTCGGCGAACGCTTGAGGGTTTTGAAAAGGTTCCCAGAGGAATTTGAGGTGTGCTAGTGGTAGCCTAATAATAATAAACTTTTATTTTTTTTCATCGGAGACTTGAGAATTTACGGCAACATTGCAGCGGAATTCCAAGATGTTAACTCACAGCAAAATCCTTAGCAAGATCCTGAGAACTCTATGGTTGGCAAGATGCTTCAGAGCTCAAGCGTTTTTTCTGTAGATTTCTTATGAGAACCTGTAGATTCCTATAAGGTTCTTGAGGTTTCATAACAGGATCCTGTAAATTTCAGTTGATTTCATAAGGCAGGTGTAAAACATATATCAAGCTGAATTAAAAATTATTTGAAGCAAGCATGGGAAAATTCACTCACTCACCCGAACGCTACCGATAAACTATCTGCAAAGTATCTGCTGCCACCGAATTTTCAGTGACTGCCGAACGCTACTAGGGTGAGCGCAATCCCCACGAAACGCAAACGATTGAGATAAACTAAAAATGAATAGATATACGGAGTGGAGAGAATTTTGCGTTCACTGAGTCTTTTCGCCTTGTGTATTCCCAGTCAGTGAACGCTCTTCAGCTCTCGAAAATGAATGCCACTCGTGCGGAATCGGAATGTAAAGAATCATTCGCCTCAGCAATCGGCACAAGGAGTCGGTAGTGAATCATTCTTCTGCCGTTTTTGTCTAACTCGTCGCTCGGCGAATAATAAGAAAGTGCATTGGAAATTTATACACTCAGCTTAGTTGGAAAAAACGGCAATCTCGCTCTTGACCGCTTGTGGAAGTGAGCGAGAGAAACGCAATATTCGAGTGAATGTTTCCCATGCTTGATTTCAAGTAAAAATCAATTCTACACAATAACAGGACATTTATGCATCTTCTCATGTTTATGTTTGCCCTTTTGATACAGTCAACCATTCATCATAAAATGCTGTACTTTATCAGAAACATAAATTGAAGTAGCAATTCTAAACTTACCGAATTTTTTCAGATTTTATGCTAAAGTCCAAAAGTTGAACTGATTTTAAATGCTCATTTAATTAGAAAAAAAGGTCATGCCGTTTTGCAATACCCAGCGCTTTTGATTCGCAAATACGTCTTTAAAAGAAAATATTTTTGTTTTCGTTTTCTCTCATAGTTTTAAGAAAATGTACAGTTCTTCAATAAAAGTCACTTATGCGATTATTGGTTTTACAAGGCCCTCTTATACAAAAATTATGCATAAAGCTTCTAAAAAATAATTGAAGACGTTGAGGCGTAAAAACACGACCAGAAAATCGTTTGCCAGATTTAATATTATGGAGCTATAGATTCATAGCATAGTATAACCCTTCGGGAAAATGCTTCGAAGTGAACCTTTTCGAAGTCTCAAGTTGACTCTCAACGCCTTATGATTCCATAAAAATGATGTATTAACATTGTAATGATGCTTTCAAAACCAATAGTTGAAAAATGAAATTTGAAATATGGGTTCCGATTTTGGCACGGTTCCGTTTTTGGCAACTGAAAATTTCAACTTTGTTGCCAAAAACGGAATCTCACTGTACTTTCAGGCTCAGGAAATACCGGATGTAAATCGTACTTGCCGGAGGTGGAGGTTCGGAAGACCCCGTCTCCCAGCTCAGACGTAGGACCGGGACGACTGCTGGTCGCTGGCGACTACGCTGAGTGGAATAGGGGCTTCCTTGTGGTTAGCGGCAAGTGTGCGTCCCGGTGTCCAGTTTGCGGAAATCGAAACCTCCAAAGTGTCAGTGATAGGCAAACCACACGCTGAACTAGTTGAAGATGAACAGCTGGAGGCGACAGATGTTACCGGAGGAAGTATGTTCATATTGTGTGAATACTTGCCTGCAGTAGTGGTTTGGAAGACCCCATCTCCACACTCGTACACGGGACCGGGATGGCTGGAGGTCGCTGGCAGGAGGGGCTCGACCGTGACGAGGGGATAAGGGGCTTCCATGAGGCTTACTGGCGTGCATCCCGGTGCTTTGGATGAAGTTAGCGATGAAGGCATGAATGACGAGCTACGTGGGTTGATTAACTTAGGTCCATATTGGGAGTGACGGGTGAGACATCCTGAGGAAACAGATTGGAAGACTCCCGCACCACAACTAATCACAGAGCCGAGACGACTGTGAAGAACGGAGGCGGTGCTTTCCTCGACTGGGTCAGACGGGCCGGGGGCTTCCATAAGGCCTTCCACATTGCGGCCTGGTAGATGGAACTGGGACGTTGAAAAAGAATTCTGGTGCAAATTCGCTGGCGGATCGTCATTTTCGGAAGAGCTAGAATTGTTTGAAATGTCACCGAGTGAATGACCGTTGTGATACGCATACTTGCCTGAAAATGCAGGCTGGGAGCCTCTTTCCAAACCGCCGTAAACAGGATCAGGACGACGATGATGGCTGGTACAAAAACGGAGGCATTCGAGGTGGCGGGGTGATTTGGCTCGACTGTTACGGGGTCAGAAGTAGTTCCCATCGTGCTTCGTTGCGTGCGTCCTGGTGAGATGCTGATCCCTAAATGTCCAAGCTCGAAGAATCCATGGGAGGCGGAACAGTTAATCCCTGTTGTACCGTTGAAGATAGGCTAATAACTCTCGGTAAGTTTTTTGCTCGATTATCCTCGAATTGCCGAAACCGTATGTTTTCAGGCCACGATTCACACGAAAAAAGCTTTTTCCTTGAATTGGACGCTCAACCCAATTTTGAAGGACACGTAATTAAGCGTGTTCAAATCCTTTCCTTTTGGAACCAGTTTAATCACTTTGAGATAAGCGTTGGCTGTCAGTTCTAAGCACTCCGTGACAAACGAAGAAATTTGGCTTTCAGTTGTATTCGGATGGAATGCGGACAAGTAGATCCATATTAATTCATCTTCTTAGCGTGAATCAAGACAAATGGTTGAACAAGGATTTGTCGTTTTCGTTCCCATTTTCATTGAGCCATCTTCAACGTTAACGGGGTTCCCATCAGTGTCCCTGAAGCGTTTAGCTGATTTTTTGAAGCGGTCAATGCGATGAATTGCGGGCCAGGGATTGGGTGTGGAGAATGGTGTGGGAGTAGTTGGCATCCCATCGACTTTAGCCGACAAGGTCTTCACACTGGCGTGGAGCTTTTCAATTTCGCATTGCATAGACTGTATGGCAGAAGGCACCATACAAGATTTTTCGTCAAATCCGGTCATCAAATCACGAAAATGTGCATTTCCAAATAAGTTCGCGCATCCATCACACATCCAAAAAACGTTGTTTCGATATTGCCCGAGCTGCTTTCGGAGGGGTTCATCAACGTTTACGCAAAAAGCGTGGAACGATGCACCGCAATAGCCACGACAGACGACACCATCATCACCGGATACTTTCTTTTGGCAACGCTTGCAGACCGTGATAGCGCCTTTAGGTAGGCTACAAGCAATTTGACTGATACGGTGTAAGTTCAGCAAAGCAGATCTTGGCAGAAACGATGACGTAGGCGAGAAGGCGAATAAAAACAATCACCACCACTTGTTGTAGCAAAGTGTATAAAAAATCCGTGAAATATCACGAAACAAACGATGCTTAACGGACAACTTTATGCTAAAAGCGCGGCGGGTAGCAATACGAAACGGCGCAAACTTTTCTTGGTATTTATAATCGGCCAATTACACAATTAACAGCGATAAAGAAACGTACGATATATAAAGCAAACTATACACAAAAAAATGTCTGTTATAATGATGAGAAGAAGATAATAGATCTTACCCGGTAACGCACCTCAAAAAGGTGATCTATCTGCGTTACGGGCAGTATCAGGGCAGAACTCTCCACAGAAAGTTTCACAAAAATGTTGACAATGTTCACATTATTGTCCAAAATATTCTTCACAGAAGTTCCCACAAATATCTTTGCGGAAGCCTCCAAGGAATTCCTAACAAGTAGTATGTAAATAAAGCATATGTTAGGGTATATAAGTTTAAATTTTGAGTTTGAACACAGGTGCGTGACCACATATTTAACTATACCAAGCTACGGAAGTGTGACTAAAAACTGATATGTATCATACCTAAAAAATGCAATTTAGTGTCCGTTTCACTTATTCAAGCCAGTCTCCCAGGGTGTAATACACACGAGAGCTGTTTTCCAGTGGTTTTATGTAACTTACACGGTGTCAGATAAAGTGGTGGTACGACTCGGCACCCTGTTTTCATTCTCAACATCTCTCTCTTCATTCCACAAGTTAGCCCACTTACTTCCAAACCGACAGCTCAGCAGAAGCAGAGAACAGCATCACATTGCTACAATGGAGAGGCACACGTCCGAACAAGTGAGATGTTAATATTTTCCACCACTGTCAGGAGCTGTCAGGAGAAAAATGTATTCGGTTGGAATACTTCGTTGGCAAATGAGCATGAGATGAATGGAAATTGCTGATGGCAATGTAGTGCTATGTAGAAGATTATTATAACGTTCAATTGTTGCATTTCGCATATTTTGTAGCGAAACAAATGTTTGCAACATTTTCAAATGACAAGAAATGTTTGAAAATCCTTACAAACAAAGCTATCAAGACAAATCTAAAAATAATCTAGATCTCTATGAACACTTCATTCGAAATCTACGTGGAGATATTTTTGGAAAACTTCTGCGAAGATTTTTAGGAGACTTCTGTAGAGACCACTGTGGAGGTCTCTGTGGAGATTTCTATGGAGACTCATTTGGATTACTGCGTTTATTTCTATAGAGACCTTTGAGGAGAATACTTCTTCGAAGTCTCCAGTGGAGACTCCAATGAAGATTTCTATGAAGACCTCTGTGTAAAATTATTGCAGTAACTTATGTCTATACTTCTGAGGAGACTACCGAGACAACGTCTGAAGATACTTTAGGTACAGATTGACAGTAAAAACAATGCTTTCAAAAGAAATCGATTCGTCCAACCAGCCTCATAAATTTACGTAACTCACGAATCCGCTCGTAAACTATTTAATATCTGGGTCATAAAACACATCTTCCCAATTGTTCTGGTGCTAGAAAGAAGCATGTTCTCTGGGCAGAGGAATTATAATTTTTGATCACCATCTCACCCCCCTAGGAAAACAACTACAGCCATCAAATGCGGATTAGACAAAGTTACGTTGGCAGTCGAGGCACCCTTTCGAGCATTTTCGGTAACTAACAAACAATTCATATTCATGATGCGTCTCCACTTGTAGCCGCCATGTTCCTGTCGTGGCCTCCGGAATGTGGCTCATCGTCCCCTCCGATTCGTTTATTAGTGGATAATAACAAAAGTGAATGGTTTTCGGGGAATAAACTACGGAATGGGGCGGTACGGAAAGTGGAATTTCATAAATTACTTTTCCCCGGGCTGATTATTGGTAAAGTTCGGTCCGAACATACTTTTATGGCCCAACGCTTCTGCCGTAACTCTTCTCCAGATGGCTTACCAGCCGTAATAAAACCATAGACCAGGCCGTAAAGTTGCACCTGAAATTCGTGGAAATTAAACGAGATTAGCTTGCCGGCAGAAGGAATTCGCTCCATTTTCCGCATTGTGATTAAAACATTTTAAATGCTACGAGCGGCATTCCGTCCGCGAAATGATGTCATATTAAAACAGTCACAAAAGAAATTTATTTGATTCATCTCCGCTCTTTCTCCGTGTAGGGAAGCCAAGCCAACCTGGTCTTTGGTATGCAATAAATGGAAAGATTAAAAACTGCTCCAACAACTAAATTCGTGCAATTTTCTTTCTGTGAGGCGGAGTTGCACAATTTAGTCTTCCGCAACCGCACCCAGATGAAAGCTTTGGAAAGCCAAATGGAAAACTCTGTTATTCGCCGTAGAAAGAAAAACTTCATCCTTCTTCGGTTTTGGAGTTTTTCTTTCAGTCTTAATTTGTGGGCTTTCGTTCGTTGCTAAGGAGCTTGCGGTTCGCGAAAAGCCACAGCATCCCTGAGTCTAGTTTGGAGGACATCACGGTTGATAAATTTATGGTTTCTTTCATCCCTTTTCCAATGCAATTCGGTTATAAAAATTCCGGACTTATAGACTTGGTTGTAGAGGGATCCAGATAGCCGTAGCGTTCAACGCGCGGCTGTCCAGCAAGACAAAGCTGAGGGTCGTAAGTTTGAATCTCACCAATCGAGGATATTTTCGGATTGGGAATTTTCTCAACTCCCAGAGCATAGAGTATCTTCGTACCTGCCGCACGATATACACATGCACAAATAGTCAGATTGAGATTGATTGGCCGCCCGTGGTTGCTCTTCCAGTAGGGTGCAGAGCTACTTGGGCACTTCCATGATTCACTTTGGCATGGGGGGTTTTTCTTGGCCGAAAAGTCTGAAACTTTGCAATAAGAAGCATATTGATGCGACGCATATTGTGGCCAAATATAAGCTCAGTAACTTTCAAAAAACCCCACTGCCGAAGTGAATCAAAAGTACCAAGAATAGGATCCGGCTCCCTATCGCCAGATCAGCTGCACTTACACAAGGAACCAACCAGATGACTGCTTGAGACTAACAGACACCCTCATTGTATAAGTGCTGGTAATCTTCTATTTTTAGGCAACAATGGCGCCTGTCTCATCAGAATGGTGATTAGTTCATCCCAGTCAAAGTTAATAACGATAAATTTGGAAGAAAAATCATTTGAATAATTTTACTGATAAGATTTTGGCAAATATATGCTTAGATAATCGTGAAAGTCCATTTCGATTTGCAAAACTTTTGCAACCTAATCTCACATTTGATCGCCAATAGCTTTGGTCACCTTCAGGATACTAGGTTCACCGTGAGTTGGTCGAGCTAGTGGTTCATCCTTCGCCGCCACGCACCGTTCTTCTGTATAGTGTTTTGTTCGGAGTGTTGGTCGTTTGACCTTGTCGCTTGCTCCTGCAGAGCGGGCGATGAGAGCAGGATCAAAATTGTCGCGCGTCGTTCGCGTAGTAGTGAGAACGTTCCGTTATTCGTCAGTAGTGTTTGATCCCTTGATCTTGCCGCTCGCTCTTGTGATGACTATTCCAAAACACTTCGTCAACATGCAATATGTTTTAGAAATACATTTAAAAAAATATAAATTCATGAAAATTTTTTCAAATATAAACATTTTTTAACATATTTTTATCAAATTTTCAAACCACTACAACAAAAAAGCCCCACGTGGCCCACTTTTTTTTCTTCGCGATAATGAAACTTATGTTCTTGACTAGTCCTATACAAAAAATTAGCTGCCGCCATCTGCCGCTTCATGAGTTATCCTGAAATTTGTAAAAAACACTATTTTTAGACTGTTTTTACAAAAAAAATAATTAAAACTGAGAATTTTGCTAGTAAATGATGTATATTTACATTGTTATAGTTAAGCTTCTCATAATTGATGACAAAATATGTTTTAAATTTTTTTTTGTTTGAAAAAATGGTCAAAATCGATTTTTTGACTGTTTTTACTGAATTGCCATTTATCGTAATCCACGTCAGTGATAGAGTGTAAGTGCCTTCCGAAGAAATGTCAAAAATGCCTCAATGAACATCTTTGCAGAAGAAAGTTTTTTGCTAGGACGCTCCTATCAAAAGATCAAACTGATCTAGATCAGTTTTCACTTATCTAGATCAAATCTGAATGTATCAATATGTAGTACAAGTTATTACAAAATACTTTGTCGAAGACACCAAACCTCTAGGGTGCATATCTAGAGGTTTTGGCCGTCGAAACAGCGATCTGTCCCAGTGTACGACGAACACCTGTTTGGCGTTCAATGCGTATATCGAGCAATAACGCGAATCTGGTTAGGTACATTAATTTCAATTTATACATGTATCGTTTGCCAAACCGAATCCTTTACCCAACCCTTTCCCATATCCAAACTCCCAGTGTTTTGAAGTGCAGAGGACTCTTCTGGTTCCCCAAATTGGCCTGCATTCGGAAATAGCCGGCGCCATAAACTGATGTCCTCCTATTTTGTGATATTAAAAGCTTCATCTTGTCAATTTAGGTAGTGGCTATTGTATTGATAGCTGAGATCAATTTACAGCGTAGCAAAAAAAGTAACGATAAATTTTCGTAGACTTCCTGCAGAACCATACAAATTTTGACTTCCGTAATACACAGTTCGAACGAAACGTGTAAATTTCTGAGACATATTTTCCCAGAAATTCCTCTTGAGATGCCTCCAGGCATTTTTTCAGCAATTTACCCAGGTAATCTTCCAAAGATCCCTTCATCAATTGTCCCACGTACTCTTTCTTTGATTGATTCAGCAATTTACCCAGGTAACCTTTCAGAGATTCGTACAGGAATCTCTCCAGGAATTCCACCGGATATTTTCCTGTAGGCACTCTTTGGGACATTTCTGATATAGGGGGAATTTATGAAGGAATCTCTAGAGAAATTTGTATAGGAACTTCAGAAGGCCAATAAAGAATCTCTGTAAAAAAAATCGGGAAACTCCTGAAGAATTACTTGTAATAATCTTTGGAGTGATTCGAGTAACAATTTTCTAGGAGACATCCCTGGGAGAATTCTTGAACGAAAATCTTGTAGTAATTTCTTGTAGACTCCCTGGAGGAACTTCTGGTGGAACCTCTGAAGAAATTGTTGGTGGAATCCTTTGAGGAATACCTGAAAAAATCTCCGGAATAATTCCTGGAGGAATCTCGAGAGGTCTACCTGGGGAAGTTTCTGCAGACAACCAGAAGGTACGTACAACGAAATCACGTTTTACGATATACAATGCTTACATGTGTTATACTAATTATATACAATACAAGGTTCATGTATGAGATTTCATACGTATAAAAGTGGAGGCGATATATGCGCAGTGCATAGTTTATATGATAAAAAGTACATAAGCGTAAACCCAGTAAACACACAGTCGTATATGATAGGGTATAAGAGTACAAATGTGGAGTTGATATGATGTACGTACATATTGCATACAGCCATATGGAGCAAGTACGTATATCGCCTCCACATTTGTACTCTTATGCGCTACCTATACGAGTTTGTGTTTACTGAGAAATTCAATCCTCTCTCGCTTGAGTCGCTTGTAATGCATCGTCTCATTTTGTCAAATTTCTTTTTTTCGTGAAAATACGTTGTTTTTATTTCCGATTTGATTGTAATTGATTATGTTGAGTGTTTCTCTATCACATAACTCCAACGTAGTGAATGTTCCAGCAGAAGTCGTGCATTGTTTCTCCGTTGAGCAAAACATTCAACTATCACTGATCAACAAGCAACGCCGTCGTCATCCAATGTTTGACATCGAGACGAACCTACTGTTTCGTAGTATCGCCCCGCCATCTGGATTAAAGTAGTTCAACGTTCCGTTAGGGTACTCCAAAAAGAAAATGATCCATTATTGCGATACTTGCAAGCTTGAAATTGTTGCGGAAGATATTGTTGTTTCCTGCGAAGGACTCTGCGAAGATCAGCGTATTTTCCATGCGAGGTGCCTTGGTTTGTCGTTCGACGAGGGATGTGCGTGTTTGCACCGAAACGTATTTTGGATGTGTGACTCGTGTAGAGATTCTATTGAGCACGCACGTTTCCGAAAAGTTTTTCACGAAAAACAAGAGATCGCATATGCTACGAGAAGTGAATTGGATTGCTTGAAGTCAGAGATAAACAGGATAAGCGAAATGATCTCTAGAACAGTTCCTGACCCCGCAGCAGTAAGAAGTCAACCTACGTCATCTGTTAATCAGCAACTAGACCGTTTTGCCGATCAGAAATGTTCTCCGTTATCTTCCACGAAACTCAACGCAAGTGATCCAGCGGTAACTCCTGATGACACAAATCTGCACCAGATGTGAAAGAAACGGAAGTGAAGCGAATGGTTTGTGATTCCATAGGAGCTAATGATGTGATAAATATCAAATGCTTAGTACCCTTGTGGAAAAACGTCCACACGCTCAACTTTGTATCGTTCAAAGTGACCGTTCACGCCCAGTTCCGAGATGCTGCCTTAAGATCCTCAAATTGGCCCAGTGGAGTACGATGCCGTATATTCAAGGATTTCTCCGATTCGGTGTGGCGACCTTCAACAAGTACAAGTCAGCTATCATTCGATCTGCATTGAACATGAAATAGTCCTGTTTTTGTCCGATATGTGTATTTAATATTTTTAAGTTCAGCACTCTTTATTATGATTTACAAATAATTTGGTTTTATGAATATGTTCAATTGTAAAATTTGTAATAGTATAGTCAGTAGTCTGTGCGGCCCAATTGGTCGAAGATGGTATAATAAATAAATAAAAAAACGAAATCATGCACATGAGGGGAATGCCAGATTTGTCGCAAATTTACAAGACACATCGTGTAAAATTACATCAACGTCATGTAAATGTACAGTATCGGACATATAAAATGCACCAAAGCCGTTTTCCCATACAAAATGGTCCACTTCAGAGAGCTATATCTCCGCCGTTTTTCAACCGATTCTTTTCATTTTTTCTGTGACGAACTACAAATTTCCTCAATTTTCTAAAACTATTGTGAAAGTTGTGAAAAAAAAACTATTGATTCAAAAGTTACATATAGGCTGAATTTTGACATAAAAAATGCACCAAGACACAAAGTGATGTAGCAGAAAAACTACGCGTCGTAGCATCTTGGTGTTTTCAGCACATTTGTTCATAGCATGATAGGGACCAAATGCGCTGAAGACACCGAAAGGATACGACGCTTAGTTTATCTGATACATTACTTTTCGTCTTGGTGCATTTTTATGTCAAAATTCAATCTTTCTGTAACTTTTAAACCAATAGTTTTCACACAAATTTTTCAATAGTTATCAAAAATTGAGGTGATTTGTAGTTCGTCACAGAAAAAATGAGAAAAATCGCTAGAGAAACGGCGGAGATATAGCTCTCTGAAGTTGACCATTTTGTATGGGAAAACGGCTTTGATGCATTGTATATGTCCGATACTGTATGCGAATTGTCTCGTAATCGGTTAGAGTCCATGTTAGAATACACGATGTATAGCGGAAACTTACATGATGTTATAGTAATTTTACTCGATGTGACGTGTAAATTTGCGACAAATCTGGCATTCCCCTCATGTGCATGATTTTACGCTAAAATTACAAGAATTTTTCTTTCTGTGTAGCATGCAATGCGAGTGTGTAGATATTATTGCGTATTAATCTGAACTCTTATGCACCATAATTTGTGATTTCAAAGTTTTTTTTTTAAAGCTGCTACGGATTGATCCAAACTTTGTACGAGCATACGGGACGAAACAAAACGCACTGGTGAACTCAGAAAATAGCGTTTCCTGCGAGGAAATTCGTCACGATTTCCGTCACAGTTTTGTGCGGGTGTGATTTAGTTTGTACAAGAAAACGAGTTTTTACGTTAATTCTTATGATGTTTCTGGATGTCTGGGCACAGGAAAAATAACAGGAGTAGCTTTATAAGAGCCCTTGAGGAAACCTGAATAAAGCCAAGAACGTTTGTATCGATTTTCTGGTGATATTCTAGGAGGAGTCTAGGATAAGATTTCCGGAGCAAGCTCTATAGGAATATCAGAAGAACACATGTGAATAATTCTAGAATAAATCTGGAGCAATCCCTGAAATATTTGTTTGAAAAGTTCACGGAGAAATTCCTGGAGGAAATTGAATATTATACTGAAGGAATTGAAGGTATTCCTGGAGCCGTGTCGGAACCGGTCTAGAAAATCTAATAACGATCAAAAGATCTGCTTGGAGGAATTCCTAGAAATTTTTTTTGAGGAATCTCTGATGAAATCTCAGCGAAATTCCTAGGAAAATCGCTGGAGGTATTACGATAAAGATTATCTTGGAGAAATATCTGGTACAATCTCTGGAGGAACCTTCGAAGGAATTCCTGGAAAAATCTCTGGAAAAGTGCCTGTAGAAATGTCTGGTGGAAACATTGCAGATATTGGAGATAAAATGGATACCTTGTACATGCAATATATTTTTAATTCATCAAATAAATCGCAATCTTTTTTTTGTATATCGTTCGACTAATATTGTACAACATTGTGTTAAGGTAAAAGCCATCAAAATAATTAAATTTCACACTAATAAGACACAACTTTTAGAACGGTCGATGTTTGGAGGAACGATAAATATGCGTACATATTTTTAAAAACATGAGATGCTTTCATAAAGCGACCAGGAAAATAAGAATTTATTGTTGAGAATCTGACTAAAACTCACGATTTAGCTTTCTTTCATACAATACGCTTATCACTTTTCTTTATTGCTGGAAGTAGAAGGATGGTGTATTAGCAAATTTGTCCATAAAGGATAAATCACTTGAAAGACCTTGTGTCAGAAAATGGTGGAATATTATTGTTTTTTTTTCTAAGGTTTACCTGTAGAAAAATTGTTCGTCATACAATTCGTTTATAAAAATTAGAATTTTCTTTTGCAAAAAATAATGCTTAACTTTGATGATCACTTTTTCTTAGAAGTTTTGGGAAAAACTATTTATTTCTTCAACTATAGACATTTTGTACAATTTTATATTTTCATAACATTGTGGAATAATAGCTGAACGATGCACAGAAAAACGATTACGATTTTAACAATAAATAATAAAGACAATAGCATAAACAAAATGTTAACTTTATAAAATGATCAGTACTTATGGGTATTAGCGGTATAAACACGCAGCTTTCTAGCAAGACCAAACTGAGAGGCATGGGATTGAATCCCATCGGTCAGAAATCTCTTCGCGTAGGGAATGTTCTCGGCTTCCCAGAGCATAAGGTATCTTCGTAATTGCCACAGAAGTACTAGACTTCTAGACTTAATTTTTGTTAAACACCTGAAAATATAAAAAAACCCCTCTATATACGTGGTACACTTTGGATTTTATGTACGTTTTCGTAGCACGGAAATCAAAATGATTTTAGTTTTTGCATAAACCTTGCACCATTACACGCTTATAAGGAAAGTTTTTATGATTTTTGAAACTTTTTTTGTATATTTGAAAAATGTTTGAAAAATTGTATTCTTTTATAACCTACAAATGCCTGGGGTTCATTTGATGTGTGATACAAGAAATCGTACCTTTAATTTTTTTATACGATCAACCTATCACAGAAGACGAAGCCTGGTGGTATTAAAATTTTTCAAACCAGTTTTTCCGTTAATTACACGGAAAATTAAAAACGTCTAAGAAAAAATATAAAAATTTAATGTTTTAAAAAGTTGTGAAAAATCAAATTTTTATTATTGCCAAAAAACAGTAACCACAAGAATAAAACCTCTTTGATTTTTGAACATCTTTAACCTTTTTCATTTTTTCTTAAATTTTTAGGTTACTTTTTTTGGCAATAAAAAAAAATAAATATATGTTCTTCTGAATATATTGAATTTATAATATTTTTCTGGAACATTTTCTATTTTCCGTGTTCCTAACGGAAAAGCAAAATTATTTAAATACCACCATGTGTAATATGTAATAGGTTGATTGAAGAAAAGTATAAAAGGTACGATATTTTGTATTACACATTAAATGAAGCCCAGGCTTTTGTGAGTTATTAAAAAATACAATTTTTGGAAGATTTTAACAAATACAAAAAAGCTTCAAAATTTCCTTATATGCATGTTATGGTCGACGGTTTAAGCCAAAAATTAAATAATTTTGATTTACAAGCTACAAAAAAGTACACAATATTTCAAAAGACCAGAAGCCACTTCAATATTTAGTATATTAATATGTGACACGTCGATTTGACTGCATTTTGTATAAATAGTAAGTTGTGTAAAGTTAAACTTAAAAAAACATTGCATTTGTAGAAAAAGTTTCACTGAATCTTTTGCTTGACTTTTCATTAATAGCCGAGATTTGTGATTTGCTAGAATTTTCATGATTAGACACCATATATAATTCCAATTGATATTTAAGTCGGAAAATTGCGGTCAAATTCTCATAGTTTAATCAATAATAATTAGTTTTTGATGAATAGGACACTTTGTTTTTGATTCTTGCTATGTGTTTACTGTATTTAACTATTGAATAATAAAAAAACGCGTTATTGATTGACGTTTTGATAGTTTACTCAAAGGCAGTCGCGCATTCAGCCATCGCCAGCACCACCTCACTCCATCTATGTATGAAAAGTGAGTTTTTTTTTTCAAAGTGCGAGTACTCAGTACACGCATGCAACCGGTCTTGGACTAATTTTAGGTAACATTGTGTGATGCTTGTTACTACTATTACTACACATAAGGGGTAGCATAAAAGATTCCATGTCAATTGATCTCAGTAAATCAAGTTATGAAAAAATACATACCGCGTTATACTCTACGTGGCATTTAGGATACCAGATCGGTTTTTGCTCATCTGAATCTTTAAATTGTTCATCCTATGTAGCTTTGAAAATAATAAGTGTTCCAAGTAAGTCCGTTTGATGGTGCTTAGTACAGAAATCATCGATGATTTTTTTCCAATTCGCCAATGGAATACATAGATGAATTGGATGAATTAAAGGCAGCAATAATAAAATACTAACTACTTACTGTTTTAATTGAAATTCAAGGAAATGAAGGGATTCATTGAAACAATAACGTGGGAAAAGCAATGATACCTGAAGCAATCTACGCATGGGCTTAAATCCATGGATGAATCTCTGGGAAAATTTCCTCAAATCAATCCAAGGTGCAATATTGGAATAAATTTTTATACTTATCCATACAGAATTTTGTGGGAATGTTTGGAAAAATCCAACAGAAATTATTAGATGAACGTTTGGAGGGACCCTTGAATTAACTTTTGTGCACGTCCTTAAACCACATGCTCAAATAGGGAGGAGAGGTAATTCGGTCAGCGACCACGACCCATACAAATTTAATTATTTTTGTATGGGCAAAAGATCAAGATGGGGGAGGATCCATTGACGGTATTTCTTGGCAAGGAACGAACGTTTCTGTAATTATCAATGGTATGAATAAAAAATAGGCATCATAAACATCTACAATCTTCTTGTTCGGGCTAAGAATAATTTATTATTTATGCATATATTTTAAAATATTCGACTGTAATTGAATAAGAATCTCAAGATGTCGGCAAAATTAAGGAATAATTGCAAACGCATTTATTACACAAAATCAAAAAATACTATCACCAAAGTTCTATAAAATACATTTAAAGATATGCTTATTCAAGTAGTGGGAAAATTTTTTGATTTCACTTGCGCCATTTTATAATGTTACGCTTGGAAAAGTAGATGAAAAAGCTACAAAAACGCTTATATCTTTCAAATGAAAATTTTAAAGGTATGACGTCTTCAAAGGAAATGTGTATTTGCTCATATCTCAAATTTTTCAGAACATAGTAGGCCTGAAAAACTGATATTTTCGATAGTATTGAGGAAAAACCGATTTTGACCATAAGGTTCTGAAGTAACCTATATCTCCCAAACTATAAGATATAGAAAAAACAATGATTTTCCACAAAGTTTTCATATTTTCTATAATCTTCAATCTTGTAGAACATTTTGAAATGAAAAAGTTTGGGGGCGACTTTCGAAAGCTATGCAATTTGGCGCCTTGACCAGACAAACTAATGTTCAGAAGACACTGAAATCCAATCTCTTATATTTTTCAAGTTAATAATTTATTCCACTTAATTTCGTTCCGTGGACCACAAAGCCGTATAATTGACGCAAGCTTTTTAGAATGAAGAAGAGAGGAATGAGAAAAGTCTAACACTTTGAGCTGTGTATTATTAAGAATTCTAAATGATTCTTTGTCATATTCTTGAACGAATGGGCACCCCCAGAAAATATTCAACGATTTAACGAAAGATATAACGCTGACGGATAGACGACTATGGAGGATACCATGGCACCGAATAAACGCTACAACCCGCTGACGTTGGCTTGGTTTGACGGTGAATATTTTTTGCACCAAACTTGAACGGCAGATGTCCTTTTGCGCAAAAAAGTCCAGTTCAAGCACCCAACACGAAACGGGTCATGCAAAAGAGATCCCTTTTCTGTGCACTCGATGAAAAAATCCGCTCGACCATTTAAGCTCAAGCATTTTTTAATTACGACCGAGGATTATCGTGATTTAAGGAATTGAGTCCGGTGCAGGTCAGCAACCAGCCAGTTAGCCAGCCAGCTAGCTCATGTTACCCTGGATGAACAACACTAGAAGAGAACGGATGAAAAAGCGCTCAGAAAGGTTCGCCGAGTGAAGGTATGTGGAAAATTTAATTTTATCACTTGTTAATTTGAGTTGTATTAGAATTTATGCTAATCCCTTGGTGGGGACCGGGGCGATCGTCATGGGAAATTGTCGTAATTTGAGAGCGATTTAGCCGACCCGAGCTTCGGATGATTACGGCACACAGCGAGACAATGTTCGCAATCAGAGGGCCATTGTTCCGACCGGTGCTGGGAGCGGGTCTCTGAGCAGGAGGTGTAAATTGAGCGTTTATCAGCTTCTGGCTATTCTTTGTGAATTGTTCTGTTGTGTCTGCCCGAGCAAATCGATATTGTAATTTTATGAATCATCATAACAGTAAAAGTTTATTATTCATGGCTTGATTGATGTCGTAAATCCGGATAGAAAATGAGACTCTTATTGAAATTAAAACAATGGATTCCCGTCGTCGTCTCGCGCTCGGCTGAACCGTCAGCCGTTCCACACGAAACACGGGCACACGGAATAATGATACAAAAGCTCGCTGGAGGCATTCATCCGAACTAAACAACTTTCCGATGAAGGAGTCGTAAAGCATAAGCAGTGCCGCCCAAGAACGTAGTTAGGTTATCTATCAAAGAAGGAATTGATCTCAAAGTAATTATTCATAAATCTCGCACAGAATGTTTTTTGGTCTCATGTGTACTCATCAATAGCGTTGGTTCAATTGTGTTGATGTTTAATTTATACAATTACTAATTTATTTTAAATAAGCCAAATTGACCACGAAAATAGTTTCCACTTCTTCTTACTAAGCAGAAGATTTTGAATTCAATCTCAGCCCAACCTTTATATAAAAAGCCTGAACGTTGACCAAATGTATCCTATGGCAATTACTTTACCTACAACAATCATCAATTTACAGTTTAAAAAAATAGCTTTTACCCACGTTTCTGAAATGTTAGCACGACTTGCTGATGGTAGTTAAAAGTTTGGAGCCTTCAAATACAGTTGAATCAAACAGTTTTAGTTCAAGTTGACTTAAAGATTCTAAAAATTGGTTTCGGCAAACGATATTTTATACCAATTATGCCCATAACCGTATATTTGTAATATTCGACAAAAGTAAGCATTGAGGAAATTGAGTACCAAGTATGTGTTTTTTGTCAGTGTTGGACGAAACTAAAATTTCTAAAAATTACCAAGCACCCAACACTAACTATTCGAGGCTGAATTTTTGTACAGCTCATATCGCATATTGGGTGAATAGTCAGAAAATAAATCTGAAAGAAATATCATTGCTACAACATGCGGCCCATGTATAATCTCAATGTAACTGCTATGCGATTACAATTATCAATGTGAAAGTTTTTTTTTCACAATATTTTTAGAACAATCTTACAGATGTAATAAGTTGTTCGAAAATGTTAATCATTTGAAGACTCTACTCGGTATTAACTTGAAATTGTCCAAAATGTCGAATGTGACAAATATGCATTTATGGGCAGAATAGTGTTTCTAGCATTCGCCATCAAAGTGTACAAATTATGGACTATCAATTATTTGCACGAAATGACTCAAATACCATCGAGAGCTTATGGTAATGCAACGCTTGTAAATAATAAAATGATTGGGTATAAAATTTTCCAGAAATGTTGAATTTAATTCAATTTTTCGCAATAAGTCCTATAGATCAAATACATTTTTGAAAAGGAGTCTTAGTTATGAATCTACATGTATTTGATGTTTGGTAACCTGACCTGTCCCTAAAATGTTCAAATGAATGAAGATACTTTATTGGGAGCATTATAATTGAAATTGTAAACATTTCCTTTAAACAATGTTGCTAATTTATTTATTTATTTCATGTCGTCAATCAGAAGTAGACCATTTTGTTACAATTTTACACTTAATATTATATAGTTTGAAAACGTTATTTTCTTAATCTAGTTCGAATTTTGATATGACATAAATTTTTGTTTTAGTTCCGATTTCGTCATAGTAAAGTCAATGGTTTCGCAATGTTTATTGTATACATACATTATTTGATTTAAAGGTTCAAATTTGACATAATTTGTGCGGTGATGGTTTGTATAAAAAATACTACGACTTCGCAGTTGTCTTGAAGGAGCTTACAAATTTAATTTTGATAAAAGTGTCATCGAGTCAATACGGTGCGAAACTATATCGTTTACGAACGAGACCATTGCAAATTCGCGACGTTTCTTCAATGTTTGAATATTAATGAGCATGCATCGTGCTTCATAAGATGGCAGAGGTAACCTTGTCCAACCTAATTTTCGAAGTGCGAACAACAGAAATTGTTTTTGAACTGATTCTATACGATTTTCATGGGTTGATGAAAAAGGTGACCAAACTATGCTACAGTATTCTAAAATTGAACGCACATAGGTTATGTATAATGTTTTTATAGTGTATGGATCGTGAAAATTATAGCTAAATCGTTTTATAAATGCTAACATCTTGTTTGCCTTGTTGATAATTGTATTATAGTGATCTATAAAAGTAACTTTGGAATCTAAAATCACTCCTAAATCTCTTATTTGTACTCATTTTTCTACTAGTTGATTCCCTAGGTAGACTGTTGTGTTAGGTATACTACCAAAGACAAATTAAAGACCTCCATGTCCCTTGCAGTTGCCCAAAATTTTATGGCTCATAAGGTAATCTAGAATGCCGTGAAAAGTGTACTGCGATCTGTCAAGCTTGGGTACCTTTTGTACTACCGAGGGACGAAATGCAGTACTAGAAGTGGTACCCAATCTGAGCCCGAGTGTGACGGACCTGATACTACGCTTTCTGCTAAAGGATATAGAATTTCATTTTTTCACGTTCAATTGAAGAAGGCTTTTATTGCACCATTTGTAAAACATATCAATTTCATTTTGAAAAGTATGTATATCTTCATCGTTTACTATTTCAAGAAACAGTTTCATGTCATCAGCATATATGAGAGCTTTCACTTTTTTCAGAATGAAGGAAATGTCGTTAACGTATAAAATAAAGAATAATGGCCCTAAATGAGACCCTTGAGCAACTCCCGATGTAACTTTAATTGGAATAGATTTTACTCCTTTGTATCTAACTATTTGTTGACGATTAGTAAGATAAGACTCTACCCATTTAAGAAGGTCCGGTTGAAATCCTATTTTTTCTAACTTAAAAAGCAACATGGGTATGTCAATGCGATCGAAAGCTTTACTGAAATCTGTATAGAGAGCTTCCACGTGATTACCATTATCCATGGCTGTCAAAGAATAATGAATGAACTCCAGCAAGTTTGTGCATGTTGAGCGTCCCTTAAAAAAACCATGCTGAGTATGAGTTATTCTGTTTTTAACCATATCGAATAAAATTTTATTTATTATTGCCTCGAAAATCTTAGGAATACAAGAGATTATGGCTATCCCACGATAATTACGTATGTCAGATTTTTGGCCACTTTTTAAGATAGGCACTAAAAATGAGCTTTTCCATGTTTCAGGGAAACTACCTGATTGCAGAGACATATTGTAGAGCCAAAATAGCGGAGATGCAAGTTCGATTGATAACATTTTCAAAAATACAGGTGGAATTCCGTCAGGTCCAGCACCTTTGGAGACATCTAGACTTTTTAGTGCATCTACAATATCATGTACTTTGATTTGATTGACGCAAATGTCATTTGGGATTTCCGGAAGAAATGAGAAATATTCACGATCTCGATTATTTTCCGAATAAGTAGTGTAAACGTTTTGAAAAAATGTTGCAAACAGATTGCAGTTTTCTTCAGGGTTCACACCAATTATATCATCAAGGTGCATTTCAGATGGAAAATTTTTAGATTTGGTTTTTGTTTTAACGTGATTAAAGAAATTTTTAGGACATGATTTCAATTCACGCTCAGTTCGTTCATTATACTCTTCAAATGCGGTATCAATGCCACACTGGTCCAGGAAGCTAATTTAGGCGGACATGAGGTTTTCGTCAAGATTTATTGATTTTAGAGCCATAGTTTCTTCTGAGAATATGTTCAGAATTTTTAGTACTACAAAATGTACGGATCAAAAAATTTTTTACGGTGATCGCAAGAGTGACGTATACGCCAACTATTTTATTTTAACGAATCGTAAGTTGGTATGTTCAGCAAAGTTGTAGCAAATGATCATAGAAACAACTTTGCCGAACAAACTTTTTCTCGGTTTTGCTTAAGAGCCGAGATAATTAAGTATTTTTAATAAAAAATCGTTTTTTGCTCCTAAGTGTTTTATTTTTCAGTTTTATTAGCCTACTATGTTCTACAAAGTTTTTACACTCATCGTTTGCTACAACTTTGCTGAACATACCAAAATTGTATTTCTTATGGTGTTCATGTTATTTGAGTTTTTCTTCTTAAAATTAGCTATTTTGTATGCCTTGTATCTCAACTATGAGCACCTCAAAAAAATATGTCTTTCCACTAAATGATTTTGCAATCTTTCAAGTACCTGTGAGCAAAATTTGGAGAAGATGATATTTTTCTATCTCGTTTAAAATCGATTTTACTAATAAACAATATGAGATAAATTCATATTTATTGAATATTCATACATGTTCAACTCACAAAAGTCATGGCTACCTAAGCACATCAGCCCAGAGATAACACGTGTATTTATAAAAAAAAGGAAAAGTACATAGTTTTTCAATTGTTTTTAATTAACTTGGAAGCTTCTGCGGGAAATTCATTGTCTTTTCCTCTGCCAGTATTTCGCCTATTCGTGAGCGAGATCACCGGGTCGGAAGTCAACATAAGTCGTTTGAATACATCTTCAAAATTAACGGTTCGGTTGAATTTTCTGGCATGATTTTCCCGGAATCTTCTGATGGATTTATTCCGCGTTTCCTGCGCTTCTTCACTCAGCATTCCTAATGGTAATGCGGCATGCCGGACAATATCACTTCCATGCAAAAGTAGTTTATGCACCGTTGGAGAGAGTACGTACCAATCGTACAACTGGCGATACAAACAGTACGTTTCTGACAGGAAATGTTCAAATGCCTCCACGTCAATCTCCCGATTAGAGTTGACTACTTTCAAAATGATTGAGAACCGGAATAGGAGGTTTTTGTCAAGTCCCGTTATTTCCGCTACTGTATCTACTTCCCGGAAAAAGCGACGTGCCGTGTTTCCATCGTTTGAGTTCCCACCACCTGGAAGAGGTTCGTTCAATCTCAGTCCCAACCGTTCTTTGAAAGCTTTTCGTATGGAAACCTGGCGATCCTTTAGAATGCTACTACTCTTGCTGACACGCCACGTAGGCTTGGGCAACGTCAATCGGTAGCTTATGTTAAGCAACAATTCCATAGTACGAATTTGAGCATGAAGGGGAGAAAATACACATTTCAATAAATCAGGAGCGTTGAAGATTTGATCCCCAAGGGAATCATTCAATCGCTTTCCTGATCTTAGACAAATAAAACATTGTTGTGTACCTTTGTGTCAACCATTGATAAAATTAGTTTGGCTGAAACATCCACAGCAACTCCCTTTACGTTTACTTGAGTTGGGACAAGTTTCTGAATTTGACTGTCCATCTCCCTTACTTCAGCTCTTGTTAAATCAGTGTTTTCCTTACGGAACAGCAGCTTAACAGGTCGGCAAAGTGACACCGACGATGGAAGCTCATTTCTCCAGATCACATCTTGATCGTTGTTTTCTGGCCGCCGACGTAGAACTTGTATAGGAACCAATGAAATCGCAAATATATGCGAATCATTGTATTCCTTCAGCTCACCATCGCTGTCCTCGTTTAGAAACACTTGCTTGTACCTTAAGTGATCAAATAAACGTATAAAATGTTGAGTTACAAATTTTTTATACCTTAATACCTTGAATGATTGCTACTGCCATCGCAACCCCATTTAAAAACCACCTGAATCACATCATCCAAAAGCATGTCGATGTTTAGGAACTTGATGAGTCGTTGAATCGTATGATCAATCAAATTTTGCAATGGAACCTTAGCACAAGATGCGTTCACAGTGATACCTAGTATGGTTGAAGAATGAAAGAATGAACAAAACTTATTTCTTAATTTAGACGCCTTTGGCAATTACAATCATTTAAATTGACACATTACCTTCCGGATATGTATCCTGTTTGGCCAGTAGAACTTTGTTGTAACTAGGATACAAAGAAATTCCTTTTTCTAACGTAGTCATTCGGACATCTTGATACTGCATTCTTGAAAAATTGTTCCGGCATATGAAGCACAAGGCTTGTTCCGGTGAATATTCCTCAACAGTAGGTATATTTCCGGTGAGCTCTGATGCAGACTTTGACGATTGTGCAAGATGTTCTATTCTTTTACCTGTGTTACGAGAACCATCGCGTGCAACACTCAGCGCAGATGCCGTAACGAGCTCTTGAGTCGTGTGATTTTCTGTCAATGCTTGTACACGCCGCAGTTTGCTCCTCCGGCACAGTTCGGAAAATGCCTTAAGTTTTCTTTTTTCACTTTTTCTTTCTTTGGTTTCCAGCACCACTGTACCATCCAACCAAACTGTATTTGCACCAAAAAAACGTTCTTTTGAACGACTACTTTTTCTCCACAGATTACGAAAATGTAGCGTAAAACATCTGAGCTGTTTTCTAGTATTTTTATTACTAGTGTCAGCCTTCGGAAATCGTTGGCGAACAAAATCAATCAAACTTTGAAATTTTTGTTCTCGTATTAGAAGAGCAGCCAAATCCCGACGTGTCACTTCCATGCTGGTAACTGACTAAGACAATCCCTGGTTGGTGCTGAAAACACTATCTACCGGTGGATTATTTCCTCAACTTGAGGAAAGTTGAGGAAGTTGAGGAAATAATCCACCGGTAGATAGTGTTTTCAGCACCAACCAGGGATTTTCCAAACCCACCAAGAACGGATGGCCCAAAATTGTAGCAGACGGCGTGACCCTTTCAAACCCGACAGTTTAATTTTGTCCAAAAAAGTTTTAACTTGTTGATTTATATATCGAGCCCTGAAGATGGTCCAATAGCCGGACCGAAACGTCGGCGATGATAAGAAATTAGTCAACGCAATTAATTAGACTGAAAGCCGAAACTCCGAAAATATCTTAGGAGTAAAAAACGATTTTTTATTAAAAATACTTATTTATCTCGGCTCTTAAGCAAAACCGAGAAAAAGTTTGTTCGGCAAAGTTGTTTCTAAGATCATTTGCTACAACTTTGCTGAACATACCAACTTACAATTCGTTAAAATAAAAAAGTTGGCGTATACGTCACTCTTGCGATCACCGTAAATTTTTTTTTGATCCGTACATTTTGTAGTACTGAAAATTCTGAACATATTCTCAGAAGAAACTATGGCTCTAAAATCAATAAATCTTGACGAAAACCTCATGTCCGCCTAAATTAGCTTCCTGGACCAGTGTGCAATGGCAAGATTTAATTGATCGCAAATATTTAAATAGTTAATTAAATTTGCATCATTTTTACATTTTTATGTGCCTTTTGCTTACGATTCTTTAAATTTTTGATTTCTCTACTAAACCATATAGGATACTTTGAGTTATGATCCCTTCTTCTTTTTATTAAGGGTATATCGTCGTGTATTATGTCGTTTAAAATTTTGTAAAACATTTTAACGGCAGATTCAACATTTTCTTCGTTTCTTAACACATTTTGCCAACTTACTTGATTGATTTTCTGGCTTATATTGTCATAATTTGCTGAACGATAATCATGAACTTCTTCAAAGTCGCAATCTTTAGATCTGTTATTTCCATGCACGAATAAAGAAAACTCAATAGCTGTATGAAAAAGTTCGTTTTTCCATAAGGGAGTCAATGATTCTACCACACAGAAATCTCCATCAGTATTCGTCATTAAGAGATCTAAATAACAGTTCTGCTGATTTTTAACGTGGTTAATATGATTTAGACCTAGACTTGCCGATGTAGAGTTCTGTTTGATCTTTCGACCTTGATGCTTGCTTTTGCCGGAGCGAGCGACGAGGGCAGGATCAAACATGTCGCGCGTCGGTCTAGTAAGTGAAAAAGTGGCGTGATCGGGGAGTTCGGTTGGAGTAAGTGAAAAAGTGCCGCGATCGGTTAGTTCTGTTTGATCTTTCGACCTTGACGCTTGCTTTTGCCGGAGCGAGCGACGAGGGCAGGATCAAACATGTCGCGCGTCGGTCTCGTAAGTGAAAAAGTGGCGTGATCGGGGAGTTCGGTTGGAGTAAGTTAAAAAGTGCCGCGATCGGTTCGTTCTTTTTGATCTTTCGACGACCTTGACGCTTGCTCCTGGGCAGTGCGTCAAGAAAGCCCGAGCTGTCGTCCGTGTTTTTTTTCGAGTCGCGCGCCTTTTTTTTTTTTTTTTTTTTTTTTTTTTTTTTTTTTTTTTTTTTTTTTTTTTTTTTTTCTGGGTGCTAGCCGAGCAAACGAGTGAAGCTGAAAATGGATTGTGGCCGCTCAGTCAAGGATAACGGATCAATTGGTGAGCTCGTTTCATGCTACTATTTCTAATCTATAAAATATGTATGACTGCACATTTAATCGTTACAATGGTGGGATGTAAATATGATGTTTCAACAAACTATGGATGGTTCGTCACTGTGAGTGTCGACACAAACTCTGATTCATGATTTATTTATGTTTAACATTTTTTTTTTTTCTCAGAACACCCCTTATATACCTTTATTTTTGTAATTAAAAAAACTTTGAATGGTTCGACACTACAAGTGTAGACTTGCGAAAGGTCCACTTTATTCAACAAACTTTGGATGGTTCGCCACTGTAAGTGTCGGCATAAGAATAAGAGTGTTCTATGATGTCCCAACCAATTGAGTCTTTTGTTTCTTTTCAAATGAGTAAAATATAATAACACATGCTTTCGTACTGACAGCTGTAGGAATGTTACATTTAGGTATTTGTTCAACAAACTTTGAATGGTTCGTCACCTCAAGTGTCGGCATAATTTTCCTCTACATAGAAATTATATGAACAATTATATTTACGTATAAGCATGTATATATCTCACAAATCATTGTTTATCATGGTCTAATCGCTTATCAAAGTGAATCCTTTGACCCAACGATCCTCCCCATTAACAAACATCCCTCCCAGTAACCTTTGTGGAGATGCAGAGGCAAACACGGTCTCCAAATAGCAAAGGTTACACACTAACATTCCTTCCCTCAATCCCACCTGACTGCAAGGACGTGGCCGGCGCCGTTATTGACCTTGTATAAATAGAGGCACTGAATTATGCACACTGAAGAAGATTATGGCCTATCCCAGCTGAACTTCTAGTTGATTCTTTGTGCATTTTCACTGACTTCGGTCAATCACGGAATAGCAACCATTGATATGTGTAGTCAGTCTAAGCTAAGCTAAGCTAAGCTTTAGACCTAGACTTGCCGATGTATCACATATAAATTGCAAAGCCTCATTTGAGTACAAACGTGATCCTTGCATCCTATAGTGCACTTATTAAATTATACGTGCTCAAAACACCAAATTATGAGCTTCGAATTTTAAATGTATTTATAAGATTTGTCTTATAAAGGAACTGGTAGCACTGGAATCCATGTCGTCAGGGTAATCGAGTGAAAAACAACGGAGCAGTCGCAGTTGAGCTGTCACGTCCTGTCCTAGGGTACGATATGAGTGACGTCACATGTTTACATCATTAAAGAGCCTGCCTTGTTGTTGATTACTGACAGTCGAAGGGGGACTTCCGATGTATGTATGATTACCAGGCTTTGCAGAATTCGCTCTCATTTGAGTATGAAGCACGATCAAATCAAGCAAAGAAAAACATCTCATCTGTTGCGGTCCACGATCGTCATTGTATCGCAAGGTGTAACAAGTCTGATAAATGGAAGCTGCTAGCGAGAGCCCCAAAGAGAGAGCGATGATAAAACCCATTTTACTCGCATGTTTACCGTTGGGGATAGGTGTTTTTCTTTACTGGCACGATAAACAATCCACGAACATCCCATAGCAATAGTGTCCCCCAGGCTTGGAGCATGATTAGAGGGGTTTTATCATACACTACTATCCCCTCAATCTGATCAAAGTTGTAGCAGTATACGATAAACAGTCTCTCATAATGTGCAGCATGTTATGATAGTTACAGAGAGCGATACGTGAGCGATTCTCTCAATTTTCTCAGGATTCAATCCCTGATGATTACTTTGACCGACTCGTCTGTAGTCACTGAGTTACATGAATCTGTTCGATTTATGAAATAAGTCCTGAAATCTTTGAGAAGTCGTAGCTGATGGGAATTCTGCAGTGATTTCTGAAAAAGTTTTTGTAAAAAACCTGAATCACGATTACTGATAGAATAGATTAGATATTATTAACATATTCTTCCAGCAATTCCTCAAAGATACGTCAACAGATTAGTTCGGAAATTCACCAGAAATTCTCGAACGGGTTTCTCTTGCATTATGCTCAGTTTTTCTTATTTTATGTTACATCCCAACTGAGACAGAGCCTGCTTCTCAGCTTAATGTTCTACAAACAGTTATAAACTGAGAACTTTCATAGCCAATTAAACATGTTTTAATACGCATGTCGTGTAGCAACAGGAAGGTACTTTTAGGCCCTGCGAAGTTGAGAAAAATTTCAAACCAAAAAGATTCTCGACTAGTGTGATTTGAACTCACGATCCTATTCTTGGTCGTAGCTGCGCGTTTACCGCTACGGTTATCTGGGTCCCTGAATACTTCAAATCTTGAAAATATCTTGCGAGATTGTGTAAAAAATACACCCTTTGCCACTAGAAATTTTCAAGAATTATTTCAATGATTCTACTGTTATAACTAATAAACTGATCCAGATATTCTTAAAGTATTCCCGTAACAGGCTACCCTGAAATTCCAACAAAACATTATTCGAGGCCCACATCAATTCCTCCAAGGGTTTATCCAGAAATTTATCAAGGAAATCAACGGATTTTTCCAGCGATTCTGCTCAAAATCAACAGTCGTTTTTCAATACTTCAATACGTCGTACTAATTATGCAAAATTTTCTCCTCTAAACCGAATGATGAGTTTATATAATCAACATTGCAAAACAATAGACTTAACAATGTCACGTAGTAACCTAAGAATATACTTTAACTCTGTAAGATATAGCAGTATATAAATGTAAGTGTTAACATGTAGTCTACTTTGATTGACGATAATAAATAAATAAATATATGAAAAGAATTCACAAGAACATCCTCGAACAATTCATTCCAAAAGTCCTTGGTTTATATCTTTAGCATGTGTTTTAAAAATTATTTTCCAGGATCATTCGAAGAATAGTTTTTATTTTGTTATATTTTCTGTTAATACCTATGGACAGCAAGGATTTGTTAAGCTTTCTTCTGCAATTTATTTATAAATCCATCAAGAGATTCCTTTAGCAGTTCTAACCGGAACCTTTTTAAGAAAATTGCTCCTGTAAGTACTCTAGTAGTTCTTCCAGAAGTTGTACCAGAGTTTTGTATTGTACCAAAATGCCTTCTAGTAATCCTTTTAGTAATGGCTCCGATCATTTCCATACAGGTTCTTCCATAAATTTCGAGAGACAATTATTGTTTCAGGATTTCGTCTGTAATCTTCAAAGGATTATTATAATACTTTTTCAAAGGCTGTTACAAAACCTTTCCAGATGTCGCTCCAGAAGCTAAAGTCAAAATTTTAAACGCATCAAAAACTTCCTCCATTTGTCCAGTTTTGCAAGTTTTACGAAGGTTATTCCAGAAATTTCATCAAAGGATTAACCAATAATTTAGTTGTTTTGCAATAGTTTTTGAGCTTGCCCTCAAGAGTTCATTTTGTATGTAGAGGAAGGTGATGCAAATGATTGACCTTAGTGGAATAGTTGATATATACAAACTGAAAAGAGATAAATACCACACGCTGAACTTTAAACATATTGGCTATAGTTTTGATTAACAAACTTGTTTCAAAAACTTTATCAATTTTCAGTTGTAATAGTTTTAAAATTTATTGCCTCAAATGAACTTTCATGGGGCAAGAGTTCGCTGGAGGAAGCACAAAATATCAAAATAGTTTTACGACAGGCATACTTTTAACCAGCCATAAAGTCATGTGTGCAGAAAAATACACACTAAATTTACATACATGAATTGCCCAATATATGGTTAATGAAGTAAAAACGACAAATGTGAATGACTTGTGTTTACACGATCAGACAAATAATATGCAAATTATTGGCAATGTGAATTTTCTTCTGCGAGACATTATATAACTCCAACTTTTTCCCCGCTTATCCTAACTTTTACCTCAACATGGACCTAAAATGGTTTCTAAGGACTAATACACCTTAAGTATCCTTGTCATAGGCCTAGCAACACCCTTACATAAAACTATATTGTTTTTTTTTTTTTTTTTTTGAGCAGTTCAATGAAAATACGACCAAAAGTTACAATTTTCACGTCTACAAACAAAATGTAGGCATAATTTTTTTTAGAATTGCAGGAGAAACCCTTTTCTATTCTTTATACTTTTATTTCTATTTCTATATTTTTCTTTACGCATCTATAAGCCATTTTACGAGACGTTTCGGAACAGCTGATCTCCGAAACGGCGTCAATTGACAGGAGACCTGGGATTAAATTTAGCGTGATTTTTAACAACGCCTCATCTTACCAAACGGTGACATGGTGAAAATGACAAAAAAGAGATCCAAACATGTTCGTTACTGCAACATCACACCTTGTTATTGTATCAGCTATCTCTTTGTTACCCATATTGTACATAAAAAGACACTTTTGTAAAAAGAAATGTTTTAATAATTTTTCTCCATTTAAGTTTTCGCTTGGATGAAAAGCTACGCTGGAAATGCGCACAGTCATCAACCACACAGCAAAAAAATCTTAAATTTACATGTCACGTAAACTTTCATGATTGTCATGTGAATCGAATCATCATTTGACATTAAACGATAAATAATGTAAACTGCCTCATTGCATTCAGGAATGCTTGCAAACTTGTGTGAAACTGAAACATTTCATGATCTTGCATCCAACATTCGCCAATGTTGCATGATTTCTTGCATCTTGAAAGTGAAATTGAAAACAAGATCGCTCAGTTTACATGATTCCACGTTGAATATTCTGCCAAAAATAATGCACATGGATGGATCGACGGCGTGTCATTCCATGTGCATTATTTATGATTGAATTTTCAGCGGGATAATCATGTAAATCGAGCCGTTTTGCAAGCAACATTATTTGAGAGAAGGCGTTTCGCGTTCAATATTAAGGAATTTGGTAACAATGTTGTACATAATAGATGTGTTTATAGGTTTTATCATTGAATAATACATGAGAGATGGCTTTACATGATTGAAACTAAAATAACGTTACGTGTAAATCTAAGATTTTTTTGGTGTGTAGAAACACTTGAAGTAATCACTAAAAATGCTTTGGAAAAAGTCTGGTTGAATCTCTGGAATAATTTCTGCAGAAAATATCAGAAGTTTTTATCCATGAACATCAGGAGGTTTAACTAGTCGATTTTGTGGTAGATCCCAGTCGGAATTATTTTATGAATATATTTTATGTTTTATCAATAAGGTTTAAGATAAGTCTATTGAGACCATTCATGACCGTTCAGACCCTTGAACTCAATTTCTGGCCCTCCTGGTTACATCCATGGTGCTGTCTTTGTCACTCCGCAAACCAAACAAACCGGTAAGCGATGAAAACGATGGCAAAGACGGATGAAGTCCTATACTCCATGGCAAACAATAGGCGAAGATCACGCTAGGTGTAACGCCACTGTCGGAACTACGGTTGAGGGTGCACAATTCAAAGGAGGTTTATGGTTGATTCATATAGACTAGAACACCGGAAGATTTATTAGCTCACTTAGTAATCGTTCACTAAAAAATCCTCCAAAATTATTTGAATTATTTCTCGTGTCTTGTACAGAAGAAATTGATTTTTGTTGTATTGGTAAACAGGAATTTCTATGGAAAATCTTAACGAAATGCATTAAACAGGAACAAATTTCTTTATTGCACTCCCTGACATAGTATTTGAGAAAGCATAGCAGAGAACGAGAAGCATGCTTTATTTTTGGATCGTCCCAATTTATTACACCAGGCTCGTAAAACAAATGCCTCCAGGAATTGATACGATTGATACTACTGCTTCCAGTAGCCACCACCGCCATATTGTTGGTTTTGGGTCTCCTACTTCTCCCCAAACATCCACAGTCTCCGAGGAAAAATAAAACGTGTCCTATCGAATTGAGGGTAAAGCCAGCAGAAGCAGCACCGACCCGGAAGCACTTCCGATGAGGTTTACGAGTTTGTCCTCCTCAGGTCCTGCCGTCTTCGTTAGCCCCCACTGTTAATTGTGCTGGAGCCTAAACCTACACAAATTTGAGTAATTGATTTGAATAGTCCAAACGAAAGGGTCAACTTGGAAAGTCTTTCCTTTCGTAGGAAAGATTTGGTTCCCACTTGGAGAATGTCGGTCATCAAAAACAGAACAATTTGTGCCACTTTGTTGCACTTGACGGAAACCCGGAAGATGGACGTTTTGACATTGACAAATACGAGTTCCATTCGGAGGATGGGACAGGAAGTTACACGGTAAAAAATAGGCACGTTCGATTGAATAGATTGATCACTTGATTCAATTCAAAACACTAATCACCATGATTTGAAGAGTTTCAACTTTGGATTTGCTCTACTGTCTCTAGAACTAGACTCTGAAGTGAAAAGTCGTTGATTTTGAACATCATGTCTTTTGTATGAGAGCAATCATTGATAGCTCGTTGTAGAAACTGATTGAGATCAATTCAATCCGTTTCAACAGATGCTAGTTAGTGTCGAGGTAAGACACTAGGCTTGTACTCCGAAGGTTGGTGGTTCAAATCTGGGTCAGGCGGAAATGTTTATTTTAACTTTTTTTTTTATTTCAAATCAAAACATGCAACGTTGAATTCAATTGATGTTACCTTGATTTTGTCAAGATTCAACAGTAGTGCAAATCCAAGTGCAGAACTATTGATAGCATGGTGCCTATTTTTTACCGTGTATGATTTGCCGTCGTTCAGGGTTATTGCATATGGGAAGGTTCCAATCTTGAAGTCACACATCGAACACGAAAGGGGCAACACTGTAGGGTGTAGGGTGTAGTGTTTGAAAAGTCAGGGTACTCTATTTTATGCTCATTTTCAAAAATTCCAACAAACTAAAATGGAATGGTGTTTGCATGTCACGAGTTGGCTTACAAACGGGTCAATGATTTTTTCTAGTCTTTCACCATCAGATTCTTGGAGTGTTTCGACGTGTTTGTAAGGAATAAGTGTAGATCTACAGAGAAACCGAGAAAACGGATAATGAAAATTTGACATTTTGCATATACCCAATGATTTTATAAAGCCTACTGCGGCCAGATTTTTGACCGATCTTTTTGTGGTACACCCTAGGCGACAGTAAGCAAAATGATGAGTGGCAATATCGGAGAAAGGCCTACGACCGACATCGAAAGCAGACGTCGAGGCACACACGTTACGTGATTTCCAATCGGAAAATATTTCCGGGGATGGCATTGGAGAACACATGCTGAACAACGAAAATCAAACCTTCCAAGCATTTTTTTATGAGATTGAGGTTCGGGGCTGGGCGATTGGACGTGTTGTGCGTGAGGGTGAATATTTTAGCTGAAAGTTGAATGTTCGGTATATGATTATTAAACATAAATCATGTAGGAATCGTTATGTTTCTTTAATATTTACTACCTTGTTCTTGGATTTCCGTGAGTGTAATTCTGGCGATTTGGATTAACTGTCAAATGGTTATTATTTCTCCTTTAATTCTGTATACTAAAAGTTTTGAAGCGAGATCACCGTACCTGAAATGAAAAGAAATAAGAAAAGGACATTAGTGAATATTTTCAAAACTTTAAATGGTTCAATTACTTAAAATGGTGAACATAATGTGGAAAATAAGTAATTGCTTCACAAAGATAACTGAATCGATTAAAACACCTTGTCAAGATAATTTGGTGAAGATTCTCGGATGGCGACCAAGATTTTTTCAGTTTTTACTTTACACTTAAAACGTATGAAAATAACAAACACAAATTATAAAATTTCCATGCAAAAAGCGTTACGGAGGGGGGGGGGGGGAGTCAAAAATTTCCAATTTTAGCGTTACGTAGTAAATGGACATACCAAAGTCAGATGTTAATATATTGTATCAAATGGTCCTAAAATGCTATCTTGAGGAACATCAGCTCTTACAGGAATGCCTTCAGACTTAGAGTTCAGATGATTAATCTGAAGTGTACGATTTGACAGATAACTTAGGATTACTAGAACAATGTATGCTGGATTTTTTTCTTTATTTTACGATAAAAAATAATCCTCCATGCCTAACACTGTCAAATGCTTTTTCTATGTCGAGTAGAACAATACCAGTATAGTAACTGTCAGATTTGTTGGAACGAAATCAATTTGTTTCACGTAAAAGTTGATAAGTAGTCAAAGTTCTGAATCTATGACAAAAGGTCGAAGAACAAAAACGAAGGAATAAAAGGTCAAAAATCTTGTTTCAAACTAGGAAAAATTTCCCATCAAGCAAACCATTGTCGATCATTTGCTCTTTCAACCTTTTGTCTTTCGACCTTTTGTCCATAAACCCAAATTTCCATATTGGAATCCAAAATGTTTTTTGGCAAAACATAAATTTTTAAATATCCAAACAGTGTTTGCAGATTCTGGTATATTATTTTAAAATTATAATCCCGGTTTCGATTTCCACATTCTCTTAGCTGAGACCCAATATATGAAGAAAATTTTTTGTTCCATTTACAGTTTTTTTTTTTTTTTTTATTTGTTTATTTTAAAGGCTCAAGCGCCCGAAGGCATTACGGAGCCGAAGTCCTCAATTCAAATATACAAGTACAAACATTTCTTATAATTAAAATTACAAAAATGTTATTGAATACGAGAATTCTTTTTGGGTGGTGAACGCACTTGCTCCTTCACCAAATGTGCCTGCCGTTGTAATGATGCATCCCGTTTGTGTTTCTCCTGACGACTTTTTCTTTCTGCTTCACATTTCTCCCAGTGTTCCATTCGTTCTCTTTCCATTGCTTTTAGCCCTTCCTGATAACGTCGCTGCATTGATTTTTCATTTCTTCGATATTCTTCCTGTCGTTTCCTTTTCTCTGCCTCGTGTTTTGCCCAATTCTCTGCCAAATTCCGTTCGTATTCACTTTTGTACACCACAGGTTCCATTTCTTTCCTCGATTCTTGGATTCCATTTTGTACTTCTTCTGTATGGATAGTCTCCAGCTGGATCTCTTCTATGATGTCATCTTCCAAAACCTCCACCGTTTCCAGGGCATCCGATATGACATCCGCTTGTTTTACTACACCAGCGTAAGTAGTCGTTGTTTTTTCCTCTACTTTCTTTTTCGCTTGCCGATTTCTTTGCGGACATGTGTTCTTCTGGTGCCCCTCCGAATGACACAGAAAGCACTTATTTTTAAGCTCCTCGTAAAATACCTTTGCTTTCCAATGAAGCACATCGACCATTGAAGGAATTGTCTTCTCAATATCGATGTACAATCCTCGTACACCATTGAAGATATGTCCGAGCCCTAGATCCGATGAGAATTTTTCCCGGATCACGCGTTCAACTTTGCCGTACTTTCCGAAAATCGAGGACACATCATCGTCAGACACTTCCGGTGGAACATCGAAAATCCGCACGTAGCGTATATTGATTCCAGCTGGCGATATGCGAACATCGACTGACTTTCCATTAGCATATTTGAACTTAACGGTGTCCATGATTCTAAGCGCTTCTTCCATTGCGTTGGATGTTTTGTACTTAATGCAAAGACTTCTATCGTCTCCCATCTTGTACGCAGCTTCCATATCATCCACGTTTGAGTCTAGCTCCTTCAGGAAATCCGCTATTTCATTCCAAGACGGCCGTTGTGCCGAAGCAGGGAAATGAAATTTTACAGTGTTTTCAATCACCCCACTCATTTTGTGATCGAATATCGCCTCTGCTATATCCGTCCGAATTCGACGGGAGCACAACAACAACTGACCATTTACAGTTAAATGACTTCATGTTGCCATGAATTAGCACTAAATGGAACTCGACAAAATGATTGACGCGATTCACCTCCTGCGATGACACTGCGAAAGCACTCATATCTGCCACAAGACAGATTCATTCACAAGTCAACGTCACCGATCCCGTCGTCGTCACAGTACTTGACAAATTTTGTTCCGGCATCCTGCCGCAATTACTGCTCTGTCCCACACTCTCACCTGCCTCCTCGTTTGGCTCCATAATCACTCATCAAGACGCACAGAATAGGCCTTCCCAAAATGGCAGAATCTCACCGGCTCTCCAGAGGCAATACATCTCCGGGCGATGACAGCATCTCGCATAACAACGATATCATTTCCCCCAGAAAAAGCACATCCAAGAGCGGCCGTCTCAGCGTTTTAGAAGTGCCTCCATTGTGTATGCGAGGCACATAAATTGCCGAAAACTCGCTGTGCATGATCTGAAAGCAATATACCTACCACGGTGAGTTGGCAAGGATCACTGCTAGGAGTACTTCCTCTGATTCAGGAACACAGCAAACACAGCCCACTATAGGCCTCATTGGCGTAGCCAGAGGGGTCCATTGTCTTCTCAGGCTGACGGAAAATCATGAATTAAATGCGAGGCAAATTCAAATTATAACATCAAAATAATTTGCTTCACGTAAGCATGATTAAATACAATCATTATTTGGAAGTATCAATGCATTTTGTTGGCACATTAAATGGCTGGGCTTGGCGTACCATTGGTACCTCGCGTACCTGCTGGAATAAAATAGACCTCTTTGTGCGGTCCTTAGCCTCTTGCCCAGCAACTCCTATCCCTACCTCCTCGTGGTACTGGCCGGGGAAGATCGGGTACCAAACCCCCGGTGGGAACTTTGGTTGTATGCTGAAAGGGAAGGGGGGGGGGGTGCTTTTGATTTCGCTTCTGCTAAGCTAGAGCGTCTGTATTCCATGTTAGGAGCGGCTCACAACAGCGTCTGTTGCTCATGTCAGGGGGCTGATCATCGTCCGAGTGCCAGAGAAGGACTCTAAGCTAAACTGTGCACTATGGTCCTCCGAACATTTAGGGGGAATGGTCCTCCGGAAATCTAGGGGGTTGGTGTCAGGCCCTGCAAGCCAACGTTAAAAACACTTCAGCACAGGAACGTCAACGAGAGAATATGGATTGTTTCGGCAAAGACCACAGCGACGTAAAGGGACTAGCGATTGGAAACTCGGTACATGGAACTGCAAATCTCTCAACTTCATCGGAAGCACTCGCATACTCTCCGATGCACTGAAGATCCGCAGTTTCGACATCGTAGCGCTGCAGGAGGTGTGCTGGACAGGAGCAATGGTGCGAACGTTTATAGGTAACCATACTATCTACCAGAGCTGCGGCAACACACGCGAGCAGGGAACAGCTTTCATAGTGATGGGTGATATGCAAAGGCGCGTGATCAAGTGGTGGCTGATCAATGAATGAATATGCAAGTTAAGAATCAAAGGCCGATTCTTTAACTTCAGCATAATAAACGTGCATAGCCCTCACTCCGGAAGCACTGATGATGACAAGGACGCATTTAACGCGCAGCTCGAACGCGAGTATGACCGCTGCCCAAACCACGACGACAAGATCATCATAGGAGATTTGAACGCTCAGGTTGGCCAGGAGGAAGAGTTGAGACCGACGATTGGAAAGTTCAGTGCCCACCGGCTGACGAACGAGAACGGCCTACAACTGATAGATGTCACCTCTACCAAGAATATGGCCATTCGTAGCACCTATTTCCAGCACAGCCTCCCGTATCGGTACACCTGGAGATCACCTCAGCAGACGGAATCGCAAATCGACCACGTTTTGATCGATGGACGGCACTTCTCCGACATAACCGGCGTCAGAACCTATCGTGGCGCTAACATTCACTCTGACCACTACCTGGTGATGGTGAAATTGCGCCCAAAACTATCCGTCATCAACGATGTACGGTACCGACGCCCACCTCGGTACAAACTAGCGCGACTAAAACAACCGGATGTCGCCAATGCGTACGCGCAGCATCTTGAGGCAGCGTTGCCGGATGAGATCGAGCTCGATAGGGCCCCTCTTTAGAACTGCTGGAGGACAGTCAAATCAGCCATTAACGACACTGCCGAAAGCATTGTCGGATATGTGGAACGGAGTTCAAGAAACGATTGGTTCGACGAGGAGTGCGAAGAGATTTTAGAGGAGAAGAATGCAGTGTGGGCTGCAATGCTGCAGCATGGTACGCAACAAAACGTGGAACGATACAGACTGAAGCGGAAACAGCAAACCCGCCTATTCCGGGACAAAAAGCGCCGCCTGGAAGAGGTGGAATGCTAAGAGATGGAGTTGCTGTACCGTTCTCGGCTGATAGTCAGAATCTGGGAAACGGAGCAGCTACCGGAGGAGTGGAAGCAAGGCGATATATGCCCTATCTACAAAAAGGGCGACAAACTGGAGTGTGAAAATTATCGTCCAATCACCATCCTGAACGCCGCCTACAAAGTGTTATCCCATATTCTCTTCCGTCGTCTATCACCTATAGCAAACGAGTTCGTGGGAAGTAATCAAGCAGGTTTCATCGACAGCCGCTCGAAATCGGACCAGATCTTTTCCGTGCGGCAAATCCTCCAGCAATGCCGTGAGTACCAGGTCCCTACGCACCATTTGTTCATCGATTTCAAGGCGGCATACGATAGTATCGACCGCGTAGAGCTATGAAAAATCATGAACGAGAACAGCTTTCCCGGGAAGCTCACAAGATTGATCAGAGCAACGAGGGACGGTATGCAAAACTGCGTGAAAATATCGGGCGAACACTCCAGTTCGTTCGAGTCTCGGTGGGGACTACGACAGGGCGACGGACTTTCGTGCCTGTTGTTCAATATTACGCTTGAAGGTGTCATGCGAAGAGCCGGACTTAACAGTCGAGGTACGATTTTCACGAGATCCGGACAATTTTTTTGCTTTGCGGACGACATGGATATTATTGGGAGAAAATTTGAAACGGTGGCAGATTTGTTCACCTGCCTAAAACGCGAAGCAACAAAAGTTAGGCTTATAATGAATGCGTCGAAAACAAAGTTCATGCTGGTTGGCGGAACTGAGCGTGACAGAGCCCGCCTAGGAAGCAGTGTTACGATAGACTGGGATACCTTCGAGGTGGTGGACGAGTTCGTCTACCTCGGATCCTTGTTGACGGCTGACAACAATGTTCGTCGGGAAATACGAAGGCGCATCATCAACGGAAGTCGTGCCTACTATGGGCTCCAGCAGAAACTGCGGTCAAGAAAGATTCACTCCCGCACCAAATGCACGATGTACAAAACGCTCATAAGACCGGTAGTCCTCTATGGGCATGAGACATGGACTCTTCTCGAAGAGGACTTGCAAGCTCTTAGGGTTTTCGAACACCGAGTGCTAAGGACGATCTTCGGCAGCGTGCAGGAGAACGGCATGTGGCGGCGAAGTATGAACCACGAGCTCGCTCAACTCTACGGCGAACCCAGTATCGTGAAGGTAGCTAAAGCCGGAAGAATACGCTGGGCAGGGCATGTTGCAAGAATGCCGGACAACAACCCTGTAAAGATGGTGTTCGCTACGAATCCGGTTGGAACAAGAAGGTGTGGGGCGCAGCGAGCTCGGTGGATTGACCAGGTGCACCAGGACCTGGGGAGCGTGGGTCACAGTTGAGGATGGAGAGAAGCGGTCATGAACCGAGTGAATTGGCGAAATATTGTTGGCGAGGTTTTATCAAGATAATTGATGTAAAGCCAAATAAGTAAGTAAGTACAATAATCGCCTTCAAAGCCTAACTTCTTCTTATATATTAATTTAGGAAGTATTCTTATGATTTCTTGACGGTTTTCACCATATAATGTTCAGTTATTCCTCTTTGCATGTTTTCAAAAAACTTCATGAGAATTCCGCCATATATTGAAGGAGCTTCTTAGTGTATATATTTGATTACATTCAATTATAACACTCTGAATTCTTCTCTGGTCTAGGGAACTTCCCCAAACGTTTCCTTGAAGAATCTCTACAGAGTTTTTAAGCAAAAAGGAGGATTTTGTTTTCAGAAAAGTTGAGTAGTACTCCATTAAATCTGTTCGGAGGTTTTCAAAATATTCCTTCATGAATAAATCCACGAGTTCTTCCTGGAATTAGTTCAGGTTTTCATAATTGTTGAGGATTTCCTTCAATTTTCCTCATAATTGACGAATTCTAAGTAATTGACAATCCACTTTGCAAGCATCCTTCATTTTTCCCGACATTTTTCATCGGCTCAGTTGTGGGCGAATCTTGCTCTAGGCATTACATTGAAGAATTCTTACAGTGATATATGTAAAAATCTAATCAGAAACTTCCGAAACAAAACTTAAAAAATCCTCGAGATGCTTTGCTCCCAGATATGATGCAATATATTCTCTAAGTATATTTCCATGAATTCCTTAAACAATTTTAACAGGAACCACGCCAGACTCTTCTTTGCCGGAAATGAAGAACTTTATTCAGAATTTCAAAATATTTCCTGTGAATTTGTGGTAAAAGCCGCTCAAAAGATTTCTTCTTAAAGTTCTTCGAAATGTCAACATTTTAACAAGGATTGCTGTAGAACTTCATCTGTCAATGCTTAATTTCAAGACCCAGCCAAGAATATAATTTTATCCGCATTTTTCATGTAATAAATATTGAATAATTATACAAAGAGGGCGTAGAGGGTGTAAACATGGTAATTGTTGCGTGAACTATATGAAATAACTACCTTGAGGTTAGCTTCCCTCTTCCTTTGACGAAAATCCTGACACGCCCCTGATCGACTTCTACATACCCTTGCCCTGGACGACGAAATGAGCAAAACCGAAAATAAACACCCCTTTGAGCGCCAGATTCCATTGTTTTTCTTGCACCAGACCACCCGTGATTCCAGAGAGCACTTTGACTGTGTGAAACGACGGATGATGGCCTCTGTTGCGGAGTGTCGTCCGACGTTCATTTTCACGCTTTTCCTCGGAACCAGGTTCGGATACGACGACGACGGCGACATTGGAGCTCAAGCCAGTCGGCAATCGGGACTAAGTGCTGCACATCCTTTCACTTCCTCCGTCCAGCCCCCTCCCCTTAAAAAGCAGATCCGAGGACAAGCAGATACGTAGATTGTATGTGCTCTGTTTGACAAAAACCCTTAAATACAAGAATAACACACCGACCGAAAACAGCAAATGCCAGAAGGACGGCTCTCGATGTGTTGTTTTGTATCTGTTTGATACATGATGCCCTTGTGATCTTTTTTGTGAGTGTGTCCCGTGCGGTCTGCTCGTTTGCTTAGCTTTCGTCCTCGTCGTCGTTGTCCTTCCTGGTTGGGTTGGAACGTCCTCCGAATGGTTTGTCGTCCAGACGACTCTTTGTTCTTTTCCGGACGAGAACCAGGTTCAATACAATCGGTTGTGTGACCACCAGCGGGGTTCCATCGTTTCTGCAGATGCTGTCTGTGAGGTTTTTAAGGTTCGAGTATTGTCTGTTGAGGTTATTTTGTGATCTTAGTAGAGGATGTCAGATGTTCATAGTTTAATTCATATTGTACTGATCTTCTTTCATAAAGGTAAAGATGAATCGAAGCCAAACTTCAAATTTTCAGAGGCAAAAATCTGGAGAACTGAACACCCGTTTGAGCTGAAAACTTAATCGATTGCTCACCACCAACTTGTGACCAATCGATTAAGTTTTCAGCTTAAACGGTTATTAGGTTCTTCAGATTTGTGCTCTTGAAAAATTGAGGTTTGGCTTCGATTTATCTTCACCTTAAGTAGCACAATGTCGAAAATTGTAAAATGCATGATTCGATCTTGAAGTGATGCAAGAAAATATGTCTCATTTATCATATATATCTCATTGATGATAATGGTTTCAGATAAACGGAAAATCTTAAAATAAGCACTTAAGGTGACCTTAATAAGACATTTTATGTGTTTCCCTCTTCCGGATTTTCGCCAAACCACAGGGTGGGGTAAAAAAAAATAGTAAAATTAAAAATTTATTCCGCCCTTATTTGACAATAAAATATGACCCAACTAACCACTAGGCTAATATAGGGCTTGTCAGATCTATAATAGCCTTGTTTTAGCATGGAGGACGAATTAAAGTGCCATCTGCTTACTTGGGGAGCCTAACGGTTCCCATTAAAAATAAACTGCAAAAGAGAATTTAAAGTACCGGGAGAATATACATCTCGCTACCATATTTATTATGGTGAGTAACTTAGGTGAATCCTTTTTCCAACCAGCTAGGATCATACATTACACGTACACTTATTTGCTTGTAGACTTGTTCTGCAAGGATTGCAAGCATACAGTTTCCCAGCGGTAAATTTATCGATGAAAGAGACGTTAGCTTGGTTTTACATCGGTGTAAAATACTGAACGCAGACACGGTCCACCAGTGTTAGACTGGACTTTAAATACTTTTTGCTGGTCTTGCCATTGAATCTGCCATTGAACTTGTGTACCCAGCAGGGACGATGCTGCATTATGGTTTCATGCGTTTTTGTATTGTTGGCCTCATGGGGGACGGACCTGGGCATAGTAAATGGTGATATAGCGCTCAATGGTGGAATTTAATTTTCAGTGTTGACTGGCAGTGTTGATAACAATGTCGATATCATGTAATAATAAATCTTCGAGCTGTTTAGTAGAATAACTATAAGTAGATGAAAAACCGAATTTAGTAATATACCATTTAATTCCACTAGAGTTTGTATCCTATGACAGATACGCGTATTTCGACCCCAACTGTAAGGCCGTCTTCAGTGTCGAGCCTAGTACACGACACTGAAGACGGCCTTACAGTTGAGGTCGAAATACGCGTATCTGTCAAAGGACACAAACTCTAGTGGAATTAAATGGTATAGTACTAAATTCGGTTTTTCATCTAGATATAATGTAAGTTTTATTAGGAATAGATTTTAAACATACTCCTCATTTTTGTATGCGAAATTGTTTGTTATATGATGGTTCTTTCCACAATACACCATACCAAGGAGTGAACCCAAACTTTCGAACAATGGCTTGTATGACTGTTTCGATAATATTAAATTATTTTCAGATTTTTCCGCCAAAAACTCGCAAGTGTTCTGCAAAATACCCAAGTAACAATTTCAATGCTTTTTGGATCTAGATGTTATTTATGGAGGTTTTTTTTAGAGATGCATTAACCTGATTTTTTCCAAGAACTATTATACAGTTTTTTGAACGCCTTTCAATAGTTTTGGTGTTCAAAATGCTAAACATAACAAGAAATGATGACAAATATTTTTTTGGGATGTGCTAGGTCTTCCAAACTGCTCTTGAGTTCATAACTTGAAGTCTATGCTTGTAATAACAACCTTGTTCATCATTCAAGGTGATGAACTGTAATCTACCGTATATTCTGAACCTTCTGAGTGTTCAGCAAATATGATCAGATCATTTCGAATATTCTAGATTATCTAACTTGTCGGGATGTTCAGTACATAAAATTTACAACGCGATGAGAGTCAGGATTTAGTGGTAATATATTAATAACCACGAAACGAAGCACTTCCGAAACATGGTGTATTCGACAAAGTTTCCAGTAATAATTAGCGACATCTATTGGGAAGCATCCATAAATTATGCCACGTAAAAATATACTATTTTCAACCCCCATGCTTTTCACGTTTTGTTTGAGAACAATTTGTGAAAACGTCAGTGGAGTCTAAATGCGTAAACGAGTAGAAACACGTTTTGAATATATGCGTTTGTCTACGAATCTTCTTCTTTTTTCTTGGCATATCATTCCCACTGGGAGGAAGCTGGCTTCTCAGCTTAGTGTTAGGTTTAGCACTTCCACATTTATTACCTGAGATCTTTCTCAGCTAATGAGCTTTTTGCATGGATATATCGTGTGGCAGGCATGCGCCCATACTCTGTGCCCAAGGAAGTCAAGACTCTTTCCTTTACGAAAAGATCCGGTAATCGTCATACAAATCTCGAGCTCTACTTCTTTTTTGCAATCGTGCAACACGACTATCCGTGTAGAGGCGCCACTACTGTACTGTCACAGACAAACAGACGTAACACTCTTGAGAAGCTCATGGTACATCCGACCGGGAATCGAACCCGGAACCCTCAGCATGGTCATGATGAATACCCGCGTCTTTACAGCTTCGGCTATGGGGGCCCTATATAACCTGGTAGATTATATAACTGAACTCTATTTAGCGAAAAAAAACACTGCCCCAAGGGCAGATTTGAACTTCTGAGCGCCAGGATAGTTTGGAAAAGCTTTTGAGATTCTCAGAGGTCAATAGATTCCGTTTGAGTTGAAAATATTGTTATTTGCAGCGTTGCCAGATCTACGGCAATTTCCGTAATTCTACGGTAATTTACGGATTTTACCAACGGAAATCTACGGAATTGCAATGCCGGGGATCTCTCCCCCCGCTTATCACTTTTCGTCTACGGAATGATTTCCAAAGAAATCTGGTATCGCTGATTATTTCTAGCGCAAGCAACTACTGCTGTAAGTTTCGAGAATTGAGCTTCGGGATAGTCTGAACGTCGCGTCGAAGAATATCCCAGGACATGAAAAGGCATGTGAAGCAGCGTTTTTTCTTGACATAATAGGTATGTATTACCAAGTACGAACATCAATTGTATTTACAAAAGGCATTTTAAGCTACTTTTATTCTAATTATTCTATTTGTCAGACTTCTGCATGTTCAGGATGTTCTAGGTTGTCAAGTAGGACATTAAGGCATACACCTAAAATTTTTCCCTGACAGGGAAGTATATTTGCAAGGACTTTTCCGAAGATAGTAAATTTTATTCATTTGTTCTTTTTATACAGCCATTTTCCGACTGCGGTCATAAATGACCGTGCCGGCCCCAAAGGGAAAATTTTGATCATTTTAGCGAGAAAAGTTACTGGAACAAGGTTAGACCTGAAGTTCTGAACTCCAGGGTAAATTGAAGGGCCTGGAATATCACCAATGTTCTTTGAAATAGCCAATTGGTCTGTGAGAAGGTTCAGTGAACATGGTAGATTATATAACTTCACTCAGTTTAGAAGGAAATATTACTGGAAAAATAGTAGACCTGAAGTTCTGAAGTCCTGGGGAAATTTTGAAGGATCTGCAATACCTCAATCGTTCCTTGAAACAGCATATTGATCCATGAGAAGGTTCTGTAACATAGTAGATTATATAACTTCACTCAGTTTAGAAAGAAAAATTACGGGAACAATGGAAGACCTGTAGTTCTGAACTCCAGGGTAATTTGGAGGGCCTGGAATACTCCAAACGTTCCTTGAAAGAGCTTATTGATCCATGAGATGGTTTAGTGAGCATGTTAGATTATATAACTTCACTCAGTTTAGTGAGATAAATTACTGAAACAAATGTACACCTGAAGTTACGAACACTAGGGTAATTTGGAGGGCCTAGAATACCCCAAACGTTCCTTGAATTAGCCTATTGATTCGTGACAAGGTTCAGTTAACTTGGTAAGTTATACATCTTTACTCAGTTTAGCAAGAAAAACACTGGAATAAGTGTAGACCTGAAGTTCTGAACTCCAGGGTAATTTGAAGCACCTATAATATCCCAATCGTTCCTTGAAACAGCCTATTGATGCATGAGAAGGTTTACTGAACAGGAAAGATTTTATAAATTCACTCAGTTTAGCGAGATAAATTTCTGGAATAAGTGTAGCCCTGAAGTTCTGAACTCCAGGGTAATTTGGAGGGCCCGAAATACTCCAAACGTTCTTTAAAACATCCTATTGATACGTGCGAAAGTTCAGTGAACATGGTAGATTATATAACTTCACCCAGTTTAGCAAGAAATACTACTGGAATAAATGTAGACATGAAATTCAGATTTCCGGGGTAATTTGGAGGGCCTGGAATACCTCAAACGTTTCTTGAAGTAGCCTTTTGATCCGTGACAAGGTTCAGTAAACACTGTAGATTATATAACTTCAATCAGTTTAGCGAGAATAACTACTGGAACAAGTGTAGACCTGAAGTTCTGAACTCCAGGGTAGTTTGGAGGGCCCGAAATACTCTAAACGTTCTTTAAAACATCCTATTGATACGTGCGAAAGTTCAGTGAACATGGTAGATTATATAACTTCACTCAGTTTAGCAAGAAATACTACTGGAATAAATGTAGACATGAAATTCAGATTTCCGGGGTAATTTGGAGGGCCTGGAATACCTCAAACGTTTCTTGAAGTAGCCTTTTGATCCGTGACAAGGTTCAGTAAACACTGTAGATTATATAACTTCACTCAGTTTAGCGAGAATAACTACTGGAACAAGTGTAGACCTGAAGTTCTGAACTCCAGGGTAATTTGGAGGGCCTGGAATATCCCAAACGTTCATTGAAATAGCTCTTGAGATTCTCAGAGGTTGGTAGATTCTATTTGAATTTGTAATGTTATTGTTTTTAACCCAAACAATTATTGTTACGGTTGTAGATTTCAAAGAGTGTGCTTCAGGACAGTTTGGACGTCCTAGAACATCCCAGGACATAGCAAAGCAAATGAAATAGTGTTTTCGTTAAAAGAGTAATTCTTCATTATCTAGCCTGAACATCATTTATGTTCACAAACAGCATTTAACGCTTCGTATGTACTTATAGTTCATATTTCCAAACTTCAGGATGTTCAGGATGTTCTAGATTGTCAATTAGGTCATAAAGGCATATACTTCATATTTTTCTCTGATAAAAGAGTATATTTGGGACAACTTTGCCGAAGACAGTATATACATTTGTTCATTGGTTCTTTTTTTACAGCCTTTTTTGTACTGCGGTCATATATGGCCGCGCCGGCCCCAATGGGTTAAATCCTAACAGTTTTAATTCATCGTTGAAAAGCGCCAAACGGTCTTTACAGCAAAAACCAGTTTGAAATGCTTTGTAGATACCTATAAGTGCTTCCATTATAACTTATTTGTCGGCCAAATTTGTTGATAATAAATCGTATTTGAAGGAGCTGTGTAGTGTCTATTAAAACCTATTACTTAGAACCTCATCTTACTTGTCTTTCAAAGACATCGATAAAACTGCTAAGTTTAAGTCTTCTTAAATCTCAACTGTTTGCTGTTATTAGAATGCAGTCTGCGTGTGATCACCATTATCATTAGGTCTGCAAGTACATCTCCGTACAAACGACCCATACCGCTTTTAAAATACTTTAGCACATCACCAGTAGCATCACCTGGCGCATTAGGATCCAGGCCAGAGAAATCGTGAGTATGGAAGACTGGCAGCATATGAACATGGACACGACTACGGACCACGCATAGGAACCACGCTACAGAGCTGACAGCCGTGCTATTCAAAGCTGTCGTGAACGAGCAGAAAGTGCTGAGGATGAGAGCAGAGTTCGCCAAAAAGGCACTAAAAAGGTTACGGAGCAAGCAGCGTTTAACAAGCTTAGGACCCCGAAGATACGAGGTGACAAACCAATGAAGAAGCGAAACAGAGAGTCACCAGGAGAAAGGGATATCCCAAAAAAGCAGCGCAACGAGCAAAGCAAAGGTGTGCCGGAAAAGGAAGGGAACGATTACGAATGGCAAACCGTCGTCAAAGCCAGAAAGAGAAGGTGGAGAAGAAAAAGAACGGGACGAAAAAAACGAAGAGACGCCCGCCGCATCAGTTGTCGAAAGGGATGCTATACTTGTTAAGACAAACGACCAAACAACGTTAGCAGATATTCTTCGGAAAGTTAAGTATGATCCGAATTTGAAGGACCTCGGAGAAAACGTGGTTAGAACGCGGTGCACCCAGAAAGAGGAGATGCTGTTTGAGCTGAAGAGCGACCCAGCGATAAAGAACTTGGCCAATCAGGAGCTAGTCGCGAAACCTTTAGCGAACGAGGCGGACGTAAGAGAACTTACTCAGGAAGCAGTTGTTGAGTACAGATATCTGGTCGAAATAACAACTGTGGAAGAGATGAGTGAGAAGCTGCGTAAGCAATGCAGCCTTGGAGAGTAGGCCATGGCAATCCGTCTGAGGAAGTCGTACGACGGCACACTGTCAGCGACGATTCGGCTACCAGTTGACACGGCGAACAAACTGGTGGTGAGAATTGGCTGGTCGATATGCCACTGAGACTCGTCACACGAGCAGATAGGCCACCCATCGGCGAGCTGTAAAGGTCAATACAGAACCGAACTGTGCAGGAAATGTGGAGAAAAAGGCCACTTTGGGAAAGATTGCAAAAATCGACCAAGGTGCTTGCTCTGCTCGCCGGAAGAGGAAACACCCATTCGACGGGCAGCTTCAATTGCCGTGCGTAGCAAAAGGCGATCGCAGCTCAACAGTAACGGAGGTAACGCAGATCCAGGAAGTATTTAGTCGGATATTGGAGGAGTTGACCGACAAGCTGGTTGGTCGAAAACCAGTTCTGATTGGAGGTGACTTCAATGCATGGGTCGTGCAGTAGGGTATCAGGGTAACCAATGCCAATGATTACAACCTACTGGAGGCTTTAGCAAAGCTAGACGTACGATTGTGCAACGAAGGCACCGTTAACACATTTTGGAAAGACGGACGGGAGTCGGGTGCACGACGTTAGGCATAAATACGTTAGGCATAAGGACGTTAGGCATAAGTACGATAGGCATAAATACGATAGGCATAATGGACGTTTGGCATAATGGACATTAGGCATAATGGACGATAGGCATAATTCTCAAAATACAAAAAAATAAATTATTTGTGTGAAAAGTGAGCTGACTTTTTTTGGTAATTGTGGAGAGCTTCAAAGTTCAAAATTGTGTTCTTTGAAATACGATTGCCTTGCAGTCGTCCCAAAGTTGTGAATCCTTTGAGGACAATTTCTAGGGCAAAACTTGATGAAATGATTAGCATGAAAATGCTGTCAATTGCCTTCATTAGCTTTGTGGTAACTTCTGTGACCCATAGAGTAAAGCCATGTTTAAGGTATTTCAGTTTCGTTTCAAGTCGATCCAGGATCCTTGGCCATGAAGTGCAAACGTATTAATGTGTCGTAGCACAAATAAGAATGCAAAATTGCTACTTTGGCAAAGCAAACATTTGGTTAATAACTGTGGAAGTGTTCCTAGAACACTAAGCTAAAAGCTTGAGTTGGGGAGTAATGCCAAGAGTATGAACGACGCAGTAACTGCTGCTCATCTTTTGTACACATATTATTGACGGATTATCCCTTCTTTAAATTGGAAGCTGTTCATTATAGTTATACTGTTGACAAAATTATTGGAGTTAGTGCTGCCAATGCTTAAATCAGGAAATTTTTCTTCTTTTATAGTCAAACTGTTCTTTCGAGACTTACTTATTCAAAAGTTAATATCACTATTGCTCTTAATACTTCCATCATACATTTTCCCTTCTTTAAATCATAGGCTGTTCTTTATACTTTTACGGTCAATTCAATGACTGTCAGAAAGGCACCTTCTTCCAATAATATACTGTTTTGTGGATTCTTTCTGTTCTAATAGTTATGTAAATATTTCCATTATAAAATGAACGCCATGCTCAATGCTGAATGTTGTGTTATGCTAAATTTGAGCTTGACTGGATGAATTGACTTGATATCAAGTCAATCAAATCAAATGTGGCTCATCAAAAATGTTTGAAAACCATTGAAAATTGTTGGCAGAAGAGCAAAAGAACTGTTTTCACCACATTAAATTGGCGAGCATACTCGGAGTGGGAATGTAACGCTCTTATTGGCGTCACACTACCAGAATATTATTGTTGAAGATAATGTCACCTATCACAACATGCATTTTTGGCTTGACTCTAGATTGCTGTCTTCAAGTTAGTTATTTGATTTATAACTACTAATAATTATATGGAAGATTTCCCTTCTTTAGAATTAACGCAAATATGTAAGAGAAGTGTAAAAAATGGCATATACTCACCAAACTAAACATCTCTAGAAATAAATAACACTTGCACATTGCAAATAAAAATGAATACTTACAAAAATGGACTTTAGAATGATAACAATGATCATGATAACAATCTTTTTCCATATCTTGCGATCATCGATTCAATATCTTCCATATCTTGCGATCATTGTCAAATTTCATAACACCGGAAATTGCAATTTACAACTAACCAATTGACCCACCCCCTCGTAACGCTTTTTGTGTGAATTTTCCACTATTTTTATGAGCTGTTACATCTTAAAGACACCCACCCACTCCCATGAACGTAATGGAATTTGTAAATGGACCCGAAAAAATTTTGATATGAGAAGAGTTTTTGAATGACACACACGCAAGTTATTTTATGCCAAACGTCCATTATGCCTAACGTATTTTATGCCTGACGTCCATTATGCCTAATGTATTTATGCCTAACGTCCATTATGCCTAACGTCTTTATGCCTAATGGGGTATACTCACGGGAGTCGATCATCGACATAACTTTTTGTAACCATTCGGGCAACATGAAATGGTAAGCGAAGAGTACACCTATAGTGATCGCCAAGCGCTACAGGATTGGCCAGCGGAACACTGCGGCAATGCAGAGGAACACAATTGGCAACCGGAAGCGGAAGAGGAAGGCTTTCAACAAAGATCTCTTTGTTGAGGCACTTCGCACCGACAGCGTTGCCATGAACTTGGATTATGTAAAGCTGACAAACGCAATGGCAAGGGCATGCCACGCGATGGCAACGATGACACGAAAACGGAAGCCCCGGTTGGACGTGCTCCGCGCTGCTAGCCCAAGAGCCAGGAGGCGTTACCAGAGAGCAAAGAACGTAGAAGTCAAAGAGGAGCGAAAGGTCGAATTCCAAGCAGCCAGAGCTGCTTTGAAACGCAAGATAGCAAGACCAAGTGCTTCACGAAGCTGTGCCGAGCAGCTGACGCCAACCCCTGGAGGGATGCTTATCGAGTGGTCATGGTGAAAGTCAAGGGTCCATCAATACCGGTTGAAACGTGTGCTGCAAAAGTGAGGGTTATTGTCGAGGGACTCTTCCCAACGCATGATCTGACACCGTGACCACCCCATCGCATGACGACGAGGAACCAGCAATCGCTGAAGATCGTTAGGTCTCCAATGACGAGCTTGTAGCAGTGGCGAAAGCATTGATGGTGAGAAAAGCCCCCAGACCGGATGGAATATCGAATGTGGCACCTAAAGAGGTGATCCTAGCGTACCCGGATATGTTCCGGAAGTTGATACAGAAATGCCTGGACGAAGGCCATTTCCCAGATATATGAAAAAACCAGAAGCTGGGGCTGCTACCCAAGTCATGAAAACCACCCGGTGATCCATCATCATACCGAACTATATGCTTGCTGGATACACTGGGTAAACTATTGGAACATGACAACAGGGTCGCTAAATGTACGGAGAGCGAGCACGGACAATCAGAAAAGGAGTTCGGATTCCGGAAGGGAAAGTCAACGGTAGGCGCAATTTGGACGGTCCAGGATAGAGCCAAGAAGGCATCGAAGCAAAAACGTAGAGAAAATAATTACTGCGCCGTAGTTACGATCGACGTTAAGAACGCGTTCAATAATGCCAATTGGGAGGCTCTCGCCACAGCGCTTTATGCAATGCAGATTCCTGACTATCTATGCCAGATTCTGTAAATCTTCTTCGAGAATCGGGTGTTGATGTATGCAATCGACGCCTTCCGAAAGGAGTTAAGAGTAAAGGCGGTAGTTCCGCAAGGGTCCATACTGTCCAACGCGTTGGAATGGGTTGTACGACGGGGTCCTATCACTGGAGTAACCCATGGGTATCGAGATCGTCGACTTTACTGATGACGTCGTCCAAACAGTAATAAATGAAACACTGGAAGAGGTGGAAGTGCTAGCCACGGAGGCAATGGGCATGATAGAGAGCTGGATGAATGGAGTCTAGCTTAAGATACCCCACTTCAAAATGGAGGTGCTACTAGTCAGCAATCGCAAAGCGGTTCAACACGCTGAGATTACCGCCGGGGGAAATGTCATAGCATCACAGCGGTCGCTCAGACATCTGGGCGTGTTGGTAGACGATCGACTGAACTTCAACAGCCACATCGACAATGCATGTGAGAAGGCGGCAAAGGTGATCAACGCACTTACAAGGATCATTCAGAATGCTCATGGCCCGAGAGGCAGTAGGAGGCGTCTTCTGGCTAGCGTATCATCGTTACAGAGATGCGGAGTTCCGTCCTGGGGAGGAGCACCGCAAACCAAGCGCAATCGGGGCAAGCTCAACAACATGTTCCGACTCATGGCCATGAGAGTAGCAAGCGAATGCAGAACAATATCGTCAGAGGCAGTAAGTGATTCCGATTTGCATCACCCTGGGAGAAGACATCAAGTGTTATCAGCGGAGAGGAACTAGGCAGGTGAGGAAATTGGCGAGGATCGGCTCGCTGGTCAAGTGGCAGCAAGAATGGGATGTCTCTGAGAAAGGTTTGTGGATCCAATGACTCATTCCAAATGTATCGACCTCGGTAAACTGGGAGCATGGTGAAGTGAACTTCCACCTGACACTGTTCCTTGCATGTCACGGTTGCTTCAAACAGTATTTGCATCGGTTCGGCCACATGCTGTCACTATTCTGTCCCGTGTGTAGTGAGAGAGAGGAAACGCTGGAGCACGTCGCTTCAATTACCGAGGTTCATCATGGAACGAAGCGCGGCGGCGGCTGCTCTTGGACAGGACTTCAATGCAGACAGAATTGCAAGCAAAATAGTAAGCGATCCTAATCTTAGGAATCTGACGAACAATATGGTGGTGGGGGTAACGTCTATCTTGCAATGAAACTTTCGGGAAAAGTGGCGAAATGAGAGGCAGAGAGCAGTTCCTGGCATCCGGTCGTCAGGGCGCTAATGAACCGGAAGTCAACCCCCAACCGGAAACGTTTGACCGACCTGGGTACTCGAGTCAGCCTGACGAAGAAAGAAGACCAAGATCTCCCCTGCGGTAGCCGCCGGTAGTCGGGGCACCATCAGTGCGGACGTCTCCCCAACAGGTACTGGTGACAACCTTCGACGCAGGGGAAAGTCAGGAGGAGGAGGAAGTGAGAATGGAAGAAAAGGAAGAACGACGGAAGGAGAAGGAGAAGCGGAGGAAGATGAAAAGGCAGTCTGCTCAACATGGAAGAGCAAACCAGGCCGAGTGCAAGAGCACAGAGCGGGAGAAGGTCAAAAGCGTATTAGAAGTGCAGATGCACAGCCCCTTCCGAAGAAGTCGCATTTAGTGGACTCCGGAGGGATTCAGGCTACCGCCGAACAGGCTGACAGGCATGCAAGTGAATCCCACACAGTGCCTATTCTCTACAGGCCAGATACCTCACTAAAATAAAAAAAAAGTCTTCGATCTTCAGTCTCCAGTCTCCAGTCTCCAGTCTCCAGACTCCAGTCTCCAGTCTCCAGTCTCCAGTCTCCAGTCTCCAGTCTCCAGTCTCTAGTCTCTCTAGTCTCCAGTCTCCAGTCTCTAGTCTCTAGTCTCTCTAGTCTCCAGTCTCCAGTCTGCAGTCTCTAGTCTCCGGTCTTCAGTGTAGAGTCACCAATGTAATCTAGGGTCGAACATTTTTTAACTTATCATGATTATAAGCATTAACGTAACTTGAACTCAAACCTGGAGGGGGCTTGACCCATTCGATCAAAAGCAAATCCTTAAGCAAGATGCGAACCTACTCTGAGAGTCATAATTTTCTAGGGGGGGCTTGAACTTTTCTAGGGGGGGCTTAGACCCCCCTAGCCCCCCCCCCCGTATTTACGCCAATGATTATAAGGGAAGTGCACTTATTTTCGACCTACATGAATTCTGTGCCCATTTTCAGATTTCCATACAATTTGTGCTGAGTTGAAAGTTCGTGCTCTTCCACTTTTCAAAATAATCTAATTGTAATGTATCGCAGCTTAGGTAAGACAAAGCATCATTTATCTAAAATCCATTAGGTCCAATATGAATCTCGCACAAATACTTCCTTAAAGTCAAACGGTAGGAACTGATTGAATGTTATCTAAAGAAGCATTTTTTTTTTTCAGATCACTTATGTACCAATCGGGATCGAACAAAACAATTTTAAACTTCCAATAGCCAGTCTGGGTCATCATTGACTGGAGGCAACAACTCCATTGGGGTTGAAAATTGCGATATAACAGTGGGAATGGACCGTCTCGCCAAGACGAAATCACCGAAATCAAATCAGGAAGACGCAAGCTGAAAATTGAAATCAAACTGGATACTGTGAATCGTTATCGCTCAGGGGTTGGTTTTTCACTCTCGTCTCCGCCTGCAATGTCTGACTGCAGATTGCAGCACCCGGCTCGTAACAACCCCCATAAAGGGCGATACAATCCTAGGAAGCAGAAAGTGTGAAACTGGGTGATTTTGATTTCGTCTTCGCTTCCTGTTTCGCCAATTTTCCTTTTCAAACAACGACGATAAAAGTTCAAATTGGGGGGAAATGTCGGAGAACGGCTTGATTGCGAGCACCACACCGGCTGTCACACCGTCGTCCTTCGGTGGTGTCGTTTGTCCCATCTGATGATTTTTATCTGCCATTTTTATTCACTTCGGGGTTTTGAGTTCGTTTTACTCGCTTAGAAAATGGCTTTTTATTATTGCTTTTATAGTGTGGACCTTATGGTCGAGTTTAACCCGCAAATACCCTGGACGATCTAACTTAGCAAAAAATCCTATAACTTGAAGATTTTCTAACATTTTAAATACAATCTTCAGAGTAAATTAGAGGGTCGTCCAAAACCCACGCGATCTTCTTTAAAGGGAAGCCTGGCCAATGACCACACATTTTAACACTTTTTTATAGACAAAATATCAAAATTTTTGATCACGTGGTTTATAGACAGCCCCTAGTATAACTAAATAATAAGAAAATAATATAAGATTGAAAAGTTTCGAAAAATAACAAAAACAGCCAGGCATTTTTTTTTGTCCGAAAAAGTAGGGAGGGTTTTCTCACTATGCACTTTTTAGCATAACTAATTCATAAAAAAAAACATCAAGCTATAGTATTTTAAGCACAGTAAGTCTGTCCTGGGTATTTAAGGGTTAACTAGGATATCTTAGCATTGGTTTTTAGGTGACAATAACCTTCTATTTGTAGAATCCAACAGTTATGATTGAACTTTACCTTGTTGAATTTCAAATCCCAGTCGGTTCAATTTCTAGAAATTCAAATCCACAGTATGACCTACGGACAAGCTTCTAGACATTCCACACGATTTAACTTTACAAACCATCAATCCTCAACGTTCCAAGCAACATCTGTGTCAATTGAATTTAAAATCAATTTCGCTTCCCTACAAGCCCCTCCTCCTTCACAAAGTAGTTTCGAACAAAACGGACTCACTGCAGAAGACATTCCATCGCTTTAGTCCCCTTCGGCTCCTCGATTGATACAGTACTTTAAACACCCATATGGTACAAGTTCTTCGATCCGAAGACGACGACTGTGTATAAGAATTACACCCGTGTCCTTCCCAGCGCCAAGATATGCATCTACACCAATATCGACATTCGTCTGCGTCTCCCGAACAACGAACTCCCTTGACAATCTGAGCACAAAACCGATTCACAAGCATTATGGTCGCAGTAGTCAGTCAGCCAGCCAGCACGCAGTCAATGCGGAGACGTTCCGGTTGGCGGTTGGATTACGAAAATGACTTTCCAAGGGATGCTACCCTTTCCTCAAGTCACACCACCCTAACACACATATGTGTATGTAGCAGCCAGCAATGCCGTTTAACTCGGTAAGCACAAATCCAGGGCGTCGTTGCGAGTCGTGTTTCACTAGATTGATAAACATAAATGTTTCTCTAAACTACCAATAAAGTTTATCTTGATCACGAATTGTGGCGTGGGTGAATGGCGCTTTTGACTTTCCGCTTGGCGGAAGGGAGAATTGTGTTTAAGCTAATATTTGTGTAAAGCTAAAATGGAATGTGCAAACGGAGACATTTTGTTACATATTTTTGGAGTAAACATTCAACAAGACAGGAATATATGTTTCAGCCTAATGTTTGTTGAGTACTCTAACCAGCATTATTTGAGAGATTTTGTTCTGCTAATTGACCATTTTTGCATTTGTTTATCGAGTGGCTATTATAAAAATGCATTGTCTAGGAAAGATCAAGGAATAAAAGCTCAATCGATTAAAGCGAAGATGAATCGAGGCCAAATCACAAATTTTTATGAGCACAAATCTGGAGAACCAAACATCTGTTTAAGCTGGAAACTTAATCGATTGGTCATCAGCTGGTGATGACAAATTTGGTCGATCAACCAGTATGTCGTCTGTTTAATATAAGGCCTCGCCACTCAGGTGTTTTTGCGGATACTCTTACATGCGGAGAAGTTACAACTGATTGCTATCTATCGACGTGAGGAAGATTTTAGAATGCGGATATCGAACTTTGAACGGCAGCTTTTAGGAAAACCTTTATGTTGGCAACGTGATATGTTTCTTGGCTACTTAAGGTCACCCATCAACAACTATTTGAATACCGTAAACCAGGTGAGCTCAGTATTTCATAATCAAGCTTACACATCTCAACACAAGCGGATTGTTTAGTACTGGCTTTTGCGCCAATTTTTCACAAGGAATTTCGGAATATCTCAAGATCCAGTTGACCAATGATCAATATCGACACAGATTCCAAGACAAGAAGAGAGAACAGTCTTGGAATCTGTGTTGATATTGATCATTGGTCAACTGGATCTTGAGATATTCCGAAATTCCTTGGGGACCGACGCGTAGCCATAACCCACGTAAATATCTCAGGCTACAGTATGTTTATCGTATTGGGATTTTCACTCTTTGGAACAATACATTAATGAGAGAATGTTGTGAAAAAAACTTAAGCGATCTGGTGCAGCCGTCTTTGAGTAATGAGCAATCATGTGTCTGGTACCACGCTGGCCAAATAAAAATCTCGAAACCTTCAAAAAACGTCATATTGTTATTTTTAGATACCTCCAAGAATACTTAAGCGATTTTTATGATTTTTTTTAGAGTAGCTCCTTATCATAGGTTTGTACAGCCCATATTTTAATTTTTTTTTGATAAACTGACGTAAAACAAAATTGCCACCAAAGACATCTTATATGGAGATTGTCGGTCTCCCAAGGAACAGAGCAATATCTTTAAAATCAGATCACCAATGAAAAATATCACTATGGAATCTTAAACTAGAAGAGTTTTTTGAAAACTTGTGGAAAAATGGTGCAGAAATATTAAGAAGCAGAAAAGCTTTCGAGGTTTGAATATTTTTATTGCGGTGAAAAATGAAGTTACTGGTAGAGGGCTTAATATACATACTAGAGTGGTTCAAAATATCGTTTTTGCTCCACACCGCTCATTAGATTTTAGATCAAATTCTGTGCGTCCTCCCAAAATTTGAGCTCATTTGGATGAAAACTGAGACTGCACAAGCCCTTTAAAGTTTATATGGGAATTACTATGAGAAAAGCAACCAATTCATTCGATTGGTCATAGTGTTCGCCCATGTGCTCTTGGAGATTAGAGCTACGTTGATACTGTGAGATACATTCATCAGCTATATCTTTGCCGAAGACCGTTTTTAAATCGGACGCCTCAGTAATTAGTTATTGATTTATATCCAGTCACAAATTCTTCAGCAGTGCTCATTCAACTTCTGAACAGGCAACATTACTGCACCAACCCATTCAAAAATCAATAACTAATTACTGGGGCGTCCGATTTTAAAACGGTCTTCGGCAAAGTTGTAGCTGATTATTGCATCTCACAGTATCAACATAGTTCTAATCCCCAAGAGCACATGGGCAAACACTATGACCGATCGAATGAATTGGTTGCTTTTCTCATACTAATTCCCATATAAACTTTAAAGGGCTTGTGCAGTCTCAGTTTTCATCCAAATGAGTTTAAATTTTGGGAGGACACTCAGAATTTGGTCTAGAATCGAATGAGCGGTGTGGAGCAAAAACGATTTTTTGAACCACTCTAATACATACATCTTTCTTTTTTCGTCATTGCTCAAAATAACCTTTGAATATTTCGGCATTATAAATGTCAACGCACTACAGCGTTGTGTTTTCTTAAAGACACCGCGGTTTCTTTTATAAAATTGTTATGATGTTTCACTAATTTACATCGAACTGCATTGAATTAAGTAGATTGAATAGGGTTTAAAATTTCTTTTTGCAAACTCCTATCAATTTCGTTTTTGTATTTTTCGTCACTTCAAGTGTCGACATAAACCCTTACATTTAATAAATAAAATTGTATTATTCATAGCTTTCTTTTCTTGTCATAACTAAAAATAACCTTTGAATTGTTCGACATTTTGAATGTCGACGTATTTTCTTTATCTTCTATCTTAAAATATCTTTTCACCTCAAGACAAAATGCGGAAATAGTTTTAAGTTTGAGTCGTTTTTTCCTCTTTATCCAGGGATCGCATCACCGACCAACAGGCACTACATTTGATCTCATCTTTCGATCTTCTGAGCGAGATTTGGATCGAATAACAAGATATTATCTTAGAGCTCTTTGATCGATTTTTAACCAAGATCTTTGGCTCATTTGATCATAGATCAAATCTTTGTACCTCAGCAAACTATGCGGAAAAAATGCTCAATCAATGACACTGTTTGTCATGCAAATTATAGTCACTACTTCCTAGGAACATCATTCATACATTACCAGTAGAGTGTGAGTAAATAATAAGTATTTAAAAAAGATACAGGCATTATTTTTGTTTATTTGTAGGTAAAGCAGCCGGCTGGTGGCTACTTCATTGAAGGCTCTGCGTTCTTTGTTCTACCCGAGAATGCCTTCTTCCATCTAGCGCAAGAGATATCGGAAAACCGCAAATGTCATGTTTATCGAATGAAGTGATTTAGGTACCTTGGCAGTATATACTGACAGTAGATAGCAATCTTGCCACCCCGAGGAGTAGGAGAAGAAGATTCAACAAAGGACGCTACTAGGAACCTTCCGTCCCAAAATCTGGATTTCATAACGTCAACCTTTATGTACTTTTGTAATAAACATGTAGGGTAGGGTCAACATGACATTACATCAATAAAGTTTACCGTGCTTGAATTCTGTCATAAATGGGCTTTTATGTAAATTATTTTACATCTGGTTTTATTTTGAGAGGAACTAAAGGTTAAACTGATTTTCCCTTAACACATTTCCAGTTAAAGGTATAAATATGACTATCTCATAACATATTTATTACACTCAACCATTACTTGCGTGGATTTATTTCGATCATATTTTTTCAAAACATTCAAAAAGCCACGGACCCACCGCTAGTTCCTGAAAAACAGCAAAATTTTCATTTGATCTAAAAAAAACTCTTGACTGTAGACGAATTCTCTCTCTACATGATATGTTTCGAATATGTAAAAAAAATGCTAACGGATTTTCAAAGACCAGTTAAGCTTATTATTTAGTGGACGAAACATTTTCTCCAATAGTATTCAACTAATATGATTTTCCACATTCTGTCTCTTATAGGTACGTATATAAACTGCCAATATGATCATTGTATGCTCAAGATGAAAGATTGACTCATTCCAATGTGCTCTTGGATTAGGGATATTATCTTCCGAACATGCAAAGATGATCACTGCGACCAAAGATCTTTTTCCTTTCTCATTAATAAACACCTTTCCGGTGGTGATTGTGGAGAAGCAGAGGTATTCTCGGTCTTTAGAAGCAACAATCATTACACCCCTACATTCCTTTCCCACCACAACTGACTGTAAAGACTTGGCCGGCACCGTTATCTACCTTGATACCTTGATGGCTACAGCGTAGCGTAACGCCATTGCCGGGCGTATTGTAGAACTCCATCTTCGTCTGTTTTGTCCAGTTGCCCGAAGGTTTAGGGTCGCCACGCTTGATAATATTCGTATCTATGTACACTTGATACAACTCGTGATTCATGCGTCTGCGCCACACACCATTTTCGAGTTTCCCACCGAGTATTGTCCGCAGCACATTACGCTCGAAAACACTGAGAGCTTTCTGCGCTTCATGCCCGTAAAGAGCCACCGGAAGAATCAATGTTTCATACAGGGCGAATTTTGTTTCCGTTTGCAAGCTGCGGGACCTAAGCTGGTTACGTAGTGCGTAAAAGGCCCTATTCGCAGCCGCAACACGTCTTTTCACTTCGCGGGAAACGTCGTTGTCACATGTCACAAGTGTTCCAAGGTAAACAAATTCTTCAACAACTTCAAACACATCCCCATCAAACACTACTTCAGCAGCTACACCACCATGCCTGACTCTATCTCTACCTGCAACCATGTACTTCGTTTTGGTAGAATTAATGGTCAGGCCTATCCTCGCTGCCTCCTTCTTCAGAGGCACAAAGGCCTTCTCCACTGACCTGCGACCGATTCCAATCAGGTCAATATCGTCCGCAAAGCCAAGGAGCATGTGCGACCTTGTGATAATAGTGTCATTTCTCTGCACGCCAGATCTCCTAATAGCACCCTCGAGTGCAATGTTGAACAGTAAATTTTGAAGTGCCTCTCCCTGCTTCAATCCGTCTAACGTCACGAACGAGGTTAACACCTCGTCTGCGATCCGAACACTTGATTTCGAACCATCCAGCGTAGCACGTATCAGCCTAATTTGTTTCGCCGGAAAATCATTTTCAGACATTATCTGCCAAAGCTCATTTCTTTTCACTGAGTCGTACGCCGTCTTGAAATGAATAAACAGATGGTTATACTCCCGGAATTTGTCTAGGATCGCAAGCTGAACATCTGGTCTGTTGTCGAACGGCCCTCGTGAAAACCAGCTTGGTATTCGCCGGCGAAGAACTCCTCGAGTGGTCTCAGTCTATTAAAAGGGATGCGACAGAATTTTATACGCCCAATTCAGCAGAGTAATTTCTCTGTAATTGGCTCACTCCAGTCAGTGCCCTTTCTTGTAAATAGGGCGGATGAGACCATCCAACCAGCCGGTGGGCAATTCTTCCCTCCCATACCTTCAGAAGTTCTCGCTGGATCGACTGGTAAAGCTGCTCACTTTCGTGCTTGAGAAGCTCGACCGGAATCTCGTCCTTCCCAGCAGCCTTACAGTTCTTCAGCTCACTGATAGCCTTTTTAACCTTTCCTATAGTCGGTGGGACTACAGCTTGATCGTCATCATCTATGTTCATCCTGTAGCTCGCTGCATTTCCATTTTCACCGTTCAACAATTGCTGAAAGTGCTCCTTCCACCTGGCAGCCACCGCCGTTTTATCGATCAGCAAATTCCGTCGGGCACTGGTACGGTATTGACCGTTGCACCGTTGCTGCCCTGTACCGCTCTCTGTTTTGTCAGGTACCGGTCACAAGAATACGTCTTCTGGCGACATTCTTCATGTCTGTCACTCTCTGGCACTATTCAAGCGCAGCGTTCTGTTTGTTGTGGAACTCGTGACGCTGGATAAACTCGCCCGATTTTTAGCTACAACGAGATGATGATCCGAGTCGATATGAGGGCTTCGGAAGGTGCTGACATCCATAGACTCATAGAAGTCATCCATCATGTCAACGGGCTTATCGTTCGTTGGCGCATATATACTGATCAGGCTGTAGTTGAAGAACTTGCCCTTCATTCTCAACACACAGATTCGGTCGCTTACTGGTTTCCACCGAATAATTCACTTCATCTACTTCCCAATCACTATGAAGCCTACTCCACGTTCTGCTGTGTCGCCACCGCTGTAGTAGATGTGGTACTTGAATGAAGTGTTGGCGATGGGGTCCACCGCTCAGAATTCGCGTTCTCCGGTTCTCGGCCAGCGTATTTCCTGGATAGCTGCCACGTTCACGCCGACATTCTGCAGTTCACGAGCCAGGAACCCAACACGCGCGGGTTCATTCAAAGTTCTCACGTTCCAAGATCCAACTTTCCAATCGTTGTCCTTTATTCGTTGCCGGGTCTGTTGCCGTAAAATCAATTCGTTTGCTCTACTTTTGCCTTTCTTGGTTGGTGAAGAGTCTTCGATAGGCCACCTAACCAGGGTTGCGCTACCTACATCGTGCTAGAGGGGCTGCCTCCTCGTTGCTGACACGATATAGCACTGTCCGTTTATTCTTTACATGTTGACCACGGTCGTAGCCATCACAACCATCCACCTTTATCAGGGCTTTGAACCTGAAGCTCTGGTTCTCAATAGTTTGAAGTTCTTTCGGACATGCTACTATGGTGAGCCGTCATACGCTAGCGGTTAGTGCTAAAATAAATCTTAAAAATGTAATATCAAAACACAGATTCATGTTTTAAAATGGTGTTTTTTTTTGCACATTACTAGAAAGATAATATTGAACGTAAATGAATAACAAGATCGCATTGAATATTGAAATTATGAATTTATTGGCTAAGGTGTCCGGTACTGTTGGATATCCCCCTAATGCATGAACATCGGATCTAAAGCTTATTTAAAGCTAACATATTTTCCATTAGAAGTCAATAAGGAATCTTTTTAAATGGTCATTATTTAATAACAACGTTTCTCAACGAAGTTAGTACATGTACTACTGTTTATGTTGGGCGAATTATTCTCGTCAATAATCTTATTCTTCGGCTGTTTTTTTAATAGAAAAACGGGCAGTTTCATTTTACCCATTTTGATAAAACTTCGAACGTTATTGCGTCAAATAATGAAAAAAAAATTCGCGTTTACCACAAATGAGTTTTTTTCTGTTGAATTTTTTTATTCTTTCAAAATATCATAATTTTCTCAACGTCCAATTGAATTTGTAATTACTGTTGATTATTGTTTCGATAAATATTAAGCATTTTTAAATTGATTATACAGTCGACTCTCCACATCTCGATGTTCTACATCTCGATATCTCTCCCTATGTCGATGATTTTAAAAGTACCTTCAGTATGCATACATTTTCACTCTCCATATCTCGATATCCTCCTAATCTCGATATCTCCATATCTCGATGTGTTTCTGTTGATTTTTCGTTCTCAATTTTCTCTCCGTATGTCGATATGACCATTATCGAAGGTTATTAGACCAAAGTTTTGGGATTCAAAACAAATTAGGGGCGCTCAATGACGTTTGTTTGTGTATTACTTTCTTGGCAACGGAGTGTTTTTCAATCTAGTATTCATCAAAAATTTGTTCTTTGTCTCGATCATACCCTATATCGATGGTCCCTTCGATATCGGGATGTGGAGAGGCGACTGCACTTCCAAAAATTTCGTCGCCCTCCATACCAACTGCTGATATTTATCCAATGAGTGTTAATGCTTGGACCCTCTTCTGACAAGAGAATCATGTTTATTCTGTGTATCGAGTGAGGTGAGTCGAATGGGATAACAATTTTTTTTTTGATTTCACATGCTTCCATTTGAGATCAGTTTGTCGCTATTCATTCGCCTTGCTGGAAGGGTCTGAATAAAAAAACGACAAAATAACGACAATTAAAAACATAGAAAAGCCAAGGAGCCAATCGATGTTGTAAGGGAGTGGAAGATTGATTGGAAACCCAAAATATACAGGTCGCAGGCTTCATTCGTTCAAGAAATTTTACCAGTACACCAGGTTGTACCAAGGACTACTTTGCTTTTCAATTGCCCAATCACTGTGTATTACCGACAAAATGTCAGAAAAGTCCCTACTAAAAGACTATCGTCGTTGGGGGTGAGAAAGGGTCAAAAAGGGATATGTACGATTTATTTATTGAATAACTATCACAATTTAACTCCAATAAACTTCAAATTTGGTGAGTATGTACTTTGATGGTACATTACCAACTGTTCAAAAAATTAAAGAAAAATATTTATTCACAGCGGCACATCATGTCACCCCATAGAGGGGGTCACTGTAATTGAAATAACTTGTTTTTGAGAATATGATTGCAAATCCGTTCATAGCTGAAAAGTATTGATGAAATACGATGCAAACAAGACGAAAATATATGTAAGATGTTTCACAAGTACGATAAACCCATTCAAAAGATCTATTATACCAAAAAATTGAAGAGCTATGAGAAAAAATATGTAAACCCAACATTTATCGCCATGTTTACATAAATGTTCTTGTTATTTTCCTTCAAATTGTCTTCAAAGTCTCATATCCATTGCCATAAAGCCTTTTCAGTTTCCCCAAAGGTGTACTGAAACAGTGATTATTTTAAACCTTCGTAAATAGTTTAATTTCGGTGCGACATTCCACGATCAATACATTTCAGGCATATGTTGAAGTTATAGTCCCGGTATTTCAGCGATCCAACTCATTTGTTCTTCCAAGAAATGTTTCTATAATATGAAAACACTGAAAAATAATTGAATTAAAAAAAAATCCATCTGAAAAAAAAATTCACGATGTTTTTGCGCACAAAAAACAGTAGCTGGTTTTAGAAGTTGTCAAAATGCGTTGCATTGTTATCCAATGCACGGAATATTGAATATTCAAGTTTATTGATATAGTAAACAAAAACTACTATTTCTAAAAATGTATATTGTGATGAATTATGTGTAATAATATGTTCCCTAACATATGAATTATTGATTTTAGTAATATCAGCGTTATTATTCGAAATATTTCATAAATCATAATTTTCCGTTTTGACCCAATCTCACCCTCATCGACGGTATTCGAAATGCCGTATGCTTTTTACAGCAACTAATTTTTTTTCGACTAATCGTCATTCGACCAAACGTCATTCGAATAAATGTCATTCGACAAAATGTCATAGATTCATACGATATTCTTCTTCTTCTTGACATTACGTCCTCACTTGGACAGAGCCTGCTTCTCAGCTTAGTGTTCTTATGATCACTTCCACAGTTATTAACTGAGAGCTTTTTGCCAAAGTTGCCATTTTCGCATTCGTATATCGTGTGGCAGGTACGATGGTATTCTATTCACAGGGAAGTCAAGGAAATTTCCATTACAAAAACATCCTGGAACGACCGGGAATCGAACCCAGACACCTTCAGCATGGCTTTGCTTTGTAGCCGCGGACTCTAACCACTCGGCTAAGGAAGGCCAATTCATACGATATACACATGAAAAATTGGACAAATGAAAAAGAATCTTTCAGTTAATAGCTGTGGAAATGCTTAGAAGAATAACAAGTTGTGGATAAATGGCTATTTATAAAACATTATGAAATTTATTCTTGTGAGATAAAATTGCAATTGAACAATGCGGAGATTACATATAACATATCTTTAGAGCAATAATTTATTCATTCATTCATGACTTGCGAATGTTGGGAGTGGATACGAGTAACTGACACTGAAGAAGACTGCAAGTGGTAGTCGAAATACGCGTATCTGTCAAAGATAAGCATTTAGGAGCGGGATTAAAAGGTATAGGGTACTCCATCTACTTTTAAGTTTCTCTTTTGAGATTCTGCTCAGAGGATTCAAACATTAATTAAAGAATGTTGGCATGTTATTGCAAAAAGAATAAAATCAATCTGCAACTATCTCCATTACTAGAAACTTTGAATGACTAAGGGCCGATTTCTTCACCTTCGCTTAAGCCGTAAACCAGGTTTACCCATACGATTAAACCAGGTTTAGGGCCTAAGCGGTGGTGAAGAAACCGCTTATAATAGTCATTGGCTATACATGTGAGCTCTTACACTCACGTGGTCATTCCTTTATCATGTTTTTTACGGTGGATCCTACCTCCAAACAGTCCCTTACCTTCAAACTCGTCTTGAAACTTCCGTACGAAATACTCCGCACAGACAATCTGAATGCAGCTCGAAAAAAGTTTTTCCCGTCCCATAAACCCAGCCAAAAGTTGTTGAAATCAACCACTTGTTCCATATGCCGATGCTGCTGGCGCTTGGTATGGGCCTGACTCACCAACAAGCACATTTCTCTGATTTCGTTAGCACTCAAGAATCTTGTCTACGTGATCAGAATTCACCGCCATTGTATTTCGAACAGCGGCGGTGTGGTCGTTTGCGTTTCTTTGCTTCATCATCATCATCAGCGTCGTCATTGCCATTGTTCAGTCTGATGTCTAAAATAAAGTGACACAAAATCGAGCTCTTGTTGACCAACAAACAAATGAGTAATTTTGACACTTCCCACAGTGGAAGATATGGTGTCTTCTAGAAAGCGTGATAAAGTAAATAATCTTATTTAGAAGTATTCACAATACTTCTGAAAATGAGATACGTAATTCAATATACAAGATTGGTGTATTCACATAGGAGATTTTTCGAAATTAATACATGAAAAGAAGCGCATTTATTTCTTCTTATTATTATTTTTCTTCTTCTTATTATTTTTCTTCTTCTTCTATTTCTGCTTCTTCTTCTTTTCATTATTCTTCTTCTTCTTATTCTTCTTGGCATTAACGTCCTCACTAAGCAGAGCCTGCTTCTCAGCTTAGTGTTCTGAGAGTACTTCCACAGTTATTAACTGAGAGCTTTCGTTGCCAAAGTTGTCATTTTCGTATTCGTTTACCGTGTGGCAGGTACGATTATACTATATGCCCAGGGAAGTCAAGGAAATTTCCATTATGAAAAGATCCCGGACCGACCGGGAATCGAACCCAGACATCTTCAGCATGGCTTTGCTTTGTAGCCGCGGACTCTAACCACTCGGCTAAGGAAGGCCCCATTTACCTACATACTGAAAAACTTTCTAATAATAACACACACGCATACTATCTTTATTGTGGAAAGCTTGATTCTCGACAGTCGCACTCAATTTTGTTCAACTCTGTTTAAGCGTGTGCTGTGGCTGACCGGAAAAGTCATGCGAAAAATTGAACACGCAGTGAATTCCTTCCTACCAACATGGTAGTTATGTTCGACCTCACCATCTCGCCACAACAACTAGGCTACACACAAGCTCCCGACATAAGAAATACCCCATTGGAGGTTGGGGGTGGACCTCTCGTTCGTATCATACATCAACTGTCTTGTTCGATTTTTTTTTCGTTCCTAAGGAAGACGGTAGACGGTACCATATTGCACGAGGAAAGCATCTTCGTCGGATGCTGATTGCTAGCCAGATCACGACGTCTGCTAACAAAGTAAAAGGGTCGTTGCTCCTACGAAATGGGCGGGGAAAACGATGACGATAGAGAGGTGCGTTCTTTCGAAGGTTGCTGGATGCAACAGAATAATGCTGAATTGGATTTTCAAAACACGAAGTGATTTGGAATAAGGATTTGTGTTCGGGCTAATTTTGGAGGAATCGTGATTTACTTCAGAGTATAGGATGACATCAAATATTTGGGAAATTTATCATTATGAAATTTTCAATCTTAACATCTAAAGAAAATATACATCGTGAAAGTGTCTGTACACAAATTCTTTCTGCTAGCGAAAGTTTTGGGACTACCTGATATTGTTTAATCATTGTATCATTTGTGGGAAAAGTTTTTTTAACCTAAAATAAGGTGATTACAACTCACCTACTTAAAATATGAATGGCTAGCTGCAAATGCAATGTAAATTGTTATTAACAAAATATTGGTATAATAACAAATTTGGTTTAATCGAATTAGGATGATAGTGTTGCCATACACAGAACACCTATATAATTGAACGGAATGTAATGACATCTATATCTAAATTCAAACGGTGCCTCATAAACGCTCACTACCATCCAGCATCCTGAAATGACCCACTTTCGCAATAGCGATTTATCACCAATCACATTTTCCCCCTCCGAAATACGCATCGCCAAATTCCAGCGTTCTGTTCTTGCGTGTCTTAATTAAGATTCCATCTTGCTGGTCGTCCATAATTGAAATGTCATAAGCAGCAGCCGACCATTGTGCAGCACGTCCATGTTCCTTCCATCTCACATACACACGCACGAGAAACGAAATCATCAAAACAACTCCCGAGACCAGGTCATCCTGCCAGAGATAAGGCGATTCATAACCAGATAAAGCGAATTTAATTGTCTTCTTGCATGATTCTTCCCCGAGATGGGTTGGGAAAAGCGCCATGGCCAGAGCACTGGCTGAAATCCCGAACCGAATCATCTCTCGTCGAGCACAAATGGGTTCTACGTGTCCGAAATTCCCATCATAACCGTCCGCTTGTTCCATCGGGGGAGGAACAAAACGAAGCAGAGAAAAATTTGCTCCGGCTGTTGATTATGCTCTGGTGAATTGCACCCAGTTCCAATTCACCTCTGGCCAAAGGCACCAAAGCACCACCAGCACCAGTTCAGCAGAACGATGATTGAGTATTTCATTTCCGTCATCAACAGCTTTCAGCTGTGAAATACGTCAGTAGATATGTGCCCGGGGCTGCTTCGAATCCAGATTCTACTCTGCTCTAGAGGAAGCAACCACTCATCATCCGACTAATCCATATCGGTCGGTGCATGAGCGTAACCAGGAATCCGAATGAAATCCGCCCAAGAATGGTCCTATTATTTTTCTAGAGCTTCCTCAGAATTTTCATTTAGTTTGTCCTCTGGGTACTTTACATTCATGAAGAAATTCTCCTTTCAGCTTTTCATTTCTATTACATGTAGAGTATGATGGAGGAAAAGTTTGACCTTAGTGACAGAGGAACTATAACAGTTGAAAAGAAAAAAAAAATGCAGAGCGATCCTGCAACATATTGACTACAATTATTCTGAAAAAGCGTAAGTCCAAATATTCACATACCTATTTTGATTGATATCAGTTATTTATTACATCAACACATCATATTTTCATACAATATAGCGTGAAGTGATAATCATGAAAAAAACGTAATCTGAACTCCCTATAGAAGGATTTTTTATGGATAAAGGGCACTTGCTCCAGTCTGACTCATCTACAGAGCACCGTTCAATGATTTGGTTCACTCTGACTGAACATTTTTTTGGAAGATAACAATCATTTAATAAGTATATGAAAAAAAAAAGAATTTAGTACTATGCCATTAAATTCCACTAGAGTTTGTATCCTTTGATATATTTGTATTTCGACCTCAACTGCAAGGCCATTTTCAGTGTCGTGTACTAGACTCGACTTCGTCGAAGATCAAAGGATACAAACTATAGTGGAATTAAATGGTATAGTACTGAATTCGTTTTTTTTATCAACTTATAGGTATTCTACTGTTTAGTAGAAGATTTATTATAATCAGTGCTGGGAATGGTAATAGTAGTAGGCTTGAATTTCGCGAAAATCACGTGGTCTTCCCAGTACAGTAGTTCCAAAACGTGAAACTCATGAGTTTTCTAAATCGTTAGTGTCATTGAAGGCTCCAAATGCGGGAAATGCAGCGGGAAGTAGAACATTTTTCTACAGTATTTTTGGGTTGCCCTTAGCAACGTGGCTTTTTGCCTACAGCAGCGATGGGCGTGAGATTCACTGGCTTCGCTGGCTCTGATTGGCTTTGCTTGGCTACTGTAGAGTGAATTTCAGAATTTTTCCCAGCCCTGATTATAATCATTTAAAGGCCCAAACGCAATGACAGCGGAACGGCAACGGAATGCGGAACCGGTTCGCCAGCAGGAACTATAATCAGTTTGTCGACTCAGTGTTGATCCAATTTCATTCGTTGTCAGCTCAGTCGAGATGTTGTGATTCATGCTGGCGAACCGGTTCCGCATTCCGTTGCCGTTCCGCTATCATTGCGTTTGGGCCTTAATGTTTGCATGGTAAAACTGGGTTTAAGACGGGGTTGGTGGTCTAATGGCTACCGTTTCTGCTTCGTATGCAGAAGGTCATGGATTCAATCCCTGGCGTAGACGCAGTGGTATATACGGTCTACCGTGGGAGCCAGTATAATGCATAATCAATTCCTTCCCCTTACCCTCATTGGTCTGCATTCTGACGTGGCAGGCGCCATTGTTGCCTAAAAATTGAAGATCACCAGCACTTACTCACTTTGGGGGCCTTCCTTAGCCGGGTAGTTAGAGTCCGTAGCCACAAAGCACAGCCATGCTGAAAGGGATGTCCGGCCGTTTGGCCGAACGCCGTTTGGACGAATGCCGTTTGGCCGAACGTCATTTGGCCGAATGCCATTTGGTCGAACGGGTCATTTGGCCGAATGCCGTTTGGCCGAATTACGAAAAAAAATGCTTCAACGCTGATAAGTAGGATTCATAAGTGTGGCCCAATAACTAATCAGGTAATTCATTTGTTGATTTTGATAATGTGACCGAACGTCATATTTGTCGCATTATTAGTGCTCCAAGTGAATAATTTAAACGATCCGTTAATTCAGGACGAAGTTAAGAACTCGCGTCAAGTCTCTAAGCCGATTGTTGGTTTGTTTCTGGATTACCAACGTTGTGCTAGATTTACTCCTTATTTATTTTCATCAGAATTTTTTTTTATTCTTTTAAACATAGGCTATTCTTTCGATTTGTACTGGTTCCCTAACTATTGGCAATAATTAATCTTATATATTTTTTTGCGAATTTTACCTTTTTTAAATTATCGGCAGTTCTTTGTAGTTATACTGATATAATATTTTTTTTGCATTACAGTTGCTTTAATTTTTATGAGAGATTTTTCCTTCTTTTGATCATAGGCTGTTCTTTCATATTTGAATATTTTTCATAGTTTATTGGAATTATGGCTTATAATACGCTCATAAAGAATCTTATTAAAAACATATTTTAGCACAAAAGTTAGCTTAGGTAAGATTTCATACTCCTCCAAGATTAACTCTGCACCGTTGCTTTCGTATATCAATAAATCGAACGATTCAGTGAACGTCAAATAGGCTCACTGTTTCTCCGTTAAGAAAAGGAGAAGCCAAAATTCGTGTTTGATTGAACTTTGAACAAAATCGCTTAATACGATTGGAAGCATTGAAGCGAACCGATGCTACAAAATGACGAATAAATCTTAAACTGTCTTTTAGTTTCTGTCAAAAGCTGACTACAAATGCAATGCGAAAACCTCTGCTGGCTACTATTACCGCTAGCAGAGAAGTTAATAATTGCTTTCATTTAGGATGTTCTTCTTTCAGAATTGACTATTTCTTGAACTAATACTAAAGAGCTGTACAGACATGATGATTTATCCATCTTTAAGAATAAATTGTTCTTTGAAATTCATTAAAAATTCATGCTAACTATTATCTATCATCTATTATTTTCAAATTCGGCCAAACGGCATTCGGCCAAATGGCATTCGGCCAAATGGCGTTCGGCCTAACGGCATTCGGCCAAATGGCGTTCGGCCAAATGGCGTTCGGCCAAATGACCCGGAACCGCTGAAAGGTGTCTGGGTTCGATTCCCGGACGGTCCAGGATCTTTTCGTAATGAAAATTTCCTTGACAACCCTGGGCATAGAGTATCTTCGTACCTGCCACACGATTTACGAATGCGAAAATGGCAACTTTGGCAAAGATAGCTCTCAGCTAATAACTGTGGAAGTGCTCATAAGAACACTAAGCTGAGAGGTAGGCACTGTCCCAGTGAGGACGTTAATGCCAAGAAGAAGAAAAAACACCTACTCACTGAGGGTATCTGTTAATCCCAAGCAGTCATTCGGTTGGTTCCTTGTGTAAGTGCAGCCGATCTGGCAATACAATAATAATAATTTAATGTTTGCATGGTACAACTGGATTTGTATCATTGAGATGAACAGAATACCAACATCGTTCAACATCAGTACCATAGATACTTCAAGAATCCATATCCTAAATTCCGAAATCAGTGACAATACCATAGCTTGCAAACTAAAGTATTGTTGGGAAATATTCAAACATGCTTTCAAATATGGCAAACCACTTGGAAGTCTAACAATCACTCTTAAAAATAATGAAAATAACTGAGGAGGTAATTTACGTTATAACTGAAAGGCATATGATGTAAGTGATGGAACCACTGTTCATGGAGATGTAAGAGACGTAAAATCACGATTTCCTGGGAGTTTTGGTTGTTTTGGCAAAAAGTACTTGGTCCACTCTGATTGCATACTTTTATCGTTTTTTAATGATCATCCAAGGTAAATTTCTTACACAAGGTACGATGAGGTAAATTGCGCATAATTTATGGTTAATATGAGGGTTTTGAGCGAGTTATTTTTCCTTATGATGATTTGTGGTTCGAAATTTGACCCCACTTTGGGCCGAACATGGTTTTCAAGCATCTTTGTGGTAGGCCTAAATAGGGGGAGATCCCCCAGTACCGGACAGCACCCAATACCGGACAAAGTCAAAACATTGAGAAATCATCGTCCAATCAAGATGGTGTATTAGTAGTAAAGGAAGCTATTATGGAGACTAATGTTTGCGTAGAATAACACATCCTTGAAATATGCATGCCTTTTTAAAAAAGTACAAAAGATTGAAAATTTCAAAAAATTTGACGTATTGCCTTAATTTTGAGCCTATTTAGTAATTATTTTGAATATGAAAAAATACTTTGGATCACGCAAGCATATTCGAACATAATCCTAATTTGATAGTATGAATGTATTTTGTACCATAATTGGACTAAATATGGACAAATTACAATTTTGTTTAAGCACCTCCTGTCCCCCAGTTTCGGACAGCCTTATTTGTTATATGATATCTTTGTAATTATTGCACGAGTGTCTCAAAATACATTCATTTTTCATGGATTCCGTCGATCATGGTATCAAACATGCAATAAAATTAGGAAAAATGAACATTCAGAACAACATCGTAAAATGTGCTATTTTTCATCATATAAGAAAGAGGTTTTTGATGGACATCTTGCAAACTACGATATACTCAAATTGTTTTTGTAAATGTTGCAAATGCATTGAATTGGTAATTATATACTATTCCTAAAGTAAACACATTCAATGATGTTCAAATTTACAGAATTCGAGGCATTTCCAGATTGTGTCCGGTATTGGGTGCCACCTTTCAAGATCGATCAATTTGGTTCTAAAATACATCATCAAAATGCAATGTCAAAATTCATACTTATATTTTCAAATTTATTTTTGTACACTATAAAAATGATAATATTTATCAGAAATGGGTAACACGAGCACATAAAACCAATATTTTTCGAATTATGATTTTAGTGGCTTAAGTGTCCGGTACTGGGGGATCTCCCCCTACGCTCTTGCATAAAAATTCATAAAATGAAAAATACTTTTTTCAATGTCTTAACGTACTTTGTATGATCTTGGCAACTATAGTGTAGATGTGATTCACTAAAAAAAATGCAGACGAGATGCAGCTCATTTACGACACAATGTCCATCCTACTATGATTATAACTTTCTTTGTATTTGTGTACGGTTATCGCTGCCACGAGAAGCAAAACACTAACATTCAGTCAGCAAATTTACCAAAAATACTTAAAGGAATTTTTCCAGCAATACATGTAGGAATTTATAAATATAACCTCTCAGAAGTTGGCTTGTAAAGGGGTATTCAGTTTTGGACATATTCTGATTCTACGTTGAAATTGAGACAGAATCCAAAGGTTCATAATTTTCCGTGGCCTGGAACTATGTTTGAAATACGTTTGAAGTTACTATGGAACATGGGCGAATTTTACAACGGGACAAGCTGTTATTATGTATATTGAAATGTCACTGAATGTACAGATTGAAATCTTCATCAATGGTATTATTTACGCAGTATAGCGCTGCATAATGAATGAATTTGCAACTTCGCTGGGTTCCTCGGGAGGCTTGTTGTCTATCTCGTTCAAAATCTGAGATATCCCTCGTTGATATCAAACCGGAAATGATGTTGTACACTAGCGCTACGTGTAAATTTTGACCATGATTTATTCTGGAAAGAAGCAAACCTGTACTCTCCCGAAGACAGCTATCTGGTCAAAGGTAAAACATATTTGAGTAGTTGCCAAAAAATTGGGAAAGCATATTTATTTAGAAATCGCAAGATTAACACCTGTAGGTAACAATGTCACATGTTCTAATCAATATTTCCTTTAATTTCCGTAGGCAATCCAAATGTAATCCCTGAGAACGTGGGAGAAAGAAATCTGTCATGGATTATCTACCGAAAAAATATCAGTTGGGTTTTTTTTAAAGAAGATTCAAAAAACGCTATCGACTAAGGGAAGCTGGCAGTGATCTGTTATTGACGTTGCGATTTGTTTAATTGTTCGATGTTGCGGTGTATTTAACACAATTTTCAAGGATTGAAAACAAAAGCTTCTTTATCAGGTAGACAGTTAGAGCCACATGAGGAAAAATCCTTGTTATTATCCTTGAAAAAGGTTTTAAATACATCGAATCGTCGGACTTGAAACGAATCAAGTTTTGATTTCAACATAATACGCCAATAACAGCAAACTGATCTTAAAAAAAATGAAATTAACCCTTGGAAATATTCCTGCAAAAGTCACCGTAGAGTTGCCTTATGTAATTCCTTGAGTATTTTTTAGAATTATTTTTTTTTTTGAATTTAGAGGGGAAATACGTTAAGAATTCTTATTATTATCTGAAATGTTTCGAAAACTTGTAAAGCAAAAGTGTCAAATTAGTGGGCTGCGTGGCTCTGTGGTTAGTGGCATTAGTCTTATTAGGCGTACTAGACGTTTTAGGAGTGGGTTCGATTCTCACTCCAGTCGGTGGAAATTTTTCGTCAAACGAAAAATTCATTACTGAGTTGCTGGTTATTTCGTGTTGTCCGTTACCTACCGTTGGAGATCGTTGGTTGGTTTAACCAGCATAGGCCTAAGTGAAAGCAAAAACACTAAAACCCTCGCCACTCAGCGAATACCTTACGAATTCAAATATTTTTTTTGTTAGTATACTGTCGACATATCAAGTTCCTTAAAGTGGCAAAGGGATCTCGGGAATATTCCCGAGGTTCAGGTCGGGTAAAAAAATGCTATTTTTTGGGACACGCCAAGTTGTTTTTATATATTTGCAATGGCAATCATTTTAATTTGCATAAATCATTAAGATCCGATATTCAACATTATTAATGAAAAGGTAAGCATTGTTTAGAATGTACTGGATGTGGGCACTCTGGCATAATGCCCTAAAGAACAGACTATAGATTTGTTGAATACTAAACCGTTTCAATTCTTTTAACAGTAGAGATCAAACAAAATAATTTACTGAAATACGTTCCTATGGGCTTGACACATATGTTTAAATACAAGTTGGTCACATTGTCGTAAATTTGAGTTGTTCTGGGGACCCAAAATGGTTATTTCAAGTGTCAAACAAATGCATGTGATTTTTCACGCTTGAGTTGTGGTTCACGCAGCTCAACAGAGCTATTCGCACTGAAACCAGGCCGCTTTCGGCACCCATGGTTAGAATTTCAATTTTATGTCACTGATCGCTAGTTTTCGATAACACTTATAGTGAAGATGAATCGAAGCCAAACTTCAAATTTTCAAGAGCACGGATCTGGAGAACCGAACAACCGTTTGAGCTGAAAACTTAATCGATTGGTCACCACCAGCTTGTGACCATTCGATTAAGTTTTCAGCTCAAACGGATGTTTGGTTCTCCAGATCCGTGCTCTTGAAAATTTGAAGTTTGGCTTCGATCCATCTTCACCTTAGAGGTGGTCCTTTCGGTTTTCTCAAATTGGTGGACCCCTCGTACGCCAGCTAGCTAAACATTTTGCGAAAACGCCCATGATTTGATAAATCTTGGGTATTTCTTCACTCGATATGGCTCATATTTCGCTTGGAACACAAAGCAATCTTAGTGGAAAGTACAAAGAAAGGATATAGCTTTCACTCACAAGACGCGATGCGAGACTGGACACAACACTTATTGTTCTTACAAACATTACTAAGAACATTGTAAGAACAATAAGTGTTGTGTCCAGTCTCGCGTCGCGTTTTGTGAGTGTACTACAGTTCTTACGTTAGCACAAAATCTGAAAAATGAAGGATATAGATTTCATTTGAAGTTAAAAAAAATTGGCAGCCATTTTAAATTTGGCCGCCATCTTGAGTTTTATTATAATAATCGTTTTTTCAACATTAGCGCACCGCTAGTTTTGAATTCTGAGATCACCATCAGATAGCTGATGAAAAATTGCGTAAGATAGGCTACAAAAACTTGGTGAGCAATGGTATTTACCCTATGATATGAACGATTTTCTAAATCATGTTTCTACGATTTTGACGTACATGGCAAGTGAAATCAATGCAAATATCATTTTGTGTACAACAAAGAAACGAATTTTCAATCGTTGGTATATTATTCGAGTCGAGTGAAAAATAAAAGTATTATTTTGAGTGATAAAATCTGGCGGCCATCTTGGATTCTGACGCCATCTTGGTTTTAAGACAGTTCGTGTTCAACCGTCAGCCGAGATAGAAGTGCTAGATCAGCAGTGAGTTTTTTATTTCGTTGTATATTTAATCGGCCGGTTCGGCTATTGTTAAGCGATACTATTTTGTGAGAGTGACCTTGGAACAAATCGATTGGAACATACTACAATGGAGCTACGAAACATCCACGCTAACTGTGTGAAAGTGAGGTTCGGTGCAAAGTCAAAGATGCCTACGGATAAGGAAGTTTTCTCGTTCTTCAAGAAACGAGGGTGGAAACCGGATATGCTTACAGCGATGTTCCGGGAACCAAGAGAGTACAGTGTCTACGTGAAGTTCCACAACGAAGAAATTATGAAGGCCGAGCTGCTAAAATGTCCATCTACGGACGTTTTCACCTATGACGACGGACTAACCACACCGGTTTCGTTTTCAACGGCAAGGGGCGACTTTAAGTACATCCGACTTTTCGGTATTCCAATTGAGGTTGAAGACAAGCACGTGGCGAACGTCTTGGCCAGGTATGGAAAAATTCATCAGCTCGTCCATGAGCGGTATGGACCGGACACAGGTTATCCGATATTGAATGGCGTCCGAGGCGTGCACATGGAAATCACGGAAACGCTGCCATCGCAAGTGCATATCCAGCATTTCCAGGCTCGTATTTTCTACGAAGGTATGCAGACGAAATGTTTTGTTTGCAACGGAACGGATCATCTCAAACAAAACTGTCCAAACCGGATTTCAGTGAATGATCGACTGAAACAGAACAGCGGAACTTATGCAGGCATTCTCACAGGCGGAGCAGTCCGTGGAGCAAGTGGAGCAACCAGACAACGTTTGTTGCACACGGAAACGGACAACCAAATTCCGAGTACATCGCGTGCATTGACGGCTGAAGAACTGCTAACGCCCAACAGTTCAACCAGTGCTGAGGAACATATTCGTGGCAGTGGTGATGAGATATCTGCTCAGAATGTTACTGTTCCAGAAGCAGAAGACATCAAGGAAAAGGAGATACGAGAATCAGAAGCAACATCAGATCCGGAAGTGACGATGACCAGCGCACCAACTGCATCCAAGATCGCTACAAAAGAGGTAATAGTTACAGATGAGAACGACCTTGATCATAGGAAGAGAGGTCACGAGGCGACCGTCAATGGGACCCAGCAGGATGAATCAGAGTCATCATCTACAGAGCCTGAAGCTATCGGAAAATCGGTCGTGGCATTCAGCTCCGGAAATCTTCTGGCCAAACAGGTAAAACGACTCAGGTCGAAGAATAAGAAAGCTAAAAAATAAGCCGTAGTTTGCTGTATTTTGTAAAATGGATTTTGTTTTCAATGTTGCAACACTCAACCTTAACAGTATTAACACTGATGTTAACAAAGCGTTACTAAAAGACTTTATAACTAAATTTGATATCGATGTTGCCTTCTTACAAGAAGTAGCATTCGAAAACTTCACTTTCCTACCGTCATATACGCCATTAATCAACATAAGCATCGACAGAAAAGGGACAGGTGTGTTAATAAGGGATAATCTAGATTTTCACTCATACGTATTAGATCCATCAGGAAGAATTACTTCAGTTGTCATTAATGATATCAATTTTGTTAATGTTTACGCTCATTCTGGTACGAATAAGAAGAAGGAGCGGGAAGATTTATTTCTTAATCAAACGACTGTGCACCTCAGCAAAATCAACTGTCTTTATTCAGTTATACTCGGAGATTTTAATTGCATCATAGAACCAAACGATTCGAACTCTTCCTTCAAGACAATGTCGAACGATTTACGAACTTTGGTGAACGCTTTTAACTTCAAAGATGTTGCGTGTGAAAAGAAATCTGCTAATTTCACATTTCACAGAGGCCCAACGGCTTCGAGACTCGATAGAATATACGGTCCGATGGAATTTGTGGATCGAGTTCGTCAAGTTTCAACAGTGGGCGTACCCTGCTCGGATCACCATGCCGTCGTACTGAAAATAGGAATCCAGCCGTCAAACCTCAATCCTAGAGGCCGAGGATATTGGAAAATTAATTCTAACGTTTTGTCAAATCCGGAAATCAGTCAAAGGTTTCGGGTTGAATATGAAAAGTTAAAAAGCAGGCTGACTTACATGGACCATAATTCTTGGTGGAATCATGCTGTCAAGGCCAAAATTCGAAGTATCTACAAAAATGAATCCTGGAAGTTGTTTCAATCAATAAATCAAGAAAAAGAAGCACTATACGCTAAACTTAAAGATTTGACTCGAAAGCAGAACGATAGTGAAGCCATAACCGATCAAATTAACTTTGTGAAAATTGAGCTTATGGAACTAGAAAACAAAAGGTTGGAAAACTTGCGGTCCAAAATCAAAGACCATTCATTGATTGAAGGAGAACGGTTAAATGTAGTCCAAGTATCTAAGCAATTACATCATAAAGAACTTGTCTTAAGGGAAACCGCGAACGCGAACAGTGAAAAGGAAAGAAATATTAGCATGTCAGAAATTCATGACCATTTTTCATCACTGTATAGTCAAGATTCCAATGAAATAGAGCACGGTAGTGATCCGTTGCTGTTCATTGAAAATCAGTTAAACACAGATGAGGCCAGCTCTCTTCTACGCCATATTTAACAGGAAGAAATTCTTAAGACACTAAAACAATGTACAAAAAAGAAGTCCCCAGGCCCAGACGGCTTGACTTACGAATTTTACCAGGAACACTTTGAAATCTTGAAAGAAGACCTCGAAAAGCTTTATAATTCTTATCTTACTGGAAGAACTAATCCTCCAGCGGATTTTGTGAAAGGAATAATCACTCTGATTCCAAAGAAAGGACAGAGAAAACTCATTGATGATCATCGTCCAATTAGTTTATTGAATACGGACTACAAACTGTTTTGTAAGGTTCTCGCTAATCTAATTACAATGGTGCTTGAAAGTATATTGGGAACAGAACAAACAGCGCTGGTGGCAGGAAGATCGTGTAGAGATAATGTATTGAAACTCCGGAGAATTGTAACACGATCAATGGAATGCAAACGTTTGAAAGGTTTCATTGTGAGCTTGGATATGCAGAAGGCATTTGATAAAGTAGATCATTCCTTTTTGTGGAAGGTTTTGGACAAATATGGATTTCCTGCTGAACTTGTTGGTTGTCTAAAATCTCTATACGATAAGTCAACGTCAAAAATTCTCTACAACGGATTTCTGTCAAAAGAACTTTCAATAAGATCTTCAGTAAGACAAGGATGCCCGCTCAGTATGGTCCTGTTCACTCTCTATATTGAGCCTCTGATAAGGAGTATATATGATAGCATCAGCGGTATCTTAGTCTACGGGAAAATAATCAAGGTAACCGCATATGCTGATGATGTAACCATTTTTGTCAGAAATCAAGAAGAGTTCGATTTGGTCATGCAAATAGTAGATTCCTTCTCTAAATATGCGAAGATAAAGGTCAATTTCAAGAAGACATCCTTTCTACGACTGAATAATACCTCTTCTGGATCTCAGATGTTCAAAGAAGTGAACCAGATGAACATCCTAGGAATCATCATAGCAGACAACTGGTCAAAAATGGTTGATGCCAACTATGAAAAACTGATAAAAGCTGTACAGTATCGACTGAAATTAAACGAAACAAGAAATCTAAGCTTGATGGAAAAGGTGTGGATATTAAACACGTTTATTTTATCGAAATTGTGGTATGTAGCCCAGATACTCCCTCCTAGAAATCGGCATTTGGCTAAGATCAAAAGTCTTTGTGGAAACTTTCTTTGGCGTGGATATGCGTTGCGAGTCACCCGAGATCAGTTGTACTTGGATTACACAAAAGGAGGGCTGAGGCTCATTGATCCAGATTCAAAGTGCAAGGCGCTCTTCATAAGGAACTTGCTTCTGGACGAGGAAGACTATTTGTTGGAATACATTCAAAAAGGGCAACTGACAAGAAACGGACGAGACTGGATTGAAGCCGGATTAAAAGTTAAAAACAGCAGGCATTGTGAATCGACCAATATGTTGTACACTCATTTCATAAATGAGAAAAACATACGTCCTAAAGCGGAATCCGACTATCCCGATGTAAACTGGATACTACTGTGGACAAATTGCAGTGCCAAGTTTATATGTTCTGAAGACAAATCTAATCTTTTTTTTTTTTTTTTTTAATTTCTTTATTAGTATCATTCCAAACATTACATTCATTTCTTATATCTAGGTGTTCTGTGTTATTTGACAACACTATCATCCTAATTTGGTAAAACAAATTTAAGATTTAATTAACATTTTGTTAACAACATATTACATTTCATTTGCCGTAGCAGTTCAGTTTTTTTACAGGTGAGTTGGTTTCACCTGCTTATAAGAGAAAAAAAAAAAGTTTTTAATATACTTAACCTAACTTAACCTAAACATATAACGCATTAATCGTGGCAATAGAAGATTGTAACGATTTTTGCCTGAAATTATTAATGATTGTATTTGACATTTGTTCCAATGTTTCAACATTGGATATTCTATGTAACTCATTGGTACTATACCAGGGAGGAAGCCTCAGAATCATTTTCAAAATTTTATTTTGAATTCTCTGCAGAGCTTTCTTCCTGGTATTACAACAGCTAGTCCATATTGGTACAGCATACAACATGGCTGGCCTGAAAATTTGTTTGAATATCAACAGCTTGTTCTTAAGACAAAGTTTTGATTTTCTATTAATAAGGGGATAGAGACATTTTACATATTTGTTACATTTGGCTTGAATGCCCTCAATGTGATTTTTGAAAGTTAAATTCTTATCTAGCATGAGCCCTAGATACTTAACTTCATCTGACCAATTTATTGGAACTCCTCTCATCGTGACAACATGTCTACTTGAAGGTTTCAAATAAAGAGCTTTTGGTTTATGTGGGAATATTATTAGTTGAGTTTTGGAAGCATTAGGAGAAATCTTCCATTTTTGCAAGTATGAAGAAAAAATATCCAAACTTTTTTGCAATCGACTACAGATGACACGCAGGCTTCGTCCTTTGGCGGAGAGGCCTGTGTCATCCGCAAACAAAGATTTTTGACATCCCTGAGGTAACTCAGGTAAGTCAGATGTGAAAATATTGTATAATATTGGTCCCAAGATGCTGCCTTGGGGAACACCAGCTCTTACAGGAAGTCTTTCAGATCTGGAGTTCTGATAATTAACCTGAAGTGTACGATTTGACAGATAACTTTGAATTATTCTAACAATGTATGTTGGAAAATTAAAATTTTTCAATTTTACAATCAAACCTTCATGCCAAACACTGTCGAATGCTTTTTCTATGTCTAGAAGAGCAAGACCAGTAGAGTAGCCTTCAGATTTGTTGGAACGGATCAAATTTGTTACACGTAAAAGTTGATGAGTGGTCGAATGTCCATGGCGGAATCCGAACTGTTCATTGGCAAAAATTGAATTTTCGTTGATGTGGGCCATCATTCTGTTCAAAATAACCTTTTCAAAAAGTTTACTGATGGAGGAAAGCAAACTGATTCGACGATAGCTAGAAGCTTCTGCAGGATTTTTGTCTGGTTTTAAAATTGGAACAACCTTAGCATTTTTCCATTTGTCAGGAAAATATGCTAATTGAAAACATTTGTTAAATATATCAACTAAAAATGATAAGCTACTTTCTGGAAGTTTCTTGATGAGGATGTAGAAAATTCCATCATCGCCAGGAGCTTTCATGTTTTTGAATTTTTTAATAATAGTTCTCACTTCTTCCAAATCAGTCTCCCAGGCATTTTCGAAAACGTTCTCTTGATTGAGAATATTTTCGAACTCCTGAGTAACTTCATTTTCAATTGGACTAGTAAGTCCTAAATTAAAATTGTGCGCACTTTCAAACTGCATAGCAAGTTTTTGAGCTTTTTCGCAATTAGTTAGTAATAATTTGTTTTCCTCTTTCAATGCCGGGATTGGCTTCTGAGGTTTTTTCAAGATTTTCGATAATTTCCAAAAGGGCTTAGAGCCAGGGTCCAATTGAGAAATTTTATTTTCAAAATTTTTGTTTCTTAATTGAGCAAAACGTTTCTTGATTTCTTTCTGCAAATCCTGCCATATAATTTTCATAGCAGGATCGCGAGTGCGTTGAAATTGCCTTCTCCTCACGTTTTTAAGACGGATCAAGAGTTTAAGATCATCGTCTATAATCACGGATTCAAATTTTACTTCACATTTTGGAATTGCAATGCTCCGGGCTTCAACAATGGAATTTGTTAAAGTTTCAAGAGCATTGTCAATATCAAGTTTAGTTTCTAAAGAAATGTTAACATCAAGATTGGAGTCAACATACGTTTTATATATATTCCAGTCGGCTCGTAAATAATTGAAAGTGGAGCTGATAGGATTGAGAATCGCTTCTTGGGATATTTGAAATGTAACAGGGACATGATCAGAATCAAAATCAGCATGAGTAATCAGTTGGCTACAAAGATGACTAGAGTTGGTTAAGACCAAATCAATCGTAGATGGATTTCTAGAAGAGGAAAAACATGTGGGGCTATCAGGGTATTGAATTGAGAAATATCCTGAAGAGCACTCATCAAATAAAATTCTGCCGTTGGAATTACTTTGAGAATTATTCCATGACCGATGTTTGGCATTAAAGTCACCAATGACAAAAAATTTTGACTTATTGCGAGTCAATTTACGCAAGTCAGTTTGGAGCAAATTAACTTGCTGCACAGAGCATTGAAAAGGCAAATAGGCAGCTATGAAAGTATATTTACCAAACTGTGTTTCAACAGAAACACCTAAAGTTTCAAAAACTTTAGTTTCAAATGATGAAAACAGTTGATGTTTTATACTCCTATGAATGATGATTGCAACTCCCCCACATGCCCCATCAAGTCGATCATTACGATAAACAAAAAAGTTAGGATCTCTTTTGAGTTTAGATCCAGGTTTTAAATACGTTTCGGTAATAACTGCTATATGCACGTTATTAACCGTAAGAAAATTAAACAGCTCGTCCTCTTTACCATTCAGAGAACGAGCATTCCAATTTAAAATATTTAAATTATTATTTGGATCCATTAGAAAAACGTAATCCAATAACAATTTGATTTGTAAATTTTACACCTACTTGGACTGCTTCAGTCATAGTGGTGGCTTTGAACATTGCATCAATCATTAGATTCAATTGTTCAGTTAGAAAATTAAAATCAGAGGCAGACATGTCATGTGATTTCCCATTGGAATTTCCGGTAGACGAAGAAGCGGAGTTACCTGTGGCGGTAGGGTTTTTTCCATTTGATTTGAAACAAGTAGAATGGGTACCCATGGATCGAACAGGGGAGGAGTTCAAATTTCCTGCTACGATATCGGCAAAGGATTTACCGTGGGTAGATACATTCGAAATAGAAAGATTCGAACGGCTACCCGACGGATTAAAATTAGTTTGTGAATGAGCATGATTATGATCTTCCCGATGGGTATGATTCATGATCAAGCGATCGTTAACTGAAAAATGAGCATTGTTCGATACTCTACCAGGCAAATTCCGGAAACAACCGTTATCGTAACGGATATTATCTTTCATCTGCCTGGCACGAGCCTCAATGACCTTTTTGCGTGAAGGACAATTCCAAAAATTGGACTTATGGTTAGCCCCGCAATTACAACATATGAATTTGGTGGTATCTTCCTTCACTGGACAGACGTCTTTGGCGTGAGAAGAACCTCCGCAAATCATGCATTTAGCATCCATGCGACAATTTTTTGTACCATGACCCCACTTTTGGCACCGACGGCACTGAGTGGGGTTCTGGTAATTTCCTCCAGGTTTCTGGAAATGTTCCCATGTCACACGGACATCAAACAAAAGTTTTGCTTTTTCTAAAGCTTTAATATTATTTAGTTCTTTTTTATTAAAGTGAACTAAATAAAATTCTTGAGAAAGCCCTTTCCGAACAATGCCAGATTGGGTTCTCTTTTTCATAATGATTACTTGGACTGGGGAAAATCCAAGTATATCATTTATTCCATTTTTGATCTCTTCAGGTGATTTATAGTCACTTGAGAGACCTTTCAAGACAACTTTGAACAAACGTTCAGTTTTGTCGTCATAAGTAAAAAATTTGTGCTTCTTCTCTTCAAGATGTTTGAGAAGAAGCTCACGATCTTTAAGAGTTTCCGGCAAAACGCGACAGTCTCCTTTCTTTGCGATTTGGAAGGAAACCTTGATTCCCCTAATGGAGTTCAAGATCTCCTGCCTAAATCCCCCAAATTCGGAACAACTGACCACGATAGGCGGCACTCTTTGCTTCCTCACTTGAATCAAAGAGCCTGGGCTAGAGGCTGCTTCGATTTGGTGTTCGGAAAATTTGTCTAGAGCATCGAACTGATTGCTCATTTCGATACAATTATTCATTTCACCCTTGGAAGAAAGTTCGCATTCCGGGGAAGCGTCCTTTCTTCCATTCTTGCCACGTGTAGTGACAGTTTTAAAACCCACTTTTTTGGAAGGAAGTAGTGAATTCAGAGATTCACCCTTCCTTTTGTTTGTTGTTGATACCATGTTTAATTAAAAAACGAAAGAAGACGTGACCTTCGAAAGGTTTTTTCCCAAGACGGTGTCCAAGAAGGATTACCACCGCTAGCTTTCGCCAACGGGTCCAACGAAAAATCGAAGGCACGGGTCCAAACAAGGATCGTAAAGGGATCAATAGTAGAAAAAAATAGTACTGAAAAGTACTGTTTTAGTAGCACTGAAAAGTACCGTTTTTAATTTTAGCACTGAAAAGTACTGTTTTTGTAGCACTGAAAAGTACTGTTTTATTGCTTTAGGTAGTTTTTAAGAAAACTTCCAAGAGCAGAGAGAATTCGTGTACGCACAGCACGAAGGTACGATGCGCACTGAAGACAAATCTAATCTTTTCATGCTACTCAACGACGTTATTCCCAATAAAGCAAAACTAGTCGGTTATGGTATCGGTAGGGTTCCTGATATGAACTGTGAGACATGTGGAGTTCCGGAGAATAATTACCATCGTATTGTGGAATGCAGAAAAACAAATGACGTACGCCTATGGGTTTCTGATATTATTCGAAACAGGCTTCATCTGGAGTTCGTAAACCTCGATGACATTTTACTATGGTTTGTCCCAGATAATAATCCAAGGATTAAAGCAGCAATGTGGCTGGCGGTGCACAGTATTAGTTTTATGATTAAGGTAAAAAATACAACAAGTTTGTACTGGTTCAAGAAAAGCATTAGAGAGATAAGATGGAATAACAGAATTTTTTTCAAAAAACAGTTTGATATGTACCTGAATATATGTTAGAATAGAATATGTATCCCACATTTGTAAACACAAATAAATAAATATAAAAAAAAAAAACGTAGTAGAATGATTTTTGTACCTTGATAGCACTCAGCATGTTGTTGTTTGTGTTGCTTGAAATATATCAAAACCATTCTAATGTATACAATAACATTGGGTTATTTCCGATAGGTTTTATGATTGAATCATTTATGACGGTATGAACATAAGTGATATTGTATCAAATTCAAATGCGTGAACTCAATGATTGAGATTCGATTGGGAATCTATCAATCAATGTTGTAAGCTTTTTGAAAATTTATGAAAGTTGGAAGTTAAATGAATTTCTAACTGAATTATTAGAAGCAATTCCCTAAAAAACTCAAGGTAGTGCTTAGAATTCCGTGCAGCCCAGAATCGTTTTCGAGTAATCTATGGAGTGATCCCTAGAATATTATCCTGAAGAAAGCTATGAAAAATATCTTAAAATTTCTAAAAGAACATTATATGGAATATGAATTGAGCTTCGAAAAATTCCTGGATGAATTTAGTATAAAATAACACAGCGTAACAGAAATTACATTTTACGTGTCTCAAGAATCAAATTATGCGGCTCTAGTGGATTTGGGGTCGCTAAATCTGCTGTTCTCAGAAAAGTTCCAGCACTCTAAATTTTTGTGCTACAGGTCGCCAAAGTTGTATAAAATACTGGTTTGATGTTCACATAAAATTTGAGGTATGATTTATCGAACTTTTTTGTAATCTAATCCACCAAGCATGCAAAATAGGACTTCAGCTTTCATATTAGATGTAATTTGGTTGAAATTGCACGATCAAGTTTAGATTAAATCGATTTTTTCAACATGCTTCCAGTCTTCATACTGCATTTTGTGTTTGTCTTATATGGCAAAATACAATTGTTTTCTAAACCACTAAAAAACAACTTTTGAGCATCAAAAGTACCATACACTTTGTTGATAATTAATGAATATTAAATTGTGCATTTTGAATAGCCAATATATTAAAATTAGGCGTGCTATGATATTTACGAAAACGTTAATGGATTCAGCAACCTTCAATTAAGGCATTTTGGTGCTTGAGAGAAAAACGTGTACCGCAGTGTAACTAGTAGATCTACTGACTGGCATGGCCTTCAGCAGAAACCTATTTAGATCTTTTTTGCAAATTCCTCGCAAGATCTTTGGCTGAATCCTACTTGTATTATACGCTACGCCCATGGGTCTGTTTCTCCTTCCACCACTCCAGGGACCGAAGCAACTCCTGATGATGATTCGCGTGAGTCCATTCATTCATCCCAGAACATCCCCGCAAGGGAAAGTCGGCCATCTGTTGTTTGTCTGTGTCGTGCAATGACCGGGTTCGTGTTCGTGTGGAGGGGGGGTGTTTTGTATTTTGGCGGCACACATCACGCGACGTGAAAAACGGTGAGTCGTCGTCACATCCGCCCATGAAGTTGACCGGGGCGCAGGCCCTGCGGGTTGGAAATTGATTCTCAATTACTTCACCAGTGCTAGTGCGGTGATGATGGTCCCTCCTTTTTCCTGTGGAGAGGGGTGTGATATAGATAACACTTTGGCTTTGTCATTGACGAGATGACAAGGAAGCTGGATGAAAATATTATTGGCCTCCGGCTTGGTTGATTGAATTGTCGACATACGTTATGAAAGTTCAAATTTTTTTTTCGGATAGTCCTTTTTTGTTGAATGAATGCATTTATAAGAGCTAGCTGTAATTGATTATTCTTATTTCTAGCGTTACGTCTCAGTTGGAATGAAGTCTGCTTTTCAGCTTTATGAACACTTCAACAACTATTAACTGAGAGCTTTCTTTGCCGATTGGCCATTTTTGCATTCGTGTATCGTTTGGCAAGCACGAAGATATTCTTTGCTCTAGAAAATTTTCCAACCGAAAAGATCTTCGACTGGAACCTCCGCACTCAGCTTGGTTTTTCTGAATAACCGCGCGTTTACTGTAGCTTTTCAGCAAAGCAATTTGCAAAAGCTATCTCACTGAATTTTCTTCGGCGTTATTGGGGTTTCTCCTTGATAAGATCTTTCCCAATGATGATACTATATTCGACCGAAGAAAAGGAGTATGGATGTTTTTTCTTTGTTTTGTATTATAATTGACCTTATTTTGGTTGTTCCGGTTTTAGTACGTCGCATCATTTGAGTAGTAGTTTACCTGCAAAGAGAACAAAAATGATGTATTTTAGTTCAACATGAAAAAATGAAGTAGTTAGTTCAAGTCATATTACTAAGATGCTTACAAAATATCAGTTCACCTTACCTTCAAATAAATCTGGCCTTTATTTGCTAGTCTTATTATCAAGAACATAAAGCATATCTTGTCGTTTATATCAATTCCAGAAATCCCATCGCATATCTCACAGGCTGTACAAATACAACTGATTCGGAATAATTCAACCCTGTCTCAAGTGTAAGATAAACATCAAACTTTGCTCTGAACTTTTCTCCGTCAAACCAGCATCCAGCAGTAGGTACTTTTGTACTAAACTAACTTGTATCTGTCAGTAGTGGGCAAAAGTGTCGACAGTGAACTCTATCCTTGTCTCGTGTTTCTTCAGACCAGCAGCCAGACCAGACAACTTCTTCAGCGCTCCAATCACTCTGTGCACGTTCTGCGGTCGTGAGGAAAAGTGAGTGGTCATAAAGCTGGACTGTGTCCGGAATGTACAATGTTTTCCAGCGGCCAGTCGAACATTGAATTGCATTGCACAGTGGGCAAAAACGGTCCCAAACCACAGGTTTCAGAATTGATGGGTTGAAAAGTTTTTAGAGATATCGAGATATGCAGAGTTGATTATGAAAGGGAATTTCAAATAAGTAAATATTGCAAATTTTCACAGGAATTCTTTTATTTTGGCATGGAACATCATAAACAATAAAAATTCTATTCAACAGAAAGTTCTTATGAATAGAAAATTTATTTTTGGGCGCCAAAAGTTAGCGCTATATTTATTGAAGTAATGTGCAAAGAAACAGTTCATGTGAAAAATCAGGACATTTCCTTATGTAATGTAAATCAGGCAGAACGCCTCAAATCAAATTCAAAGCAATGCAAGTTCTACTAAATGAGTACGAATGATAATCCAAATGTGTATGAAAAATATCCAAAAACAAAAGAAAAACTGGGACAAATTTAAGCAGCATTTTAAGTCTGCACATAATGAGACTATTATCAATCAATTCCTCATGATTATTTATATAGAAATAGATATATAATAACGTTCCAAATCAGAGTCTTCTAACATATGCAGTTTTGAGTTCATTTTTGCCCACTGTGCATTCGTTCAAATTTAAGCTAAGATACAATTTCAACCCGAGTTGAATCCTTTATTCCTTTGACGAGGGGCACTGAGGAGGGTCCCGGAACCGAGAAACCGACAAATGTTGCCAACTTTCCAGCTTGGTACCGATCCGGGCCTGAGATGAGTTGCGGTTCGAACGTGACCAGTGTGTTGAAAAATGGTTCGGCTTTTTCAATCTGAAAATCCGGACCCCCATCTGTGGGCCGCACCCATCAGCTTTAAGGAATGCCATCTTCTTCCTGGCTCGATACCAATTTCCAATCGCTCAATTCAATTAAAACATAAATCACTCACTGATAAATTGCTACTTTTCCCACGCCAAATACACTCATCCGGCATATGGGGGGAAATGGAGAGCGGGAAACTCCCACATCGATCAAAGTCACTTGCCGTGAATGGGACGAATGGGCTTTTTTCTCTAAGCTACATTCCATGAGCAAGAGCAACTTAATGAGATTCATTCCCGCCAAATGGAGCATATCGATGGCAGAAGGGCATCATGTATCGAAACGGGATCCAGAGAAGCAGTGTCCTTACAGTTAAACATGAGCCCAACCAAAGGTAGAACGACACGTGGCGTGTTGTCGCTTCTTCTTCTCCTTGACATCACGTCCACACTGGGACAGATTCTGCTTCTCAGCTCAGTGTTATATTAGCATTTTCATGAACTGAGAGCTTTATAACTAAGAAAGTCAAGGAAACTTTTATTTCGAACGATCCTGGTTCGACCAGAAATCGAACCAAGACACTTTCAGCACAATTTGTAACCGCAGACTTTATCACAAGGCTAAGGAAGGCCCCCGTTGTCGCGTCCTGAATGCTGAATCGGGAGCCAAGTTGAAATCAAAGAAATTTGATTCCCATGAAGGCGGTCTGCTGATGGGAAGTGGGAAGAGAACTTGATTCGATACAACTCGATGGAGGTGGTGCTTCAAATGGAGATGTGAAACCCGATAAGATGCCGACTATATCTGGAATTTCATTCGATGCGGAAATTTAAATCCAAACGAGTATCCTTTTCAATCCGACAATTGCGGGCGTTGTGTTCGATTGATGACGCTGGTTTTGGAATAATGTAATCATTTGGTGTGCTTAAGAACGTAATCTATTGGTTAATCTTATTTGCCCTGTCAAATTTAGATGCAATTATTTTCATCATCTTGTTTTGGCGAAATTTTATGAGCACACTTATCAATACAATGGCACCCCATTCAATCAGCCCCTCCATGAGTATAAATATTCATTCTCGGACTATGTTACAAACTATACTCATTTTGCAGAGAAGAAGGGGTCAAAATTCACACAAATGTGTGCTAATTTCCATCGTATAAGCTTTGATCAGTGAGAACCTGCAATTTTCACAGTATTGCAGTAATGATGCTGATACGAACCCATGCCAAACATTTCTTTCAAAGACGGCTTTCACATTATGCAACAAGATTATGATAAATCTTAATCGTTTATTGGAAATAGAACAATGACATTACTACTTACCGCCCAGCAAACATTTATGCGGAATAAGACTTGAACAAAAGACTCTCAAATTTATTTGAACTGAACAAACTGTTAATCAGTTAGGGTAGATGTACCAATAGTGGAGGTACTAAGCACAATTGAACTTCATTTAACCGCCTAAATTCAGGAAGCGCAATTAATGTACATGTTGATGTTGTAACGAGAAGTAACGACCTATGGGGTGCGGACCCGAAGTTTAAGGTTATTAGAATTGAACACAATCTTTTCTACGAGTGCTAACCGTTGTGTGTTTGCTTATCTCGTAGGAAAACCCATTCAAAATGCACAGTTAAAATACTTCACACAAAGCTCAATCAGCTAAAGGCAGGTAATGGACCAAATTAATAGACTATATCAGAAAGTTTATGGCCGTATGTTAGTTAGAAACATACAGTACCGGACAGAATAAAGTACGCATTGGCCGTTTTTCCATACAAAATTATCAAGTTTGGAGTCTTATATCTCGGTTTCTAGTTGTCCAATTGACCTGAAATTTTCACCGCAGCTTGAAAGTAACCTCAAATTTTCTAGGCTAGGAATTCAAAATTTTTCATCAACCAACTTTTAAGTTATCGCAAATCTCAAATTTCGAGAAAAATGACAAAATTTTAAAGTAAAAATAATTTTTAAATGAAAATATTTAGAGCAATATGTCCTTCTGCAAAAATGTACAATTTGATAAGACACACAAGTTTGCAGAACATCATTTTTCGGTAAAATTGATTGTTTTCAAAATATTTTTAAAATTAAATTTTGCATTTTTTTGCAAATTGAGAGATTTTCAATAATATAAAAGATTGTGTTTCAAATGCAGTGATATTTTAATTGAGTAAAATCTATGTTATATCTAGGCTGTGGTGAAAATTTCAGATCAATCGGACCACTAAAAGCTGAGATTCAGATCTCCAAACTTGACCATTTTGTATGGAAAAACGGCCAATGCGTACTTTATTCTGTCCAGTACTGTATTTTTGCCAGTTATTTCAGACTTATAATTTGAACCAAGCACAACAATTTTTTAACAGTTGGCAGTTTTTGTGTAACATAAAATGTATAACAATTTTTAGCGTGTCAAAATCACGACCGTACATTTCTAGGCGTACTCTGATAATTTTTATGGAAATTTTAGTTTGACAGCAGCCTGGCTGCTTGTTGATTTTCTGTTCGCATCCCCCAGGTAACGACCTTAATGAGAAAAATGGTTTCATCGCAGTTATCCACGGTATGTTAGTGAAAAATAATACCTTCACTATTGATACACTGTTTCTTTAGTCGCGGTTTATTTTTAATTTGTGTTCCTATAGTTGCGGTATTCGTTGTTTTCTTATGGGATCCTCCACTATAGGAATACTTCACCGCAACTATTGGTACAAGTAAGAAAAGTTTTAGCAATTTTAATGATATTCCATCAGTTTTGAAACAATTTGAACGCTCTTTTCAACAATTCCATGTATCAACAAGCCAATACGTCGATTCGCAGTGTCGGTTCTGAGGCTAATTTAATAAAATCGGTGGAAACGGCACTACCGCAACTGTAGGAACACCCACAACTAAGGGAACACTTACCCTACCAATGTTACTTGGGCGTTGCCTCTATTCGTCGTATTATTTTCATTTCTGTCGCAATCAGTTTACAGATTCATCTCACAACTAACGGTTCAGTTTGATATAGTGAGTGTACAACACTACAATACTATAATTAAATGTTTAACAAGATTATTTAGATCCCTCTCCATTCCCACAGGATGATGAAATATGTACATAGATTTCTAATCAAATTCATTGGCCCCATCAAAATACAGCCCAAACATAAAAGTACAATTTTTTTGACCGAATAAACGCATGACAACTCACTGTGCAGCGTAAACAATCACAATCAATGGAATCGTACAAGTTTTTTTTCTCAGTACCGTGCTGCATCAATATCCGGACGCTTAAGAGGCACCAAATGTTCCAGCGGACGACGACGCTGGGGTCTTATTGGTGTGAACGACGGTGCTGCTGATCGGTGGGTGGCTTGATCCGGGTACACGGTTTACAGAATTGATAAGGTTATATATTCCGAACACTGACAACTAAGGGTATGCGATATGGATTTTTTCCATGTCGATACGAAACTAAACGATACGCGGAATATCTTGCGCTGATAATGACGAAACGAAACGAAATTTAAAAATATTACGTGCAACTCGATACGAAATCAACTATCTCACGGAATTTTTCGAAACGAAACGAAATTTTTGAATTTGTTTCGCGGAATACACCTTTAAGTTTTTTTTCTTGTCAAAAGCTGGAAATTTGACAATAGGCATAAAAAACGTCTTTTTAAATCCTCTATCATATGGAAACCTTAGCGTTGCTCAGCGGAATCCTTACATGTTTTGGTAAGACTTTCTTCTGTTTGTTTGAAATCTTCTTAATAACTTCATAAGGTTTCATTTCAATATATCTGACACTCACATAAGGCAATGAGTGGGGTTAATTTAAATGTTACAACTAAGAAGTGGGAAGAAGCACTTAAAAAAATTTAAAACAATCTCAAAAATATTGAGAGGAGCCCAAAATTAATTTGATTTTTAGAAATGCCTTACAATTTTTTTAATCATATGCATGTGATGTTATGCTAATATATACCATAAAACATGGAATAATGATATTCATTTTTTTTGCTGTACTTTATGCTTTGTGGCTTGAATGAATGTGATTGGGGACACAAGTCGATAAGTGATCGTGAAAACACTAAACTGAGAAGCAGACTCTGTCCCAGTTGGAACATAACGCCAGAAAGAAGAAAAATAAGTAGAACAGAGGAATCACTGGAATTTTTGCTTTAGTATTTGCTGGAGTATTGAATTAAATTAAATTTTGAAAAATCCATCAACACATACCTAAGAAATCAATCAAGATAATTTAAAAAACTACAAAAGTAATAAACTCAAAGAAATATTGCGACAGCAACTTGACCAGGATTGCCTGTTGGGGTTAATTTAGAAATTCCTAATAAATTTTCTGGAAAAGCATTGCATAAACTGTGAATTTATTCTTGGAGGGATCAAATCTGAATGGATGCAAACTTTTAGAGTAAATCTTGTAGAAAATATTGAAGGTATTTCTATTATTTTGTAGAGCAAATACTGGAGAAATGATCCTATTCCAAAATCTGTGAAGGAATTTCTGGACAATTTCTGGAAGAATTAAGGATTGTTGATATAATCTCATTATCAGATTCTTCGTTTAAAACTGACAACAAAATCACATTTTCACTAAATTTTAAGCCTCGCGAGTATTTTAAAAAATATTTGAAAATTTCGAAAAAAAAAATGTTTTGAACCTGGACTACATAGCATAGAGGTACCGCAAATAAGATTGACAAGTTCACCCATGTTCGTTCAGACAATTCGTCTTTCAATGAGCTAAATTTAATGTTTGGCTTATTTTTTTTACTCGAGATCTAGATGTGCGATAATCGAAAAAAAAAAATTGTTGCGCTTTTCCATTGTGAAATACCCTAGGTACCCCACCAAACTTGAATCTAAATCCGGAACCAATTTTGATAGTGCATGCAAATTTATAACTGATTTGTGATTTTTACTAAAACAAATCATCAAAATCGATCGAGAGATAGCGAACCTAGAGAATTTTGTAATGATATATTATCAATATTCGCATTCTTTATAATTGGGGTCGTGAGGAAATTATGTCACGTTATAAGAGGAGAGAGGGAGTTGGTGGTGTGGTACAGCGTGAATAAACCTAGATTCATTTTTCGATATAAAAAATAATGTATGCATCTTCCTTGTTTAAGGTGAATATAAATAGAAGGCTTACCTCAGAATTTCAAGAGCACAAATCTAACGTACCCAACAGCGGTTCAAGCTGAACACTTGATCGATTGGCCATCGAGTAACCAAACGATAGAGTTTTCAGCTTGAATGGACGTCTGGTTCTCTAGATTTGTGCTCTTGAAGATTTGAGGTGTGGCTTTGGATCACCCAAATCAACGCGATTTTTTTACGGCGACAGCGACGAACAATCGCTGCGGTTTCGCTGCTACATGTAGAATTTTATGACACAACAACGAAATCGCGGAGAGCCTTTACTCATTGATGCGTGCTATTAGTTTTCTATTCTATTCTCCCGCTGTTCTTATGCAGAGTTAAAAGTAACGTCATAGCGGGAAAGCAAGAGAGAGAACTAATGCGCGCACCAATAATCTGCACCACCTGAGCAAATCCAGAACATCAGGGACTCACTCTCCGCAGCTTTTTTTGACATTTGTGTGCAAACAATTTTTGCGATATATTAACGGATTTGCTGAAAAGGACACGCGATGTTCCCCGGAGGGAACCGTGGTTTTGCTCTCTTCATTCTTATGGAAGATAACATTGCGGTAGTTCATCAAACGCAGTTGTTCCTTTCCTGGGCTATTCGCCGCGAGGAATTTAGGGCAAATGGGCGTTTTTGGAAACATTACAACGGCAGTGCAGTTTTTCATATCCTGCGCACCAGTCAATACTAAAGTCTTCCCACAGTTATGAATAGCACACAGATATGGATCAAAGTTGGATTAAACGGAGAATATCTCATCAAATAGAGTAGCAATTACGCAGAACCCATTATACCTACGTTAACCATACAACTATACAGCATCGCAATCAACAATAACATGCTTAAGGTGATTATAGTACGAAGCCACTCCAAACAGCGATGCGCAGTTGAAAATCTATCCCATTGGTCACCACCAGCAAGCAAGCATTTCGATTAATTTTCAAAGCGAACTGTTGTCAGATTTTCTCGTCTTGTGCACTTGAAAATTCGAAGTTTGGCTTCGTTTTATAATCACCTTAAACACATTTGTTCCATTCGTAGAAAATAAAATGTCATACATATGCCTATAAGAGTTGATTCATATTTGTGGGGCATTGAAACCCATACCACAGTTGGTCGGTGTTCAGACAGACTGAACCGAGTGCTTTTTCATGGTTTCAGAAAAACGTACCGTAAAACGGGGTAACTTTGATAATGCGGGTAACTTTGATAGTGCGAGACCCCCAACATAGTAAACGAAATATCGAAGTTTCTGTTAATCAGTTAAGGAAAATGAATGCAAAAGTAAAGAGTATTAGTATGACACTTCATGTCAAAGCTATTTTCGTTGAAATCAAGTGCATTTGAGGATTTATATGCAAATATTAAAAATTTACTAGATTTTAGCATATTTGCAACGCTTACAAACAATCTGTTCTACGACAACTATTTGATGAAGTCATAATGAGTTCGTCACTTATCCATGACAGCCTAGTTATAGTAGAACATGAATTCGGTCTCAAATCTCTTAGCGAAAACCATTTTTACAAACTGGGACCATTTTTGTAATCTAAGTCAGAAATTTCCATATAGCGTTAAACGCCTAGAGGTATGCAACGCCCTATAAATGTTCCGTGATTCATTCAATCTTGTTTGATTTATACTCCATTATCAAAGTTACCCCAAAACAGAAAACCGACTTTCGATTATATGAAAAATTATATATCCATTCAGAATAAATCTTTTGGAAATCTATTAAGTGCAATCAATAGCTAGGATGTCAGTACTTGTTTTAAAAATATAAATTGTAAATCTTTGAAACAGCATGCACAAATATTGAAGTTTTCTTCGAAAAAACTATCAAAGTTACCCCGTTTTACGGTACGTCAGTAATTCGAAATGTCTTTTTTTTTCACTATTTGCTGTAATAATGAAATTTATCTATTTGCTGATGCATCTGTATTGAAATAGCATCGGAAAAATCAGAATTGATGGAGTCCTTAACGTATCTTCAGAACGCCAAAATATCATCTAGTCCGGTCTGTCTGAACACCGACCAGTTATGAATCTAAGATTAGACGATGCCTAAAGAAACGCCAAAACGTATGCTTTCACTAGCACACCATTCGTTTGCCTCGCAGATAATTTGCTGTTATAGTGTTCTGATCCATGATATGAGTCGATTTGATCCATAATACGGACCCATTTTTGACCGAGCTAGGCAGGGACGAAAAAAATCATGCTCACTATACTCAATTCACTGAATTTATGCCACCATCAAAGTAACCACACCACCACCAATATGATTGTACCAATGAAGACGGCACAAAAGTAGATGGGAAAAACAAACAACGATGCCCGTATGTCGTTGGTGTTTTTGATTATCAGAAGCAGAAGAGTGTCAGTTTTAGAAAATTGATTATCAATGAGGTTCAAATGTATAAAACAATATGCTGCTATACGGGTAATGAAGTCTCCGATGCACGGAATGGATTATATTGACGCGTCTTTAGTGTGCCTCGTGCAAAAATTACAACTTTCCGAAGCGGAATGTAAAAAAGTCAAGCTGGTTAGAATGAATATCATTTTTTGTTTTCGATTATCAAAAAGCGGTTGAGTAGCAGCACGTTAAAAGGAAACTGACAATCTTGCGCAAGCGCTTTGGCAATCTTTGTTGTGTTGTCAAGGTGAGGATAAAAACGAATGAAAATCAACGAAGATTCTACCTAGCAAGTATCAATGTAGGCGAGGGTAGATTGAGTATTTTCGTCCCTGGAGCTAGGAGTAGAAGCGATCGCTTTGCTCTTTTTGTTCGAAATTAAACTCGAATTTCGCGAAATTCCGTTTTATTCCGTTTGTTTTTAATTTTCCGTGGAATTATTTTAACAATTTGGCGAAACGAAACGAAATAGCAAAATACAAATTTCGCCTGTGCGAGTTCCGTGAAATTCCGCGGAATTTCGTTTCGAAGCGTATTTGACGGAATCATTCGGTATTTCGCATACCCTTACTGACAACTACTTGACGACGTCATTCATATCCACCTCGAACAAATTTGTTGAAAAAATAATCTAGTGATCCAGACCGTATATGCTACGATAGGAGTGACGTCAAATGTTTACAATCAAATTTGATGTTTACACAATTAAAGAGACTGCCTTGTCTTGGTATGTCGTGATCCGGGTCGACAGTTGATGCATCGGTCGACGCTGATCACTTGCTGAACGGGTGATTTAGTGGATTGATGCTTACTCACGGCACATCTCTGCGATGCCCGTCTCCTTCAAAGCGCGCGATGCGAGCTCCTGCCGACGTCTACGCCTCACTACTTCATGCGCCGACGGCGCCTCACTGATAATGTGAGGGTTTTAAGGGAGTACTGCCGTTGTCCTTACGGTCGTCACCGAAACGGGAAACGCTGGTTGCTGGCTCCACTGACTCTTGTTGAAATACGATTATGCTGCTCTTGGTCCTGTCCGGGGTGCGAAATAGACGGGCGCGGCCCCTTTCCGGCCGCGTGTACCACCGGGCTTTTTTGAAGCTGCAGAGTGGGGTCAGAAATAGTTTCCTAAGAAGAATTGTGAGATGACGGGCTTGGCACGCTCGCCACAAATCTAATTGAAATAAATGCCAATTTCTTAAGCGTTAAAAGCTTGGATTATCACACCAAAGAAGCACGTGATTTACCTGCTAATTCTTTATCCACACTTGCACACTTTCTACTAGCACGAATCGCCGCTTTGCGTGACGATTTCCCAACAACTATTTCACTAAGAGAGAAACGAATTTAAATTAGTAATTTCAAGGAGATATCTTGTCACTAAGTTTTCCACCTGCAAAATCACCTCACGACGCGCAACTAACACTGAACTATTCCTGCCTCTTCCACAATACAGAACGAAGGGAACGAGTAGAAGTCAGAAACCCTCAGTTCTGAACATCTTCGCTACCGGATTTGACCTCCCGAGTCTCTAAATTGCCTTTGCCCCAACTAATAGTCTATTGTGGCAAAGAGAAATATCATTCGGGTTGCAACGAATGTCACTAACCGAGCCCATCCGAAATTCTCTCAATTACGAGCCAAAAGGTCAATATATCCTGAAAGGGGTTTCCAGGAGGTCGATGGCCACCAACAGACGCTACATTGTTAAGGACACATGCTCTTGCATGTGCTTCCACATGGTCCCAATCTTCTACGGTACTCATCTGCTTATTCTTGCTCGTTTCTGTGTGAGCGCGCATGGTTTTATAGCTAGAAGAGCCTTTATAGGAAATTCAAATTGCGATGTATGTGAAGGGAAACTTCAATATAAATTCAAATTTAATGTTATAATTCATTTGCATAAGCTGAATTTATATTTACATAATTACAAACAATTTATCGAACCGAAAGTTTGTTACAATGTTATTCTTTTCCAAAATTAAGATTGCAACATGTTCACTGAACTCTGCACCGTGGCTTGCGTGAAGTAATTAACAGAAGTCTTCATAATTCAACTTTGAAATTTATTACAAATGCATACTAACTATAGTTCACTAGTGATTTCATTTTCGGGAAAACAGAATTCGGCTAAATGTCTAACGGCCAAATGACCCGGAACCCTGTTTAAAGTAATAATTTGTCATTTAATTAAAATTTACAAAATAGTATGGAACAAGGTTTCGCTTCAAACGCCGAGCACTGCTCATTTTGTTTCATATTCCGAGCAAGCTCATTAAAACTTCGAATTGTATGAGTGAATAGTCTCGCACCAACATAATCTGAGCTTGTTTTACTGGCCTGAACTAAGAAATCGTTACTGATGCCCAGACCGATGGCTAATGGTTAAATGTCCGAAAGCATGCGAAAGCATAAAAAAATGTTCATAATTATCGAATCTTTTGAACTTCATTGTTGCTAATAAATCAAAAATCTTGATAAAATTTATGATTTGCCCCTCTACTTGCAGCATCATTTTTTACAATAAAAATATATTCGTAAAGTGATAACTTTTTGTTTTTCAATATTTTTGCATCATTTTTTCAAAAGCTCTCAAAAAACTCTTCTACTTTTAGAGTCTGTGTCGATTTTAATCATTGGTCGTCTGGATCCGTAGTTATCCCGTTGTTCCGTGTCGACGCCTTGCCATAACCCACTCTAATACAATTTGAAAATATATTTGAGTTAAATGTTATAATGAAATCTCCCTACATAATCGAGAGCTTATGAGTCAATTCGGAATTTAAGACAAATCGATGTTTGATATCAAATACAAATTTTGTTTGAATTTTCTGTTTGTTTTATTAACGTCAGAGTAATACACAACTTTAAGCGATTTTAGAGCTTAATATGCATTTTTTATAATTCCCCCTTTTTAATCATATTCAAGGTGATCAAGTTCTAATGAATAATATTAATGGTAATTTAAGGTTTTCTTAATAATAAACATTATCAGGGTTTGAACTCTGAACAATTGGAAGAATTTCACACTACCAGTGAATCAATTGTCAACCAACACGCATCAATAAAGACATTGTCCTCTCCTATTCTTGTTGCAACAATCATGTTCCGCTACAACAGTTGATCACCACTTGAACAGAATATGACAATGATCGCTCACTGCGTGCGTAGCGATTTTCGAGGCTTTGCATTGCAATTTTCGAAAACTTTTTCCGTGTTGGTAAACATTGCCGCATCCATAAAACAAATTCGATTTTGTATTTGAATTAACTGACTAAATACGAGTTTAAAAGGTTGCAACAATGTTGAATGCTGTGATTGTCATGACAATTTTTCTTTTGATTGTATACCAATCCACAAAAGTTGGGATAAATGGGTGTGGGCGTGCTTGCTTGGTTGTTTGTTTTTCTTCTGTTTTGATGATAACTTGATTCACTGTCCACTACACATCATGAGAGTCTGTTTATCATCTACTGCTACATCTCTGATTATTTTGGGATTGTATACATCATCTAAACGAGCTCCAAACCTAGGAGATACTATTGTTATCAGAAGTTCGGGGATTGTTTATCATACCAGAAGGGTAAAATTCCTACTCCAAATAGTAAATAAGCAAAAAAAAAGTTGCACAATTCATTAATTGTCAATTTCCAAGCGGCAATTCCAGCATTTTGTTGTTATAAAGTTTTGAAATTTTGCAGTTTACATGTACACGACGAACCACGTGTCAAATGTACAAATTGAAACAGAAACTGCGAAAAGAAACCACGTGCTCCGGTGGGGATCGAACCCATGACTCCCTATTCGCTAGATGGGCGCTTCAACCTACAAGCTGTGGAGCCCCTTGAGAGACTCCGAAGCTCGGAGACGAGCTAAACTCTTTAGGATAATCGCATTTTCGGTAGGTACCGTATTCCGGGGTAACATTGATCACAATGACCCTCCTCGTAAATAGTTCGAATAAACATCTTCATCTTCTTCTTCTTGGTATTAACATCCCACTGGAACAAAGCCTGCTTCTCAGCTTAGTGTTCATGATTATGGATGACAAGATCAAAAAATCATGTCTCACATAAGTTCTGAAAACGATATGAGCAAGAGAAATGCGGTTAATACTTAAATCAACATTTCTGAATACGATTCCGTTTTCAAAACTTTGATGAATATGTTCAGTTAAGAAGAAAATAATCATCATCCTTTAACAAATTTTCAAACCCAGTTTTTTTTGCTCAGAATGTAATCAATGTACATAAAAATCTATCATTGCATTCCACTAGCAATCTGTAATGCAATTGATAGATTTTCATGAGGATTGTTTCAAATTTGAGCGAAAAAACTGGTTTTAAATTTTCCATGATTGCTGATAATTGAATGATGGATTCATGAACCTTAAGCTTAATTCACAAATTACTATTAGGATGAAAAATGTCTATAGGAAATTGCCTACCTCTGGGGTATTTCACAATTCAAGTTGTTCTTAATTTTGAAATACAGTCACCCACAGTTATGGATCAACAAAGGGTCATTTTTCAGAACAAAATATAGCTTAAAAAACATGGTAGTGCTTTAAAAAGCGTTTTAGCGTTTGTTTCGGAATTGTCTTATTTTTGATTCATAACTGTGGTATGGTATTCAATGCCCCACAGATGAAACTATCACTTTGTGTGAGAGTCTACATAGCATTATAAAACGACTTGAAACTATCAAATTGAATTGAATTCAAATTTTTGCACCCGTGAGTTCATATTTGTGAATAGAGCATTGAGCAAACCTACTCGATAGATGAACTGGCATTCCTCCAAGAGATGTTCGTAACCCTTGAGACACTAAATTCGCCAAAAATCTTTGTTGTAGTTCTTCTTGAATTTGAATTTCTCGTTTTTTTTTGTTTGGCTTTTGACTTAAGACTACGCCTTTTTTTTTTCTATACAGGAGTGAAATTGGAATTTCGAAACCAAGAGCGTTACGTTGGCATGAAATATTTTAAACGTTTCAAATTGTTTGCTGGCTTAACGAAATTCCTTGATTAGCACCTCAATCGAAAGACAAGGCATCAAAGGTTCATTTCGTTTACTTACTGAATCCCACATACCTGTTCAAATAGTTTAATTACTGTTTTAAAAGAGAACGTTGATTTCAAGCAAATCTATAAATGGGGGTGCTAGAGAAAAAATGACGTCATTTGCTTTTCACTCTCCGCTTGGATCGCATTTCAGCAGGCAACAGATCGGCTTGTTCTGACCGGGCATGCTTCTCAGGCACAGACATCGATAGAGATGGACCCCCGTTTGTCATGCTTTGCTCAAATCAAACTGACCGACGACCGACTGAGAGAAGATGCCGTCCGAAGCCAAAGTCATCACCGCTGCCGCCGCCAAGAAGAAGAAGAGGATACAGTTCACAGGAGAATGAGATAGTTGTGGCCGCTATCGCAGCCCTAAACGGACGGAACGAGTCCTCCCTGCAGAAGATCGAGAAATTCGTCGGAGGAAACTACAACTGCGTTGTCGGCAAAATTGGCAAGAGTGAAGTGAAATTCCGGGAAATTGTGGCTGTGGCTGTGGCAGGCATCCGAGAAGGAGGAGGAGAAAAATAGAGCAGTTCCTAGCAAAACCCCACTAAGTTTCAAAGACTGCCGCGATGAAGAAGACCCCTAAGAAGCCGCCATCGCAAACCTCATCGGGCCTGGAGGGTTTTTACCAGTGTGTCGTCAAAATGTGTCCGTGTTATTTGAATTCAACAATTCAATCGGCCCTTTTCAGATCCAACAAATGTGTTCTAAGGAGTTATTTGTGTAATATTTTCTAATGTTTTACCATATACTTGATTTAATCTCTCAATTAATCTCGTAGCATCATACAATATCTGATTCATTACGAATAATCGACAATACGGCAATTTGAGGATGTTCCGAAAACGCTGCTACAGTGCCGTCAGGATGCAATAACAGCATCATGCTCATCTTGTACATCTCTTGTCAAGACATCAGGCTCATATAGCCTATTTCCCAGATCAGAAAGCGGAGAATACGAAAAGGAGGATCATCATCTGCTATTCTAAGGGTATAAAGCAGATCTCAATTCGGTTTCATTCTACTTTTGCTTTCGAGCTGATAAGAGCTCCGTCGAACCTGCTCAGCTCCTCGCTACCTGTGCCACAGAGCTCTTGATCATCAAGCTGCAAATCTAGCGTCCAGTTTGTGAAATCGCTCAAGATTTGTAGTGACTCGTGTTTGCAGAATTGGCTGCAGAAATCGGTACGCCAACGCAAGATATGTACGAGATGACTGGAGAAAATCAGCCAAAGCCGCTCGCAGAAGCGTGCCCATCGTCATCGCCACCGTAAACCTCAACGGACGAGGAGGATTCCAACATGTGTGCTCTCAAAATGTGTGTCTGTGTTACTTGAATCTCACCGTTCAATCGGCCCTTTTCAGGGTCAACAAATGTGTACTAGTGAGTAAATTGTATAATATTTCCAAATGTGTATACCACATACTTACTATAATCTCTTAATTCTTTTCGTAGCATGATACAATATCTCATTTGTTAAGAACAATTCACAATTTCCAATTATTTATTTATTTATTTATTTATGTTTTTATGTTTTTTTTATAATTGAGGCCTTCCTTAGCCGAGTGGTAAGAGTCCGCGACTACAAAGCAAAGCCATGCTGAAGGTGTCTGGGTTTCGATTCCCGGTCGGTCCAGGATCTTTTCGTAATTGGAATTTCCTTGACTTCCCTGGGCATAAAGTCTCATGGTACCTGCCACACGATGTACGAATGTAAAAATGCCAACTTTGGCAAAGAAAGCTCGCAGTTAATAACTGTGGAAGTACTCATTGAACACTATGCTGACAAGCAGGTTCTGTCCCAGTAAGAACGTTATGCTAAGAAGAAGAAGAAGAAGAAGAAGAAGAAGAAGAAAAAGAAGAAGAAGAAGAAGAAGAAGAAGAAGAAGAAGAAGAAGAAGAAGAATGAGACGAAGAAGAATTGACAATACGGTAAATTGAAATTTACGGTAGCGATGACGATATCGATGACTGGGGCACTACTCCTAACGGAGATTTTCTCACTGTTCTTAAACCCACGAACCATTACATTCTGAATTATAACTAAAGGAAGGTTGCACTTATGACAATTGAATTAAATTCAAATGCAGAAAATCGCATGGCGTAGCTATCGTCATGCGGTCATGTCTTGTACACAATCCCCATTGATTTTTTAAAATATTTTACTTTGAAATCCGAAACTCTGCAAGCAACAATTTAGTATTTTTTTAAGCGTTTGAATTTAGAATCCTGGTAGTTTGCCAATTAATTAATGTGGAAATTTTGTATTCTCAACTGGGAAGATTTATTGGATAAAGGAAACAAAACACCAAAATATTACAATGGAAACCTGACTACGTACTTATCAGATAGCCAATAGTATGAGTTGGTTAAAAAGATTATTTCATACCTATTGCTACAATAGAATACCAATCAAGAATTGTAATGGAACAGTATTCCTTAAACATTCCTCATATTGACTAATCCCATTAGCCTGATATATGGTTCCTCGCCTAACTGAGTGCACTGTTCCACACCAAACAATAACGAGCTTTCACGAGTAAGCCTTCAGTTTTTGTATCACTTCTTTTCACTGCACCCCTAACAACGGTGCTCTGAAACTTGCGCATTCAAAAGTTCTTGAGCATATTTCCGCTCAATAATAAGACCGTGTGGATTTCACAAAACAACACCTCCCATCCCGGTACCTATGAAGACATTAAGCAGCGTACGACTTTCCCAACAAAAGAAAGCATAGCTTGGAAATGCTTTTCTTTCTGCGCTGCTGCATCTTTGCTAAGCCCTCTCCTCCAGTTGTCGGTCGTGTGAGATTTTCATTTCCGGTTGAGGTTCCTGCTGTTTCTACTGCTGCTGCTGCTGCTGCTGCTGCAATTGGAGTGCAGAAATGTTGAACTACACAACAATCGAGTATGAATGGAATTGTTTGGGAATGTCGGCTTGCAGGTGGATGGGGAAGCAGACTGCAATAGTAGGGTGCTGCTTTTTTAGATACTTTGTGCATGCTTCTCAATCCCGGTATGATTCTGCAGCCATAGGTAATCCTTGCGCTGATGGTGGCTAAATAATCATCATCATCATCATCACTTTGTGCATGCTTCTCAATTCAAATCACATAAAATGAGAATCCTCGAAATTTTAGACAAGAATAAAAAGATTTAAAGGTTACGCAAGTGACTTGACAGTAAATTTTCTTACATAATATTGTTACAGTCGAAGCGTGTTTTAACGACCTCGTAAGGTACCGTCGCAATAGAGAAAAGTCGTTATAGAGAATAGTTGTAATATCGAAATGTGTTTCAAGGGATCGAAATATGGCGCTATATAGAGCTTTTGTCGTTTAACGAGCTTCGACTGTATATTTTGGAAAATTTCGAATCTTTTAGTCGAAAATTAAATTTTCTAAAAGTTTACTGAACATCATACTGATCTTGTATTCAAACTAGATTAAGTTAATGTAGTTTACGGAACAAGTTGCAGAATGATGATTTTTACAGCACGAGTTGTAAATTTATCCTACGAGGCTTGCCGAGAAGGATATTTACGGTTTAAGGACATTTCGTCGAAAGACACTTGGTCGAATGACGTTTGGTCGAATGACATTTGGTCGAATGTACATTTGGTCGAATGTCTTTAGAACGTCGAATGATGTTTAGTTGGGCTTAAGGACATTTCGTCGAAAGACATTTGGTCGAATGACATTTGGTCGAATGTACATTTGGTCGAATGGCTTTAGAACGTCGAATGATGTTTAGTTGAACGGAAATTTGGTCGAAAGGTTATTTTGGTTATGGTTTATTGAAAGTTCATTTGGTAAAATTGATTATTGCATCTATGTTTAGCAAAGTTGGTAAAATAGCGTATTCTTTTGAATAATCTGAATTAAAAACTAGTGTCGAATCAAAAATGAGACATTTTATTTCGAAATTTCATAAATCTATTTGTTTGTGATTTGATACTTTGCCAATATCTAGGATCTCGATGATTATTCAAATGAACTTTTCAGAAGTAGTTTTTTATTACTTGACTGAAATGTTTAGCTCTAGTGAATTTATTATTCTTTTAAAATATCATCATTCTTTAAAGACTACTCAACAAGCTTCTTTATCATAAATGATGTGTACAGGGTGTCCGCAAATTATCCGTACAAACTTTGAAGACATAGCTCTATACAATCAAGCATAATAAATTCAATATTCTTGCATGGTTTTAAACATTGGCTTATTATATTCTTAAGAAGTAAGTTTGACATATTTCCGATTTTAAATAATTACAAAATCATCCCAAATGTTTTGGAGTGTCTTAAAGAGAGCTGTTATTCGAGCTTTATGACGGAAGAGAAATGTCCATGGAACTCACTGAATTTGAACCATAAAATTTTCTATTTCCAGTTTAACTGGAAGCCGCTGTAGATTACTTCAAATAATAATAGGACATTTGGAATCATGTCTTTAAGGTTTTCGGGATAACACTGCTCCAGTATGCCTAGCGGTCCTCAGGAGAAACGTCTCCGAAATATTTAAATTTCGAAATTTTTTAAAGTTTTATTTTGTGTTACTAAATAGATGTATTTTAAAACGTACATGGACATTGACATTTCTTTGTTTTCAATGCGAGATCATCTTTCCAATATTTTGCTGTTCGGATAATTTGCGGACACCCTGTACATGGTGATATTTTGAATTTATTATTCTATTAAAAATTCATCGTTCTTCGTAATGAACCGATAATCCTCATATGATGGAAGCATTTGGAGAGAGTGCTCGGGATCTTGCTTTGAATTCCGAGTCATACAGTTTACAGACGTGGATGAGATTTTTGAATGGAACGGCAGGAAAAAAATTGCTTTAAAGAAAACCTTTACGGCGAAGTGAATATTAAATATCGATAACTCTAATTATGGCCAATTGCCTTATTGTGACTTCCATCTTAATAACATTCTTTACAAAAATATATGGTTTTGCTGACGGTGTTCATGATCTCGAGTGAATAACAGAGTATGCGTTAGAAACTTTGATCAATTAAACGAGAAAGTTGTCCTACTATGTATCGGGTAAGGAAAGACGAGTTGACTGTAGTGACAAAAGTTGCCTTACTTCCATTTAAGATCAGCTAATCTCGCCTGAATGAAAAAGGAGCATGAAATGTCAAAAACGCAAGAGTAGGGTCCATTGAATTGAACAACAAAATTTTGCTAACCGCATATAGAATGTTTTTAGAATGGTTGATACTTGTTTCCCATTATTCAATTATCCTGCGTATGAGTGACAAAATGCTGTTGCAATTAAACCTTTTCAACCAAATGTCCATTCGACGAAATGTCCGTTCGACCAAATGTACTTTCAACCAAATGTCATTCGACTAAATGTCATTCGACCAAATGTCTTTCGACAAAATGTCATAGATTCGATAATTACGACGAGTGCTGTAAAAATCGAGTTCTGCAACAAGTTACGTACAACATTTTTTGCAATTTCGTAGAAGACCACTCGAGGGTATCAGAAATTATATCGGAATGCATTCACCATCATTTTGCAATTTCTGAAAAAAAAAAATGTGTAATGATAGATTACGCAACTCAAAACAGTTGCGTAAAGAGAAAGCGTTGCGTAATGAATCGTTACAGCACTGGTTTTAGTTGCATAATGTCTATTCCCGCACTGCATACTTCAGTGCAGGAAAGTAGGCCATTTCATGACAGGTTGGCATGATGAAATACAGCCTATTACAATGAGAAAATGCAAAAAAGTATTTTAGAAGTACTTCTCCATTTTTTTCAAAATTGAACTTTGTTTGAGCAGAAGATCTACGTGCATTTGATTGTTGAGTAACAGTGTGAATAAAACATATAGTTAGTAGATTAAATATTTTGACTTAGTCATCTAACAAACACTACCATCCAAACTTTTGAGTTGAACTTACAAAATACAAGCCGCACCCTACTGAACATGTATGAAATGCACTCTTGTTGCTGCCACTTTAGCCGAGAAGGGTATTAAAAACTGAAAGAAGTATTTTTTTCTGTTCGTTTCGCTGTCACCGTTTGTTACAGTTTGCTGTTCATGTGCTCACTTATTTAAACATGTACTCGCGCGAATCTGAAAAGGGGCTTAAAATAAAGCAGTTATGGTTGTGATAATTTCGTTCTATCGTTTGGTGTTGGAAAAAAATTGCACACATTATTTCTTTTTGAAGTTTAAGAACATAAGGGAAGTGGCAATGGTGGAAAGAGAGATTATGAGTTATGTGGAATCAATCCATATCCGAGTATGATTATGATAAGTGTATAATTTCCCTATAGTTGATAAACATCCTGAATAGCTGGACCCCTTGTAGATATATATCCATTTGGAAGATATGAGGTATAAACTAGAGAACCTTCCTTAGTCTTGTTACAACAAATCTGAGCTTTACTAAAGATACTAACGATATACTTGGACAAAAAAGACAACTTTAACAAAAAATAATCTCCCAGTTGATAACTGTTGTTGAAGTCACTTCAGGACATAGAACTGAGCATATGCCTTTATCCCAATGGGGTCGTAATGTCAGAAAGAGGGAAAAGAGGAAAGCAAAAAGCACTTGGCATTCAACTTGTGCTGTTTTCGCGTAGAGTATGTTTTTGTGACTCGCCCCCCCGAAGAACGCGCGTACCTTTCATGTGAGGTGATTACGTGAATAGCCGAGTGGAAGCATTCGAGTTTTGCCCGCTGTACATTCATCATGTAGCATGTAGGTAGCATGCACTTCGTAAAGCAAACAATAAAGGACCTACACAAACAGCACAGCTCATTGTTGCAAGTTGTTTGGAGGAGTTTTAAGTGGATAATATTTGCCACGGTTCGTTGGACGCTATGCTTGCTTTTTGAGTTGGTGCCATTGTCTGCTACGCTATTTTTCTCACTCATAAATGTATTCAGTAACAAGAGGTTGAAACTTCTTGTATAACTTTTCAAAAGGACCTATCAAACCCTCTCTGTATTCATTTTCTCTTAAATCAATAACTAGGCCACATTCATCTCATCCTAAGAGCTTTAGAATTGCATTGTAATAATCGAAAGAGGGCTAGAGAGGAAAGAATTTCTTATTGTTACATAAGTCTTTTCGAAAAGTTACGCGATAACCTCTATTGAGATAGTCAGGTTAATAGCAATCTTTGATTCGGTCCACTAAATTTATCGATGTAACTTAAATTCTCAGACGTAAAAAAGAGCTGTCTTTCTTTAAGAATTATTTTTCTCGTCTTCAGGATTCTTCTATACTTGTTACGTCATTTTGATGAAAATGCTTTTATCACTTCCTCAATGCAAAAAATGCACATTACTTGCAGCCCTTTCGTCGTAAAATTTGAGCTTCTTAGTCGTCCTTTTTTGAGGGGGCGTTGCTATAACCCAGAAGGCGCTTCTATTCCCAGGCATTGATGATGTCGTCTCATAAGAAATATGTCAAATATTTTAATATATAGGGATCAACTGGAATGCAGGTTATGTTGCTATGGGTTTTCGACTCTCAGTCTATACAGATCATAAACGGAAATCCAAAAACCCTTAGCAACATTTTTTTATATAACAATTACAAATATCACAAATACTGTAATATACATTCCTTACAAACGAAAACCAATATACATTTGCACGTATTTAGTTTGTGTTCCATTTTTTTTAATATATGGAACGACGAGATCAAGTACAAAGGCTTAAACATTATTTGGTTGAAAAATTCGCTGATGTTAAACGAGAAAGTTATTTTGTCCTTGCATCAATTGAATCTACCTTAACAATGCCTACTGTATATGCTATGTGACTATTTTCTAGAGTATACAACTAATACTATTACGAAATCTCAATTCATGAAATAAACTCAGTCTTGTAGAATTTATAACTCAGTGTTAAACGAATCATCTAGTGTCAATCTAAAAACCACATAGAACCGTTTATTTGTAAACGTTTTTGTGTCTGCCTCAAATTTACAAATTTTTCTCATGTTCAGCATTACGCATTTAAAATAATATATTGTTATTGCATTTCGCTTTTTAACCAAAATTGTGAAAAATTTAAGTAAGCTGATACAACAGTTTTCGAGTAACGACCATTTATGTTTCTGGTGATATTCTGCCCGTATAAAGCCCTTCAAAAGTCAAAAGCATAATTTTGACGATACAACTGAATTTTACGATTTTTTTATTATTTGATATTGTATTTCTTTTTGTTTGATAAATGAACTAAGAACCAAATGACATTGCACAAAATATGATGTTTGTATTTAATTATATAATCGTTGATTAGGTAAATATTATTGTACCGTTTTTGCAGCTGCTATAACTCAGATTTTTCTATGCTTTTTCTCACGTTTTTCTGAAAAAAAAAATCAAGATGGAACCAAATTCAAAATGGTCGCCAACATTATTTTAAATTAGACTAAAAATTTCCCCTTAATTTGCTTTGTCTTTCAGGGAATATATGAAAAGAAGATACGTGAAGAAATACATAGAATTTATCAAAAACTGAGCTTTTTTTCAAACTGTCAAGCTAGGGTCCAGCAATTTGAGTCAACCAAAATGCTTCTCCTCTAGTTTTATAAAAGCAAAAAACGACGCAAACTGTTATTCTAATTATATATGCCGATGGTAACCGCGTTTCAGCGATTATTACTTAACCATTACTCGGAACACTATTTTATAAAATTTATGCGTATTCTCAGTCATGTCAGACCAGAAAAAATGTAGACTTGACTAGAATGCAAAGAAAAGTTTTTAAGATTAACATGAATAAATTCATACCTAACATTCGATGTTCCGAATATTTGATTATGTTTGTAAGTAAAGTCATATATGAAGCATACTTAGAGAAATGTATGTTATTTTATTCTTAAAAAAAATAATCAAGATATTACGTTTATTCAGATTTTCTTGAGTTTTCCAAAAGCAGGACATCTAGAACGTTTGAACTATTTTTACATAAAGAAAGGTGTTCGATTTTCAGCCATATATATGACTTAAATTAAACATAAAACGTCACTGTTGAAAAGATAACAAAATGGAAAAAAAGTCAACATTTTTTCTGGATTTCAATATATTTCGCTATGGTTTTATCTTTTGTAGTTTTACGTTAGAATATTAGTGAATCTTGGCGTTGCCAACTATCAATTACAGATGGTTTTCAAACAAATTTCATCAAATTTAAAAACACAAAAATGCTGCTCTTTGTACATACTTGATTATGAAGCTTACCACTGTCTTTAGAACATATAAGTTGAAGATTTTTTCAGCTTTTAACTATACCATATTTCATCAAACTTCTAGAGTGGTCTTGGGCCCCTTAATGATCACGTGCTTTTATCGAAGGATCTCTCGAGATAATTTAATCAACAATTTCTTTAACAATACCGAATATTAGGGATCAAGTGCATACAGCCCTGTAGGCATATGCTTTTATATACAGTCAGGTCTCCTATTAGACACATGGTTGGGGGGCGTAACAAGAATCTGCGTTACAAGAGACCCAGGGCTTATGGGATTTCATCACTTTGGGGGTGTTGTTGAATATCTCGTATGCCAAAAGAGATAGCACAGAACTGTCTTCGGCGAAGTTTCAGTGCTAAGTAGGATCTACCTTTAGGAGTTGAGGATCATCCATTTTGTTGAGAATTTTGCCGGTAGGGGCGCTTTTTCTGATTTGCACTATATGAACCATGAGGAATAAGAATGCAAAATTTTGTAACATATGGTATCTCTAGATCCTGATTTATTTATTTATTTATTTATTTATTTATTTAACAAAAATTTGGAAGAGGGAAAAACCCCTTTGAGTGATTTTTATAAAAATCTTTCTCAAATAGGCACAATCTAGATCCTGATGTTTTGGAAGAGTTGTTCAGTAGCTCAAGGGCTGACATAAGGTGGTCATTCTGATACAGAATTACGCCACCAGGCGGCGCTGGTGGGCATGGAATTTTTGTTTTGCCCATAGCTCAGTTGCCTGACCACTTAAAAAGATGGCGTCTTCGGCAAAGTTGCTCTGTATCACGAGGGCTAACATTATTTGAGCCGAGAGTTTCTAGATTTTCACTAAGCTATCCGCGAAACAAACATTCTTTGCTCACTAGCGCCGCCTAGTGGCAAAATTTCGGCTCAAATAATGTTAGTTTTTGTGATACTGAGCAACTTTGCCCAAAACGCCATCTTTCTAAGTGGTCAGGCTACTGAGCTATGCGCAAAACAAAAATTCTTTGCTCATTAGCGCCGCCTAGTGGCAAAATTTCGGCTCAAATAATGTTAGTTCTTGTGATACTGAGCAACTTTGCCCAAAACGCTTACTAAGTGGTCAGACTACTAAGCCATAAACAAAACAAAAATTTTGCCGAAGACGCCATCTTTCTAAGTGGTCAGGCAACTGAGCTATGCGCAAAACAAAAATTCCATGCCCACTAGCGCCGCCTGGTGGCGTAATTCTGTATCAGAATGACCACCGCATGTCATCCCTTGAGCTACTGAACAACTCTCCCGAAGACACCAGCCTTCCAAAACATCAGGATCTAGCGATACCATATGTTACAAAATTTTGCATTCTTATTCCTCATGGTTCATATAGTGCAAATCAGAAAAAGCGCCCCTACCGGCAAAATTCTCAACAAAATGGATGATCCTCAACTCCTAAATGTAGATCCTACTTAGCACTGAAACTTCGCCGAAGACAGTACTGTGCCATCTCTTTTGGCATACGAGATATTCAACAACACCCCCAAAGTGATGAAATCCCATAAGCCCTGGGTTTCCTATAACGTTCTGGTGTGTCTTATGGGAGTGAGCATAATAGGAGTGCACGTTGTAGGAATGCGTTTAATAGGAGACCCGACTGTAGTTATATCTATTTAATGAGAGGATTGTGCTGCTTTGCCCTAATTATTGACTCCCCAAATGTCGTTCTCTCGAACCCCAGTCCCTTGAATGTCTGTTCTCCGAATATCCCGTTTCACATATTCCTATATTTCAGGGTAGTGAACGGACCAGTCAACTGGTACGCACCCTGTCACTGAGAACTATTCTTGCACCTTCATGAGCTGCATCACTTCTCAATGAGTCAAATCATTCGGAAAAAATGGCATTCGAGGAAAAGGGTTATTCGGGGAACTGTCATTTGCGGAAACGACATTCGAGAAAAAGTAGCACAACCGTTTGATAAATAGTATGGAAAAATCATACGAGACAAAATATAGATATTATAAACAACATATAAAACGGAAAGAACTCACCAATATAATAAATAAATTGCTCGGCATACACAATACGCTAATCCATATTGATCCTGATTGCTTCGCTCGTTCCCACAAGAGCAGACGACTCAACTAAAGGACCAAACACTACTCTTCACTTGATATACATTAGTTAAGGTCATATAACAAACAAAATTTAATTGGATTCCTACAGGGCGTTAAGATGCAGCATATCTACGTGAAACAAAGTATAATCAGTTCAGAGCGTTGATACAGATTAAAAATTTGAATTTATTTTTGCAGGGCGTTACGTTTCAATTCATTAATGTGGACTAAGGTTAAATTACTACAGGGTATTGATAGAGATTGGACTTTTCAATTAATGTCATACAGGGCGTTGAGATATGCCTGATCTTCATAGGATAAGGTCAAATTGCTTCAGGGCGTTGATATTGCTCAGATACTTTTTTGCAGTTTTCTACTCTCTTATCCGTCCGAGAGAAGAGTAGAAGTATTAATCTAAGAATGCTAATGTCGCTACTGTTTGTGATACCAACATCTAGTTTGCCACGCGCTGACAGCTTGAGTACCGGTAACAAACAAAATTTAATTGGATTCCTACAGGGCGTTAAGATGCAGCATATCTACGTGAAACAAAGTATAATCAGTTCAGAGCGTTGATACAGATTAAAAATTTGAATTTATTTTTGCAGGGCGTTACGTTTCAATTCATTAATGTGGACTAAGGTTAAATTACTACAGGGTATTGATAGAGATTGGACTTTTCAATTAATGTCATACAGGGCGTTGAGATATGCCTGATCTTCATAGGATAAGGTCAAATTGCTTCAGGGCGTTGATATTGCTCAGATACTTTTTTGCAGTTTTCTACTCTCTTATCCGTCCGAGAGAAGAGTAGAAGTATTAATCTAAGAATGCTAATGTCGCTACTGTTTGTGATACCAACATCTAGTTTGCCACGCGCTGACAGCTTGAGTACCGGTCCTCAAAGTGTCAAATAAATTTTAAAATCATCTACTACAACATGGCATCGAACAAACAATGAAAAAATACAGTTAAAGGTGATAATAAACTAATTCAGTTTTGTGAGAACAGCGCCATTAGCGATCTACTACTAATATTTCTATTGTGAGAAGCGACACGGACGGAGAAAGTTGCCATCAGTATGCATTTGAATTCTACAGTCAGTTGTACTGTATAATATCTTATATCCATTTTTGCTATTAAATTGCGTAGTAAATTGTTTTTCTCACGCATAAAACACTTGTGGCATTGTACACCTTTTGAGTATTATGAAGTTGTAAAAACGTGGTTGTAGCAAGTGCAAGAATATCCAAACAATTTTAATTTCAAACATAAAAACTGACATCACTTGCAATCAGTGAGAGCGGCGCATCCGATTCATAAACAATGTTGGCTCAGTGAATTCGCGTTCTGCCCGAGGAGGAACAAATAACTCCCCAATATCTTATGCATACCATTTTTTGGTATCATACCAAAATTAGGTATTGTTCAGTTGTCAATATCTCAATTTGGTATTATAATGGTATTGAAAAAAAATCTTTAAACCAATTAAAAATACTTCATTGAGGTATTAAAAAGCTATTGAGGTCTGCTGGAGGTATTGAACTACAATTGAAAAATTTCATTTTTATATGAAAATCCATCAAGTATTATTTAGGTATTACAATACCTGATCTAGTTATCAGTTTGGTGTTCGTAGAATATGCTTGAGGTATTATTTGAGGTATTTTACCTCTTATGCAGGGCTCATTCATACCTCATTCAGGTTGTAAGTATTGGAAATTATCTGGTATGGAATACCTCAATTTGGTATTCAGTAGTTATTTTCTTCTGCTCGGGTGGTGCTGTTTTCGGGCACAAATTTACGAATATAAGTGATTTATTGCTCTCAGGAGCATTGTGCGTGGAAAATCAAAGTATTTCACGTATCGCATTCGATTTTTGAATTGCTACGGTGAGTAGAAATACGATTAAAAGTGAGTTTTAGAACGGGCACCGAAAAGCCAGCAAACAATATCTCGGTGCGTGAAGAAGAAGTGATTCGGTAGTGCGAGCACAGCAATAACTACGTGTTTGCATTCAAAAACTGGTAATTTTGGAAAAACGCATTATGGAAAGCTTTCAGTTAAGAAACCACTCCTCTACAATAAAGTTAGTAACTTCAAATAATCATTTTTTGTGGTCGCTCTCGAAAACACTGTGAGAAGCGTGGGAGGAGGGAGTAAGGTGCCATATTAGAGGCCATTTTGGTACTCAAGGAGATGTGTCCTTAAAATGATCTATATGAAACAAAATCAATTCCTATACAGCTTGATAATTTCAATTGATGCCATACAGGGCATTGAGATGAATCTGATCAATGCGGAATAAGGTCAAATTACTCCAGGCCATTGATACAGCTTGAAATTGAATGGAATGCCGTACAGATCGTTAAGTTGTACCTGATTTACATAGAATAAGGTCAAATTACTCCAGGGAGGTAATGCAGTTTGATATATTCAATTGATGTCCTACAGGGCGTTTTTTTTTTCCTGTTTGGAACACTGCGACCAATATTTGATCTATTGGAGTATATCCCGTGTCCTTTGTATAGTGCATGTCGTGTTACTTTGTCACTATTGAGAAGTGATAAAGTATTCGTTTTTTTACAGTTGTCATTCCTAACTTGATCACAGGAAAGGATTCTAATTGAAAGGTTCCGCTTTTTAAACCCTTCGAAGGGTGTGGTGGGTACACTCTCCGCAGGCGCGCCCTTTATTAGTCAAAATCCCTTGATAAAGTCGGAAAGTGACACCGATATTGTCTATGCATCAGAATCCTAGTCTTTACTTCTTAAAATTAGAGAACAATAAATAAGAGATTAGAAAACAACTTGTTGATTTCGACTCAATTTTTCCTTGTCTCAAGGTCATTCTTGGTTACTGGAAAACCGAGACTTGTCACTTTTAACAAGGTTTAAAATGTAACAAGGATTAATAGTGCTCCTTTGATTACTATAGCATCCTGATCTCTTCGTTTGAAGCAGCCAGGACTAGGGTTCATTGGTAGAACTTTACCCCATAACGCACCACGAAAAGGTGATCTACCCGCGTTATGGGTATAAAGGGCGTTAATATGAGCTACATAAGATAAGCTTGAATTATTCCAGGGAGTTGAAAAGGCAAGAATATCCTATTGATATCCTAGAGGACCTTAAGATGTACCTAATATACGTGAGCAAGGAAAATAATATCCAGAGCATTGATATATCTTGACAATTTCGATTACATCAATCAGAGCGTTGAGATGCACCTGATCTTCATAGAATAAAGTCAAATTCCTCCAGGGCGTTGATACTGCTAAGAAATTTCTATTGATTTTTAACAGGGCGCAAATATGCTCCAGCTCTCGCAAAGATCAATATGGAGTAAAGTCAAATTACTTCAGAACGTTGATATAGCTTGATTGATTGATGTTATACAAAGCGTTAAGAGGTTTTTGAACTACGTGAAATAAGGCCAAATTACTTCAGGGTGTTGCTGAAGCTTGGAATTTTTAATATATGTCCTACAGGGCGTTGAGATGTACCTGATCTAAGATCTACGAGAGACAAGGTCAAATTACTCCAAGGCGTCAATACAGATTGGAATTTTCAATCGATACAGGTTCACCTGATCTACGTTAGACAAGTTCAAATTAGTGGAGGGCGTTTGTACATCTTGACATTTGTCCCACAGAGCGTTAAAATGCAACTTATTTACATGGAACAAGGTCAAATCACTCCAGGGCGTTATTAAATCTTGGAATATTAAATTGATGTCCTACAGGGTGTAAAGATGGACTTGGTCTACGTAAAATTAGGTCACATTACTCAAGGGCGCTGATAAAGCTTGAATTTTCAATTATTATCCTACAGGGCGTTGAGATGTATTTGATCGATATGGGATTAGGTCAAATTACTCCAACGCGTTGATAGAGCTTGATGGACTTGATTTACATGGGGTGAAGTCAAATGAATCCAAGACGTTTACGCAGCTTGAAATTTATAAATAATGTCCTACAGGGCGTTAAGATGCAGCTGATCTATATGAGACAAATTATTCTAGAGCGTCGATACAAATTGAAGTTTTCGATCGATGCAGGGTATTGAGGTGCACCTGATCTACGTAAGACAAGATCAATTAAGTTAAGGGCGTTTATACATCTTGACATTTGTCCCACAAGATGCAGCTGAATTACATGGCATGAGTTCTAGTTACTCCAGGGCGTCGATAATGCTTGGAACATTCAAGTGATGTGGGGCGTAAAGATGCACTTGGTCTACATAAGATGAGGTCAAGTTACAACAAGGCGTTGATAAAACTTGGATTTTTAATTGATGTCATACAAGGCGTTAGGATGCTACGGATCTATATAGGACAAAGTAAAATGACTCCAGGGCGTTCATACTGCTTGGAGTGGAATAAGGTCAAATTACTCTAGGGCGTTGGTAAAGCCTCTAATTTTCAATCGATGTTCTACAGGCCGATAGATATGGTGAAATTATTCTTGGGCGTTGATACAGCTCGAAAAATTTCGATTGATTTTCTTCAGGGCGGAAATATGCCCCTGTTATGTATGAAGTTCGATATGAAATAGGGTAAAAAACGCTCTGGAGGTAGGTTCAGGTGGGAAAGTTCGATTGATATCTTATGGAGCGTTAGATTGTTGTTGATTTCGCACAATATGTTTTATGTCTTCGGGTGAATCATTCTAAAAAAAATTGCGAAAAGCTTCTTAGTCGTCGACTAAGCGCGACTAAGCAGGACGACAGGGCTGATTACTTGCGTAAACTACTTTATGAATTAAAGCTGCCTTCACTAGTCCTCAGAGTTACGTGTCCATGAAACTTTCCACTTGAGTATTCGACATGCATAAAACAGCGACTGCCTAACTCAGTAAATTGCTGTACTACTGAAGAGAGTCCCCTGTGTGCCGCTGTCCGCTGCTGCAATTTCCCAACCAATCTGCCAACTTCCAGCACAGCACGCTTCAAGAGAATGCACTTGCAGCAAAGTATCTCCCACTGGGAGGAGGCTGTTGGCAACTTAAGTTAATTAAATACGACCTTTGATAATGTTTCTATTTTCCAGCAGGTTTGTTGTTTGCAATGCACTGCTGGAAGCGAAGAGCATGCCCGAGTTCGTATCGTCCTGTTGACTGCTGCTGCTGTTGCAACTATGTGCAACTTTCTGGCTACGCTCTGGCCACAAGGGATGTTCGTCATGTTTTAGCAGTATGAGACGGTTCTGGTTGGGCTCTGGTTTGGACGAAATTCCCCACTGTCAGGCAGTCAGGCAGTAAGTCGTCCAGCTAGTCCATCCATCCATCCATCCAGAGTCATTCATCAGAGCCTGTTGGGGCCATCATTATCCGGAACAAGCAACTCATGCCACAGGTTCTGGCATAGTTCCATGATGCACTGTGGGGTAGAAATCTACTTTAGTGGACAAAAACCTCTAGTGCTGTAGGAATGCGTTCATGAGGTGTGATACCTTCGACACATCGGTATGAGTAAATTCGAGCTTTATTTTCATGGTGTTGAATAAGATTTAGATATCTTGCATTTTATCAACATCAAATCTATCTTTTGATATAAATATGATGTGACGGTTAGAATATTTGTATTGTGTTATTTAGAAGTAATCACCGTTACTAACCTTCAATTTGTCACACGGTCGACCAAAGTCAGGAGCACCACACTGGCGCTGTGTACGAAAAATAAGGTTTTATCTCCTGTGCTATCAAAATACAATACTGGAGTGTTGATCGTTGCAATGCAAAATGCCAGTTTTTTCCAGTGAATTGCTCAACGAAGATATATTCTTTGTGTTTATCCTTTCTTGTGCGCTGGTTTTTTTTTGGCCAATCGGCACTATAAAGGAGCAAAACTTTGTATAGAAAAGAGACATTAATCTGAAATTCCATCACTTTCCCTAACTTTTGAAAACGAAAATGTCCATGATAAAGAGAAAATTTTGGCTACCGATACGAGAGGCGGTGCAAAAAAAAACGTTGCACATTATTCATCAAGGACCAAAATTAGCCAATAACTTCGAAACGCTCTCAAAACAGATATTTTTTAACTAGTAACCGTTCTTTCGGTTTTGAAAGAAAGATAATAAACCCTTAAATGTAACCTTTGGATACCTGTAACCTATGCATGGATGAACTGGTACATGTCAAATTCAGAAGTTAATATGCATGCAACGGTTCAAATTTCTTGATTATTCATTTCGATTGATAAAAAGTATGAAGAGAACCAACAATTAGATAAGGCCAGATATTATCTTGCTGAATAGTTGCACGTTTACTGCTGGGGATTTTTTTTTATTACCGTACGGGTTTGGGCCGAAGGGTCTCAGATTTTCATGAAACTTTTTCCACAGGCAGGGCTCATGGATATATGAATAAAAAAAATTTGTAATTGCTGACATAAAAAAAGCATAACACGACATCAGTTTATGCTTTTCAAACAAAACTAATTTCAAGATTGAAAAATAAATTTCCTGAGCTTGAAAAAATCATTTATCTTTCTGATGGTTGCGGAGAGCAGTACAAAAATAAATCAAATTTCAAAAATGTATGCAACCATGAAAACAAAAAAAAAAGTACATCCTAAAAGTTACTAGAATTGAAGTTTATAAAGTTTCCTTCTCAAAAATATTTTAATAAAAATTTTCCGCGGGTTCGGGCATAGATTTTCCAGCTTTTCTTTATGAATTTCCCTGACGGTGGAAAATTTTGTGGAAAACTTTTTCCAGTTCATATTTTTTTTTGGATTTTTGAGAAAATTTGCTTAAATTTTCATATAAAACCTTTGTTTCTACGATGCTTCGTTCTTGAGTTATGATTTTTCAAAGTAAGTAGTGTCAAGGGAAAACAAAAAATTTCCACCTGAGTTTTCCGGAAAAATATGCGACCCTGAATTTTTCTCAATTTTTTTTTTCATATATCCATGAGCCCTGTCTGTGGAAAAAGTTTCATGAAAATCTGAGACCCTTCAGCCCAATTTGTACGATAATAAAAAAAAATCCCCTACTATGGCTCTATGAATTACACCAATAATTATACATAGAATTATAATACCCAATACCAGTTTCTATAAATTAAGAAATATTTTATCAATGACTATTTGGATCCTCTGTCCTCAACCGAATTATTGATACCGATTCAGATAGGGTTCTAAGAAAACCTTCAAAAACTCAGTCAGGAAAATTTCGAGGGATGTCTTAAGCAACTGCTTCCAAAATCCCCCAAGTAATGTTTCAAGAAAAACTTCCAGAAATTTCTCTACAAATTTCTTCAGAGCATGGGATTGTTACTTGGATTCTCCTGATATTTCTTGTTAAATTCAGTCTTCTACAGAAATTCTTCCTGAAACTTATAAAGTTATTTCTCTGATTTAAAGAATTCCTCCAGGGATTGCACCAAAAATTCCTCCAGGGATTTGTCCAACAATTTACTAGAAAGAATCTCTTGCAAATCATTTTAAACTGATCCCTGCATAAAAAGGTGAAGGAATCCCTGAAAGTCTTTGGGAGTATCCCTGGAAGAGTCCCTGAAAGAATCTCAGAAGAAATTCATGAAAAATTGATGGATGAATCGCAGAACAAATTATCGAAGGATTCGCTGAAACAGAAGAGAAACCCATACAACAATTATTGGAGTGATAATCAACGGAAGAAAGCCTAGATTAATCCTCGGGGGAATCCATGCATGAATCTCTGGGGGAATCCCTATTAGAATTTTTGTAGGATTCTCTGAAAATAATTGGCAGGGTCACTGAAGGAATATCTGTATATTCCTGGAACAATCTTAAGTTGAATGAACAACTTGAAGAATACTTAAGACCCTTTGAGAAAATTATGGAGTAATCGCTGCATGATTTTATGAATAATACCTGGATAAATCTCCGGAACAATTATTTCGAGTAACTGCAAGACTCCTCGGAGGAATCCTTAGAAGGTAACTTGAAGAAATCCCAAGAAGATTGTCTATAGGAATTCCTGAAGGGATCACAGGAATACTCTCTGGAGGAATTCCCGAAAGAACTTTTTGAGGATATTCAGATGGGATTTTTTAAGATAATCTAGAAGGTGTTAATGGCGCCCCAACAAAATTTACCCCAAAAATCTTGAAGGGAACTTTGAAGCAATTGCAGAAATAAATTTTAAGGAATCTCTAAATAAATTCCTGACGGAATCTCTAGAGGAATACCTGCCGAAATCTTTAGAGTAATTCTTGGAGAAATCCCTGGATGAATCACTGGAGAAATCCTTGGATGATTCCTTGGAAACATTTCTCCATACAACAATTATTGGAGTGATAATCAACAGAAGAAATTCTGGATGAATCCTCGGAGGAATCCCTGGATAATCCTGGAGGTGTTGATGCAGCCGCAACAAAACTCGTCCCAAAAATCTAAGAGGAAACCTTGAACCAATAGCAAAAAAAAAATTAAGGGATCTTTAGATAAATACCTGAAGGTATCCCTAGAGTAATTGTTGCCAAAATATTTAGAGTAATCCTTCAGGAATCACTGAAGAGATCCCTGGATGAGAAGAACCGCTGGAGAAACTGCTGAAGAAACCTCTTCAGGAAGCCTTGGAGGAATCCCTGGAGGATTTTTGGAAGAAATCTCTGAAAAAATCAATTGTGAGATTTTCCTGAAGTAATCCGTGGAGGAATGCCTCGAGAAATTTCTGGAAGAATCCCTTTAGAGGTTTTCCGTGAGAAATCCAATTTCTGAACGAAAATCGTAGAAATTAAAATCTCAATTGTCACAACGGTGAATATTTATTTTTTGTCTAATCCAGTAAAAATTCCTTCAAGAATTCTTACAAAGAACTCACGAGAAGTTTCCCTGGTTACTCTACCACAAACTTTTTAGGTATTCAATCATATGCATTAAGAGATTTCACTTATGATTCCCATGAGGATTTTTTTTCATGATTTCATGATTTATTACCGTACTATTTCAGAACTTTCTTCAAGATCTCCAAGAATTACTTCAGGGATTCCCACGGAAAATCATTCCCGGGATAAGTAGTTATTATTAAACACATTTTTCCTGAAGTTCCTTCAGACTACCTGTTCTTACTAGAAAATTCCTTGTAAAATCTACATCAAATTATTTTCGAAATCTGTTTAAGAATTCCGTCAGAGAATGATTTGAAAATTATTTGAAATATATTTTCAGGGAGGTTCTCTACGTACCTTTTACATATTTATTTTATTTGACAGTTAAAAATAGCATTCAGTTGTACATTAATAATTTGTTTTGTATTTTATTAAATAACTAAGATTTTTTTTCCAAAAAATAGTACAATAAATTGAAGGAGCCTTTCTTAAGTTTATCTTCAACTTCCTTCAACAAATCTTTCAGAAATTATTCAAGGATGGCTTGAAAAAATGTCAGCATAAATTATCCAGGACTTCCTGCAAAAATATGAAATAATCATCCAGGTGTTACTCTAAGAAGGATTCCTCCTGATATTCCACAAGATTTTCATACGTATGTCTTCACGAATGCCCACCTAAAAAAATTGTGAAGCAAATTCAAACCTTCCTATAAAGTTCCTAGCAAAAAACGTTAAATTGTTCCGAAAACCTCCCCAGAGATTTGGCTAATGATTTTCCTGAGATTTTTTTGAACAGCTCTAACGGTTGTTTTTGGGAATCTTAGAAAAAATCAATAGCATTACTAAAGCAATGTGTGTGTGTAGACAATTCGTGATCGTCGATCGTTTTTGCTCTCGTGAAAAACTGTTGTGGTTTTGTGAAGAAGCGTACTGTTGCTAATCGATTGTGCTCTGTTGATCCATCGATATGATTTGAACTCACTAGTATGCATGTATCACAAAATTAATTGATCAAATGCCAAAAAACACCGAAGAACGTCTGGTTACCATTCAACTAAATTTGCACGCAAACAACGAACTCATCTGTAATTAGCAACCATCATCGTTGAACGCTGTCAGTGTCATTGATTTTTATCCACACGACATCTCTATCTGACGGACTCAACTAAAAACTGCACGGAAAAGTAGGAAGATTTAAAATATGGAACGAAATTGTTGCAAATGCAAAACGGAGTGTCTGGATAGTGATGCTACTGTTGTTTGTGAAGGCTTTTGTGCTGGTATTCGTCGTTTTCATGTAAGATGTGTTGGTCTCTCTGATGACGAAGGAGATATTTGTTTGCATCGCAACATAATATGGATGTGTGACGACTGTTGTGAACTACTGGAAAATATGAAATTTCGTGAAACCGTCAATGCTGTTCGTTCGATTGGTTGCCCAATTAGGGAGGAAGTCGACAACCTGAAAACTGAAGTGAAGAAAATGAGCGAAACCCTTGATAGTTTGGTCGCAAAAGTTCCGGTAATGCCAAGTATAGATCGTTCTGCTACCACTTCTAAAAGTCCTACGAATGTTCCTCGACAATTATCCCCTGGCTCTTCACCACCGTTAACGTCTACAAGAATAGCATCTTCATCGTCCGCTTGTACGAGTGCCACTACACTCAAATTGCATGTATCGAACATCGCCAATGATGTAACTGAGAATGAAGTTAAACAGATGATTGTCGATGCCATCGGAGTAAGGGAGATCATTAGTATAAAATGCTTGAAGCCAGCATGGAAGGATATAACTACTATGAATTTCATCTCATTCAAAGTTGTAATTTCGAACTGCCATCGATTGGACGCACTGGATTCTTCGAGATGGCCAAAGGAAATCAAATGTCGGGAGTTCATAGACCTTCCAAACATTACATGGAGACCTGCTAGTTGATAGATTATTGAATTATTTTTTATGCGTGTAATAATATTCATGTTTTTGTTTGCTTTTAACAATTGTTATCATTTCGATGTATAGATGTTCTTTAAGTGTATTGTTGAATGTATTTTTTTGGTTTCTAATTCAAATTTTCAATAAGACAATTAAATGTCAGTTGGAATAAAATGGAATAAATAAATAAATAAATAAATAAATAAAGCATTTAGTTGGATGGAATTCATATTTGTACATCTCTAAAAAATTCGATAAGGTCGAGTCTAGTACACGACACTGAAGACGGCTATACAGTTGAGGTCGAAATACGCGTATCTGTCAAAGGATACAAACTCTAGTGGAATAAGAAGGTATTTTTCAGGTTCTAGAAATTACCCCATAAATATTAATGGATGTTAATCCCGAGATTCTTACATAAATAACATCTTGAAGTTTGTCCACTGTCCATTTTTGGTTCACATACTATTCCAGGAATATCTCAATAAATTTATTTACAAATTACTCTGACTTTCTGAAACTTTTGACGAAACTCCTGACAATATACCTCACAGAGAAGCTTAAGTAGTTTTTGATAGGATTAACAACAAAAATTCTCGTTTTTTCTTCGTCTTCCATAATGGACAATTATTTATCAAAAGTCCTCAAAACCAGAAAAGCCGTTTGCGCTTATGAATTCCAATCACAATTAAAGACAAACCTCAAAGTTTAAGCTAAAATTTATTAAGATTCAGAGGTGACGCAAGCGTCTTGAAGGAAAATTTTCAAGTATATGAACAAGCCTTCAGTGAAGTCACCATAATTTAGTTATTTTCTTACTAATTATGAAACTTTTAATACCATTACCTTTAAAATTAAATTTACAAGAACTTTGTAGAACATCAAATTTGTCTGAGATGAAAAAAAGTTTTGGTTTTATTTTAGTAAAAAGTGTTTTATTTCAAACTTTTCTTCAGTTTACCAAAAATTTAATCTTTGATTGAGCATAACTTCATAAATACACAACCTATTTGAAATCTTTTTTGAAGATAATATAATTGTTTTTAAACTGTTCACACAACACATTTCAATAAAAAATTGTTTTGACCAAGTTATTCAACAAAAAATGCACAATAACATGATTTTTAACGAATAATGCCATTTTTTGCGAGTTAAACAAAATCTCTAGAGTTGAAACTGGGTTTTCTTATTTGCTAAACTTTTGAAAAGGACTTTGAATCAATCTTTGGTTTTTGGTAAATGACCCAGTCAAAACCATTTTTTAGAAAATTGTGTCGTACAAACAGTTTAAAGACAACTGAAATTTTCTTTAAAACATGTAATAAGATTAGGAGTCGGTTGAGTATTTATAAAGTTATGCTAAAACAAAGATATTTGATGAGGAACAATTTGGAGAAAACTATTTTTAACTAAGACTAGTTTTAATTTTGGACAAATTTGATGTTCAAGAAAGATTTCATAAACTTAATTTTGAAGATAATGATGTTTAAAGTTTCAAAATTGGTTAAAAAATAACGAAGGCCATTTTTTACAACTTGAAAATTCGCCTTCAAAAGGCTTGCGTCACCTCAAAATCTTGATATTTCAAGCTCAAACTTTGAGGTTTCTCTTTTAATACGATTTGAATTCATAAGAGCACACGAATGTTGAGCTTTAGAACTTATGAAAAATTAGCCGCACAGTATTTACAATTTTAGAAAATGTTATGCATGAAAAAATACTATGGCGAACAGATTGAAGTAAAGGCCAATTCAGTCCTGCTTGCAAAAATTCTTAACAATCATTTTTGAGCGAACTAATGTATTGTGGTAGAACGCGCTTTGAAAATAACTTGTCAAAGATGTCTATGGTAAAATTAGCAATGTAAGATTTAACTAAATTTGAATCTTGAATGAAAGTTTGCATAATCTTGAAAATTCCCGTCTACGATTTAACAAGAATTTCATCCCATAATATGGATTCTTCCAATAATTTATTAAACTATTTTCAAAGAAATGTTTTAAGGAAAATATTTACCAGTCTCTTTATGAATATTTTAAAAAATCCCTCCTTTCTCCCATTTATTTGTGTTTCTCCACACATTCCCTTACCAGTGTGCTGATTTCGGAAGCTGATTACTTTAATCATGATGTTATTGAACAAATTTCCTCTGAATATTCGAAGGCAAGAGCCATTTCGAAAACACGTGTCGTAAGTAATCCTTGTAAAGTCCGGGGATTCGAAGCAGAAGTTCCAGGAAATAAAACCATCGACGAAATTCTGACGCAGTTGACAGCTAGTACTCGTAGCATTCGGACCTATTCAGAATTCCTCCCGCGCAATTTCGACAAAAATGAGTGTTGTTCGAAAAAACACTTTGGTGGTAGATTTTAGTGTTCTTCCGTCGCGACCAGATGTGGCCAAAGTGCAGCATTTTCTGGAACGCGAGTTAAAATTGGATCTTTCGGATGCCAAAAGTGTCCAGCTGCATAACACCCGTAAATGCGTTTTCATTGAAATGGTGGACCGTGCCACAGCGCAACGCTATGAAAACGCACACAACATCAAGCGAGTTTTTACTTGTAAAGACAAGCAATTCAAAATCCCTGTGTATGTGGATAGCGAGGCAGTGAGTTTTCGTGTGCATGATCTTCCTCCATCCGTACCACATACGACGGTCGGTAATTTCATGATGCGGTTCGGAGAGGTGCTTTCGATACAAAGCGAACGTTGGAAGCACTACTTTCCTGGATTACCGAATGGAGTTCGTGTACTGCAAATGAGGATTAAACATCCTATTCCGTCATTTCTAACAATCGCCAATGAGATCTGTTACGTGGAGCACCCGAACCAGATCAAAACCTGCAAGCGGTGTGCCCGAGCGGAACATCCGAAGCAGAAATGCGTGGATGTAGACGTCCAAACAAACACGATCACGACGCAAGAAGCAACCGGTACAGCAGCACCAGCACACGAACAAAAATTCAGTGAGGCTGATTTTCCACCGATAATCAACGACCAACCACCTAAATCTACGTACTCCAAACATACACTTGATTCGACAACCATACCTACGGTCACCGAGAAACAAACAGAGCAACACAACACGAGTGAAAGCGACGACGATGACAACGACGGGAACGACAGTTCATCCTCCACATACGAGGCCCACGATGGTAGCAACAAGCGACGACTGTCAACTAGGCTTAGGGAGAAGAAAAAAATATGTTCTGATAATGGATCACAGTCTATTTGTGATACCGATTTGCATGTTGTTTCGAATAAGAAAAAAAGCAATAATCGGCCCCGTTAAGCCTCCGGGCTTTTGGGCCTTCTAAATAAACGGTTTGAAAAAAAAAAAGAAATTCTGACGCAATTTGTGATAAATTTTGGAAGTATTTCTAAAGAATTTTTGATGAACTTCGCAAAAGAATGTTAGGTTTGGAAAAACATTTTGGGAAAACTTTTTGAATGAATTCAAAAAAGAATTTCACGTAGAACATTCAGCAAAATAGTTCAGTATGAGATTTGACCGATTACATAATTTCTGGAGTAACCACGAGGAAAAACATTGAACTATTGAAAGGTTACGAAAATTATTTTTAGTTGAATCCAGAATCTATTTTGGAATCAATTTGTGGATGAAAGAAGGTATAGGTGAAATGCAGTAGTGTTTGATCTGTTGAATCTGTTGCATGCTTCTCTGAGGGCAAGCTACAGAATCCGGATCAATTGTGTCCGGTTCACGTTTTTGGGAAGAAAAAAAAACGAAAATAAAGTGTGCAATAAAGGATCGACGCGTCAGTAGTTTTTGATCCGTTGAATCTGTTTGATGCTCCTTTGTGGACGAGCGACGGATTTCGGATCGTGTCCGGTTCGCATAGCAACCAAACTATCGGTATCGATCATCCTTGTATATGTTCACGTATTCATTTAAAATTATATCTTTATCGTTTACCAAAACAAATCCTTTCCCATATCCAAACTCCCAGTGTTTTCTTGAGGAAATGGAGAGGAATCCTCAGCTTCCATAAAGCAAGTACCACGTCAACATTTCCCTCCCATTCCCAAATTAACCTGCATTCGGACACAGCCGGCGCCGTTATTGTTTATTATAATAATGAGAGCACCAGTACTTGCACATTGAGGATGCTACTGAACAAACACTCCATTATTTTTACTATCATTTTTGCAACTAAAAAAATTTGAATAGTACGACACTATAAGTGTAGACTTGCAAGAGGTTCTTTTTATGTAAATTTTGAATGGTTCGCCACTGTAGGCGTCAACAGAAGAGTGTTTTGTGACGGTCCAACGATTTTTTTTTATTCCATATGAGTAAAAAATCATAACACATGTTTCGTTCTGACAGCTGTAGGAATCTATTTTTCAACATATTTTGAATGGTTCATTACTTCAAATGTTTACATTATTTTCTTTCAATTGGAAATTTTTCATATCAATTGAAAATATTACATTTTTAAACATGCTAATTTTTAAAAATTAACTGTTCATCATGGTCTAATCGCTTATCAAAGTGAATCCTGTGATCCAACTATCCTCCACATTAATAAGCATCTCTCCCAGTAACCCTTGTGAAGATGTAGAGGTGTACACGGTCTCTAAGTAGTAAAGGTTACACACTAAAATTTCTCCCCCTATACCACCTGACTGCAAGGACGTGGCCGACGCCATTATTGACCTTATTTAGAACGAGGGGATTTTTTTTATTATCGGACAATTTGGGCCGGAGGTTCTCCGATTTGCATGAAATTTTCACCAGAGGTAGAACTCGTGGATACATGACCAAAAGTGAAATTCAAAAAAATTATAGTGGCCTATTTTCCTGGAAAACTCTAGATGAATTTTCATGATTTCTCTATATACCTCAAACTTTGAAAATTCATATCTCCTGAACTATGCATCGTAGAACAAAAGTTTTTTAGTGAAATCGAAAGGACATTTTGGTTTCAATAGTAAAGGTTACGAATAAAGGACATACAAAACAGACAGACCAAAGGAGCAGTGTTGTGAAAAACTCAATTTCTCACAACTCACGCTTGAGATTTGTCATGCGTGAGTTTTAAATCATGCAACTCAGCAGTCAATAAATCATGGATGAGTTGGCTAACCTTTTCAACTCATTGTCTCGTATTTCCACAGTTTACTCACATACGGCAATAATTTCTTGTTAGTCTGGTAAAATTATGTTAATCCTTTCTAACGTAAACAACAACATTCGGGTTTCACGAGTTTTTGTCGGGTTTTGCGATTGAATCATTTTTTATGGTTTGAGTTGATTGAGTTGATTTTGCATCAAAATCTCAAGCGTGAGATTTGCGAAGCAGATCTCTAATGAGTTTGCTCTCACGGGAGAGTGTATTGATTGATATTTTGAGTGTGAGTCTATCAACACTGCAAAGGAGAGTGGTCTGATTGACGAAAAGCTTCTTCCGACTGGAAAGGAAAGGATGGTTTACTGCGTTACACTTACAATGCGTGTAAATTACTGCCGCCGTTAGCGCACGGTTATGAGGCCCACAATAGAACACATTTTTCTATGGGAAGCGTGCGGGTGGTCATCGGTTTTTCAGTTCTGTCGCCTAAACGGTAAAAGATACCACTTTGGCGTATATGGACGAAAGTTAGAATATGGATTGATGAAACAAAAAATATTTTTTTGAAAATTTTTCATGATACAGACGATAGTTTTTTCACTATTTTTTCGACAATTTTCTCCATGGTGAAACATTTTCCGAGAAATGTTTTTCTTTTTATATTTTTAATAGATTGCTGAGAAAATTTCCTTCGATTTTACTAAAAAACTTTTGTTCTACGATGCATAGTTCATGAGATATGAATTTTCAAAGTTTGAGGTATATAGAGAAATCATGAAAATTCATCTAGAGTTTTCCGGGAAAATACACCACTATAATTTTTTTGAATTTCAATTTTGGTCATGTATCCACGAGCTCTACCTCTGGTGAAAATTTCATGTAAATCGGAGAACCTCCGGCCCAAACCTGTCCGATAATTTAAAAAAAAATGCCCACGAGGCACTGAATTATGCACAGTGAAGAAGATTATGGCCAATCCCAGCCGAATTTTTAGTTAATTCTTTGTTCATCCTCACTGACTTAGTTTAAGCTAAGCTAAGCTGATGTAGGGCTTTCCAAATGTGTCGTTTTCCTGTTCATATTCATACACAATTTTGATATCATATTTTGTTATGATTGTTGTTAACTCGATTAAAATTGTATCATATTGAGTTATCATGCACGTTGATATCACCACATCAAAATTAGTTTCCAATTAGTTATCATTACCTGCTAATAATTTACCGAGGACATCAAACCTCTAAGACTATATTTTGGACAACCAAAGAAGATTTCTGCCCATAGTGTGACGGCACACACAGCCAAAGAGACCACTTCTGACAGCTTGAGTGCCGTCGTTTTGGTCCTCGTCACCATCGTCAGTCATTTGCATGCATGGGAAAGGAATTTGGAGTAAACAGCACCTTGCAGATGAAAGCTCGACTTCCATGTTTGAATTTTATCTACACAACCCAGAGCAACCATATCATTCACTCACTCACTTTGCATAGCACAAGAAACACAAGCCACACACTCAGCAATGCTGTGTGAGATATCATACGCTGTTTAGACATATACGTGCGGGATGAAGGAGATACTTCTTTTCTGGGAAGCAAACGAACCGAGAGATGAGAGAAAAATTCCAAGATCATCATCCCGGCCAACCATCCGACCAAACCAACTCAACCAACCTTCCCATCATTGGCAGGATTGGGTTGAGGCAGGATTTGCACCGCTTCAAACGAACTGTACTTCATTTTACTCTAAATATTTATCCACTTTTCCCCGGAAAAATGTTTACCCTTACAGCGGAAGATTGTTGGGTTTCATTTTGGGATGCTTTTCATTCATATTTTCTTGCTTCGACGTCCTTCTCGGTCCAATAAGTTAGCAAGATGAAAAAAAATCTCGGATAAAGAGACTCTCACAAAGCTCGGTGATTTGGGCCTTGGTCCCCTTCACTGACTAGTTGGACAAAATAGAGGGCAGCCGGAAGATTCTGGTGACGTTTCATTTTCTTACAAACTGAACCTAGCCATTGTTGAGCTTTGAAGATTCTTCCATCTTGGTGGAGCTGTTGTTGCAGGAAGTCATCGTAAAAATTTGTCCTGATGGGACATTCCTTTTGATGGTATCCAGGTCAGGGAAAATGAATATTTTCCGCTCCAGAAGCACGATTAGATGGATTGAGGAAGCTTATTCTCAGATCGTTTCAAAGCAGCATTCTTTGCAGTGGTTTGATGTGGTTTCATATTTATTTCTGATTAATTTCTACAATAGCTGAGTTGGTTTGAATTCTATAGATGTTCTGATTAACTACCCATTTAGGAATGAGTGTTTCAGGTCGATGCATCTCACAGCTTATCAGTTTCTACAGGGAGCCTTCAGACCTGGAGTTCTGATAATTGATCTGAAGTGTACGGTTTGACAGATAACTTTGGATCATTCTAACAATGCATGTTGAAAAATTAGTTTTTTTAATTTTACGATCAAGCCTTCATGTCAAACACTGTCGAATGCTTTTTCTATGTCTAGAAGAGCAAGACCAGTAGAATAGGCTTCAGATTTGTTGGAGCGAATCGAATTTGTTACACGTAATGGTGAAATCCGAACTGTTCATCGGTCGAATGAATTTTCATTGATGTGAACCATAATTATCTTTCAAAAAGTTTACTGATGGAGGAAAGCAAACTGATTGGACGATAGCTAGAAAATTGGTAAAACCTCAGCATTTATCCATTTGTCAGGAAAATATGCTAATTGAAAACATTTGTTAAATATACCAACTAAGAATGATAAGCTACTTTCTGGAAGTTTCTTGGTCCTCATCAGAAAATAGAAAATTCCATCTTCTCCAGGGGCTTCTAAATTATTAATTTTTAAATAAAAGTTCTCACTTCTTCAAATCAGTCTTTCAGAAATTTTCGAAAACGTTCTCTTGAATGAGAATGTCTCGATGTCCTGAGTAACTTGATTTTCTATTGCATTTAGCATCCATCGTTTTCTTCCATGACCTCTTTTTTGGCACCGACGGCACTGAGTGGGGTTTTGGAAATTTCCTACAGGTTTCTGGAAATTTTCCCGTGTCGAACACAAGTTTTGCTTTCTCTGATGCTTTAATATTATTTAGATCTTTTTTGTTAAAGTGAACTAAATAATATTCTTGAGAAATCCCTTTCCGAACAATGCCAGATTGGGTTCTCTTTTTCAAAATGATTACTTGGACTGGGGAAAATCCAAGTAAATTATTTATTACATTTTTGATCTCTTCAGGTGACTTATAGTCACTTGGGAGACCTTTCAAGACGACTTTGAACTAACGTTCAGTTTTGTCATAATAAGTAAAAAAATTGTGTTTCTTCTCTTCAAGATGTTTGAGAAGAAGTTCGCAATCTTTAAGAGCTTCCGGCAAACCACGACAGTCTCCTTTCGATTTGAAAGGAAACCTTGATACCCCTAATGGAGTTCAAGATCTCCTGCCTTAATCCTCCAAATTTAGAACAATTATCCACGATAGGCGGCAATCTTTGTTTCCTCACTTAGCCTGGGTTAGAGGCTGATTCAATTTGAAGTTTAGGAAATTTGTCTAGAGCATCGAACTGATTGTTCATTTCGATGCAATTGTAAACATTATTCATTTCACACTTGGAAGAAAGCTAGCATTCCGGAAGAACGTCCTTTCTTCCATTTTTGCCACGTTTAGTGACAGGTTCAAATCCCACATTTTGGAAGGAAGTTGTGAATTCAGAGAATCATTTAATCCAGCACTTGCGTACAAAGCGCACATTTGGCAATTAAAGTGATTTCTAGTATAAATCATGTAAAACTTACCAGCAATAAGAGAGTTTTCTCAGAGTATCCCACCCACCATTTCTACATGCTTAAATTCTTCCGACAAAAAACAACCACTGAAGGGATTATGTTTTTCCTTTCGAAAGCAACGGACGTTACGCTCATCACACCGCCAACGCTTTGACGTTCTTTGACAGCTTTTTATCCTGGCGCAGCATGAAATAATTATGCCACAACTCGAAGTACACGACAGACAGTGTGGTGGCAGCGACGCGGGTGGTTGTAGTGGCTTGGCAGCAAGTCACCATCAGTTTCCTCATAGCTTCAGTGTGATTATGTCCTCTGGCTGCGGACGCCCTCAGTTGCCTTGTTGTCATCGCACAGTGGGTAGCGTTTTTGCAGAGGTCGAAAAAAGCCTCAAAAAATGGCACAAATTGCTTGAAAACGAATATCCACCAATTTTTCTTGATGCTCAAAGGAATCCTCAAAGATAAAACTAATTAAATGAAATTTTGAATTTTTCGGTGTTCTCTGTCCAGATGACAATTTAAACCAATTGAGTTAAAAATGATATTTTTGATATACAAGTTGAATGAAATTCAAAATATTAATCGAAAGCTGAAAGCTGCAGAGATACATGTACATCTTTCTTATGATAGTTTTATCAAAATTTTAGCAGAATTGTGAATGAACAATTCTGTATAATTGATTGTACAGAAATTTGAAAACAGATTTTTGGATACCTTCAAGTTTAAGCATTCATATTTTACTGACTATAATATGGTGTCAAAATCGAAAAAAATCGATAATTCTAAAATTTTGTGAAAACATCATTCAACAGTTCTCAGATTTCTAAGGGTGTGTCCGGCCATGCACCACTGTGCACCAGATTCAGCAGAAGGAATCTGCTCCAGAGGTTCTGGCTTCACTGAAGGGAAGAAGGTATTGCGAAGGGGATCCGTTCGATGCTCCAAAACGGAAAGCAAAAGTCACCACCCAAAGACTAGACAGTAGGGTGGGGCTTATTTCCAAAAATCTTTCGTAGTCAGGATTTACAAAGTGGAAAATGATCATCGGTCCCAAAATAACATCCTGTGAAAAAATGAGAATTTTTGGTGAAGGTTTAGAGGTGGCGCAAAGGGCGTATGTGCAGTTTTCCCATTTTAGTGAACTCTGAAAAATTTTGGTATGCTTTTCAGCTTGTTTTGGTGATTTTAGGACCCTTAAGGGCAAAAAATCACCTCAAAATTGCGATATCTCTACTCCTTTAGATGATATTTGACGAAATATATTTTATGCATGTGATTTTTGGCCCTTGAATAGGTTACAATGACTGATTACTATGAACCCGAATTAGAATAGCTGGGGAGGATTCCTATGCTTGTAGAATGGAACAAAGAGCAAAGAAGAATGATAGAAAGAACAAAGAACACAGAAGAATGTAAGGTGGGGTGGGTTAAACAAGGGGGAGGGTGTAACTGATGATATTATATTAGAATCAACTATGGAGCCGTGAAAATATCTCGGTTGGATGTATGAGATGTGATTATATGCAAGTTTAACACTCATTTAGTATTTTAGAACGTCCGTTTGATATAACTCCAGCAATTGCTTTTAAATTCTGAAAGAAATTACTGAGGGGCCCAAATCCATACAGGCTCAAAATCCGTACACTTCATACAAATAGAAGGAGTTTTTCATGAAGTGGAAGGGTTTAGATTCATTTCTTAGGTGTTCGGATTTTGATCCCACACGATATATCCTTATTAGGTAAATCCATAAACGATTTTTGCTTTCCAGCAATAACACTTCTTGTTAGAATTTCCACAGGAATTTCTGGATTATGATGCCATTTCAGCAATTAATTGCGTTTGGGGTTCCAATACTTCACTTTCGCCACAACACCTTCAACATAACTTCGGACAAACGAAAATGCAGATGAAGTTCAATACATCGTTCTACATCTGTATTTGAAATCTATGTTTATAAACAACAGCAGAAGCAAAAAAATCGGTAGTCAAAATTCAAATTGGTGCACGAGCTTCTATAGGGTGCAAGAGATAAAGTACTTCAGGTTGAAAACCTCTCAAATAAAATCAAAATTAAGTCGTCACAGTTCTGAAACATATTTTTTAGGACAGAGCTACATGAAGGAATTTTCACAGGATGTCCTATGTATATATAAATAATTATATAAATTAGTTATGAATTTAATAGATACTGCGTGAGGCTGAATTTCCAGGATGTAAATGTTGGAACGGTCCTTTTCGATATATCATCATTCAGAAAAAAAAAAACAACAAAAGGATTATTGAACTAAAGCAGTAAAGTGACGTGCATTTATCTATATCTACCAGGAGAATAATGATGAAATTTCGCATGAAATAAAGGACATTTTAGCCGTTATTGAAATTTTTCCATAAAGTCCAATAAAGTTGCAATAAGTTCCAATAAAATCGTATACAATGGGTCGAAAACTAGAGATGGTTAAAAAATTGGTGCTCTTCCCCTACTTGAAGAAAAATTGCTCGAAATATTTCTGAAGTAGGTAATATTATATATAAGTCATGGGGTCGGACCTGGTGTAGTGGTTAGAACACACACCTTTCACGCTGTGGATCTGGGATCCCATCTCCGAGAAAAAAAATGAAAAAAAAAATGAAGTCAATAAATATAATCATCGTTTTCTAGATTACCACCCTCCCACCTGTTTAACCCACCCCACCTTACATTCTTCTGTGTTCTTTGTTCTTTCTCTCATTCTTCTTTGCTCTTTGTTCCATTCTACTAGCATAGGAATTCTCCCCAGCTATTCATATGCTTATTCGGGTTCATATTAATCAGCCAGCGTAACCTATTCAAGGGCCAAAAATCGCATGCATAAAATATATTTCGTCAAATATCATCTAAAGGAGTGGAGATATCGCCATTTTGAGGTGATTTTTTGCCCTTAAGGGTCCTAAAATCACCAAAACAAGCTGAAAAGCATACCAAAATTTTTCAGAGTTCACTAAAATGGTAAAACTGCACATACGCCCTTTGCGCCACCTCTAAACCTTCACCAAAAATTCTCATTTTTTCACAGGATGTTATTTTGGGACCGATGATCATTTTCCACTTTGTAAATCCTGACTACGGAAGATTTTTGGAAATAAGCCCCACCCTAACTAGACAGTGAGTTTCATACGTTCACTTATTTCCGCTGTACTCTTCGTTTCGTTGGCGCATGGCCTGGTGTGGAATGCTTTCAGATCGTATTATACTCAAGAAGTGTTTAATTTTCCCGTACAAGCACTTTTGGTGCCGCGGTAAATCACTTTTTGCCGTTAGTGCTTTATTTATCTTCAGATTTTTCTAATGGTGCACTTGGCGTCATATCAAGTGAATGAATACTCAAAGAATTTGAGTTTAGTAATTTCATTGTACAATTTAATCGGAGATTTCTTCAGATATTCCCCTAGGAATTTCTTCTTGATATGCTTTTGAATGCTGATCAGAGATGTTATGTTGAACGCAGTTGAAAAATGTATAAAAAAATATTATGAAATCACGAAAACTTTTATGGTTTTCGTTATTGTTGCACCATTTTTTACAAGTTCTCAAATAACTCAAACTTCTTATGTATGGAACATCAATCCAAATTCGTCTCTAAAATTTAGTCATCCTTCATTTTGTTTAATCAATTTAATAAAAATTAAATAAAACATGGGTTAAACAGTGTTATTTGTTTAGGGTGATTCATTCAAAATTATGCCATTCGGTAGTTTATCCCAAAAATTCCTGAAAATTTCAAAATTATATTATTGATTTTTTTACGATCTAGAAGCACTAGAAATATAAATATTCACTACCTGTTCAGATACTCTAATAGAAGTATTGTTTCATAATGTGAATAGCCAAACATGCGACAAATTCTATGGTCTACGTTTTACGTCTGGTCATGGAATTTCAAGACTTCTAAAGCATCTCTGGAAATTTAAAAAAGGAAGTGTTTTTGAGAACTTGTAAGAAAAGGTTGTGAAAAACAACAAAACTACTTCAATATTTTCTGAAGTAAAAAAAATGACATTCTTCGCCAATAATTTATTAGAAGTGTGACATCCAAGGATGGGAAAATCATTTCACATTATGCAGCCCACAGACGGTCAGACGGTTTGACCAACATTGACTCCGTCCCAGGTTGGTGCTCATGTTGATGCTATGTTCGATCGTGTGTGACTCAGCTTGAAGAACCAATTTGGTAGTTTGTAGAACCAATTTGACAATTGGCGATTCGGTCGGCCAAAATCAAACGAGTTTGATTTTTCTCAAACCACTGGTGGGCGAAACCAAATGTTTGACGAACTGATCGTCCTGTCTGAAGGAATATTGCACGAATATCGACGTCAGCATGTTAAATGAAAGCTTCAACATTCCATGTACTGCCGATGTAGATGGGTGGTATCAAAATTCGTGAATTTAAGCAGCGTCAACGACATGGGGATTTAGCATATGTGCGCTCTTGAGTTATTTCTATATATTCCTCTGACGTTTTCCCACAATCATTAACATATTTTCTTTAGCAAATACACCAGCAGTTCTATCGGTGATTTTATTAAAATTTCAAAAGAACTCCTCCAGGCATTGTATCTGATGCAAGGAATTCATCAGGAATTTTACCAGGAATTCATCCAAGGGAAGGGGAGAATGCATCAGGAGAGTTTCTATCAAAAGTTATTGTAAGGATTACATCAGAAATTCCACCAGGACCTCCATCAGAATTTCCTCAGGAGTACTGTTAAAGTTTCAATCATGAGTTGCACAAAGGATTACATCAGGAGTTCCAACAGAGTTTCCATTAGGAGTTTCTCTATTAATTCTGACGGAAGTTCCTCTAGGGATTCCATCATGAGTTATTCTGAGGATTTTATAAGATGTTTTATAATTCTTTGATCATCAGGAGCTTCTCCAATGATTCCATCTGAGATTCCTGCCATAATATCTGTAGGAATTTCCCCAAGTATTCCATTAGGAGTTCCTCTAGACATTCCATCAGCAGTTCCTATAGGGATTATATCAAGAGTACCTTTAGGGCTTCCATCAGAGTTCTCCTAAGGATTTCATCAAGAGTTCCTTCAGAGATTTCACCTAAAATTCCTTGATATATTACATCAGGAGTTCCTCCGGAGATTACCCTCAGGAGTTTCTCGAAGAATTCCATCAGAATTATTTCTAGAGACATCATAAGGAGTTGCTCTAAGGATTCTATCAGGAGTTCTTTGAAGTTCTTTATCAGGAATTCCCCAGGGATTTCATCAGGAGTTCCTAAAAGCATTCCATCAAGAACTCTTCTAGAGAATTCAGAAGTTGCTTCAAGAATATTGGTAGAAATTCCTCCAAGGATTCCATCAGGAGTTCCTCCAGGAATTTCATTAGGAGTTTCTATAGGAATTCTATCAGGAGTACCTCCGAGAGTTCTTTTGAGGATTCTATTAGGACTTCCTCCAGGGATTACATCAGAAGTTCTTCCGAGGATTTCATCAGAAGTTTCTCTAGGGATTTCATTAGGAGTTCTTCTATGATTTTTTATCAGGAGTTCCTTCAATGATTTCATTAGGAGTTTCTTCAAGGATAGCAAAAGTTTCCTCTGGGAGTTCGTTCAGAGCTTCTACTTGAAATTCCTACAGGAATTCTATCAAGAAATTCTCTAGGAACTCAATCAGAAATTCCTCCAAAGATTACATCAGAAATTTTTCCAAGAATTCCATCAGAAGTTTCTTTAGGAATTTCATCAGTAGACTTTCAATAGATTTCATTAGAAGTTTCTGCATGGATTCTTTTTCAAATACTTCTAAGATTTCTAAGATTTTTCCTGGGACTCTATCATAAACACCTCCTGGGATTCCATCAGAAGGTCTGTCAGGAATTCTTTAAAAATTTCCATCAGAAATTCCTCTCGGGTTATTCCGGGTTCAATCAGGCTATCAACTACGGATTCCTCCAGAAATTTATTGAGAGATTCTGTCAAAATTTCCTTTTAGGAGTTTTTTTTAAGGGAATTTTGCAAGGGATTCCGCCAGGAATTATTCTAGGGAGTCCTCCCAGAGTTGATCAAAGGATGCATCCTGAAATTTTCCAAGGAATTAATAACTTTAAGAATCCTGAAAGGAATTCCTCCTGGGATTTTAGCAGGAATTTTAAATAAAAATTTTATATCCGAAATTACTCAAAAGACTCCTTCCGGAATTTCTCCAGGGATTCTTGGGGGTTTTTAGGAGTTTCTCCAGCAATTTCACCAAAAACAAATTTATAACAATTTCACAAGTAATTTGGGAATCCATCAGTATATCCTCCAATGACTCTATGAGGAGTTCCTCCTGGGATTTAAAGAAGGCATCCCTTCAGTAATTCTACCGGGTATTCTTCATAAAATTTAGCTTTTATATTCTCCAAGTATAAAAATTCCCTAAGGATGCCAACTAAAAATCCTGCAGGGATTCCTCTAATGGTTCAACCAGAGGTTCCTCCATCTGGGATTCACCCAGGTAATTCTCCATGATTTACATCAGGAAAGTCTTTAACAATTTCAGCTGAAATTCTCATAGGGATTCCACTAGAAATTCTTTCAGAAACTCCATCAATATTTTTCCGGTGATTTAGAAATCCTCTAGAGGTTCTTCCAAAACATTCTTTAAAAAATATCATCCAAGCGTTTCGCTTAGATGATCTCCAAGGATACAACAATGATGGGATTTGACCACAATGTTCTATAAAGATTCCACCAGTAATTCCTTCAGTGCCAATTCTCCATGATTTACATCAGGAAAGTCTTTAACAATTTCAGCTGAAATTCTCATAGGGATTCCACTAGAAATTCTTTCAGAAACTCCATCAATATTTTTCCGGTGATTTAGAAATCCTCTAGAGGTTCTTCCAAAACATTCTTTAAAAAATATCATCCAAGCGTTTCGCTTAGATGATCTCCAAGGATACAACAATGATGGGATTTGACCACAATGTTCTATAAAGATTCCACCAGTAATTCCTTCAGTGCCTTCACCAGATTTTTTTTTCTAATTATTACACCAGTAAGTTTTCGAGAGAGGATTTTTCAAGGAATTTCACCAAGAGTTCTTCCAGGGTTAACACTGAGAATATCGCCAAAGTTTCGGTAGATTTTCCACCAGAAAAATCTACCAGAGTTTAGCCAAAAGTTCTACCAGAATATACTTCAATGGCTTCACTAGGATTTCCCTTCTTGGAGATTTTCAAGGTTATCAGCAATTCGTTCAAAGAATTAACCAAAAAATTATACAAGTTCGCAAGATTTTTTTTGGAAAAATACTAAAATTTGTGCTAGAGAATCGATCAGGAATTCCACGAAGGATTGCGCTAAAAATTCTTCCTTTTTCAACTCTAGGTATTCCATCAGGAAGGTATCTACAAAATTCCAAAATATTATTCCTCCAGGGATTCCACTGATATTTACTAACCGGATTGAACAAAACAATTCTTTGAACGTCTTCAGGTTGAATCCCTGGAAAGATTTTTTAGAAAATTTATGGAAAAAATCATGGAACAGTTTATTATGGCATACTCGGAGGAATCACCAGAGAAATCTGTGGGGAAATTCCCAATGAATTCCCTGGAGATATTCTTTAATATGTATCTGCAAGATTTTTAAAGCAATCCTTGAAGGAGTTCCTACAGGATTCTGTAATGTAATTCCTGCTGGAATCCTTGGAAAAAATATTTCAAGAAGTACTGAAAGGAATTGATGGATATATTTGTTAAGGAGACCTTGGAGAAATTTGCGGTGGATTCGTGAAGAAATTCATTTAAAAATCCCAGATCGAATGCCTCGTATAGTACCTTCAGGGATACAAGGACGAATCTTTGAAAGAAACGCTGGAAGAATTTATACAATAATTTATTGAAGATTTCCTAGAAGAATCCCTATTATAACCCATGTATTGCTGGAAACTTCAAAGTAGAATAACTACAGGAAACCAGAAAATATTCTGGATAGAATCTTTGAAGAAATCACAATAACCATTCCCATATCAATGGCTGTTCAGAATAATCCCCGACAGAGACCCTTCATAATATTAGAGTTTTGCAGGAATACTTCGTGATAAAAATATTTCCTTCCATCGCCACAGAATTCGAAAACAATAATAATCACATATACACTTGACTTGCCGAGATCATTCAAAACATGCGAAGAAATATGGTGTTGCCGCAACGAACTTTGACAGTCGATCAAACGGTTGCAGCAACTTAAATCGGTTTGACTAACTTGGGAGCGCAGTCAATGTTGGTCAAACCATCTGAGCGTCTGTGGGCTGCATTACGCTCATTTTCAATTCCTTCGAAAACCTTATCCGGCAGCGAAAAACAATCCCGGCAACTCTGCATGTGGAGAGTTGAGCATTCACGCGAAAGAATGAAACACAACACAGTGCCAAAAACTTTGACAGCGCTCATCTATGTTTATTTTCACCCATTCATTTATTCCTGTACAGCACGCAATCGTTGAATCTGTAAGTTCCATTCCATAAGAATCTTAAGTTCGGGAAGAGGCTACGTTTTGCTCTGGTTGTTTTGCGGTATCAGTGCTTTATTTACTAATTTTCAAAACCGTTTCCATCGAAAAGTAAGTGGTTCTATCTCATATTTTGTGTTTCCATACTTAATTTCCTGTGCTATTATTTTCAAAATGAAACGACGGTGCTTGCAGAAAAATGCCCTGCTGCGCGGGAATGAACCAATCTCAGGCTGAATTTCCCCATAAAAAAGAATTAATTGATTAATTAACTGCTCTGCTAATAATAGAGGCGGAAAACTGAAGTTCTGCCTGCAAAGCGGAGGAAAGCTGTAATTACAGGCAGGATATGTCCATGCCCAGGAATATCAAGCGACACATTTTCAAGATGCATCCGGCGATATTCGCGGCCGTAAATATAGCTGAATCACTTAAAAAATTCTTAAAAGTTGCAAGCGGACACACATAAAGAAAGGATCCGGCTTGGCGTCCTACAATCGGCAACTGTAAATAACATGACGTGGTCGTTTCCAGAAATGATCGGATTCAAAACATTGGTAGATGAACTCTGCAAAGCATCCGAAATCACTTTCATCCGAAAAGATGTGGGAAGTTTAGTGGAGAATTCAGCCTCCATACAGCTCGAAAGCTCATATCAGCAGAATTAAAACAAGAATCGCTAATAGCGATCGAGGTTGATGGAGCATCTGAAGGAAGCCGTGATTTCGTTGGAATCAACGCGCGGATCGTTGTTGATGGAAAAGTAATTGTCCGTTGTTTGGGTTGCATTTTTTTTTACAATTTGTTTTTTATTTTCATACAAAAAATCTAACTATGGGGACGAGAGGGGGAGGTCTGGAAAATTCTCAAAATTTGTCTTACATAATTTATGGACAGCCCCTGATACACTTGCTTGCATAGACTGCATATGAGGATCGGATCCTATTCTTGGCACTTTTGGTTCATTACAGCAGGGTTATTTTTAAGCTACTGAGCTAATATTTGGCCACAATAAGTGCGATGTTAAATGGTTAAATAGCTTCTTTTTGCAAAGTTCCATACAATTTATAATTGAAGATTACAACAGTTCAGTGAAGAAAATAGTTTTGAATAGATTAATTTTACAAATCTGTTATTCAAAAATACTCAGTATAAACAAGTTCAACTGAAACCTACCTCAACCAAAATTGAACAAAATTTCCTGAACAAACAGCAAAATAAAATAGAAGAAGCTCAACCAAAACAAAATCATTGCTCGCAGAAATCGCAGAAATTTAATGGTCGAACTTTAACCGTAGGCAAAATAGTCCATTCCTTGGCGCGTGCTTTGTGGCCGGCTTCCGGAAAAAGAATTCCGGCGAATCGAAGCCTTTGCCGGGTGAATAATATGCGGGAAGTGCTAGTGAAAATGGGAGTGTACTTTTGGGAAAAACAATTTTCACTATGCATTAATTTTCCCCTAGTGGAAGCAACTTGCAATGGCCGCGCTTGCACAGGGCCAACCTTCCAACCGTGGTGCACAAATATAGAACAACTTTCAGAGGATATACTTTTTTTTGTTCGAGGGGCAGGAATGCAGAAACGATAAATTGTTGGAAAGCACGAAATCACGGCACATCTCAACATGCACATTAGTGTTAAATATTTATGGATGCAAATGCCTATGCATGATTTTCCCACATAGACACAGCGAGCTGCATTTGTGAGCAAAATGTAGAGGAAAACATGTGTATTATGCATAGTTTTAGGCCGGAGGCGGTGCACGAGGAAACTTGGCCGTATTTTAATGAATGCGAGTTTGTGCGGGAAAATTTGCAAGCGAGGCAAAACTTATGGAAATCGCACTCTCATAAGCAAACAGTTTGTCGACGTTTTGTGCGCCTGACTTTGTGTGAGCCGTGCATTAAAGCGGAAAGGCATCTTCTTGACTGAGGGATTCAACACCGTTTTCTGGATACAAACATCTTCCACCGTAGCACTGTGGTCCACAAAGCAGATTTACACGGAAAGATTCAGTTAGAGTTTTGGAATGGAACTTTAAACAAAAAACTGTCTGCTACAAAGTTTGTTTGTATTAGTTAGATTCAAAGCTAAGGTGGTTCACATTCTCAAAAAAAATAAAAGATAAACAACTTTATTTAGAATTTAGGCAGAAACGAATTTTAATTTTCTTTTATTTGAAAAAGTTGTAAATATTGAAGGGGAGAAAAAAGCTCCATAATTTTCTTGATTCTTTTATTTGAAAAAGTTGTAAATATTGAAGGGGAGAAAAAAGCTCCATAATTTTCTTGATCTAAGTGATATGTTTCTAGCTTTTATCGTTCAAAAACCAATAAAACGATGAACCAGATGCCGATTAAAAATTGTGCAAAAATAAAAGCTCAAACTTTTGTTTTCATATTTTTTAATTGCTTTAAAAACCAAGTGGCCTTGAACATAAAAGAAAATTGATATTTGTTTCAGTATTATGGTATAAAAACTTCAGCAAAAGTGGTCGACCATTCAATTTTAAGGAACTTAGCCAAAAAGATTTTTTGTCGCTCTCAAATTGACTCACGTAAAGCATTTTTCTCATGTTGACATAGGGCGCCCAAGTAACAATGAGCCCCAAATCAGTATCAGAAATGCATAAGTCATTATAATAGCTCTACAAATGCAGACATGCCGAATAACCGCTTTTCATCACTTTAAAAACCTATAACTGCTTCAAAGCTTGATGCTTGTTTTTCGCACCTTGGAAGTGAAATTTCAAACGAAAATGCTGATTTTACTCAATTATACGCTAAAACATCAGTCATAAATGATGCACATAATAGAACGACGGTTTGCAGAATTCGTTCTCATATTAATTTGAAGCAAGATCAAAGCAAGCGATAAAAAATATCTCATGATCCATGGTCCATGATCGGCAATGTTTCGCAGGTGATAAATAACAGCAGCGATCGAGAGCTCCAAAGATAATAAAACCTTTTCTTTTCAGCTCTTTTACCTTTAAGGTTTTATTTAATTTTACTGGCATGATAAATCATCTCAAAAGTTTTGTTCAAATGGGTTCTAAAATCAGAACTGTAACAGTAGACGGTAACTGAAAAGATTCTTATGATGTGTTGCAAATCAAGAGCGATAAGTGACTGATACTCTCAATTTTCTCAGAATTCAAACGCTGTTCATTACATAATGTCCAGTGCTAAATCATGTAAATGGAGTAATTTTGCTTTCAACATTCTTTAACGTTATCCGTCATCGTAATCATCGTCATCATCGAAACTTCGAAAGCAGTTTTTGTTCAATAATAAAATTATTCTATGTAAATGTGTTCACTGTATTGTGGTTGGAGAATAGAGTACAGTGAACACATTTTCCTGTGAATTTTCATCATTTTAAACGAAGAAACTGCTTTTGAAAATTCCGAAATCAATGACGGATTCTGCCCCTCTCGAGAGAAGACAGTTTCATTCTAATGTTCTAAATGCATCTTCTGACGTAAATCTGCTTGCTGGACCACTGTGCATCAAGGAGCAGAATTTACCCACAATGCGATATGTGTTCCAGTGAAGTCCCCAGGCTTCACCATTTCTGCTCGTGCCGAGAAGGTATTTCTCGCTCACGATCCACACACAACTTGGTAGCAGCTCATTGCACTGGCAAATAATGGGTTTACAGTTGGATTTGTTCGCCTTCTTGTCTACACCTTTCGAATGGATATGGTTTATGGGCGCTTGGCATGCAAAGTTTTTGAAGAAATACTCCTTCTTCAAGAATAACTGCCTATCGGGGCACTGCTAGTCATGGCTTTATTCTTTTTTCGTGTGGTGAGGTGAAATGCAATGCAATGTTTCATAGCCAAACTTTCAAATAGCAACGGTTTAACGCAGGAAGTATTTCGTTTTTTAATGCTAATGCTCTGTTCGTTATGCCTTTTGGCGGATCTCTACGCGAACAAAGAAACAGTTGATTCATTGGCAAAACATGCGTGTTTCAAAGAACATTATTTGGGTCATCTCTGGACAAACTGACCATAACTTTGAGATCTTTTGACTTTATGTCGTTCAGATTAGAATTTCAATACGAGGGGCCATGTTACATACTAATTGGGTAGAAGATTTTTAAATGATCAACAGATGGCCTTCCGACTAAATGGATATCGGTAACTCTGAGAGTTCAAGGAGAACACTTGGACATTTTTGAATTCTACACTTAAAATATACTGAGTTCAGGAAGATCAGATAATATAACAATCGTCCAAAGAACATAGAGAAATCAATGAAAAAGGATACTCCAAAGCACTAAAACAATACAGGAAGGACAAAATGTTCGGAGAACTCAAAAAGTCCCAAAAATGAGAAGGTTCCATAGACTCCATATAGCTTAAGGCATCGTTTCCCAATCTTGCATTTCTCGACCCATTTGCCAGTCAGTACCTCGCTTTGTCTGAACTATCAAGAGCGCGCTGACGAGACGCTTGAGGTCGCGAAAGTTTGGGAAACGATGGTTTAGAAATTTAAATGTATTCTATGAATTGAGTGAGTTTGGAGAAATCATTGGCTTTATCTGTGAGTTAACAAGTTCTAAAAAGCGCAAAAAATTAATGAAGTTCATATTTTTAAGGAGTTCAGCGAAACAGTTTTCTTAGAGTTATGGAAGATTCAAGAAGTTGAAGAAGATCCAAAAAACATTCAAAAAATATCCGAGTGTACGATACGCAAATTTGTGTTGAAAAACTCAAATTCTCATAACCTACGCTTAAGATTTTTCATGCGTGAGTTGTTATGCACGCAACTCAGCAATAAAAAATCATGGATAAGTTTACTCATCAAACTCATTGCTCCGTATTTCCAATGGGCAAGGCAATGTTTTCTTGTTCTGGTAGAATTACAGTCACCCCACAGTTATGGATAGTACACAGTTATGGATCAAAATTGGATTAAAACAGGAATATCTCATCTAATAGAGGTATTTTAGAAGAAATTTTATGAACCTATGGATAAAATTGAGGAGGAATGTTTTCTACCTGTACTCATAGGCATGCTAAGTAGAGCTCCTGTGAAACCCGTAGAGAAGTTCTCATATGAATCTCTGTAGGGTTTTGGGTGATCTAAAGAACTCTTTAGTTTTTAGCATGGATGTGCTCTCTGTAGGGTTTTGGGTGATCTAAGAGAACTCTTTAGTTTTTAGGATGGATGTGCTCCCCTAAGCACGGTCCTCCGTGCGGCGTCTTCTGATAGCTGGACGGGTTATTTTTTTTGGAGGGGCTGGGAATTGAATCCATGATCTTTCGCTTATGAAGCGAAAGCGTAACCTCAAGGCTACGGACCCCCCTAACTCTTGATTCTTGAAGTAATTGATAGTGTTAATTCTGAAAGAATCTACAAAAGTATGTGAACACAATTTCGGTTAAACTACTGAAAGAATTCCTTCAACTTTTTTTCCCATAGATATAAAATTTTTGGTAAAAACATTAAATGTATTTTGTTAAGAAACAAATTGAACCACTGCTCATTATGAATGATAATCGAGAATAAATGTCATAGTTTAATGCTTCGTGCAAAGAGGGCAAATGTTGTGTAAAGTGATTATTTTTGCGAATAAGAAAGCCTTTCGCCCTCACCTGAATTAAATCCTGGCTACGCCCATGAACACTGACGATGAATTAAGATAATTCAGAGAAAGCTCAACTGGAACTTAGAACGTTAAAAAGAATTGGAAGCAAAAAATAGCTTTATCGTTTGTTCTTAAGGAGTTTTGCGAAAAGGTGGGGTTTATCCGTGGTTTACCAAGGGAATCAATGAGGATGACGGAAAGCATAGTCTGACGCAATTATGGAATTCAAGATGACGACTTCCGGTTTATGAATATCACTTGAAATCCATGTAAACAGGACAGATGAGTAGATGCCGTAAACGATTGTACCCCGTTTGGCATAAGGTCGTTTGGCATAAAGCCGTTTGGCATAAAATCGTTTGGCATAATGGTCGTTTGACATAATGATTGGCTTAAAATAAATATCGGCATTTCTTAAACTTTTACCGAGATCAACACCACCGAGCCTACAGAAAAAAATTTTTTGGTAGGTTCTAAACAAGCGTTCAGAGATTATCCCAGCAATAATTTCAAAAATGGTTGTGACATTATAGAGTGTTTCTAAATAAAACTCGTGACGGGTCTCTACATCTCAGAACATAGAGTATCCTTGAGCTTGTTGCGATATACATATATGAAAACAGTAAATTGGCAAGGAAAGTTCGCAGTTATTCATCAAGGGAACGCTCATAGAAAATTTCGCTGCAGATCAAGCTCTGCCCCAGTTTGGACGTAACACTCAATAAAAATTACTCGATAAAAGAATGATTTTTTTTTTGCAAAATATCAAAAGCTCGAATCCAAAGATCTATCAATGCAACTTAATGCAAAAATAGCCTTAATAAGAGATCAGATTATTTTTCGTTTAAAATGTTTCAGATTCTAACGCAAAAAAATCTTGATAAGAAAATATTTGTGGCAAAACTTTTAAACGGTTCAACATAAATTATAATTCTGGAAGTGTACATCAAAAACACCGTCTATTATCTAAAAAAGGGAAAATTTGTGATTGAAATAATATTTTTTCCAGCATATCTCGTAAGAAGATCACACGTTTGCCCCAAAATAAGAATATGTCGAATATTGGCAGGTTCTAAAATAATTATCATTCTAACAACACATCTTGCAAGAATTGATAAAACAGCAAAATTAAAAAAAAATTAACAATTAGCTTTACTAAATAATAAAATTTAAAACAGTATAAATATAAAGAACAGCCTATTTTTTAAAGAAGGCAAAATTTACAATTGTATCAATAGACTAATGGACGCCAAAAATTATTGTGGCAATGACTGGTTCCCCCGAAAAGTGATGATGATAAACAGTCAAAAGAAGGAAGTATTCTGTCATTCTCGGCTACATACATATTGGCAAAAATTCTGAGGACGGTAAAACTCGAAAGAACCGCCAATCAAATAAAGAAGGGTGCATATTAGATGGTCAGTTCGTTCACCACCCTGAAATATATAAAGTTACGACAATTATGGGTGCTAAAAACTTTTCGGGGAAGTGGGCTAGTCGAGGAATCGGGATATTCGGGAAATTGGCGTTCGGGAAACGACATTCGGGGACCGACAATCGGGGAAAAGTAGCACAACCCATCAAAGTAACTGCAGTAATCGATTTCTCTTTTCGCTGATAATTTGAGCAGATCAATGTTATCGATTGCCGCCCTTTTGTCAGTTGGAAACAAAAATACTTAAAATATATATCTCCAAAGAACAGTCTATGCATAAAAGAAGGAGAAATTTATTGAAATTTTAAATTAACAGTTTTCATACCTATTATCATGGTTACATCATATTTAGAATAAACATCCAATGTTTGAAAGAAGGGTTAATTTGTGCTTAATATATAAAAATCTTCAGTACAAAAATTTGTTCCAATAGCGAAACTCAAAAGAAGAATTAATATTAGAAAGAAGGGTAGTTTCTGGATAAATAATAAAATACTATTAGCAATAACTTTTTTAATATGCTTAAATTTACTCAAGAGCGAATGTTGATTAAAGTGCCATTTTGTACCAATTGACTCAAAAACAAGCCTGGTGTCATCAGAAAGATTCAATAGAAACTTAAAATCGAAAATTGAGAAATTCTTGGTTTCAGACTCATTATGCCAAACGACTATTATGCCAAACGACCATTATGCCAAACGACTTTATGCCAAATGACCATTATGCCAAACGACTTAATGCCAAACGGCTTCATGCCAAACGACTTTATGCCAAATGACCTACCACCGCCGTAAACGATGTCTAACGCCATTTTGGATTCCAAGATGGCGACAATCGGTTTGTAAAAATCACTTGGAACCCATGCATTATGGTATTTTTGTGACGGGACAGATGAGTAGATGATGGAAATCGATATCTGACGCCATTTTGGAATCCAAGATGGTGACATCTGGTTTATGAAAACCACTTGAAACCCATGTATTGGGGTATTTTTGAACTGGGATCGATGAGTAGAAGGTGAAAGTCTATGTCTGGCGCCATTTTGGAATCCAAGATGGCGACTTTTGGTTTGTGAAAACCATTTGAAACCTATGCAATATGGGTGTTTTTGGAACGGCACCAATGAGTAGATGACGGAAATCGATGTTTAACGCCATTTTGGATTACAATATGGTGACTTCCGGTTTGTGAAAATCACTTGAGTGATTCCAAAATGGCGTCAGATATCGATTTCCGTCATCTACTTATCGGTCCCGTACACAAAATAGCCATACTGCATGGGTGTTGAGTGGTTCTCACAAACCGGAAGTCGCCATCTTGAAATCCAAAATAGTGTCAGACAATGATTTCCCGCATCTACTCATCAGTCCTGTTCCAGAAATACCCATATTACTTTAGTTCTCATGGGTCGTCATTAGGCAGGAGCATAAGTTAAAATTTGTGGAGCGTAATAAAAAGGAATTTATGGGTAAGAATTTCACGGTAAAAAAGGGGACGTTAAAAGAGAGAGAGCGTTAAAAAGTGAGCGTTAAAAGAGGTTCAGCTAATTCAAATAATCTGAAAGCTCAGTGAAAGAAATTTAAGAGTTCAGAGGTTTCAAATAGTCTAAGGAGTTGAAAGTGTTGAAACCATTCCCTAACTGAGTTTTAACTCAGAGATTTCAGAAAGTTCGAAAAGTTCGAAGTGTTAAGTGAGTTAAATAGTCCAGAACTAGAGCCCTGATAAAAGTGGATAGTTGTGATGGCTATGACCGTGGTCATCATGTAAAGAACAAACGGACAATGCTGTATCGTGTCAGCACCGAGGAGGCAGCCCCTCTAGCACCATGTAGGTAGCGCAACCCTGGTTAGGTGGCCTATCGAAGACTCTTCACCAACCAAGAAAGACAAAACGCAGAGCAAACGGATTGATTTTACGGCAACAGACCCGACTACGATTAAATGACAACGATTATAAAGTTGGATCTTGGAACGTGACAACTTTGAACGAACCCGCGCGTGTTGTGCTCCTGGCTCGTGAACTGCGGAATGTCGGCGTGAACGCGGCAGCTGGCCAGCTGGCCGAGAACCAGAGAACGCGAATGCTGAGCGGTGGACCCTATCGCGCGCCAACACTTCTACTACAGCGGTGGCGACAGACCAGAACGTGAAGTTGGCTTCATTGTGGTTTGGGAAGCAGATGAAGCGAATTATTCGGTGGAAACCGGTATGCGACCGAATCTGTGTGTTGAGAATGAAGGGCAAGTTCTTCAACTACAGCCTGATCAGCATGTATGCGCCAACGAACGATAAGCCTGATGCCATGAAGGAAGAGTTATATGAAAGTCTGGATAAGGCCTACGGAGAGTGCCCAAAACAAGATGTCAAGATAGTCATCGGCGACGCAAATGCGCAGATAGGGAATTAAGATTTCTTCCGACCCGTCATTGGAACGGAAAGCCTCCATTCCGTTACCAATGATAATGGCCTGCGGCTAGTAACCTTCGCTGCTGCTAGAGGGATGGCAATCAGCAGTACCTTCTTCGTACAAAAGAATATCCGCAAACACACTTTGCGACACCCGAGTGGCGATACCCGCTCCCAAAAAAGACCACGTTCTGGTTGATGGGCGACATTTCTCAGATGTCATGGTTGTCAGGACCGTCCGAGGCCCCAATATCGACTCGGATCATTATCTCGTTGTAGCTAAAATTCGGGCGCGGTTATCCAGCGACACGAGTTCCAGAAAACACAACGCTGCGCTTCAATATACAACGCTTGTCGACAGATGGGGTAACTGCACAGTACGGCCAGCAGTTAGACGAGTAGTTGGGAAGAATCAACGTTGCTGGAGATGTCGACAGCCTGTGGGATCCAAAACTGTAACAACAACGGCGCGGGAATTGATTGGCACTGGTCAACGAGGAAAACGAAACGACTGGTTCGATGAAGAGTGCCGGAGAGTGACAAACATGACAAACATGTCGCCATTCAGACAGAACAGAGGCAGCGAGAGCTGAAGAAAAGAAAATCCACCGCAGAAAGAAAAGGCAGCACGAAGAAAGTGTGTTGCCTGAAGCTCAAGAAAGCATGAACCGGAATGATATGCGAAGATTCTATGTGACGGTCAATGGTGCGTGGCAAAATATCGCTCCAGTGCCCGCCATCTGCAATGATCAAGAAGGGAATTTGCTGACCGATAAAACGGCGATGGCTGCCAGGTGGAAGGAGCTCTTTCAGCAATTGTTGAACGGTGAAAATGGAAATGTAGCGAGAAACAGGATGAACATTTATGATCACGATCAAACTGTGGACCCACCGACCATAGGAGAGGTTAAAAAGGCTAAGAAGGAATTACGAAAGTAATATTCAGCAGGGAACCAGGTAGAGGTCGGCGGCTTCGGGAAAGACCACGAATACGCTGGCTGTACGCAGTGGAAGAGGACCTGGCGACCCTAAACGTTCGGGGCAACTGGGGAAGTTTCGCCCAAGACCGACAAAGATTGAGCTCTACCATGAACTCGGCAATGGCGTGACGCTACGCTGTAGCCATCAAGGTATCAAGGTAGTTAAGAGCGTTCAGGAAATTAATAGATTTTTTAGTTTCAGATTTAGCTTTCAGGGAATTCAACAAACTGAGAGTTTAGAGAGTTCGAAATATTCGAGATTTTAGAACTTCTGATAATGCAGTATCTAGGTAAACAAGGTCGGGGATCTCAGCAATGTTCACTAAGCAAATTCAAGTTATTCAGAAGTTTCAAAGATCAAAAAAGATGAAAAATAGGTAGGAGAGTTTTATGCAGCTGATGAAAATTATTTTGTTTTACCGCGGTGTTGCGCTATGGTAGATCTATTCTTTTATGCTATGTCAATGATGATCTACCGTAACGCAGAATTGCGTAAAAAATTCAGATAATTTAAGAAAATCTCACATATTACATAAATATGATGACATAAAACATAAATAAAATGACTCAAAATATAATTCATAGAGTCTTAAAAAGCTCTGGAAGTTCAATGTATGCTGTGAGGAATTGAGTATGAATGAACCATGAATCGAACGTTCACTCATTAGCATAATACGCCAAAATACCTGACGACACTAATTGCACAGTGAGTTTATTGAGTTCAGAAAAATGTCAAATAGTTCATAAATAGTTCAGTAGTGCAAAGAGTTAAGACATATTAAAAAGAAGATAAAATTTAGAGCACTTAGAGTTAGATAAGGGATTTTAAATAATTTGGAGATTTATGAGCAATTAAGAGCAGCAAAAGGACTGGTTTTAGATCCCGTTTGCAGTGAGAGTCTCCTTGTGCTTAGAAAAATCCTAATTCTAGGAGTATTTAAAAAAGCTTAGATATTCAAAGCACTCACAAATTTCATAAATTCTGGAAAGTTTAACTTATTTGGTAATTTTTGTTTTCAAATTATTGAAATTAATTTTTGCTTCCGTTTTGATAAACTTAAAGATTTTTTTTGCAAATTTGCTTTTGTTGGCTAAGCTATAGAAGTTTCAAGATTTTCTAGAGATTCTTTAGATAGTTTGATATTTGATAAATCAGATTTTAGAACATTTAATAGATTAAACTTGTTAATTTGTGTCAACCAAGCTGTAGCAGCAATATTTCCACTAACTTCCGAATTATTACTTCAATACGTTAAGATACTACATATACATACGGAAATCATCATCCTTTGAATACACTTTCCTTTATAAAAACTTCCTCTCGCAAGACTAACATTCCAGACAGGTAGGATGAAAAATTACCGTCTGCGAAATACGATCTTTTCTTCTCCGTGCCATTTCCCCCTACTCCGGCTCAAGTCATCACCTGTTCCTCCTACATTGTAAGTATGTACCTCGCCCCACTGTAAGCTCGTACACGGGCGCTTTTATTCACCTTTCAGGAAAAATTTGCGCTTCATCCTTGCTCGCGTAAAGGAAGTTTCACATTTCCCAAAAATAAAAGCCCCGGTGAAGATACTTCCAGTATGAGTGGCCAAATTTCACGACGGAGATGAAGGGAACTTGGGACCAGATGGCCGTAGCGATCAGCAAGACCGAGCTAAGGGTGGGTCCGAATCACACCGATCGATGACTTTTTCGTATTGGTATTTTTTCGGCTTCATGCTTGCCACACAATATACGCATGCAAAAATGGTCATTGGCATAGTAAGCTCTCAGCTAATAACAGTTAAAGTGCTCATAAGAATACTGAGCTGAGAAACAGGCTCTGTCCCAGTTGGGACGTAACAGCAGAAAAAAGAAGAAGATGCAAAGGAACGAGGAGAGTCTTCACATTCTTGACTCGCGTGGTGGAATGGCTTTCCTTGTTGCGACCGACGAGCGCGCATTTGTTGAGGCGCGGAAAATTAATACGTTTTCCGGAAAATTCTCTGACTTGAACATTGTGGGGGCATGTGCTAGCTCATATGTGAATCTGTAATGGAGAAATTCGCGATTTCGTTCCGTGCAACCACTGAAGAAGCAGTCAAGTTTCGCTGCTTTGGAGAGGTGATCTATTCACATAAAGGAATAGTCTGTAGATTCAGCAACGTTGTAGTTTTAGTAGAGATGATCACTTTTCCACGGTTGTATGGAAAAAATACTCAACAATATACGTTGAAAATTATCTCTGACTTGTTGTGAAAATTTCATTCAAATCATTCTTTGAGTAACTGATATCTAGGCTACCATTATTGACCATTTCGCATGAAAAATCTAAAATATTAAAAATGTATTGCCCAATATTGAACGACTCATTTCACTAGCGATTATCTGAGTGATAACAAGTACATTCAGGACTCACTTTAATCGTGGCTTTAGAACCGATAAAGAATCATAATTCCATATGCCGCGCCTGCAGACAAGGCGAACCCCATGTCTCATACACACACGACCTTAGTCGTTAAAGGCAGAAAGGAAATAAGAAAAATAAATAAAAGAAGATTTTTCCCCATCCCTTGATCGAAAGAGGAGCTGGAAGTGCTCACGTGACGCGAGAAGTAAAACAGGAAAAGTAGATTAGATTCTTTTGCTACACACCCGAAAAATCCCGAGAATGTGCATAAGGAAGATTGGTGCAAAATCATATTGCGAAGGGAAAGTCTATTATTGAGGCATAGTAAAATATTTAAAAATGTAGAACTTGAAACTGAAAACACACATCCACTCCACATTCCCCTACAATACAATATGCGGTAGTAAACGCAGAGCAAAATTCTTGTACGAAAAGGCCACCACCCAGCTCGCCTCGTAACGTAACACAAAGCGATGCTCGGTTGTCTAGGTCGATGACTTTCCCGGTGGAACAATTTCATCACTTTCTTCCGAAAATAATGGATCTTATGTGCCGACGTGTGATTGTGGGTGGGACTTGTTCCACCATGTTCGCTATTTTTATGAAATTGGCTGCAAATGGCGCTGAGCAAGGAACAAACGAAGCAATTGAGTTATTTGAAATAGCGTTTGAAAAAGCAGATGACTCCTGACTTCTATTTTTGGAAAGTTGAAACACCCTATTTTATGGGAATCAGTCTTATAGTAGACCAACATAAGGCAATTCAACATTGTTAATTAAATTGCATCCGAATTGGTACCAAACTACTTTGTAAATTTCATAAATAACATTTAAATGTTTAAAATGCGTTAGGATTACACAGCGTAACAAAAATGTCATTTTTGCGTGTTTCAAGGATCAAATTTTGTGTCTCTAGTAGATTTGGGGTTACTGAATCTGGTGCCATTCTCAGAAATGTTCCAGCACGTCACAGTTTTTAGCTACAGGTCGCCAAAGTTGTAAAAAACACTGGTTTTATTAATGTTTACATGAAATTTAAAGTACAATTTATCATACTTTTTTGTAATCTAATCCACCATACAAGCAAAATATAACTTGAACTTTCATTTGAGACATAATTTGGTTGAAATTGCACAATTAAATTTCGATTAAACCGATTTTTTCAACATGCTTGCAGTCTCCATTCAAGATTCTTAGTTTCTTCTATATGGCAAAATACAACAATTCTCTAAACCATCAAAAAATAACTTTTCCGTATCGAAAGTAATACCAACTTTGATGATACGTATTGTTATACACATAAAGTTTGAATTCTGTGGCAAATTAAGCCAATATATTACCTTACAAGCTGACAAACTTGCATGCAAGTTGGCTGAAATATTCAATTTTTTAATTTTCAACAGTCAGTACCTCAAAAACTAGACGTGCTATGATATTTCTGAAAACGGCAATGGAATCAGCAACCCTTAATTAAGTGAATAGCGGTATTTTGGTGCTGGAGACAAAAACGTGTTCCGCAGTGTTATTGAGCATGAAACTTACTCTACATTTACATTCAGTCCTGAATGTAAATGTAGAGAAAGTTCCATGCTCAACAAATTCATTCTATCGTTCGTGCTGTACGTGGCAGGTGAAGGTAGCGAATGAGGAGAGACAAATCAACTGACTGCTGACCATGGAAAAGAAATGAACGTCGCGAGAAATGTCACATATTAACAACACTGGTTACACTTCAACCACGGTTGTCCAGAATGAGCCGTTCATTCAAAAATATGTTTAAGTCTCTAGTACTCCAGGTCTAAACACATTCTAACATTTGACACATGCTAATGTTTGAGATAAGCCTCGTGGAAAATCTCAAATAATCGTTGAAGTTTTAAAGCTTTGATCACAAAGATATTGAAGTCTATGACTGCATGAAAAAATTTGGGAGTATGCTTTCGATTGCTCTCTAGTTGGGAAAAAGTAACAGATTGACATCATGTCCAAAGCAAAAAAGAAAAGTCTTAACAGATTAAACATTAAAAATAGCGATTTTTATAGGCCATACCGTAGGGTTATCAAAACGGATAGCTTTGGATTACCCGATGTTTCGGACGAAAAAATATTAAAAAATACAAATTAGGGCCTGTGCATTTGATTCCAACATTTTCCCTTGATAAAGGATAAATTTGGCCGAAACGTCGGGTAAACCAAAATTAGCCGTTATGATAAAACTACACAGAGAAAGTCAATCCGAAAGTGAACTAAAAAACGACAAGAAAATAAAGTTCATCAAAATTGCAGTCAGTTTTGAACTCATAACTTCAAGTTGACTAGACCAGTGCGTTAACTAACTACAGAATAGCTTATGAATAAAAGCGCCGGTTTTCGTGAAGTCATGAATTCGAAGCTCATTAGAACGTGCTTGCAAATTAGCATAATCGAGCATAGTTTGTTCTTGTCAATTATCCCTTCATATTTAACACAAACCAGCAAATTGTAGAGGTGCTAGCATAGTTCAACAATATTTGCAGTGCGTAGAAATAGTCAGAGATCCATCAAAGACCATCGAGCAAGCACGCTAGAAGCGGCCGAAAACCGAAAACGGAATACCCAGAGAAGGCGCGGAAGATAAGGCAGTACTTTAAGAATAATCCGAACTTTTCCACCAGACACGTGACCAAAAAGGTCAATTCGTCGAAGTGGTTCATCCAGCAGACCATGAAACGGGCTGGGCTATGTGTTTTTAAGGTCGGGAAGGCACCAAACCGGAATTACGAGCAAAACATGGTGGCCGGATTGCGTGCGCGGAAGCTGTACCGTAAGTGACTGGTCCAGCCAGACTGACATCAAGGCGGACACCAAAAAAATTTTTTTTTGTCGGTACGTCCCGCATGGAGGTTTCGGAAAAGTTCCGGAAGAGAAAGATGGACAAATTCGCGAATAAGTACCTGTTGTGGAAGGCGATCTGCGAGTGCGGTCGGTACAGCAAGCCGTTCGTTACAACCGGCACCATAAACGGGCAGATTTATCGAGAGGAATGCTTGCAGAAGCGCTTGCTGCCCTTCCTCCGCTCTCACCATAGTCCCACACTGTTCTGACCGGATCTCGCTTCGTGCCATTACGCCAAGCCTGTAATGGATTGGTACGAAGCGAAGGGTGTTAATGTGGTCCCGACGGAGGTGAACCCGTCAAAAACACCAGGATTTCGTCCGACCGAAAAGTTTTGGGCGATAATGAAGAAGAAGTTGAAGAAAAGCGGAAAAGCATTCAACACTGATGAAGCTTTGAAGAAAAACTGTGAGAAAATGTGTAAGAATGATGGGCAAAGCCTCGCCTGATCTAATTATCAGCTTGATATTTGTACAATATGCAGAAGGTATTATTTGAGGTATTTTACCTCTTATGCAAGGCTCATTCAGCCCTCATTCAGGATGTAAGTATTGGAAATTATCTGGTATAGAATACCTTAGTTTGGTATTCAGAAGTTATTTTCTTCTGCTCGGAATGCGGTGCTAACGACTTGAAGGTTAATTTTAAGGTTATAAAATATGACCTTGAGGGCCCAGATAGCCGTAGCGGTAAACGCGCAGCTATTCAGCATGACCATGCTGAGGGTCGTGGGTTCGAATTCCGCTGGTCGAGGATCTTTTCGTAAAGAAAATTTTCTAGATTCCCAGGGTATAGAGTATCTTCGTACCTGTCACACGATATACACATGCAAAAATGGTCAATCGGCAAAGAAAGCTCTCAATTAATAACTATGGAAGTGCTCATAAGAACACTTATCTGAGAAGCAGGCTTTGTCCCAGTTGGGACGTAACGCCAGAAAAAAGAAGAAGAAGGAGTATGACCTTAAGTGATCTCTTCATAGCTTTGTTACTTTTCATTAATTTTGAAGCGTTTAGCATCATCTCAGTTAAAAATGAAAATCAAATTTTCCTTAAATCAAAACTACTCTGGGGTTGTCCATTCACCCTGTGGTATTTTTATTCGACTTTCCAGTGGCCTTGTTCACAAACAAATTTGAAAATTTGTACGAGCCGTGGTCTTTGGCCAGAGCATGGAAAGCATGTTGATAAATTTGAAATTGGTTGAGTATTTAAAGGTATTTTGGTCAAACAGAGAACGCGAAAAATTTGAACTTAAAAATGCTTAAGGTGACGATGAATCGAAGCCAAAGTTCGAATTTTCAAGAGCACGGATCTGGAGAACCAAACATCCGTTTAAACTGAAAACCTAATCGATTAGTCCCCACCAGCTAGTGACCAATCGATTAAGTTTTCAGCTCAATCGGATGTATGGTTCTCCAGATCCGTGCTCTTGAAAATTTGAACTTTGGCTTCGATTCATCTTCACCTTAATCTTAAAAAATTTAATCTGAGGAGTTATGCTAAGAGCTTTATAATCTGTAGAAATATAACAAGTTTATAAAAAGTTCACTGAAGTTCCTGGTGTAGTGGTTAGAACACATGCCTCTGACGCCGAGAACCTGGGATTGAATCCCATCTCCTAGTTCATAGGGGCGACTTCCTCCAGAAGGGAAGTAAAGCCGTTTTTCGCGAAATGAACTAGCCCAAATTAGAAATGATTAAAATTTTAATTACGATTGGATGTGCTACTTTTCACCGAGTGTCAATTAACCGAATGTCGATTCCGCAAACGTCAATCAAACGTAAGCTTAAATGAGGATTGCACTGTTGTACGTCGCTTCCCTCGCAAGTTTTGTATTTATTTGTATAAATAAAATTGGATTTTAAACTGTTTTAACTAGAAAGAATAAGACAACCATCATAACTCCAAACATATTTAAATGTTGAGGTGTTCCATTCACTCAAAAGGGTGTCCGGCCATTTGGCCGAACGCCTTTTGGCGGAATGCCGTTTGGCCGAACGCCATTTGGCCGAATGTCATCTGGCTGTACGGGTCTGTTGGCCGAATGCTGTTTGGCCGAATCAAATTGCCTCAACGCTGAATGTGGCCCAATAACTAATTAATTTGTTGATTTGTATGATATGACGGGACGTCATGTTTGTCACTATATACGTGCTCCAAGAGAACGATAAAATTGACCCGTTAATTCTGGACAAAACTCTTAGCCGCACAAGACTCTAAGCCGATGGTTAATTCGCATCTGGGCTACCAACGGTGTGCTGGGTCTTTACTGATTTCATCAAATTTTTTTCCTGCTTTCAAACATAGGCTATGCTATAGTTATACTGGTTTCATCACTACCGGCAATAATTAAGCTTATATTTCAATTGGGAAGTTAACCTTCTTTAAATCATTGGCAGTTCTTTGTAGTAATACTGATAAAACGATTATTTGCATTACACTTGCTTTAATTTTCTACATGCTTTTTCCTTCTTCTGCTCATAGGCTGTTATTTTTGAGGATTTTAATACGTTAATAAATATTAATTCAGCAGGTGTTAAATTAGGTTAGATGTCATTCTCTTCTATGTTTAAGAAAGCCAAAACTTATGGTTGCTAGAACTATGAAATATTTTATTTAGTATGATTCAAAGGAACTAAGCAACCCGATCCAGCAGAAGTACAGAAAAATCATAAACCGTTTTAGTTACTGTCAAAAGCTGACTACAAACGCGATCCAAAAACCTCTGCTGGCAGCTATTACTGCTAGCAGAGAAGTGAATAATTGCTTACATGTAGGATGTTCTTCTTTCATCAGTAAGCGTTCCACTCAAGAGCTAATTATTTTATTATCAACGATGATTCTTCTATTAACAATAAGCTGAATCAGTTCTTTGAAATTCATTACAAATGTATGCTGACTGTAATTCACTATTGTTCGTGTATTGTGTTTAAGTTCGGCCAAACGGCATTCGGCCAAATGGCGTTCGGCAAAATGGCCGGACACCCTTTTGAGTGAATCCTTGCCTGGTTTGTTTCGTTTTATAGCCTTAATTTCAAGACATAGTTTTCCGATCAATATCAGGTGATGCTTTTCTTATTAAATTACAAATAAATTACACGTTCAATGACATTTTGGTATTGTAATATTCGACCATAGCTTAGGGCCTAGGGTTGCGGCAAAGTGAAGCCATTCAGAGAGATCAAGCTGAGGTTGGAAGAATTTAATACCGCCGGTATAAAATTATTTCTGGTTGGAAAATTTGAGGACTTTTCAGAGCTAGGATACTTAAAAACTTGTCAAACTATAAACGATTGCAAAAATGGTCAGTTGACATGAGCTCTCAGCCAATAGCTGAAGAAATTCTCCTAGAACAGCTGAGAAGCAGACTTTGTTCCAATTGAGTCGTAACGCCGGCAAGAAGAACAACATATTTGGTCTCTAGCAGGTTGGATATGTCTTTTGAAGGAATCTATGACATTTGGTCGAAAGACATTTGGTCGAATGACATTTAGTCGAATGACGTTTGATCGAAAGTACATTTGGTCGAACGGACATTTCGTCGAATGCACATTTGGTCGAAAAGGTTTAATTGCAACAGTATTTTGTCTTTCATTGGCATGGTGATTGATTAATGGAAAACTAGCATCAAGCATTCTACAAACAATCTATATGCGGTTAATAAAGTTTTGTTATTCAATGTAATGGACCCTTTTCTCTACATAATGATCAAACTCTTGTGTTTTTGACATTTCTTGCTCCTTTTTCATTCAGGCGTGTTCTGCGTGTCGAGATTAGCTGATCTTAAATGGAAGTGAGCCGGCTTTTGCCAACCACAGTCAACTTGTCTCCCCTAACCAGATATTCTTTCTCAATAGTTCCTTGATTGTTTTTCAATAGCTTGACTGTCACTTCGCCATAAAGCTTTTCTCTAAAGCATTTATTTCCTGCCGTTCCATTTAAAAATCTAACTCACGTCCGTAAGCTGCATGACCCAGAATTCGAAGAAAGATCCCGAGCACTCTCTCCAAATGCTTCCATCAGATGAGGATTAGCAGTTCATTACGAAGAAAGATGAAATTTTGAAAGAATCATAAATTCAGAATGTTTACATCATTTATAATAAAATAGCTTGTTGAGCAGTCTTCGTGGAATGATGATATTAAAAAAAATGATATTTATATTTAATAATTCAGATTATAAATTATACGCTATTTTAACAATTTAACAAAACATAGATAACAATAATCAATTTTACCAAGTGGTCTTTTAATAAACCATTTCCAAATAACCTTTCGACCAAATTTCCTTTCATTATTCGACCAAATGACATTCGACAAATTGTTCTAAAGCCATTCGACCAAATGTCCCTTCGACCAAATGTACTTTCGACCAAATGCCATTCGACCAAATGTCTTTCGACGAAATGTCTTAAAGCCCTTTTGAAGACGTGTTTATTGAAACCAAGGGAGTCGAGAATTTCTGTGGATGTCGTGACATAATTTGTACTAAGCATAAATGAAGGAGAATAATAATTGAATACAAATTTACTAATAAAGATCGTCGAAAATGGAAGATTTGGTTTTCCGGGTATTGTTGCATTCCGGAAAATAAACACATCGATGTAAAAAAATATTTTTGACATGTCATACTATTTGCCTTACATCATTTTTAATGTTAAACATTACATCCAACCGCAAAAACGGTGTTTGTGACAAATGTTTAATAGGTATCACAAAGCTGTCAAAATATCATCGTAAGAAGTGCCGTCCGCGTTCTTAAGCTCCCACAGATGATAAAATTCAAATATTTGACATTAAAATTGGCATTAAAATTCATCTTTGAAATAAATCTTTATTCTTGATTCTAAATACTAAAGCTGTTCCAATTCGTGATCTATAATATGGATCAGAAGTTGTTTGTTTGTCACGATTATGTATTACTTCCAAACAAAGTAAATTTCTTTCAAGCCTCATTGTGTGTGTGTGTGTGTGTGTGTGTTTTTTTTTTTTTTTTTTTTTTTTTATTATAGTGGGGTATCAAAAAAGTTTCAAAAACCTGGCCTGTTAATTATTGGCACTGTGTGGGATTCACTTGCGTGCCTATCCACTAAAAACCTAGTCCTCACTTTCGGCGGTAGCCTGGATCCCCCCGGATTCCACTAGATGCGACTTCGTCGGGGGGGCTGTGCATCTGCACTTCTCTTACGTTCTTGACGTTTGTGTGTGTGTGTGTGTGTGTGTGTGTGTGTGTGTGTGTGTGTGTGTGATACAATCCACCTCCCACTGGCCGGCAGTGCTTTTATGGAAGAAAATTGTATGCATGTATTTTATGATACCCTTCGATATCTTTATATCTGCAGACAATTTTAGACCAGGAGATGAAAGGTGATAGCTCTACTGAAATTCCAACGACCCATTTCTAGAATGGCAGTAAATACACACACATTCTGAGGTCATTTTCATTTACAGTAAGCCCCGCATAAAAACACCCAGATATCAAATGGATATATGCAATGTTTTTACACTTCCCGAATCGAAAATTATATTTTCGACCCTGGCACGTATTTAGTTTGAATTGGTAATAAGTGAGTAAAGTAAACAATAATAAAGAACGATTTTACCAGGATGTGAAGCAGTTTTTCTCCGTCGCCGCACTGGGGTTTCCGTAAAATACTATACACTTTTTCACTGCACTCCACGCGCAACACGTTCGATCCTGACCGCATCACCCGCCCCGCAGGAGCAAGCGTCGCAGTCGAAGGATCACCGTAAATTTCTTTCAAGCCTCATTGAAGCATAATTAGAATGTCCATCTCAAGACATACCAGTACAGAAAAGCTCGAGATTCCCAAACGGTAAATTACCATTATATTTCAATAAAAAAAACTAACTTTTTTTTGTTCAAAATCGAGTGTCTCATAAAAAAAGAGAAATGAAAGGGTATTCATTTTAATGAAAAGACTAATTTATTAAATAAGAAACACATATATTTATTTGTCTAGTTGCAAAGTTTATTTTATTGCTTTTCTCCTTAACATTAACATTAACCGTTTATCTAAGCCTAGGCTGAGAGCAAATAACATATTAAGCGTTTGCGTTAGCGAAGTTACAGTATACTTCGTAGATTAGCTTTCAGGAACAAGGATTGAGAATTAACCTTGATATAATTTGAAACAAGAATACATTAATCATGAATAACGCTATTCACGGTCACGTCCATCTTTACCGTAACTTGGAATTGGGGAAGGAAATACTTAACGAGAGGCCTCCGACTCAGTGATACCCTCAGTGTTGATGAGGGGTTGGGAAAGGTTTTTGGTCAGGATTTGCCTAAAAATCTAGCGATAGATTCAGAACATACGATGTTCAATTATTGTCCGTCTTATCCATCTGCAAGAGTGTCCAGGATCAAAAGTAGTCATAGTCCAATTATGATGATATTTCAAGCTTTCGAATGTGATGCTTACGACCATGTAAATATTACCAACCTCTGCAATACATCTACATCATAATGCAACCATAAACATAATCCGTTGCCTATGCGGTGCACCAACTTTCTGACAGTTTCGCTTTTGCTAAGATATCCTGACCCAGATCGACTCTCGGAAAACACGCATCGTCAGCTAGATTGTTTTTTTTTCTTCCATCTTTCGTCCTTGTTGGCTGATGGTACTACACTCACACAAAACAACAGGAAGGAAAAAAGAAACATCATCCCATCGGGGTCGTGTTTCTACTTCCTGCCGGTTGCGTTGGGTATTCATACAATTTCACGCACCGTTAGAAGGTATTTATAAATTAATGCCAACAATGGAACGCTACTTCCAGGTACGGAGGTTGTTATATGCCTGTCAATGGAATTATACCAATTTGAATATTCGAATTCAGTAATTTTCAACAAATCTTACAAACTTATGAATTGGTGACTATCATATTAAAATTTGACAATTTATTTAGAAATGCAATCATTTTCCATGATTATCAAATTATAATAGTGAAAATTTAGATTTATCTGTTTCTCGTGTATAATTCTCACACAATAACCCGTGGCGATGATTTGTTTAACCTAATGACGCAGCAAAACTCAAAACTCAACCCCCGACAGCGCCCTAAAACACATCGAAATTCGTTATATGAATTATTCAATTACATTTCCCCAATTCATCAACGAATGACTCATTTACAATTCTAATTGACTGTTGCCGATGCCGGAAAAAAGTGCGTAGCGCCCTTGTACAATAATTTCAGCCCCTTCGGCGGACGTGTTGGTTGGTTTGGAAAATTTATGCCATATCGCTTGCACGAGGCCCATTATAAACCACTTAAAATCATTTTCACTCCCTAAATTGGAAAATTTCATCCACACGCACACACACACATACACCCGCACGTTTCTCTCTTCTGCTGTTCTACCGCACCGGAACTATTACCCCAAAAAAGGGAAATCAAAATTTTATTGTACCCGCGCCTTATATTGTCGGTCAAAATCAAAGCTGCCAGAAGTGATTTTTTTTTAATGTATGCACGGATACTGTCGTTCAATGTCTTCCGTTTCAACATTTTTTACTAATCAGGAAAAATTCCCTATTTTTCTATCTCACTGCCAAGTAGATCACAAAGCTGTTTGCATAAAAAGATGCACTTTGTTATACGAAGAAAGTTCTCCGAACGAACTATACGCATGAAATCGAAAAATAAAACACTGTGGAAATGCCTTCAAAATTTTAAAATGTTTTCCAAATATCTATCGCGTTTTTCGTGTATTTTGCTTCACTCGAATGTCTTCCAACATGGCATCACTGTTCGAAACGCAATTCACGCACATCACGTTCGCCTTTCCGCGTTCGTGGAAAAGAATAGAAAACAACCGACAGGAATTCTTTGCCCGCCAACTTTTTTCTGTTGTGGCGTAAATCATCCGAAACAGATATCGATGACTCACTTGGGTTGGTTGGGAAGGATGAGCTGCGATAAGTTGAGCAACTTTCTGACTGACTGCTAATTTCGGAAACTCGCGCGCGTAGGTGGAAGGTGGAAATCAAGCAATCAGTTGAAGTAGTTTCGTTTCGCTGCGGAGCAGAAGTTGCGTGCGATAAAAGTTTCACCGCTTCCGGGTATGGTGGTGCTGCACTGTGTTCCGTACGTCACTGGCACTGCAGTGTTTGTGATGTGCAGGTGGAAAAACTAATTTCGACCGTTCGGATTTCTGACAGGTCATGGAACTTGAACGCTCGAAGTGTGGAAGTCGTTTCGGCGAAGTGTTGTTTTGTTTCAGGAAGAGGGGGATGGGTTTGGCGCAAGATATACGCGGAATCGATTGGATATCTTTTACTGTTTTGATGTAAGGAATGAGGTGTGACAGGAAGCATTTTATATTGGTTTTCTTTCGTATCCATGAACAAAATGATTTTCGGAATAAATGCAAACTTCTAACATGTTTATTATTTATTAGACTGGCCCTTAAACGAAAAAGTTGTAAAACTCAACGGGGCACCCCCTAGATATGAGCCTTAGGGTAAGAAAAACGCTCTCTCAAAATTTAAACTCAATTGGTTGCTTCACCAGCTGGCGCATTCGATTTGAAGTTTGTATGAGAAATTCGTCTCAAATATATTGAAAATTGATCCTATGTCACTGTTTGGTTCCGTATACTAATTGTTCGCGTTCAAATAAGCCCAGAATGACAAACACACTAGTTGATACCCTAATGAACATAATTGCAGAAGGTTGTATCTGGATTTAATCTCATTTTCATTACTCTTTCAGTTGTTGAAAGTTAGGCTTAGATCAGCACTCCCGTACAGTCACTTATATGCATGCGACATGTGCCTCAGATCGCCCACGGTCATAGGTGGCTATGATGCGCTTAGTGGCTACCTCCAAGCTATGTTGAAGAAATACAAGCAGTGTTGCATGATATACTTCAGATAGTTAAAACACCAACTTTATTAATTTTGATCATGGTACAATCTTCTACAATATTCTTCGCTATTACATCAAGTAGTGTTTTTGACATTCTGGATCCAATTGAACGCGATCATCAATTTTCCTGAACCAAACAGTACATGATGTGCTGTTCCTCATATGTTTGAGCTGAAAATCCCATATTAACTTCAATTCAAATGCGCCAGCTCATAGAACGACCAAATGAGCTGAATTTTTCAGAAAGGCTTCATCTAACCCCAAGAAATAATCCTGTGGGGTGCCCCGTGGAATCATACAATTTTATTTTTCTCCCGTACTGAGCTGGGCCAGTCTATTATTTATACTTACCATGAATTCGAGAATAGGATACTTTGCTGAAATTACCTGAAAAGGAACCAAAAGTAATACAATGAGTAAAAGTTCCATTTGAAATTATCAATACGACAACAAAAATCACTTTTGAAATAGTACATACTCAATAATTTTAGTAATCCCCAAATAAGCAGGGATTGAATCCTGAGAAAATTGAGTGAATCTCTCACATATCGCTCTCTGTAACTATCATATTATGTAGCAAATTATGAGAGGCTATTTACCGTATACTGCTACATTTTTTAACAGATCGGGGGCAGTACATGCTAAAACCGCTCCAAACAAGCTCCAAACCTGGGGGACACTATTGCTATCGTAAGTTCGGGGATTGTTTATCGCATCAGTAAAGTAAAACACCTAACTCCAACGATAAACAAGCGAGAAAAATTGATTTTATCAACGCATTCTCCGTTCGCTGCTCTCACTTTATTTGGCTTTACATCCATTATCTTGACAAATCCTCGTCAACAATATTTCGCCAATTCACTCGGTTCATGGCCGCTTCTCTCCATCCTCAACTGTGACCCACACTCTCTAGGTGCACCTGGTCAATCCACCTAGCACGCTGCGCCGTATTCTTGTTTCGACCGGATTCGTAGCGAACACCATCTTTACAGGGTTGTTGTCCGGCATTCTTGCAACATGCCCTGCCCAGTAAAACCTTCCAGCTTTAGCTACCTTCACGATACTGGGTTCGCCGTAGAGTTGAGCGAGCTCGTGGTTCACCCTTCGCCGCCACACGCTGTTCTCCTGCACGCCACCGAAGGTCGTCCTTAGTACTCAGCGTTCGAAAACCCCAAGAGCTTGCAAGTCCTCTTCGAGCATAGTCCACGTCTCATGCTCATAGAGGACTACCGGTCTTATGAGCGTTTTGTACATCGTGCATTTAGTGCGGGGGTGAATCTTTCTTGACCGCTGTTTTTTCTGGAGTCCATAGAAGGCACGACTTCCGCTGATGATGCGCCTTCGTATTTCCCGTTCCGCCAGTTCCGCTAAACAGCATGTTCTTTGTTTGCGGCGCATTCACCATTAGCGCGACTTTTGTTGCTTCGTGTTTAAGGCGGGTGAAAAAATCTGCCACCGTTTCAAATTTTCTCCCAATAATATCCATGTCGTCCGCGAAGCAAACCATTTGTCCGGATCTCGTGAAAATCGTGCCTCGACTGTTAAGTCCGTCTCTTCGCATGACACCTTCAAGTGAAATATTGAACAACAGGCACGAAAGTCCGTCGCCCTGTCGTAGTCCCCGCCGAGACTCGAACGAACTGGAGTGTTCGCCCGAGATCTTCACGCAGTTTTGCACACAGTCCATCGTTGCTCTGATCAATCTTGTGAGCTTGCCGGGAAAGCTGTTGTCGTCCATGATTTTTCATAGCTCTACGTGGTCGATATTACCGTATGCCGTCTTGAAATCGATGAACAAATGGTGCGTAGGGACCTGGTACTCACGGCATTTCTGGAGGATTTGCAGCACGGGAAACATCTGGTCCGTTGCCGAGCGGCCGTCGATGAAACTTGCTTGATAAATTCCCACGAACTCGTTTGCTATAGGTGATAGTCGACGGAAGAGAATCTGGGATAGCAATTTGTAGGCGGCGTTTAAGATGGTGATTGCACGGTAATTTTCACATTCCAGTTTGTTGCCATTTTTGTAGATAGGGCATAGACCGCCTTGCTTCCACTCCTCCGGTAGCTATTCCGTTTCCCAGATTCTGACTATCAGCCGATGCAGACAAGCTGCCAACCTGTTCGGGCCCATCTTGATGAGTTCGGCTCCAGCGGCCAGCGGCCTTGTTGTTCTTGAGCTGTTGAATGGCATCCTTAACTTCCCCCATCGTGGGAGCTGGTTGGTTTCCACTTGTCGCTGTGCTGACGTAGCCATCGCCTTCGCTGTCCTGACCTTCTGTGCCTGTGTTCTCTGCGCCATTCAGATGTTCATCATAGTGCTGCTTCCACCTTTCGATCACCTCGCGCACGAAGCCTTTGCGGGATGTATTGAGCTTCTGATAGAACTTCCGCGTTTCGTGAGAACGGTACAGCAACTTCTTCTCTTGGCATTCCACCTCTTCCAGGCGGCGCTTTTTGTTCCGGATAGGCGGGTTTGCTGTTTCCACTTCATTCTGTATCGCTCCACGTTTTTTCGCGTACCATGCTGCAGCATTGCAGCCCGCGCTGCATTCTTCTCCTCTAAAACCTCCTGGCACTCTTCGTCGAACCAATCATTTCTTGAGCTCCGTTCCACATATCCGACAGTGTTTTCGGCAGCGTCGTTAATGGCTGCATTTTTTAACATACATCCTATGAAAATCACGTTTTCCTACGCATTTCAGCCCATACAAAGTGTATGGAAAAAAAATCAACGATAGAATATTTTAAAAGCTTTTGATTATGAAGCTATATCCCTTTCGGGACGGACCATATTTGAGTGATTATTTCAAAATTTACCTTATAAACTCATCATCTCGTAGAACAAAACATTCTTTATTTTGGCTATTCTATCACTCCATGAACTTTTTAGGGTCAAATTCAGACCAGCACAATTGTGCTGGTCCGTCCCCAAGGCGGTCGATGTTCGAAAAAAAAATAATATTTTTTTAGAAAGTTGTTTAAGTCATGCCTTTTTAAAAAATTTTGGACCCGTATTTTTTTATTTCGTCATTAGGGTGCTCTTTCGTGAGATAGGGTGACCCAAAAATTCAGAAATAATTATGTTTGTTTTTAATGCACATTGAAATTTAAAAAAATAATGTATTTTAATTAATATGATTTTTTTTTATAAATGGAACGAGAACAATGTACGAGAGATAAAAATACTTCATATTCTCTCTAAGATTCAAAGCATCACGTGACGATGACGTTTATCGAGATTATTCAAGAACTAGTCTACGTCATATAAAAATGGGTAAAAATATATGTGTGAATAACTTGAAAACTAATTGGCTCAATCAAATCGTCTTTGTTTTACTTTGTTTGTTTATATCCTCCTAAATTATGTGGGATTTTTCCTCAATAATAATTATGCAATAAAAATTAAAATTGAAAAAAATAATAAACCTTCGAATTGTTTAGTGGAATACCTATAAATAAATGAAAACCGAATTGAGAACTTTATCATTTTATTCCACTACAGTTTGTATCCTTTGACAGTTACGCATAATTCGACCTCCACTATAAGGCCGTTGTCAGAGTCGTGTACTAGACTCGAAAATTAAATTTTTTTTTAGAGACTCCTTCCAACCTCTTTCACTCACTTTACCTAACATATACACTATCATTTTTGAAATCACATAGCCCTCCTTCAAATGATGCTTGAACGATGTTTTTGTTAAGGTTGGTAACATGGAACTAATTTATTTTAAATAACTGGAATCATTCATTTTATTCCTAGATCTAAAAAGAAAACGTCAAAATATTCAGTCTGCGTAAGCAGCTTTCCTAAAAATTCATGTAAATTTACATCATATGTGCCCGACAGCTTGGACGTTTTTAAGTGCAAATAATTACCATAAAATTTCTTCTTCTTCTTTCTGACGCCTTAGAAGCCTGCTTCTCAACTTCTCATGAGCACTTCCACAGATATTAACTAACAGCACAGACAAACAGACGTAACACTTAGAACAAATCTCGATCCAAATCATAGTCACGAGGACATGTACGCCCAATGCTAAAATCAGCGTGTTGGGCCGACGGGCCAACAGATGGCGGTAGTGTGTAAACGTCAAACACGAACATAAACGAAGCGAGCGCTGCGGGTGGCGGATTGGTCACCTAACTTATTTTTGAAGGTGGTCGATGGACAATGATGAGAGTGTGACGTCTATTTGTCTGTGCTAACAGCTATCTTTGTCAATCGACCAATGTTGCATGTGTATATCGTGTGACAGGTACAATCATACTCTACGCTCAGGGAAGTCGAGAAAATTCCCTTTACGAAAAGATGCTCGACCGGCTGGACTCTAATCTACGACTCTCAGCATGGTCTTACTTAGTATCTGCGTGTATACCGTATGGCTATCTGGCTCCCAATATCAAATTTATTTTATTTTATTTTTTACATCGAGTCTATTTGCTTAAAATGGAATTTAAGTCATTGTAATACAGTAGAGACCCGATTTTGTCAGCCCCCCGATGAATTTTAGGCTGACAAAATGGGGAACCTGACAAAATCGGGACATATATTTTGTTTCTGTTTTTTTTTTCAAATTTTAACATGTTTATATTTGTTTATGAATAACGTTTACGACCTACATAGCTTTTAGAGGGGGCGAGGGACATGGGCGTAGTCAGTTTTTTTTTGTTTATCAGGGGGAGAAAAGCAGCCCTCACAATTTCATTCTCAAATTTCACGCCAAAGGATCCCTTTGATCGGAAATTTTGCTCTGGCCTGTAATACAACCGGCATCAATCTGAATCTTAGTTCTACCTAACCGTTGAATTATCTAAGAATTTTTCTTACAGCTAGATAGCTGCAAACAGTAGACTTTTTGATTTTCCATGAGCTTTTAAAGTTTCGCAATCGGTGTGACCGTTAGATTACTAAGGAAAATGTAAAGCTCGACCATACTCGTAAGTTTTGTTTTCCCTTTCGTTTCGGTACCATGTACATTTTTAGCTGTCAATCCTACCGTGGAAAGTTTCCTGGAAAGCATTATGTACGATTATGGCCTTTAAAGGAAGCATCACACGAATCAACGGACTAGCATGCAACGCCAAATGGCACAATCGTAATACGTATCTGACGAAAAAAATACTGCAGTGGGAATTGAACCTAAAGATTGTGCGATATTTGCCAGAAAACCATTCGCCAGAAAACTATTCGCCAGAATGACATCTGCCAGAAAACCATTCGCCAGAATGTACCATTTACCAGAAAACCATTTGCCAGAATGTACCATTCGCCAGAAAGTACCATTCCCCAGAATTATTTTTCTTGTCGATTTTGATCAATTAATGCATGGTGAAATATCTCAGAATCCGAAGATGGCCGTCACACTATTCGACTTGTGTCACTTTTCACATCTTTGAGAGCATCAGATTGAATTGATAGCATTTTAACAATCTCGTTCTTTTCATTTAAGGCTTTCTGCTAGTGCACAGAGCAGTTATTCTACATCTCTTGTGAGATTTTTGCCTATGAGGTTTTAATACTGAATATTCTAAGCTATTTTACCTAGTTTTAACTTTGAGAAAATGGCATTTCCTTTCACCGCGAGCTGTTCTTCATCAGAATATTGTATTGTACAGAATTTCTCGTACAACTACCAGATAATTTTTGCTTTTCCATTGGCAGTTTATTGAGGTTGTGCTACTTTCTACTAAATATTGATTCCCCGAACACCAGTTTCACAAATGCCAGTTCCCTGAATAACCCGTTTGCTCAAATGGCCTATTTCCTCGAAAATGTTTTGGCACTCATAATTATCATTACTTATTGTATATTTCAGGGTGATGAATGGTTCATATGATATGCACCCTTCTTTTTTGATCAGCGGTTCTTCAAAGCTTCTCCGAACTCAGCATTTTTTCTTGTTTCTTTATCGTTCTTTCTAGTTCACCATTCTGTCTCTTAAGATTGTTTCTTTATTTTGAACTGGATCTATTTTGGGGCCGTCCATAAACCACGTGGTCGTTCAAGGGGGGGGGGTAGAAGGGGGTGGTTCTATCTTAATGCAGGTCGGATTCGATTATCCGGAGTATCGATTTTTTTTACTCTGGATAATCGAATAATGAAGAAAAAACATGAAATCTTCGATAAAAGAACTTAAATATTATCTTTTTTCGTTGTTTTATTTATATTTATTTCTAGGAACAGTAGGGGTCTTTATAAGAAAAAACGGCCATGAGACCATTCATATTGTATATTGCAATACTGAATTATCTCAGATTTATGCATAAAAATTGAAAAACAAGAACATCAAGAATCAAATTCCGGATTATCGAATCCCGGATAATCGAGTCACCGGATATTCGAGTCTCCAGATAATCGAGTCCGACCTGTACTATGATCCATACAAATTTCGGGTAATTCGGGAGAACGAATTGCGGGGAAAAGTATCATTCGGGTAACTGACGTTCGGGGCAAAGATATTCGAGGGAACAACATTCGGGTAAAAATAGACCAAAAGGTTTGTAGTGATAATGGTCATTGCTTATCGCTACTTGATATGGTTTGGGGCAAATAAGAATTCTCCATTTTCCATATAAAGGATGTTCTTATTAAACTTAAAACTGTTTTAATTTATCTGAAAGCTCCTGAAAGTTGTTATGGTAAATGTAGCTTTGGTTTGCGAGTGGCGGCATTGATTACTTCATCGAACAGACGGCACAAATAGTTTCAACGTATATCAAAATCTTATAAATATCCAATGAACTAGCCCTTAAGAGAAAACAAAACTTTGAAGAACATCTTATGATGAAAAGAAGGGAGAACTTCTTGTCAAATATTCCAAGCAATAATTTCATATAAAACTAAATAACATTACAAAAACATTTATTTTAAAGCTGAAAAGAAGGGCGACTATCTTGTGAATTCTTTCAAACCATAATACCAATTTATAGGGACATATTTACTTACTTTATTATCCGTTCTGCTGAATATAAAATCTTTACATCAGTAAGCATACATAGTGGAGCAGCTTTTAATGAATGCAACTGTTATTCCATTGTATGTTTTCTGTTTTGTAGTTCCACGGTCCAGCAGGATTATGTGCAGTCATTTCGATTCATGTTTATAAAGCTTTAAATATTGATGTTGATCGTTGATTGCTGGTGTCCAAGAGACCCTGTACTTTTTTGAGTTTACAAACAAAAATAATTCCACAAAATGTTTTAACGCTCTGGCTCGATTATTACTCCTACAATTGCCAACTCAATTCATCTGAAGAAAAAAAAATTTAAAAAAAAATCTAGAGGATGGTCCATTCTGGGGAATGGTACATTCTGGCGAATGGTTTTCTGGCGAATGGTACTTTCTGGCAAATGGTTTTCTGGCATATGGTACTTTCTGGCGGATGTCATTCTGGCGAATAGTTTTCTGGCGAATGGTTTTCTGGCAAATATCACACAATCGAACCTAAACTTTTTTGATCGATACTGCTAGTTATGAATGGCATTAACTTATTCTTCACTTGGTGCCAAAAAAATTTACTTCAGCTCAATATCAAAAATGTAATTCAATAGCATTTAGTCGAAAATATGTAACACCATCAATTGAAGTATTTTTAAGAAATCAAGTAGTGCAGAAGTGTAAAATTGTAAGGGATTTGGGCGTAATCCTAGACTCTAAACTCACTTTTGTAGAACATTATAATTCCATAATAAACAAAGCAAACAGCATGCTTGGCTTCATTAAGAGGTTCAGCAATTTTCAAGACCCATATACTATTAAACTATTGTATACTACATATGTAAGACCAATTTTGGAATAATGTCACCTAGTATGGAACCCGTATCATGTCGTACACGAAGAACGCATAGAATCAGTACAGAAGCAATTCCTTTTATACGCCCTTCGGAAATTGAATTGGACTGTGCTGCCACTTCCGTCGTATGAAGTACGCTGCATGCTCATCAACTTGGAAACACTTAAGCAACGCCGGGAATTCGCAATGATTCTCTTTATAAACAACATTATTTCGAACCGTGTAGACTCTGCCGCACTTCTTTCTCAACTAAACTTCTACACACCCTCCCGGCATTTAAGAACAAGAAAATTATTTTCAGAAAAATCATGCAGAACGCATTATGCTCAAAACGGACCAATAAACCGTATGATGCGTCAGTATAATGTACATTGCGAATTCATTGGCATTACTATGTCCAAAGAGCAGCTTAAAACACAGCTAAAGAACAATAGAAGTAATCCATAGCATGTAAGAAAGTATTGTAATTATTGTATGTAGTCTACCTATGCTTGACGAAATAAATAAATAAATAAAGTTACTTTGCAACACTATACGCACGGCAATAAAGTACAGATTTTTATTTTTAATATATCAGCTTATCTAAGTCTCAAAATTCCAGATTTAGACAAAATATTTTTAAACGTAAAAGGAATGAAACGATATTTTTTATATGAGCGGATAATCTAGACTCCATAATTTCATACATTGTTTAATAGTTAAGTAGACTATTTCAAACGCATTTCATTCATCATAAACAACATATTTGCGAGTAATACCAGCAGGGGCCTTCCTTAGCCGAGTGGTTAGAGTCCACGACTAAAAAGCAAAGCCATGCTGAAGGTGTCTGGGTTCGATTCCCGGTCAGTCCAGGATCTTTTCGTAATGGAAATTTTTTTGACTTCCCTGGGCATAGAGTTTCATCGTACTTGTCACATAATATACGAATGTGAAAATGGCAACTTTGGCAATGGAAGCTCTCAGTTAATAACTATGGAAGTGCTCATTGAACACTAAGCTGAGAAGCAGGCTCTGTCCCAGTGAGGATGTAATGCCAAGAAGAAGAAGAAGACTAGCATGGGCTGCATACATCAATAGTATGCCATTCAAAGGACTCTGTGGTTTGGAAGCAAATAGTATGTAAAGGTTTTCAGCTTCAGTTGTCAAATTTCATAAATTTCATAAATATTATGGCAGAAATTGAACCGGCATACATTGTAGAACACCAAAATGGATTATCGCGTCAACATGGTATTGATCGATTATCAAAGCAAGGGGAAATTCAAAAATTACGTCCATTGTTTTTAAGTCAATCTAAATCCTCCCCATGTCCACTATCACGCTTTTGCCCACATGCACTGTCGCACTTTCATACACCTCTACTCCCTTAAATGAATGACGTAATTTTTGAACGTTCCCCTAAACTTTTACTTTGTCTTAAACTTTGCTAAAGGAGATTTAAAACATTAAATGTGATTCCCAATCTATTTCAAATATGGACGTATAAAAAATAAAAGTTTTTAAACCAAAGCTATGAGTTTCTGTTACATAGTTTTCGAACGGTATATCATCCTTATGATTCGTATGAAATCACTCATTCATGTTTAAATGCAATATTATGCACTATTGTGGACATTAGAACCAGATTCAGCCACTTAATTCGATCAAAATACTGAAAATGAAAATTGGTAGTCTACAACGAACATCGACCGGGTAAGTGCCGGCACCAGCACAATTGTGCTGGTCCCACTTTGTCCCTCCAGAAATATTTGCTGTGTGAATCAATTCTCATTTGGTCTTCACCATTTCAAAGAATGACTCTTTCACTCTCGATTCGTATCTGTGCATACCTAGAAATAACGAATAGTTGAAAAGTTGCGACAGATAAAACTTTTTCAATTCTTACGGTGTTTGTTTACTTTTTGTTTACCCTGAGCTGGTGTTTTCTAAACACGATGTAAACAAAAGCTGTTGTGCTTGATTACAAGTATCAATGATAATTCAATAATCGAAATCGAAAAAGTTTAGTAAAACAATGATTTATTGGCTGAAATAGTCATTCGATGTCAAGGGTGCCGAACAGCACAATTGTGCTGGTTCGTCCCGAAAGGGATATACCAAATACTGATCTCTAGCGGGAAAAAATCCGAGGTTTAGACATGCGGATATCTAGAGCATAAAAAGATACCGTACGTGCCAAAATAAATGAATCCGACTAACTTGCCCCAGTATTATTCCATTGAGGATTTTCGGCTTCTTCAGTGCCCTAGTGAACAAACATAATTGGCGGGCCAAGGATACGAAGCAGTTGACCACGAGGATCCGGAATTGTATCCGGAAGTTGGACGTCAGTGCCGTCCAGCGCTCTTGTGAGAGTTAAACAAAATAAACATTATGTTTTCATGAAACAATATGCTGAATATGTTTATTAAATTTTAATTTCTCTATATGACTGAAAAATCCTTTTTTTATTGAACACCAGTTAGTTATTTCCAAAAAGGCAAATAAAAAAAATTAAGCTATTTAGCAGCCCAGACTGTAACTTAACACTAAAAAATGGACAAGCATGCTCTAATGGAACATCTTAAAACATTCCTGTCGAAAAGTTTCAATGGCTGAAGCGGGAATCAAACCCATACCCAAATTACACGAGTGGAAGCCTTAGGAAAATGCAAATTCTAAAGCAAGCCCGGTTTTTGAAATATAGCAAAAAAACTTCAGAAGAAAATCACTGTGTTTGGTCGACAAGCCAATAGTTGGTGTTGTGGTATACACATCAAACACGAACAAAACTATACGAGCACAACCTAACAAATAGTCGAATTAACCGATAAAAACCCAAGCAAAGTCAAATACAACCGATGTGTGATGGCAAGATACACTACCCGTCATAAATACGGACTCGCTTGAAAAAGCATTACAACACTCAGCTAAATATTGAATCACCCTGAAAAAAAATTAAGTAAGTTCTATCTCGTGGTACAATAGAGTCTTCGCCAAAGTTATTCAGAAGGTCAAGAACATTCGATATTCAACTGGGTGTTGCAATACTTATTTTAATGATTGTGCGATATTTGCCAGAAAACCATTCGCCAGAATACTGTTCACCAGAATGACATCCGCCAGAAAGTACTTTATGCCAGAAAACCATTTGCCAGAAAATACCATTCGGCAGAAAACCATTCGCCAGAATGTACCATTCCCAAGAATGGACAATCGCTTAGATATTTTTATTTTTTTTTTCTCCGATAAATCAAGATTGCAATTGTATACTAAATAATCGAGCCAGAGCGTTGTAAATTTTTGTGAGATTATTTTTGTTAGTGGTTCTCTCTTCTTTTCATCATAAGCTGTTCTTGAAAGTTTTGTTGCCTCTTATGGGCCAGTTCATTGGAAATTTTCAACATTTCGTTATACGTTGCAACTATTACTGCCGTTGCAACTATTACTGAAATAATTAATGCCTCCACTCGCAAACTACAATTACATTCACTTTAACAACTTTCAGGAGCTTTCAAGCAAATAAGACAGTTGTAAAGCTAATAAGAACATTCTATATATGAAGAATAGAGAATTCTTATTCGCCTCAAACCATATCAAGTAGCGATAGGCAATGACTCTTTTTGAATATTTGTTCATTGAATGAAATTTAGGTTATTATTATCACTAAAAACATTTTTCTCTATTTTTACCCGTATGTTGTTCCCTCGAATATCATTTCCCCGGGCGCCAGTTACCAGAATGACATTTTTCCCCGCAATCCATTTTCCCGAAAGACCCGAAATCTGTATGGATCGTGGTATTATGATAGAACAGCCCCCCTTCTACCCCCCTTGAACGACCACGTGGTTTCAAAATGGATAAGAAACAATCTTCACAGACAGAGTGGTGAACTAGAAAGAACAATAAAGATATAAAAAAAAATGCTGAGTTCGAAGTAACTTTAAAGAACCGCTGATCAAAAAAGAAGGGTGCATATCATATGGACCGTTCATCACCCCACAATATACAATAAGTTATGAAAATTATGAGAGCCAACACATTTTCGAGGAAATAGGCCACTTGAGAAAACGGGGTATTCAGGGAACTGGTGTTCGGGGAAACGACATTCGGGAGAAAATAGATCAACCCCAATCAACTGTCAATTGAATAGCAAAAATTATCTAGTAGTTGTACGAGAAATTCTGCACAATACAATATTCTAATGAAGAACAGCATTAGAAGGAAGGTGGAAGGAAATGCAATATTCTCGAAGTTAAAACTAGGTAAACAGCTATAAATATTGTTTCAAAACCTCATAGGCAAAAATCTCGCAAGAAATTCCGTATAACAGTGTTATATTGTCTCCGCTCTGTTCACTAGCAGCAAGCTTAAAATGAGAAGAATGAGGTTGTTACTGTACTATTATTCAATATAGGGCTATTGAAGATGCAAAAGGGACACAAGTCTAAAATTGTGACGGCCATCTTTGGGTTCCGAGATATTTCACTCTGAGGGAAAGGAAACAGCTGGCTTAGATTGCGAGCTCCCAAAAGTCATCCTGTCATCAACTGTCACTAGAAAACCGCACAATCCAAGGGCAGAGCGTGAAATACCGTCAAAGTACAAGTAAAGGTATTTAAAATTTCTAAGTGTTTTTCGGTGATTTCACACTTTTAAACGTCGAATACCTACATATAGTTCTGTGTTGGCAAACTGATACTGATTTTTTTATACTAATTTTCTTTTTCATAGTGAATATAATTTTGACCAAAATAAGTTCATCTGACCGTTGTGCACAATTCAAGAATTGAAGAAACAGTCAAAGAAGGTAATAAAGCATGCAACGGTTGGTAAATTGCTGGGCATGGCGTACCATTGGTACCTCGCGTACCAGAAGGAATATAATAGACCCCTCTGTGCGACCCTTAGCCGGTGGGAACTCTGGTCGTGTGCTGATAGAGAAGGGGGTCTGTTCCCCATGTCAGGGGCGGCTGATCATCGTCCGAGTGCCAGGCTCTAAGCTAAACTGTGCACTATGGTCCTCCGAACATTAAGGGGGAATGGTCCTCCGGAAATCTAGGGGGTTGGTGTCAGAACCACGTTCTGATTGATGGACCGCACTTCTCCGACATTATCGACGTCAGGACCTATCGTGGCGCTAACATCGACTGTGACCACTATCTGGTGATGGTCAAACTGCGCCCAAAACTCTCCATCGTAAACATCGTACGGTACCGACGGCCGCCCTGGTATGACCTAGAGCGCATAAGCAATCGGATGTCGCAGCTGCATACGCGTAGCACCTCGAGGCTGCTTTACTAGAAGAGGGTGAGCTGGATGAAGCCCCTCTTGATGACTGCTGGAGAACAATGGAAGCAGCCATCAACGATGCAGCTGAGAGCAACCTCGGGTTCGTAGGACGTAGTGATTAGTTTAACGAGGAACGCAGGCAGATTCTGGAGAAGATTGCAGCGCGGGCGGTCATGCTGCAGCAAGGGACCCGGCAGAACGTGGAGCGTTATATACCGGAACGGCAGCAGCAGACCCGCCTCTTTCGGGAGAAAAAACGCCGCCTGGAGGGAACGGAGTGCGAGGAGATGGAACAGCTGTGCAGGTATCAAGAAACACGTAAGTTCTATCAGAAGCTCAATGCATCCCGCGATGGCTTCGTGCCGCGAGCCGAGATGTGCAGGGATAAGGATGGGAGCATTTTGATGGACGAGCGTGAGGTGATCCAAATGTTGAAGCAGCACTTCGACGAACACCTGAATGGCGCTGAGAGCACTGGCAACGGAGGACGGGACAACGGAGCAAATGCCTTCGTCAGTACTGCGGGCGATGGAAAGCAACCAGCCCCCACTTTGAGGGAGGTTAAGGATACCATTCACCAGCTCAAGAACAATAAGATAAGGATGGCATCGGAGCTGAACTCATAAAGATGGACCCGGAGAGGCAGGCCATTCGTCTGCTCCGGCTGATAGGCATAATCTGGGAAACAGAACAGCTACCGGAGAAGTGAAACGAAGGGACTTGGTAGATTGTGAGAACTTTCGAGCGATCTCGACGATATTGAATGTGTATAACGTACCACCTGACGAAGAACGACCTTTATCTAATCCTTGAGAAAGATGGCATAGACCATTGAAACGTCGGTCATAGAACAAATTTTGTTGTTGTAATTCCTCCTAAGACTGCATTTCCGAAAAAAAAAACCCAGAGCGAAACATACCAGTCGAAAGCATCAAAAGAGTAAATGAGTTCGTGGGAAGTTATCAAGCCGGCTTTGTTGACGGCCGATCGACAACGGACCAGATCTTTACTGTACGGAAAATCCTCCAAAAATGTCGTGAATACCAGGTCTCAACGCATCACCTTTTCATCGATTTCAAGGTGACATACGACAGTATCAACCACGTACAGCTATTGAAAATCACGGACGAGAACAGCTTTCCCGGGAAGCTCACGAGACTGATAAGCCTACATATATTATTTTAGAAAAAAACAAGATTGGCAAAAAAGTGATAAAATAACCTAAAAAAATATTGAAAATGACACCATATAACAAAAAGAATCTAAAATGGATTTCAACATTCTGAGAACTAGTGAATCATACAATTTAATTGTTAAAATAAATTATATAAGTCCGCATTATACGCGTACAAGGCGTTTTTTCACGGGAATATTTTTGTTCATGTTCGAAAAAACAAAGTACGTCCGTAAGTGTTCAGAGACGGGTTGAGAAGGTCACACAAGAGCAAACACAAGATATCAAATACTTACAGTTTTGATTGCACCTTTAAGAACGTTGAAAGTTTGGATGCAAAGTAACCTTTTCAGGACGAAGTATTTACTACTGATTATTTGGATGACCTCATATGCCCAACCTACAAGAAAGGATTGGAGTGTGTCAACTACAAAGAAACTACCCTGCTGCATTCGGCGTGCAAAATTCTATCGCGCATCCTGTTTAAGGTGAAACATCTCGGAATCCAAAGATGACCGGAACAATGGCCGACATGTGCCCCTACTCACGTTTTCAAAGGCACTGAACTGGAGAAATAGTTGACAAACGTTTCTGATCTTCTAATTATAAGCTTTCTGTTAGTGCAAGAAGCCAAAATAAAAAGTGCACTGTTGTTGGATGCTTTCTTCGCTAGATTTGTGCCTTTGAAGTTTTAGTGCAATCTAAGAAGTTGATTCCAAGCTGTTTCACCTTAACGGGCTGAGACTGTTTGAGGCGTTGGCGAATAACAAGCTGCTTAATGTGAGGGCCGCTCGACAGCTATGATAAGATCGGACAACTGGCTTCTTTTAGTTGTTCTTCGTTTCATCCATGAGCCCAATTGAAAATTTTCCACCCTTGCGTGTTACGCTAAAACAGTGTTGCCATTTGTATGGACGACGGTACACTATTTCATTCGCACTTTTGCCTCTTTAGATAAAAATGATTATTTGGATGCGATTTACTGCTCCGTACACAATTAAAGGCTTTGCACTTCATTTCTTATACTTTCAAGCAGATTTCGCTTCAATAGTTACTTTCATTCACATCAATCGGCTGGTTGGAACGAACTTTTATGAACAACCGCAAATAATAACAACCTAACAAGGTAACCCGGCAACACAGGCAAAACCAAAACAAACGCTTCCGATGGTAATTTTTCACACGCAACTACACACTCGGAGGCATCAAAATCAACCAATCAGCGACTGGATCACAAACTGGATCAAATTCTATACCCAGTTGTCCGATCTTTATCTTAGCTCGACAGCGGACCATTGCTTACCTTGCGAATGATCTAAAATAAACATGGTTTTCCGGAGAAACTAATTAGGCTGATACGTGCTACACTAGATGGTTCGAAATCAAGTGTTTGGATTGCAGACGAAATGTCAACCTTGTTAGACGGATTCTTAGGCAAGAAGACGCACTTTGGAATTTACCGTTCAACATAACAACTCGAGGGTGCTATTAGGATATCTGGCGTGCAGAGAAACGGCACTATCACATAGTCGTATAATCTCCATGCGTTTGCGAACGATATCGACCTTATTGGAATTAATCGCAGGTCAGTGGAGGAGGCCTTCGTGCCACTGATAAGAAGGGAGATAGCGAGGATAAAGATGTAGGTAGAGATAGAGGACGGATTTCACGCCAACTCGACACGCGATTGGCAGCACCCCTTCAGAATTCAATGAAACTTTCTGGATGTCAAAAGTATGTGAAACTAAGATACTTTGCATACTTTGGTTTTTCAAAATCGATCTAGACTAACATTTGGAAAGGGTCAAAGTTTTTTTTAGTTTTTTTTATAAACCCGTATAACTCAAAAACGGTAAGACCTACAAAAAAGTGTTGTATGGGGGACTGTCGTGAAATTTCCTGACGTTTTAGAGAAAAATATTTAAAAAATAAAAACACATTTTCTACACTGAAAAAAAAATTATTCAAAACTTTAAAGTCGATTTAAAAAAACGGCCACTTTAGATTTTGATCATCCTTAAGCAAAAAGTTTCGTAATTAAATTTACTAAAAGTCGCCCATACATTGCAAATTGGGCATATTTTAGAGAAAAAAGTTTTTCTAACATCGAATTTTTTAAGTCCCAATGTTTTTTTTTACTTTTTTTATAAACTCGTATAACTCGAAAATGGCAAGACCTACAAAAAAGTGTTGTATGGGGGACTGTCGTGAAATTTCCTGAAGTTTGAGAAAAAAATATTGGAAAAATAAAAACACATTTTCTACACTGAAAAAAAAAAATCAAAACTTTAAAGTCGATTTAAAAAAACTGCCATTTCAGATTTTGATTATCCTTAAGAAAAAGTTTCGTAAATAAATTTACTAAAAGTCGTCCAAACATTGCAAATTGGGCAAATTTTAGGGAAAAAAGTTTTTCTAACATCGAATTTTTTAGTTCGTGACGAGCCTTTGGAAGTGATCCGTTTTCCAGATTGATCCGTTTTGGAGAAGAACTTTTGGATCTTTTGGATTCAAGCTTGAAATACTTTCCCGGACGTTGTTTTTGAGTTTATTTGGATTAAGCTGAGTATAATTTTTAATTTCTTTATTTCTTTAATTTTACGGTAAGATACTTTAATAACACTATACATGATATATTACTATATATTGGGTATTGGGGAGGGGTAGCCTAAGGGAGTTAATTGAACTGTTGACTGGATGAAAGTGCGTGGGGTCGCCAGCCTTTTGTCATGAGAAAACAGCCTTAGTGTTGTCTTCCAAAGGTCTTCAAAGATATTAACTAACCGTGCTACCACAAACCATCAGGTAGATCATACCATCCCGGTATGATTCTGCAGCCATAGGTAATCCTTGCGCTGATGGTGGCTAAATCATCATCATCATCATCTTAACGTTTTCGAGTTATACGGGTTTATAAAAAAAGTTAAAAAAACTTTGACCCTTTCCAAATGTTAGTCTAGATCTATTTTGAAAAAAACAAAGTATGCAAAGTTTCATTGAATTCTGAAGAGGTGCTGCCAATCCCTTTGTCGAGTTGGCGTGAAATCCGCCAGAGGTAGGACTAGTGGTGTTGGTGCTGAGGTAGTGTTTTATGTGGACGTGTTTGAAGTGGATAAAAGGTTTGTTAACCTTGCAACGCTTGTGAGTCACACGTCATGACGTTTACCGCGAAGTGAAAAGACGACCCAGTAAACACAAACTCGTTTACGATAGCGCATAAGAGTACAAATGTGGAGGCGATATACATACATGCGCCATAAGGCTGAATGTAAGATGTACGTATATCGCCTCCACATGTGTACTCTTATATCTCACCATATACGATGGTGTGTTTACTGGGAAATTGCGGCTACGAATAAGGCCTTTTACGGTTTACGAAACCAGCTTATGTATGCAACTGGCAAACGGAAACAAAATTCGTCCTGTATAAAAAAATGATTCTTCCGGTGGCTCTCTACGGGCACGAAGCTCGGACGTTGAAAGAGGCAAATCGGAAAGAGTCTCTACCTCAGGTGTCTAGATGGTCTACATGATACGGTCGACAATTCTCGTTCCAAGAGTTACAATTTCGATCCTAGTTGAAAAAAATTGTCATCACTTCAATAGTTGCGCTGAGTTTTGAACAGCAAATGTGACGGAGTGCATGATACCACATTGAGACACATCTCGTGCACCGAAAAAGGTCATAAAATGCACAACGTCCATTTGCAATTAATGAGGCCCCTGCACCAAAGTCTACAGCACGTGCACAGTAAGTCTAGCTGTAAGCAGTGGAAGAGGACCTGGCGTCCCTAAACGTTCGGAACAACTGGAGAAGTATTGCTCAAGATCGACGAAGATGGAGCTCTCCAATACCCCTGTCAATAGCGTAACGCTACGCTGTAGCCATTATGATATCAAGGTAGGTAACCTTTTTAAACTATGAAATAGTTTATAGCTATCATTAGACATCCAAAAGCTAAAAAAAATGAATGTTTGTGATTAGCATCAGTAGTTAATTTACCCTCGGATTACTGTGTTCGGGAAAAATGTTATTGGCGTTTGAAGAAAAGAAGCACAAGGGCCCAAAGTTTCATCAAAAACTGAGCAAACCCAAAGCCAACTACTTACACGTACTATGTTCTCTTAGTTTGAAATAATCTGAGCACATAAAACAGAAATATTATATGTTGCTTAACTAGCAGCTTAAAATCCCTAGATGTCAACTCTTCGGTGAAGTTCATTACCACAACCTTCTTAAAACTAGTCGACCTAGTTTGTGGTGATTTCAACAACAATGCGCTTCATCATTTTTCAAGCTTGTTCTAAATCCCTCACTGTCTGCCTCCTCTTCTTTTTTTCAAAATATCTCACAGCGAAACTCCCCGCCACTGATTATGATACAACTTACTGAATGAAAATATTCAAATCCAAAGTTCACCGTTGCCAAGCGAGCACAAAAATATCCTCCCCAAAGCTAGAAGCTAGACATCTCTCCTCAGCCGTAAAAACGACAGTCAAATTGAATTGAGCCAAATCTCATTACGGCGAGCAATTCTTCATTGTTTGCCCATTCTCAGTTTTCTTTCAATTTTAAATATATAATTTCCAATACCATCACCGACAGTAATGACGACGAAGACCCGTCGCACAAACCAACATAAAAAGGCGGCCCAGACAAACAACAATGTCCTAGATTTTCGATTCCGCTTTACTTTCACTTCTTGGATGTTGGTGGGTGGTGGAGGAAAACAGGTGAATCTTTCGTCTTCTTTTTGTGCTAAACATTACACTCCAACTGAAATGCAGACATTTTTCCGATCCTTTTTCTATATCTACTCCATAAGTAGTGCATGAGGTCCCCTATAATAGTCCTGGACAACAGTCAACATGGAACGTGTCTCCTCTTACGAGTTATCAAGCGACAGGAAACCTGATCCACTCTCGGGCTCTAAAGAGGGAAAATTGAGAAACTCTACACTGAATGAGGGAAATATGACAAATGAGATAACGTTCACCGTTGAGCAAGGATAATAGAGGAAAAAATGGCAGGAAGTTGAAGAAGGTTAAACAACGAGATAGAGCGCTTTCCACTTGTCCATTTCCAGGGCGAAGTACAGAGCAGAGTTCTTCGTTATAATGAAAGGAACATCTTATCGCCAGGATCTCACTTTTATCAGTTTTTTCCTCGCTCCGAATGAGGTTCTGATGCCAAGAGCCAGACGACAACCGGCGAACCACTTGACTAAAAGAGTGGAAAATGAAGACTAACTTCTAGCCAGCCGGGAGTTGGACAAGTTTGCGTTCGCGGGCGGAAGGGGGTAGAAAAAATAATTAATTTGTGTTTATAAATCTGAACCAACAAGCAATCAGAGCCAAAGTGGGAAAGGGTCGGCAGCGGAGGTTCAACTTCAAAGGCCCACCACCACCAATCTGGGAGGGAAAGTTGAACAAGCCAGCAAAACAAAACTCATGCCTGGTATCAAAAAGATGGAAATGATGAATCCCGGAGATCAGTGCGCTGACTTTGAGTAAAATGAGGCTTATTGTGTTGAGAAAGGGCGCAGGGTTGTAGCAATGTTTTTCATCAGGGAGGGGTGGAATGCGGTAGATCTTAACATCAGATCTTTCGCTTCCTTCATCAGCCTGATTTCATATGAGAATCATCAACTGCCACATATAGAGATTTGTCTGTATTTTACAGACATGGTGGGTTTTTCTCGGCTGGATTGTCTGAAGCTTTGCAACCAGAAGCACCAAAAAAAGGCGCATCTTCGTCTTGGCATTACGTCCTCACTGGGACAGAGCCTGTTTCTCAGGTTAGTGTCCTTATGAGCACTTCCACAGTTATTAACTGAGAGCTTTCTTTGCCAAAGTTGTTATTTTCGCATTCGTATATCGTGTGGCAGTTTCGATGATACTTTATGCCCAGGGAAGACAAGCAAATTTCCTTTACGAAAAGATCCTGGACCGACTGAGAATCGAACCTCTCTGACTACGCCGATGATCAAGCGGAAGGGAAAAGTTTGAAAGTCGTCCCAAAGAAATTATCTAAATTAGGGAGAAAAAGATTTCCACTCGGATCAACTCGTCAATCGGGCCTAGCCGAAAAACTGCTGTAAGGGATTTGTCGCCATGAGAATGAATGCAAATGTCGGCTTTCTGCGCGAATTGATTGAGATGATAACGAGCAAACTTTTGGCGATTAGTTCACATAACATCATGACGTTTCGTTATGATTGTTTCTCGCAATTGTTGCTGTCGGGAGTCGTTACAAAAGATAAAACCCAATTATAGTCAATGTAATTCCATTTCCCATTCGATCCCCCTCACGTTAATGAAGCCAAACAGAGCATTTCTGAAATCATTAGTGCTGCCTTTAATATTCGCTCGTTTACAGTCGGTGGTTGCACAAACAAACCCCCCTCACTCCAAAAAAGCCATCCGCGCGCCCCCAATAAGCTGAACACTAAACCATTCATTGGTGCAGGAAAAATAGCCCACCAAAAATAGAGAAACAATCTGTGATTGGTATCATTGAGAACTTTGTTGCCGAAGCTCCATTGCCTCCCCCAGCCGCCATCACCACGACTTCCCGACCAGCGAAGTACGAAAAAATTTAAACAAATTTAGTTACTAAGTTAGAAATATAACAAAATATCTTCTATATTGAACAAATTTGCAACAAGACATGTGATAATTTCAACATAATTACAGCTCTTTGAGTTTCATGAAATAGGGTGATGTGTAAATAAAATATAACAAGGTCAGTTATTCTGTATCATTGATGCTAATTCAGTAACAAATAAGATTTAATGCATTATTATAAATTTTATCATAAATACGCTCTCTATTCAATCAAATATGATACAGTTTTTGTTAGTATAACTATTTTTTTTATCATATCTATTTTATAAAATATGTTATGATTCTCTCATTACCTTAGTGTTCTTCAAACAAAAATGAAACAAAATTTGTTGTTATTGTTATTATTTATGATGCTATTTATTTACAATTTTATTGCAACTCACTGATCGGACTCCAATCCAACAACGGCAGCGAATGATGATAATTTACTGTCGGGGAGTTGTGCGGAACCTGTCATTCGGGCAGATATGACACACAAAGGAAGTTGTATATTTTACGTTTCCTGTGCGCCGCGCGAAGCACCCCAAACAACACTGACAGCAGCCGGAAATGCTCGCGTACGTTTCCTCCCCCGTTCGAAACCGGGCCGTGTAATAAAATAATGAATGTTTAATCAGTAAATATTTGGTATTGATTTTCGTTTGCAGTCGTGTCTGTTTTGTTTCATTGTACTGTGCTCCGTTTGAGTTTTTCTCCGGTATCTACTATGTAATTGTGCGAGGGGGGTGGGATGGTAGAGTTGTTATTTTAAGTTATATTGAATCACAGCCACATTCGACCGTTTTGGCATGAGGATTTCGTATATGATTAAATATTGATCTGCTAGCTTATTCGATGTTACTTACTGTGTATCATAAACTTGGTTATTTTGACTGAAGTTGAAAAGCAATATAACAACACAGTTAATGCGAATTTACATCGAATTGTAACGTTCTATGGATCGCATTTTGGAGAATCACACATTGGAATGTATGAAATGTTTTAGGCTCGACATTGGAAGAAGATGACATTAATAGAACCAGGTTTAACATTAAAAGAGCGCATCGTACCCTTGTACTGTACGTACGAAAATTCGTCCTGCTCTCGGAAGTTTTTGAAACTACCTACAGCAACAGAACTTCTCAGTGCTATATAAACAGAATTTTCCAGTGCAATTTTTTTCTATCTGTTGATCCCTTTTCGATTAATATGTTTGGTCTTGTTTGTACTCCTTTGGTTTTTCGTTGGCGAAAGCTAGCTGTGGTAATTCTTCTTGGATACTGTATTGGAAAAAATCTCTCAGGTCACTTCTTCTTTAGTTTATCCGGTAAACATGGTTGCAACCACGTACAAAAGAAAGGGAGAATCTCTGAATTTGCAACTTCCTTCCAAAAACTGGGGTTTAAAACTGTCACTAAACGTGGCAAGAATGGAAGAAAGGACGTTTCTCCGGAATGTGCTCTTTCTTCCAATGGTGGAATGGATAACGTTAATAATTGCATCGAAAAGAGCATTCAGTTCGATGATCTAGACATTTTTTCTGAATAATAAATCAAAGTAGCAGGTTATAGCCCAGACTCATTGATTCAAATGAGGAAGCAAAGTGTGCCGCCTATCGTGGTCATTTGTTCCGAATTTGGTAGATTTGGGCAGAAGATCTTGTACTCCATTAGGAGAATCAAGGTTTCTTCCCAAATCGTAAAGAAAGGAGACTATCCGGAACCTTTTAAAGATCGCGAACCTTTTCTTAAACGTCTTGAATAGAAGAAGCACCACTTTTGGGATTGCTCGGTGCGCAAACTTAGCGTTGAGGCTCGTTTCAGGCAGATAAATGGTAACGTTTTTTGTATCCGGAATTCCTCAGGCAGAACCTCCAACAGTTCTGATTTCAATCTCATTTTTTAAAACAATCTTAATAATCATGCCCATTGGCGTAGGAACAGGGGGGGCCAGAGGGGCCAGGCCCCCCCCAGAGTCTTCCAGGCCCCCTCCAGAATTTTGAATGAAAATATATATGAAAAAAAAAATGTTTACATAATTCTGAAGTGAAAAAAAACTTCTGAATCTATTGATAAACATTCTTCAGTAGTTACGTTCTTTTATTTTGTTCAATAATAGTGGGAAAACCTAGCTTGTCGTTCACAGCATTAGTGTGGCGGTTCTGAATTCGTTGAATTGTGCGACCATCGAAAAATTAATCGTCCTGCTGTCGCTCGACATCTCTGTTTCAAAATACTGTGATACTAAAAAGCGTCAGTATCCTAGAAAATCGGTTCTTTAAATTCGTATTTTCTGAGTAGGGCAAACCATACTATTTCAAATGTTCCAGTATAGTGTAGCCTTTTAACTGAATTAGTGTAGCCTTTTTACTGAATTACAAAAAAAAGTAAAAAAATCGGCAATAATTTTTTATTCCAGCGATGTTCTTTCTCTGTTTTCGCTTCATTTTTTTTTAATAATTTCGTATGAATGAACTTTTTAATTTATCTCTAAACTATGTTTTACCAAGTAAGTTTTTTACAGTCTCAAGAATTTTAGTGATCAAATTCGTTAATGTATATCGAAGAGTGGTTTATACCTTTTGCTTCAAATCATTTAGAAAGTAGTCAAATAATATTGAGATTTGCTAAAAATTGCTAAACCTTGAAAAAGTTCAAACTTTGCCCCAACATTTTTTCCTAAATAATCCTTGATTCTGTCAAATTCCTTCATATAGGGGAATTGACGTATTCTTGGCAGTCCAAACCGATGTTAAAACCTTCTTGGAAACTTATTTATAACGCTTCGAACAACCCATATCCGTGTGACTAATGTCGGCAGCCTTAAATATTCTCTTCGGCAGATTTTCTATAAGAGCGGTAGGCAAATCTTCAAATCAGTCGCACTTTGAGGCGTGTTTATTTGAATTGATGGTATCTATGGTGAAATTGTTCGTCCAGTCTCGGCAATCTCGTCAACGGGAAGCTAACAAAACAAAGAAACATCTGAATGTTTTCATTGATGTGTTTTAAAGAAAAAATTCTGTGTATCTGGCATTTGAAATTTGGTTGCCGATAATAGTCCAATGGTGCCGAAGCCGTAAATGACCCTAGTTTTCCCAAAAAAGTTTTTAAAAACTTTTTCGCAAAGTTCATTATAAGTCCTTCAGAAATATTTTTAAAATGCATTGTAAATTGCGTTACAAATTCTCCTTTGTTTTTTTTTGTAAATTCTACTTCAAATCCCCAGATTCTACAGGAATTATATACGAAATGTATTTTAGGAATGTCTTTTGACTTCGAATCTCCAGAAAAAATTTATTGAAAAATCCCAGGCATATTTTTACTTCCGAAATTAGCAATTTAGCAAAATAACTGGGCAGGGACTAATTAAGAAATTCATGAAGAAATTTGTAAAGATCTTCCTTAAACAATGTTTCAGAAATTGTTTTATAAATTCTGCAAAAAATATATATTCTGGAATTGAATTCTTGGATTTTTCCAAGGCGGAATTCCTAGAGGATTTTTGGCTTAATTATGAAGATTCTGATGGAGCTCTTTGAGAAATTTGTTTTCTTATTTGATTTGAGCGATTTCACTTATCCTGCAGTTTATTGTTTATTTATCCAGCCCATTGATTCACCTCTAGAGAAAAAAATATAGATAATCACTTATCTTTGGTTGTTTCGATCTGACTTAACATTTGTTGTTTCTCCTTCCTTCATATGACGTATTCTTAGGCACCTTCGTACAAAAATTCGTACTCCAAAAAGCAACATTTTAAAGAATCTAAAGTAGAAAAATGAATTCCAGGAGTTTTAAAATTTTTCAGAGTTCTTATACGTATGGCTCCTGATTTCTGAAAATCCATCAGGAATTTTTCAACGAATTTTCAAAGTTATGCAAAAATTTACTCCAAGTTTTAAATTATGAATTTTGTTATAAAACATTTTTAGCAGAGTTCTTGATAAAAACCGCCAATATTTTCACCTTCAACTTTTACAGTTCTACCACAATAGTTAAACGTTTTTAGATTATTCTGCCATATTAAATCTTCGGAGTTCATGCGAAACATTTTCTAAAATGTAAGATACAAACACCTTCATAAAAATTCCATCTGTTTTAACATTAACCGTTGTCTATTATAAAGACGACAAAAATTAACAAGATTTTTTGTAGTTAATCCTACAAAAAATGCCAAAGCTTTTTCTGTGAGTAACATCGTCAGGACGTCAGAAAGTTCCAAAAATTCTACGATTAATTCTTGAGTTTCCCGATAAGAGTTCAATATTTTTCCAAATTCAATTTGAACTTTAACAATAAAAGAGAGAAATCTCTGAACAAATTTCTCGAAATTGTTTTTGAATATTTGAATGGAAGAGTTTATAAAAGAATAGCTGAACCCATTCCACTAAAAACTTTGAAATGATTGAATTGAAAAAATATGGGTAAGGAATTCGGGGATTAATATCAAATTGATTTTTAATAAATCTAAAGAAATACTTAGACAATTTCCTTTGAAAAAATGCAGATATAGTTGTTGAAAACTTCTCTGAGAAATCACTAAGAACATTTTCTCAGTTAAATCTTATTTCATTATTTATGAAAACCTTGTGGAATATTAGGAGAAATCAAGAGAGAATCAATAATTTTTGCTGTGAATTTTTCAAGCAATCCTCTACAGGGTGTCGACTCAATTTGGAAAATAAAATTCCCTGACTTTCCCCGACCTTACAGTAATTTTTCAGAAACATTTCAGAGTACTGAATTTGGTTTAAAGACGAAATAAAAATTTAGTTGTCGGGCTCAGCGTTACATTTTGTTTACCAAGTTTGGCATATCGCACTACACTTTCTATGACATTCTAGATTTTGATGTATTACTTCAAGTGCCGTCAAATTTTGAGCGACTACAAGGAAAATTAAGGTCTTTATTTGGACCGTAATAGGTCGTATAAAGAAAAAACATTCGCCCAGTTTTGCAAAGGCTTTCGCTTCACTCGAATACAACTGTTTGATAATTTGCTAGAGCGTGTTTTTAAGCTAGTATGATTAAACTGATCACTTGAGTGTTTTCTTTCAAAGCTTAAAGATTCGTATGAAACAAAAAATAGTGAAACCTGAGTAGATACCCAGAAAATCCTGAGTCATCTACTTACTAATCATACTCAGTTAATATCTTCAAGATTTCAAATTCTCAATGTTTTTCTCTTCATGTATTTGTTCAATATAAAAAGATGCTATTTCATGAACTATTACAGAAAATCTTACATTATTCCTCCATAAACTAATGCGAATATTTCTTCAAGAATACTTAGGAAGATTTTTTCAAGAGTCTCAATTTTTTTTTCACTCAAAATGAATTCATTTTTTTTCGAGTAGGTACTTTAAATAATTCTTCGCAAGAAGATTTGCTACAATTTATTTATTTTAATAAAAATTTTGGACTTTTCATATGAATTATGCCTTGGTTTTCTTCCCCGAAGAATTCATCTAATGATGCTTTAAAAAATCATTCAGGGATTTATTATTGTTCTAATAAAAACTTGTCGTGCCTCCAGCAATGCTGTGAGGAACTGCTCCAATAAGTCAATAATCGATTCTTCTAAGAGTATCTTCAAGAAATCTCACAAAATTTCAATCTATCATAGCAGAAATTCTATTTAGAGAATTTCTGGATTCTTAAAAATCTTGGAGCAGGGGAAAAGCACTTAAATTTCGACTTACAAGAAATCGGTAAATGTTACAATTTTAATTTCACCGGAAAAGGCCGATGAAATTGTCAATAAAATTAAATTTATGATAGCGGGGATCATCCAGACATAAAAAATTGCAAAGAATCGCAGATTAACACTTAAGGAGAATTTCAGAAGAATCTCCAGAACATCTGGGGAATTTTTTATGTTCATTCTGCGATTCTAAACATCAGTATAGGAAAGCTCCAAATGAAAATCCCAAAGTAGCGCTTGGAACCTTATTCATTACATTTTCAAAATTCGAAATTCCGCGGATTTTTTTATAGATAGTAAAATATAGTTTACTTTACTATACAAAACAGCGCTCTATCAATGGTTAATAGCTAAGATTGATTACCCATTTCGTCCAACAAATTTATCGTATTCAATAATTTGCAGATAATCAACTCGTTTGATGTTGTAATATAGTTTTGAAAGATAATTTTCCCTGACCTGTAGTGAAATTCCCTGACTTTCCAGGTCAAAAATTGTATTCCCTGACATTCCCTAAGAATTTCAGAGAGATTTTTGAACACAATTTTGGTAGTATTTATTGTAATATTTCTTGGAGAAATCCTAAGTATTTCCAGAAAATCCTTAATACATTATTAATGAACAACTTAATGATATTTTCAACCATTAAAATTATGGTGTGATAAGTACGTAGTTTAGCTTCATGGAGAAATGTTTAAAATTCTGATGTCTTCTTTTGAGCAATTTGATACAGTTTCTTCGAAAAATTCAAGATTATAAAGAAACTCCGGGAAAAATCTGTTTAATAATAACTACTTATTCCGTGGGAGTCCCAGCAAAAACTGAGTGAAAACTGGTAAAGGCGTTCTTGCCCTGGAAAAGTACGGAAATAGTTCATGAAGAGATCCCCGATACTTGAAAAGTTTGTACAAGAACTTCAAAGGGATATTCTTCGTGAGTTCTTTGGAAAAAATCTTGAAGGATTTTTTACTGGATTAGACAAGGAATTGATATTTTCCGTTATTATTATTATTATTATTAATATTAATTTAGGACACTTTACCATACGTGTGGCATTCATGTCGAATTTTCCGTAATGAAAATTGTAATTTACGAGCATTACTGATATTCAGAGATAATAGCTGATATGAGACAAAAACACAAACAGATAAAATCAACGCAAATTTTCGCAAACTATGAAATTTGCGAAAATCATGATTATTACTTCGGTAAATCAAGAATTTTCTAGGCCCCCCCTAGGCCCCCTCCAGGAAAAAATCCTAGCTACGCCAATGATCATGCCCATCAAGTAAATTCAGGGTTTGGATTTTGATCTGAATAAGCCGATCGAACCGTATTCGGAGAGTGTAACAGTTCGCGAACTAAAACAGTTCGTGGCACAACGCATTCGGAGAGCCTCATGCATGTAACGTGGCACGAGAGCGTTCAAGAGCAGCAACTCTCACAGACTGCAACAGTATCGAGCCATTCGGGTGGTTTATGTTTTGCATAAAATTGGTAATAACTTTCATATTTTTTGGTAATGCAGCATTTAACAACCTAATTATAATGTATTGGAGCATTGAACACCCCTTTGGTTGCAAACATAGCACATACAATAATAAATATTCGCCTCTGTTTCTTGATCAGAATGAGAGTGGGTCATCGAATGTTACAAGTGTTGACACAAAGTGGTCGGCGCCAAACAGTGGGTGCACGGCGTGTATACGGGGAAGGTTTATCACAAAAAATAGGCATCGCTAAATCTTTCACCATTCGAAAATATAGGGTTTTAGCTTTCATTTGACGTGTTCCCCAAAAAAATCCACCGAGGCAACCCGAACATTTCTTTTCTTTTTTAAATTTTTGTTCCTTAGAATACACTATTTTTTACACTAGTTTTATTCCTTTTTAGCTCGACGAAAGCTTCAATTCGAAATTCAAGTTATTAAAATAAAGTTATCAGGCTTTGCAGAATTCGCTCTCATTTGAGTATGAAGCACGATCAAAGCAAGCAAAGAAAAACATCCCATCTGCTGCGGTCCACGATCGTCATTGTATCGCAAGGTGCAACAAGTCTGATAAATGGAAGCAGCGAGCGAGAGCCCCAAAGAGAGAGCGATGATAAAATCCATTTTTCTCGCTTGTTTACCGTTGGGGATAGATGTTTTTCTTTACTGGCACGATAAACAATCCTCGAACTTCCAATAGCAATAGTGTTCCCCAGGCTTGGAGCATGTTTAGAGGGGTTTTATCATGCACTACTATCCCCCCAATCTGATCAAAGTTGTAGTAGTATACGATAAACAGTCTCTCATAATGTGCAGCATGTTATGATAGTTACAGAGAGCGGTACGTGAGAGATTCTCTAAATTTTCTCTGGATTCAATCCCTGAAAGTTATATTAGGTCCAACTTTATAAACGATAAAACTGTCCTATGTGATTTTCGGGATTTAATGAGCATAGCACACTTTTTCGAGTTGATGTGCTAGAGGTTCGGCAGTTGTACACTTATTCGTACTGGGGAAGTATATCGATCCGAGCATATAACTGTTTTTTACATAGTTAGATTACATTTACAGAAGACTGTCTGACATTACACCTCTGTTAGGATAGAGCCTGATTCCCAGCTTAGAGTTGAGCACTTAGTATTTATTAGTTGAGAACTCGTTTGCCAATCAATCATTAATTCATTTGTATATTGTGTGTAAAAAACAATCTATGTTTTGATAATCCAGTCTATGAATGCGATCGTCATGTTCCTTTTTTGTTGGAATGAGTTATCCGCGTTGAAAGCCAGATATCTCTCGGCCTTCGCATTCATATACCGCGTGATAAAACTCACAGATGCCTCAGAGAGTTCCAAAACAATAGTGTTAGTGAAAAAGTTACGCTAAAATTACTATCTGTATTGGTTCATTACAAGGTTGAAAAAAAAGTAGAATCGATCAACACTACAACAGCCTGCGGAAGGAAGCCGAAAGGAATGAAACGAAATATGATTCAACGCCCTACACCCCAAGCCTTAGGGAAAGCCAATTTGGATTCTCTATGCCCAGGGAAGGCAAGAAATTTGTTTAAATAAAGATCCACGACCGGCAAGATTTGAACCTATGACCCTTAACATGGTCTTGCTGAATAGCTGCTCGTTTACCGCTACAACTATTTGGGCTTCTTACAAGGTGCATGTGTTCATGTGTAACATGTGAACCTTGAATAAAAAAAATATGACACGTTAAAAAACGCCTCAATATATTAAAAAAAAAGTTGTTTAAAACATCAGACCGGAACCGGCATTAAGAACTGCTTACTAGTACATAAACCATTCAAACAATCAATATTATCAATTATTTATTCATCACGTAAATATTAAGTTAAGTGAAATTGAAATTTTTTAATACCATTAAAATGAGTTGGATGTTTTCAAGATACAATTTAAAAATTTAATGAAAATATAGGGGAATCTTCGGGTGCATTAAAATAATCAATATATTTCCTGCTCAATCCAACGCTAAACCGTGAAAGCGAATTTCTGTCAAGCATAACAATAATAACGGGGCATTTTCATAATTGCTGCAAGAATTAAAAGTTTTTAAACGTTATTTTCAAAAAGAAACTTACAAAAATCGAAATTTTGACTCCTCTTTCCATGAAGAATTTTCGAGTGATCCTAATAATGATGAGACATGGCTGTGTAACATTTTCTTCCCACTTGACCCGCAGAGTGGAGTAATTTGCCTGTTATGTTCCTGCTCGTGCACGTATGAGCTAATATGCTATTATAAGTTGACTGATCCGTTAGATATTAATGATATTTGTAATTGATAATTATACTGTATAATTTGTTCGAACTGCCAATTTTTAGGATCCACTTACCCCAGGATAACTTGTGTTAGCAATTCAACTATGGAACACATTAGAGAACACAGTTCTGAGCAGACTGAAAAATTTAAATCTGCCTTTTATTTCCTAAAAACAAAATGCCTTTTTTGTGTATCATTTAGATTGAGGAAAATATGAAAAATCAACGCGGCAGAATTTTGTATTAATTTGTTGAATTGGGTTACAAGAGTTCTATTTCGTTTCATTTGTTTTCAACTCTAAATTGGTAGGGAAATGAACGCTGAAATATGTAATTGAAGCAAAAGCTACACAAAAGTGTTATGAATTATGTAATGCATCCATAATAATTACGGTTCGATTTTACTGGACGAGAGTATTTTTCACACAAACACATTGATAATCGTCCACAAATGAAACTCTCAGTTAAAGAATAAGTGCCCGAATAACTAAACTGATAAGCAGGCTTTGTCCCAATAGATGTGTAATGCCAGACAGAAGATGAAGTTGTTGTATTCTAAAAAAATGAAACAGTTATGCTAGAATTATATTTCCATTTTACGAATAAGTGTCCTATGACTCATTCAATCCTGAAAATCACATAGGACAGTTATGTCTATTACAACATGCAACTTCATAAATCTTTGATCTATCTTGCATTTGAAATTTAAGCTATCATCGAGCTTGAGTGAAATTAAACTGCCATGATAACATTAAAAAATAATGTACTTAAAAGAACAAAAATTTAAAATTAAAAAAAAAGTATGATATCCCTCGGTGATTTTTTTTTGGGGAACACGTCAAATGAAAGCTTAAACCCTATACTTTCGAATGGTGAAAGATTAAGCGATGCCTATTTTTTTGTGATAATATTGTTCTACCAGACACGCCGTGGGTGGTGTGTGTCTGTCTTGTTTTCGTTCATGGCTCTTTATCTTCCACGAACGATAAATGTCGTGCGTGTTCCATGAACGCAGGCGGATAATTTGGATGAAATTATGGCTCGTGTGTCAATGATCGTTGAATTTTCCAAAGCCTGAGTAAATCAAAATCATGGTCATTCACAAGCTAATTTCCTTCCGTCGGGAGCCCGTTAAAATATTTTAATTTCGAATATTGTTGCAGGTTCCAGCTCCACTCCTTCAAATTGTCTTCCTACGGGTAACAACTCTTATTTCGTATCTTCATCAACCAAAAATCCGATCAGAAAATGAACAGAAAATGCACCTACTTCATGTTACATGTCTCCATCTGATTTTGATTTTTTATTGACAATAGGGTAACGACTATTTACTTCGTTCTTAAATGCTAACAGTTGGCGCCAGTGGCAAAAAATACAGACAAGAACCTTTCGAACATTTAGTTTCTTTAACTGGCCGCCGAGCGGCGACACGGATGTTTGTATTCCACTCACTGATCGCGCTACACACAGTTCTCAAATTTCTCAAACTTTCAACACAAGCGCATGGAGAACTGTCAAAACGTATGGAAATTAATGAAAAACGTTAATTACTTGGAATAAGGAAACTGGATGAAAAAAGTAGTGATTAGAAATCAAGCGTAATGTGAATACATAACTTTTTTGTGAGATGGGTCCAAATACCTTGGGTGGATAGCTCAGTTGGTTCCTGTCCCCGACATCATTGGGAATTGCTTTAAGACCACACAATGGTCTTATTGCATGCACAGTGTCTTCAACCTGGTCGTTCTAGCCTTTTTTGGCATTTACACCAACCAAATTCAACACTCGCGACTATTAAACATTACATTTATTGAAACTTTATCACTAATATGCAAAATAGGTTTATTTGGCTTAAACTATTTAATTGATTTGGAGCTTACAACCAACACAATAAAAACGAATCAAACGGATTAAATTAACCGCTCGTGTGCCTTGGTGACCTGGTAGAATAGGGTTCTTAAGCCCTGTCCCAATTTTAGTGCCAAACGCTGAAGATTTAGTCAAAAACACATGTTTACTCAATATTCTAATGTTTTCCATTGGTTGAAGTCCAAAAACATTTTTTTAAGTTTTTTTAGATTTTGTCACACTCCTTGACTTAAACTCAAATTTTGGGTGAATTTTGTTTTACGTGTCCCTTCCGAAATGTCAGATAGGAACAACCCCAGTGTTAAAACTAAAACCCCTGTGGTGTTTTTGTCGACTAAGCGAACGTCAAACATGATCAAAAGTGTCAAGGTTCATTTATGGATCCAATTTTTAAATTAATGTTTAAACATGATATAGTCGTTATTTGGGCGGGAAAAATTGCCAAAGTAGTTGCAGTAACATGCTCTTTCGTGTTATTAAATAAAAACAAGATTTCTCGCATAACATTACTAAAGGACCTATCTAACATTGAGAGGCTCTCTTTGTTTACTTTCTCTTTCATTAATAACTGAGTCACATTAATCTCTTCTGTTGCGTTTTTTGTATGAAACGCTAGTCAAGGAAATTGGTTTTCGATCTATAGTGAAAAACTTCCCAAAATCTTTAGTGTTCCACTGTTATAATCGAAAGAGAACGAGAGAGGAGAGAATCTCTCATTTGTACATAGGTCCTTTAGTAATGTTACGCGAGATTTCATTAAAAATTTAAGGACCCAATTGGACTGATCGTAGTTTAACTCTTCGGGACTATCGGTCCGCTAGTCTCCCGCTGCGATGATTTGCCTCGCTGGTTCTCAGAGCGGTTCTCGCCGCTCTTATTTGGCCTTTCTTACCACTCCTACGGCAGTGATGATGGTGATGATGCTGATAATGACGGTTTGATCACGGAATGCTATCGACTGAGGTTCAAGATCACTGGGGAATTTTTCGGCTTCGCAGTCACCAAAGCAATCAAAAATTCCCCAGTGATGACGGTTTGGTCTATACTCTAGACGGATGCTTGGATCACCTAGAGAGTGCGAGAATTGATGTTTGGGAGATCCATGCTCTTCGTATTGGTGATTTGGCTAGGCTCACTCGATATCGTAGCTGCTGATCGCTGCTTGTAGGTAGCCAGTAGAACGAACGAGTTTTGTTGATCTTCTGGGCTGCTGTAGCTGCCGGCCTACAGTTAGGCCCAGGGGCGTACTTTAGGGGCAAACACCCTCACCCACCCTGAAATTCGTAGAATTTTTGAAAATCCTCTTCGGCGAGATGGGATGAAAAAAACATAGGCTACTAAGATGGGTTGGCTGTTTCATTGGGTTTCACGGTGCCGTCTTCTGGAAGCGGAAGAATGCAAAGCCGGTCCGGTGGCAGTTTTAAGGGTCACTACTCTAACAACCTCATCATTTCCAGGGTGAACTTCAACGATGCATCCCATTCTCCACTTCATCGGGGTTTGATTGTCACCCTTGATGACTACCAGTTTGCCTACTTCGACACGAACTGCTGACTGCCATCGCTTGGTCCTGGCTTGTAATTGGCAGAGATATTCTCGACGCCATCGGTTCCAAAAATCCTGCAATTTCCATTGGGTGAGTTGCAGAACGTCCAAACGATTCATTGGGACCTCTCCTAAGTCTGGTTCAGAGATTGCTTGAAGAGACGAATCAACCAGAAGATGGGCAGGCGTCAGTGGTTCGAGATCGTTAGGGTCATCGGATAGAGGCGTGAAGGGGCGAGAGTTGAGGCATGCTTCGATCTGGACGAGCAGCGTGGTTACTGATGTTTTGAAGAACGGTCGTCTGCCTCCCACAGGCCTCTAAAGTAGGACGCACTCGGTGGAATGAAGTGCCATTAAATCCCGTCCTTGACACACTCCTTAGACACAGCATCGTGGTAGTCGCGGCTCTTCAGTAGCTTGAGGAGCTCTTGTAATTGATTACGGGCACCGACGAAATTTGTTTCGTTGTTTAAATAAATGTTTGAACAACGCCCTCTTCGCGCCACAAATCGGCGGAGAGCCTGGAGGATCCGGTCAGTTGACAGATCTGACACAAGTTCTAAATGAACTGCCTTTGTGCAGAGGCACACGAAAATACACTCTTAAAAATAATGAAAATCACTCCGGACGTAATTCACATTATGACTGAATGACACATGATGCAAGTGATGAAATGACGTAAAAATGGGTTCTGAGAGATGTATTGGAAGAAAAATGTAATTTTACATGATGAAGGACATGAAAACGATGACGCTTTGATTGACTTTTTCCGAATCAGACACCATCGTATTCAAAATGTGACACAAATTCACGTAATTTGGTTCGCTTCTTTTATGTGCATCCAAAAGACGTAAAATCGCATGATTTTTTCGGAGTGTGTAGTCTCGGCATGGAACGGGACGAAGGTAAACAGTGTTTGCAAACGGGCGAGATACTACAACACGTGCAGCCGGCAAATCTCCCATAAACTGCTGAATTGGGGATGGCTTGAATCGAAAGCATTTCTGACATTTATTTACGATGTTCCACACGACACTCCTTCTTCCAAGCGGCCATAAACGGAGTCTAATCACACTCAACATTAGTGCTGAAGAAGCAGTCGAGTGAATGGATGTCGAGCTGCTAGTACAACAGGGTGCTTTGTTTCTTCCGACTCCAGCGAATGCTTTAGCCGACCTCCTAGTTTCAGCAATTGATCTTCCGTGACATATGGATTGTACAAGCGTAACTGTTTCCCTTTGTATCAAACGGACCAAAGTGTTTTCCGCTTCTCGTAGTTCCGCTGTTGAAAGAAATCCTGAGCTGCTTCTTTGTGTAGACGGCAGTCGAAGAAGTCGGCTGTTGAAACCGTTCAAGCGACAACAATTCTCCGTTTTTCTTCATCTGTCTCGCTTGTTGCTGAGATTTCCGTTGATTTGGGCCATTGATCAAAGCTCTCGTGCAACCAGGCTGGCCCTTGCCACCATGAATAACTTTCGAGAATCTCTTCGGGAGTAACATCTCGGGAAATCAAGTCTGCCGGGTTTTGTTTTCCAGGTACGTGACTCCATCTACAGCCTTCAGTGATAGTCTGAATTTTTGCTACACGTTTCGCTACAAACGTCGTCTACGTTGTTGGAGAAGTCTAAATCCAACGAAGGACGCATGTGGAATCCGTCCAAAAGAAGCAAGAGATGGTTACCCGAATGGACTCACGGACTTTGTCAAACAATTGAGCAGCCAAAACCACTCCACACAGTTCCAATCTAGGAATGGTTTGGCATTTTAATGGTGCAACCTTCGATTTTGAACACAGAAGTCTAACCTTCACCTTTCCGTCTGCACCCGTACTTCGGACATACAGACAGGCCTTCTCCGAGGCATCGGAAAAGCAGTGGATTTCGATCACAACTGCCTTCGGGATGATTACGCATAGCTCGATTCGTGGTTGGTTGCGAAGTGGTAGTTGTACGTCGAATTTTCGCCAAGCCGCCAATGGTGGGGGCTGCGTCTGGTCGCAGTCAAGTGATTGCCCATTTCCGTTGCGTATTTGGGGTCCGCCAGTTGAATCCCACTTGGGAGTGTCCAAGCATCCGTTTTGATGGTGGCTATTGGGAGGTTCACTGTAACCTTTGGAAGGACTAGGAAGCCTAACTCACGAGAAAAGTTCGAAACTCGTGACCGTAGAACCGCTCTAAGCCTTTGTCAAACCTTGATGGCTACATACCAATTCCTGCCACCGAAATGTCTACCCGATCTCGTTGGACTTGTAACAACTGCTGTCAGCAGAAGAACCTGCGTTCGATGTTGATGAGCTGCATCGGACACTGCAGTTTCCGTTGCTGACACATTAGCCACTTGAGTATTGGATGATTCCCGTTGATCCTTGGAATTGAACGGCTTGTTGCCCCCAGCAACGGCCGCAACCTTGGTTTCCTTTTCTTGCTTACAACATACCAGAGTGTGATGTCGTGCCTTGCAGTTTCGACAGAAGTATTTAGAATAGCAATCCTTAGCCTGGAGACCTACCCGCAAACAGTTCCGACAAAGTCCATGGGACTTCAAGAGATCGGCTCTGTCAGATCATGTCGTCCTTTTAAATTCACTGCACTGATAGAGAAGATGATCCGAAGAACAGGCCATACAGCGTCCCCTAGACGCCTGAATAGGGTCCTAAAGGTCTGTACCAATTTTAGTGCAAAACGCTTAAGTTTAGGCCAAAAACACATGTTTACTCAATTTTTTAATGTTTTTCTTTTGTTTGAGTCCAAACAACATTTTTTTTAGATTTTATCACACTCCTTGGCTTAAACTTAAATTTTGGGTTTATTTTGCTTTCCGTGTCCCTTCCGAAATAAAGCTATTGACTGTTTAACGATAAACTTGCGACGATCGACGCGCCACCATATTTCATATAACGGAGGATATTAGAACTAACTTGGAGGTGATGATTTGGAGGTTATTTGACAATTTGGAGGTTAAAATCCCCTCCAAACACTAGCGATTTTGCGGTGGGATGTTGACGTTTGATGACGAATCCATGAGAACTTTTCGTGATAGGACTGACAGCTAAAAGTGTGAATGCAACCGAAATGAAAGAGTAAACAAATCATGCGAGTGTTATCGGAGCTTTACATTTTTCTTTGTAATCGAAAGTCACTCCGAACGCGAAACGTCAAAAGCACATGGTAAACAAAAAAAAACGCAGCTGTCTCATGGATTGCCTTATGTTAGATAGGAACAACCCCAGTGTTATAACTAAAAGCCCTGTGGTGTTTTTGTCGATTGAGCGAACGTCAAACATGATCAAAAGTGTCAAGGTTCATTTATGGCCCCAATTTTTAAACTAAAGTTTAAATATGATATAGCCGTCATTTGAGCGGGAAAAATTGCTAAAATAGTTGCAGTAACATACTCTTTCGTGTCATTAAATAAAAACAAGATTTCATTCAACATTTTAGGACCCAATTGATTGGGTGGAACTGTAGCTAGCCTTCATGGGTTATGTTTGAAATACAGTCAAACCTCCATGAGTCGATATCTGAAGGGACCATCGACTCATGGAAATATTGAATACATAATATGGTCGCCGTTAAGTCAGAGGGGACCAAGTACAAAACTTGAGAAAATTGGATTATTTTCTCATTAGATGCAAAATTACATTACCTCCGTTACACTTTGATCAGATTTGAAGAATGCTGTAAACTACGAGAGATATGTAATAAATTTACTTTGGATGATCAACAAAAATCGATAAAGTGTGCAGTCAGAATGGACCAAGTGCTTATTACCATAACAGCAAAAATGATCAGCGCGCTAAGGAATGCGAGGAAATGAAAGACATTTCGGGAGATTTGTCAGATTTTTTGACATCGAATCATTCTTCTACTTATCCATCAATAGAAATTTATAAATATTACATGATTCGATCCATTTGATTTTGATTTTTGACAATTTACCACATTCGGATGGGTGGTCAGAAATTGCAACAAATTCTGTGCAGACAGAGCGGACCAAGTGTTGAAAAGCAATAAAATGATTGATTACTGCATTTTTTGAGTCAATTTCAGAGTCCGATAGAAGTTTACGGTAGTTCTATGGTGTATGTATGGCATGTCCTACAATTCGCTTATTGGACCAGCATATTTTGGTCGGTACTAAAGATTTTCACTTGGTCCACTCTGACTGAACGCATATTTGAATATTTCTGGTCTTCAACGCCCTGACCCTGCGAAACCTTAATTTTCAAGCTATCGTAATGCCACTGATTTTGGTATTTACTATATGGGTTATTTAAGAATTTACGATACTGGTGTCGAAGGGTCTTGATAATCTGTTTATCTTAGAGATATGCACCCAATTTAACCATGCAAGCATTAAATGATTGTTATTTTTCAAGAAATTGTTCAGTCAGAGTGAACCAGCTCACTGAACGGTGGTTTTTGGTTCAGTCAGAGTGGACCAAGTACACATAGTCCATAAAAAAAAATGTTCTATTAGAGGTTTGGATTATGATTTTTCATGATTATCACTTCACATTATATTGTTTGAAAGTAACATAAAGACGTGTAAAAATATTGAACCGAAATTTAAACGAGTGAAAAAATTACAGAGCGTTAGACTTTAAACCCATTTTTCTCAAAATATCAAAAATGTCACTTGGTCCACTCTGACTTAACGCCGACCATATGGAACATAAATTACTTAGAAAGCTATTTGGGGGACCATCATAGTAGCCATGCAATTTTGGTATTAGTATGGTTCCATTAGTCGATATCGAATCATGGAACATCAACTCTTGGAGGTTTCACTGTATAAGATGAATTTCTATTGATGGATGTGACGATGAATCGTTCGATGTGAAAAAAAACCTGACAAGTCACTTGTTATGTCTTTCATTTTCTCGCATTAATCAGCGCGTTGATCATTTTCGCTGTTATGGTAATAAGCTCTTGGTCCACTCTGACTGTGTACTTTTATGGATTTTTACTAATCAACCAAGGTAAATTTCATACATATCTCTTGCAGTTTACAACATTCATCATATCTGATCAAAGTGATATGAAGGTAAACTAATTTTGCATCTAATGAAAGAATAATCCAAATTTCCCAAGTTTTGTACTTGGTTCACTCTGACTCAACGCCAACCATATCGAAAATCAGAGTAAAAGTTGGTTTTCATGGGTGCCTTGGACCACAGTAACACTGAATACGTGTTCAATAACAGGATGAACCATTTAATTTCAACTTCAAAATGCTCAATTTGACATGCTCACTAACGCCGCCCTACGGGAGAATGAAGCATAAAACTGCTTGCATACGGATTTCTTTGACTGCCCTAACAACTTTGAATGTTTCTGTTTAGAGGTGATGCTAAACATTCCAGGGCGCTTCAATAATAAGCTGAGTTGTTGCACTTCTTTTTCAAGCGAGCCCCGATTTATGACGGGTAGTGTACCGTTTTGATTCATATTACGGACACTTAAGGACTCAGGGAAATACAACCCAGCATAGAGTATACAAAATAAATCATTCTGTATGATTCATTAGCACAATCGAGCGTCGGGAGCCCTTTACTTTTGAACGGTGGGTGAAGAATACGCTTCCGCAACTTCAATAATTTTAAATAAATGAAAATGTGTGGCCTATTCATGATTCTTATTCCGGACGCTTCCTCACTGTTGCCTCATATTCCGGACACTTTGAATCGAATTCCGGACAGCTCATGATAATCATTAATGGAACAGTTAAATCATCAATCGAAATCGTTAAACCACCAAAGAGACATCTAAGGTAGTTGGGCATTATAAATTTTCAAAGATATTTATGGAAAAAGTTTACTAAAACAAGCCTTGAAATTGAGAACTTTTAAACAGCAAAAATTGAAACATTTCGCGTGAAATGTTTCCCATACAAAGTAGAGTGTCCGGAATTTGAAGCTGTCCGTAATATGAATCAAAACGGTACATTCAAACCAGAAATGTTTAAAATATGAGTAGAAGAAAAAAATAAAAATTTGTAACTGCTATTTTTTTGATTGGATTAGGAGCCCAGTGGAGAAGAATTATCCATTCGGCGTAGATACCACGTAGCGGATTGTTGCCTATCAAGTATCAAGAAAGTATACAGTCGAAGCGCGTTATAACGGTATCGCAAGGGACCGTCGCTATAGAGAAAAGTCGTTATTGAGAATAGATATAACATTGAAATATTTTTTAAGGGACCGAAAAATGTCGCTATAGAGAGCATTTGTCGTTATAAAAGTTGTCGTTATAACGAGCTTTGACTTTATCTTCAAAAAATCACACCTGATATCCCATTTTTCGTCAGGAGCTCAGAAAAAAATGAAATTCTGTGTTTTAATTAATATATTTGTAGTTCTGTGAAAAAAAAATCAGTTCAATAGCTGGAAAGGTAACAACTAAGGCTTGCCAAAATTGAGCATATTGTAAGATAATTTACATGTGCTTCTGTTATTGAGAATGGCTCTGTATTTTCTTAAAGTTCTGGTCCAAAGTTGTAATATTCATGTGTATATGAGAAAACAACTTATTTATAAACATTGTATATGTCGGAGGAGTAAAAGAAAAGCTAATTTTTATATAGTAATCGATATCAAATGCATCAACAATAAGATGAGAATTGCAAGAAAATAAATCCCTTTACTTCTTGTCAACAACCTTTGCAAACCAGTAGTTGTAATCTTTTTCTATATTGATCGGTAAATCAATGTTTTGAAACATTGGGCTCTGTCACTGTTAGTTTTATGAAATTCTGGATTGCAATCATTCTGTAAATCTCTCAGAAATGTCTTCACCATCCCACTTACCGTTTTGATTCATATTACGGACAGCTTCAAATTCCGGACACTCTACTTTGTATGGGAAACATTTCACGCGAAATGTTTCAATTTTTGCTGTTCAAAAGTTCTCAATTTCAAGGCTCGTTTTAGTAAACTTTTTCCATAAATATCTTTGAAAATTTATAATGCCCAACTACCTTAGATGTCTCTTTGGTGGTTTAACGATTTCGATTGATGATTTGACTGTTCCATTAATGATTATCATGAGCTGTCCGGAATTCGATTCAAAGTGTCCGGAATATGAGGCAAAAGTGAGGAAGCGTCCGGAATAAGAATCATGAAAAGGCCACACATTTTGATTTATTTAAAATTATTGAAGTTGCGGAAGCGTATTCTTCACTCACCGTTCGAAAGTAAAGGGCTTCCGATGCTCGATAGCGATAAGGAATCATACAGAATGATTTATTTTGTATGCTCTATGCTGGGTTATATTTCCCTGAGTCCTTAAGTGTCCGTAATATGAATCAAAACGGTATTTCAAATTCATGGAAAATCGCGACATAACTTTTCCAGAAAGTTTGCCCAGAACCAATTATCCTCCGCGAGTAACCCTTTTTCCCGCATGCTGGTCCTCTTCCCTTCATGAAAAAATCATCCCCTTAAGTGCTGCAGAACAAGCATTGCGCTGCAACTCTCCAACTTCACACCATTTCGGGGTGATGGTTTGTCTGCCGGATGGAAGCAGGTGCCACTTCTCATTTGGCTCGTGTCTCGCTGATTGTGACCCAAAATTCCAGACTGTTTCTAACGATCCCAGCAAAACAATGGATACGATTCCATCACTACCACCATAACCAACAGAATAAGTGCTTTGGGTTTACATTAGCGATGTAAAACAGGCTCCCCTCAGTGTTTACTGGAATTTGGGGTGACAAAAGGCGATGGTTTGTATGTTCACTTGAGTTCCTCGGACTGTGTACACATTATTTTTGTTTGATTCCAATTTAACTGGACTTTCCGGTTTTATACGAGGGTACCACTTTACTTAGGTCAGAATGGGCACCAGAAAAAGTTTGCTTAAATTGTTTGCTATCATTGGTAGGTGTGAAGGCACTGAGAGAAAACTACATATGTTACTAAATCATTTAAAACATGATTCGCTTCGTGAATAATGAGCAACAGTTTGTTTTAATAACTTGTATGAAACATGCGGTTGTTCGTTTTATGTCGTTTCTTTTACTTAAATAAAATTATTGTAATATCATTTTACAAACAAAATTTTCTCGGTGTAATTACCATCAGCCTGAATGATTCCCGGTAACTGGTCGATTAGTCCCAAAGTCCAGTGTTTTCGGAAACATAAAGTCCATCACATAAACAGTCATAATGGTTGGAAATATTGCTGGGCACCGGAATTGCCAACATTGATGGTCAACCTCCGTCACAAGAGGAGCACGTTTCTTGAATTGAAGTTGTGTGCGATCTCGGGCGTTTGCTGACCGGTGTTGGACACAGGACAATATACACCAACGACACCGCACGGCAATACAGCGCAGTGCTAGACGGTTGCCTAGAGTTAATAGTGCGCAATGTTGATGACGAGGGTTCCTGGTATAAGGGATAAATAGGGCAGGGGGAGGAACATTCGACCAATTAATGCCGGCACGCGTCCGACCTACAATTGGCAGTATTATGGTGACGGACGAGGAAGTTTTTCGAGTCCTATACCTTGTGAAGGTGGAACTGTAATATGGTGAAACGTTTTGCAAATTTAATGTGGAAAAACATTCAACGAATCAGCAACGATAGGGTTTTAAAAAGAAATGACGGGGATTTAATTGGTGACACAGCTAGCACCATAAAACATATAGAAATATTTATACTTATTAAGAGAAAGTATTCAACATACTAACCATGGAGTACATTTCGGGAGTTAAAAAAAAGATGTTGAAATTGTAGAGTTCGTTCCTGTGTGCGTACATTTGCCATCCTTTTTTCTCAAATTCCACAAAATTTCGGAACTTTTCTGTTCTGGTGGATCAACAGGATCCCAATAGCCATAATGGTAAACGCGCAGCTATTCAGCAAGACCAATCTGAAGGTCCTGAGTTCAAATCCCACCGGTCGAGGATTTTTTTGTAAAGGAAATTTTCTCGACTACCCAAGATATAAGAGTTTCTTCGTACCTGTCATACGATAAACACATGCAAAAATGGTCAACGGGCAAATACAGTTTTGAGTTAATAAATTTTACACATAAAAACACTGAGCTGAGAAGCAGGCTCGTCCCAGTGGGGACGTAACGCCAGAAAAAAGAATACAAAGTACAATATATTCACGGATTTCCAGGCTTTTTGGGTTGCGGATCACTTTTGAATTAAAATTGTTGCACGGAGCACCTGTTGTTCACCACCACTCAATGAGAAAGCCGGATTTTTATAAACGCTTCTTTTTCTTCTTGGCATAACGTCCTCACTGGGATAGAGCCTGCTTCTCAGCTTAGTGTTCAATGAGCACTAAGCTGTCCCTTATTTTTCGAAAATGCGAAATGTTAAAAGTTCGTCGTTGCAAAGTGCTCGTTTTGTTAAGAAAAAAAAACAGGTAAAATTTAAAGTCCGTATGTGGACGCTAAGTGGTCCCCCAACGGCCCTGAAGGTATTGAGTGTAGATGACCCCCGTAATCAAGCTCGCTGCTCTAGTGCACGCAGTGCTGTGATATTTTTGGAAATGGCAATGAACTCAGCTGCTTTAAATTGAATTTAAACTAACTGAGTTATTGGGTTCCAAGTGGCTCGATAACTTACTTGGTAAATCGCTCGTCTAGCATACAAAAGTCCTGGGTTCAAATCCCAGCCGAGCACGTAGATTTTTTTTTGTTCATAATTTCACCCATAATTTATCCATGTTTACCACGCGTAATGAGTTAACCCCTCTACCGGCAGCTTCATTTTTTACCGCTTAAAAAATATTCAAATCGCGATTAATTTTTTTGTTTCTTAATATTTTTGCACCATTCTCTCACAACTTCTCAAAAAACTCCTCTAGTTTTCGAATATGTGTCGATATTGATAATTGTTCATCTGGATCCGGAGATATTCCAAAATTCCTTGGCGGACCGACGCGTAGCCATAACCCTCATAAATATCTCAGGCTACAGAATTTGTATCGTATTTGGATGTTCACTCCTCGGAATGGTACATTAATGCGAGTATGTTGTGAAAAAATGACGCAATTTGGTGCAGCCGTCTTTGAATAATGAGCATTTATGTTTCTGGTACCACCCTGGATAAATATAGATCTTGAAAAGCCTCATGTCGTATTTTTCAGGTTTCTCAGCGAATACTGAACCGATTTGTATGGTATTGAATAATACATGTATTATTTGTTTGATAAAGCGACCAAAAACAAAATGGCTGCCAAAGATATTTTATATGGGAAATGTCGGTCCCCCAAAGAACATCGGAATATCTTCTAAACCCGATCACCAATAATTAATATCGTCACGGCTTCTTAAACTAGAAGAGTTTTTTGAGATCTAGTGAAAAAGTGGCGCAAAAATATGGAGAAATAAAAAGGTAACGTGATTTGAATATTTTTTCGGCGGTAAAAAATTAAGCTGTCGGTAGAGGGGTTAATAAAACTTTGTACGATAAGCCAAACCTCTTTAGTTCCTATTAAAAAGCTATTTATGTTATGTCTTTCAAAAAGTAAAATTTAATTTTTGCGGCTTTTTATTGATTTCTTACGATTTAGATATTGGCTGTTAAAAATGCAGATTTTGACGATATTAGCCAACTACCAAGCAAGTTTACTAGCTATTCCTTAATTAATTTGCCTCAGAATTCAAACTTAATGTATTAATCAACACTTATCAACAATGTTGATGATACTTTCGATGCTAAGAAGTTATTTTTTGATGTTTTAGAGAAGTACTTTTTATCCATATAAGAGAAACAAAGAATCTTATATGGAGACTGCAAGCATGTGGAAATAGACGATTAAATCAAAATTTAATCGTGCAATTATATCATAATTATATCTCAAATGAATGAAAGTTAAAGTCCTAATTTGCATGCTTGGGGGATTAAAGCACTAAAAAAATTGATAAATCATAGTTTAAGTTTAATGTAAACATCAATGAAACCAGTGCACATTAGTCCCAAAGCCATATCTAGGACGACCGAAATGATTGCGCTTAAACCGTCAATTTTAGTTATGTGGTGTCTTCGGCAAAGTTTCTCCATATTTTTCAGAGTTTTTGTTTCAGTGATGGGTAATTAGGGTGGCCCACATGGATTGTAGGCATTTGAAAACAACTATTTTTCGAAGAAAATTTCTAATAACTCTGTAACCATAAGAGATAGTTTCTTCGATTGCGCAATCAAAAGTTCTAAAAGTGCTTTGAACAAAGTTTTTGCGAGAAATTATAGCATAGCATAGCATAGCATAGACTGACTGTACATGTCAATGGTTGCTACTCCGTGATTGATCGGAACTGGTAAGAATTGCACTACGATCCAAATGAATAAGGGATGGGAGTTTCCGCTTACTCTCGAAGTGCAATTTTAGCAGATCTAATATTATTGATCAATAACGGCGCCGGCCAAGTCCTTACAGTCAGTTGGGATGGGGAAGGAATGTTAGGGTGTAATGATTGTTGCTTCTAGAGACCGAGAATACCTCTGCATCTCCACAATCACCACGGGAAGGGTGTTTATTAGTGAGGGAGGAAAAGATCTGGGAGTCACCTCTGGTCGGTGATGCGATCCATGAACAAGGGGGAAATATACGACTTGTATTTAAAGCTAGTTTTGTATTTTTGTCTCGAGAAGTTTTTGGAAAAATACGTCAACATCTATAATGTCTAACAATTCAAAAGACGTTTTTATTAATGGCGAAAACTGAAAATTACATGTATATATTTTAACTTATATGAAACAGGAATAATGCCGACACTTGTAGTGACGAACCATACATAGTTTGTTTGAAAATTACATATGAGTATTACTGTGCATTTTGTCTCGATATGGTAGAAGTTTTAGAAAATACGTCAACATTCACAATGTCGAACAATTCAAAAGATTTTTTTAATAAATAATTTTTAATAATGTCAAAAAGAGAAAAATATATGTATATTCAAATTGTATAAGAAAAAAGTATAATGCCGACACATATAGTGACGAACCATACAAAGTTTGTTTTAATATTACATAAAAGTTACGCTTTCAAGAAAATGTGTTATCATAAGCATGAAACGAACTCACCAGTTGGTAATCCATTCTCGACTGAACACAAAACTGACACTGACAGCAAAACTTCTTGGCGTCCCGAAAATAAGCCGTCTTGCTTAGGCCTTCCCAAATACGTACCCAACAAGACGCTCCAAAACAGGTGAAAAAAAAAAAAAAAAATCTCCGGCGACGAAAACACGCGCGATTCCGTCAGCAAAATCAATCGGACGACGCAAAACCGAACTGTCCTGCTTGGGCTTCACGAAGCACTACCCAGCAAGACGCTCCAAAACAGGGAAAAAAAAAAAAAATTCTCCGGCAACAAAAACGCGCGAATCCGTCACCAAAATCAATCGGACGTCGCAAAACCGAACTGTCCTGCTTGGGCTTCACGAAGCACTACCCAGCAAGACGCTCCAAAACAGGGGGAAAAAAAAATTCTCCGGCAACGAAAACGCGCGAATCCGTCGGCAAAATCAATCGGACGACGCAAAACCGAACTGTCCTGCTTGGGCTTCACGAAGCAGTTTTTGCGAGAAATTATCGTATAAAAAGTTATCGAGAAAAAACTGATTTTTCAGTACTACCCTAAAAGGGATGCGTATCATTTTATTCCTCGGACTTTGTTGCTTAACCCGTATCCGCCCAGCAAATGGGAAAAAGTTCAAATTGATACCATCTCTATAATTCTTGACGGATTGCCTTAGTGACAATTCCAATGGAATCGTCTGGATGTCCAATTTTTCGACAATTATTGGATTTTATGGAAATATTCACCGGTTTAGTGTTTTTCCAGTGGGTCACTGGGTCGTGTCGAGTAAAAATAACCCTAACATCCTTTTCAATCGATTTTCATCCTACTTATTGGTATAAATATGACTCCAACTCAACTTCATTTTATAGTTTCGGCTATGGAGCATTTAACATTTTAGACACTGGTTTTGGATATTTTTTTTTCAATTATTTTTGGGATCTCCGTAGAACCGACTTAAGATAGGTCAATTTTATTTTGCTTCTAAATTTGTCGAAATTTGGATGTTAAACTTCATCATTTGCAAAAACTAACTCAGACGCGGACAAAGGAGTCATTTCAAGGACATTGGCCACTTAGATGACAGGTCCAGTGACTTAGTCATGAATAAGAAACTGGAAAAAAAAACCTCCTGTCACCTGTTCTTCTAAAACACGTTTCTGTTTGGAAAGATGTTTGGAAAAAATATGGTTCCATATAATAATAATGCTATGAATTCAATGTGTTCAGAGGTAGTTTCTTCTGGTTTTCAACTTCATTGAGCATTTTGAAGTTCATGAGCAGTTCATTGCACGAGAGTTCAATGCTTACTAGGTTCTCGTGCAAAATTAGAACTCGTTCAGTTCACTTTTGGCTCGCGTTCATTTCAAAATGCATCACTGGCTGGGGGAAGGGAAGAAATGTTAGTTCAACGTCTACAGCAGGAAACCCAAACTATCTTCATAAACGTCACGGGATAGGGAGATTGTGTTAGTAGGGTGGGTTGTATATAAGGTCATCTCAGTTCGACAATTTAGAGCATTATTGGTAATAAAAATAATACTATGTATAACAATTGATTTGAAATTTTCCTGATTACTTCTGAAAGAGAAATTGTTATTAGTACAACAGGAACAAAAAAAACAAAAAACAAGGAAATCGATTCTGCTTCTTCTGCCCGTCACCGCAGAGGCAAGCGACACTACCAAAGGATCATTTCAAAGGTTTTCTGAGATCGGGAGAGACGAAAAATATCCATTTTGAATGCTACTCCATATGTGGGGTAACATGTAGCACACAGTGCTACCTAAAGTTTACTATTTAAAACTTAACCTATATCGTGTTATTATGATCATTTGAAAATCTTCTGCAGTAAAAGCATGACAGAAATTAGAAACAGGCTACTCTACTCTTAGAAAAGTCTTGACAGTTGTTGGAAAGCCATTAAAACCGTTTAAATGCAACTTTTCTACAAATTCAATGGTATTTTAAGTAAATCACCATATATTGATATGTATGCCTTAAAATGATGTTTGTTGGTGTCGTGACACAATTTTTTATCATATTTTATGCAGAAAGTTCCCAATGGCAGATCTGCAAGTTAATTTGTATACCGATTATACAGTATGAATTTTTATTGTGTTCAAGCATCAAATTATCAAAACTTTTATATTTTCTATTTATACATTATGTATTTCTTCAAAATTCTCGTGTTTAAAGTAAGTTTTAGTTATGAGATTACGGTTTCAATGCCGTTTTCGAAAAATGAAACAACGTCAAGTAAGAACTCAATGTAAATTATCAAAGTTTTGTTTTATCAAAATACATATGAAGTAGAACTAACTCAGTGTCGTTAGAGAGTTACAAATATCCCAAATTTATGGAGAGTTCCGTAATTCCTTAAAACAATTTATTATGTTTTAAAGGGGGTGACCCCAAACTTTTACACGGGAGTGTAGGTTCAACGAAACATCGAAAGCATGGATAGTGATGCCAAGAATGATACCTTGATACCTTGGTGGCTACAGCGTAGCGTCACGCCATTGCCGGGCGTATTGTAGAGCTCCATCTCCGTCTCCGTCTTTGTACACTTGATACAACTCGTGATTCATGCGTCTGTGCCTCACACCATTTTCGAGTTTCCCACCGAGTATTGTCCGCAGCACTTTACGCTCAAAAACACCGAGAGCTTTCCGGCATGACCCTTTCAACGTCCACGCTTCGTGCCCGTAGAGAGCCACCAGAAGAATCAATGTTTTATACAGGGCGAATTTTGTTTCCATTTGCAAGCTGCGGGACCTAAGCTGGTTACGTAGTCCGTAAAAAGCCCTATTTGCAGCCGCAACACGTCTTTTCACTTCGCGGGAAACACACAAGTCACAAGTGTTCCAAGGTAAACAAATTCTTCAACAACTTCAAACACATCCCCATCAAACACTACCTCAGCACCTACACCACCATACCTGACTCTATCTCTACCTGCAACCATGTACTTCATCTTGGTAGAATTAGGGCTAAGTAGCCCGTCATTCGTTTTGGCATCGATGATGACTTTTCAGTTTGCATTTCAAAGTGATAAAACTCAGTCTTGATAGTTTATATTGACTTGAAAAAGTATCACTGTACGCGCTAACATGCATAAAGTATGCTGATACTTTTTCAGCTTTGTCTGAGCAAAACCAACTGATTTTCTTTGATTCGAAATCGAGAGATGAATTAGCAACAATCATCAACGACGCGTACAAATTTCAATGACGGCCTACTTCGCCTCAATGGTCAGGCCTATCCTCGCTGTCTCCCTCTTCAGGGGCACGAAGGCCTGTTCCACTGACCTGCGATCGATTCCAATTAGATCTATATCGTCCGCAAAGCCAAGGAGCATGTGATGCCAAGGATGAGAAAAGTAAAAAATCAGCTTGAACTTTCAATTTTAGAAGTGTTTTCGTATTTTTCTTCTATAGTTGAAAAAAAACGTTATCCAGGTTTTTATGTAGATTGGATAAAAAAATATTTGTGAACAGTTTTTCAAAGAACTACATACTCGTTTTTATTTTTGCTCCCTTGAGAAATGTATAAGAAAAAAAAAATAAATTATAATTTGGTTTTTAAATGTGGGCACACATTCGCGGAAATATTACAATACGCTTAAACTGTAGATTTTTCTGTCAACTTTCAGATAATAAAGGGGCATCTTACACAACATATGCTTCCGGTTAGTTGATTGAAGGGCTTAAATTATATAAATTCCTAACATGACTCATATTGACGGATTTCACGCCAACTCGACAAAGGGATTGGCAGCACTTCTTCAGAATTCAATGAAACTTTCTGGGTGTGAAACTAAGATACTTTACATACTTTGTTTTTTCAAAATCGTTCTAGACTAACATTTGGAAAGGGTCAAAGTTTTTTTTTACTTTTTTTATAAACCCGTATAACTCGAAAACGGTAAGACCTACAAAAAATGTTGTATGGGGGACTGTCGTGAAATTTCCTGGCGTTTTAGAGAAAAATATTGAAAAAATAAAAACACATTTTCTACACTGAAAAAAAAAATATTCAAAACTTTAAAGTCGATTTAAAAACAACGGCCATTTCAGATTTTGATCATCCTTAAGCAAAAATTTTCGTAATTAAATTTACTAAAAGTCGTCCATACATTGCAAATTGGGCATATTTTAGGGAAAAAAGTTTTTCTAACATCGAACTTTTTAAGTCCCAATTTTTTTTTTTACTTTTTTTTTTATAAACCCGTATAACTCGAAAACGGTAAGACCTACAAAAAAGTGTTGTATGGGGGGCTGTCGTGAAATTTCCAGACGTTTTAGAAAAAAATGTTGAAAAAATAAAAACACATTTTCTACACTGAAAAAAATATATGATTCAAAACTTAAGAGTCGATTTCAAAAAAATGCCCATTTCAGATTTTGATCATCCTTAAGCAAAAAGTTTCGTAATTAAATTTACTAAAAGTCGTCCATACATTGCAAATTGGGCATATCTAAGGGAAAAAAGTTTTTCTAACAACGAATTTTTCAAGTCCAAAACTGAATTTTTTGGAAGAGAATTTTGAATGATTTTGTTCTAAACCGTCAAATATGATCGTGTTTTCAAGTGATAAATGAGTTTGAATCAGAAATAAATTGTATTTTTTATTGAGAATAGTTAAAAAACGGAATTATGCAGTGATTATGTTTTTTAAATGAAGGCCTTTTTTTTCGCCTCTACCTATGAGAAAATCAACTCCGTCTAACAATCCGACGGATTTTTATGGTTCGAAAGATTGCAAACATTGAAAAGGAACAACCTGATCCATACCCCATTAAATTTTCTTCTAGAAAATACTACTAAACGTACCTGCGTTACAAGCCAGATGAATAAGAAATAATGTTTGTATTGTTATCTACTAAAATGTCCGTTAACGACCTAAGTTACTCAACAATCACCGCGTGAGTGTATAGAAAGATAGGTATTTAATTTATAATTGTCGTTCTACCTATGCATATAACTATTTAAGCTTGATGTCAATAAAAATCTTTTCATTTTATCTAAGTCATTTGTGAAAAGAAGTTAAAGATGGATCAACAAGATTTATCGCGCATTAAAATTTCGAGATGTTGCGCCGGTATAAAGAATCCTAAGTGCAGGCGTAGCCAGTTGCGAAACTTGTCACCAACAATGATCGAACACATACGTGCTATGGGATATAGTCATCAGCTTGATGAAACTATGCATATTTGTGAGTCATGTCGCTTAGTGATCAGGCTCCACAGAAGTCCGCCTAAGAAAAAACGACGTTCAGGTGGAGGCGAAGTGAATCAAAATCCACAACCACCAACAAGCGGTCAGGCCTCCAATGAAATGCTAGGTAAGATAAATTTACTTTGCAGCACATTAAACGACAATGATTGTTTACATAGAACCCATATCAATATATTAATTCGACATTATTGTATATTTCAGAAGCATCCCGTCCTGTTCATCTTTGCCATCCGTCCTATCAGCGGATGAATTACTAGGCCCCTACAACGTGGAAAAAAAATCAAATTCAACAGTATTATTGAAACTTTGAATTTATCCCCAATCTCGTCGAGAAACATGAGGAGCTTGGACTATCGAATTAAAAAGTCAGTGGAGATCACCAAAGCTGTACGTCATGACATACTAGGCATGGATGCAATGGACGTCGACAAGGTAGAGGCATTCGAGGAAATCATCAATCAGTTGAAAGAAAAATTCAACTCACCTGGTATTGACAGAAATGACCAGTTGAAAATATTATCGGTTCTTCCTAAGTCGTGGTCGATCAACAAAATTGTCGAGGAGTTCGAGGCACCAATTTACATGGTAAGACAAGTGAAACAACTTGTGAATGAACAGGGCATTCTATGTACCACAAGGGCTCGAAGTGGGCATGGAATTAGTGAAACAGATAAACAGGTTGTTATTGATTTCTTTGATAATGATGATATTAGTAGGCCTATGCCAGGAGCCAATGACTTCGTTTCTGAGTACCGAAATGGTAGTAAAGAACAAGTTCAAAAGCGTCTATTGATGATGTCTCTTAAAGAGGCGTACATGATTTTTGAAGAAAGATGCCAAAATGTAGAAATTGGTTTTACTTTGTTTACTATGTTGAGGCCTAAACATTGTAGGCTTCTCGATAGCACAGGAATTCACAATGTATGTGTGTGCACATACCACGAAAATGTTAAATTAATGCTTAACAGTTTAGGAATTGTCTCTCAGGCAGAAATTTGTGAAAAACTGTTATGCGATGTTTTAGTAAGAACGACTGATTGTTTTTTCGAGAATGTGGAAAGTGTAATTCCAAAGAAAATATTACAGGAGAACTAATCTCGCTTTTAGAGGAAAGCGACAAAGAAAATGTAGTTTTTAGGCAATGGCTCACCACCGAATTTAGAAACTATAATAAAGCCTGTTGAAGAATTTGTTACGTATTTCGTGGAGAAAGTTGATAAGCTAATAACTCATGATTTTATTTGCAAAGAACAGTCTTCTTTTCTACGAAACAAAAAAACTCCTTAAAACAAGGTAAAATACTGGTAATTAGCGACTTTTTTGAAAATTATAGTTTTATCATACAAAACGCTGCTCAAGGATATCACTGGAATAATTCCCAAGCAACGATACATCCATTCGAGATTTACCATAAAAAAGATAATAAATTGGAAAACGTAAGTTTTATTATAATATCAGAAGTGTTGACCCATGATACAGTAGCAGTTCAGCTATTTATTTCAAAATTGATAACTTTTGTCAAACAAAAAATAAATTTCTCAAAAGTTATTTTTATGTCAGATGGAGCTGCAGCTCATTATAAAAATAAAAAAAATTTGCCAGCTTATGTAATTTCAACAAAATATATGGATTGGAAGCAGAATGGCACTTTTTTGCCACATCCCACGGCAAAGGCCCCTGTAAGATATTGGTGGCACTATCAAGCGAATGGCAAGAAGAGCAAGTCTTGCAAAAGACTATGAAAACACAATTGCAACTCCGCGAGAACTATTCGACTGGGCAGCGAAACAAACTGATACATGTATCACCAAATTAAATTTCTGTTATATATCTAATGAACAGTATGTTAAAATGTCAGAGGAATTGATGGAATTGTTTGATAAGGTTAAAACTGTCCCTGGTACCCAAAAATATCATTGTTTTATGTCTATTAGTGATACACAAATTGCAGCCAAACGGTATACCAATTCAGAGGATGAACAAAAAATATTCAACTTATTCAGTAAAGCCCAAATATAATGTAAATATTCATGTGCAGATGCTACGTTTTAGGATATATAGCAATAATAAAAATAATGATGCATGATAAAAAAACCACGACTTTTTTTTTATAAGCATAATATTGACCCTTTCCAGACATCTGTTAAGATTGGCTTTGACCAAATAAGAATTAAAATATTATTGTGATATCTTTCTTACCATTAAAAACCCATCGGATTGTTAGACGGAGTTCATTTTCTCATAAGCGGTTTGGTGCGAGATCAATTGTATTTGATTAAAAAAAAAACTCTGTACAATTCCGTTTTATTTCTTTTACTACTCCCAATAAAACAAATATAATCTATTTTGTGATTAAAACTCATTTATCACTTCAAAATATGAGCATACTAGACTATTTAAAGCGAAATAAAAAAAATCAAAAAAAAAAAATTTGGACTTAAAACATTCGTTGTTAGAAAAACTTTTTTCCCTAAAATATGCCCAATTTGCAATGTATGGACGACTTTTAGTAAATTTAATTACGAAACTTTTTGCTTAAGGATGATCAAAATCTGAAATGGCCGTTTTTTTTTAAATCGACTTTAAAGTTTTGAATCATTGTTTTTTCGGTGTAGAAAATGTGTTTTTATTTTTTCAATATTTTTTTCTAAAACATCAGGAAATTTCACGACAGTCCCCGGGTTTATAAAAAAAGTAAAAAAAAAACTTTGACCCTTTTCAAATGTTAGTCTAGATCGATTTTGAAAATACAAAATATGCAAAGTATCTTAGTTTCACATACTTTTGACATCCAGAAAGTTTCATTGAATTCTGAAGGGGTGCTGCCAATCGCGTGTCGAGTTGGCGTGAAATCCGTCTATTCCGAACAATAATATTTTTGAAGGTTAAAACTAATGTTTTCAAAACTTTTCAATATGAAAGATTTATTAAGTATATACCATCCTGTGGAAAAAAATCGGAATATGAGTCATGTTACTAATTTGAGACAAAACAGTTCATTTCAAATACAAAAAAGTTTATGGTTACCATGTAAAAATCACTATTTGGCTCAGGCGTCATATAGCTCGACAGAGTCAATCAATATCACATGTTATTCTCATAAAATGAATTTCCAATATATTTTGCCCAAATAGAGTCAACCATGGAATGAAGATAAAAAGTTCCAGAGGGATCCCATTCTGGTCAATAGAGTAAAGGATTTTCATAAGCATGAGAAAAATCAATTTCAAAACAGTTTGCTACCGTATGTTTGGAGAGGTATTATTGTGGTAATGAATCGAAAAATTTCAGTTCTATGTAAACTTTGAACATGGAGAGAAATACCTAGATTACTATTTCACTCAGTCAATTGATTAATAAATCCGAGAAAATTTTCCACATAACACCTTACCTGGACACAAGCCTGGAAACTAAGACCATTCATCCCAGCTTTTCCCGCTTCAATAAATTCCGAAAACCCCCTCCTCGTTCTTCGAGGAATGAGTTTATTTGAATTCCCCCCTCAGTACCCCCATTTCGAGCATTATGACCGGTCGGTTGATGACGATGTTGTTGTGTTTCCAAACTGGGGCGCAATCAAAACAGTTGCTCCCGGGAGTGGTATTTTTCCCCCCGACGAAAGTGCCAACTGCTGCCAAATTGGGAATGGGATGGGAAGAGTGGGAATTGCGTCCACCCGTGGAAAGGTTTATGATAATTAGAAATCGAGGTTTAGGATTCGGCTGCCAGAAGATGAGGCTGAACCGGGAATGGCTATCATCAACTGTCCGGCTGAGCAGAGTGGATTCATTTTCCCGGGTTGTTGTTGTGAAAATGTGCGATGTTATTTTAGGACTGCTGCTGTGGTGGTGTTTGTTGCTGAAGGGCAATGCGGTATTATTGCAGCATGTTCCGGAGGTATGCCGGCCTGTCTACGGCTGCTTTCGGTGATGATGTTGTTTGATGTGGATTGGAAGCGATGATGATTTTACAATATTTGCCTGAAGCTGGTGCTCCGAATCGGTATGCGTCAGGATGGGAATTGAGTTCGGAAGTGTGTCCCGACTGATGATGGGAAATTCGATATTGCAATTTGTGCTCTGTTTGGATGAATTGAGTAAATTTAACCGATTCGAAATGAAATGGTGGGTATGCAAATTTCAAGACTTGTATAGAATATGCTGAAATCATGGGCGTAGCTGACGTGAAACAAATTCAAACTGAGGAGCCCAAATTCAAAGCATTACAATTCAACTGATTCCAAGTTTTCCAACGGTATTTTATTTAGAGAAACTTAAAAGTAGATGGAGTACCGTGTACCTTTTAATTCCGCTCCTAAATGCTTATCTTTGACAAAGATTAGCATTTAGGAGCGGAATTAAAAGGTACACGGTACTCCATCTACTTTAAAGTTTCTCTATTTGAGATTCTGCTCAGAGGATTCGAACATTCATTAAAAAGGTATTTTATTTATTTTTTCTTATCCTATAAAAAAAATCACATTATTAGTAAAAAATTGGCTTGTTTTTGACTCACATATAATTCATAATCCTTCCCACTAACAAAAACTTCTTCCCGTGACAACCATGAAAATGCAGAGGTAAACTCGGTCTTCAGTAACAATGGAAGTCAAACTAACATTCCTTCGCTCTTCCGATGACCGTATACTGAATATGGTAGGTTCTTCCAACTCCGCGGGTTGGTTGAAACTATCAAAATTGCAGTGGTCAATCACGGAGTAGCAGCTACAAATTGTACGATCATCTATGCTTATGCTCACGCTCTCATATGATCTTTGTAACCTTTGTAAAAATACTGGAGTATTGCTTGAAGTATTCTCTGGAGGGGCTTTGCTGAAATTCTTGAAATAACTTATAATACTGTAATTTTGAAAAGAAAACCTTTGATAGCCTACCTAGAGGGCTTTGAGTAGTCTCCAGTTCAGATATCCTGAAAGATTTTTTTAGTTAAATCAAGTTATTACGTAAATTAAAATCCTGAGGGATTTCCGAAAAATTTGTTGGAGAATTTTTTGGAAGATTTTTTTCTGGAATTGTTTCCTTGGGTTGATTTTGGGCCTTTTCCAACACTAATCAAATTTTCAAGCTTTCTCCATACCATCAGAAACGTACACTTTATCTAGTCAATAGATCGAATTGATTCGCATATCGAACTCGACAGTGTCTAAAACGGTATTTTTGTTTGAAATTGGTAAATAATGCCTTTGAGGTCGTTTTCTTCCCTTTGATGAAATCTTGGCTACGTACATTGCTGAAATATTATGAAATGATTGCATGCAGACTCAACTGCCTAATGAAACATTTGTCATACGACAATCATCATTTTATTTTCACAATCTACAATCGCTTCGATCGCAATTATGATTCATTAGCATATTTTATAGATTTATGAATTGTTTCCATTCAACTGCCGATGTCGTCCAGCCAAGCACGAACCAACAAATCGATAGCCATGAAATGAACATTAACCCGCTTCCAACTTTACGACTCGGAATTAGCTCACACAGCAGCTGCTCGTCCACGTTCGTCTAACCTTGAACTAATCTCCATCATAAACATCACATAATCCGTTGACATCCCAAAGTCGACACCCCCCGTTTGGTTCATTGTGCTCATAAGGCACGAAGGCACCATCCCCTCGAGTTATTAGCAGTCCAAATAAAACTAAATTGTGTGCGAAGTGATTACTCCGTTGCTGCCTCTACTATACGAGAAAAGCTAAAGTGTCACGTTTTCGCTACAACAACCACCACCACCTTCGTTTCCATTCGCTTTTCCTGGTTATTTTCCGTTTTCCGTCCGAGAGAATTCCCTCGAGGGACTTTGAACCAAAACAACGCACTTTTTGTAGAGCGCGTGCCTCGCAAATCAAGCGAGAACAACACCCCCGAGAAGTCAGCATTGGCAGTTAACTTCCAAGATTGTGTTTAACCCGAAGGGAGCCTGGTTCGTTTACAGCAGTGCGTTCAAAACATCGGCCTATAACTGGGCCTGGAGGGGTTTTATGAAGAGAACAAACATAAATGGAAACATTTTTCCAAAAATTTCGACCCGTCTCGTCGTACTTATATGAGATGAGAGAATTCTGTGACGAGTGGGAACGTTTGAAGCATTCTATGATTTAAAGCGAGCACCTAACCCATAGTATGCTCAGAAGTGCTTTTGCCTGATTTTTGCGAAATTATTAATTATTTTATTTGACATTTGTTCCAATGCTTCAATATTGTATATTCTATGTAACTAATTAGTGCTATGCCAAGAAGGAAGCTTCAGAATCATTCTCATTTTTTTTAATTCTCTGCAGAGCTTTCTTCCTGGTATTACAACAGCTAGTCCATATATTGGTACAGCATACAGCATGGCTGACCTGAAAATTTGTTTGAATATCAAAAGCTTGTTCTTAAGACAAAGTTTCGATATTCTTTTAATAAGGCGATAGAAACATTTTACATAATTTCTACATTTGGCTTGAATACCTTTAATTTTTGAAAGTTAAATTCTTATCTAGCATGATCCCTAGATACTTAACTTCATCTGACCAATTTATTGGAACTCCTCTCATCGTGACAACATGTCTACTTGAAGGTTTCAAATAAAGAGCTTTTGGTTTATGTTTGATTATTATTAGTTGAGTTTTGGAAGCATTAGGAAAATTTACAATTTTTGCAAGTATAAAGAAAATATATCCAAATTTTTTTGCAATCTAAAACAGATGATATGCAGGCAACGTCCTTTACCAGAGAGGTCTGTGTTTTCCGAAAACAAATATGTTTGATATCCTTGAGGTAACTCAGGTAAGTCAAGTGAAATTTTTTTAAAAATTTTCTCGTTTATTTGGCAGGCTCGGGCGCCGTAGGTCATAACAGAGCCGAAATCTTTTCTTTTTAATACTATTTACATATTAAAGTTTGTATTTATTTTATAAACCATGTTAGTTTGCGGAAGTTTAAAGGTAAGAGAATACATTTATACAACAGGAGAGCAATGGTTTCCGAAAGAAATTCCGAGAAAACCTTTGCTTTCCTGTTGTATAAATGCATTCTCTAACCTTGGAGCTTCCCCAAATTAACATAGTTTTTAAAATAAATACAATTTTTTAAATGTAAATAGTATAAAAAAGAAAAGATTTCGACCACTAAGCTAATAAAGCTTGATGAGGCAGGATGTCCAGGTAAGGGACCCAAGCTAGGGTGATAGTATAGGAACGATTTATCAAAGCACTCAATGCTCGGCGTATTCCATTCAGGAAGTACGTTGAGTACTTCATCGGTTTTATTGAGAGAACAGCCTCTAGAGCTCTTAGAATGCCCCATCAGTGAAGAACTGTCGGTTCTCGCTAACATGCCCGAATTTACTTGCAAACATTGGAGGGATAAACTTTGAACGAAAGTGATCTGGTATACCATGGATATTTTGTTTCATGGACATTAGACTGATGCAAACTTTGAAGTTTGCTAAAAAGATGTCAATTATGATGAAAATGATCCTCCCAAAATTCCCCGCTATTTGAAGTTTATATGGAAATTACAAACCTTTTGTGTTCAGTTCTCTAACTGCTCATCATAACAATCTATGGAAAAGTGAACACACTCATCTCATGTGAAAATTTCCCAGCTACAACTTTGCCGAAGACCACATTATGATGGGACGTAAGGATAATTTGTTATTATTAAGCATAAGCATAAGCATAGATGACCGTACAATTCGTAGTTGCTACTCCGTGATTGACTAGAACAATCGAAATTGCACAGAGAACCAATGAACGGGGCTTGGGATTAGCTAACCATACTCAATGTGCACAATTCGAGAGCTCAGAGTATAATGAAGTCAATAACGGCGCCGGCCACGTCCTTACGGTCATCGAGGAGGGGGAGGGATGTTAGTGTGACTACCGTTGTTATTAGAGACCGAGATCACCTCTGCATCTCCACGGTTGTCGCAGGAAGGATTTTTGTTAGTGGGAAGGGTTAAAAAGCTACATGATCAGGATTCACCTTGGTAAGTGATGCGACTCATGAAACTTTGATTTTAAATATAACTATGTATATGGCTTCATTATAAATGTAGACAAATGTATGTCGAGGTCGACACCTGTGGTGACGAACTATTCATATATTATTGGTAACTAAAAAAATGTTTTTTTTTTATTCGATGAGCGTTTTTGATGATAGTTTTTGCCGACACACGGAGTGACGAACCATTCAATATTTAATTATTTAATTCACGAATATTGCATAACGAAAAAAGATAAAAGGAACATTCTCACCAAGACCATGTCCTCGTAACAGTTGCTATTCCCAGAGTATGCTTCGTTCAACTCAGCGTGGGCGTTTCAAATCTCCATTCTTCAAATGCGTCCATAACATGGCTGGAATTAAATTTTATAGATAGTGGCGAATGATTCCACTGATACATCCCTCGATAATTGCTGATGCAGGAACAGCAGGAACACACTTAACACCCATTAAAGAAATAAACTTCTTGATGCACAGTCACACTTTTGAACAATCAGCAGTTCATACATTCTTTAAAACTTCAGTTAACACACTTTTAATCGCATTTTAATTTTGTCAAATCACTATAGAAATGGAAACGTTTGAAAATTTATTTTTTTTCTTCCACAAGCACAAATTTGACAGACGCACGAAAAACACAACCGTTCGGCTTGACCGCTTACTACGATCCTTTCTTGATTACTTTATCATAAGGATAATTTGTTATTATTGATAACAAAGTCTATATCATGCTGAGATGATCATTCAATTACTTTCAGAGCAACGCTGCTTTTTTGCTGTAGAACATAGTAGCCTGGATTATTTTGATCTATTCTACCCTGAGACGAGACTCGCGAAGACGGTCTTCTTTTTCTGTGATTGCTGAGTTTTTTTCTTATTCCACTTTGTGTTTATACCAATTATGCGCAAGCCGTTCAAATCCTCACATGAACCTCTCAGCAAAAAATGATTGAGTTTGCATCACATCGAATCATAAATAGTCATTTGAGTGAAATTTCATGCCCGCAAACGTAGCAGACATTAGAAATAATTAATCTTCTGCTTAGATTTATCAGCAACTTTGGAAAAAACTGCTCCGCTGACTGAGGTTTTCATTAACAATTTACTTTGAACACAATACTTTTCACTTTTTCAACCATAAAAACGGTGGGCTGCATTTGACGTTTCGTGAGAGGGGAATCTGGGCTGCATATGACGTTGATATTTTTCCTCTTCGCGAGTCTCTCTCAGATTCTACCCAACAGGAGCACCACTGTTGCCTGCCGGGCAGTTGGTTCAGCATGCAAAATGCATACCTAGTTTATGGTGATGAATAGCAATTTATCCTGTCGTCCAATCAAAATGTGGTCTTCGGCAAAGTTGTAGCTGGGAAGATTTCACATGAGAAGATTGTATTCACTTTTCCATAAAACATCATGATGAAGAGATAGAGGGCTGAACACAAAAGGATGGCGTTTTCCATAGTAATCAAATTGATTCCGATTCATTTCAAACTTTGGGAGGGTGTTATTTACCATAAAATAAGTCGTTTAAGTAAAGGGGAGCAAAAATTTCAAAATTTGCATCACTCTCATGGACATATTAAGAGCCAGTTCGCGAGAACCGCAACCCCTTTCCAAGGGAAGTTGTATTGATGTTCTCCGATCAGGCTGAAATTTTCAGGGATTGTTCTTCTATATAAAAGATGATGTTTTGCAAAATTTTAGATTTTTATATTAGGGGGAAGTTGGACAAAATGACCCCCAAAGATTTCATGTTACTAAACTTGCAAAATCACAAAAACTGATATAACTATAGTAAAACATCACGGATTATGTTGAAATTTGGCATGAATACTCTACGTTATATAAACTTTGAGATAAGCATGGTATACGGATTTTGAAAGTATTTCAAATCGAGAAAAATGAGTTTTTCATAAAAAATTTAGTGATTTTCAAATCGATTTTTTTCTTTCCAACCGAACTAGGTCAAAAAACTAAATATGACGTTTTGTAGGGTAACTTATGGGCTTTCATTTGAGGTGTAATCCAGATAAGCCGTTTCAAAAATTTTCAAATTTTTTTTTTTTTTGGGGTTGTGTTTGAACCTGAGCCATTTTGCGAGTACCGCAACCGCCTTGTCTAGAGAGGTTGTATTGATGTTCTCCGATCGAGCTGAAATTTACAGGAGTTGTTTTCCTATATAAAAGAAGATATTTCGCAAAATTTCAGATTTTTATATTAGGGAGAAGTGGTACAAAATAACCACTAATGATTTAATATATAAAAAAATACAAAATCAATTAAACTGCTATAATAGCGATAGTAGGGGCCCAGATAGCCGTAGCGGTAAACGCGCAGCTATTCAGCAAGACCAAACTGAGGGTCGTGGGTTCGAATCCCACCAGTCGAGGATCTTTTCGGGTTGAAAATTCTCTCGACATCCCAGGGCATAGAGTATCTTCGTACCTGCCACACGATATACATATGCAAAAATGGTCAATCGGCATAGAAAGCTCTCAGTTAATAACTGTGGAAGTTCTCATAAGAACACTAAGCTGAGAAGCAGGATTTGTCCCAGTTGGGACGTTACGCCAGAAAGAAGAAGAAGAATAGCGATAGTAAAAATGCACGAATTTGTATGAAATTTGGCATTTTTACTTTACGTTATATGAATGATCATTTTGGATAAAAAAAATGTTTCAAATCGAGAAAAACCTGTTATTTGTAAAATTAGTTTTTTTCTCAAATCGACTTATTTTTGGTCAAACGAACTAGGTTGAAGTTTTGTAGGACAACTCAAGGGCTTTCATTCGCGGTGTACCGTGGTAAATCAAAATCCGGGCGGTATGAGCAGCGTATGGAGGCCTCTTGTCGGTAGTTGTAATACCGATTATATCATACCGTGTTGCCGCTGCCATATCTGAAAGAAATGTCACTTTCTTGCAAAAGTGATGATGTGGATAACAATAAGTCATTGCACCAATGTTTTCGTTAGCAGCTTCGGCGGTTCAGTAGTAAGCGTTGTTTCTTCTCACGCTGTTTGGATCTATTTATTTATTTATATATATATATTATTTTATTTTTTTTCCACGGTAAATTGTGTGTGTGTTTTTTTTAAATAAACATATTTTTCAGTACAATCCGTTTAAACGGTACAATAGTTCTTGTGACTTTGTGTGTTTTCCGACACAAAAATATTGGGGGTCATTTTGACCCACTTTTCCCTAATAAAAAGTGTAGTTCTGCCAAATGGGTTTCTTTTTGAATAGTAATGAACACATATTGTGTAAGCAATGTTTGTGATTTAGTTGTTGGGACAGACATGTTGGTGGTTTAAACTGCAATCATCACTGATTGGTTCAATGAACGACGCACAGTATTGTTCTTATTACATATTACTCATGTTTTGATGATGTTCAAAGTATTATTCCAGTTTTATTTGAAAATTTTGTACTTACGGCATCGAAACATACAATTCCAATACAATGTCCGGATTCAAAAACATTGGGCTCCAATTCCGGACAGCCTCTTTTTACAATTTTAAACTATATTTACAGCATATTTTTTCAATGTGGTGTCACTAAACTTTTAAACTATAACTTTGTGTATTATTTTGTTACAATCACTACTGCTGCGACGATTGCCTCCATCTAAGCGCCCCTCGAACGCATATATACCATCCATGCGAATGACTGGGGGATATTTCAAGTGGAGTAATGAGAATTGAAAAAATACCTTCTCATTGTTGATTGATCGATGTGAATGCAAAATCGTTTATTAAGTGAATTATTATTTATATACTATTACTATATGCTTATTAAAACTGAATAATTACAGATAGCGACCTGAATTACCCTATATTAAATTTAGAAATTTGAATTTGTTTGCCTAGTAAGAGACCAAATGTAAGTAATAAAAATATGCTATACGGTTATCTCTAACCAATAAATTTATACCTTTGAGCTGATCTCATCGGGGACATTGATGAGTTTGTTGAACAGACCTCCAAAAGGCCAATACGTCGTAATAACTACAAAAACAGCTATTTTTTCATTCAATATAGTTGTATAAATGTTGTCAATTTAGCATTTTATTGGTAAATATTTTCAGAGTGTCTGGATATTGGTACCGTCCGAATTTTGATTCACTGCGGTACACCGCGAATGAAAGCTCCTGAGTTTCCCTACAAAACTTCATATTTAGTTGTTTGTCCTAGTTCGGTTGACAAAAATATAAGTCGAATTGAAAAAAAAAACTAATATTATTAAAAAAAAAAATAAAACAGATTTTTTTATCAATTTGAAAAAATTTTCTAATCCAAATACCATGTTCATTTTGAAGTTCATATAACGTTAATTAAACATACCAAATTTCATGCAAATTCGTGCATTTTTACTATCGCTATTATAGCACATTAATTGATTTTGTATGTTTTTATATATTAAATCATTAGTGGTTATTTTGTACCATTTCTCCCTAATATAAAAATCTGAAATTTTGCGGAATATATTCTTTTATACAGGAAAACAACTCCTGTAAATTTCAGCTCGATCAGAGAACATCAATACAACCTCTCTAGACAAGGCGGTTGAGGTGCTCGCAAAATAGCTCAAGTTCAAACAATACCCCGAAAAAAAAATTTTTTTTGAAACGGCATATTTGGATTACACCTCAAATGAAAGCCCATGAGTTACTCTATAAAACGTCATATTTAGTTTTTTGACCTAGCTCGGTTGGTAAGAAAAAAATCGATTTGAAAATCACTAAATTTTTTATGAAAAACTCATTTTTCTCGATTTGAAGTACTTTCAAAATCCGTATACCATGCTTATCTCAAAGTTTATATAACGTAGAGTAATCAAGCCAAGTTTCAACGTAATCCGTGCAGTTTTACTATAGTTATATCAGTTTTTGTGATTTTGCATGTTTAGTGACATGAAATCATTGGGGGTCATTTTGTCCCACTTCCCCCTAATATAAAAATCTAAAATTTTGCAAAACATCATCTTTTATATAGTAGAACAATCCCTGAAAATTTCAGCCTGATCTAAGAACATCAATTCAAGAAGGGGTTGCGGCTCTCGCGAACTGGCTCTTAATTACTACAGAGAAAAAGTCGAAGTTTAGGAAGTTGTCACGATTGGTGTTAACCGAAGATGGGCTGACCTCCAGCGTTATGTACCAGTAGCATTTGGCCGAATGCCGTTTGGCCGAATAACGAACAAAACAAAAACAAATTATTACAACACTTACGTGTAAGATTTTCAGGCATTGCCCAATAATTGTTCAGCTAATAAATTTATGGACTTTAATGATGTGACGGGACGTCATTTTTTGTCCGTATATAAGTGCTCCAAGGGAATGTGAACTTTACTCATCGCGTCAAGACTCAAAGCTCATGGTTGTTTCATCTGGGGTTACCTACGGTATGATAGGATTCCAGTTTTTTTTTAAATGATTTCATTACAAGTTTTTCTTTCTTTTAAACAGGCTATTCTTTGGAGTTATACTGGTCTCGTTACTATTGGCAATAAAGAAGCTTATATTTTAATTGGGAGTTTTGCCTTCTTTAAATGATCGGCAGTTCTTTGTAGTTATACTAATAGAAACATTATTTGCATCACACTTGCTTAAACTTTCATAAGAGATGTTTCCTTGTTTTGATCATCGGCTGTGCTTCTGAATTCTGCACCGTTGCTTGCGTATAGAAGTAAAGCGGTGAACAATTATGTCGAAAAAGTTTACTGTATCTCCGTTGTGAAAAGAAGAAGGCAAAACTTATTATTACTAGAACTACCCGACCAGACGGAAGCAACAAGATTATAACAGAATGTGTTCCCCTGATATGATTTTTTTGTATCACCAGTTGTTATAAAACATGTACCGTTAGTAGTTAAAATAACAAAAATTCTAACAAAATTTGCATCAAATTAAACAAAAGTATAACAAACCCTGTTATAACTATACCAAAATTATTACAGAATGTGTTACAAGGATGTTACAAACTAACAAAATTATTTCAAACTATGTTACTGTTTATGACATCGGATGTTATTGGCAACAAACTTGTAAATACGCTGTCAAAAATATAACAAATGTTGTTATAAATGTGTTATTTAAGGTGATTATAAAACGAAGCCAAACTTTGAATTTTCATGTGCACAAGACGAAAGAATCTGGCAACAGTTCGCGTTGAAAACCAATCAAATTGCTTTCTTGCTGGTGGTAACCAATGGGATAGATTTTCAACGCCGAACGCTCTTTGGTACTCAAGTCTTGTGCTCTTGAAAATTTGAGTTGTGGCTTTGTTCTATAATCACCTTAAAATATAACAAGTTGAGAACAAAGCCATCTTGATAACAAAATTATATCAACTTCTGTTTATTATAACTGCTGCTGATAGGAATGTGTTATAATCTTGTTATGTGGTTCTGGTCGGGTATGAAACCATTTTATTTAATATGATTCGAGCGATCGAAGCAATCCGTTCCTGTAGCAGAACTGGTCAGTCGTGAACCGTTTTAGTAATTGTCAAAAGCTGACTACAAACACATTGAAGAAACTTCTGCTGGCAGCTATTACCGTTAGCAGAGAAATAGACAATTACTTACCGTCGATAGGGGTGACAATGGGTCTAGGGGGTGAGATTGGGTCAAAACGGAAAAATATGTTTTGTGAAATATTTCAGCTAATAACGCTGATATTACTAAAATTAATTATTCATATGTTAGGGAACATATTATTGCACATAATTCATAACAATATACATTTTTAGAAATAGTAGTTTTTGTTTACTACATCAATAAACTTGTATGTTGAAACTAGATAAAATTTACAACATTAAATTTCTCCTGTACAAAGTATCACGCATGTACTCTAGCCTCTATCGTTGTATTAGTAGAATGTTGAAAGTCTTTTCATTCAACATCACATGTATTTTTCGGGATCTGTTTGATTTTCCCACAAAAAAAATCATTTTTTTCGGTACGATGTCTAAAACATTGAAAATGGGGGTGAGATTGGGTCAAGCAAGAACGATAGTAAATGAAATTCCAAGTCCATTTTTTTGACATTTTACGGTGCCGGGTGATCTCTTTTTTCATTAAGATGTGTTTATTCTTTCTAAATACAGCATCTCTGAAACATCAAACAAGTCTACTTGAGTATTCCGTGCATTGAATAACAATACAACGCATTTTGACAACTTCTCAAACCAGCAACTGTGTTTCGTGCGCAGCAACATCGTAAATTTTTATCAATTTTTTATTCTAAGTTTGATTATTTATCAGTGTTTTCATATTATAAAAACATCTCACGGAAGTACAAATGAGTTGGATCGCTGAAATACTGGGATTATGACGTCAACTTCTACCTGAAATGTATTGATCGTGGAATGTTGCACCGAAATTTAACTATTTGCGAAGGTTTAAAATAATCATTGTTTCAGTACATCTTTGGGGAAACTGAATGGGCTTTATATCAATGGGGATGAGACTCTGAAGACAATTTGAGGGAAAACCAAGAAAATTTATGTAAACTTGACGATAAATGTTGGGTTTACATATTTTTTCTCATAGCTCTTCAATTTTCAGTATAATCTGTCTTTTAAGTGGATTTTTCATACTTGTGAAACATCTTAGATATCTTTTTGTCTTGTTTGCATCGTTTTTTGTCAATATTTTTCAGTTGTGAATGGTTTTGAAATCATATTCTCAAAAACAAGTTATTTCAATTACAGTGACCCAATGTCACCCCCTCTATGGGGTGAGATTGGGTCATTTTTCATTCACTTGTGGTGCCGCTGCAAATAAATATTTGTCTTTAATTTTTTGAACAGTTGTTAATGTACCATCAAAGTACATACACACCAAATTTGAAGTTAATTGGAGTTAAATTGCGATAGTTATTCAAAAAATAAATCGCACATATCCCTTTTTGACCCATTGTCACCCCCAACGACGGTACATTTAGCACTGTCTGTTTGTTAGACTAACATCAAAGAGTCAGTAGAGTGCATATCAATCATGATTAACCTTCTATATGAATATTATGAATAAGTCTTTGTAATTCAGCTCCGACACTTATTGAAATTGCATGCTAACTGTAATTCATTAATATTTTCTGTTTCGGCCAAACGGCATTTGGCTAAATGGCATTCGGCCAAATGACTCTTTCGGCCAAACGGCATTCGGCCAAATGGCATTCGGCCAAATGACCCGGAACCAGCCTAGCGCAATGCAAAGACAGCAGTACTGCATCCGCTGAATCTTCAGCATAGAGTAAAGTGGGGCAAAAGTTCAAGTGGGGCAAGAGTTTCTTTTCAAGATTTCTAGCTCAATTTAAAACAAAACTTATAAATGTCATGGTGGTAGAAATGCTATTTAAGTAAGAGACTTTCACTCCAAATATCATAAAAATCGATTGAAATTTGGAAAAGTTATGGCTATTTGCTGTTTTTCGAGGTAGATATTGTAATATTTGGTCAAACTTTCTATGCACGGCACCAAATGGAGATAAAATATTTTTCAATATTTTATGTAAAGACGTTTCTAGGACTTTCATAAGAATGCTTTGAGGTGTATTAGTTTCTGCATAAATGCCCCATAGGGGGGCAAAAGTTCGAATCAGCGAAGCAAAAGTTCGACCCCTGTATAAACTCACGGGAAAATTTGCAATTTGCCCGAAATCACCATACTATCACCAAATTTAGCAAAATTTGTCTGATCGTGCGAAATATGACACCATAATTTTACATTTCCACTCATTTTTGCGAAAAAAAATGCTATTTTTGGGTATATTACAATTAACCCTGTTTTGGGCAATTTTTTTATGAAAATTCATTGTGTATTTTTTGGCAAAGAAATAGGCTGGTATAAAGTATGCCGGTCATAAAAGTATCGACATTTTGTGTTTTAGCCAGCAAACTTTTGCCCACACTAGATTCGAACTCTTGCCCCATCGGTGGGGCAAAAGTTCGTTTAAGACAATCAATTTTAAGACTGTTACAACTAAAAATGGGTTAAAATTTTGACACAAGTTTGTTCAGAAAAATTATAACCAATACGTAGAAGATTCACTGTATGGTATTTGTTTTGTTCCATCCGCTATTGTTTCCCTGAAAACTTTGATTATACCACTAAGGTCGAACTTTTGCCCCACCTTACTCTATGTGTTTTCGCCGTGGATTGAAAACAAAAGCTACCATATTCTAAGACCGACAAGATGGTTGTTTGATACAGCTTGATCAGAACTTCCGGATGGGCTACCCACCATGTTCCGGTTATAGTTCGCATGAAGTTGATTAGTTTTTGGCATTTCTGTGTCAGATACACAATGTGTTTTCCCCAGGTGCATTTGGCGTCGAACCAGACCCCTATGAGTGATTGTCTTACCCAAGAGTGTAAGTGGAAACTTGGCAGAAACTTCCATGGGACAGTCATCGATGTCTCTCACTTAAAAATGATAAAGAAGTGGACTCAGACATGAGTAAAACTCATATGCTTTTCAGACAACACATTGTACAAAAAACTTTTCAAAATTGCTCCCAAAATGCTGCTTTGAGGAACCCCAACTCATACAGGAAGTCTTTCAGACTTGAAGTTTTGATAATTAACAGGAAATTGTAGATTATTCTAACAATGTTTGTTGAAAAATGTTATCTTTTTAGTTTTACAATCAAACTTTCGTGTCAAACACTGTCGAATGCTTTTCCTATGTCTAGAAGAGCAAGACCAGTAGAATAGCCTTCAGATTTATTGGAACGGATCAAATTTGTTACACGTAAAAATTGATGAGTGGTCAATGTCCATGTCGGAATCCGAGCTGTTCATTGGCAAAAATTGAATTTTCATTGATGTGGACCATCATTCTATTCAAAATGATCTTTTCACTAAGTTTACTGATGGAGAAGAGCAAACTGATTGGACGATAGCTAGAAGCTTCTGCAGGATCCTTGTCTGGTTTCAAAATTGGTACAACCTTAGCATTTTTCCATTTGTCAGGAAAATATGCCAACTGAAAACATTTGTTAAATATATCAACCAAGAAGCTACTTTCTGGAAGCTTGTTGATGAGTATGTAGAAAATTCCATCATCGCCAGGAATGAAAGCTGACTTTTTTTTAATAATAGTTCTCACCTCTTCCAAATCAGTCTCCCAGAAAATTTCGAAAACGTTTCCATGATTGAGAATATTTTCGACGTCCTGAGTAACTTGATTTTCTTTTTGCCTAGTTAGTCCTAAATTGAAATTGTACGCGATTTTAATCTGCAAGTTTTTTAGCTTTTTCGCAATTAGTTAGTTACAATTTGTTACCCTCTTTCAAGGCCGGAATTGGCTTTTGAGGTTCATTCAAAATTTTAGGTGATTTCCAAAAGGGCTTAGAGCCAGGATTCAATTGAGAAACAATATTTTCATTATTTTCGTTTCTCAATTGTGAAAATCGTTTTTAAATTTCTCTCTGCAAATCCTGCCATATATTTTTCAAAGCAAGATCGCGAGTGCGTTAAAATTGCCTTCTCTTCACTTTTTAAAGACAAATCAAGAGTTTAATGTCATCTTCCATAGTCACGGATTTCACATTTTGGAATTGCAATGCTCCAATGGCTCCAGCAATGGAATTTGTTAAAGTTTCAAGAGCATTGTCAATATCAAGTTTTGTTTGTAAAAAAATGTTAACATCAAGATCAGAGTCAATATACGTTTCATATATATTCCAGTCGGCTCGAAAAGAATTGAAAGTGGAGCTGATAGGATTGAGAATCGCTTCGCGGGATATATGAAACGTAACAGGGACATGATTAGAATCAAATCAGCATGAGTAACTAATTGGCTACAATGATGACTAGAGTCGGTTAAGACCAAATCAATCGTTGATGGATTTCTAGAAGAGGAAAAACACGTAGGGCTATCAGGGTATTGAATTGAGATTGTGCCTCTTCTCTTCAAGATGTCTGAGAAGAAGTTCGCGATCTTTAAGAGCTTCCGGTATTTCCCGAATTCGGAACAACTGACCACGATAGGCGGCACTCATTATTTCCTCACTTGAATCAAAGAGCCTGGACTAGAGACTGCTTCGATTTGGTGTTCGGAAAATTTGTCTAGAGCATCGAACTGATTGCTCATTTCGATGCAATTATCAACATTATCCATTTCACTCTTGGAAGAAAATTCGCGAGTTACGTACAACATTTTTTGCAATTTCGTAGAAGACCACTTGAGGGTATCAGAAATTGTATCGGAATGCATTCAACACTATTTTATAGTTACTGAAAATGATTGTGTAATGATTCATTACGCAACTCAAAGCAGTTGCGTAATGAGAAAGCGTTGCGTAATGAATCATTACAGCACTGGTTTCAGTTGCGTTATGACTATTCCTGCACTGCACACTTCAGTGCGGGAAAGTAGGCCGTTTCATGACAAATTGGCGAGATGAAAAACAGCCTATTACGATGAGAAATTGCAAAAAGTACTGTTTTAGTAGCACTGAGAAGTATTTTTTATTGCTTTAGGTAGTTTTTAAAAAATTCAAAGTGGAGATAGAATTCGTGCACGCACAGCATTTGATATCAAACAAACGCTGTTTAAGACACAAGTACAGATAAGTACACATAAAAACCTTGTGAAAAAGGACTGTTGGATAAGTTATAAGACTAATGTAAATCACGTTATGATTTTTTATATCAATCGAAACCGAGCATTTTTTTTATTTTGATCAAAACTTCGAACTTCCAAATTTATTATCTTACCTTGAACATTTTGCAGCATAAACAGCAACTGAAGCACGCCCAACAACACCCAGCATCGAGGCCATATCCCGGCCGAAATTCCTCGCACAACACCACCACCCTCTCCCCTGCCAGCACTGGCGGCCGCGAAAAATTTATCCATATCTATCAGCTTTACACTTTTTTCTCTCGGTCTTCGTTAATCGATTTTTCCTCTTCTACACCGCAGCCACTCGACGAACGTAACGGAAAAAGTTCATTCCATCCATTTTGGTTCCGTTTCGTTAGACAAATACCCGGCACAGTTTTGCACTTCTTTCCCTACTTAGCTCGCACAAAGCTCAACGAATTTCGTGAAAAAATTCACGTCCGTCACGCACATCCATTCCGTAAAAGTATCAGCTTCAGCACCAACACCACAGTAAAAGAGAAAAAACGACGGCACCCGAAAAACTTGATGATAATCACTGTGTAATTTCCATTCACTTCCCCTCACAACCACCACCGCCACCTTTCTTCCACCAGCGCGGAAATCGTCTTCCTTTCTTTTCCGGAGAAAAATGGGCTTGGGCTCGCGCGCTCTATTCAACAGTGTAATATCATTAATTTTCTTCTCTTCACACTCCGCCGCAGCTCGAAGGATCACGTTTTTCTCGCCTCGAATCGCCTTTTGAATGCGTCTCGTAGGTCCTTGCTGTTGTTGTAGTAGAAGCTTGTTGGGATATTTACCACCCCATTAGGGATTGGCCTGTAAGAAGAGAAACAAGATGACTTTTTTTATTTTGCTTCTTCTTCAAGCTCTTGTTCTGATTCGATGTGATGGTTGTCGGTTGACTGCCGCAAATCACATTCAATTAATCAAATTTTCACAGTTACCACACTCAATCATCATTTGGGTATTAATAACCATTTCCGCGCACGCATTTTAACCGGTGGGAGTGTGACTGACGGACGGGGAACGGTTTTCTGGTCAAAGATTCCAGCTGTGCTTGTGAAAGGGTGGCATTTTGCAGTAAGGATAATGTAAAAAAATGAGATTAAGATATTTGGTTACATTGCAACTATTTAGAATTTTTAAGTGTTATGCAGATGATTGTTGTAAAAAAAAATGAGAATGATAAATTTGTGTTTGCCAAGAAAAATACAAATTTCTTTACACAGCAGATCCATGAAAAAAAAAAATTGGACATTGACCAAAATTTCTAAATTTTTGCAAAAAATGATGCTCACGGAAACCTTTCTGACAAGATTTTTTTTTAATTTATCCAGGGCAATTAATTTAAAAATAAACTTATTTAATTTTGTATCCACGTAAATTTCATCACCATTGTTTTTAAGACCTTTCGATTCACATTGAAATTTGATAGAACTGGTTCAGAACTTAAGTTATTCATCGAAGAAAGTTTTTAAAATTAGAAATGGCTCACCATAATTGCGAAACAAAAACGAATGTTATTGTTAGACTTCAAGTCGGAGCGAATCAAGGGACAATTTTCATAGTTTGGGATTTTTAAAAAGTTCTGTATAATGTTTCTTCACATTTCAATCTTCAATACCGAAATCAGTGTCACTTCTATAGACTGAAAGCTAATGTTTTGTTGGTTAAGGGCCTTAAAGACTCGAAATATTTATATATGCGTTTAGTCAGAGTAGACCTAGTAAAACTCGTGAGTACCAGTCAAAAGGAATTCTGACACATTAAGCGAGTTCTAGGATATTCCTTACATAAAACTACTTTAAAAAAATATACATATTGGATTCTGCTATCGACTAAAAAATGCAATTATAAATCCATTAACGCGCATTTTGACATTTGGTACGCTCTTTCGGCACAGGGATTGTTGCAATTTCTGGCCAACTATACAAAAATGGTAAATAGCCAAACAACGTGAAATTTATTCATTTTTATTTACGAATGGGAATATGAATCATTCGATGTTGAAATCTCTGACAAATTATTTAAAATGTCTAGCATTTTCTCGCGTTCCTCAGCGTGCTGATCATTTTCGTTGTTATGGTTTGAAGCACTTGACTGCATACTTTTATTGACTTTCTAATTAAATTGGAATAAAAAAACCAGCCAATCTTCTCTTCTACTGATTATGTTTTGGACGGCAAAATCACCTAACACTATCATTTGATAGCTTGGAAACAGTAGATTTTTACAGTATACAAAACTTCAAAACCATCCAATATGTGACCAACACCCCTTTGCATTTGGGCTTCCCATCTGCGTTCGACACAAAAATTATGAAATTGTCAGTCGTCACTTCTCGTTTTTTATTGAATCGTCAGAAAAAAAAATAGCAAAAACAAAAGAGAAGTCAAAAGATTTAAGACAAAAGAGTCTTACCTTCCTACGTATTGTTTTTAATTGTCAAAAGAAATTGTACATACAAATCGTAAACATATCAAATCTTATAATATGTTGGTATAGTTCAAGCTTGTATGGCTTGTGGCAAAAAAGTCAATAAAAAGAGAACGAATTATAGATACATTATGTAACCTTTTATTGAAAAAATAAAATAAAAACAATATTGCCAAGCCTTGAGCTTTCATTCGACGTTATGAATAAAACAATATTACAGCATTTTTAAAACTATATCTACATTGACAAGTGGAAAAAAGTGACATGAGATTCTCAATATCAAAAATACCTGTACCGGAATCATTACAATAAGTTTAAACAAGATTTAGTTCAAAAATTATATATTATATATATTCTGATGAATGCTTTCGAATGTGACTAATCTCTTTCTGAGGATTAAACGACTCATTCAGTTTTTAGGCAGATAAAACGACTTTTACTTCTGCTACTCCTACTTTTCCGCTGCGTTTTGTTGTGTGACAAGGCACCAATACATAAAAAGCTGGCTTCATACCCCTGGAGAAGACGAATTATACGCCGAAACGTCGGAGAAGTAGAAACAAAAGTCTTTTTAGCTGCTCAGAGACAGATGGAGCCGATAGAATTTCAGAAAAAAAATTATAGGGAAGGAGCACTTATTTTCGAATAATCTCGACCAGCTCTGTAGGGAAATCTGAAAATTAATACAGATACTAATAAGTGCTTTTCGACTCCATGACATTACTCCGAATGCCATTACATCGAGCGTCGTTACTCAAGGTGGGTCATTACACCGAACGCCATTACTCCGAAAGCATAAAATTATTAGGTTAATATGGACTAGAAGTTAGGGGCCCAGATAGCCGCAGCGGTAAACGCGCAGCTATTCAGCAATACCAAGCTGAGGGTCGTGGGTTCGAATACCACCGGTCGAGGATCTTTTCGGGTTGGAAATTTTCTCGACTTCCCAGGGCATAGAGTATCTTCGTACCTTCCACACGATATACGCATGCAAAAATGGTCATTGGCACAGTAAGCTCTCAGTTAATAACTGTGGAAGTGCTCATAAGAACACTGAGCTGAGAAGCAGGCTCTGTCCCAGTGGGGACGTAATGCCAGAAAGAAGAAGAATATGGACTAGGAGTTGGGGAAATACCATAGTTTGTTCTGGTTTCTCGTACGAAATGAGCAATGAGTTGCTTCATTGTATATCTCTCAAATATATTACACAAAATTTCAATTTTTAAACTAGAGTTTAGCATTTGATCCGAGTTTGCTAAATAAAGCACAATTTTCTAATTTGAACATATTCTAATTTGAACTGTAATGCATTGAAAACAGCTTAATTTAAATAGAAGGCAAGACATTGCATAAAGATGAAAATTATAAAATGCTCAAACTCACTTTCAGAAATGTTCCAGCACGACACAATTTTTAGCTACAGTTCACCAAAGATGCATAGAAAAGTGTTTTCATGGATGTTTATACAAAATATAAAGTATGATTTATCAAACTATTTTATGATCCAATCCACCAAGCATGCAATATATGCCTTTAACATTCATTTCAGATCTAATTTGTTTGAAATTGCACAATTCAATTTAAATTAAGATAGTTTTTCTTACATGCTTGCAGTCTCCATATAAAATTTTTCGTTTCTCTTATATGGCAAAAGACAATAGTTTTCGAAACCATCACAAAAATATTTTTGAGCATCGAAAGTATTATAAACTTTGTTGATATTAATTGTTATTCACATGAAGTTTGAATTCTGTGGCAATTTAAGCAAATTAATTGCTATACAAGTTGGCAAACTTGCATGCAAGTTGGTTGAAATAGTCATATTAAGCATTTTAAGCAGTCAATATCTTAAAAACTAGACGTGCTATGATATTTTTGAAAACGGCAATGGATTCAGCAATTCTTAATTTAGAAAATAGCGGTATTTTGGTACTTGAGGCAAAAACGTGTTTCGCAGTGCAATCAATGCTTATACGCTGTGTATTTATTTAACGAAGATAAATATCGGATGGCATTTTTATTTTATCTTAACTATAAGGCATTATTGTAGCAAAATCCGATAAAACTGCACATAAATCTCATTTGCTAACAAAATTTCCCCAAAGTGCCTATCAAGCTACAAAATCTTGAAAATGGCCCATTGTACATGCCACAATCAATGTACGTTAACTCTCTCTTGACGAAATGACGGAATCTATGACATTTGATCGAATGACATTTGTTCGAATGATGTTTCATTAAATGACGCTTTGTCAAACGACGTTTCGTCGAATGACGTTTTGTCGAAAGTACATTTGGTTGAATGGACATTTCGTCAAAAGGACATTTAGTCGAAAATTCATCATGAGTAAGAAAATGTATCCTATAGGCGATACTTTGATGCCATCAGCGTTTTCTAAATGCTTTGACCATCAAAATTGGCCTTTATATTTAAAGTATAAAAGTGCATTTTATGCAAACAATTCGAGGTGACACGGTCTTTGGGCTTCACATTTCGTCTGAGTCCTAAAACTGAGAAAATCTTTTAAGCAAACACACTGAAAGCTGTCATTGAATAAACATCAGCAGTAATGTATAAAGAACGATGGCATTTGAAAAGAATAAAAAAGCATGATACTTCATAAATTAGGCAACGAATGTATCTGAGAATCTTTTTGTCAAAAAAGATGATATTCTGGAAGTATAATTAATTCAATATATATATATTATACTCCGAACGTTGAACTAGAGTCTTATTCAAAAAATAAATCAAAGTGGCTGACAAGAATTGACCAGAATAATTGATTATATATAGGCAGTAACAAACATTCAAACTACGTTGTAAAGTGTAGGCAATCAATCAGAAAGATTCGTTATTGAATTCTTAAGATGTGCACTCATTGTGAAAAAAATCCAGGTTTTATATTATACTTAAAGATGTTCCAATCAAACATTACAAAATTATTTTTCAATCGAACTTTTGGTTCGACCAAATATTATATGCCTAGATATACCAAAGCCATTCGACCAAATATCATTGGATCAAATGTCCTAAAACCGAAATGATGTAAGGAAATATTTTGGTAGTAATGGTCAACTAATTACTTTAACCCCATTTTGCCAATTTTTAAGTGAAAAAATAATATTTTAAAGAGTAGAAACATTTCTAGTTATTTAGTAAAACCGTTTAAGAAAAAGTGAATAAAAAATTTTCTCCATTGATTTTTATTGTTTTTGGTGCTTTAGGATATTTGTTCGAAAGACATTTGATTAAATGACGTTTGATCGAATAACATTTGGTCGAATGGCTTTAGAACATTTCGTGGATACAGTTCTTTTGGAATTTTGAACAGAACACTTTTTTTACACGGTACGTATCCCCAGGCAAAAGAAAAATAGTTATATAACTTATTGTATTTTATTTAATGTTGAGTGCTTGGAACTTTTATCCATAATAAAGTTTTAAAGCGTAGACCGTTGGAAAAAATATGGAATCCCAGAACAAGACTTAATACGGTTAGACAGAGAACAACTTGGTTACCTCGAATTGTATGCATGTACCTAATTCACTTTTTTACGAAGAATATATGGACTCATTTTGATGGCCATGTGTTTCAGAGAACGCTTTTGACGAAATACGTTAAGAGTTCTGCCTGTACATCGTAGTTCCGCCAATGATGAATCTGTTTATGATGACTTCCCGCTAAATTCATGCCTTGGGCAACCATGTAGCTTTGATGACGGTGTAGCAGAATTCGATTGATTGATTTAAACAATCAATCAAGAGAATTATGTTTATGTATGCCACTTAGCTTAGTTGGTAAAGCACTCGTCTAGCATACAAGATTCATGGGTTCGAATTACACCAGAGCACACAGATTTTTTTCATAATTTTACTCACAATATATTCATCCTTATCAAGCGTAACCATGCGGATTGGATCACCGAACAACTCAAAATCTGACAATATATATCATGTTGTTCTAGCATATGCATATGAAGTAATATTACGTACCATATATGCTATCCTTTGCTTCTATGACCCAATCACCCAATCACCTAAAATGACTATTACTCCCGACCAAATGTCATATGATTCTTACATCAATTAAATTCTTTTCGACCAAATGTAAATTCAACCAGTGCCGGATTTGAGCTTCAGAGGGGTCGGATCAGATCTCTTGACGGGATCCTTGGTACAAAATGAGCAGGAACATAGAAAAGTTTAGTGTTATGAAAATAAAATATCCGGAAACTCCAAAACATATAATATTACTCGAGTTTTACCATAGCCACATCTCTTTATAAATGTTGTGTAAAATAAATCGTCTGTATAAAACACTTGAAACGTTGTACACAAACAAAATAAATGAAGAAATCTTATATAGAATGATTTTTTCTCATTCAAGTCAAAAGTTGAAAATGTTCAAGTTAAAATCAAGAGAGTCTTGGATAACAATAGCAAAGATTGTAAATGTTCCGTACGGAACTTTCGATCCCGACTCGTGGCACTCACCCGAGTGCAGCCCTCAGCACGACCCACCCTGCCGGCGTCTCTGTGGTCGTGAATGAACTCCGTCAGTGACCGAGTGACTACTCTTGAGATCCATTACCACGAGTAAGTAACCAAGCTACTTGCATCGCACCTATTCCGCGTACTTCTAGAACACGTGGCGCAGTGCTATACATACGCGATCTCTTCGCGTAGTCGAGTTAGTCTTGTTTTAACCCGCCGCGAATACCGTTTTGATTCATATTACGGACAGCTTTAAATTCCGGACACTCAACTTTGTATGGGAAACCTTTCACACGAAATGTTTCAATTTTTGCCGTTCAAATGTTCTTACTTTCGAGGCTCGTTTTAATAAGCCTTTTTCCAGAAAAATCTATGCAAATTTATAATGCCCAGCTTCCTGATACGTCTGTTTAGTGGTTTACCGATTTCAATTAATGATTTGACTTTTCTATTTATGATTTTCACGAGCTGTCTGGAATTCGAGTCGAAGTGTCCGGAATATGAGGCAAAAGTAAGGAAGCGTCCGGAATAAGAATCATGAAAAGTCCACTCATATTAATTTATTTAAAATTATTCATGTTGCGGAATCAAAATCTTCACCCATCATTCAAAAGTTAAGCGCTTTGGAGGCTCAATAACATGGAGGAATCATACAAAATGATTTATTTTATATGCTTTCTGATCAGTTATACTTCACTGAGGCCTTAAGTGTCCGTAATATGAATCAAAACGGTATACATCGAGTAAGTGTTCCAAAAGAAAAAGAAAGTCAATAGTTAACAGAAGTGAAATATTTTTTTTTTTTCAATTTTGCTCATGAAGCTGAGCTGAGACAGTCGTTATTGATGCAATCAGCAAATCGATTAAATATTTTGTTATGCTGAATTTTTCTTGTTAAATGTTAAAATGTGGATCTCATTAAGAGAAAACGACTCAAATCCTTAAAGTGGCATTTCGTACCATTTTGCCCTATACCTATGTGTCTACGCCAGTTCATGCGGGAAGGGTGGAAGGATGGGGTAATCCAGAATTAATGGAAACCATCAAACATTACTTGTTTTTAATTATGAATCGTGGTTTACGGCCAACCAGCCGAGTGGAAGTTTAACAACTACCGAAAAGCTAAACATTACATATAATTTGCAATTAGATTAGATGGACAAATTGATGTGAAGATTTGCGAAAAAGTTACACGTCTTCTCAGTGAGAATCGAACTCACGACTCCCCGATCTCTAGTTGGGGCGCGTTAACCACTACGCCATGAGAGGACTCATGAACGCAGAAGTTAACCTGAATTCGATTTCAGCTCAATAATCACGTGGTCCTCTTTCGCAAAGTGCACCTCTTTCGGAAGAATTAGATGCCCATCCAAACACAACGCTTTCTATATATATCCAATGCCTAGCCCGAGAGCGCATTGTTTTTTAGGTATAGGAATAGCACACTACACTATAGCACACTACACTAGCCATCAAACATTGTTGAAAACCAACCCAGAGTATATCGATCATCACGCTACTGCTATGAAACTGAAGTAAAAGTGATTCAAACCAGAGGCCTGTTAGAATGTTACTTGGATTATACGTCTTAAAAAGAGATTGGAATCGAAGTATCGAGTCTTAAGTTAGTCTACTTCTGAATTGCAAATAAAATGCACCTGTCTTCCAAAAGCAATTGAAAAAACTTCTATATAATCATGAGGTCAAATCCGAGTTGATTCAAATGCGAGGAATACTATAGACACATTTTAGAGAAAGTATATGAATTGCTCTAGTATATTTTTAGTAATTATTATTATTATTATTATTATTTTTTTTTTTTTTTGAAAAAAAGACGTGAATACTTCCAGCGTTTGAGGTAGAGTGAATAAAATAAATAAACAGTAACCGTGACATAACAAACACTGAAAAAACAGGTAACATCGGCCGACGTAAATTTCAGCTGTGTACCAATATTTTAACGTTATTTCATTTGCTCACATTCAATTTACGGCAATATTCTGCTTCAAATGTAAATGGGCGGCATCGATGTAATTACCAACAAACTCCTCTCGACTTAAAACACACAACTTGTTTCAAATGTATTAATCCATCTTCTAGTGTGACGACCGAGAGGTTATGATCATGGTTCTTACTCGTTGGATTTCAATTCTCGTTTAATTATTTTTAACACTTCTTTTGTTCATTATTCAAACCGATTCTATCGATTCTTAGACCAATTTTAGCTGCCTCCAGCTATTTTTTTGTACTTTTGGAAGATGTAATAATTGCACATCATATTTGCGACGAGAATTATGTGCATCTTAAATAGTGTGAAATTACAATTTATTTTTTGCTGTGTTTCAGAACTAATATTAGAATAATGGAAATGGTGTGCTTCAAAAATACGTTTGGGTTAGTTACTGGATGGCCATAAAATATTTCTTTGATGTTCTTACCAAAGCCATTAAATGCATAGAATAGGGTGCTCAAAGTTACCCCAGAGATCCCTGTACGGATCAAGGAAAATGGTTTTACAAGTTGAAAATCTTAACTATTTGCCTTTTAAGCTACCAGTTGGAAACTAAAATTTCTTCACCATATTCCTCTTAAAAGCAGAAAAAAAGTAATTTTAAGTTATTTGTTCTTTAAAAGTTAAGCATGCAATGAGCATATATAAAAGATATTTGATGACAAAATATTTGAAATCAACAAGAAATAAGACTGAAAAAGAACATGGGAACATCGTTTTCAAGCAAGAACCTATGATATAATCCTTGCGTGTATATCCCTAAAACACAGAACAAACGTTTAGAAAAAGTATACTCTATATCGAAGGTCTAATGAGAAAATTTATTTTTATCGATCCTTCCAATATATACTTCTAGTTTGGGTAAACGAACAGATAGGTTAACATAAAGTTGAATTGATGACTGTCAAAATCGGCCATCACATCATGTGTGTAATTTCTACAATTTCTTAAAATCTGCTCCTTTTTTGATTTATTTTGCTTTTACGCCATATAAACGACACATGGAACTGCCTCGCAATATGAAGCATCTCAATATGATGTAACATGAATGCAAAGTATAACATAACTTAGCACAAAATCGATTTTCAGCATGTGTAAAAATAACACAGATGTTTTGGTCCAGAAGAACCATATTTTCTGTAACTTTTTAAGAGAGTAAACTACTACTTGGACCTCTCCATCATTCACCATGGAATGAAAGTTTCTTCTCGGTTGAACTGTTTTAAATTAAGCAAGGGAAAAAATCACTTCGATGCAAAATTGCAGCAAATTATGGGTCTTATAGGTTTCTATACATCGCGTTAATTAAGTGAAATGTCCAGGAATTTTGAACGATGCTTGCTTCGAGTTTTTTAAGGATACATTTATACTTCTCCAAGAACGATTCCAAGATCGTGGAAAAACATTTTAAGAAACACGATAATTTCACAACTTGACCACTAGCCATAGCACCGGAGCTAACGATATCATACCTAGAAATTCGAGGAATTTCCCAGTCGAAAAGATACTCCAGTCAACCAGGAAATAAATCTACTTTTTCTATACACATTACACACATTGCATTATATATATTCTATTCTTGTTTCCAGGGGATTTCAAGCATTGTTATCTAAATTAATAAAAAATAGATTTTGCTGTTATTGAAAGGAAGGAGGATACAAATCCATATATTGAAGGAAGCATTTTGATACCACCAAAATCCATTTTAGAGCTCAAATTTATCCGGAAAATCCACAATCCGATACTGAGATCACATAACATTCGCTCTAGTATGGTAACACAGGTTTACCTAGACGGAGTTCTTCCAATTCCATTTTCCTTGATACCACCCGAATCCAAAAATAACCCTGACCCTCCACTTTTTAATCAGGCTAATAAAACTCTGCGGCAGCCAACAACAATCGCAATCCGTCAACGCGAACACACGGTTTCACCCACTTGATTCTGTTCACCCTTCGTCTCGCTGCTGATTTTCCACTCCCCGAGAGGGTGACACACTCTTAGGGTTAATGATTTTCCTTTCGCTTCAACACCACCCTCGTCAATGTTGGTGCTTCTCTGTATTCCAACTTTTTCTTCTTCGCCAAACCCAACAATATGGTTTCACGCTCACTTTAACTCCGCAGCTTTAAGATTCCCGCCCATGCCGAGCAGCTGCGTGAACTTCACTCACTCACGAAGATCGATTCCCTAGAACACACTCTAGAATCTTTCGGGCCAAAGAACGGGTGTCGAACACCTGTGCGCACACTATCACTTGACCCGGCTTGTCGTACTGCCGGCAGATAGTCAAGGGCCCATATCAGCGAACCACCTGTCCAGGTAGGCAACGCCAATTAATCATTCGCTCCCCCACCTCCTCCTTGCAAGGAATCGACCGAAAGCCGTTTCTGGTGTGCACAATACAGCACTGCTTCAAATCCAAAACCGGAGACCGAACCAAACGCGAAAGGAGCTTCCCGCGGAACGAATCACTCGGCTCGACTGCCAAACTGGCACTAGCTTCACGAGACACCGGACCCGGGGGGAATTGCTCCAAAAGGCGAACCGTATCCGACGAACAGGACGACGACGAGGACGAACCGACGAAGTCAATCCCCAGCTGTTGGCTCGTTTGGTCCTTTCGTGCCGACACAAAAATTCATCTGACGGTATTTTGGTTCCCTTGCAGAAGGATTCAACACACTTCCTGCTGTTGACGCGCTGGTTGTTTGGGTTTCAAGATGTTTATCCTGTTCACCGGGCCAACAGGACACATCGGGCCCCGAAAGGACGATTCTGCGCAGTGGGCGACCGAGGATTCTGTTCGGTGGACCCCTCGTTCGGGTTTCTCGGGAAATGGCACCAATACTAGAACCGTTATTGTAAAGCGGAAGGCTCTGTCTGCGCGTCCAGGTGATGGAACCGGCGAAGCTGGAGAGCGCGAGTATTGCCAACGAGAGAAGGTCCTTGATAACAACGTTGACATTACACGACCAGCTCGAACTTGATGATGGGTGGCAGGGATGAGTATTCGGGAGTGGAAGAGAAATGTGGGGTTTGTTTTCATGTTTCTTTTGTGAGTAACGGACGGCAGTGCCGTAGTACTCGAGCAGAAGAAAATAACTTCTGAATACCAAACTAAGGTATTCCATACCAGATAATTTCCAATACTTACAACCTGAATGAGGTATGAATGAGCCCTGCATAAGAGGTAAAATACCTAAAATAATATCTCAAGCACATTCTACGAAACTGATAACTAGATCAGGTATTGTAATACCTCAATAATACTTGATGGATTTTCATATAAAAGTGAAATTTTTCAATAGTTGTTCAATACCTCCAGCAGACCTCAATAGCTGTTTAATACCTCAATGAAGTATTTTTTATTGTTTGAAAGATTTTTTTCAATACCATTATAATACCAAATTGAGGTATTGACAACTGAACAATACCTAATTTTGGTATGATACCAAAATATGGTATGCATTAGTTATTGGGGAGTTATTTGTTCCTCCTCGGGTAGGGACGATCTTGGTGCGCTGCAGGGCTGATTCCGGCTGCTGTAACAGCCAGGATGAGCTAAGCAATAAATTTGCGAAGCGAATGAAGTGATGTCAAAAATGGCAAGAGATTTGCTTTAAAACATTCAACAGAATGGAATTAAGCTAAATTACTAAGTAGTAATGGTATGAACATAAAGTCAGCGATCTCATTATCTTAAGTTTAATATGAAAATTTAATGGACTTTCAACATATTATTTTTAGCACATAGCAAAAAAAAATAACGGCAGCATAACACTTCTCCTGCAGTGAAAACATTTAATGAGTCATAAATGTAATAAGCTTGAGACAACTCAAGATTGTGTCCGATATTAGAGCTTACATATTAAGATTGATTGTTATTATTGATATGTGGTACAAAACTACATTACCAAAATATAATGCCATCATTTATATTTCCAAATCCATTTTTGTATGATACAACTGATACAAGTTGTTCGTATACGAAAAATGAATTTAGTACTATAACATCTAGCTCGAGTGGTTGCTCCCACGTTACGAATTCCATCTAGAATGAGTCGAAATAATTAGAATATGTGCTTGAAAATCTTCGATTTGAATAAAATTTCACCTATGTTATCAGGATGGTAGAATAAGTATTTTGCATAGATAAATCGATCATTTTACCTCAAGAAAAAGTTTAAAAAATTGATCATGAGTTTAACCATGCAATTTATTTGTTTGTTATACAAGAATGAAATATACACTTGAAAATAATTTACTTTTTATCTTGGAAAATTTGGAAACATTGAGTAAATTTTGAATAACACAAAAACCCCATTTTTAATAAGGTGCGGTGGAATAAGTGGATACAGAAAAATCAATAGTTTACTTTATTTTCATGTTCAGCTAACGTGAATAATAAAATTCTAACATTTTGCTTGGATTATAAATGAGGGACTAATAAACTTTAAATCGTTATTTGTCTCGATTTTTCTGATTTTTGTGTATTTAGTATGCAGAACTAAAAATTATAAGCTAAATGATCCACTATGGTGAGACAACCCGACCAACCAGTCTTCATTATTCTTTATAGATCTTTGACCAACGATGGTAATCGCTAACGGTTCAAAACGAATCCATAACGATCGCTATCGAAAATCACTGACTGGTTGACCGGGAAGTGGATCACTAATATAAAAATAATATATTCACAAGACAAATGTGATGTAATTATGTATATTAAGAATGATAATACTCTAATTCTTGGTATAAGTGCTATGTTAGATATTTTGATAGTTGAAAAATAAAAAAATCTTCATTTAATGAAATTATTTGGAAAAATATTTATACGTTAATTCACACTACAGCGAGAAAAATAACTTTGTTACAAGAATATTTTGGAAAAAGTTCATTATTTTCATGCACAAAACATAACATAGTATTGTAGGATTATTCCTTACGATGTTTTCGAAAGACACTCGTAGTATGAAACTATTAATAACATTTAATTGTGCTTACTAAACTAAAATCTTTTTATTATATTTATGAATTTGATTGTATAATCTGTCTGGATCTATTGAAATAGTCAAAAACCGTAAAGTAAAGGGTGTCCCAGGAAGTATGGGCACGACTTTACCTTATTGCCATTCGGAGATTAGTGCAGATAAAAATGTGATTTTCACATATTCCACATATATATCAAGAGCAGACTGTGAATTTTGGGAGTTTTATTTCTCTACCTGTTTGTTGATGGTGCTACATTTCTGGAAGCTCCTCTTATCAGTTTTGCACAAACCATTTTGTAGTACGAAAATTGTGCAAGGTCATAAAGTACGTTCAATAAAAATCTTAAAAATATATATATATCATTGCCAATACGATAAATGATTGGACAAGTGATAGTCTTTTATTGGAAATTATTCAGTTGAATATACGAAATTTATAGAGAACAAAAAATCCGGTTTCAGCTATGGTCAATTTTTTAAGGGTCAAAGCCAAGTCCTCGCATATCCGTTTAAACATGTAAACATCTTATTTTTTTGTTACCTATCCAAAAGTAACTTTGAATAGAATTATTTTTATTTATATTGAAAATACCTGAAAACCTATGATTTCGTTTAAAATATCTCATGTAGAGAGAACAACTAGCGATTTTTTAGGATTATGCAATTTCGTCAAATGTTTCCTAGCAAAGCCAAATACATTTTCATATAAAAATTTTTGTGGAACATTTTAGATACAATGTACTTGAACTCATTACATCGAAAGATATTGATAAAAACATTCATTACTAGTAAAGTTCCAATAAAACACAAAAGTGGGGTCTGTGCAGGCTAGATAAGAATTAGTTTTCTAATCAAAAATTTTTAATGTAAAAAGTTATTTTATCAAACAAAATTTTCACAGGCAGCATTTAAAATTATCCTTATTAAAGTCATGTCCATACTTTCTGGGACACCCTATAATATGCTTTTGATTGGAAAATTTGAAAAGTTTGCTCTTTTGCTATTCAGCTTAGATAAATCACTGACAATTTTGTTTGAATTTTTCAAATTGTTTACCAGTGGAACTTAAAAAATAAACTAATAGACGGATGAAGTGAAATTTTCTCGGGTCAGTTTGACAAATTTAAACTAAGAATGAAAGAAATTGAAAGGCAAACAACATTTGAGGATATTAAAACTTATTCAAATTCACGTAAGCAATCTGTCAACATATGATAATAATACTTGATCTACTTACGCCATCCAATAAAAAAAGTATGGGAAAGTGTACCATTTCCAATATTTCAGTATTCATTTAAGGAAACCACTTGTTATTTTTTTGACGTTGGATAACGTCCTTCGGCAACATATGGGGGTACAATTTCAAAAAACGAAAAATTGAGCATGTAACGAAAAGTGGTCAGGTTTTGACCGCTAATAACTCAGCCATTTATCAATAGATTTTCAATATTTATACATTAATCGATCGGAAATTTATCTACGCGTCGATTCAAATGGAGGACACTATTGATTATTGGCAACAAACTATTGAAAAATTGTAAAATGTTGACCCCTTTCTTATCTAACCAATCACGTTCAAGCACATTTCTAAGATCCGCTTCCCAACATAAAAGCGCACCGGTCCTGCTTCTTCCCTCAGTCTTCTTTTTGCGGTCGGACTGTGAACAAGGTCGGGCGAATCATTTTCGCTTTGCCTTTGCACCCGCTTCACAGTTCAATTTGTGTCGTCGGAAGAGGAAGACGCAAGATTGATTTGCGGCGGCGATGACGATGGCTTTGGAGCTTCTCCGAGCGGCGAACTACTGCCGCTCGGAAAAGCGCCCAAGCCATTGTCATCGCCGCCGAAAATTTATCCGCGCTTTCAGATTTCGACTCGTGATAAATTCAGCTTCGGTGGTCAAGAAGCAAGCCCGCTAGGAACGAAATACCGCAGGCCCTCTGAGTTGCTGATCCAAGGAGCTGCTGCTTATCGAGCGTCGGATTGGTGAAATCGCACAAGATTTCAAAAGTGAGCATCGTTCCCAGATTTCGACTTATGCCCGGTGATCCACAAACCGCTGGTCTTGTGCGCCATCCACGTCACGAAACATTCAGCTGGTTCATCGTATAAGCAACTCGGCGCTTTTCAGGGCCATCAAATGTGTTGAAAAGAGTTAAAAGAATAAAATTTCCCACCCTCTTACATCTTATATTTCTCAATCAATCTCACAGCTTCATACAAAATTTAATTTGTCATGAATAATTGATGGCACGACAATTTGATACTGTATTTGCGGACACAGCTGCAGTGCCGTCGGGGTGAGTGCTCAACATTTCACAACGATTGTAAAATAGAGTGGCATTTCCAACAGCTTCTTAGACTTACCATATTTTATGAGAACATATGTAACAAAATTGTGACTTATTTAGAATGCTTCTGAAAAGAAATTCTCATTGAACAATTTTCATCATTTTGGCACCCATGGATCAGAAATTTTCCTTCATACTAAAGAAAACTATTGATTATCAATAGCTAACCATTGAATATTGGAAATGTTTCTACAAATCGACTCCAATAATTAAAACCATTGATTTTCATGAATAAACTTTTGAAAAATTGATAAGCACATTTTTCTTGTGTATTCCTAGCACAGACATCATTGCTCGATATCTTAGCCACTTTCGTCATGCAAAGGAAAACGCCCCTTTCGGTCTTCTTCTTACTCCTCTTTATTCTATCGTGTTCAGTCGAAGCCAACCAAGCTTCAATGAGCCCCGCGCACATCAGTCAATCGTCGATCAGCAATTGGAGAAGGACTCCTATCGGAATAAATTTTACACATTCGTCGCTGCCGCTGCTTCTGCTCTTGTTTATACCCAACCCAAGCTAAATGCTGCGGGTTCCGCAAAACCGCTCATCAACCGTCGGAGGAGTGAGCAAACCAACGAAAACAAGGAAGCACAAAATTACCAACCGCATTTCGATTTAATCGTCTTCGGTAATCTTTTGGTGTGTTTCTGTCTAACAATGGACTGACAACCCAGTTCGATCAACGGTGACTAGCTCCAACCGTCCTTTTCAGGACGACCATTTCATTTTGAAAGAGTTGTGAGAATTTTCCACCGTGAAGAGCGACATTACTGGTGATTGGATGTGATTGATTCAGATTTTGGTCAGTAATTTGCATGCAATCATTTATCACGGCTAAATAATGCTTCTCGAGAATCACAGTGTCAAGAAATAAAATTCCCATTGTGCGCGCGCGGACAATCGTCGACAGTGTGTGCATGAGTCGGATAAATCGCGAACGACACTTGAATTCAGAATCCATCACGGTTTGCCTCGCATTTAGTGATAATTGAATGATGCCGTTGTCGTCATCGCATGCTAGAGCGATCAATATCAACTTGGCGAACAAAGAGCTAAAACTTATCAGCAGCAGCTTTGTTGACGTTTTGATTTGGTAAGAAATTGTCGATCGAATCGAAATACACACGCAGAGAAGACTGCATAAATGTAATCGCCACCCGACCCGAGCGACGGGAACCTAGATAAAACTTTGTTTGCCATTTATCTCCGTTGAAAACTTATCATTCGAAATTACAATTGATAACTAAATATTAATTAATCAATTGTGGCCCTATAAAGTGTTGTTGATTGAAATTGTGCTTCAATGCAATTTAAGCGCCTTCGGCACGGATACGACGAGCCAGCTGGATGTACTTCGGCATGATGGTAACACGCTTGGCGTGGATCGCGTACATGTTGGTATCCTCAAACAAACCGACCAGTTAGGCCACGCTCGCTTCCTGCAGGGCCATGACGGTCGTGCTCTGGAATCGCAGATCGGTCTTAAGGTGACACGGGAGACCGTGTTATTTTCCCTATCTTTTGTCTCACTCTAACAATTATCATCAAAACTTTGCAGAAGCAAATCTCTAGCTTTAATGAACCGATTAAACTGAAAATTTAATGGGCTGTGCACTACATAGGGATCATGCACAAATTACGTCACGCTCCAAGGGGGGAGGGGGTCAAGCCAAGCGTGACAAGCCTTACAAAATTGTCAGAGGACTCATACAAAAAACGTGACATAGGTGGGGGAGGGGGTCAAAAAAGTTGAAATTTAGCGTGACATAATTTGTGTACCATCCCATGTATATAATGCTAGTGATACATTTTTCGCATCGATATATTGAGTGGTACTTGAGATTAACTTTATCAAATGGGGAGGGTGAATAAAACACCGTCCCGTGCGGTCTTAATCAAGAAGTCCAGATCGATTTCACCGCCAGGCTCTGAAATGGCAACTTGCGGATCAGCAGTTCCGCAACAACGATTGCTGTGGCGCACAAGATTCGCAAACTCTGCACCTGTTAGGATGTAGAGCTGGGCTTGTCAGATGATTATGGTGATATTTGCGCTGCCGAGATCACTATAATGAATTGTCGGGCACTACTGGTTTGCCTCTACATTTCTCCGGATACCACAATGAAGCAGAAGAAGTACTTCATGGCGAGGAACTTCTTCGAGTATCAAGAGGAGACCATGCCAATCATCGTAACAGGTAACTTCAACATCGATTTAAGCAAAGAGAAGTACACAGAGTTAGCGGACTTCATGGACAAGAACCTCAACCTCAAACTGGCTTCGGAATCCACTAAAGCAACCAATCTTAGTGGATCATGCGAGGACCTAACGTTCAACCGCTATATTTGTTTGGAGAGCAAACGATACCGCTCATGCTTCATCTTCCATCGACCGGTTCTATCGGTGTTGAAGTGTTAACCAAACCAACCAAATAATAGCACTCAATGTCCATAATAGATCAGAATTGACATGCAACAAATAGTTTGAAAAATGATTAGATTTTTTGTCAGTACCTAGAAATTTTTCATAAGTTCGTGACGGTCCTAATCAGGAAATAGAAGAAGCTAACGTTATCCAACGTCAACTTGGCGGTCAAATCTCGGAAACAACATCTTACTTTTTTATAACACCTGGAAGTTATTCGTAAAACTTAAATTGTTACTTAAGATGCAAAGGCGCGTGATCGGATGGTGGCCGATCAATGAACAAATGTGCAAACTAAGAATCAGAGGTCGATCATGACGAAGACGCATTTTACGCGCAGCTTGAACGCGAGTACGACAACTGCCCAAGCCACGACGTCAAGATCATCATAGGAGGTTTGAACGCTCAGGTTGGCCAGGAGGAGGAGTTCAGACCGACGATTGGAAAGCTCAGCGCCCACCGGCTGACGAACGAGAACGGCCTACAACTGATAGATTTTGCCGCCTCCAAGAATATGGCCATTCGTAGCACCTACTTCCAGCACGGCCTCCCGTATCGGTACACTTGGACATCACCTCTGCATACAGAATCGCAAATCGACCACGTTTTGATCGATGGATGACACTTCTCCTACATAAACGACGTCAGAACCTATCGTGGCGCTAACATTGACTCCGACCACTACCTGGTGATGGTGAAACTGCGCCCAAAACAATCCGTCATCAACGATGTACGGTATCGACGCCCGCCTCGGTACAATCTAGCGCGACTGAAACAACCGGATGTCGCCAATGCGTGCGCGCAGCATGTTGAGCGTTGCCGGATGAGGGCAAGCTCGATAGGACCCCTCTTGAGGACTGCTGGAGGACAGTCAAAGGAGCCATTTAAGACGTTGTCGAAAGCATTATCGGATATGTGAAACGGAGCTCAAGAAACGATTGGTTCGACGAAGAGTGCCAAGAGGTTTTAGAGGAGAAGAATGCAGCGCGAGGTGCAATGCTGCTGCATGGTACGCGACAAAACGTGGAACGATACAGACTGAAGCGGAAACAGCAAACTCGCCTATTCCGGGACAAAAAACGCCGCCTGGAAGAGGTGGAATGTCAAGAGATGAAGTGACTCTACCGTTCTCAAGAAACGCGGAAGTTCTATCAGAAGCTCAACACATTGCGTAAAGGCTTCGTGCCGCGAATTGAAATGTACCGGGATAAGGATGGGAGCACCTAGACGGACGGACGCGAGGTGATTGAAAGCTGGTAGCAGCACTACGATAAACACCTGAATGGCGCAGAGAACACCGGCACAGAAGGTCAGGACAGCGAAGGCGATGGCTACGTCAGCATAGCGGACAGTGGAAACCAACCAGCTCCCACGATGGGGGAGGTTAACGAAGTCATTCAGCAGCTCAAAATCAACAAAGCCGCTGGCAAGGATGGTATTGGAGCCGAACTCATCAGGATGGCTTGGACAGGTTGGTCGCTTGTCTGCATCGGCTGATTGTCAGAATCTGGGTCAGTATCTGTCAAAATATGCTTAACTACTAATCTTGGTTTTTTCATCTACTAATAACGTTTCTCTGTAGTGAGTTTTCTCTATAACGACGGTCTCTTTCGATATTGTTACAACCAGCTTCGACTGTAATTATTCTAGAGTAATGAAATCCTCAGCTTCTTTCATCGTATGAGCTAATTGGATGCCGCTGTTTGCAGTATCAATGAAGCTATCACATTCGCTATGCTGACTTTTTGCACCGGCGTCTTCTGCGTCATTCAGGTGTTCATCGCAATTATGCTTTCACCTTTCGATTATTTCGCGTCATCCATCGAAATGAATCCATCCCTTTCGGCTAGTGGAACGAAGTCTTTGTGGGAAGCGTTGAGTAAAACTTTCATATTTCTTGAGAACAATACAATAACTTTGTCTTCGTACTCAATTACTTTTACAGGTTTCTACATGAAGTTGGCGAAGGTTCTTGAGTATGTTGATAATACTTTTTGTATGCGTCTTAATATTATCCTGGCGTCACTTTAAGTATTTTGCTTAGTCTCACTCAAAACATTGCTGCAAGGAATTGTACACACATTCGTGCAGAAATTTTTTTGAAATTCTTAGTGATTCAATCAGGTATAATTTTCTAAATTCGTCTTAGAACTGCACAAGGTTAAGAGACAACACAAAGTGTCCCTAAAGAATATCTTCCAGGAGTTCCGTAAATCTTCGTTTTCTTCGCTGCACGGGCAGTTCTTTAGCAAACTTTGGGCAAATTCTTGCGAGAATATCCAGAATAATTTCTGTTTGATTTCCTGAAAATGTTCAAGTTAGAATACCATGTGGAACACCGGAAGTAATTGTAATAATGTTCCTAATAAATTCTCTTAAAACTCTTCCATTTGTTAGCTATAATTACAAAATATAAAACAAAAAGAACAATTTGCAGAACATTTTTAAAGTACCTACTAGACAAAAAGCATGCATTTATCTCTAGAAGCACTGTTTTTGAGATCCGGAAAAAATAACGCAATAATTCGGTGCATAGAAATAACAAAACTAACGCGTGGAAAATTTCTTTAGCAATATATAATGTGAGTCCTGAAAAACATTCTGATCCAAGTTCTGAGTTACATTTCTTACATATTTAATAGCATACTACACAAAGGAAAACATCCATAAAATAATGTCTAAGGAAAATTCCAAAGAAGTGCTTGGAGGTGTCTTTGGTGAAATTCCTGCTCTAATTTATAAAAACTCCCGGAGTAGTTTCTGTAGTAATCCTTAAAGAATCCACAAAAGAACGGATGGCGTTTATTCACAAATTTCATAACGCCAAAAATGACCAATTTTGACATCTACCCTCCAAACGCATGTTGTATACAAATTTTACAAATGTTGTATGAACTGTAACAACTCAGCGTTATGAAATTTGTGAATGATCACATAGGAAAAAATCCAGAGAAATTCTTTAAACTGCTAGAGGAATCATTCGAAATCTTCTCGAAATGTATTCAAAAGTTGTCCTTAGAACCAACTCATGTTCATACTCCATTTATTTTTTCGATTATTGGTATAAATTTTGAACATTTGAGAGTTTTTGAAAGACACAGTCGACTCTCCACATCTCGATGTTATACATCTCGATATCTCTCCTTATGTCGATGATTTTTTCGGTCCCTTCATTCTGCATACATTTTTACTCTCCATATCTCGATATCCTCCTTATCTCGATATCCTCCTTATCTCGATATCTCTCTATCTCGATGTGATTTTCATTAACGATTTTCTCTCCGTATGTCAATATGCCCATTATCGAAGGTTACTAGACTAGATTTAGGGATTCAAAACAATTTGCAAAGACTGAATGACGTCTGTTTGTTTTTATTTTTTCTGGCAACGTAGTGATTTTCAATATAGTTTTCATTAGAAATGTATTCTATGTCTCGATCTCTCCCTATCTCGATGGTCCCTTCGACGTCGAGATGTCGAGGGGCGACTGTATTATGATAGCGTAGAATAGAATCGCGAAAAGCATGACCGGCATCACAAAATTTTAGAAAATTCTTTAAAAAATCACGTTTGCTTACACTTCTAACAAAACTCAACGTTTTCCACACATCTGCTCCCATCGCATCCTGTTATCGACCACGAGAAAACGGAAAGTTTGTTTACCTCTATCATAGCCCCAGAATGCATCCAGTAAACATCGTCAATCGCTTGCCAAGTTCACCATGCGGTGCGAGTGGGTGAAAAATCAATTTTCTCTTTAGAGAGCATCACAGCATCATTGGCAATCCGGAACATCGACGATACAGGCAACATCAGTTTAGACAGCGTTCCTTATCGAAGCAACAACGAAAGAAAACGTCGTCCTGCCTCAAGTGTTTGCATGCTTTCTCCTGGTTATGAGAGGTGTGTATGTGGAATGTGTGGACGGATCGAAGAAGCAAGTGAATGAAATCCGCATGGTCTGTCACAGTGGTTCGAAGGTGGCCAAAACCTGAAAAAAATTTCTATGATCGGTATTGTTTTTCTCAGCTTTTCTTACATTTTTGTAGCTGCAGAGCATTAGCATGATTGACCGCCCGCAGTTGCTACTCAGTTATTGCAAGAACAGCTGTACTTACACAGGGAACCAACAGATGCTACTCAGGATCAGTAGCATCTTCAATGTGTAAGTACTGGTGCTCTCATTATTATAACAAACAATGCCGAAGCCGGCTGCGTCCGAATGCAGGTCAATTTGGGAATGGGAGGGAAATGTTGACGTGTTACTTGCTGTATGGAAGCCGAGGAGTCCTCTGCACTTCCACAAGAAAACACTGGGAGTTTGGATATGGGAAAGAATTCGTTTTGGTAAACGATAAATATATAATTTTAAATGAATACGTGAACATATACACGGATGATCGATACCGATAGTGCGGTTACTATGCGAACCGGACACGATCCGAATTCCGTCGCTCGCCCACGAAGGAGCATGCAACAGATTCAACGGATCAAACACTACTCTTTTCTAACATTTTTGTAGTTTTATCAAAAGTTTGAATCAAATACATTGGATTTTGATTTTAAGTAACTCTTTGAGCGAACCGTGGACGTGGTTTTTCAAGAAAATTCATATTTGCAATTTATAATTCATCAGTATCTCATGAGTTAATAAATAGGTTGTAAAGGTCGTTCATAATAAAAAATCTTAAAAAATATTTAGAAAGTACCAAGACTATACAAGTTTAGCAAAAATACAACCATTTACCATTTAGTTTGAGTTTCTGAACTAAATTTTCTCTATATCGAACCACTGTATGGTGGTGGTAGGTGGACAAACAGGGTTTACCAGTTTGATGGTGGTGAATTCTGGTGGCAAAGGAAACAAGAAAAACTTTTGCCCACTTTCGAATAGGAAGAGAATATTTTTTCCCTCTTGCAGCCAGGATTGTTAGCCAAACCGGTACTACGATGACAATGGTCGTCTCTGTTGGTTTAGTGGGGAAATTTTTCCATCGTGTTATTCCTGCACAAGATAGCTGTCGTCTGCGTCTGGATTACTCTGTTTGAATAGAGCTTTTTTTCCTGAGACGATGACGTGTGGTGAGGTGGGCTGGGAAAACATGGTTAGATGTACTGTTTTGTATGGGGGTAAGATAGGGAAAACTTGAAATTAATATTAAAATATGCTTTGAAAAAATAAAACACCAGATCAAATGATAACAATATATATCGAAAAATTGGGCGACTTCGATAGTTTTTAGAAAGAAAATCTGTTTATTTCTGAATTTTATTTTTAGGGTTTAAGTTTATATTTTTGAAACAAGTTCTGGTATCCTAGCTATCAATTTCTGTTGAAAGATTTCAAAACGAATCATTTTGAATGCACCTACAAGTTTTCCTATAATCAAATGTGGGTTTTCGGTTTTGAAGTAACTTTGATAATAGGTATGTGAAGACATAGAAATTGACAACCAAACTACTATCTAACATGGTTGCAGTTAGAAATGGATTAGAGAATATTAACAGGAAGTGTTGCGATGGTTCTTCCATTGAATTAGCTTGCATCTGTCTATGCCACACTCATTTGCATTTCGGCAAACTCTAGTAGCGTGTCGACCTAAATAACAACGGCATAATTTTAATTCTCCTACCAATCTCCAACGCTGGCTCACTTCATAAGATTTAAATTGGGCACAATCTTCTGCGACATGGGCCTGTCTTTTGCAAATTAAACAACGTTCAAAGTGATCCATCTCAAACGATCGATTTCCTATTCTTTGATCAGGGCTCGGGTGTCTAAAGCGAGGAGTTTGCTCCTTTATTCCGGTGTGGGTAAGTTCGCAAGCAGCTTCAACACGCTCATTCATGAACTCATGAAGCGTTTCGAGTGACGACGGTGAATGCTCTCTTTTATAACGTGCCCATTCCAGCTTCGATTCAAGTTCTGCCAATAATGTTGGATTTCGTAAATGTACTGTTTGATCCATTGCCACCAGATGATCGAATAGATTTTGAATCACTATCCCAAAATCTATAATAGTCTCCAAACGTTCTATCTCCGGTGGAGGAACTGCTCGAGCTTTGTTGATCAGATAATTGATCAATATAGTTGGTCGACCATACAGCATTTCTAATGTTTCTATAACCTTCGGTACTAGCTCAGGTGCCAATAAACGACTACACACATATTCTAAAGCTTGGACTTTTATACTCCTTTGCAGTCGTACCAAGTTTTCTGAATTGCTATATCCACAAGCTGAAGTAGTGTGCCTGTATTGGCTGTAAAATACTTGCCAATATTGAGGCTCTCCTGTAAACACAGGCAAATCTGCTGACATAACCTGCCGAGCGCAAATTTGTTGGGAAGTTAATGTGGTGCTTGATATCCCAGTAGATGAATTGCAACTCGATGAGGTGTATTCAAAGGCATCTGGTATGGTTAAGTCCTCCACACTGCTCACAGTACCTTCTACACCATGATAATCAGCCGTAAATATATCCTCATCATTGGAATCGATATTTAGTTGCGATTTCAGTAGATAGTATCGCTTTCGTGCTAGAGACAATTCCACGGTCTGTCTATCAGTTATTGCTTTCAGCTTAATAGCATGTTCTTGTTCTAAATAATCCAGCTGCAGCTTTGTTATTGCCGCCGGAGTACCGTTTTGTCTCAAATTCCGAACAGACTCATATTCCGAACACTCGTTTTTTGTATGGCGATTTGGTTGAAATGTTTCGTTGAAATATGTCACCAAATATCAAGGAAACGGTAGTCAATTGCAATTCAATTTTAACGTCTCTAATATAATTTATACGGCGGTAGTAGTGATGATTCTCAAGTTTGAGACTAGTAGAAAAAGCTCAGATACATTTATTTGCGAAATTATTCATTTTAATACGATTTATTCGTGCTGTTCGGAATTTGACTCAAGGTGTTCGGAATATGAGACAGAATGAACACAGTGTTCGGCATTTGAATCAAAATGTTGTTCCATACTTTAACGTAAAAACAATACTAAAACTAATGAAATTAACATTATTATCGGTACACCCAACAGCTAACAGTAAGACTTTGCGAAGAAATGAAAATTTACACAAATATCGCTGTGGCTTTTAGAATGCAACCCGTACTTGATTTCTGCACCGCCGGTTTCTTGGATGCGTTCTTCTTCATATTCGCTCACTTTTAGTGGTAGAAAATTGTTAATTTTCAAGAATGTTCCTGGGAATATTCAATATCTTCACAAGTTATTATATTGAACAGGAATGATACCGTAAAACGGTGTAACTTCAATTGTTTTTCTTGTGCATTCAATTCGAAAGATTTTTATCTTATATTAATAAAAAATTGGTATCTCAGTTGTTGATTGCTGTTAAAAGATTGCATAACGATTCATTTTGAATGGATCGATTGTTCTTCATATAATGGATTTTCAGTTTTGGGGTAACTTTTATAATGGGTATGTATCGACAACCAAACTACTGTTTGACATCATTGCAGTTGAAACTTGATTGTTGATTGAATAGATTTTGTTCATAAAATAACAGAATGTATGAAAAATCACATACAAAAGTGTTTTGAGTTTAAATAAGGATGACAAACACCACTTTAAGTCTGTATGATATTCACTGTTCGACATTAGATTCAACATACATCAAACGTTTTTGGAATATTGAAAAATATTTTTTGAACAAAACTCAATGAATTACTAAGAGTAAATAGGGCGTTGCATATCTCTAGGCGTTTAACATTGTATGGAAATTTTTGAATTTCTGACGATTACAAAAAAAGTCCCAATATGTAAAAATGCAATTTGGATAAGAGATATGAGACCGGATTCATGTTCATAATTGGGCTGTCAGGGATAGGTAACGAACTCTCTAAAATGTCATCAAATAATGAACGTAGAATAGATTGTTTCTATGGGTTTCAAAAATGATTAAAGGGGTCATTCAAATATGTCGTCCATCAATTAGGGAGGGGGGGGGTCTATGAAAGTGTGACAGTACGTGTATAAGGTATTGGAAAAAGCGTGACAGAAAGGGGAGGGAGGGTCTAGACATCCCGAAAAACGATGGACGTCATATTTGAATCGTCCCAAATATAATAGATTTTAAATATTTGTATATAAAGATTCAAATGTCACCGTTTCTAACGAAAATTGCTTTTACAAAAAGTTTCAAATTAATGTTTATTACTTTTGCAACCCTTTTTTATTGATTAACAGAAATTATGTTATTTCGTTAACGATGTACACGGCTAACGGTGTATATTTTCGACCCATTAACCGCAGTTTGATCAAGAATTACTAGTAGACGTCAAATCCGAAAGTAGTAAAAAGATATGAACCAAAATTATTTTAAACGAGCCTTTTCATACAATTTTTATCCATTCTGTTCGAAAATTTGTAACTCTTACTAAGATTTTTTTACATTTTTAATGTCTTCTACAAAGTTGTTAGATATCTTGAAACACGTATTTTTGTTGAATATCATACTTCTCTATCTCATGAAGTAAAATCATAATCGGTCGAATTCATAAAGCTTATTCGACTGATAGTAAATACTCATGAAAAGACGCTTACAGGCAAAAGTTTTTATGATATATTCAGCAAAAACACGGGGTTTTTCATGACAAAGAACTTTGAACAAAACAAAAAATAATAAAATCTTAGAAAAAAGTTATGATAATAATAGGATTTTTAGGGGGCATTCACAAATAATACCAAGGAGTATAAGAGGTATAAGAGGTAGAAAAATCGTCGCCTTTAGGAGAACCTAACGGAATTGAAGGGAATTTGAGTTAACAAACATTTTTTTTTTTTTTTTTTTTTTTTTTTTTTTTTTTTTTTTTTTTTTTTTTTTTTTTTTTTTTTTTTTTTTTTTTTTAATTTATTAGTATTATTCCAAACATTACATTCATTATTTCTTATATCTAGGTGTTCTGTGTTATTAGACAACACTATCATCCTAATTTGGTAAAACAAATCTAAGATTTTATTAACATTTTGTTAACAACATATTACATTTCATTTGCCGTAGCAGTTCAGATTTTTTACAGGTGAGTTGATTTCTCCTGCTTATAAGAGAAAAAAAAGTTTTTAATATACTTAACCTAACTTAACCTAAACATATAACGCATTAATCGTGGCAATAGAAGATTGTAACGATTTTTGCCTGAAATTATTGATTATTTTATTTGACATTTGTTCCAATGTTTCAACATTGGATATCCTATGTAACTCATTGGTACTATACCAGGGAGGAAGCCTCAGAATCATTTTCAAAATTTTATTTTGAATTCTCTGCAGAGCTTTCTTCCTGGTATTACAACAGCTAGTCCATATTGGTACAGCATACAACATGGCTGGCCTGAAAATTTGTTTGAATATCAAAAGCTTGTTCTTAAGACAAAGTTTTGATTTTCTATTAATAAGAGGATAGAGACATTTTACATATTTGTTACATTTGGCTTGAATGCCCTCAATGTGATTTTTGAAAGTTAAATTCTTATCTAGCATGAGTCCTAGATACTTAACTTCATCTGACCAATTTATTGGAACCCCTCTCATCGTGACAACATGTCTACTTGAAGGTTTCAAATAAAGAGCTTTCGGTTTATGTGGGAATATTATTAGTTGAGTTTTGGAAGCATTAGGAGAAATCTTCCATTTTTGCAAGTATGAAGAAAAAATATCCAAACTTTTTTGCAATCGACTACAGATGACACGCAGACTTCGTCCTTTGGCGGAGAGGCCTGTGTCATCCGCAAACAAAGATTTTTGACATCCCTGAGGTAACTCAGGTAAGTCAGATGTGAAAATATTGTATAATATTGGTCCCAAAATGCTGCCTTGAGGAACACCAGCTCTTACAGGAAGTCTTTCAGATCTGGAGTTCTGATAATTAACCTGAAGTGTACGATTTGACAGATAACTTTGAATTATTCTAACAATGTATGTTGGAAAATTAAAATTTTTCAATTTAACAATCAAACCTTCATGCCAAACACTGTCGAATGCTTTTTCTATGTCTAGAAGAGCAAGACCAGTAGAGTAGCCTTCAGATTTGTTGGAACGGATCAAATTTGTTACACGTAAAAGTTGATGAGTGGTCGAATGTCCATGGCGGAATCCGAACTGTTCATTGGCAAAAATTGAATTCTCGTTGATGTGGGCCATCATTCTGTTCAAAATAACCTTTTCAAAAAGTTTACTGATGGAGGATAGCAAACTGATTGGACGATAGCTAGAAGCTTCTGCAGGATTTTTGTCTGGTTTTAAAATTGGAACAACCTTAGCATTTTTCCATTTGTCAGGAAAATATGCTAATTGGAAACATTTGTTAAATATATCAACTAAAAATGATAAGCTACTTTCTGGAAGTTTCTTGATGAGGATGTAGAAAATTCCATCATCGCCAGGAGCTTTCATATTTTTGAATTTTTTAATAATAGTTCTCACTTCTTCCAAATCAGTCTCCCAGGCATTTTCGAAAACGTTCTCTTGATTGAGAATATTTTCGAACTCCTGAGTAACTTCATTTTCAATTGGACTAGTAAGTCCTAAATTAAAATTGTGCGCACTTTCAAACTGCATAGGAAGTTTTTGAGCTTTTTCGCAATTAGTTAGTAATAATTTGTTTTCCTCTTTCAATGCCGGTATAGGCTTCTGAGGTTTTTTCAAGATTTTAGATAATTTCCAAAAGGGCTTAGAGCCGGGGTCCAATTGAGAAATTTTATTTTCAAAATTTTTGTTTCTTAAATCTGCAAAACGTTTCTTGATTTCTTTCTGCAAATCCTGCCATATAATTTTCATAGCAGGATCACGAGTGCGTTGAAATTGCCTTCTCCTCACGTTTTTAAGACGGATCAAGAGTTTAAGATCATCGTCTATAATCACGGATTCAAATTTTACTTCACATTTTGGAATTGCAATGTTTCTGGCTTCAACAATGGAATTTGTTAAAGTTTCAAGAGCATTGTCAATATCAATTTTAGTTTCTAAAGAAATGTTAACATCAAGATTAGAGTCAACATACGTTTCATATATATTCCAGTCGGCTCGTAAATAATTGAAAGTGGAGCTGATAGGATTGAGAATCGCTTCATGCGATATTTGAAATGTAACAGGGACATGATCAGAATCAAAATCAGCATGAGTAATCATTTGGCTACAAAGATGACTAGAGTCGGTTAAGACCAAGTCAATCGTAGATGGATTTCTAGAAGAGGAAAAACATGTAGGGCTATCAGGGTATTGGATTGAGAAATATCCTGAAGAGCACTCATCAAATAAAATTCTGCCGTTGGAATTACTTTGAGAATTATTCCATGACCGATGTTTGGCATTAAAGTCACCAATGACAAAAAATTTTGACTTATTGCGAGTTAATTTTCGCAAGTCAGTTTGAAGCCAATTAACTTGCTGTCCAGAGCATTGAAAAGGCAAATAGGCAGCTATGAAAGTATATTTACCAAACTGTGTTTCAACAGAAACACCTAAAGTTTCAAAACTTTAGTTTCAAATGACGAAAACAGTTGATGTTTTATATGCCTATGAATGATGATTGCAACTCCCCCACATGCCCCATCAAGTCGATCATTACGATAAACAAAAAAGTTAGGATCTTTTTTAAATTTGGATCCAGGTTTTAAATAAGTTTCGGTAATAACTGCTATATGCACGTTATTAGCTGTAAGAAAATTAAACAGCTCGTCCTCTTTACCATTCAGAGAACGAGCATTCCAATTTAAAATATTTAAATTATTATTTGGATCCATTAGAAAAACGTAATCCAATAACAATTTTATTTGTAAATTTTACACCTACTTGGACTGCTTCAGTCATAGTGGTGGCTTTGAACATTGCATCAATCATTAGATTCAATTGTTCAGTTAGAAAATTAAAATCAGAGGCAGACATATCATCTGATGATTTCCCATTGGAATTTTCGGTAGACGAAGAAGCGGGGTAGGAGTTACCTGTGGCGGTAGGGTTTTTTCCATTTGATTTGAAGCAAGTAGAATGGGTACTCATGGAACGAACAGGGGAAGAGTTCAAATTACCTGCTACGATATCGGCAAAGGATTTACCGTGGGTAGATACATTCGAAATTGAAAGATTCGAACGGCTACCCGACGGATTAAAATTTGTTTGTGAATGAGCATGATTATGATCTTCCTGGTGGGTATGATTCCTAATCAAGCGATCGTTAACTGAAAAATGAGCATTGTTCGATACTCTACCAGGCAAATTCCGGAAACGACCGTTATCGTAACGGATATTATCCTTCATCTGCTTGGCACGAGCCTCAACGACTCTTTTGCGTGAAATGCATTCCCAAAAGTTAGCTTTGTGAGGGCCCTTGCAATTGGCGCATTGAAATTTTCTGGTATCTTCCTTCACAGGACAATCGTCCTTAGCGTGAGAAGAACCTCCGCAAATCATGCATTTAGCATCCATGCGACAATTTTTTGTACCATGACCCCACTTTTGGCACCGACGGCACTGAGTGGGGTTCTGGTAATTTCCTCCAGGTTTCTGGAAATGTTCCCACGTCACACGGACATCGAACATAAGTTTAGCTTTTTCTAAAGCTTTAATATTATTTAGTTCTTTTTTGTTAAAGTGAACTAAAAAATATTCTTGAGAAAGCCCTTTCCGAACAATGCCAGATTGGGTTCTCTTTTTCATAATGATTACTTGGACTGGTGAAAATCCAAGTAAATCATTTATTCCATTTTTGATCTCTTCAGGTGACTTATAGTCACTTGAGAGACCTTTCAAGACGACTTTGAACAAACGTTCAGTTTTGTCGTCATAAGTAAAAAATTTGTGCTTCTTCTTTTCAAGATATCTGAGAAGAAGTTCGCGATCTTTAAGAGTTTCCGGCAAAACGCGACAGTCTCCTTTCTTTGCGATTTGGAAGGAAACCTTGATTCCCCTAATGGAGTTCAAGATCTCCTGCCTAAATCCCCCAAATTCGGAACAACTGACCACGATAGGCGGCACTCTTTGCTTCCTCACTTGAATCAAAGAGCCTGGGCTAGAGGCTGCTTCGATTTGGTGTTCGGAAAATTTGTCTAGAGCATCGAACTGATTGCTCATTTCAATACAATTATTCATTTCACCCTTGGAAGAAACTTCGCATTCCGGGGAAGCGTCCTTTCTTCCATTCTTGCCACGTGTAGTGACAGTTTTAAAACCCACTTTTTTGGAAGGAAGTAGTGAATTCAGAGATTCACCCTTCCTTTTGTTAGTTGTTGATACCATGTTTAGTTAATAAACGAGAAAGACGTGACCTTCGAGAGGTTTTTTCCCTAGACGGTGTCCAAGAAGGATTACCACCGCTAGCTTTCGCCAACGGGTCCAACGAAAAATCGAAGGCACGGGTCCAAACAAGGATCGTAAAGGGATCAATAGTAGAAAAAATAGTACTGAAAAGTACTGTTTAAGTAGCACTGAAAAGTACCGTTTTTAATTTTAGCACTGAAAAGTACTGTTTGTGTAGCACTGAAAAGTACTGTTTTATTGCTTTAGGTAGTTTTTAAGAAAACTTCCAAGAGCAGAGAGAATTCGTGTACGCACAGCACGAAGGTACGATGCGCACTGAGGAAACAAACATTATTTTGTCTCCCCCTAGGAGCACTTTTCCTGAACTTCATGAGCTGGTGTTAGAGTGGGTTTATAAAAAGGCACAATGATGTTTTATGGGCACCAACAATATCCTAGTTTGGAACTACAACTGCTGCTAGCCAATAATACTCAATCGGCTCTCCGTAACTTGATATTCAAGGGACTTATAGATTTATCGAGCTTCAGAACACACCGACACAAAAAATTATCATTTTTAAGAAAGCAACATTATTTTGTTGATAGTATGTTGAGACATTATAATCGAACACTTTTTGAAATTGCTCAGGAAATATATGTTCATGCTGAAAATTAATATTTTTATTTTCATGCCTTTTTACTTTCATCACAAATTGCAAGCCTTTATTCACTTCCAAACCACAAGGGTTTTCCTGTATAAAAAGGATTTTTGGTAGATATCGAGTTAGACTGAAAAATCAATCGAATTATACAATATCGAGTTGTGGAGAGTCGACTGTATTTTTTCTACCCAACATGAAATTATTAATGCTTTCTCCAATTGTTCGAGAATAACAAAAACGCCGATTCCTTTTAGCGTAATGCTTAAAGCTGCAATATTTATTCAATTAGGATAGTTTCAAAGTTTACAAACGTGATTTCAGCTTACAAATTTGGTTAACTTTCGTGCGCAACATTTGTCGATTAAAAGGGTTTCTATTTATGGTTATTTACTCTTTACGAATGATAGGATAATCTGTTATTGGTGTATGAACCATAAAGAAATATAGTAGCATACTTAGAGCAACTTCAAGAGGGTGGATTGTTCATCCTAATTGATGCCAAAAATAGACCTGACAAAATTAAATGAACCAGTAAAAATAGACTGAACCGCACGCGCATGCACTGGTTGTTATAATTTTTTTTGTCGTTCTATTTCGAAAGTGATCAACAAAAAAACAAACAAATAATGGAAAGAACCAGCAGTGTTCTTAAGTTTATTGCAGGAAACAGCTCCGTAGAAGAACCCGGATGAGCTTCAAGGACAGGAGGCATTCCGAAAGCATTCTCGGTTGAGCTACAAAGACGTTTTCTGAAGAACTGCTGACAAATTCCCGGCGGACCTCCAGAGGATCTTCGGAGGAACTGCTGGAGGAACTGCGAAGGAATACCTGGAAGAACACCCAGATCAACTCTGGAGGATTTCCCGGAGGAAATCTGAAGGAATTCTCAGAGAAACTCCTAGAGGAACCCCAGAAGAATTCCTTGAAGACCCCTGTAAGAACTCTTGGAGGAACTGCTGGAAGAATCATGAAAAAAATATACTGAAAGAATTATATGAAGATGGAGCTCCGAATAATTTCCCGGAGGAACTCTGGAGGAATTCCTAGAAGAATTCCGAAATATTTGTTAGAGAAATTGCGAAATATATTTAAGAAAAACTCCGGAAAAAATCCTATAGAAACTATGGCGGACATTTCGAAGGAACTTTGGAGAAATTTTTGGAGGAACTTCGAAAGAATTCCTAGAGGATGGAGGAAATCCAAAGGAATTGCAATTAAAAATTTTGAAAGAATTCCTGGATGAGTTTCTAGAACAACTCAGAAAAAAGATCTGGAGAAATACCGAAAGAATTCCATACAAAAACATTAGAAGAATTTCGGAACATTCGGTGAGGGAACTCCGGAGCGATTATGAGAGGAGCTCCGAAGGCGTTCCTTTAGGGACTCCAAGGTAATTGCTTGAGCAGCTCTGGAGAAATTGCTTGAACAATCATGAAGATAATCTGAAGTAATTATCTGAAGGTGGAGCTCCAAAGGACTTCCCGGAGGAACTCTAAAGGAATTCCTGAAGACCTCTAAATGAATTCCTGGGAGAACTTCGAAGGATTTTTTGGAGAGACGGCGGAGTATTATTTAGAGAAACTCCGGAAAAATTCTTATAGGAACTATGAAGGAAATCACGAAAGAACTCTGGAGACGCTTTTGGATGAACTCCAAATGAATTTCTTGATAATAATCTTCGAGCTGTTCATTAGAATACCTATAAGTAGATGAAAAACCGAATTATGTACTGTTAGGGAACAGGCCACTATTTTGAAGTTACCCTAATAAGTGAACTCAACAACTCATTCTCAATCATCCTTACGCTTCGCAAAGCGGAGAAGAATAGCTAAGATTTTAATTTCTCATTATATTTTGCATGTAACTCTCGCTACCGATCACCAGTATCGGCAGTCGAACTCAATGCAGTTGAATAAAACCACTTGAACAGTGTACATCTGAACCCCTATCGCTCGTAATAAGTGTCCGAGTACCCCCAGTGCAACGAAAATCACCTACCACTAGAAGTTCTTAGGATCAAATCCTAAGATCACTTTACGCCGCGAGTGAACCACGAATCCGGGGAACCAATTCCGAACAAATACTATACCATTTAATTCCACTAGAGTTTGTATGCTTTGACAGATACGCGTATTTCAACCTCAACTGTAACGCCGTCTTCAGTGTCGTGTACTAGACTCGACTTTCTTGAGAATTCCAGACAAAAATTTGAAAGGAACTCTAAAAAATTTTGGAGAAATAGAGAAATCCCTCAAAAAAATCCTTGAAGAACCTCCAATGATTCGGTGAGGGAACTCCGGAGGCGTTCCTGTAGGAACTCCAAGGTAATTGCCTGAGCAACTCCGGAGAAGTTATGGAGGAAATCCGGAAGAATTCTCCGTGAGCTTCAAAGAAACTACCGAGGAATTGCTGGATCAAATCCAGAGGAATTGCTGAAAGAATTTTTGGAAGAACTTCGGAGAAATTTCCGTTGGACCTCCGGAGGAATTTCTAGAAGAATTCCAAAACAATTTCTGGACGAAAGGAATTCCTAGATGAGCTCCGGAGAGATTCCAGAAGGAGAGCCTTGGAGCAATTTCAAGAGAAAATCTTCCTTCTATTGGAAATCTCCGGAGGGATTGCTATCGGATAACCCTCTAAAAAATTACTGAAACAAAATTCCTGGAGGAGTTCTGGGAAATCTTTGGAGCAATTCCCGGAGGAAAGCCCCCGAATAATTTCTAGAAAAAATGCCGAGAGAAAATTCTGGAGAAAATCCCCGAAGGAGTTCTTGGAGAAATTCCTGGAGTAAATATTCGGAGAAATCACTGTTGCAAATCCCAAAAGAAATTTCTGGAGGAAATCTCTGGATGCATTCTCTGAAAAAATCCCCGGAGGAATTTTTAAATGAAATCCCCGGAAATCCCTGAAAGAATTTCTTCTGGACAAAATCCCTGCAGGAATTGTTGGGGGAAATTCTCGAAGGGAAAAAATCTCCGAAGGAACATCTGGAGCAAATCCCCAAAGAATTTTTGGAGGTAATCCCCGGAGCTGTTTTTGGAGGAATTCCTGGTGGAAAGCTCTGGAACAATTTCTGGAGAAAATCTCCGGAAGAATCATTGAAATCCCCGAAGGAAATCCACGAAGAAATTCTTGAGAAAATCTCCAGAGGAATTGCTATTAGAAATATTCTGTGGTTGTCTTGGAAAAAAGAAGTTCTTGGGGGATATCCCTGGGGGAATCCTAGAAATTTCCGGTGGAATTCCTGGAGGAAATTCCCGGAGAAATTCGTGGAGAAAATTATTGGAGCAATTCGTAGAGTAAATCCCCGGAGAAATTCATGGTGTAAATTTCAGAGAAATACCTGAAGAAGATCTCTGGATGATTTCTCTGAAAAAATCTATGGAGGCATTTTCTTGACGAAATTCCCGGGAGAGTTTCCCCAGAGGAATTCCTGGACAAAATCCTCACCGGAATTGTTTTTGGAAATCCCCTGAGAAATTGCCTGGAGAAAGTCCCAGGAGGAGTTCATGGGGAAAGTCCTCGGAGGGATTCTTGGTAATAATCTCCGGAGGAAATTCTGGTGGAAATGTCCAAATAAATTCCTGGATGAAATCCCCGAGGGCATTTCTGGAGGAAAACACTGGAAGAGTTCTTAAAGGAAACCTTCAGACGAATTGCTTTTGGAAATCCCCTGAGAATTTCCAGGAAGAATTCGCGCAGCAAATCCCCGAAAGACTTCCTGGGAGAAATCCTCGGAGGTGCTTCTGGAGGAAATCACCGGTGCAATTACTGGAGGAAAGCCTGGAAGAATTCCCCGCAAGAATTTCTATTGGAAAACGCCTGAGGGATTCCTGAAAAAATCGTTGGAGCAAATCGACAAAGAAGTTTCTGGAGGTATCCGTCGATGAAACTGCAGAAGCATTTTTTGGAGGAAATCACTGAAGGAATTCCTATAAGAAAGCCCCGGAATAACTTCTGGATGAAGACGCCAGACAAGGTTCTGGAGAAAATTCCCGAAGAAGTTCTTGGGGAATATCTCCGGAGGAATCTTTGAAACTCCAGAAGAAATCACGGGAGGAAACTCTTGTTGCAAATCCCAGCGAAATTTCTGGAGGAAATGATCAGATACAAAAATGTTCGGAGTTTTTTTTTTTGTTGAGTCCCCGAAATATTTTTTTTTGACAAAATCCTTGGAAGTATTTCCATTACAAAATCCCCAGAGGAAATCATGGATGAAATCCCCTGGAGAATTCCTGGAGAAAATCTCCAGAGTGGTTTTTGGGACTAATCTCCGGGGAAATCCTTGAAATTCCCGGAGGAATTGCTGAAAGAAATCTCCGGAGAACTTCCTGGTGCAAACTCCAAACAAATTTCTAGAGGAAATCTCCGAATGAATTCTCTAAAAAAAAAAAAATCCCTGGAGAAATTCTTCAATTGAATCTCCACAGGAAATCCTCAGAATAACTCCTGGACGAAATTCCTGCTGAATTGCTTTTGGAAATCCTCTGAGAAATTGCAGTAGAAAATCCATGGAGGAATTCTTGACGGGAAATCCTCGGAGGAATTCTTTAAAGTAGTCTCCGGAGGAATTTCTTTAGAAAATCTCCGGAGGAAAATTCCAGAGAAAGTCCTGGATCAGATTCCCGAGGGAATTCCTGGAGAAAATCCCCGGAGGAGTTCTAAGAGGATATCTCCAGATGAATGCTTGAAATCCCCGAAGGAATCCCTTTAGGAAATCTGATGCAAATCCCCAAAGAAATTTCTGGGGATATACTCCGTATGAATTCTCTGAAAAAAATCCCCGAAGGAATATATGGAGAAAATCCACGGGGGGTTATTTTAATTAATTTGTGGACGAAATCTCCAAAAGAGTTCCTGGACGCAATTTCCGGATGAATTCTTGGAAATCCCACGAATAACTCCTGGATGAATCCCCGGAGGTGTTCTTGGAAAGACTTTCCGGAGGAATTTCAGGAGAAAATCCCCGGAAAAATTGCTAGAGAAATAGCTAGTGCAAATCCCCAGGGAAATTCCTGGAGGAAATTTTCGTATTCATTCTGTGAAAATATTCCTGAAGGAATTTTTGGAGAAAATGCCTGAAGGAATTAGATAATTAAATCCGCGGAGAAGTTTGTGGTGGTAATACATGGGAGGGATTTTGATATCTTGTCGTGAATTAGGCATTTCAAACTTATTTGTTCCACTTGACCAATATTTTCAGCGCCAAAAATATCTGTGTTTCGTTTTCCAGAACGCCATAGAGAGCATAAAATGTATACTTTGGTTTTTTTTTTTTTGAAAATTAGACTGTACTGACTTGCAAACAATTTAATTAACTGAGCTTCATCAAGTTATTACCAAATATTTTTACACATTAAAACTTGGATGAAACTGGAAATTTATTCCTACCTTGTAATTGCTTCTAATTTTTTATTTAGCTTGCTTCGGATTTTGAACTTCCTAAAATTCTTTGAAAGAAGTGTTGCCAGCTAAATATACAAAAATGCAACGGTGGACTGTATTGCATTCAACACCCCCGAAATAGAGTGAAATTTTTATCTTCCAAATGTTATGTTATCCGAATGTACCACCCTCATATAATTTGCTTTTTTGGTAGCAATCGAGTAGTGATGCCATCTAAATCCACAATTTGAAAACAGGTATGACTATTGCAAACAGTTCCCGAATCATGCTTCAATTTTGCCAAATATATTGGATTTCCATATCCAGACGTTGCCTTTTGTAATACCATTTCTTTAACGATCACCTCTAACAAAAAAAAAAGGTTGGTGTGAGTACAAATTTCAAAAGGACTAAAGTGTTACCATTTCTAAAATTTCCATGGTTAAAAGTAAACAATAAAAAAGAATGTTTGATCTTATAGGTAGGTGAAATCAACTCATCTATAAATATTTTGAACTGCTACAACAAATGAAATGTAATATATTATTAACCAAGTGTTAACAAAAGCCTTACATTGTTTTACCAAATACGAATGATAGAGTTGCCTAACACAGAACACCTAGATATAAGAAATAAATGTAATGTTTGTACTAATAGAACAAAAATAAATGACAACAAAAAACAGTTTTGAACAAATACAAGTAGCATTTTTCAAAAATCTGAATTATACTTCAGATTATACTTTGATTCAACACTGAAATTAACATACATTTTTTCCGCTTCTGCCAGATACCAATAAGTTATGAAACCCATGTTATGTATCCTCGATTATTCATATCAGGTCAAAAAGCACAAAAGTCCTTTGTATCAAAACGCTACTCGATTTCACCCCACGTAAATCTACCAAAACAACAACCTACCACAACTTCATAAACTAAATGCAACCCCTCGAAAACTTCCATTCAAAAAATAGGAGATTTCACATGATGTAGGCTTAGAAAGCAAATCGTTTGCCCAACCTCGAACCCCAACCAACCAACAGCTTCTCCCCTCTTCCAAATGCCCTATGAATGGTTCTAACCGACGATAGCCTGCGATGTTGGCTCTTGAGCCCCGAAATTTTCCCTACAAAAAACACCGAATCCATCGAAAACGACAGCCTCGGCAACGCAAATATTCCCGTCAGAGAGGTGTCAGGAAAAAAATCGAACGCGCCTCGATCGAAATTTGATGTTTCCGCAATACATAATGCATGGCCGCTGGTGAATAATTGATTACATGCATTTTTATCTCCGGCTCCCATCATACACCATCGGTTCACTATTGGTACTCGGACTGGTAGGCAGTTTTGCTACGGAAACGGCCACTACTGCTTTGTGAAGGCTTTCATAGAGACGATACCTAGTGGTCCTTTTTTTTCTGCCAATCTTCTTTGTATGGTTTTCCAATTTGATTCCATCAGAGCTGGCCGCGGACATTTCGGAGGGGACTTTCATTCATCTCGGTGGATGGTCCCTTGTGAAAACTATCACAGTGATTCTCGGAGAAGAACAGTGGTTGTGAAACAAAAAGGCAAAACAAATTTCAACTGAAATGTTCTCTCAACAGTGTTCTTCGGAATCCGGTAAAATGTTCAGTGTATTTCCTGTATGGAGTACGCCAAGTATTGAGTGCTTAGTCAAACCGGTCATATACTATTATCCGGCCTTGGTAACTTCTCATTGTTCCATCCCAGGCAATGATAAAGCAGACTCTCTAACTAAGGTAGGCATTAGGAAAACTAAGTTTGAGTTAAAGATCTTAATTCATGGATTTTAAAAACTAATTTTATAATTTTTATAGAGATTCCTAAATGTACAAGGAATCCATTTTAGTTCCCAGCAATTCCAAAGGACTCTGTGTGAGATCCTTAGGAAATGCTAAAGGATTTTTAGGCCTTTGGATGTAGGGGGAGGGGTGGTAAAATGAACAGCTTATGGAAATCATCGTGTTTCTGTTATAAAAACGAGGCATTTGTATAGTTCTATCTTACAACATCAAAAATGGGGATGTTATCTATAGCAACGACACGAGTTCAGACTAAAATAGCTAAATTTTCACTTATTTTTTAGCGCTAGCAAAAAACGATGTAAAGGTTGGTTTTACCTGTACTATGTGGGTAAAATGAATAGCTGTTGGTGATGAACATAAGGCAAAAACGTGAGCAAAATACATATTTCTGAAAATGTTTACTGCCCTACCGAAAATGTATCCATTAATGATTGTAACCCATGCAAAAAGAATTCTAAAGGTATCTGATTTGACATCATATCACAACGATATTCACCTAACTGAAAAACACCAAGTCTTCCGAGCTAAAAGTTACGTCAGTTCTAATTTTCAAACGTGGTTTTCTAAAATCTTAGTTTTCGTTCATATTTTCACTTCAATTGACCTACGTATCAACTCGAACACTCCGATTTATGCTCTAAATCATCTGTGCGTGTTGAAATTTGTTTTTTTTTTGGTAGAAGGCACGGTGTTCATTTTGCCACCACTTCCCCTATACAATTAACTTGTATTAACTACTACCGAAAAGCTAAACATTACATATAATTTGCAATTGGATTAGATGGACAAATTGATGTGAAGATTTGCAGTTGCTGGCTAGTGTAGTGTGCTATTCCTATACCTAAAAAAAACAATGCGCTCTCGGGATAGGCATTGGATATATATAGAGAGCGTTGTGTTTGAATGGGCATATAATCCTTCCGAAAGAGGTGCACTTTGCGAAAAAGGACCACGTGATTATTGAGCTGAAATCGAATTCAGGTTAACTTCTGCGTTCATGAGTCCTCTCATGGCGTAGTGGTAACGCGCCCCAACTAGAGATCGGGGAGTCGTGAGTTCGATTCTCACTGAGAAGACGTGTAACTTTTTCGCAAATCTTCACATCAATTTGTCCATCTAATCCAATAGCAAATTATATGTAATGTTTAGCTTTTCGGTAGTTGTTAAACTTCCACTCGGCTGGTTGGCCGTAAACCACGATTCATAATTAACAACAAGTAACTTGTATTGTTTAGAGTTTTTGGAATCTCAGAGCCTCTTGGTAATACTTGAGAAATCCGTGAAACTTCTTTGAACTCCATATAACCATTGAGAATTTCTGGAAGCCACTTAAACATCTCGGGAACGCTATAACGTTCCCTGGTAACTTCTGAGAACCTTTTGACAAACACTTGGGAATGCCTGGTCAGGTCTTGGGAGCCCTTGGAACCTCTGGAAAGTTCTAAGAGATCTTAGGCCCATTTAGATGTAATATGTTTTCCTCAACTGGGCCTTCCTTAGTCAAGTCGTTCGAGTCCGCAACTACAAAGTAAAGCCATGCTGAAGGTGTCTAGGTTTGATTCACAGTAGGTAGAGGATCTTTTCGTAATGGAAATTCCCTTGACTTCCTTGGACATAGAGTATAATCGTACCTGTCACACGATATACGAAAGCGGAGATGGCAACTTGGCAAAGAAAGCTCTCAGTTAATAACTGTGGAAGTGCTCGTAAGATCACTAAGCTGAAAAGCAGGCTTTGTCCCAGTGAGGGCGTAATGCCATGAAGAGGAAGTGTTCCTTAACAAAGAAATTCTTTATGCTAGTTTGCTAGTGCCACAATTGGGAACCCCTGTCCCATTTCGAATTTCCATCCAGGAAATTGCCTATGCCTTCGAAATTCGATTCCAATTCCGGTACTCTACCCTACCGCCGCAATAGCAACGAACACACAATAAACTATGCGAATTATTCGAAATACCACTATTCTATTTTAACGTTTAGTTACGACATCAAACAGCAAAACGAGACACGGGTGACACAAGTCACTCGATGCACGCTGCCATGCAGGAATGCATCTAGGCGCGTCATCACCCTGCTCCCTCACCAGGCAATGGTTCAAACAAGGACATAGAATCGATGCATCGCAATAGTTGGTGTTCGCAATACCGATTGGATGCATGCTGGAGGATATTCTCATTCGATGGAGACGTGTGTCGTGTTCTACAACTATGGCTTGTCGCAGTCAGTGACGCTTGTCGATGGCATCTATCGTTCCGTCCGTTCGTTGGTGCCCTGGTCGTATCTACACAGGACTCGACAAGCCGACGGACGCACAGAGGAGTAACAAGAACAAAGTCGTTGCCATAATTTCTAATTTGAAAATTTGAGATTTATGCTTCCACTAAACCATTAGAAATAGTCATGTTGTATGTTGTGGTTGTACAATATATTTGGAATGGTATTTTTAACATGACAACAGTGGACATGGTACTAAAATAAACTGATTTCTCAAAATATGAACAGTTCGTCACTGTAAGTGTCGACATAGACTCTTGCATATAAACATTTAGAACCCTATACCCTTACTTTTACCTGATTTTCATCATTATAAAAAATAACGTTTGCTAAGAGTGTCGACTTATCGTATGTCCACGTTGTCCTTAGAATACTACTTACAAAGGTGAATCCTGATCATGCAGCCATGATCACCTCCCACTAATAAAACTCCTTCCCTTGACAACCATGGAGATGCAGAGGTGATCAGAACATAAAAATTGAAAAAAAAATGAGATAAAAGTGCAGTGTGTCACCATTCCGACTATTATCGAAGTTGCTATTCCAGATTTTCCCTACGAGGATAAAGATCACGACGAAATTTTCACAAACAGGACCGACCAAAATTTGAAGTCAGATACCATTATCGTGGATTTTCTTTGCAGACTTGAACTTTATCACAAGGCTTAGGAAGGCTCCTGCTCATTAATTTATTCGAAACAATCTGTTCGATCTGTTGTAACGAAACTAACAAATTGCGATCAAGAGCTAATTAAAAACCGTTGTCTCAAACGATATATCCAAACATCGTCCGAATGTGTGTGCAAGCATGGGAACCATTCACTCGATTATTGCGTTTCTCTCGCTCACTTCCACTCGCAGTCAAGAGCGAGGTTGCCGTTTCTCGTACCAAGCTGAGTGTTTTTTTTTTTTTTTTTTCAATGCGCTATCTTCTTCGCCGAGCGACAAGTTAGACAAAAACGGCAACCGAATGATTTACTACCGACTCCGTGTGCCAAAGGCATCCGATTTCTATAGCGAATGATTCTTTACATTCCGATTCCGCACGAGTGGCATTCATGTTTGAGAGGTGATGAGCGTTCACTGACTGGGAATACACCCAGCGAAATGATTCAGTGAACGCGGAATCCTTACATTCCGCAGAGAGCATTCAGGGATTGAATGGTGAACGCGTTCTTTCGTGTCTCCCATTCAAGAGCGGATTGGTGCTCTCTCCGCTCCGTAAACCATTTGATTTTCAGTTTATCTCAATCGTTAGCGATTCGTCGGGATTGCGCGTTAGTAGCGTTTGGCAGTCACTGAACATTCGGTGAATTTGAAAGGACCCTTATCATTGGTGACCCCGACGGAAGAAAAGTTATAGTTTTGCTTCGAAAACGTTTTTTAAAACCGCAAATTGCGTCTCGCCTTGATAAACCGCGCAAAAACCACCGTGAAAGTGAACAGTTCGTCCCCAACAACCAAGCGTGTGAACAACGACCGAAGAAAATCTCTTTGCCAGCAATGGCGGCAGTGCAACCAAAAATGAAGAGTGCGATAACGGTGCGGACTCGTCAGTGGCGTCGCAAACGCGAAAATTAATTGTCCCAATTTCGATGTGGACACGTGGTTCATTTGCCTAGAAACCGCGTTTAGTGTGAACCAAATCAAACAGAACAGGCAAAAGTTCAACGCAATGATTGTAGCACTTGGACCTCCTGCAAAATTCGTTCACTCCGCCATTGTCAAGTGTATCGAATCAGTGAACAATGACCGCTACGAAACGCTCATAACGGTCATCATGGAACATTTCAAGCCTGTTATCCGGAATGACGTTGGGTGACCGAAAACCGAGTGTTATATCACAGACAAACAGACGTAACACTGACAAAATTTCCATCGACCACTCATTTAACGATCATTTCAAATTCACTATGTTACAAATCTCACAACCAGAGGCGCGCGTATCGTTTCTCTTCGTGTTTGACGTTTCACACTCTCGCCATCTACAGGTCTTGTTGCACGAAAAGGCATTTAGTGCAACATGCTTACCAGATGGTGATGGTGTAAACTGGGCGATGGATTTTAAAGAAATTTGTTCTATGTGTTACGTCTGATTGTCTGTGGTTATATTTTCCGAAATGCGACGTCTGAGTGGAGATGGTTGTACGGACACCGTGCTTTTGAATCTGTGGCTACGTGCATTGCCTAGTACCGTCCGTTCGATTCACACTTTGTAACGGTCAGCCTCCTGGACTTCCCTTTTTATTTAGTAGGATAGCTTAAGCGCCACTCCCGAGGGAGACCATCCACCAAGATTAGGGTTGCCCGACCTTTGAGACCTTTCAGGGGGAATAAGGCTCACTTTTCCAGATTTAGATGGGAAGTAAGGTGGCTGACTGAAACGGTTCGCAGAAATTCCACAACTAATACCGACCTCTGAATACCAGAAGCGTGAAATGGACCCTCGGTTGGTAACGAAACAGTGACGGTTTTTATCATCATTGGCCAAGTCTACAACATCCCTTCAGACCAAAATGTGTCCGACTAAAAAGTTGCCCGGTTGGTTTCGAAGCCAACCTCCCCAGTAAAATAAACAACAGAGAAAAACTACAAACGAAACACGAACAACATGAAAAGCCTTCGATCAACTTCACTTCATCGGGACCTTCAATAAAATTACATGTTCCAACTTTCTTGACCCACAGTGTTTATTGAAACATTTCTACCCTTCTGCCATAAAACGAAACTTTCATTCGAGCTTTTTATATTTCAGATTCCTTTTACAGTGTTCATTCCTCTCTCGCTTCTTACTCTCTACGCCCTTCTACCTTTCCCATGTACTCTGTCCCTATCTATTTATCTATCGTGTGTGCTTGGCTAAGTGTGGTTTTCTACTACATGCAATCGAAAAAAGGGTTTCGTGCGATTCAAATCTACATCACGGCTAACATAAATAGGCCGTGTGCGTGCGCCTTGCAACGTTAACTATGTTGCGGCGGAAAAAGTCACATGCGCATGGACGGACAACATTCAATGAACCAATGCACGAGTTCACTATCTGACGTTTGAGCGGTGCCGTGTTATTTACGTGACCATGGTAACGAATGAATTCGGCTCCGCTAAAACGTCAAAATAGTGAACACGTGCATCGGTCCATAGGCCAGTGGAAGTGGTTCACCTAGAGTGAATTTATAGCAGAGAAAAAGTAGATTTTGTATGAAATTTGACAGGAAAATGAATGACAAGTTCATCCACTTCTCCTGGCCTATGTGAGTACTCACGACCTTCTTGTGATGACGATGACGGCGCCCGCTCGACGCATGAACGGGAAGGGGGGGAGGCGATGAACTCTTCTCCTGTGCTCCGGCGGCTTCTAATCGCTGCTGCTCGTCATGAGGGGTGAACCGATGGTCCTCTAGAGATTCATCGATGCTGGCGATGACGCGGCACGCGCGATAACACACCGCCAAACTACCTTACGCACACAATACTATACTCGCAAAACCTCTACTCAACACCACGGCGCGATAACAATTTAGGGCCACTCCTGCCTCTTCCACAGATCAGTTCGAAGAGATCTTGTAGGACTTGTGATTCCTCAGATCAAGCGTCATAATTAGGTTTCGTCACCGGAAATCACGAAGGTAAGCCCCAACAGTCATATTCGCGCATTTTCGCTTCTCATTCCACGAACAGCCTCAATCAACACCCTCGCTGCTCGGCCAAAATGATGGGAGGAAGGAATCGGGAAAAGGTCAATAAATCCTCAAAGGATTCTCAACAGGTCGATGTACGCTGCCGATAGCGTGCATAGCAAGAAACCCAGCATATTTGCATCCGCTTTTTGTTGGTGATTTTGCGCGCTTTGCCGTAGGAACTCATTTAAAATAAATCCAGCGGAGCGTGGGGAAATGAACTTAATGAACGCTCATGCGGTGAATTCATATTAGGCTGGCTCAAAGTTTCATATATTTTATATTCTATTGTATTTTATTAATAATTCCAAGAAGGATAAACATTTACGAAAAGAACTTAACGACATGCTCGTTACAACTTCCATACCGTCCGCCCCGCCCGATGAACTGGCGAAAGTCGCCGATAAGATCATGGAGGCACCCCATTCCTGTCGGCTAGAGCACGCTTTCTTTGGAGATTCTCGAAGCCGAGGACGGCTTGCTGAACCGCAACAGAGAGCGTTCAACGAAGACAGCGCGAACCATCTCGTCGCTGGGTTTGCTGGTTCCACTACCGCGATGGAGTGCTGGCAAAGAAGTGCGAGAAGCAAAAAGGTGAGAATGAACACATTTCTTACATTTTTTTATGAAAATAAGATGCACATTAGCCTGGGACACGGTTATATGAAAAAATAGATTCTCGCTCCACTCCACTTTTTGGATTGCATTTAGGCCACATAACAACTGTGCTAAATTTCAGCTCGATCGGTGAAACTATATTTTAGCGCCAGTCGTTCAAAGTTTGTATGGGATTTACTATGGGTAAAGTTACTTATGCAAAGAAAAATCGCCAGAGGTCACCCATTGTCCGCTATAAAAATTTTGAATACAGATCTCGATCGGTATTTCTACAATGAACAACATTGTCGAAGACCGCCAAGCAATCAGATGCTTATTAAAAAAGTTATTGAGCATAGACTATTCAGAATTTTTGCCCAATTTTGTTATTATTGTTATTCCTTTACGTCATCGTCGCCTTGCCAATAGGTTTTCACTGAACAACTTTTTTCACAAGCGTCGGATTGTTTCGCGGTCTTCGGCAATATTTTTCATCGTAAAAATACCTATCGAGGTCTGTGTTCAGAATTTTTATAGAGGTCAATGGGTTACCTTTTTGCACAATTGTTATGGGACCCAAATGCAATCCAAAACATGGACAGGAGCGAGAATCTAAATTTTGTCCCACACTAATGCACATGTACAAACGTCCCGAAAATACTTAAGGCCGAGCTCTCGCCTGAACTAATAGATCACTATCGACATTAGCCTCCGCTATCCTTTTTGTTGGAGTAGCAAGTGCATACCGGACGGTATCTAAAGAGGCCGTGTGCATCATAGCCGGGATGACGCCCATCGGGCTCATCATCAAGGAAGATGTTCAATGCTTCAACCAAAGGGGTACCAGAGGAGTCCGCGACACGTGTAAAGAGGAAACGCTCAGAAGCTGGCAGCAGGAATGGGATAACTCCACTAAGGGTAGATGGACCCATCGACTAATACCAAATGTGTCAGATTGGTATGGTAGAAGCCATGGGGAAGTGAACTTCCACCTGACGCAGTTTCTGTCAGGACATGGTTGCTATAGACAGTACCTGCATAGGTTCGGGCACTCAGAATCTCCTGCGTGCCCCAATTGTGCTGGTGTAGAGGAAACAGCGGCGCTATCCGTACTAAGCTATGGAGGACCAATCTGGTCAAAAGCGCTTAGAACGAGTAGAAAAATAAAGGGAATGTGTGCGGATGCCGAGTGCTGGAATGCAGTAACTACGGCTGTCACTCACATTATGTTAGAATTGCAGCGTCTATGGCGCGCCGACCAAGAGTTGGCTGCAGAGGATTAGCCCTGCCGAGGCTGGTCCCTTGTAACATTGTTTAAGTCGGCTAGGAGAAGCAGTTTGCCTAGGCTACTTCTGCTACACGTGTTGTGCTATATGCACTGGTCCCTTCCCGAAGAAATACCGTAAGGTGGTTCCGGGGAGATGAGGATCTGAGTTCAAGGGTCATGTCGATGCACTGTTCACCACTTGAGCAATTCTAAATGAATTGCTCATGCACAGTGCATAGGCTGGTTTTAGCGGGTCGTCGTTGGTGCGTCATCCCCGCATTCCCTGAGTTATCTTCTCAGGGGATCTGTTTGCAGATTTCCCCCTGTAAAAAAAAAAAAAAAAAAATCCTTTTTGTTTAGGTCTTCACCATCGCCTATGTTGAGTCGTCAATTATCGGAGCAGATTTCTTGAAGCATTACGACCTGCTAATGGATCTCAAGCGAGGTAAACTGAACGACAATCAAACCAGCCTGGAAATCAACAACGCCGTCTCCGATCCTACAATCACCACCTTCGACGTGAACTCACCTTTCGCTGATATCCTCAAGGAATTCCAGGACATTACCATCTTGAATATGAACCACCGTGCTACGAAGGCTAACACTGTCTACCAAATTATCACCACAGGGCCACCCGTTTTCTCCCGTCCTCGTGGACTGTCACTCGCTAAACTGAATGAAGCTGAGTTCAGGTTTTTGATGGAGCAAGTTACTTGTCAGCCTTCCAATATTTCTTGGGCCAACCCTCTTCACATGGTCAAAAGTCCAATGTGAAATTGGACAATACAGGAACCAAGACGTCATAACGGTTCCCAATACCGCAAATCAAGGTTTTTCCAACATCCTACACAACAAAAAGGTGTTCTCTTGCATCGATCTGCAGCTGGACTACCACCAGATCCCCGTTGCACCCGAGGACATTCCGAAAACCGCTATTACCACACCGTTCGGTTTGTTCGAATTTAAGTACATGACATTTGGGCTCCGGAACGCCGGACAGACGCTGCAAAGGCATCTCCACTACATTTTGGCCGATCTGGATTTCGTTCTTCCATATGTCGATGACCTTTGCATCGCATCCGATAACGTCGAACGACACAGGGAACATCTTCGGCTAGTTTTTGAGCGGCTCAGAGCAAACGGCTTGACCATCAACACTAGCAAGTGCCAGATAGGTCAAACTCAAGTAACATTTCTAGCACACCTAGTCACTAGGCCGTCCTTATTTTTTGAAACTGCGATATGTTATAAGTTCGTCATTGTAAAGTGCTCTTTTTTTTTTTTTTTTGGTAAGAATCAAAAACTGTACGGTACAGTGGTAGCGTATCTGGCTAGAGGTCTAAAGGTCAGAGGTTCGAGGCTTGTCTCGTGATATATTATTTCTGACGGGGTTGGTGGTCTGATGGCTACCGCTTCTGCTTCATATGCAGAAGGTCATGGGTTCAATCCCAGGCCCGTCCCTTTCCTCGTACTTTGTAGTTGTATATCTCTCACTTGCTTCTATCTTCCATTCTAAATATATCACACTCAAACTATTCGTTCATAGCAAACGCTAGAACCAGAGACGGACAAGAAACCGTTTCCCTAACGCTTCCTACTTCCACGCGCACGCCTTTCTTACGCCTGATATATAGGCAGTCTGCTAACCACAAAAGCAAACCTCTCTGCCATGCCTTTCCCCCAATCCATACACTCCCGCATGAACTGACGTGGATGCAGTGGAATATACGGTCTACGTGGGAGTCAGTTCAATGCATCATCAATTCCTCCCCTTCCCCTCATTGGTCTGCATTCTGACGTGGCAGGTGCCATTGTTGCCTAAAAATAGAAGATCACCAGCACTTATACACTGAGGATGCCTGTTAGTCCCAAGCAGTCATTCGGTTGGTTCCTTGTGTAAGTGCAGCTGATCTGGCGATACTGGAGTGCATCCACGGGCGGCCAATCAAGCTCAAGCTCAAGCTCAAGCTCAAGCTCAAGCTCAAGTGCTCTTTTTGGTAAGAAAAAAATCAGGTAACATTTTGAAGTCTCTGCGTAGACGCTAAGTGGTTCCTCATAACATCCTTGCCAGCGGCCTTGTTATTCTTGAGGCGTTGAATGGCATCCTTAATTTCCCCCATCGTGGGAGCTGGTTGGTGTCCATTGTCCGTTTTGCTGACGAAGCCGTCGGCTACGCTATCCTGACCTTCTGTGCCTGTGTTCTCTGCGCCATTCAGTTGTTCATCGTATTGCTGTTTCCACCTTTCGATCACCTCGTGTCCGTCCGTCAAGATGCTTCCATCCTCATCACTGCACATTTCAGTTCGTGACACAGAGCCTTTGCGGGATATGTTGAGCTTCTGATAGAACTTCCACGTTTCTAGAGAACGGTGCAGCAACTCCATCTCTTGGCATTCCACCTCTTCCAGGCGGCACTTTTTGTCCTGGAAAAGGCGGGTTTGCTGTTTCTGCTTCATTCTGTATTGTTCCACGTTTTGTCGCGTACCATGCCTGACTGTCCTCCAGCAGTACTCAATTGGGTCCCTATCGAGCTCGCCTTCATCCGGCAACATTGCCAACATCCGGTTGTTTCAGTAGCGCTTGATTGTACCGAGGCGGGTCTCGGTACCTTACACCGTTGATGACGGATATATTCATATTCTTGGAGGCGCGAAATGTATCAGTAGTAAGCCGTTCTCGTTTGTCAGCCGGTGGGCGCTGAACTTTGCAATCGTCAGTCAACGTTCCTGTGCTGATGTGTTTTAACGATTGGCTTGCAGGGCCGGACACCACCCCTTAAATTTCCAGAGGACCATAATGCGCGGTTTAGCTTAGAGTCCTTCTCTAGCACTTGGACGATGATCAGCCGCCCCTAACATGGGGAGCAGACGCTGTTGGGAGCCTCTCCCAACATGAAGTACAGACGCTTCAAGTTTGCAAAAATAACACCCCAAAAACAACACCCCTTCCCTGTCAGCATACAACCACAAGTTCCCACCGGGGTTGGTTATCCAATCTTGCCTAAGGTTGCTTGTAATCCGGCCAGTACCGCGAGAAAGTAGGGATAGGAGTTTCTGGGCAGGAGGCTAGGAACCACATTAGGGATTTATTTTATTCCTTCAGGTACGCGAATTACCAATGGTACGCCATGTACAGCATTTACCAACCAGTTTTGACCATGTTTGATTCCAATCACTCCTGTGTGGGACGGACCGATGCGTGACCGGTCGATGTGTGACTTCACGCATCGACGGGCATGCAATAGCGATGTGTGCAATCGGTTTCCAGTCGATGAGCGTCGAATGGGGATGTCGTTCCGTTTGGTGTGAGCCCGGCATCATACCATCAATTTGATCAGGTGAAAAGCCTTTGGAAATTTTGAATTTCGGGCTAGTCAGTGACGTAGTTGTTGTTCCGTTTGCTTTTCCGAATTTTTCCATTTGTCGTTGCAATCGAATTAAAGTCGGGCCAATCTCGAGTACATAATCATCGCCTACAAATTGACAATGCGCATTATCAGTGATTATCTTGTTGCTTTCATCCCTTGTGCAACATCTCCGCAACTCGTGGATATTGCTGCACCCCTTGACGTATTAATACAACAGTGAGGGTTAGGGCGATACAAAATGTATAAAATCTTATACATGTCTTTTATCTTTTATACAATCCCTATAACATACTTGGTGAAAGCTTAATGGTTGCTCTAAGATGATAAAGGTTCCTATGAAAAAAAAACTCCACACTAGTTTCATCGGTAAGCTACCATATCCATGTTTAAGAAGAATAAACTATCAAATCTTGTGTTCATATAAAGCTACTTAGTGAGTAGTATACAGAACAGTATTTTCATCATAAGAATTGTAAAGCAGATGTAGGTGATTGGATTTTTGTACTTTTTTGGACCGCTCTAGTGAGAGCCCAACACTCACACGTCACAATCATCCCCTTCCAGACGCGGACCATGTGAATGTACAACAATACAACATTGCACCGAACACGTAAAGCACTTTATACGTCTAATTTTATTTTATGTAGATATAAATTTCACTTTCATTTCCAACACGTGGAGTTGGTGTCGGTAGTGGCCTTTGTGTGCGGCTGTTCGGCACACTCCTGCTCCTGAATTCAGGTGGACAACGATTGGATGAGTGGGACTGGGAAGGTATGTGATGCATTCCTGTTTTATATCACCATCAACGGCCATCAGGCCTTCCGCCAGTAGGAGTGGCGGATAAGTTTGTTATGAGCGACCGACCTTGTGTCCAGACGAACCCTCGTTTTCATTAGTCGAGCAACATACGGTATGTTATATGTGCACTATTTTCAGGTTGATTTTCCTTAGCCGTGGCATTCCCGGTTAGAAAACAACTATATACTTGAGATTCTAGGTTCAGTCAATGATTTGGTTTCTTTTTTTTTTCATTCTATCTTTATTAACGAGATTTTCAATCCTGGGCAAGTTCATCTCGGGACTAGACCTGTGCGCCGAAATATTTTTAATCGGCGGCAGCGTCAGGGCATTTTTGCACCGGCGGCGGCGGCGTCATCGGCGTCACGCCGTTTATCATTTTCGGCGGCGGCGGCGGCGGCGTGCATCGGCGTGGGGGAAATTTAAAAACAACAAAAATCTTCGAAAATTCCATTTTTTCAAATGTTTGGACATTTTGGTAAGAAATCAAGATTTCGTTATAATAAATCTTCGGCTAGGTATTGTATATTTAAATAATTATTCATATGAAAAAATACATAACCAAACCTTAATACTCCAGCTTGTATAAGCAGAGCTTCTGAATTAATAATTTTATTTTGTGCATATTATGTTAAGGGTTTTTGTGTTGGTAGAATTTTACATGTTTTTTAATAGATGGCATTATATTAAAATCGCCATATCTTTGATTCATTCACAGTGCCTGTTATGAATCACTGTTTCGAGCGGCCGGGATGTCTTCTCCTACGTTGTATTGACTTTACTAGGCCGGATAACGAGAACAAGCAACGAATGGTTTTGGTACAACTAATAATTTATTACAACCTAGCTCACTCGGTAGGGAACGGTAAATGTTATACATACAAAATTACAATTTCGAAACTTTATTTTCTTCGACGGAAAAAATGTATCAAATTCTATTATAACTGATAGCGAAGCAGTATGGATTTTAAGCTAACATATGTTAAATGTGTTTAACATTATTTAAGAAACATAAATGAGTATATATGTATGTATCTTGCCCAGTCCTCAAAATAAATGATGAATATTCATGTATTTCATCAAACATTGATTCATATTTGTGGGATATTTATAACTGTAGGGCGTGTGTTCTTCAAATGATAGAGCAATTAAAATTGTTGCCCTATTTTTGTTAATCTGTATTAATCTCTGCTAACATTCAAAGGGATTACCTAATAAAATTTCAAAACCATCCTGAAAGAATATTCGGAGAAGTTGTTGATAAAATTCCTGTTAGATTTTTTTCAATTCTGGGAGGATGCCAAAAGTCTGGTGGATTATCTGTCTGAGACCGAACAGTAGTAATTCTTACATGAATCTTTGAAGAAAATCTGGGATAAAGTTTAGACATATTTTCTGAAAAGATGCATGGACGGAACCTGAAGAAATTATCGCTGGAATATATGAAGGAATCTTCTAAGGAAACCATGAATTATTAACTAGAAAGATTTCATAGGGTAATTTGTATTTTTTGCAGGAATCCTCAAAGGTACAAGAACACGAATGTTCAAAAATAAAATCCACATGGAACACCCGAATTAATTCAAGAAAACTCTAGCCAGCATATATGGAGAAAACACCCACAGTCTTCCAAGAAAGAACTTGTGCAGGAGTCAACTGAGTAATCCCTGAAAATATTCCTGAGAAATTAGAGAAATGTGTTGAAAAATCCTTAGAAAAAAGCATAGAGGAATTTGATGAGGAATCCTTGAAATGACGCTTGAATTTAAAAAATCTAGAAAGAATCTTTGGCAGCATTCCTCTAGAGAATTTAAAAAATATATTTAGAGGAAGTTTTACAGAATTTGTTGAAAAAAACACAATAAGTTTGGGGAGATCTCCTAGTATCGGACACCTAAGCCGCTAAATTCGTAATTCAAAAATCATTTATTTTATGCGGTCTTGGTGCCTATTTATCATAAATATTATTGTTTCTGTAGCGTATAGAAATAAATTTGAAAATATAAGTATAAATTTTGACATTGCATTTTGATGATGTATTTTAGTACCGTAATCCCGTGTAACGTTGATCAGTTTTTTTGAATATTTATTGAAAATTTCATTTGAAAATGCAAATGTTGCAATTTCAAAACGAGTACTGCCACCTATAGCTAGTGACTGTATACTGTATTTTGTATTTTGAAAGATTTAAACATGTTTAAAAAATGTTTTCAGCGATGTTTTTAATATAGATTATATGGGGTAAAATTGATCATCTATGTAAACAACGTTCGGTAATATTGAAAATGTCGTTACTTACTTAAATCATGACTTCTGAAACCGAATATGAAGGTCAAACACTTACAAGTTATTTACTTTTTGAGTTATTTTAATATTAAAACACCTCGAACCGCAGAATACGCCTATAGGCAGGCCATTTCCCAAGAAAATATTACATTATCAACATTAATTCGTTATTGATGCCTGATTGAATATTCTTATGAAAGTTTTGAGAACGGAATTGTTTTCTGCAGTGTCATTTTTAGTGAGAACCGCTTGCTCATATCGCTGGCAAAACTTATGTGAGACATGAATCTTCGGCAGTGTCATCCTTAACCATAGAAATCGTTGTTTCGAAAAGTTGACAAATTTTCGCATGAATTCAACGCAATTTTCTCAAAACTCTTAGATTTCATTAGCTTATGAATATATGAAAAAAGCACAATTCATGGTTTGGATATGTTGTATCAATAAATGATGATACGAAATTTTTATGGGATGAGTCATTTCGATCAGTGTTACCCCACTGATCAATACATACCCCAGATTACGGTATCAAATTGACCAATATTAAAAGGCTGCACCCAATACCGGAAACGATCTGGAAATGCCTCGAATTCTGTTGACTGTTTTTACTCTAGGATTGGTTTTTTACTGCCAATTCAATGAATTTGCAACTTTCAAAAGAGTAATGAGTATTACTTAGTGTGCAAGTGGTTCCAAAAACCTCTTTCATATATGATGAAAAATAATACATTTCACGTGTTGATCGCAACCATTCCTCTGTATACTTAATAGCTTCCTTTTTTTCTCATACGTTGTCCGGTATTGGGTGCTGTCCGGTACTGGAGGATCTCCCCCCAGTAATTTAAGAGTCCTCCAGGTTCATTGCCCATCTTTGGGCAATTTTACTGGATCTTGCCACTTTGGACTTACTTCGGCAAGGAGTATTTTCGCTACATACACGTTGCATTCCGATAATTTGTGCGAGAAAAACCCCTCATAATCTAAAACGAGTTATGCAGGTGCCCACAAACGATGTTTTCTCAAGCATTTGGTAGGCAAAACTGATCGTTGAAGTAATTTCTGCAAGAATTTAAAAAAAAACAGTTCTTAAGGGATTCTAAAAGGATTTCTTACCATAATTTATAGTAAATTTCTTTAAAAATTCGGCTAGTTTCATGAAAAAATCTTCGAAGAAATTAGCAGCGGAATTCCAAGACTATTTACGAAGAAATCACTAGAGCAATCCGATAATTAATTCTGGAACAACCTTTGAACGGCTTAACATAGACAACGGTGCATACATGGTGCGGGCAAAGGAGGAATCCTAGATAGAATTCTAAATACCTGAAGAAATATTTGTTAGAATCCTTGGAAAAACTCAATGAAGATTTTTTGTAATTTTCTGAAGATTCTAAGAGGTGTTTTATTTCCACATAAATTCTTTGTAGAAATTAAAGCATCCTCTATTCAAGTCATACTTTGAAGAATCTCTTGAGGAAAAAAATGGAAAACTTTTGGCAGAATCACTGAAAAGATCCGTTTGAGTATTTCTTTTACTGATTTCTAGATGTATCACTATAGGCACGTTTGGAGTATTGGAAGGAGTTAAATGCATGCATTTTTGGTTGGTTGCGTGCATAAATTTATAAAGATATGTCTAAACAAAGTTTTGGAAAGTTTTTGAAGGAATTCTTAGATATTTTTTGTGAAATGCATGGACAAATTCTAGGAATAATTTTTTTCAAATCATTCATGAAGAAATATCGAAAATAATACTTGAAGAAGATCCGAATAAAAAATGAAAGTATTTCAGAAAAATATGCAGCAATCCTACGATGAGTTCCTTGAAGAGTTCACAGGGGAATCCTTTAAAAATTACTAATTCCTGGTAGAACTTAGAAGACAAATTTTTGAAGCAATTAATGAAGTCACTGGAATCAATAAAAAGCATATCAGATAAATCCTGGAAGAGCATGAAATCTCTTAAGTTCATAAATATAGACTCGGAGGTGACTAGTGTAACTTATACAGAAGTTTATGGACACATACTTTACCTTTATATTTGAAAAAAAAAAATTCTGGAAACAATTCTGTGCAAATTCACATTTTTTGAGGAAATTCTGAAGATACTCCAAAAGGTATTATCAGAAGAATTTCTGATTTTCGATGCAATCCATATTACAATTCCTGGATAATATAACAAATAATTCCCTAAAGAACTTCTTGAAGAAATCCTTTGGCTCATTCTGAAATAATTCCTAAAGTAAGGCCCAAATATTTCCTAGGCCATTTTTTAAATTTATATTTTTCGAGCTGAAATATTAATCGGCGTGAAAATACAAAATCGTCGGCGGTACGCAGACCAGCGTATGGCGCGCCGCCGATACGTCAATCGGCTTCGGCGTGACGTAAAATGAATCAGCGGCGGCGGCGTGGCGCGGCGGCGCACAGGTCTACTCGGGACCAACGGCTTTACTTGTTTTCCAAAGAAAATCGACACTACAATTTTCACGTCAGAAGGGACTATCTCAGGGATGGGATTCGATCACAGGTGTGTGACGTTAGAAGTGTGTGTTTTAACCACTGCACCAGGTTCGTGCCCTGATTTGGTTTCTGGAAACGTACTTGTTTAAAGATTTTATTAAGAATATGTGCAACATCAGATACTGCCTCTAAATAAGAATAACATTTATTCAAAGCAATGATTTTTCGCCAAAGCCAAAGCTCATTTTATATTGGTCCACGTTATGTGTCCAACGTTCGATGAAGCATCTTCTTGACGGAACCAGCCGCAAGGATAACAAAAATTTGCTGAAAAATTCGAATAGTGTGCAGTTGAAAGTGAAATCAGTCTCGAGTATATACATTCGGCCAAAGGAATAGTTATGTCCAGGAATTCTTCTTCCAACTCATCCGGGAATTTCTAAAGGATTCCGTCAGGAATCTATACTACATTTTCAGTGATTTCCACTGGAATTTTTCAAAAATTCTCTCGGGAACTCTTCAGGTATTCTTTCAGAAATATTCAGGAGATCCCTTCAGGAATTTTACAAGATTCCTTCAGGAATTTTACAAGAAATTTCCGAAAATTCCTCAGAGATTACTGCAGGATTCCTTCAAATATTACCCAAGGATGTGCCATAAAGGAATTCTCCAAATATTTCTCCAGGAATTCCCCAGGGATCTTTCCATGAATTCTTCAGAGACACCGCAAGAAATTACCCTAGGGATTCCTTCAGCAAATAATTCCAGCAATGTTCTAAAGATTTCTCAGGTAACAAAGCGATGGAATCAACATAAATTTCTTCAGAAATTCTCCAGAGATCTTTCTTCAAAAAATCTTCAGAAATTCTTAAAAGAATCAAAAAATCCCTAGAAATTTCTTCAGAAATTTACCAGGAATTCTACAGAAATTCAGAAATCAGAAAACCTTCAGGGATTTTTCAAAAAATACCTCAGCGATTTCTCTAAGAATACTCCAGAAACTCCTTAAAATATTCTGCAAATACAAGTCTTAGATTTTTTTTAAATTCTCGCCAAAAGAATATCTCCAGAAGCATCTCCGGAATTTATCCAGGAATGCTTCCTGGATTTCCTTCAGTCCATGATTCCTCCAGGAATTTCTCCAAGATACCTCCAGCAATTCCACTTGGATTCTTTCCAGAATTCTTTTGAGTTCCTTCAGTAATTTCTGAGGAAGTCATTAAAAAATCTTCCGGAATTTCACCTCCAGGAATTTCTTGGGATTCCTCCATGAATTCCCCCGGGATTCCTCGACAAATTCCTCCGGGATGCTTTCAGGAAATCTTCTAAAATTCCTCCGGAAATTCCTCCGGGATTTCTCCATAAATTCCTCACGGATTCCTCCGGGAATTCCTTCGGGGTTCCTCCAGAAAACCCTTTGGAATGCAGAAACTATTTTCGGAATCCGTCCGAAAATTCTTCCAGGATCTCTCCAGGATTTTTCCAAGACTCCTCCAATAATTCCTCTAAGATTCTTGCAGGAATTCCTTCGGAATTACTCAAGAGGTTCCTCAGGGATTTCTCCAGAAATACGTCGGAGATTCCTCCAAGATCTCCTCTGGGATTATTCCAGGAAGTCCTTCGGGAATCTTCCCGGATTTTTTCTAGGATTACTCCAGGAATTCCTACAACATAGCTCCAGAAAGTCCTTCAGGTTTCCTCCAGTACTTTCTGCAATGATCCCCATTGATATTTTTCAAAAAAAATCTCTCCGATTGCTGCAGCAATAATCTCAGGGATTCTTTCATGAATTCTCCAGAAATTTTCTCCAAAAAATCTCCAGGAGTTTCAATAGGTTTCTTATAGATTTCTTTAGGAAGTTGTCGTTTGAATCCTTGTAGAATTCTTAGATTATTCGGTATCTCTAGAGAATTCCTTGGAAATTTCAAAAGGAATCCCTGGTAGAATTAATAAAAAAAGTATTGAGGAATTTGTGAAGGCATTATAAAAAAGCACTCTGGAATATAAAATGAAGAAATTACTCCTGGAGAAAATTCTGAAAGAATTTCAGCATGAATTATTTTAGAATCCCGTGAATAAAATCCTTAAAGAGTCCCTAGTGAGATTCCTTGAAAAAATTTTGGAGAATCCCAGGAGGAATTTTTAAGGAATTCTTGGATTTCAAAAAAATCTTTAACCAATTATTGGAGCTATCCATGAAAAAACCTGGAGAAACCTCAGCGATTATATTTTTGAGAAATATTTGGAAGAATTAGTGAATAAATTCTTTGACAAATCATTAGAGAAATTCCTAGAGGAATGCTTAAAATATTTCCTGGAGAGTTACTGGTCAATTCCTGGAGGAATACATGTCAGATTTTTTTTATTGTTTTTTTAAAGGAATCATTGAATTCGATAGAATTTCTGAAGGAATTCCTCGAGAAATCTTTAGATTAATTCTTGAAGTAATTCCTGGAAATTCCTAGAAGAATCTCTGGCAGCATTCTTGGCAGCATCCCTGGACCATTCATGCAGAAAGCTTGCTAGAATTCTCTGTAAGAAATTTAGGGTAAACTCTGAAGTAAATCTTTTAATGGTCAATACCAACAAAATAAAGTATTATTTTCAATATAAGAGCCCGACCAGAACCATAACAAGATTACAACACATTCTTATCAGCAGCAGTTAAAAATAACAGAAGTTGATAAAATTTCGTTAACAAGATGACTTTGTTCTCAACTTGTTATACTCTTGGTAACACATTTATAACAAAAGTTGTTATATTTTTCACATCGCATTTATAAGTTTATTGCAAATAACATCCGATATCATAAACAGTAACATAGTTTGCAATAATTTTGTTATTTTGTAACATCCTTGCAACACATTCTGTAATTATTTTGATATAATTGTAACAGGGTTTGTTACATTTTAGTTTAATTTGGTGCAAATTTTGTTTGAATTTTTGTTATTTTAACTACTAACGGTACATGTTTAATAACAATTGGTGATATAAAAAAATAATATCAGGGGAGCACATTCTGTTATAATCTTGTTTCTTCCGTCAGGTCGGTAGATTTCTCCAACGATGCCTCTAAATTGTCATGAAGTATTTTTCCAGGATATCATCAAATAATTCATCGATTTTCTTCAGTTTTTTCTGTAGTATTTACATCTCGAATACGGTTAATAATTCTCTCAGGAATTTTTTATGTTAATAAACAATTTCTAGTTTAATATTTTTTCGAAAAATTTATTAAAAATTTCTTTGAATTATGTTTAAAGATTTTTTCGAGGATTATTTTTACATTTTCTACGTGCCTTTCACCTTCTTCCAGGATTTGCTTAAGATCACTTCGGAGCAGTGAATCAAATTGTCATCTAAATAGATGAAAAACAAACAACAAAGCAAGCTCGCTCACAACCGTTTGCCCCAACTGTTGCGGATTAGGATACAATCAAAAGCAAAATTGTCATGACAATCACAAAGCGCAACATTGTTGCAACCTTTTCAACTCGCGACTAATCAGTTATTTAAAACACAAAACCAAATTTGTTTTATGGATGCTGTTCAATAATGTGTCAATGATTACCAACACAGAGAAAGTTCTCGAAAATTGCAATGAAAAAAAAAAACACCTAGAAGCTCTTTGCAGTTTTTTTTTTAATTTTTTGCTTAGATTCATAAATAAAGCGAAATTGTCGAAGAACTAGAAGAATTCTGAAAAAAAAATAAAAATTTTAGAATAAATCTCCCAATTCTTCATTTGTTTAGAATAACGTGGAATAATTTGTCAGAGTATGCAATAAGGAATTTCTCAAAGAATACTGCTGGAGCAAACGAGGAAATTATATTTCTGTATGAGAACTTAACGTCTGCCTATAGCAGGATTTGAAAAAATTAGTGAATTTCACAAAAAATCTCTGGAAGAAGGCTGAATTCAAGTACAAATTTCTAAATAATTTTATACATAAATTGAGAAATCTCTGGATGGATATTTGTAAAAATGGCTGAGCACTCCTCAGAAAACGCTGAGAGTACCTGCAATGGTTTCCTAGATGGCTAACACGAGACGGCATGAAAAATATATTGAGGAAGTTGGCATGAACTGTCAAATTCTTAATCGAAATTTGTGTAGCTAGATGAATTCCTGTGAAAACTTTCGGGGGGAGTACGTACGAATGATAAATTGAAGAGTTTCAATTCAGTTCATCAATGTATCCGAGAATCAATCATTCGTCATACTGGATTATAATGAATTCAGCTCCCTGCAGATTGGTGATTATGATAAGTGAATAAGTAAATTATTATTCACTTATCATAATCACCAGTTATCTTATCGTACAGCTACTTAACCGCGAATATTTAACCTCGACTTCGAGCCACTATTCCGATACGTTCTTCCTTAGCATCTGTACCGATAAGACAGCAACTATTTCCCCTTTTTGAATTCAGCTGCATTCAGTTCCACTCGCAAACTGTCACAATGAAGACGTTATCAACCCTTCTGGCCGGTTTCCTTGCAGCTCAATTTTACAGTGCTGCCGGGTCGGTTATGAAAACTCACGAAAAGATCGTCGGTGGCGATGCGGTAGATATTGAACAGTTTCCATACCAGGTGGCAGTTCTCGAAGTGGATAATCAAATTTGCGGTGGTTCAATCATCAGCGAAAGATGGATTCTAACGGCAGCGCATTGTACCGAGTGAGTTTTGCGATACGACCAAATGTCAAAAAGCGTTTCGTTTAGTGACGGACAATCATTTTCAGTGACACAATCCCACGCTATCTAACGGTTCGAGTAGGTTCATCCTTCCACCAGCACGGAGGAGTGGTTCATCAAGTGGACTCGGTCGTTCAATATCCCGATCATGTGCCGTACGGATGGTTGAATGACTTCGCGCTGCTGCATCTGACGACTGCGATAGATTTTGGAGTGGCAGCACAACCCACCCTTTTGGCATCAACGGATTCAGATTTAGATTTCGACCTAGACTGTATAGTGTCCGGGTGGGGTAAAACTTTGAATGAAACGCAGGGAACCGATCAGCTGCGTGCGGCCCAAATCCGATTGGTTCCCCAGGAGCAGTGTAACGCATACTACGACGGGCAGGTAGACGGGACGATGGTTTGCGCCGGGGGAGAAGGTCATGACTCGTGTCAAGGCGATTCAGGAGGGCCCCTAATTTGCCGAGGGAAACAGGTTGGAATTGTTTCCTGGGGTAAAGGATGCGGTGACTATCCAGGAGTTTATGCTAATGTCGTATTTCCCAGAGGCTGGATCAGGAACGTCACCGGATATTGAATCGAATAATGAAGGAAACAATCTCGTTTTAAAATAAATTTTACTAGTTTGTCACTGATGAGGGTATGCGATATTTCGAATGTTTCCGTAAAGTATCGTTGTATGTAGCATATTCAAAGTAACATTTGTAAACTACATGAATAATACATGCCACAAATTAGATGACAGTCTTCTGCACTACAATTCTAAAATTCAATGATTCTGTACTCTGCATTAAAAAGTTGTGAAAATGAAAATTTTTACCTTTGAAATCACCACTGTTCGGAATTGGAGACATAAGTATCGAGCAACTCAAAACTTTTCCATACTTCTATCCGTTTCGTCATTATCAATGTTAGGAAATCCGTGTATCGTCTTAAAAAAATGCATAACGCATCCTCTTATTCCCATAGCAGAGTCCTTTTCAAATTCATAACACTTTCACTTCGGTATCATCGCTTCCCAACGATATAGTTTACAACAAAATTAAATTTATAGTTTTCACCGAGCCATGTAAATCTGTCAGTGAAGCCCGCCCTTCGAATCCGATCCGGCAATCCCGTTGAAATCAAATCCATGTATCGAAATCTTTACTGGCTCTCTGGCATCCAACGGAGGTGGATAAAATTTGCATAACAGTAAACAGGTAGTCGATTTCTGGCTGCTCTATGCGAATCGATGCTCCGATTCAAAGTCTCGTCCTGTCAGTCTGAATCGAACGCATAGCTAAAGCTGCCTATTTTATGTGGAAAACTTTTACCGCACTCTTTAAAGCAACCATAAAACACGACCCGATTTCGTACCACTTCCCATAGGAACCGGTCCCATAGGAAAATGTTTTGGAGGGGAAAAATAGAATGACATAGGCTCATGATGCAAAAGTATTCCACTCTATCCTTGATTTATGGCCTGTACAGAATTCCTATACCTACGACGGCGTGTGTTGGTTCAACATTCTATGGAGGGCGATTGAATGTCCTCTGGCTGCTGATGGCTGCTGCACATGGCGGCATTTTCTACGAATGCCAAACGTGTGGCCAAATGCTTAACATATAAAGATCCGAAATGATTTCCTGACATCAGCACCAGTCCCCTCCCGGTTCATTCATCGATTCATTCAGAGCAATAGCATTCAGCCAATCACCCTTTCCTCGTTATGAAATGTGCGGCTGTGAGTGGTGTGTCTTCCATATGTATACCGTGATGATTCGTATTGCCAGGACATATTGAAGCATGGGCTCCGACCTTAATTCAAAAAATATTATTTCTTTCAATTTTATAAACCGTAACCGTAACATTTTGAAAGACCCCTCCCCCTGCTGCGTTATGTAATATTTTAACAATCCCTAGAGAGCACTTCATCTCCAGAACAACCGTACTGAAGATTCCAAGTTCCGAAATTGTCTTGATTTTGAAATATACCGGTTTAAAATTGTATACTAATCGAATCCTATATAGTGCGTTCATTATTATGCAACTTATATGACCATTTGTCGATTTAACCGCATTTTTAGGCCCATACTCCGAACAAAAACTGTTACCGTAATCCGGGGTATCATTGATCAGCGGGGTAAAATTGATCGGAATGACTCATCTCGTAAAAAGTTCGTATTATCATTTATTGATGAAACATTTCCAAATCATGAATGGTGCTTCTCTTTCTTATATTCATGAGCTAATAAAAGTGAAGATTTTTGAGAAGATTGCGTTTACCTTATGCGTAAATTTGGCAACTTTTCGAAACAATGATTTTAATGGTTAAGGATGACACTACCGAAGATTCATGTCTCACATAAGTTCTGCAAACGATATGAGCAAGGAAAATGCGGTTCTTACTAAAAATGGCATCGCCGAAAACGATTCCGTTGTCAAAACTTTCAAAAGTATGTTAAATTAGGCAACATTGTCGAATTACTGTTACTAATGTAAAATTCCCTTAGGAAAGTGCCTACTTTTAGGCGTATTCCGGCGTTCGAGGTGTTTTTAATTTTAAAATAACTCAAAAAGTAAATGACTTGTAAGCGTTTAGCCTTCATATTCGGCTTCAGGGGCCATGATTCAAGTAAGTAACGACATTTTCAATATTACCGAATGTTGTTTACATGAGTGATCAATGTTACCCCATCCCGACTAGAGGCTTGTAACAAAAATATAATAAAATTTTATCAGAAATGGATATCATATTCTGATATAATTTTGTTAGGCTCTGTTATCCACAGAACATAATAAAACAGAAATATAACATAATGTGTTTTATTTCCCCTTAAGATATTGTTTTGTTGATTTTTGACAACTTTATAACAAAATAAATAGATAGTTATGCATTTCAATAATATACAATATTATCGTATATCGAACAGTATTATAATTTTGATACTTTGTATCAAACATTATAACTTGGTTTGATATGTTTTTGTTAGAATTAAAACACATTTTGTTATGTTTATGTTACTATTCATACACTTTTTATTGTAATTTTAGTTATTTTAACAACATCCTGCATCAAGTTTGTAACAACCTATGTTCGAAAAAAACTTATAACATAATAACATATGCTGATATAATTTTGTTATGTACCCTTAGTCGGGATATCAGCTTAATCAAAAAATCACTGAAAACATTTTTTTAAACATGCTTAAATCTTTCTTAAAACAAAATACAGTATATAGCCACGAGCTATGGGTGGCAGTACTTGTTTTAAAAATATAAAATTTTCAACATTTGCATTTTCGAACGAAATATTTAAGAAATATTCTAAAAAATGATCAATGTTACCCCGGATTACGGTACCGTAATTTCGGGTGAAATTGATCATTTTTCACGGTTTTTATAGTCATTTTTCTATAATGTTAACAATACCAAACAACTAAATGCACGAAAACAAGTACGAAAGTGAGCCTCATCGACTTATGTACCGAAATTTTCTAACAAATGTCATTTTAGTGTTAACAAATACCTCTAAAATAAAAAATCAGAGGATCTCATTTCGGGGTGAAATTGATCACTTGTCAATGCCATTATTGTTAGTTTCCAAAACAACTCTATATGATAAATTTGAGCTCCCTGAATCCGAATATACTTGTAAAATTCTTAACAATGCAATATTTATATAAATAACGAATAGTTAAATTTCAAGAATTACGCGGAAAACGCCTAAATGTATGCAATTTCCTAAGGAATTCAATGATATCTAACAGAAATTCAATTATTTCAACCATATGAGCTAATTGGTACGAGTTTTGGTGATGAAATCTGGTTTGAGGATATATCTCAAGCATCCTGACAAACTTTCAGGTTCATACCATGTTCAAATCCTTGCTTATAAATAGAAGTTCATAGCTGTTTGTCAATACTGCACCGTGCATGATTTTGAAATTTTACGTTATTTTCATAGAAATAAACATTCATTAACGCAAAAAACTTCACAACACACAATTCTACAATAGTTACGATAAGCAACGTACATTTACTGTAGCTTACATTGATATTTGTGCTCCATTACGAATAAATAAAATGTGTGATACGATGATCAATTTCACCCTTCTGATCAATTACACCCGATTTTACGGTAATTGTTGTTCTTAAAAATATTTTTGAGGAATACATTTTGGTTTGGTGTTGATAAATACCACTGTTGCAAAATGAAAGCATATTAATTAAACTGTTGTACATAGTGCAAATTTATTTATTTATTTATTTTTTTAACTAAAAATTTTGAAAGATGGAAAAGCCCCTTTGAATGATTTCCTTTTAAAATTCTTCTCAAAAAGGCACAAAACCTCTTTATCTTTTCAAAATAACATTACAAAATGGCAATAATAAAAAAATATAAATCTATAGGCTCAGGCGGCATTTATCCATTGCAGAGCCAAAAATCTTGAAAAAGGGACATGACTTGAAAACTACTTGATGCCATCCTTAAATGAGTTTGTTGAAAATGTTTCCATCCAACCTGAAAAAAGGAAAAAGAAAGAAGCAGAATCATACGTAATACAAATCATCATTTAAAAATCTATAAAGTATTTTTAACGAGGGTAAGAATTTACTTCCCAGAACATCACGAACAGATTGAGGGAGCAAACGATGATATATTTTCTAATTTCTAAAGAAAGCAATTCTAGGTATAGCAAAGCACGTACAATGCACAATGGTCGGGCTCCATATAAAGGGGCGGCCAAAACTACCAAAAACTTTTTTGAGATTTTTATGATTTTTTCAATTTTAAAATATACCTCATGTGTTGTATTATTATGATCCTTGATTGAAATTGAACTAAAATTTAAATTTCTAAGACTTATATGACGGAAAACCGGCTGAAGTCAAAAAATTGAATAATGTAACAATAAAGTAAAGCACAAAATTCATAATTTAGGAATGCAATATTTCCCCAAAGTTATCCACTATCTGAAAGCTTATGGTTCAAGACTTTTATCGAGCATGAGGATGAAAAAAAATATTTGGTTGAAGTTTTAATACTATTCAATATTACACTTTAGTAATTTTGATGATTTTGAACATGAAAAACAACTCTTGTCGCGTCATGTCGCCGCCATTTCGAATATTGCATATCAACAAGCATCCTTAGATCTTACAAAACACCTCTAATTTTTTTGCAGAAATTTGCTGATTTGCAAGTTAGAGCGATTTGAATGATTCAATATTTTACATATATTTTGACGATATTTTAAATACTAAGTTTATTTAAAATACATTTAACCACTATTCAAACACATTTTGATCCAACTCGATCAAATATAAACAAAATTTGTATTTTCAGCCCAGTTTGATAACAATTTTTATGATTAAAAAACTTTTTTTTAAGGTTACGTAATTTGTGAATAACCCCTTCTAAAACAACAAGAACGCCAAATAACATATTCAGATTACATTCTTCTTCTTTTCTGGCGTTACGTCCCCACTGGGACAGAGCCTGCTTCTCAGCGTAGTGTTCTTATGAGCACTTCCACAGTTATTAACCCGAAAAGATCCTCGACCGGTGGGATTCGAACCCACGACCCTCAGCTTGGTCTTGCTGAATAGCTGCGCGTTTACCGCTACGGCTATCTGGGCCCCATTCAGATTACATATTTCATCGATTAAGGCGATAAAAATAATTTTGGCCAAACTTCACTTTTTTCCGACCATTGTGCAATGAAAAACAATATGGTCAATATCCTCATAAGCAACACCTCAATCAAACAAATTAGAATCATTGATATTGATACGATATAAATAACTATAACAAATATAATGATTGGATATAAGCCTCGACAATGTACAAATAAAATTTCTTCCGACAGCAAAATTTCTAAACCAACTAAATCGACTAACATTAGGTAAAATTGAATGACACCATCGTCCTTTATCACTAAAGTCCCATGAAAGCTGCCAATTATTTAAAGAATATTGTTTTAAATCTGTAAAATATTCAGACGAAAAAATTTGTCTGTTGAACACACTGCCACAACGAACCTCTAATTTTGCTAAAGAATCAGCTTGCTCATTACCATCAATTTTTGAAATGGCAGGAATCCAAATAAATTTAATAATGTAACCCTGAGAATTCAAATGACATAATTCTTTTTTCAGCAACAACATAATGTGATGAGTTTTAGAATTGAAATTTACGGAATTGAGTGCTTTCAAACTACTTAAACTGTCTGAACATATAATTAAAATATTTGGAGAACATTTTTTAATCTAAGAACAAGTAAAATACAAGACAGTTAGTTCAGCTATAGAAACCGAGCAAGGAGATTGTTATTTGAAAAAATAAGCAGAATAATAATTACAAACTCCAAAACCAGCAACATTTTGGATTAATGATCCATCGGAAAAGTAAAATTGATGTGAATCTAATCCAACAGAATAACGCCGAAAAAATAAAGGAGTGAAGCGAAAATACTCATTACTAGGAATTTGTTTTAATTTTTCATATAACGATAAATCGTTCATTGGATGGAACGAGTGAACATTAATATCAAAATTATGATAATTGAATGAAGAAATTGTTGTAGGAACAATATTCAAAGAAGAACAATATTTATATGAATCTAAAATTTTGCAAGTTGGATTTATATCATTTAAACATTTCAAAACATCAATTATTGGGTGTTTTTTAATAAAACAATGCAACATGCATTTAAAATTTAATTCATGTAAGCGAGTTTTGAGTGGAATCACTCAGGCTAAAACCTCAATAGATTGAGTGTGAGTTGAATTCATTAATTTTAAACAAATTCTTAGACACCGAAATTGAATCTTTTCTAGCTTACAAAAATGCGATTGACTTGCATTTACAAAAGTAAAACATCCATGTTCAACAATATATCTAATGGTCGTTTTGTAAAGTGTAATTAAATCATAGGATGAGCCCCCCACCAAGTACCTGTTATAGTTCTAAGGAAATTTATTCTTTTTGCCCAAATTATCTGGATAGGGAAAGTGTACCAGTTATGGCCATAGTGGTTCCCTATTTGGCCATATGCAAAATTTGGATAACTTTTACATTTTTAATCTTTTTGAATGTTTTAACATCAAGATTTGTCCTTAATTTTACTGCTAAAACACAAAAGATTTTTCAAATTGTAAAAGCATACAAGATATCACGTATGGCGAAAAAGGGAACCACTATGGCCGTAACTGGTACACCTACCCTATATTGAATATGTTTTTTCCACAATAATTTTGAATCAAACCATATTCCTAGATATTTATAATCATCAACTTGTTCAATTTCGTGACCATTAAGATATAAATTTATATTAACAATAGAACGTTTACGAGAAAATAAAATAAATTTAGTTTTAGAAACAGAAAAAGAAAAACCATTATTGTTTGCCCAAATTTCAATAATGTTTAATGCACATTTCATAAAATGACGAATAATTTCTCTATTATTACCGCTGATAGAAATAACTTCATGGACAATTACCACGTGATCGCTCATTCCGCAGTTGGTTGTCAAATCAAAGTGGTATTGATAGCTCGCAAGTGATATTGATAGTTTTAGACCATTAGCCATCAGCTGTTGTGATTGATATTAAGCAACTCTGCTCAAACAAGACCCTTGTGGAAGACCAAAATAACTTTATCGTATCAATTTGGAAGAGCCATTATGAAAAAAATGCATAATTTTGAAAGAAAATAAATTATATAAAAAATTGGCAATTATATTTGGAATATTTATTTTTTTTAATTTTGCAAAAAGTAGATCTAATAACACGGAATCATAAGCCCCAGAAACATCAAGAAAAGTTGAAACCATATCCTGCTTCTTATTAAACGAAACATTTAATTATAATGTAAAGCTAAATTGTTCATAATTATCGAGTGGAGATAACGAATAATCAAAATGAGTTAACGAAAATGAAATAAGATCCGAAAATTTTAACCAATTAACATTTTTACATAAATCAGGCTTAAAAGATTCATTATTTGTTTGTTTATTGTCATTATTACAAATCTCGATCAAAATAGGTAAATGATCACTACCATTAGGATCATTAATTATTTTCGAAGAAGAAAGGAAAGAGATAAATCAATACAAGTATGATCAGCAGGAGGAACAGCAATTCTGGTAAATGATCCATCATTGAGAATATTCAAATTCAATTCATCAACCAAATCCATGATCAAATTACCTCTACCATCACTATTCCTACTACCCCAAGCATAATTATGGGCATTAAAATCTCCTAATATGTAAAATGGAGAAGGTACATTGTCTAATATAGTCTTTCTTTCTGATAATGAAAAAGGATAATTTGGAGGAATATAAAAACATACGATAGAAAATTCCTTACCCAAATGTTTAACAAAAATAGCAATATATTCAATTGCAAAATTAAAAGGTAAATTCAAATATTTAAATTGAATATTTTCACGAACACCAATCGAGGAGTGTTGATCTAAAACATTTCTATCTTTTCTAATAATATTAAAAGTAGGGATACGTAAGTGTTTACATTCCACTTACCAAGTTTTATTTAAACAAAATATATCTATATTGTGATTAAATAACAGAGCTTCTAATCTATCAATTTTGGGTATAATGCTACGACAATTCCATTGTAATATAATTAATTAATTGGAATGAAGAAAGGAGGGGTCCAAAAGAATTCAACTTTTCAAAAATAAACGCTAAAAAAGGTAAACATTTTTTGATTAAATTTTTCCAAAAATCACTGAATCCTAACAAATTTATTATTTGTTCCAAAATACTCAAAATGTCATTATTATCATTATTGTTGGATGAATTATCAACATTATCCCTATTTTTATTATTACAGGATTGTCATTCTCTACTCTTTGAAACCTAGGAATCGTATGGCAAGTGGAAGAAACATTAAGTGGAGGAAAGTTTTTTTATCAAAAGATGTTGATGGTTGAGGATCAAAATTTGCATTATGTTTGTTAGATAATAAATTAGCGCTTTTTCTTTTAGTAGGAGGTTTATATATAAATTGATTAGAATCCTCATTCAAGTCATCATTATCATAATCAGATAATGCTTCATAAATATTGGATGAATTAAAATCACCAGATGCTTTCAAAATCTCTGAATAAGAATATCGATTTTTTAATTTAATTTGTTGGTTGAACTTTTGTTTGTTTTATAAACTGAACAGTCTTTAATTGAAAAATGATTCTGGTTGCAATAAATACAAACATCAGATTGTTTATCGCAAACAGATGAAGAATGAGAATCTCCACATTTGGAACATTTAGGTTTATTTGAACAATAGGAAGAAGTGTGTCCAAATAAAAGACAATGAGTGCAATGCATAAGTTTAGGAAAATAAAGTCTTACACTAAATGATACGTTATTAATTGAAACAAAATCCGGAAGAACAGATCCGGCAAATATTATTTTTATACAATTAAAATGAGTATAACTTGAACTGTTGTCATTGAACGTTAATTTAGATAAACGATTGCAATCTAAAATTTTGATGGGAGAAATGGATTTATTTTTGAAAAAACCTGAACCAAAATTTTTTAAAACCTAAACCAAAATTTTAAAAACCTAAACCAAAATTCATAAAACACCGATCGCTCTCTTCAAATCCAATCATCAAACGTAATCCGAATCTTGAATCGCTTTCCTCGCATCCAAAAACATTCGCCACCATGAAACACGAAACCAATTATATCCGTACTCCGAAATTTTTTTTCCTCCTGAAAAAAGAGAAAAATGTCAGGTGCAGAAAAAATACGTGTGTCCTAGTCAAAGCCTACTGCAGCAATCATTAAGATCAAAAAGATTATTCTTGAGAACCACGACTGAGGTTTTATTTGAGTGCGATATGCAACTATGGTAGAAAAAATATGGACTGGTGATCATTGTAAGTTGTCATCAGTTGTCTTTAAATAAAGGAACAAATTTCTTCCTCAAAAATCAAGTATCAACCTCAGCATGTAACTACCGAAAACCTAAGCATTACATATACTTTGCAATTGGATTAAATGGACAAATTGATGTGAAGTTTGCGAAAAAGTTACACGTCTTCTCGGTGAGAATCGAACTCATGACTCCCCATTCTCTAGATAGGGCGCGTTAACCCTGAATTCGATTTCAACTCAATAATCACGTGGTCCTCTTTCGCAAAGCGCACCTCTTTCGGAAGCTTCCCTTTTGATCCGTCTTACAAACGTGGGGAAAAGGCAATTTCAATGCACTCGCGATCCTGATTTGAAAATTATATGGCATGATCTACAAAACGAAATTAAAAAAGGATTTTATCAATTAAAAAACAAAAAATTTAAAACATAATTTCTCAATTGGTCACGTTAAGTCAGAGTGGACCAAGTGACATTTTGAAAATATTGAGAAAAATGGGCTTAAAGTCTAACACATTGTAATTTTATAACTCGTCAAAATTTTGGTTCAATATTTCCACACATATCTGTGTTGCTTTTAAACAGAAGTGAAGTGATAATCATGAAAAAAAAACATAATCAAAACTCCAATAGAACGATTTTTTTTTTATGGACTATGTGTACTTGGTCCACCCTGACTGAACTAAAGACCACCGTTTAGTTATTTGGTTCAATCTGACTGAACAATTTCTAGAAAAATAACAATCATTTAATGCTTGCATGGTCAAACATGCGCCCATCTCTAAGACAAACAGATTATCAAAATCCTTCTACATCAGTATAGTAAATTCTTCAATAATTCATACCTTTAATCCAAAAATGAGTGGCATTAAGATAGCTTGAAAACCAAAGTTTTGCAGGGTCAGGGCATTGAAGACCAGAAATATTCAAATATGCGTTCAGTCCGAGTGGAACAAGTGAAAATCTTTAGTACCGGCCAATGTTGGCAATAAATAATATTACCAGTATAACATATATACTGGTCCAATAAACAGTACATTCGATAGTACATTCGATACAGACACCATAGAACTACCAAAAAAAAAAATCTATCGGACTCTGAAAATGTCTCAAAAAATGCAATAATCAATCAGTTTATAGCTTTTTGGCACTTGGTTCGCTCTGACTGCACAGAAACTGTAGCAATTTCTGACCACCCTTCCAAATATAGTAAATGGTCAAAAATCAAAATCAAATGTATCGAATTAAGTAATATTTATTATTTTCTTTTATTGGATGAGAAGATGAATCATTCGATGTTAAAAAATATAATAAATCACTTGAAATGTTTTTCATTTCCTCGCATTCCTCAGCGCAGTTATTATTTTCGATGTTCTGGTAATAAGCACTTGGTCCACTCTGACTGCATACTTTTAAAAATTTTTATTGATCATCCATAGTAAATTTGTTACTTGTCTCTCTCAGTTTACAACATTCCTCAAATCTGATCAAAGCGGAATGGAGGCAAAGTAATTTCGTATCTTCTGAAAGAATAATACAATTTTCCCAAGTTTAGTACTTGGTCCACTCTGACTTAACGCCGACCAATTGACCCTGGCTTGCAGCCCTTTTGAGAATTATCTAAAATTTTGAAAAAAAACCATCAGCAATCAATGCTGGCATTGAATGAGGAAAACAAAATATATTAAATAATTGAGAAAAAGCTCAGACTAACTGTTATAGTTAAAATTTGAAAATGGATTGTCAAGGGTGTTGCTTAATGTTACTAAAACTTTTTCTAGATAGCAACCTCCAAAGTCATTTTAGTTGTTAACCTTTTCCTCCTCAACCTTTTTGACACTTCCGTCATCAAAAAATTAACCAGGTGTCAACAGAAAGAAATCAAACACCTTTCCACTTGATGAACCAATTTGTACCGCTCCCATCCCAACAGGTCTTCAGCAATTGCGCTAGCAAGAACAAGTTATTAAAATGCTCCAAGAAATTAAGGTGCCGAGGGATGACGGGCGCTGGTGGTTCACTTTCCACCGCACATTTAACCTCGATTCTTTTCCAACCGAGACGGGTTAAACCGGCAGCTTCGATGAGAGACGACAGTCTCGCCAAAACGCAGTGGTCCAGATCTGAGAAATCATAGCAAAACTCCACGTCCTCAATATTTTACTACTATCAGCAATGAAAAAATAATAGGTTTTCACCAGCTATTTTGAAAAACTGAACCGCCATGCATCGTCAGTCCAAACGCAGCTTGTTCTAATTCGCTTTACACCAGCTCAGTAAATGACGCTAAACATATCCCTAACGAAGCGTAACCCTTTTCGCTTTTCCAGAGGGGATCTGCCCGGAGTTGGCGAAAGGATTAAAATAAAATGATGTAGAAGCGTGCTCTTACACCATCGCGATCCCTTGGGTGAGTTTCCTTTGATCCAGATGGAGTGTTGGTGGGGATGATGATGTTAAATAGCTTCTGATAGGTGATACGTTTTATGAGCTCGATGATGTTGTAAATATTGAAAGTTATAGATGGGTTGGCTTGTGGATGGGGAGCGGTGTAATCGAAAGTGCTAAAAGGTAAAGGTTCGTCGAAAATGACGATGTTTAGATTCGTTTTAAAAAAATAGCTATCTAAGTAATTTTCAACAACTTCCGTTTCAGATATAGTTTGGTTGAAATTGCACGAGAAAATTTAGATTTAACTGATTTTTCTTAACATGCTTGCAGTTTCCATACAAAATTCTTCGTTTCTTATGTATGGCAAAATACAATACATTTCTAAACCACATAAATAAAACTTTTGAACATCGAAAATTATGTGAACTTTGTTGATAAGTATTGTTTAACACATGTAGCTAGAATTCTGTGAAATATTAAGCAAACAAGCGACCAAACTTGCATGCAAGTATGCTGAAAAAGTCAAATTTTGCATTTCCAACAGGCAATATCCCAAAAACTAGACATGCAATGATATTTTTGAAAACGATAATGGATTCAGCAACCCTTAACTGAGTAAATAGCGATATTTCGGTGCTTGAGATAAAAACGTGCTCCGCAGTGTTATCAGAAAACCCTTTCTAGATAAATCTATAACTGAGCCAACACTGGACTCAGACATGCTGTTGAAACTCCATTCCAAAAACTTCAATGAGTTAAAAGTCCTTTTTATCATCATTTAGTATGTTCCAGTGGAACATTGATCTTCTTATTTGCACAGGTGTGTTATTTACTCCTGTATCACCGTTCAGCTTCACACAGTAAATATCAAGAGTTCCACTCGCAAATAGGTGAAAAAGTTTGAAACATGTGAGCTGAATACTTTAGTTCGACTCTTGAAAAATGCAATCCTCAAGTTGCAAGCTTCACAGTGGAGTTCGCGACACAAAAAAAAACGAATGCAGCATCATCCTTCCAGAGAAAGAATGCAAAACACGAGATGCAAATAATGTGCAACTGTTGCAAATAGAATTTCCCTCTTTCCCGTATTTTACGGATCCAAACAACGAACGGTAGCAAATGTTGAGTATGTGTGTGGCATGAATTTCAATAATGGGAAATTATTTTAAATTATTTGCTGTTTTTTTGCTTTAAAATCGAAATGTTTTCCGTTTGCACAATGTCATGCATTTTAATTAGCTCGTAAAAGAGAATGCTTTGCTACTGTTTCTGTTTGAGTACCATAAAGCGATTGATGATAGAATAGCAAATCGGGAATTTGTTTTCGAAATGGACACTTTTATGGTTAACGAGGTGTGTATGCCAAGTAGATTCCTTACCCCAAGAACAACGTTACTTTTGTCTCCCTTTCCAGGGACTTGAAGGAAAACCAAAATTATTTTCCTTTAATTAAAAATTACCAATTTTCTTTGATCGCTCAATGAGCTTGGTTTTATTATCCCTCGTTGTGGACGATTCGAATTCCAATAATGCAGCTGCCCCAACTTTTCTTTACTTTGTTTTCTTACATCGAATCGAGCAACCGACCGACCAAGCAAGCCCACTCATTGAGCCCTCCAGTCACGACTTTCTGTTTAGTCTATCATGCTAATTTCTTTCAATATTATTCTGGACGAAAGTCTAACGGTGATGATGTAAAAGAAGCAGCCAAGGAGGAAATGTTTTTGTATCTTTCATTCGATTTCAAACTCCGAAGCGTGCAGCTTCTCCTTTCTTGGTCCACCGAGAGCCACCCAACCACCGTCGTTTGGGGGCGGATAAGCTTCTGCTTATGATTTCATAAAATAAGAACATTGAAGAACATAAGCGCAGCAAGTGAAAGCCAAAAAAAACATTTCCATTCCATTTCCATTTCCATTCCATTTCCATTCCATTTCCATTCCATTTCCATTCCATTTCCATTCCATTTCCATTCCATTTCCATTCCATTTCCATTCCATTTCCATTCCATTTCCATTCCATTTCCTCCATTCCATTTTCCATTCCATTTCCATTCCATTCCATTTCCATTCCATTTCCATTCCATTTCCATTCCATTTCCATTCCATTTCCATTCCATTTCCATTCCATTTCCATTCCATTTCCATTCCATTTCCATTCCATTTCCATTCCATTTCCATTCCATTTCCATTCCATTTCCATTCCATTTCCATTCCATTTCCATTCCATTTCCATTCCATTTCCATTCCATTTCCATTCCATTTCCATTCCATTTCCATTCCATTCCATTTCCATTCCATTTCCATTCCATTTCCATTCCATTTCCATTCCATTTCCATTCCATTTCCATTCCATTTCCATTCCATTTCCATTCCATTTCCATTCCATTTCCATTCCATTTCCATTCCATTTCCATTCCATTTCCATTCCATTTCCATTCCATTTCCATTCCATTTCCATTCCATTTCCATTCCATTTCCATTCCATTTCCATTCCATTTCCATTCCATTTCCATTCCATTTCCATTCCATTTCCATTCCATTTCCATTCCATTTCCATTCCATTTCCATTCCATTCCATTCCATTTCCATTCCATTTCCATTCCATTTCCATTCCATTTCCATTCCATTTCCATTCCATTTCCATTCCATTTCCATTCCATTTCCATTCCATTTCCATTCCATTTCCATTCCATTTCCATTCCATTTCCATTCCATTTCCATTCCATTTCCATTCCATTTCCATTCCATTTCCATTCCATTTCCATTCCATTTCCATTCCATTTCCATTCCATTTCCATTCCATTTCCATTCCATTTCCATTCCATTTCCATTCCATTTCCATTCCATTTCCATTCCATTTCCATTCCATTTCCATTCCATTTCCATTCCATTTCCATTCCATTTCCATTCCATTTCCATTCCATTTCCATTCCATTTCCATTCCATTTCCATTCCATTTCCATTCCATTTCCATTCCATTTCCATTCCATTTCCATTCCATTTCCATTCCATTTCCATTCCATTTCCATTCCATTTCCATTCCATTTCCATTCCATTTCCATTCCATTTCCATTCCATTTCCATTCCATTTCCATTCCATTTCCATTGTTTCTCAAAAGGCTTTTGATTGGTAAATCCCTTACATTGCTTATGTTCCAGCACTCGAAAGAAAAAAAAAAGAAAAGGAGATCATCTTCAAACGCGACCCTGGATCTCATCCCTCCATTGGAAACTCCAATGTTGACGGCCGGTAGTTCTCGGCGGGGATTATTAATTCATTTCATTTTGCATTCAACAGACATTCACAATTTATTCGTGCTCATAAAGAATATTCAATCGTTATCGATCGATTCGCTCGTCGCTGCAGAGCAAATTCAAAGCAGCAAAATATTCTGCCGCCTCTCGCGTCGATTGGATCGGAAACGGAGAAAACTTTTCCACCGAGATTTATCCCCGCTTTTCTTCGATTCTCTGGAGCTGAAATTCCCAGCAGTTAGTTTATTTATTCCACTGAATCGAGTTTATTGCTGCACTATAAACTCGTTATTATTCGATTATTATCTTTTATTCAATAGTTGTGAGCGTGAGTCGTGCCGCCTGGATGCTTCAATCCCAGCAAGTGGATGGATGCACTTCGAGCAATTCCAGGGGGTCTAGCGGGGAAGCACATTTTCGTGATTGATTGATTTTTCGGATTTCGTTGCCGGTGCGATTTCCGCATCGAGGGATCAGAACGGGGATTTGCACAATTTGAATACCCGGCTGACTTGGCTGGACGACCTGAACGATGTACCAGCCTGCGGAAGGGAGGTGAAAGCGAATTTTCGCGAATGCTCTCGACCGACCGGAGGTCCTTGAAACATAATGAACTTGCAATGGTGCTTGGGCCCTTTTTATCATCCACCCGGTGCACTAACGATGCTAATTGGATAGACAGACGGGGTTCGGTAGGGGTGAGGAATGATAGCGCTTCGGCCAGCAGAGCAGAATTCACTGATGGACAACTGTCGGATGGTCATCATTGCGATGCACGCGATATAGAGTCAGTTGGTCATGTCACTATTCCCGCACTATTCCGGTGTAGGGGAAGTCAGAGCTGAATATCCAAATAATCCGTATTTCCGGCCCCCGAATATTAGATGAGTCTTGAGTACCGTAATCCGGGGTATCATTGATCAGCGGGGTAACATTGATCGGAATGACTAACCTCATCAAAAGTTCGTATTATCATTTATTGATGAAACATTTCCAAATCTTGAATGGTGCTTCTCTTTCTTATATTCATGAGCTAATAAATGTTAATATTTTTGTGAAAATTGCGTTTACCTTATGCGTAAATTTGTCAACTTTTCGAAATAATGATTTTAATTGGTTAGGATGACACTACCGAAGATTCATGTTTCACATAAGTTCTGCAAACAATATAAGCAAGGAAAATGTGATTCTTACTAAAAATGACATCGCCGAAAACGATTCCGTTGTCAAAACTTTTATAAGTATGCTCAATTAAGCAACATTACCGAATTACTGTTAAGAATGTAAAATTCCCTTAGGAAATTGCCTACCTTTAGGCGTATTCCGTGGTTCGAGGTGTTTTAATTTTAAAATAGCTCAAAAAGTAAATGACTTGTAAGCGTTTGGCCTTCATATTCGGGTTCAGGGACCATGATTTAAGTAAGTAACGACATTTTCAGTATTACCGAACGTTGTTATAGGTGATCAATGTTACCCCATATCAACTAAATCAAAAAATCGCTTAAAACATTTTTTTTAACATGCTTAAATCTTTCAATAAACAAAATACAGTATATAGTCTCGAGCTATGCGTGGCAGTACTTGTTTTAAAAATATAAAACCTGCAACATTTGCATTTTCAAACGAAATATTGAAGAAACATTCAGAAAAATGATCAATGTTACCCCGGTTTACAGTACTTAATTCAGATGGTTCTGCTAGTGTACTGGCTACACGTCCTAGACTAGTAGTATCCGATACTGCTCATCTTTATATTATCGTGTATAAGTGAATTTTGTTTTTTGATTTTTATTATTGTTTTTTTTTAACATCTCTATCTATTCATTTTTTTTTCTTGAAGCTCCTTGAGAGATTGGCTATAAAGTACTGGACAGAATAAAGTTGGCCGTTTTTCCAAACAAAATGATTCAGTTAGATGCTTGGATCTCAGCTTCTTGGGCTCCGATTGACCTGAAATTTTCTCCATTCCCCCCAAACCATAACCGACACGGCACTTTGGAACCACGGGATGTACATATATGAGAGACGGGTGCACAGTTAAAAATAATGAAGATTACACGTCATGTAAACTTCATTTATGCCATGTAAACACAACGTCATGTAAGTTTAATTCTGAAATCATGTAAAAATGTCCCTGGGCAAAGGCACAACCTTGTGATCAGCTTGATTGCTGTCAGGTCTCGGGGCTTAAATGTATCTTTACTCTGAAGAGAAAGATGCACACTAGTGGTGCCAATGGTGATAATAATCAAAAGTGTTTTCTAATGAACACTATTGATTAGCATCACCGTGAACCGATACTTTACGTGGTCTATGATGAAGCGGTCCTTGTTTGTTTTTTCTATACGTTTTTATTTATACTTTCAGACACTCATCCGGAGCATTATTTTATCTGGTTTAAATGTGCATCAAAACCTCCTAACATTGAAGAAATCGTGCTGAACAGGAACACGCATGAATACAACAGAATCTTATTAAACCAGTTTCTTATACTAATAATATCACTAGTTACTAATTTACTAATTATATCATTCTTTTCTCGTCAACAAGCGTCATTTTAGGATTATGTTTTTCATTATAGCATTGAATATATAATAAGAATGCCGTCAGACTAAAAAACTTGTGACTTATCGCTATCTCTATTTATAGGTACCCGTAACCGTGAATAGGAATAGTAACTCATGAGAAAAATACTAGGATATAAGTGAGTACGAACTAATCACTAACACCCCCAACACTGAAAAGGTAAGCACATATACACAGCCAATTCAGATTACCGACCCCAGTAAAATTTTACTGGGTTTTGGAACTACGGTTTTTTCGGTAATTTTTACGATTACCGAAAAAAACCAGTAAATCAAAATATGTTTTGATTGATGGAAATTACTGACTTAGTCAGTAAAATTGTAAAGCGTTTTTACTGGCTTTCCAGTTTCCCATGCTCTGATTTGCATTTCCGGATACTGTTTTTTTCAGAAATCAATACAAATTAACACCCAATCGACATGAACATTGACATCGACATGCATTTTTCGTACGAATAAACATCTACGGTATGCTCATATCTCAGTGGAAGTAATCGAAAAATGTGTGACAAAATCATTATTTGGTTGGTTTGCATACAAGAGGCAAACTCAATGATGCAGATGACTTCACCTCTTGTATGGAAACCATCCGAATTTACCAACGTAAGCAGTCCTGAGCCTTTTTGGTTGCTTAAAATGGTTGAGTTTCTCACTAAATTTCGATTACTTACCACGAGAAAGCGCAAAATAGGTGCAGGAAAAGCTTGGTTGCCAAAGCCGTGACTCCCGGCGCCTGACGATTTTACAGCAGGAGATTCTCATTTGACACTTTCCCGCATGCGCATCAGTTTGTTTTGATTTGATTTTGACGACAAGTCAGTAAAAAAAATCAACTACTGAATAGTCGGTAATTGTTTTTACTGACTTTTCGGCCTGTTCGGTAATGTTGCAAAATTGGGTCTGACAGCTACCGTAGTTCAGTAAAAAGTAAAATTTATTACTGAACCTCAGAGTTTTCAATTAAAAAGCTGAAAGTTCGGTATTTTTTATGATTTACAATTCGTACCCAGTATAAAAAATTACCGAACAAGCAAATCGTGATTGAGTGTGTAATCTTCCATTACCCTAAAACACCTCTACAAAGAAATAAAATTATCAGAGATTACTACAATTTTAATAATCTGATAGTGTCGGTTAGAGTCTTCAAACAACGTCAAGAACAAATTTCTTTTTATAACAGAACCTAGCAATGATATATATACGGCGCGGTAAAAATTAGAAACAGTTTATTTGCCGAGGTTGAATTTTTGTAACTGTAAGTGATTATAGGGCGGAATCCACAAATTACGTAACGCTCTAGGGGGAGGGGGGGTAGGCTCAAGCGTTACGGCTCATACAAAAATTTAAAAAATTTCATACAAAAAACGTTACGGAGGGGGGGAGGGGGTCAAAAATTTACAATTTTAGCGTTACGTAATAAATGGACGCCGCCTTTACTTGTGAATGCTGTGCGATGCGCTTCATTGTTGCAGGACATTGTTTTCATTATTATACGGCCTTCAGCCCTCGGCGGGATCACCTTAAGAAGATATATGAATAATTCCGTTGCTGGTTTTGATCATGTTACTAAGAAAATAGTGATATTGTGATAATATAGTGAGTGACGTTATTGTGTCGAATAATTTGGTGTGGTTAATGGTAGTAAGCTGCTAAGATTGTGATTATAAGAGTGATGATAGTTTGTTATATTGTGAATATTAGTGATATAAGCAACAAGAATCCTACTTTTATTTTAATGAAGATAATAATATTGAATGTTGATGTGATTTTTTTATTACAGTGATTATTTTTAATGAGAAGTTTTATACTTTAAACTTGATGAAGCAGTAGTATTTTGTTTTGTGGCTGGATTATAGATGTGATGTTAATAACATAATGTGTATAGATAATGGTGACGTTGTTAGTAGAAATTCTGTGGATAATAAAGATGGCGATATCAATACCAGTGAGTAGTGCTATGAAGTAATCTAATAGTTATCAAGTGAAGTGAAAGTGTGAAAAGAACGTTTCCCACCTTCTACCGTAACCTTCTGAGACAGATCGCAACAGTGTCTTCTTGGAAGCCATCTTTCCGTGTACGTCTGGTGAACTGCTTCAGAAGGATTACGTCCTCTTTCCTATCTAAAGTCTAGTTTAGAGCTTGGGACAGTATTCACTGTAAGGCTAGCAACATACAAAAAAAAAGAAATCATGTAAAAATGTGTTATATGTCATGTAATCACTCTGGATCCTGCTGGATTACATGACATATAATTGAAGTTTACATGACATCCCGAGCAGAAGAAAATAACTACTGAATACCAAATTGAGGTATTCCATACCAGATAATTTTCAATACTTCCAACCTGAATGAGGTATGAATGAGCCCTGCATAAGAGGTAAAATACCTCAAATAATACCTTCTGCATATTCTAGAAATACCAAGCTGATAATTAAATCAGATATTGTAATACCTAAATAATACTTTATGGATTTTCATATAAAAGTGAAATTTTTCAATACTAGTTCAATACCTTAAGCAGTCCTCAATAGCTGTCGAATACCAAAATTAAGTATTTTTAATTGTTTTAAACAATTTTTTTCAAATACCATTATAATACCAAAATGAGGTATTGATAACTGAATATTATATATTATATTCCACGCTCCAATTATGTGCATTATATGTCTCAGAAATTTACACGTTTCGTTCGAACTGTGTGGATACTGGCGAACGTCGGGGCCCACAGCCGATCATTTTGGACATTGTGCGGCTGTAGCAAGAGAAAGTGTTTCTCATCAGAAAACGCACGAGCTCCTGACTTGAGTGCCGCGAAAGTGTCAGTTTTAGGGTGACCATCTCCTTGAGATTCAAAATCAGGACAATTTGCAATTCCCACAATTTTCCTATGAAAATTCCAAAACATATCAATTTTTCCAAGACAATAGTGTGTTTTGGGTTTTCGCTTTGCAAGGTATCTGACTAACATTTTTTCAAAGTTATTGTTTATTGTCTTCTAAAAACAACAGTAGGAATCCTCTTTGCAAGACATCTCGTCTGGAATCTACCAACAAGAATCGTTTACGAATCTACCGAGGATCTCTAAACATCTATGTATCTACTTAGTCCAGGAAAGCCTGCAACAATCTCTCGATCAATTTATCTGTTTTCAAAAAATTATTATCAGGTATCAGATGGCCGGCTCCAAAGGCACGTTCCCCACCAGTTGGGAGATTTGTGCCATCGCCATATTTCAGCCTATTTCATCATCTACCCGATGGGCGAGAAAAGGGAAGGGAAATATGGGAGGAAATAGGAGTGGGGTCCCTTGAAGAGGGAAGATCGCACAAGGGAAATGAGAGCATGTAGCTCCATACCACAATGGGTTTGAACAGCGCCCTAAAAAGGGCACTGCAAAACGCATGAGCGCAAAGAGAGCCTATAGCTCATTACCACAGCGGGTTAAGAATAACAGAATGTCCTGAAGATTCAGGCTTCTGAACTCAGTTTTACTTAATAAGTGTTTACCAAGTAATTGGAATCGCATTCGCGAAAAACCTGGACAGTTACATATCAGGTGATACGAAGTTCCATAATCGGAGTCACAACTATCACACACAAATGAGTCAGCACGCTGAATATTTGCCATGTGATAGTTGAGTCGACAATGGCCTGTCAACGCTCTGATCTGCAATTCTGCTTTGACAGATTTGATACATACTTCACCACCCTTGAAGATGGCTCAGTAATGTACCGTTTCGTTTGACGACACAACTCCAAACAATTCCAATATTGCTAGTGCTGAGTTTTCGCCCAAGAGTTTATCTGAAGCTTCACCCAGCACTTCGAAATTGGAATAGCCGGCTCAGGGCCAATGAAGTCATGCGATACTCCATCGCGAGCTAGCTCATCAGCCTATTCATTTCCAGCGATGAAAGAATGGCCAGGTACCCATACAAGGTTTATAGAGTTGACTGAATTCAGTTCCTCAATTTGAGCTCGACATGCGATAACAAGCTTCGACCTTGAGTTGGCCGAAGCGAGAGCTTTTATAGCAGCCTGACTATCTGAACAGAAGTATATGACTTTACCCATTACGCGCTGTTGAAGTGCTGATTGCACTCCACACATAAGAGCAAATATTTCCGCCTGAAAAACGGTGCAGTTTCTACCAAGTGAGTAAAACTGATTCAGCCTTAGTTCACGAGAATATACTCCTGCACCAGTTCTACCTTCAAGAAGGGAGCCATCAGTGTAACATACTATATTGTTTAATATACTTATTTCCAATTAGCCAGACGTACACTCTTCCCGTGAGGGAATTGTGTGGTAAATGTCCTGTAAGGAAAGTGACAAGCAATTGTGAGATCACTTGGAGCAAGGACAATTTTGTCCCAATTCACCAAAAGTGGAAACAACGAAGTGTGTGTAGATCTACGATTCACTGGATTTTTTCAGTAGATCCAGGACCCATAAACCAGTGATCCTCATCCCTGTTTCTTCAACCATTTTTATTTCTGATTGCGGATATTTTTCGTAATAATTTAGTTTAACTTTCGGAATAGAACAGCTCCCCGAAGAAAAAATTGGCGGAACTTGTCAGATTTACGAGATACAGCCACCACGTGCGGCCCGTGGGCCGCACTTTGGTGACCACGGCCATAAACGGTAAAGGAAGAAAGTGTTTCTCGTTTAAGATATATATGTAGTGGCGCAACGTCTAAAATGGCCTCAAGCGCTGCTGTGGGAGTTGTAGAGAACGCACCAGACATCGCCATCAAGCACATCCTTTGGAGTTGGCCCAATTTTGATTGGATTGTTCTCACTTCGCCCTTTTGCCACCACACAAGACATCCATATGCCAATATTGGTCGAACAACTGTTGTGTAAATCCATTTGATATATTTGAGTTTGAGGCCCCAAGTTTTACCAAAGGTTCGCCGGCATTGACCGAAGGCCATGCAAGCTTTTTTGACTCTGAGATCAATGTGAAGTGTCCATGAAAGTTTGGAATCTAGAATGACTCCGACATACTTTACTTGATCAGTCACATTAATCTCAGTGCCAAAAAGACGTAAAGGTCAAATTCCATCGCGGTTTCGTCTTTCCGTAAAAAGAACAATAGATGTTTTATTCGGGTTAACCGAAAGGCCATATTGGTGACACCAACTCTCGACTACCTGAAGAGCACTTTGCATCAGGTCGAATAGGGTGCTTATGCACATACCAACTATCAGAGCTAGATAGTCGTCGGTAAATCCATAAGTTGAAAAACCGCAATAATTGAGTTGCCTCAAAAGCGTATCTGCTACGAGATTCCACTAAAGTGATGATATGACTCCCCCTTGGGGGCATCCGCAAACACTCAATTTTCGAATCGCTGCTTGACGCAATGTCGAGAAGAGATGTCGGTTTTTGAGCATTTGATGAATCCAATTGGTAATCATTGTAGGTAGCCCATGGTTTCGTCCGGTTTCCAATATGGCATCGAAAGACACGTTATCAAAGGCACCCTCAATATCCAAGAAAACACCCAAGCAGGATTGCTTCTGAGCGAATGCTTTCTCGATATCGTATACAACTTTGTGTAAAAGAGTCACAGTGGACTTTTCAGATTGGTAAGCACGTTGATTCACATGAAGAGGCATGTTTGCCAAATAAACATCACGGATGTGATGATCAATAATGCGTTCCAGACATTTCAGAAGAAAAGAGGTCAGACTGATTGGTCTAAAACTCTTCGCTTCTTCAAACGACGCACGTCCTCCTTTCGGGATAAACTTTACAGTAATAGCACGCCAGGATCTGGGAATGTACCCGGTAGAAAAACTGCTTACAAGTAGCTTTTTCAAAACATGTTTGATGAACTCAAATCCCTTTTGGAGCAGAACAGGATAAATCCCATCCGCTCCTGGAAAATTGAAAGGAGCAAAACTATTTAGTGCCCATTGAGTCGATTTAGTAGTTACGATACTGCGTGCCGAGGCCAGAGACTCGTAACTACATGAAAAGACATTTGGTTGATCCGTAGATGCAATGTCCACACATCCGGAAAGGTGTGTATTGAATAAACATTCTAAAACTTCTTCATCGGAAGAAGTAAAGTCACCATTAGATAAGCGAATTTCGTTCACTTGGAAATCCTTAGATTTTGCAAGGATTTTGTTCAGCCGACTAAATTCACTCAAACTGGAAACATTTGTACAAAGGTTTTTCCAGCCGGATCGTTCAGCAGAACTAAGAGCCTTCTTGTAAGCCTTGAGAGCCGACTTGAACGACTCTGATCCAGCTGAACGGCGTCTGTTCCAACTCCTTCTACATTGTTTCCTCAGTCTAGTCAGATCGGAACTCCACCATGGGGTCCCTCTTGTAGTCTTTACAGACCGCAGAGGACATGCTTCTTCAAAAGCTTCCATAATGTAGGATGGTTGGTAAATGGCTGGGAATGGCGTACCATTGGTACCTCGCGTACCTGAAGGAATAAAATAGACCCCTTTGTGCGGTCCTTAGCCTCTTGCCCAGCAACTCCTATCCCTACCTCCTCGCGGTACTGGCCGGGGTACGAGTAACCTTAGGGAAGATCGGGTAACCAACCCCCGGTGGGAACTTTGGTCGTATGCTGACAGGGAAGGGGGGGTTTGCTTTTGCTTTTGCTTCTGCAAACCTTGAGCGTCTGTACTCCATGTTAGGAGCGGCTCACAACAGCGTCTGTTCCCCATGTCAGGGGCGGCTGATCATCGTCCGAGTGCCAGAGAAGGACTCTAAGCTAAACTGCGCACTATGGTCCTCCAAACATTTAGGGGGAATGGTCCTCCGGAAATCTAGGGGGTTGGTGTCAAGCCCTGCAAGCCAGCCGTAAAAAAATCAAGCAACGAATAATCAACGAGAGAATACGAACCGGGACAATCGGCGAAAACCACAGCGACGTAAAGGGACTAGCGATTGGAAGCTCGGTACGTGGAACTGTAAATCTCTCAACTTCATCGGGAGCACACGCATACTCGCCGACGTGCTGAAGGACCGTGGATTCGGCATCGTAGCGTTGCAGGAAGTGTGTTGGAAGGGATCAATGGTGCGAACGTTTAGAGGTAACCATACCATCTACCAGAGCTGCGGCAATACACATGAGCTGGGAACAGCTTTTATAGTGATGGGTGATATGCAGAGGCGCGTGATCGGGTGGTGGCCGATCAATGAGAGAATGTGCAAGTTGAGGATCAAAGGCCGGTTCTTCAACTTCAGCATAATAAACGTGCACAGCCCTCACTCCGGAAGCACTGATGATGATAAAGACGCGTTTTACGCGCAGCTTGAACGCGAGTACGACAGTTGCCCAAGCCACGACGTCAAAATCGGAGATCTAAACGCTCAGGTTGGCCAGGAGGAGGAATTCAGACCGACGATTGGAAAGTTCAGCGCCCACCGGCTGACGAACGAAAACGGCCTACGACTAATTGATTTTGCCGCCTCCAAGAATATGGCCATTCGTAGCACCTACTTCCAGCACAGCCTTCCGTACCGATACACCTGGAGATCACCACAGCGGACAGAATCGCAAATCGACCACGTTCTGATTGATGGTCGGCACTTCTCCGACATAATCGACGTCAGGACCTATCGTGGCGCTAACATCGACTCTGACCACTATCTGGTGATGGTCAAACTGCGCCCAAAACTATCCGTCGTTGGGTACCGACGGCCGCCCCGGTATGACCTAGAGCGGCTCAAGCAACCGGATGTCGCAGCGGCATACGCGCAGCAACTCGAGGCTGCATTACCGGAAGAGGGTGAGCTGGACGAAGCCCCTCTTGAGGACTGCTGGAGAACAGTAAAAGCAGCCATCAACGATGCAGCTGAGAGCAACGTTGGGTACGTGGGACGGAGTAGACGGAACGATTGGTTCGACGAGGAGTGCCAGGAGGTTTTAAAGGAGAAGAATGCAGCGCGGGCGGTCATGCTGCAGCAAGGGACCCGACAGAACGTGGAACGCTATAAACAGAAACGGCAACAGCAGACCCGCCTCTTTCGGGAGAAAAAACGCCGCCTGGAGGAGACGGAGTGCGAGGAGATGGAACAGCTGTGCCGGTCTCAGGAAACGCGTAGGTTCTATCAGAAGCTCAACGCATCCCGCAATGGCTTCGTGCCGCGAGCCGAGATGTGCAGGGATAAGGATGGGAGCATTCTGACGGACGAGCGTGAGGTGATCGAAAGGTGGAAGCAGCACTTCGACGAGCACCTGAATGGTGCTGAGAGCACAGGCAATGAAGGACGGGACAACGGAGGAAATGCCTTCGTCAGTACTGCGGAAGATGGAAACCAACCAGCCCCCACTTTGAGGGAGGTTAAGGATGCCATTCACCAGCTCAAGAACAATAAAGCTGCTGGTAAGGATGGTATCGGAGCTGAACTCATAAAGATGGGTCCGGAAAGGCTGGCCATTTGTCTGCACCGGCTGATAGGCACAATCTGGGAAACAGAACAGCTACCGGAGGAGTGGAAGGAAGGGGTAATCTGCCCCATCTACAAGAAAGGCGACAAGTTAGACTGTGAGAACTTTCGAGCGATCACCATTCTAAATGCGGCCTACAAAGTATTATCCCAGATCATCTTCCGTCGTTTGTCACCCGTAGTAAACGAGTTCGTGGGAAGTTATCAAGCCGGCTTCGTTGACGGCCGATCGACAACGGACCAGATCTTTACTGTACGGCAAATCCTCCAAAAATGTCGTGAATACCAGGTCCCAACGCATCACCTTTTCATCGATTTCAAGGCGGCATATGACAGTATCGACCGCGTAGAGCTATGGAAAATCATGGACGAGAACAGCTTTCCCGGGAAGCTCACGAGACTGATAAGAGCGACGATGGAAGGTGTGCAAAATTGTGTGAAGGTTTCAGGCGAACACTCCAGTTCGTTTGGATCCCACCGGGGACTACGACAAGGTGATGGACTTTCGTGCCTGTTGTTCAATATTGCGCTAGAAGGTGTTATGCGGAGAGCCGGGCTTAACAGCCGGGGTACGATTTTTACGAGATCCAGTCAATTTGTTTGCTTCGCGGATGATATGGACATCGTCGGCCGAACATTTGAAAAGGTGGCAGACCTGTACACCCGCCTGAAACGCGAGGCAGCAAAAGTTGGACTGGTGGTGAATGCGGCCAAGACAAAGTACATGCTAGCTGGTGGGGCCGAGCGCGACAGGGCTCGCCTAGGTAGCAGTGTTACGATAGACGGGGATACGTTCGAGGTGGTCGACGAGTTCGTCTACCTTGGATCCTTGCTGACGGCTGACAATAACGTTAGCCGTGAAATACGGAGGCGCATCATCAGTGGAAGTCGGGCCTACTATGGCCTCCAGAAGAAGCTGCGGTCAAAAAAGATTCACGCCCGCACCAAATGTACCATGTACAAAACGCTCATAAGGCCGGTAGTCCTCTACGGGCATGAAACGTGGATGATGCTCGAGGAGGACCTGCAAGCACTTGGAGTCTTCGAACGTCGGGTGCTTAGGACGATCTTCGGCGGTGTGCAGGAGAACGGTGTGTGGCGGCGAAGGATGAACCACGAGCTCGCCCAACTCTACGGCGAACCCAGTATCCAGAAGGTGGCCAAAGCTGGAAGGATACGATGGGCAGGGCATGTTGCAAGAATGCCGGACAGCAACCCTGCAAAGATGGTGTTCGCTTCGGATCCGGTTGGTACAAGAAGGCGTGGAGCGCAGCGAGCTAGGTGGGCGGATCAAGTGCGTATCGATTTGGCGAGCGTGGGGCAGAACCGAGGATGGAGAGATGCGGCCACGAACCGAGTATTGTGGCGTGAAATTGTTGATTCAGTGTTATCTGTGTAGATGTTAACTAAAAAAAAAATGTAGGATGTTGTAGTATCAACGGCATCATCCAGATCACTTCAATACACACAGCAAACATTTGTGAATATTAAGCAGCACGCAATTTGGACATCGACGGAAAAATGTGGCATGCATTTGAAAATTACAAGCGTTAGCCAACAGCTGAAGCATATATGACCATCTGTCAACCAATCAAGGCCCTTCCAACTATATTTCAGTTAAATCCGCTAGAAATTTACATGAATCTGCCACAAAACAAACCCAGCCACGCTCAACAATCACGCGACCGAGAGAACGCTCCGCACTGTTGACTGCTCTTTCAATCACTTCTCGATGAAACCGCCAACCGTCGAAGCGATTCTGTGATACACTCAGTTTACGCAGAACGTGTTCAACTTTCGTCAGCTACCCAGTGAGACGGTTAGACAGCCGAGAGAGCTCGGTCGTATAGTTGTCACTCCAGGGGTCGCGAGTTCAAATCCCGTATAGAACGTTTTTTTTATATATTCATCTAGTTTGGTAGCTAATTATAGCTCATTTTCAAACCAGCAGCAATGTAATTTTAAGATCGCACGGAGACCTTTTGTTACATTCGACTCGCTATAATTTTACAAGTTTCGTTCGTACTGTGTATAAGTAAAACACACGACCTTGACGTGTAGATTTTTCTCAGTGTACGCTCTCTCACACGAACCTTTATCACTATCGCCCTTCTGCACACTCAGTTTGAAATGCGCCCTGCTGCCACACTCAATCTCAAATGCGCCCGGTTACCGCAAAGGGGGAAGATGGGCGAAATTGACACCAGAGTTCGTATCGAAAGAAAACATAAAATGCGCCTTTACGTTTTTCCCAATTATTTCGTGAAAAACGTTATTTTTAAGGAACAGATGTGCATTATATGATTGTAATTTATCAAATAAACAGTTAAGTGAATAAAACTCAGTTTGTTTAGATTTGTCAGTTAGGCCGTTGTTCTAGTACTGCACAGTACGAACGAAACTTGTAAAATTATAGCGAGTCGAATGTAACAAAAGGTCTCCGTGCGATCTTAAAATTACATTGCTGCTGGTTTGAAAATGAGCTATAATTAGCTACCAAACTAGATGAATATATAAAAAAAACGTTCTATACGGGATTTGAACTCGCGACCCCTGGAGTGACAACTATACGACCGAGCTCTCTCAGCTGTCTAACCGTCTCACTGGGTAGCTGACGAAAGTTGAACACGTTCTGCGTAAACTGAGTGTATCACAGAATCGCTTCGACGGTTGGCGGTTTCATCGAGAAGTGATTGAAAGAGCAGTCAACAGTGCGGAGCGTTCTCTCGGTCGCGTGATTGTTGAGCGTGGCTGGGTTTGTTTTGTGGCAGATTCATGTAAATTTCTAGCGGATTTAACTGAAATATAGTTGGAAGGGCCTTGATTGGTTGACAGATGGTCATATATGCTTCAGCTGTTGGCTAACGCTTGTAATTTTCAAATGCATGCCACATTTTTCCGTCGATGTCCAAATTGCGTGCTGCTTAATATTCACAAATGTTTGCTGTGTAAATAAATTAAATGTTTTGCTACAAAAGTAATATTGTAATGGATCCTATGAAAATGCATCATGCGATTTTACTGAGAATGTATTATGTCGTTTTCGTTTTAAGGAACTGGGTCGGTGATCAACACATAAACAAACCAATGTCAAAGAAATTGTAGTTCAGTCGAACCTGAATCGGGTTGGGGTTGAAACTGTGATTCAGAACGGGTTGCGCCAGTTCCAACCTAGGTTCAAAAACGAATTCGACATTAGTCTTCACATTCGCCTCAATTCTGACTCTGTATTGACTAGGATTTTCAATGGACGTAGAATATCCATGAAATTTGGTCGCAACCAATTTAATATAGAGTTCCCAGTTTGTTGACCGGGGATTCCTAAAACGCAAAGTCTGCGCAGTTACATTTGAATGTTCAAAGAAGATGTAGCGATGATCAGATAATGATTCCTCATCTGATACATGCCAATTCGTCAACTCGTGACTGATTCTATTCGAGCAGAGCGTTATGTCTAACACTTTTTCTCTATTAGAAACCATGAAGGTTGGGCGATTGCCTATGTTAAGTAATCCAAGGTATGTAGGGCAAACGCTCCCTTAGTGGAGGTAGCTCCAATAGTGGAGGTAGTGTGTTTTAGCATGTTTCGCACTAATAAATGATTATGTGATATTTTTCTATGATGTAAGATGTGAAAACGATGCGAGTAATCGAATAATATCCATGATTTTTAACCGAAAAACAATTTAAAACAATTATTTTGCTTATTTTTTTTGCTCCTTTGCACCTATAGTGGTGCATCAGTACCCATAGTGGAGGGTCCCATAAGAAATCAATGGTGTGCGCCACTAAAGGAACCATTCTTAAAACATACCTCCACTAAAGGAACAGTGTTCCTATTATTGGTGCAAGGCTTTTTGCAGTGAAATTTTAAATTAATCGTGATTTTTATACATTTGAGTGATAGGAGGATTTGAGATCTATCGATTGATACATTAAAATCATATATTGCATGGTTTTATCACCATGTTTTAGCAGTTTTCCCTTAGGTGCACCACTAATGGTACACTTGCCCTACTACTTAAGTTTTCCATCAGACTGGAGCCTCTCAAATTGATATCTGAGCTGCCCCAGATGATGTGATGAGCATTGGCATCACTGCCCACAATCAGCGGAAGGCCTTTTGTTACGCAGTGTGCGACAACTCGTTTGAAGTCATCCGTTGGGGATGGTTCATCATGTGGTAAATATACCGAACAATAGACGTATTTCCTGTTGAGGTCACCAACAGAAACATCGATTGTGACAGCACATACATCTCTGGTAGTTAACTCAGAAATGAGTGTAGCAACGATTGCTTCATTAACAAGCACGCATGTGCGGGGCATGGCGCGCGAGTTTGCCATTTCAAGTTTGCTGAAAGTAGCAAAAACTTAGTCCACAAGGTTACCTAGATAGAAGTTCCCTCTACGAAAGTAGGGTTCTTGAACTAGCGCCACTTGGGCTGCACCATTTTGCATGAGCCTGCAAAGATTGATCGTTGCTGTTCTTTTATGCTGAAGATTGATCTGAGCTTACCTAACCGTAGCCACTACCCAAACTAGGCAGGATTAATCTTTTTGAAATCTCAGCATGAAAAAGACCAGCAACGAAAAAACCAGATCGGTATCTATTTAAAGTCGCCAAAGGCGAGAAAGCACAGAATACACTGTGTAAAACGCATAACGCGAATCCATATAGGTGATAATTCAAATTAAATGTCAACATATTCATAATCCCACCCTTATTAAGCCTCAGGATAGAGACTGAAGAAGGGTAGCTGATTATCTCGGAGAAACACAAGGTCACCTGCACCATTGTTCCGGGTAGCACAGGAAGGACTCAATACTGTGGAGGGCGCCCTGGTACCCCACAGGCTCCGTTTGCGGTTAGGTTTTATTTAGACCCCCCCCCCCTAACCATTCATTGCTAGGCACGGTACGCATCACACCATAAATTAGGGGTCACCTGTGAGGTGGACTTTACTACCGGAACCGGCAGTCCGTGGTGTTGATTCTGAAATGCCAAAGTTATTCAATGTCAAAATACCGACAAAAGAGATGGCGCTCCCTGTATTTTGTTATTTGCCCAGAAATTACGATATTGGTATAATTTTCTTGCACAAATTTACCAATTCTTTCAATTATTGGAAGTTCTTTCAAAATATGATGCAACAATAATTATAGGTATTTAAACTGTTACAAAGTTTGAAATTTAAATAAATTTCACCTACTTTTAGAATAGACTGTTCTTTGGAGCAATGTTTTTTAAATATTTTTTTGTTTCCAACTGATATGAAAGTAGCAACCGATAACATTGATCTGCCCAAGTGAAATCGATTGCTCCGTTGATTCTAAACGCAATTATTGATGTTCTTTCGTTTTGTTATACGGTAATAGCTTTCAATTTCCAATCTTCTATAATTTGAATAAATTTATTACTCGTGCTGTAAAAATCATCATTCTGCAACTTGTTCCGTAAACTACTATTGCCTTCGTTTGTACATAGGCTGTTTTTCATATCAATACTGTTAGAAGGTAATAATTTGAAAAAGCTCAATGATATACATTTTTATATTTTGCTGTTTTGTCAATCGTTCACGCACTGCGACGGACGTACCGTAGAAACGCTTCGCCATAAATTTTGCGACTGTGCTCGTGTCGGCCCGGCTTGGACGGTCCTACAGCAGAGGCTTGCGGTCGTCATGAATGGATGGAGAAGCCTGACGTTCGAAGACTTGGTGAGACCTGTTTTTGCAGGCGTGAATAGAACAACCGAGTTGAAATTTTGAAAATATTAGTCAAATACATCATTTTTGTTAACCAGTGTAACGATAGAATCGATGTTGGAGTTCTAGATTTTCATATTGATTTGTAATTTGTATCTGTTGTGAAAATAACTGTTTTGTAAATCACTGAACTGACAATTTAATAAACTGATTTTTATCCACAAAAAAAAATCCTTAAAAGGATGACTTTTTATTCATTTAATTCATTAATGCTTTCTAATTCATTTTTTCATTTAAGCTTTCTAATATTAACTAAACCTGTTCGTTAATGTTTCGGTCATACATTTACCTGTATTCAATCAAATTGTGTTCGTTCGAAATGTGATGTAACAACAATTTTTGACATCCATGGCTCTCTAAACGAACACCACGCTTGTTGAAAACTAATCAAAAATGTTTGCTTTAGTGGGTTTGAATCCTGCTCATTTTAAGTAACTTATTTTGTCAAACGACTATTATGTCAAATGGCTTTATGCCAAACGGGGCCCAAACGTATTGTGGACTTATCGAAAAATCTAAAAAGAATTTTAGATTGTTACTTCAGAGAATAGTGCGGAAGTACTTAAAAAAAATGATTTCCTACATAAATTATACTTTTAAACAAAATGCATTGACTTGTCCAGGCATTATTCCTATGATTTCCCTTGTAAGAAGTTTAATTGATGATTAATGCTTTTGCTCTGGAATTCTCCACATATTCAAACAGGAATTCTTCCAAGAATGATTTGGGAATTATTTCAAAAGTATTCAAGAACAAATGTCTAAGAACGCCAACAAGCCATCTGCAAAAAGGAAATTTCTAAACATATTGCTTTGTGGATTGACAATTTTTTACAAAGGATAGATTTTTTTAAAAATCTGAACATTTCCTCGGTAAAACTCTTGAAAAGTTCTACAGAAATTTTACAAGTTTATACAAGGGGTATTATTAGGACAGAGTATTTGAAGTATTTTCAAAAAGGAATTCCATGAGAAAGCTCATGGATGAATTTTTAAAGCATTCTTGAGAGAATTTGTGAAGAATTCTCTGTATAAAATTCTGGTGGAAATCATAGCTAAAAGAATTTCAAAAAGAGTTCCTGAAAAAAGCGATTCTCATTTTTTTAGAGCAGTTACTAAGCAAATCTGTGGAAATATTCTTATTAAAAGCTTTGTAGACATGTTGGTGATATGAAAAAAAAATCTTAGCTTCTTAGGATAGTTGTAGGTTTTAATACTTAAAGAATCCCATAAGGTACAACACAATTTGAATACTTTTGATCTGTGCTGGGAATGGTAATAGTAGTAGGCTTGAATTTTCGCGAAAATCACGTGGCTCTCGCAGTACAGTAGTTGAAAAACGTGAATCTCATCAAGTAGCCTATGTTGGGTGCACGAATTTTCTAAATCATGAGTGTCATTGAAGGCTCTAAATGCGGGAAATGCAGCGGGAAATATAACATTTTTCTACAGTAGTTTTGGGTTGCCCTTAGCAACGGTTGTTTTGCTATTTTCAAGGCATTTTGTCTACAGCAGCGATGGGCGTGAGTTTCACTGGCTTCGCTGACTGTGATTGGCTTTGCTTGGCTACTGTAGAGTGAATTTCAGATTTTTTCCCAACCCTGCTTTTGATAAAATCCTCGTATACATTTCTTTAAGAATCTCCTTAGAAGCTGCTCAGGAAAAATATCGAGGGAAGAATCTTTGTTGGAATTCGTATAAAATATAAGGCAGAGTCCCAAAAAACTACTAGTATCAATGTATAATAAAATATCTTAAGGAAATCTCAAGAAACAATTTAGATAAAATTTGAAAGAATTCTTTAGAAAACTATAAATGATTCCTTAAAACAAATCGACTGTTCCACTGATTCAATTCTTATATTAATTCCAAGTGGGATTCCTGAAGAAATTCTAGAAGAAATAGTTGACATCTCTTTAGAAATTGGATGTGTAGTAATTTGAACTTTTGGAAGGACTGAATGAAATCATTTAAACTCATTTTTGGCCTGGATGAAATTGAGAGTAAATAGGACCTCTACTTGATCATAGGAAATAAACAAACCTATTACAATCCCATACAAGCACACAATAGCAAGACATATTTTTAACTTGCCATTACATGAAAAAATCTGAGGATCTGATGAATAGTTAGACGGTTCAAGCGAAAGGGGGCCAGAGGTTGTGTGTAATGACCGTATAGCTTGAAATATGCTTCAAGATAGCTCTCCCTGATGGAATTCCTGGCTACGCCCATGCGTTTTGCAGTTGCTTCGAAAGTTGAAACTTTCTTTATTTTGAATATGAGAGCTAGTGCAGCTAGTTTCATATTTTTCTGCAACAATTTCAAACAATGAGTGCTAATTTTTCAATGCATAGTAAAACATACAGTGCAGTAGAATTCAGTATAAGACGGTTATGTTCTTATGGGAAAGATAGTATATAAAGTTTTTCGTTTTCTAATATTTTATCTGACTTAAATGAAAAAGGTAGAGGAATTTTCACATTGGATTTTTATACTTCAAAGTTTGTTAACATGGTTGTAAAAAAAAACACTGGCCCCAATTTCCCCCTTAACCCTTTTCGTCCTTTGTCCGAGCATATAAAACAATGACGCACCTACTACTCTTTGCACTGATCCCCTCAAACCAGCCACAAAACCACGTTTTAAAGCTTTGCTGATTTAATTCTAGCCATCATCGACGCTTGGTGCCTCGCACTTCCAACGCGCGAAAGCTTTGGGTGGCAAACGCAACACCACTATCACGCAAAAAGTACCTTCCAGGCAGAATCGACTCATCTCCCATTTCGACGGTTATTTCTCCGAGTGCAAGTTTTGCATTCCCAACGCAAATGTTTCTGAAATGCTGCCACAGTGAGCTGTGCAGTGTGCCATCTGACGGAGGTTTTGATGCATGAAATATGCAACGATGCATATTCCGGAATTAGGTTAAATTGAATCAGATGACACCCGGCTTTGAGTGTGGATGGATGCAACATCATGCAGTACGAGTAGTTGTTCATTGAATGCTGCAGAAAAAAAAAACAACCTCGTGGGCTGTAAGTTTCAATAAATAAGTTATCAAGTCATTGAATTGGTCCCGGTATACGGTCAGTGACAAAAGTTAGTAACTAAATGCCGTTTTAAACCCTTCTTACAACCATAAGAGGGTATAAAGATCGCTTGAAAAAACCGACTTTTGATCCGAGGCCCGGAGGGCCCAAGTCTCATAACCAATCGATAGAGCTCGACGAACTGAGCACATGTCCGTGTGTGTGTATGTGTGTGTGTATGTGTGTGTGTATGTGTGTGTGTATGTGTGTGTGTATGTGTGTGTGTATGTGTGTGTGTGTGTTAACAAAAAATGTCACTCAATTATCTCAGCTGTTTGTCAACCGATTTAAACACTTTTAGCTCTAAATGAAAGCTACAACATTCCCATAGAACGCTATTGAATTTCATTACGATCGACATTTCGTTACAGAGTTATGATTCAACAGTATCGTGAAGTACTAGAAAAAGCATATTTTATTACTTTCAACTGTTTTGCATTTTGATCAATTTCTCAGCCATTTTTGAACCGATCGAGTTCTTTTATCGACTTATGGAAGCTCTAACATTCATTCATAACCCTTCAATTTTTCATTGAAATCGGATTATTTGTTACAGAATAATCAATAGAAGAATTTTGTAACAGTACTGGAAATAAATAAGTTTAATTTAGAATATTCAATTTTTTACATTTTTGATCAATTTCTCAGCTATTTTTGATCCGATTTGAGCTCTTTTTCCATCGATTGAAAGCTTTGACATCATTTCATAAACATGCTGCAATCGAACGTAAAGTTACAGAGATAAAATCGATTTTATCCAAAAAAATCTCTAAAATTTCCTCTTTTTTCAATTTCAAATTGCAACATAAATCTTATAATTTCAGCTATTTTTAATCCGATTTGAGCACTTTTCCATCGATTGAAAGCTTTGACATCATTCATAACATGCTGCAATCGAACGTAAAGTTACAGAGATTAAAAATCGATTTTATCCAAAAAAAAATCTCTAAAATTCCTCTTTTTTTTTAATTTCAAAATTGCACATAAATCTTATAAATTTCGGCTATTTTTAATCCGATTTTGAGCACTTTTCCATCGATTGAAAAGCTTTGACATCATTCATAAACATGCTTGCAATCGAACGTAAAGTTACAGAGATTAAAAAATCGATTTTATCCCAAAAAATCTCTAAAATTCCTCTTTTACCCTTCTTACAACCATAAGAAGGGTAATAAGATCGCTTGAAAAACCGACTTTTGATCCGAGGCCCGGAGGGCCAAGTCTCATATACCAATCGATAGAGCTCGACGAACTGAGCACATGTCCGTGTGTGTGTATGTTGTGTGTGTATGTGTGTGTGTATGTGTGTGTATGTGTGTGTGTATGTGTGTGTGTATGTGTGTGTGTGTGTTACAAAAAATGTCACTCAATTATCTCAGCTGTTTTGTCAACCGATTTAAACACTTTTAGCTCTAAATGAAAGCTACAACATTCCCATAGAACGCTATTGAATTTCATTACGATCGGACATTTCGTTACAGAGTTATGATTCAAACAGTATCGTGAAGTACTAGAAAAAGCATATTTTATTACTTTCACTGTTTGCATTTTGATCAATTTCTCAGCCATTTTTGAACGATCGAGTTCTTTTATCGACTTATGGAAGCTCTAACATTCATTCATAACCCTTCAAATTTTCATTGAAATCGGATTATTTGTTACAGAGATATCAATAGAAGAATTTTGTAAAGTACTGGAAATAAATAAGTTTATTTTAGAATATTCCAATTTTTTACATTTTTGATCAATTTCTCAGCTATTTTTGATCCGATTTGAGCTCTTTTTCCATCGATTGAAAGCTTTGACATCATTCATAAACATGCTGCAATCGAACGTAAAGTTACAGAGATAAAATCGATTTTATCCAAAAAAATCTCTAAAATTTCCTCTTTTTTCAATTTCAAATTGCACATAAATCTTATAATTTCAGCTATTTTTAATCCGATTTGAGCACTTTTCCATCGATTGAAAGCTTTGACATCATTCATAAACATGCTGCAATCGAACGTAAAGTTACAGAGATAAAAATCGATTTTATCCAAAAAAAAATCTCTAAAATTCCTCTTTTTACCCTTCTTACAACCATAAGAAGGGTATAAAGATCGCTTGAAAAACCGACTTTGATCCGAGGGCCGGAGGGCCAAGTCTCATATACCAATCGATAGAGCTCGACGAACTGAGCACATGTCCGTGTGTGTGTATGTGTGTGTGTATGTGTGTGTGTATGTGTGTGTGTATGTGTGTGTGTATGTGTGTGTGTATGTGTGTGTGGTGTTACAAAAAATGTCACTCAATTATCTCAGCTGTTTGTCAACCGATTTAAACACTTTTAGCTCTAAATGAAAGCTACAACATTCCCATAGAACGCTATTGGAATTTCATTACGATCGGACATTTCGTTACAGAGTTATGATTCAAACAGTATCGTGAAGTACTAGAAAAAGCATATTTTATTACTTTCAACTGTTTGCATTTTGATCAATTTCCTCAGCCATTTTTGAACCGATCGAGTTCTTTTATCGACTTATGGAAGCTCTAACATTCATTCATAACCCTTCAAATTTTCATTGAAATCGGATTATTTGTTACAGAGATATCAATAGAAGAATTTGTAAAGTACTGGAGAATAAATAAGTTTATTTTAGAATATTCAATTTTTTACATTTTGATCAATTTCTCAGCTATTTTTGATCCGATTTGAGCTCTTTTTCCATCGATTGAAAGCTTTGACATCATTCATAAACATGCTGCAATCGAACGTAAAGTTACAGAGATAAAAATCGATTTTATCCAAAAAAATCTCTAAATTTTCCTCTTTTTACCCTTCTTACAACCATAAGAAGGGTATAAAGATCGCTTGAAAACCGACTTTTGATCCGAGGCCGGAGGGCCAAGTCTCATATACCAATCGATAGAGCTCGAACGAACTGAGCACATGTCCGTGTGTGTGTATGTGTGTGTGTATGTGTGTGTGCGTATGTGTGTGTGTATGTGTGTGTGTATGTGTGTGTGTGTGTTACAAAAAATGTCACTCAATTATCTCAGCCGTTTGTCAGCCGATTTAAACACTTTTAGCTCTAAAAGAAAGCTACAACATTCCATAGAACGCTATTGAATTTCATTGCGATCGGACATTTCGTTACAGAGTTATTTTTCAAACAGTATCGTGAAGTACTAGAAAAAGCATATTCCTAATATTTTCAACTGTCTGCATTTTGATCGATATCTCCAGCCATTTTTTGAACCGATTTAAGTTTTTTTATCGGCTAATGAAAGCTCTGAACATTCAATCATAAGCCTTCAAATTTTCATTGAAATCGGAATTACTAGTTTCAGAGATATCAATTGGAAGAATTTTTTTAAAGTACTGGAAAAAAATTTCTCTGAAATATTCATTTTTTTTACATTTTGATCAATTTCTCAGCTATTTTTAATCCAATTTAAGCTCTTTTTTTCGTCAATTTGAAAGCTCGGATATCATTCACAAACCATATTGCAATCGAATTATAAATTACAGAGATAAAAATCAATTATTTTCAAAAATCTCTAAATTCCCCTTTTTTTAATTTAAACCTGCACATAAATCTTAAAAAAATCGCTGGCAAAATCATTTTAGGACATCAATTTTTCATTTCTCGATATTATTTTACAGGATGGCAACATGGGTTTATAGACCTCTCAAACTATGATAATAAGCGTATGAAAACTAATAAAGTTCGATATCCGCCTTTTGACGTGCAGTTTCCTGGACTTTTTCGCAAACCATTAAACTATTAGGGCAGATAGAACATAGTCACAACATCCTAAAGTTTAGTTATACACCGGGGATTCGCTGGTTGGAACACGACTGCCTTCCATCTAGCGAATCCGACCCGTTAGTAGGAAAGACTGACAGCTGGTAAAAATGCTCCACACGAACGCATCTGGACAGCAAATCGCCCACAAAACGCACATATACATACGCATTTGTTCTATAATATGGAGACTTCAAAGCGACGAAACTCAGACGTCAAAGTCAGTTTGACATTTTCTGTTGACATTTGAGTGCTTTTAGTTGGAATATTTTCCAACCAGCGAACATCCAACCATCGAGTCATTCCATGTAGCGGAACCCCAACGAGCGAATCCCCACTGTACTGGTACAAGGTTCCAAATGAATGATGAATAATAATTATCTCATTACCTGTATGGAAATGTAAGAAGGGTTCAGTCTCACATCGGTGATTAAGTTAGGTTTTTTTCATACAAAACGCCTAAGTTTAGGGCTAGCGAATCTATGACAAAAGGTCGAAGGACAAAAGGTCGAATGACAAATGGTCGAATGACAGAAGGTCGAATGGACAAAATGTCGAATGGGCAAAAGGTCGAATGGGACCAAATGGTCGAATGGGCAAAAGGTTGAATGACAAAAAAGGTCGAATCGACAAAAATTTAGGAAGAACAAAGAGCTATACTTTTTAGATAAAAAGCAAGTTACCAATGAACCAAGCACAAGCGCTACAGCTAAAATAGACGTGACGAAAACGCGCATATATTCAGAAAGACCGTGCTGAGGAAGGTTCAATTTCAGCTGGTTAACGATCTTTTCGGGGTGAAATTTTGTTAGACTTTTCAGGTCGTAGTGCATCCAGGAGTTACTGTATACGTGCTGTAGCCTTATGTACAAGAGTCACATTCCTTTCAGGCTCACCCGTGCACTGTACATTTTGGGACGTATGTTGGGTGTTCCTCGCTTTTTTCTTAGGGTAATTTGTCAATGCGTCTCATACAGGCGTGTTCAAAAACAGCACAATAATTGATGTGAAGACAAAATTTTAAAACGAGAATCGAAATTGGGAGCTTCCGGATTGCGCGTCTTCCGACCGTATCATGAAGACCATCTAGACACCTGCATAATAAGGTAAAAAAAGCTATAGAGACTCTTCGTTACCGTGCAGTGTTTTACAACTTGGATACCGATGGCGAGCGTAGCAACCGAGCAGCGCATGTGTTGAATCATCTCGCACTCGCTTTTAGAATTTTAGTGAAGCGCAGCACACTACGACTCGGTGCGGTTTGGTTGGAGACTCGTCAGGTAATTTATGTTCTTCCTGGTAATTGTGTAACTCTAAGTGCATCGAGGTGCATTACACTCGTTAGATGGTTTCGAGGCTGGTTCCCTGTAAACAATGTTCAGAAGCAGCTAGAATAAGCAGTTTGCCTAGGTTTTTTTCTGCATGTGGTAAAGTGCTATATGCAATAGGCTTTCTCAAAGTAATACCAACAGGTGGTTCCGAAGAGAAATGAGTCTGACGCTCAAGAGTAATGTATGTGTTTTTCCTGTAAACCTAATTCAGAGCAATGGGCAGATTGGTGCGACATCACACCGGCAATCCTAATAAAAAGCATTCAATCCGTATCTCTTTAATAAAAAGCATGATGTGCAAATAAAACATTTTTAAAATTATTAGAAAGCTCTCAGTAAATGCTTGAGTAGCTGAGATGAAGACCCTACCCTAATTGGGGCCTAATTCCAAAAAAGGATGATTTTTTTCCCTGATGCTAATTAAAATCCATCGAAACCAAAAGTCAAATTAAAACTCTAATACATAGCCCTGAAAACAGCAAAACTTCAAGAGAAGGAAAATCCTTTTTAAAAATGCAATTGAAATGCCCATAAACACTATAAAGCATGAAGAACATCCGATATTTATAAGAAAGCAGCATTTCAATTAAAAAAATACACGCAAGATTTAAAAATTGAAATCTATGAAGCCTAATGAAGCGATGTATAAACGAAGGAATAATCGTCGATACAAGTCTCTACAACAGTATAAAATCACTATAATGTATAACTCCAAAGAACAGCCAATGTTTAAAAGAAGGACAAATCTCTTTTGAAAATGTATCAAATAAAAAGCTAATAATAATTACTCTATGCTTTGGAGTATCAAAATTACAACAACCGACGTTCAGAAATCTTTTGTTGGGAAAATAATAGCCTCAGTACAAATTATTGCTTCAAATGGTAATTCTAAAGAACAGCTATCATTTAAAAGAAGGAAAAACTTCAGATAAAAGGGAGAAATTGGTGGCCAAAATGTTATCAACTGAGTGCACGATAATCATTTCAACAGTACAATTTGGAGTCCATTCGACCTTTTGTCCATTCGACCTTTTGTCCTTCGACCTTTTGTCCATTCGACCTTTTGTCCTACAACCATCACAGCTTCTGCTAGTCCGAATAAGATGAAATTTTGATGACGATAGTTCGTCATCTAAATTCATTGCATTTCAGTAATTTTTCAAAGAGTTTCAGATCGTTGTTCAAAGACAAAAGTAAAGTAATCAAGAGATTTTTTTTTCATTTAATTCAATATCGTTAAATTGTGAATGGTTGCTATTCTGTAAATTTACGTTACTTCTAAAAATGGTATAACTTTGCCGAAGGGTGATTGGCTTACCCGAAACATAGTATTTCTGAATTAAATGAAAAAAATCTCTTGATTACTTTCTTTTGTCTTTAAAAAAAATGATGCGATGTAACGAATTCACTGCAAGAAAAATTTTAGGTTATTGATAGTTCGTCATCAAAATTTCAGCCAATCCGGACTACTAGAAGCAGAGACATGGAGCCCCAAACTTGGGAATTCTGTATGAAAAAACGGCATTTGGTAACTAATTTTGTCACTGGACTGTACCTAAGTATAGTAGTGGATTAGTTTTTCTGCTTGTCAGGGACTTTTTAAGGAATTTTTGAGAGTGATTGATTTCCAAATTAGTTTTAGAGGTCATTTGAGGGTTCCTAATAGTTTAAAGAGTTTTAATAAGTTCCCTAAATGATTTCAATGCAACCTGGCAGTTCCCAAAGCATTTCAATCAATTCTTAAGAAGATTTCAGAGGTTATTAATAATAACATTTTGAGTGATTTCCAATGAATTTCTAGAGGTTTCAGCATGCTCCTGCATGTAAGCACATGTAGGCATACTTTTCCACATCTCTATTAACAATGAGGACTGAACTATATAACTTTGAAAATGCGAGCTGCAAAGTCAAGATGACTACCAAAGAGAATGACGGCTACTTAGACTTAATGTATGATATTGGCAAGAAATAAAAAAAAGTTTTCAAAAGTGTACTTGACAATTTATGTTTCTTGACAGATTATCAATCCAAAGTTGAATTCAAGATAGAAAAAGTTAAGTCAAATTTATTTAGTTGCAATTTTTTTAATTGACTTGTTATTTGCTTCGTCAATAGTTCAATTGATTGACTAATTAAGTTTTTCAATCAAGGGTTTTTAAAAGTAGTTCCAGGACACGGGAAAATTATGGGTTCTGACCAAGGTTCTGGCTCAATTTTTAACGTAGAATCAGAATATGTAACATAATGGATACCCACATATTCTGATTCTACGTTGAAAATTGAGCCAGAAACTCGGTCAGAACCCCATAATTTTCCGTGTCCTGGAACTATTTTTGAAACACGTTTGAAGTTTGTATGGAAACCGCGTTGAGTCCACTGATTTGAAAACTTAATTAATCAATCAATTGAACTATAGACGAAGCAAATAACTGTCAATTCAACTGACAGCTGTGCAGTACTAGAACGCCATGCGCAATTCATATCTTGCTGTTTCCCATTTGTAACGCTAGATAGCAGTAATGTAACTCGGTATGTTTGGTGCCGGCAAGCACGTGTGTTTGTTCTACTATACCGACAACGAAGGGCAACACTTTGCCTTTCTTAGGGGTCATCCAAAAATGACGTCCATCATTTAGGGGAGGGGGGGGGGGGGGTCTACGAAAGTGTGACAGTGCGTGTATTAGGTATTGGAAAAAGCGTGACACAGGGGGGAGGGGGGGTCTAGGAATCCCGAAAAACGATGGACGTCATATTTGAACCGTCCCTTATTGGATTCGCCATTTGTAAATAAACATCGATGCGGTAAGTCCACGTATTGTAAAATTATTTTTGAATACTAATAGTATCAAGTAGAACCGTTTACCTCAAACAGCAATTGAATGGGAAAAAATCTGTATTTAGGTTTTCCTAATTATTGTTTTTCATTAGAAATACCATCTCAAAGACAGCTGTTAAATCCGGTTTCATCTTAACTTAATCAGGATCAATCTCGACGAATCAATGTTTTATTGGTTGGACTTTGAGCAGCCAAACAATAATCTGAAGAGAATTCTTTTGGTTTAAAATTAACCACAATTAGAACATAAGTCCTAAAATCGGTCGTTTGATTCATATTTTTCCAGAGATGTCAGCCACACCTGACCGACTTAACGTTTCAAAAACACGTTTACAATCGCCCCGAACCCCTGCATCCCCTTCTGCAGGAACCGTTGGGGCATCACGCGTTATTGATTCCGTCACTAAATTCATCGATTTGCACAAGAAATGGCAACTTACCACCCAGAAGGGAACTCAATACTGCAACGCCATCGAGAACATCAAAAAAGCGGTTCTGGATCCGAAGCAGCAACAGCAGGAAGATTGCAATCCGTATCCGGCTAATTTAGAACTTTACTGCAAGAATTTGGCAATTTTGGTCACGATTTTGGAGGATGTGATTGCAAATTTGAACACGATGATCGAACAGCTGAAGGTACTGCATCTGGTAATGAAGGATGAGGTGGTGGGGAGAACTTGGAGTTTAGGGAAGGTGCTGGATGCGCTGCAGAGTATTTCAGGTCACTGGCAATCGGAGCTGAATGTTAGGAAGTTGATTACTGGTATGGTTCGATGATTGTTTTATTCTAGATTTAAACTTAAGCATAACAATTTACTTTTCCCCAGAAAACATTGGACATTCTGTGGATATCGCACAGCTTGCTCTTCACGTCGCCACTTGGGAACAACTTTCCAATCAACACGAGAACGCGAATCTATCGGTTAAGATGCTGAGCGTTGAGTTCAGCATACCGCTAGAATAAATTGTAATATTTTTCAAAATGTAAATCAATTGTCATCTGTGATAGTACAATAAAGATATAAACACTATATTATAAGCATTTATCGATGTATTCCTTTTGAAAAAGAACTTTCATTGTCCCTTCTTCTTCTGATCATTATTACGTCCTCACTGGGACAGAGCCTGCTTCTCAGCTTAGTGTTCAATGAGCACTTCCGCAGTTATTAACTGAGAGCTTTCTCTGTCATTTTCGCATTTGTATATCGTGTGGCAGGTACGATGATAATCAATGCCCAGCAGAGGCGCGTCCACGTTCGAAATCATGGGTAGGACAAACGTTGGAAAATAGTTTGTGCACAATGAAGCTATGTTACTATATTTGAGGAGCTCAAACGAAAAGGGTGTAAGTGACATTTTGGTCGATTTTGAGTTGAGTTGAGCAAATTCTACTGTTTCCAAGCGTTCTAACAATATTTTGAGGTGATTTTTTCGCGCAGCAGAAAAAAATAAATACATTTTTAGAAGACTGGTTTGTTCCTTTTTGACTACAATACAATTTGTATAGAATAAAAAATAGCTGAATAAACTTAAAAATAGATTTCCTTAAAACTAGGTTTGTATCACGGATTCCCTTTTGCTTCAAACCTCCTCATTTTCATGCCATTACTACAGATATTACTGCGGAAATTTCTAAAGGAGTTCATTAAGTGATTATTTCCAAAGGAATTTCTCCACGAATTTTCCTAGGGAATTTCTCCAAAAAATTTGCTTAGGATACCTCAAGATTTCAATCTGGATTTTCTCAAGGGAACTACAGAGATGCAATTTCTCCAGAGATTATTTAAAAACATCTCTGAGTTCCACTAAAAACTCTTTGACAACAAAGCTTTAGCATTTTTTTCTTTTCAAACATTCTGGAATAAACCTTTGTGGATTTCCTCGAAAGAAATTTTAAAGATTCGTGTTTATTTTTTGAAAATTTGAACTGAAAAATTCGGTTGAAGTATCAGTAAAACAGTATCTGAAGGAAATTTTAGGATAGTTTCCGAAAGGAAATCAAAGTAATACCTGAGGAAAAAGTAATTCTAGAGAAAATCTCTTAAGCATCCGTTGAAAAATCGATGGAAGAATTTCTAAAAGAATTGGTAGACAAATCACTAGAAAATTTCTGGAGAGATCCCTGAAATTGATCGATTTAAAATCATTAAAATAATTCCTGAAGCTTTTCTTCAGGGCATCGGAGATGAAATTTTTGAAGAGCCTGTTGAACCCGTTATAATCTCTGAAGGTTTTTTTTGGAGCTAGTACCATTTTGCATTAGGAGTCAATGCAAGCCGAATAAGTAAAACAGAGACGTGAGATACCATTTTGGCTAACGTAGATTAGAGCTTCCATTAGAAATAGAGACTTTCATTCAAACAGAGAGCAAGTTTCTAAAAAGAAACCTACTACCTGTGATGTCTTTAGGATCATTCATTGGATCAACTTTAGTTAACATTCATGTTAAAAACAAATATGAATATCCCTTTCGACAAAAATACATAATACAAACTGCTTGCTTCTACAACCACTGAGGTTGTTCTAATTTCTTCATCTATTTCTAGATAACAAATAAATCAACAGTGAAAAATCTATGAATTCGCGTAGTTTTTTTTTTTCTTTGTACAAAAGTGATCCAGATAATCGTAAAAATTTTCAGGAGAATCTGAAGGTGCTTGAAAAATGTTTCATCGCACGGAAACTCCACCAATTCTGCAAAAGAAAATGTTTCGAAAAACCATCATAACCAACTCTAAATATTTTAATGAATAATGCCAGGAAACGTCAGTAGAACTTTGATCAAATATTTTTTTCAGGAGTTTACTGAGAACTACTTCCAGAAATTTCTACACCAATTCTGAATCAGCCAAGAACTTTAAAAGAGTGTGCTTTGGGAGTTCTATATATTTTTTTTCTGAAATTCGTCAAGAGATTCATCAATGCTTTGATAAGAGTGATTCACGTTCAGAAATCGCTAACATCATCACATTCGTGTTGTGTACAAAGCGATGTGACTGGTATTAGATTGATTCATTACTTCCTTCAATAATCTTCTCATGCTTCTCAAGAATTACTTCTAGGAATGCTCACGACAATTTGTCCTAGAACATAGACAGTGTTGACCGTAGATTTTCTCAGAAACCGGAACATTTGGAAATGACATAGAGAATTGCTCCATTAGCTAACGATTAAAACATGTTCAGTTGATTTCCCAGGGTTTAAAGATATTCTCAATCGTTCTTCTCACGATCCAGAATATTTGGGGATCATGCACAAACTAAGTCATGCTTTACTAGGCGTTAGAATACCATTATCGTGTCTTCTATCATCCATAAGAATAAATACGTTGATCAAGTATATTGAACAGATGATAAATAGTTTAATTTATTTCTTAAGCTTTCTGCTGATGTTGTTTCTTTTTTTAGAGAATCGTGGGTAGGACAATCCTTTGACTGTCCTACCCAGGCGTTTTTGTGCGTAGTACATGTCCTACCTGTCCTACCCACTTCCCGCGCCACTGATGCCCAGGGAAGTCAAAGAAATTTTCATTACGAAAAGATCCTGGACCGACCGGGAATCGAACCCAGACATCGTCAGCATGGCTTTGTTTAGTAGCCGCGGACTCTATTCACTAGGCTAAGGGAGACCCCTTATATGCTCCACACATTAAGCACACTTTACGTTTAAAAACGTTAAAAATTTTGTATGCTAGGTCACGGTTTCCCCTCTGTGACCTGATTTGTGGACATTTTCCAAGTAATGTTTGACAATAAAAGTATTCTGAACAGATTCTGTAGGATTTTTTCGGAAATTTCTTAAAATATTATTCAAGAAAAGGACGTAGTATCTTTTAGAAACATTCATAGTTATTACTAATGGAAATTGTAGGTAGAATCCCCTGTGTGATTGTTTACTATATTTCACCAAGGGATGGTACACAAATTATGTCACGCTAAATTTCAACTCTTTTGAACCCCAAAATTGTCACGTTTTTTGTTTGAGTCCTCCAAAATTTTTGTAAGACTTGTCAGGCTTGGCTTGTACGACTACCTAACCCCCCCCCCCCCCGAAGCACGACGTAATTTGTGCATGACCCCCAATAATTTGAAGACTAATAATTGCTTAACCAGTCAACTACCTCCACCAGAGATCTTTCAATCCCTTCGATGATCCTCAAGGGAATTTGGGGTAATATATATACCACTGAGGCATTACGACTCACGAATGTTATTGTTTTAGGGAACTTTTAACTTTATAGAGTAAAAATCGTCAAGAGGTGATATTGGAGCCCCAACATACGATTTTACAAGACAAACTTCAAGGAAAAATGTCTCAGTTTTCCTTTTAAATTCATGGAAACCCCGGGGATGCAAATTACCCCAGATAACCAAAAATGTTTCTAGAGATTTCTTCAAAAATTTTATGTGTTTCACTACTCCTCCATAAGATCTTTTCTGACTTCATCGATTTCTCTTCATCGATCCTCTTTTTCGCTTATAACTTTGCCAAATTAAGTAAATCCGCAATGTTTAATTTAATTAATTTAATTATTTATTTTAACAAAAATTTTGGAAGAGGGAAAAAACCCTTTGAGTGATTTCCTTTCGAAATCTTTCTCAAAGAGGCACAAAACCTCTTCATCTTTTCATATAACGTTACAAAACAAAAAGAAATCTTATAACTAAAGGCTCATACGGCAAAGATATACCATAGCAGAGCCACAAACTGCAACATGAATCCAAGCTATCTGAAGTATGAAGTGATTTCCAAACCAGGATGAGGGAGGGGGTCTTCCAAAACAGGATCCATCTTCACATCTGCAAATAAAAATAGAAAAAAACACACACACACACACAAAGCACGAGTATCAAACAATATAATCCGCAATGTTTCTAGCATACGAATTAAGATTTGGTGATCCTTAATTGTACAACACAAAAATATGTTTCGAAAAGAGTATAAGTTTTTTTTTAAATTATGCGAAATGAAAAAATACCGATTTTTACAAAAAACCCTTTAAGGAAAAGTAAATGTCGACATGTCTAAAATTTTTCTTGGAATTACAAAAAATAATGTTGACATTGCTTCCAGAAAGTCTCAAAAAAATCTCTAAAGGGTTCTCACTGAAATTCTGAAAGACATTATGCAGGAATACTTCTGTTATTCCTCCAGGGATCCTACATTGGACTATTTAGTTCAGAGTTTCCTCTTGAAGTTTCCCTAGGATTACCTATAGGCGTTCCTCCAGCAATTCATTTAACCCCTCTACCGGCAGCTTCATTTTTTACTGCAAAATGAATTTATTTAGATCGTTATAACTTTTTTGTTCTTTAATATATTTGCACCATTTTTCACAAGTTCTCAAAAAACTCTTTTAGTTTAAGAATCCGTGTCGATATTAATCATTGGTAATCTGGTTTTGAAGATATTCCGATGTCCTTGGAGGACCAACATTCTTCAAATAAAAGGTCTTTGGCGGCCATTTTGTTTTTGTTTTAATTTATCAAAAAAAAAATGTGCCCTTTCAATGCCAGGTAATAAGGAGCTACTCTAAAACAATCATACAAATCAATTAAGAATTCTTGAAGATATATGATAATTACAATATGATGTTTTTTGAAGTTTTTAAGATCTTTGTTTGGCCAGCGTGGAGCCAGAAACCTAAATGCTTATTATTCAAAGACGGCTGTACCAAATTGCTTAATTTTTTTCACAACATACTCTCATTAATGTATTGTTCCGAAAAGCGAATATCCGAATACTCAGGAGCTTATCAAGTAATTCTAACTTCAAATTTTTCAGAACATTTGGCAGGAGTTGATATTTCTTGTAAAACAAACTTTTTTCATGTAATAATCCTTACAGTAATTTCTACAAGGAGGAGCTTTTAATTCTCCGGAGATATTTGCAGTAGTCCTCAAAGTATTACTTCAAGATTTTTCCCAGTAAACACACATTTGTATGTAAAATGAAATAAGAGTACAAATGTCGAGGCAATATACGTACATTTTACATGCAAATGTTGCATGTACGTATATCGCCTCCTCTTTTGTACTCATAAATGTTTAAATGCCGAGTTTGTGTTTACTGGGTTGTCAGAAATTTTTAAAAGTTTGTCATAGAGAATCGGCCAATAATTCCTGAAACATGACCTTGGAAAATCTCAGTAGGAATTCCTGGAGAAAATAAAGAAAGAGTTATTAAAACATTTAGAGTGATTTCTAACGGTGAAGTTTGGTGGAGGTGTCTTTTGAGGAATACCTGGTTGAATTAATGATGAAATTCTAAGCAAAACCTCGAAGAAATTTCTAGTGAAATCCCTAGAAGGATCGCGCAATGAATAGCTGGGGAAATCCCTGGAGCAAAATTTGAATGAAACATTGGTCAAACATCTGGAATAATTGCTGAAAGAAAGTTTCTGAAGATTTTCTGGAAAAGTTGTTAAAGTACAAACCCCAAATCAAATCCGGTAGAATGCCTGTAAGAATTTGAACAGGAAACTCTAATAATTAAGCTACTGATCGAAATATATGCAGATTTTTTGTAAAAATCCAGAGGAAGTCATTTTATCATTTTCTTCAAAATATTTAAGTCTTAATCCCTGGAGTAATTCTTGGTTCAATTCCAACAAAAGTTCATAAAAGGATACAGTAAGAAATCCAAGCAGCTTAGCTTTTTCAGGAACGGAAGTTTTAAACTTGTGATTATTGCGTCCCTGGTCGAGCCTTTCGACTACTTTGGAGCAAAAAAAAAAAATGAGATTCCTATAAACATCACATGAACAATTTTCGGAATAATGGCTGATGCAAATTGTCGAACCATTCCAGAAGAAATTCCTTGAATATATTGGACTGAACTTTTCTTAAAATTCCTAAAATGATTCTCAGAAGAATGTATGAACGAATTCTCAATTAAATCAGATTTGATGTCCAGAAAAACATAACTTACCTAAATGGATTTTTGGAACCTCATCTATTTTCATGTCAAACTTTCCTGTTGATTAGTGCTTAAATTAACTTAACTCACCTTTCATAAGATATTGTTATTGAACATCATGAGGTTGGAGTAGTACCCTAGGCAGTACCATATTCAAAAAATAAAGGCATATAAGTTTCTATATAAACATTCACTATCTAAAGCATCGACAAGATGTAAAATATGTTCCACCTTATGTTTTTGTGAATCTTCGTTGACGAATACCAAGCTATTTTTCATGAAGGCCGCTCGATAACGGACCAGATGTTCACCTTAGATTAATACCAGGAGTTTAATTTGCGGACCAACCGGCTGTTTTTTTGATTTCAAGGTCGCGTATGATTCAGTGAAAAGAAAAAAAAACTGTGGCATATGATGTCTGAACATGGTTTTCCGGCAACAATAATTAGGCTGATACGTGCAACGCTACATGGTTCAAATTCGTGTTCGAATTGCAGATGAAATGTCAACCACGCTTGTGACGTTAGACGGATAGAAGCAAGGAGACACACTTTCGAAATTGTTGTTCAGCATTGCACTCGAGGGGGCTATTAGGAGAACTGATGTGCAGAGAACCAGCACTATCATCACACGGGCACATATGCTCCTTGGCTTTGCGGACGATATCGACCTTATTGGAATCGATCGCTTTTCAGTGCAGGAGGTCTTCGTGTCTCTGAAGAAGGAGAACGCGAGGATCGGCCTGACCATTACTTCTACCAAAGCGAAGTACATGATCGCAGGCAGAAATAGAGATAGAACTAGTGATACAGAGGTAGTGTTAGATGGGGTGTGTTTAAAGTTGTTGAAGAGGTTGTTTACCTTGGAACACTTCTCGCATAACTTGTGATCTCGCCCTAAAAGCCATTAGTAACCGAATGTGTAGCTCCTTGTTAATATAAATCGTAAATGGCGAATGAAATGGCGGGTGTCCAACACATCTCTAACTGCACCATAGGGTTTCCCGGCCCGCAAGGTTATCCAAAAGTTGCACTCCGAAAGCGTCTATATCCGGGCATTGCCAAACTACGTGATCGATGTCATCATAACCGGGACCACACCTATTATAAATATTGCTCACCGCGAGGTTAATCATGTGCAGATGTGCATCTAGCGAGTAATGGTTGGACATAAGTCTTGTCACCCCGCGAGTGAAATCTCGACTTATCTTCTTTTCCATTACGCTCGCAAGGAAACTCTAGGGATTATGGAATATAACCAGCCAATCGTGAAGAGAACTTTGACGTAGTAAACGATAGAATTCATCGTGTGAAATTCGTCTATCATAAATCTCACCTTCCTCAGCACTCACTTTTACGAGAGAGTCCTCCTTCTCATTGCCATAAATTAGGCAATGTGAGGGGACCCGAACAAAGGTAATCTTATATGATCTTTCGACCAGTGCACACATCTGCTATTTTATTTTTGTGAGAAACTAAGATGCATGCTAATTATGTTTCATCGATCGAAGTGCCTCAATTGAACTGAGGCTATCCGAGCAGATAGAGAAGTGGTCTGCGGCCATGTTAGAGATCATCTCTAAAGCGAAGTTAATTGAAGACTACGAATTCGCTGGTAGTACGTAGTGAAAGGGACCTGGTGACCCGAAACGTCCGGGGCAACTGGAGAAGTATCACCGAAGACCGATGAAGATGGAGCTCTACAATACGCCCTGCAATGACGTGACGTTACGCTGTAGCTATTTGGGTATCAAGGTCGGTAATTTCCGCCACACAGTTCCACTATCAAAGATTTACAGCAAAAAAACTTAAAATTTCGAAGTTGCTTGAAGAATCTATGTGGAAATTTTGGAACGGATCACTTGAGAAATCTTTGGGTTAGCTACTGAAGGCGTTGTAGTAAACGAAAGATGCCATTTTAAGATTTGCATCTGATCGCTACAACGATGGTTAACAGAATCAAAGCAAAGTTTGCTGTTCCGCTCAAGAAAAGTAAAAGAAATATGGAAGACATGGTCAAGACATTTTATACAGTGTGCCCCATTTGAAATGACATTTCTTTTCTACTGCATACTGCGATCAGGGAAAAATGCTTTTCTGATTAACAGAATGCTTTCATTCGTCTCAAATGAAGCCCGTGAACCAGTAAAACGAATTTCGTTTCGGTTCAATCTCAGAGCTTTTTGCTTCGACACTCGTCACACGAAGCGCAGCTTTGAGCTCTGTGTTCGCATCTTCCGATCTCACACGATTGCTTTAATTTCCACCCGACACAAAGCTTCGTTAAGTTTTTTGCCTTTCGACCTGTTTACACGCAGGTTCGGCTAGGGGTGTTCAAACTGCTCGTTCAATTCTCATTCCATGCACGCATAACCTATTCTAGCAAATAATCCAACAGTCAGGCTGTAACCACTACAGGCGTCTTCAGAAGAATACCTAGAGTTGCACTCTGTTGTCACACAATCCCAAACGTAAATTTTGAAGTATATCCCAGTTAAACTGACCGAAGAAACGCTGGACGATGGAAAAATCCTCGGAAAATGGGGTAATCTTTGGCAAATGTCTACGTTAAATGTTTTGAATTATTGCTGGAGGTTGTTCTTGAGTATAAATATCTCAATCCCAAAATAATCTTGAAAAATCTACTAAATTCTGTGAGGAGTTTTTGAAAACTGTCAGTTATTATCATGAATATTCTTGTAAAGATTAAATCGAGTGTCATTACCCCTAATGCCATAACCCAGAATGAAAATAACCCAAATTCCAATATCATGGGGAAATGTCATCAATGTCATCACGTCAAGCTAATTGTAATTTCGGGGATATAGCATTTGGGGTGATAGAGTTCGGGGTAAAGGTACATTCGAAGTAATGGGGTAGAACCACTTGAAAAACTCGATTTCTTCCTGCAAAATTTTCTAGCGAAAGAATTTACTAGAGAGCTCCTTAAAAAAAACCTTCGAATAATATCTAGAAATACCTCAAATGAAAATAAAACGAAATCCCTGAATGGCTGGAGCATAAGTCTCCTCCCAAAAGCAATTAAAAATTTCATGGTTTCTATAGCGTCCTTAAAACAGTTCTAAAAATTGAGTTTCATAGTTTCGATAGAGAAAGTCTTGAAAAAATTACTGATGTACTTGCTTAAGAAACTCTAGAGAGAATCCTGTAAGTTGCTGGGTTAACTTCTTGAATATTCTGCCCGAAAAAATTTCCGCTAGAACAAACAGGATATTCTTAATAAATACCTTCATAATATCTTCAAAAGAACCCCAGATAAAACTCCACAAGGAAACCTTGGATGAGCTTCTTGAATAATCCCTTAATGATGAACAAGAAATTCATTTCAGTGTTTAAAAGACAAAATTCTTGCGAAGAAATCGACGCAACTCCATGAAGAACTGTTCGTGGAATATCTGGAGGTGTCATACGAGAAATTTTTGTGCAAATGCGTACAAAAATTATTGAAAACCCCCTGGATGAACTCCGGAAGCAGCTCCGAGATTCTGAAACCAGGGAAATTTACGTATTCTCTACAGTCTAAGCCGTTGCCGTGCTTCTTTTGAATTTTTTTCGGACATCAGCAGACAAATTATGTGTTTGCATATACACCGGCAAACTTGTTGAAGGCTTTTTGAAAACGTTTTTATAACGCTTCGAGCATCTCATGTCAGTGTGACTATTGTCGGCAGCCTTATTCTCTTCGGCAGCTGTTCCATAAGAACCGCAGTCAAATCTCTTCGGCAGCTCCATAGAAGTCGTATTTTAAGGCGTGTTTATTTGAATTCATAACAACTCTGGCGAAAATGTTTGTTCGGTCTCGGTAATCTCGTCAGCTGGAAGAATGTATGTTTTCATTGGTGTGTTTTGATAGAATAATACTGTGTACTTGGCGTTTGAAATTTGGTTGCCGATAAAAGTAGAATGGTGCCGAAGCCGTAAATCACCCTACTTTGAGAATTACTAAGTAATATTTCAAATGTGGTTTATACATATTTCTATAATAATTTCTATATAGGTACAATTGTTTTTAAATAATTGGGAGAATTCATTAAAGAAATCCTTGAGTATTTCAAAGAGAGACATCAATAACTGCTTAAATTGTCGGGAGTTTTTCTTCAGTAGCTCGGGGACAACTCGTATCAATTCTATATATTTTTAAGCAATTTTGGCAAGAAGGCGGCCGGCTAACAACTGCAAAAGTGCTCATAGAATACTAAGCCAATAGGGGAATTACGATAGAAAGTTATTCTTCGATGATTCCGGAAAGCTTTTTATAATGGCTTTTGAAGCATTTCATGGAGAAATTTATGTAGAATAGAAAGAGGGATTTCCGTGGCAATTCTTAACGAAATTACTTACTTAATCCTTCAAAGAATCCTCAGATGAATTGATTATGAGATTATCGTTTTTCAAAGTCAATAATGTATTGAAGGATTTGTGATATCTGCAAGAATAATTTCCTCCGAAATTTATCACAATATGTTTATTGTTAAATATTCGCTTATATCACTCAAGCCTGTTTAGCTAAATTCGCATAACTCGACGTTACTTGTCTTCTGAAATTCAAATCTCCTGTACAAACCTACTTCACTCCCATCTCGAGGTCCATCCAAGCTTGACCACATTCCTGGGCTTCAAACAAATAACGTTTCCAACTAACGGATGAATACAGGATCATAATGTCTCAAGTGTGTCTTACATTCTACCTCTGTACATTTTTGTGTGCTTGGTTTCGTTCGATTGCACAAATTAACTCGCATATAACTGGTTTCGCACTGTTAGTGCCATTTTCAACAAACTATCGTGCTAATTTGACTGTTTTGTTTACATTTGGCAGCGGATTCACCTTCCTAATACTGGAGCCGGCAGCGGATCGATTCTGCACGCAATTCCTTCAGTGGCTTCTGGGGATAGTACCTAATACAAGTAGTCTCTTGTCTTACGCTCTAGAGTAGTATAACGTATAAGTACACGACAATTCAGAATGAATATATAAAACTATAATATAGTTACAAGTTGAGCACAGCCTTGCGGTCACTGTAGGTTCCACTCGCAACAACGGAGTGGAGTGGAGTCAGTTGAGGACTTATCACTTTGATTAACGATAGAACTCGTTCACACCGGCGCCGCGCATTCCGATTCCCCAAGCATTCGAAGACACGGTCATACACATTTTCAAGCAATTTTGGTATTGCTACCTGGGAACCATCCATAATCGCTCTGGGTTCAGTTTTAGATCGGAATAGCGGCGACGATGGCCGGCGTGTGAACTGCGGAACGACCGGTGGCCTCGTATGGCGGTGGCTTTTCGTGCACGATGGCTATGCTGGCTGGGTCCGGAGGAATAACCGTTGCTACCGGTGGAGTGTTCCGGTTGGCCAGGCCCAGCATACTGGAGAAGTTGAATGTCGACGAGCTTGGACTAGAGGTAGGAGTGGTACTAGAGGCGTTGGTGGTGGTTGTGATGGTAGTCTCATTGGGATTGGCTGCTGAAGGGTTGGCAGCTGTTGTGTTGGCAGGTACCATTGGTGAAGCGTGCTGTAGCAAGGCGGATGGGTCCAGCTTGATGGCGTCATCATAGCTGGGAGGTGCCACTGCTACGCTGTCATAGTCGGGTGGTTTCTCGCAGCGACGCTCCTCTGCGGCGCTGATTACATGTATCGGGTCGTCGTTCTGGAAGGAAGTGGAAATAAAACGGGGGAAATGCGTTAATAAGGTGGCCCTTCTTCAAGGTTTTATGATGTTCGAAGTGTTTAGCGTTGGTTTGACAGTCGTGCGAGTAGGAATTTAGCATAGACGTGTTAATTCGGCTCTAATATCAATCAATGACAAGGCACAATTTTATTAGATGAATCAAGTCTAGGTCGAAGAATGTTTGGATCTAACATTCTTTTCTTAGAGATGATTCCTTCAATTGAAATTTTTGCTTTCTTCTTCTCCAGCCAAAAAACGATCAATGTTCAGAAAGGTCAATATCACCTGCCAAAAGATCAAAATATAGATATTCTGCCAACATCTAACCAATAACATTTCTTTAAAATCTGCGTAAGTAAATGTGAAAATGGTGTGAACACAAAACTAACAAATTAATGCTCTAGGAATACACATCATGAATAATGCGCCAAAGCCGTAGTGGCAAATGCGCAATTATTCAGCTAGACCATGCTAAGGGGTTGAGGGTTCGAAACTCACCGGTCGAGTATCTTGTCGAGTTTGTTTTTTCTTCTCGACTTCCCTGAGTATAAAATATCTTCGTGCTTGTCACCCGATATACAAATGCAAAAATGATCAATTGGCATAAAAAGCTCTCAATTCGTCCCCTTGATGCTACAACTAGATAACTCGAAATTTGAAATTTTTGACTTCAATTTGTCAAAACAGTTTTTTTAATTAGATCTGCAAAATATCCACAGGTCTTAAGCGTGTGATTCAATATATACAAGTTATAGATTATTTTTCAATTATAGTCTCTGCGATTAACCATCACCTTGTTAAACGGTCATACTTACAAAGTTGCACATCTCAAAATTTTGATTTTCGAGTTATCTAGTTGTAGCATTAAGGGGACGAAATAATAACCATGGATGATCTCATAAGAATAATATCCGGTTATTTTTTTAAAAGTATTGAAAGAGAATGCACAGTGAACAAATCAGTGTATGAATAAAGGGTGACGCGATCAAAATTTGGTCAATTTCAACTTGACGTTTTTATATCAATTTTGATTTTAAAACCCTGAACACCCCTAATTTTGAAGGTGTGTGTGTAGGAAGTTGCTCCTATTTTGATTTTGAAATTCACTTTTCAGTTGTCAAAATGCCGTCCAAGCAAAAAGAGCAGCGTATCAAAATTTCGCTCGCGCATAGTGAAAATCCGAGCTACTCGCACGCAAAATTATCAAAATCGCTAAAAGTTTCCAAATCAACCGTTACAAATGTAATTGAAGTGTTTTGGGAAAAACTAAGAACTTAGACGGTCCAAGTAGCAGTACGAGGCGTCTGCTAGCTAATGTCTCACCATCGATACTGAAGTATGAAGTTCCTACTTGGGCAAGGCAAAGTTTCTGCTGAGGATAGTGGAGTTACGAGTGAGTATAGACCGATATCGTCAGATGCTGTACGCGTTATGGCCGGTATGATCCCCATTTGCATCACTTTGGCGGAGGATATCGAGTGCTACCAACGAAGAAACGTCAGAAACGTACGGAAGATGATCAGAGTCGGATCTAGGGAGAAGTTGCAGCACGAGTGGAACTGCGCCGTGAGAGAAAGATGGACCACCGGACCATCCCAAACCTGTCGACGTATAGGAAAAAGTAGGAAGCATGGAGAGGTGAACTTCTACAGTTCCTATCAGGTCATTGATTGGTGGTCATGGATGCACGCAGAGTTGCCACACTGCACAGATTACCCAAACATCGAGGAGACATCGCAACACGTAGTTCTTGACTGCCCAAGATTCGCGAAAATGCGAAACGAAATGCTAGGAAGCAGTGACGGTGATCTAAACCCCGACAACATCATGCAGAAAGTGTGTCAGCACGTAAGTACGTGGCACACGGTGAACAGAGCAATAACGCAAATCATGTCGTCGCTGCAACACAAAAATGGCGAGAAGACCACATGGCGTCGAACTGTGATCGGAGTAGGCTAGATGCTCTGTCGGGCCGAGTAGTTCGAGCGCCATGTAATATCGGTGATGGGCAGTTGGGGCATCTGCGATCCAGAAGTCTGTCTCCAACAGACTCGCAGGAGTGACCTCGGCACCCAACCAACCAGCATCAAGTCAACGGTGGGGGTAGACTAGGTCCACCGTCGAGGACTAGTTGAATACACTGCGAATTAACACCGGAAAATGATCGTCGAGCTGCCTGTGAACCAAAAGTTTCCCTCCACCGAATTCGCAGGACCGACCTCGGCTAGCTTCAGATCGCAAAGTAGCACCGGAAAAATGCCGTCGGGGCGCCTGTGAAATAGAAGATTCCCTCTAAAGGAATCGCAGGACCATCCTCGGCATCTGCCCGGATAGCATCGGTTCGAGAAATCTTCCGCTGCCGAAGAAATTTTCGTCGGAGTAGGATAGATCCATAAGCTAGCTACACAGTCGGCAACTACGTCGAGTAGTATTGATCAAGACGAACCGCCGGCTTCACTTCTCAACCGGAATTGCAAGACTGACCTTGGCATCCAACCAGTCCGCGCGACAAGAATACCAACAAGCACAGGAGAATCTATCATAAAAAATCTCATATTGGTCCAGGCGTGTGACAAATCGCAGGCAGAGCGAATAGAGCAATAGGTGACGAATAGGCGTAGATGCATCAATAAGGCCTCAGCCTCCTGAAGTAATGCCATAGGGTAAGCGATTGTAAGCAAATCGCTATGTGCCTGATATGTGTCGACAGAGCAGACAACGATACTTAACGGGTGGCTTCAAATGTCCGGGTACAAGTGGAGTATCAAAGCAGCCGAAACGGAAGTAACACAGCTTAATTTAAACCACTGTGATGCAGCCCAGCAGCTGCTTTGGCAGTCAGTCTCGGAAACGAAGACTAGGGTAAAGTGAGTACCTTCTGCAGAAATGGTGCAGAATCGATTATCGACGTGACGTTTTGTAGTTCTAACCTTTTAGGTACCATGAACTGGCACGTTGATGACGGTTATACTCATAGCGATCATCAATCGATTCGCTATAGTATAATACCAGGCGGGTGGAAGACAGCGCGATGTAACTCGACCCAAGCCCGTGGTTTGAAAACAGCGCGCTTTGACGGCGTAGTATTCTCTGAAGCCCTGAGGCGCAAACGGAACACTCTAGACCTGAACGGTGAAGAGCTAGTTGCTGTGATACCACGAGTGTGTGATGCTTCCATGCCGAAAAAAGTCCCTCCGAAAGAGGAGAGGCCGCCGGTGTACTGATGGTTCGAATCAATTGCAAACAGAAGCACAAAGAGAAGAACGCCGTGCAGCACTCAGAGAAGCAAAGTTAGCTCTCAAAAAGAAAATCAATAGTCGGAAACGGGCATGCCTTGGTAGTCTATGCCAGAGTTCCAACTCGAGTGCGTGGGGTGACCCCTACAGAGTGGTAATGGCTAAGACCAAAGGTGCCATAGCGCCCCAAGAGAAGACGCCCGTGTTGCTGCGATCGATAATCGATGTAACTACTCTTCCCGCATCATCCCATAAGCGATATCCAGTCGGTCGTTTAGACAGCTGAGGTAGCAATCGAGCATAGAAGGAGCGGCATCCGTTACTGCGCGGTTGTCACTCTGGATGTGAAGAATGCGTTCAACAGCGCAAGCTGGGAAGCGATAGCTCACGCACTTCACCGCCTCAAGGTACCGGTGCAGTTGTGTAAGCTTCTAGAAAGCTATTTTGATTATAGGAATCTGCTGTATGACACAGCGAAGGGGCAGAAAAGCGTACGTATTACCGCGGGAGTTCCTTATAGTTCAATTCTGTGCCCGGTGTTATGGAATGCGATGAACGATGACGTACTGAGGCTGCCGCTTCCGACGGGTGTTAAGGTTGTTGGCTTCGCCGACGAAATCACCCTAGTGGTTTAAGGCGAATCGATAAAGGAAGTATATTTGACAGTAGCGCATAGTTAAGGGGTGGATAAGGTCCAGGGAACTGGGACTGAAGTGGTTGTGGTCAACAGCCGAAAGTCTGAGCAACGGACGCTTATCTCAGTAGGTGATTGCACCAAAGAGTCAGTCCAAACGATCTCTTAGGCATCTTGGGGTAATTATCGATGACAAGTTCAGCTTCGCTAACTACGTTGAATATGCCTGTAAGAGGACATCTCCGGCTGTAGCGGCGCTTTCGAGGATGATGTCTAACAGATCTGCTGTAATTGCCAGTAAACGCAAACTCCTCATGGTGTGCTGGAACACACAAATTATCGAACTTGCATGAACCTCAGATCTTTTTTCACTAAAAGTTAGCCTTGGTAGTCAAAAAAAGCTTGCGGCATATTAAAAAATCTTTCATCGGCAAAAAATTGAAAAAAGTCGATTTTTGCATTTTTGACCTTTCCTCATATATGGGTTCATACAAGCATAATAAGAGTTACACTAATTTTGATGAATTTCAACGGATAAAAACCAATTTGACATATCTTGAGGACGAAGGAATTATCCAAAGTTTAAATTTGAGCATCATTTTCTACGTACACTAACACTATATGACCAGCCCATGGCGGTATGCCGCATTTTATATAACCATAAATTTCACTTTGACCTTCAGAATAGTATTCTATTCATAAAAACACATTGTATTCTTTCTGGTGAAACGTTCCACCTGGGATGGAGACTGCTTGTTCCATGAGCACTTCCTCAGTCATTCAGCATATCGTTTTAACTTTTTTTTTTTTAATATTTCGTTTCCGATCTAACGATTTGGAATTCTGTAGATTTAAGAAAGCCTTGATTTGCTGTGTTTTACATAAAAAATAGATCTAAATAATAAGCCCAATATGAGCAATAAGATGATAAAATGCGGTGAAAATCAATGTTTTCTTTAGAAATCACAAATTATGAATATATTTTACATCTGGTGTCTTGTTTTCATACCCATGGATTATATTGTCTGTCATATTTTGACGTATGCGACCGAGTTTCTCAAACAAAATATGAAATCCTAGATATGGAAGCACATAAGCTACACACTGCAGTTTATAGTCTTTATTCATGTATTTATACACAAAAGTTTTGAAAGGTGGTTCACTATAACACGATTGACAGCGAATGGTTTTGTAATATACAGGGTGATTACTAATTCCTGTCAGTAAAGTAAATGTTCGTAGATAAAAGATGTATGTATGAATTTTTATTTCCAGTGTACATCCTGTTTTGCACTTCTATAAAATTTGTTTTGACAAAGTTTTCATTTACCTTAGTTTTTAGTCATATGTGCTGTTTTAAAGGCATTGCACCTGGCACGCACGTTTTCCACAGATATCTATTTTTGACTAAACTTCGCTGAAAAAATTGCCTGATTGAAACAACATGTTACCACAATCTTTTAGACTTACTAGGGAATAGGATGAGACTGATTATGGAAAATTTTATCGAAAAAAATATGTATTTTTTGATTAAAATGATTCTATGACACTACCCCGAACGCCATTACCCCGAATGGATAACATTTTGAGACATATTCTAGTTAAAGAGTGGGGAGATAATTGAACGATTCCTTTTGAGTATTTCACGAGTTTGGCTCAAAAATGTATTTTTCAAATATTAGAAGATAAAAAAGCAGCTAGTTGTTCAGCAAATAATTTTTACACACTAAGTTTCTTCTTCTTCTTTCTGGCGTTACGTCCCAACTGGGACAAAGCCTGCTTCTCAGATTAGTGTTCTTATGAGTACTTCCACAGTTATTAACTGAGAGCTTTCTTTGCCGATTGACCATTTTTGCATGTGTATATCGTGTGGCAGGTACGAAGATACTCTATGCCCTGGGAATCGAGCAAATTTCCTTTACGAAAAGATCCTTGACCAGCGGGATTCGAACCCACGACCCTCAGCATGGTCAATGCTGAATAGCTGCGCGCTTACCGCTACGGCTATCTGGGCCCCTAAGTTTTGTCCTCTAATTTTGGGAAGATTCACACAGCCACATTGCAGTGCTCTGAAGAACAGCCTATTTCTAAAAGAAGGGTGAATTTATTATGAGAAGGATAGCTATAATATGCACAAAATTAGGATGTAGTAAAGTCTCTTATTGGAACTCGGTAGCCATTTCCTTTACTCATTTTTATAGGTGTCGGGCATTAAGATTAAGATCTTCTTAAAGATTTTGTTTTGTAAACGATGGTAATGGAAGTTCACCCTGAGATAGTCGCTGCAAGTGTTGTTCTATGGAACCCACCTAAAACCAACCTAATAGACGACCGTTCCGCTATCGCACTTGTACTCTTGTACATGTTAGAAAAATCGGCGGCCTTTGATTGACGCTACAGTTAGAATTTTTGTTGATTTGTGGGATTATTATTTTGAATTTCTGTGAGATAACCACAAAAAAAATATTTTTATGATTCAAGATAATGAAGAAATGATGATGCAAGAAAAGTGGTGAGTAAATCCATAAGAGACCTGTCTGTTTTAATACAAGAAGATAAAAGATAGGGAAAATTTCCGATTAGAATTATAGCAGGAATCACTTTAGTGAATGCCTTCAAGATATATTCCTTTATAAAAAGCTGTTCAAAATGGAAATATTAGTGACTAGCTTATCCAACAAAAACGTGAAAGAATAGCCTATTTAAAAAAGAAGGGCAAATTTCTGGTGAAATGTTTGCAGCTATGACGTGAATTATCACTGTAACAACGTGATGCTATGACACAACCTATATTCATAAGAAAGAAAAATATTTGTTCAAAAACAAAATTGAAATATGAACACCACCAACAAGTCCAAATACCGGTGATTATGCATCTGTTAAGCAACACCATATTGATGGTTATGGATTCGAATTCTTTTCAGTCAATAAAAGGCTTATTTTATTAAAGCCCATTCACAAATTTCGTAACGCTGAAGAGAGCAAAAGAGTTTGTGGGTGGTGAAATTTGTGAATGAACCCTTGAATTGCGAAGGTGCCCACTGAGCTGATAAACAGGCACTGTCTCAGAAAGAAAGAGAAGAATATGGTTGCCATCAAGATATTTCGAAAGAATAGCTGAAGGGAAAATATATGATGGACATTTTACCGACGAATTTTACGTGCCATTAATTACCAGCCTTCATTAGAGACGCATTTTTGCACGCAAAACAAGATACTGTACTGTATCTCATACTATTCGGGGTAATGGCTCATTCGGGGTAGTGGCGTTCGGGGTAATGACCCATTCGGGGTAATGGATTTCGGGGTAGTGGCGTTCGGGGTAGTGGCGTTCGGGGTAATGGCGTTCGGGGTAATGGGATGGAGCCGATTAAAATATATGCTTTTGAATAACGTGCGTGTTAACTGTAATGCTTCTGAAACAATGCTTGTGGCTGGAAATAGAGGTAAATAAATTAATTTGTTATCTATGTATAGCAAAGACAAATATTATAGATGTTCTAAACTGGATATTCACTGGTAATTAAAATTCATTTAACCATTTTTTTTCTATGATTACTTATTTTACTGACAGGATATAGTAATCACCCTGTAAGAGCGAGATTATGTCATATACATGAAACATGTGGGCTTCGTGGCCTTGCGGTTAGCGGCGTCAGTCGTCTAGGTGTATTGTGCCACGAAGTGTGGGTACGATTCCCGCTCCAGTCGGTGAAAACTTTTCGTCAAACGAAAATTTCATCGCTAGGCTACTGGGTGTTTCGTGTTGTCCGTTGCCTAATGTTAGTGATCGTTCAGTCTGTGCAACCTTTGGCTGAAGACTGTGGAAATTGTCTTTTATAAATTTAAGTATTTAGTTTCAGGTAGTTGATTGTCACAAAGGATATGATAATGATATGAGATTCTTTGAAATGCACCCAACCAGCGGCTGCAAGATTTCAATACAATTTTGCGTGAAAGCTTCACAGATATTGCATAAAATTGTTACACATGTAACGCTATCATAGATTTTTTTGGTTTGAAATCTACATGTTCTTTATCAAAACCTTACTTTTTCTGTGAATGTAAATTTATTTTACAAATTGTATAAGCTCTAATTTTGAATATAAATATATCGCATAGAGCTCAAACTAAAAACCTTTTTTAATCTTCCACTCTTTCATTAAAATTTTAAACAACGAGCCCAATAAGAGTGAAAATGCTTTAAAAGATCAAAACAGAGTAATGCTCTTTATTTTTAGCTTTATATAATTGTATAATTTATTTACGTTTCTACTATCTTACTATGCCAATGACCATTTTTGCATGTGTATATCGTGTGGCAAGTACGAAGATACTCTATGCCCTGAGAAGTCGAGAAAATTTCCAATCCGAAAAGATCCTCGACCGGTGGGATTCGAACCCACGACCCTCAGCTTGGTCATGCTGAATAGCTGCGCGTTTACCGCTACGGCTATATGGGCCCCTGAGTTGTAGTATGTTAACTCCAAATTTTTATAACTTTATATCAATAACTGAAGTCGATGAAAAACGGCATACCACGATGGGCTGGTCATATTGTGTGATTGTAGGAAGAAATTATGCTCAATTTGAAATGTCTAATAATTATTTTATGTTCAAGATATGTCAAATTGATTTTTATCCGTTGAAATTCATCAAAATTAGTGTAACTCTAATATTCTTCTATGGACCCATATATGGGGAAAGGTCAAAAATACAAAAATCAACTTTCTCAATTTTTTGCCGATAAAAGATATTTTAATATGCCGCAAACTTTTTTTGACTACCAAGGCTAACTTTTAGTGAAAAAACATATGAGGTTCATGCAAGTTCGATAATATGTGTGTTCCAGCACACCGTGTCCTGGCAGGCGTGGCGCTATCTATACTTAGCTTTGGATGACCAGTCTGGTCAAAAGTGCTTAGAACGAACAGAAACCTAAAGAGGCTGAAAAGCACGTATAGAATCATTTGCTAAAGAGTAGCAAGTGCATACCGAACGGTTTTTAAAGAGGTGTCTGCAACGCGTGTAAAGAGATAACGCTAAGAGGTTGGCACCAGGAATGGGATAACTCCACTAAAGGTAGATGAACCCATCGGATAATACTAAATATGTTAGATTGGTATTAAATAATAGCAAGATACTATAGACCCATGCTTTGATGCTTGAGACACGCAAAAATGTTACTTTTGCTACATTTTGTTATCATAGCTTATTAGTGTGTGAAATGGTCCAGGAAAAAAAAGATCAATTCGATTGATAAATGGGACAGGCAAAAATTGGGCCAACTTTGGAATTCTGTAACTTTGACAAAGATTGACCAATTTCAATTCTTTAAGAAGTAATGGACGGGTCAACTAATCTAGTTTTGTCCCTGTGTGTTTGCCTGTGTGTATGTTATTTTGACAACCCCCTGTATTTCAAATATTCCATCATTTGCGATACTTTAAATATGGGGAGGGTACAAAAAAAGGGCGGAGAGCTCCCTGCAAATCTTATTACAACTCTTCATATTATATTGAAAGTTGAAAACATTATATGGCACATGAATTCCGCTGTCCTGAATATAAAACACTCTGTCGGTTTATTGATTAGATTAGATTTTTAAATAAAAAATGCAAAAAGTTCAAGTATATTTTAAAAATGACCTAGGGCAGACACGAACATTCTGAAAACGCCATTATTTTTGTTTATTTCTATACTTTCAAGCCCGGGGTGCCCAGTAAACACAAACTCGTATACGATAGTGCATAAGAGTACAAATGTGGAGGCGATATAGGTACATGCGCCATAAGGCTGCATGCAATATGTACGTATATCGCCTCCACATTTGTACTCTTATATCCTATTATTTACGATGGTGTGTTCACTGGGTGTCCGGTCTCTGTGCATTCAGATCGACTTTTTTTGCCGAACAGTGTTATTCATCCATTTGCTTCTGTTGAACCTCTCATAAACTGTTATTTTTTTTTTCTGTATTTTTCATTGTTCTGCTTAACCAAAAGAAATTCGTTCCAAACGGCTCAATTACAAGCTACAATAATAGAAATCCCACCGTCACAGAGCACATCAAACCAGCAAGGTAAGTAAAACACGAACCGCTTGAACATTGAGCTCGGTATAAACGTAGATCATCTGTATGAGTATCTGGTGTAATTACCAAATAAAATTTATATTGTCACGGACATATTTGCTGATGTAAAATTGAACATTTGTTATAAAAAGTCACAATATGTTTCTCATCTTTCTTTGTCCATCCAGAATGATATATACCTGACTGTTGAATTTTCATTGATATAATTTCAAATGATCAAAAGCATAGCAAAGCTGTACTGCAGACTTAAGTGGTCGATTCCAAGACGTTCCAGTCTTGTAGTAGATTTTCTCTTCTCTTGGCTGTGCATAAGGTATCGTTGTACTTGCAACACGATAGATGTACCACTATAAAAATAATCACTTTAACAAAAAAGGTCCTAATAGTTGTAAAAACAATTAACGCTAAGTTGAGAAGCATGATCCGATTCAATCGAAACATAATACCACAAGGGAGGAATAATCACTGTATACACTGATCGGTAACTTATGCATATTAGTTCACTAGAAGTAGAAATCTTTACAAGATTTCATCACTGATTCATCACTCATTTCAATAATCCATACTCAGCAAAACTTACATAGATGCTTACCTCATTTGACGATCCTGCTCTGTTTGGTGTATGCAACCAGCAGCACATGGCCGTGCAGATCAAGCATGCTCCCGCTGTGAATTAGGAGAAAATTCCTCATAAATCATCTCAATTAGCAATCGTCACCTGCATCACAAACTTACCCAAAATGCACGCCACTCCGGTATACCGAATAGGTTCCGTGTAGTCCTGCGCTAATCCGAGCCAGTTGACAAGGGCGCCCACGCACAGCAGTATCATTCCATACCGGTAGGGGCGCTGTGTTCGGCGAGATTCCTCCAGGGACATGACTGCAAAGCAAACGAGGGAGAAAAAACAAAACCCGTAAGGTCACTTTCACTGACTGCAGGTCAAGGTTGATGAGTATCAATCACCTGTGAACATCATTTGTTGCAACAAAAAAGTAGCGAAATTGATAAAGTACAAGATTGACTACAATAAAAAAAATCTCTCTCTCAAGCACCAAAGAGCTGATAATACTGATTCACACGTTGTTCGGTCGAGTTTGATTGACTGAATACTACTAACCGTAGCTGCCGGTAGACAATCAGAATTATAGCCATCGCCGTTCGCGTGATGGAGAACGAATCGTCACCGCCGTCATCAACGGAAGGTGTACGTCACTACCACGGCCAGGAGACTCCGCGCTAAAGAGACGATTATTATAGTGTAGTTTCCACCCTTGGGCGTAGCCCGGGATTGTTGCCATCCCCTGGCCGGCGGAGATAAACATTCGAAATCAACTGGTTTTCTACAAAGGTGAATATTTGGTTTGATTTTTCTTCAGCTTTCATGTTTGTGTAAAATTACGTCATGAAAAGCTGTTGAATAATTCTCGTTTAATTTTTCAAAAGGAGCTACCTAGCATTGAGAGATTCTCTCCTTTTTCGCTCCGTTTCTATTATAACAATGCAATACTAAAGTTTTGGGAAGTTGTTCCACCACATAATTTTTTTCTGGGATTCCTTTTTATTTTCCTCCACATATTTGTCTTTAGGTTCAAGTAATTTCTTCAATAGTTTATTCCGTGAATAGTTCGAATTTCTCCATCTCCAGCAATATTTTATAATGGCAATAAAGAACAAACAGAGAAGTTTGTAGTAATTCATCCAAGTATTAGTCTAAGAAGCCACTTTCAGAAATTCTTTAAATATTCCTTGATCGTAAATTTCATCTAACAATTTTTTTTTGAAGAAATCACTTCAAGAATATTTTAACAATAGTCTGTAAAATTCGTCTAGATTTATTCTTCACATATCTTCAGTCATCCACCAATACTTTCAACGACGCCCTACACACTTAGAAAATATCACCGACTTCGGTAATTTTTTTACCGAAATAAAAACCGCTGAGCGCTCGGTAATGCTTTCGGTAAAGTTAAGAATTACCGAATAATCTGTAACTTTAATCAACACACAGCTGTCAAAAATTTACAGTATGTTCGTAGAATATTACCGAACGAAATGTTAAATACATTACCGAACGCTTTGTTCGTAACAGCAGGTAGAATAGAATAGAATTATAAAAAAAACAACGAAATTTATATAGGAATCAAATGTAATGAATCAATTTATTTCGCGAATTCTGCTGTTTCCTTTAGATGAAGAGTAGGCCATTGAACACCGTCAGCGGGATCAGGTAGGACATCGGACAACAATCCTGGCTGTTTACCCCCTATGAAGAAAACCGCTGCCAGTGCGATTCCGTCATGGGTAGTTGTGCTCGTAACGCGATGCTGCAATCCGGGAACGTAAATTGGCGGCTGTATACTACAACGAAAACATTTATTTCCATCTTCATAGAAACACTCTGGTCATACTTACGTAAAATACGTACCGGACGCTAATCGCGCTGCTGTAGTTAAAAAAACAGATGCTATTCATCTGATCTTTGTTGATTAGCACTTAGAGACAAACATGGTGGCCTCAGAATTTTCAAATTACCGTTTATTCGGTAAAGCATTGAGCATATTGAACTGAAGTACGCTAAAAACTTACAGTCTACGGCGAATCTAAACGATTTACAGTTTTTTCGGTAATGAAACGACGATTTCGGTAAAACTCGTGGAATATTGTTTTGATTTTTTTTTATACATTTAAGGTTTTTCGGTAAATCTGGTCTGCATTACCGAAACCTCAGTTAAATATTTATTTACAGTACGTTTCCGGTAAGATAATTTACCGAACAACGAGAAAAAATCTAAGTGTGTAAAATGCTTCAAAAAATCAATTTTCTTTTATTCTTTTAGAAATCCTCAAATAAATGCAGTCCAGCTTACAGTATGGCCCATAAAAAATGCGAAAATCGTCATATAATGTTTTATGGCATAGAAAATGGAAACGAAACAGAATTGCAATTCATCAATTGTTTAATTTGATCTTTTTAGACTCTGTTGTCACTATTGAAACAATGTTGGCTGAGCAGTCTTAAGGGAATTAAAACGCTAGTTTTTTATTTATTTTCCCCAACGCTTCGGTCCGTTTGGGACCTTCTTCAAGGATTCTTAAATTTAAATATCAAAATAAATTTTTGAGCCTCACAAGTAATTTAAAGTCAATTATAATTACCAATCACTACGGTTACCTAGTCAAGAGGTCATTGTTGAACTCTCAAATGTTATGCGGAATTATCGGTATAAAATGGAAAGTTTTAAATTACACATTCTTTGTCATATTTTTATCGTCCTACACTGTACTCAGACTACCGTCACCGTTATTGTTTGTTATTGTTATACCATTGAAGATACTACTAATCCTGAGTAGCGTATGTTGGTTCACTGTGTAAGCACAGCTGTTCTTGCAATAATGGAGTAGCAACTGCGGGCAGTCAATCAGCCTCTGGAATTATTCTAAACTGATAATGAGCAGGTCCAGAAACTCAGAAAATAAATTAATCCAAGACATTTTTCAAACTGTTCATGAATAAAAAAGGAGGCTTGAAATTCGTGAGCGAACTTTTAAGGTCACTTAATTCCCCCTGACGGAAATCCCAGCTACGCCCATGCCTCCACCCGTCAGCTGTTTAACAAATCGGGGGTGCGATCAACGCACGACGACGGGTTGCTTTCGTCACCGAAACTACAACGCAATGCGAAGTCAGGGTGGGAGGAAGAGAGCTTGGTGACCGGTCACGCACTTTTGTTTGGTCAACTTTTTATCATCAAAAGAAAGTCCATTCATGCTTTGCCGGGGGGAGGGTACAAATATAGAAAACCCATTTAACGGATTACGTGACCTTACCGAAGAATTGTGAAATTCCCACTTTGCCGGGGTAGAACACGCCTACAAGGGCCGATTGGGGAACCCCTCCCGATGGGATTCAAACCATTCGAGTGAGGCAATACCACTTCAGTATACCGCGCAGTATTATTTCAATTAGCCGAGGTAGAGCTATAATAGCAGGATGACGTACTCTTAGATGCAGCGGAGACAGCTTTCTGATAACGACTCCCTGTGTATAATACTGGCTTCGGAGGAAATATAGGGCTCGGCCGAATCGATTAACGCTGTCACATTGCACAGTGTTTGAAAAAGTATTCAACTGTGTTTGGCATGGAGGCTTGATTGTAAAATTAAATAACTTTAATTTTCCAACATGCATTTTTGGAATAATCTAAAGTTTTCTGTCAAATCGTACACTAAACATCAGAACTTTAGGTTTGAAGGACTTCCTGTAAGAGCTGGTGTTCCTCAAGACAACATTTTGGGGCTACTATTAAACAATGTTTTTGCATTCGACTTACCTGAGTTACCTCAGGGATGTCAAAAATCTTTGTTTGCGGATGACACAGGCCTTTCCGCCAAAGGACGAAGCCTGCGTGTTATCTATAGTAGATTGCAAAAATGTATGTATACTTTTTCTTTATAATTGCATAAATGGAAGATTTCTCCAAATGCTTCCAAAACTCAACTAATAATATTCCCACATAAACCAAAAGCTCTTTATTTGAAACCTTCAAGTAGACATGTTGTCACGATGAGAGGGGTTCCAAAAAATAGATCAGATGAAGTTAAGTATCTAAATCTTATGAAAGTTAAAAAATAACTTTCACAAACCACATTATGGGCATTTAAACCAAATGCAACAAAGATATAAAATGTCTGTTTTGACTTATTAACAGAAAATCTAAGCTTTGCTTCAAGAACAAGCTTTTGATCATCAAACAAATGTTCAGGCCAGCCAAGAATACAAGAATCGTTGTAATCTTCAGTTTCAACGATAAATGCGCTATATATTTAGGTTATGTTGACTGATAACGTTATTTCTTCATAAGCAGGTGAAATCAAATCACCTGTAAAAAATCTGAACTGCTACGGCAAATTAAAAGTAATATGTTGTTAACAAAATGTCATTAAAAGCTTAATTAAGTTTTACCAACTTCGAATGAAAGTGTTGCCTAATACATAACACCAGATATAAGAAATGAATGTAATATCAAAAATGTCACTGATAAAAGATTAAAATAAAACACTGTGCACCGTCATCAACTAACTCAACGACAGCGGTATTCCATTAATTGAGAATATTTTCTGAAATTCCTGTTCTCATTATCGTCGGCGTCAAATTGGTGGACGATTCGATTGACGCGCTGCGGCTGATTCTGTTTTGATTTGAATGGATGACGCTAGAATTGGTAGTCTAATTAGTTACCCGTATGATGAAACACGCTGAGGCTGTTGTAGTAGGAGGTGTTGATTAGTGCCATCGGAAGATCGGAGGATTTGGAACTCTGCCCTGCCGGTTCGAGTAGTCACGGATTGAACTTAAACTATAAACTAGCAGTTTGCAAATGCGAAACATTCTACGTTCTACGTTTGCCAAATGTTACCTGGACGGTATTTGTTTCAACCGGTGTAAGTCATTATTCTGAGAAGTTACCTGCATGCTGTGTACATACCCTTCGTACTGGAGGTAAATAAAGAGAAAAGTAAGCACAAAAAGGATTGCAGATATGCAAATGGTAAGGGTATCTGGGGTAATACGCACCCCCGGGGCAAAACGATTTTTTTGAAAAAATGAGTCATTTTCCGTGGATTTTTTCTTATAAAATCGTATATTGGGAGGACTTACTATCAGTCCCGATAAAATTTGTTTCCAATCACTTCAAAAATAGCTGAAAAGAGCACCGTGGGTCGTTTTGCCTCAAGGGTACATATTACTCCAGATCCCCTTAATAATCTCGCAGGTATTGCGTTTTCTTTTTCCTGACGTTTCGTCCCTGCTAGGATCAGGGATATTGAAATGGAATCTATGACGAAAGTTCAAAAGACAAATCGCCAAAAGGACATAAAATCGAATGAAAAATAATTTAAACGACAACAGGTCGAAGATAGAGAACGAAAGGTCGACAATCTTTTACAAAAGTAAGAAAAATATCCCACGAAGCGTATCATTGACGAACTTCCGACATTTCATGTCTCGACTTTTTATCCTTTTGACATTTTGTCTTGCTATATTTTATGCATGAATCCTGTGGAATATGTGCTCGGAAAATGATCCCATAAAATCACAGGAATATATATTACACTGTTTAAAAAATGGACAATTTTTAGTTGCATTTCGTGACCTTTCTTGTGCCATATGAAAGAACACTTCTAGCGGAATTGCTGTTCATATTGAAGCTATTTTCTAGAAGAATGTACCAGACTTATTGGACTGAATTCGAAATAACAGTCTAAAAGCAATTCAGGCAAAAAATAAAAAATGGATGTCCGAAAACATAAATTCAAATTTCACACACTGCAAATGTCTGTTGGAAAACAATTAAAAGAAAAATTACATAATAAAAATTTAGGATAAATGAAACAGTTTGTACAATCTGCAGGCGATGCAAGTAACTGACACTGAAGAAGATGTCGAAATACGTCAAAAAGTAAGCAATTGGGGCGAAATAAATGGTTGCAATTCTCAAATCAACTTTTTTGATTCTGTTTATAGAGATTCTGCTCAGAGTGTTCGCATACGTAAAAGAACACATTTAATTTGATTACTACACATGAGTTTGTGCAATAGTACCACGAGTAATCCCAAAAGTTCGTTCACTTATTCGTAGATATCCCTAAATCGTGTTTTGTGTAACGCTAGACAGATAACGGTTAAGCTTACATAATGTAAAAACAACTATCCGGGCAATGATCACCCTCTTATCAAACCCCAAAGAAGATGATTGCAAAAAATCAATCCAAATCAATTCACCAAACTAAGATCTTTGATTGACAGTTGCCTTCACAGTCCATGTAAGATAAGAAGAGTAAAGCGTTACTTGGAGACAACAAAACTGTGACGTTTGTACGAATGTTTTAAACAATTCCTACGTGAGAATTCCCACGTTGATTCGGGCAGATAAGGTATGAGCAAACGCATGATGGGAAGGAGATAATTGTGATAGATTTGATAGTACAAATTTGTCAATATTTTATGCAGCATTAGTACAATATTTACACACATCTTTGGATTACTTCCAAACAATAAAATGTGAAGTAATTATCATGAAAAAAAAACATAATCCAAACCTCTGAAAGAACGGTTTTTTGATGGACTAGGTGCACTTGGTCCACTCTGACTGAACAATTTCTTGTAAAATAACAATCATTTATTGGATTATAACAATCAATAATCTGGGTTCATATCTTTCAGGTATTCAGATAACCAACATCCTCTAACATATATATCTTAAATACTTCAAGAAAAAATTCCTTTATACAGCAATTCCATGAAAAACCGATCTAGTGGGTCTCCGAACTCCGTGCAAATTTGCTATTTTGTTCCTTATCCGAAATAAGGATACACGTATTTTTGGATTTTTTGATTAGGGTGACCATTTCCGAAATAAAGTGACCAGAAAAATCGCGATTTTGCAAAATTTTTATTTTTAAAAAAATTATAACTTTTGAACCGTTTGATCGATTTTCAATCTTTTTGGACAAAATGAAGGCTAAAGATTTTGACTTTTCGGGAAAAATATAAAATTTCACAAAAATTGTGTTTTTTACATGAAAAAACTCAATAGTTTCCGTTTTTACGTGTTTTGAAGGCCTCGGGACCAAAGTGGCTATTGCTGCTCTCATTTTTTCTTAAAAGTTCAGAAAATTTTACGTAAACTGTCAAATTTTCAGCGATGTATGTTTTTTAGTTTTTGAGATATTTTTTTTTTTTGTTTTTGAAAATAAAAAATCAGTAATTTTTCATCGGCACACACTGTAGGTCTCAGCGCATTAGATTTGTAATGTTTAAAAAAAATCATAACTTTTGAACAGCTCAACCGATTTCCAATCTTTTTTTATGGAGCAAAAACCTTTAGCCTTCATTTCGTCCAAAAAGATTGAAAATCGGTCGAATGGTTCAAAAGTTTTTTCTGGTCACCCTATTTCGGAAATGGTCACCCTAATCAAAAAATCCAAAAAATACGTGTATCCTTATTTCGGATATGGAACAAAATAGCAAATTTGCACGGAATTCGGAGACCCACTAGATCGGTTTTTCATGGAATGGCTGTATAAATTCCTTCCAAAAGTTCAACTGGAATTCTTCATGGGATTCCATCAGAAGTTCCTACAGGGCTTCCATCAGTGATTCCTCTGGAGTTCTACTTCCTCTTGGCGTTACGTCGTCACTGGGACAGAGCCTGCTTCTCAGCTCAGTGTTCAATGATCACTTCCACAGTTTTCAACTAAGAGCTTTCTTTGCCAAAGTTGCCATTTTCGCATTCGTATCAAGTGTGGCAGGTACGATGATACTCTTGCTCAGTGAAGTCAAGGAAATTTCCATTACGAAAAGATCATGGACCGACCGGCAATTGAACCCAGAAACCTTCAGCATGGCTTTGCTTTGTAGCCGCGGACTCTAACCACACGGCTAAGGAAGGCCTCTAGAACCAGGAGTTATTCTAGGGAATCAAACACGATTTCATCCAGACATTCCATCACGAGAACTTCTAAAGATTCAATTATAAATTTAATCAGAAGTTTCACCATGGATTCCTTTAGAATATATTTCAGAGATTTCAACTGGAAGTCTTCCATGGGCGCTGTCAGTACTTGCTCTATGGATTCCATTAGAAGTTCTTCTCGGGATTTCATCAGAAATTCCTCCAATGATTCCATAAAGAGTTCCTTCAAGAATATCTTTACAAATTCTTCCAAGGATTCCTTCAGAAGTACCCCTAGGGATTCCATCACGAGCTCCTGTAGGGATTCTATCAGGAAGGTGCTTTCATCAGAGTTCTTCTGGAGATTTCATCAGGAGTTCCTTCTGAGATTTCACACGGAATTCTTCAGGAGATTAAATCAGATGTTCCTCGAGGAATTCCATCAATGTTTCTTCTAGGAATATAATCAGGCGTTCCTCTAGGAATTCTATCAGGAGTTCTATCCGGAAACTTATCAGGAATTCTTCCAGGGAACTCATCAGGAGTTCCTAAAGGGATTACATCAGGAGTCCCTCCAATGATAAGGAGTTCCTTCAAGAATGTCTATAGGTACTCTTCCAAGGATTCCATCAGGAGTTCCTCCAAGGGTTCTATCAGGAGTTCTTAAAGGGATACTATCAGGGCTTCCATCAGAGTTCTTTCAGAGATTCCACCTGAATTGCCTCCAAAGATTCTATTAGGAGATCCTCCAGAGATTATATCAGGAATGCCTTGAGGAATTCCATTAGGACTCCTTCTTAAGATATCATAAGCAATTCTTATAGGGATTCTAACAGGCGTTCCATCAGGAATTTCTCCAGGGATTCCATCAGGAGTTCCTTCATCGGTTGCAATTGGAACTCCTCCAGAGATTCCATTAGGAATACCTCTAGCAATTCCATTAGAAGTTTCTCCAACGATTCCATCAGCTGTTCTTGCAGAGATTCTACCTGGAATCAAGCATGGGAAACGCTCACTCAGTTTTTGTGTTACCCTTACTGGCTTCCACGCACAGTCGGGAGCGAGAAAGCCGTTTCTCTAACCAAGCCGAATGTTTCAATTTTCAGTGCCCATTCTGCTTCTTCGGCGAGCGCCAAGCGAAACAAAAAAACGGCAACTGATTGAGTCGCTACCGATTCTAAAAACCGAAGGCAACCGAATGCATACCGCATGATTGTTTACATTCTGATTCCGTTGGAGTGCTTCAGCTTTACTGAAGACCTCTACTTTCTAAATTATTCCATTCCATAGGGAGTTCTTCAAGGAATTTCAGCAGGAGTTCCTCCAAGGATTTCATCTGTAGTTCCTGCAAGAATATCTTTTGGAATTCCTACAAGGATTCCATCAAAAGTTTCTCCGGATTCCTTCAGGAATCATCATTAAATTCTTAAGAAATTTTAACAATTTTTTTTTTTTTTTAGAGTATCCATCAGGAGTTCCTCTAGAGATTGTATCAAAAGTTTCTTCAGAGATTTCACCTGGATCCTCCAGGGATAACATCATTCTGGGAATTACATCTGGAGTTTTAGGAATTTCAAGAAGAGTTTCTTTAGGGGTTTCATTAGAATTTTATTTAGACATTCCTGGAATTCCTTCTCGGATTTTAACAAGAGTTTCTGTAGGGATTTCATCAGGAGTTCCCCTGAGTCTTTCAATAGGAGTTCCCAAGGGATTCCATCAGGAGTTCTTCTAAGGATTTTATCAGGAGTTCCTGTGGGAATTCAATTAGGAATTCCTACGGGGAAAACAACAGCAGTCCTTTTCGGCATTTCATCAGGAGTTCCCAAAGGATTCCATCAGGAGATCTTCTAAAGACTTTATCAGGAGTTCCTCTAGGGTTTCTATTAGGCGTTCCTTCAGAGGTTATACCTGGAATTTCTGCAGGAATTCTATCAAGAGTTTCTTTAGTTATTCCATCAGGAATTACTCCAGGGATTACATCACATGTTTTTCCAAGGATTCCATCCGAAGGAGTTCTTCAATAGATTTCATTGGGTGTTTCTGCAGGGATTGCATCGGAAGTTCTTTCATGAATTCCATTAGAAAAATTTCAAAGGCTTTATCATAAAACCTCCTGGGATTAGATCAGAAGTTCTGTCAGGGATTCTATCAGGAATTCGTCTAAATGCTCCATCAGGAATTCGTCTAAATGCTCCATCAGGAATTCCTTTAGGGTTATTCTGAACTCTTATGAACTCTTTTCGAAATTTATTAGGGGATTCTACCCGAACTTCTAGAGACTCTCCGGATTTCTCAAGGAATTTTTCGCGAAGCAACTCTAGGGATTGTTGGAGGTTTTCAGGAAATCTTCCAGCGATTTTACCAGAAATTTATTATAATAGTTTTACCTGTAGTTTGAGAATCCACCAATATATCATCCAGTGACTGTTCCTTCTGGTATTCGAAACATTCCTTCAGGGATTTCTCTGGCTATTTCAGCAGAGGTTCCTTCGTGTACGCCAAAATGAACTCCAATGATCCAATAACGAATTTTCTTTGCGATTTGATCACAATTTCCTTTATAGATTCCACTAATAAATCCTTCAGATACTTCAACAGTATTTTCCCTAATTATTTCACAATTTTTCGCGGGAGAAGTTTTTTTTAGGAATTTCACAAGGAGTTCTTCTAAGGTTAACACTTGGAATATCACCAGAGTTTCGGTAGAATTATCACCAGAAAAATCTACTACAGTTTTACCAGAAGTTCAACCATAAAATACTTCAAAGGTGTTACGAGGATTGTGCTTCAGGATTATCGGAAATTCCTCCAGGGATATTTACTCAGAGGATTAACACATTTCACTGAATGCCTTCAGGATGAATCCCTAAAGTGGGCTAAAAAGATTATTTCAATCTCTGAAAAAAATCCATGAAAATGGAGAAATTTCTTTAGAAATCCTTGGAGGTATCACCAAAGAAATCAAAGGAGAAATTCTCAGAGAATTTCCTGGAGAGATTCCTTACTATATTTCCGGAAGAACTTTTAAAGCAATGCCTGAAGGAGTTTCTGAAAGATTCTCTTGGGTAATTCCTGGTAGATTCCTTGGAAAAAAAAAACCTTCAAGACATACTGGACGGAATTGATGGATAAAGTCCTTTAGGAATCCTCGGAGAAATTTATATTAGATTATTGATGTAATTCCTGCAGATATCCCAGGATGAATGCCTCGTATGGCCGCTTCAGAGATACAAGGAAGAATCTTTGGAGGAAACACTGGTGGAATTTATGAAAGTAATTATTGAAGACTCCCTAGAGGAATACCGTGCAAGTGGAATCTCTAAAGAAATTCCTGCTGATATTCCGTGTACCGTAAAACGGGGTACCGTAATTTCGGGTGAAATTGATCATTTTTCACGGTTTTTCTAGTCTGTTTTCTATAATGTTGACAATGCCAAACAACAAAATGCAGGAAAACAAGTACGAAGGTGAGCCTCATCGACTCATGTACCGAAATTTTCTAACAAATGTCATTTTAGTGTTAACAAATATCTCTAAAATAAAAAATCAGGGGATCTCATTTCGGGGTGAAATTGATCACTTGTCAATGCCATTATTTTCAATTTTCAAAACAATTCTACATGATAAATTTGAGCTCCCTGAATCCGAATATGCTTGTCAAATTCTTAACAATGCAATATTTATATAAATAATGAATAGTTAAATTTCAAGAATTACGCGGAAAACGCCTAAATGTATGCAATTTCCTAAGGAATTCAATGATATTTAACAGAAATTCAATTATTTCAACCATATGAGCTAATTGGTACGAGTTTTGGTGATGAAATCTGGTTTAGGGATATATCTTAAGCATCCTCACAAACCTTAAGGTTTATACCATGTTCAAATCAGTGTTTAGAACTAGAAGTTCAAGGATGTTTGTCAACACTACACCGTACATGATTTTGAAATTTTACATTATTTTCATAGTAATAAACATTCTTTAACGCAAAAAACTTCACAACACATAATTCGACAATAGTTAGGACAAACAACGTTCATTTACTGCAGGTTAGATTGATATTTGTACTCCATTAAGAATAAATAAAATCGTGCGATACAATGATCAATTTCACCCTTCTGATCAATTACACCCGATTTTACGGTAACTTTGATAATGCGGGTAACTTTGATAGTGCGAGACCCCCAACATACTAAAAGAAATAACGAAGTTTCTGTCAATTAGTTAAGAAAAACGAATGCAAAAGTGAAGAGTATTAATATGACACTTAATTTCAAAGCTATTTTCGTTGGAATCAAGTGCATTTGAGGATTTTTATGCAAATATTAAAAATTTACAAGATTTTAGCATTTTTGCAACGCTTACAAACAATCTGTTCTACGAACACTATTTGATAAAGTCATAATGAGTTCGTCACTTACCTATGATAGCTTAGTTATAGTAGAACATGAATTCGGTCTCAAATCTCTTAGCGAAAACCATTTTTACAAACTGGGACCATTTTTGTAATCTAAGTCAGAAATTTCCATACAGCGTTTAACGCCTAGAGGTATGCAACACCCTATAAATGTTCCGTAATTCATTCAATCTTGTTCGATTTATACTCCATTATCAAAGTTACCCCAAAACAGAAAACCGACTTTCGATTATATGAAAAATTATATATCCATTCAGAATAAATCTTTTGGCAATCTATCAAGTGCAATCGATAGCTAGGATGTCAGTACTTGTTTTAAAAATATAAATTGTAATTCTTTGAAACAGCATGCATAAATATTGAAGTTTTCTTCGAAAAAACTATCAAAGTTACCCCGTTTTACGGTACATAGTTTTAAAGAATTCTTTTGCAGTATATCTCTTGGAATCTTTGAAGGCTTTCTAGTCGAATCCTTGGTGAAATTCCTGGAGGAACTTGATGAATCCTTGGATAAATTATGGGTAGTATCTGTATAGAAATGCCTGAAGTTTCGCTGAAGGAATTCTTAAAAAAATCTTTGGAGGATTTCCAGGTGGAATTCTTGAAGGAAGCATTGGATGAAGCACTGGAGAAATCCCTTGGGAAGAATTTGTATAGACCCCTGGAGAAATCTGTTAAAAAATTACTAAAATGAATCGCTGAAAAAATTCCTGATAGATTTTCTGAAGTAACTCCTTGTGGAATTTAAGGAGTAGTCCTACACGCAAATAAAACCGTTCCAGAAAATGCGCACAATCAGTCAGGGGGAACTTCGGTTTATGAATATACACCATGAATATAAATCACGGCATCGGGAACTATGTTCCTCAAACGATTCGTAACGCCTGCGAAAGTGATCACTGGTAGGAAGAAAGTCAAGGATCCGTGATTATTGTTCTAGTATACGAGAACAGTGTTCTTGGAACCAGCAACACAGTTCATGGTGATGTTTCGGATACCGTGATTTTATCATACACATTGGAAACATTTTATGACCGGCTTTCCGTTAATGAATTATTTATGAAGTTCTTGTTGATGTAATTGTTTTTATTCACAATGTATTGTGAAGCTACGCTATTCATAGGAAACACGAGAAGGCAGCATAAAATATCTATTTTAGGAGTCGAAAGCTACGCCCGCTAATTTGGAGGAATACACAATTTTTCAGCAACAAACGAGCACATTTTGAGCAATACGCAGTATTTTTGCTCGTGTAGCATCAAGAAAAACTAGTTACTTACTTGATAATTCACGCAGAAAGCAGTCTCAAATGAAAATTTCGCTGAAAATCTAAAACAAAAATGCATAGATTGCATGCCTTCATTCCGGACCGCTATTCCTTTGTTGACTATCGTATATTTGTTCCTGCGCATGCGTTATCATTTTTGACAGCGCGCGTGAACAAAGTTCTCGTTATCAGGAACCAAATCGTGAAAATGGTTCAACGGGTTCTAGATATCGTGATTTGAGAGTCATGATACCGAACGCGTTACTAAACAAAACATGCTAATGGAAGAAGCAAGAACTGTGTTCTTGGATTACTGATTAGGTTCATATAAACGAGATGCAAACATTCACGCTTTTGGGAACCAAGTCATAAAATTCAGCAAGCAATGCGTTCCGTTTACCGTGACTTTTTGTTCACGATTATGAGAACGGATTTGTTTGCGTGTAGTATAACTTATGGATTCCTGGAAAAACTTCAGAATAACTAGAGGAAACCACTAAAAGATTCTAGATCTTCTTCTTTTTTTGGCATTACGTCCTCACTGGGACAGAGCCTGCTTCTCAGCTTACACACTTAAATTTTTTTCACGAGCTCGGCTGTGCGAATCTCGGTTTCCCGATTTTAACCGAGACTCAGCTAACAAATTTTCAGGTTGCTTAGCAACGAAGCCCGATTTAGTGATACTCGGTTTTATTTGCTGAGATCCCAGGAAATTTGTTTGCCGACTACTCGGCTGTGCGGATCTCGGTTAAAATTAGCCGAGATTCGGCATTCTGAATTAGGGCGCAAGTAAAAATGACACAAATGTCAGAATTGAAAAAGCAGTTTACTCTTTTTAAAACAACAAATTGATGAAAATAAAAACACACACCCTTTTTGTTTGGCAAATCAAAGAGCTGTGTGTTTTTATTTTATTCGATTTGTCTATTTGAAAAGAGAAAACTGCTTTTTCAGTTTTGACTTTTGTGCCATTTTTTCTTGCGCCTTAAGTGTGTAGTGTTCTTATGAGCACTTCCACAGTTATTAACTGAGAACTTTCTTTGCAAGTTGCCATTTTTGCATTCGTACATCGTGTGGCAGGTACGATGATACTCTATGCCCACGGAAGTCAAGGAAATTTCCATTACGAAAAAATCCTGGACCGACCGGCAATTGAACCCAGAAACCTTCCACATGGCTTTGCTTTGTAGCCGCGGACTCTAACCATCCGACTAAGGAAGTGTCATGTAAATTGGTTTAGAAGATTTTTCTTCATGTTAGATACCAAAGAATATGGGCTCCACTGGACTCCCGAGTTTCTACGATGGATCAAGTCCTGAAAAACCGCAGATTATTTTCCTAATCTGTACCTGAGAGAATTCTTGTTTCAATATTTTGAGGAATTCCAAAAAAATAAAAAAAAAATAAGGAAAATCACGGGATAAATTTCTGGAAAAATCGATGCAAAATATTTTCTCTAGAGTCATCAGGATTTATTTTTTAAAGGGATATCTTGGGGGATTACTAAAGACAAATGAAGAAAAATTAACCCAGACGTATTTTACAAAGAATAACAGAAGAATATTCTTGAAGTAATTCCTAAAAAATATAATTTCTGAACCGTAACTATGGATGCTGTTTCCAATCAAGTTCAAGAGAGCATGCATGAAGAAATTTCCTCAAACAATTATGGAAGGATTCCCGGAGGTGGAATCTCGCATTAATATTTGTCGGTATTCGTACAATCTTCCCAGTGGTATTCTCAGGAATCATTGCAGGAAAAAATATCGGAATGGTTATTGAAGAAAAGTAGCGAGGAATCCCAGAAAGAATTGGGCAACGGGCAACAGAATCAAAAAGGGATTTATGGGAAATTTTTGAATGAACTCTTACATTAATTTCTTTCTTGATAATCATAGGACGTGGCCGACTCAGCTTTTTATGATAAGCTCTTGAGCTCTCGAATTATTCACATTAAAATCCTTGAGCAATTTCGAAGTACCAACTACTGATATATGACGATCACTAATGCTCATGATCACCTGGAACTAGGTTTCAAAGAGTGCAGTATATTTACATTGAGTCAAATACAATCTGATACAAATAATAGATCACCTGATCTGTGGTCGGGAAAACTAGAGGCACAATAATCTGAGTAGAGTGTTAATGAAAAGTATTTTCATCTCAATGTTTGTCGTGCTGGTAAGATATATCTCAACAGACTGGTAACAGTGTTTATAGAGTGTTGTTACATAATAGCATACCGTTAATATCTAATATGAAGTTTTAAAACATTGATCGCCCATAAGCCACTCCCCAGAGAGCACAATCGATGTACCATTATTAGTAACATAACTCGCATGCTTCTCCTATACACTCAGGGCTGATCATGTCGTGGAAAATTTTGTAACTGCCCCACTGTTTACATGATAAACATATACCGTAGAGAAGAAGAGATATGATCTCCATTATGCCTACCAATAAATTATGCTAATGGTGACCAATTTCATTCCACTCACTGAACAGTAAACAGGCACTAAAATCCATTTATCCACACAGTGAATCGTTTTGTATAAATTTATACATTTTTAGGCGTCACACATCACAGAGCACCACCTTCCAGGTCTAGATCCAAGTTCCCATTCTAAAACGCACACCGCTCGCTCGTCCTTGAACCAGTCTAAACCATTCCAAGCCGTACAAAAACAACAACAAAACATCAAACACAGCCCCAGTTTAGGTTCAACTACTAGGAAGGTAGATGGATGATCTCACACCCGATCGACCAGAGAGCAGTCTGACTGTCTAACTGAGCGATTCCTATTTCCTCTCACCTGTTGGCACGACCGGTGGATTGTTGTTGACATACATGACCCTACTCCGCTGCGCTAAATCGCCCAACGCCGACATTCTGGGGTGTCGTTGAACTGCTTGCTGTTCGACGATGACGGTGGCGCCTTCCTCTAATCGATTTTTTCGCGAACCACAACCGCCGAAATCGAGTGCATCAATTAGGAACTGTGGTCACGGCCCTCAACGCGATCGCGCACTCAATTGGCACACAGACCGCGCAGGTCGGTCACTCTCGTCTCGCAAGATCGTTAACCTATATCTATCCAAACAATTCGGATCAACTGTTTCGCATCTACTTTATTGCTACCCAGAGCAGACGACGGCTGTGGCCTCTAGGAAAAGAAACTCCGCACTGATTGGGACCCGTCGACTGAACCGGTAGCTGTGCAGAGCTAAATGACACCACACTGATCGTTGATTGCTCTCGCTCTTCTTGAACAACCACCGCACCGCCGCCACGATTCGACTGAGTGGCTGCACTCGTGTCCCGAGACTACTTCGCACAGACTACAGCAAGCAACCCGCCCGCCGCAGGCGCATATACGGTAAATGAAGTAATTGAGTCGTGTGTTCCTCAATTATAGCACTTTCATAAAATCAACTACCCGTTGCACTGATTTCCGTCTCTACCCGGCGGCTCCTGCTGACCGACTACGTATTCTTCCCTTCTTCCCCTATTTGAACGTTTGAATTGTTTATCTTCGTTTGACCGATATCTAGCCGAGGTACACGGTCGACTGACTTGACTGAACCGAACCGTTCGGGACGCGCTCTGAAGCTATTCTGGCGCTGATGATATCAAGCGCAGGCGAGAAAAGGGCGCCGGGCCAACCCTTGGGACCGCGCTCGGTTCTGTTTGAAGAAGACGACGAGAAAAGCGGAGCGAACGAGATTCACCCTTCGACACGATAAACTCTCCGCGCAGCAAATCTGCGCAATTCAGCGTGTTGTGGGAAGGGCGGCGATGTGATGCGGGTCGCGCTGCTGCTACAGTTGCATGTGATCTATGGAACCGGTTAACGATGCGCAATTTAGTCTGGAGAGCAGTGATGCCAGATTGTCAGGGAATTGATTTACATGGAACATGGGAGGATGCTGGAGATTGAAAGAGGCAGAACTACCTAACCAATAAAAAATCATAATAAATAACTTTAATGCTCTTCATTAACAGAGACTTTTGGTGTTAACAAAAAGATTTTAACCTGTACTATATGGAAACAATATAAAAAGAGCGACAAAATTATTTTTTGAACATCAAATCACTTGAGCCACTATTGATACACTTGTTCCACTAGTTGCGCTAGTGCTCCAATAGTAGCCGTTCAGGGAAGATATAAGTAATTTTCAATAAAATAGTTCATTTTTACATAGGTTTAACATGTTTCCCTCGGAGTACCAACTAAAACTAATGAAGGCGCAAGAGAGCACTTATTTTTTTAAACCTAATTATTTATGTTACTTTTTGATTTGATAGAAAGCTGAAATTTGACAAATTGACTAAACTAGAGGCGATCTTTCCACCAAAAAATAGCGCATATCGTTTTGATAAAAAAAAATACACGTTTTATTCAATAGTCCAATGTACTGGTACAATACAGCAATTGTAACCGGCACCCTAGAAATAAACGACAAAATCAAAACCTTCTTCACTCCTTTCAAGCATTTGCATTTACATTTGTCCCACTGATTTCAAATTTGTTATTACAATATTCGTAACACCTGCTGTTAACCTTCCAGTCGTCGCGCAGTTTGCCACTGTCAGAACCACCACGCTGCTGTTGTGAATGAAAAGCGAGGTATTTTCAACAGTGTTGTACAAAATACAACAGCGCGACGACTGAAGTGTTAAAAAGAAAAATAAACAGCTTTTCGCAAATTTCAGCCTATAAAATGAGTTTTATAGACTTCGATAAGCTCATTCGCAGTCTTAAAATGTTAACATCACGTAAATTTTACGAAAAATAGGTAAGTTTTCTAATTGAGTTTAACACTTTCGAAAAACAAAATAACTATTTGTCAATAACAATAAATCTTAACTGTTTTTTCATATATTTTTTATATCTTGGAATTCTATGAAATAGACATCGAATAATTTTATTTTGCCCAGCAAATTTGCATATCATATACAGTGTTCTGAAGGAAATTTTTATATTGGTCACAAAATTTGTTCGAATTCAAATGTTTTATACTACTACTGTAGCTTCTATCACTCCATGGTTTGGATGCATTTGCTCCGAATACTTTACTAAATATACAATGCCCTCCCGATCGAAATTTAGCTATTGTTTTATCTTCATTTCCAAAATTTCGTTTTTCTACTGGACGTGGTTGCTCTAAAACCAGTCATTGCAGAATTCGTTGATTTCGAAGCACGATCAAAGCAAGCGAAGAAAAACATCGCATCTGTATCGGTCAATGATCGGCAATGTTTCGCAAGTTGTAACAAGCTTGATAAACAGCAGTAGCGAAGGAAAGCTCGAAAGAGAAAGCGATGATAGAACTAATTTTTCTCGCTTATTTACCATTGAGTTTTACTCTCCTGGCATGATAAATCATCCCCGTGCATTCTATAGCAATAGTGCCCCCCAGATTTGGAGCTTGTTTAAATGGGTTTTATCATGCACTGTTATTTCCACGATAGGGTGCAGAACCACTTGGGCTCTTCCATGATTCACTTTGGCATGGGGGGTTTTTCTTGACCGATTTGTCTGAAAGTTTGCAATAAGGAGCACTACAATACGACGCATATTGTGGCCAAAAATGATCTGTGTCTTTCGAAAAACCCCACTGCCGAAGTGAATCAAAAGTGCCAAGAATAGGATCCGACTCCCTATAATCGGAGTTATAGTAGTAGACGATAAATAGACTCTCATGATGTGTTGCGGATCATGATTGTTACAGAGAGCGATAAGAGAGATGAATCCTCAATGTTCTCGGAATTCAACACCTGTCTAAAACCTCAGATTCCACCACACTGTCCTTCAAGATCTTAGCATGATTTTTTTAATGGACTTCTATACGCTTGATAACAACGTCTTCATTACATTAGGTTACATATCGTCCCCTTGATGCTACAACAAGATAACTCGAAATTTGAAATTTTCGATTTCAATACGTCAAAATATTATTCTCAATTAGATCTGCAAAATATCCACAGCTCATAAGCGTGTAATTAAATTACATAAGTTGAAGTTTATTTTTCAACCATATTCTCTGCGATTGGCCTTCACCTTGTAAAACGGTCATATTTCAAAGTTGCACATCTCAAAATTTTGATTTTCGAGTTATCTAGTTGTAGCATTATGGGGACGATATAGCGCATGGACTAAATTAGATTTTTTTGACAAATTCACGTATTTCTATGGCAATACAACTTTTTGTTCTGAACCAATTGATTTTAGTTCCGACCTCTTAAATTTTGATTTCTATGGAAATTCAATACTGTATTGATTCAATTCCTTGTGAGGATTTCGCTTATTTGTTCATTATCTTAGGTTCATTATGTTCTTCAAAGAAGGACTTTAATTTGTCATTGGAATTCATTTTTATTTTCCACCTTTATACTATACAGGGGATTTCCAATTTTCCCGGGATTTTATTTCCCTTGAAACGAAAAAACAAAGTTTCATTTTCCGAGAAATTATCAAAAAAAGGGAAAATTAAGCAAATTTGATGTATTTTGTAGAAATTTTTGGTTTTTTACTTATATTATATTTTTTGTAATTTTGTGTGGTTGCTTCTTCTTTTTTCTGAGTTAATTTGCTATGTTTCTACAAAAAAAACTCTTAGCTTAGATTCAAAAAAGGCTAAGAGATGATTCAAGGTAAGCAAAATCAATCAAACATCCATGCAAAAAAGTTGAGAGTTAAGCGAATTCTTGACAAATCGTATGAATTTTAAATCAAATATGCCAACATAGAATCATTTGATTAATCACTAGAACAAAAGACAATTTATACCGTCTTCAGCCAGACTGGAGCGGGAATCAAAGTGGCTTGATAGCTTTGTTGATAAAGCGCTCGTCTAGCATACAAGAGTCCTGAGTTCGAATCCCAGCCGAGCACGTGGATTTTGTATTTCATAATTTCACCTATATCCATCTTTACCGTAATGAATTAATTTACTTATTTTCGAAAGATTTTTATTGCAAATAATCTTTCTTGGGAAAAAACATATCGTCGAAAAGATATGTATTTTATTGATAACTATTCAATTACGAAAACAACAAAAAAACAGAGATTTATACCTTGTGATCCTATTATATTTGGTTGGATACTTGGTACCAACCAATGCACATTGGTTTAGAAGCCATATCTAGGAAGGCAAACATGTTTGCGCCTGAACCTTTTTTGCCGATGCATTTAGCCCAATAAAATGTTCTACAATGTTTTAGATTAATCGATTTTGAGCAATTTTGTTGAAAAACCCAAATATCTACACTCCCGTGCATAAGTTTGGGTTCACTTCCTAAAAAACATACAAAAGTGTTCTGTCCATATTTCTGTGATTACACGTCCAATTGAAACTCTTTAAGCCGCATTCGAAAGGCAAAGAGTTATTCTTACTTCGTATGTATTTTAACAAAAACATTTTTTGTATTTGGTATACTAAACTTTTACTCAAAATTGTAACATTTTTCAAAAAACACACTGCAAAATTTTATCTAATTTCCTCAGCATTGGATCGAACAAAATTTTTGACACAAAATTTTGGCGGAAAAATCTGGAAAGTATTCAAAATCAATGAAACAGTTTGTCAAGTCATCGTGCAAAAGTTTGGGTTCACCCCTCAGTATGGTGTATCATGCAAAAGTTTGGGTTCATCTGAACTTATTTATATCTGTGAAATCTCAAACCAATCATGTACGCGCCATTCTTTGCGCTCAAAAGAGCTTTAAACTATTGAAAACGGTTGAAAAATGGCAGATATATTGACAAAAATTATGAGCGTGCGGCTCAGGTGTACCCAAACTTTTGCACGATGACTTGACTGACTGTTTCATTGATTTTGATTTCTTACCAGATTTTTCCGCCAAAATTTTGTCGGGTCTCTTCAAAGAATATCAGATTACGATTCTAATGACACTTTCATTTAAAATTTTGGTCGATCCAATGCTGAGGAAATTTAGTAATGATTTTTCAGTGTGGTTTTTTAAAAATGTCACAACTTTAAGTAAAAATTTAGAACACAAAATTCAGAAAATGTTTTTGGAAAAATACAAACAAAGTAAGAATAACTCTTTGCCTTTCGAATGCGGCTTAAAGAGTTTCAATTGGACGTGTAATCACAGAAATATGGACAGAACACTTTTGTAGAGTAAGGTGGGGCAAAGGTTCGACCTTAGTTGTATAATCAAAGTTTCCAGGAAAACAATAGCAGTTAAAACAAAACAAATACCATACAGTAAACCTTCACATATTGGCTATAATTTTGCTGAACAAACTTGTGTCAAAATATTTACTCATTTTTAGTTATAACAGTTTCAAAATTGATTGTCTTATTTGAACTTTTGCCCCACCGGTGGGGCAAGAGTTCGAATCTAGTGTGGAGCAAAAGTTCGCTGGCTAAAACACAAAATATCGATCCTTTTATGACAGGCATACCTTACACCAGCCGTAAACTTAAGTTTAACGAAAAATACACACTTAATTTGCATCAAAAAATTGCCCAAAACCGAATTAATTGTAATATACTCAAAAATAGTAGTTTTTCGCAAAACTAAGTGGAAATGTAAAATTTTGGTGACTATTTTCACACAATCAGACAAAAATAACTAAATTTGAAGGTAATATGGGGATTTTAGGCAATTTGCAAATTTTTCCGTGATTTTATACATGGGTCGAACTTTTGCCCCACTATGGGCCAAAAATTGTTTTCAAGCATTTATGCAAAAACAAATACACCTCAAAGCAACCTTATGATAGGCCTAGAAACGCCCTTACATAAAATATTGAAAAAGATTTTATCTTCAGTTGGTTCCATGCAACGAAAGTATGTCCAAAAATTATAATATTCACGTCGAAAAACAACAAATAGCCATAACTTTTCCAAATCTCAATCGATTTTTATGATATTTGGAGTGAAAGTCTCTTTCTTGAATAGCATTTAAACCACCATGACATTTATAAGATTTGTTTTGAATTGAGCTAGAAATCTTAAAAAGAAACTCTTACCCCACTCGAACTTTTGCCCCACTTTACTCTATGTTTTTTAGGGGGTGGACCCAAACTTTTGCACGGGAGTGTATCTCTTATGGTTTGCGAGTTATGATTTTTTTAAACAATCAAGTTAGGGTGGTCCTGAAAAATAATATAATATACGCCAATTTATCGCAAACAATTTGTTCTGAGCACTTTGATTTCGCAACTTTTTGCCGAAGAAACTACTTTTCTCTCTCTTATGGTTGCAGAGTTATCAAAGATTTTTTTCCAGAAAAAAATGTTATTTTAAATGTCAGTAATATCTGATAAATAACCGATAATAGCTGATGAATTTCTCTTAGAACTTCTACGAGCATACGTCCAAGAACTTTTTTCTTTGGAAATTCTTCAGTTTCCATATCATTCATAGATAAGCCCATGGGATGTATTAGCAGGGTTCTCAAGTCATGAAAATCGAGATAATTTCTATCAGTTAATTCATAAATTTTGACCAGAATAATCAAGAAATGTCTCATGATTTCAAAAAGTATTGAACGAAAAATATTAAGGAGTAACTCCTGCAGAAATCAATAAAAGATCCTTAAGTAAATTATTATAGGAATGTTTAGAACAATTTTCAAAAGGATTTGTAGAGAAAATCTTGTAAAATTCAAAGATAAATTTGTACTGGATCTTCTAAGAAAATGGAGAGACAAATTTTTGGAGAAATCTTGTCACATATTTTTGAAGAATTGTTAAAATAAGTAGAGAAAAGTCTTTGTATGTGTCTTTTAAAGATAACTTTGACGCATCAGCAATGTTTATTCGAATTCAACTAATCTGAGAAAAAAAAACTTTAAAATTGTGTGTAGAGTTTCTGGAAAGGATTGATGAAAGAGAAAATATCTTAATTAAATAGTTTTCAAAGACATCTTTTGAAGAATTTATGAATAAATATATGTTGAGATTTTGTGGAGAAATGTTTGTAGAAACCTCTGATGTTATTTCAAGATTTTTTTCGAACCCCTATTGAGGCAAGAAATTTTGAAAGGATCTATGAAGCAATACCAAAAGTACTTCCTAGTTGAATCTCTGAAAAACATGCCTAGTGGAACTTTTCGAGCAATTCTTGTAGAAAACCTGCAACCATCTCTTGGAAGAATCCCAAAAGAATTTTCAAAGTATTATGAACAACTGGTTAACTAGTCAAGTTAAGTTTTTAAATAAATTGAAACTGAATCCCGGATTCTTTTGAATGTATTCCTACAATTCTTGAAGGAGTCATGATGGGTATTTTTGGTGATTTTTGGGAGGAAACCCTAGAACAAGCTTTGAATTCCAAAACTAGCGTTGAGGTAAAATTTTGGATAGAATTGCATAAAACATTGCTAGAGAATTCATTGTATAACTTCGGTTTGGGGCCAATGTTATACAATGTTTTCACATATGACTTACCTGAGCTAGGGATGTCAAACATCTTTGTTTGCGAATGCCACAGGCTTCTTTGCTAAAGGACGAAACCTGCGTGTCATCTGTAGTAGATTGAAAAAGAGTTTGGATATGAAGAAAATATCATACTTGCAAAAATGGAAGAGATAAGTGTCCAAAACTCAACTTATAATATTCCCACATAAACCAAAACCTCTTACTTTGAAATATTCAAGCAGACATATTATCACGATGATAACATGTCAACAACAATAACAATAAATTGGTCAGATGAAGTTAAGTATCTAGGGCCCATGCTAGATAAACATGTAACTTTTAAAAACCACATTAAAGGCATTCAAACCAAATGTAATAAACATGTAAAATGTATTTATCTACTTATTAACAGAAAATCGACCATTTGTCTTAAGAACAAACTTTTGATCTTCAAATGAATTTTCAGGCCTGCCATGTTGTATACAGTACAATATACATGTTTGTGCAAACCGAATATGTATGTGTCTCTATCCCTATATGTATATGTATGTATACCCTGAATTTACGAATAATAAAGTAGTAATTACTGGACTATTGCCATGGCAAGTCACTCCGTACTATGTGTATTTAATTCCTCGTATCACACGCCGGATAATGGGTCCCGCCCGTGCGCGAACAATACAGTATATTGTACAGTACCAATATGGACTAGCTGTTGCAATATCAGGAAGAAAGCTCTGCAGAGGATTCAGAATAAAATTTTGAAAATGATTGTTCTAAAGCTCTCTTCTTGTTATAGTACTGATGAGTTACATAGAATATCCAATTTTGTAACATTTGAAAAAATGTCGAATAAATTCGAATTTTATCGCGAATCAGATTAGGCGTGATTATATCATGGATCGCATCACCCAACATTAGTGACTCCCAGATCTCTACCTTTATCCACTAACCCAATATCCTTTCCATGACAACTATGGAGATGCAGAGGTACACTTGGTCTCTAGTAACGTCTAACTAACTTCTCTCTCCTTCCCCGATGACCGTTAGGACATGGCCGGCACCGTTATTGACTCCAAAAATTTGAGCTCTCGACTTGTGCACATTGAGGAATGGAAAGCTAATCCCAAGCTCTATTCATTAAATCTCTGTGCAACTTCGATTGTTCTGGTCAATCATGGACTAGCAACTACGAATTGTATGGTCATCGATGCTCTTGCTCATGCTCTGAAATAATTAGATGGATATTGAAATCGTACGAAATGTCCACTGTCATTATGATCATGTTTAGAAACAGTTTGTGATAGTGCGTAACTTGAGTTTTTTCACTCTTCGATTCCGTAGATCTACGAAAATGTCCGTAGATCTAGCAACACTACTGAAAAGTCTCTCCACCGCGCACTGCGAAGTAGATAACGGATCGACTACGACGACGACGGTGGTTCCGACTGCGCTGGAAGATTAGCAAAAATATAACATTGTTTTCATCGTTCATCTGATTTGCATATTTGTTTTGTTTTGCTAATGGAGTGGTTGATGTTTTGAATTTTGAGCTCGGTTCGGGATGGATTTCCCGCTGATGGGATGGAGTGGACGTTTGTTGAGAGCACATAATTTCGTTAGAATAGGGGCTCTCGAGAACTCAAATTAACAAATGCTCGTTAGCGCTGAAGGTTAAGGGAATGAGAGACATATGATTATTTTATCTGTAATTTATGCAATTGCTTATTTAATCAAATGGGGCAGCGCGAATACCCGTAGCAGTTAATGTAAGGTTGGCGCGTTTGAATCCCATTCCAATTAAGTCGAAGAAGAGTTTCGACTTCCTTGGGCATAGGTGAAATTGGCAAAGACATCTTTCTGTGAACTGCGGGACTGCGTTCCTAGAGAAATACTTATACACCGAAATGTTTCAAAAAGACTGACGCTCTTGGAAAAGAGTAGTGAACAAATTTCTCTGTTAGAAGAATCTGAATATCAAAAATCCAATCGCACAATCTACACACTTTGATGAGTCATGAGTTTGATGTAATCGTCACTTCGCCCTCTAGTTAAAAGAATTGAGATGCCGTAACATCTCAGTTGTACACGCGGTTGAGCCAGCTCTTCAAACATTGTGGTTTACCCAAGCGTACACCGATGATGCTATGTGGGGAATCGGGTAGAATGCATTTTTTCCTGGAACGATTCTGCAACTAGAATATGCATGAGCACGGGAGTAATGTTTGCGTTTTTGTATCAGCATTTGAAAAGGCTTCGACACAAAGGTAATGTGCATGACTAATAACGACATTGGGTGTCAAGGCAGATATCTACGCTAATATAATTCTCCAGGAAAAAAAAAAACATGGGATTGCTCTGTGAATTCATTGCGGTATCTCTAGAGGATCTTTTCAACCCTTAACAGTTGGCAGGTTTCCTGCAGGAATCCCATTCATAATCACTTGAATAATAAATGATAATAAAAATAATAATAGGGGCACAGATCGCCGTAGCGGTAAACGCGCAGCTATTCAGCAAAACCTGAGCAAAGCTGAGGGTCATGGGTTTGAATCTGATCGGTTGAGATTTTTTTCGTCAAGGAAATTTTGTCGACTTCCTATTGCACAAAGTATCTTCGAACCTGTTACACGCTATACACCTGGGAAAATAAGCAATTATCAAAGAAAGCGCTCAGTTGATAGCTGTGGATGTGCTCAAAAGAATACTGAGATGAAAAGCGGCTACAAAGCAAAGCTATGCAGAAGGTGTCTGGATTCGATTCTCACACGGTGCAGGATCTTTTTGTAATGAAAATTTCTTTGACTTCGATATACGAGTGCAAAAATGTCAATTTTGCTATAAAAACGATAAGGACAAAGAGAAAGAAGTAAAAAGGAGAAACAAGGAAAAAAGAAGGTCCCAGACAACCAAAATGTACGTATAACGAAATCACCTGGAGGCTCTATATGTGCAAAATTTCACTTATAAGATGTTGCGAAACGGCCTTCTACGTACAAAAGTGGAGACGATATGCGTGCATATATTATGTGATGAATAATAACATACAATGCGAGTGTATAAATATTCTACCGAACTAACCTGCAATATTATGCGACTTAACTTATGATAACAAATGATGATTTGACAGCTGCTACGGATTGATCCGATTTACTTGGTACGTGTGTACGGGACGAAACAAAATGTACAAATGAACTTAGAAAAGAAGTGTTTTATGCGAGGAAACTCATCAATCTGACAAGTTTATCCACGGTGTTTAGCGAGTTTGATGTAATAAGTATGAATAAACGAGTTGTAACGTGAACTTTCATGCGATTTCTGGTTGTCTGGGGTGGAGAATAAAAATAATAATAAAAATTATAAGCAGCTGCAGAAGAAGAAAACGATCAAAAGTACAATAAGGGGAACATTATAAAGCGAACACCATACTTCCAAGAATAGTTAATGTAGGTGGAACAATAAGAGGAATATTTTAACAAGAAGTAAGGTACGGGCAAGATTCTAACAGCGCTTATGTTGATCACCCTCATCATCGATAGCACAAATTTTGGAAGCACGAATGGCATTGACCAGATAGTCAATGCCATCAATTTTAGAAACAAAATCACGTCCCCGTCTTCTTGGATCTAACTCATTAACACAATAACCCAGCAGCAGCAGAGAAGCTCCCCATAACCCACCTTCTAGCGAACGACTTAATTCAAGCATGTCACATTCGAATGGCAGAAGCGAACCAACTCTATGACGTGAAGCTCTATTTTGCGCTCAATATAGTCACAACAATAAATTAAGTAAACACTGGCTGTCCATTCACGTCGGCAGCACACTTGATTCGCCGGTTGTCTAGATAAAGAGCCTCCTCCGATGACACGTAGTAGCTTACGAGAGTGTGCAATGTGCAAACCACGACCGGCTCTTGTGCCAATTGGTACAGTTCTTCCCCGGCGGCGGCAGATAAGGGTTCATTCAAATATTACGTAACGCAAAATTTGCCATTTTTTGACCCCCTCCCACCCTCACGTAACAGCTTTTGTATGAAAAATTTTTAATTTTTGAATGGGCCGTAACACAATGTAACACTCCCTCCTTCCCCCTGTTGCGTTACGTAATATTTGAACGATCCCTAAGGTGCTCCAGTAGATGGGCAACGGATTACACCCGCGAAAGATAAAATGCAGAAAGACTGCACGTCTTCTCACGAGGTCGCTCCGCTTCTTTGGGGCGGAAACTTCAACGCAATGCAAGTGCCTGAACTGAAACGCACGCGCGCACACTGGCTCATAGTTGACCAAAATTGAAAAACATGAAGATTACAATTTTTTTATATTTTTTCTTGATTTCTTAGGTATTGAATATTATATTTTCGATGTTCATTAATGTATATTGATCGTTTTGCAAATGGCAAAAAAATGCTCACCAAACAAAACCCAGAAATATAAACAAAAATTATTGTCAGTTGCAATAATTTAATTGAAGAATAACCTTTTATTAAGGAACTTAGAACATTTTTTTTTAATTTACATAATTTGTTTGAGTATGATTTTTTAAAACGCATGGCTTTTCTTAAAATAGCAAAAAATTACATACGTTTTAAAATCTCCAAAAATAGGAAAAAATAGGCTGTCTTTTGTTTTAATTGTTTTAAAAATTTTAATATATCAATTATGAATTTCAACTGAATCACAATAAAGAAACCACATTATGTGTAATTTTTTTGTCAAAAATGTTGCGTATCTGCCAGTTATATACAAAGAAGAACTGGAATTATGATAATGATAATTGTTTGATTTATTACGCATAAATGTGTGTTAGAAAACTGCATGCATTTTTCGTCTTCCTGTTGTCTTCGTATAAAAAGCTATACCATCTTTTATTACAGTGTTTCCCAACCGGGGGTCCACAGAATTGTATATGGGTCATGTTGAACATTCAGGGGGCCGCGTTTTTTTAAATTTGAGCTTCGTAAATACGGATAAGAAATTTCCATTATCGCTAAATCAATAAAAGGTTCCAGAGCAAGCAGAGTTACTATGTTTTTCCAACTAGATAATTCCTGAAGAAATCCCTGATAATTCCTTGACAGATTTTTTTGATGGGCTTCCTGGTAAGAATTTTGAAAATCCTTGGGTTTTCCACATTCTTGACTGAAGTGTCCGTACAACAGACTCACAGCCGATTCAAGGAAGACTTCTGGTGATACCTTTGGCAGCTGTAATCATGTTTTTGATAAATTTCAGAGTAGAATTTTAACGGAATGTTGAAAATCTAATCGGAAAGCTCTTGCTTAGATTTTTATGGATTCTTCTCAAGGACCATATATAGGGAAAATGTACCAGTTATGGCCATAGTGGGTCCATATTTGGTCATATGTGTCTTCTCGAAAACTTACACATTTTGAATTTCAGTTCCAGCTTCTAGATATATTTGATGTCAAACTGCTTAAACACACAGAATGATCAAAAATTTGAAGACAATCAAATTATCACGTATGGCGAAATAAGGAACCATTATGTCCATAACTGGTACACCTACCCTAGTTCTTGAGAATTCTTTATAAAGAAAATATATTAGCCATAAATTCAAGAATTTATCTTTGCAGACTTTGGCATAATCATCTGGTGAAATCCCTGAAGGCTCTATTTCAGATCTTGTGTTTGTATCAATCTTTTTGAGGAGATTTTAGAGGAAGTTTATGATGGAACAGTTTTTAATGAATGTTGATTAGAGTTTCCCAATTTCCCGGGATTTGACTTCCCGGGAAACGGGAAAAAAATTGTCATTTCCTGGGAATTCCCGGGATTCCGAGAAATTCCCAAAAACATGAATATAAAGCAAATCTGTTAGATGTCTTTAAATTAAGCGCATTTTATGTATATTATGTTTTATGCCAGTACATATGTATTGCATATTTTCTTTTTTGTGAGTAATTTACTCATGTTTCTCAAAAAAAAATCTGTTGGCTTCGTTTGGAAGAATTGGCCTCAATGTAAAAAATTGAATAACATTCAGCAAAAGTCCATGTGGAGCTTATTCTTCACAAATCTTATGAATTTCATATAATATTTGCCAACATTAAATTAATACTTCCAAGTACTACAATAAAACTGACTACAGTTTCCGTTGAAAATTGTGACGGTTATATTGGACAGAATTTATGAAAAACAGGAATGTCATGATATTAGAAGCAGTGAATCAAATTGTCATCAAAATTGACGAAAAACAAACAACAAAGCAAGCTCGCTCATAACCGTTTGTCCCAACTGTTGCGGATAAGGATACAATCAAAAGCAAAATTGTCATGACAATCACAGAGCGCAACATTGGTGCAACCTTTTGAACTCGCGATTAATCAGTTATTGTTTTATGGATGCTGTTCGATAATGTGTCAATGTTTACCAACACGGAGAAAGTTCTCTAAAATTACAATGCGAAGCCCAGAAAATCGCTGCGCACGTGGTGATCGATCATTGTCAAATTCTGTTCAAGTGATGATAAACTGATGTTGCGGAATGAAATTGTTGCAACAAGAATAGGAGATGACAGTATAATTGTTGCTGCGTGTTGGGTGACAATTGATTCACTGATAAGAAGAAAGTTCGGATTTTAATTTCAATAGTATACCCTCATACTACATCAAAGCTGAAAATGCGTGTACAGCAACACATTTTTATTTACCAATAGTAGTCCTGGCAAACTTCATCTTGCTATTAAAAAGGCTATAGGAAAGCGCCATGAAATGTCCCATTCAAAATGACAGATCAAACTAATATCACCCATAATTTATTCATCCTTACCACGCGTAATGAGTTGATTAATTGTTTCCGGAGACTTTCCAAAAAAACAATTCTTTGCACGAACACGTTGAATCCTAGACAAATGCAATGTTGAAAAAATATTATTCAAATCCATCGACCAGTTTTCAAGCCAAGTCGTGACAAACAAACACCATTCCATTTTTAAATTTTTATTTATATAGATAATTATATAAATAGATAGATAGGGGAACTTACGTATTCTCGGCAGCTTAAGCCGATGACGTGCTTCTTTTGTAATTTTCTCGGACATCAGCAGACAAATTCCGTGTTTGTCTATTTACATTTATGCGTTGCTCAATCCTCTATCGATTCACACCGACAGACTTGTCAAAATGCTTTTGTAAACGTTTTTACAACGCTGCGAACATCCCTTGTCAGTGTGACTATTGTCGGCAGCCTCAATCTCTTCGGCAACTTTCCCATAACAACTGCTGATGAATCTCTTCGGCAGCTCCAAATCAGTCGCATTTTGAGGTGTGCTCATTTGAATTGATGACATCTCCGGCGATATAGTTTGTTTAGTCTCGGAAATCTCGCCAGCGGGAAGCGGGCAGAACAAAGAACCATCTGAATGTTTCCACTGATGTGTTTTGATAGAAAAATACTGTGTATTTGGCGTTTGAAATTTGGTTGCCGATAATAGTCGAATGGTGCCGAAGCCGTAAGCCTCCCTATATTGTTAATGATTGATTCGATTTTCTTTATTTTAGATGCTTTCAGCCTTAGGCGGGTTCACCTCTTTAAATTGTAAATTAATAGCTAATTAATTGTCATAGTATTTACAATTTATGACGGCTACTCAAATTATACTTTTTCAATGTATAATCATCTGGAAAATGCAATGGACCAAATTAAAATTGATCTTGATGACTAAGAGCCTATTTTAACTCATTTTCACCCTAAAAATTTATATTTTTCATATTTGTAAGTTTTTTTTCTGCCGTAGAATTTGAATGCAAAGTTAAAAAAATAGTGTTTAGCGCAAAGCGTGGAAAGCTATACTTGTCCTTCCAACCAAATACTTTAAATGAAATGTACTCCACAGCATTTTCCTGTTGAATGTACGCAAATATGCAAATTATAAAAAAGATATTATTCCATAAAAAATTGGGGCGAAATGGGCCAAAAATATCATTTCAGTTGATTGACCCTCTGATACCTAAATTTTTATATTCGATCTTTATATCTTTTTTCGCTATCTTATCTCGATCTAAACACGATATAGACAATGATTTATTTTTATTCGCAAGTTTATGAATTTTGTTTTACGATTTGTTTTTAAGCATCTTTGAGTAGTGTGTGATCCTTTGACTGCGACGCTTGCTCCTGCGGGGCGGGTGATGCGGTCAGGATCGAACGTGTTACGCGTGGAGTGCAGTGAAAAAGTGTATAGTATTTTACGGAAACCCCAGTGTGGCGACGGAGAAAAACTGCTTCACATCCTGGTAAAATCGTTCTTTATTATTGTTTACTTTACTCACTTATTACCAATTCAAACTAAATACGTGCCAGGGTCGAAAATATAATTTTCGATTCGGGAAGTGTAAAAACATTGCATATATCCGTTTGATATCTGGATGTTTTTATGCGGGGCTTACTGTAAATAAAAATGACCTCAGAATGTGTGTGTATTTACTGCCATTCTTGAAATGGGTCGTTGGAATTTCAGTAGAGCTATCACCTTTCATCTCCTGGGCTAAAATTGTCTGCAGATATAAAGATATCGAAGGGTATCATTAAATACATGCATACAATTTTCTTCCATAAAAGCACTGCCGGCCAGTGGGAGGTGGATTGTATCACACACACACACACACACACTCACACGATTTGTTTTTAAGCATCTTTATCTTTTGTCATTTTTTCTCGAAGCCTCTCATGGCTACCGATTTTTAACAGTAATAAAAACTTTAGTTTTTTCAGTACTTTGAAATATATAAATTTCGTATTTTTCCTGGAACATATTTTTATAATCACCTAACGGAAAAATCGATATGAAATTATTTCAATTCCACCAGGCTCTACTTCTATCACAGGTTGGTTGTAGAAAACATAAAATGTACATTTTTTTATATTACACATTTAATGAGACCCAGACATTTGTTGGTTATAAAATTATACAATTGTTAAAGTTTTTTTTTCATGATCCCACTTCATTTATGAAAATGAACCTTCGAAAGATCTTTTATTTTGAATGGCATATAATCTTTTTTTTTAACAAAACATATCGTCGAAACAATATGCATTTTATAAATAACTATTGGATTACGAAAAACAATGCCCTTAATATAAAAGGTAAATTGTGTAATAAATTGGTTATTATTTGAATATGTATGGTTATTTAAAATCGAGCTTCCCGAAACAGAAAATAATTTCCAGGGAAACGGGAAATCTCATTTCCCGGGACATGTTCCCGGGATTGGAAACTCTAATGTTGATGGACCTGATCTGCAAGATTTTCGTTAGATTTCAGCATGATACTTAAGTAAAGAATTTTCAAACTGGGAAGTACTTGATAAACCAATTTTAAGATTCTTGGTTCTGAGATTACACCATAGAATCGCAGCACGTTTTGTATATTAGCTACGGTGTGCCAGACATGTATAGCTAATATTTTTCAAAATCTTTGGGTGATTTGTTCTGAACAGTGTCCAAGTTCTTATTCTTTCGATTTCCAGGGAGAGCTTTAGCAGATGTACGGCGACATTATTTAGTAATTTTCGTAAATTCATCTCAATTTTCATTTAAATTATCATATTAAATTCACCGATATATTTTTTTATAGTTATTTAAAAGCAAATTCGTGTCCATAAACTGTGACTTCAAGAAAATTCATTTCCAGGGGTCCACGAAATGTGAATAGAAATTCTAAGGGGTCGCGACTTCGAAAAGGTTGGGAACCACTATATTTTGTATTTAATTTAAATCAGTTTATTACCAAAAATGATGCATTATCCTTGTAAATGTATTTAGAAGCAAAAATCGTAGTTAAGAATATAAGACAAAATAATAGCCCTCTTAACTTGGGTCAAAACAAATAAGAGTAGTGTTTGGTCCATCAGCTCTGTCCCTTGGTCCCTGCAGGAGCGAGCAATTGGACCGGAAGCACATCCGTCTGATCTGCAATGCGTGTTCGAGTAATCTTGCGAATCCTGATAGGCGTGATTTTATCATGGAACCCATTGTCCTTTCAATGACAACTGTGAAGATGCAGAGGTATACTCGGTCTCTTGTAACAACGGGTGTAAAACTAACATTCCTTTCCTTTCCCGATGACCGCATTGGGCGTGGCCGGCGCAATCATTGACTTTTAAACTTTGAACTCTTGATTTGTGCACATTAAAAATGGTTAGCTAATTCATTATGCTCATCCATGTTCATGTTCTGAACTTGGGTTTGAACTAATAAAAATTAGGTTTTGTGGCAATGTCTTTTTGAGAGTGAGTTATGGAATTAATATTGTTGTTTAGCTGTGTTTTGTTCCTGTCAAACATAATAATTGAAAATTTGTTTATTCGTGTTCAAAAGTAGTGTAAAGTAAGGTTTTTTAATTCTTTATTTTGCGGTTTTCATATCGGGCTCCACAAAGTCTTGGCAGGTGCTCCACGACAGTTTGAAAACTTCTACCAAAGCTTTTAAATATCTGAACCTTTTGCTTTAATTGCTTCATTAACGTTATGGGGGATGACTGGTTTTACGCGTGTTACAATAGTGTCAAAATTTAGATCATTATTAAACTCTCACGTTCAGTATCATAATGGCGTAACTGCGATGATTGTTTTCTTTTTATCGAATTTCTATTTAGTAGCATGGTCGGACAACTGTTTTGATTGATTTTTAGGAAGAACTAGAAAGTATTTATCCTTATTAATCACGCAGCACCGCAAAATGTTACGAAAATTGCGTGAATTTCGTGTAATAATTCAAAAGTTTTCTGGAGAAATCAAACACTGCAGATACGCCAGTATGATACTCAACGTGAGAACTTTCTAGTACCTCTGATATTTTTAAGAAAACGTTCAACATTTAAGCTCAGGTTTTGTAATTGGAAGATTAAAAGTACTTCGTCTAGAAAAAAATCCCAAGCTTTTTGCGAAAAACAGTTTTTGCAATGAAATTGTGTTCTTTTTCAATTTAGTGTGATAGAAACTCTTAAAGTTAGGCAAATTCACTTTTCTCGACTGAATATTTCTGACTGAATATAATCTTTCAGGCTGTGAAAGTTTTGTCGAAATACTTATCGTCGAGGAAAAAAATCTGTGTAACTCGAGATGTTCATACCATGATATAAGTTTAACAATATTATACGAGTTTTACCAAAATTATAAATGTTTCCGTGAGCTCTGAACTTGTGCTTAAACTATTAAAACACATTAGAGTAAAGTGGGGCAAAAGCTCGAGTGGGGTAGGAGTTTCTTTTTAAGATTGCTAGCTCAATTCAAAACAAATCTTATAAATGTCATGGTGGTTCGAATGCTATTCAAGTAAGAGACCTTCAATCCAAATATCATAAAAATCGATTGAGATTTGGAAAAGTTATGGCTATTTGTTGTTTTTCGACGTGAATATTGTAATTTTTGGCCAAACTTTCGTTGCATGGAACCAATTGAAGATAAAATCTTTTTCAATATGTTATGTAAGGGCGTTTCTAGGCCTATCATAAGGTTGATTTGAGGTGTATTAGTTTTTACATAAATGCTTGAAAACAATTTTTGGCCCATAGTGGGGCAAAAGTTCGAACCAGCGGGGCAAAAGTTTGACCCATGTATAAAATCACGGAAAAAATTGCAAATTGCCTTAAATCCACATATTATCTTCAAATTAAGTTAAATTTATCTGATCGTGTGAAAACTGTCACCAAAATTTTACATTTCCACTTAGTTTTGCAAAAAAACTGCTATTTTTGAGTATATATTGATCAACCCCGTTTTGGGCAATTTTTTGATGAAAATTTAGTGTGTATTTTTCGTCAAACTTAAGTTTACGGCTGGTGTAAAGTGTGCCTGTCATAAAAGAATCGATATTCTGTGTTTTAGCCAGCAAACTTTTGCCCCACGCTAGATTCGAACTCTTGCCCCACCGGTGGGGCAAAAGTTCAAATAAGACAATCAATTTTGAAACTGTTATAACTAAAAATGGGTAAATATTTTGACACAAGTTTGATCAGCAAAATTGTAGCCAATATGTTGAAGGTTCACTGTATGGTATTTGTTTTGTTTTAATTGCTATTGTTTTCCTGGAAACTTTGATTATACCACTAAGGTCGAACTTTTGCCCCACCTTACTCTAATAAAGGCTTAAAAATGGAATATGTCGCTACGTAACTCGTTCAGTTATTCCAACTATAAACAAAAGTGCTGTTTTAAGCATGTAAAAATTCCAGATTTCAAACGGAGTGATGATGAATGACAGGTGCACCGTGCATCGGTTTTTTTAAGTACTCCGCGAGCAAAACATGGTTGAAAACCCCTGATTTTTAATGATTCCAACAAGATTCTCAAAGTACATTGATATGTAGTGGGTTTTTTTTTCACATAAAAGAATGACGATAAGAACGATGTTTACCATCATACTATTAAGGCTTAGTAGTCCGTCATTTGTTTTGGCAGCCATGTTGATTTTGCCGCTTGCAATTTCAAAGTGATAAAACTCAGCAATCTTAAGTTATAATGTCTCCGAAAAGTACTTGCACTTACATACAGAAAGTAAGCTGATACTTTTTCAGCAATGCCAGTGCAAAACCAAGTGATTTTCTTCAATTCGAAATCGTGGGACGAATTAGCCACAATCATGGATGCCCAGTACAAATTTCAAAGACAGCCTACTTCACCTGTATTATTATTTTTGTTCCAAATTTTATGAAGTTATTGGGAAATCTTAACAATTGCCTTAAATATATCCAGTTTCAACATATGATTGATTTAAATAGAAAAGAAATGATGTTTTGTATGAAAATAAACAAATGGCATAAAAAGTTTACACAACAAGTTGAAGATTCATATTTTTTACAGCTCTAGTCGTAAATTTATCCAACGAGGCTCGACGAGGTGTATCATTCGGGGAATTATAATTTGATAACACTGAGAATATTGGTGAATTTGTAAAAAATATACTTAATTTACAATTACGGTTGTACGTAGCGGTTGGTGAGTGGTTTTTAAATGTATAATCGCTATGATGGGACGGGCCTGGTGTAGTGGTTAGAACACACGCTTCTCACGCCGAGGACCTGGGATTGAATCCCATCCCCGAGATAGTCACTGACAAAAAAGTTGTAGTGACGACATCCTTCGGAAGGGAAGTAAAGTCGTTGGTCCCGAGATGAACTAGCCCAGGGCTAAAAATCTCGGTAATAAAGATAGAAGATAGAAGTAATCGCTATGCGTGGAATTTATACCGATAATTTGTGTACTGTATGTTATTTCTTGGGCACAATCAACAGATTCGTGGTGTATTGGAGCTCCATCCAATATTTACTAATTGTGATGAAATTAATAGATGGATTTGCTATATCAACTTAATACTAAACTATATGCAGTAGGATTCGCAAGCAGAGACCGATTTGAATTTGAGCGTGAAACTATTTGGATGGGGAAAAATTAATGTAAGATCTAATTGTACTTGACCTTCAACATGCATGAACTCTAAAAATATAACATCTATTTACAGCTTGGAGCGTAATAACAGAATCGCTTCGAAGAAGTTTTTCATCGCTCCCACAATCCGAACATCTGCCATGTAAGTAGATGGTCACCAGCTTAAGTGTTGGTCTGAATGCGGTTTCACTTAACAGCAAAGTACATTTTCATCATTCATTTGAATTCATAATACTGTTGTACGAAGGGCCTATAGGCAGGTGGCGGACTCGTAAGCAAAGATATTGCTGTTTGCGTTTGACGTGCAAATCTAGTCTAACTGAGCTTGAAATGCGGTAACACAAAGTAACCAAAGGATACTTAGCAACCATGGTGCATATCACCGCCAACCTAGCATAGAAAATCAAATTTTGACTTCGCCTTCCTTGTTGAAAATCTTACCGCATTTGGTGTTCCCGCATTTGATATTTGCATTTCAAACGCACACAGCAATACTTACGCAAAGCTTGCGACCAGAGTACAATCTTATTCCAATAGTATAATCCAACAAATTTAACAACGAGAATTGCAGTGCTTGTCCAGTTTTCCACAAAATGGTTTGTTGGAAAAAAGTTAATTCTGTCAAATGTACCGAAAAGATCGCTTTTCAATTTCAGCTATCATTTTTATTAAATTGCCTAAAAAATCACGTTTTGTCAATGATTTATGATTTATGAGTAAAATTTTGAACGTTTTGAGTAAAATTTGAACTTTTGGTCATCATTTGCATGGAGTTCGGCCATTGTGGCGCGCGCAATGGATCACTAGCTGCGCTGTTCCCATACACAGACATGAATGCATCGAGAGCCGGCTGGTAAGCACTTTCTGTGTGAGAAGATTCGGAAAAATTGATCCCAATGATCATCGTTCATTACCCGTGATATGCCACGGTCGAACGTAATTCGCGATGCATCACAGAGTGAACTGGTTGACTGATACCGCGCCACCATATCGCCTTCACCACTTCTCGCATCATGTGAGGTAATCTTGATGCAATATCTCTGGTGAATTGATAACGAGGGAGTCTTGATTTTTTTGTGTGTTTCTCGTACGTGCTTGTTTAATTTAGGGTAAAGCCTTCGATCGTAGGCATTTCTGGGTTTGCGTGTTTTTTGGTTTTGAGCAAACTTCTTCACACCACCACCGTTATATCTTTCTGTGTCAGCCGAATGAATTACGAGATGAATTATAAATGTGCGAAAGTCGAGGGGGCGAAAGCGTTGACAAGTGACACAGTTGAGGAGCGTTTCTGCGATTTATAATAGAATACTTTTGTTTGTTACGGTTGGTTGGTGATAAGGAACGGCAAATATTGAGTGCGAACAATGTTAGTTGGTCAATTGGCTGATGGTGCATAAGGAAGTGGTGCTACGATTCAGAAGTATTCAAGTGGTGATGATGAAATTCTTTCGAGAGTCGGGATTGTGTAATTGCGCATTTATTATTTGATTGACCCATACAATTATATGAATAATAATCAATATAAGTTTTATGATGTTTGATTCAATTTTTAGAATCTTTCTGTTTCACAAGATTATTGCAATTTTAAATGATATCTAGAATTAATGGTAAGAAAATGGTATATTACCTAGAAAATCTTTCTTAGATAGAGTTTTATTTCCAAATTGTTGACTAAGAATTTCTACAGAGATTGTGTTCAATTATTGCTCAAGATATTCTCTCATTTAGTTTTCTCCAGGGTTTCGTCCACATATTTGTTGGAGGATTCCCTGAAAAAAAAACTGAGACGTAGTGTCTAAAAGAATTGTGATGGAATAAAAGAAGGCGTATCTGGGATAGTTGCTTTACTATTTCCGGCTAAAATACCAAAATGAATCCATGTAAAATGTACTTCAAATATACTAGAATAATCACTGGAAGATTACTCGAGTCCCAAGTAACAATTTAAATTTTATAAATGTCTTCGAAACCGATCGTCACGGATGCCTAGTTCTACGATTCTCGCTCAGTAGGGCTCACACGAAATCCCATGCTTATTTGTGTCTGAACAGGTGCAAAATGCGACACGCTGGCGCTCCAGGCGCTGCACATGTCTCTACTTTGTAGACGCGTAGTGTGGTAGATACAGATGGAAACCGGTAGATCCAGGTCGCTGCGCAGCACACGTTCATAGTTTTAGTAGGTACCGTTCCGCCTACCAAAGGAAGTCATAAACCGACTGTGAACTCGATTCCATTTTTTCTTCTGTTGTCACAGTCAATGGAGATTGAATATGTGACGCGTTCCCACGCAATAATGACACGGTTTGTCGGTAGTACCTACTCCATCACTTCAGCACACACGGGGAAGTCTCGGAATGGTACACACTGTAATTTGCCGGAGAACGACTCCGCCAGCAGGTAGGTGTGATATATTGATTTGAATAAATCACTATTTTACGCTACATGATCAATTATTAGGTTCTGGTGTAGGAATCATCTCCTTTCACCGTGGGTTTTATAAGTTCCTTGTTGTGTGCGGTAAGATGCAAAGTGGATAAGTAAACACAGGTCTTGCTCAGTGCGGCAGAGGCGGGCTCTTTTTTGTACATCTTGGCGTGTGCCAGCGAACGCTTCCGCAAGATCTCAACCGCTTGGGGCGCATTATCTGGTGCATGTGGGCGTGTATCAATGCGATCTATGAGATGGTTTTACTTTCATCCAGTGCATTACTTCACATTTGTAATTGCATTGTTTTCGCTTTCAGGCGATGAAATGTTTCGCTTTTCAGAAAATTATGGCATTTTTGGTTGTGAAACGGCTGCTAGGTGAAGTGTATTTTTTCCAATAATTTAGTAATGAAAAGTTCCAAAGCGTCCATTCAAACGATATCAATTCGAGTTTCCAAATTATACAAAAACTTTTACAGTTTATTGATACAGGAGAACTTTTACACCTATTATATGAGATCTTGCATTATAATAATTGGCTATAATGCACTCTCATGAAAAGCATGTTGGTACTTAATGTCTAGGGGAGTCTAATAAATTTTCGGAACAAGCAGAACTAGAACCATGCCAAAAATTAGACCCAGAACATCAGCTCGGGATTCTGCTAAACCGCACCAAGAGCCATTTTTTTCAAAATCGAGTTTTTTTACACCATAGAACGCAAATAATCATAACCTTTCTACCATAGAATTACCGTGTCGTTTGAGCAGTCCTTTGTTATCTTAGATGACAAATTTTCGCTGGAAGCATGTCATAAGAGTTAATTCATTTTTCTGATTTAGAGATAGATTTTTCCTTCTATAACCGTGCACCTTATCTATCCTTAACAACTTATAGATGCCTTTGCCAGTGAAATTTGTCAGCAAATGTCAGAAAACAACGTTATCGCCACCTAATCTCCTTAAAAAGAGTGCACATGACTTTATCACCCTTGATCCAAGAAGTCGAGATGACCGAGCGTTAGCACTCGACGTCTCCAAATTGACTTGTGTTGTTAAAAATTACGAAATAATCCAACCATACCGGAACAAGGATCACATTTTTCGATTTTTGTTCAGCCACAGTGAACTGAATGCATCATGTTTTCTTATCAAATTTAATTATATCGACGATTTATGATGATTTTTTTGTATATTTTATTTCGGGTTACTTCTTAGATATTGTTAATCGCATGTGAGCGATAAAATTTAAAGATAAGACTTCACATTAAAATATCTCGAAATAAAGTTTTTGGCATTTGATGCGGTTTAGCAGAACCCAGACCATACGTTCCCATACTTTACTGATCCACGACCCACCTAGCAAGCGTGACCCACCAGAGAACAAGAGTAAAAAAATGTTTCTCTCAAACAAGCGCAAACATCGACAATGCCAGTCATTTTTACATATAACTTTTAAAAACTGAGTCTAAAATTATATAGATACACATCAAATGGAGAAGGATCAGAATGTAATTCTACAAATTGCTCAACTAGTTCATAATTTGAGGTAAAATTTGGTTAACCGATTCAAACTGAGTAATTTTTAGTAAACGTTTTTTGCAATCCGAATTGAATTAAGTAGCGGAATGGAAGTTCTCCGGGTAAAATTTTGGATATCTAAGAATACTGTAGATGAATTCTTAGAAAACTTTTGCTTTTTCAACGTACAATTAGATCTTTTTAAAAAATAATTCAGCATACTAGATATTAAAATAAAACTTGCTGGAAATTCGTCGAACATTTGTCGCGTAACTTTTCAAAGCGCCCTAAGCAACAAATCTAAACAAATCGAGATTTTCATTACAAAGCATTCGTTTTGCATCACTCAACATCACATTAGAACCCTCATATTGATAAATCTACTTAAAAATAATTCTATAAAAAGTTTGTGGAAAAAATTACCAATGTTTAAATCTGCATCGCTTTTAACCAATTGTTACTTTGGACCCTTGATCAGAGAATGAACCGTCCGTACTAAGTAACAGAATGAACAAACACGTTACATAGGACAATCCTCGAATAGCTTGGAAATATAGTTCAAATGCCAGAATGATGTATCAATGCGATCTATGAGATGGTTTTACTTTCATCCAGTGCATTACTTCACATTTGTAATTGCATTGTTTTCGCTTTCAGGCGATGAAATGTTTCGCTTTTCAGAAAATTATGGCATTTTTGGGTGTGAAACGGCTGCTAGGTGAAGTGTATTTTTTCCAATAATTTAGTAATGAAAAGTTCCAAAGCGTCCATTCAAACGATATCAATTCGAGTTTCCAAATTATACAAAAACTTTTACAGTTTATTGATACAGGAGAACTTTTACACCTATTATATGAGATCTTGCATTATAATAATTGGCTATAATGCACTCTCATGAAAAGCATGTTGGTACTTAATGTCTAGGGGAGTCTAATAAATTTTCGGAACAAGCAGAACTAGAACCATGCCAAAAATTAGACCCAGAACATCAGCTCGGGATTCTGCTAAACCGCACCAAGAGCCATTTTTTTCAAAATCGAGTTTTTTTACACCATAGAACGCAAATAATCATAACCTTTCTACCATAGAATTACCGTGTCGTTTGAGCAGTCCTTTGTTATCTTAGATGACAAATTTTCGCTGGAAGCATGTCATAAGAGTTAATTCATTTTTCTGATTTAGAGATAGATTTTTCCTTCTATAACCGTGCACCTTATCTATCCTTAACAACTTATAGATGCCTTTGCCAGTGAAATTTGTCAGCAAATGTCAGAAAACAACGTTATCGCCACCTAATCTCCTTAAAAAGAGTGCACATGACTTTATCACCCTTGATCCAAGAAGTCGAGATGACCGAGCGTTAGCACTCGACGTCTCCAAATTGACTTGTGTTGTTAAAAATTACGAAATAATCCAACCATACCGGAACAAGGATCACATTTTTCGATTTTTGTTCAGCCACAGTGAACTGAATGCATCATGTTTTCTTATCAAATTTAATTATATCGACGATTTATGATGATTTTTTTGTATATTTTATTTCGGGTTACTTCTTAGATATTGTTAATCGCATGTGAGCGATAAAATTTAAAGATAAGACTTCACATTAAAATATCTCGAAATAAAGTTTTTGGCATTTGATGCGGTTTAGCAGAACCCAGACCATACGTTCCCATACTTTACTGATCCACGACCCACCTAGCAAGCGTGACCCACCAGAGAACAAGAGTAAAAAAATGTTTCTCTCAAACAAGCGCAAACATCGACAATGCCAGTCATTTTTACATATAACTTTTAAAAACTGAGTCTAAAATTATATAGATACACATCAAATGGAGAAGGATCAGAATGTAATTCTACAAATTGCTCAACTAGTTCATAATTTGAGGTAAAATTTGGTTAACCGATTCAAACTGAGTAATTTTTAGTAAACGTTTTTTGCAATCCGAATTGAATTAAGTAGCGGAATGGAAGTTCTCCGGGTAAAATTTTGGATATCTAAGAATACTGTAGATGAATTCTTAGAAAACTTTTGCTTTTTCAACGTACAATTAGATCTTTTTAAAAAATAATTCAGCATACTAGATATTAAAATAAAACTTGCTGGAAATTCGTCGAACATTTGTCGCGTAACTTTTCAAAGCGCCCTAAGCAACAAATCTAAACAAATCGAGATTTTCATTACAAAGCATTCGTTTTGCATCACTCAACATCACATTAGAACCCTCATATTGATAAATCTACTTAAAAATAATTCTATAAAAAGTTTGTGGAAAAAATTACCAATGTTTAAATCTGCATCGCTTTTAACCAATTGTTACTTTGGACCCTTGATCAGAGAATGAACCGTCCGTACTAAGTAACAGAATGAACAAACACGTTACATAGGACAATCCTCGAATAGCTTGGAAATATAGTTCAAATGCCAGAATGATGTTTACAAACGTGCCTAAGATACTGTTAATAAAATTAAAAGGTCACATTGACAATTTCTCAATCAAATTATTTGATATTCTCAGAGCAATAAAACCAAAACGGCCGCTATGAAATGCATAGATAGCGCCACCATAGACTTGTGTGTTTGACAGAACAGCAATGCGGTCACAATGTTAAATTCCATATACGGTGGTGCCGCTGTTTTGATGCGGTGGGTGCCAAATGAGTGACCTACAATGATCCATTGTAAACGCTCAAGTTACCGAAGGAGAATGAAGTACGAAAAATTGTATATTTATTGGTCGTTTTACCGTATCATGTTCAACGTGTCTTACGTGGGATGTTTTCTAAGCTTTCACTCCTCTCTTCACAAAAGACCCAAATAAGAATGGTACAAATGCAAAACTGAAAAAAGCAGTTTTCTCCTTTCAAATTAACAAATCGAAAAAAACACAGCTATTTTATTTTGAAAATAAATTAGCAGTGTGTTTTCATTTTCTTTGATTTGTCCATTAAAAAAGAGAAAATTGCTTTTTAGGTTTTGACATTTGCAACATTTTTACTTGGGCCATAATTTACGCATTGAGTGCGAAATAGGGGAATGAAATTGTACATAATGATGTCATGGTATCGATCCGATCCAGATCCAGAGATGACCAAACATGTTATCCCCGGTAGCAACATGAGGAATTCACCCGCGCGGCTTGCACACACATTTGCAGAGCATTTGATCACCAAAGAGAGGAGTAGCTATATGTATTTGTTTTACTTTGGCTGGTTCTTCCAGCTACCTTCTACGCGGTCGATGGCGTCGGCGTTATCATTTACCCACTGCAATAATGGTTATCACGCTAAATAATATGGGTGCCCTTGTGTAAATGTGGTGGTGAAACTTAGAGGAAAACAATATGCACTCTGCCTCGATAACCTTAAGAATCCGGGAGTGATTTTTTCGAATTGGGTTATATTTCCATATGCAATTTGATGAGTCTAGAAAGCGTGTGCAAGTTTCGTTAAGGAAAATAAAAACAAACTGTGAATGCGAATGTTCGTGTGATCAAATGTCACTAAGCTCTATATCAAATATTTTTTTTGCGCTGATTGCTGGTGCTGAAAGCACAGCACCACCACCTCTCTCGTGCAGTAGGAAATTTGCATGTACGCTAAAACTAGCAAGTGTGAGCGAATCCGGTACTCAAACGGGGGAAGAACGAGAGAGAATTGGTGTGAGAGCAAAAAGTCCATATACGCCGTGACATTGAATGAATCAAAACAAATCTCAGCTGGAGTCTCCCATTATCACACCGCAACAAAATGAGCACTTCAACTTGAATGATTTAGTAGATGGATGCAAAATGCAGTATAACAAGCTTGCTGTGTGCACAAATTTAACATTGAACATATTTTTGAATCTTTCCTTAAAATTCAATTTGAAATTTCATGTGTTGCAAGTTTTGTATTTTTAGAAAAAGTACTGACACCCCCTTGTGTCTATAAACTGTATTTCGTTTTTGGAAAGTTTTAAGCATATTTGAAAAAATGTTTTAGGTATTTTTGTTATTTGACTGATATGGGAAAGCATTGGTCACCAATGAACACAACATTTGGAAATATTGAAAATATCATTACTTACTTAAATCATGGTCTCTGAAGCCGAATAAGAAGGCCAAACTCTTACAAGTCGTTTACTTTTTAAGTTTTGATTTTGAACATTAAATCGCAAATTGGTCAAAACTTTACGCTAGCCTAAGCAGTATTTTGAACGTAAACAGTGACAGGTGACAGTTTCATTCATCTGAATTTTGCCCCATTTCACCCTAAACTATGATACTTTCCTAAGATAAAAAACACAGTTGTAGTCGATTGTGGCTAACTTAATCTACTTCGGCTGGCGTAGAATTTGGGTAATATGTTAAAACACACTTTATTTAATGCCAATGACTAGAGAACCCATTTTGCTCTAAAATTAGATTTTTTGTTATTGGACAGTATTAAGGTGAAAATGAATCGAAGCCAAACTTCAAATTTTCAAGGGCACAAATCTGGAGAACCAAACATCCGTTTAAGCTGAAAACTTAATCGATTGGCTACTAGCTAGTGGTGACAAATCTATTAAGTTTTCAGCTTAAATAGGTGTTCGGTTCTCAAGATTTGTGCTTTTGAAAATTTGAAGTTTTGGGTACACCAGATTCTGTTTTTGCACGGGGGATGCGTATCGTGCAATAAAAGTTTTCAGTTCAAAATTTCAAAAACCGTGCAAAAAAAGTAACACCAATTCTCAACGTTTCATGCAAGAATAAGGTTTTGGTGAAAAAATTTGTATGGAAACTTTTTTTGCACGGCCGTGTAAAAAAAATCCGTGCAAAAACAGAATCGGGTGTACGCTTCACATTCACCTTAAAAACTGATTAGGGCTATCCATATTATACTTTTTCGAAGTAGAATCATATGGTAAATACGGTAGACCACATTTTAAGTAATCTCGGTGAACGGAAAAGGTGATTTTACCGCATTTCGCCCTTAAAATGACATTTTTGGTGAAATAAAGAATAAAACTGATTGCGGCTAATCAAATATAATTTTGCTGTTGTAGAATAATCTGGACAATATGTTGGAACAAACTTAATTTAGAAGGGCTTGTTTTGCCCCATTTCCCCACTTATATTTTTATATGTTTAAAAATATTTACAACTGATTGCCTCTTAAAATATACTTTTCCGACGTACACTCCCGTGCATAAGTTTGGGTTCACCCCCTAAAAAACATGCAAAAGTGTTCAGTCTATATCTCTGTGATTACACTTCCAATTGAAACTCTCTAAGCCGCATTCGAAAGGCAAAGAGTTATTCTTACTTCAATAATACTGCGATGAAGAGATGAACCTCCTCTATTTTCCAGTGGTGATTGTTTTCATCCTGGTCCATTCATTTCATCCTAAAGATGACGAGCTACACACGCGGTTACCAATGGCCTTAGCGCGATATCAGAAATCATGCGAGAACTGATTCTCTTCTCCTATTCTCTTTTGTTGTATGTATTTTGCTTTGCGCGCCACCCCGCACATGTAAACACACTTTGTTGCTGCTCCGTACTCTCAGCACTCTCAGCGTTCTCAGCATAGACAGACAAATTTACCCCACCCAATTGCATTACAGGCAAATGAAAGATAAAGAGAGGAGGTTACAATTTAAACAACAAGGCGCATAGTTTTGCATCTTCAGCTTGGTTCGGGTAAAGGAAATCGGCCGAGTTTCGTGTTCGTGTCCGGTCGAATCGTGAGTACAATACATGTTACGCGACACGAGATGAACTTTTGAATCCGTTCGCTCGGTTCAGTTCGCTCTTCCTTTGCGAGCCACTGAACCCTTTTAAAGATCCGATTCACTAAAGTGAGTGATTCAAATTGGATCCGTTTTCAAAAATGAGCCGTTTTGCCCATATCTAAAACTAGCTCTTCTAGTCATTGGCAGTGTGTTTCAACATACCGTTTTGATTCATATTACGGACAGCTTCAAATTCCGGACACTCTACTTTGTATGGGAAACATTTCACGCGAAATGTTTCAATTTTTGCTGTTCAAAAGTTCTCAATTTCAAGGCTTGTTTTAGTAAACTTTTTCCATAAATATCTTTGAAAATTTATAATGCCCAACTACCTTAGATGTCTCTTTGGTGGTTTAACGATTTCGATTGATGATTTGACTGTTCCATTAATGATTATCATGAGCTGTCCGGAATTCGATTCAAAGTGTCCGGAATATGAGGCAAAAGTGAGGAAGCGTCCGGAATAAGAATCATGAAAAGGCCACACATTTTGATTTATTTAAAATAATTGAAGTTGCGGAAGCGTATTCTTCACCCACCGATCGAAAGTAAAGGGCTTCCGACGCTCGATAGCGTTAAGGAATCATACAGAATGATTTATTTTGTATGCTCTATGCTAGGTTATATTTCCCTGAGTCCTTAAGTGTCCGTAATATGAATCAAAACGGTATTATCCGGGCTATACTGCATCAGTAAAAATACATTCAGTAACAACTGTTCTTTATACCAGAAATATTTCATTTTTGGGCATAACTGGTCAAAATTAAAAATTCCCCTTGTTTCCGGTGAATGTAGCTGTCTCCATTAGATTTCTTGATTTTTTTTATGAAATATGAAGGTTTTCGAGAACCGTTAGGTGCCGTTTTGGAGACATAATTTCCCGATGTGCAGTGGCTGGCAGAATCTCAAGTTCTTGTATCTCATACTCAAGCATGAGTTGACGCTGTTCAAATTAAAACTTAAAACATAAGTTGATTCATCTATTCGACTCATTCATTGGTTTGTATTCCAATAATTTCCTCTTTTAAAACAATATTTCATTGTTATTCTGCTTGAAATATTATACATAATTTTGACGTACATAACACATTGAATTCCAATAATTTTTTGACTGGATTGAATCATATTTGACGGCATTATCACGAGTATGTGATTTTGCAGTAAAGTGTCAAGCGTGAGTTTTGTGAAGAAGATTTCTAGTGATTGTTTTCTCGCGCAAAAGAATCCAACACCAGTAATGGAAATGTTCGCATCACAAAGCACCTCACAAGTGTAAACTAACGCTAAGCAAACAATACAGACTCGCGAACAGGCTTGGTGTTAGTGAGTTTGTACCCGCCTGCTCAGGAGAACATACAAAAAGAAATGGCAAAAAGTTCGCGAACATTTACTCGCAAGTAATTAAAAAAAACTGTGATTTATTATGGTTTTGACAGACGAATCAATTGTATATCCATAAAATCGACAATAAGCTACTATTTTGTAGTCAAAAACCCTTTAAAACTAGAAATCTTGGGGGTGGGGGGGTTGGAGCTAGCTTTTTTTCCCAAAAGCGCAATTGACTCTGAACAGCATTCTGATGCTCGCGAGCATTTTCCGGTTCAGCAGACATGTTTGCCACTCTCCATCACTAATCAACACTGATCCATACAAATTTCGCCAAAGAACATCGAGAAATCAAGCAAGACCCTCATTAGCATTTCCAAAAGTATTCCATGAGTCATCATACATTTGTCAACTTCCTCCAATTGTTATGCTGGGGATAGACCAATGGGATCCATAAGAATTCGGCCGAAGGTTTGAAAGAAATCCGCCAAAGATCTCACCAGCACAATACCGGTGATTGTCAAGTAATCTGCCTAGTGACTGCTACACATCCTGCGAGGTAATTGCTTAGAATGCCAATAAGAAACAACCAGGCGACTTTTAAAGAATCCATCAAAAATTTCCAACAGTGTCCAAAACATTTCAGAGATTTTCCAAAGATCTTGCAAGAAACCGCCGATAAGAAAAAAATGCCGATTGGATTGCTTCAAATAACTAATGTAGTAGCTGTCAATCTAATTTGGCATCTTATCATGAATCCAATAAGTATCGTTCTAAACATGGATCACAATGAGTTCTATTCAGTAGCTCGTGATAATTTCCAGAACACCAGTAAATCTGTTCAAATCTTTTTCTCCTTGATATTTTTGGCATTATATGCCCGCTGGGACAGAGCCAGCATGTCAGCGTGGTGTTTTGTGAGCTCTTTCACAGTTATTAACCAAGAACTTTGTTTGATAAATTCGCCGTTTTTGAATTCGCGTATCGTGTGGCATGTACGAAAATATTCTATGCCCAGGTAAGTCCTAGGAAATACTTATTGCTTATTTCATCATTAAACGTGCGTTTATTTAACATCATATAAATATTCATGTAAAACCGGAGCTCCTAGAAGGAAAAAAATGAAGAAGCTATTGAGCCGGCGAATTTGCCCAAAGGGAATGGAACAAAACCGTATTCAAGCCTTCCGGAATCATTGACCATTTTTATCACAGGCAATTAACATTATGGGACCGGTGAAATAACAGGTTCTTACAGCCATATCATCTCATCAAGATTTCAACCGCTCTAGAACATCGAATGAATTCAAATCTCGAACTAGACTAGAAACCATACTAGAATTCTTCCCGGAAGATGATCTTTAAACAAACGTTCACATTAGAAACTTCCAGAGACAAAACACGTTGCCTACAAGTCTGAATACCGGCTGACTCGGCGAGGGGTTCGTCTCTTCCAGTGGAGCTGATGTCATTCATAGAGAGATTCGGTTTCGCTATCACAATTTGCCAATCAGTAAAAAACACCAAAGAACAGGCACACCCTCTCTCGGTAACCCATCCGAGTGTTTAGGAGCCACACGCGCAGACTTCTTTCTACCTGACGACTACACTGCAAAAAAATAGTTATATTTTAGCGCATGTTCTTCTTTTCTTCTTGGCATTAACGTTCCCACTGGGACAGAGCCGGCTTCTCAGCTCAATGTTCTATGAACACTTCCACAGTAATTAACTGAGAGCTTTCTTTTCCAATATTGCCATTTTCGCATTCGTATAGCGTGTGGCAGGTACGATTATACTCTATGCGCAGGGAAATCAAGGAAATTTCCATTACGAAAAGATCCTGGACCGACCGGGAATCGAACCCAGACACCTTCAGCATGGCTTTGCTTTGTAGCTGCGGACTCTAACCACTCGGCTAAGGAAGGTTCTTCTCAACGCAAGTATGGTATACAATTATCTCTTTTAATTTAACAAATCTAGCCAGCAACGTTTTAGTTTCTTGATAGTTTTCATTGAAATTCCTGAAAACATCTCCTAGCTCAAGTTCCGAAAAATTTGGCAGTTTAAGCTAGAAGGATGGTGTCTTCGGCTAAGTTGTAAAGCATATCATGTGCTTTCTAGTGGTGATAAATCTGATTGAGAATTTATGCACTAGGTGGCGCTAGTAAAATTTTTTTTCTTAACGCAAATTTATGACAGTCAACCCGATTTCTGGTGGCAAAATTCTATAAGGTGTTTTCTATGTATTTCGATAGTCCATTGTTCTGTCCGATTATTGACACATAAGAAAAATTTATACCGGCCGATATACTTTTTGCTGTGTACCTTCTAGAGCCCACAACACTTCCTACATAATCGACGCACACATCAAATGCCGCACTCTGGTCGAGCCGGTTCTAGCGATTGGATTCTAGCACGTCATCACAACGAAACGGGGCGCGGCGCCACTTGTTTTACCTACCGCCACTGGCATGCCCCACACAACCGTCGCCATCGAATCGCACTTCGTAAGCCACTGCTGCTCATTTGCATTGGATTCGCGCAAACAAGAAGGTGTCACTTTCAAGCAACAGTTGTTGGTTGGAACACCCTCACCGCGTGCACACAACAGATGCCTCCCCATACTGGAGAGCCTGATCGTCATCAACGACGTGTTGTTGTGCTCGCTGCTAAGCGGGAAATATAGCTCAAATTGTCCGAGTCGGAAGAGAAGATAAATCAACATTTCGTTCGATATCTTTAATTCTCGCATCACTTCTGATCTCGCCCTAAAAGCCATTGGTAACCATGTGTGTAGCTCGTTGTTACTGAGCATCTGAATGGATTTTCATGTTATTTAATAACGCTGTGGGGAAGAAAGGATCAATATCTACCTGCCCGTGATGTTGGTTTGGATGCTTATTCCTTCATTTGCTCAGAAACAACGAGCTACGCTCGTGGTTACCGATGGCTTTTAGGACGTTATCTCAGAGTATGCGAGAATTGTATCGAGTTGATTGGTAGCCGTGGCAGAAGGGTCATACTTAATTATCCTGACAGTAACATGTTTTGGTAACAATGAGGTTTTTCTTACAGTGAAGGAGCTCAAGACACCTTAAACCACCTTAAACAAAAATTTTGTGGTCATTACGGTATTATACTTATTTTTGTTTATAAGTCTGTTAGTCTGATTTCATAAATTTGCTAACATAAGAAAACTTTGTTATCAACGGTCAAATAACATAACTGTAATTTTTCTTGATACAGTCATACGGCAAAGTCCTCTATGCCCGGAAACTTTTTGTTTTTTGGTGATATGTCAAAACCTACATTAGTTTTACCGTATATTGTTGTACAGTCCAAAGAATTAACAATATTTTAAGTAAAAAATAACATGAAACACAAAAAAAAAAACCTTTACAATTTATTTTTATGGTGGGACACATTATGTACCAAAAATCTTATGCACTAAAATGTGTCCTCTATGGCCGGACACGATGCTCGGACACTACGATTTACACCATCAAAGTTCACACATAACCCACAGAAAGGCCGAGTAATGCTTCGTATGTCAGCACATGCCTTGTAGGTTTAATCTTTGCATGATGTACAGTGCTATTTCCATAAACTCCTTCTTGTTCAGCGCCGCACATCGATTCGCCATATCAGTCGTATCCGTATGTTGCACTAGCGGGTACTCATATTCAGGTGAAAATATTTTCGGCAATACAACGCGTTTGTAGTTCTTGACAATTTCTTTACCAGCTCGAAGGTTTTTTATGCGGTCTTGAAGTGGGCTCTTAGGTACAATCAACTCTCCCTTAACCGACCTCCATATCTAAATATCTAGTTAGAGAATCATAGTTAAATTCGGTGTTCATGGCTACCTCGATGGTCCCTTGAATCGCTTTTGCACTGGTTTAGCGTTCTATAACTCGATATCTCCCTTACTCGATGGTCCCTTAATTATCGAGTTATGGAGTAATGACTGTACAACATATCTTGAGGCTACTTCTCGTGCGCTAAGTTGCTTCAAAGGCATCATGTTTACAGCACTTTATAAGGCCTCCAAGGACCGAAAGTTTTGTTGTTTATGCTCTAATTTTGTTGCTATTTGTTTTTTGTACCCATCGGCATTAACTTAAGTATTCTTCGAGGTATCAGAAATATCTCCTGGAGTTCCTCCAAAAAATGGTTCATGTATTTACTCAGGCCGCGACTACTATGCAAAGCCATGCTGAAGTTGTTCGAGTTCGATTCCCGATCGCTCTATCATCTTTCCCAAATATAAATTGCCTTGACTTCCTTGGGCGTTGAGCATTATCGTTCCTGGCACTTCCTATACGGTTGCAAACATCACATGTTTGACAAGGAAAGCTCTCAGTCAATAGCTATTGAAGTGTTCGTTAAACCCTATGCTGATAATCAGGCATTATCCCATTGAAGGATTTGATACTAAAGAGAAGAAGAATGGGATTTGTCAAACGATTTTGCAAGGATTATGATCAGCAATTGTTTCCAAGGAGTGGAAGGAAGTCCTTATGGATTATCAAACTCCAATAGCATTTCTTTTTGCTTTGGAGCCTTCCTTAACCGAGTGGTAAGAGTCCGCGGTTACAAAGCAAAGCCATACTGAAAGTGTCTGGGTTCGATTCCCGGTCGGTCCAGGATCTTTTCGTTTTGGAAATTTCCTTGACTTCCATTGGCGTAGAGTATAATCGTACTTGCTACACGATATACGAATGCGAAAAAGGCAACTAAGGCAAAGAAAGCTCACTGTTAATAACTGTGGAAGTGCTCTTTGAACACTACGCTGAGTTACGGGTTCTGTCCCAATGGGACGTTAATGCCAAGAAGAAAAAGAAGAAGAAGGATTTCTTCAGAAAGTTGTTCAACAGGATCTTCAATTTAAAGGTTTCTCCAAGATATACTTTGCTTATTCGCCCAGATATTGCACCTCGAGGCCCTTCAGGTTTTTTTTATTACAAGAATATCTTCCTCTAAAAACTGATTAAGTATTCATCCAGAAACTTTTTTGTGAAATTTCCATCAATTGGTTATTAACCAATTTTCTCAGAATTTTCCAGGTTATTAATTATGAAATTCTTCCATTGGGTTTTAAAAGTTTTTTTTTTACGAAATTTACTAAGAATCCTTGTAGGAATGCCTCATAGAGCTTCTTCTCATTTTTTTCCATGACCACCAAAATGTACTGAAACTAATCCTCATCAATTTTCTTAAAGGGCATCAAGTAGATACCACTTTAAAAATATATCCAAGTATTCTTTAAGGGATGACTCCAAATATTTTTCAAATAATGTTTCAAAACAATTATTTAAGGACATCTCCAGTTATATCCTCTTTTATACAATCCTTTGAGGAATTATCATATTTGATGGTGATGGTGAACAGTGTAGTTTGATTCTACAGTGCAGTGATTAATAAATTATATTACGCATAGCATAGCATAGACTGACTGTACATGTTAATGGTAGCTACTCCGTGATTGATCGGAACTGATAATAATTGCACTCCGATCCAAATGAATAAGGAATGGGATTTTCCGCTTACTCTTGGAGTGCAATTTTAGCAGATCTAATATTGTTGATCAATAACGACGCCGGCCAAGTCCTTACAGTCAGTTGGGATGGGGAAGGAATGTTAGGGTGTAAAGATTGTTGCTTCGAGAGACCGAGAATACCTCTGCATCTCCACAAACATCACGGATAGGGTGTTTATTAGTGGAACAGGAAAAGATCTGGGAGTCACCTTTGGTCGGTGATGCGATCCATGGATAAGGAGGAAAAATACGACTTATACTTAAAGCTAGTTTTTATTTTTGTCTCGAGAAGTTTTTGGTAAAAGATTTAAAATAAACGTCAACATCTTCAATGTTGAACCATTCAAAAGAAGATTTTATTAATGGCAAAAAGAGAAAAATATATGCATACATTTTAAATTATATGAAACAGGAATAATGCCGACACTTGTAGTGACGAACCATACATAGTTTGTTTGAAAATTACATAAGTGTTGTGCTGTAGCACGTTTGATCCAGGCAGCCTTAGCGGTCACATTGCAACGACCATTGATTAGTTACTTACCTTATTGATTCAATAAACATTCATTCTGTATTTTCCCATCAAACGAACCAGACGTATTTTTAATTAGTTCGATACAGAACAATTGACGACGAAAGGATTTCAAACCTACGAAGTTATTATGGAAGGATTAGGCCCACCAAGATTTTCGTTTGGAGACCAGTGGGAGATGTATCAGAAGCGGTTGGAACAGTACTTTCTGGCTGCCGACCTAGATGAGGAGCGTAGATCCGCTGTACTTCTGACGTCAATTTCCATAGTAGTCTATCAAACCGTGAATAATATCTGCCATTCTTCAAAACCGAATGAGAAGAAGTACGATGAGCTGTGTTCAGTTTTGAAGGGAAGATTTTGTCCTACAATGGTCACTTACCGAGAACGAGCGAATTTCTACAGGGCTCGACAGGAATCAGGAGAAAGTGCTCAAGAATGGTAGGTCCGTTTGAAGAAGCTATCCCTGAATTGCGAATCAGGAGAACGTTTGGACCATGAGCTGAAGGATATTTTCGTGACGGGTCTTCAACCAGGTCCGATTTTCGAACGTTTGTGTGAAGAAGATGACACCGTTGCACTAGAGGACTTGCACAAGCTTGCGGCGAAACGAGAAGCAACCTTGAAAAACAGAGGATTTCTTGAAGTAAACAATATTAGAGAAAGGAAACAGTGCAGTGATAAATAAATTAAATTACGTGTGAAATAGTGGACTTGCCGCGGAACGACACGAGCTAATTTATATTTTGAAACAGGATGAGAAGGAGGCAAATCGTCTCCAACGCTTGTACTCGTTTAATTTTGCCCCAACAGCTGCTGAATTTCGACGTTCGGGAGAAAACTGCTGCTCAGATAAACGACGCGCTGAAAACCGGGACGGGTGAGTTGGTGAGAAGTCTAAATGGTACCACGGATAAGGCAATTTAGGAATTATCTAAGTCTGTGAGCAAAGAGTTGGAAAGTATGAAGTGTTTAGTTTTTCAATTTAACTCGAATGATAATAGATTTGCAATGAATGATAAGCAAGGTACATCAAGTATGGCATCGGAGTCGAGCCTGTTTTCCAGAAGCAAGAAAAGTAAGGTTTAGGAAGACGTTTGCACTTGGTCGGATGATGTTTTTATTGTAAGTAGATGTTTCGCGGATGTTGTCAAGAGTAATACTGGGACTGAAATTAGGAAGAAGAGTACAAAAAAGAAGTGCACTGCGAATGCAAGTGCCTTGTAAGGCTAGTCCGGCCATTGTGATCAAGTCGAAGGAGTCCAACAAGAGCAACGAGGATACTCGCAAAATTTTGATCAACATACTGGATCCTAAAAAAAAACAAAAAATCAGTAACTTGAGACCCGCGAAAAATAGTTCTATTATTACTGAGTGTGCAACAGGATACCATGTTAATCTTCCAGCTGTTCATTAGAGAATTTCTGCTATTAATTCGCAAAATACTGGGAAATAGTGTGCTTCTCGACTTATTTGCTGTAGCCACCACAGTTAGAACTATTTAAGCGTTATTTGTCACAGTTGCCATTTTTTGTATAGTACATCTGTCTGGATACTGTTTAATGCCCAAAGAAGTTCACAAAATTTCCATTACTTGATTGGCCCAGATAGCCGTCGCAGTGAACGCGTAGCTATTCAGCTTGACCTAAAAATACAGTCAACTCTCCCTTATTCGATACTCTGTTTATCGATATTATTCAATGGAATGCGCGGTTCCTTCAATTTGGTATACTTTGATCCCTCTGTTAATCGATACCTCTCTAACTCGATGCGATCTGTTTGAGTTTCCCATCTAAGTTTACTTCTCTAACTCTATATTTTCATAAAAAGATTCAAATAATCTCCAAATGTTTATAAAATCTATAAATTTGAATATAATGATTTTGCTAATAGTAAAATTAAGGGTTTTATTTTGTTTCAGATGGTTAAACTTTTTCTTGACTGGTAAAGTAAATGTGTAGAACTATTTTTGTTGTGTAGAACTATTTTTAATGTGTTATGTAAAATTCACACAAATTTCAAAGTTTTAAAAATATGTGTTCTTTATCTCGATACCTCCCTTACTCGATGGTCCCTTTAATATCGAGTAAGGGAGAGATAACTGTAAGTCAAAACAAATATTGTAAAAAGGACTGAAAAAGCCTACTAGTTGGATAACACGTTTTTTTTTAATTTCTTTATTAGTATCATTCCAAACATTACATTCATTTTTTATATCTAGGTGTTCTGTGTTGTTAGACAACACTATCATCCTAATTTGATTTTGAAAGTTAAATTTTTATCTAACATGAGCCCTTGATACTTAACTTCATCTGACCAATTTATTGGAACACCTCTCATCGTGACAACATATCTACTTGAAGGTTTCAAATAAAGAGCTTTTGGTTTATGTGGAAATGTTATTAGTTGAGTTTCTGAAGCATTAAAAGAAATCTTCTATTTTTGCAAGTATGAAGAAAAAATATCCAAACTTTTTTACAATCGACTATAGATGATATGCAGACTTCGTTTTTTAGCGGAGAGGCCTGTGTCATCCGCAAACAAAGATTTTTGACATCCCTGAGGTAACTCAGGTAAGTCAGATGTGAAAATATTGTATAATATTGGTCCCAAAATGCTTCCTTGAGGAACACCAGCTCTTACAGGAAGTCTTTCAGACCTGGAGTTCTGATAATTAACCTGAAGTGTACGATTTGACAGATAACTTTGAATTATTCTTACAATGTTTGTTGGAAAATTAAAGTTTTTTAAATTTTACAATCAAACCTTCATGCCAAACACTGTCGAATGCTTTTCCTATGTCTAGGAGAGCAAGACCAGAAGAAGAGCCTTCAGATTTATTGGAACAAATCAAATTTGTCCTTCGTAAAAGTTGATAAGTGGTCAAACGTCCATGGCGGAATCAAAACTGTTCATTGGCAAAAATTGAATTTTCGTTGATGTGGGCCATCATTCTGTTCAAAATGACCTTTTCAAAAAGTTTACTGATGGAGGAAAAACATATTTTAAAAGATAATTTTTGGATAACATTTATTCAAGTTTCGTTCCATCATAAGATACACGTTGAACAAAATCAAAAACATTCTCTTTAAAATTTAACTTTAAACAACATATTACAAGATGTCATTCGCCTCAATTCCAGTCAGCTGTTAAACATTCAACTCAGCTCGGGAAGCCGGCACCCAGAACTCGTTGCGCAAGTGTTTTCCCAGTTCTGGTGCCCATTATACGTTGCCAATTCCGATCTCCATTCAGAACACACGGTCGGGAATCTGGAAATCAGATGCGCCAATCGATAAGTGGGGGAATTTGCACGGGGGTGTCGTGTCGCGGTGTTGTTGCCAAGTCAGGTTTCAGGCCACTTTTTACGATCTTCAACGGCCATTACTCAGCACATCGCAAACATGAGAATACGCTGTGAGGACGTGAGGAAGGGATTTCTGTTACAGCTGGACTGTAAACTCCGCGCAGTTTCACAGATGAGTCATCTCCCGGGGTAGACCTTGGCAAGGGACTACGACGACTGAAAGTGAAAGTGTGACTCAACGCGAATGGAGGGGTATTGTGTCACATTGATGATGACGGCGAGATGCTAATTGATGCACTGCCATTAATTGGAAGGTGCTTAGATTTTACGATCGGCGTTATTTAATTTAAAGGCTGAAGGTGTGCAACCACTTCAGGATCTGTGTCACTGTGGGAAATAGTTCTATTTTTTTCTTCCAATTTATGGAGCAAATCTGTTCTCCAAGGTCAACAGAGGTTCCGTGAACCTTCAAATGCCTACGGATGAAGAATGAGACTTGCTTCGCGTTGCCTCTTGTTGTCTGCTAGGGTCATCGATCGAGGTGTTACGTATCACTTCGATGATACTGATAAGTGCGAAGGTGAAGATTGTTGGCATCGATTTCCTACAGTGCTCGAATTACCAATATGAGACGGTATGACATTTGGAAATTTCTCAAACGTTTGGAAGCTATATTTAGACAGAGCTAATTTTACCCACCGCTTTTTTTTTGATTTTCGACCTGTTTGACAACTTCTCAGTAAGATGGGGCATGGGGCGCGGTGAATTTGTGCGGTTGTTTTAGTTCTCTTCCATTCAAACAATGGGCGCAAACAGAATTGTTTGGGGCAATTCAGCAATCGAGCCAAAACTTTCAATAGGGGAAGTGGTGGTAAAATGAACAGGGGTGGTTAAATGAACACTGTTCCTTTTACCGAGAAAAAACAAATTTCGATGAATTTTTATCACGCACGGACGATTTAGAGCATAAATCTGAGTGTTCGAGTTGATACGGAGGTCAATTGAAGTGAAAATATCAACAAAAACAAAGATTTTAGAAAACCACGTTTGAAAATTAGAACTGACGTAACTTTAAGCTCGAAAGGCTTGAAGTTTTTCAGTGAGGTGAATATTGTTATGATATGATGTCAAACCTGATACCTTTATAATTCTTTTTGAATGGGTTACAATCATTAATGGATGTATTTTCGGTGGGGCAATGAAAATGTTCAGAAATATTTATTTTGCTCACGATTTTTGTGTGGTGTTCATTTTACCACCAACTGCTGTTCATTTTACCCACATAGTGCAGGTAAAATGAACATTTGCATCGCTTTTTGATAGCGATGAAAATATGTGAAAATTAAGCTATTTTAGTCTGAATCCATGTTGCTGCTATAGATTACATCCCTATTTTCAGTGTGATGCGATAGATCTACACAACTTCCTCGTTTGTCTATCAGAAACAAGATGATTGCCTTAAGGTGTTCATTTTACCACCCCTTCCCCTAAGACATTGACGTGCAGATATCAAACTAAATCGCAACTAGAATGTGGTGCTATTTGATGAAATAATGTGTCAATAATGTAAACAACTTTGGGCCTAAATCGCTGTAGAGGTAAACCGCAATTATTCAGCTGAGTGCCGTGAGTTTGAATTCTGTTGGTTCGAGGGGGTTCACACTAAATCTGTTCGGTAAAAATAACTGGGTTTTTGAACTACCGAAAAAGTCAGTAAACTAAAAATAAATGTCAAAAATCGAAAAACAGAGATTTTTCACTGAAATTTTGCAGAGAGCTTTTTTTATATAATATATCGATAATAAATAAAACACGGTGAAATTTGCTTTTCAATTACGCGAGGCGACAGTTTTCATTTTACTGACTTTTTCGGTAGTTCCAAAATCCAGTAAAATTTTACCGACCCCAGTAATTTAATCTAAGTGTGTTCGAGATTTGCTGAACTTCCCAAATCATTGAGCATTTTTGTCACACAATACACGAATGAAAAAGGGGCCACATGACAAAGAAAGCTATTAATTGATATTGATACATGAAAAAGTGATCATAAGAAAACTATTCCCAAGCGCTCTTTAATCTTAGCTCACTTGTGAGGCGATTGACTTATCGCTTCGAGAGTAGCATCTTGAACGTCTCTATTGACTGAACAATAAGGGGCGGCTTATTTTTCAAAAGTTCTTAAACTGTCGGGCTACTTTTGATTCCGGTGGCTACTTTGGATACTCACGTTTTTAATTTATTTGCAGTATAAATATTAATCTGAGCAATTTTGTGCCTTCAGCACTTTTGTTAACAAATGTATGCTCTACCACTAGGCATGATTTTTTCTTGGAACAACATCAACAATAACAGGATAAACAAGAAAACATTAAAAAAAATTCCGAATAAATATACACAAGGTATAAAACATTGGCTCTGCAAACATTGTTTGAATTTTACCCATGTCGTGGAAACTTAATGAGATCATCTCAAAACTATCGAATCGTCATATTTCATAAACATTGTGTGATTTGTTTTGCTTAAAATTGTTGTTTCATTAAAATAATTGATCAAAGGTCTTATTTTTACGATTTTAATTTTATTATAATGTTTTGGTTTGTATATTTTACAACATGAAAAAATTAAAATAAATGCTTGTAAAAGTGAATAGACATAAAACACACATATTTTAATACGTACCAATGACAAGTTCACAACATAATCTCTAAAAAAGTATTTTCCGTCATATTGTACATGAGTTTGTAGTACAAAACAATTGCATCCTTCAAATGCTTAAAATGAACTACTCTTAAGCCAGCTCTAAACTGCTAAGAAGCTAAAAGCGTATTACAAAAGCAAACTTACTTTTTTACGATTGTACTTTACTTCATAGATTGCGTTTTTAATTAAAATTACTTACTGGTATCAAATTAGTTACTGGTATTAATGTGATCCTTCTACATATCGTTCATATAACAGTAAGAATAGAAAAAAAAAGTTCTTGTACATAACTCATTAATCGTCGCAGTACCTAGTAGTTACATCGTTCGTTTATGTCAACTCAAGAATCAAGCATACGTAACTAATAGTTCCATTTAAGAGGAAGTTGAAAGTTTAAGTTTCATACTGCAAACTGAGAATAGTGAATGAATTTTGAATCAGTTTTGAAGTTATAAGGAAAAATCATTTCATTAGCAAATTGTGCAAATGTCCAAAGTAGCCCCTTTTTGTCTTGAAGGTCACACTTTTTTCGCTATTCAAGCATTTTTGTTATTTGTTGATGGATTTGCCTCATATTTTGCACATTGGTTACCTACATATAAAACTTAAATATAGACAAGAATTATCAATATATATATATATCGATAATTCTAAGAGTTACACATCCTCAAAGTTAAAGAATGTGGAAATAATTTCAAAAGAAGCCCCGTTTGACGGAAACCAAAAATTCGTGTGATTTAACATTTAGAGGTGGCTCAAGCGACTTGAAGGTGAATTTTCAAGTTATATAAAATGACCTTCAGTGAAGTACTCATAACGTTGTTATTTTTCAACCAATTTTGAAACATTTAGCATCATTCCTTTCAAAATTAAATTTATGAAAACTTTGTAGAGCACCAAATTTGTATAAATTCAAAACTAAACAGTTGCAGTTAAAAGTAGTTCGAATTTTTTCTCAGTTTACTAAACATTTCATCTATGTTCGACCATAACTTAATGAAGGATTAATCGATTTCAAATATTTTTACATGCTTTTGAAGCTTATTTAATCGCTTTCAAACTGTTCATACAACACATTTCACTAAAAAATGTTTTTTTTTACCGATAACAAAAATTGCACAAAAGCATTATTTTTCAACGAAAAATGCCAGTTATTTAAATTTTTTGCCAGTTAAACATTATTTCTAGAGCTGAAACTGTGTTTTTTTTTTCATTTGTTTAAACTTTTTGAAGGTCTTTGCAACAATTATTGAATAATTGTAACATAAAAATATTTTTGCATGTGTTGCATGTACTCAACTCGTAATAAAAACAAGATGCTTTATAAACATCGTTGCATATTTAAGTCAAAACCATTTTTAAGGAAAATGTGTTGTCTGAACAGTTTAATAACAACTGAATTGGATTCAAAAGCATGTAAAAAGTTTTTGAATCGGTTGAGTATTTATGAAGTTATGGTGAAACAAATATATTGTTTTGTGAAATGAGGAAAAATTAGGAGAAAAACATTTCTCGTAGTTCCTGCAGGATTTCTACAAACACTTGTACAGGTTAATCACGAAGACTCCAGGAAATAATTTATCACAAAATTTTTAAGCAGATTGTCCACAGACAATCAGAATTTCGCACAATATTTTTAAATGAGCATATGCAAGATTCTGGTTTATATTCGATGTTTAGAAAGGAGCAAGAATAGTGTACAGTAAAAACCCATTCACATATTTAATAACGGTAAAGGGAGTGGAAGGCTTTCCTCTTGTTTTTGCGCCCCACACATAAATTGTAGAATATTCATACAAAAAGTGTTACAAAGGGGTGGGTGGATGACAATATTGTCATTTTCGGCGTTATGAAATATACGAATGAGCTCTTACATGGTGTTAAGCTTGTGAAAAAAGCAAACGTAGAAAATAAGAAGACATTTAGTCGTCCACGACCAAACACTTGATGACTAATTTTACGAGGATAATATAATTCAAAAGAACCGGTAATCAACTAAAGTAGGGTACGTTTCAAATATTCATTCAGCAAGTTGAAGCATATAGATTTATGACGATTTTCAGAGCCAACACTTTTCAAGAAAAAGAGCTATTCGGAGAAACTTGATATTCGTGAAAATGACATTCGAGGGAAATAACATTCAAAGAAAAAAAGCAAAACCCAACAGTACAAAATGAGTGCACTAATAAACTTTTCTTTAGATTGATCAATTGGATACAGCCCAGGTCATAACTCTCACTTAAACTAAGATAGTGATTGATTGAGTTGTACAAACTTAAGCTGAGAAATTCAGTTCAGCTAACAATATTTAAGTACCTGGTTGTGGCCATTGTTCCATTGCTGGAATCGGTTGATAAACTAGACCGTACTGCAGCATCACATGGGGTCATTGACCAGCATCAGAACCTGGATCAAATATTGACAGTATTTTTAACACGGTCATTTGATCGATTGGCTTTCTACTCTACTTATAATGTAGCCTTAATGGGGGGATCGATTCTTGATAACTGCAACAAGTTGTCAAAATGACTGACATGGTTTATATTTTGATATGTTTAGCGATATTACTAAAGCTTTTAAACCATACATGTATTCATTCAAATTTATGTTTAAGGTTTTATTACTCACCGAAGACTAGTAGTCAAAATTGGTGCCCCTATAAATAGGAATAATACATTCTATGTTCCAGAGTAGGTAAATTTAGAATGTGAAGTTCTAACAAAATGTCTTGATCAGAACTATCTGACCAATTGGGCGAAATATGTTATTATTGAAAGCATTGATTGATTATACTCATGAACAATCTATTTACAATTTATCCTATCCATGTCATTAACCAACTATCGTTTGATTTTTATGGAATATCAGTAAGTGTTGGATGGATTGCAATTGTCTAAGGTTGCATGGAAAGTTCACAATGAACTCCTACTCGTCCGAAAAACGTGCAACAAGACGAAACTATTTGTAAAATACTGTACATTCCGCGCGACATTCACGACGATAGGTTAGATGCCAGCCATTCATGAGCACTCCGTCGTCCCTCAAGTTCTTTGCCAAAAGCAATCAACGTAATTAGAGCTGTTAAAAATACATGCGACTTATTTTTAGATCCGACCATGATGCCGCCACCGCCCGTAATAAAAGTATTCAACACTCACTCACTTTAGCTTTTCCTGCTTTGTTTTTTATTCGCGCGGGCTTCAAATGTTGTTTATTTTCGATTCCAAAATGCCAGTACGGTATTTGCACTTTCTCCTTCTTAAATGTCCCTGCAACAGGTAGACACCTAGCCAGATGATATTCCGCGCACAGCTGCTCACCTCGCCTGATCACTTAATCCACTTGATTAATTCCGAACCCTGATGTCACTTTAACGACTTTTGCCCAACGTTTTCCAAAAACGTTCACCAAACTTTCCACGATTTCGCACTTCCGCAGTTCCCCCGGTAGATTTCTTCTCGAATAAAATACGTCGTAAACACCACGATTCAAAACAAATCTTCACTCGCAACGGTAAATAACCATATCACACCCACTGAAAACCGAACTCACTAAAGAAGGTAGCATTTCCCTCTGATGACGATACAGCGCACGATACGCGTTCACGATCTACGATCAACTGATTGGCAATGGTTGCGTGTCTGGCTCCGCAACCGCGCATTGACCACCGAATCGACGCCGACGCCGCCGTCACCGCCGCCGCCGAAAACGAGACGTCGATTCTTTTGATCTCTTTCGATGAACACCTCATACACGAGTTGTTTGGTACCGAATAAGGGTATGCGATAAGTATTTTTTTTTCGTGTTGATACGAAACGAAACGAAACGATTCGCGAATTTTTAAGTAAAATATCCTCTGTTGATGAACAGTTTGTGTAGTTCTAATGAATTGTTCTACAATTAACCCCTCTACCGGCAGCATCATTTTTCACCGTAAGAAAAAAAAAAAACAGATCGCGATAACTTTGTAATTCTTGCTATTTTTGGACCATTTTTCATAAGTTCTCAAAAAAATCTTCTTGTTTAAGAATCCGTGTCGATATTGAAGATTGGTGATCAGGTTATTAAGATATTCCACTGCTCCTTGGGGGGCCGACGTTTTCCGTAGAAAATGTCTTAGGCGGCCATTTTGTTTAACGTCAACTGATTGAAAAACTAAAATGTGGGCTATACAATGCCATATAATGAATGATACTCTGAAAAACTCATACAAATTAGTTAAGCATTTTTGAAAATATCTAAAAATAACGATATGTGGTTTTTGAAGTTTTCAAGATCTTTATTTATGCTTATTACTCAAAGACGGCTGCACCAAATTACTTCATTTTCTCACAACATACTCTCATTAATGTATTGTTCCTAAAAGTGAATATTTGAATACGATAAAAATTCTGAAGCCTGAGATATATACGTGATTTATGGTTACGCGTTGGTCCCGCAAAGAATTTTGGAATATCTCCAGATTTAGATGACCAATGGTTAATGTTAACATAGACTCTATAACTAGAAAAGTTTTTTTTAAACTTGTGAAAAAATGGAGTAAAAATACCGAGAAACAAAAATGTTATCGCGATTTGAATTTTTGTCTTGAGGTAAAAAAATAAGCAGTCGATTATAAAGGTTATGAAGAGCATTTTGTTCTTTGCTAATGACGCATCGAAACAAAATGTAAAATTTTCCGTTTTACTCGGTACGACGGTCACTACAGGAAAGATGTTGGAATTGTTTAGAATATAAACCTTTTTATTATCTCAAGGCTTTACAAAATCTGTTTCAAGCGGCACGCTTATAGGCAGAGCCACCTTGAATCTGCTTTTATCTTAAATTTGTTTTTAAAATATTATCGATGTTTCTTTTTGTTAAATTTATGAATTATTCAGAGTTGCTGATGTGTTGTTCACTTCGATCAGATGTGGTGAATGTTTCAAATTGCGAGAGCTATGTACCAAATTTACTTTGGATGATTGATAAAAGTATGCAGTCAGAGTAGACCAAGTGCTTTTCACCATAACAACAAAAATAATCAGTGGGCTAAGAAATTTGAAAAAAAAAAAATCAAGTAATTTCAAGTGATTTCTCAATTTTTATTTTGCTTGGCATACTCATCTATCAATATAAATTCATGAATATTACAATTCGATGCATCCGATTTGGATTTCTGGTCATCTAGCATATTTGGATAGTTGGTCAGAAATTGCAACAATTTTTGTGCAGACAGTGGACCAAATGGTCGGCGTCAAGTCAGAGATGACTAAGTACAAAATTTTCTTAGTTCCATTTCAGTTTGATCAGATTTGATGAATCTCCAAAACTGCATGAGATATGCGACTAATATGCTGTCAGAGCGGACCAAGTGCTCTCAATCAATGGCGCGCAGACCAAGAATTGGCTGCAGAGGATTAGCCCTGCCGAGGCTGGTCCCTTGTAACATTGTTTGAGTCGGCTAGGAGAAGCAGTTTGCCTGGGCTACTTCTGCTACACGTGTTGTGCTATATGCACTGGTCGCTCCCCAAAGAAATACCGTTCTCAAAGAATTGCTCAAGCACAGTGCATAGGCTGGTTACCTTCTCCGGGAATCTGTTTGTAGATTTCTCCCTTGTAAAAAAACAAAAAAAAGTGCTCCCAATCACAACAGTAAAAACGATTAGCACGCAAAGGAAAGCTGGAAAATTGAAGTCATTTCAAGTTATTTGTCGGATTTCTTGCCATTGGATGATTCTTCCTTTTATCAATCAATGTAAATTGGTAAGTTTCACATAATCGAATGCGTTTGATTTTAATGTGTGGCCATTTTCTGCATTTGGGTGGTTGGTCAGAAATTGCAACAATTTCTGTGCAGCCAGAGCGGACCAAGGGTCAAGGAATAAAGGCTGTGATTGATGAATTTTTTTTAGTCATTTTCAAAACTCGATTGATGTTTTCAGTAGCTATAAGCTGGCTTCTTCCTTGTTCTTGATTCAACCTCTTTCTCCACTTTCAATGATCAACTACAAAGCGATTTTACCCACACACAAACTGAGCATCCGTACTCTGCGGGATGAACAGTTTACACGTTTGTGTTTGCTTATTTTCATTCCCGCAGTTGTGAAGAATTTGTTTTGACAACCTCAGTGCTCCAATGAAAAAGAGATTGCTCTTCCCCTTTCTCAGTTTGAAGGAGAGCATTTTTTCTCATTTCTTAGTTCAGGGAAGAGCATTTCCAGATAGCTCTTCGTTGTATCTTTGCATCTCTTTTCCCAAATACTCTTGCGTTGCCGGAGCAACCAACCTCAGTTGCAGTGAGCAGGAGCGGTCAAATGAAAATTGAAAGATGTGCATTTGGCTAGAGCCAACGTTCCTCTCCACTCTCTCTGCCACGGGTACAATGCACATCGAATGCTGACTCATAATTATTGTGAGCGTACGAGTTTGCTCCAGCTATCCGATCAAGTTAAGCGAAATAAAGCCTGGCTATAAGATGTCTGCAGAGAATGTTCTAGAATCCGCTATAAAGTTTGGTTGGAAATCAGGAGTTGTACTTGGTCCTCTCTGACTGAACACATATTTGAAATGCTCTGCCCTGAGCTAACTGAATTTTGTTTTTTTTTTAAAGACACGGACACCGTCTTCAGCCATTTAGCTGCACAGACTGTAACTTAACATTAGACAACGGATAAGCATGCTCCAGTGGCACAGCCGCAAAACATTTCTGACGAAAAGTTTCAGTGGCTACAGCGGGAATCGAACCCACACTCCATGACACGATGTGTTCACTGCCTGACGACATTATCCGCTCGGCCACGAAGCAGCACAAGGCTTCACAGAGCTCTTAAAAAAGGTACGACGAACTCCATAACCAACATGAGAGGAAAGCATTGCGATATCTGAGGCGAGCATGACCAAGGTTCACGAGCCAATATCCAATCGTTTCCATCTTATGAAAACCATAACTGCCGAAGTGACACACCAGACTAGCGCTATCTTTCAAAAGACTCGAACAATAGTGAAATGTTCTCGTTGTATGAAGATTGGATTAGAAACAAGCAGCAAACCGCACCCGAAGTGAGCAGTGTAATTTTCGCAACTTACAAAAGTTTTTTTTTATAATTACCATGACCTTAAATTCAAGAAACCAAAAAAGGACACTTGTAAGGTATGTGACAGCCTTGAAGTTCAAAGAAGAATCACTATCGACTACAAATGGCTATTTTGAAGAAGTTGATGACTCAGAAAAGTGGCAGCATGTTCTCTCACGGTGAGTATTTTGTTTCAGACAATTAGAGCATGCAAACAACATTAAAACTCGATTTGAACAAGTGCGCATCGTACCTTCGTGCTGTGCGTACACGAATTCTCTCTGCTCTTGGAAGTTTTCTTAAAAACTACCTAAAGCAATAAAACAGTACTTTTCAGTGCTACAAAAACAGTACTTTTCAGTGCTAAAATTAAAAACGGTACTTTTCAGTGCTACTAAAACAGTACTTTTCAGTACTATTTTTTCTACTATTGATCCCTTTACGATCCTTGTTTGGACCCGTGCCTTCGATTTTTCGTTGGACCCGTTGGCGAAAGCTAGCGGTGGTAATCCTTCTTGGACACCGTCTTGGGTAAAAACCTCTCGAAGGTCACGTCTTCTTTCGTTTATTAACTAAACATGGTATCAACAACAAACAAAAGGAAGGGTGAATCTCTGAATTCACTACTTCCCTCCAAAAAAGTGGGTTTTAAAACTGTCACTACACGTGACAAGAATGGAAGAAAGGACGCTTCCCCGGAATGCGAACTTTCTTCCAAGGGCGAAATGAATAATTGTATCGAAATGAGCAATCAGTTCGATGCTCTAGACAAATTTTCCGAACACCAAATCGAAGCAGCCTCTAGCCCAGGCTCTTTGATTCAAGTGAGGAAGCAAAGAGTGCCGCCTATCGTGGTCAGTTGTTCCGAATTTGCGGGATTTAGGCAGGAGATCTTGAACTCCATTAGGGGAATCAAGGTTTCCTTCCAAATCGCAAAGAAAGGAGACTGTCGCGTTTTGCCGGAAACTCTTAAAGATCGTGAACTTCTTCTCAAACATCTTGAAGAGAAGAAGCACAAATTTTTTACTTATGACGACAAAACTGAACGTTTGTTCAAAGTTGTCTTGAAAGGTCTCTCAAGTGACTATAAATCACCTGAAGAGATCAAAAATGGAATAAATGATTTACTTGGATTTTCCCCAGTCCAAGTAATCATTATGAAAAAAAGAACCCAATCTGGCATTGTTCGGAAAGGGCTTTCTCAAGAATTTTATTTAGTTCACTTTAACAAAAAAGAACTAAATAATATTAAAGCTTTAGAAAAAGCAAAACTTTTGTTTGATGTCCGTGTGACATGGGAACATTTCCAGAAACCTGGAGGAAATTACAAGAACCCCACGCAGTGCCGTCGGTGCCAAAAGTGGGGTCATGGTACAAAAAATTGTCGCATGGATGCTAAATGCATGATTTGCGGAGGTTCTTCTCACGCTAAAGACGTCTGTCCAGTGAAGGAAGATACCACCAAATTCATATGCTGTAATTGCGGGGCTAACCATAAGTCCAATTTTTGGAATTGTCCTTCACGCAAAAGGGTCATTGAGGCTCGTGCCAGGCAGATGAAAGATAATATCCGTTACGATAACGGTCGTTTCCGGAATTTGCCTGGTAGAGTATCGAACAATGCTCATTTTTCAGTTAACGATCGCTTGATCATGAATCATACCCATCAGGAAGATCATAATCATGCTCATTCACAAACTAATTTTAATCCGTCGGGTAGCCGTTCGAATCTTTCAATTTCGAATGTATCTACCCACGGTAAATCCTTTGCCGATATCGTAGCAGGAAATTTGAACTCCTCCCGTGTTCGATCCATGGGTACCCATTCTACTTGTTTCAAATCAAATGGAAAAAACCCTACCGCCACAGGTAATTCCGCTTCTTCGTCTACCGAAAATTCTAATGGGAAATCACATGACATGTCTGCCTCTGATTTTAATTTTCTAACTGAACAATTGAATCTAATGATTGATGCAATGTTCAAAGCCACCACTATGACTGAAGCAGTCCAAGTAGGTGTAAAATTTACAAATCAAATTGTTATTGGATTACGTTTTTCTAATGGATCCAAATAATAATTTAAATATTTTAAATTGGAATGCTCGTTCTCTGAATGGTAAAGAGGACGAGCTGTTTAATTTTCTTACGGTTAATAACGTGCAAATAGCAGTTATTACCGAAACGTATTTAAAACCTGGATCTAAACTCAAAAGAGATCCTAACTTTTTTGTTTATCGTAATGATCGACTTGATGGGGCATGTGGGGGAGTTGCAATCATCATTCATAGGAGTATAAAACATCAACTGTTTTCATCATTTGAAACTAAAGTTTTTGAAACTTTAGGTGTTTCTGTTGAAACACAGTTTGGTAAATATACTTTCATAGCTGCCTATTTGCCTTTCCAATGCTCTGGGCAGCAAGTTAATTTGCTCCAAACTGACTTGCGTAAATTGACTCGCAATAAGTCAAAATTTTTTGTCATTGGTGACTTTAATGCCAAACATCGGTCATGGAATAATTCTCAAAGTAATTCCAACGGCAGAATTTTATTTGATGAGTGCTCTTCAGGATATTTCTCAATTCAATACCCTGATAGCCCTACATGTTTTTCCTCTTCTAGAAATCCATCTACGATTGATTTGGTCTTAACCGACTCTAGTCATCTTTGTAGCCAACTGAATACTCATGCTGATTTTGATTCTGATCATGTCCCTGTTACATTTCAAATATCCCAAGAAGCGATTCTCAATCCTATCAGCTCCACTTTCAATTATTTACGAGCTGACTGGAATATATATGAAACGTATGTTGACTCTAATCTTGATGTTAACATTTCTTTAGAAACTAAACTTGATATTGACAATGCTCTTGAAACTTTAACAAACTCCATTGTTGAAGCCCGGAGCATTGCAATTCCAAAATGTGAAGTAAAATTTGAATCCGTGATTATAGACGATGATCTTAAACTCTTGATCCGTCTTAAAAACGTGAGGAGAAGGCAATTTCAACGCACTCGCGATCCTGCTATGAGAATTATATGGCAGGATTTGCAGAAAGAAATCAAGAAACGTTTTGCTCAATTAAGAAACAAAAATTTTGAAAATAAAATTTCTCAATTGGACCCTGGCTCTAAGCCCTTTTGGAAATTATCTAAAATCTTGAAAAAACCTCAGAAGCCAATACCGGCATTGAAAGAGGAAAACAAATTATTACTAACTAATTGCGAAAAAGCTCAAAAACTTGCTATGCAGATTGAAAGTGCGCACAATTTTAATTTAGGACTTACTAGTCCAATTGAAAATGAAGTTACTCAGGAGTTCGAAAATATTCTCAATCAAGAGAACGTTTTCGAAAATGCCTGGGAGACTGATTTGGAAGAAGTGAGAACTATTATTAAAAAATTCAAAAACATGAAAGCTCCTGGCGATGATGGAATTTTTTACATCCTCATCAAGAAACTTCCAGAAAGTAGCTTATCATTTTTAGTTGATGTATTTAACAAATGTTTTCAATTAGCATATTTTCCTGACAAATGGAAAAATGCTAAGGTTGTTCCAATTTTAAAACCAGACAAAAATCCTGCAGAAGCTTCTAGCTATCGTCCAATCAGTTTGCTTTCCTCCATCAGTAAACTTTTTGAAAAGGTTATTTTTAACAAAATGATGGCCCACATCAACGAAAATTCAATTTTTGCCAATGAACAGTTCGGATTCCGCCATGGACATTCGACCACTCATCAACTTTTACGTGCAATAAATTTGATTCGTTCCAACAAATCTGAAGGCTATTCTACTGGTCTTGCTCTTCTAGACATAGAAAAAGCATTCGACAGTGTTTGGCATGAAGGTTTGATTGTAAAATTAAAAAACTTTAATTTTCCAACATACATTGTTAGAATAATTCAAAGTTATCTGTCAAATCGTACACTTCAGGTTAATTATCAGAAATCCAGATCTGAGAGACTTCCTGTAAGAGCTGGTGTTCCCCAAGGCAGCATTTTGGGACCAATATTATACAATATTTTCACATCTGACTTACCTGAGCTACCACAGGGATGTCAAAAATCTTTATTTGCGGATGACACAGGCCTATCCGCCAAAGGACGAAGCCTGCGTGTCATCTGTAGTCGATTGCAAAAAAGTTTGGATATTTTTTCTTCATACTTGCAAAAATGGAAGATTTCTCCGAATGCTTCCAAAACTCAACTAATAATATTCCCACATAAACCAAAAGCTCTTTATTTGAAACCTTCAAGTAGACATGTTGTCACGATGAGAGGGATTCCAATAAATTGGTCAGATGAAGTTAAGTATCTAGGGCTCATGCTAGATAAGAATTTAACTTTCAAAAATCACATTGAGGGCATTCAAGCCAAATATAATAAATATGTAAAATGTCTCTATCCCCTTATTAATAGAAAATCAAAACTTTGTCTTAAGAACAAGCTTTTGATATTCAAACAAATTTTCAGGCCATCCATGTTGTATGCTGTACCAATATGGACTAGCTGTTGTAATACCAGGAAGAAAGCTCTGCAGAGAATTCAAAATAAAATTTTGAAAATGATTCTGAGGCTTCCTCCCTGGTATAGTACCAATGAGTTACATAGAATATCCAATGTTGAAACATTGGAACAAATATCAAATAAAATAATAAATAATTTCAGGCAAAAATCGTTACAATCTTCTATTGCCACGATTAATGCGTTATATGTTTAGGTTAAGTTAGGTTAAGTATATTAAAAACGTTTTTTTTCTCTTATAAGCAGGTGAAATCAACTCACCTGTAAAAAACTGAACTGCTACGGCAACTGAAATGTAATATGTTGTTAACAAAATGTTAATTAAATCTTAAATTTGTTTTACCAAATTAGGATGATAGTGTTGTCTAATAACACAGAACACCTAGATATAAGAAATGAATGTAATGTTTGGAATTATACTAATAAAGAAATTAAAAAAAAAAAAAAAAAAAAAAAAAAAAAAAAAAAAAAAAAAAAAAAAAAAAAAAAAAAAAAAAAAAAAACTCGATTTGAACATGTTGTTTTCCACCAAAACATTAGAGGCTTTAACAACGAACAGGAAAACTGACAATGCTAAGGTGAAGGTCTACTGACTGGCAATGGAAGTTATTCGTGTTCAGAAGTCAAAGCCAGGTTTATTGATGTTCAAATACAGTCACGATCCGGAAACGCCTTTCGACGAACTGGAAATAAAAAGAAGCTTAGAGGTCCAGTGCATAATATGAAAGATACCACACTGCAATCTCTGTACCCTGATAGAAATGTCATATCAAAAACTAAATATGCGGATAAAGTTCACTTACTGAAGTATGTTCCTCCATTACATCATGAATTCTACAAAAACTTACAACAGGATGACGAGAAGGAAGATGATAACGTTCCTTTAAAATTTGTGGTTACTGATTGAACGCATATTTAAATATTTCCGGCCTTCAACGCCCTGACCCTACAAAAATTTAGTATTGAAGCAATCGAAATGTCACTGATTTCGGAATCACAGATATTGATTCGCGAAGAATTTAATGTCAAAGGATGTTGGTAATCTGTTTTTCTTAGAGATATGAATCTAGTTTAACCATGCAAACATTAAATAATTGTAATTTTCCGAGAATTCGTTCAATCAGTGAACCAAACCTTTGAACGATGTTCTTTAGGTCAGTCAGAGTGGACCAATTGCACTTAGCGCATTAAAACGTCATCGTTCGCCGACCAAATAAGGAGTGTACGGACATATACTATAAACTTTGTACTTTTCTGTATCTCGCGCGTGGCCAGAATTGAAGAGAGTGTTATTTTTAACGCACTCCTTTTTAGCTTCTCTATACTAATGACGAAGAAGAAAAAAAAAGAATTTTAATTTGGAAATGATTCTTAACATTCATCTAAAGCATTGAGAGCAAAAATCGAAACTTTTTGCTGATTAATTTGCTTAAAGTCAAACATAGATCATATTGGTTAGCCTTTTTTTAGATTTGCACTTATTTTTGAAATCTTTTTAAGTGGTTTATGAAAACTTAGCTTTTAAGGTGATTATAGAACGAAGCCACATCTTAAATTTTCAAGAGCACAAGACTTGAGAACCAAACATCGCTCAGCGTAGAAAATCTATCCCATAAATCACCACCCGCAAGCAAGCATTTTGATTGGTTTTCAACGCGAACTGTTGTCAGATTCTCTCGTCTTGTGCACTTGAAAATTCAAAGTTTGGCTTCGTTTTATAATCACCTTAACAAATTTGAAATTCTTACACAACTTAAGGTTCAAATGTGTGTAATTAATAAATAAATTATTACAAAATATTTCAAAAATCACATTTTGTGTAAATTTTAAATGGAAAGTGTGGGCAAACCTTAATCTATTTCTACTACTCAATTCTAATACTTATTGCTCTATCTAAAGCAAAAATCTGCAGCATAGCTTTGCTTTGTAGCCGCGGGCTCTATTCACTCTAATTAAGTCTTAAAGATAACACAACATTAACTCGTACAGACCTGAGTGGAAGCAAGAATACTAAAACCCTCACAGTGACCCACTGGAACAACTCCGGTCATATGAAATTTTCCGAGTTCCTCTGGCCGCTTTTAGAAACTAGATATGTTTGCCATTATACTGACAAAAAATCATTTGAATCCGTTAAGAATTCGCTGAGCTACTATTTTTGCTTTCGCTCAGCCCTATACGGGTTAACATGTGATTCAAAATTGTAACGCTTACTTTTCAATCATCTTCTTGGCATTACGTCCTCACTGGGACAGAGCCTGATTTGCAGCTTAGTGTTCAATGAGCACTTCCACATATATGAACCGAGAGCTTTTTTTTGCCAAAGTTGCCATTTTCGCATTCGTATACCGTGCGGCAGGTACGATGATACTCTATGCCCAGGGAAGTCAAGGAAATTTTCATAACGAAAAGATACTGGACCGACAGGGAATCGCAACCCAGACACCTTCAGCATGGCTTTGCTTTGTAGCCACGGACTCTAACCACTCGGCTAAGGAAGGCCTCTTTATTTTCAATCATATTCTCTGGGATTAATGTAACGTTATGGAACATAAAGTTTTCCCAAATGTCGTTTCATCCTTTGAGGTATTAGAAATTGTGTGTATCGTTTCGATTCACATCGACCAAAAATATGCATATCGCATACCCTTACGCTGGGTATCGAAACCGCAAGCGCACATGTGAGAGCCGACTGAATAAGAGTGAACCGTTCAGGTGAACTTGATTAACGGCAGCACTCGAATCGAATAGGTCGCATAGTGCGCACGCGGGGGAGTCCAACATAGTCACGGCGCGACGCAGCGTCGTCCACATTTGAACAACATTCACATTAGAACACAAAGCGTCGACGCATGGTTCCGCATCTCTTGCGCAGCGTGCTCGGTTCGGCGTCGTCGCTTGATGATGCTAACCAAAATCGAATATCACGCATCACGCTCGTTCTTGGTCACCGTCGTATATTCGCCGATGTTGGTTTTGTTTGGTTTCATTTAGCTTCTACTCTACCGGTGCGCTGTGGTGTTTACAGTTTTTATTGGCACACTACAGCGTACCTACCTATAGAGGGGCAATGAGCGAGCGGCCGCTTGGCATTAGAGGTGGTTGAGTTGGGATATCATCGGCGGCCAACGAGTGCACGGACGGACATACGGGAAGAAGGCGAGTGTGCTTACGTGATGATCATGACCGCGAAAATGTTCGGCGTTCATTCTTTGCGAGGGAATCGGTGTTTACAGAAAAGGGGGGCTAGCGAGTGGAGCTGCGAGAGGGTTTAGTGTTTGTAGGTGGACTCTAAACGACATGATTGACCACGTGCCCCGAAAGAAGTGGCCAAATTGAATGCAGAGCACAATCCCAACCAGTTTCCAAACTAGACCGTTCGTTTCATATTCCGAACACTTAGAATCAACAGGGCCTTCCAAAGCATCTGATTAGCATAAATCAACTGATATTTTTGAATATTATAATTTGTTCGCAAAGCAGACCTGTTACCTTTTGAGTGTGCAGATAAAAATGCTTATTTAATCTCTGTTAGTATTGTATTTACGTAAAACTATGCAACAACATTCTGATTGCCGAACACTGTGTTCATTCTGTCTGATATTCGGAACACCTTGATTCAAAATCCGAACATCATGAATAAATCATGTTCAAATGAATCATTTCGCTAATAAATAGGCTGGTTCCTCGGACCATACAACCATTACAACTCCCGAAGTAAAGATTAGAATAAAAGACATTAAAATTGAATAGCAATTCACTACCATAGCCTGAAAATTTTATGACATCTTTCAGCGAAACATTTCAACCAAACTGCTATACAAAAACAGAGTCTTTTCGGAATTTTCCAAAATTGAAAAGGCAGTATTCTCACGAACGGAAAAAAAACTAGAAAAATAAAAACTTCAATTTCTTCATTTTATCAATTATGTTAAACGGTCCTTTTTTGTTTTTCTTGATTTATTGATCGATCTGGAGAAATCATTTTTTTTCAGTTTTGACAGATGATCAATTTATACTAGATCCTTAATCCCACTATTCCTATGTTTGCATAATCGACGTAAGCACCAGCAATGATTGACTAGAAAAAATCGATTTTGTGCTCTCGCTTGCATTCTTCATCGGTTAACGATACCTATCAAATAATATGTGCATTTGCTGACGATTGAAATTTTAAAGAACCGTTTTGTCCCAAATTCCGAAAACTTATCTTTTTATAGCGATTTTTCAAGAAAATCACTCAATTTTTTTCGCATGATGATCAATTTTTCTAAGATACAAGTTCTCTGCATTTCAAGATGTGAAAATATCGATTCTTACCTTTGACATCGTTATTGTTCGAAATATGTGTCATGTTTGGAATTTGAAACAAAACGGTATACTGCAGGAGATATTTTTTAATAACTACCGGAAAACTAAACATTACATTTACTTTGCAATTGGATTAAATGGGCATGTTGGTGTGAAATATGCGATAAAGTTACACGTCTTCTCGGTGAGATTCGAGCTCACGACTCCCTGTTTTCCTGATAGGGCGCGTTACCCCTACACCACGAGAGGACTCATTGACGCAGCAGTTAACCTGACTTCGATTTCAGCTCAATAACCCCGTGGTCCTCCTCCGTAAAGCGCACCTCTTTCGGAAGAATTAGGTGCCCATCCAAACACAACGTTTTCTATTTATATCCAATGCCTAGCCAATCGTGAGTTCGATTCTCACCGAGAAGACGTGTGGACGTGTAACTTTTTCGTAAATTTCACATCAATTTGTTCATTTATTCCAATCACAAAGTAGGTATATGTAATGCTTAGTCTTTCGGTAGTTGTTAAACTTCCACTAAAAACGCATACCGTTTTGTCTCAAATTCCGAATAGACTCATATTCTGAACCAGTGAATCAAATTGTCATCAAAACAGACGAAAAACAAACAACAAAGTAAGCTCGCTTACAACCATTTGTCCGTACTGTTGCGGATAAGGATACAATCAAAAGCAAAGTTGTCATGACAATCACAGAGCGCAACATTATTGAAACTTTTTCAACTCGCGATTAAACAGTTATTTTAAACACAAAACCAAATTTGTTTTATGAATGCGGTTCGATAATGTGTCAATGTTTACCAACACTGAGAAAGTTCTCGAAAATTGCAATGCGAAGCCCAGAAAATCGCTGCGCACGTCGTGATCGATCATTGTCATATTCTGATCAAGTGATGATAAACTGATGTTGCGGAACGAAATTGTTGCAACAAGAATAGGAGATGACAATATCTTTGTTGCTGCGTGTAAGGTGACAATTGATTCACTGTTCTGAACACTTAGTTTTTGTATGGCGATTTGGTTTAAATGTTTCGCTTAAATAAGTCACCAAATCACCAGGAAATGGCAGTCAATTGCAATTCAATTTTAATGTCCTTGCATCTATTTAATGCTTTGGGAGTTGTAACGATTCTCAAGGTCAAGGTCAAGGTCACTTAATCTAGCTCATATACATTTATTTGCATTTTTACATACGATTTATTCTTGTTGTTTAGAATTTGAAACAAGGAGTTTGGAAAATGAGATAGAATGAACACAGTTTTCGGTATTAAAATTAAAATGTTGTTCCAGAATATAACGTGAGAACAATACTGAAAAAGTTTAAATAATAATTTTCATTGGCACACCCAAACAGCTAACAGTTTACCAAGAAGTATTTTTGTTTCTAATAAATATCAGCGGATATATGCCTATCAGATTCACTTGAAGTCACTAGTGTTTGAAATACGAGTCAAAACGGTACATCATTTTATCCAACTAAAAAATAAAAAAAATTAAAGAACAATAACATGCATGAATTAAATTTTTAAATGAGTGTATTATTGAGTAAAGAATACATAGTAATGAATAATACCTTTTAGTTCTATTGGCGTTCACGTCAACTATGCGAAACATAATCTTAGACAAAAGGTCGAAACACAAAAGATCGAAAGGACAGAAGGTCGAAAGGAAAATAAATGTCGAAGAGCAAAGAAGCAGGGAAAGAAAACGAAAATATTTTTTTAAAGAAGGAAAAAATTCCCACCGAGCCAATCTTTTTTGAGCTTTTGTACTTTCGACCTTATGTCCATTCGACGTTTTGTCCATGCGCAATATAGGTCATAAAATGAGTTTTGAACTTATATGGCTGTAACTGCTTTTCGTTACTCTTTAGAAACCTACCCAAGCAACCATGAGCACGAATAATAGATGAATCCTGTTGGAAATATCAAGGAAGAAACTCGTGAAAGTATTCTTGAAAATATCCAAGTAGAACACGGGTATAAAATCTCGGTGAAATTCCTGAGATATCCTCTAAATTAATGCCAATATTACTACTAACAAACTAATTTTAGAAAATTCTCGCTATACAAAGAAGTTTTTGAAACGAATATGTAGAAATTCTGTACAATCCCTTATCGCCCTAGAATGGGCGATATTTTTCTAATCCGTTCAGAAGATGGAATGGTATCTGATGATATTGCAGACTGATAGTCAGGTAGTTCTGAGGGAAACCTTGGAGGTGTTCAATTGAAAAAATCACCTACAATTTTCATTGAAAAAGTTTCTAAAAGAATATCTGGTGACATTCGAGGAAGAATTCCTGATGGAATTCGTGGACAAATCTCTGGACGAAAACTTGAAAAAAAAACATCTTGGATGAATCTCTTCAGAAGCTCTTGTTAGGATTCCTGAAAAATGTAATGGACAAATATATTTTGTGAAAAAAAAATTAGCAATATCTCTGGAAGGATTTTTTTTAAATATATTCCACATCCGGAAAAATCTACGCTAAATATCATAATTCGAGGTTCATGGAAGAAGTTTGAATGCATTTATCTTACATGTAAAAGGATTCAAATGAAGAGATCATATTTTAAAGTGGTATTACTACTAGCAGGGCTGGGTTAACAAACAGGGGGCCCCAGGGCCAGATTCTCGTGAGGACCTTTTCCCTAGAAAACTTTTTTGATATCACCGTGCTGCATCAATACCCGGATTATCTTAGATGATACAGATATTTAAATGCATGAAGGTAGTCGGTATTTGATAACTTACGACTATGAAATGATAACTGTTAGGATAGGACTTGCTGCTTTATATAAAATTTACAATGAATTTCATGGAAATATAGTAAAAATTGTGTTAATTCTGCACCACGTCGTGTTCACAAATCCGGACACTTGGATCAAATTCCGGACACCACAGCTATATTTCACATATAACCATAGAAAAATCAAACATACCTTGATTTAACGATGCATAAATTCAGGTATTTGCGGGAAATTATGTTGCCCATCTGTTACAGTGTTCTTGAATAGTTCCAAACATTTTTTGATAAGCTTTTAACAGATAATGCGAAGTGCGCATTACTTGCCATAATTATCACGCACAATATACACTTATCGTAGATAACGTTGTTCAGAATCACAATTATATCAATTTTGAACATTCCTTACTTGTTAAAATTATAATGCCATATATGTTGTGGAAACCTTCTAAATTCGATGCTTACGCACTGTGTTCGGGTTCAAAACCATTCGTACCAGTATCCGGACAGTCTGCTTCTAACACAGAAACATCTGCAATTCCATGAATTTTGCGAAACTATTCAACTTAATTAGAAGCCAACTAAAACAAACCACAACAAAATGTGTATCACAAGCAATTAAAACGCAACGAACGCGTTAATAATCGCCAAATTGTAAAATTCCTTCCGTTTCTGTTAATTTTCGAAATAAACGCGTCCGGTTGAAACTGGCTTTTGTTTTTATCTTTGACAATATTTTACAAGGCTAACTTGATGTTATTTTACGTTACAATGGTAAAGTTATTTATAATTTGTCTTTTTATTATTTTCCATTTGTTTATCTTATTGAGCTCTTATTCGCCAGCTTGGGTATCACCAGATCGAATTAAAATTTGTCAGTTGTTCTGTTTTTTTGATACAGTGTCCGTATTCCTTATCTGCTTTGTCGATTAAATCTATTTGTGGATCTGATCCGACGATGTTGCTTTTTTATCAGTCCAGAGAGAAGTCTTTTATTCCTTGCCGTTGGTTGATCGTCATTTATCCAGGTACATTAGAGCATGTTCGCTCAGAAGAGGGTCAGTTGACAGTCCGCTTTCAGACGGCCATAGACGGATTGAGCTCGTGTAGTTTTCAAGCGGACTGACGAAGAATTTTTTGTTGGGGGGCTGGGAATCAAACCCATGACAATCCGCTACTGAAGCGAACGTGTAGCCAACTACGCCACGTTGCCCCCCTATAATTTGTCTTAGCATCAAATTTTTTTCGTTCGGGACTACAACATTTAACAATAAAATAATTCAACGTGGTTTTAAAAAGATAGTACAACTTCATCGGTTTCTTATGGTTGTTAAATGATAATGGATATTTTTAGTCTTGATTTCAGGGCTCTCTAAAATGTAGGGCCATGGTCCTCTCGTCCTTATGTTAATACGGCCTCGATTACTAGCCTCTTACAGAATTCCTCTGAAGAATTTTGAATGGAATTCGTTTGAAAAATTTGAAAATAAATTCCTGGGAAGTTCTCAGCGAAATAACCACCGGGAGCCCTGAATGGTAATCTGGATTGATTCTTAAGAGATTTATTTGTTGAATTTATTCTGAAATTATTTCTAGAGGAAATTTATAGTAATTCTTGGATAATTGTAATGAGGAATTTTAAGAGGAACTCCCGTCAGGGTTTATTAGAAAGTCACCTAAACGAATTCTTGGAAAATCCTTGAAGAAATACTTGGAGGAATACCTGGAATAATTTCTGACTGAGCGCTTGAAGAAACCCATAAAAATACCAGGAATATTGTTTGTATCGTTTCAAGAAGGAATTATTGGATATCTATGAGATCATAATTGATTAAATAATGTAAGAATGTCTGGAATCGGGAATCTTTCAAATAATTTATAAACGAACCCTTAAAAAATCAGCAGAAATTCCTTAAAGATATTCCCGTAAACACTAAATGGATTTTTTTTTGTATATTTCCTTGTAGTAGTTTTCATGGACGTAGCAAGGATTTTCGTCAGGGGAGGGGAGATTGTGAGCGACCTTTACTTTTCGGTTGTCACGGTTTGTAACGCGGGTAGTCGCGTGTTGTACTTTGTACAACACCCAAGATTTTTCATATTCAACACGGATAAATATAGAAAAACCATTTCCAACAAAGTTGTTTAGGAGATCAAGGGCTGCGGTGATTATTCAGTTTTGGAATTCCGCCACCAGTTGGTGTTAGTGTGCATGAAACTTTTGTTTTGCAGATATCTCAGAACCCTGACCACTTATAAAAATTGTGTCTTCGGCAAAGTTGTTATATAAGCCAAAGGCAGTCATTGATCGAGCTAGTTGGATCTAAATTTTGCCACCAGGTGGCGTCAATGAGTACGAAACATTTGTTTTGCAAATATATCAGTAACCCGATCACTTAGAATGATAGCATCTTCAGCAAAGTTCTCCTAAGATATCTGCAAAACAAAAGTTTCATGCTCCCAAATGCTGTCTAGTGGCAACATTTTGAATCAGATTGCTCAAACAATGAAAGCCTTCGAATCGCTGAACAACTTTGTCTAAAACTAAATCTTCCTAAATGGACAGCCTCCTGAGATATCTGCAAAACAAAAGTAAAAGTTTCATGGACACTAGTTCCACCTAGCGGTAAAATTAAGAATAAGATATGTTACCATCAGATATTACACCACCACCAGAACAACTTGACCGTAGATCCCTATTTTTGAAATTATTTGAAGAAATTTTCAGGAAAATATATTTTATAGAAGTCACATGATTAATTCCTGGAGATCTCAAAGCAAGATGTTCCAGGTAAATTTCGTTATAATACCTGGAGGAAAACAAAACTTAACACCTCATGGGTTTATTCGCATATTTCATAACGTGAGAGGAATTACTGAAGAAAGCAGTCGTGATAATTTTTTTTTTTTATGCAGGGTTCCAGATCTTTCGCATGACTAACACCCTCTTCTCCCCTCAATCATCCGGAACAATGTTACACTCCAAGAAAGTCAACAGGTAAACAGCGGACCAAAAATATTTTTTTCCATTTCGAGTAGTTTCTATCGAAATCACATCTCCCGTATGTACTATTCCACTTCATCTTTATTACCTCTATTCACTGACTGGTTTGTCTCCACGCTACATTCATATATCATCAGTTAATTGATAGGTTGTAAAACACAAACGGCCTTAAAGGTCGCTGCCATGCTATCAAAATAGACACCCAGCCGAAAGAAAGGAATCCAATCGACAAACAAACCTTCGAATCACGCAAACAGTGCCGTAGCGTGCGGTTGGCCAGGTTGGCACCCGCCAAGGGCGCCAGCCATTGGGGGGCGCCAAAATGCGTAAAGTATTTTGTTAATTTTGAAAGGCATTTATTAAAAAGGGCGCCTCCTAAAACAAATTGCCAACAAATTTTTTTTAACATAATAATGGAAAATTTGAACAATTCCTGAATCGCTTTCAAATAGGGTGGCTGATCCAATGGTAGTGTGTGTACCAATAATAGTGGTAGTGCGGTTTTAAGCGTGTTATAGGCAATTTTTATTTTTATGTGTATTTTTCTAACATGGCCTGTGTTGAATTGATATGAATGTGTATAAAATTTGTTCGGAAATTAGTAAGGAAATAGTAGAAAACAATTGAAAACCTTAACTTTTTTGCTCCTTTGCACCAGTTATAGTGGGACGTTCCTATAATAGTGGGTTTCAATGGGAAATCAATGTAAACCACTATTATAGGAACAGCCGTTAGTAAATACCACTACTACTGGAACATGTTCCAGTAATGGAGGAAATGCTTTTTTGAAAGATTCAACGATTTTATCATTCTAAAATTATTTTTTACGTAAAATAGAATAGAAAAGCTTTCGTATGACGTATTCAGATATGAAAAACGAGTTTCCGTTATTTTCTGGTGATTTTTTATTCCTCAACCCGTTACTATTGCCACTATTACTGGTACAGACGCCCTACTTTTCAATATTTTGGACGATTCCCATACATTTATTTCAAGTTTTAACATTATGGTTACTTGCTTAATCTCTAATGGTTTTTAATAGCCATTAAAACTGGTTTGAGCAAAAATCAAGTTTGTGGTATTTATTTGGAGGTTCTATTGGAAATAAAAAAAAAATATTCAAATAAACTTGATAAGAATTAAACAGTCTTTTTGGAAGCCTAAGAGCATCTTGAACAGGGTTCTCAGAGTACGGTAGATCATTATGACAGATAATCTTGAACAGGCCTTTCATTACAGCTCACAGTGATTTATTTCCATACAAATGGTATAGAAAGTCTTGAAATGGATTGTTCATGCTCAAATGAAAATGAATGACCAGATAATTGCCGTCTGAAACTATTTATCTTCATCGCATGATAGACTCTTCTTTGATCATGATAACCTCATCATCATCATGATCATCATATCTGTCAAGTTATATGACGCATCAGCCAAGCAACAACAAAACATGATACAAAGACCTTCAACTTATTTGCATTAGAATTTTTCAAATGATTTGTAAATGTTGTTTCAACATTTAAACAAGAATGTTCATTGGATGCATTTAAACATTTTGGTCATACAGATTTGTAATACCTAAATTCTTCAACCAACCGAAAATTATGGTGTGCAAGTTTGCTCAAGATGAACCTTTGATTTTCTGAAGGTTGGTATAAAAATGTATAGTTTAAGCATGTATTCGAGTGTGTGCTCACATTTGAAAATTTAGTCGAAGTTGATTATAATTCCCCATACATTTTACTAGGGAGCACAAACACAAGAATTTTGATAACGTTCTTTGAGGAAATGTAAAACAATCAGTTTTTATTTAAACTTCAAATAATTCTGGGTTTGAATTTAGAAGTGAAATACAAAAATACTTTCAGAATTGTGAATTTCTACACGTGGGAGGAACTCTTACAGAATTCTGAACAACATTTTCAGAGAATTTCGTGTCAGTGATAAGCAAACATGAGTCAAAAAGATTGAATTTATTTTCTCCCTAGTATGAACATATTCCACGCTGACTGGCTATAGTTTTTTTTTTAAATTTTTGATTCGCTGGAGATGATTTAGCATTAATAAATTTTAGATCACATTACATAACCATTTCTGAAATTTAACCAAGGGGAAGTGTTGGAGATTCTAGAACAGTTGTAATTTTCTTTATGTAAATTACTAACACGAGTATCACAGAAACAAGGCTATTGAGTAAGGGATGCTTATAAATTCGTTGCAAATTCCATGAAGTTTCAATTAACTAATAAAACAAATTCATATTTTTCCATGTTACTATTTAGGTATTAAACTTCTAAATGGTATAACGAAACACATATTATCTTATTATTTCCTCTGATTCAACTAAACAATTGATAAAAAGTTTTTTATTGCATTTTATTCTAAGAATTTGACGAATTTGCTTCCACTTATTGGAAGACTCGTGCGAAAACAACTAAAAAAATGTTTTCTTAAGGAGTTGTTAGGCAAAATCATTACACAATATTTAGAAGCCTTTGCATTTTTTAACAAATGAAAATATAATTAACAATGTCAAGAAATAAAAAAAAATGTATTTAAGAAATCTATATATATATATAAATAAAAATGGAACGGTGGTTGTATGTCACGAAATAACTTGAAAGGGGTCATGCACAAATTACGTCACGCTCCAAGGGGGGGAGGGGGTCGAGCCAAGCGTTACAAGCCTTACAAAATTTTCGGAGGACTCATACAAAAAGTGTGACAAAGGGGGGGGGGGGGGGGTCGAAAAACTTGAAATTTAGCGTGACATAATTTGTGTACCATCCCAAAACGAGTCAATGGATTTACCTGATTCTTTCACAGTTAGGTTCTTGAAGTGTTCCGATGTGTTCGTGTGTTTTAAAAACTCAAAATATACACCGGGAAAGACGAAAAAACGAGAGTGAATATAACTGTAATTTTGTATGGGACGTCACATGGCGTTTTTCAACAGCCTACTTGATGGCAAGACGAAGTTTGCCTGGACCACTAGTTAAAAATAAAAACTATTGATTTTAAGAAGAGTTTTTTCAATGCTATGCTCAATTGTTTTCGCAAAAGTGCCTCATGAACAGTAGATTTCTTACAAATTTCTTCAAAACATATTTAATAAAATCTCACACAGTTTTCAAGAAGAACTGTGTTGTACACGTTTCATTGATATTTACTAATTATATGAATGAACTCTAAATTAGTGAATGCTTGAGTCGCAATTTAATATATGCATTCATTTAAGAGTTGTCCTAGTATTTTAAAAAGGATCTTTATGGAAATTGTCTAGTATCCCAAGCAAAAACTGCAATATATGCATATAAACGGTATACGTTAAGCTAGCAATACTGTATAACTACAATTAAAGTTTATTTAAAGTGGAAAAGTGCCCCTCTACAGGCATTTTTGTGTTATATTTTATAAAATTTACTCGACCTTTGTGAAGCCTTTTGACACCTTAAAGTAGCTATACAGTAGATGCTAGCTTTATGTACACCATATATATGCATGAATAATAGCTTGAGCCACATGGTTACTTGGGATGTTCAACGAAAACTTCAATCACATACAAAATTGCATCAGAGGGGCGCCCAACGGGAGGTTTGCCAAGGGCGCTGTGAGGCCACGCTACGGCTCTGTATCATGGGCACCAAAATTCAACTCAATTTTGGTTTTTTTTTCAACACAATTCTGTAATTGAGCCCATTTTTTTCTATTTCTTTATTTGGCAGGCTCAAGCGCACTAGGCATAACTGTTTTACAATATTAAATTTTACAAATGTTTTTAGTATGATAGAATACGCGTTTCCCATAGATAAGTCGACCATTTGGACTCAAGAAATACGTCTGAAAATGGCCTTAAGTTTTTGCATGCAATAAATTTAAAAAAGCTCCGAAACTGTTGATTTTAAAGTAAAAGGATCTAAGTAGAAGTTGTTCAACTCCATTTTTTGTTTCAATTTTTTACCATAAAATAAAACATAAGTAGATAATTATACTTACGGGCTTCCGGCAGGACGCACAGGTAATCGACCCACAATCCGGGCAGATCAGTCTCTTCTGCCGCGGTCTGGCGATGAATCCGGACGAACAGTCGACGCACCACTTGAAGTTCGGGTCTTGCATCAGCGTGATGCTTGAGGGCTTCTGTCCGAGTCTTGCCGGCTAAGCGGAATCTAACGGCAAGGGTAGATTAATTTAATTAGCTTGTATAAACAAATCTAGCGGCCTCCCGACTTTGGCTGAACCGGTTGCAGTAGTACCTAATGTAGGGGGAGTTTCCCCAGCGTTGGACGGTATTCGATACCGGACAAAGTTGGAAAATCGAGAAATTTTGGTACTAATATAATGCAACATTTGCACATATAACAAACATGAACTACATCAGGGATGGGAAAAATATGTTTTGGTCATATTTCGCATTGATCCGCATTTCAAAGTAATTGCATCCTTCATCTGATGTAAATACACTATTAGTTTACGAGAAAAAAAAAATTAATTATCAATTCGTATTGATTTTCAAAAGTCAAGACCAACAATTCAAAAGGCTTCAAGTCTAAAATGTAAACAAATCGTTTTTTTTTTGCTGATTTTAGTGTATAATAGCCTATTCTTACTAAAACATATAAAAGTCATGTTGAAATATGCATGAAAGTTGTAAAAATAACATTTTTCTAAAAGGTCCCATCTCATTTTCCGCTAAACAGGGTATTAATGGCAAATGCGGCCTTTTCTCAAAAAGGCCTCATTTCTATATCTGACTGAAACCGAGTTGAGGCCTATTAAACAAAAATCAAAATTGCAATGTAGATTGCGAAAAACGTTCCAAATTTACTTAGTATCTGCAGGTTATACTACGGAGCGACTGCTCCTTGTATTATTTTACACAGTGTACAGTGTACTATTTTACACGGTGAACATTATAAAGTTTTCCGTCGGGTTCCTGTAGACTGATGTATTTTGTATTATACTACTCAATAGTACCTGTGTCAGCCTGTCTGTACTTCACAATTTATCGTCAAAAACACGTTTTGATTTCAATTGCATGAAAAATAACGTTCGCGACCCATTGAAAACTGAGCTGAGAATGCGAAAAGCATTTGAGACTTGCTCGCCGACCATTGAAATTTACTCAATTTTCAATAGTTTATTGTCGATAATCAATAATTTTCTCCATTGGAGAAAATTGTTGTATAAATTTCCGACCGATTGATGGGAAAATATTGAAAATCTATCGATAAATGGTTGAGTTATTGGCGTTCAAAATCTAACATAATTTCGTGACGTTCGCAAAATATTAGATTTTTCATTGACACCTAGTATATTTCCGTTAGACGTAGTTAACGTCAAAAACAGGTTTTAGAATTTCATTAAATTATTTTTTTATTACCAGAAAAAAAAACTACTGTTAGATGACAATGTAAGCTAGGAATTACGGAAATAGGAAGAAATAGCATTGAAAGAAATAAATTTAAAAAAATGAAAGCACTAATTTTCGACCTACAAGAATTCTGTGCCAAACTGCAGATTTTCATACAAAGTAGGTCGAAGTCGTATGGATGGCTCGAACATTAGAGCTAGGCCGAAAATTGGTGCTCTTTCCCTATGCGTTTTTAGACAGAGATACCGTTTTGATTCATATTAAGGACACTTTACGCCTCTTTGAAGTATAGGCCATCTAAAAGCACTCTATATGATTCATGATTGATAACTCATGCTATCAAAACACTTACCTTTCAAATGGTAGGTGAATATTTGATTTCCACAATTTGAATAAATTCAAATAATTATAAATGTGTGCCTTTTTAATTAATCTTATTCCGGACACCACCTTACTCCAGTTGCTTTGAGTCGAACTCCGGAGAGCTCGTAAAAAGCAATGCTGGAAGAGTAAAACCGTTAGTTAGACACTACCAGCCATTAAAAACACGTCGAAACTAGTTGAGCATACAAGATTTTTATGGGCTGCTATGGAAAAACTTATTTAAACGAGTCTCCCAATTTGAAGCTTTTGAACGGCAAATGTTGAAACATTTCAATTGAATCCTTTTCCATACAAAGTTCAGCGTCCGGAATTTTAAGTTATCCGGAATTTGAATCAGAACGGTACAATGGATATTATCTAAAGCGACCATATATGTCCCGCGAAACGCGGGATGCCCTGTCAGATCTCGTTCCCAATCAAACATTTGCCGTTTGATATGTATTCTACAATCATTTTAGGCCTAAAACATGATCTAAATGCTTTTTTTTAGTTAAACAAATAGATTTGATGCTGTAATATTGATTTGAAAATTGCGTTGTCCCGTGAAACGCGGGACGTCTTGTCACTTTAATATTGACTAAACGAAAACAATTCTGAAACAACTTTTTCTGTAGATTACAAGTTCGATTGTGTTAGTATACGCATTGTAGAAATTTTGCAGTAGTATTTGTGCGAAATAATATCGACAAAATCAGGATTGATGAAAATATCATCTAGTCCGGTCTTTCTGAACACCGATCAATTGATTAACGAATGCGATGAATCTATTATTTTGCTTGTTTTACAAGAGAACATCATTACTGAAAGTTCAAATTCATCATTACTGAAGTGTCTTGACCGAATTATCTTTAACATTACAGTAAGAAGCATTACAATTAAACGAATTTCTATCATTCACTATCATATCTCAGCGCAAAATTGGAAATTAAACTGTTGTACTTCCATATGAAATTCTTGGAATTAGGTTTTTATTAGTTTTGTCAGCTCACTTTGAAAAAAACCTTGGAGGTCCCTTGGCGAACTTTTGTCAGGAAATTTGAAATACTTAACTTTGTTTACCATTGGTGAATCTATCAGCAGTATTTTTATGCAATTTTAAACTAATAGCTGTAGCAGTCAAATTTGAATTTTTTTGTGAAGTTTCTTGGTGGATGCCTAAAAAGGGTTTCAGGAGTACTTCGCAAAATTTTACACATATTTTTCCTGACGTCCGTAAATTGGCTTGTGAAATCCCATTAGCTAGTTTCTCAAAATATTGGAAGTAGCTTCCAGAGGTGATGCTTTTCTAACCTATCTTTCTAAGACTCAACACTCGACAAGAACATTGTGGATTCTTGTAAAATTCTTGGGGATACCTAACAAAATTTGTTTTGAAATCTACTTCACCTTCTTGTTGAATATCTTTGACGAATTGTTGGTGGAGTTGGACTTTCCCATGCAACATGTATTATTAAATGTTGTGTGAGATCCTTTTTCGAAAGTTCCTAATCAGCCCTTTAGAAAAGTTTTTGGTAGAATCCTGACTAGACTCTCATCAGCCTTATTGGAGAATCATAGCAGAATACATACATTATCTGTGGTGGATTGCAGGCTTGACTTTTGAGTGTGCCTGGCAAGGGTATTTGTAGATTAATTATGAGATCTTTCCATAAACATTGATTTTAGGACCGCCAAGGTTTGGGGTCCGTGGAATGCTTGACAAACTTCGAAGAGGGCCGCATCTCTAAAAAAGTTGAGAACCATTGCCTTACAACTCTAAAATGTGTTGGTAATTAAAGTTTGGTAAAGGCGACCAACATTTAATCAGGATTCTCACCTTAGCCAATACAATACAAGTTTAATATCATTTTTTTCTATTACACTGTTCTGGATAATTTCTTAAAAACTTCAGCGTTCAAAACACCAAACATTTTTCAATGGTGGGTGAAAATTTTGATTCCGAAACATGAGAAATTTTAAATAAACAGAAATTTGTGGAATTTTTAACAATTCTTATTCCGGGCGCATCATTATTTTAGTCTCATATTCTTACACTCTTGACACATGAATTCGAAATCCAGACAGCTTGTGAAAATCATAATCATAAAGGTCAAATCAATAATTGATAATAAATGGATATGGTAAAAAAGATTGAAATAAGGGGTCATGCTCAAATTACGTCGCGCTCCAAGGGGAGGGGGTCCAGCCAAGTGTGACAAGCCTCACAAAATTTGTGGAGGTCTCATACAAAAAGCGTGACAAGGAGGGAAGGGGATCGAAAATGTTGAAATTTAGCGCGACATAATTTGTGTACCATCGCTAACCCAACCATACTGATGTTTTGAATTGAAGGGCATAGGTATCCGATACTGGTCGATCTCCCCCTAAACGCAAGTGGTTGCAAACCAGACTGAAGGCATTCTCATTGACGAGGTGGGTGATTGTAAAAATATCTGCTGTTTACAGAAGAACGAAGCATACCACACAGACTGACTGGTGGTTCCCTGTGCAAAGGCATCGACTGAAGTGCAACACGGTTAAACGGCCTCTGATTACCCTCGGCTGGCGGAGGTAATCGCTCTGGAACGGTACTACTCTTGATGGTACGGTGTGTTGAGCTGCTTCGGAGTGCGGTAGATCATGCCAAAACTGTTCTTCTTGTTTTTGGCATTACGTTTCTACTGGGACAGAGCCTGCTTCTCAGCTTAGTATGCTTATGAGCACTTCCACAGTTATTAACTGAGAGCTTTCTTTGCCAAAGTTGCCATTCTCGTATTTGTATATCGTGTGGCAGGTATAACGATACTCTATTTCCAGAAAAGTTATGAGAATTTACATTACAAAAAGATCCTGGACCGACAGAGAATCGAATCCAGACACCTTCAGCATGGCTTTGCTTTGCATGCCTCTTACTATTACGAAATTATCTGTTATTGATTCCCAATCGGATAAGCAAAATGATACAATGTGGATAAGCAGTGACTGATAACAGTGCATTGTCCTAACCTTTGCCATATCACCTAGTAAAGGTCGACTATAGCCATAGACTGAGGCTCCTACTGTAAACGGAGATCGATAGCCTACATGACTTGTACAAATTGTAAGCGGTTTCTTATTGTGGGGTAATCTTTGGGCTGAATCCGAATCTAGTTCATGTTTTTTTTTTTTTCAAAACGTCGAATCATCCAAACAACAGGTAGACAGGGAGCAGACAGACAGTCGTCTAGTTTACCATCATACAAAGATAGCGGTTTTATTATGTTGACGATGATACACGGCTAGACGAAGCGAAATATTTTAGCCCTTCCCAAAACCGACCTTGAACCATTCTGGTTGTTTATCGACTCTAGCTTGTGCTCCGTTACTTTGGATCAGAAGAATTCGGGGAACCAAAAACAGCTGTCTGTCTGTGGATGGTGATATAGCAGAATCGTTTTGACGACGGCATACGGTAGTCGTTACGACTAGAACGAACTGTTTCATAACACAAAAAAAAAACGGTTTTCGATTGGATGCTGGGGAAGTTGAGTTTGTTGATCTAAGTCACTCATTTCCGTATAACCACATTAGGTTAGAGGAGGTTAGGACTGTTTTTACATAGTTTTTTTTTGCACTATTAACCCCTGTACCGATAGCTTCATTTTTCACCGCAAGAAAGAAAATTAAATCGTGATAACTTTTTTGTTTCTCGGTATTGTTGCACCATTTTTTTACAAGTTCTTAAAAAAAAAACTCTTCTAGTTCAAGAATCTGTGTCGATATTAATGATTGGTGATCTGGTTTTAAAGATATTCCAATGATAATAAATCTTCGAGCTGTTTAGTAGAATGCCTATAAGTAGATGAAAAAACCGAATTTAGTACTATACCATTTAATTCCACTAGAGTTTGTATCCTTTGACAGATACGCGTATTTCGACCTCAACTGTAAGGCCGTCTTCAGTGTCGTGTACTAGACTCGACTTAGTACGAGTCTAGTACACGACACTGAAGACGGCCTTACAGTTGAGGTCGTAATACGTGTATCTGTCAAAGGATACAAACTCTAGTGGAATTAAATGGTATAGTACTAAATTCGGTTTTTTCATCTACTGATATTCCAATGTTCTTTGGAGGAGTAGACCCAATTAGGCATAAGTATTTTAGGCATAATGGACGTTAGGCATAAAGACATTAGGCATAATGGATGTTATGCATAAAATACGTTGGGTAATGGACGTTTAGCATAAAATAATTTGCATGTGTGTCATTAATAACTCTTCTTATATCCAAAAATGTTCGTGTCCATTTAAAAATTCCATTACGTTGTTGGAGGTGGGTGGGTGTCCTTAAGATGTAACAGCTCATAAAAAATAATACAAAATTTATACAAAAGGCGTTACGAGGGTGTGAATTAATTGATTGGTTATAAATTACTATCTCCGGTGTAATGAAATTTGACAATGAATCCATTATCGGAAGATATGGAAAAAGATTGTTATCATGGACATTGTTATCATTCTTATTATTATTTATTTCTAGAGATGTTTAGTTTGGTGAGTATATGACATTTTTTGTTATATTTTTCTTACATAATTGCGTTAATTCTAAAGAAGGGAAATCTTCCATGTAATTATTAGTATTTATAATGCAAATGATTGACTTGAAGACAACAATCTAGTATCGAGTCAAAAATTCTTGTTATGATAGATGACATTATGTTCAACAATAATATTCTGGTTGTGTGACGACCATTGGCGTCAATATGGGGGGGGCTAGGGGGGTCTCAGCACCCCCTAGCAAAGCTCAAGCCCCCCCCTAGAAAATTTGAACTCTCATGCTAAGTTTGCACCTTTCTTAAAGGATTTTTTTTAACGAACATGCCAAGTCCCCTCTAGATTCGAGTTCAAGTTACGCTTATGGTGACGACAATAAAAGCGTTACATTCCTATTTCAAATCTGCTCATCCATTGAATGTGGTGAAAACAGTTCCTTTGCCACTTCTGCCAACAATTCTCGATGATTTTCAAACAATTTTAATCAGCCACATATGCCGAAAGCACCTTGGAAATATTTGAAATCCGTCGAATTTGAAAGGTAAACTTTGATTTCAAAGTCAATTTAACAGTCAAGCTCGAATTTACACCTAGCATAGTATTCAGCATTTAGCATGGTGTGCATTTTTTATGGAAATATTTATATCTACAATTCCAATAACTGTTAGAGCAGCAAGAATTACAGAACAGCATAACTAAACGAACTAAAATACCTTCAGAATGGCTTTACTCTATGGTAACAGAAGTTACCACAAAACTAATGAAGGCAATTGCCAGCATTCTCACGCTAATCATTTAATCAAGTTTTGTCCTAGAAAATTACCTCAAAAGATTCAGAACTATTGGACGACTGCAAGGCAATCGTATTTCAAAGGACACACTTCTGATCTTTGAAGCCCTCCACAATTATCAAAAAAGTCAGCTCACTTTTTGGGCAAACAATTTCAATTTTTTTTATTTTGGGAATTATGCCAAACGTCCATTATGCCAATCGTATTTATGCCTATCGCACTTATGCTAAACTTCCTTATGCCTAAAGTATTTATGCCTGTGCACCCTCCTTGGGGACCGACATTTTCCATTTAAAATGTCTTGGGCAGCCATTTGGTTTTACGTCAACTTATCGAAAAAATAAAATGTGGGCTAAACAATGCCATGTAATAAGAAGCTACTCTGAAAAACTCATACAAATTGGTTCAGTGTTCTTAGAGACATCTTTGAATTATAAATGAGGTGTTTTGAAATTTTCAAGATCTTTATTTGGCCAGCGTGGTACCAGTAACATAAATGCTCATTACTCTAATTTGCTTCATTTTTTCATAACATACTCTCATTAATGTATTGTTCCGAAGGGTGAGTATCCAAATAAGATAAAAATTCTGTAGTCTGAAATATAAACGTGAGTTATGATTACGCGTTGATACCCCAAGGAATTTCGGAATATCTCTGGATCCAGATAAGTAAAACAAGAAGAGTTTTTTGAGAACTTGTGAAAAAATGGTGCAAAAATTCCGAGGAACAAAAAAGTTATCGCGATTTGATTTTTTTTTCATGCAATTAAAAATGAAGCAGCCGGTAGAGGGGTAATTTTTACTCGATAAAAATGTTTATTTGTAAAGAAGTGTATTTTTCAAGCAAGAATGACATGTTCTTTTTTGTTGAAATTCGCTCAAAGTATTTCGGCAAAACTCTAAAATTGTGAGGATCTCCGTCGGGGAATATTCTAAACAGTCATCGATATGGGGATTGTCATGGGAATTTCATCAAACATTCTATCCAAAATCTTTTAGTGGTTTCCTGTAATTATTCTACTTTGGAATTTTCCAGGATTTACACTATGAATTGCTTGTATCAAAAATCATCCAGTGATTCTACTAGTGATCTCCCTAGGAATTTCTCCAGAAATATATGCAGAGATCCTGGAACTCTTGCAGTGACTCTATCCAGAATTTTTCCAAGAATTCATCAAGGAATTCCTCCAGAGATTTGATCAAGAATTTCTCTATGGATTCCACTAGGAAACCTTAAGACATTCCACATGAAATACTGCAAAAGAATTGAATAATACTTCCTACACGGGATTCCATCAGGAATTCTTTCAGAGATTCTGCTTGCAATGTTTTGAGAAGTTCATCCACGTTATTCACCGGGGATTCTTCCTGATATCTCTGAAGGGACTCTACGAGGCATTTGTCCTGAGATTTTCTCAGGAATCTACTAGAAATTCTCCCGAGGTTTCCTAAAGAAATTTATCCATCAACTCCTTCCTGTATGATTTGCAGGATTTTTTCCAAGGACTCCATCTTAGATAATCCATTAGGAGCTCCTTCAGAAATTGCTTTAAAAGTTTTTCCAGAGACATTTTAAACAATTTGTGCAGGGAATTCTCTGGGATTTTTTCCAGTGAATTCTTGGGTGATTCCTCCAAGGGCTTCTTAAGAAATTGTTCAAAGGATATTTCATATTATTCTTCCAGGGAGCTAGCCTGAAGTCTTTCATAAAAATTCCTTGCTTAATTCTCTGAGTAAATATCAGGGGAATCCCTAGTGGAATGATCTTTTTGAATTTTACAAGCTTCCTGATAGAATACCTAGAGTAGTGAAAGGGACACGTACTAGCTCAATCCTTCGCGAGATTCCTGGGTGATTCAATCGCGGAAATATTGATAGCTTTTCCAGAAAAAAATTCTAGTGGTGATTTTGGATTTGTTTTTTTTTAATTCCATGGAGATGTTTCTGATAACTCTTATTAATTCTTAAATTCTGATAGAACTTCTGGCGAAACTCCGGTGATATTTCCTATGTAACCCTGGAACAGATCTGGCTCCTTAAAAAACGCCTCTCTAGAAAAATTACTGGTGTAATTATTAAAGAAAACACTGGTGAAGTTTCTAAGCATTAGCATGAGCATGTGCATAGATGACCGTACAATTCGTAGTTGCTATTCCGTCATTGACCAGAACAAGAGAGAGATTTAATGAATGGGGCTTGGAATAAGCTTTCCATTCTCAATGTGCACAAATCGAGTGCTCGAAATTCAAAAATCAATAACACCACCAGCCACGCCCTTACGTTAATCGGGGAAGTGAAGAAATGTTAGTTAGACAACCGTTGTTACTAGAGACCGAGTAGAGTTTTCAATCCCGGGAACATTTCCCGGGAAATGAGATTTCCCGGGATTCCCGTTTCCCGGAAAATGATTTCCTGTTTCCCGGGATTCCCGTATTTCCCGGGATGTCTGTATTTCCCGGGTAGTTCTATTGAAAAAGGATTGACCATCCATTTTCAAACCAAAACTATCATATTATTTACTTTTCATATCATTCTAACCAATGACCTTACTAGATCACTGTATAACTATATCGATATTGATTTGTTTTTTTTAATCAAATAAATGTTGATAAAATAAATAGCTCTTTGACGATATGTTTTTTTTTTTCCAAAATAGATTATATGCTATACAAAATACAGGATGTTTCGATAGATCATCCATGAATTGAGTATGCTCATAAAGTTTTCATGGATTTAACTACATTTTCCATCGTTAGACTCTAGTTGGTTTTTATTCTAGTGCTTGAAAGCTTTGATTTAATGTTGGTGTAGGTCGGACTCGATTATCCGTTGTATCGATTTTTTTTCACTCCGGATAATCGAATCTTCCTAATAATCGAATCATTAAAAGAAAAATTAAAACTGCATTAAAAGAACTTCAATATTATCTTTTTTCGTTGTTTTATTTATATAATGCAGTGGCGTAGCCAGAAGTTATTTCTAGGAACATTAGGGATCTTGGGAAGAACTTATTTTTACCGGCATACAAAAAACTTCTTTTTCAAACCTCCTCTTTTTACCTACATTCAAAGCTGCAAAACCATTCATATTGTATATTGCAATACACTCATCACACTATTATGGGTCACACACTATTATTAGTCACTATTAACTTTAATCGTCAAAAGCTATTATATTATAAACTATTTATCAATATAATTATGTTTCATACGTAAACAAATTTATTATGTAGCATTGAATACGTCACACGCATGCTTCAACACCGAAATAAGCGCGTTTTTAATCGATTGCCGCTAGACGCCCATTCATCTGTCAAAGTAATGCTGGATTTGTAAACATTCTAAAGTTTGTGCTCTAGATTTGTTAGTCTCTAAAGAGTGAAACTATCTTATTCACGGCTGAAAAATGGCTTCAACATCGAAAAACAGGTATGATTCACATTCTTCATAAAGAAATTCGAATGATTATCGCGAGATTTCCGAAATTTCAAGCAAAACATAAGTGACCCATTTTACTGCCATGAAACACATAGTTTTTCACTATTATGGGTCACTCATGATGTGCAACTTCACCCTGCATATTTCATGCTAAAATGTGATTGTCGACTACGATTTTTCTAGTGGTTCCAAGCGCAAATCTTCCCCTCGGAAGCAGTACCATCCGGAGGATTTGGAACGAGCTATTGAGGAAGCACGAAAGACCGGAAAAATGCGAAGAGCAGCTAAGATGTTTCATGTTCCGTTTTCAACTGTCCAACGTTACATTCGAACGTCTCCGAAAGGTCAAAAACCTGGTCCTGGAACAGTTTTGACAGCGGAAGAAGAAGCTCGAATTAAGACATGGGTTCTCTACATGTCAAGAGCTGGATTTCCATTGAGTGAGTCGGATATACTCAGCACTGTAAGCGATTATGCAGAAAAAATCCGGAAGACGAGAAATATCCCCAGTACTTTTCCATGTAAGTTGAATATAGCTAATTGAATAACAAACATAAATGTGTTTCGTTTAACAACATCCAATAGGCAGAAACTGGACCCGTTGTTTCTTGGAGAGACACCCGGACTTGAGGAAAAAACGCGTCACAAAACTCTCAAAAGCCGGGGCGGTCGTTACGGAGCAGCAAATCCGTCACTGGTTTCTAGAGGTGGAAGAAACCCTGCAAGAGGACGGCATTGATCTATCGATCTTTGACAAGCCGGAAAGAATTTACAACTTCGACGAATCGGGCTTTAAACTTGTTCCGCAGGACTTCAACGCGATTTGTGGACCAAATGTCGAAAACTCGTACTTCGTCCACAACAATTCAAGTAAAGACAATTACACTGTCCTTTTTGGAAGCAATGCTGAGGGAACGCTTACACCACCAATGATCCTGTATCCGGGAAAAAGAGTAACCCGCGAAATCGTTGAAAATACACCGAATGGCTGGTCTGTAGGCGTTTCTGATGAAGGTTGGCAGACGTCAAAGACTTTTTTTGAATACATGACAAACGATTTTTATAAATGGCTGTTGGATAATCACATTAAATTTCCCGTTGTTGTGTTTGTGGATGGACATAAAAGTCACATCAGTATTGAACTTACTGAGTTCTGTACAGCACACGAAATAATGTTGATTGCACTCTATCCCAACTCTACGCGTATCCTGCAGCCATTGGATAGACAGTTTTTTGGTCCATTCAAACAAATTTGGAATAAAGTTCTACGACAGCATCTTTTGGGACGCAGTGACGCTAAAGTAACCAAGGTCAATTTCTGTTCACTCCTGAAGACTTCACTGGACAATTTTTCGAACTCGAAGGAGTGTTTGAAAAAAGCGTTCAAAATGTGTGGTCTTTCTCCTTGGGATGTAAATGAAGTTGATTTCAGTAGACTGCCTGCAAATGCAAATAAAGTTCTTACGGAAAACACTGAGAGCGATGCACAACAGGAGGCAGAGAATTCATCGGATAGTGTTGAACCGGAGGATGACCAGGATGCATTCAAGGTCCAACTGTATTACTTTGAAAAGGGCCTCAGCGAGGATCAACTAACAAGATTCACAATGGACTGGAAAAACGATTATTGGTATGGCTCACTAGATGAGTTGGGACTCTTCAACTACTGGAAGTCTCTGAAGGATAAGTCTGAAGGTTTGATGTTCACAGAACCTCTTCAGCAATTTCAAAGTATTACTCTGGAGTTAACGATTGGAGAGGATGGCTCTTGCACACCTATTGTGCAACAAAATGCTGTAGAAGGTAAGCCAATTGACAGTTTTCTCAAAGGTCCAGTCGTTTTATACAACCTTTTCTTTTTTTAGATGAAATAAACGATCCACAACCTGTTCAACCCAATGACGACATGAGCCAAGATGAAGAAGCTGCATCAAATGATCCGTTTGAAGGAATTTTCATTTGGCCAAAGGTCAACGAGCGAAATGGAAATGACAAACAGAGGAGAAAGGAACATGTACCATCAGTCGCAACCAGCAATAGATGGCGAAAATGGTATGATAAAAAGGACGAAGAACGAAAACAAGAAGAGGAAGCAAAAGTAGCAAGGATTGAAAAGCGGAAACTGGCTCGAATTCAGAAGGAGGAAGAACAAAGCATCAGAAAGAAGAAAAGAGATGAGAAAAAGTTACAGAAGGAAAAACAACAGCAAGAAAAGGAAAACAACCCTCCTCGGCAGAAGAAGAAAAAGAGGACATTGATGCCTAAATCGGGCTAAATTGAAGTAAAATTGATTTTTCATTAAAACATATCATTGTGAAAAGAGAAAAGATTTAACTTACAAGGAAGCAGACAGCTGATTGTTAAAAATGTATGAGACTGAATTCGGAAAATAAACGTTTTTGTTTTTGATTCTTTTTAAATTACATACCTACTTATTAATGAAATTGCTTCTTTTGTTGTGATTAAATGGGTTTCACTGATGCTGATCAGAGAGTTATGTCTGTTTGTCTATGACCACATTCTCTTCAATGCGGTTGTTTTGTTCAAATGTCTGTGTCTTATAAATTTGTTCGTTTTCAATCTACATAATTATTGAAGAAACTGTATATTTTACTGTGATTATGCGGGGTTCTTTAATATTTAACCTAATTGTTATGTCTGTTTGTTAATGAGAGTATCTCTTCAATGCGGACATTTGTTCAAAAGCCTGTTTCTTTATTCAAAATAAAAAGAAATGCGTTGTAAGAGTTTCAGGAGTTTCATCATTTAATTCTTATAAGAGTGACCCATTATATGTGACAGATTGACCCATAATTGTTACGAACTTGATTTTGACCCATAATAGTGGTTTTGGTTACCTTGGTTCTTTTGAGCTTTTCCGAACAAGTTTTGAAAAGAATATGAATATATATGTGGTTAAAACGAAAGAATAGACCTTCAATGATCGGATAGTGAAAAAAAAATAAAGAAGTTGACGCTTTTTCAAGAAAAACGATCAATTTGAATGTGAGATGGTTCCTTGAGTGACCCATAATAGTGTGGAGAGTGTACCAAATTATCTCAAATTTATGCATAAAATTTCAAAAACAAGAATATCAAAGGACAAACTCCGGATAATCGAGTGTAAATATCCGGATAATCGAATCCCGGATAATCGAGTCCATCCTGTACATATTATTTGAACTTCATACGATTTGTCAATCATCTCCACATGGACACAATCTTCTAGTTTGTGTTGTTCTGAAACCTACCGTACACAACAAAATCAATATATATTTTTTGAGAAACATAAATGAATTACTTACAAAAAAGAGAGTGTAGGTACCATACAAGTTTACTGGTATAAACAATATATAACAAAAATACGAATCATCAAAAAATCATCAAATTTGCTCTATTTTCACGTTTTTGAAAATTTCCCGGGATCCCGGGATTTCCCGGGAAATGACAAATTTATTTCCCGTTTCCCGGGAAATCAAATCCCGGGAAATTTGAAAACTCTAAGACCGAGTAAGCCTCTGCTTCTCCACAGTTGTCATGGATAGGATATTGGGCTAGTAGGATATGGTCGGGATATGGGAATCACCAATGTTTGGTCATGCGATCCCTTAAATAATCACGCCAAACTGGATTCGCGATATTATTCGATAATTGCATTGTACGCATAAGAAGTGTTCATCACTCGCCCCCGCAAGAGCAAGCAACAAGGTCGAAGGATCAAACACTACTCAGAAAATACTGACACAGTCTCTGAAGGAATAACTGGTGAAATCTGTATAGGAAATTATGGTTCAATCCCTGAAGAAATTTGTTATAAGATCCTTGGAGGATTTTTTTCTTAATGTTTTGGAAGAACCTCTAGAAAATGTTTTGAATTTCCGGTAAAATCACTGGATAAACATTGGTAGAGTTTATGAAAGAATTTCAAGTGGAATCCTTATGAAAATTTCAGCCGAAATCCTTGGAGGTATTGCTGATGGAAATTTTGGGGAATTACCAGGGAAAATTCCAGACGAAATTAATCAAAAAACCTGTGGTGGAATCCTTTAAGGAATCCCAGAAGGGTTTATGCGACGGACTTTTAGTTGGAATCTTTTGAGGAAATCCTAGCGTAATTTTTGAAGGAGCTCTTGATGGAATTACTGATGGAATTCGTGTTTTAATCCCGAGTTAAACTCTTTATAGGGTTGCTGAAGGATATTCTGATAGATTCCCATATTACTGGTGAAATCATTGTAATAAATTGCTTTTAAAACCCCCTTGAGAATCCTTGGTAATGTTCCGGGAGGAATTCTTGAAGAATTTTCGAAATTAATTCTTTGAGGATTTTGGGAGGCATAACTGAATAATTCCAGGAGAAATTCCATGGAGTATCCCAGGAGGACTCCCTTGAACAATTCCTTGAGGAATCTCTTCAAGAATTCCCTAGAGAAACCCTTGAAATAAAAAAATCTGGTAGAATCCCTTAATAAATTCCGGAAGAAGTCCGTAGCAAATAGCCTTATAGAATCCAGAATGACCCCAGAAAAATTTCTGAAGGAACTATTAGAAAAATTCCTGATAGAATCCTCAACAGAACTTCTGATGGGATCCCAGAAGGTGTTCTTGATTGAATTCCAGGAGGAAATTTCCACCAGGATTCCATGAAAGAACTTTCGATTGAATCCCTGCATAAACTTCTTATGAAATCTATAGAAAAGCTCCTTATGAAATTCCTAGATAAACTTCTGATCTGATGTAATCCCTGAAGGAATTCCTGGTGGAACTCCAGAAGAACGCTGATGGAAGCCCTATAGGAACTCCTGCAGATATCCCTGGAGGAACTCCTGTTGAAAGACTCCTGAGACTCCTGGGAGCTCCTGATGAAATTTCTAAAGAAAATTGTGATTAAATCACTGGAGGAACTCCAGGTGGAATATCTAAAGGAACTGCAAATAAAATCCCTGGAAAAACTCATGATCAAATCTCCAAAGAACTTCAGATGTAATCCCCAGAAAAAATCCTGATGTAATCCCTAGAAGATCTTCTGATGTAATCAAACTTGATAATTCTCCTCAGCATCATCGGAGCTCGGTGACATACTCTAGAGCAGCGTGCTCCCTTTGCCTCTTTGCGAGGGAGCGAAAAAATGCTTACCAGAGAGGCAACGAAAAGTGAGCAAATAAGATGCAGCACAAAACACAACAGAGTAAACTTCCATCAAAAAATAATGTTTCATGGCTCCCTGAGAACTGTCTTGTTCGGGCGGCACACTCAAGAGTTATTTTGAAATGTGAATAAAGATGAGCATCACAACAAGAGGAGACAGAGTAATTGAAAAAATACTCGTATTTTTTGCACTCTCACTCGAATCGCTTGAGGATCTTTGTTGAGAATTTTGAATTTAGTTTTTCTCCTCAGAAGAACGGCAAAAGCGCCTCATCTTTGCATCGCAGAGGAGTTTCTATCAAGCCTGGATGTAATCACTGGAGGTGTTTCAGGTGGAACCTCTGAAGAAACTTCTGATGTGATCACTAGAAGAACTTCTAATGGAATCTCCTGTTGAAATTACTGAAAAATACTGATAAGATTCCTGATGGAAACCCTGGAAGAACTCTTTATACTATTCCTTAAAGTAATCCTGATTAATTTTCCTGAGGAACTCCTGATATAATCTCTGAAAGAATTCCTGGTGGAATCCTTACAATTACTTCTGATGGAAACTTTTAAAGTTCTCCTGATGGAATCCCTAGAAAAACTAAAGAAATCCCCAGATGAAATCCGTGAGAAATTCCTGGTAGAATCCTTGTTTGAGTTCCTGGTACAATTCCTGGAGGATTTCTTTACTGAAATTTGATTTGATCACAGTAAGAACTGCTGGTTAATTTGCTAAAGGAAAAGGCTTAAGATTGTGGGAACATACGCGAACATTGCCAATATTAAGTTCTATTGGTAACGAAATGTTTATATCAAGATGAATACCGATGTATGTTTGATATGCATTCCAAACGACTTGATAATAGTTGAAAGTGAAGCCGCGAATCACTTCATTCGAACATTAGCATTGAATTTTATTAGGGACTTGATCAGAATCAAAATCAGCGGGATTGATGGCAACCTATGGTTACAAGGCTGAATAGAGTCGGTTAAGACCGAATCAATCATAGAAGAATTTCTAAAAGAGAAAAAACAAATATTGCTATCAGATTATTGAATTGAGAAATATCTATATGAGCACTTTTTATATGAAGTCCCGCCGTTGGAATTGCATTGAGAACTGTGCCACGAGCATTAAAGTTTCCAATGACAAAAAATAGACTTATTGCAAGTCAATATCCGCAATTCAGTTAAAAGCAAATGAATTTGCTGTCCAGTACATTTAAAAGGGCAAATCTTTAGCTATAGAAGCTTGTTTCATTGATATTGTATTTTTCTTCAAAAATTATTCGCTGGTTTAGCTTCCTCTCAGAACCATCAATTGTTTCCAACAATATCTGATCAACATTTTCCAGAAATCACCAGCCCTCTCAATGTTCATTCTAGAAATTCGCAAGAAATTCTTAGTTTGCTTCGGAAATGCTCTGATTCATGTTAGAGATCTTGTTGCTTGCTTATAGAAGCCACAGCTTACTATTGCAATTTGAAGCTTATGATTACTTCTGTGATGGATCACTGCAAACTTAGATTTCCCGTTTCTTTTGAATTAGAATAAGATTCGTTTACTATTAGTTTCTCCATTCGACTGCAAGAACTGAAAAGTGTCACGTTGACACCCATTTCATTGTTTACCATAAAACTCATTCAACGGGACATGAGTAATGCCCTAAAAAGCAGAGAGTCAAATCTGATACAACCATTTAAACTGCGTTTATGTGGTGAGGTGAAACAAACAACAACACCCCATCATATGAATATTCATACAGAACGGCAGCATTTTTATGCCTCCAGGATTCCAATCAACAAAACAACCGTCAATAGCAAATCCCGTCGCTCTCAGCACAGTTTCTAGGTAAATATTTTCTTTACCGCGCCTCACTTTAAGCTAACGATTCGAATTAATTTGATTCCCAGTAAATCCGTCCCAGTTGACAAACAAGTAAATCATGCTGTCCCATATTTTTCGCGCGCGTTCTCTCAATCTGCCATAGCTTGAGGTGTAGGCATGGGTGTAGCCAGGACTGAGGGGTGAGGGGCAAATGACCTCAAAAGTTTACAGATATGTGAAAGCAAGCTGATTGAACGACAGCTTGAAGCTTCGGTAGTATTTTTGCTTGGTTTTCAAATTGGTATAACGTTGGTATTTTTCAATTTGCAAGGAAAATATTCCAACTGAAAACATTTGTTCTAGCTACTTTCTGTTTGGTAGAAGTCTGATTTGTAGTTAGACTCCAAGAACAATTCAAGATATCATTCCAGAAAGTAGCTTATAATTCTTAGTTGATCTATTCAACGAATATTATCAATTGACATATTTTCCTGACAAATGGAAAAATGCTTAGGTTGCACCAATTTTAAAACCAGACAAAAATCCTGCAGAATCTTCTAGCTATAGTCAAGTCAGCTTGCTTTCCTCCATCAGCAAACATTTTGACAAGAATGATGGTCCACATCAACGAACAGTTCGGATTCCGCCATGGGCATTCGACCACTCATCAACTTTCACGTGTAATTATCCGAAGTTATCTGTCAAATCGTATCAGGTATCAGAATAATTATCAGAACTCCAAGTCTGAAAAACTTCCTGTAAAAGCTGGTGTTTCCCAAGGCAGCATTTTGGGACCAATATTATACAATATTTTCACATCTGACTTACCTGAGTTACCTCAGGGATGACAAAAATCTCAGTTAGCGGATGATACAGGCCTCTCCGCCAAAGGACGAAGCCTGCGTGTCATCTCTTGTCGATTGCAAACAAGTTTGGATATTTTTTCTTCATACCTTCAAAAACGGAAGATTTCTCCTGCAAAACGCAACTTATTACATTTCCAAATAAACCAAAAGATCTTTATTTGAAACCTTTAAGTAGACATGTTGTAACGATGAAAGGGGTTCCAATAAATAGGTCAGATGTTAAGTATCTAAGGATCATGCTAGATAAAAAAATAACTTTCAAACATCACATTGAAAGCATTGAATGGCCCCCTTACTTCCCCCTGGCTACGCCCATGACTGTATGAGAAGTTTGTTACGTTTATGCAGCTCACGTTCTCAGTTCTGACGTCACAAGAAAGCTTGGTTCGGGTATTCGTGCCATTTCTGTGTCTGACTGTTGCAAACTTGAGGCGAATCCAATTGATATTCATCAGAAATTCCCACATCGCCATCGGTGGAAGCAGCAGCTGCGCTGCAATTAGCCTCCGCCATGCCTCCGTGCATTTCACGCAGTTAGCGCCTCTCAGATCGGGCCCAATCAAGTTGCTACCGGATAAAGCCGATGGAGTGGCAATTGCGATTGGCCGGAAACTCGGGAATGATATCCCGTAAACAGGGAGGTGGGATAAATTATTCATTAGCTTACCATAATAATCACTTCGATTTGTGGGTATTTTTTGCGAAATTAGCTAAAAAGGATCTCGCATTTGAATGGGTTGTGGGTCGCATGAAAGCTTAGCATATGCAACAGCTAAAACTATGTTTTCAGCGAGAAAGGTGGAGCACAAAGAATGCGAGTGCCGTCCACTTATCACCCCTATTTAATGTTTTGTGTTTCTTAAAAAGGCGATTTCTCATTGAACTCGTCATTTGTTGTTATAGATTAATTAAGGAATTTTGTTCTATTTTGGAAAATAGTCTCACAATTTAACGAAAAAAATTACAAACTTTGTGCCATATATACATTCTAGAATCTATTCTCCTTCAGAACAATCGTGAAATACAGATAATTCTTTGTTCAACGGGCCATCGACTTCTTGTATTCTCGTGTTATCGAACACACCAATGCATGATTTCATAAGAACAATTATCTGTATTTGAAAACTGTTATATTCATTTGTTATACCATTTTTGTTGTTTTATTCTTTGCAATGTAGACATGGGAATTTTTTCAAGAATATTGATGGGTTTTCAGAATATCCCGTTTTTTGTCTTCAAAATCCTTTATGTTATTTGAAAAAAAAAAAACAATAGATTTGCAAGTGTCACCTTAAACCCTTATTTCTGTTTATATAATTTTAATACACAATACATTCCTTTTCCCGCACTTATAACTCTAGATATTTTTCCTCCCTTACTAATAATCACTCTTCTCTTGGTGATTATGGAGATGCAGAGGTATTCTCGGTTTCTAACAATCATTACCCACTAATATTCCTAACCAATATCAACTTACTGTAGGGACTCCGGTGCCATTACTCATCTGCTAAAATGTACACTTCGAGAACAAGCGTAAACTCACATCCCTTATTTATTTGGATCGATGTACAATTTTAACCAGTTCCGATCCATTAATATGTATGTACAGTAGTGTGGGACAAAATTTAGATTCTTGTTCCAGTCAACTTGTTGGCTTGCATTTAGGTCCCATAACAACTGTGCAAAATTTCAGCTCGATCGGAGAAACTATATTTTAGCGCCAGCCGTTCAAAGTTTGTATGGAATTTACTATGGGAAAACTTACTTTTACAAAGAAAAATCGCCAGAGGACGCCCATTGGCCTCTAAAAAAAATTCTAAACGCAGATCTCGATAGGTATTTTTATGATGAAGAATATTGCCGAAAACCGTGAAACAATCCGACACTTGTGAAAAAATAATAATTTCTGCTTCAAACTCATCTCGGAGAATCAACACAGTTTTAGCTTAGCTTAGCTTAGCTTAGCTTAGCTTAGACTGACTACACATATCAATGGTTGCTATTCCGTGATTGACCGAAGTCAGTGAAAATGCACAAAGAATCAATTAGAAGTTCGGCTGGGATTGGCCATAATCTTCTTCAGTGTGCATAATTCAGTGCCTCTATTTATACATGGTCAATAACGGCGCCGGCCACGTCCTTGCAGTCAGGTGGGATTGGAGGAAGGAATGTTAGTGTGTAACCTTTGCTATTTGGAGACCGTGTTTGCCTCTGCATCTCCACAAAGGTTACTGGGAGGGATGTTTGTTAATGGGGAGGATCGTTGGGTCACAGGATTCACTTTGATAAGCGATTAGACCATGATAAATAATTTGTGAGATATAAACATGCTCATATTTAAATATAATATTTTCATTTGATATGAACAATATCTATTTTGAGAAAAATTATGCCGACACTTGAGGTGACGAACCTTTCAAAGTTTGTTGAATAAAGTGAACCTTTTGTAAGCCTACACTTGTAGTGTCGAACCATTCAAAGTTGTTTTAATAAAAAAAATAAAGGTAAAAAGAAAAAGGAGTTTTGAAAAAAAAGTTTAGTCATAAATAATTTATGAATCAGAGTTTATATCGACACTCACAGTGACACAGTGAGTTTGTTGAAAAATCATATTTACGTCTCACCATTGTAACGATTAAAGGTGCAGTCAAACGTATTTTATAGATTAGAAATAGTAGCATGAAACGAGCTCACCAATTGATCCGTCATCCTTGAGCAGCAACAATCCACTTTCAGCTTCACTCGTTTGCTCGGCTATATAAAAGCACTCAGAGAAATTAGGCGCGCGACCCGAGAGGGAAAACAACTGACGACTGCTCAGGCTTTCTTGACGCACTGCCCAGGAGCAAGCGTCAACGTCGAAAGATCAAAAAGAACTAATCGAACGCGGCACTTTTTCACTTTACTCGACCGATGCGCGACATGTTTGATCTTGCCCTCATCGCTGCCCCCCGCAGGAGCAAGCGTCAAGGTCGAAGGATCAAACACAACTAAGCGATCACGCCACTTTTTCATTTTCACTCGACCGACGCGCGACATGTTTAATCCTGCCCTCATCGCCAGCCCCCGCAGGAGCAAGCGTCAAGGTCGAAGGATCAAACACAACTAAGCGATCGCGGTTTTTTTCACTTTCACTCGACCGACGCGCGACATGTTTGATCCTGCCCTCATCGCCAGCCCCCGCAAGAGCAAGCGCCAAGGTCGAAGGATCAAACACAACTAAGCGATCGTGGGTTTTTTCCACTTTCACTCGACCGACGCGCGACATGTTTGATACTGCCCCCATCGCCAGCCCCCGCAGGAGCAAGCGTCAAGGTCGAAGGATCAAACACAACTAAGCGATCACGCCACTTTTTCATTTTCACTCGACCGACGCGCGACATGTTTAATCCTGCCCTCATCGCCAGCCCCCGCAGGAGCAAGCGTCAAGGTCGAAGGATCAAACACAACTAAGCGATCGCGGTTTTTTTCACTTTCACTCGACCGACGCGCGACATGTTTGATCCTGCCCTCATCGCCAGCCCCCGCAAGAGCAAACGCCAAGGTCGAAGGATCAAACACAACTAAGCGATCGCGGTTTTTTTCACTTTCACTCGACCGACGCGCGACATGTTTGATCCTGCCCTCATCGCCAGCCCCCGCAAGAGCAAACGCCAAGGTCGAAGGATCAAACACAACTAAGCGATCGCGGTTTTTTTCACTTTCACTCGACCGACGCGCGACATGTTTGATCCTGCCCTCATCGCCAGCCCCCGCAGGAGCAAGCGTCAAGGTCGAAGGATCAAACACAACTAAGCGATCGCGGTTTTTTTTCACTTTCACTCGACCGACGCGCGACATGTTTGATCCTGCCCTCATCGCCAGCCCCCGCAGGAGCAAGCGTCAAGGTCGAAGGATCAAACACAACTAAGCGATCGCGGTTTTTTTCACTTTCACTCGACCGACGCGCGACATGTTTGATCCTGCCCTCATCGCCAGCCCCCGCAGGAGCAAGCGTCAAGGTCGAAGGATCAAACACAACTAAGCGATCGCGGTTTTTTTTCACTTTCACTCGACCGACGCGCGACATGTTTGATCCTGCCCTCATCGCCAGCCCCCGCAAGAGCAAACGCCAAGGTCGAAGGATCAAACACAACTAAGCGATCGCGGTTTTTTTCACTTTCACTCGACCGACGCGCGACATGTTTGATCCTGCCCTCATCGCCAGCCCCCGCAAGAGCAAACGCCAAGGTCGAAGGATCAAACACAACTAAGCGATCGCGGTTTTTTTCACTTTCACTCGACCGACGCGCGACATGTTTGATCCTGCCCTCATCGCCAGCCCCCGCAGGAGCAAGCGTCAAGGTCGAAGGATCAAACACAACTAAGCGATCGCGGTTTTTTTTCACTTTCACTCGACCGACGCGCGACATGTTTGATCCTGCCCTCATCGCCAGCCCCCGCAGGAGCAAGCGTCAAGGTCGAAGGATCAAACACAACTAAGCGATCGCGGTTTTTTTCACTTTCACTCGACCGACGCGCGACATGTTTGATCCTGCCCTCATCGCCAGCCCCCGCAGGAGCAAGCGTCAAGGTCGAAGGATCAAACACAACTAAGCGATCGCGGTTTTTTTTCACTTTCACTCGACCGACGCGCGACATGTTTGATCCTGCCCTCATCGCCAGCCCCCGCAGGAGCAAGCGTCAAGGTCGAAGGATCAAACACAACTAAGCGATCGCGGTTTTTTTCACTTTCACTCGACCGACGCGCGACATGTTTGATCCTGCCCTCATCGCCAGCCCCCGCAGGAGCAAGCGTCAAGGTCGAAGGATCAAACACAACTAAGCGATCGCGGTTTTTTTCACTTTCACTCGACCGACGCGCGACATGTTTGATCCTGCCCTCATCGCCAGCCCCCGCAAGAGCAAACGCCAAGGTCGAAGGATCAAACACAACTAAGCGATCGCGGTTTTTTTTCACTTTCACTCGACCGACGCGCGACATGTTTGATCCTGCCCTCATCGCCAGCCCCCGCAGGAGCAAGCGTCAAGGTCGAAGGATCAAACACAACTAAGCGATCGCGGTTTTTTTCACTTTCACTCGACCGACGCGCGACATGTTTGATCCTGCCCTCATCGCCAGCCCCCGCAGGAGCAAGCGTCAAGGTCGAAGGATCAAACACAACTAAGCGATCGCGGTTTTTTTCACTTTCACTCGACCGACGCGCGACATGTTTGATCCTGCCCTCATCGCCAGCCCCCGCAGGAGCAAGCGCCAAGGTCGAAGGATCAAACACAACTAAGCGATCACGCCACTTTTTCATTTTCACTCGACCGACGCGCGACATGTTTGATCCTGCCCTCATCGCCAGCCCCCGCAAGAGCAAGCGCCAAGGTCGAAGGATCAAACACAACTAAGCGATCGCGGTTTTTTTTCACTTTCACTCGACCGACGCGCGACATGTTTGATCCTGCCCTCATCGCCAGCCCCCGCAGGAGCAAGCGTCAAGGTCGAAGGATCAAACACAACTCTCATCTCGGAGAATCAACACAGTTTTATTGAAAAACGTTCGAACTCAACTAACCTTGTAGCCTACAAGTCCTTTATTATAAAATCATTGGAAGCACACAAACAGGTTGACAACCACCAGATCATGGCTAGCCTGGCTTCAATCTTATTTACTCGATCGAACTATGTCCGTTAAGATAGGCGATACTACGTCTTCTGCATTCCGTGTCACTTCCGGTGTTCCGCAGGGTAGCCACTTCGGACCCTTTTAAATCCAGATAGAGCAGGATTTAAAAGGGTCCGAAACGATGTCAAATCACTACTCAAATGTTTCAAATTGTCGTATTCAGATGACTTCAAGCTGTTTTATGAAGTATTGTTTCATCAAGATGCCGTATTCTTACAAAAGGATCTGGATATCTTCACTTATTGATGCACCTTGAATTGCATGTCGCTGAACTTGTCTAAATGTTTGGCCATTTCTTTTAGAAGAAAGCGCTCTCTAATTTGCTTTTATTACTCTATAGCTGGGGCGATTTCAAATTGAGTAACTTCGATCAAAGATCTGGGCGTTATTCTTGATAGTAACCTCAACTTTAAGGATCACATAAGCTATATAACAGCTAAAGCATCAAAGAGTCTAGGCTTCATTTTTCGTGCGGCCAAACGTTTTACAGATGTTCACTGTCCAAAAACGTTATACTGCTCGTTAGTGCGTTCCACCCTCGAATACGCAGTCGTAGTATGGGCTCCTTATTATAACAACAGCATTTAAATAATTCAAAGGATTCAACACAAATTCATTTCATATGAAGATCGGTGTTCATTGATCGGTCTTCCTTTATTGGAAAGCAGGCGTAACATCTCCAGAGCATGTTTTATTGCTGATGTGTTACAGTCCCGTATTGATTGTCCTTATGTCTTTAATTGAACATTGATATTCACCGCCGTACTCTACGTTCGTATCAGTTTCTTCGTCTACTAATTATGGACACAACGAACCTATTGCCAATGCTGTCTCGTTTGTTCAATAAATATTATCATGTTTTCCATTTTAATTTATCTCGTTCAGCAGTAAAGAGAAGTTTTAGTGAGATTTTCCGAATATAGTAGGTTTATTTAAGGTAGAGTTAGCTTAATTTAAGGATTTAAGTTAGCTTGAATTCATCATTTGGATTGTATTATTCTGTTGATGAGAAAATTTGGGGAAGAGAGAGAGCTAAAATGATTTTCTGATTTTGAGTCAGATTTAAGGCACGATTTATTCATATGCAGCTTTTTCGATTTCCCATACAAAATGGTCAACTTAAGAAGGTTGTTGTTGTTGTTTTTTATTGAAGACCGTTTAGCCATTAGGTAGTTCGAGTCCTTTTCTAGAAGGTTTAAAGACCGATTTGAATGAAATTGTCTCAGTTATTTTTTTCCAATAAGAGTTCAAAAGCAAAAATCGTTCGACTAAAGCGAAAATTTTGACGATTTTTTTTATAATTGACATAAGTGAAAATAATGAAGCAATAACTTCATGGTATTTTCAGCAAAGTTGTACATTTTTTTCGATATGAACAAGTTTACTGGTGACAGTTTTTATGTTCGAATATTAGATTTTCAGATAAATAGTTGTTAAATCTTTCGTCGAAAATTTCATTTAAGTGATCGTTATTATTTTCAAACCATTGATTGAAAAAAAAAACATTCTAAAAATATGTAAAAAACAATCTAATTCTGATGTTCTGTGAAAGTTTCGATGAAAAAATTGGTCCAAAAATAACTGAGATCTAGCTGATAAATTGATAATTTTGTATGGGGAATCGAAAAAGTTGCATATATTTCGTAGAATACTGTGTATCTGCTGAACATAAAAAAATAACTTGAACTCTAATGTGACAAGAGATCTGGTTAAAACTGTAGGAAAGAATAAATAAAAGTAATGTAGGTGTAACGATTTTCCGACGTGCTTTCAGTCGACATGCAAAATTCGCCGTTTCTTTAATATATCTGAATACAATCATTTTCGAAAAAATTGAAATGTTCCTTTCCAATAGCAAAAATATTACAAACAACGTTGATTCTTATTGTTTAGTTCATAACTGTTGATTTTAGTTAAATAAACCAAACATTTCAGCATATAAACAGGTAAATTTACATTCAAGTTGATTGATATTGACATAAAATTCTTTTTAGACAAAAAAAAATCCGAAAACTTGACATGTTATGTTATTTTTAAAAAGGCTAAAAGCATTTTTTTCCTTTAGCTGTGTTTTAATGCTTGGAATAAAAGAATATGTTGCGCTGTATAATTTATCCAGAAAAAATCACAGAGAATTAATCCAGAAATTATTTTGAGTTCAGTTCAGTCAGTCGTCGGGTGTAGACGCATTTTTTAAGCGCTGCGTAGTTATTTTAATTTTTTTTTTCTTCTTTGCTGTTTACAAACATCGCGCGCGACCGGTAAAAATGCAGTGCAGTGTTAAATCATGCAATATCAGTGACGATCGCTTCCTATGGAAGTGCGAGTTCTGCTTTAAAAGTTACCACGCGGCATGCATTGGTGTGCAACGCCATCAGGAGAATTTTGTTTTATCATATATGGTACCTCTATGCGGCGATTGCCAGCATAATTTGAAAACTGGAATTGACACCCGCAAAGTGCTCCTTCAACAGCAGCAGCTAATCGATTCAATTAGAGCACAAACTGACGCCAATCTTCGAGTAGCCGCCGATCTTAAAAAACTCAGTGCAATGGGGGATTTATTTGACCAGATCGAGCATCAACTGAAGGAATCGGTGTTGTGCATTAATAATAGCACATCGGCGAGCGTGTCAAATGCTGTATCGGTATTATCGCGTGTGGCCGAAAAGCATTCAGAATATAGGAATGATATGCCCAGCAACGATTTGATTGCACTAAAAAACCATTTGACTGGTCTATTAGATATTTCAATGAAATCTTCAAAACAACATATTGAAGATTTTGTAGAGGCTTTGACGGTAGATCTGACTGATGAATTAAAAAAGATCTGTACCGAGGTTCAGTCTTTGAGTAGCCTAACCATTGAGATGGCTGCTCATTGCAACGAACACAATGCTAGCATTGGCAAAGACCGATTTGCGGAAGATGAGTCACCGCCAAGCCTATTACAAGAGTTGGCTGAAACTGCTGATGTAAACTCTTATTCGAGTTCCGGTACCGCAGGCTCACCGCCCAGTTTAAATTCTGAATCAAATAAAAACAAAGAAGACAACTCTGGCTGGCGACTCTTAGGCACGAGGAAAGTATGGAAAGCGAATTGGGCGGAATACGACAAACGCCAACTCCACCGATTGAATCAGCAAAAGCAGGCCGACAAGGCCAGAAGGCGACGTAAGCGGAACGTGACACGCAATGCTACAACCAACAGTTTGGGTGGTAATGTAAACAACGTTTACAACAACAGTTCTGTCAATACCCCTCTCCGCTTAAATTCTATGAACTCCCGCCGTACTGTTTTCGGCAATCGCAGGAATGCCACTGCTAATAATGCAAACTCTTTCCACCTTCCACCCGATCGTGAGCTACTTGCAGCAGCAAAAAATCAGTTTTCACGTCCACCGCTAAACTACCAACCAACGATACAATTTGAAAAAAGGGAAACCATGAATCCCTACCAACCAAGCGCCCCCACAACTTCACGGAACATGCCACAAGGAACTTTTTCAACTCCATCATCCTACGTAGAGTGCCCGTGTAGACACACGTGTTATCGCCAGAACTGACGCTCTCTCCAGAGGAAGCAAATTATGACGACAATAATTGTGCGGAAACCGATGCTCACCAGGACCTGATGACTTCTCAGCCGTTTACGCTCAACCTGACGCAGTCTCCAGACGTAGACCATGACGATCCAATAGTGGGTGATATTCAACAAATTGTTCTAGGTAACATTTTAAATAATGACAATGTGTCTAATGAAGGATCTGGAATTTCAAGTAATGCTGTGCAAAGGGGTGTGTTTCCAAAAACTTCTTCAGAAGCTACCGAAATTTTGGTATATTGCCAAAATTTCAATCGCATGAGGAGTGCATCGAAAATGAACGAAATTTATAAAAGAATAGTAACTTCATCCTTCTCGGTTGTTTTGGGTACTGAAACTAATTGGAACGAAAAAATTAAGAGTGAAGAAGTTTTTGGTAACGATTTTAATGTATTTAGAGATGATCGCGATCTGGTTCTTACCCAAAGAATGTCTGGTGGGGGAGTTCTCATTGCAATATCTTCGAAATTCAATTCAGAATTAATTGTTTCATCAAAATATAAAGAGTTTGAACACGTATGGGTAAAAGCACATATCGCCGGTGAAACACATATATTTGCTTCTGTGTATTTTCCGCCCTACCATGCTTGCAAATTATCATATGAAATTTTCTTTCAAACCGCTGAAGAAATTTTGTCGCAGTTTTCTCCAGAATTCAAAGTGCATATCTATGGCGACTTTAATCAGCGTAATGCTGATTTTATTCGTGATTCCGAAAACGAAAATGTTCTGCTGCCGGTTGTTGGTGAAAACGAATCATTACAACTTATTTTTGAAAGAGCTGCATTTTTAGGTTTAAATCAAATCAATCATGTGAAAAACCGACAAAACTGTTATTTGGACTTCTTATTCTCAAACATAATGGAAGATTTCTGTGTGAACGAATCTCTTTCTCCACTATGGAAAAATGAAGCGTTTCATACAGCTATCGAGTACTCAATCTTTGTTCATAATTATCATAATTCCGACTACTATGACTTTGAGAATTTCTTTGATTATAAAAACGCCAATTATAACGGCATTAAACAGAAATTGAATAGAATAGATTGGCAATCCGTTTTGAAAAATCAGGAAGATTTGGAGTATGCAGTGACGGGTTTTTATTCAATTTTGTCGGAAATTATTCAGATGGAAGTTCCACTCTTGCGGAGACGTCGTAGGAATGGGTCAAAAAATCCTGTTTGGATCAATAAGCAAATAAAAAATTTGAAAAATCGTAAGCAAAAGGCTCATAAAATTCACAGACAACAAAAAACTCAAGAAAGTTTAGAAAATTATTTGTATATTGTCAACCAACTTAATCAAGCCTTATCCACTGCACTTGAAGAGTACAACACAAAAATTGAAAATGATTTAAAATCTTGCCCTAGGAATTTCTTCAATTATGTTAAAACTAAGATGAAGTCTAACAACTTTCCATCTAAAATGACATTGGATGATAAAGTAGCAGATAATAAAGATGACATTTGCAATCTCTTTGCTGATTTTTTCCAAGAGACTTATACAAACTTCTCGGATAATGACCGTGATTTTGAGCACTTTTCTAGTTTTCCTGATTTTACAACCGATGTAGGCGTTAGTCAAATACAGGTACAAGACATTTTAACAGGACTGAAGAATTTAGATTCCTCCAAAGGATCAGGGCCTGACGGAATCCCACCTGCTTTACTGAAAAACTTAGCCAATGAATTTACAGCACCATTATTCTGGCTGTTCAACATGTCACTTGAAAAGGGCAGATTTCCAAAAGAATGGAAAAGGTCATTTCTTATACCCATTTACAAGTCTGGTAAAAAATCTGATATTCGAAATTATCGTGGAATTGCTATTATTTCATCCATTCCAAAACTATTTGAATCAATCATTAATAAAAAAGTATTTAGCCAAATAAAACATAGAATAACTAATGTTCAACATGGTTTCTTTAAAGGTCGTTCTACTACAACAAACCTTTTGGAATTTGTAAATTACACTTTAAATGCAATGGATAGAGGTAACCACGTCGAATCACTTTACACCGACTTTAGTAAAGCATTTGACAGATTAGATATTCCTATGTTGATTTTCAAGCTAAATAAAATGGGAATTGCAATGAGACTCCTCAACTGGATTGAATCGTATTTAACAGATCGCCAACAAATAGTAAGATTTGAGGGAAAACTATCTAAAACAGTTCATGTTACATCAGGAGTTCCCCAAGGTTCACATTTAGGCCCATTGTTATTCATATTGTTTGTTAATGATATTTCATATGTGATAAAACATGTTAAAATTCTTATTTATGCTGACGATATGAAACTTTTTATGGAAATCAATAGCAAAAAAGAGAGCGACATTTATCTGAATGAAATAAGTATATTTGATAAATGGTGTAGTAAAAGTTTACTTAAATTAAACGTCAAAAAATGTAATCTAATCACATATAGCAGAAAACGTAATACACCACAGATTACTGTCTCTTTAGAAAATCAAGATGTTCAAAGGTGCGATAAGATTAGAGATTTAGGTGTTATATTAGATTCTAAACTTACATTTACTGACCATTATAATACTATTGTCCATAAAGCAACCAATATGCTAAGCTTTATTAAGCGTTTTAGCTCCAATTTTCGGGACCCATATACGATTAAAACCTTGTAAATTGCTTATGTAAGATCAGTTTTAGAATATTGTAGTATTGTGTGGTCCCCACATATGAAAACACATGAGGATAGAATCGAATCAGTACAGAAGCAATTTTTTTTATATGCCTTACGCAAATTAGGCTGGACAACGTTTCCACTGCCATCATACGAGGCTCGATGCATGCTTATTGACATCCAGACTTTAAGGGAGCGTCGCGAATTAGCCATGATTTCATTTGTCAATGATATAGTATCGCATCGTATTGATTCCACCAATCTCTTATCTAGTTTGAATTTCTACACGCCCGCCAGACAGTTGAGGAATCGGAATTTGTTCACATCAAACAATCATCGAACTAATTATGCCAAATTCGGCCCAATAAATCAAATGATGTCTCTTTATAACCAGCATTACACAGAAATTGATTTGACCATGTCGCGAACGAAGCTTAGGCAATATTTTAATTCCCTGAGATATAATACAACATAGTATTAAGCAAACATATAGTCTACAATTGATTGACGAAATAAATAAATAAATAAATAAATAAAACAATGATATTTTTGGGTAAAAAAAAAAAAATAAAAATAATAAAACTTAAACTGTCAGAAATTTTTAAATATCTCCCAAAAACCTTCTCAAGAAAGAGTATATAAGAACTCTTCCATAAAATTAATTCGGGCTAACTCTATAAACGCTTTCACGAATTAAATCAATAAAACTCCAAAAAGCTTAAATTCTCCTAGACATTATTTCATGAACTTCTTCGAGGAGTTTTCTATGAAATCAACGGATTCAAAAAAAAAATTGACGGACGGGGTTGGTAGTCTATTGGCTATCGCTTCTGCTTCCCCAGCAAGAGGTCGTGGGTTCAATCCCAAGCCCGTCCCTCTCTCATACTGGCAACATTTTTCCCAAAGCGGGTTCAATCCTCTCTGGCCATAGAGTACAATGCACAGCACATACCTTGATTTTTTCCTAATGGCTATCTTTCTCTATCCTTCTACGTCATCCTCAATAATATTTACCTATCGCTAGAATCGAATGAATCGACTTAACCGCTTACCACTGTGGTATTCATAAGATCGAATGACTCATCCATCACTGACAAAACACTCCTAGGGTAAAATGGTCCAAAATGACATTTTAATGATTTGTATTGTTTTCTCGGGGCCCAGATAGCCGTAGCGGTAAACGCGCAGCTATTCAGCAAGACCAAGCTGAGGGTCGTGGGTTCGAATCCCACCGGTCGAGGATCTTTTCGGGTTGGAAATTTGCTCGACTTCCCAGGGCATAGAGTATCTTCGTGCCTGCCCCACGATATACGCATGCAAAAATGGTCATTGGCATAGTAAGCTCTCAGTTAATAACTGTGGAAGTGCTCATAAGAACACTAAGCTGAGAAGCAGGCTCTGTCCCAGTGGGGACGTAACGCCAGAAAAGAAAAAAAAAGAAGAAGAAGATTGTTTTCTCGTAATGCGATCCACATTTTAACGCTATTCGAAGTCTTAACAGTAACTTTAAAATATTTGATAGCTACCATCATGAAAATATTTCGCAAACATGAGCTTTTTTACGGTTTTAAATCGTGCAGAAAAGTTGGTTGAAAAATTACCGCATGGATGGGGCAGAATGCCATCTAGTATGGAGATCGAATAGTCAGAAACCAAACTCCTCCATGAGTTTGCTCTTCGACATGGAAACGCTTATACGTTAATAAAATCATCAAAAAACCTCAATATTTAGTCAAAAAAGGGAAAAATGTTGAACTTTACCAGGAAATTAAGGGAAAATGAGTTTATGTCCTAGGGTTTTAGCGGAAACTTTTAAATAAACATATTTTAATATCGTTTGTTAAAGAATAAAAATCGAAACGTTCTAGGAATGATCTAATGAGGGAAGATATTTTACGCCATCAGTGCGTATTGGGCCATGTTCCCCTAGTTCAAAGGTAGCTGTGTTAAGGTGACACGGGAGACCGTGTTATTTTCCCTATCTTTTGTCTCACTCTAACAATTATCATCAAAACTTTGTGGAAGCAAATCTCGAATTTTAGTGAACCGATGAAGATGAAAATTTATTGGGTTGTGCACTACATATATAGAATCATAGTGATACATTTTTCACGTCGATATATGGAGTGGTTCATGGGATTTGCTTCTTCAAATGGATAGGGTGATTATGATGACGTCCCGTGCGGCCTTAACGCTTCAGTCGTCGCGCTGTTGTATTTTGTACAACACTGTTGAAAAAACCTCGCTTTTCGTTCACAACAGCAGCGTGGTGGTTCTGACGGTGGAAAACCGCGCGACGACTAGAAGGTTAAGCGCTGGAGATTCTCTGGTTTTCTAGTCACAACGGCTATCTAATTAACATTCCTTCCTCTCCGCGATGATCATGAGGACGCGGTCGACGCCGTTATCGATAATGAAATATTAAGGGAAGTGTAATTGTACATTGTAGATAGTAACCAGTTAAAACCCGAACTTCATCTGAATGGTTCTGTGGGCAATATTCTGACTGATTACGGAGTAGCACAATGAAGTGTATGTTCCATTAGTTGATCGATGATCAATTAAATTACTGTGAGCATTTCATCATACGAATTCTCATTAATATTCAATATTTTGACAGTCCTGCTTTTCTACAGAAATTCTAACAGGAATACTGTTAACTAGTGATTTTCAATCAGCTCTTGTAACCATCCTTGAACCTACAAGACGTTACCCTCAGCGCACTTCCAAAATGTTCTAATTATTATCTGACATCACACGGCTCTGCCTTCATTGACACTCCAAATTACCATTTCTCTCTCTTGCGTCGTCAACCTTGAACCGGGCGTGCATTTGTTTGTTTACTTCGATAGAAAAACCCGAGCAACGCGCTCCGTTCTTTCATACTTTCTTGTGCCCGGATCGAGCGCGCTGTTGCTGATTGCTTCCCTCTCGTGCTTATTACTTGAATCCATCTCAAATGGCGAGGGCATCATAATGATCGTCATCATCACACACATTCTCCGAGCACTGCCACAGTAGTGGACCATACATTTGAAACTTTTTTGATTATCCATATAAAGCTTACCTACAATATAAATTCATTTTCCAAGTGTAATTTTGTGGAAGCTGTTATGGTTCGTCCGCTTGCAAACTAAAACTGCAATAAATCTACTGTATTTTGATGAAAAAAATCTTAAGATGACACGGGAGACCGTGTTATTTTCCCTATCTTTTGTCTCACTCTAACAATTACAGTTAACTCTCCCTTACTCGATATTCCGTATCTCGATATCGAGTTAGAGAACCATAGTAAAAGTTGGTTTTCACGGCTAACTCGATGGTCCCTTAGATCGCAGTTGCACTGGTTTTGTGTTCTGTAACTCGATACCTCCCTAACTCGATGGTCCCTTCAATATCGAGAAATGGAGAGTTAACTGTATCATCAAAACTTTGTGGAAGCAAATCTCGAGTTTTAGTGAACCGATGAAGCTGAAAATTTATTGGGTTGTGCACTACACATATAGAATCATAGTGATACATTTTTCACATCGATATATGGAGTGGTTCTTGGAATTTGCTTCTTCAAATGGATAGGGTGATTATTATGACGTCCCGTTCAAATATACACTTTACACTTTTCCACCGAAATCGCATGGACGAAGACGTACCGAGCGAAATCTGATAAGTGATCGACGGAGCCATGTCACATTACTATCCATATTTCTTCCAACCCCTCTGTGTGTCTTACTTTAACTGGCACTTATTTACATGATGGAAAACCTTCGTACGTCTTCACTGAATGAATTCATGCAACAAACGCCGTAAAACTTCTGTAATCCAAGAAATTTCAAGAAATAATTCAGGACGTAAACAAAGTTATCCATTGTTCGGACTGAGAAAAAACAAGTACATTTCAATGTGTGCGTTATGTTCGGCGTAGGAAACGGTTTTTTTATTGTGCTCTGCAAGATAAAACCACTTAATGCGATTATCTGAAAATGTCGATATACCGTCGCAGTGATAATGAAAATCACCAAATGTTTCAGATTTGGCAAATTTGAAACATTTGCGTCCCTGAAGAACAAAAAAATCCAAGCCTACTTGAATTTTGACGTTGCGTTTGAATTGCGCGCATATCTTCTGCGCGTTACCGCCGCCGCTGGATGTGGATTTAATATAAGCGCCGCAATATTGTGAGGTGAAAGATTGTTTTCGCTGCACTGTGAGCCATCATGCCATTGTTCGGTCAAAAGTAATTGTTTGGGCTGTATTTTGAAGAAGCCATCGATGTTTAAGGGGAGCCCACATATTTTATTCTACTGTTTATATAGCATTGAAGGTTTATGATTTGACCATTTACTGTATCACAGCTAACCTTTAGCCGGATTTAGGCAACGGAAAGTGTTAATTTCATTGCATACATTTCAATAAATGATGAAGATTTATCAAAATCATATTTCACAAAGACGGCATCTTGAGAAAAAAAAAGGTTTGGCATCGGATTCTGGGAAAATTGCAGGTTCTCGCTAAACAAAGTCTAATACGACGGAAATCAGCACATCACTCTTTTTGCTACGTTTGTATGAAAAATCGAAAATGTTGCAAATGTAATGTCCAATGCTGTATGTGTGCTTAAACGTTAAGCGACGACAGTCAAATTTGAATGTTTACGCTGATTTTATTATTCGTTTACGCTGAGCATTATCGTCTCCGCGAATCGGTTGTTGACATGATTAGATTATGTTTTTTATGTCAAATAAACACTGGACGGTACTCACTCATATTATCCATGTTGATTTCCTCGTTGTCAATTTGGCCGAAGGAAGTTTCCGCTCCAAACTATTGGATTTTGATTTCGTCTTGTGCTTCAAGGTCACCTCAAACTGGTGACTTCCGAAAAATGGCGATGAGATGCGGTGAAAATTTCAAATTTCGATTGTTTATCCAAGACAGTGAACATTATACACTTGAACCGCACTTGTATTTCTAAACACAATCCCACTGCACAGAACAATGCATTTTTCTGAAATAATAAACAATTTGCTATAACCTTTTAAAACACAAATTTTCTCTCAAACCAAACAAACAACCGTCGACGAAAACGGAACGCACCCTTACTCGAGCAAAGTCGTAACGATTATAAAAAGCGATAAAGTCTCAAGTGGCTCTAGTTGCGCTCATTCTCCGACTTTTCTTGGCAAATACTGCGACCCGGCAGAGATCGGCGCAGATGAGAGACTTTCCTCGGTTGGGTCGGAGTAGAAAACCTTTCTCCTTTCTGCTTAATTTAAGTTTTTCGAATGTATTTTTTCTCTGATCCAGTTACTATTTACGTTTTGGCGCTTCGATTGGGTCACACGGAAGCTGGGATGATGAAATGTTTACACGCGATCAACGCGAGAGAAAAACGAGAAAAATTGAAGAACCTCTTCGCAGATGATTTTTGCACCAAATATAGTGTGATCGGGCTGAAAATTATGAAATATGTAGACTAAGGTCAACCTTACCGTTGGATGAAGTGCGTTTTGGAACTTAAAATTTTACGTTTTGAATTTGATTTTACTGCACTCAATTTTGCTAAAGCCAAATGAACTCGGTGTGAAATATTTAGCTGAGATCTGGCAGTAAGCGAAACATTTTATTGTAACTGATAGAGTTACTTTAGTTTTGAGCGTTTGTTTGTCTTTTAGCACTAAAATTGAATGATTGAACCTAAAAATAATAAAAAATGTGCCGCATGTTATTATTGAAGATAATGCTAAATTGACATAGATCAGCTGATCGTTAGTGACCATGAAACAGCAGAAAGCTGTCGTTTTGGGTAGATTTTCGTTTTCTCAAATGAAACGAGAGAATTTCACTCCTGAATTAATGGACGTAAACAAGAACGTTAAAATCGTAAATATTCCGAGACCGAAATTTTATTGCACCGATGATGAGTGAATAGCGTGGGTGTATCGATGAATGTAGGTACTTTAGGATTCATGCTTTAGTTAGTGAATCAATTAATAAATAATGTTTTTAAAAAAACAAACAACAGGGCCAGTTGTATTGATGCTCAACAATTGTTTCATTTTTATTCTTTTTTTTACGTTACTTCCTAACTGGGATAAAGCGTGCTTCTCAGCTTAGTGTTGATAGCCACCATTTGGAGGATAGTTGAGCAACTTGAAATAAATTTTAATGTAAATGTAACCGCAACCATTGAGTGATCATCGGTAGCTCAAGATTCTGATCTGTATCTTAAGGCGCGTGATTGGGTGGTGGCCAATCGACAACAGAATGCGCAAGTTGAGGATCAAAGGCCGTTTCTTCAATATCAGCATAATCAACGTGCACAGCCCTCACCAAGCAAGTGACGATGACGATAAGGACGATATCTACGCGCAGCTGGAACGTGAATACGACGGCTGCCCAAGCCATGATGTCAAAATCGTTATCGGTGATCTCAACGCTCAGGTTGGCCAGGAGGAGGAATTTAGACCGATTATAGGGAAGTTCAGCGCTCACCAGCTTACGAACGAAAATTGCCTTAGACTGATTGATTTCGCCGCCTCCAAAAACATGGCCATACGTAGTACCTACTTCCAGCACAGCCTTCCATATCGGTACACCTGGAGATCACCCCAACAGACTGAATCGCAAATCGACCACGTTTTGATTGATGGAAGACATTTCTCGGACATTATCGACGTCAGAACCTATCGCGGTGCAAACATCGATTCGGACCACTACCTAATGACGGTTAAAGTGCGCCAACGACTTTCCGTTGTGAACTACATTCGGTACCGACACCTGCCATGGTACAACCTGGAACGACTCAAGCTAGCCGAAGTCGCAACTGATTACGCGCAAAGCCTTGAAGCTGCGTTGCCGGAAGAGGGAGAGCTCACCGAAGCCCCTCTTGAGGACTGCTGGAGTAGTCTCAAAGCAGCCATCAACAACGCAGCGGAAGGTGCCGTTGAGTTCGTGGAAGGAAATCGACGGAACGGTTGGTTCGACGAGGAGTGTCGGACGGTTTTGGACGAGGAGAATGCAGCGCGGGCGATGATGCTGCAGCAAGGCACCCGTCAAAACATGGAACGATACAAACAGAAGCGAAGACAGCAAACCCATCTATTTCGGGATAAAAAGCGTCGCCCGGAAGAGTTGGAGTGCGAAGAGATGGAGCAGCTGTATTGTTCTCAAGACACGCGTAAGTTCTACAAGAAACTCAATGCATCCCGCAAAAGCTTTGTGCCACGAGCCGAAGTGTGCCGGGATAAGGATGGGGGTATCTTGACGGACGAACGTGAGGTGATTGAAAGGTGGAAGCAGCACTACGATGAACACCTAAACGGCGCAGAGGAGGAAGATCAAGACAGCAGGAGGAATGGCTTCATCAGTACGGCGGATGAAGGAGACGTGCCAACTCCCACAATAGGTGAAGTTAAGGGTGCTATCAAACAGCTCAAGAACAACAAAGCAGCTGGAAAGGATGGTATTGGAGCGAAACTTATTAAAATGGGCCCGGCCAGGTTGGCCACTTGTCTGCACCGATTGATAGCCAGGATCTGGGATACAGAACAGCTACCGGAGGAGTGGAAGGAGGGAATAATATACCCAATATACAAAAAGGGTGACAAGTTAGAATGTGAGAACTATCGAGCGATCACCATTCTTAATGCAGCCTATAAAGTGCTTTCCCATATCATCTTCCGCCGTCTTTCGCCACTGGCTAGCAGATTTGTGGGAAGTTATCAAGCCTGTTTTGTGAACGGGCGATCGACGACAGACCAAATCTTTATGTTGCGGCAGATCCTCCAAAAGTGTCGCGAATATCAAGTCCCTACGCACCACCTATTCATCGATTTCAAAGCGGCCTATGATACCATCGACCGCGAAGAGCTATGGAAGATTATGGACGAGAATGGTTTTCCCGGGAAACTGACTAGACTGATCAAAGCAACGATGGATACTGTACAGTGCTGTGTGAAGATATCGGGTGCATTATCGGTCCCGTTTAAAACACGCAAAGGACTTCGACAAGGCGATGGTCTTTCCTGCCTCCTGTTCAATATTGCGCTAGAAGGTGTTATGAAACGGGCGGGCTTCAACATGCGGGGCACGATCTTCAATAAATCCAGCCAGTTCATCTGCTTTGCTGACGACGTGGACATTGTCGGAAGAACGTTTCAGGTGGTTTCTGAAACAGTATACCAGGCTGAAACGTGAAGCAGATCGGGTTGGATTGAGGGTAAATACGTCGAAGACGAAATATCTGCTGGCTGGAGAATGCGAGCTCTATTGGCAGAAGCGTGATGATCGACGGGGATGAGTTCGAGGTGGTGGACGAATTTGTCTACCTCGGATCATTGATAACGTCGGATATCAACTGCAGCAGAGAAATTCGAAGACGTATCATTGCTGGAAGTCGTGCTTACTACGGACTCCACAAGACCTTGAGGTCTGGTAAACTTCTCTTCCGTACTAAGTGTACCATGTACAAGACGCTGATAAGACCGGTAGTCCTCTACGGGCATGAGACGTGGACAATGCTCGAAGAGGACCTGCAAGCGCTAGGAGATTTTGAACGACGTGTGCTTAGGACGATCTTCGGCGGAGTATGTGAGAACGGTGTATGGAGGAGAAGGATGAACCACGAGCTTGCACAACTCTACGGTGAACCCAGTATCCAGAAGGTTGCCAAAGCTGGAAGGGTACGATGGGCGGGACACGTTGTGAGAATGCCGGACAACAATCCCGCAAAAATGGTGTTCACCTCAAATCCGACCGGTACAAGACGAAGGGGAGCGCAACGAGCTAGGTGGTTTGACCAAGTGGAGCAGGATCTTGGAAGTGTGGGGCGATCGAGGAATTGGAGGTTAGCAGCCATGGACCGAGTTAGTTGGCGTAACATTGTGGCGCAGGAAGGACGTAGAGCCAGCAAAAATCAAAAAAACCTTCTGATTGAGAGCCACGTACTTTACCACAGTACCAATCTATCGTGATGGATGATGGGTGATCGATGCGAATGACTTGAAGCAAAGTGCACCGCTTTGTGTTGTCGCTCTGGATGCTACGTTTATGAAGAATCATGATTATGGCTCCAGGAACCATGATTTGTCGTCTTGATATCAGAGCCTAACCAATTTATGAATTACATGACTTGTAAATCATGGTGTGGGAATTTGAGTTTTATCCGTGTGGCGGCACACAAACAGCGATGATTTGTCTGCCAGTGACCGCTGCGAACAAGGTATTGGAGGTAGGTAAAGTATCGATTGGATGGTCGAAATGCCGAATGAGAGTTGCTATGCGATTGAACAAGCTGAGTGCTAGAGCTTTGGACATCGGGATCATAAAAATGTGCTCTAGTTCTGGGGGAATAGGCCATCTTGTAGAAGACTGCACGCAGAGGCCAAAGTGCAGGCTATGCACTCCAGAAGATGAAAACGTCCATCAAACAGATGGCTTCAAATGCCCTGACTACAAGAAAGCGATGAAAGGCCAATATTAATGGAGATAACTCAGACTGCCAAATCGCACAGCAGCTGTGACATGGCGATTATTACAGAGCCGAATCAAGTTCCCCCTGATAACGGCAACTCGGTAGCAGATAGAACGGGAACGGCTGCGATACATGTTATGAGTAGATTCCGTATCCAGGAAGTGGTGGACAATTCAGGTGAAGGCATAGTCGTCGCCAAAATCAATGATGTCGTTGTATGTAGTTGTTATGCATCTCCAAGGTGGACAGTAGATCAGTTCAGCCAGATGGTGTATCAGCTTACTGACAAGTTGATCGGAGGGAAGCCGATACTCATTGCAAAAGACTTCAATGCCTGGGCTGTGGTGTGAGGCAACAGAGTCCTCAAAGGAAGAGGATACATCTTGCAGGAAGCCTTAGCAAAGCTAGATGTACCATTATGTAATGAAGGCTCTGTTAGCACATTTCGTAGAAGCGGAAGGGTATCCATCATCGACGTTACGTTTTGAAGTCGCATAATCGGTGAATATGAACTGGAGAGTTTTTAAGGGGTACACCCATAGCGACCATCTAGCGGTTTGCTATTGCATCGGTCAACGAAACCCTGCGACAGCAATGGCAAGAATAACTAGCAAGCGGAAGTGGAAGACGAAAGCCTTTATCAAGGAACTATTCGCTGAGGCACTTTGTCAAGACGGCGATAGCAAGGATGTCGACACCATTGAGCTAACACATAGGATGGTATCGGCTTGTGACACAACAATGCCGCGAAAATTGGAGCCGAGCAACAGACGACGACCAGCTTACTGGCGGAATGTCACGCTCAGTACGCTTCGCACTATCTCAGGGCCAGCACGTGGGCTTAGAGAGCAGGGATGGAAATGGAGAAAAGGGAGTGAAAAACAGCTTTCCGAGAAGCTAGGATCGGATTCAAACGGAATCAAGCTTAGTAAATCCAATTGCTACAAGGAACTAAGCCGAGATGCAGGCACAAATTCGTGGAGTAATGCGTATCGAGTCACTTTGGCTAAAACCAAGGCCCCCCCGACGCCAACTGAGATGTGCCCAGAAAAGCTGAAGATGATCAAGGAAGGTCCCATCCCCCAACGCTGTACCGATCGTGGCGCTGAAAGCCGCCATCTATGCCAGGATGGCTCAGGTTCAGGAAGATATTGCAAAATTATCTTGACGACAAGGAATACGGAAGATCCAGAAGCTGATACTGCTGCTAAAGCCAGGAAAGTCACTGGAATATCTAGCCTCTTTAGGCCCATTTGATTGCTGGAAACACATTTAGAAAACTCCTACAAAGAATCATCCTCAACAGGCTGATGAAGTGTATGAAGAGCACAGGCTGTCGAAAATGCAGTTTGAATTTCGGAAAGTAGTATCGACTATAGACGCAATTCGAACAGTACTCGAGTGTGCTTAGAAAGCGTCGAAGTAGAAACGAAGAGTAGATAGATACTGCGCCGTGATTACAATAGATATGAAATATGCATTCAATAGCACCAGCTGGGAAGCCATCACAGAATGTAGTTCCCCGACTACATGTGCAAGATCTTGAAGAGGTATGGCGAGGTGGCAACACGACTGCGTAGAGAAAGGAAGATGGACCCACCGGCTCATCCCAAACCTGTCGACGTGAATGAATAGGAAGTATGGAGAGGTCTAAACCCCGAAAACAACGTGCAGAAAATGTGTCACGTAAGTACGTGCTACGCGGTAAACAGAGCGATGGTGCATATCATGTCGTCGCTGCAACAGAAATGTCGAGAAGATCAGAGGGTGTCGAACCGCGATCGGAGAAGGCTAGATCTTCCGTCAGGGACTAGGCCGAGTAGTTCGAGCGTCACGTAGTATCGGTGATGGGTAGTCGGGGCGCCTGCTAATCGAAAGTCATCCCCCAACCGGAATTGCAGTACCGATCCCAGCACTTGACTGACCAACATCGCGTCAGAAGAGGCTAGATTCTCCGCCGGGGTCTAGCTGAGTAGACCGCGAAACAGTACCGGCAAATGACCGTCGCGGTGCCTGTGAACCGGAAGTGTGCTTCCACCGGAATTGAAGAACCAACCTCGGCATCTGCCCGGATAGCGTCGGTTCGGGATATCTTCCGCTGCCGGGGAAATTTTCGTCGGAGTAGGATAGATCTACCGTCGGGGGCTATTCTAAGTAGTACGAGCTTATCACCGGCTTGAGTCGTCCGAGCTCCAGTGAACCGGAAGCCATCACTGGATCGACTTCGGTACTCTACCGGTCAACAACAGAGTAAGGACAACGCGTAATGTTACCGGTTTCGAGAGATATTCCTCAGTCGGAGAACTCTTTATCGGAGTAGGCTAGCTTCACCGTCGCGAACTAGGACGAGTAGTATCGATCACGATGAACCGCTTTGGATCGACGCACTGTGGCGGCCTTTCATACAAAGGTCGGACAAAATCGCTCCAGTTCGTCCCAAATCGCTTGATAATGGTAATCTTTTAACTATCTTGGAGACCTGATCATGCCGTTGGAAATAACTGTCAAATTTAAAATTCAATTTTCTAATGTAAATTGCCAAAATTAAGTTCTCTCATCCAATCGAATAAAAAGACTTTAATTACAAAAAAATGTGTACAAAATTAAACTAGAGATAGTTTTTAACAAGGTATGACACATTATACAGATTTGAATGATGAAATTGATAAGTTATAATGAAAAATAAAATTGAATTTTCACCTCTACGGGCAAGAAAAACTATTGCACTATTGCATAGAATGTATGAGTAATTTGCTGCTTCATAGTGAGTGACTCATTTTCTCGGAACACTTCACATAAAACGGACGAAGTTTTGAAAATGTATCAAAATTTTGAAGATAGATTTTTTGCTACAAATAACAACTTAATGTTATTATAGCCATATTATAGTCTAAGGCTTAAGACTGCGCCTTCAAATGAAGCCTATTGAACTCATATCGGTTATGATTTCGTTGAGGTACAGCTGTTTGAGTTTGTTAGGTGAACCATAGTTGATGAATTTGAAGCAGTCCAATTTTGCTGACTTTCACGCACTTACGATGCTGCCAAAGATCGAAAGCAAAACATATCAATCTCAAATTTTGAGAAATCGTCACTCAATGGTATAGAAGTCTATAGAAAATATTACCAAGTGATTTTGAGAACATGAATTTTACGAGGTTTTGTCCGGCTATGCGCCTCTATGTCGGAAGTCACTTCTCAACCGGAATCGCAAGACCACCCTCGGCATTCAACCGATCCGCCTGAAGAGCATGACGAGCAGAGCAGTTAAGTCAGGCACACCAACAAACACAATAGCATCGTTAAAAGTCTTACCCAGCTTCAAAATTTGAGTGAAGTTGACAAACAAATGGCAATCCGAGCGAATAGAGCAAGAGGTGACGAAGAGGCGTAGAGGCATGAACAAGCCCTCAGCCCATTGTAGTAATACCAGAAGGTAGTTCCGGGGGGACATCGGGCTTGAAGCCAGAGCCAAACAAAGCTAGCGTGGTACAGAAATGCGAAAATTCTGTTAAAAAATGCAGTAAACACATTAGAATGCACAATTTCACACATTTAATTTAAAGTTTTGCAATCACACACACGGTGTGCCAGAAACCGTTATTAACAGAAAAAAATGTCCACCAATTTGGCATCTACCATTTGAAATATATAGTATTCACGCATCTTCTCTGTGAATTTGAAAATATTCTAACGAGGGAATCGAAAGTTATCGTGATTTGAAAGTTTTGAGCTATTTTGGAAGGGAAATTCACATACTTATAAATATTACCCAACGGTGCATCATTATTAACTTGTAAACCAGCCAAGTTATCACCAGCTTTGCATTAGACATTCAAAACATGTGATATCCAAGCACCTTCTCTGCAAATTTGAAATCTTTTCGTCGAGAAAATCTGAAGTTACAGTGATTTGTATTTTTATGATTATTTCAGTGAAGTTTTAATTAGAGCTGATTTATATGCCTTTGTTATGAAAGTATACATAATTTACAAATAAAAATGTCTATAGGACTGACCCTCGGCATTCAAAAGATATAGTAGTCAATTATCTTCACAGTTTGTTTGAGAATATTTCATCAAAAGAGAACATAACTAGAGTACCGTAAAACGGGGTAACTTTGATAGTTTTTTCGAAGAAAACTTGAATATTTATGCATGCTGTTTCAAAGAATTTTATTTCATATTTTTAAAACAAGTACTGGTATCTTAACTATCGATTCCAGTTGATAGATTTCCAAAAGATTTACTCTTAATGGATTTATAATTTTTCATATAATCGAAAGTCGGTTTTCTGTTTTGGGGTAACTTTGATAATGAAGCATCACTCGAACAAAATTGAATGAATTATAGAACATTTGTAGGGCGTTGCATATCTCTAGGCGTTTAACGCTATATGGAAATTTCTGACTTAGATTACAAAAATGGTCCCAGTTTGTAAAAATAGTATTCGCTAAGAGTTTTGAGATCGAATTCGAGTTCTACTATAACTAGGATATCAAGTATAAGTGACGAATTCATTATGACTTCATCAAATAGTGATCGTAGAACAGATTGTTTGAGAGCATTTCAAAATTGCTAAAATCTTATAAATTTTCCATATTTGCATATAAATCCTCTAATGTACTTGATATCAACGGAAATAGCTTTAACATGAAGTGTCATACTAATACTCTTTACTTTTGCATTCGTTTTGCTTAACAGATTAACAGGAACTTTGTTATTTCGTTTAGTATGTTGAGAGTCTCGCATTATCAAAGTTACCCGCATTATCAAAGTTACCCCGTTTTACGGTACTTTGAATTTTTTGGAGTTATTAAGATTTTTTTTTTCAATCGTCTAAAATAGTGTTCGCAACACGCATTTAATAATTGCGACACAAATTAACTCAACAGATTTGCATTCAACTTATATTTTACATTGAAGAAATGCAGTGTTTCGTTAAATCACAAGCAAATGGTTTCGTTTTTTGTAAATTTTGTTTCATTTCCGCGCGTTTTGCGAGGCAGTGTTTCGTTATGGCCCAAGTAAGCATATTGATGAACCTGAACAATTTGAAAGTGGCACCATGCTGCTCAAACGAGGTTGAATTGTCAACTGGTGAGATCGTTTTAAGCTAGTGTTTTAAATAAGTTAAATGTGATGGTTCACATTTTATTCATGACAGCGAAGGGTATACGTTTATATATGTGTTTGTTCAATTAATAGTTATTAGGAGTTGATTGTAGAAATTAACCTTGTTTCATGTTTTTCAAAATATGTAAATGCAACAAACCTTATATACACGGGTAGAAATCAGAATCCAAAAACAAGATTATGACTCATGATATCATGATTCCAGCGTGTTTTCGTCTTATGAAAATACACCATGATTTGGACTCATGATATCATGAGTCAGATTGCCGTAACGCAACACATGCATTAGGTTTTTGTAGCTGATTGGTCGGAATCATGATTCAAATTCCAAAAATGCTGAGTCGCGCATCCGTTTATGATCGACAAAATAAAAAAAAAGTTAAAAATATAACATACATGGAGATTCGATCCAAGAACCTTCCGAATGTGAGTCACGTACTCTACCACTCAACCGCTTCGTCATCTTGAATTGTGAGTGATCGATACGAATGTGATGAAGCAAAGTGCTTAGTGTTTTCACACTGGATGTTACGCTTATGAGGAATCATGATTATGACTCCAGGAACCATGATTTGTGATCCTGATATCATGACCTAACCAATTTATGAATTTCATGATTTGTAAATCATGGTGTGGGGATCAGATTTTTATCCGTGTATTGTTTAGTCCCTAGAATTATTGGACACTGTAAGTGTTGACTTTTCCTTTAGATACTGATAGATTACTTTTTGGATTGATGCTGCATGATTTGCATCATGCGAAATCTTTGAATGGTTCGTCATCAAAGGTATCGTCATATCGATTCTTCAGTCATTTTTTGTGCATATAAAAGGATTACTTTTTATTTTATTTTATTTTATTAATTTTTTTTTTATTTTTTTTTAAGGCACTCCGTGCTCGTGGCCACAACTGTGCCGGACTCAGTTTGATCTGTAGCTGCTTTATCGATACAGATCTATTTTTAACTTATCTATATTTACATCTAGTTTCAGAGTAGTGTGTGATCCTTTGACCGTGACGCTTGCTCCTGCGGGGGCGGGTGAAGCGATCATGTTATGCGCGCAGTGCAGTGAAAAAGTGTATAGTATTTGGCGGTGAGCTCAGTGTGGCGACGGAAAAAAAGAGCATTACATCCAGGTAAAATCGTTCATTATTATTATTTACTCACCTATTATCATTTGAAACTAAATACGTGCCAGGGTCGAAAATTTAATTTTCGATTCGGGAAGTGTAAAAACATTTCATATATCCATTTGATGTCTGGGTGTTTTTATGCGGGGCTTACTGTATATGAAAATGACCTCAGAATGTGTGTGTATTTACTGCCATTCTTGAAATGGGTCGTTGGAATTTCAGTAGAGCTATCACCTTTCATCTCCTGGGCTAAAATTGTCTGCAGATATAAAGATATCGAAGGGTATCGAAAATACATGCATACAATTTTCTTCCATAAAAGCACTGCCGGTCAGTGGGAGATGGATTGTACATACACACACACACACACACACACACACACACACACACACACACACACACACACACACACACACACATCTATATTTACATCTAGTTTCACTCTCTCCTACTCTTTTTACTCTCACACCGAGCAGGTAGGAGAGAGCTCTGCTATTAGTGAGGCTAGCTGCCTGCGAAGAGGATCAGTTTGTCTCAGTCACCATCTGATACTGACGGAGGATGGATGTGCTCCGTGAGGCGTCTTCTAGTGGCTGGACGGGTTTTTTTTTGTGGAGGGGCTGGGAATCGAACCCATGACTTTCCGCTTATGAAGCGGAAGCGTAACCTCAAGGCTACAGACCCCCCCTTTTTTTATTAATTATATTGATGGCTTTATTATGTTTTGAGAGAGCTATAACAGGGTATAACCAGTGAAAATGATGTGATGATCCCTAGGACTATTGTAATTAAGCGTTTTTTTTATTAAGACGAATCTGTAACATAACCACTTCCAATTTTCCAAACTCCCATTGACTTCTCGTGGAAGTGCAGAGGATTCCAAAGGCTTCCTCAAAGACAGTATCACGTAAATATTTATTCCATAACCCAAATTAATCTGTATCCGGACGCAGCAGGACGCGGTATTGCTTAGTACAAGGAATGAGAATTCCATTACTTACACACTGAGAGTGCTGCGACTAATCTTAAGTAGCATCCGTTGGTTCCTTGTGCCTGTATAGTTGCTCTTGTAATAACGGAGAAGCAACAGTAAGCGGTCAATCACGCTATTAAATCACATTGATCAACATATTGATAAGAATTTGTTGCAATTAGTGGTGGTAAAAACATTGAATGTGATAATTTAATAATCAAAATTTACTTTATTATAGGTCCAAAACTTCAAGTTATGTTGTCTCTAGATAAAGTATTCTCAAACTAGCTGCGAAGATGCTTGAATAATACATCTTTTGAATGCCGAGTGTCAGTCATATGGACATTTTTATTTGTAAATTCTGTGCATTAATATAAAAAATCCGTAAAAAAGCTCTAATTTAGACTTCATAGAAATAATGGTAAATATACAAATCACTATAACTTCTGATTTTCTCAACAAAATGATTTCAAATTTACAGGGAAGATGCTTGGATATCACATGTTTTGGATGATGACTTGTTTACAAGTTAATAATGATGCACCGTCGAGGAATATTTAAAAGCATGTGAAATAGCTTAAAACTTTCAAATCACTATAACTTTCGATTCCCTCGTTAGAATATTTTCAAATTCACGGAGAAGATGCTTGAATACTATATATTTCAAATGGTAGGTGCAGAATTCATGAACATTTTTTTCTGTTAATAACGGTTTCTGGCACACCGTGCACAGAAATCACCTGATGCATACTACAATATGCAAACAAACACATGTTTCACGACCAGTTTTAGATTTTGTGTGGGTGGCCCGACCTTCAGAAAAAAATATGAAACAAAATGTTAAAAGCTAAAAAAATAACAAAATAACGAATATAAAGCAATCAATACGTGAAATGCATTTAAATCGATTTAAGATAATGAAATATTTCCATTCGAAAACAAAAGCTTTATGAGTAGTGGAGTAACGTACCCAGTTGTCTCACATAAATATACCTGATGTTTTCTTACAGTACAGCACGTTGGTATATTTTTGTGGTCAGACAGAAACGTACCTAATAGTTGATTCAAGTACTCATGTTGGTATAAAAAAGAGCTGATGCAGCAAAGACACAAGCAAGTGATAATCAAGTGAAAAGTAGAAGATAGCTTAGAACAATGAAGTATAAAATGAACACCATCAACAAAGGTTGTGTAAATGTGTTTTCAAAAAAGTGTTCAAAAAGTTACCGAAATCGCACGGAAAGTAATATTGCCAAATTAGTTGAACTAGGATTTGTAGATGAAAATCAGCTTAATAAACAATTTAAAATTTGCGATTCGTGTCGTTTACAATTGGCTAAAAGAACAGCATTATCAAGCAGTGATGACTTATCAAGTAGTGAAGAGGAAGATGTTTGCATGGAGGAGGAAACAATAGAAGCATCAACAACTTTAATATAGTCAACGGATTCCAATATGAATATTCCTAGTCAGGAGTCGTTGGAAGCAGCGTCAGCAACTTCAATATAATCAACGAACTCCAACTTGAATGTTTCTAGTAATTAGAACATTAGAAGCAACGTCAGCAACATCGATTGAGGCAACGGATTCCAACATCCCTGAATACATCCAGAAAGTGAATATCGATATTTTCAATGAGTCAATATCAACTATACTCGTAGCGCCGATCGATAAGACAAAAATTAGTTCTACTAAATATGTCACGAAAAAATATCACGAGATAGTCAACAGCATTACTGTTGCTTCTCCGTTATTACAACATCTTTGCGCTAAATAAGGAAGCTAAATTGGATGAAAATAGAACCGGCGAATTCTATGAAATAATTGAGCAGTTCAAAGAAAAAATGGGAAGGGATGACAAGGGCAGAGCAATTTCAACTCTTAACTATATTGCATAAAACATGGACAGCCGAGACAATTAAGAACACATTTGATACAACTTTATACACGGCAACGGAAGAAAAACAATTACTGAACAAAAGCTATTCTACTATTGGTCCGAGGGCAACCACTGGACTGGATGAACAATAAAACGCATGGCTACAAGGGCTAGTCTAGCTAAAGAACGTGATCATCCCATCAAAAATGCCAAGGAATTATTTGATTGGGCTCAAAACCGAAAGGAGGAGCAAGTAATCAAAATGTCTTTTCTTATGCAACTACAACAGAGTATGAACATATCAAGGAGCAGCTAAATGAACAATATTCGTAAGCAATAACTATTCAGGGAACACAAAAATACCATTCATTTATTCCACTTTCCGTAGATAAAATAGAAGTTAGGCAATTTTCAAACTGTAATGATAGTAAAAAAATTGTAAACATTATGAAAAAGTAAGAAATCTGTATCAAAATAGGATGCTCCATCATTGTATAAGAACATGAAATAAAATGCTTTCAGACAAAAAATATTCTTTATATTGTCAACTCGAAAAACATCCGAAAACAATTAAAAGTTGTGAATTTTCAGTAAATTCAATTTTAAAATCGCTGTATCTCGGAAACGGTAGCAATTAGCAAAATTTTCTCATATACCTTTTTCGTTGCAAATTTTGCGTACTTTCATAAAATCGGGTCGAAAAGCATTCAAAAAGTTTATTTAGACCGTATTGAAAAATCAATCTTTTTTAAAAAAAATCATAACTTTTTTGTCCATGATTTCTCCATCTTGACCCACTGTGCAAAAGACTCCATTTTTGGTCTACTTCAAAGTATAGAAAATTAAAAAAAAAAACAAAGAAACGATTTTTGAGAAAATGGATTTTTAAGCTTTGTTTTCGAAATTAAAAAATATATAACATTTTTTTACAGTGTATATTTTTTCTAGATAGTTTCAACAATAATCTAAAACTTTGCGGAAGACACTAAGCTAATCAGACAAATAATTTCTGAGTTTAATTTTTTGAAAATTGTTAAGGCTTTTTTTTCTTAGGCCCTTCTCAAAAGTAACGCTAGGGTAAAAATGGCGAACCGATGATGTAAATAGGCATTTTTGGGTATAAAGAAAGCATATGCCAAATTTCAGCCAAATCAAAAAATACAAAAGTAAACAGACATTCGAATTCAAATGGAACCGCTCTACTGTTGCTACAATTGAGGCCACAAGCACCCAAGGGCAGGTAATGGAAATACATGTTTTAGTCATGGTCTGCTCTTAGAAGCATATTTTAGTTGATACGTTTTTTATATATTTTCAGATAGTGGACCTTCCGTATAATTTGTATTTTCTTCGGAGATTTTAGCTGTTTCAGTTCCAGTCACATGGATACAAAAGGTCTCTCATGATGATTACGACGGCTCCGATATGGGTCAATTCCGGATGAGCCTTTAGATCTTAAGTTTTCTTTTTGTAATGATTTTAGAAAAGATAAAGAGGTTTTGTGCCTTTTTGAGAAAGATTCGAAAGTGAAATCTCTCAAAGGGGTTTTTCCCTCTTTCAAAATTGAAGTTAAAAATAAATAAATAAATAAATAAACAAATGAATAGTTCAAATTCATTATTATATGTTATGGAATGGAACTGGAGTATGGTTTTACGTGAACTTTGTATATATAATTCATGTTCAATTAGATTTGTCCAGATTTCGATTCAAGAGTGTCCGGATTTAAAGACAACATCACTTGAGATGTCCGGATTTAAGAACAAGATATGTCTCATTATTTAAACGATTTTCATAATACAATCGTAACTTTTATAGTTAGTTACTTTTACAATGATTTGATATGACATTGTTTGAGAAGCAATGAAATATTAACTGCACCGCAAAAAATCATGTTTGAAATAGGGTTCAAACATTTGAAGCTGCTTAGGTGTCCGGGTATTGATGCATCACGGTAGTCTAGCACTTATCCGAATAGAAAATTCCGATATTTTACCTTCTCTCCTATTTATGCACATTGAGAACAACGTTTAGAATAGAGCGGTACATACCGGACCAGAGGCATATAACAAAAATATAATAAAATATTATCAGAATATGATACGCATATCTTATTATGATATAATTTTGTTAGGCACCGTTATTCAAAGAAAATAATAAAACAAAAAAAAATAACATGATATGTTATGTTTATTGAATATATTTCAATTTGTTTATTTTTAACAATTTTATAATAAAACTAAATACCCACATATGGGGGAGTATGAAAGATAAGTCTCTAGGGTTTCTCAAATTATCCAAGTGGTAACACATTGTTATTATCTTAATTAAATTCTTGTGTTTTTTTTTTAATTATGAATCGTGGTTTACGGCTAACTAGCCGAGTGGAAGTTTAACAACTACCGAAAAGATAAACATTACATATAATTTGCAATTGGATTAGATGAACAAATTGATGTGAAGATTTGCAAAAAAAGTTACACGTCTTCTCAGTGAGAATCGAAATCACGACTCCCCGATCTCTAGTTGGGGCGCGTTACCCCTACGCCATGAGAGGACTCATGAACGCAGAAATTAACCTGAATTCGATTTCAGCTCAATAATCACGTGGTCCTTTTTCGCAAAGTGCACCTCTTTCGGAAGAATTAGATGCCCATCCAAACACAACGCTTTCTATATATATATATATATATATATATATATATATATATATATATATATATATATATATATATATATATATATATATCCAATGCCTAGCCCGAGAGCGCATTGTTTTTTAGGTATAGGAATAGCACACTACACTAGCCAGCAACTGCGCTGGCTGAGGTTTCTATTGTGTGGGCTTCCAATGGGTCGCGACGTTCTTAAACGACCGGTTACGGAACATGAGTCCGTTGCTCGATAAATACTTGTTTTTTAATTATGAATCGTGGTTTACGGCTAACCAGCCGAGTGGAAGCGCAGTTGCTGGCTAGTGTAGTGTGCTTTTCCTACCCGACTAGAGGTTTGTAACAAAAATATAACAATATTTTATCAGAATATTATATGCCTATCTTATTATGATATAATTTTGTTAGGCTCCGTTATCCATAGAACATAATAAAACAGAAATATAACATAATGTGTTTTATTTCCCTATAAGATATTTTTTTGTTCATTTTTAACAACTTTATAACAAAATAAATAGATAGTTATGCATTTCAACAATATACAATATTATCGTATATCAAACAGTATTATAATTTTGATACTTTGTATCAAACATTATAACTTGGTTTGATATGTTTTTGATAGAATTGAAACACATTTTGTTATGTTTATGTTACTATTCATACACTTTTTGTTATAATTTTAGTTATTTTAACAACATCCTGCATCAAGTTTGTAACAACCTATGTTCGAAAAAAACTTATAACATAATAACATATGCTGATATAATTTTGTTATGTACCCTTAGTCGGGTATACCTAAAAAACAATGCGCTCTCGGGCTAGGCATTGGATATATATAGAAAGCGTTGTGTTTGGATGGGCATCTAATTCTTCCGAAAGAGGTGCACTTTGCGAAAAAGGACCACGTGATTATTGAGCTGAAATCGAATTCAGGTTAACTTCTGCGTTCATGAGTCCTCTCATAGCGTAGGGGTAACGCGCCCCAATTAGAGATCGGGGAGTCGTGAGTTCGATTCTCACTGAGAAGACGTGTAACTTTTTCGCAAATCTTTACATCAATTTGTCCATCTAATCCAATTGCAAATTATATGTAATGTTTAGCTTTTCGGTAGTTGTTAATTAAATTATTGACTAAATTGCAAGTGATTGAAAATTGATTTGTTGTGCAATAAGCCCAATTTTAAATTGCTTGTTTTATAAAAACATAAATTTTTCTGTCTATTGCTCCAAATATAAAGTTTTGTAAGAATTTTCATATAATTGATCAAAAACTCGTAATTGGATGTGATTATCCCGTATATCAGACAGTATTATAGTTTTGATACGTTGTATCAAAAATTATAACTAAATTTGGTATGTTTTTGATAGAAATAAAACATATTTTGCTGTATTTATGTTACAATTCATAGAACTTTTTGTTAAAATTTTAGTTATTTTAACAACATCCTGCATCAAAATTGTAACAACCTATGTTCGACAATCTTTATATCATAATATCATAAGGTGATATAATTTTGTTATGTACCCATAGTCGGGTATCATATCAGATGCTTGGTACAGTTGAAAAAAATATAAAAAATGTGTCCTGTTAAGTTACATAAAGTTTCCACACGTGTGATGTTCTACACGTACACCTATTTACCATCAAGAAACATTTTGCGATTCAAGAAACAAATCACATGCAACAAGCTGCTCTTATCTTTTAGATAATATTGGCCTCATGCTCGTTGTAATAAAATAAGTTTTATCTCAAAATGGTCCATGTCCCCTGGAGCGACGGACAATATTTTGGAGACGGCAATTCTCGGAATTTTGTAGAAAGCTTTGACTGATATCGTTATCAGTCTAGCCAAACAAGAATAAGAACGCATCCCGTGACCCAATTTATCTCCATAAATCCAGACAGGGCCAGTGCACTTTTCTATGTGCCATTCCGACGAGACTTAGAAAAATAATAAATACGGTTGTTTGAGCATGATTGTATCCTTTCTCTTCAGTGTTAACCTATTTCGCGAAACCGCTTAGAACCAGACGCTCGATGCAATTCAGCCATCGCTATCAGTTATTTACCCACCAGAGGGCACCACTGATAAAGATCGCCTGTCCTGCCCGAGATTTACAATCTCACCCAGCATTCCCGTTCTGCAATAGTGAAAAGGTATTTGCGAGATAAGTTTTGCAGAGTGGTTGCACTCTTCCATACGTTCGCACAGGGGTTCGGGTTTTCAAGAAGCTGTCAAGAACCCAATTTACAAAATTTGCCTCAAGTTGAAAAACGAAGTCAAACAGTCATCTACAATATCAAATAGAATAAACATCAAAGAAAATTAAAAAAAATGAACATGTTGGGTCGCTAAGCAGCTTCTTCTTCTTGGTATTACGTCCTTTCTGGACATAGCCTGCTTCTCAGCTTAGTGTTTTTATGAGCACTTCCACAGTTATTAACTGAGAACTTTCTTTGCCAAAGTTGCCATTTTCGCAATCGTATATCGTGTGGTAGGGTACGATGATACTCTATGCCTCGGGAACCAGGACCGACCAGGAATCGAACCCAGACACCTTCAGCATGGCTTTGCTTTGTAGCCGTGGACTCTTACCACTCGGCTAAGCAGCTGAACATTCACTTGGCTAAATATAGTAAAATATTGGGGATGAGGGAGATTTTTGCCATGGAAATCTGGGCCACTGTGGCCCGGTACCAATCGTTATCTCGACGCGTTTGTGTGTGCAACTAGTTCATATTTATTGCGATTTATTGCGGTAACACATCACGATGCATGCAGAACGGTGCAGCAAAAGCTCCTCCGGTTGTTGGTAGAGTCAGACAATCTATACATGCGACATTTGACGGCGCTTCCGGTACGGTTGCTTACACATGGCTCAACCGGACAGGTGAGATCACCATTGCCAATACATGAAGCAAAATTCATGAGTATTTCCATTATAACAAATTCATAGGTTTCTTTTATTTAGCAAACCTTTAGATGAGTCGTTGTTCCTAGTACAACTTCTAGATGAATATTTAATGTTTAGCATTAGCATTAGCATTAAGCATTTTGCACAAATTTGTAGGTGGTACATTCCTACACAGCAAAACATTCTTAAATTTACATGGCACGTAATTTTTATGATAATCATGTAAAAGGAGTTGCAACTGAACATTCAATGATAATTAATGTAAACTGTCTCATTGCATTCGAAAATGCTTGCAATCTTGAGTGAAACTGAAATATTTCATGATCTTACATCCAATATTCGCCAATATTGCATGCTTTCTTGCATCTTGAGAGTGAAATTGCAAACAAGAAATGTCGGTTTACATGATTCTATGCTGAATATTCTGTCAAACATAATGCACATGGATGGATCAACGGCTTGTCATTCCATGTGCATTATTTATGATTGAATTTTCAGCGTGAAAATCATGTAAACGGAGCCGTCTTGCATGCAACATTCTTCGAGAGAAGACGATTCGCGTTCAATATTGAGGAATTTGGTAACAATGTTGTATGTAATAGATGTGTTTATAGGTTTTATCATTGAATAAAACATGAGAAATGGCTTTGCATGATTGAGGCTAAAATTACTTTACGTGTAAATCTAAGATTTTTTTGGTGTGTGGACCATTGTATGATGGTTGCCTCCTTCCTGTAAGTTACCAAAGTCAGAAATTTGGGACTAACCTCTAACTCTTAGACAAGATTGACGCATCCTCCAATAGCCGAGAGCTGTCCTGGCTACGTCCTTTCGAAAGCTGGGGAATGGGACAGGATGATTGATTGAACACCTACTTAAGAAAGATGCAGAGAACTCTACAACCTGTCATAGGTGTTACGTGACGTTGTGGAATGTTGATGTAAAGGGTAGTGCCACAAGATACGTTCGGTAGATGTTCTGGCCGACAAATAGTTAATATTTACGCATTGTGATCATGCGCTGCTGATCAGAACAAACTTATCAAATTCCTTTTCAAAACTCCTCTGAAATCCGTCGCTTCTCTAAGAATGAACTATAACGTGAGCTCTTACTTAGCGCTGCCCAACAAAAAACACGCACCGCACGAAAACCGACAAAAAAAACTGCAGTTCGTAATCCGTCTTGAACCGAGCATCCACGAATTACATTCAGGTTTTGAATAAACACGTTTTAACACACACACAGGAGATAAAAAAAGAGTCGCGCAAAACGAATTCATGCTTTCTCATCTTAGTTTATCACAAAAGAAAAAAAACTATCCGGGTGGCGTAGCACTGGCCTAACCACTAGTGAAATTATTTAAAAGTGATTATAGAACGAAGCCACACCTCAAATTTTCAAGAGCACTAGACTTGAGAACCAAACAGCGCTCCGCGTTGAAAATTTATCCCATTGGTCACCACCAGCAAGCAAGCAATTTGATTGATTTTCTACGCGAACTGTTGTCAGATTCTCCAGTCTTGTGCACTTGAAACTTCAAAGTTTGGCTTCGTTTTATAATCACCTTAGGGGTCGTCCATAAATGACGTAGCTTTTTAGGGGGGAGGGGGTTCTTCACAAATTTGTGACGATGAGTGACGAGAGATAAGAAGGGGTCCTAGCTAATGGACGTAGCATTTTAAATCACTTCGGTAAAATAAGAGGCGCTGAAAAATTACATACACAGTACGAACGAAACCTGTAAAATTATAGCGAGTCGAATGTAACAAAAGGATTCCATCATATATGATAGAAATTTATGTGCGATCTTAAAATTACATTAATGCTGGTTTGAAAATGAACTATAATTAGCTACCAAACTAGATGAATGTATAAAAAAAGTTGTACACGCGAATTGAACTCGCGACCTCTGGAGCGATAACTACACGCTCGAGCTCTCTCGGCTGTCTCACCACCTTGGTATGAGGCTGACGAAGGTTAAACACGTTCTGCGTAAAATGAGTGTATCACAGAATTGCTTCGATGGTTGGCGGTTTCATCGAGAAGTGATTGAAATAGCAGTCAACAATGCGGAGCGTTCTCTCGGTCGCGTGATTGTTGAGCAAGGCTAGGTTTGTTTTGTGGCAGATTCATGTAAATTTCGGCTAAAATATTAACGTCCCATAAAAAAATATAAAATTTTACATAAAAAATGCAAAATTTGCCAGTAAAGAAACAAGGGTAAAATCAACAGAAAAGTTAAAAATTTACATAAAAAAAATAAAGAATTGCATAGAAAATACAAAATTTTCCATTAATAAAAAAATTTTGAGCAATAAATAGATTCAAAAGTGCAGTAGAATCGACAATCATCTCACTAAAAAATATCGAATTTTACATTTAAAAACCTCAAAATGTCCCTATTTTCTTCACAAAAAGCAAGAAATAATTATAAAATTTCCACAAAAAAGCCAAAATTTGCAATAAATAAATAATAATTTGCCCACAATAAACCAAAAATTTCCATTAAAAAAATCGAAAAGAGCAATAGCAGTAAATGCAAAGTTGCAATAAACAAACCCAACTGAGCAATTCAAAATGACAATCAATACATGAAAATGTTGTAGAAAATTCCAATATTTAAGTAAAACTTTCCATAAAAATAACGTAATTTTCCAATAATGAGTAATAATGTGTGTAATGGATTTCATAAATTTTCAGTCAAACTGAAGCATTATTTTCACAATTGGAGCTAATTAGTCGTCGTATGTAGATGTAGTAATTGCATTTTAGAGTTCGATAATTAATTACGTAAGAATTTAGGGGAGGGAAGAGCGGAGAGATTGGCCGGGTTTGAAAAAATATTTCTTGCCATATAGAAAAAAATAATGTTTCATACAAAAAATCATACATGGAGGGGAGGCGAGGTTTCGAAAAATCACAAAAAAATGTTTTTTAATACACCTAATCGTTAGGCGCTACAATTTTAATTATTCGGCAAAGTTAAAATGAAACATGGAACATGGGATATCTAATCTTCCAATAGATATGTGAGGGGCTCGAAGAGATGTGCGACACGCTGGAAGATGCGTTGGTTAACGATTCCCGATTCAGGAACCAAAGTTGGCGAAGGTACGTTAGACGAGTTTAGCACAACAAGGTAAGTCTCTGTTCTTCGATAGGTTTCTCTACTGAGCTAGTGGCGAGTGATTTTAAACATAATACGGACTCATAATACGGAAATTCACTTTCATCTTTGGTGTAATTGCCCACAGCAGTTGCAGAAATGTGTATACTTCGATTGATGAGTTTTTTCCTAAATATTTTTTTTTATTTGAATACGAACATAATGCTTTTTAAAGTATCATCTAATAGGTTCATTTTGAGACCTAATGGGTTGTCTCAGTACTACAAATATGGTTAAGCATGCTGTAACGCTACTTTTGTACCTCATCACCCACTTCATGCAACTACGTCAGTGGTCTAACAACACTTAGCGCGCTCGGCAAAGTTCCATCATGCCGCATAAAGTGTTGCCACAAATGATGCTTAGTTTGTAAACACCAGTTCCCTGGCTGGTGGGGCATGAGAGCATAAGCTTCTACCATCAATGTAGTTGGACATAACCCAAGCAGTGACATAAGTGTTCCTAATATTGGAAGATTAGATATCCCATGTTCCATGTTTCATTTCAACTTTGCCGAAATAATTAAAATTGTAGCGCCTAACGATGAGGTGTATTAAAAACATTTTTTTGTGATTTTTCGAAACCTCGCCTCCCCTCCATGTATGATTTTTTGTATGAAACATTATTTTTTTCTATATGGCAAGAAATATTTTTTCAAACCCGGCCAATCTCTCCGCTCTCCCCTCCCCTAAATTCTTACGTAATTAATTATCGAAATCTAAAATGCAATTACTACATCTACATACGACGACTAAAGCCTGTCCACGTTAAATTTCGGACACCCAAATAATGGCAGCAAAAAAAAGTTACTCATAATTCAACAAAAACAATTGTTTATTTCAGAATAAAAGAGTTATATCTACAAAATAAACAGTTGACAAGGATGTTAATCCTTCTTTCTGTAAAATTCTCGAACTTTCTGTGGTACACCCGCCATCAGTGTCCGAAATTTATCGTGGACAGGCTTTAATTAGCTCCAATTGTGAAAACAATGCTTCAGTTTGACTGAAAATTTATGAAATCCATTACACACATTATTACTCATTATTGGAAAATTACGTTATTTTTATGGAAAATTTTACTTAAATATTGGAATTTTCTACACCATTTTCATGTATTGATTGTCATTTTGAATTGCTCATTTGGGTTTGTTTATTGCAACTTTGCATTTACTGCTATTGCTCTTTTTGATTTTTTTAATGGAAATTTTCGATTTATTGTGGGCAAATTATTATTTTTTTTTTTTTTTTTTATCTTTATTAACGAGATTTTTAGCCCTGGGCTAGTTCATCTCGGGACCAACGGCTTTACTTCCCTTCCGAAGGAAGTCGTCACTATAACCTTTTTGTCATAAGTGACTATCTCGGGGGTGGGATTCGATCCCAGGTCCTCGGCGTGAGAGGCGTGTGTTCTAACCACTACACCAGGTCCGTCCCCTACAAATTATTATTTATTTATTGCAAATTTTGGCTTTTTTGTGGAAATTTATAATATAATTATTTCTTGCTTTTTGTGAAGAAAATAGGGACATTTTGAGGTTTTTAAATGTAAAATTCGATATATTTAGTGAGATTATTGTCGATTCTACTGCACTTTTGAATCTATTTATTGCTCAAAATTTTTTTTATTAATGGAAAATTTTGTATTTTCTATGCAATTATTTATTTTTTTATGTTAATTTTTAACTTTTCTGTTGATTTTACCCTTGTTTCTTTACTGGCAAATTTTGCATTTTTTATGGAAATTTTATATTTTTTTATGGAACGATTAATTGTCTGCCTGTAAATTTCTAGCGGATTTAGCTGAAACATAGTAGGAAGGGCAATGATTGGTTGACAGATGGTCCTATTTGCTTCAGCTGTTGGCTAACGCTTGTAATTTTCAAATGCCTGCCACAATTTTCCGTCGATGTCCAAATTGCGTGCTTCTTAATATTCACAAATTTTTGCTGTGTACAATTATTTTTTTATCAAACTTGTTTATTTTTACCTATCAAGTTGGGTTATAAAATGATGATTCAGCTTCATAACATTCATATGACAAATTTGAAAAAAATCTAACAGTTTGTTTTGATAAATGCGATCAAACAGATTTTTTTGAAGCTTTAAATAATCATGTAAACATTATATTGTATTCATGTCATAATAAATTAATTTATAAAAAAAATAAAATAAAAGTTAAATAAAATAATTGAAAATCAATGCTTTGACGACTTGGATAACTTTGTTATAGTTTTATTCATATTTTCTGTTGGAGCTCTATTTCTTAAAAAAAAACATATGTTAGTTCTTGCTAATATAACATTAAAACAAGATATTTATTCCGTGATTTATGCTTTCAATGTCGCAGGAGATCTTCACCCTATCAACTCATCATCAACTCATGTTTTGATATATCAATGATCTTGATGGAATAATTTGAATACAACTTGATGAAATAGCCTGGACAACAGGTTCGAGTATTATCGAAATTGTTCTATCATTCAATATTGTTAAAAACTCGGTAATTTGAAGAAAGATTAGTATCATTATATGATTGTTTCATATAGGTTGTGCAAGATTATTTCAGTATTGGGAACGATAATGAAGTTTAGCTGTATAATAATCGCTAAGATTCCAAATATTATAAGTGTAATCTTTTCTATATCTGGCAACTGATTGCTTAATCAAATTGCATTTGGATAATAATGACGAATATCCATTTCAAATGAAGTTGTTTCAATAATGTTGATCATTTTCAATGCAATCTATTTCCTAGCAACGAATAACTAAAAAAACAATCTATTGTATTCGTTATTGTTAGCTTCATCAATCCAATTAAAGATTTTTCCTTCTACATTTCAGTTGTAAAGTTTTTTGTGGTAACAACAGCAAAAGTAGTACAATTTAGCTAACATATTTAGTTTATTCAAAACTATTTGGCAAATCTCTCTTAAGCGCTACTGTATATCAAACAATTATTCGTTAGATAATCCTTACGTTTCAGTCAGTAATTAATATCAAACTTTGTATTGAACTTCTGAATTCCATTTTTTTTTTGATCCAATTGCTAAGGAAAACAAATAAAAAAATGATGGGGGGGTTGCTTGATATGCTACGTATTTTCCAAGGGGGGTATCAGCATTTGTGACGAAATGCTACGAGGGGGGAGGGGGTGTAAAAAATCAGTGAAAAAATGCTACGTCATTTATGGACGGCCCCTTAGGCACATGCAGAACAAATCTTATCACTTTAACAACTTTTATCACTTTAACAACATGTTTCCACATCATTCACATATGAAGCAGGCTTAGTTCCAATTGAGTCGTAATTCCAACTAGAAGAACAACATATTTCGTCTATAGCAGTTTAGGAAGTGTCTATGGAAACTGAGGGAGTTAAGAATGCCCATGGCTATTGTGACATAATTTGTGCTAAGCACCAATGAACTCGCTGAAGAAATATCGTAAGGGGAGATAAGGGTCTGAGGCCAAGGGTAATGTCGATGCACTGTTCACCATTTGAGCAATTCTAAAAGAATTGCACAAGCACAGTGCATATGCTGGTTTTAGCGGGTCATCGTCGGTGCGTCATCCCCGCATTCCCTGAGTTACCTTCTCAGGGGATCTGTTTGCATCTGTTCCCCCTTGTAAAAAAACAAAAAAGCACCATTGAAAGAGAAAAATATGGCATTGAAATGCATTGATAATGATTTGGTTTTCCGGGTAATGGTGCATTCCGGTAAGTGGTCTTCCGGTTAATTGCATTCCAGGTAATGGTATATAATCGTATTAAACATACACTTTTTTCGTCATTTGAAGCCAAAATTTTTGGGTTGTTTCTGTTGAAACACAGCTTGTTAAATATACTTCTATAGCTGTATATTTGCCTTTTCAATGCTCTGCGCAGCAAATAAATTTGCTTTAAACTGACTTACGGGAAATAACTCGCAATTTTGTCTTTGTCTTTAATGCAAAACATCGCTTATGAAATAATTTGCAAAGCAATTCCAATGGCAGAACTTTATTTAATGAGTCTTTTTCAGGATGTTTCTCAATACAATACCCTGATAGCCCTACTCGTTTTTCCTTTTCTAGAAACCCTTCTACGATTGATTTGGTCTTAATCGACTCTAGTCATCTTTGTGGTCATCTGGGTTAATCACGCTGATTTTGATTCTGATCATGTCCCTGTTACATTTCAAAAATCCCATGAAACGATTTTTAATTCTATTTGCTTATTTCAATTATTTTCGAGCCGACTGAAATAGGGTTTCAATGCTAGTAATGGACCCCTTAGTAGCTGAAATTCATTCTAGACGCTTTTCCACAATGATATCTTAGACGCATATACGTTTTGTGGAGACTAACAACAAATTCAATGTCTTTACTTCATAGTACGTCTATGAAACATACAAAATCGTTAGACTTTTCCAGCGCAATATGCATTTGAAAAACTGTTGTCCGAATGCCTATTATGGACCCTCTCGGGGTCGATAATAGGATTGTTTACAAATTTGACGTTGCGTATTATGGACCCTCCATTTGATTCCCATGTAATCCGTCTCGCTGCCGACGAGCCTATTATGGACCCACCTGGAAATGCGTATTATGGACCCTCTTGTGTGGTTTCATTTACAAAACTGTTCAAATATCTGTATGTATGCGTCTCAAACCAAATATTTTGCCTGAAAGTGCTGACTAACAATGTAATCGAAGTTCCCCCGGTGGATTTTCATAGGAATAAAGTTGCTTTGAGTGTTAATTTTATGTTTTTCTGTAGGGGGTCCATAATACGCAAAGGGTCCATAACCGGCATCGACTCCCTACATAGGAAACATACATCGATAGTAATCTTGATGTTAACATTTCTTTGCGAACAAAACTTGAAACATTAACAAATTCCATTGTTAAAATGTGAAGTAAAATTTAAATTCGTGACTATAGACGATGACCTTAAACTCTTGATCCGTCTTAAAAACGTGAGAAGAAGGCAATTTCAACGCACTTGCGATCCTGCTATGAAAATTATATGACAGGATCTGTAGAAAGATTTAACGAAAAAACGTTTTTCTTATCTGAGAAACAAGAATTTTTTAAATAAATTTTCTCATTTGGACCCTGGTTTTAAGCCCTTTTGAAAATAATCAAATATTTGAAAAAAAAAAGCTCGGACGTCAATTCCGGCATTGAAGTGGGAAAACAAAATGTAACTAACTAATTGCGAATAAACCCAAAAGAAAATCAAGTTACTCAGGACTTCGAAAGCATTCTCAATCATCTGTAGAAGTTTGCAAAAAAGTTTGGATATATTTTCTTTATACTTGCAAATTTGCAAATTACGTAATGCTTCCAAAGCTCAACTTTTAATATTCCCACATGGACCAAAAGCTCATTATTTGGAACCTCCATGTAGACATGTTGTCACGATAAGAGAGGATCCGATCAATTGATCAGATGGAGTCAAGTATCTAAGGGCTCATGTTAGATAGAAATTTAACTTCCAAGAATCGAGTTGAGGACATTCAAGCCAAATGTAATAAATATATAAAATATCTTTCTCCACTCATAACAGAAAATCAAAACTTTGTCAGTAACAAGCTCTTGATCTACGAACAAATTTTCATGCGTTCTATGTTTAGGTATGCTGTACCAATATGGACTAGCTGTTGTAATACCAGGAAGAAAATTCTACAGAGGATTCAAAATAACCTTGAGTAAACATTATTTGGCAACAGCTTTGCTTACGGATGAATAATAAATCAAACAGTGAATACTTACCTGGACCAAAATTCATCCTGAGCACAATTCCTACGAGCACTCCAACCTGTACACTGTTCAAAAGGTGCAAAGTTTTCTCGTTATCTCACTATTACGTACCGAAGCAGCTCAACCGTAATAGTCTAGATATATTCTTGTCACCCACGTTGCTCACTGATAAGCACCTCAACTCCTACTAAGGGCAAGACAATTTCAGTTAAGTAGCTCAACCGCAATTTCCCATGGGATAAATTAGCTAGAAGTGGTTGCGTCACAATTATAACGCAACATTACGATTACGCTAGCATGACGACTCGCTGTTGCTTTCCGAGCAAATATATTTTTGTCTCTCATTCACAAAAATGTTCTATTTATAAATCGACATTTAGATTCAGGCAGTAACAAACTAGTAAAGCATTTGAATCGTTTAACATGTAGCAACATTATTATTGAAAGGACACTAATTGGTACTTCTGTAAGAGTGTGGATCGCTTCCAAGCAAATACGATCAACTGGTTGCATGGACATAACCGGCATTTTTCGCCCACGCTAGTCTAGTAGGAGAGACAATAAGCTTTAGCCGGCGAATGAAGCAAGGCGGAAAGCATAACAGTCGGGCGCATTTCTCACGTATCAGCTAAGGGTATGCGGTATTACAAATGATTCCGTCAAAAAGCGTTCGGAAAGAAATTTCACGGGATTCAATGGGACGAAATTAATGTTTTTCATAAGCAACCGTGCAAAATATTAACGTTTTGCCAATACTTTAGTAACAAACGAAATATTATAGAATTTTGCGGAATGTAGTGGTATAACTGTTACAAAAAATGAATTTAAGGTACCGTAATCCGGGGTATCATTGATCAGAGGGGTAACATTGATCGGAATGACTCATCTCGTAAAAAGTTCGCATTATCATTTATTGATGGAACATTTCTAAACCACGAATGTTGCTTCCCTTTCTTATATTCATGAGCTAATGAAAGTGATGGTTTTTGCGAAAATTCCGTTTACCTTATACGTAAATTTGGCAACTTTTTGAAACAATGATTTTAATGGTTGAGGATGACACTACCAAACATTCATGTCTCACATAAGTTCTGTAAACGATATGATCAAGGAAAATGCGATTCTTCCTAAAAACGGCATCGCCGAAACGGATTTAGTTGTCAAAACTTTCACAAGTATGTTGAATTAGGCAACATTACCGAATTACTGTTAAGAATGTAAATTTCCCTTAGCAAATTGCCTACCTTTAGGCGTATTCCGTGGTTCGAGGTGTTTTTAATTTTAAAATAACTCAAAAAGTAAATGACTTGTAAGCGTTTGGCCTTCATATTTGGCTTCAGGGGCCATGATTTAAGTAAGTAACGACATTTTCAATATTACCGAACGTTGTTTACATAAGTGATCAATGTTACTCCATACCAGCTAAATAAAAAAATCGCCTAAAACATTTTTTAAACATTCTTAAATCGTTCAAAAAACAAAATAAAGTATATAGTCACGAGCTATAGGGGGCAGTACTTGTTTTAAAAATATAAAGTTTGCAACATTTGCATTTTCATACCAAATATTTAAGAAATATTCAAAAAAATGATCAATGTTACCCCGGATTACGGTATGTATTTTAATATGTATATGGATTTTTTACTTAACATACCAAACAGGATGCACGCAAATGTGTTTGCAATCCTTTCATAAAAAGAAAGCAAGATACCTAAACGATGTTGAAACATATATTTCGTGGAAAAAATCAAAATTTCGCTGCGTTCTAAATCTAATTTCATTTTTCCTTTCGTTTTGTCATTAGCAGGTTTCGTCTCTTCTTTTTCTTATTGGCATTAACGTCCTCACTGGGACTAAGCCTGCTTCTCAGCTTAGTGTTCTTATGAGCACTTCCACAGTTATTAACTGAGAGCTTTCTCTGCCAAAGTTGCCATTTCGCATTCGTATGTCGTGTGGCAGGTACGATGATACTCTATGTCCAGGGAAATAAAGAAAATTTCCATTACGAACAGATCCTGGACCGACCAGGAATCGAACCCAGACACCTTCAGCATGGCTTTGCTTTGTAGCCGCGGACTCTAACCACTCGGCTAAGGAATTCCACTTTCGTTTCGTATCAACTTTAAAATTTACATGTCGCATAACCTTAGTATCAGACCAGTTGATGCCAATTGCTCGCTCAGCTTTCGCCTTTAGTTCAATTTCCACCTTGTTTCACATCAACCTGGCCGAATGAATTCAATAAAGTCGATCTCCCACCGAGAAGACCCTACCCTCCTCTGAACTGACCCCCAGTTCCATCACCTGCAACGTGGTCTGCAAAAGCTTGAAATTAGAATTTTAATTTAAATTTCGCACAGGACGACTGCAGCTTTTGCTTCGCTCAACCCATTCATTGTGCTAAGACACCGGAAGCTATGGCAGCTATTCTCTCACTGAGTGAGTGGCTGCAATGAATGCGTACTTCCAGCGAACAAACCCCCATGCTGATCTATTCATATATTTTTGCTGCTTCGGCTGACAGAGAAACTCTCGTTCCGTTATGGAACGTGGGCAATATGATTGAAGTTCGGTATGCCTTCCGTCATTCTTGGTGCACTTGCTGCAAAGTGGAAATTCATGTCTAATGCAGGGTCGTCATTAGGATATCAGGTTTTATTCAAAACTGTAATGACACTTTTGTAGAAACATACACGGTTTTGAAGTATTTAAAAAGTGTATAAATTTACAAAATTGTTTTACAAATGTTTCTTGGATGAAAACCAAAATATCTTTAAGTTTCCTAAGATTTGCCTCTACGGGTCCATAACTAAAGCTCATTGAATATCCCTCCAGATGTTATTTTTAGATGCTACCAGAAGATAACCAAGGAATTGTTTCAGGGAATCATTTATATTTTTCTATTGAATATGGTAAGGAATATCTTCAGGATTTTTTTTTTAATTTCCAATAAAAATCCTTGAAGGATTCCCACAGCTTTCAAGCAGCGATTATTTTGAGGATATCTAGAACCTACTTCCATATCTGAACAGTAATTCATACAGGAGTTCTTAAATACTTTCAGATTCTTTTTCTTCTTCTTGGCATTAACGTCCCCACTGGGACAGAGCTGGCCACTTAGCGTAGTGTTCTTATGAGCACCTTCACAGTTATTAACTGAGAGCATTTTTTGCCTAAGTTGCCATTTTCGCATTCGTATATCGTGTGGCAGGTACGATGATACTTTATGCCCAGGGAAGTCAAGGAAATTTCCATTACGAAAAGATCCTGGACCGACCGGGATTCGAACCCAGATACCTTCAGCATGGCTTTGCTTTGTAGCCACGGACTCTAACCACTCGGCTAAGGTAGGCCCTACTTTCAGATATTGCTCCAGAATTTCATGCAGTGACTTTTATGCTCGATAATTCAAATTTTTTCTAAGTAATCCTGCAGCACTTTTAGGATTCCTTTCTTCGAAACTCTTTTCTGGATTCATCCAGAAATTTATCTAAGAAGAGCAACAATATATTACTTAGAATATCTGCAGTCATTTTTTTTGGAGAGGTTCTTGATTGATATCCTGGAGGTGCTATGCGGTCACTAACGATTTTCGTGGTAGAATTCCTGAAAGCCTAAAACAATCTTAAGAAATAACTTGTATGGTACCATTTTAAAATGCATTTATCGTAGCGTACAAGTTATTTCTATGAAAAATATTTTGAAAAATAAGGTATCCTGAAAAAAACAGATATGTTTAAATAATGGCACGGTTTTTCGAATTATCAATGTGATATTTGAATATCTTTAGAAGAATAACTGAAAATATTTCTAGAAGAAACCTTGGTATCATTTATAGTGGAATACAACACTTATTGTACAACAAAATACTTTAAAATGTGATGTTTTTGTGTTTCTACTGAGAAACTAAACTTGCTCACTTTCTTCAAGTAAAAAAACTAGGGTGAATGTCCACAATAGTGTTACACTTTTTAGAAAACAAAATCTTCACCATACAAAATGAGTGCTTTGTGAAGCCAGGTCGGTTTGTTTTTGCGTCGCCGTTTCCTTTTCGTGCGTATTTGCGTCGCAGAAGTTTGTTTTTCCTGTTTTCACGCGTCTGTAAGCTTTAGGCCTACTGGTGACGAAATTTCAGTAATTTAGAGCTCCACTGTCAACGATGAATCATCAGTTGGTGAGCTTGTTTTATGCTTCTATCACATCTCTATCGTGAAAGCGGTATGAATGTTGCATTTGCAAATATTGGTTCATGTTCCATGAATCGAACCACTTACCAAACGCAACAAACTCTTTGAATGCTCCATCACTGAAGATGTCGACATTTTTTTTCAAAATAATATAATAAAAAATACTTTGTAAACGTATAACATTTTGAATTCAGGTTACACGAATCGCATCACTTACCACTTATCACTTACCATTTAAATCGTACCCGATAACCGTAAGTACGTGGCCGCCGCCGTTTCTTGACTTTATAATATTTGGAATTCTCGAAATTATACACTGAAGATATGAGTAGCTTACCACTTCCAAGCTCCATTTGTTAATTTCTTGTGCAATTTCTATAACACCGGTCAATCACGGAGTAGCAACTACGATATATAGGTCATCAATTCTCATGATCATGCTCAAAATGGTTCCGGGTCATTTGGCCGAATGTAATTTCGCCGAACTTTTTTCCACAATGATTGAAAGAATAGCCTATGTTTAAAATAAGGAAAAATTTCTTATGAAATTATAAAAACATTTCAAATCCTAGCACACCGTTGTTGGTATCCCAGAGACGAGCAAACCATGAGCTCAGAGTCTTGACGCGCGTTCATAACTTCGCCCTGAGTGAACGAATAGTTTTATGTATTCTCTTGGAGCACTTATACAGTGACAAACGCGCAAGTAAACTTGCAGATCAGTTATTGAGCCACACTTATGGATGCTATACATCAGCGCTGAAAAAAAAAATTGTTTTTGTTTTTTGTTACCATACAAAAAGTGTCAGAAATGATCAGTTTCGAGTGAAATTTGTGATAATTTTGTCATTATCATTCACGGGGGACAGCGCTGATGAAAAATCTGGTACACTCATAGTTTTTACCACAAGACAGTTTGTTGACACAAACAATCTACAAAGGTTTCGATGGGTATACGACAAGCATTTTACGAGTATTTGGGAAACACTTTTCGAAGGTCACAGGAATTATCCACAATGAATTTTGAACAAAATTTGTAAAGAACTTTGTGGATGTCCATAAACAGCCCTTTCTGGTTGGTCTATAACAGGCATCATAGCAGGAGGCGAAGCGGGAAGTATGAAAATCAAATATGAATTCTAGGGGAATTCAAAATTTTAAAATGTTTGAGAATCCAATCTCCCATATCGTCCTTACTATTCTTAACATAAAAATAGTGTTTTTTTTTCAGCTTTTTCAGTGGTGATTTAGAGATTTCCCAAAGACATATGGAAATTACTATGAAAAAAATTTTTAAAAATGTTCCTAACACGTTAGTACAGTAAAGTACAAAATTGTCATCGCATAGTGAAAACTTATTCTCCAAACCTATATGATAGATACTGCCGAAGAAACAAAACCTCTTTTGAGCGTATTTTGTTTGAGATTTTTATAGATGTTTGCAGGGCTCTAATCCCATATAAAGCTCAATAATAACATATAAACTCATGAATATCTCTTCTCCTATCCGTCGGATTGAATTGCTATCTTCATCAAATTTCTTTATTATGGTCTGAAGAATGAGTTTTCTCTATGAAATGATAAGATCGTACATGCATTCCAGTACTAACATGTTTGAAACATTTTTCAAAATTTCTCTATAGTAATTTCCATTCAAACGTACATCGTCTTGGGGTCACCTTCAAATCACCACCGGAAAAGCTGAAAATTTCACAGTACCAGTGCTGGGAATGGTAATAGTAGTAGGCTTGAGTTTTTGCGAAAATCGCGTGGCTCACCTAATACAGTAGTTCAAAATTGTGAATCTCATCAAGTAGCCTATGTAGGGTACATGAATTTTCTAAATCAAGAGTGTCATTGAAGGCTGCAAATGTGGGAAATGCAACGGGAAATAGAACATTTTTCTACATTAGTTTTGGGTTGCCCTTAGCAACGGGTGTTTTGCTATTTTCAAGGCATTTTACCTACAGCAGCGATACGCGTGAGTTTCACTGGCTCCGGTGACTGTGATTCGCTACGCGTGCCTACTGTAGTGTGAATCTCAGAACTTTTCCCAACTCTAGAACACAGAATTTTTATGGAAAGATTAGGAGACTGGATTTGAAACTTTTTTGAATTTTGAACCGACCTAATGAACCCTTTATTGAAAACATCCAATTTGAGAACATTCCTATTGTAGACACACATACTTGAAAAAGTCTCCAAATATGAAGAAAAATATGTTTTCTTGAGACAAATCTCGCTCCAAGGCTTTTCATCCCCCTGATTGCATATCTGCCTCGAGGCTGCAACAGCTGAAAAGTTAATTAATAAGTTCTATCTCTGCTGATCCGGGCGTGCTGCTGAGAGATTTCTTGCAACCACAACCGGGGGATCATGTGTGCTCTGGAGGTGTATAGTTCGTACCACCCAACAAAAGGAAAAGTCCTCGCTATGGATGGCGGTGTCTATGACGACCATGACGACTGAGACCACAAGCCAACCAACCTGACTGGATGGAAATAACAAGATTTTTGAAGAATGTGTTTCGCTTGTATGATTTTTTATATAAACAGTTGTTTTAAAATCTGTACCAAAATACCAAAGGACGAAGCCTGCGTTTGGATATTTTTTCTATATACTTGCAAAAATGAAAGATGTCTAATGCTTCTAAAACTCGATTTATAATTTTCCCACATAACCAAATGCTTTCTATTTGAAAGCTTCAAGTAGACATGTTGTTACGTTGAAAGGAGTTCTAATAAATTGGTCAGATGAAGTTAAGCATCTAGGGGTCATGCTGGATAAAAATTTAACCTTAAAAAATCGCATTGAGGACATTCAAGCCAAATGTAAAACATATAAAAAATGTCTCTATTCACTTATTGATAGAAAATCAAAACTTTGTCTTGAGAACAAGCTCTTGATATTTAAACAAATTTTCAGGTCAACTCTGTTGTAGGCTGTACCAATATGGATTAGCTGTTGTAATACTAGGATGAAAGCTCTGCAGAGGATTCAACATACATTTTTAAAAATGAGCCTGAAACACCCTCCCTTGTTACAGTACTAATGAGTTACATAGAATATCCAATGATGAAAAAGCACATGTCGAATGAAATAATTATTAATTTTGAAAAAAAATCAATGCAATCTTCTATAGCCACGACAAATGAGTTATATATTTAGGTTAAGTTAGACTAAGTTAATTGAAAGCAATTTTTTTCTTATAAACAGGTGGAATAAACTCATACGTAAAAAATCTGATCTGTTACGGTAAATGAAATGTAAGATGTTTTTAATAAAATGTTAATACAGGGGATAGGCAAAATGATTGAGATAGGCAAAATTTTGCCCAAATTCAAATGCTTATAACTTTATGAAAAATGGATGAAATTGGATGCATCTGGAAGCAGTCGACGGCAAATTTGGTCCAGTTCTAGGAACTTCCTTGGCCATGCATATTGGCCACTGGACACCGAAGATGTTCCGGATTTTCTGAGGTCATGTCCAAATGTAATTTTTTCTGTCGCTTGTATTTTTGTGTGGTGTAAAGTTAGATAGATGTTTGCAATTTTCCTAGAAACTAGAACTAATAGGAAGTTGAATGCCACCGGACGCATTAAGATTGGTTGGAAATCTTCAGAAATATGACCATTTCCGTAAAACTGGTTCCGGAAAGCATGGTCAGTCATGTTTGTATTTCCAATCATGTAAATATTATCCGGAGCTATATCCAAGCGGACACCAACCTTAAAAATGATGTTTCCTGCAGCGTATTCAGACCCATTAGATGCACAGACCACTCTATAGAACGTTCCAGGTGCCCTGAGGGAAGTGGTCAATTAGGAACATATCCGGAACCATATCAATATGGGCATCAAACTTCATTATTTTCAAAGGTTATGCTTTCCGAAGCATTTCCAGCATCACCGGCTGCCATAACCACTTTATAGTAGGTTCCAGATGCCCCGGGGATGTGGCCAATTCGGAATATGTCCGTTCATCTGTTTAGAATCACATTCTACCATAAACAGTAAGATCCATGTGACTTGGAAAATGGCGAGCATTTTCAGAACCACAAGATATAATAATCACTCTATAGTATATTCCAGGGGCTCCTAGAGATGTGGCCAACTCGAAACATGACCTCATCCCCCAGGGCCCATGGAACCTACTATACAGTGGTCATATAAATAAGTTGCGCTGTAAATACTTCTATTAGCATCACCTTCAAAAATCTTGATGTTTTTACCCATATTGATGTGTTTTCGGGCATTTTTTGAATTGGCCACATCCCCGGGGCACCTGGAATCTACTATCATGGCAGCCGGTGGTGCTGGAAATGCTTCGGAAAGCATAACCTTTGAAAATCATGAAGTTTGATGCCCATATTGATATGGTTCCAGATATGTTCCTAATTGACCACTTCCCCCAGGGCACCTGGAACCTTCTATAGAGTGGTCTGTGCATCTAATGGTTCTGAATACGCTGCAGGAAATATCATTTTTAAGGTTGGTGTCCACTTGGATATAGCTCCGGATAATATTTACATGATTGGAAATACAAACATGACTGACCATGCTTTCCGGAACCAGTTTTACGGAAATGGTCATATTTCTGAAGATTTCCAACCAATCTTAATGTGTCCGGTGGCATTCAACTTCCTATTAGTTCTAGTTTCTAGGAAAATTGCAAACATCTATCTAACTTTACACCGCACAAAAATACAAGCGACAGAAAAAATGACATTTGGATATGACCTCAGAAAATCCGGAACATCTCCGGTGTCCAGTGGCCAATATGCATGGCCAAGGAATTTCCTAAAACTGGACCAAATTTGCCGTCGACTGCTTCCAGATGCATCCAATTTCATTCATTTTTCATAAAGTTATAAGCATTTGAATTTGGGCAAAATTTTGCCTATCTCAATCATTTTGCCTATCTTCTGTATATGTTTAATTCAGTTTTACCAAATAAGAATGATAGGGCAAACGCTCCCTTAGTGGAGGTAGCTCCAATAGTGGTGGTAGTGTGTTTTGGCATGTTTCGCGCTAATAAATGATTATGTGATATTTTTGTATTATGTACGATGGAAAAATGATACAAGTAATCGAATAATATTCATGAAATTTAACCATAAAACTATTTAAAACAATTATTTTGCTTAATTTTTTTGCTCCTTTGCACCTATAGTGGTGCATCAGAAATCAATAATCATAAGAAATCAATGGTTTGCGCCACTAAAGGAACCATCCTTAAAATATACCTCCACTAAAGGAACAGTGTTCCTATTATTGGTGCAAGGCTTTTTGCAGGGAAATTTCAAATGAATCGTGATTTTTATACATTTGAATGATAGAAGGATTTGAGATCTATCGAATGATACGTTAAAATCATATATTTCATGATTTTAACACCGTGTTTTAGCAGTTTTCCCTTAGGTGCACCACTAATGGTACACTTGCCCTAGTGTTTTCTTGCACAGAACATCTAGATATAAAAAAATGAATGTAATTTTTGGAATGATACTAATAAAAAAATGTACCGAATCTTTCCCAAAAAATATAACAAATAAAGAACAGAACTGTCTTGGCAACGAAATTTTATCAACTTCAGTTATTTTTAACTGCTGTTGATAGAAATGTGTTATTATCATGTTCTATGATTCTGGTCGGGAACCCACCGAACTCTTTTCGGACCAGACACAAAAGGTGCCAGATATAAATACCGTCGCCACAATTTGCTTATTCTATTTTGGAGGCTCTGCCTTTCAAATTGCGATTTTCGGTTTTCAATCTGTGCCGAAAAAGCTCTTTCCAGCTCGAGTTCCGGGAATCAACCATCAGCCGGATGAATGACGGCGGGAAAAGCGCTTTGTGCGAAAGCAAAATGGATCCGAGGCAAACGGAAGTTGGGTGCACTATTTAGGTCTCGCCACGCTCTCCTGCCAGGGCGCTGGGAAATTTATTTCAAATGAAGAGGTAGGCTGGTTGATGCCCTTTGAAAGAGCTTGAAAGGCGCGTCGTAGGTGGATGCCTCCGAGGAGTGATGAATAGACTTGAAATATGGGAGCATCTGAATGTGTAAGTTGAATAATCGGCACTGCTGCCCGCTGCATCAGAAATGATGACGTGATGGTGATGGTCAAGAAGCTAGTGTAGAATTTTCAATTAACAGATATCCTAAAGCTCTCAGAAATTGGAAAAATTTAAAGTGGAAAGAAAGTACACAAAAAAAAGAGCTGTAGGATATCTGCCTATTCCGCTATGACATCTAAAAATGCAGTTTCATACGAAATTTGAAGTTTTGAAGTAGCCAACACCAACGCTTTGACATCCCAAAATCGACGCTTCTGCACCCTCGTCAGTCTGATCCACTACAGTCAGTGGATAGCACCCGATGCAACTATCTGACCTTTGCCTGTGCGAATGAAGCTATTTAGTCGTTTAAACCTCCCAGTTCCAGTAAACGGTTACCGGTGCCAGCCGGCGGCAGCGGCGTTGCCATAAAATGAGTTCTGAAAAGCTCCTGCTTTCCAACCGACGAATGACGCACGGCTGATGTTCAAAAGTCCTAATGCTTTTTGTTGATTTTCCCGAAAGGAAGCAGCTCTTCAACGCTGCATTCATTGCTCCTTGAGCCTTGATGGTTTCGTGGAAAGTGAATAACGTATTTAGCGGTTTTTGATTTTCTGAACACCGATGCCCAGTGGGTTTCGTCAAATTCATGAAAGCATTGAGATGGGTGATGTTCAGCTCGTTTTCAGAGGTGAAAACTCAAATATAAAAACCGTTAATATTTGAGTTTTCCCACTTTTTTATAATAGGCATTGACACATGAAAATCAAATTGAATTTGAATACGATTTGTAAGCGCTTTTTGTTTATAAATACAAATTGTTTTATTTGGTTACAAAATACCATACACTTGAATCTCCATTTACATAAATTTAATTATATTACGCAAAAGAAATCATAGTTATTCCCATACAAACTTTGAAGGGTTTGTGCAGTCTCAGTTTTCATCCGAATAAGCTCAAATTTTGGTTGTTAAATGGCTGGGCATGGCGTACCATTGGTACCTCGCGTACCTGAAGGAATAAAAAAGATCCCTCTGTGCGGTCTTTAGCCTCTTGCCCAGCAACTCCTATCCCTACCTCCTCGCGGTACTGGCCGGGGTACGAGTAACCTTAGGGAAGATCGGGTAACCAACCCCCAGTGGGAATTCTGGTCGTATGCTGACAGGGAAGGAGGGGGGGTTTGCTTTTACTTTTGCAAACCTGGAGCGTCTGTACTCCATGTTAGGAGCGCACAGTGCTTCCAAGGGCTTAAATTCGTGGTCGAAAATGTTTTGCACCAGAAAAGTTGGTTTGAGAGGTATGGTGTCTTCAGAGAAGTTGTTCGGGATGTTGAAGCCCTTCTTAAGAAAAAAATATTTTTGTGATGAATCCACCTAGCAGTGAGATAGATTTTCACTTTTTGCAAAAATGGAGATACAGCCATGGTGTCTTGGGCAAAGTTGAAGACAATTTTACTACATGAAAATTTTCTGAATACACTTTAGCTCTATATATTGAATTTTAAGAGATATGGGTCATTTTTTGTGAACGACCCCTTAAAAATAGTTTTTTGTTATATATTTTTCTGGGTATTTTTGAGATTTTTTTCATGTTCTATAAAGTTGTTTCAATCGATAAAATACGCATTTCTTCAGAAGAAATAAAAAAAGTATCTCTTATATTTTTGGAGTTATATGATATTTTATGTTGAAAAATAGACTATTTTACCTTCCTCTAACATTTACAGGGGAAAATTGGTGCAACATTTTTAGTTTGCATATAGAAGAGTAACTTAATAGCTATCAAATTCATAGTAACTTACACGTGGCACTGCTTTCCTTGACTACAAAATATGTTCTGTAATATGTTTAAAAATTTAAATTGTGATGCTTCTAATACCGTGTGTTTTTAAAATACGCCATTTTTCAGGGCTGAGTGACAATTTTCAGGTCTTCTAGGCAATCATACATTCGGTTTGGCTAATGCTGATATTACCTAAGATAGGATATCTTGATATCAAACGTCATACTTCTCTACAGTGAAAACTAGATGCATGAATTCTAAGAGAGATCCTATATTACGTAACATCAGCTCTATACTGAACGTAGTATAAAGCATATTGAAAAATATTAGTAATATATTTGCCTTAAAACGGAAGTCATCATATTTAAGCTTAAAATAATAGTAATAGTAATAATAATTATAATAAAGGAAGGAATGTTTTCTTTAGTTATGGTATTCTGCTTTTTTGTATTTCCAAGAGAACACAATCTTCATAAATCTATCTTTTTATATAAATAAAACTAAATTGGCGTGACAAACGAACAAAATGGCTTACAAACGGACTATCTTTTGTTACCATGAACATGCTATATATATTGCTGTTATGTGTATTTTTAAGATTTTAGATACTGCTTTTTGTGAATGTGAAGAAAAAAAATTAAATTAGACCCTTTTAATATATTTTTGTGTGATAATACAGTCGATTATCCACATCTCAGTATTTTTGCCTATGTAGATTGTTTCTTTGATCCTATCTCTCCACAATTTCTTTATCCATTGAAAGACTATTTTGTTTGCTATAATTATTACAAAAGTGTTCATGTGAATATATGAAGTCTTAGGCGAATTGATTACTTACATTATCCACTGTGGTCAAAGTAAAACATGTCGGAATCTAGAGGTGGTCATCTCAATGGCCGACTTATGTCATATCTCTGTCCGCATTCCAAAAGCACTTAACTGAACAAATATTGAATTAACAAGCATAATATTCTTATATTGTGCTTTCTACTAGTGCACAAAGCTAAAATAAAATTCACTGTTGTTCCATGGTTCCTTCACCAGATTTGTGTCTTAAAAGTTTCAGTGCAATATTTGCTTTAGATTACAAGCTATTTCACGTTAAAAATATCCAAAAATATTTAGTAAGTATTTGAGAGATCACGTTTTTACAGTCATTACCGAATATATCATATCCTAGAAGACCCGAAAATTTTGCACTCAGTCATGAAGAATGGGAACGGTTCATTTGGCATAAATCCATTTGGCATAACGCCGTTTGACATAATGGCCATTTGTCATAACGGTCATTTGACATAACTAGAATTAAATCCCTTCTTTCAAAATATGCCTATTCTTTAAAAATGTGTTTGTGTTAACTGACCATTATGAAAAATGTATTTTATGGCAAGCGGCGTGATGCCAGATGACCTTATGCCAAATGACATTATGCCAAATGACCCAGGCCCATGAAAAATGACGTATTTAAAAAAAAACACGGTATTTAAATCTGAATAATTTTAATTTTTTAACATTTTACAGAACATATTTTATAGTCAAGAAAAGCAGTGCCACGTGTAAGTTACCATGGATTTGAACGAAAAAACTAGTTTTAAGGGGTCGTTCACAAAAAATAATCCATATCTCTTGAAATTCAATAGATAGAGCTAAAGTGTATTCAGCAAATTTTCATGTACCGTAAATTCGGGTGAAATTGATCACTGTGTCACACGATTTTATTTCCCTCTAATAGAGCACAGAAATCAATGCAACCTATGTAAATGAAGGTTGTTTGTCTTAACTATTGTCGAATTGCATGATGCGAAGCTTTTTGTGTTAAGGAATATGTGTTTCTATGAAAATAATTGAAAATTCCATAATCTTATTCTGTGTGGTATTGGCAGACATCAATAAACTTATAGTTTTAAGCAAGGACTTGGACATGGTGTCAACCTGAAAATTTGTAAGGATGCTTGAAATATATCCCCAAAACGAATTTTATCATCAAAAATCGTACCAATTTGTTCATTTTCTTGTAATAATTTAATTTTTTATTGATATCCGAAGATTCCTTCAGAAATTGCCTACATTCAGTCGTTTTCTGCGGTATTGTTGAAAATTAATTGTTTATTTTTTCCATAAATTATGCATCGCTAAGAATTTGGCAAGCATATTTGGATTCAGGAGGCTCAAATTAAATAAGTAAAGTTGTTTTCAAAACTTACAATAATGGTTTTGACTGGTGATCAATTTCACCCAATTCCTTGATTTTTTATTTTAGAGACGATTTTCAGCACTAAAATCACAACTGTATGAAAATTTGAGTAAGTAAATCAATGAGGCTCACTGTCGTACTTATTTTCCTGCATTAAGTTGTTTGGAATTTGCAACATTTTAGAAAACAGACATGGAAAACAGTGAAAAGTGATCAATTTCACCCGAAATTACGGTAGTGAAATTATCTATAACTTTGCCGAAGACACCATTGCTGTATTTCCACTTTTGCAAAAAAGTGAAAATCTATCTCACTGCTAGGTGGATTCATCACAAAAATAGTACTTTCTTAAGAAAGGCTTCAACATCCCGAACAACTTCTCTGAAGACACCATACCTCTAAAACCAACTTTTCTGGTGCTCAACATTTTCGACCACGAATTTAAGCCCTTGGAAGTACTGTGGAGCGGTGTCGGGGAGCTTCCTTCGCCCAAGCTCCAACATCGAAATGGGTGGTAGTTTGCCCACGGAAGGTGTTTAGAGGGGGGTGGGTTGATCCAATTCTTCACATACAACACATAGTTCCGTAAAATACTACACGGTTCAATTAATTTCATTCACATATATTTACAGTTAAATTACAGTCCACAATTACATGAAATATACTGGGATACATGGGTCTTCCCTGACCGCATGTTCCAATGGGCTGAGCCGCACTAACTATGGACGTTCTGTTTCTGGATTGAGTCCCTCTTAATCGACGCTATTCCTTTTAATAAATTGAAAGAGAATGAGTGTTTCCTGAGATTCGTCATTTCTACCACAGGCGTATGTAGAATGGGTAAGGCAAGTCCCAAACATACTCACCCACCCTGAAATGTCCTACATTTCTGAAGATACTACGAATATTTTTGGGTAGAATACCATCCATGTCATCGTTGGGCTAGTTGATGTGAAACTTATCAAATTATAACTTGAAAATCTAATTCCTAATTCTAATCGTTCATCGTTAATCGTTCTGTCGACCTCGCTCGTCATCAACTAAACCATTTGAATTTGGTACCGTGGGAAGCAATTCCCGATTGCCTTGGATAGAGTCTTCCGGTTTAGCGCGACAGATTCATTTGCAGAATGTTTATTTCAGCACTTTAACGTTTCCCTTGAAACACTACCGTTGGGTTGGTTTGTTTATAGCAAGCAATTTGACTTCTTTGGGGTCCACTTTCGTAGTGGTATCCGTTTACACTGCAAGCTTCATAGTTTACGTTGCTGTCAGCGGTACCATCGATCCTCCGTCGAACTGATGTGCAGCGAATTTTGGTCTTACTTACCTTTACTAAACAGAGAATAAGGTAGGTACAGATCCAAAATCGATCTGCTCTTGTCTGTGCTTGTCCAAGTATTGTGTTGTCCAGTTTACCGATGATGATCATATCGAGTGATGTAGTGGTAGATGGAAGAAGAAAATTGCCGTTGTAGTGATCCGTAATAGTATAGGCTTCGGCGGACATATACTGAGTTAGCTTTACTGACCTTACAGAAAGAGCCGGCGCTACTCTACATATCCAAATCACATCAGATAATGTTGTCTTCAAACACACACGCAGAAGTCCTTTGAGTTCGTTGATATCAGCGCACACCAGAGTAATTTGGGTAAATCATGGCTAAAATAATTTTTTACCCTAAATGGTCTGCTCATACTTTATTATTGACTAAAAAACTATTATAACCCAATTAGGATTAATTTCGAACCATTTCAGAACAATTATCTACATATCAGTGAGTATTCGTATTGAAAAAAATACCGTTGAAGACAAACAGTTTTTGAGTTCATTTTTGATGAGCAATCGTTTGAATATTCTAGCATGGATGGAACAAACTTCAAATGGCGTGTGCACAGTCAATTTTTTTCCAAATCATTTCAAATTTTGAGTCGATGCTTTTTACCATAATTTAAATCGTTTAAGCATAGGGGAGCAAAATTTTCTAAATTTGCATCACTCTAGTGTGGTATAGTAGGCAACCTAGCCGATACACCTTATGAACACATAGCCAGATCGTCAAGTTGTTCTATATTCTCCTTTCTCGTGTGCAAAGAATCCAACCGAAATAGGTACTTGTTGGTGATAATACTATCAAACCGGATGGATGCATGGTGCATCACTTTCGTGAATTACCGTCGATTATGGAGTGGTGAAATTGCCTTTTTGGGTTTTACGCTGTAGATGAATATAATGGATGCTCGTCGTGTTGTTCCTTCTCGAGAAATTTTGGCTGATTGATGACTGAGCTTCCAGTTTCCTGACATGATTGGAAGCTGATTCAATCGTCATTCGCTCGGTAGCTTGAGCTATGTGGATTTCCTCAACTTCAACTCCGGTTCGGGACATCATATCGTAACATAGGAAGCTTCGGCTAGACATATACACGGCACTTAAATAATTTACCTGTGAGGCAGGAGTCCGTGCTGATGCAGTGTGTGCCGAAAATCCAATTCTCATTACAAAATCCGGTGATTTGACTGTTGGATATCCTCTGATGACCGTAATCCAGAACCACAAGGTGATGAGACCCTGTAGCTCAGGCCGTCTTCAATACTTCATTATCCATTCCTTGTTGTTTTCAATTTATTTGATGAGCAAGAGTAGCCATAGTGCAAATTCGAGGTAATTATTGCAACTGCACGAAAATTGATGCAATGGCTTCCCACCTTACTGGGGTATGGTCGATAGCCATCTCTTTTCCGTGATTGATTCGAATGAGGTCCTTTTCGTCCTTCCGGGGCCATCCGGTTCGAAGGACCATATGTTGGGTTACCGGACCCTTCCCAACATCGAATAGGGGGTAATTTATTGCTCTGCCATAAGCGGATTTGGATTGCCGGTTTGGTGCCAGTCCATTCCTTCCTTGGGGTCCAAAACCTCCTCTCTTGTCCACAATAATACACACATAGTCCAACATTTAACACAAACTATTCACTTCCTAATTTATTACTAAAATCCACATATATTTACAGGTATTCTACAAAGTTTTCTACAACTAACAACATGAAACACATTAAAATTCGTTTGGCTCTTCTCCTACCATCCTGCCTTAAGAGTTAGGGTCTACTGAGGAGTAAACATCCAAATTAGGTGACGACCATACTGATGACGTTATTACTTTACTTGCTCTATGGGAGGAGAGAAATATTCCTAGGAGAGCTTTCAGTCCTTTACCAATTACCAATACCCCGGTATGACCTAATGTGGCATAAGCAACCAGAGGTTGCAGCTGCATACGCGCAGCACCTCGAGGCTGCATTACCGGAAGAGGGTGAGCTGGATGAAGCCGCTCTTGAGGACTGCTGGAGAACAGTGAAAGCAGCCATCAACAATGCAGCTGAGAGCAACGCCAAGTGCGTGGGACGGAGTCGACGGAACAATTAGTTTGACGAGGAATGTGGGCAGATTCTGGAAGAGAAGAGTGCATGCTGTAGCAAAGGACCCGGCAGAACGTGGAGCGTTATAAACGGAAACGGCAACATCAGACCCACCTCTTTTGGGAGAAAAAACGCCACCTGGAGGAGACGGAGTGCGAGGAGATGGAACAGCTGTGTCGGTCTCAGGAAACACGTAAGTTCTATCAGAAGCTCAACGCATTCCTCAACGGCTTCGTGCTGCGAGCCGAGATGTGCAGGGATTAAGATGGGAGCATTTTGACGGACGAGCGTGAGGTGATTGAAAGGTGGAAGTAGCACTTCGATGAGCACCTGAATGGCGCTGAAAGCACAGGCAATGAAGGACGGTATAATGGAGAAAATGCCTTCGTCAGTACTGCGGAAGATGGAAACCAACCAGCCCTCACTTTGAGGAAGGTTGCGGATGCCATTCACCAGCTCAAGAACAATAAAGGTGCTGGTAAGGATGGTATCGGAGCTGAACTCATAAAGATGGGCCCGGAGAGGCTGGGCATTTGTCTGCACCGGCTGATAGGCACAATCTGAACAGCTACCGGAGGAGTGGAAGGAAGGGGTGATATGTCCCATATACAAGAAAGGCGCTTAGGGGACTTTCTTAGCCGAGTGGTTAGAGCAGTGTTGTGATAAACTCAATTTCTCATAACTCACGCTTGAGATTTTTCAAGCGTGAGTTGTCAATCACGCAACTCAGCAGTCAAAAAATCATGGATGAGTTGGCGCACCTTTTTGACTCGTATTTCCACAGTTTACTCACTCACGGCAATAATTTCTTGATAGTCTGGTAAAATTATAGTAATCCTTTTTAACATAAACAACAACATTCGGGTTTCGCGTGTTTTTGACGGGTTTTGCGACTGAATCATTTTTTACGGTTTGAGTTGATTGAGTGTTTTTGCATCAAAATCTCAAGCGTGAGATTTACGAAGCAGATCTCTAATGAGTTTGCTCTCGCGGGAGAGCGTATTGATTGAGATTTGAGTGTGAGTCTATCAACACTGGGTTAGAGTCCGCGGCTACAAAGCAAAGCCATGCTGAAGGTGTCTGGGTTCGATTCCCGTTCGGTCCAGGATCTTTTCGTAATGGAAATTTCCTTGACTTCCCTGGGCATAGAGTACTATAAAGAGACAACTTACACAGCACATTGGCTGCACAGACTGAACGATTACTAACATTATGCAACGGACAACACGAAACACCCAGTAGCCCAGCGATGAATTTTTCGTTTGACGAAAAGTTTCCACCGACTGGAGCGGGAATCGAACCCACACCTCGTGGCACAATACACCTATACGACTGACGCCGCTAACCGCAAGGCCACGAAGCCCACATTATTGTACCTGCCACACGATATACGAATGCGAAAATGGCAACTTAGGCAAAGAAAGCTCTCAGTTAATAACTGTGGATTGCTCATAATAGCACTAAGCTGAGAAGCAGGCTCTGTCCCAGTGAGGACGTTAATGCCAAGAAGAAGAAGAACAAGAAAGGCGACAAGTTAGATTGTGAGAACTTTCGAGCGATCGCCATTCTAAATGCGACCTACAAAGTATTATCCCAGATCATCTTCCGTCGTCTGTCATCTGTAGTAAACAAGTTCGTGGTAAGTTATCGAGCCGGCTTCGTTGACGGCTGATCGACAACGGACCTGATCTTTACTGTACGGCAAATCCTCCAAAAATGTTGTGAATACCAAGTCCCAATGCATCACATTTCCATCGTTTTAAAGGCGGCATTCGATAGTATCGACCGCGTAGAGCTATGAAAATCATGGACGAGAACAGCTTTCCCGGGAAACTCACGAGACTGATAAGAGCGACGATGGAAGGTGTGCAAAACTGTGTGAAGGTGTCAGGCGAACACTCAAGTTCGTTTGGATCCCGTCGGGGACTACGACAATGAGATGAACTTTCGTGCCTGTTGTTCAATAGTGCACTAGAAGGTGGTATGTGGAGAGCTGAGCTTAACAGCCGGGGTACGATTTTTACGAGATCCAATCAATTTGTTTAATTCACGGATGATATGAACATTGTCAGCCGAACATTTGAAATGGTGGCAGACCTGTACACCCGCTTGAAACGCGAGGCAGCAAAAGTTGGACTGGTGGAGAATGCGTCGAAAACAAAGAACATGCTGGTAGGCGGAACTGAGCGCGACATGACCCGCCTAGGAAGCAGTGTCACGAAAGACGGGGATACCTTTGAGGTGGTGGACGAGTTCATCTACCTCGGATCCTTGCTGACGGCTGACAACAATGTTAGTCGGAAAATACGAAGGCGCATCATTAGCTGAAGTCGTGCCTACTATGGGCTTCAGAAGAAGCTGCGGTCAAGAAAGATTCGCCCCGCACTAAATGTCCCATGTACAAAACGCGCATAAGACCGGTAGTCATCTACGGGCCTTAGACGTGGACTATGCTGAGGAGGACTTGCAAAGCTCTTGGGGTTTTCGAACGCCGAGTGCTAATGACGATCTTCGGCGGCGTGCATGAGAACGGCGTGTGGTGGCGAAAAATGAACCACGAGCTTGCTCAACTCTACGGCAAATCCTGTATCCTGAAGGTGGTTAAAGCTGGAAGGATAAGCTGGGCAGGGCATGTTGCAAAAATGCTGGACAACAACCCTGTAAAGTGTTCGCTACGAATCCGGTCGGAACAAGAAGGCGTGGGGCGCATCGAGCTAGGTGGATTGACCAGGTGACCAGGGGCACCTGGAGAGCGTGGGTCGCTGTCGATGGTGGAGAGAAGCGGCCATGAACCGAGTGAATTGGCGAGGTTCTATCATGTCAATTGATGTTAAACCAAAACAATAATAATAAAAAAAAAATGTTATTTACGCAGCCCCGACCTCACCATAAATGGAGGCTTCAGTGTATTTGATTGCATCAATTGCCTCCCTTATTCGCTTACAACCGAATATGAATCGAACGGAAGTAGATTGTGCAATTTACAATTGTTGGTTCCCAGACAGCTGTATCGCATATGTAAATAATTATATGTTGTTAGTTTTAATTCATCATTTGGTTCCTGTTTCGAGCTGAAAAGGATTGCCTTGGCACCTACCGAGATAAAAAAAGTCCACAAACTGTAATAATTGATTGAAACCAAGCACCGGAGACCATACGCTCCAGTGCAAATAGTTCACCTTGTTGAATAATGAGCCCAATTCCGTAATTATTTTGTTGATGCAACATAATTTCCCGGACCTCCCGACGGCAAACAGTGGAACAACATATGCTAACAGCGTTATCGTAATGATATTGTGGTCGACTGGTAAGTTCACCTGCGAGTGCATTAGGGTGCAAAACTAAATTTATAAATTTTGATTACTATCTGTAAGATGATTCAACTAAGTATGACTGTATCATGGTCAAGTACCATAGCAATCAACAACTACTCATCAAACCTAAGAATGAGTTTTGTATTATTTTTTGTGGCTTGTAATTAAGTTGTGTTATTTCAGTATTCTCGTTATTGTAAACTCATGACGTACAAAGTCACACCCTAATCGAACTCAAAACGCTTTCAGCTCATCGGGTTTGCTAGAACCGATACCAACCACCGGAATCGAATACTCACCCAGGCAAGACCATCATCCCTCTGGCCAATTTTTGGAGTTCGTCGTGGCAGCTTTGACGGCCTGCGTTGAAACGCGAGCTTCAGCAGTGAAACCGATAGTTAGTCGGACAGTTCGCCGTAGTCAAGCCATTGCACACACACATTTTACCCACGCTCCATTAGTCTAGCACTAATTAAGCCCCGAAATAAACACTGCGGTGTACCTTACAATAATTCAATATGTTTGGTTGCGATGACCGCCCTTTCCAGGTCCCTTTGGCAGTGGAAAATGGGGGGTTCTAGATGGGGGAGGGAATTTGCTCCACGATGTATTGTATGTTGCGGTTGCAACGAAAAAATAGATATGCTCCTAGTTTATTGATATAAATGTTCCGCCGTGTCAGATGCTTTGTATCAGAGGGTGTTTATTCACGGGTAGATTTTTTTTGGGTTGAATGAGTCTCAATTGTTTAGAGGGAATTGTTTTTTCTTGCATTAAAATGAGTGAACAATGCGTGAATGTGGAAGTTGATTATAATCTGATAAAAACTAATTAACTAAATGAAAACTAATACACAATTGATTGATAGAAAGCTATTGGCATTGTTTATCGGTTTTCTATCGTTATAGGTTCTATTTTCCGTTAAATAGGAACATCGTTTAAAAAAATCAATTAATTAGTTGTACAAATGCCATGTTGGTGAACATTAAGATAAAAAATTGTGATCCTACTCGCATTTTAAAAGCCACTAAAACTGGAGAAATGGTAGACAAACGTTTCTGATTTTCTTCTTCTGTGCACCAAGTTAGAATAAAAAGTGCACTGCTGTCGGATGCTTCCTTCGCGAGATGAGTGTCTTTGAAATTTTGGTGCAATCTTTGAAGTTAGATTCCAAACTGTTTCACCTTAAGACCTGGTCATGGCCCAATCATTTGTAGAGAATTGCCAGCTATGTAAATGTATCGATCGATCCAGGATCTCCAAATTCTCGTTACATGGTAGATTTTTCATTGATCTAACACCAATCAGATTTGGCATCACCTGTTTTGCAGCTGTTGTGAAGCTGGTATCTAAAGGATTTTATGAGGGTTGTTCACAGAAATGACTTTTGACTAGCATCAACTTTTTTAAATAGTATAATTAAAGAAGCTTCAGCAGGATTTTTGTCCGTTTCAAAAACTTTGGTTTCAAATGACAAAAAAGTGTATGGTTTTTACTCCTATGAATGATAATTACAACTCCCCCACATGTCCCATCAAGTTGATCATTACGATAAACTAAAAAGTATAGATCTTTTGAGTTTGGATCCAGGTTTCAAATAAGTTGCAGTTATAACTGTTATATGTATATTACTAGCTGTTAGAATATTAAACAACTCGTCCTCTTCACCATTCAAAAAACGAACATTTCAATTTAAAATATTAAAAAAAAATATTATTATTCTTTAGATACATTAGAGAAAAGTATTCCGAAAACAATTTGATTAGTAAGTTTAACACCAACTTGAAGTGTTTCAGCCATAGTGGTGGTTTTGAACATTGTATCAATCATTTGATTCTATTGTTCAGTTTAAAAATCAAAATGATTGAACAGACGTTCCGTTTGTCGTCATAAGTAAAAAAAGTGCTTCGAACACTATCTTAGGACTTCCTCTAGATATTTTTCCATTATCCTTCAACCGAACCAGTTGTTATTCTAGAAGATCTTCTAAGGATTTTTACAGGATTTTTTTCCAAGAAAGTTTTTGAAAAAAATTGATCGGAGGTTTTTTTTTCAAAATGCGACAAGAATTTCTACGTCATTTCATCCACGGTAAAACCAAAGAATTTTTCCAAAAAATCCTCCAGCTGTTATTCGAGGAAATCTATTAGGAATTTTTCAAAAAATTCATCAAACTCGACCCTGTGTTTCAAAACAGAGTTCTTTTAGATTTTTGTTTCCTAGAAATTTCTTAAGATTTTCATCGTAGAATTACAACTGCATTTCTTCCAAACATTTCTCAAAAAATCCCATGGAACTTATAAAAGTTTATTTAAGGTTCCATACTAATTAACACTGCAGAGTTTAGCCAGAAATAATTGCATTTTTTGGCTTTTTTTAGTTATCCCAACAATTTAACTATTAACTCTTCTAAAAATTCCTCAAGAGTCTTTGAGTTCTTCTAGTAACCGTTATTCTTCAAGAGTGACTTAAAAACTTACACAAGTTTCATCAGAGATAAATTAAAAATTTTATTTGCGAATAACTCACGATTTTTTTTTTCTCAATTTTTTTAAAATTTCCCTTCATATTTCATGGAAAAATGCCTAGAAAAAATCCTGGAAGGATACTTGGACAAATCTTTAAAGACTTGCTTGAGAAATCTTATAGAATTACTGTAGGGATTCCTAAAAAAATCACTGAGTAATGCCTGGAGATATCCTTAGAATGCATCCTAGGTAAAATCTTAAAGAAATTATCAAGGACAATTTTTAAGAAATACCTGGAGGCATCTTTGGAGTTGTAGTTGAATTTTTCAAGAAGTTTTAAACGGAATTCCTAGAGGATATCCTGGGAACATCGATGGAAGAATCACTGGATGAAATCCTGGAGGACTTTCTTGAAAAATATCCGAAAAAATCTGTAATTTTGAAATTCCTGACAATCTTTGAGTTCTCTGTTGTTATATTTGAAAAAAAATTGTGCTTTTGAGATATCTAAATCAAAATTCTTTCACGAATTTCTTAGAAAAATTCTCGAAGTAAATATTTGGAGTAATATCTGAATTTTTGGGCAAATACTTGAACAAAAATTCTGATGAAATTCCTTGAAAAAATTGTCTAATGACCTACGATTTGCAAATTTTATAGTAAAACCTGGAAAATAAAACAGGACATACCAGGAAATTTCATGCATGTAAACAAAACAGTCTACTCGTTGTACAAAGATTCTTTTGATACATACTAAGACGTTGACGCATTCATCTAGGAATTGCACTAATAAGAATTTCAAGTAAAATATTTACATATTTATAAAAAAACATCTTTAGTCTTCAGTCTTAAACCAGAAAGGATTATTCAAGACTTTTAATCCTTGAGATGCAACAGCCTAAAATTTTGAAAACCTCAAAAATAAAGAAAAAAAAAAAACATTTCAAAAGTTTATGATCATTTCTCAAAGCAAAAAAAAAAAAGGTTTTGAGTTATTCCTTAAGATTGTTTTCGAATGTTCTCCCAAGCAGTCCGATTCGTTTTCGCGCGTTCGGAGTGTTTTTCGCTGGCTTCGTTCGTTTGCCCAGTGCTTTGCGAAGACCCAAGCTGTCCGATTCATTTTTGCGCGCTCGAAGTGTTTTTGTTTTTCAGTTAGCACTTCATTCGCGCGCCATCGGAGTTATTTTACATTCCTGCTTATAAGTGTTGACGCTGCGATTGTAACTGTTCAGTCGAGGATGGATTACCAATTGGTGAGCTCGTTTCATGCTTGTAATAACACATTTGTATCATAACATGTATTTTTTTTATGAATTCGTTGAACAAACTATGAATAGTTCGTCACTTTAAGTGTTGACATGAGCGCTTATTTATATTTTTTAAAATTTCGAGATTCAATCCTTTGAATAGTTCGATGTTTAAGATGTCGATTGATAGATAATTTTTAAAACAGAGGTTACATGAATCGCATCACTTACCAAGGTAAATCCTGATCATGTAGCTCTGAAGCCCTCACACTAACAAAACTCCTTCCCGTGGCAACCATGAAGATGCAGAGGTATACTCGGTCTTTAGTAACAATGGATGTCACACTAACATTCCCTCTCTTCCCCGATGACCGTAAGGACGTGGCCGGCGCCGTTATTGACATTACTAATTTCAGAGTCCTCGAAAATGTACATTGAAGATGGTATGCTACTCCCAAGTTACATCTGTTGGTTTCCTGTACAATTTCGATGATTCTTGTCAATCACGGAGTAGCAACTACGAATTGTACGGTCATCAATGCTCATGCTCATGCTCATAAGTAAAAAAAGTGCTTCGTCTCTTCAAGATGTTTGAGAGGAAGTTCGCGATCTTAACCCTTCTACCAGCACACATTGCCACAAAAGTCTTGAGGGAACCGAGTTGATCCAGTGGAGCGTGATAGTTGAGTCCGACCATAAAAATTGTTGCATGGTGATAGTGACGCTTGAGTTGACCTTGTGGTAGAGGTGGCTCAAAAGTAGCGCTGCCAATAGTTTCACGCTTCAACAAACCGAACTTTCGATGAAATGATCCACAAAGTGTAGCGTGATAGGACCTTTACCCTCGGTAATTGACGTCCGAAGGAAGAAATTTACTACTGAAGAACTTTAGCGACTTCACTCGTGCCTCCGTTTAGCTACCTATTAGAAGGCGGGCACTGCAAACGGGTCTGAACGATGAACGAACTTCCAGAATTCTCAATGAACGGACTACCAAAATTCACGATTCGGCGGTGACGGATGCCAAATGCCAACGGGAAAATCCAGCCGTACGGAAAAAGCGCAGAGCGCTGCATGTCCATGACATTCGTTTTAAGTTTTCAATCTTATAATTAAACATAATTACCTTTTTCCGTATTGAAATAAATTAAATGAACGCTTTTGTGCAGAATCACGAATTATTCACGGACCTCGGTCCTCTAAAGAAAGAAACACACAAAGTTTAACACGACTTATTACTTTAACTCACTCACTTCGATTCTCACTGAGAAGACGTGTAACTTATTCGCAAATCTTCACATCTATTTGTCCATCTAATCCAATTGCAAATTATATGTAATGCTTAGAATTTCTATTGTTGTGACTGACTGACTGCATACTTTTATAGATTATTATTGATCAACCAAAGTAAATTTATTACATATCTCTCGCAGTTTACAGTATTCATCAAATCTGATTAAAATGAAATGGAGGTAAGGTAATTTCGCAACTTATGATAGAATAATCCAATTTTCCCAAGTTTTGTTGGTACATTTTCTGACGATTTTCCGTTGGAATTTTTGTTGATGAAGAGATGGAATCAAAATTAAATACGACGGTAAAAGCATGGTTTGAAACAATTAGAACGGTTACCCGTAGGAAGAAAAGGGGAGTAGGTAATTGAAACTACCTACGACAACATTCGCCTAAGAATTATTTCTGGTATTTCTTTTCAAATTAAGGTGATTATAAAACGAAGCTTAACTTTGATTTTTCAAGTACACAAGACTGGAGAATCTGACAACATTTCGCGTTGAAAATCAATCAAATTACTTGCTGACCAATAGGATACATTTTTAACGCAGAGCGCTGTTTGGTTCTCAAGTCTTGTGCTCTTGAAAATTGGAGGTGTGGCTTCGTTCTATAATCACCTTAAGAAGATACAAATGGTTACTTGACGGAAGAAAATTAGTTTATTAATGAGCATGATTATAATTTACCTGATTGGCAGAACCATTCTTTAACTGAAAAAAAAATAAATAAATAGAATTTTCGGAGATTCTGACTGGCAAATTCCGGCTAAGAATAATATTGCCGATCATCTGCCTGGTACGATCCTCGATGGTTCGTTTGCATGAAAAGCGATTCCAAAAGTTAGACCTATGGTTGCTCCTGCAATTTTTCGATCACTAATTTAGGGTTCGGCACTGTGCTTTGCGTTTACATATTGACAAATATGATACATCTATTCTTGTTGTAAAGATGATTTTTTGCTGTTTTTCCCATTCAACTCGTTTAGAACGTAATGGATAAATGTATTTTGGAACTATATTATCATCTGAAAGTCACTCAAACACAGACGAAAGATTTAGAAAACCTTGCTTCTTTATTACACTCCTCTAGATAAACTGTAATAAATTCAGTTTGGTAATATACCACCCATCAAACGGAACGCTTTCACTGATCTGCGATAATGTCGACAGTGCACTTCTCCCCATCATCAACTGACAATATTTCACAGCTTTACAGCCGGTCATAAATTTCAATTTAATTAAAATCTCAACCCCAACAATGCTCAAGGCCAGCCGGAGCAAAGTTCAAAGCTGTAACATTTCATTGCATATATGGGCAATAGTTTTGCGAACGATGTTTGTCGAACGGAACTGTACCGGAGTGCGTTTGTCGTTTGTTACAGAACGGAGATAGAATGGTTGGATGATGCTGTCTTTCACATTGTTGCGAATTGACTTCGATTCAGCAATATTTGAACGTTTCAAAATTGAGCTACAATTCATGTTGATGGCCAACCAACTTGTCGCTTCAATTATCGCAGTGACATCGGTTTCGGACCGGGCGTCGGGCAGTATCATCATCCGAGCAAGAGATATGCTAGCCACGGCTCATTCTCCATCGCTAAGCACAATATGGGATGAACTAGTCATGATGAACAATAAATTTTCAGCTCCCCATTCGGAAAATCCCCTCCAAAATGGGTATCAAAGCTGGTTGTAGTGATGATGATGCCAAAATATATTCCAACCCGGTCTGGTTTCGGTTGCGACCGATTGCCAATCCAACATTGGCGACAAATGAATAATAATGAATGAATGAATGAGTCTGGTCTGGATGCTTGGTTTATGGAATGAGAATCGGAGAGGACGAGAGGTCATGGCAGGGCTTTATCGGACTTCAGACCGAAGGTTGGGTGACAGATTCACGTGATTATTTTAATTTATGGATTTTAAATAAACGGTTATTTCTGATGGGATGTGATATGACTATGTCGCGTAATTGAGCTTCGAAAAAAAAAATAAATAAATTTAATTTAGACAAATGCCTGATCGCACAAAAAAGTCATCTAAAATTCATGTTTTACCTCAGAGGAAAAACGGTACTGGACCATAAGGACGAAGTACATTAGGCATTAAGTCATTAAGCCAAATGAGTTGAAAACGATTAAAAAATAGCCTACAACAAAATAAAGGGAAAAAAATCTGGCTCCTCATAAGTTTTTAAAGTTTCATCTTAATGACCCATTTGGCCTAACAAACGTCGATCTAACGTACTTCGACCGAACAATCTGACAGCGCGAAAAATTTCAATTTTGGGTGTATTACAATTACTCAGTTTGAGCGAATTTGTAATCAAATTTAAGTGTGTAGTTTTATTCATGTCTATATAAGCAAAGCCATGCTGAAGGTGTCTGGGTTCGATTCCCGGTCGGTCCAGGATATTTTCGTAATGGAAATTTCCTTGACTTCCCTGGGCATATAGTAAAATCGTACCTGTCACACGATATACGAATGCGAAAATGGCAACTTTGGCAAAGAAAGCTCTCAGTTAATAACTGTGGAAGTGCTCATAAGAACACTAAGCTGCGAAACATGTTCTGTCCCAGTGAGGACATATTGCCAAGAAGCATATGCAAACAAGACAAGACATATGCAAACATTTGTGATGATGATGATAATGATTGATGTACGACTAGTAAAAGATGTTCATTTCACAAAAGTATCAATATTTTTTGTTTCCAACTTTTATCATTTTTTCTACTAATATGTATTGATAACTACACTAAGGTCGAGCTTTTGCCCCACCTTAATCTACTGGTATTTCAGGGCTGTTACATAAATCTTAAAATCGTATCCGCGAAAATCGCGACTTCAGAAGTGCGACCCGCGCCTAGGAACTCCAATCCGCGCCAAAAAAAAATTTTTCATTGACATATTTACTACTCATTATAAAAAACGCGTAAACGTGCTTGATCAAAAACTAGTTTTTAATGGTACTAAGTGATTATTTTCGCCTTATCCTAAAGTATCTACAATTGAGGGAGACAAGTTGGTACACGAATTTCTGTCAACACTAAGGGTAGAGTTAAATTCTGAAATATATTTAATTTACTCCAGTTGCGCCACTAGGCAGGAAAATAAAAGTAAAAAGCGGGAAAATCAAATGATTCGAGTTTCTCATGGAGAAAATCGTATTCAACAATATCACTCGAAATTTATTTGTTATCAACATTTCAATACATTTTTTATATAAAATCGTGCAATTTAATAAATGGTAGTGTTACGGATAGTGTCACAAGCAGTGAGGAGACCTAGTTTGCAACTATACTTAAGGTGAAGATGAATCGAAGCCAAACTTGTAATTTTCAAGAGCACGAATCTGGAGAACCAGACACCCATTTGAGCTGAAAACTTAATCGATTGGTCACCACCAGCTAGTGACCAATCGATTAAGTTTTCAGCTATTTAAATTTCGATTTTTTCTCTCATCTAACTTTACACTATATTTTAAGTGGTGATGTTATCGAGAGCGAAAGGATTGCCATTAATAAGATTAGATCGCCAATACAGTATTTTTTTTATTTTTCATGAAATACATGGATAGGCAAACACCATCAATGGCCCATCACTGGGAGGGAGAAACCAATACGAAATTTATGTACGTCATAGTGAGCCGAGATTCTGCTGGCACGAACTGTCACTGTGAGCCCAGATTTTAAACAATGGACAAACATGGTAAAAGCGCGTAATTGATCCAAACTTATTTTGCATTTTATCAAATATGACAAAAAATCGATTGAAAAACTATTCATGCTTATTCAAAAGTAATGTCACGATAGCTTTTTTTATTCTGATTGAATATAAAGTATTCAAATACGTATAATTGCATTTTTTTTTTCCGATAGAAATGAAAATGAAATGCATAGAAAAGTTCGGCCCTTTTACCATATTTGTCCAGAACGATCGAAGGTACACATCAAAAGAAAACTAGCGATTTTCATAAAGTCTGCCTTGATTGTCGTTGGCATGCTGGAGCTTTCTTGCAGTTTTAAATAAATTAGTGTCATATTTCGTGTGTAGTATCTGTGCCTGCCTCCCAGGTCCAGTCGTAGAATAATCCGCATTATTTAAAAAAGTAATGTTCTTTCTTTTTTTTATATGAGATGAGGACAGTTAAACAATAAGTTTGAAATGCATGCCATTCATTGTATGTAAACTGTTTTATTTTTGTAAAACTCTTAATACTCTTAATACTCAATCAATTTGAGGCAAAAATACAAGATTGTTGTGAGAATTTAATATTTTTCACGTTTTTTATGAAAATTGTTACATTTTTTCAGTAATACTAATTCAATAATATTAATAATATTCAGTAATACTAAATTCACTAATGACTAATTAATCATTGGCAGTACATTGGACTATTCATTTAAAACTCTTTCGACGTTTGACACAAAATATCCAACTCTACAGGGTAGATCTGAGCAACCTATAAATCAATTTCGACGAAATTTAAACAAGATCGTATTTACATGATAATAAATCTTCGAGCTGTTTAGTAGAATACCTATAAGTAGATGAAAAACCCGAATTTAGTACTATACCATTTAATTCCACTAGAGTTTGTATCCTTGTCAAAGGATGCAAACTCTAGTGGAATTAAATGGTACTAAATTCGTTTTTTTTATCTGCTTATTTACATGTTAAAACAAATGAAAGTCAAAATATAATAAAAAAACACAATAAAAATTTTAGGAAAATTGGTTTGTAAGCTACTCAGTTTCATTTTGCGGAGCTTACTATTTTACACAGGAGTATTGAAAATGTAATGTACATACAGTTGTGTTCAGAATAATAGTAGTGAAAGCCATAGATTTTCATACAAAACTCTCAACTTTGGCATGCTGCAACTTTGTTTTCCTATGAGGAAAACGCATGAAATGTTAACAGAGAACTCTAAATATCTCTTCAATATCATTATTTTAATACTCGTCATAGTACTGCACACTTAGAAAAAACTAATATGACATACTTAACGTAAATTTGATGGCATTAAAACTTAAAAATACGTAGTTCTTGTTAAATTACGTCCAATATGACTGAAAATTTTTGTGGTGTCGAATAATATTCCATTGTCCATTGTGACGGAAAATTACGTCATTTGTGACATAGATTCACATCATTTTACTTGCTTCAAAATATAGGGAATATATGACGTAAATTTCAAAGTTTTTTTCTATCTGTTTGGGTAAAAATTAAAGCACCAAGGAAAAACTCTCAAAATAATAGTAGTTTTGATATCAGCTGCATTATGCTTTTTAAATGCTTCTTCACTCATCGGAGTACAACAGTTTTCTCCAAAGTTACAAATTTATAAATGATCCATTTTTTATTACCAAACTGTTGCTGAACAAAAATTTACCTAGCAAAACTACTATTATTTTGAGCGATTTTACCAGGTGCTAACTTATGGTGATATGGAGTGCGGTTTTGTGGTGATAAGCTTAAACTGCAAGTTGCAAGTATACGGTTTAATATTTTGACATATTAGATTCATGATCAGTAAATTTGACACTATTCTGATTTCAAATATTTTAAAGCCAAGCCAAATGTGCTGAATAGTCTTAATGAGCGCCATTTTCTAAGATTTTTAACGGAAAATTGGATTTGAACGCGGTAATTTTCTATTTCCAGTTTATCTTAAAGTAGATCGCCGTCAATAGAATATAATTTAAGATTAGTGTCATTGAAAATTTAGGAAGGAACTATCTCTTGATTGACTAGCGACCTTCGACTCCTAATGAAATGGAAATGATTTACAAATAAAATATTACTGTTTTTAATACTTTCCTGAACAGTGTTTTGATATCAGAGACTATACTAACTGAACTTTACTGCTCTCAAGGTAAAGACTTGGATTTTCTGTTCTAAATAAAAATTTCCTAACTATGAAATCACGACTGTATGTCGTATATGTTGTATATAACTGCAATTTTTGCCGCATGATTTGTTAAATCCGCGATTTTCGCGACAGAATTTTAACCACCCGCGATTTTCGCGCTTGGCTGGCCAAATCCGCTACAAATCCGCGAAAATCGCGAAATCCGCGAGAATTGCGAAATCCGCGCCTGTTGTAACAGCCCTGTATTTGGTAATGAACTGAACATAAAACTAGCCTCTTTCTCTCCCTGCTGTTATATTATCCCCAGACTACGAAAACCCGGAGCTTCTTGTCAGAATGAAAACATTTCAAACAACGAGGTTCGTCCAGTAATAAAGATTCTCAAATGTTTCTTGAATACTGGCAATCGTCAATCTTTGGAAAATTAGTGCACTCAGAGACCTCTTACCCATTTTTATCACTTATGCCAAGTGCAGCTTGGTTTCAAGTCTTTTAACTATCTATAATTTAATGTTAAGGACCGTAATTCTGGGGTAACATTGATAAGTTTTTTTTTAATATTTATTAAAAATTTGATTCCAAAATGCAAATGTTGCAAGTTTTATATTTTCGAAACAAGTACTGGTATCTATCACTGATGACTACATACCGTATTTTAATTTTTGAATATGTAACTCAATTTTTATTATTATTATTTTTTAATTTTGTTTATATGGGGTAAATTTATTACCCTTGCAAACAAAAATCGGTAGTATTGAAAATTTTATTACATGATTTTTTGAAACCAAATATGGAAGCCCAATATGAAGGTAAACGTTTGCAAGTCATTTTGAGTAATTTTAAAATTGAAATCACCTTGAATCACGTAACACACCTGAATTCAGGCAATTTTCTTAGATAACTCTGAATTCTGAAAATAAAAACTTATGAATATTTTGACAACGGAACCGTTTTTGACGATGCCATTTTAAGCATATTTTTTTTGCTTTTATCATATGCAGAACTCACGTGAGACATAAATATTTGGTAGTGTCATCCATATTTGTGGAAATCATAGGCTCGAAAAGTGGAAAATATCACTGCTGAACATAATACAATTTTAACAAAAACTTTATTATTTATTAGCTCATGAGTGTAATATATAGTAGCTTCATTCATACAGTGAAAATATTCCATCGACAAATGTTGATTAGAACTTCTCACTAGGAGGGATATTCCAATCAAGGATACCTTATTTTACGGTACGTGATGTTGAATCCTAAGATTGTAACCGGTAAAATAAGCATAATCATAAGCTTTGATGACCGTGCAATTCGTAGTTGCTACTCCGTGATTGAGCGGAATAATTATAATTGTACAGGGAACCAGCAGATGTAGCTTGGGAGTAGCATACCATCCTCAATGTACAATTTCGAGAACTCCAAACTTAGTAATGTCAATAACGACGCCGGCCACGTCCTTACGGTCATCGGGGAGGGGAAAAATATTAGTGTGACATCCATTGTTACAAGAGACCGAGATCGTGCCAATTTAATGCGACGCTCGTTTTAGCCTCATTCAGAAGCGGCAGTGACGCGCAGAAAATATGCGCTCAATTAAAACGCACCGCAAAAAAAAATAACTGAAAAAAAAACTGTTCACGACGCGGACATAAAACTAGTTTTCTGCTTGGGCTTCAACGAAGCACTCCCTAAGATTGTAACCGGTAAAATGACAGCATACTCAGAACGAGACTAAATACACCCGATTCTGTTTTTGCACGGGGGATGCGTACCGTGCAAAAAAAGTTTTCAGTTCAAAATTTCAAAAACCGTGCTAAAAAGTAACACCATTTAAGGTGAAGAACTAGCCATTCGTCAATGTGCTAAAATTCACCTTAATAAAGAAAAAAAAAAAAGTAACACCATTTCTCGACGATTCATGCAAAAATAAGGTTTTGGCGGAAAAAAATGTATGGAAACTTTTTTTGCACGGTCGTGTAAAGCCAGCAGCAAAGGACTAGGCAAAACATGAAATGTTATAAATATTGGTTGCCGCTTTTCAACAAATCCAGTCATTTCCTTGTTTCACGTATCACATAGACAGTGCCGTAGCGTGCGGTTGGACAGGTTGGCACCCGCCAAGGGCGCCAGCCTAAAGGGGGCGCCAAAATGCGTGAATCACTCGGTAAAATTCTCAAAGGTGCATATTAGATTAGGGCTTATCATTAATAGAGAAACATACAAAACAGGTTTTGAAAGGCTTTAACAAAATATGCATTAAGTATTTCAAAAGATATTATTCATTCCTATATGTATTTTTAAAGTTTTAAGTTCAAATAAATACACATAAATTTAGTTTGTTAATGAGAAAAAACATAGATTTGTATCATTCAGATTTGTATGTATGCAAAAAGTTAGACTGTATGTTTCGATCACTCGTTTTTTTTAGTAAAATTACAAGAAATATTTACACAGAATACTGAACATGAATCTAAGATTATCCTGAGAGGGATCCACGTAATTATGGGCAGATTTTCAACAGAAAATTGGGCAAGATTCTCACAGAATCAATTACAAGATTCTAAGCAGCAGGCTCTTGCTTTATCTTGATCGGTCTTTCACATTATTCTAGGCATCATTCTGATATAATGTTGCGTAATTTTTTCATAACTCTAATTATTTTGTAAACTGCTCTATACCTAGACGAAAATTCTCACACCAGGCATAATTCTAGAATTTGTAATATATTTTTAACTAGTGGTCCCGGCAAACTTCGTCTTGCCATCAAGTAGGCTGTTGAAAAATGTCATGGAACATCTCACACAACATGACATATTAGTACTCCCCCGTTATACCAAACTTTCCCACAACTTCCCTAAACTTTTTCGTCAAGAATTGTGCAAATTGGGTGTCCCGTTCTGAAGTTATTTCGTGACATACAACCACCACTCCATTTTTATTTACATAGATAACCGTAAACATGTTCTACACTAGCTGAAACTCGTTTGATTTAAAAAAAATGCGGTGGAAAAGTTGAATGTAACTATTTAGACTTCTTCATTAACATTATTGTTAATATTTGATCACCTTTCAAGAAGTTTGCATGATTGACATTTTCCATGTTCACCTTCTCTTCCACCGTAAAGGTTCTTGGAAAAAACTTTAGATTTATTGTGAATATTTCCATTTTCACTTTGAAGAATGCTTTCAATTTGAATGGTAATAGCAGTTCCTTGAAAGTAAATTGAAAACTCTTTGATACATTTTAAATATTTTTTTATTGATTCACAAACAGCAGTTTTGAAATAAAGCTTTTAAATAATGTCTTGACTAAATCTACGCAAAATTTCAAATAAAAATATTTCCTTTTAAATCCTAGAGAATTTTCTTTGCTTTCTCTATAAATTTCCTGAAAAATGATATATCTATAAATGTCCAAAGAATCTAAACCATCCTATCATATCTCAGAAAATAAAACAATTTTTCCTTTACAATTACTATTATGAGGTTTTTTTTTTCTGTTCGGAACATAAACCACTGCGACCAATATTTGATCTATTCTAGTATATCCCGTGTCCTTTGTGTAGTGCATGTCGTTTTACTTTGTCACTATCGAGAAGTGATAAAGCATTCGGTTTTCTTACAGTTGTAATTCCTAACTTGATCATAGGAAAGAATTCTAACTGAAAGGTTCCTACCCTTCGAAGAGTGTGGTGCATGCACTCTCCACAGGCGCGCCCCTTTATCAGGCAAAATCGGATCCCTCGATAAAGCCAAGAAATTACACCGATATTGTCCATGCATCAGAATCCTAGTCCTTACTTCTTCAAACTAGAGAACGAAATAAATAAAAGATTAGAAAACAAGTTGTTGAATTCGACTCATTTTTTTCCTTGTCTCAAGATCATTCTCGGCAACTGGGAAAACCGAGACTTGTCACTTTCAACAAGGTTTAAAATGTAACAAGGACTAAAAGTGTTCCTTTGATTACTATAACATCCTGTTCTCTTCGTTTGAAGCAGTCTGGTCTAGGGTTCACTGGTAGATCTTTACCCCATAACGCACCACGAAAAGGTGATCTACCCGCGCTATGGGTAATTATGAGATTGGTCTTTGTTTAAGAATCATAATTTTGTAAAGGATTGCTATGCTAAAAGAATACTCATTTTTTCTTGCAGGAGATTTAGTCAATAATTCAATATGTTCTGATCTCAAGGAAATAATATAACCTTTTATGACACTTTTGACGATTTTCATAAAAATTCTCGTAGAAATCGCTCAGATTTTTTCTTTTTGCTGAGCTTTGATTAGGGGCGCTGAAATGGAGGTTCGCCAAGGGCGCCATGAAGCCACGCTACGGCTCTGCACATAGACATTGAAGATCGAATATTGAAGAGGTGGTAGACCTGTTCATTCGCTTTAAACGTTCAACACTAAAGCGAATCCAGTGATGGTGAAGGATGCCTGCCATCGCATCCTTCACCATCACTGGATTTTCTTTAGTGTTGAACGTTTACTGTTGACTGTTCAAAGGCTTGCTGACACAAAAAGGCTAGAGCCACATCGAAATATGTAAGCAAAACTATTCTTTTTGCTAGCAACCCTATAATACTGATAATTTAATTCTTCAAATCAACACAGCGTGACCTCTTATCCCTTGTAAATAAAGAGAATAATTTGTTACGTAGTACGGATGATTAAAATCCTCCAAGAACACCATAAAATATAAACTCTAGGGTATAACCTGTAGTTTATTGCAAGTTTTTAAAATATGTATCAATCTCGTAGCCTTTAAAACATATGTTCTAGGATCTCCTTAGACTCAATCAAATAGTTTATGAAGATTTGGACTTCGAGGTCCGTATAGATCTACGAAGATCTACAAAGAACTGCGAAAGTCCGTGAAGTATTATAAATTCCGTGTTATCTCTCAAAGTGTCGCAGCGCTCTGTGAAGATTTACAGAAGTCTACAAAGGTTCGCGAAGGTTTTTAGAGTTCTGCAAAATTCTACGAAAGTGTGCAAAGGTCTACGACGTCCTGGAAAAGTTCGCAAACGCCAACTTTAGTCAAAAAAAAAACAATATCACGAACCAATACGACATTCCAGTACTCTGTGGAGACTTTTGTGGAAAACCTCTGTGAAGTACTTCTGTGCGGATATCTGTCGTTGATGGCCTGAAACAAGCCTGTAATCAACAACTGTTTTTGTCTGTAGATTGTCTACTTTACCTTCATGGCCCTAGCGCACAGTGGTTCGAATGTATGGGACCTCGGGACAAAAATCGTAACTTCCGTTATAAACGTTTTGGCTCAATGATGTGTATAGGGAGGTTGTTGGGAATCATTAGGACCATAATTTTTATTTTTGCAAAATTACTCACAACTATTCGATCTCATGAGTGACGTAAATGCCAAACGATATAGTTTATGTGCCAAATTATCACAGATAAAATAAAAATACAAAATCACTTTTGTTAAGGAATATCTTACTAAAGTTTTAGGGGTATTCTTTAGCGAACAGATCAAAGCAATAATCTTGGCTTGGCATTGCATTTAATGGTATTACGTCAATATTTTTTGTTTTCCAGAAATTATAGAACCGAAGTATGCAGCATATATATCATCAAATCCCTGTAACTGTTGAAGCCTCATAATTTTGTCTATATCAGCCCAAATGTAAACTTTTCTACCAGTGAGCTATGTTAATCAAACATTAAAGCAATCAATCCATAAATGGTGGGTATAAAAAAAATGCTATTTTCTGCGTTATGAAATATGCGAATGAACCCTAATGCAAGAAAATTTACCTGTCTCAATTGAAAGCAGAGCAATGCAGATTTTTTTTAAACAAATCGAAATCTATTTCTATTTTACCAAGCTATTCAAAAAAACCATGCTCAGAGCCGTGGATTATAATCTCTCCGGTTGAGGATGTTTACCAGTTGAAAATTTCTCCCAAAAATGCATGAATGCAAATGCAAAAATGATTAATTGGCAAAAAAGGCTCTCAGTTAATTTTCACAATTAACTTTTCAGTTAATTTTCACAGTAAATGTTCATTCGAACACAAAGCTGAGAAACAGGCTCTATCCCACTTTGAATGTAAGGCTAAAAGCAAGAAGTTCAGAAGTATTTTTAATGAAGAATGAAGGCCTTCTATTGTAAAAAAGATCAATTTGTTAAAAAAGTTCATAGGTAATCACTGTGGAAATGCTTATTGGAACAAGTTGAGGAACAGGCTATGTTCAGTTAGGATGTAACGTCAAAAAGAAGAAGTTCACTGCATTAATAATGTGAAGTACTTCCTCCGCCGTTATACAAACTGCACTGGAAGCTGAGCAGGTGATTATTTTGTTTCAATATATCAGCATTGCACCTTTGTTAAAAAAAAACCAGGCTATTTATCACAAGAACATCAGTCACAAAATCGAAAATTGCAATCGAAAAAGCATACGGGAGCAACCGGAATCATTTTCAATGTTTAAAAGGCATCCTAAATTAGAACTGTTGCAAAAAAATGTAGAGGTGTTATGAGATGATTTTTTGTTTGGAGTTTTGCTTTTTGTTCTATTTGGAAAAGGAGTTATACCGTTCTGAATCATATTACGGACACTTAAGGCCCCAGTGAAGTATAATTCATCAGAAAGCATATTAAATGAATCATTCTGTATGATTCCTCTGCGTTATTGAGCCTTCAAAATAACTTTCAAATGTTGGATGAAGGTTTTGATTCCGCAACATGAATAATTTTAAACAAAAATGTGTGGACATTGCATGATTCTTATTCCAGACGCTTCCTAACTTTTGCCTCATATTCCGGACAATTTGATTCGAACTCCGGACAGCTCATGAAAACCATAGATAGAAAAGTCAAATAATTAATTGAGATCGGTAAACCACTAAAGAGGCGTCTCAGTCAGTTGAACAGTATAAATTTTCATAAATATCTATGGATGTAATGTTGACTTAAACGAGCCTCAAAAGTGAAAGCTTTTGAACTGGGTCGTCAGGTCCTCTTCTACTGCGTACAGCCAGCGTATTCGTGGTTTTCCACAAAGTCGTCGACCTCTACCTGTTTCTTTGCTGAATATTATATTCGCAATTCTTTCTTCTGACATTCGCACTGAGCGACCGACTCATCAAAGTCTGCCGTATTTCACACGCTTAAGAATACTCGCATCTTCTTCTTTCAACGATCACGCTTCGTGACCGTAGAGGGCCACTGAAAGTATCAATTATACATGTCGAATTTTGTTTCCCGTTGCAAATTGCGAAAACTAAGCTGGTTACGTAATCGGAAAAAGGCCCAATTCGCAGCCGCAAGTCGTCTTGTCACATCGGGAAAGGCATTGTCAAATGTCACAGGTATTTCATGGTAAAACAACTCTACAACAACTTCAAACACGTATCCATCAAACAAAACATCAGCACCAATACCACTAGGTCTACCTCTATCTCTACCTGCAACCAAGTACTTAGTTTTGTTAGAATTAATGGTCAGGTCTATACTCGCTGCCTCCCTTTTCAGAGGCACGAAGGCCTCTTCCACTGACCTGCGATCAATTTGAGATCCGAACACTTGATTTCGAACCATCCAGCGTAGCACGTATCAGCCTAATTAGTTTCGCCGGAAACCCATGGTCAGACATTATCTGCCAAAGCTCATTTCTTTTCACTGAGTTGTACGGCGCCTTGAAATCAATAAACAGATGGTGAGTCTGCAAGTTATACTCCCGGAATTAATCTAGGATCATTCGCAAGCTAAACATCTGGTCCGTTGTCGAATGGCCCTCACGAAAACCAGCTTGGTATTTGCCGGCGAAGGACTCCTCGAGCGGTCTCTGTCTGTTAAATAGGATGTGCGACAAAATTTGGTGCGCTGAATTCAGCATGGTAATTCCTCTGTAATTGGCACACTCCAGTCTTTGTCCTTTCTTGTAGATTGGGCGTATGAAGCCATCCAGCCAGTCGGTGGGCAATTCTACGTCCTCCCATACCTTCAGAGGTACTCGGTGGATCGACTGATAAAGGTGCTCACTTCCGTGCTTGAGAAGCTCGACCGGGATCTCGTCCTACCCAGCAGCCTTACAGTTCTTCAGCTCGCTGATAGCCTTTTAAACCTTTCCTATGGTCGGTGGATCCACAGCTTGAACGTCAACATCAATGTTCATCATGTTCCTCTCTACATTTCCATTCTCACCGTTCAACAATTGCTGAAAGTGCTCCTTTCAGCAATTCCTGAACGGTGAAAATGGAAATGTTGCATTTACTCATTAACCATTGATATTTATCATACTCATGCATCTCAATGGTAATCAATTCCAATTCAAACTATTTCCTGCACTTTTTTACCTTAGATCGTTAAGTTCAAAGCATGGGTATTTTTAAATTATAATTTAAAACACTTGATGATAAATGTTTGTGTTATGCATTCAGGTTTTCAATGTCATGTGAGTTTAATAATCGTCGATTTTTCATAAGGTCGGAATTATTAGTCTCATAGCATTTAAAACACATAACATATTTTGGATGTACAATACATGTACCTGATAATTTACGGGAATCGTTGCGAACAGTCATTATTATATGTAGGAAATATTTTGTGTATGGGAACGTTCAAGTTAGGAAGCTATTGATGTTTATTTTATTTGTATCCAAATTTTTACGGGAAAAATCTACGGTACCCATTTTTATGTTTGGGCTGCACTTTTTTGTAAAGACTTCACCAAGAGGCATAATGGTTTTTATCAGTTCTAATGGAACAAATTGTTTAAGTAACAAAGTTTAAAAAAAAAGCAGACGGAATTCGGGTTCCAATGATTATACTCAATTTCTGAAGATTATAGCAGCTATTTCAAAAACAGCAAATTAATTAATATGAAATAACAATTAACGAATCAGATTAGGGCAAACGCTCCCTTAGTGGAGGTAGCTCCAATAGTGGAGGTAGTGTGTTTTGGCATGTTTCGCGCTAATAAATGATTATGTGATATTTTTGTATTATGTACGATGCGAAAATGATACAAGTAATCCAATAATATTCATGAAATTTAACCGTAAAACTATTTAAAACAATTATTTTGCTTAATTTGTTTGCTCCTTTGCACCTATAGTGGTGCATCAGTACCCATAGTGGAGGGTCCCATAAGAAATCAATGGTTTGCGCCACTAAAGGAACCATCCTTAAAATATACCTTCACTAAAGGAACAGTGTTCCTATTATTGGTGCAAGGCTTTTTGCAGGGAAATTTCAAATGAATCGTGATTTTTATACATTTGAATGATAGAAGGATTTGAGATCTATCGAATGATACGTTAAAATCATATATTTCATGATCTTAACACCGTGTTTTAGCAGTTTTCCCTTAGGTGCACCACTAATGGTACACTTGCCCTACATATATTTTTTAGTTAGACGCTATAAAGATCCACATTTTATCAAAAGCGTACCGAAATTCGATCAAATTATCGAAAGTGTTATAAGCATCAAACATGTGTGCTTTTGAAACAAATATATACGCTTGAAAATGACCAAGATTTGCACATTCATAGATTCATAATGCAATAACTCTTATATGTATTGACATTTTAAAATATTTACGGGCACCTGAGGCCTCAGTGACGTATAACTCATCAACAAGCCTATAGAATAAATTATTCTATATTATTATTATTAGCTTTATTAGGGAGATTTTATCATTCTGTATGATTTTTTCGCGTCATCAAGCCTCGAAAACACTAAACTTTCGAATGTCAAGTGGAGATTTTGATTCCGTAACATGTGTAACTAATGGGGCAGCCCCCTATCCAGCATCAATGATACCCCCTTCTACAGTATGGCCCATAAAAAAAAATGCGAAAATCATCATATCATGTTTATGGTAGTTTTTATATGGAAAACGTGAACGCAACATACATGTTATCCATTATTTGTATTGTTAAATCTATTTAGACTTACTTTTCCGCTTTGGGCATGTTTTTTATCTGCTACTTTCACCTTACTAGGGAGAAATTGGAAGCATACCTTCAAATTTTATCATGCGGTCTTCGAGTTTAATATCTTTGTGATGAAAGCTTTTGAGGGTGAGATTCTTCACATACCTCGTCTCCAACATTCGCATCAAATGATAAAACTGATGCATACCTGGATCATTAGGAACATAAACATATTTTCGAAAAAAAAACAGCTAATTTTGAAGAGCCGTGGGTGAACCTTCATATAAGTGTGATAAGCGGCTCTGTTTTGCTCAAAACCTATGAGCTAACATTGATACAGTGCTGTTCTGAATAATAGCAGCGCATGTTGATTTTCATACAAAATGCTCAACTTTGACATGCTGTAGTTTTGTTCCCTTTCAAGCAATCGAGTTGAAATTTTCTCCACAGAACTACAAATATGCCCAATTTTGTAAACACAAAATTTCAAAATTTTCTAAGCCCCTGCCGGAAAGTGAAATACTAGGTGAAATTGTTCGAAAAAATAGCAGTTTTAAAAATTTGAATTTCGGCTCGACATTATAGTTTTAAATTGTATATCACTTACCATTGGAACAATCTCCTCCTACTTATCAAACCTACACCTAAACCGAAAATGTTTAAAGTATTTGTAGAAGAAAAATTTTTAAATGAAAAACTGCTATTTTTTTCGAAAAATTTCACCTAGTGTCTCACTTTTCGGCAGGGACTCAGAAAAAACTGAAACTGTACTAGTTGTCTCTTACCGAAGGAACAAATTTCTTTCTCAAAAAACTGTTATAGACTTCCGTATTTATTTTTTATTAAACTTAAACAATATCTTATCAAACCTATATGACGTAAACGCCCTCTAAACTATGTCCCCGGCCAAATATTTTACTGTGACCATGAAGAACACGTACTCTAAGAACTCTACCATCCTCTGATACAGAACAAACTAAAATTTTCAACAATTAAGTGTGATTTTCGGAGGTAGAAATTTATCACCAGAGTATACGAGTGTACCAGCCTAGCATCATGATATGGTACTTTCTACGTATCCGGGAAATGATGGTTTTCTTGCACATAGCCTGACGAAGCAAAGTAACGGATGCTTCCTCGTTGCAGTGGTTTGTTGCGTAACTGCAAAAAACCAGAAGTCAATTTGGTTTTGTTTGTTTTACCTTGGCCGACAGTGCCAAATTTAAAGTGACATAATTTTACCGCTATGGAGTAAAGCAAACAAACGTGCGCGAGAACTTTTTACTTACGCAGCTTTTCTGGTTTGCTTAGCCCTATAGGCGGCGGGTAATCGTATTGTTTTGCTTAAGTTTTTCATTTCAGCCACACCACAAACCGCGAAGAACGGTGACTCACATGCGGATTTTGTTACGCTCATCGCTCACGGATCGTTAGAACAAGACGACAAGTTCTACCAATTAAGAGAGTGAGTTCCTCGCCAGGGGGTGGAATCAACCCTTTAAAACCGACCCGCCAAGATGGAAGGGGCCTCGGTGTGAAGAAAGTGTACGACGTCCGCAGTTCTGACGGTCCCCCAGTTCGGACGAGGTGTGCCGTTCGTTTTCGACATTTTCGTTCAAAGTTCAGTGGGCATTTTCTGCCAAATTGACGAGCGGGCCAATTCGGGTCGAGAGTGTTTGGTAGTGATATAAGGTGGATAAAGTATAGGTGGATAAAGTATATTTCGGGAAATTGGTGGAACCACCCACATACGCTATCAGAATCGAGGGTAAAGTGAAAGTGTCTCCATCGATTCCTTAAGAACGATTCTAAGGGTGGAAAGCTAGTGAATTGTGACGACTTTTTAGTAATAAATAAAATTGTGAGAAGAAAACAGAGTGATCAATATTCCGAAAAAACCAGTGACCAAGCCGGGGGGCCCGCTACAAGTGGTGACAGCGGAAAAGCGTTTCTTCAAAACGCCGGCCGCCAACATTTTCAGACTGGACATTTTTAGACTGGTGTGATAAGAATCGAGAAGAAATAAAAGTGTTGGGGGAGAATCCGGCAAGTATTTCCAGCAGTTGAGGCAGCTGCGTTCGGTGCAAGTGATAATGAACAGGACGATGCCAAGTCGACGCATTCCAAACAGTCGATTGATGATCAGCAGCAACAGGAAGAAGAGGATGAGGATCGTGATGATAAGGACGAATCCGCGGTGAGTGTGTACTATTTTCTTATTTTAGAGGTAGATTTTAAGCCACTAGTGTAACTTTTAAGAGAGGGATAACACATCTTTACATTAGGATTATCGAACGGAATCGAACAAACCCTTCTACTATTCTGTTTTGGTTGTATGATGGATGAGTTTTTCTCCAAATTGCATTTACTTCTACCTATCTCGAGTCTAAGCGCGATTGTAGGGCATATTCGGTAAACTTTGACGTACTTATTTATTTATTTATTTGACGTCAAACATTTTGTAGACCATTCTAAATTACATTGTGTTCTTAATATCTATGTGTTTATATACTATAAATTTGTTGAGTATACTCGATTCAATATTATTTTGATTTCTCAAAACAGATTGCCAATTTGCGTTATCTAATTTCAGTCTAATATTAGTATAATTGGCTCTACTATAATCAAAAATATTCTCATACACATATTCGTGAGGAGTATGATAAATATGCATAAACAAAGAATATTCTATTGCCGTGTGAAACGCTTCATTTTTTCATAATTGTGAAATTGACTAACTTACACAGAAATCTTCATACATATTTGTCAATAAAAAATCTAGGTAACAGTTAAGTTTATTTTTTTACGTGATTTATTTGATTAAGGCTCAAGGATGCAGTTTTGTCAAAAATAAATTGCAAAATTTCATTATCGCCAACAACAGGGAGTAGAATACTCTCGTTTTCAAAATCAGGAATAAAATCTGCATTACGTTAATTGAAATCGCCATAAATATGCACCTTGTTTTCGGGAGGAAGTTGATTTATGATTTCTTCTGCTATCAGGAAAAAACTCTCGTATGTTGACTTACAAGCCTGATCTGGGGGAAAGTAAACTAATACAAAATATGAGTTTCTTTACCAATATTTGATTTAACCCACACATGCTCAAATTCTTTAAAGTTAGGTCAAGCAATGATTTCATAACTGAAATTTGATGATATTGCAACGACGACTCTTGAATGTAAATAAATTAAACAAAATATGGAGGAATTCCCATCTAATGAATACATATATACATTAAAGCAGAAACACTCACAAACACAAATAAAGAAAAAAAAAGGGCCACATATTTAGCAGATAGTGATAAAATCTTTAAAAGTAGCGAAAATTTTAAGTTTTCTGTAACTTTTCTTCTCCAATGTTCTTCTATTAAGCTGTAGCGACTATTTATTAGCATGTCTTCTTTTTGTTTTAGCTGCAAATCAAGTTAAGATTCGCTCAAAGTACAGGTTTTTAGAAACTCAAAACAATGTACACACACTTATAATTACTGCATTAAAGCCAACCGATAATGATGGAACAGTTGAAGTTCATAAATTTGCATAAGGAACGATCTCAAAACCAATCAAATATATTTAAAGCAAACAGAAAGTAAAGAACAAACACGCAAATCTCTCACACAAGTGTTGGAAAAGCAGCACAGAAAACGAGTGCATTTTTACGCCAATGGAAAGATGGGGCAGTCAAATTTCCCTCCTCAAGTAACAATTTCAGTGCTTTTTGATCTTAGATGTTATTTATGGAGGTTATATTAGAGATGTATTCATTCCTAACAAATTTAATAAAGCATTGCAAAGTGCCAAACGTTCTTTTCGGTAAAACCTACTTTAATATGCTTTGTAGATATCTACAAGAGCTCCCGTTAAAACTTATTTGCTGCTCACATTTGTTGCTAATAAATTGTATTTTGAAGGAGCTGTGTAGTGTCTATTAAAACCTATATTTAAAACCTCATCTTGCTTGTCTTGTCAAGGCATAAGTAAAACTTCTAAGACTATGCTAAATCATGTTAAAGCCTTCTTAAATCTCAACTGTCTGATGCATGTTATTGAAATGCAGTCTGCGTGTGGTTATCAATATCATTATATTGATAATGATAAATTACCGATCATCGCAGGTTGTGATTCTTCTGAATTAATTTTCTCAAAACCGTATGGAAGTTACTTACGTCGATTTGAAAAAGTAATCGAGAATTGATCTTAAACCATCCCAAACAAGACCAGCAAGATTTAACTGGATGGAAATCATTTTTATTGTCGCCGTTTCAGATTGATAATTACAATATTCGTGGGAAATTTCAGTTTATGATTGAGATGAGCATGAAATCATTTTAAAAATGGAATGGAGTAAAATATTGGATAGCCAATAATGATGTTGTAATTGTGGCCCGTTGTTGTAAATCGAAAAATTTTATGTCATTCCACCAGTAAATTTTTATTGGCAGGAGTTTCACGCGATCGTAAGAAAAAATGTTTATTTTAATTGATTATTATGAGTCGGCAGACATCATGATGATTTCAAAATCAAAAAAAAAAGGTTATTGGTTGGTGTTTGTTCAATCATAAGCTCGTAACATTGGTTTTATTCCGATATATATTAGGATATCGAAAAAGATTTAATACCGCTAGTTGAGCTCAATAAACTATACAATAGCTCTTATGAATGTTTTATAGCATACTACAGGGGTAGATGTATTCATACGATACAAAACTAAGAAGTTTAACGGTTTTAAGGTATAGTCTTAACAACCTCCTGCAGTGTTGGCCTTTTCGGGCTTAACGGAATTTTATCAAAGGCTTATTAAGGCTAATAAGTTCTAAAATGAGTTTTAACGATATGGTGGTAACAACAGCTTGTAGTAAATTAAAAAACTAAAAATGTTACTTGGGTCGCCAATCGACTTGTGCGTCGGTCGGCCGTGTAAATCTTTTGTACGTATTATTTTCTCTAGGTTCAGAAGGCTCAGAAACAATCGAACGCAAACTTTGCTTGTTTTGGAACACCTCATTCTAAAGTATAGATATCCAGAGGACAGATATGTAAAAATTGAAAAGATGCATAAAATTTTTTGCAATCCCATTCTAGAACCCCAGGGAAATATTATTCTGGACGAAGTAAGGGCTCTGCCACCAGTGCCACCCCGCTCATTAGTACAAGAAATGGGAGAAACCTATATGGATCCAACACCAGAAAAAGAAGTAGCGATAGAAAATATAACACAAACAATATCGCCAATGTCAAGAAATCCTGAAAACAAAGAGACAATGAAAATAACACCACTCCGAGTAAAGTGGTAAAATGAGAAAAAAAAAACATAATATACTAAAGATAAATTTGAACAAAAGGAATAACATTTGAACCTTGAAAATGAAAAATAAGGGGCGTGGGACATCAACCAGAGAAGTGACGTGCCTACAGCTAATTATAACAAGAATGCGTCCGTCAAACTCAGTTTTGAACGTACCGAAGGGCTGGAAAAACCAGAATAGGAAACTATTCTGTAAGGGTCGTTACCCTCTGGAAAAGTGGGAAATATGGAGAATATAAATGGGAATAGAAAGATTATAAAGAGAATATACATATGAAGAGGAAAAAACACCCTTCAAAGAATTACGAAGCATCGAAGAGGAAAAAGACACCCTTCGCAATGAAAAGCAATATAAATGGGAATAGAAAGATTGTAAAGAGAATATACATATGAAGAGGAAAAGACACCCTTCAAAGAATAACAAAGCATCGAAGAGGAAAAAGACACTCTTCGCAATGAAAAGCAATATAAATGGGAATAGAAAGAGTATAAAGAGAATATGCATATGAAGAGGAAAAGACACCCTTCAAAGAATAATAAAGTATCGAAGAGGAAAAAGACTCTTCGCAATGAAAATGGGAATAGCAGGAATAATGACATTGATAAGAGGATCCATAAGGGAAAAGAATATGAAACTGGTTGGGGTCCTGAAATACATACTCTGGATATTAATGTAATAGTAGAGGATCAATATGATGAAAATATGAAAACTTAAGAGAATTAAGAGAGGGTTTACAAAAAGCCCCTGCAAATTTAAAAGAAATTATGGGAAATTGAAAACACACTTTGGGACAAACCATTTTTATACCTTGAATTAATATGAGCAAACGAGGTTTTCATTCACAGATCCTGCCTGCAACCTCAAAAGAAAGGGGGGAGGTCACCAAGCGAGAAAGAACAAACCTTACAGATGGAGACGGATAACGGATCAGTACAGAAAGAAGGTATCCTAGATATAAGAAAATGAAAAATTTTACAACTTGAGAAATTTTCAAAAAATTAATAAATCAAAACTTGAACTGCAAAAACAAAACAAACTAAAAACAAATTGACTTAAAGTCGAAAGTTTCACGAAATTTTAAGAAAATGATTTATTTTACTTCGTCATACAAATAATGCTAGAAAAACACTATTCTTTGACATATTTAAAGTTGTATATATTACACGTAGAAGATATGAAAGATAATGTATAAATATTGTAAGCTCAAGCGAAAACAAAAACAAAAAGGAAAAAGAGACCAACAAAATCCACAAAAGATATTAAAATCCTTTAAAACTGAGCAAAACGAAAAGATGTGAGATTTCCAAAAAAAACACAACAAATAAATAATAGAAATAAAAAATATATATATATATATATATTGGGACTCAACAAACTGTAGATAGTAGGATAGTAGATATGAATAGTTCTACCATATAGTAGGAATAAAATACAATAGAATAATATAGAATAGGAAAATAGGTCATAGGCAGCAGTAGTCCTTTGGAGTGTACACTGTTCCACCGAAGGAGAGTGAAAGTAATCATCGGGAGCGCCAAAGAAGGAAGACAGTGGAACAACGAACGTGTAATGGTTGACATCTAGAATTCGTACAAATCAACACCCGTCGCGTCTTGATCGAATAACCATTCTGATGTTGAGGTAGATGATGTAAAAGGCAGGAGTGATGACGTAAACATAGCACGAAATGGAGATGTGACAAGCTGGAGCTGAATAATAGATGATTATCCAAGACAACGGTTATCCAAGATAACGATTATCCAAGGTAACAAAGAAAAAAAATTGACATATTAATGTCTTAAGTAAACAATTTTACTTTGAACTTGGTCAGAAAAGCCAATATGATATAACGGACAAATCGAACATAGCTTGGACAAGAAAGGCCATTGGTGCCGACAACGATTCGTGCACAGAGGACAAATTCACCTCAGTTGTTCATGATACTACGAAAAGTCATCAACATAGACAAAAATGGGACAATAGGCTACATCAAGTCACGAAGGAAATTAGATGCCGATTACCATTGAGATCAAAGATTCGGAAATGAAGCTAGGAAAAAGACGAAAGGAGTCGACAGAAATGGATGGTGGACACAACAGTGGGCACAACGAAGGATGACCCAGCGGTTAGAGATATAGGAACACAAATTCTTTATAATGTACATAGCGAAGGAATCAGTTAACGTTTTAAATGTTAGAACCAAAAATAGGTTGAGTAGGGATTTTACATGTACCAACAATAATTATTCTAGCAAGCCAAATATGCCTTCTCCGTGTTTTTAATTCAAAAGGATTTAATTAAAAACTCGAATGGTTGGGGCGTATGTACCAGCCTAGCATCATGATACGGTACTTTCTACGTATCCGGGAAATGATGGTTTTCTTGCACATAGCCTGACGAAGCAAAGTAACGGATGCTTCCTCGTTGCAGTGGTTTGTTGCGTAACTGCAAAAAACCAGAAGTCAATTTGGTTTTGTTTGTTTTACCTTGGCCGACAGTGCCAAATTTAAAGTGACATAATTTTACCGCTATGGAGTAAAGCAAACAAACGTGCGCGAGAACTTTTTACTTACGCAGCTTTCTGGTTTGCTTAGCCCTATAGGCGGCGGGTAATCGTATTGTTTTGCTTAAGTTTTTCATTTCAGCCACACCACAAACCGCGAAGAACGGTGACTCACATGCGGATTTTGTTACGCTCATCGCTCACGGATCGTTAGAACAAGACGACAAGTTCTACCAATTAAGAGAGTGAGTTCCTCGCCAGGGGGTGGAATCAACCCTTTAAAACCGACCCGCCAAGATGGAAGGGGCCTCGGTGTGAAGAAAGTGTACGACGTCCGCAGTTCTGACGGTCCCCCAGTTCGGACGAGGTGTGCCGTTCGTTTTCGACATTTTCGTTCAAAGTTCAGTGGGCATTTTCTGCCAAATTGACGAGCGGGCCAATTCGGGTCGAGAGTGTTTGGTAGTGATATAAGGTGGATAAAGTATAGGTGGATAAAGTATATTTCGGGAAATTGGTGGAACCACCCACATACGCTATCAGAATCGAGGGTAAAGTGAAAGTGTCTCCATCGATTCCTTAAGAACGATTCTAAGGGTGGAAAGCTAGTGAATTGTGACGACTTTTTAGTAATAAATAAAATTGTGAGAAGAAAACAGAGTGATCAATATTCCGAAAAAACCAGTGACCAAGCCGGGGGGCCCGCTACACGAGTATACTTTGAGCGGACAAAACTTTTGAACTTCTTTGCTTTATTATATTATTTAGGACAGTGAGAAAATTATGACAAAAATTGTCCTTAATAGCAAAGTTATGTCAGAATATAGAAAAGAAATCAGAAATTAAATTCACTCACGAAAACAATGAAAATAACTCTTGTGGATAGTAAATTCACGTTCAAACAATTTTCGCATTTTTTTACGGGCCGTACTGTACACTGCCTCAGGGTCAGCATATGCGCGTGATAATCTGCGACCAAGAAAACACTTGAATACCGATTTAGCAACACTTAAACTCACTTTATTGGCTTTTCTTGCACACATGTACCTTTTGGTTTCCCACTTCTTACTTCCTATCTCCTACCTTCACTCTTTCTCTTCTTCCTTCTTCTGGTGACGGGCCCCTTCTCCGTTCCGTTACCACACCTTCGTTCCTACTTTGTCGCCGCCGGTTCGCTCCTCTCCTCGGTTGGACTACGACCACGACTCCTCTCCGTGCTTCCTTACTACAGTCTTAACCTTCCTAGACCTTGGTTAGATGATGCTGCGTTGCTGTTTCCAGACGCGACCTCAAGCACAAGTTACGCGTAACGGGTAACGAAGAGCACTGCAGCTGCACTCAAGATCTTCGGGTCTACTACGCGCACTCCACGGCCCACGCTCTACGCCAAGCCAACGGTCAAGGTCACTCCAAGGGCGGCACTAAAGGTAACACTAAGCGTAAAACCAAGGGTCCTGCGGGTATTTGGAGGACAAATGAGGGGTCTTTTAATGATGGGTGCGAACGGGTTCTGGTTAAGGGACTATTACCTGTATGTTCCTGAGTTTTTCACTTCTACCACTTTCTACCTCCTTAAACTTCTTGCAATGGCTTGGGCTCGAGTTTTCTAATTTTGTCACACACGTCTATCTAGCAATGGTTGATGGGGGCCTTCCTTAGCCGAGTGGTTAGAGTCCGCGGCTTCAATGCAAAGGCATGCTGAAGGTGTCTAGGTTTGATTCCCTGTCGGTCCAGGATCTTTTCGTAATGGAAATTTCCTTGTACCTGCCACACGATATACGAATGCGAAAATAACAACTTTGGCAAAGAAAGCTCTCAGTTAATAACTGTGGAAGTGCTCATAAGAACACTAAGCTGAGAAGCAGGCTCTGTCCCAGTGAGGACGTTAATGCCAAGAAGAGAGAGTCGATTCGAAATCCGGAAAACTAATGAAAATCACAAAAAAGTTAAATCCTCAATTGAATTCGTCAAACACTTAAGAGACGTCTAAGGCAGTTGGGCATTATAAAATTTCATATTTATCTATGGAAAATGCGTATAGCCTCAAAAATGAGCACTTTTGAACTGCAAAACTTGAAACACTTCGTGTGAAATGCATTACAAATCTCAAAAAGGTCGTCTATTGAAGAAATTTCTATTAAATGAAATACTGCATGCAACTCATTCTTGCCTTTAAAGATAATGCGAAGGTTTTCAATGGATTGATGATTTTTCAGTAAATATGGAGACTGACCCCGATATTCTAGAGTTCAGCGCAGGTATTACCAAGAATTGATACAAAACATAGGTTTTATCATACACACTTGAAAACATAACATTTCATTTTTTAGTACCACTGAATCCTCATTAATTAATACTACATCATTTCCTGGTTTCCGGAGGGACACCTTTTCCCAGTGCCACGTATGGACGAATTAAATAATGGTGATTTGTTGTCCAATGAACCGATAAATGGAGTGTTAAATTAAAATTGATCACCGATTCCACTCCGCCGGACAGACAGAGCAGCAGTAACTAACGAGATGGTACGCCCAAAAAACCACATTTGACGTGGTCAAATGGATCCGCTCTGTCCGTCCGGGAAGGGATGAGTTGAGTGCTAGATAGGCGCAGGCAGACTAATGGACCAAGTCTATAGTGATCGGAACACCAAACCGCACATTAATTGGTACGCACTGTAATTGGATTCCGCGCGATTGGGGAGGGCTTTTCGGATATTTTCTAGCAATGATGACACATTGACAGTAGTGTTTGAATTTAGATAGATTGGGTTTTATTATTCCGTCTATGATACAACTTAGATCGGTACCTAGAACTTAAATAGGCGCTTGCCGGGGAGTCTTATCCAGGACTACTTATTTTGCATTTAGAACTATATTTACAATGCATCAGAAGCCGTTTATTTATTGTTTTTAAAGTATTTTTTTGCAACAGTACACTGACTTATTTCCACTTTAACTTACGGACGGGTATCGTACATTTACACTGGTTTCCCAAATAAATTAGGGGTTTTCGTGGAATTTTTAACAAGCAGCCAGACATTCAACCGTTTCTTAGTTTCTAACTACAATTTAGTAGAGTTTCTCCTTTATTCAGTTACAACGTAGCATTTCCGTAGAAGATTCGGTTTTAACGCTTTTCCGAATAGTATTATAAGTTCAATTTTGGCAAAATAAAAATGAAAAAGAAGATATTTTCACAAGCTTCGTGTTTTAACAAACATTTTCGACGATTTTCTTTAACTATATTTCACTTAACAATATTTATAATTTACAGTTTTGCTTTGACGGGAAACCGAAATATCGACAATTTTGGGTTCTTCTACGTTCGCGTGTTTGTCGTACAAAAGTAGGAATTGCGAACATTACATCCATTCAACGGTTATTGATTGTTTCGGCAATAGTGGTTGTTAACAAGCGATTAGAATCTATTTGTCTACGATATTTTCCAGCAAAGTATATATTTATCATGTAGGTTTGTTCCGCCGAGGATATTCACTTATAATATTCAAGTTCAAGCATGGGACTGTGCTGCAAACTACTTTTTGATCACTGGTTACATAAATCTGCTTTGATATGATTTATTGCCGGCTGCAAGCGATCTTCGAACGTTTCTCTGCCTAAAACCACTGCCATCAGCTTTCGCAAACAATCCCTAAACCAAGCCATAGAAACAATCCCATCGTGTCAGCCGTCCCAAAATGGAAGTATTCTTGTGATCAGTCTTGATTTACCGTCCAACTCTAATGCAATCGATTTGATGTCCAACGCTCGTCGGTGTCGGTCATAACACATCCATACGTCACTCACACCTACGCAGTCGAAGTCGGAAAAAGTCGAATCACCGGCGACGACATCCATTATTTACAGGTGGCAAAAAGTCAAGGAAAACAACACGCTACAAATGGATGCACAGTGGGGTGGATTGTCGTTATGTTGGTAACGTTTATGGTTAAAATTTACAAAATAGATTTTTCATGACAAAGTTAGGCTGTTTTTGCTTCCCATATGACACAGGAAAAAGGGTCTAGGTTTGAATTTTGTAGGCATTCGATATGCTTAAAAACATTGGAATCAGTGAACCTGCAGGAGTATTTAAGGTGAAGATACATCGAAGCCAAACCTCAAATTTGAAGAGCACAAATCTGGAGAACCGAACACCCGATTGGGTTGAAAACTTAATCGATTGGTCACCACCAGTTAGTGACCAATCGATTAAATTTTCAGCTCAAACTGATGGTTAATTCTCCAGATTTGTGCTCTTGAAAATTCGAGGTGTGGCTTCGATTCATCTTCACCTTAACAAAACCATGAATTAAAACAAAACCTTGATAAAGGAACAGAACAACAGAATTTCTGTTAGGCAAAAGTAAGGGTTCTTCTTTCCGTAAATTTGTGAAGCAATGTTTGCCAAATATCAGTTCAAATTTGTTGACCAATTTCTGGTTGTAATCAAAATGTAATTAAGGTACACCAGGGCAAGATAAAATTACAGATTAAAACGAGATGGATAGGAAGAGTGAAACTGTCAACTTCCTATCGCTAACATTTCGTGGAAAGAGGGCGGGCTCTTCTCCCCATCTATTGGGTCTTTCTGGCAAGCAAGGGCTTGATTGTACGACTTTTTGTGTGAACTTACTTCTGGAAGGAGATTCTCTGTCCCTTGCGGGTTTCACGTAAGTGTCTATGCTTACGGGTCCGCCATTCCCTTTTGGTCCTTCAGACAGGAGTATGATTGAATATAAATAGTCGTACAGTCTTGATCAAATTGTTTCGTCAGCAAAGACCATTGCTACCGGTGGATACCTTGCTACAATAGATGGTAGTCTATATCATCATCATCACCAGGGCAAGATAAAATTACAAGTTTTTCAATATGATATCACTAAATTTCCTTCGCTCATTGTTTTTTTGGATTGTAGTAAAATAATTCATTATTGTGCAATTTAACTTTGATATTTTGATTTTTTTTTCCAGCCATTTACATTTACCTCGGTGTATCTTTCTCTTGACAAAAAATTCTTGCGATATGAAGTTCTTAGAAGCGGTTTCTTCACCACCGCTTAGACCCTAAACCTGCTTTAATCGTATGGATAAACGTGGTTTACTGCTTAAGTGAAGGTGAAGAAATTGGAAAAATAAGGTAATTGTAATGCAACAAATATAGAAAATCGAATTGAATTAGCTTATTGAAAGGAAATTAGAACAGAAAGTATATGATTATTCCCGGCGTTTTGATTGGCATGGATCCTATTTTAAAGATTCAGAAAGTTTTACAGGACAAATTTAAAATATGGGGGGTCCCGTAGCCTCGAGGTTACGCTATCGCTTCGTAAACGAAAGGTCATGGGTTCGATTCCCAATCTCCCCACACAAAAAACTCCGTCCAGCCACCAGAAGACGCCGCACAAAGGACCGTGTGTTGGGGAACACATCCATCCTTCGTCAGTATCGGATGGTGACTGAGACACACTGACCCTCTTTGTAGGCTGTTGCCTCACACGTAAACATGGCAAAATGAACCACCGCACACCAATGGACTTTGATATGGATATGTATTGGACCAACGGCAGCACTCTCCTCTACCTGCTCAGTATGAGAGAAAATTGCAATAAGGATATAAATAGAATTCTGTATATGATACTCGGCATAGTAGTGGCCAAGTGCACGGAGGGCCTAAACAAATAATAGGGGAAAAAAATTGAATATGCGCGAAGAAATTTCAATGGAAAACATAATTAAAATAACCTTAACGACCATTACGTTGTAAAATAAAACCATCATAGTGTGTTAGACAAAGCTGCAAGCGATGCTTTCATATTAAGTTTCTAAATCTTATTCAGAAACCCTCAAGTAAAATAAGTGAACAAACTTAGTTTACCGATCTTACGTGTTTCGCTGACAAAATTTTACACTTTTCACTCTAAACCAGTTCGATTTTTCACATTTATTTGAGGATTTATAAAACGATGTAAGATTTTCAGCTTTAGCAACCTAACCACTACTTTCACTGCTCCAGTCAAGACACGGAGTTTCATCATGATACAAGCAGTTTTCGTGATATTGGGCCAATATCATGTTTGTGAAACGTGATACTTCTATACATTTTTGACAGTTCCAATATCATCTTTTAAAGGTAATGTTTCTAAACTGCTCGAATATGCTGCTCGACTGCAAATTTCGCAGCAACCCTGCGGATTTTTGACAGAAATGCCATTCTGAATGTTTGTTTTCATTACGGAACAGATGGACGAGAGCACTGAAAATACGATCGCTGGAAGTTCTGATGGAGCTGGCGAATAGAAAATTACCTCGCCCAACATTCGACAAAAGTAGGCATTGATTAAATTGCACACCAAAGGTGCATTCTATGGCAGTATGATAAGAATCTAAAATTTCTAAAAATTACCAGGTAACCAAAAGTGCTTATTTGAGGCTAAGACAAGACGTGCCAGGTCAAAGTACAAAAACGATACCAATTGCCTGTCAAAAAAGACCACTTCTCATTGGTCGTTTTTGGCAAAGGCCTACTTCCCCATCACTGAGTTGGATTGCAACAGGGCACTTTGTTGCTAGCCCGACCGTGTTACCTGTTAATTAATTAGTGTTTCAATCAAAAGTTTGGAAATTTTCCATGAAATATTGTTGTATAAAATCTAATTCTTTTCGATTTTAAGTTTATGGCATGTGCTCCTACAATTTGAAAATAGATAAAAATACTTAATTGAGAACAATATAATGGAAATTTGATCAGTTTTCTCTTCAAAATATTACTGGTTTCGGATAAAATCCTGATTTTTAAAAAAGCTAGCATTCTTTATTGCAGTAAATGAATGAAACGTGCAAGAACAACCAAATTATGAGCCTCGATATATGAATTTGTTCACAAGATTTGCTTGAAAGGATTCTGGTAGCACTGGCTTTGTATCGTCAAGGCTATCGACTGAAAAACAACGGGACAGTTTTAATTCAGCTGTCGAGTCCTGTCCTAGATTTGAGGCTGAAAATTTGTACAGCCCATATTGTATATTGGATGAATAGTCAGAAGAAAGTTCTGGTAGAAATTTCTTTGCTACTATACTACGAGGCTCATGCATAATCTCAACGTGACGGTTATGCGGCTACAATGGATCATTGAAGGTAGTTTTTGTCAGTGCTCATCGAATCAAAACAAAGGCGCCACTGTATATGGGATTAAACATTACGCCATTCTTCAAGCAATTCCTACAGGAATTATGTCGGCAATTCTTCCAAGAATATCTCAGTAATTCCTCTAAAAATCCATCAAGAATTACTCCGTAAATACTCCTCCAGAATTTCCACAGGGAATTCCTCTAAGAACGTCTCCTAGAATTTCGCAGTGCATTTTTTAACCGTTCTTTTTGGAATTTCTCCAGAAGGAAACTCCTAGATGAAATCCTAGAGTATTTTCTGGAAAAAGTTCCAAGAGAATTTCCAAATGAAGTTCCTTCGAGGAACTCCAAACTAAATTCCTAAGGGAATTCCGAGAAAAAAATCTAATGAAAATTCCAAAGGAAAATTCAAAGAAAACTTTGAAGGAATTCATGGGAGCTCCGATGGAAGTCAATTCGGAAATTCCTTTAGAGATTACTGAGTGAAGTTCCAGAAATTCGTCGTTCTGATAATTCCGAGGAGGTTCCAAAAAATATTTCTGTTCAGAATAATCCAGAAAATTCAAGATTGTTTTTGAACATAGGGAGCTGGATAATATTCTTGGCACTTTCAGGAATTTCCTTTGAAATTTCGTTTAAAAATTCATTTGGAATTTCTTTCGGATTTTACTTTGAGGATTTCTTTTGGATTTTCCTTCGGAATTTCTTAAAATTACCTTCAAAAACTCCTTCGGGATTTCCTTTAATATTTTTCCGAAATTTACTTTAAAATTAACATAGGAATTTGCTTCGAAACTTCGTTCGGAAATTTCAAACTTCAAAAGAAAATTAAACGCCAATCTCGATGCGTGAGAAATTTCTTGCAATATATGATCAAGAAAAGCATTTTTCTTCGATCGCAGTTTGCAGTTGAAAAGAAACGTGAGTTCAAATGGAGCTCACTGCCGAAAATTTCTTGACCATTTCTTCCGCATTTTTTTTTTACTTCTCTTGAGCTGAACAGCAAAACTAGCTTTAAAATTACTATCGGAATTTCTTGGAGCTACCTTAGGAATTTCTTGGAATTACCTTCAGAATTCCTTTGGTATTTACTTCGGAATTTCCTTCAGAATCTGCTTTTGATATTTCTTCGGGAATTCTCTTAGAATTTCCATTGAAATTTCCTTTGGAAATTCCTTTAATTTTTTTCAGATTTTCGCGTGTAATTTCATTTAGAATTTCATCATAAATTTCCTTTCGAATTTCTTTTGAATTTCCTTCGAAATTTGCCCTTCAAAATGTTTTCGGAATTCCTTTAGGAATTTTACCTTAAAATTTCCATTTAAAATTCCCTCAAAATTTCCTAAGGAATTGTTTCCGGAATTTCCTTCAGAATTAACATTGAAATTTTCTTTGGAATTTTCTTTGGAATTTCCTTCGAAATTTGCTTTGGTATTTACTTCGGAATTTCCTTCGAAGTTTTCTTTTAAAATTAGTCTTCAAAATTTTTTTGCACATTTTTTCCCGGAATTTCTATTTCCTGTAGAGTGTCCACTGAGGAAGTTCCTTCAAATTCAGGAACTTTTCTGGAATTGCCTAATAATTTACTCAGGATATCCAGGATTTGCACTCCACTTGAAGTTCCTTCACAAATTGTCTGATTGTTCCAGGAAAATGCTTACGATTTTCTCCAGTTGTTTCTTTAAGAGTTTTTCCGTAAATTGTTTCTTGAATTACTCTAGGGATTCCTATCAACTTTCCTCCAGGAATCTCTCCGCCATTCTTCAAGGAATTCCTACAGGAATTATGCCGGAAATTTTTCCAAGAATACCTCAGTAATTCCTCCAAAAATCCATCAAGAACTACTCCGTAAATACTCCTCCATGATTTCCACAGGAAATTCCTCTAAGAACGTCTCCTAGAATTTCGCAGTGAATTTTTTCAACCGTTCTTTTTGGAATTTCTCCAGAAGGAAATCCCTAGATGAAACCTTAAAGTATTTTCTAGAAAAACTTCCAAGAAAATTTCCGAAGGAAGTTTTCTTGAGAAAATCCAAATCAAATTCCTAAGGGAATTCCGAAAAATACCTTATGGAAATTCCAAAGGAAAATTCAAACAAAATTTTGAAGGAATTCATGGGAGCTCCGATGGAAGTTTCAAAGAAGTTCCTAATCACGAAGGAAATTTCAATGGAAATGCCGAAGGAAAATCAAAAAAAAGAAAATTTCAGATAAATTCCACAGGATTTTCCAAAGGAATTCCCAGGAAAATTTCAAAAGAAATACCGTGTAAATTCCAATGAAACTGCCAAAGCAAATTCCAAAGAAAATTCCAGAAAAAAATGCGAAGGATGTTTCAAAGAAAATTCCGAAGGAAAATTTCAAAGGATATTCCTAAGAAAATTCTAAAGGTGAATAAAAAAAATAAAATGCCGAAGAAAATTCCAATTGAGAATTCAAATGGAAATCCAAAGAAAATCCAACAGATAGTTCCTTATTCCGAAAGAAATTGCAAAGAAAGTCCTGAAGGAAATTCCGATGGAAGTTCCCAAGGAAATAAAGATGGAAATTCAAAAGCAAAATCCAGAGGAAATTTTGAATGAAAAATCCAAAGGATGTTTCAAAGGAAATTCCGACAGAAATGTCGAAGGATAATCCGAATAAAATTCCGAAGAAAACTCTTAAAGAATTACGATGGAAACGACGAAGCAAATTCCAAAAGAAATTTAAAAAAAAATCTAAAGAAAATCCCAGAGGAAATTCAGAAGGACGATCTGAAGAAAATTCTGAAAGAAATTTATAAGGAAAGTCAGAATGCAAAGAAAATTCCAATAGAAATGCCGAAGGAAAATCCAAAAGAAATTTTAAAGACATGTCCGAAGAACAAAATCCACAGATAATTCCGAATTCCAAAGGCAAAAAAAATCCGAATTTCAATTGATTCCGAATTTAAAATGAAATTACGATGGAAATGTCGAAGTAAATTCCGAACGAAATCCCTTAGTAAATTTTAAAGGCATGCCAAAGAAATAAAATCAGAAAGAAAAGAGAGAATTCTTAAGGAAGTATCAAAGAAAATTCCCAAATAAAAGTTTGAAGTGAATTCCAGAGGAAAATCTGAAAAAAATAGAACGAAATTTCTTATTTAAAAAATTCGAAAGAAAATCCATAGGAAATCCGAAAAGCAATTCCAACAGCATGTCCAAAGACAATCTCGAAAACAAAATCCACAAAAAAATCTGAATTCCGAAGGAAACTACAAAGAAAATCTAAATTTAATTACAAAGAAAATTCCGAAGGAAATTTAAAAAAAAAAATCTTTAAGAAATTCCAAAGAAAATTGCGAATAGAATTCAAAATGAAATTCTGAAATTAATTCAACAGGGTATTCCAATCGTATGTCGACTTGAAGGAATCTAAAAAAAAAAATTACACAGGGCACTCCGAAGAAAATTACAAAGGAAGTCACAATTCTGAAGGAACTTCCTGGAGGAATCTCCTTTAAGAGCTTTCGGAGGAATCTCATGGATACACTACCAGAAGGAATTCGCTCTAACGAAGGTACGGTACTGCCATCTGGAAAAAGTTTACTCTATGCGTGAAGCGTCGAAAATTCAACCCGGCAAGGTATAGGAAGTGAAATTTCAAATACTTATATAAATTAATTACAATAGCTATTTAAATTATTTTCAGTACATGTTGATAGACTATTGATGAGCTACATTATAGACACATTATTTTGATTTTTATATTTTTTCTTCAATATTATGCGAATTCTATAGCTTATCATAAATCTAACCCCGTACACTTAACAGAATTTAACAAAATTTAGTTTTGAATTTTTTAGAAGCATTTGAAAATTGACTTCCTATGCTTTGCCATGTAAAGAAATCGGAGCTCACGCATAGGGTCAACTGTGGTAATTGCCTCCGTCATCGCGAATAGCTGGAGAAACTACACAGAAGAACTTCCGGAGGAACTTACTGATGGAACCTCCAGTACGAACTTTCCGATAAACATCTGGAAGTGGTGGATTTTAGACGAAAACTTCCTTAAGGATCTTTCGTAGCTGTAAGATTCGAGCAAAGAGATAATAAACAATGAGACTTGGTAAGAATAAAAAGAAGTTAAATCATAATATCAGCTGTCAAACAATATCACCATAATATGCTCGTATCGTGATACAACTCCGTAGTCTGAACAAGGCATTAACGGGCAGAAAGACCTCAGTGAAGTATAGCTCATCATATAAATTAAATCATTTTGCCTGTTTCCTCAGCCACAGACAAACTGACGTAATTCTCTGAACAAATTCCATTGAAATCTATCGCTCATTTCACACCATCATGTTGTACGAAAACCGGTTTTGTATAACAAGGCCTTCCGGAGGCGCTAGTGTGAAATGTCAAACACGAAGTAAAACGTTGCGTGCGCCTTTGGTTGTGAGGTTTGTAACATGATGAATTTGAATTGATTACTATATTAGTGGTCGATGGAAATTATGTCAGTGTCATGTCTGTTTGTCTATACTCCAGCGTTATAAGCTTTGAAAACACTTAACTATCGAATACTGGGTGAGTTCTTCATGTTCCCCATTAAATAAATGATAAAGAAACTGTCTTACAGAATTGGAGTAAACATTCTATATAAAGTCCTATTGATAAAGAACTCCCACCATTGAACCACTCATATCGAGCATCGACAAAATGTTGAAACAGCTGCTATTGCACTAAAATAACACCTCGTATTTCTAAAATTTTCAATTGCATTAATCATGATTTAAATATGTTCGGTAATCAATCAAAAAATCAAAGTTAAGTCTCAATTTTAGGAAACGGGCTGCAGGATTTTATGAGATAAGCTTAAATTATTTGAGAGAAAAATAATCTGAAATTATTGATTTTTATGAAGTTTGAAGTTTTGAAGGTATAACGATGAGTTCTCTCGTGGCGTAGGGGTAATGCGTCTTACCTAGAGAATAGGGAGTCGTGAGTTCGATCCTTACCGAGGAGACGTGTTACTTTTTCGCAAACTCCACATCAATTTGTCTATTTAATCCAATATCGCAAAGTAATGTTTAGTTTTCCGGTAGTTGTTAAACTTCCTCTTGGCTGGTTGGCCGTAAACCACGAATCATGATTAATTAAAAACAAGTATAACGATGTAGATCTTCAAAATGGGAAACTCATCAAAATGGTATTGTGACTTATTGAAATACTTTCCACTATTGCGTTTTACAAAGAATCATTGGAAAGTACATACTCTTCATAATGCAAAATGTAATCCATAAAAAAATTCCAACCGAATGCCCGTCTCATGAACCATTAACCACCTAAACACACATGAAAACACCCCACTGTGCAGCGCATTCGTTCAAACCTTACCTATCTATTCATTACACATTTACAACAGCTACGAGCACCATCGGACCATTGCTCATAGTCATGGGGAGGAGATTCGTTTCGGGGGAAAAGGGACAAAGCAAAGACCAACAACGATTTTAGCATATATCACACTCAGTCTTGTAGGCTCAATGTTCATTCTGCGTGGCTGCTGCTTCTGCTGCTCCTTCCGAATCCGGTTGTGGCTGCTGGTCAGAATAAGTTATTATAAATAGTCAACCCGAAGCTGTGGCGGCCGCCGGAATCTGGCCGTACTCAAACGCCATCGCCGTACTCGGAGGCGGACCGATAGCTAATGACGCTGCGGTTGCCGGTCGGGTGGTACACTGCTTCGCCCTCTCCGGACGTTGGGTGCGACTTCCCCACCATGGACTCTGAGGCATTCTGATAGATATTGGCCAGATGACCATTCCAACTGCCGGTGTTGTTCGGATTCGTTTCGCCTATCTTAATGTACAACTGCTCTTTCGCTCCTAAATTATTGAGCGAAGAAATTTTCTTCTTGTGATTCTGCTGCTGGTTCTGTTGCGTTGACTGCTGGTGATGTTGATTACCATATTCATTTCCAGCATCCCCGCCGTTGTTGTTGTTGCCCGACGTCCCGAAGCTAATCCGTAGATTATTGATTGGAGGTCGAGTTAATTTGAGCCGATTTTTCCTTATCGTCCCGAAAGGGGTGTGTGGCACTGAGTGACTCGGGTGGAAGATTTTGGCCGTCTCGGATCTTCCAATACCCACCCCGCTACTACTGCTACTGCTGGCACTGCTTCCACTGTGGTTCGGCACCAATTGATAGCCTCCATTACCGTTGGCGACGGGACTGCTGTTGCTGCCACTGGCATTTAGCGAAGCCAGCTTATTCTCGGTGATATTGATTTTCTCACTCGGATTGAAATATGATTCCGAGAACACGTTGCGAGCGCCGTAACTGCCCGAACCTGGTCCAGCATTGTTAGAACCATTCACCGGGTAGGATTCCGTATTGTAGTACATGCTCCCGTAGGCTGACTGCTGGTGATGTAGATTATCCAAGGTGTTGCCGCCGCTGCCAGAGGTTGTAATAAATCTTGAGTTACCTATGAGAGTGGTCGTCGCGTACGGAGCCGGTGAACGAGTTCCACTGTATTCCGATGGGGCTTTGCTGCCATTATCGCCCAAGGTGTTGTTGTTCGGTTGAAATGAAGACACTTCGGCGTAATCGCTCGGGTATTCACCGTAATCGATGCCGACGTAGCGGTTGTGGGTGTTTTGGTCCGCTGGGAGCGTGGCGGCAGTGCAGACAGGGGCGTAATCCTGGATCTGGTCTTTTGGTCGGGGTGGACGCCACAGCATGCCGGACGGGTCCGTCCAGTAGCCGTCGTTGTTCTGCGGAAGCGATGGGAACTTGAGGACGCCGGTTCCGTGGTGGCCTGGGGAAAGAGATTAAAAATACAGATGGATTATAGACTGCGTGGATGATTGATTGTTTCGAGAGTGAATATAAGGGTTAATTATCTTTCAAAACAATGTGAAAAAAATAAGAGTTTCGTGTAGTATGTACTAATAAAATTATGATTAGAAGTAATTTTTAAGACGCGAGTTGTCTACCATACATGAAAAACTACTCGCAATAGCTATAACATTTTTGCAAGTTTTCACTCAAATCAGTGGTCTGACAATGCATTGGCTAATTCCTCTTAGTGTTATCAGAAAAAGCAATAAAAAAATGAGGTAAGTTTACTTTTTTTTGCAAGGACTCTTTCGAAATTTTTGGCAAAATTATTTTCGAAATTACTCTTTGAATTCGAAGTGACAAGTGATTTTTTCCGCCAACTTTGATAGTTTCTTGATGACGTTCTGATGGATTTTCGATGGTTGTTTTGGCATAATTTGTGTCTTTTTATGGAAATATTGAAACGAAGCTCAACCAAGATATATAGTTTACTCCTCCAATGGGGCTTTGCATGTTCTTACAAAATATTTGGAAAGTTTCAGAGGTTCTCAATACAATTTACTGCATTATTTCTTTTAACAATTATTGGTAAGATATTAGCGGTTATTCCGCAAGATCTTCTTTTTTTCTGTAGAAAATCTTTTTTCAATAATTTTTTATATTGAATGCGTTCAAAATCATTGAGAAAAACATGTATTTAAAAAAATACCTGAAGATATTTTTTTTGATAATATTTTGACAACAATTTCAAACTTCGCTTATCAGTAAATGAGAAACCGAATTAAGTGTAACACCATTTAATTCTGTATCCTTTGACAGATACGTGTATTTCGAAATGAACTCAGCTCAAAGATTCATTATCTTCACTTATCATATTTCTCTAGAAATCAGTGTTTGAAATATAAAAGTTTATGTTTATCACTTTTCAGATAAAATCTTTATATTGATAAATTGACGACATTTTCAAGGGCCGTGCAATGTTAAAAGGTCTTCGAAGGGAGCCGCAACTCTTATCTTATAAACTGGTTTAATGAAACATGTTTAACGTTATTGCAACGCTATTTGATTTGATATTCTCTGTCTAATCCATCATTCTGTGCAGCGACTACATACATATCGCGTAAAGTAGAGTAAGGTGGAGCAAACGTTCGGTTGTTGCAATAGTTTATTTTAAAGATTTCAGGCGCAATTAAAAACAAATATTATCAAGCTCATCGGATCGAACGCTGTTCAAGTAAGAGTTTTGTAAACACAACTGCTTGTTTTGGGTACCTCAACCATGTTTCATTAAAATTCCTGATCAAAATTTAGCGTGTACTATAAGTCAGAATGTTATCGTCCCAATCTGAGTAGAGCTGTAGCAAAAGACGATAAACAGACTCTCATGATGTGTTGCAGATCATAATTGTTACAGAGCGCGATCAATTTTCTAGGAATTCAATCCCCGGTGTGAACTTTAATGCAAAAATCAGTTATTGGGTGGTGGAAGCCCAAGTAACATAAGTAGCTGAATAACAGTTTCTTGAGCTGATGTATGCTCGAGAGTGATTTGTTCAACTCTTATTCAGTAAAATTGTTTGTTGGAAGGTATTCATGTCATAAATTCATTGATATCTTGTGTTCTAATCAGCGAACTTTTGCTTAACCCTCTCTTTCCCACGACTTTGATCGACTATTTCTTTACGAAAAAAGCGTTTTTATCAAAAGTACTTGAACAAACAATGTTGCAAATGGCCTTAATTTTTCGAATTCGTTAAAAAAAATTTTGGTTGTTTTTCAATAGTAAATTGATTGTTTATCAATAGTTTTAATATTGAAATAGTTAGTTTACTTTTGGATTAATCTGATGAGTATATAAACATATTCTAGTAACTATTACTAAGTATTCATCTAATTCGGGTTGTCTCAAGTTCGTCGAAAACTAGTGGAGCTCTGGAGCTACCATGGGAAAGAGAGGGTTAACAATATTTTTCTCATCGGTGAACAGTGGCCCAAAGCTGGTCAAAAGTAAAAACATGAAGTTTCCGAATTCTTTCACAGATATTTTTTCTCTATTTCTTTAGTTTTGAATAACAATACCCCAAGTTTCAAATCAATCGATGTAGATTTTGAACAGATGTCAGCTGAAATTTGATTTTTTTTTTCAAATTTGATGAATGTTGATCTACCACAATTGCACAATTCAACCGGTCTTATTCGAAAAATATATACCTTAATCTTGAATAAACCTTTATTTTGATGATGTTTTGAACGCTATTTGACATGTTTACCATTAAGGAGTTTCAATCAGTGCATATTATACAGCTTCTTCGAAAATTTGGCAGTTTTTCAAAGCTGGTTTGAGATATGTAGGAAACGTACTAAAATTATCATTTTCCTCTCAATATGTTTTAAGGTGCAAGTAAAAATGAACCAAATGTTAAAAATGAGAAAGCAGTTTTCGCCCTTGAAATCAACAAATCGGAAAAATTAAAAACACACAGCCTTTTTATTTTGGAAATAAAACAGCTGTATGTTTTTTTCGATTTGTCGATTTTTACGGCGAAAACTGCTTTTTCACTTTTGACATTTGTTCCACTTTTACTTGGGCCTTAAATGTTCCATGGTGTTCGATGTACTATGGCTATGGTTACATTATGCATCAGACCATTAGATCATCACACTTATTGTAAAGATTGTCTTTTTCACCATCATCAGCTCCCGAATAGATTCAGAAACCACCAAAAATTTGCCCACAATATTAAACTCCAAATTGGCACACAAATCATTACATTTCTACAATTTTTATGTTGAAACTGCCTTAAAAATTATGTTATGTCAAATAAATAGCATTGTTTGAATTAGATCGCTTTCGATATATAATTAACCGCCCGAACCCTCATTAGGATAGCGATAGGCTCTCACTCTCATGAGTGGATTACCCCGATGCTATACAGAACGCAATCACGATCACTAGCTTTAATTTTGTTAGTTCCTCTTTGGCCATCGTTGAAGCAACACTAGAAATAAACCAGTGAATTTCGCTCGAAATATAAGTAATTTCTTTGCCCGCAATAAACGTGTGTTTCGGAGTGATGTGCATGTATCCCGTGTTGGCGATTAATTAGAATCCAGAAGCCTGAAGATAGCAGCAGTCCCAACCTCTCGGTGAGCCACGACCTGCCCAAACATTTCTGGTGCCGTGACCAGGATTTGTGAGCTTCACCGTCGGTATTCTTCCAATCATCCAAGTGAGAGCTGTGACCCAGCAGCCATCACGTAGTAACGACCACGCCGCTCCTGGTGGAGGTCGCCATTGCTGTTAAGGACGCCGTTTTGCATGGGCATTGTGTAGATGCCGATTGCATGCATGAATAGATACTGCCATTGTTCCTGATCCACGTTGCTGCTTTTGGAATATTTCAAGGCCTATTTCAAATAGGTACAAGGTAATGTACCTGTCCAACACTTCCATGCGCATCTGTGGGTGCTTTTAGATGTTTTTCCCATTGCATGACCCTTCAACGGTGCTGCTAGCGTGAGATATCAATTGGACGATCACATTCCCGGAATCACCCCGCCAGCCATTCACACCCGTCGACCTTTGTTGGATTTATTGGACTCGTTAAGCTGCTAGCCGGAGCGACCCGCTGCATGGTGGCGGCCGTTTGAATAAGCATCGACGAACCATTCGTGAAGACACCCGCATGCTATAGCTGAGGATTTTGCATGCCGTTCCAGCGATTATCATCTACGATATAGTTCACCTCCTATCACCCTACACTAGCCGTGTGAGGATCCAAGTTCCTTCCTGTGTTCCCGATTTTTATTATACAAGGCTCGAATAGCCTTGGCCAAGGTTAGTACCTGTCCAAGTTGCTTATTTGTCTCCATCCAGGTCTACCTGGTCTTCTATTTGCCAGGCACTTTCCGACTTCCTTGTCTGAGCACCATCAACAGCATCGAGTGTCGATCCATCGTGCAAGATGGAGGGTGGCAGTACCAACTCGGTCGCAGGCAACGCACGGATGCGAGACCAGCTCACCACCAGGAGAACGACATTGTTGGCGCAGCTAAGTCGTGCAGAGCAGTTTGTCAACAAATATGATGCCGGACGGGATGAGCTCGAAGTACCACTACGGATGGAAAATCTGGACGTTCTATGGGCATCGCTCGAGGAGGTGCAAGCAGCTCTTGAAGACCTGGAGACAACCAATGAGGGTAAGACTGCCAATCTTGAAATCCGCGCTTCGTTTGAACCGAAGCTTTTCCGAATTAAAGCCAATCTGAAAGCCAAGTTGCCTCCGCCAATTATTCCACAAGCCAGCCGCCCTGATAACCCCTCTCGCGCGCCCTCCACCTTGTCTAGTTTGAAGTTGCCTACCATTTCGCTCCCAGAGTTTGACGGTGATTACCGTCAGTGGCTAACGTTTCACGACACGTTTCAAGCCCTTATTCACGACAACGACGAGTTGCCTGTGATACAAAAGTTTCACTATTTGCGCGCTGCGCTGAAAGGTGAAGCTGCGCAACTTATCGAATCAATTGCGATCAGTGCTGCAAATTACCCTCTAGCATGGGACTCATTAATTAGCCGGTATTCCAACGAATATTTATTAAAAAAGCGACACCTGCAGGACCTTATGGATGTTCCACGAATGAAAAAAGAGACTGCAGCGGCGTTGCACTCTACCTTGGATGAATTCCAGCGACACATCAAGATCCTCAAGCAACTGGGCGAGCCAACGGATGCGTGGAGTACATTGTTGGAGCACCTGCTATGTTCAAGACTTCATGATGACACCATTAAAGCCTGGGAGGATCATGCAGCATCCGTCGACGACCAGAGCTACTCCTGTTTGGTCGAGTTTCTGGAGAAACGGGTTCGAGTGCTCGAATCGATTTCCGCCAACCATCATGGTGTTCAATCTACTTCCGCTTCCCAACCGAGCGGACCGAATTTCCGCAAACCTTTCGTCAAGATGGCATCCCACTCCGTAACGGAAAATTCGTTTCCCAAGTGCCATGCTTGCGACAACCGGCATCTGTTAGTGAAATGTCCGCGATTCATGGCAATGACCGTCGCTGAGAAGCTGCGTCTCGTGAACTCCAAGCGCCTTTGTGTAAACTGCTTCCGCCAAGATCACTTCGCCCGTGATTGCTCATCGAATTACACATGCCGAGTGTGTAGAAAGCGTCACCATTCCCTCCTGCATTTGGGTTTTGCCAGTGGATCCAACCCATCTAATCCTGAACCTCTTTCCAACCAATCCAATGGTAATTCCGGTGCTGCAGTACCTTCCGCCAGCTCTCAGATCAGCGATCACCGCCGAGTTCAGTCCGCTTCTGCAACCACAAAAGCAAACGACGTCCAAGGGAGTATTGTTGCCCGAAATGCTGCCACCTCGTTCCTGCTGACAGTTGTCCTGAAGATCGATGATGTATATGGGAAGGAACACTACGCTCGTGCTCTTCTCGACAGTGGTTCCCAGCCGAATTTGATGACGGATCGGTTGGCTCAGCTACTAAGATTAAAACGCCAGAGGTCCAACGTGCAGGTGCAAGGAATTGGGGAACAGCCAGAATACTCCAACGTGTCGGTAACCACCGAAGTTCGTTCGAGGAAGGGTGACTTTGCTCGAAATGTTACGTTTTTGGTTCTTAAAAAGTTGACTTCCAGTCTTCCAAGTTGTTCTGTGTCGGTGGACCATTGGAAACTTCCCAAGGACCTGTTCTTGGCAGATCCGGGCTTCAACCATTCCAGTGACGTGGATTTGATTCTAGGATCGCAACATTTCTTTGATTGCTTCCCTTCTGCAGCTAGAATCCAGCTGTCGGCCACTCTCCCGATACTAGTTGACAGCGAATTTGGTTGGATCGTAGCAGGTGGTGCCCATCTTGTTCCTCCATCTATGGAATCAGTGTGTTGCAAAACAGTTACGGTTTCAGTGGATCCCCTCGAAGAATGTATGGAGAAATTCTGGAAAATTGAAGAACTGCCCGCCAGATCCACATATTCCGTAGAGGAGAAGGCATGTGAGGACTACTACGTTTCAACAGTTTCCCGAACCGAAGAAGGACGTTATGTGGTGCGTTACCCAAAGCGCGAGAACTTCATCAGCTTGATCGGGGAATCCAAATCCACGGCTCTTCGACGTTTTGCACTGCTTGAGCGACGCTTTTCCAAAAATCCGGAATTGAGGGAAAGTTACGAATCCTTCATGAAGGAATACTCAGCCCTGGACCACATGCGACCAGTTCAGGAAGAGAAGGACGACACGCTCTCTTATTACCTTCCTCATCACCCAGTTATAAAAGAGGAGAGCACCACCACCAAGACACGTGTCGTGTTCGATGGATCCAGCAAAACTTCGTCCGGTTACTCCTTGAATGATGCGTTGTGCGTAGGTCCAGTAGTCCAGGACGATCTACTAACTCTGGTGATCCGTTTTCGAAAATATCCTGTGGCTCTTGTGGCGGACATTGCGAAAATGTATCGCCAGGTGCTTATTCATCCCGAAGATGCACCACTCCAAAGAATTGTTTGGGGATCCAATCTGTCGCAACCTCCAACTACTTTTGAGCTGCAGACGGTAACTTACGGACTTGCCTCTTCATCCTTCCTAGCCACTCGCACCCTACAGCAACTCGCAGTCGATGAAGGCAATGCTTATCCACTCGGCAAACCGGCTCTTGAAAAATCCTTCTATGTCGACGATTTTATAGGCGGAGCCGATTCTGTTCCGGAAGCTATCCAGTTACGTGAGGAGCTGACAGACCTTCTAGGGAGAGGAGGATTTCCAATCCGTAAGTGGACGTCCAATAAATTAGAGGTTCTGCAGGGACTTGACGCCGATTGCATTGGAACTCAATCCAGTGTCCGATTTGATCCAGATGAGACCGTAAAAACATTGGGCATTTGTTGGGAACCCGAGCGAGATCAATTTAGATTCAATTACCACGTGAGCCAAAATATCCTTCGAGCGACAAAAAGATCCATCCTTTCCGCAATTTCTCAGCTGTTTGACCCATTAGGACTTGTGGCTCCGATCGTCGTACGGGGTAAAATGTTGATGCAGGAGCTATGGTTAACTGCCTGTGCCTGGGACGACGAACTTCCAGATTCTCTGATACAGAAATGGGAGAGTTTCTATCACCAACTTCCGAAGCTGTCAGAATTTCGTATCCAACGCTACGCCTTCCAGCAAGATTCCCTAGTACAGCTCCACACTTTCGCGGATGCATCAGAAGCCGCCTACGGAGCTTGTACTTATGCACGTTCTGTGGACTCAGAAGGAAAGGTGAGAATCCAGTTGTTAGCTGCAAAGACCCGGGTAGCACCCCTCAAAAAGTTGTCACTACCCAAACTTGAACTGTGTGCCGCAGTTATTGCAGCTCAACTTCACGTCCACATCACCGAAGCACTAAAAATGAATATAGCATGCTCATATTTTTGGTCTGACTCTACGGTTACGCTCCAATGGCTGAAATCCCCTCCGAACACGTGGAAGACATTTGTAGCAAACAGAGTATCCGAAATCCAGACGACTACCCACGGAGCTCGATGGAACCACGTAGCTGGCTCGCAGAACCCTGCGGACCTACTGTCTCGCGGAATGAATGTGGAAGACTTTTTGGAGCGCACGCTTTGGACAGCAGGACCAGACTGGCTATCTCGCTCCGAAGATGATTGGCCAATTTTCAAGCAGGTCGACTCCGACGAAGCAAATTGTGAACGCAAACCAGCAATTTCCGCAGTAGCTCGAGCAGAACCAAAATACAATCCGCTATTTTCTCGATACTCTCAGTTCTCTCGATTAACCCGTATAGTAGCATACTGCATGAGATTTGTAGAAAACGCTCGATCGAGGTCCCGAACACGTCCTGTCGCTTTCGTTGGTCCCAATCCAAGCATGTCGCTAAGCGTTGAGCATCTTTCGCACGCCAGAAACAAATTGATTGTTCTCGCTCAGGCAGATTCATTCCAAGACGAGATAAAAGATCTGGAGCAAAATCGTCCACTGAAAAGGCAATCTTCCATACGACTTCTGCACCCATTTCTAGACCAAAAAGGTGTGTTGAGGGTAGGGGGGCGGCTCAGATTGGCACAACGTTCCTATGACTTCAAGCACCCAGCTTTGATTCCTAGTTTCCATCCCCTCGCTAAACTGGTTGCGAACTATTTTCACACAAAATTAATCCACGGTGGCGGCCGTTTAACACTGGCCGCAATGCGAGAAGAGTATTGGCCAGTCCATGGACGACGACTGGTGCACAGCGTCATTCGCAACTGTATCAAATGTACTCGAGCAAATCCCGTCCCGGTACGTCAGCAGATCGGCCAACTTCCGGCTGCCCGAGTCACTCCAAGCCGACCCTTTGCTGTGACAGGGGTAGACTACGCTGGACCCGTCTATTTGAAAGCCATACATAAACGAGCTTCGCCAACAAAAGCGTACATATGTGTCTTCATTTGCTTCACTACAAAAGCGGTTCATCTAGAGCTGGTAAGTGATCTGTCGACACCCGCTTTCCTCACTGCTCTACGCCGTTTCGTTGCACGTCGTGGCCGTCCATCCCATATACATTCTGATAACGGCAAAAATTTTATTGGAGCAAAAAACGAACTACACCTGTTGTACCGCATGTTGGCTGACCACAAGGAAGTCGAAAAAATCCAGAGATTTTGCGCTGATGATCAAATCACCTGGCATCTGAATCCTCCAAAAGCGCCACATTTCGGCGGACTCTGGGAGGCTGCCGTGAAGGTAGCCAAATCACAACTGCACCGACAACTAGGACATTCGCACCTATCATTTGAGGACATGTCGACGATACTGGCGGAAATAGAGGCAGCCATGAATTCTCGCCCACTTGTACCAATGACAGAGGATCCAGAAGACTGCGATGCCATAACACCTGCGCACTTCCTCATCGGAACGAGTATGCATGCTGTACCCGATCCAGATGTCAGCAAAAGCAACCTGACTCGTTTAGCTCACCATCAACGACTGCAACATCTATTTCAACAATATTGGCATCATTGGAGAACAGAATACCTCCAGGAACTTCAACGAGATACCACCAAAGGTCATCCAAACCACGATATCCAACCTGGCCGGCTGGTTGTGATCGTTGATGAGTTCCAACACCCCACTCGTTGGCCTCTCGCCCGGATTGAGGCAGTGCATCCTGGTCTCGATGGGCTAGTAAGAGTAGTCACTCTTCGTACATCTAAGGGCACCTTCAAACGGCCGACAACAAAAATCTGCCTACTACCAACAGAGTCAACACCTGCAATAGCTAGCCAACAACACAACGTAGGTTCCGAATAATCGACCGAAGATGATCACGAGCATCCATTCATAGAGTAGACAATTTAATCAGAGCAGGTATTGTTTAGAATAAGAACCAGCAAATGGAATGAAAAATGAAATCAGTTGTAGTAGATGTATATGTAGCTAAAATTAGTTTTTTTTTTTTTGATTTTGAAATTCGTGAATTTCAAAGGTGGCGGCGATGTTTGAATTAGATCGCTTTCGATATATAATTAACCGCCCGAACCCTCATTAGGATAGCGATAGGCTCTCACTCTCATGAGTGGATTACCCCGATGCTATACAGAACGCAATCACGATCACTAGCTTTAATTTTGTTAGTTCCTCTTTGGCCATCGTTGAAGCAACACTAGAAATAAACCAGTGAATTTCGCTCGAAATATAAGTAATTTCTTTGCCCGCAATAAACGTGTGTTTCGGAGTGATGTGCATGTATCCCGTGTTGGCGATTAATTAGAATCCAGAAGCCTGAAGATAGCAGCAGTCCCAACCTCTCGGTGAGCCACGACCTGCCCAAACAAGCATTTTCAAGGTTTGAACGAAAAATGTGAGGTGATCCGAAAGATTGTTCAAGGGACTCAATTGTATTACTATAATAACTAAAAACGGATGATTTTTGTTTCTTCTGTTTGTTGCGATTTTTAATGTTCACTGTGCGTGTTTCTTTTGTCAGTTGTTAAAGTTTTTTTTGATACATAGATTATGTCACTAAGGTCAAACATTTGCCCATCTTGATCTAACCGTGATAATGAAACATTGAAATTGAAACTCCATTGATTTAAAACCTCTCAAAGGTTTCTCAGGGCTTCCAGAGTGGGTTTACGAGGACGCATAGTAGATTCCAGTTGTTCCCGAAAAAGTCACATGACTTACGAAAGGTTTTCAGCGGATTCCAAAAATCAGTCAGTTTCCCAAAAAAAATCAAAGTTGATCCTAATAATTCCTACGAGTTCCCTAGAGGAAGTAGGATTAGAAATTTATTTCAAATAGAAAAATGCGTTGAAATTTCAACCTTAACACTTTTGATCATATTTTACGTTTACTTCGTCAACAAAACTAGCTAAGATTTCGCTTTTTAAAACAAGCATTGTTCATATCTGACTTTTCGGAAAGCACATGAAAACCAAAATTTACCCAAATTCTGAGTGTAAATCTCAGAAAACAAAAAAATTTCTAAAACCAATACAAAGCATTAGAATTTTTTTCGGGTCATTTGGTGGAATGCCGTTTGACCGAAAAATCACACTTATAGGAAACTATATCTTGCATGTTAGACACCGTGCAGAGTGCATGTTTCTCGTCAGAGCAGTACCAACAAGACTTCTTTACTTCCTCAGGCCTAATTGGTAATTTGGAAAATTCTGCTGTATTCTTCGGTGTTGCCTGCTCATCTCTTGCCTCTGCGCGAACATACAGCTTCTGTTTGTCTCTTTCTATTTGGCACGACATCTCAACATCCGAGGCGGTATTGACTAACTCTGTCATGAACTCCCCAAAAGTAGCTAAGTTGGCTTCAACCAGCGATCGTTTGTACCATGACCACTGCATTTACATCGATGACGTAAGTTTCTCAACCAGTTCACCAGTTCGTGAAGCAGCACCTCTGGAGTCTAGCTAGGTTTCCGCGTCCGTAGAGTTGTAGAACGAATTAGAGAATAACGGCCAGTCTTCCGGATCCTCGTAAAAGCTCGGTAACTCGAGTGGCATTAGGTACTTATCTCGCTGCTAATTGCGTACCACTTGGCACAAGTTGATCAGGCACCCCTATTCGCGATGCATTAAATTGTTGCACCCCTGGCTCCAAGTCGGTTGAACTTGTCCCGTGAAATGATTCTGCTGAGTTGGCTAGTGATGCTAGTTGTCAAACGTTTGGAAGGCAAGCGGCTGCGGATGACGATGAAACCATCGCAATCACGTTTGGCACTGTAACGCTTGTTTGGACACCGACGAACGGAGGAACGATCGTTCTTCGTGGAACTGTTTGATTGACTGTTACTGTCTAATAATTTAGCGCATTTTCACAATGAGAACCGAACATGTTTTGGCATTTACCAGGTTGTAACTGAGGGAAATACCCGAAAAAAGTAACTTTGGTTTCAGCGACTGTCGATTTGGTTTTGCAATTCTCGAACATGTCGCTTAGTTGATAAATTTGAGAGGAACCATATGGAGGCAAAGGCTGCCCAACCACGCCCATTAGTTCTAAACTAGACGGCGGTAGTCTACCGGTAGTTTTACCAAGGTTGTTTCCAATACAATTAGCAAAGGTATCGACAGGGCCTGAATATTGCGGAACGTTATTCTGAGAAACTTCTACTTGTACTAATTTAGTCGTTTTACCTGTCTGAGGTGTTGACATCGATGCTGGAGCTTCTCCCTGCAGTCCCGACGTTGACGGTACTGAGCCTGGGATGGGTGCTGCTGTCGTCCTACCGAAATGTCCCGGCTGTAGGGCTACTTTTTGCGAGACGGCTCTGTTAGTTGACGAACCGATCGCTCTTGTTTGGCCACCATTACCATAGTGAAGCTATTATTCTAGCTTTTCCCGGCAGACCCGACCTCTCAGCTAACTACACCGGCTTTCTTTGTCGTCTTCCAGGATTATGTTGAGTTTTTGTTGCAGAAAGGCCTTGTCCTCTTCGGCACGCTTTTTTTTTCTGATCTTGTCGTCCTCCACGCGTTGTTTTAGTTTTTTTTTTGAAGTTTAATATTGTACGCGTTGTTCCAATTGTTGTAGAAGAATTTCTATTCGAGCTCTGTTTCTTGCCGAACTCCTCATCGACCTGCTAGCATGCTGACTACGAACCTCTTCAACATCGACTTTCGCACAATAGACACACCTCCAAGTCCTGTCTGGATTGAGGTTTGAATCTGACTCCCCTACACAAGCAGCGAGGAACCAGACGTCGCACATATCGCATCCGACTATCTGTCCGAGCAAACCTTCCTCCCGTCAAACATTTCTCGCACACTTTTTCGGACTGCTTCGTATCAATATCGTTGGCTGCTTACTACGTAGGAATTCAAGAGCTGCCGTTGAATACACTGCGAATTCAGTAACAATCGGTTTCACACTCCGCAGCGCCGACTGGATATGTACTAGAAATTTTGAAGTTTGTTTCGGATAGGAGTTAAATTTGTCGCACGTCTTTCCAGCAGCAAATGCAGCTTCAAGCTGTAATTAAATTGGTATCGAATAATGGTTTCTTAAATAAAAATTTTCACTTACTGTCGTGACGCTTAGGGTATGTATTTTATCTTAAAAACACCGGATGCCTTATGCGATGCCTATATGTGCAAAAATTCCGTATAAGATTGATCCGATTTCCTTTATAAGTTCATACGGAACGAAACAAAATGCACTGATGAACTCAGAAAATAACGTTCTATGTGAGGAAATTCATCAATGAAACGATTTCATTCACCATGTAAAGCGGGTGTGATGTAATTCGCACAAGTAAACGACTTCCAACGGCTTGATATGGAATTCATACTAGTTTGACTGTCCAGTTGGTATTTTACAGTGTAACTGTGAGGCATTGGCAACTAAATTAATTGTAGGCTTATAATTCGTCCGAAATGCATTCGGCCAAACGACCCATTTGACCAGATGGCATTCGGCCAAACGATTTTCGGTCGAACGCCTTTCGCCCAAATGGCCGGATATTTTGGAAAATTGAGTAAACGTATATATCTGACACAAGCTCAAGCTTTAGGAATCTATTTTGTCAATGAAGATCAGTGCAATATTTGAATTTATACTCTTATTAATAACTAGTGGTCCCGGCAAACTTCGTCTTGCCATCAAGTAGGCTGTTGAAAAATGCTATGGATCGTCCCATACAAATTGACAGTTCCGTTCACGCTTGTTTTTCCGACTTTCCCGGTGAATATCCAGGGATTTTTATACACATAAACACGTCGGAACACTTGACGAACAAAACGGAAAAATAATCATTCAAATCGCTTGACCCGTTCGGAAGCCATTTCGTGACATACAAACACCACTCCATTTTTATTTATATAGATTACAACATTATATGCTCATATATATAATGTGGTAATTAAGTCCCCGTCAACTTTACATACGCATATAATGCCAGAAAAGTCGAAATAGCATGCCATTATAATGCTAGGATATAACCTACCCCACAAATGCAAATATTAGGGCGAATTTTTTTTTGCTTTCACGCAGCACTATGGGCCAGAAATAAAAATTTCGCGACAAAAGTCCAAAAACCTTTTTTTAATAAAATGAATTATTGAGATGAATTTCTCATTATTGAGAACATGTGTAATTGCATACCAACTATCTTATTTGATAAATTATATTATTTCATTGCACTTTATGGGGCTTAATATTGTCTAAACTGTAAAACTTGAATTTCACCTTATCCTAAGAAAATTTGGTTTGAGGGGAAAAATGGCAAGAAAAATTATTGTGAGTACATTTTTGGAAAGCAAATTAAGTGCATTTTACATGTCTGGTTTGAAAATAAAGTTAATTTTAAATGTTAGCATTGATTTCACAATGTACCCGTGATATTCACTATATTTTTTACTATTTCACCTTAAAAGTTAAGGTATTGCACCGTATTCGGCTTGCAACTAGTATGAGGTGGAAGCCTAGACTCCAGTCTTTCATGTGCTACCAAAAGTTTTTGCATATATTTGCGGATGACCAAGATACATCGGTTTAAGTACATGCGATAATTTAGTCGATTTTTTAATCCCATATTTTTAACTTCGATGCTGTTCATACAATCACAAATTAAATCAGTTTGATTGGTATAAAATAACTAAAGCAGTCATAACCCACTACTTTTGAGCAAGTTTCCGTTTATCAGCTAGGTGACATCCAGAAATCTGGGTTGAGTCGGTTGAAAAATTACAAAAAATAATAATTTTGCTAATTTTCTTCGAGGCCATGATTTGTATGATACGATAAGTCCACAACATAGGAATCTATTTGAGGTTCGCGATATAGGGACTAATGCGTGGTTTCTGGACAACATCCAGGTAAAAATAACAGATTTTTGAAGATATATGAAACGGCTGAGATTATTATGTGTCTATGTTTTTTTTTTGTTCAAATCGAAGTGGCTTCAATTAAATATAGTCATTTAGTAGAAATTTTCTAAAAAATATCATACAAACTCTGTTGATTATTTTTCAACAAGGATTGAATCATTGGTATAATATTTTACAAAATTTATAAAAAAAATAATTAGAACATCGAAAATTTGCCCGTTTTCAAGTTTTATGGTTCACAAAGTGTGAATTGATTTTTCCTTATAGATTAATTAATAATTAGGCAACCTCCTGTGCTATCGTCCTAAACTACGTTGAAATATCAAAAAAAAAATAAATATTATAGTATAAATGATTGAAAGAAAATTAAATTAAAAAAGACAGCACCAAATGACCAGGTCAATGGCCATCAACGAAGAACGTTAAAAAATCGTTTGAATCCTTTTAAATTCCTTCCAGAAATTTCGACTATCTAAGCGAAATGTTGTCGGGAAAATGTTACTAGTTTGATCAGATAATCTATTCATTTGTACATAAAACAATCATCTTATTCCAACGAAAGGAAATGAAGATTTTCAATTCTACTTGATTTATCTCAATTGAAAATCAATCAAATATGAGATCTGGACAAAAATTCACGTTTCTTATACATGAACTTGCTGCACGTAATCATATAATGGATTTCATAAGCTTGGGTAAACCAAATGTTCTGATGTTTTGACATATCAAATTAGGCCTCCATTACAGCTAAAATATTTCTGATAATAATGTTTCGAAAGTAAATTTGATTGAAAAGTTTCAAACAATTTGAATTGTCACATTTCAAAACAGCATATCATCTACAAATATGTGATTCATATTATCTTGTTCCATTTTGGACCATGCCTATATAACTCTCTGGTGATTGTATGGCTTTTCCATGGGTTATGCACAGTAATAATATTGCGTTATAAAAATTTTATAGTGAATTAAATGCAAATGAACGGTGAAAGACCAATAAATACATCAAATAAACAGTTGCCAATGCATTCCAAACAACTAAGATAACTATGATCACATTTTTCATGCATTTTTTAACTATTCTGAGAAACTTAACAGTGTAGCTTCAAAATACTTTGAAATTCTTTTTTTCTATCTTTATCAACGAGATTTTTAGCCCTGGGCTAGTTCATCTCGGGACCAACGGCTTTACTTCCCTTCCGAAGGAAGTCGTCACTGAAATTTTTTTTTAGTGACTATCTCGGGGATGGGATTCGATCCCAGGTCCTCGGCGTGAGAGGCGTGTGTTCTAACCACTACACTAGGTCCGTCCCCCCATACTTTGAAAATGTACTATATATTTTGTAAAATGATATATGAGCGAATTTGAATTGATAATGCCTTAATTAACATGTTTTCCCAAATACTCATAATCCTTACAAATATTCTCAATTCAATTCAAAATGCATCTAAGTCATCCCAAACATGACATTTTCATGCTTCCTTAAGTTTGTATTACTTTGAAGTTCATTTTTGTTCAAATAAATGAATCGATGAAATGTAAATCTCTAATAACAAGCAAAAAGAAAATAATTGATTAAATAGTGCTTCATTGTAGCTATCACACTAAATTTTCCTATCGATCCTGTAACACCTGTAGTGTAAAGTTATTGGAGTCCTACTCTTTTGCTCCTTCAATCACAGGAGATTTTTATTATTTTGGAGAAAAGCGACCAATGTAAACCATTAATTTTCTTCGATATAAGAATAATTAAAAAACCTTCCTACACGAAAACACAATAAATTTGTAGTGCTATTATAAAGCCTTTATGCATTTTCATGCTGATTCTGAGCTTACTACTTTTGCTTAGGGTTATTTCGATCTACTCCAAACTTTGAATCCAAGAAAAACAAGAACGCTGAAAAAACAGCAGTTTTCTACTAAAGGTTAGCAATTTGATTTGTTGAAAGCATCAACTCGGAAAATTTCTACAAAATTTTTATTTATTCAGCAGACAATTCTGTGTAGCTTTCAACCCAATCATTACGAATAGCCCATCTCACTTTTGAAACTCACCTCTCAGCGCAACCAGTGCCGATTGCTTCATCAGCATCTGCTTCCGCTTGACGAACACCATCGCACCGAATGAAAGCATCATCAGCGCCAGAATCGTCCCGAGCACGGCAATGAACCACGGTTTGGTCAGAATGTCATCCGCGTTGTCGTGATTGATCGGATAGCGATGCGAAGTTTGATCCAGTTGTTTCGTAACCGGATCTAGGCGTAGAGTGGCAGGACTGCTGAATGGACCCATTCCCGCTGTGGTTGCTGCGGCGATGCTAACGGTGTAGGTTACACCTTCGGTAAGATTCGCCAACAGCAGGTTCGGGGAGGTGGCGTCGATCGTTACGTTGCTGAGCACCTTGGTGTAGTTGGAGCGGAGGTCCACCCCTCGGACGATCACGTGGTAGGTTTGGAGAATTCCTGTTGGTGAGTGGTATGAAATTTGGTATTGCATTGAAGTAAGCGACATTGAGTGATTCATTACCATTGATAGATCCCAAAGGTGGGGCTTTCCACTTCAAGTAGACGGCCGAGGAGTTCAATAGAAGCGCTTCCATACCAGTTGGTGATGCTGAAGGTACTGTTAGAAAACAAAAAAGCATTAGAAAACAAGATAGTTGTTGAGAAAGCATAAGTCTCACCATCTTCAAGAGTTTTAGCTAGCCGTGAGTTGGATGGTTTGCCTTCCACCGTTTTGTAGAATGGAACGATGAAGAACTCGTACTCGGTAAACTTTCGCAGATCGTTCACGGTGCAGGAAGACACACTGCCTGCGTTCAGCACAGTCAGCACCCTATAGGAATGTTCCGAGTCCTCTTCCAAATTGCGAGCGTAGATGTAGAATCCGTCGACGTACTTGCCGTCGATGATCTAAATAGATTAAAAGATCAAATTGAGACAACGTTACCTAAAGATTAACTGAAAGCTTACCTCCCAAACTAGCTTCATAGTGGTTGAGTCTACCGAAGTAGCGTTTATCAACTCAACGACGTCTCCAGAAAGCAATGTTGCTCGTATCTCACTCATATCCAAGCCCGAATTCAGCTCGTTCTAGAAGCATTAATCCAATCAGTTACATCTCTTAGTTTGATATCTTGTGATCAATCCGTTTCACTTACCACTCCAACCAGTATGGGTTCCGACAGCGGACTTGGTGGTGAAATGCCATGCCAGTTTTCCGCACGAACCACAAAGTAGTACGTCACACCCGGAATTAGTCCCCGCTGGGTATAACTCGTGTCCTTGATCTTCTCGGCCATCTCCTGCCAGCCATCGGTAATGTTTCGTCCGTACATCTCAACGATGAACCCCACCATGCTGGAGGCTCCAAGTGCGTTACTTGGAACCCACGAAATCGTTACTGCGCTTTCGGAAATGTCCGTCACTTGAGGCTTTCCGGGAGGTCCCGGAAAGGTGGAAGCCTCCGGTGCCCGAAAGAACTTTATGTTGGGATTTGTCGGCAAATCCAGTTTCAGTGACGCACTCCAGGTTGATTTACCGGATTTGCTGCTGGCAACGCAGGTGTACAGCCCGCTATCGTCATTTTTGCTCAAGTCCGATATGGTCAACGTTCCCGAATCGGTGATGTTGATGCGAGATGAGGTCAGCACAGGGATTCCATCTCTATACCACGAAATTACCGGTGTTGGAACACCAGCTGCTTTACAAGGCAGTATAGCTACGGACTTCACCGGAAGCGTCTGATTTACGGGTCCTTGCAGAATCAATGGCGGAGGACGATCGTCCTGCAGATTCACACTTAGCACCACCCGAGTACTAACGCTTCCAACGGAGTTCACAGCACTACACAGAATCACTTTCGCATTATCAATCCGGTCAATGTTGGACACGGACAGTATACTGGTACCATCAGCGTTTTCCGTAACCTCAATTCCTCCATAGCGATATCCAGGAAACAGAAGAGTACGATTGCCTTCCAAGGACCAGAACAACGTTGGCTCTGGATGACCCGTGGCTTGACACTCGAAGAGAGCTTCCGAACCAAGCTCGGCGATTTGATTCATGGGCCTCACTGTGAAACTTGGTGGAGCTGATGAATGGAAAAATTCCAATAAGTATCCTACTCTGAACGATTAAAACGACAGCGATACTCACAGTGAACGGTCAAACTCCCCGAAGCGGTAATCGACCCGACAGCATTGTCCGCCTCGCAACTGTATTCGCCCATGTCCTCGATGGTGATGCCATCTATCTGGAGGCTGCGGTCCTCCAGCACGTGGACACGATCTGTTTGTGTGGGAGGAGATTGAAAATAGGGCATAAATTGATTAAAATAATTCAATAACGGATTCCCAAAGTTCAATAAGCTTCGGTAGTGATAAGTGTTAAAAGCCTCAGAGAGATCGTTTGATGACGAAATTGGTGGTCAACCACAGCTCAGTGGGTTGCATAATTGATATTAACATGGTCCAACAGAGTCACGACTAAACTTCGGACCGAGTTGTGTTGTGTGAGGTGAGTGTTGATTGAATGAGTAGTCACCAGCTTGAACTAGTGCGATTTAGGTTGGATGTATAAACGCACTTTAGCAGGTAAAGTTTCGGTAGTCGAATGACCGACCACTGCGTTGGATTAGACTTCAGCACCGTAATGTACATTAACCCCTCTTCTAGCAGCTTAATTTTTTACCGCAAAAATGCATTCAAATCGCAATAACTGCTTTGTTTCTCGATATTTTTGCATCATTTTTTCACAAGTTTTCAAAAAAACTCTTCTAGTTTTAGAATCTGTGTCGATATTGATCATTGGTCATTTAGATCCGGAGTCATAACCCATGTAAATTTCTCAGGTTACAGATTTTTTATCGTATCTGGATATTCACTCTTTGGAGCTATATATTAATGAGAGTGTGTTGTGAAAATATGAAGCAATTTTGTGTAGCCGTCTTTGAGTAATGAGTATTTAGGTATCTAGAGTAAACATCATATCGTAATTTTCAGACATCACCAAAACAACTTAACCGATTTGTATGACTTTTTCAGAGTTGCTCCATATTCCTTGCAATTATATAGTCCACATTTTTTTTATTTTTTATTTTTTTGATAAATTGATCAAAAACAAAATGGCCTCCAAAGACATTTTATATTGAGAATGTCGGTCCCCTAAGGAACATCTAATTATCTTCAAAACCAGGTCACTAGTGTTTAATATCGACACGGATTCTTAAACTAGAAGAGTTTAGAGAACTTGTGAAAAAATGGTGCAAAAATATTGAAACGCCAAAAATATGCGTTTTTTTGCGGTACTAATGAATCTGCTGATACAGGGATTAATTAGTAGAGTAATACGGGGCAAAGATTCGCACCTAACATTCCGCAAGAGATATCAATTGACTGAGAAGTATTTCTACTCCATCTTGTAGGGAAAGTTATACCTTAATTTGCGTGCGTTACCTTTAAAAATATTACTGAAAACTTTGAAGTTTCATTTGTATTTCAAGAAAAACTCAAATGAGAACTTTTGCCCAATGGTGGATTCAAAAGTTGGAACTGAATAAACGACAAGGCTATGATGTGCAAAACCGCCTATGACTGCTTTATTTACACTCATTTACTTTTCCTGTCTACGAATCGTTAAGATGAAACTCTTGGCATTACGTCCCAAAAGAGGCACAGGCTGTTTTTCTGCCTTTTCCGAAATTTGAATTGGATTTCCCTGTCATAATGTTTAACATTATGTCTCTTAGTTTTGTATATTCAAACCATTTGCCATATTTTTTTTTACGTTTATGTGTCAAATTGAAGTAGTTAAAAGTATTTTGATTATTTTGTTTTCCCACAACGGTTGCAAATTGTTTTCCTAAAGCCGAGATAACAACGAGGTCTACTACTATAACTACTAACATAAGAAAAGTGATTTAATTTAAACCATCTAACACTTATTGGATTTTTTTTAATATTGGAACAGGACGGCTCAAAACGGCTCCAAACATTACTTCATTTATAACTTCGATAAATGATAAAAGAATATGTTTATATCTGTAAACAGCTGGCCTAATAATGTGTCAAACCCATACAGTGTGGCCAGGGTTTCTTTTGCGTAAAAAAAACCATTGTTTGCCCCGAATTACTCTATAAAACGATTGTCATACTAAAAACCGAGCTTAATATATGAGGTATTTACCATTTTGCCTCCAATCCCAAACAAACTTATATTCTGACCACCCGAATTTTGTATGGTGATTTTTATTAAATGTTTTCATGGGATATGTTACCTAATTTCAAGAAAAAGGTCAGCTTCTTGCATATATTTGCTTAAATCTGCCGAAGAGCGGTGCACGCTATGTCTGAACCAGACGATTTTAAAAATGTACATCGGGTTTGTTCTCGTTAATGTTCAGTATTAGGGTTATATTTTTATATTCGGAAGGTTTTAAAATATTTATTTGGTCATTTTTCATACTAAAACCCATGATAACCCCGTTTTTTGACGAATAGAATATTTTTTTTTTGACCGATAGAATATTTTAAAACCTTCCGATTATGAAAATAAAGACCACTGACTACTGATCTCTAGCGAGAAAAAGTCCAATGTACATTCGAGTTTTATAATCGTCTGGTTCAGACATAGCGTGCGGTGCATACCGGGAGGGGATCATTTCCATGGACCGATGCACTAGTTCATTAATTTGACGTTCAGGTATCAGAAGGGCGGCTCCAGAGGCACGTTCCCCGCCATTTGGGAGATTTGTGCCATCGCCATATTTGAGCCTATTTCATCATCTACCCGATGGGAAAGGAAAAAGAAGGGAAAGATGGGAGGAAAAAGGAGTGGGGTCCCTTGAAGAGGGAAAATCGCATAAGCGAATTAAGAGCATGTAGCTCCATACCACAATGGGTTCGAACAGCGCCCTAAAAAGGGCACTGCAAAACGCATGAGCGTAAAGAGAGCCTATAGCTCATTACCACTGCGGGTTAAGAATACCAGAAGGTCCTGAAGATTCAGTTTTCTGAAATCAGTTTCACTTAATAAGTGTTTACCAAGTAATTGGAATCGCAATCACGCGAAAAATTGACATTTACATATCAGGTGATAAAAAGTTCCATTATCGGAATCACAACTACCACACACAAATGTATCAACACACTGAATATTTGCCATGTGGTAGTTAAGTCAGCAGTGGCCAGTCAAGGTTGTAACCAAGCGACTGCAATTCTGCTTTGACAGATTTGTTTAATACTTAGCCACCCTTTTGGATGGCTTAGTAATATACAGACGTCCACTCGTCCCGCGAAGGGAGTTGTGAGGAACATTTCCTACAAGCAAAGTAACAAGCAATTGAGAGATCACTCGAAAGCAAGGGCAATTGTGTCCCAATTCACCGGAAGTGGAAACATCCAAATCACTAGAATTTCCAATGGACGGAGAAAATCCATGGAATTTGGTCACAACCAATTCCCAGTTTGTGGAGTATAACAAATGCAAAGTCTGCGAATTTACATTCTAATGTTCATATAGAGATGTAGCGATGATCAGATAATGATTCATCATCTGATACATGCCAATTCGTCAACTCGTGACTGATTCTATTCGAGCAGAGCATTATGTCTAACACTTCTTCTCTGGCAGATACCATGAAGGTAGGAGGATTTCCTACAATAAGTAATCCAAGATTTGAACTACTTAAGCATTCTCTGGAGCATTTGAACTGGAGCTTCTCAAATTGGTATCATTGCCCACAAACAGCAGAAGGCCTTTTCATAGGCAGTGAACGAAAACTCGTTTTGAAATCATCCATTGGGGATGGTTCATCATGTGGTAAATACACCACAAAACGAAAGACGTATTTCCTATTGAGGTCACATACAGAAATATCAATTGTGACAGCATATACATCTCTGGTTGTTAACTCAGAAATGAGTATGGCGACGTCAGCGCTATTTACGAGCACGCATGCACGAGGCATGGCACGCAAATTTGCCATTTCATGTTTCTGAAAGAAGCAAAAACTGGGTCCACTAGGTTTCCTAGATAAAAGTTTACAAAAGTAAGGTTTTTGAACTAGCGCCACTTGAGCTGTACCATTTGCATGAGTCTACAAAGATTGATCATTGCTGACATTTTATGCTGGAGATTGATCTAACTAAGCTATCCTAGCCGTAGCCACTACCCAAACTAGGCAAGATTAAGCTTTTCGCAATCTCAGAACGAAAAAGATCAGCAGCGAACAAAAACCAAATCGGTATCTCTTAAAAGTCGCCAAAGGCGGCGAAAAGCACAGAATACACTGTGTAAAACGCATAATGCGAAACCATTGAGGAGAAAATTTAAACTAAATTACATTAAATGTATTAATAATCCCTCCCTTATTTAGTCTCAGCCTTGAGACTGAAGAAGGGCAGCCGATTATCTCGGAGAAACACAAGGTCACCTACACCATTGCTCCGGGTAGCACAGGAAGGGCATAATACTGTAGAGGGCGCCCTGGAACTCCACAGGCTCCGTTTGCGGCTAGGTTTTATTTAGACCCCCCTAACCATTCATTCTTAGGCACGGTAAGCTTAAAGCCGTATGAATTAGGGGTTACCTGTGAGGTGGACTTTTACCACCGGAACAGGCAGTCCGTAGTGTTAATTCTTAGCCAGTTAAAACAACCGCTACCGACACTACGCGGCTATCTAGGCTGATCGGGAAAAGGAAGTTAACATTGATTATTAACTCCTGACGTTTGAGCGGTTCCGAATTCACTCGTTGCCATGGTCACGTAAATAACACGGCACCGCTCAAACGTCAAATAGTGAACTCGTGCACTGGTCCATAGAAGAACTGTCAAACAGCTTTCGAATCAGCTGCAACTCAATTTGAATGTTTTAAAGCTATTTTTCACACAAGGAATTGTAATGTTTATCTTGTGCTAGCCTGAGAGAGAGGAAATAGCAAACCTGTCATCAATTGTTTCTGAAATCCACACATTGGAATGGCGAAGCGCAAAACTCTGGACTATAAAAAAGTTCAAATAAACTTTCTAGGGTTTCTTGATGTTCTCACTTTTAAAATTTCTGTATACATATATGTGGTTGGCTGATGCCACATCGAAATCTTTTGTATTAATGTCTTTTTTCCAAGTGAATGAGATTTTCAAATGATTTTGATCCAGATTGTGTTTAGGGTATCCATCGTATTAAGCTTTGATCAGTGAGAACCTGCATTTTTCAGTATTGCAGTGAATGAGGCGGATACAAACCAATGCCAAACAATTCTTTCCCAAAACGGCTTTCGCATTGTACAATAAGATTCTGATAAATCTTGATCAACTTTTTGGAAAAAATGCAATGAAATTGCATCTTGACGTATATTCAATTCGTCGAATCGTTTTCTTTTCTGTCGCAATCAGTTTTCAGTTTCGTCTCACAACTTACGGCTCACTGTTATATAGTAAGTGGTCAAAATACAACATATCAGTACTTTAATAAAATGTTTTACTAGAATATATAGATCTACGGGCATCTCCCTCCATTACTTCAGCTTGATGAAATATATTAATTTCCTTTTAAATTCATTTTTCGCCATCGAAATTCAGCTCAAACATATGAACACAATTTCTTTTGACCGAACAATCATGACATTTCCTCACAGTTCAGCAAAAACAACACAATCAAAGGAATCGTTTTTTACGTCGAGCATCGCGCACACATTGATGCGCTCATGTTTTTTTCTCAGTACGACGGATTAAATTTTGTTTACATTCTCAATTGAACGCGATCGTTGAGGAAAATTCTTAAAATTTCGTGAATTATAGAACTTTTACGGCGTTTGATTGGAATGAAATCCTCCAGTGAGGAAGTAGGAAGGTTTTCCATAGAGAAAATAAGTGCCCGGCGAATTAAGTCACACAGGGGGCGGGAAGAAACTTGCATCATAAAGTGGTGTGACTGGTGTCGATCGCTAAGCATTTCGCTTAGATCGTGTGGAATACGTTTCCTGTGAAAAAGTGCAAAGTGGATTATTGAACTGAAGTTAATTATCGAAATACAGTAGTTTAATTGCATTTTTGGTGTACAAGTGTACGAACCATAACAGCTTTCACAAAATTACACTTGAAAAATGAATCTATGGTGCAGGTAAGTTGGAATATCCGCCGTAGTGGAACATTTTAAGTTTGATACGACGAATAACAGCGCTCACGATGAAGTGGAACGAAACCCGTTGTGCACAACCTATGAATGGTTCTAGGTCGAAACAAAATTTTGGTGCATATATATACATCTGTAAATCTATCTATTTAGATTAATAAAAATGGAACGGTGTTTGTATGTCACGAAATGTCTTAAGAACGTACTCTCGGATTTTCTTCCATGGTTATGTTCCTAAATGTTATAACGAGTTTGTGTTCATAAAAAGCAGGATATAGGGTGTAGAACCACTTGGGCACTTCCATGATTTACTTTTTGGCATGGCGGTTTTTTCTCGGTTGTATTTCCGAAACTTTGCAATAAGAAGCACAATAGTACGGTGCACATTGTGGCCAAATATAAGCTCTGTAACTTTTAAAATCCCCACTGCCGAAGTGGAACAAAAGTGCCAAGAATAGGATCCGGCTCCCTAATGAACGGGAAAGTTGGAAAAACCGGGAATGAACGGAGCTGTCATCAGTGTAATAACACAGATTTTTTCTTGTTCTTGCCTACAGATATCTGTGATCACAGATCACAGATTTTTAAGATAAATAAAGATTTTTAAGATTTCATGATATTTCACTAGTTTAGGACATGGTTTTGGAAGATACACATCAGAAATGCCATTTATCTGTTTATTTTTTTGACATGCCAAGAACAGCCATAATACGTTTGCAAAGGTTCTTTTTGATCTAAATAATTTAAATTTTGGAGTTTTTGCTACACAGAATTTTAGAGGTTGACTTAAGATAAAAAAGATTTTTTTCAGCCGAAAACACAGATGAGTTTCTTAAAAAATGTGGCAAGCCAGTGTTGTCATTTTGTACTGGACGTTTCATGGCGTTTTCCATCATTCTATTTGATGGCAAGACAAAGTTTGCCGGGACCACGAGTATTTAATAAAAAAAAGAAGTAGAAGGTGATCAATTATTATTTTTATTGACACACTCAATGGTTTACATTTAAATTTTGTATTTTTGTATGTGAGTTGAAATGGTACGACATTGAGTGCTTTATTGGAAAATATTACTATACCTCGTCCAATTTTATATGCCTTCTATCGTAGTTTAGAGATCAATGTCTATAAAAGACCTTACGATAAATTGCTTCCGGTGTTTTTTTTTTTAATTCGATATGTGTAAATTTCCTGGTAAATAAAAAAATACTTTAGCCCAGCTTTCCAGCAAAACTAATGGTATAAGCCTGATTTGTTGCTGAAAAGGAATCGTTTAAGAAATTTCTCGCCGATTCCCTGCAGTAATTTTCTACACTGACATTTTGACAATTTTTCTTGAACTGACATTTCTTTTCAACAGCTTGCTGCGATGGTAAAAAAGCGCTTTCTTGATCGATTCCTTGCAGGAAATTCACATGCATCGCAATAGGCCAATAAATAACGTTTCAGCAGCAAATCAGGCTATAACTGGAAAATTGTGGAAGAAATCGCTGGAAAAATATTTAAAAAATGTCATGGCGAAAACACTCGAAAAATAACTTTATAACTTCGTGCAAGAACTTCAAACGAAACTGCAAAGAGAAAGGTGACATTTTGGAGTAACTTTCAGAGAACTTCCAGATTAAAATTGATGAAAAAATCCTGGGAAGACAATTATTGGAGAGTAACATGATTTAGTCAAAAAAGCTTTCAGGTTATTATGAAAAAAAAATCAGAAAAAATATTTGCTTACGAAAAAGTTACGGAAAATCCCAAAAGAATATTGTGACAACATTTTGTAGATATTTGAGAACCGAAACCTTTACAGTTACAGTATCTTGGCCCTTTTCTCCTAAAAACGTGACGTACTTTTTGGAGATTTGAATGTTTTGCAACAGCAATCATATTTTTTTTCGTAATGACTTCCCTGGACAAATGTTGCTGACATGGATAAATCGTCAATTTTGCGAAGTTTTATTCCGAGAAAAAAAAATCTCGTGATATTCCGAGAAAAAAAAATCGATGGAGGGAAATTCATAAATTTAACAACTGAATAATATAAAAATTCCAAAAATATTTTAAAATCTTTTATCTTGAAGTCAGCTTTCGTTGTCAACAGTCGTTTGAGCAAAAAGGTGCTGCGTTAGTAGTTTACGCAACAAGTTGCTGAATGATGAATTTTAAAGGACAGGTCGTGCATTTATCGTAAAAAAACTACTTGAGGGTAGCAGAGATCATATCGAAATGCATTCATCGTTATTTTGATTTTTTTTAAATGTTGTGTAATTTTTCATTACACAACTCAAGCTGTTTGGATTAAAAATCTTTCTGTAATGATCATTACGTAATAGATTGCAGTTCCGTAATGACTATTACAGCACTGCATAATGCAGTGCAGAAAAGTGCGCCATTTCGTGACAGATGAGCGGGATTAAAAACAGCCTAATACGATGAGAAATTGCTCAAAAGATTTTTCTTGATTCTCTATCCAAATAGGCTGTTTTTATCACGCCAATCTATCATAAAATGGCCTTATTTCCTGCACTGAATCTGGAAGTGTCGTTGTAGTCTTAATGCAAACGTCTTTCATTGCGCAACTGTTTTGAGAGGTGCTGGGTCATTACACCAAAGTATGTTAGCCCGCAGTGCGTTAGTTTGAAAAACGTCAGATCAAACGTGCTATTAGGCCGAATGAATTAAAAGAATTCAGAAGAAAGAATAGCCGATAGTAAAGGAAGGAGAAATATCTGGTTATTATTAAGTTTTCATAGTTTGGGCCTAACAACTTTTGGCCTAACATACTTCGGTCCAACGTACTTAGGCCTCATGACCTGACACCGTTCTGAGTTGCGGCATGAAACATTACGCAACAATTATCATTAATAGAAAACATATTGCGATCTATATGATTTTTGGTACCCTCAAGGATTGTACGCAACTTATGGTTGAACTCGATTTTCACAGCCCTCTTTGCCGTACAAAACTCAAAATCACTTGGTAACAAGTTTTTTTTTGTAGACTTCTTTCTTTCAAATTGTAATTTTCAATGCATTTGGAGTTCTATCCGACTTTTGTTTGAAGGCGCACCACTGTGCTATAAGAATCATCATATTGCACCTTGTTGTGTAAACTACTATACCATATGCAAAGCAGTCCACCATTTTTGCTACATGTTCATGCATTTTTTCATATCTCTAGATTAATTTATTGGGGCCCAGATAGCCGTAGCGGTAAACGCGCAGCTATTCAGCAAGACCAAGCTGAGGGTCGTGGGTTCGAATCCCTCCGTTCGAGGATTTTTTCGGGTTGGAAATTAGAGGGCATAGAGTATCTTCGTACCAGCCACACGATATACACATGCAAAAATGGTCATTGGCATAGTAAGCTCTCAGTTAATAACTGTGGAAGTGCTCATAAGAACACTAAGCTGAGAAGCAGGCTCTGTCCCAGTGGGGACGTAACGCCAGAAAGAAGAAGAAGAAGATTAATTAATTGCTTAATATTATACTCATTCAAGTGTCCTATCTAGATTGAAAGTTTTTGTATCTTTTATAACTGTTTTACGTGTACCACAAATAATCATTGAACATTAATTCTTTCGATTATCATACCACAATTACGCATGAGTCACATTGTTATAGGTGTAAACATTAAAACCTACTTACTACTTGCATTTTGAATATCAATAGCATAGATTTAATTTTTTTTTTCTGTCATATTTTTGTATTTTGAATACTCGCATCAGCAGCATCATTTGTTATCACAAAAAAAACTTCATAAATTGCAATAACTTTTGTGTTTTTCGATATTTTTGCACAATTTCTTCATAAGTTCTCAAAAAACTTGACTACTTTTAGAATTCGTGTAGGTTCTGATCATTGGTTCTTTGGATCCGAAGATATTCAGAAATTCTTAGAGTGACCGACGCGAAATCAAAATCCACGTAAATTTCTCAGGCTACAGATGTTTCTCACGTTCGGTTACTTGCTTTCTGAAACTGTATTTTGATGGGAGCCTATTGTGAAAAATATGAAGCAACTTGGTGCAACCGTTTCGGTGTTATGAACATTTATGTTTCTGTTACCATGCCAGCCTATGAAGATCTTGAAATTTTTAAAAATCATTACATTGTATTTTAAAGGTTCCCCGGAGAAAATTCATCCTATTTGTATGATTTTGTTGAGGAAATCTTCATAGAGCATGACACTGTGAAGAACTTATTATTTTTTTTTTTGCATAAATTGACTTAGAACAAAATGACGTCCCAAAGTAATTTTTAATGGAAATACTCGGTTCCAAAGGAAAATTGGAATATCACAGACAAACATTCGGAATATTTTCATCGTACATCCAAATAATGCTCAATTCTAATATTTAGTAGTTGGCTAACGGCTCATTCATGATATTCGTATAGTTTTTGTTCGAGTTGGACGTTGACGCACTACCGTCACCTAGTCGCTGGTTTGCCAAGCACAGTATTCGAGTTGTTACGTCTGTTTGGCTGTGAAAACATCTCCAAAGTGAGTTTTTTTTGCGAACTTGTGAAAGAGTAGCGCAAAAATATCTAATTATAACAAAGCTGCTAGAAGAGGGGTTAAACAATTTAAAGTTTTACAAATACAGCTATTTATTCTTGTGATTTTAGTTCTAAAATTCCGGAAACGGTGCTTTGCTTCATTTCGATTGATAATATCAATCAGCTTTAACTAGGAATTGTTTGATTTTGCTTTCAATTTTTAGTAAGTGTTTATATTTAAAAATAATGAAGCAAATTACGTAGTATGAACCGTTCTGTGTGTTGTAAATTGTATTGCTTGTCGACAATATTCATCGGATGCTCAAAATTAACCAATAAAATGTTTGAAACGACTTATTTTTTTTTTTTGGAATTTTGGCTCCTTTGAGTGCAGAGCTACTTGGGCACTTCCATGATTCACTTTGGCATGGGATGTTTTTCTCGGTCGGATTGTCTGAAACTTTGCAATAAGGAGCACTTCAATACACCGCATATTATCACCAAAATTCAGAGCTGTAGATTTCAAAAAAACCCTACTGCTGAAGTGAATCAAGAGTGTCAAGAATAGGATCTGGCTCCCTATACGTCTGAATTTGGATTTCTGATAAGAACAATTATGAATTATTATAATGTTTTTTTTGGTGAAAAATATGCATTAAAATACATTTGTTATTATTTGAGAGAATTAAAAGTTCCACATATTCAGCTAACTTTTTTACCCAACAAGGTTGTATCGATTGCTTTGGTCAGTTTTCTCAATCGGCTCCCAACTCTAACCTACTCTGAACCGTACATGTCCTGGAATGCACCTTGGCCCCAACAAGATAATACTAATAACACACTAATAATGAAAGGCACACTCCGTACAAACACCATATTTACCGCCTTTCATGTGGTGGCTGCCTGGTTATTGTACACTCTGCCCTCCCACCGTCCCCTATCGAAGTACCCGACTCATAGCATAGGATCCTTCCTTACCTAGGGGCATATTGCCACTGGAAGCTGAGCGTCTCCACAGGACGTCCGGTACTGGATCGCCACCGACGCGACACTGGAACACAACCGAGCTGCCGACGACTGCCGTCTGGTTCTGTGGGCCACGCATCAGGAACGGTTTCACTGTGGATTAGCCATTGGATGGAACGAGAGGAAAACAAAACAATTTATTATGACATGTTGAAAGCCATCCGAACGAGCGGTGTTGGGGAAGCAATAAAGCTATCCGTCCAGTCGGTGGATAAGTGCAGCAGTAGGGTGTACCAGAAAAAATCGAAAGCTACTTATTGTGCAATTGTTCATTTTATGTAGAACAGATAAAATTTCTAAAAACTTGTTTAGAATACATATAAGTTTAGATTAGCACAATTTTCATCCTAGGGTTTAACACCTTGACTTTTCGGCCATTGATTTTTTTCTGGGACACTCTACTGCAGCAGTAGACACTAGCGTTGGGCGATTTTGAATCGATGTTCCGAAAATCGATGTTTTCATGCCAATTAATCGATTTTTTGAATCGATGTTTGGAGCACCTAAAGTCAGGTGAATCGATTCTCTCCATTCGATTTTTTGATTCGATTCATTTTGTTGAAATCGATAAATATTTTTTAATGAGTTGGTAGAAATGAAAACACAGTTTGAACTTACCTGGAAGCAGTAAATCTGTTCGATTGTTTTTCAAAACTAATTCGATTAAAACAAGTGGAAATCGAATGCAAATGTATTTGGTCTAATTTCAAGCTTATAAATTTCAATTTGCATCCGATTCGAATCGATTCAAAAACATCGATGTAAAAGATTCGATTAAATCGGTGAATCGATTCGGCAGTTCAAATGTGAATCGATTCAGTAACATCGATGTTCTGGACAAATTTGCCCAACGCTAGTAGACACTACTGAATGCACCGCACTGGACCAGGGGAGGGTGGTTTCGGAATTTAGCTACAAACATACCGTGAACACGCAGGAATGCAACTGTGGACTCTCGGACGCCGACAACATTTTTCGCCACACATTGGTACCGGCCGTCGTCCGATTGGCGCGCGTCCTGAATGGCCAGGTTGCCCCCGTCTACGATTCGTATCCTGTGGAGATAAATTCAAGTGGGATTTGTTAGGTGCGTGTTGACACATCAGATGGTTATTTTATTCGAGTTTTAACTCTGTCTGCGCGCTGGGGTCAATCTGATTACGGGTTAAGGTAAAGGCCTGAGTGAAAGAAAAAAATACTAAAACACTTACTGCACAAAAGTAAAAATTAATACAAAAACAATCCCTGAATATCTAATTCCCCGGAAAATTCTTCCCGGGATTGAGATAGCTACTTTCAAACTTAAACTTAAAGAAAATGAAAAATGTCTCGAAAAACTTTTGACCAGGTCGATTGTCCTATTACCTCTCAATGCAACGTTACTTTACTTACATATAGAAACAACCACTCAATTGTGGTGCATTTTTGTTCACTAAATGATAGACTCACCGTTTCGAATTGTTCAAATCCAGCGTCTGTCCGTTCTTCCTCCAGAACACAACCGGCTCCGGATATCCTCGGGGTGGTCCACATTCCAGCAGGGCCGTTTCTCCTTGCGCCACCCGGGTGTTCTGCGGCTCCAGTCGAAAGTCTTCACGCAATACTGAAACAAAGAATAGAGAGACAAAAACACCGAAAATGAACAACGTTGATCATGTCAAATAGAATCCCTCCAAATTTCCCAAACTGTAACACAGCTGCCCGGCTTTCAAATCCCCTCGCCGTAAATTTCCAATCCAATCGGCTACAATGCGGTAGATAAATGGCGCTTCCGATGTCGGACTATCTCCAATTTCCCGTGACCGGAAAAGCGCGCTTTCGAATGTGCATCGCGTGATATTGGATTTAGATAAATTGTTCCTGGCACAATAATTCAATCGATTTCTTTGCCCTACTGTCGGAAAACCCGCAGCGGGGACACGCACGTCTACCTCTCCGCCCCCACCCCAGCATGGAGGATTACGTGGGTGCCAAATTCGACTCCAAAACATCCAGCTCAGCTGCTGCTCCATATCACGAGCAAACAACACAAATTTCCGGTTGTATCACTCGGCTGAATAAAAAAATGCCCATGCAAACAACAAAGAACGGAAAACTCGACCGCCTAACCTTGTGAGCAATTTGAGCAATTTTCGGGAATATGGCAGCTCGTGTGTCCCCCCGTAGCGTGGCGTGTCATCCATGTTGACCCGGAAACTTCGGTTTCGCTTTCAATCAAAGAAAATTCTACCCAACAACACACGTGTGGTTGCCCGGGTGGTTATGGCGACGACTACCCGGAGGCAGTTGGGTGCCCCCAAGTGAATTGATGGCTTTTTGTTTGCACGGTGGGTGAATTTAGCAATTGAAGAGTTGCAGAGGTGTTCTGGTTAGCTAGACGCTTTTTCCAGTGCGCAACGTACCTTCGTGATATGCGTATACAAATTCTTTCTGATCTCGGAAGTTTTTAAAACTACCTAAAGCTTAAAAAAAACTTCTCAATGCTTCAAAATAGTACTTTTCAGAACTATTTATTCTACTGTTATTGCCTTTTCGACCCTTGTTTGGACCCGTGCGTGTGGACGTCGCGTTTTGCCGGAAACTCTTAAAGATCCTGAACTTCTTGTCAAGCATCTTGAAGAGAAGTAGCACATTTCTTTTTACTTATGACGCCAAAACTGAACGTTTGTTTAAAGTCATCTTGAAAGGTCTCTCAAGTGACTATAAGTCACCTGAAGAGATCAAAAATGGAATAAATGATTTACTTGGGTTTCCCCAGTCCAAGTAATCATTATGAAAAGAGAACCCAATTTGGCATTCTTCGGCAGGGGCTTTCTCAAAAATATTATTTAGTTCACTTGAACAAAAAAAAAAAAAATATTGAAGCTTTAGAAAAAAAAAAACAAAACCCATGTTCGATGTCCGTGTGGCATGGGAATATATCCAGAAATCTGGAGGAAATTACCAGAACCCCACTCAGTGCCGTCGGTGCCAAAAGTGGGGTTATGGTACAAAACATTGCCGCATGGATGCTAAATGCATGATTTGCGGCGGATCTTCTCACGCTAAGGACGTCTGTCCAGTGAAGGATGATACCACAAAATTCGTATGCTCGATTTGCGGCGGCCCTCATCAATCTAACTTTTGGGCTTGCCCTTCGCGTGGGCGAGTCGTTGAGGCTCTTGCCAGGCAGATGAACGGAAATGTCCGTTACGATAACGGTCGTTTCCAGAATTCCTCTTGGCAGAGTATCGAACAATGCTCATTTTTCAGTTAACGATCGCTTGATTATGACTCAGGAAGATTATAATCATGCCGTTCAAATCTTTCAATTTTGAATGGATCAACACAAGAAAATCCTATGCCGATATCGTAGCAGGAAATTTAAACTTCTCTCCTTTTCATACTACGAGTAACTTTTCCAATTGTTTCAAATCAAATGGAAAAAACCCCGCCGCCAAAAGAAACTTCAATTTCGCCTCTTCGTCAACCAAAAATTCTAACGGAAAATCATCAGATAATGTACCCACTTCAAGTGATATGTCTCCCTCTGATTTTATTTTTCTCACTGAACAATTGAATCAAATGATTGATACAATGTTCAAAACCACTACTATGACTGAAGAAGTTCAAGTTGGTGTAATATTTACTAATCAAATTGTTATTGGATTACGTTTTTCTAATGGATCCAAATAATTATTTAAATATTTTGAATTGAAATGCACGTTCTTTGAATGGTGAAGAGCTGTTTAATATTATAACAGTTAATAACATACATTTAGCACCCAAGCAACAATTTCACAGCAATTTGGCATTCGTATGGATTTATTAATATTTTATGACAGTTACGTGAATGCTATGATAGCTAGAGGCGACACTTAACGTTGCTAGAAGATGATATTTTGTAAGTCAGCTCTAAGTTGTTTTCAAAACCTTTTAGAAACAAACTATTAAGGTCAAATTGTGTGGCTGCAAAACCAGCTTTATTGCAGCATATAATACCTTATTTAAACTGCTGGTAGTGGCTGAATGACACTTTTTTGTGACGGCTATGATAAAAGATTGATATAATACACCTTGTATTCATAAACGCTGCTTTTAAACTGATTGACTTGCACTTGAATCTTGATAACTAACCTTATTTATACCTCCCAAATTAGTGTTTGGGCTCTGCAGATGCATTGCGAATGCATTGAAAATACTTATTCCTGACGGAAAAACGATAAACTTCTGCCAGTTTTCACTGTTTTTGCGTATATTCCTCATAATAGCACACCCAAACTGCAAACTTTGTTGAATGCTGCTTAGTTACCATAAATAGCGGAAAAAAACTGAATTATCTTCAATCAGTATTTTTAAGGGCAATTTTACATCTACAAATATCGAAGCATAACAGTAAACCTTTATTTGTGTAATTAATATGACAAAACAGCATTTGTCGATGGAAATCTATCATTTATGGTTTCGCCATATTAATTTAACTCCGGTTGTCACAATTTCATTTTTTTTTTTCAAATCATATTATCTCCATGAATTTACCCATAAGTTGCTATTGTGTGATGATTAAACTGACGGAATATAATTTAAAGCCCAATTACTGCCCAATCCACCAAGAAACGTTGAATTCTTCACCTGGTGATTTATTTTAGCTATTGCTAAATAACTAGAAATATGCCACAGGCACAGGCAAATTCACTTTTTTTCTCATCACATTTCACAGTAAATCTCACTCGGCACTTAAGATTTGAGCACTATATCCAAATAAATCACTTCAAATAAAAAGCACTACGAAATGAATTATCACAGACGTGTTTTCAATCTTATTTTGTTTTGTTTACGTTGGAATAAATCCGGCAAGATTGAAGTTATGATAAAATCTTTATTATATTTAAATGCTTTATTTGTGTGACATAAATATACAATTCATAGCCTCTTTTAGAGTGGGCCAACTAGTCACATTCTAGTCTACAAGAGGTTTTGGGGGATGCGATGAAGGCAAAAGTGCCTTGACCGTGGTTTTATGTGCGTTTATTCTTAGCACCCTGGAAGTAATTCGTAAAATTACTTGGGGCAGTTATTACTGAAACCTTTTTGAAACCTGGATCCAAACCCAAAAGAGATTCTAACTTTTTATTTATCGTAATGAATGACTTGATGGGGCATGTGGGGGAGTTGCAATCATCATTCAGTTTTTGAAACTTTAGGTCTTTCTGCTGAAACACAGCTTGGAAAATTTAAGGACTGTTCATTTTATAAAGTGGACACTTTGTTTATGCTATATTTTTTTTATTTATTGATAAAATCGTAATCGGTTTTCTGTGTATCGTTGACCTATTATTCTAAAATGCTATGAAAATATAAAATCTTTGAAAATGTTTTTGGTTGAAGAGCTAAATAGTTTTTCCAAAAACTCTTTAAAAAAGCTGTCCGTCAAAGTTTAACATTATTTTTCGCAAAACAAAAATCCTTATTTTTATGAACAAATTGTATGTTTGTATCCTTTACTATTCAACTGAAGGTAAAGCTTTAAAAATATCAATTATATTCCACCATTCTATGACATTAGGTAACTTTAGTGATTTACCCATTTATGGCCAAATTTGCTGATACACCATCCTTTCACTCCCAGCAAAAGAGAAAAGTAAAAAGCGTGTTCAAAACTAGTTTGGATTACTAAAGAAACTATATTAGTATAAACGAAAGCTAAATCGTGAGATTAAACTACAGTCTTAAGTATAAATTTTACTGTTTATGGTAGTTTTACTAAAAAGTCTCATACTTTTAAAATCATGTACGCATATTTATCGATCTACAGCAAATTGTAAACAGTTTTCTCCGAATTTTTCAATTGGTAATCTCAGAATAACATATTATGAAAATAATATGTGGAAAATAAAATCGATTTTATTACAGCAGTGTTGCCAATTTTGATGATTGTCAATGTACTTTGATAGGTCTTCTAAGAATAAAACATTTGTGTTTCTGTTGTGCTTTGAATGTGACGTGGGGACTTACTAAGTAACTCTATGAAGGCGTAAGTTATTTTTAATATTAAAACTATATTAGGACTTCCGTCAGGACGTACTTTTACACAAAAAATTTCACTCATATCAATTCCCATCAAATTAAAAAAAAATTTCTTTAAAAATATACGGTAAAATTGATTTTATTATATCTGTAAAATTGTTGCTCCAAAAATAACTTGATTTTTTCCATCAGGCTTCTGATTGATGATGCTTTCGAAGAACAAGCCTTTTTTGAAAATAGAAAATATAAATTATCGAATTTTCCAGCCAATTTCTTACAATCATTGATTTTGATAACCTCAAAAATCGACCGATCTAATCGTTGTTCCATATTCGCGTGAAATTTAATTATTTTGGAGAATTTTTATTATCACAACATTGTACAATACTAGTCGAACGATGTGCAAAAAACCGATTGAAATTTCATTGATTAATAAGAAAGATACTGTGCATGCTCAGGGTGTCCACTTTATAAAATGAACAGTCCTCACTTACATAGTTGCCTATTTACCTGTTCAATGCACTGGGCAGCAAGTTAATTTGCTCCAAACTGATTTGCGAAAATTGACTCGTAATAAGTTCAATTTGTTGCCATTGGTGACTTTAATGCCAAACATCGGTCATGGAATTGCTATCAAAAGTAATTCCAACGGCAGAATTGTACTTGACAGGTGCTCTTCAGGATAGTTCTCGATTCAATACCCTAATAGCCCTACCTTCATTCCTCTTCTAGAAACCCTTCTACGATTGATTTGGTCTTAACCCGTATAGGACTGAATGATAGCAACAATACTAAAACCCTCACCGCTCAGCGAATTCTCAATGGATTCAAATGATTTTTTGTCAGTATACTGGCACACATCCCAGTGAACCACGTATCGTATAAGAATGTGCATCCAAAATCACATATTCGTGCGTTCATAAAGTAGAAGCATTAACCTAAGAATGCTAATGTCGCTACTGTTCGTGTTACCAACATCTAGTTTGCCACGCGCTGACAGCCTGAGTACCGGGCCTCAAAGTGTCAAATCAATTTTAAAGACCAAAACACATCATTGGCATTTAAAAAACAGCGAAAACTCATAACTGAAGGTAAAAATAATTGAAATCAGTTTGCGGTAACAGCGCCACTAGCGTTCTACTACTAATATTTCTATTGTTCATAATCAGAATCGCACAAGATGCCAAATAAGGCCTTATCAATGTCATCACAAGTTGTATATAAATCCTCAATACGTTAGCGTTAGCGTAGTTACGGTATACTTCGTAGATTGGATACTAGCAACATTCATGTTTCTTTTAAATAATCTCATCCTGACTACTTTCAAGAACAAGGCAGGGGAGTATACCTTGTTCAAATCATAAACAAGAATACTAAAAGCATGAATATCGCTATTCCCGGCCACGCCCATCTTTACCGTAACTTGGGATAGGGGAAGGAAATGTTGATGTAGCACTTACTTAATGAGAGGCCAACGACTCAGCGACACCCTCATAAGTGCTACGGAGTTGGAGGTTGGGGAAGGTATATTGTCAGGATTCGCCTAGAAAGCTGGCGATAGACCATAAATATTTGTTGTTTAAGCGTTTTCAAATTAATCTTTTGAATGCCGGCAATCAAAAGAGAAAACAATAGCTTATTTAGAGTATAAATAGTATTTCGCGAAATGCTTGTCGATTGTGCAGTAATATTTTTGCTCAATAACCAGTAAAAAGCAAAACCGATCCCTCCAGGGTCATCGGATTGTATAAAATAACGATACGCGTATAAAAAAAATCACGCCTATTGAAAAACTGTACTGTGCCCATTGAAAAACTGTACTGGGTGGTACTGTATTTTTAGATAATCGAAAAAGGAAAGGAAGCGCGTTCGAACTAAACACCTTAGGATAACACAGTCGGTTTTTCTGCTCAAAATTATACGAAAAGCAGAATCGATCCCTCCAGGGTCATCGAACGGTTAAAAAGCATCCACAACCGATTGTTAGTTGCGTAACACCCGCCCGGACAGAATGCGCAATCTGAACATAATTATCAAACTCCAAAAATAACATTTTCCGTTCAAGAAACGATCAGAAGTTCCACGACGCGGACAAAAACGATCCGGAAGGCTCACAAACGAAAAAGTATCATACTGGAACAAACTCACCGGATTGATTCTCTAAATTTATGTGCTGCCTGTCACTTCCGGATGGTTCGGTGAACTGAGGGCAGCCAAAAACCAACAGTACTGAGGACACAAATCAAACAAATCACTTTTTCATTTTTCACTTTTCACTATTCCATTTCTGAATGTAAAAATTGTCCTGCGTGGGCTTCACGAAGCACTACCCAGCAAGACGCTCCAAAACAGGAAAAAAAAAATCTCCTGCGACGAAAACATGCGCGAAACCGTGAGCCAAATCTATCGGACGACGAAAAACCGAACTGTCCTGCTTGGGCTTCATGAAGCACTCGTTGTATATAAATCCTCAATACGATTCATAAACGACAATCTGTGTTGACAGCAAAACATGCCGTAAATAGTGCAACATAGAATCGCGTTAAGTTGTATAATCTGACAGATCGTATATCAATCCAGAAAGCTCCATATGAAATCGCAATAACTTAGAAAATATTGCCACCCAAACTTGGTATCAGCTGATGATCGGCCTCATAGAACAACATCGCAGGTGTCGCTGATCATGAAACATGCATTGATATGAGCAAATAATCGCATTGCTGATAATTAGCCCTTTGTGGTACAGTGGTAAGAAGTCCGGTTCGTAAGCCAGGGGTCCCGTATTCGGGGCTTGCTGGAAACTTTTTTTTAAATTTTATCCAAGTTTGTTGGCATCGCAGGAAGTCTGAAAAAGTCGTGCCAAGTGCGCATATAGCCTCCACTTTGGTAGGTATATAGCCTTTTCGTGCATTCTATACGATTGAATTGATTCATATAGGATTATGTATAACAAAAATTATACCAACCAAAATGTTGACTGGGATATCTAGTCTCTAGAAGTGGCCAGAGGAACGCGGGAATATTCATGTGGCCGGAGTTATTCCGGTGGATCATTGGGTCAGGTCGGGTGAAAATGTACTGTTCGTTTGTGCCCCTGGAGGTAGGTTAATTTCAAGTCACAGATAATTTCGAAGCTCCCCCGGTGGATATTTATAGGAATAAGGTTGCTTTGAGTGTTAATTTTATGTTTTTCTGTAGGGGGTGCATAATACGCAAAGGGTCAATAACCGGCACCGACTCCCTACATCGATAGTCTGAGCAGAATCTCAATAGAGAAACTTAAAAGTAGATGGAGTAGATGGTCAGAAAAATTAGGGGCTGTTTGGGCACGTCAGGAGTTAATAATCAATGTTAACTTCCTTTTCTCGATCACCTAGAAAGACGACACTACACGTCTCGTAGCGGTTGTTTCAATTGGCTAAGAATTAACACTACGGACTGCCTGTTCCGGTGGTAAAAGTCTACCTAACAAGTGACCCCTAATTCATGCGGCTTTAAGCTTACCGTGCCTAAGAATGAATGGTTAGGGGGGTCTAAATAAAACCTAACCGCAAACGGAGCCTGTGGAGTACCAGGGCGCCCTCTACAGTATTATGCTTTTCCTGTGCTACCCGGAGCAATGGTGCAGGTGACCTTGTGTTTCTCCGAGATAATCGGCTGCCTTTCTTCAGTCTCAAGCCTGAGGCTAAATAAAGGTGGGATTATTAATACATTGCAATTTTGTTTAAATTTTCACCTCTATGGTTTCGCATTATGCGTATTACACAGTGTAAACTGAGCTTTTCGCCTTTGGCGACTTTTAAGAGATACCGATCTGTTTTTTTCGCTGCTGGTCTTTTTCGTTCTGAAATTGCGAAAAGCTTAATCCTGCCTAGTTTAGGTAGTGGCTATGGTTAGGCTAGCTTAGTTAGACCAATCTTCAGCATAAAATATCAGCAACAATCAATCTTTGTAGACTCATGTAAATGGTAGAGTTCAAATGGCGCAAAAACGTTACTTTTGTGAACTTTTATCTACGTAACCTTGTGGACCCAGTTTTTGTTATTTTCATAAACATGAAATGGCAAATTCGCGTGCTATACCTCGTGCATGCGTGCTCATAAATAGCGCTGACGTTACTACACTCATTTCAGAATTAACAACCAGAGATGTATGTGCTGTCACAATTGATGTTTCTGTTGGTGACCTCAATAGGAAATACGTCCTTCGTTTTGTGGTGTATTTACCACATGATGAACCATTCCCAATAGATGATTTCAAACGAGTTGTCGTTCACTGCCTATGAAAAGGGCTCAGATATCAATTTGAGAAGCTCCAGTCTGATGGAATGCTTAAGTAGTTCAAATCTGTCTGTCTGTAAAGGAATATGTCAGATAGTCAGGCTGCTTTTAAAGTTCTTGCTTAGGCCAACTCAAGGTCTAAGCTTGTTATCGCACGTCGAACTTAATTTGAGGAACTGAATTCAGTGAACTCTGTAAAACTTATATGGGTCCTTGCTATTCTTCCATTGCTGGGAATGAATTGGCTTATGAATTAGCTAGCAATGGAGCATTGCATGACTTCATTGGCTCTCAGGCAGCTATTCCTGAGTTCAGCTATTCAGAGTTCGCCGAAAAATGAACCACTCGATCTGGAAGACCGCTGCTAACTTGGATGTGTCGATCAGGACTGCTCACACCATCATGACGATGGACCTGGGATACAAGCCGTCAGTGATAGAAAGTGGTGAACATTTCTGCTAAACTGGAACAAAAACAAAATCAAATGCTCCCGAGCGTTGGAGCGTTGATTTACTCGCGTCTGTCGTGCTCCCAAGTAATCGAAGCTAAATGATTCGTGAAAGTGTTCAAAGCTGTCCAGAGTCAATTGTGCTTGTGGGAAAGAAAGCTGCTTCCCCTCAGATATTTTTAGATTTCAAGGGGTTTTGACTACAAACTGGTAGTTTACTGTCGATTCAATAGTTATACCGCAGAGTTATACAATTAATTTGTCTTGCAAAACCATAATAAATTAAAGCTTGATCGGTTACTTGCGAGTAAACGTTCCCGAGCTCGGGGATGGTACACAAATTATGTCACGCTAAATTTCAACTTTTTTGACCACCTACCCCCCCCCCCCCTTGTCACGTTTTTTGTATGAGTCCTCCGAAATTTTTGTAAGGCTTGTCACGCTTAGCTTGACCCCCTCCCCCCTCGGAGCGTGACGTAATTTGTGCATGACCCCTTGTTGCTACTTCTTTTGGCATGTACTCCCGAGCAGACGGGTGCGAACTTACTCACACCTAGCCTGTTCGCGAGTCTGTCATGTCTGTTATGTGTTGGAATACACCCGTGAGCTGCTTCGTGATGCGAACTTTTCCACCACTGCAAGCCGTACATAAAGCACTGCTAGCAACTAATATGCTCTAGTCTAAAGGTTCTCAATGAACATAGCTTCAATAGTAATTGCATTCGAATAGAATATCTTGTATTTTCATTTTTCACACATTTTTAAAGTGTATTCGAACTTATTGAGTCCCCTGTAGTATGAGTGATCTGTTCACTTTTGATGTTGTGTGTTTATTGTGTTTGAATATGCTGTGATTGTGTTGGTAGTATATTTTGCCTATTATATTTTGTATTTGCCAAAATATACGTTGAAACGTCAGAGAAGTAGAAGTGAAAATCGTTTTCGCTCGATAAAACTTCAAAACGAAATTAGTCATCACAGACGAACGCATTCACCAAATTTCGTTTGAAAGTGATTTTTTGTTAACGCTATAAGTTTTTTTGCCACTCTTCATAACTTAACACACTATCCGATCATCACAAGCCATTCTGTTATGACCCTCAAAAATCCAAGAATAAGTAACACGCTTCAACTGCCAATGATAGATTTCAAATCCAGGTTGTGACTGTCCCTCGGGGGAGAACGAGCTTTCTATCTGCTTCGAAGAAGAATTACTTGCACATGGGACCATCCCCCAAATCTTTTCCCCACCAACGTACACTCACCAATGGATAGACCTTCTTCTTCTTCTTGGTATTACGTCCTCAATAGGACAAAGCCTGCTTTTCAGCTTAGTGTTCGATCTGCACTTCCACAGTTATTTACTAAGAGCTTTCTTTGTCAAAATTCCAATTGTCGCTTTCGTATATTGTGTGGCAGGTACGATGATACTTTTTGCCCAGGGAAGTTAAAGAAATTTACATTACGAAAAGATCCCGGACTGACTGGTAATCGAACCCAGACACCTTCAGCATGGCTTTGCTTTGTAGCAGCGGACTCTAACCACTCGGCTAAGGAAGGCCCCCAATGGGTAGCCTGGATGGTTGTGAATGTCACAACAACGGCAAGGACTTCCTAGACGCCCGGTGTCAGTCGTCAAACCATATGCCAGGCTTGGACGACCCATTGCTGCACGAAAGCGAAACCAAACAGGGAAAAAAGTAGGACGACAGCAGAAGAAGACAGATTCACGTTGCGATGGAGGCAGTAGAATCAATCGACGTGTATCTGTCGATCATCATTACCGTTAAATATGGCACACCGGGCACACCAAGGAATCAAACGGTTCGAGTCAGAGATCATTTTGTTCGGTAGAAAAAACCGGAAGGATGCCAAAAAAGAACAACCAGCAGTAGCAAGGCGAGTGAATCGTGTGGAATATTCGATTGGATTTTACAACAGATCTGACAGCTGATGTTTCATTGCCATCAGGTATGTTAAAGTCAATTTGAAGAAGTTTTGGATGGAAACAGTTGGAAATTTCGAAATTTGAATGAAGCACGGATAAGGTTGTGTTAAGCTGCAGAAACAAATTTAACTTAAAAAACAACACAAATTTTCAGTAGTATCATTTCAATCGTTACACTCGTCCAAGTGTTCTGTTTCAGACAATACTATCACCCTATATTGGTAAAACTAAACTAAGCTTTCATTAACATTTTGTTAACAACATATTACATTTCATTTACCGTAGCAGTTCAGAACTTTTATGCATGAGTTGAACTCACCTACTCATAAGAAAAACAAAACGTTTTCAATTAAATTAACGTAGATACGTATCACATTTATCGTGGCAAAAGAAGATTGCAACGATTATCATCCAAAATTATGAATTATTTTATTCGACATTAAGTTCTAATGTTCCAATGTTCTTTGTAATTCATTAGAACTATACCGAGGAGGTATCTTCAGAATAATTTTCTAAATATTATTTTGAATCCTGGTATTACAACAACTGGTCCATATTGATACAGCATATAACATATAAATTTGTTTGACTTTATCAGAATTTCTTCAGTGACCAGTTCCGACGGAAACCAACAGAAATCCTGGCCTTTAATGGTCGTCAATTACTTTAACTGTTTCGCACCTAAAATGTCATGTTCCGGCAGCGAACCATCTCAAAGCCATCTGAGCCCCATCGATTCATGATTTATGTTTCTCCGAAAGTTCCACTCGGTGAGAACGTGTAACTGTTATAGCTTTGTTCTTCCCCAGCCACGTGCTCAGAAAGTAACCAAGCCTGAACCTTTCCCCCCTCTTTAAGAATCGTTAGTTCAAACGAAATTGATGAACGAATGGTCTCCCCTTTCGTCAAATCACAGTCCTGCTTGCATTCGAATGGACACATCGGGAAATCGGGTGCCCAAGGAAATCAGGGAATCACGTTTATCCAAACAAGATTAGAGCAAGGAATCCACCTCCTTCCCGCAGCATCGCCACATCGAATCCGTGACAACGACACAGGGGGTCAACTTCCCCAAGATTTAAGAAGGCAACGTCCTTTGCTGGAAGGACGATGCAGGAAAAAAACTCCAACTTTCCGCTGCTTGTGAGTGTGGATGTTCGCATTGGTCACATATGGTGCTCTGTCGTCGGAATCAATTTATGGGGGTAGATCGTGATTGCTTTTCGTTTTGTTGCTGCCCGAACTGAGACTGTGTGCTTGACTGCGTGGTAATAAAGTTCTTTCACCCACCATCGAAGATGCCATGGGCGTAGCCTAGATAGCCATTTGTAGCCACTGCAGTCTGTACCCTTTTTTTCTCAAACGTTGAACTATAAAAGGATATCTACCCTACCTTTTCCACAGTGAGCAAAGTTGGTTTCAATTAACGTTTAAAAATTTTCCAAGTAGTTTTTCATGGTGCAATTATTTTATAAATATGAGTTCTGCAAGCAATCTTTAAAAAATCAAACACAAAATCAATTCACATAGCCAAGTTGTTTCCCTCCCTTTTGTCCCACTCTGATTACGCCCATGGATGCTGCGATGCTGCAGGTCTGGTCGCCGGTTCGTCTGGCTGGGAAGTAGGACAAAAATCGTAAAGTTGGAGATTTTGTTCCGTGGATTCCTAAGTTTGCTGCACGAATCACCCTTCAGTGAGATATCGACTTCAGGTGGTGCCGATGGCATAAGTTGTTTTTCTCTCCTGGCCCCATATTGCTCTTGATGCAGGGTGGTTGAGGAAGCATAATTTAAGGATTAGATGAGTTAAGGGTTTGATCCTGTTGGGGACCTGTTTGGAATAAATATGGCTTGAAAAACCATAGGGGACCGATGAAATATTCATGGAACACATTGTGTCGCAAATGGGCGTTAAATTCAAATCTCGAGTCCTCACAGCTGCCAGGCTTTATCTACTCATATAATCATTTCCACCCCCTTGACGACGATGGGGCAAAAAGTGCAGTAATTGACGATCCAATTACCACCCTAGGCGTCGTCGAAATAGCTGTGCCACTGCCTTCTAATTTGAGTATCACTCCAGCAGTCATCCGAAGGGCAGCAAACACGTCATCAGCTAGAAATCCAATATCTATTAATTATCCTAATAGGAAATTGACCCATTAGGCATGTATGTTATATAAATTTTACAACTTGTGTCTGCAGTCGAAACCAAATCGATGGGAGCAATTTTGAAAAGCACTGTATCTACTCCGATCACATATATGCTGATATGAAAAAGGCAAAAATCGACCGCAAATTTCTCACCGTGTGCACACGAATTGAACTGCACGCGATTCGATGTGTGATCCTAAGCATACATATGTGGTGCACCTTTACGTGCTCATATACATCGATATTGGCAGATTTTGATGGTTGCAGAGAAGGAACTGTACCCTTTTCATTTCGGTTCCGTTCAGGATTGAATGATTTCTGCGGAAGTGTAATCACTTGTATGAGCTTTTCCGCCGTTTTCCAATCAGGCAAAATTGAGGCAACCAAACGGACGTTATGAAATGGAACGGAAAGCAAACCCCGTTCATTTCGAGAGTGAATAACACGTTAGTATGGTTCGATGATGGCTTCTCGACAAGGTATCAGTGCTTTAAAGACAAGTGTGAGAAGGTGTTACGCTTGGAGCAGTGGTCTTTTCAGGGTACGAAATTGAGTATAAATCATTATTATATATTACCCCCCCCCCCCAGAATTTTCGGTGATAATAACAAAAAGAAACAATTAAACATGAAACAAAATTTTCTGAATCATGTTATTGACAAAAATCTCTTCAGTTATTTTATGTTGTAAAAATATAGTGAGAAAACCTCGCTTGACTTACACAGCATCAACGTGGCCGTTCTGATTTCGGTGAATCGCGCGACAACCAAAACCTTAACCGTCCGCTGTCGATCGATTGATTGCTGTTAGAACTAGCTTCTTGTTGTATGCGATAAGCGCAATTTTCCGACATCTCCGTTGCAAAACATACCGTGGTACAAACAAGCGTCAAAATAAAGCAGCATTATGCAGCATATTCACTGCATTCAGATTTCTCATGTTTTGAAATAGTGATGATTTTTCTAATGAGAATTCAATTAAGAAATCCATACGTTAACTTCAACTCGTATATTGTTTCAAAAAATAATTTAAAAAATAGACAAAATTACTAAAGAAATTTCTCAGACAATACATAGCGGGAATGTCGAACAATAAGACTTAACTTTCAAGGAATTTCGGCCTGGCCAAGTTTTCTTCAGATGAATAGCAGAAATTTTACCTGGTGTGAAAATATAACAAAATTGACAATAGTGTTATATCCCAGCAATTAATTCTCTCTTTGATTTTGATTAATTTTTCGAAGTATTTCCACATGAATAAATTTATTGCTTAAGCTATATGTTTCCAAAAAAAACTTATTATTTCATAGATTATTCATTTTTTTATAAATCCAACAGTTTTGCAACAAAAATTCTCAAAAAACCTTTCGATATTCTTTATAACATTTTAGTTGAATCAAATTTCTAAAGGAATATTCAATGGTAGCTTCAGAACTTTTGAAAACCTCTCAAAAATTAGTCAACCAATATTGTGGAACTTGTTCATACTATCAAAATAAATTCCTCATGGTGAACATCCATTCCTTCTATTTCTACCTTTGATTAGTAAATTGATTCCGGAATATGTTCCCACATTTACCTAAAAACTGTTACTTAATCATTCAAAAGTTCAGTTTTCTCTCGCAATTCCTCCAAAAAATAATTGAATAATTCTGTCAAAACTAACGCAGAGATATTTTTTTTAAATTCTATTATAAATTTTTCTGCGATTTTTTTTTAAATAGTGTTCTCAAACATTTATTTACAAATTCTCCCGCGAACCCAAGTAACCACTTTAATTCGCCCTACGTGCTAATATAGTGCTATAATACAGCTGACAATAGGGTATGTCAGCTGTATTATAGCACTATATTAGCACGGCCGTATAATAGCCTTATAAGGTCAAAAGAGGGCTTATGGTTGGGGATGGGAAGTTAAGTCCTTAAGAAATATTTCCAAAATACTATTGAGTCAAAAATTCTTTCATGTCTCTTGCCTTCGAACCTTCAGAGAACATTTGTTGAAACCCCCCTGGAAAACTTTTGCTTCCTAAATTAGCATATCGGTAATGGAATCTGTAGAGACTAATTCTATAGAAATAATTTTATCAATTATTGGAAAAAACCATAACCTTGGTTTGGATTTTTGTCGGATACGAGGGCGGAATTTTAGAAAACCAGAAATCAAGGTAGGATAGATTTCAAGAATAATTTCTAAATAAAATTCTGATGGACCTTCTTGAGAAATTTGTTGTATTTGTAAATTCATTAGAGATGTTTTAACAATCCTGTTATTTACCCGTATAGAAAAAAATATGAATTATCTTTTATTGTACCATTGCCCATATATTTTTCTGCCTGCTTCAACATTTTGTTGTTTCTTTTCCCTTCGTACGACGCTTTGAGGAGCTTTGTACAATAATCTTTCCATACTTCAGAAAGCAACATTTTAAAGAATATAAAAAATGTAGGAGTTTAGAAAAATTGCAGAAATTTCTCAACAAATTTTCAAAGTAATGCAAAAGTTTCCCTTAACATTTGAATGCATTTAAATCTCACATTGCGAATGTTACCACAATGCATCTTAGACCATAGTTTCCCTATATGTGGGTTGCGATGTGAGCTGATGTCTGGTGGGTCACGAAAAATATTCTAAGTTTGCATTTATTTTCTACGTTTTCGAAATTCTACCAGCCTTCTTGAGATCAAGTATCATTGTATCATTTTTGGCTTCAATGATTGGTTACACTGCAGAACACGTTTTTGTCTCCAGCATCAAAATACCTCTATTTACTTAATTAAGGGTTGCTAAATTCATTGCCGTTTGCAGAAATATCATAGCACGTCTAGTTTTTGAGGTATTGGTTGTTGAAAATGCGAAAATTGACTATTTCAGCCAACTTGCATGCAAGTTTGCCAGCTTGTAAGGCAATTTATTTGCTTTATTTGCCACAGAATTCAAACTTTATGTGTTTAACAGCACTTATCATGAAAGTTTGTAATACTTTTGACGCGGAAAAGTTATTTTTTGATGGTTTAGAAAAGTATTGTATTTTGCCATTTTTTGCCAAGAATTTTGTATGGAGTATGCTGAAAAATTTCTGAGAACGGCATCAGATTCAGCAACCCCAAATCTACTAGAGACACATAATTTGAACCTTGAGACACGCAAAAATGTAATTTTTGTTGCGCTGTGTTATCTTGAATCGGTAATTTTAAATTTACTTGAGAGTATCTAAATTTGAAATATCCGTATGATAATTTTCAGAAAATATGACCATGAAAAATGGTCAACAATAGAACTGACATCTGGCAGAGTAATTATTTCGAAACAAACTACACATATCATATTTAAAATGCATTGTGACAATGTGTAGGATTATTTCAATGAATTTAACGATTGGAGTTCAGTGAATTTTTTTCACTGACTATCACTTTTAGGTTAAATTTTAAACTCAGTTAAATTTACCTGAATATTTTAACAAAAAAAAAGTCTCAGTGTGTCAATTTGTTACTAAAGTTGTGGATGACGTTAGTAATTCTTTGTTTTTCAGTTCAGAAAGCTATATATTTTTACGTTTCAAACATGGTGAATGTTTCCTGTTTAAATCGGAATGATTTTTCTCTAAAGTTCATTCATCCTCAATGCAAGAAATGGTCACTCTGATGTTGAACGATGATATTTTGACGTTTATTTAATTGTATGGAAATAAAAATCTGTGAGGTACACTGTCAACAAGTATCAGAAATTCTACGGTTTAAATCTTGAATTTTACGACAGGAATTGAGTAAATTTACACGAATTATATTTAAGCTGCAATTATTCAAAAACAAAAAAATACCAACAAAGATCTTTCGAACCCATAAAAAATATTGAAATATTCTTGGAGTAGTTTTAGAACCAAAAATTGGAGAATGGATGAATACTTAAATAGTTTTTTATTGAAGAATCCTGAGATTAGCATTAGCCAAAAAATTGGAGTTATAGCTTATTTCTAGAACCTGCAAGAATACTTGATGGAACTTTTAGAGAAATTTTTTAAAAAGTTCAAGAATTGCAAAATCTTGGTAAATCTGGTGGAATTTTTTTCCAGAAATCCCAATAGAATCGTTAATAATGTTGAAAGAAAAAAATATCTGGAAATTTTTTAGATGAATCTCTGTTATTTTTTTGTTAAAATCCTTTCAATAATATTCTACAATCCTAATATTCTATCAATAATATAATTCTTTAAGAAATCCATGAATGGATTACTCGAGAAGTGTTTGAGTATTTTCTCGGAAAAGTTTTTGAAAGAACAGTTGAACGTATTCCTCTAGGAACTTTATAGAAATGATAGAATTCTTCAAATATGTCTCAGTTAGGAATTTTTGGAAAAATAAAATCAATAGAGTTTTGAAGGAATGCGAGATGTTGCTCCTAGATTTTTGATAAATCTAAAAAATAATTACCTGTGAAAAACTACAGATAGGTCTGCGGAGAACTTCTCTGAGAAATCATGAATAACATATTATCAATTGACTTCTTTTTAATTGCTCATTAAATGCTTGTAGAATATTAGGAGGAATCATGACAGTAACACCTGGAAGAGTCATTATTTCTTTTTGCAGGAAGTTGTTGTTGCGTTTTTGTTTTTGTTGCGATTTTTCCAACAGTCCTATACAGAAACTTTTGAAATAATTTGAAAAGCAAAGTTTGAAATACTGTTGGCGTACTCTCTGAATAATTCGTAGAATGAAGAAATTTTGGTGAGGCTCCTAGAATTATTGTACTATTTTTTGGAGAAATGCTTAGTCATTTCTGAAAATCCTAAACAAATTATTAATGAACACAGGATGATACTTTAAACTATCAATTGGAATTTATATGTAATAAGTACCCAGAGGTCCTTCCAGGAGAAATGATTAAAATAATTTCCAATCCATTCTCTGGTGGAATTCTTCAAGAGATTTTATAAGCAATTCGATAGAGATTCTCCGAGGAATTTTCTGGTGAGATCAGAAAGTCTGGGAATGATTTTCCATGCAAATCCTAGGACAAACTCAATTGAAATTGGTAAAGGAGTTCTTGGAGAAAGAATGGAAAAGTAAGAAATAAATTCATGAAGAAATTCCTGTGTGAATTTTCAGAGTTTGTTTGTTTTGTTTATTTGAGACATTTTACACCAAAATGGTGCATTCATGTCTAATTCTCAGAGGAATCTCTTCAAAGCATATGGTTGAATACCTGAAAAGTTCGTAGAAGAATCACAAAGGACATTCCTTCTGAGTTTGTTTGCTTGAATTCTTGAAATATTTTATACTGGATTACAAAAAGGATGAATTTTTTTCGTAGCAAAAATTGAAATTTGCAAATATCTCTGATCTGTCGCAAAATGAGACAAAATAACATATAAATAAAATCAATACAAATCTGTCAAAACTACGAAATTTGAAAAAATCGTGATTATTGCGACCGACATTACTTCTATAAAAGCAGTATTTTCAAGGCCCCCCCTGGGCCCCCTCCAGAAAAAAATCCTAGCTACGCCAATGCATATTAACAACCGGTCGAAGCCTCAGGAATAAGCTTTCAAACAAAATCTTACAATGATTTTTTTGAGATACAGCTGTTTGCAGTTTGCAAGACGCGTTATGAAGATTAGCGAGCGAATCTGTGTACCGACGAACGACAAACCTGATGACATGAAGGACGCGTTCTATGAAGGCCTTGACAAGGCCTATGAAGAATGCCCAAAACACGACGTTAAAATCGTCATCGGAGATGCAAACGCGCAGGTCGGAAGAGAAGACTTTCTCCGTCCGATCATCGGCAAGGAAAGTCTTCACTCCGTTACCAATGACAACGGCCTACGACTAGCGACTTTCACTGCTGCCAGGAGGCTGGCCATCAGCAGCACCTACTTTGCACGCAAGGATTTTTGGAAGCACATCTGGAGGCATCCAAATGATTATATTTGCAGGTAGACCATATTCTGGCGAATGGCCGACATTTCTCAGATGTAATCGATGTTAGGAGTTTCAGGGGTCCTAACATTGACTCGGATCACTGCCTCGTTGTCAGTAAAATTCAAGCGCGATTATCAACTGTAGCGAATTCAAGACCACAGCGAACAATGCGATTCAATATCCAGCGCTTCTCAGCAGACGGTGTTACAGCTGAATACCACCAAAAGCTAGACGAGCGGATAAGTGAGGTCAGTGTGAGCGAAAACCTCAACAATCTATGGGATGCAATCCATAGAGTGGTGAGTGAAACAGCGCGAGAAGTGATAGGTACTGCTCGAAGACGCCCCAGAAGCGGATGGTTCGACGAGGAGTGCCAGAGGGTGACGGATAAAAGAACGTGGCCAGACGTCGGATGTTACTGTCCGGTCCCAGGCTGAACAGAGAGCGGTACAGTGAAGCAAGATCAGCCGAAAAACGAATCCATCGCAGGAAGAAAAAATAGTATGAAGAGAATATGATAGCCGAGGCGCAAAACTGTATGGAACAGAACGATATGCGACGATTCTATGAAACTGTCAATGGCCGTGAAGGTAATTTGCTGACAGATAAAACGAAGGTGGCTGCCAGGTGGAAAGAGCACTTCGAAACGTTACTGAATGGCCCTCCATTCAATAGAGCATCGGAGAACAGAATGAACATCGACAATGATGGTCAAGCCGTGGAGCCTCCATCACTAGATGAGGTTAAGAAGGTGATTAAAATGATGAAGAAGAACAAGGATGCTGGGTAAGATGAGCTCCCGGCCGAACTTCTCAAGCACGGTAGTAAGCAGCTGCATAGAATAATTCACCATATATTACTAAGGATATGGGAGGAAGAAGAACTGCCTGCTAGCTGGATGGATGGCCTCATTTGCCCTCTCATCAAAAAAATGCATAGATTGAAGTGCACCAATTACCGAGGAATAACGATCCTCAATTCGGCGTACATAATAATATCACGTATTCTGTTCAACAGATTGAGACCGCTTGAAGAGTCCTTCGTCGGCGAATACCAAGCTGGTTTTCGTGAGGGCCGATCGACGTCGGATCAAATGCGATGATCCTCGATAAATTCCGGGAGTACAACTTGCATACTCATCATCTGTTCATTGATTTCAAGGCGGCGTACGATTCAGTTAAAAGAAACGAGTTGTGGGAAATGGTCATGGTTTTCTGACGAAGCTGATAAGACTGATTCGTGCAACGTTGGAAGGATCGAAATCAAGTATACGGATTGCGGATGAGATTTCAACATCCTTCGTAACCTTAGACGGATTGAAGATGAGCGACGCGCTTTCAAACCTATTGTTCAACATAGCGTTAGAAGGAGCAATAAGGAGAGCTTGCATGTATGGGAATGGCACTGTTATCACAGGTTCGTAAATGCTCCCTAATTTTGTGGACGATATCGACATAATCAGGATTGATCGCCGAGCCGTGGAAGAGGCATACGCGCCTTTTAAAAGAGAGACAACGCGACTTGGGCTCATTATTATTACCATAAAGACAAAGTACATGGTCGTTGGTAGACACCGTGGGCCCATAGGTGATGTTGGTAGTGAGGTGGTGATATTTTTGAAGTAGTTGAAGAATTTGTGTACCTTGGAACTCTAATGACTTGCGATAATGATGTTATCCGCAAGGTAAAAAGGCGTATTGCAGCTGCGAGTCTGGCATTTTACGGACTTCGTAACCAGCTAAAGTCCCGCAGACGAAGACCAAATTCACGTTGTACAAGACTCTAATTCTTCCGGTAGCTCTGTATGGCCACGAATCTTGGACGTCGAAAGAGGTCGACCGGAGAGCTTTTGAGGTCTTTGAACGTAAAGACTCGGCGGTAAATTGGACAATGGCATTTGGCGGCGTCGCATGAATCACGAGTTATACCGTTATACCAAGTTTATAAAGAAATGGATATTGTTAAGCGTATGAAACACGGCAGGCTGCGATAGGCTGGGCATGTAACTCGCATGTCGGAGGAACGTCAAGCTAAACTAATATTCAGCAGAGAACCAGGGAGAGGCCGTCGCCTCCGTTGAAGGCCGCTCTCCAGATGGCTTTTTGCAGTCGAGGAGGATTTAACGTCGCTTAACGTTCAGGGCGACTGGCGTAGGACTGAGTCCAATGGAGAAGGCTACTTCGTTCGGCGTAGATTCAATGCAATAGCAAGGATTTGTTGCCTATCAAGCATCAAGTATCAAGTAAGTACTAATTTCGTTCTATTAAGAAGGTTAGTGGCATGGTAGAACTCGTGAATCTGAGCTTATATGTATGTTCATTATATATTCATACATTCATCAAATAAATGTAGTGTAAAGAAACAAGGGTTTTCCACATGTTTGTGACCAAAACAAGAATTATTATCGTTTGTAGGTTTTCAAAATATTATGCTAAGTGCTTGTGTAGATTAGAATCACATTTTTTGTGGAAGATAGTCATGTTTAATATAAACAGTTTATGAAATATGACAAAACAAAACTCCTAATTTTTCAGAGTTTTTGTACCAAAACACCAGGAAAAAAATACCACAACGAAATGTTTACAAAACTTTTGCCTATTGATGTAAAAAAAAAATTCGTTCGAAGGTTGGGAAATTTCCAATAGTTTATGAGACATAGCCGTATGAAGGAAAAATCAAGCTGAACAACTGAAAAAGGCATAACTCCATTTTTTTTTTCATTTTTTCCAAATAGGGTTTTGGTAGTGTGGGTGTGTACTTTCAAGAACTGCAGTCAAGATGTTGCTTACATTTTGTTGCTCACATATTGCGACCAAACATTAGCCCTACAGCTTTCCAAAACCCTCCCCTGCCGAAGTGAAGCTGAAGTGCCTAGAATAGGAGTTGGCTTCCTGCTAAACATTAAAACAAAACTCCGGCTATTTTGGTTGTCATTTCTGTAACTCTCGTTTGACGGATCGGGTTTCACATTTCACAGGGTTTTCATGCGAATCAACCTTCGTTCAAGGAGACGTTTTTGGATGGACAAAGCATGTGCTGTCGTGAACAGTAACAAGAATTGAAAGACAAAGAAAACAGTTACAAGAAAACAATTCAAAAATGTACAATAATCCATATAATTTGGGATGGTACACGAATTAAGTCACGCTGAATTTCGATTTTTTCAACCTACCCCCTCCCCCCTGGTCGATACATTATTTCATGTTTAAGGTGAAGATGAATCGAAGCCAAAGTTCAAAATTTCAAGAGCACGGATCTGGAGAACCAAACATCCGTTTAAGCTGAAAACTTAATCGATTGATCACTAGCTGGTGGTGACCAATCGAAATTTGAACTTTGGCTTCGATTTATCTTCACCTAAATGGAAGTTAGTGATATAACATCACAACTACATGGTTTTAAATTACATTGTAAGGCATATCGAAAAATTAAATTGCTTGTGGACTTAACTCAACATTTTTGGGATTGCTTAAAATGTTTGAGACTACTTTTCGATCCACTCTCTAGTTGTGACAAAAATTGTTAATGGGCTTTTTTTCAAACAAGACATAGGACATGTAGGTATGTCCTTGAAAGTCATAAAAGTTTCCAACGCGAAAAGATCTTAAACCGAACCGGGATTCAAAACAGTCACCTTCAGTATGGTTTGATGAATACCATTTAAGCAACTGATTTCAAGCAGCAGTAAACAATGCGCGTTTGGCTGAAGCAGTAAACATAATATTTGCTCTGTTTGACTTTTTCATAGAATTATAAAATTATAATAGAATTAAAAACAATCACAATTTTGAAAAGATTTTACAAAAGTACACGGTAATTCAGAAAAAAGCGAAAAGTTTATTGCATAGGGGAACTTGTTAATTTTCGGCAGTTTAATTCTCTTCGTCATGGCACATAGGGGAAAAGCACTAATTTTTGACCCACACTCGACTGCAGTTTAGTAGTTAAATGCACGTTATATTATTAAAATTATGTTAAGTCCGATGGGTTATAAAAAGACCCTGTTTTACTGATAACGCTACGTGTTTGTATACCAAAATTATCACTACACAGAAAATTTCAAGGAATACTCAGAAAAATCTCGTTTCGTTTCGTGAGAATTTCAAGTTCGTATCGGTTCTTACGGAATATTGCAACTATTCATTTCGTTTCGCTACGAACAGTTTTGAAAATTCCGCATTTCGTTTCGTTTCGTATCGCCATTGAAAATACTCATATCGCATACCCTTATTAGGCAACAATGGCGCCAGCTACATCAGAAAGCAGACCAATGACGGGAAGGAGGAGAAATTGACGTCCTTCATCTACATCGGAAGGTATAGGGGGCGGTGAGGTAATGTTATAGCATGGGATTTTTTTATTACCGTACGGGTTTGGGCCGAAGGTTCTCAGATTTTCATGAAACTTTTTCCACAGGCAGGGCTCATGGATATATGAATAAAAAAAAATTGAGAAAAATTCAGGGTCGCCTATTTTCCGGAAAACTCAGGTGGAAATTTTTTGTTTTCCCTTGACCCTTTTCTTTGCATTTTTTACAAAATTGACCATAGATCAGGAACTAAAGAAAAGTACATCCTAAAAGTTACCAGAATTGAAGTTTATAAAGTTTCTTTCTTAAAAATATTTTATTAAAAAATTTCCGCGAGTTCGGGCATAGTTTTTCCGGCTTTTCTTTACGAATTTTCCCAACGGTGGAAATTTTTGTGGAAAACTTTTTCCAGTTCATATTTTTTTTTGGATTTTTGAGAAAATTTGCTTGAATTTTCATATAAAAACTTTGTTTCTACAATGTTTCGTTCTTGAGTTATGATTTTTCAAAGAAAAGTCTTATATGGCACATCTGGACATTTTTCACAAAATTGGCCATAACTCAAAAACGAAAAAAAAGTGCATTCCAAAAATTTCAGTGATTAAAGCTTATAAAATAACCTTCTCGAAAATATTTTTTTGAAAATTTTCCACGAGTTCGGGCATAGTTTTTCCGGCTTTTCTTTACGAATTTTCCCAACAGTGGAAAATTTTGTGGAAAACATTTTCCGGTTCATATTTTTTTTTGGATTTTAGAGAAAATTTGCTTAAGTTTTCACATAAAAACTTTGTTTCTACGATGCTTCGTTCTTGAGTTATGATTTTTCAAAGTAAGTAGTGTCAAGGGAAATCAAAAAAATTCCACCTGAGTTTTCCGGAAAAATAGGCGACCCTGAATTTTTCTCAATTTTTTTTATTCATATATCCATGAGCCCTGCCTGTGAAAAAAGTTTCATGAAAATCTGAGACCCTTCGGCCCAATTTGTACGATAATAAAAAAAATCCCCAGCAGAGAGGCTTGCTTTTGGTTAGCAAACTGCCTGTATATCATGCGTAAGAAAAGGCATCCTGCAATGATAGAAGAATGGTAACGTAAAGAAATGGTTTCTTGTCCATCTCTGGTTCTAGGTGATTGCTATGAATGAATACTTTAAGTGTGATTGATTTTTGGAAGATTGGAAGATAGAAGAAAATAAAAAATACCATGTCAAACTACAAGGGAAGGGACGGGCCTGCGATTGAACCCATTACCTTCTGCTTATGGAGCAAAAGCGATAGCCATTAGACCACCACCTCCGTCGTTCAATATGAGCTCAGTAACTTTTAAAAATCCCCACTGCCGAAGTAAATCTTAAGAATCAAAAATAGATTCTGGCTTCTAATGACCATTTTATTGACAATTCGAGTGACAATTAGAAGCTCGGCAGTCAAAACTTCGGCGAAGTTCGGTGTCGGCATTCTAATTTAGTACTTCGCCGACGCATAATGATAGCCTTTGTCGGCGTAGCACTTCGTTAGAATGCCGACGCCGAACTTCGGCGAACTTTTGTTAGTGATATTTCATTTCTCTTATGAACTTTGGTCTAAATTTAATCTGAATGCACAATATAAACTTTTCGTTATTGGTTATACAGTAATGCCAGATCAGCTCCTATAAGGTTCCAAGCATACGGTTTTTGGGACGAACAGATACCTTATGAGTACAACAATGGCCTGCATTTATGCAATGAGTCAAAAGGGAAGAAAATATGTAACATTTGCTCGTCTCATGCAGACCGTGGAATCCACTGCATGTGCGTAGTCTATACGAATTTCTCAAGTATTTTTGATATGTGGTTTATGACGCAGGTCCTCTTCGATTAGCGGGTAGGGTCAGTGTTCCCTTAGTGGACAGTCCCCTATAGTCGCACTAGTGGCTTTTTACGGCCGTTTTGCTATGAATCTTTTCAAAATATTTTTTGACTTGAAGGTCAGTAGCTATTTATCTAAGTACCATTGATACACAGCTTGATTTTGTTCAAAAAATGATCGAAATAATTAGTTTTGCTCAAAATTTGAGCTCCCTTGCGCCTATAGTTAACCTATTGTTCCTATAGTAGCACTACTGAGAGAAACTATTTTTTATTATACGAAATAATTAATGAATTAAGTACTTTTTTTACATCAAACGAAAGCTTTTGATCCACACTTTGAAGGAATAATATAAAAGCTTTGTAAAAATACGGTTTTGATTAATATTTTGCCAACGCCGTGATGCTAGTGCTACTATAGGAACAGAAATTAGAAATAGTGCTACTATAGGCACATGTATTCGTATAGTGGCACAAGCGATAATAAATACAAACATATGAGTTTTCGTAGTTTTTATATTTTTTTCATGAACCCAAGGTAAAAAGCTTTCAGATGATGTAAAAATAATGACGCTAGCGTTATTTTTCAATTTTATACGAATATATGTTCTAAGCTATGCGGCTATTGGTACATCGACCCTAGTCAAGGAAATGGTGGATGATAGTGAGATAATGATTCAAGAATCAGTGCTCGAAGGATGTAACGAAATCAGAGCCTTACCCATGACAAAGCAATTCAATAAATATCAAACTACCAAACGCTTTTTTGTTCAGTTATGTACGTTATGAGGACCCCTGCCGCCATCCAACATTAACACATTCACCTGGCCACATAGCAACATCAATTACGATGCACGCGCATGGATGAAACCGATGAGCTACGCAAGAATCCAACGGTGACGGGAACGAAGGTCGCACGGAAACCACGCCACTCCTGGAATGCAGAATCATCAGTTCTACTCCATAAAAACCATTTGGGAATCAATGTGAAGTTTAGTTCTAAGTGTGATGTTGTAGATGTACGATTACTTTTATGAATAAATGTTTTTTTTTATGTTAGCTCGGTGAAACGTAGCATAACTGGCGCAGTCTCGGAAAGTGCAAGTGGTAATTAAGTGCAAAAACCTGAAATCTTCTGACTTAGTGAATATAAGGACAGTGATTCTAGTGACCGCGCGAAAACTCTCTTAGCAAAGTTCATCGTGAACAACTGGAAGTGTCGGGAAACCATCGGTGAGGGGATATCACACGATTTGAATACATCCAGAGCGAAGTGAGGACCACGCACGAACCTACAACCTTTATCTCAACACACGCTTGGACTCCAGGAGGATGCTGCTAATCCTACTGTAAGTAGACACCAACACGGTATTTTTTTTTCTTTCAAAAAACTAAGTGCTAAAAGTGATCTAAGTGGAACCATTGAGAGTGAGAGGGAATATCGAACTCGAACATTGTTCTTTTCTAATTGATCCTAAAGTGCGCGAATCAAACCCTCGCGATAACAAAGTTAAACCCCCGCGAACAAATATAGCAGAATTGCGCGCGGTAGAAACGAATAAAGTGACCTACGGGAGAAGTACAAAAACAAACGACAAATTATAATCACACGCTTTGAAACCCGGTCTAAGACGACAGGGAGTGTAAGCAAAAGAATCGTATTTCGCTCGCGTGTAAATTTAACAAAACCAAACACGCCATGTCCGAGCCATCCGCTCAAGTTCAAGTTACAGAGATTACACCTGAACAGCTGATACAACAAGTCGCTCAGCTGACTAATACTCAAGCGAGCCTAATTGCGACAATTGATGCTTTACAAGACAAGGCAAAAAACCCATTTACAAATTTCTATATTCCCGATCAAATAAAGATCATCCCCCAATTCAGTGGAAACCGAAAAGAAGCTCTAGCTTGGATCGAGGACACTCAGGAGGCGATCGATCAGTTTGAGGAGTATGAACTCGAGCCTGAGTATAAACAAATCATTAGGGTAATTAAATCCAAAATAGTGGGCGAAGCAAGAGAAGTGCTTATTGCTTCCGGAAACCCATCGGAGTGGATCGAAATAAAAGAGTTTCTACTCAATGCATTTGGCGATAAGCGAGACATAACGTCTCATATCCAATCGCTATTTTACGTAAGGCAGGGAAAGAAAACTCTTCAAGAATATTTCCAAAAGGTTAAAGCCATCGACACGGCTATTATAACAACAGCCGCGCAGATGGAGGACTACAAAAGGTCCACAGAAGCAGTAAATAAACTAATTAGCCTGATGACCCTTACAAGGTACATCGACGGGCTAAATGGGGAAAACTTAGCAATGTACGTTAGGAGTTATAGACCAAAATCCTTGGAGGAAGCCCATGAAATCACAATTGCCCATTCAAACGCTTCCTTCAGGCAGAAAATGGAAAATAGACAAGCTTCTTCTAGCTCTTCTGGAGCAAATGTCCACCCAAAATTCCAAAACAAGTATGAGAACACCAGAAACCAAAATTCCAATAACTCTCAAAATTCAGGACCACAGAAAGCAAACTCTGGAAGGTACAAAAGGAACAACGATGAAGACGTGTCTATGAAAACACACATTTCAAAAATGCAGATCAATAACAACGAAGGGAAAAGGGATAAATATTCGGAAGAATCAAACGAAGAGGAAAACCAAAACGACACATGCAAACTAGAGTCCGACGAGGATGAGTATTTCGTAGGAGATGAGATAAATTTTCAAATAGCCGGACGCGGAGAAACAAAGAGCTAAATAATTTTATTCCGTACATAACCATTCCGACCACAAAGGGCGAAATGAAATTTTTGATCGACACAGGTGCGAACAAAAATTACATATCCCCGGAACATGTCAATTTAGAAAACGCGAAAATAGAAAAAGGCCTTAAGGTAACCAACATAAACGGCACCTTTGCAATTAAACATTCTGTGTCGTTCGACCCGTTTTTAATAAAGAAAAAAATAAAATTCTACGTTTTTAAATTCCATCAATTTTTTGACGGACTAATTGGGTATGAATCATTACGTGATCTAAATGCTCAATTGGACATTGGGAAAAACAAATTAAAAGTAGGTAGGAAAACTATCGAACTGAAGAAACGATTCCCCGAAACACAGAAACTTAATCTTAATGAACAGGAAGTCCAGTATATCAAGATAAAAACGGTAAACGAAGGAGATTTTATTGTAGGAGAGGAGAGAAACATGGGAAACTTTTCTATATTACCTGGTATTTACAATAGTAAAAATAACACTGCTTTTGTAGCCGTGAAAAATCACAACAAATCTAATTTGGAAATCAACGTCAACGAAATAGCTTTCAAAAACAACGAATTTATAGAAACTCAAGGTCCAAAATATGTAAAGAACAACAAATTTAAAATTCAAGACGATTCTCTGAGCAAACCGGAAAAAGAAGAGTTAGAAAAGGTGATCTCCGATAATTCAGAAATTCTATATTTCGAAGAGGACAAATTGTCATTCACTCATCGGATTAAACATAAAATCAGAACAGATTGTCAACAATCCCAATCCATACCAAGTCTTATCGCTATCCACAAATATTCGAAAGTGAGGTACAAAATCAAATAGAAAAGATGCTGAAGGACGGTATTATCAAAGAATCCATATCGCCTTATACGTCACCTGTATGGGTAGTTCCCAAAAAGGCTGACGCATCTGGACAAAAAAAGTTTCGACTGGTCATTGACTACCGCAAACTTAATGAAAAAACTATTTCCGACAGATACCCAATACCTGATATCACGGATATATTAGATAAACTCGGTAGAGCAACGTATTTTTCTACCATCGATCTAGTATCCGGATTCCATCAAATCCAACTAGATAAAAATGATTTCGAGAAAACGGCTTTTTCTGTGAGTTCTGGGAAATACGAATTCACTAGAATGCCATTTGGTCTCAAGAACGCCCCTGCGACCTTTCAAAGGGTTATGGACGCCGTTCTTCGGGAATTCATTGGAGTATGTTGTCTCGTATACATGGACGACATAATAATTTTCTCTAGTTCGTTCGAAGAGCACGTCAAGGATATTAGGAAAATACTTCAAAAGTTGAAAGAAGCGTGCCTAAAAATACAGTTGGACAAATGCTATTTTTTTAGACGGGAAGTTCAATTCTTAGGACATACCGTTACCGAAAAGGGAGTCAAGCCGAATAGTGATAAAATTGAAGTTATCAAAAATTGGCCTATCCCGAAAAATGAAAAAGAACTTAAGCAATTTCTTGGAACTATAGGCTATTATCGCCGGTTCATTAAAGACTTTGCTAAAATGGTAAAACCTCTTACGCAATTACTGCGAAGTGATACAGACTTCACTTTCACCCCAGAGATAAGACAATGTTTCGATAAATGCAAATCCCTTTTGACTATGGACCCCATTTTGGCCTACCCTGACTTTGGCAAAGATTTTATACTTACAACAGATGCAAGCGATTTTGCCATCGGAGCTGTATTGTCCCAAGGACAAATCGGTAAAGATCGCCCTATCGCCTACGCATCCAGGACACTTAGTAAAACCGAAGAAAATTACTGCACCACTGAGAAAGAACTCCTAGCCATCATATGGGCAGTAAAACACTTCCGCCCCTATCTCTACGGACGACGTTTCAAATTAATTACAGATCATCAGCCATTAATTTACTCCATGACTAGCGCGAACCCAAAAATTATACGATGGAAACTAGATTTAAGCGAGTTTGATTTCGAAACTATCTATAAGCCCGGAAGAGAGAATGTCGTCGCAGATGCCCTCTCAAGGCTTAAACCGACAGATATAAATGCTAATAACCAAGATGACGTTGAAGATGAACATGACAAGGACGAAAGCGACGAAAACACCGTACATTCAGCCGACACAAGCGATGACCATTATATATGGACAACGGAAAAACCAATAAACTGTTTCAAGAATCAAATTGTATTCAAAGTTTCCGCAGTAGACATTGAAGCACACGAAGAAGTATTCCCAAAATACCATAGGTTTACAATCTCAAAACCTGAGTATACAGAACGCGACATCCTTAAAATCTTCAAGGAGAAACTTAAGCCAAACGGCGTGAATTGCATCTATTGTCCTGTACCACTCACACAGCTTATACAAGAAACATATCGTAAACACCTGTCTCATAATGGAATCTTTAAGCTTTTTATTTCACAGGTTCTACTACAAGATGTACGGCTACCAGAAGACCAAGACGATATCATTCGTAAAATCCATGAATACGCCCATAGGGGTATGAAAGAAAATAAAGCCCAAATACTTTCGGATTATTTTTTCCCTGAGATTGACAAAAAGGTCAAAATATTCATAAATAACTGTCCTACCTGCAAGAAATGCAAGTATGGCAGAAAACCTACAAAATTAATTCAAAAAACAAACACAACCGGCAAACCTTTCGAAAATATCCACATTGACATCTTCTTTATGAGCGGAAAGAAAATGTTAACCGTGGTGGACGCTTTTTCAAAATTCGCAAACGTAATTGCTCTAAACGCAAGAACAATAGTTGATTTGAAAAGAGCAATTACGGAGCATATTAGAATTTTTGGCAGACCAGAGATCATAACCTGCGATCAGGAACCAGCGCTCACTTCGATCGAATTCATTGGATTTATGCAAGATTTGAATATAGAGATGCACCATGCTAGTTCCAGCAACGCAAATGGGATAGTCGAAAGATTCCATTCGACGTTGATCGAACTATACAGGGCGCTCAACCCTAAATACAAAGACCTCGATTTCTATGACAGAATTAACATTTTCGTAGACATTTACAACAACACTATCCATTCAGCAACAGGTTTCAAACCTAGAGACGTTATTTTCAATCACCAAAACAAGACAAATACCGAAGAAATTCTCGAAAATTACAATAAAATCCAATCAGCCATTAAGGTTCAAATGGCAAAACGACAGAAACAAATCGAAAACAGTAACAAAAATAGAACCATACCCAAAGATTTAGATCAAGGACAAAACGTTTATATCAAGGTCAATCAACGAATTACAAAGGACAAAGACCCATACAAAATTTCTAGAGTCCAGGAAAATAACGAGTTGACTTATAAAGACTCATACGGAGTGAAAATTCACAAAAACAGAATTAAGATGTAATTTTTTGGCCTCTTTTCAGACTTGTACAACTGACTACAGCGACGACATATCATGACGTATCCACAAAGAACGGGCTGATCACTATATCACTAGACACAGTGAGAATCAAAACAGGTTACGAAAGATTGATACATAAAGTAGACCTAGGAGACATCAAGCATAATTTAATCTACATAGAAAACTTAGCGAAGACAATTAACACATCGGACCACTTGGAACAAACTTTATATTATAAAATTCAAAAAGCCCACGAGAAGCTATCAGGTTTCTACCCGAAAAGATCAAAAAGAGGACTCGTTAACGCTCTTGGTAAAGTAATCAAATTTATAGCAGGAAATCCTGACCAAGACGACTTAAACCTGATAAATCAAGATATTGAACTACTAGAAACCAGTAATAATAATATTATCAATAATCAAATAAAACAAATAAAAATTAACAATTTGCTACAAACGACAATTAACAAAGTTTCAGGTACACTTAGATCTATTAAAAGTCAGCTTCAATTCCAAAACTCAGAATTTAAAACAGACTTAGAATTTATCAACTTAATACTTAACATAGACATTTTGATGAAAACATTAGAAGATCTTGAAGAGCAAGTCACATTTTCCCGATCAAACCAGCTGAATAAAAATATCCTTAGCGCAACAGAAAAAAATTACATTTGGAATTCTCTATCAAAACAGCATATTCCCATTCAATATGAAGACGAAATTTACAAATTTGTTCAATCTATCGTTTCACTGCAAAATAACCACATTATTATTATTGTAAAACTTCCCATTGTCGAGACAAAAGAGTACAGATTGATCCAGCTAGAACCAGTCAACGTTAACGGGATCAGAATCAACACAAATATACGTTATGTGGCCAGCCATCAACAAACGTTTTTCCAACAAAGAGAGAGGTGCTTCATCTGCAATAATAACGAACCAGTGAACGACGAATGCATCTTCAATATTCTAACAAATCATAAAGCCAAATGCCCTATGATCAAACAGCCCGAAGAGCCAATAATCAAAGAAGTCAACCCTGGGACTATCCTTGTCGACACACACAAGGCAGTAACCATTTGGGACTCATGCGGAGAATCACAGATAATCTCAACACCAACCGTTGTCGAAGCAGGTAATTGTACGATCACAGTGCGAAACCTCACATTTAAAGGTAATATCAAGGTCGTGAACCAGCACACATATCTCACACCTATCTTTGGTAAAGAAATAGAAACCATCAAACAGAAAGGAGACAGTGAAGATATTCACCAGCTAAACCTCAACAATCTAGAGGAAATTAAACGACTTAAACTGCACATGATCAGCTCTCAGACAATCGGAGGAATAGCCATCTCCTCCATCGTCTTGTGTCTTTTTTCAATTATCTGTATTCGTAGATTCAAAACCAAGGATAAGAAGGAAAGCATCGTCACCCTACGCATTACCGACGAGAAACCTACTATCAACCCACAGGAAAACAACAGACAGGATACATCAACCACCTTTCAGAAAGATGAAACCTCCCTCTCGCCAAAATCTCTATTCCCAGTACCCAGATTCGTCCTGACGAGAGGATCAAACAAGTCAACCGAGGACGCCTGACAGTTAGAGGGGAGGCGTTATGAGGACCCCTGCCGCCATCCAACATTAACACATTCACCTGGCCACATAGCAACATCAATTACGATGCACGCGCATGGACGAAACCGATGAGCTACGCAAGAATCCAACGGTGACGGGAACGAAGGTCGCACGGAAACCACGCCACTCCTGGAATGCAGAATCATCAGTTCTACTCCATAAAAACCATTTGGGAATCAATGTGAAGTTTAGTTCTAAGTGTGATGTTGTAGATGTACGATTACTTTTATGAATAAATGTTTTTTTTATGTTAGCTCGGTGAAACGTAGCATAACTTGTATAAGCCGTATACCGTAAAATCCTTTCATTCCATTTCAATCCCAACAATCTACACCTCATTACAAGTGCGTGCACAATTTCCCAACATCCGCTCATTTTTCGATGCCTGATTATGATTGACTGAATTTAGAATCCCCAATCGCACGTGTAGGTATCACAAGTCCCTCTCTTGAAGCTCCTTATTCACCGAAACAAGCTAATAATCACCGGACGTGTAGAGCTACTCCCCTGCTTGACGTTCCATGGCTCATGATTGCGATTTGCGGTCCACTTCAGCTCACACACACTCACTCACTCCATATCGTGCAGTACCTTGGTTTCGAACCAAAAAGTGTTCACAGTTGTGCACAAGTTGTTATACTTAATTTCCGGCTTTAAAGTTCTAATTGAAGGATACGTGAACAATCGAATCGTGCGCATTGCGGTGGAGGTGAGGGCGAACTACATACTGCAATTACGCGAGTGTTCCTTTTGTAGTTTGGCTTGTTGCTTTGCTGCTAGGCAGGTCCTGCATTAGGGTGAAGCTTATTTCCAAGATTGATAGAACGGTATGATATTCGGTCCAAAAACTAACAAAACGATTTGAAAGGAAACCTTGATTCCCCCATCCTCCTGCCTAAATCCTCCAAATGCGGAAAAAAAGACCATGATTGGCGGAACCCTTTGTTTTCTCACTCGTATTAAAGAGCCTGGGCTAGAGATTGCTTCGATTTGATGTTCGAAAAATTTTTCTAATGCAGAGGGGTCTGCAATCAATAGAAAACATCAAAATTATAAAGAATTTCTCAATACCGTGATCAATGCACATACACCCTTTGCGTAACCTCTAAAACTTCACCAAAAATCATAGTTTTTCACAGGATGCTACTTTAAGATCAATGATAATTCTCCACTTTGTAAATTTTGACTACGAAAGATTTTCCTCACCCTAGTACTGCATGCCGGAAGGATTTAAATTGAGTTGTGAATCCAAAAGGGATGCAAAGGAGTTTAGCAGTTCATTAGGTTTGAGTTTGATGCTTAGGCAAGAGGGTGAAGGGCCAAGGTGTGTGCAACTGCACCACTCGCAATTGGATGTCAGTTTGATGGTTAATTAATGTTTAATTGGAGCGAAGGAATTGCGAAGGGGTTCATTGTCAAAGCGTCACTTGCGATTAAAGCGTAATTATTCAGAAGGGATCGAGAAGCAGACCGTTCCAGAAATGGCATCCCATTCTCAAACCCCCAAAGCATTAATCCCAATCAACTTTGATAGGAACTAATCCCTAACCGCCAGGAAAATCCATCCAACTTTTCGACTTTTGGTTTTCGCCGATTTACAACTACGTGCTAGCCGAAAGTCACGTAATGAAATGATCCCTGCTTCATGGTTTCAAGGGGAGAAAAGGGGCAAATTGCTTCCCAATGGAGAACTACAGGACAATATGGGCATATCCAGGAATTTCATGAGAGGGGAGGGGTCGTGAACGACATGAAAGACACTGCTGCTGAGTTTCGTGATTGGTAACTTATTTACGCATGAAAAATCATAGGCGCGAGATATGAAAATTTTAGTTTTTCTTAACATTGGTTGTCAGAACACCCCAACGTTCTGCAAGTTTGTGTAACTGCCGAAAGTGAACAACTATGCCATCAAATTTTTAACCAAGTCGAACTATCAGAAGCTGAGATACAGATTCCCAAACTTGAGAATTTTGTATGGAAAAACAGCATTTGGTTACGTTCATTTTGAATTTATTGTCCGTCAGACAGGGGAGAAGGTAACAAAGGCCCCCTTTTCCCCTCTGGCTACGCCCATGGCCTCAAGGTATAGTCTGCGAGGTGCGTGTTGTATTTACCGTTTGGCGTGAGCTCCTTTCTTTTCCAGGGTGCATTTTGCCGATTCCAAGCGCGTTGTTGGTGTCCTCAGGGCGATTCCATCCGTAGGCAACAAAAGCTAGAGCTAAATAAACTTGTAAATTCCACCTTAATTCTTCGCATGAAGCATGGATGGATTACTGCCACATCTTCCCGCAGGATTGTCGGTTCAGCAGTCGTCGAGTTGATTATGGGGGAGGGGATTTGATTGGAAGGATTACAACTTTATTGAAGATGGAACTTCGACTCTTTTCCGAAGGGTGCTTTCGGGAAGTTTGAGGAAATAAATAGACAAAGTTTTTGCATTCCTCATTGATTTTTCTTCAAGAAAATACTTCCCACTCACTCGTTTGATTCATAGCTCTGTTCACCTTGAAATCATCGAAAATTCCTTCAAGCAATCCCCATCACCCCCGCCGATGTTTATTCGGTGATTAAATTTTCCATCCATGTAATTACATTAAAAGCCTGCATGCCTTTTGTCACACACAGAGGACCCATTTTCATTCATTCGAGACCTGCTTGCCTTCCACCCTCTTCCTAACAGGAGAAAATTCTTTTGACAAACTGCCTTCGGGGGAGTCGGGGTCCATTCATTCCGATGGATTCATTGAATTCCCTTCCCCACATGCTCACTCGCTCGTCTTTGCCTGCGTTGACATTCAAGTGTTTTGAGATCTAGGTGGTCCCCCCTCTAATTCTATTGACCGAACGCGTGCCCTTACAAAACCCACAACCAACCGCCGATCCGTAAGGAGTTTGACGGAAACTCACGCATCAATACCAAAATTGTAAAAAAAAATCTTCAACATCAAGGCAATGAGGACGACGGCGTTGGAAGCGGTGATCTTTTTGTTTGGCAGCCTCCAGCTCATAAAAGTCCTTCCTCTTTCGTGGCGCCCAAAAATCGCCCCAGAGCCCGGAAAATGTGCGGAGCCTGATAAATTGAAATTGACGTATATTTATTTTTGGATGGGAAAGCCTGTCGCTTTTTCCGCAGCCGAATTTGAAGTGCACGCGCCAGGCAGCGGAGAAAAGGATGGAATGTCTTCCATTGAGGATCAGGCTTAGCGGGAAAATTGATGCCATTCACAGCATCTGGGTGCAAATTTGGGAATGTGTTTTGAAGCCCCGCTGGGAAATGCAGCACGTGACCATGCGTTTGAAAAGAAAGAGTGACAGTATGTTGTGTGGCGGATTTACTCTGTTTTTCGGATTATGGTGCCTATAGTCAGTCTTATTAAATGAACCAAGAGCTACTGTTACCAAACAACCGAAAGACAAACCATTCATTCGATTGGTTACCGTTAGAACCAGTTTATTATTGTATTGAAAAGCGCAATTTGTCGACATCTTCGTTGCAAATAAGTCAATATCTTGAAAATTTAATTCCCAAAGCTCGTATATTCTATATAATATAAATATTGATGTGCTAAAAGTTTAAGCATAAAGCAGCATGTTCACTGCATTCACTGATTTCCCATGTTTTTGGAAAATGCCCTGCAAGATTAACACCTCTTATAGTTGATTTTTCTTATAAGAATTCATTAAAAAAGTCCATAAATCAAAACTACTAAAGGAATTTCCTTGACAATAGATAGATCTTTTCATAAAATTTCATCCTGACTATGCTTTCTCTAGAATCTAGATGGATGGCAGAAATTGAACCTGGTGTGAATAAGTCCATCAAAATCGATTAAAGTTACTTATTCCAGCAATAAATGTGAATTTTAATTTTGCTTTATTTTTGTTGAAGTTATTTCGCATGACTTGTTATATCAATTTTTAGCTTAAGCTTCCAACAACATGATAAATCTTGGAGCTGTTTTGTGGAATACCTATGAGGAGATGAAAACCCGAATTTAGTTCTATACTATTTAATTCCACTAGTGTTAACAATGTCTCAACTACATATTTTTCAAGAAAATTAATTAACTGAATTCCATAGATATTCCTTAAAAAAAAGTATAATTAAATTACTCATGAAATAGCTTCAGAACTTTTGCTGAACATTTTTTAAAAATGAGAAAAACAATATAGTGTGATTCGTTCTTACTTTCAGCTTTTAAAACCATTCCTTTCTACGCCTGCTTTTTATTTCCAAATTGATTCCGGAATAAGTTCCCGGATTTATCTAAAAAAAATTACTTAACCTTTCAAAAGTACCAAGTTTTCCTCGCAATTCCTCTACAAATTCCTAACCTACTTTAAAAGTTTTCCCAAAATTTTCTTACAAATCCTTCCGCATCAAAAGTTTTTCAAACGTCACAAGTAGCATCAGAAATGCTCCTATGTTGTTTTTTTTTTTAATTCTGCTTTTAATCTATAGATTATTCAAGAATTATCTAGAAGTATTTTTGAAATTTTAGCTTCCAGGTAAATTTTAGCTTCCAGGTAAATTTTAGCTTCCAATATTAGCATGGTGGAATATGTAGAAAAACATTTATCAAACTTACTGGGAAGTTGGAAGGGATTTGTAAAGATACATAGCTAAAATATTAAGAATCTTCCATATAATCTCAAAAGCATTTCTTAAGATTTTTTTTAAATTCATAAGATAGGTTTTAGTTATTCTGTCATCATTTAGATTATAAATTATCAAATATCTTTCGTTGTTTCGTCGTCCATATGGTGTTTCTATCTGCTTCATTTTTTTGTATTTCCTTCTTTCGCTTGACAGTTTCTTGAGGAACTTCGAGTTTTAAAATTTCAGAATTGTTTCACGTATGGTTTCTGTTTTCTGAAATTCCATCAAAGAATTTCTTAACAAAATTTATAACTTATGCAAAACAAATGCTTCAAAGATTTAATTCATTAAAATATTATATTATGAATTTTACCAAAATACATTTTTGGCAATGTTCTGGAAAAATACCGACAATATTTTCGCGTTGAACTTCTGCTGTTCTACCACAGTAATACAGAACAGTCTCTCCAAAAAAGTTTGTTTGTAATTCCTGAAAGTAAGAAAAAATGGGTTTCAAATAAAAATGTTCTAAACAGTATTATGAAACTTCGAAGTTCTAGCAAAACATTTACCAAGATATTAGATACAAATACCTTTTGCGAAAAATGTATCTGTTCTTTTGGTTATCTTATAGAAAGGCGATAAAAAACAAGATTTTTTGTAGTAAATTCAACAAAAACCGGTTTACCTTTCCTGTGAGGTATATTACGTCAAAAATTTTCAGGAATTATTTTTTTTCAAATTCAATTGTTACTCTAGAAATCTGATATAAATTGAATATGGAGTGTTTAGCAGAGTATATTGTAAAGAAACCCATTGTTTTTAAAACCAAAGAAAACACTTCCTGATGTTATTTATGTAAGAACCTGTGGATATACATTGGAAACATGTATGGAGTAATTTCAAGAACCTAAAAATATCTCTGATGGAGATTTGTTTTCAGGAATGGATTGCAAAATATTTTTGAAAATCTGTTCGAAAATTTATGTATGGAACACCCAGAAGAATTGTTATTGCTGTGCGAACAAAAAAAAAAAATACTTGGATAAAATTATGGTGAATTTTTTGGAAGAATCCTTGAACGGGGATCCCAGCAGAGACAATAATACTCTAAAGAAATCCCTAACCAAATTGCTCGAGAATTTTTTGATTATTTTCGTGGAATTATTTGCTTAAGAACTGTTGAATGTATTCTGCAAGAAATTTGAAATATTATTTTCGAGATAATTTTGAAAGCTTTGATCATTGGATGGAAGTTTAGAGAGATCTAAAGTAACAAAAATGCAGATAGTTATACGGAAAACTTTTCTGAGAAATCGCTTAGAACATTTTTGAAATTAAATCTTGTTAACTGCTTATTAAAATCTTGTAGAAACCCTAAGAGTTAAACCTGGAAGCTCATTTAATGTTCTTTTGCAGGAAGCGAGACATTTTCTGGAAGATTTGTTGAAGGAATCTGAAGTGAAACTTTAAAAAGAACCTCAAAGGCAAAGTTCAAAAAAAAACTGTTGGTGAACTCTCTGAAGAAAATGTGGGAATGTTCTTGAAATAATACGACAATATTTTTGTGTTGATCTTCTACAGTTCTGCCACATTAATAAACCACAGTCTCTCCAAAAAAATTGCTTGGAATTTCTGAGAGAAAGAAAAATTGATCTCTATCAATCTGTTCGCTATAGTATCATATTACTTCGAAGTTTATGCCAAACAGTTTCTAAGATGTTAGATACAAAAACCATTAGTAAAAAATGCATTCGTTTTACTCTTATCTTGTAGAACAAGACGATACAAGAACAAGAATTTTTGAAGTTAGTCCTAAAGGAACTACTTAAACTTTCCTGGGATGTATATTTCATGAAAAAGTTTCAGGTATGAAGTCATTTATTCCGAAACCAATTGAAGTAAAATTATCCAAAAAATGTATTTAGAAGTTTTTAGAAATCTTTTTTGCAGGTATTACTCTAACGGGTGTTCGATACAAAATAAAATATTTTTCAGTCACACAGTCAAACAGTTTTTTTTTCAACGAATTAAGTATTTTTTATTAAAACATATTTAAAAAACAACGTTAATGAATATTGGAGAAGGATCCCTGATCAGCTGCATGACGCAACTAAGTCGCGATGCTCACACAAGAGCGCTGGACGGCACTGACGTTCATCTTTTGGATACAGTTCCGGATCATCATGGTCAACTGCTGTGTGTCCTTGGCGCGCCAATTATTTTTTTTTATTTAACTAGAGCACTGAGAGAGTCAATGGTATGGCACTGGGGTAAGTTGCACGTAAGGCGTTTCGTTTCCATACTACACGCTCTAGGATTACTGCTGTTTCGACGCCATCTTCGAATGAACTGAGAGTAAACGAGCGAAAAAAATAAACATGCGAGTGCCACTCATTCTTAGGGAGTCCAGAGAGCAATTCTCTCGAAGAGCAGCAAATTTTCGCTCTTCACTTCCGTTATAGAAAGGTATTGAAATCATTCTTTTTTTTTACTGAACAGCCGTTAGTCATCTGATCTAAAGTGAACATGGAGTGATTCGCAGAGTAAATTGTAAAGAAATTCTTAAAAAAAATATTGAGGTTTCCCTGTAGACGTTTTGAACCAAAATTGGGCCGTGACTATGCTTCTTGATGTTTTTTATGGAAGAATCTGGGAATTTGCATTATAAATCTGTTCAAAAATGTATTTATAAAATCCCTAAAGAACCGTTAGTGGTGTTTAAAAAAAAAAGTTGGATTAAATTCTGGTGAACGAGAATTCCAGAGGAAACAATAATAGTCTGCAGAAATCCCTGACTGAATTGCTCGAACAGTTTTTGAGTATTTTTGAGGATTTTTTTTAAAGAATAGAATACATCTTTTGGAACATTTGATTTAAAAAGGATTTTCTAGAAAGTTTGAAGTATTATATTCGAGAGAATTTTGAAGGAATTTGGGCAACAACATTAAATGAATTTCTAGAGAGATCCAAAGTAACACTTAGAGTTTCAATAGTGCAGATAAATCTTCAAAGAACTTTTTTGAGAAATCACTTGAAACATTTTCCCAATTTTGTCTTATTTAACTCCTTAAAATATTGTCTAAGCCCTTGGAGTTAAACCTGGAAGTTTATTTAATATTTTTTGCCGGAAGTCCTGCAATTTTTGCTGAAATTTTTTCAAGAAATCCTTGAAGAATTTTTGAAAATTATTTTGACAAATTTGATGATCAAAGAAAACTTAAAAAAAATGTCAATGAACTCTTTGAAGAATATCAATCTGAGACTCCCAAAATTTCTTGTACCTTTTTTGGAGTTATTTAAATTCTTAATAATGTACCGATGAACATCTGGATTATATTTAAGACCAAAAATTGGAATACATATGCAATAAGTACGCGGAGGACCTTCCTAGAGAAAAATCTTGAAAGAATTCTCTCAAAATTCTTCAAAAGATCTTTGTATGAACATTGATAGAGATTCTTCGAGAAATGTTCTGATCAGACCAAAAAGTATAAAAAAAAACTTCAAGACATATCCTTTGAATAATAACTACTAATCCCGGTAATGACTGAGGAATCTCATAAGTAACTCAGTAAAAACTTGTAAAGGAGTTCTTAGAAAAAAGTACTGAAAAAGTACGGTAATAGTTCATTGAAAAATCTCCTTGGGAATTCTTAGAGGAACCTCTTGATAGCTATTGGTTGAATACCTAAAGAGTTCGTGGTCGTCTGTTTTCTGAAAAAAATCTTGGTTGTTTATTTTCTTTACAGGATTGAAAAAGAATAAATATTTTCCTTAGTGAAAATTCAAATTCAAAAATATCACTGAAGTGGGGCAATGTAAGACAAAATCACAAATAAATATAACGATTAAATTTGCTAGCCTCCCCGAGATCACATTCCAGGAAAAAAAAAATTAGCTAAGCCAATCCCTATCCTCTCTTTTCGTAACGCTTCTTGTAAAATTTTTATTTTTTTTTAAATTTTGTATTTTTCATAAGGATTGAATCTAAAATGAAGAAAAAAAAACAAAATAGTATGCCCACCACATATTCTCGATCATTTGCATAAATAAACGTTTAAAAACATAAAAAAGAATAATATTTGTGTTAACATAATCAAAATTCTTTAACAAGCTCTTTATATGAGTTTTGAAAGCATCTTCATGCACACGCATATAAAACCTCATCAGCCTCCAGCAAAGAAGCCAATTATCGACAAAAGCGTCCTAATGAGCGCTAAACGATGTAAGTGCTTCACGGTGTCACTTTGGGCCTGTCACACCTCTTGTCAAGCATTTAACATCGTCTTGATCAGAGTATTCAGCATCCAAACCGCCGCCGCCACACGACGCAATCCGACGACGACTTTTTCAGCAAGTGCATCCATTTAATCATTCACTTATTCATCTGTCACCGCCGAGTTAAAAAAAAATGCTGCAAAAAAGAACCTTTCAAAATGTGAAAGAAAATGAATAAATCTTCACACTTTGCGCGTATGCATACAAGCTGACTGACAACGACGACGATGAGGAGGACGCAGAGTGGCCGAAATCCATACAAGTTTTGATCAATAGTTTGAACTCCTTCAAATCGTTATGAAATCCTCATTCATAAAACATGATATACTTTTGAATTATGATTCGTAGTTTATGGCTAACCAGGCTAGTGGAAGCCTAACAACTACAGAAAAACTAAACTTTACATACACTTTGTAATTGGATTCAATAGACAAATTGATGTTTTCGCAATTTTCACATCAATTTGTCCATTTAATTCAACTGCAAAGTATATGTAATGTTTAGTTTCTCGTTAGTTGATAAAGCATGATATATAAATAATATAATATTCGTATCTTTGCGCAAATTTGGCCATAGTTCACCAAGTACTATGGAACCACTTAAGAGCATTTCCTAGATATCTTAGACAAGGATTGAGAAATTGAAAATTTTTCCAAGAAGTTCCATTTTATACAATTGTTGACATTCTCAATTAATAAACATGTCAAACAAGATTCAAAAAATCTAGGAAACTAAGAATCGGTTCAATCCTTTCGAATTCGAATTCTAATTCACAACCGTTCTGAGAAAGATTTGGTTAAGATTTAGTACAGAAACAATGGTTTCGATGGAACAACGTCCACGAATTTTGAAAAATTTCAAAGTGACAATTTTGGCTGACATCATTACACTTCACATGTTGAAATACATTGAAACATGCACCAAGCGATCTGATGCTTTGATTAATCACTATCTAATATTAAACTTAGCTAGTAAAATATCAAAGAAATAATTAGCATACATCTTTTTTCTGACTTTTGATCAACTTTGGGCCACTGTGCGACGTGACGCTGCGAATCATCTGCAAGTCAGAGTTCCGTCCCATGCGCCGCCTCCTTCCAGCACACTACGGGTCGAGATCCTCGCCCACTGCATCGAGCACGCTGTTGCCGGAGTTATGAATCGGGTAATTTACGATTCACTTAATTTTATTTCACTTTTAATAGAATAATGAGTGTAATGAAGTCGTTCGCATCATTCATCCATCGTTCGTCGTAGAGGCAACGACTGACTGAGAGGCGTTCGGTGCCTGTCGAAAGAAGATACTCCCCACGTCGCCGCTGCTGTCATCGTTGTCAAAAAAACTTTGACTTTGACTTTGCAAGAAGGTATCTAAAGCCAAAAATTGAATAAGGCATTTATCCAATTCACATGCTCAACGCGCCGATAAAAATCCTCTCACATCGTTTGAGTTGTCTCAGCAGTCATGCTATTTTCGATGAATAGCATCATAGGTGCAGCCAGGTTTTCCATAGAGATTATGAAACTAGGGGCACCATATTTGAATGAATCATCGAACCATGAAAGGTATCAACCCTACTTTGCTTCTATAGTGTGAAAAAGGAAGTCCGAAACGCTTCTTCTTCTTCTTGGCATTAACGTCCTCACTGGTACCGAACCTGCTTCTCAGCTTAGTGTTCTTATGAGCACTTCCACAGTTATTAACTGAGAGCTTTAATTGCCAAAGTTGCCATTTTCGCATTCGTATATCGTGTGGCAATTACGATGATACTCTATGCCCAGGGAAGTCAAGGAAATTTCCATTACGAAAAGATACTGAACCGACCGGGAATCAAACCCAGACTCTTCAGCATGGCTTTGCTTTGTAGCCGAGGACTCTAACCACTCGGCTAAGGAAGTCTGAAACGCGTCTTGGTTTATTTTTTTTAGTAGAGTTACGGGTCTATTCAACGGCTTGAAGTCCAAGGATTCAAATAGTTAAGGTCAAATTGAGCAGCAATAAGAATCTCGAGTTGTGTTTGATCCTTCGACAATGACGCCTGCTCCTGCGGGGGCGGGTGATGGAGGCAGAATCAAACATGTCGAGTGTGAAATAGTGTACACGCAAATAAATTTTGTTGTATAATCTACCGAATCCATGGTAGAATTAAGAACTGAACCAACGATTTTCAACCGACTACAAAAATCTGTTAAGTTTACTATAATCTGGTGAAAATCACTGAGCAGTGCAGTAAATTTGACTATGTCCATAGTAGCATCCACTACAAAGCATTGTATTCCAATCCGTGACACCCACCGTACAACACAGTGTGGTCAAAAGTATGATGCTAAACTTCTCAAATCAAGAATGTTTCTAGTCAAAAATACTACAACTCTGGTTAAATCAACAGAAGAAATGTTCATGTGTAGTGATGTTGACTATGTTTTGGTAGAGTTAACAGATTAATGTAGTCGGTTGAAAATCGTTGGTGCAGTTCTTAATTTTACCATGGATTCAGTAGTTTCTACAATAAAATTCATTTCAGTGTAATGTAGTGAAATGAAAAAGCGCCGCGGTTCGTTAGTAGTGTTTGATCTATTGATCGCGTTGCTTGTTCCTGTATGGGCGAGTGATGAACACTTGTTCGGTGTACAATGTGATTATCGAATTATTTCGCGATTCCGATTAGGCGTGATTATATCATGGATCGCATCACCACTCATTGGTGACTCCCAAATCTTTACATTATCCCACTACCCCAATATCCTTTCCATGACAACTGTGGAGATGCAGAGGTATACTCGGTCTCTAGAAACAAAGGTTGTCTAACTAACATTCCTTCCCTTCCCCGATGACCGTGAGGACGTGGCCAGCGCCGTTATTGACTTTAAAAATTTGAGCTCTCGATTTGTGCACATTGAAGCCACATTAATTAATTCCCTGTGCAACTTCGATTGTTCTGGTCAATCACGGAGTGGCAACTACGAATTGTACGGTCATCTATGCTAATTGACCAGCATTAAGAATCTCATGCAGTTCGCTTAAGAATTTCCCAAGGTAGATTCCAACAGCACTTCTTCCAGGAATAACTTTCGATTTTTTTCAGGCATGCCTAAAATAGTTTCCGAACAATTTATTCAATTTGTCTCGGGATTTTTTCAAGATGTGATATAAGGTTTTCCCCCCGGAATATTTTATTTCTCAGGAAGTTCTTAAATACATTTCAACAAAACCTCTTCCGTGTTCAAAAAAATAAACTGCTTTAAAAAATAAGGCATTTCTTAGTATATTACTCTCAATTAATATGTCTTGTATCCCAACTAATGTATTTTTTAAAAAGATCAACTAATGATAAATCTTATTACTCAACAGGTAATATCAATATTCATGTTTTTTTTTTCAAAGTATTTCCTTAACAATCACTCCTGATATTTATTGTGAATTTCTTTCCTGAGGATTTTATCTTGAGCATCCTAAAGAAGTACACCCAAGAATATCTTTAAAAGCTCGTTCAGAGATATCTCTGAGAAAACTAAAACAATATTTTGTCATTTTTCTAATCCCAAGTGAAAGAGTATTAGAAGTTACTCTTCCACTTTTAAAATTAATGGCTACTTCAAAAATATAATAATGTGGGAATTAATCCACGAACCTTTCAGAAACTCTTTCATAATAGCCGCAAGAAATTCAATAGAAGCTCTTTTCTGAATTCCTTATAACATAAATTGAAGAATTCCTCCATAATTTCCTGCAGAAATTTCAACACATTTTTTTCTAATAATGTCTTGAAAATTCATTCCAATAAAATATGAAGTAGTTTTTTCAGAGAATATTAGTTGCAGACTTTTGAAATTGAAACTTGACGAGAGCGTTGGATGAGGTCCATAAGAGATGATTGTAAGTCGTGAGATATTTTTTTTTTTTGAGCGGTAGAACATTTGGCCTAAAGCCGTTTGGCAGAATGCCATTAGGTCATTCCTAATGACCTAATGAGTCTGGAATTAAGAATTTCTTAAGATGACATTCATTTAAACGTTTTTATTGAATTCTACTGACGACAACAGACTGATTTTGGAATCAGTTGTTGGAAAAATGACACTTCATTCAACAAGACCATGGTTTTCATTAAACTAAGGCCTATTATGAAAAATATTGCCAATTGTATTTTAATATTTACCCAGAAATCATCCTTTTTCGAATAGTAGTTATTTTTCTGAGCTTCGCTATTGTAATACATTTTAGCACTGAAGCTTTTGATATATTTAGCACAAATTCACCCTTCTTTCAAACATTTGATGTTCCTTCGAAATATGATGTAACGATAATTAAAATAAATTTAACTTTTTATTTGGAACTATATTTTTAAGATAATTGGGTTCTAAAATGTTCAATGAAATCTTGTTTTCGTTCAACAACACGGAAGAGTATGTTTCTGCAACTACTTTAGTAATTTTTCCCGCTTAAATAACGGCTATATAGTATTTAAACTTTAATTAAAAAGCTGGGTTCATAAATAAACCTTGACACTTTTGTTCATGTTTGACGTTCGCTTAGTCGACAAAAACACCACAGTTTTAACACTGGGGTTGTTCTTTTCTGACATTACGGATGGGACACGGAAAAGAAAATAACCCAAAAATTGAGTTCAAGCCAAGGGGTGTGTCAAAATCTAAAAAACATGAAAAAATGTTTTTTGGAGATACAGAGAGTGAGTAAGGGAAAGTTGACTGTATTAGGTTAAGTTAGGTCTCATACATTTTTAAATTCTAAGTAATATTTTAGTCATACATTAACCTGCTTTCAATCAAATTGTATTTCGTCAAAATGTGCAGTAACAATTATTTTTGATATCCACTTTTGAATTTATTTTTAAATATCTATAAGTAATGTTGAGGAAACCTAACAAGACACATTGTTTGTTTGAAACATTGAGACATTAATTTGCAAAGAAATACGCGTTCTAGTGAGATTCGAATTCACGACTCCGTGTACGCTAAGCCGGTGCTTTAACCAACTAAACTGCAGAACACCCTATGATGCTGTGGAATGGAAAGCCAAACTGAATCCAAGTACTAACCATTAACACGCCTCTTTTGGCAATTCCATGTCTCTTTCGGCTGAGATATGTGACTGTAAAGCGTAAGAACTCTAAATCCATAAACAATTTGCTCTCATTTGTAATCGGGAGATACAAACGGAATTGCGAAAAGAGACGTGTTAATGATTATTACTCGGATTAAGTTTGGCCTTCTATTCCGCAGAATCTTAAGGCGTTCTGTTACTTAGTTGGTTAACCTTCACAGTACGTCAATCCGATGCTGCGGAATTTAGCCATGCTTTTTCAGTGTGTTTTTTTCTCACAACTTTGAGTAAAAATGTAGTATACGTAATTCAAAAAAATGTCTTTGGAAAAATACCTACAAAGTAAGAATAACTCATTGCTTTTCGAATACGCCATAGAGAGTTTCTGTTGGACGTGTAATCACAGCGATATGAACAAAACATGTTTTGATTGTTTTAAGTAGGTGAACTATAACTTTTGCACAGGAGTGTATTCCCAAACATTACTTTGAGAGCTCCTGGAGAAGTGGAGAAATAAGTCGTACTACCAGGAAAGATGTTCGGGAAAACATTTTTTCAGGAATATAAAATATATATCTTATAAAACCTCAGGATAAATTCCTGGGAAATATGTAAAGCTCTCCCTTATTAAATTATTTGAAAAATGTTTCGAAAAATTCCAGGGTAAATTAATTTTATAAAACTTGAAATATCCTTTACATAAACCATTTTAATTTCTCATTCAAATTAAAAAAGATTCCCCGCAAGATCCATTTTGATGGCTTTTGTTAAGATTTTTTGCAGTAGTTTGATTTAAATAAACTAACTCATTACGCGTGGTAAAGATGGACAAATTATGGGTGAAATTATGAAAAGATGTAGGTACAATAGGCAAACAGTTTGAACACTACATAAATCGCACTCGCTCTTTGCGCGTGTGTAGTAACATGAGATGGATGGATATGGGTTATGAAAGGATGAGATGAGATGGATGGATATGGGTTATGAAAGGGGTCCGCGTGGTCTGTAGAGATTTGGATTCTAAACTTGTAACCAACTGAGTTATTGTGTCACCAAGTGGCTCGGTAGCTTAGTTGGTAAAGCGCTCGTCTAGCATACAAGAGTCCTGGGTTCAAATTCCAGCCGAGCACGTGTTTTTTTTCATAATTTCACTCAAAATTTGTCCATCTTTACCACGCGTAATGAGTTTATTAATTTAATAACCATGCGGATTGGATTACAGCTCAATATAAGCGACAATTTATAGTAGTTTGATTGTTTGGTGGACTCCAAAAATTATTTAAATAAATAATTTGATTTATAGCTATAAAATCTGAAGATGATCTTGGAAAAAAATGAAAGAAAAATTTCTGCAGTCAGTGAGCAATGCTAAGAAGATATTTGTAAAATTGCAACGACGTTGGTCAGTCTACTTTTAAGTTTTACTCTATGGATTATTTTGAAAAAGTATCTTCAATTGTAACATACATATGATTTTGGCACACTAAAAGTTAATAGTTAATTATTTTGGTAGTATTTAAGTTGGTTAAAAGAAGAAAGGGGTTTGCCCCTCAACTCACCCCATGATACGCCCATGAATAGCGTATGGGCAAAAGTTTTCCGGAAAAGTTAAATGAGTTCGCGGATTTTTGATTGAGTCTGCTTGGAAAAATATTTGCGGAAGGCATCTTTTCCTTGTTCAAGAATGCAAACTTCCAACCCGAGGCGAGGCAGGGCGGTAAACACATAAATCTACAAAGTAACAAAAACCGCAGCAAAATCCACGCCGGAGTGCATCTTTGGCTTTAGCGGCTGAGAAGGAATCTGGTTGCATCACTGCTCTGTGGTGCGGAAAACTTTTGCCACCCACTGCTGCAGCAATCCTCGCGAGCATCCCCGCTGACTGTTCGTTCGTTCGTTCGCACACATAATGTTTTGAATAAATTTGAATAACAATCGCACAAGTGTAAACTTTTTGCTTGGCGAGGACCGGAAATAGCGATCTTGGCGGATGCAGAATGTGGGTCTCTGTTGCGACAAACGAACGGGAAGGGGCGCCGGTCCTGGAAAACCGCCAGAAACAAATTTAATAATTGCACCAAATCTGCATCTCAAACAATTTTGTCCGCGCCAGACCAATTCCTACTACAGAATGCAGCTTGTGCGTCGTGGTCAGACCAGACCGGCAGACAGCTGGTTGCCAGTGGCCGGATCAACAGTGTGGATGTTGAAAATTCTTGGCGCCTGGTAGAGTGCATCGGCACAAAGGACAACGATGCGATGAGTTGATGCAGCTCGATGACGTTGAGTGAGTCGTAAAATTAATGCAAATGAATTGGTTTGGACGGTTTTGCTAGGAAATGCGTTTAAAAAATTGGCACTGAAAAGAATATGTTTGAATGTTTAATGGAGAAAAGAAAAAAAAATCTGATAAATAGAACACATGTTTCACAGACTAATTGAGACATTGTGGAAATTGAGAGAAAATTGGAAAATAGCCACAACGATAAACGAGTTGTTATTTAGCATTTTAATGCTAAGGGTTGGTGGCGAATAATGAATAACGAGCTCGTTCAACTCTTCGGCGAACCCAATATCCAGAAGGTAGTTAAAGCTGGAAGGATACACTGTGTAGGGCATGTTGCAAGAATGCCGGACAACAGCCTTGTAAAGATGGTGTTCGCCACGAATCCGGTTGGAACAAGAAGGCGTGGGGCGCAGCCGGGGATGGAGAGAGGCGGCCATGAATCGAGTGAATTGGCAAAATATTGATGACGAGGTTTATAAAGTTAATAGATGTATAACCACATATATAAATAAATAAAAATGTCAAAGGATGACGATTGCGATTGTGTCTCGATACGGTGGAAATTTTCTAGACTTAATAGGGCAGAATAATTTTAAAAAAATATACTAAGGTATACTCTAGATCGTACAAAACATAATTGAGATGAACCCTTCGAAACGCTTCCCATCTAGTTTTAACAATTTCCAGCAGACAGCTTTAGCGGAGTTATGGTATACTTCGTAGATTGGATACTAGCAACATTTAGCGTCATTTGAAAATATTATCCAGACTGCTTTCAGGAACAAGGCTGGGGAGTAAACCTTGACCCAATCTTGGACAATATGTATTACCAAAAGCATGAATATTGCTATTCCTGGCCACCCTCATAAGTGCTACGAAGAAGGAGGTTGGGAGAGGTAGGAGGTCAGGATTCGTCTGAAATGCTTGCGATAGACCCAGGGCATTTATGATTTAAGTGTTGTAAATTTATTCTTTTGAACGCCAGAAATCAAAAGAGAACATTTTTTTTATAAACCAGATGGATTATTAGACACTTGTTATGATGGTTCAAATCTGTTTTTTTTTTTAGCTCAGAACTTAATACAAAGCATATCCGATCTCTTCAGAGTCATCTGATCATGAGACAAAACATTAAAAAAATGATTAAAACAGTTTTTAATACACGGATAACAATCGGCCAAGCATCGCTCTGTCAGCAAGCAATTTGCAGGCCAGAACAAAAATATTGACCTCCGAATACGTGCGAAAAAAAGTTCACGAAATGAAAACCCGCAGCAAGTTATGTGAAATCAAACCCGTGTAGTTGTTTTTTTTATTCGATTCCAATCAAAATGGGATTCATAAAGTAATGGCACAAATTCACAGGATTGGTTCGTTAATAAAGGTAGATAAGATATGGCGAAAATACTGAAAACTTTGATAAGACATTTGTTTTTCGTTAAGGTGGGTTGCGAAGTGAGCGTTTGATTCTCGCCCAGTAGCAGGAAACTGTTTGTGATACGGGAAACAAATCACTGGAAACTAGGTGTTGCCTTTGTCCATCGTCTAGCGTTAGTACTGTTTAGACTTTGCAGTGATACTTTCTTTTTGATTGAAATATTGAGATGCTCTAAGTAAGAGCTGTTCAGACTTCAGTATTCCTTATTAAACCATATTCACATTCCAATTGCAATATGTTCGCTTGTCACAACGGAGCACAAAGGGTCAGCGAGCGCCGAGTTTTCGCTTTGTTAGGCCCAATAAGTTGTGTTCAATTATTCACAATTGAGATGCAATGCTGTGTAAAATTTGCCTTACAACTCTTCCAGGCCAACCCTCTAACGAATCTCAACATTTATTCGCATGTTCGCTTCGTCCTACAACCACCAACGACAGACGACGAAACGAGCCGACATTATTCGATTGTTGGTTGCCTGAGTCAGGTCACAGAACCGCCCCGCCAATCTTTCAAGAAAACCATTCTGCTCCGCTCGGAATCCGAAGTGACGCTGTCTTTTGCAGTGGACCGCTGTTCAACAAGGCGAATGCAAATGCTGCTCCTGGTCTTGCTAGGGGATGCAGCAATTGAGCAACCTTCATGGTCTTAATCCAATCGAGATTCCAGGCTTCGGCTCTTGTGCAGTAGGTATTGTTGGCACTGTGTATGTTGTCCTGCGATAACAAACGACCAACTACCGAACGGAGAGCGAAGGATTATTTTCTGCTCAACTTGAGATGGTCCTTACGACGACGGCTTCGATTGGGAAGGATAAGGAGCTGACTGACAATGGGGAAGAAATCATTGTGTTCGTTCAAGATGATGATTATTATTACTGGAGCTGAAGTTTAACTCGATTGTTGTTGACTAGCAAAATGCTTGAAAAGAATGCTTCATCTACTGTCCGATTTTTATGATCTGGTTTTGAATTGAGATGTAGAACAGTGATTTAGTTTTTCTTTACTATGAGTTATGGGTGATAGTTTTCTTTTTTTGAGCTCAAGTTGAAAACCAAAAAATATTTTTTTTAGGTCGACACTGCGGAACACGTTTTTACCTCAAGCACCAAAATACTGCTGTCTACTAAATTAAGGGTTGCTGAATCCATTGTCATTTTCAAACATATCATAGCACGTCTAGTTTATGTGATGTTGACTGTTGAAATTGTAAAATTTGTATGGCAATTTATTCGCTTAATTTGCCACAGAATTCAAACTTCATGTGTAAAACAATTATTATCAACAAAGATGCTCAAAAGTATTTGTATTTTGCCATATAAGAGTTTTGTACTGCAAGTATGTTGGAAAAATCGATTTAATCTTAATTTAATCGTGTTATTGCAACCAAATTATATCTGAAATGAAAGTTTAAGTAATATTTACATGCTTGTTGGATCAGATTACAAAATAGTTGAAATTTCATGTAAACATCAAGGAAAATTAGTGCTTTTCCCCTATTAGGCTTAGTAATCAAAATATACTAAGCTGTACATAATTTGAGAAACAAACTCCAAATGCCATTTGGACACCTTAGAGGCTGTCCATTAAAAACGGGATTTTTCAACCCCCCATTTTTTGAATGAAAATTGAAAATAAATTGTATGATACGTAAGAATTCTTAACACCTTCTTTAACCCCTTACACAATTAATGGACGGCCCCTTCAAATGTTCGCCTAATTTGTTTAATGGTTTCTCGCAATATTACAAGGCACTATGGATAGCGACAGATAAAAACCGTATAGTTTTCACACAATTTTAACAATAGTTTTCAAAAATTGAGGAAATTTGTAGTACGACGCAGAAAAAATAAAAAGAATCGGTTGAGAAACGGCGGAGATATAGCTCTCTGAAGTTGACCATTTTGTATGGGAAAACGGCTTTGGTGCATTTTATATGTCCGATGCTGTATTTCCTCAAGACTATGTTGAGGCACTAAATGTAGGCTCAAGTGATACAAACCGAACGGAGCCACATGTGGAGAAGTGAGGGTATATGATTTTATACTTTGGGATGGAAAACAAAATTTTCCGTATGAGAAATTGTGAGAAAATGTATGAATTATTGAAAGAAAGAGTAGATGAGTGAATTAGAGAGTTAATAAGATTTAGTAAAGATGATTAATTGCTATATCGACATTTCCAGCTGCAGGCTTGACAGAAACTCATCTGTTATTTCAAAGTTGTTCTGCGGGGTTAATATTTAACCCAAATTTACGACACATTCTCACATGATCTGATCTTTCTTTGGATTTGGTTACAAACAAGTTATCCGGATTTACCCAGTATGTGGCCAGGCCATCCAAAACCATGTACATGTTTAGAGGGCTATAATCCCATATTAAGCTAAATAATAGCAAACAAACTCATAAATATCTCTTCTGCTATCCGCCGGATTGAATTTCTCTCTTCAGCAAATTTCTTTATTATGGTTTGAAGCAGTGGCGCGGGAAGTGGGTAGGACAGGTAGGACATGTACTACGCACGAAAATACCTGAGTAGGACAGTCGAAGGATTGAAAAAACTAGATCAGTGGAAAGTTTGAAAAATAAATTAAATCATTTATCATCTGATTTTTCAAGCATATTAAGTTTGTCCAGAAACCTTTTGCGATTACCCAGGATATTTTCAGTGCATAGAAAAAAGAAACTACACTAACTCGTAGAATTTTTACTGTTTATCCATTTGTTATCTAGAAATAGATGAAGACATTAGAACAACCTTAGTGGTTGTAAAGGCAAGCTTTTGACCTAGTTTTGTGGCATTTGTTTAATAAAGTTGTATTAAAAAGAATATAAATATAAATAATATGAAAGAATGTTTTTTTTAATGGATGATAACGAAAGTTAGGTTTCATTGTAGACAGTTGGTCTCTATTTTAATGCAAGGCACGAAAAAGTCTCTATTTTTCAATGAAAGGTTTCTAAAGTTTCTATTTTAACCAAAATGGTCTGTAAAGTCTCTGTTTAATTATTCTGATGTTAATTTTCAAGTGCACAAGACGAGAGTATCTGACAACAGTTCGAGATGAAAACCAATCAAATTGCTTGCTTGCTGGTGGTGACCAATGGGATAGATTTTCAACGCGGAGCGCTGTTTGGTTCTCAAGCCTTGTGCTCTTGAAAATTTGAGGTGTGGCTTCGTTCTATAATCACCTTAAATTGTACAGGCTCCAAAAACATTCGGAGATTATAACGGGTTCAACAGGAATTTCGTCTCAGATTCCCATAGTGATAGTGATTTTATTAAGTATACTTTCAGGGTCCCTTACAGGGATCTATCAAGAAATACTTTTTGAAATTTTGCTACTGATTCTCCCAGTGATTTTCCAAAGGATGCTTAGAAAAATATCTCTAGAATTTGATCCAGAAAATCCATGAGAACTTCAAAGCTCTTACCTCCAGTAACTTTCTAAGGTATTATTTTTTTGCAAAACTATCCTAGAATTTCCTCCAGATATTGTTCACTAATCCTTCAACCGAATTCTCCAATTGTTACTCTAGGAAATCGTCCCCAAGATATCTACAGAATTTCTATCAATAAAATTCATAAAGGTTTAGTCCAGAGTATTCGAAAATAAAATATCAAGGGCTTTTTACACAACAAACCCTGCAAGAAATCATTTTGTGGATTCTTTCAAGAATTCATCTACTTTTTCTCTCAGAAATCGGAAATTCATTCGAATAGCAAGTTTTGCCAAGCATGTATCAAAAATTTTCTCAAAAAATCCCATGTCCAATGTTTTTCTAGAAATTCCTTTAGAAGATCCTGTGAAATTCTTACTCGAGATTCGAATGATTTTCTTCGATTATCTTTTCAAATTATATAGGAAAACTTCTAAAACTCAAGAGCCCAGGAGTTATTTCAGAAAACCTAGTCCATTAAAGGAAACTTTTAAGCGTACCCAAGTTTCATCGGATTTATTTTCCAGAAAAAAATTCCTATGCATTTCCCTGGAGACATTCCTTGAGAAAATCTGGAAAATTACTGGACGAATTTCTGTAGAAATCTTAGCTGGAATCTCTGGAGCAATTGTTGAAATGCCTATTTGAAGATTTGTATAAATCCTGAAAAAAAAATTTAACGGAAATCCCTAGAAATGTCTTGTGTGTTTCTTGAATATTGGAGGATGTCCCAGGGAAATCGATAAAATCTTGGAGGAGTTAGGTCCTTCTTCAAAAAAATTGGAGGAATTCAGATGGTTCCTGAAATAATCTTTGGAGAATTTACATTTCTATGGTTCTCCTTGAAAAAATCCATGTTGTATTATTGAGTTATCCTAAATAAAATTCTTGGATAAATTTCCTACAACAATTCGTGGAGATATTTCTTAGAAAATAATCACTAGATGAACTACTTTATTAGTTTCCGGAGTAATATCTGAATATTTGGAAAAATATCTGAAACAAATTTTGATGAATTTCTACAGTAATACTTGTCGTAATGTCACGAGGAATTCTCAAAAAAAAAGTATTAGATCTTAAACAAATGCCTGCTCTGATGCTATGAAGAATTAAGCTCTTATCTACTGGCTTCTATTAGTTTTTGTTTTGTTTTTTTTCTTTTTTGATTACTGTTTGGTCCCTTCGCGGCCTCTTTTTGGTTCTTTCATGATCTCTTATTTTCCGTCAAGAGGTCTTCAACTTCCTATTTTTAACGCACTCAGTCGCTACCAGCCCTGCGAAAACGAAAAGCTTTCAAAATCAAGCCGTCCTCTAAGAATTATATTGTTTCTTCTGTTTAGCGAAAAACTCATCTGAAAATACAGTGGAATTTTCTCAACTCAACCCAAAACCGACCATAATGTCACTTATACCTTTTGCGTTTGAGCCCCTCAAAATTTAATATAGTAATTTTCAACTTCCAGTTCAGAGATAATTTTTTTTGTTTCACAGTGCACAAAATATTTGCTAACGTATGTCCTACCCATGATTTTGAACGTGGACGCGCCTCTGGTTTGAAGAATGAGTTTTTACCATGGGATGATAAGTTTGTACTTACATTACAGTAACAACGTGTTTGAAACATATCTCAAAATTTCTCCATAGTAATTCCCATATTAATCTACATTGTCTTTGGGCCACCTTTAAATCACCACCTAGAAAGCTGAAAAATTCACAGAACACTATTTTTATGGTAAGGATGGTAGGGACATATGGGAGATTGGATCCTCAAAATTTTGAAATTTTGAACCGCCCTAGTGAACATTTACTTAACCATCTTTTTCCTATGGTTCCACAGGTGATCCACCGATTATCGACGAACGCTAGCTAAATCTAGTTGGAACGATTAGCTCAATAATGATTGGAATAAATTTGTGCGCTCATTTGTCTCATCAAACATCGAAATAAACGGCCTAAGGGTCAAACTATTGAAAAACAATCAAAAATTCTACAGTCATTTTAAATTATTTAACTTATTTGCTACAACTTTTGTTTGTCGTACATCAAACATCCCAAAATACAGAAAACCAAAAAAGGCCGATCCCGATTGAACCTACCTGAAACCTGCAGCGTGGCGTTCCGGCTTCTGGCCACCCCGAGTTCGTTACGAGCCTCGCACCAGTAGACGCCGGCATCACTTTCCCGACGTGAGTGCACAACCTGGAAAATTAAAAAGAAAAAAAGTGAAAGAGACTCATCGTTTGGAATCAGGCGGTGTTGCCTCGGTGAGGAGGACAGGTTGATATATTGAAGGTCGAAATGAGTTGTAGTTGTCCTCTGTGAACACGGGGATGTTGTAAATCCTCCAGCAAACAACCCTCTATAGGTAATCGAAATCGAACGACAAAATCCACTACGCCTAAGAGGGATCCAAGTTTTGCAAAAGTAATATTTCAGCATCACGTTACGTCAGTACAGCTCCCCGGTGGTGGTGTCCAATAAATAATCGGAAAAGGGTTTCCTCAAGGGTAGGAAAAAAATATCAGGATGAGGTCAATGCAAAACCATGAGCTAAGAGGTTCCAAGCTTCAGCTTCAGACATTGTTCCACTGTAAGTGAAGGAGTTCCGCGCATAACAATCCCTCGGAAAATACACGGACAAGGCACTATGGGCCATCAATTAAAAATTTGCGACAAAAGTACAAAAAAGTTTTTTTTTAATGAAGTTGATTATAGAGATTAAATTTTCGATACTGAGAACATGCGTGATTGTACAGCTTTCATTTGAATTATAACAAGATTTCATTGCTCTTTGTAAAGTTGAATTTTGTTTAAACGATAAAACATGATTTTCAGTATATTTTGAGATAGTATTAATTACAATACGACTTTAACTTTTAAAATTAACGGCTTTTCAGTCTTACGGAGAAGTCAAAATCACAACCCAATATATATGTTAATGTAAGCATACTGTAGTTCATATTACTTTCAAGTTTATTTTTGTTCATTATGAAAGTGCTTGAAATTGTAATCTGGTTTCGCGAGATTTGGATTTCTGACCCACAGTGCAAAAGTAGAACCCCCAATCTGAATATTGCTATCGGAGTAGAAGACCAGAAAGGAAAAAATGCATCCTCCGTGCATCTCATCTTTCACTGGCACCGGCAAACTGATGGTGTGGCAACATTATGACTTCCTTGGTCTCCCGGTCGTCCCGGTTTTTAGTGCACCCTGAAAGCAAATGATTTTATTACCCAAGGCGACAGTTAAACGGAATTACTGCGAGAGAAAGCATGATGCTGGAGCTGCACTATGGACTGGTTTCATGTAGTCAGGTGGCCAAAACTTGTAAGCCGTCTCATGTCATGTTTATGAGTTAAGTGATACAAACTTGATGTTTTAATAAATCCACGAGCTGTTTAGTGGAATACCTATAAGTAGATGAAAAAACTGAATTTAGTACTATACCATTTAATTCCACTATAGTTTGACAGATACGCATATTTCGACCTCAACTGTAAGGCCGTCTTCAGTGTCGTGTACTAGACTGATGTTTTGTTTTGAAAAATTATGTATTGAGATTAGATTTTGAATGGGACCTTCACTTATCAAATACTTTGTGTTTGCATTGTATTCTTTATTTTTCTCACAAACTTTAGTTTTGGCATACTATATTACCTACAAGATATCTTGCTCTAATATTCTAGGAATATTTAACAGAAATATTTTCTATGGAATGATAAACAATAAAAAGCTATCAGAACAAGCCGTTTTTTTTTTTTTCAAATTATGGCCGCCTGATCGCCCATAGTAAACTGATGCACTCTGCGCTCGGATGCAATCTTTTCCGGACTAGAACCAGAACAGAACACACTTTTTCTCGAATGGATTCACGGGACTGCTCTGTTCCTGAGGAAGGACGTAAGAGTTTTCCATTTTTTATGACGAGCTCCCGATGGTGGGGTGATGTTGGTCCATTGCTCATATAAAAGGGAGCGGGAGGTGAAAGGGATTCCTTCGGAGCTGGAAAAACTATCGGAATGGTTCTCGCTCGCTGCTTGCATCAATTTAGATCAGCTTCGCAGGAAATGTGCGCATCAAAATTCATATGGATAAGAAAGTATGTGACGTTGGGATATCACCAGCCAGAAGGGGATGGAATCATTTGTTAGATAGATAAGAGGTATAATACGTGAAAACTATGAGTATTAGGATTCTGATAATATAACAATTCTAGGATGGTATTACAAAATCCCTAAAAGTTTCATGGAAGAACCCTGAAAAGTTTGAAAAACTAGAAACTATTCTTCAAGGTATTCCTGAAAGTATTCCTGTAAGGATTTTAGATGATATCAATGGTTCAATCTCCGCGACTTGATGTGTCAGTGAATCATCGATTTGTTTTCGGCGAGAAGTAACGTACAAATAAATTGCCAGATTGTCCGGACGTTTCGGTCGTTTTACTGGCCTACGATCATCTTCTGCGGACTCTAAAATATACTTTTTTACATTTAGAACACATTAAAAACATAAAATTAACACCTTACAATCTTCTAGCCATTTGTTTACAGTTGGACGGGCATAAATTTTATAAACATCATAATACCTACATACATTTCAACATACAACATACATACAAATATCTTCTGGTCATGTGTTGGTAATACATTTAAGCTTAGTTATAATAGAGTTGTAGTTGCTTGTAAATTGTGCATACAAACATTTAATTGAAACAGTGTTTTAAACAAGTTAACAAAATATAATAAATACATTATATAATGATTTTTCAATGAAGAATACAAAACTTTTGTTTCGTCCAGATTAACGCTATTAATAAAGTTTAAACTGAATTTTAGCATATTTTAAATTCTTGAAATGGTCTGTGCAACATTTTTCTTCAATTTTTCAACAAAATTATATTTACATTTGTTAAAAAATATTTTCAATGTTCAACTCGTTGTAACACCACATATTCTAAAACTAGGAGAAGTTTTTGAGAGCTTGTGAAAAAAAATGATGCACAAATATCGAGAAACAAAAGATATATCGGGATTTGAATATTTTTTTGGGGTAGAAATGAAGCTGCCGGTAGAGGGGTTAATCGATAAGAACTTTGGAAAATATATGTGAAAAATATGTGGAAATTTTTAAATGATTCGTTCACGGAAAGGATTCTAAATTATATTAATAAAATAAACTTGTACGAATTCATTAATAAATCACTTGAATAAATAAACGGCACTTCCATGAATTTCTTTGGAGCAGACTTGTGCAAGAAATAATTACTCAGAGCGAATCTTTGATCTTTTCGTAAAAGCTAATAGGAGAATTATTGTTCGATTTTTTTTTTTCAGAAGAGCCTATATATATGTCTATAAAGTATTGAGTATGAAGTGTTCTTGAAAGTTTTTCCATATGGGCATGATGAAACAAAGAAATGAATGTTTTCGAACAAAATTTTTGGATGTTTTTTTTACCCTTTGCAACAAAATATGAGATGAATATTCTGAAAAAAAAATGTTTGGAATAGCTTTTTATTAAATGTATTATTGACCTGAAGTAAAGGAATTTGCAAAGGATTATTAAAGTTATTTTTGGTAGAATTTATTTGAGCATTATTGAAAACACATCATTGACCATTTTTGAAAATTCTTGGAAATCGTTTTTGACTATTTTTGTTGGAATATAAACCTTTTTCCACGTCTTCAAAACACAATTCTAAGAAGATTTATTCAATTGTTTTGAATGCTTTAATAATGCTTGAAACAATATCTGTAATAGCTTTAGACAAATTAACCGAATAATGGCGCTTAAGCCTAGACATTAGAGCCAAGACCAACCCCTTAGGAAATCGTTGAAATGCTGCAAATATTAATGATAACAAAAACATACTGGTAACAAATTCAGTATTTCCAGGATGTTTTTCAATATTAAGTGCCTATTGGCCTAAGCACTTATATGAGGTTATGGAAGAAATTTGTTTATTTCATGTCGTCAATCAGAAGTAGACCATTTTGTTACAATTTTTAATTTTTTCATATTATATAGTTCAAAACGTTATTTTCTTAACCTAGTTCAATTTTTGATTTGACATACATTTTTGTTTTAGTTCTTATTACATCTTAGTATAGCTAAAGCGTTTGTAAATGCTAGCATCTTGTTCGCCTTGTTGATAATTGTGTTATAGTGATCTATAAAAGTAACTTTGGAATCTAAAATCACTCCTAAATCTTTCATTCTTACGCATTTTTCAACTAGTTGATTCACTAGGTAGACTGTTGTGTTAGGTATACTACGCTTTCAACTAAAGGATATAGAATCACATTTTATTACGTTCAATTGGAGAAGGCTTTTATTGCACCATTTGTAAAACATATCAATTTCATTTTGAAAAGTATGTATATCTTCATCGTTTGCTATTTCAAGAAACAGTTTCATGTCATCAGCATATATGAGAGCTTTCACTTTTTTAAGAATGAAGGAAATGTCGTTAACGTATAAAATAAAGAATAGTGGCCCTAAATGAGACCCTTGAGGAACTCCCGATGTAACTTTAATTGGAATAGATTTTACTCCTTTGTATCTAACTATTTGTTGACGATTAGTAAGATAAGATTCTACCCATTCAAGAAGGCCCGGTCGAAATCCTATTTTTTCTAACTTAAAAAGCAACATTGGTATGTCAATGCGATCGAAAGCTTTACTAAAATCTGTATAGAGAGCTTCCACGTGATTACCATTATCCATGGCTGTCAAAGAATAATTAATGAACTCCAGCAAGTTTGTGCATGTTGAGCGTCCCTTAAAAAAAAACATTCTGATATGAGTTGTTCTGTTTTTCACCATATTGAATAGAGTAAAATGTGGCAAAAGTTCGAGTGGGGTAAGAGTTTCTTTTTAAGATTTTTAGCTCAATTCAAAACAAAACTTATAAATGTCATGGTGGTTCGAATGCTATTCAAGTAAGAGACTTTCACTTCAAATATCATAAAAATCGATTGGGATTTGGAAAAGTTATGGCTATTTGTTGTTTTTCGACGAGAATATTGTAATTTTTGGTCAAACTTTCGTTGCATGGAACCAATTGAAGCTAAAATCTTTTCCAATATTTTTTGTAAGGGCCTTTCTAGGCCTATCATAAGGTTGCTTTGAGGTGTACTAGTTTTTGCATAAATGCTTGAAAACAATTTTTGGCTCATAGTGGGGCAAAAGCTCGAATCAGCGGGGCAAAAGTTCGACCCATGTATAAACTCACGGAAAAAATTGCAAATTGCCTAAAATCCACATATTATCTTCAAATTTAGTTAAATTTGTCTGATCGTGTGAAAATTGTTACCAAAATTTTACTTTTCCACTTACCCAGGTAACAATTTGAAGCTGTTCAAACGCTTTTATAACTAGTTCTATTCAGCCTTTGTTTGAACAAAAGCTGTTCAGAGGCGATTTTATTCAGCCTTAAGCTTAATTGAAGCTTTATGGAAGGCTGAATAAAGGTTCATCATGCGCTTGTTCAACCCCCTTTCATTAACGATAATTATATTTTAAGAACAGATGGCAGCCTTTGAAAGCTTAACAATCCCTTATTCATCCATTATTCAACAGTAAACCAAAAAAATTTAAAAACATTTACAGGTTCATAGTTTTGGATTTTATTAACGCAACTTACAATTTCAAACACATAGGGGAGATGTGTGCTGGAATTTAGAGATGTACCGTTTTGATTCATATTACGGACACTTAAGCACTCAGTGAAGTTTAACTTATCAAAAAGCATATCAAATATATCATTCTGTATGATTCCTCAGCCTCACTGAACTCCTAAACCACTTAACTTTCGAGTAGTGGGTGAAGATTACGATTCCACAACAAAAAAAATATTGAAATAAATGGAAATGTGCATACTTTTCATGATTCTTATTCCGGACGCTTCCTCACTTTTGCCTCATATTCCGGACACTTTGATTCGAATTCCGGTCAGCTCATGAAAATCATAGTTGGAAATGCCAAATCATCAATTGAAAGTACCCAACCACTAGAGAGACGTGTAAGGTAGTTGAGCATTCTAAATTTTAATAGATTTCCATGAAAAATGCTTATCAAAACGAGCCTCGAAAGTGGGAACTTTTGAACGACAAATATTGAAATATTTCGTGTGAAAAGTTTCCCATACAAAGTAGAGTGTCCGGAATTTGAAGCTGTCCGTAATATGAATCAAGACGGTAGATTAGTAAATATTAACAATTGAGAATTGAACTGGGATCCGCTGATTTATAACCACTTACCTTGACATCTGCTCCACATGAACCTGTGTGAGCATTATCAAAAGCAAGGGAATAACTTATTGACTTGTCTGAATAAGGGCTATGTTAAAGGTTGTATTGAGGCTGGAGAAGGGATATCAGTGCTTTGCAAAAACACCTAAGTTAGTGTTTTGTGTATTGTGATTTTTGTTTTAAAATTGAATTCTCGATTATTTTCAAATACTGCTGTTTAATTGTTGTCAACGAAAGTTGGTAATGATTATGATTCCGTACAATTAAATGAAAATGTGACGAAGAAATCTTTGTGAGCGAGTGTATTGTTCTATTTTGTTGTTACTGAATCTCATGGATGCTGAATTCAGGTGTTTTTCTTTTTCGACAAACGCTAGGCCCGTGTGTGTTCAGGGCATATCCGCTTCGGGATGTGAAAATTTGTTGTTCGGTGAGTTCGATGAAACAGTTTTTTAATACTTAATTAAGTGTTTTACCCAAACGTTCGTGTGTATATTTTTGTCAACCTACAGCTGGATAATTTTTCGACAATGGCTGTTGATTTGATTAAAGCTTTAAATAACCTTTAATCAATATATTCAGGATGGCTGAACAAAAGTTAAAATTGTAGATGGAAAATAGCTTGTTCAACTTGATATTCAGCTTTGAGTGTACTGCTGAATAAGAGTGTTTAATAAGCTTTTCTTCAAATTATTGTTCAGCTGTCACGGTGTTCAGCCTTATACACCATTCATCAGCCATTGTTCAGCAAATACTCTTGCTGTTCAGCTTTCATTGTTACTTGGGTAGTTTTGCGAAAAACTGCTATTTTTGAGTATATTACAATGAACCCTGTTTTGGGCAAATTTTTGATAAATATTTAGTGTGTATTTTTCGGCAAACTTAAGTTTACGACTGGTGTAAAGTATCCATGTCATAAAAGGATCGATATTTTGTGTTAAAGCCAGCTAGCTAGCCAGCATGAAGAATGCAAGAAATGTGCTCAAATTTAGATGAAATCAAATCGAAAATCTTGGACGAAATAAGGAAAAGATTCAATGACTAATTATCAAAAGATTTCTTAAAAGCAACATGACGTAAACTACGACACATCTTTAGCTTTAAATACAGCTAACGATACAATCCTTTCTCTTCTTCCTTCAAAATACCTTAACTTCAAATCTATATTCGACCTTAATCGTAATCAAAACCGGAATCAAACAAGCCATTAATCATCCTTACCTTCAGGAAGAAAAGTCCTCCGGCCGGCAGTAGGATTTTGTGCGAGCCCTGTTCCGCTTTGATCGCTTCGCCGTCCTTGTACCAGGTGATGGTCGGCGCCGGGATGCCTTCCGCCTTGCAGTTGAGGGTGGTGGGGTCATGCCGAGGCACTATCACGTCCAGCGGGTGTTCGGTGATTTTCGGGTACTCCATTGCTGCAAAGAGGGAAGAGGAGAAGAGAAGGAGAACCGAATGAAAATTGGGGAAATATTATCGTGCTTTAAGAACACAACTACTATCACTAGTTCATCCAAAAAACAGTAATTGAAATAATTTGTTTTTGAAGTTATTTTTTTATTCATAATTTTTTGAATTTTCAATGCTTCGATTAAATTTTTAAATAAGTTAGGGGGTACTCATTATCATTTTTTAAATATTTTTAATTTTTCAATGCTTATTTTACATTTTATGTACTCGGTTTTATTTATCTATTTCTGATCATTTACAGTTTTTCTTAAGGACATATCTCCTTGGGTACCAAAATGGCCTCTAATATGGCACCTTACTTCCCCCTTCACTTTCCACTCCCTCCTCCCACGCTTCTCACAGTGTTTTGGAGAGCGATCACAAAAAAAATATTATTTGAAGTTACTAACCTTTTTGTAGAGCGATGGTTTCTTAACTGAAAGCTTTCCATAATGTGTTTTTCTTAAATTACTTGTTTTTGAATGCAAACAAGCAGTTATTGCTGTAATTTGTGTTGTAAAATATCACGCACTACTGAATCACTTCTTCTTCACGCACCGTGTTGTTGTTTGGAGGCTTTTCGGTGCCCGTTCTAAAATTCACTGTTCATGGTATTTCTACTCACCGTGACAATTCAAAAATCTGATGCGATACTTGTAACACTTTATGTTTTCTCGCGCCGTGCTCCTGGGAGCAATAAAACACTTAAGTTCACCGATTTGTGCTCGAAAAATAACACCGGAATACGAATTCACTGGGCCAACATTGTTTATGAATCGGATGCGCAGCTCTCACTGATTGGAAGTGATGTCAGTTTTTATGTTTGGAATTAAAATTGTTTGGATATTCATACACTTGCTACAACCACGTATTTTACAATTTCATAACACTCAGAAGGTGTACAAAGTCACAAATGTTGCAAAACATTTTTAAGCGTGAGAAAAACAATGTACGACACAATTTAACAGCAAAAATGAAAATTAGATATTATACAGTACAATTGACTGTAGAATTCAAATGCATACTGATGGCAACTTTCTCCGTCCGTGAGAAGCGAGAGAAGAGATGAGAAAACTGCCAAAAAAAAGTAAACAACACAAGCATGGTGTTAAAAATGCTTATAAATTTGGTCAAAAACATGTTTCCACTACCAAATGAAATATATTGTGATTTTGAGCTTTAAGGAAGTTGTTGAAGAATTCATATCGACCATAAAACATTTGTATGAAACGTGTGCAATTAATACTGCCTACATAATTCTATAGGTGGACGTATACATGGAACATGATAATTTATTTTTGGCCGACGCACGTTACATTGTGCTCCGCCGTGTTGGGTGGCTCGAGAGGGTGGTTTAGCGGGTGGCTCGAGTGGGTGGCAACATTATGTTTACGTGCTCAATGAACCTTCACCTTAAGAATATTGATCATTTTTATATTGTCAGTTTCCAATTTTTGATTATTTGTTTTCAACGATTTATAAATATATTTTTACTGCTACTTTGAATTTATTTATTATTAAATATATTCAAACTGTATCTCATGTTTTATGATTACACTGGGTGTTTTCTTGATAAAATACTGGGTGTTCTTCTTCTTTAAAGGCTTGTTATTTTGGCTGCCGAATGAAAACCCCTTGAGTGATAATCTCTCACTCGCATTGACCGGATTACACGATGTAAATGTTTTTAAATATTGATGGTGTGGAATGTTTGCTGGGAATGAAAGCGAGGTTGACGAAAAAAAAACTTCTCGCTTGGATTACTCACGAAAAGTTCCATTACGGGTCCATCATTACGGGTCGCTTGTGTTTGTCGGTTTCATTAAATTAAGCCGATAAGTCGGACTCATTTGGAGCGAGCGAGGCCAAAGGTGCCTTCAGTTACAGATTGGAGTGGAATGTAAGCTGAAAACTAAAAAGCATTTTCAACGTGCTGCCCAAATTAGTTGATTTTTAATGGTTACGGAAGTCGGATGTCATGGAGTTGCTAGCACAGGGTGGAACATATTGTAGAAGTTCGCAATCTTCCAAAAAAAACGACAGTCTGCCTTCTTTGCTATTTGGAAGGAAACCTTGATTCCCCTAATGGAGTTCAAGAACTCCTGCCTAAATCCTCCAAATTTGGAGCAACTGATTGCGATAGGTGGCACTCTTTGTTCTCTCACTTGAATCGAATAGTCTGAGCTAGAAGCTGCTTCGATGTGATGTTTGGAAAATTAGTCTAAAGGTATTTTTAGCACAGTGCACCCTAACATCCAGCATATGATAAAAGTTTGGCTGCATTACTAGTTGATCCTGTTTTTCGCATGAAAAACTATGACAACATCGACATAGTCAACGGCACTGGAAAAAGCAGGTCATCAATATCAACTCTCTCGCTTCTTCTGTTTTCGGGATGAACACATGAATGTGGATGGAAGTTTGCAGGATTATTTTCAAACTCTCCGAACGGCTTTTTGACGGCACATTTGATGCTGAGCTTTCGGAGGAAATAGTTTCCGTTTGAAGTACCTTTCCGGTTGTGCTTGTTAGTGTTTTAGTTAATTTGAGGTTTGATATAATTTTTGATTTAAAATCATTCAAAAAAGTTTCCCAGGCAAAAAACAGCATATGTAAAACAGTTCTGTTTGTATATCTCCATTTTCGAAATAACTTTTCTTCATTACCATCCTCAGCTGGAACACGAGTGGTTGTGGGCACGTTCACACGAACCAAGTCTAGACTATCGTCCATGTTACATCATAATCCAAGCTCTCAGTTGGAAAGTGGAGTGGCATTCGGCGAGGGAAGGGAACCAAATACGGAATTCCCATTTGCAATGTTTCTTGTAAAACAAAACACACATACGATATTCTTGGTGATACAGTTGGTCGTGATGTTCATGGTTTGCACGTCCTTGCGAAGCAGTTTCCCAACGTAAGCGATCGCATAGTTTTGCCTACAGTTTTTGTGGTTTTCTAGGTTCTACGATTGCAGCACGAATCTCCACCCGGACCGTAAGTCGTGCCTCGGAGCTATGAGTAACACGGCCAAATTGGAATGGAGTTTTAAGTGATGGACCGGGAAAAGGGTTGGCGGGGGGAAGGAAACTGTTATTTGAATGTGATTTACACAATACGCGGATTAAATATGGGAAAAGTTTAGTTTATTATGGTTATAATGAAGCAATATGCACGTCTAAGAGTATCATAGCGAAAGGGTGGATATTGTGGGAAGGCAAAACGGATGAAAAGGAAACTTTTGCTCAGTTAGGGATGATGGAAGTCGTGAAAGTTGCTGCTTGATGGGATAAGGATGGCTGTTTAGAGGAATTATTACATCTGGCAGTCATTGTTCTAGATTAGGAAAAGTGGTAGATAAAGTGGTTAAGGGGTGTGAAAACTCAAAATATGGAACTGGTGTTTTGAAACACTCATATATTGTTTTACTATTGTAGCTTTGACTGATGCATGAATTCCTTCATCGTGGGTAATTTATAACATTATTTACAGCAAATATTTGTATAAATATGATTGCTGCTTGCAGACAATAAACACAATACCTTAACATACCGTAATCCGGGGTATCATTGATCAGCGGGGTAACATTGAACGGAATGACTCATCTCGTAAAAAGTTCGTAACATCATTCATTGATAAAATATTTCCATGAATGGCGTTTCTTTTTCTTATATTCATGAGCTAATAAAAAATAAGATTTTTGAGAAAATTGCGTTTACTCAATGCGTAAATTTGTCAACTTTTCGAAACAATGATTTCAATGGTAAAGGATGTCACTACCGAAGATTCATGTCTCACATGAAATCTGCAAACCACATAAACAAGAAAAATGTGATTATCACTAAAAATGGATTCGCCGAAAACGATACAGTTATCAAAACATTCATAAGTATGTTCAATTAAGCAACATTGATAAATTACAACTCAAAAACTAAATGACTTGTAAGAGTTTGGCCTTCATATTCGGCTTCATGGGACATGATTTAAGTAGTTAACGACATTTTCAAAATAATTCATCGATGTTTACATAGGTGATCAATGTTACCCCATATCAGCTAAATAAAAAACTCGCCTGAAATATTTTTCAAACATGAAACTGATTTATTCCCATTTTGCCTTTATTAATTTGAAAATCCTTGGTATTGGCGTGCTCAAAATCAACAATTTTGAAAAAATACTCCACTTCAAACGACGAATCGCAAACGATTCAGATAGGATGAAAATTAAAAAAAAAAACTCACAAAGTGGAGTGAGAACCAACCCTCCCGTTACTGGGAGACACGAACGAACGCGTCTAGCATTCAAAAAATGAATGCATTCAGCTGAATGAACGAACCATTCTATCGGGTGTATTACCACTCAGTGAGTGCTCATCAGCACTCAAACACGAGTGTCCCTTGGATGAAATCAGAATGCCAAAAATCATTCGCCAAAAATCATGCCTTCGACACACGGAATCGGTGTGACCTATTCCGTCGCCGTGTTTGCTTTACTTATCGCTAGGTATTCTAACACACTGAAGTAAAACACCATCCCGTTATCGAATAAAACATTATTTCTTCTCGCCTTAAACTGAAACTTTTAGCAAATCAATTACATTTATGAAGGAATGCTTATTAAATAAAAGAGTGGAAGTATGGAAATAAGTGCTTGCGTATCACTGTTAAGTAGATAACAGGTTGATGTTTTGGTTCCGTGTATGCTTTCGTTATATACGGAGCCACAAATCAAACTAAGGACTGTTCATTTTATAAAGTGGACACTTTGTTTAAGCTATATCTTTTTTTTGTTTATTGACAAAATCAAAGGTTCTAAAATAATCAACGCAAAGATTCTCTAGACTGAATAGCCGAAAAATGCCCTTGGATTATTCTACAATGTTATTAAAATATAAGATCTTAAAAAATGGTTTTGGTTGAAGAACTAAATAGTTTTTCCAGCATCTCCTAAGACAAGCTATTCGCCAATGTTAAACATTATTTTTCGCATAACAAATATCCTTATTTTTATGAACAAATTGTATGTTGGTATCCTTTACTATTTAACTAAAAGTAGAGCTTTAAAAAAAATCAATAATTTACTACCGATTTCCTGAAACCAGGTCACTCTAGTGATTTATCTATTTATGGCCTTATTTGCTGATACACCATCTTTTTACTCCCAGCAAAAAGAAGAGTAAAAATCGTGTTCAAAATTAATTTAGATTACTAAAGAAACTATATTTGTACAAAAGTGAGCTAAATCGTGAGTTTTAAGCACATTCTAAGGTATAAATTTTACTCATAATGGTCGTATTACTAAAAATTTTCATACTTTAATAATCATATACGTATACTAATCTATCTACAGCAAACTGAAAACGTTTTTCTCCAAATATTTCATTCGATCATCCCAGTATAAAATATTATAAAAATAATAAATGGAAAATGAAATTGATTTCATTAAAGCAGTGTTGCCAATATCGATGATTTCAATTGTGCTTTAATAGTTCTTCTGAATATAAATCATTTGTATTTCTAATGTGCTTTAAATGTGACATGGGAATTGAATAAGCAACTCTATGAAGGCGTAGGTTATTTTTCATATTAATACTTCCGCCAGAACGTACTTTAAGCCTTAAAATTCTACTTATATAAGTTCCTTTCAAATTTAAAATATTTTTCTCTAAAAATTCGGTGAAAAATAATGTTATGATATCTAATAAGATTTAGCTCCAAAAATTACTTGATATATTTTTTTTGAAGAACTTTTTTTGGTGGTCTGATTTTCGAATCTATGTCGACGTTATAAAATTTTGATTATTTATAAATATTTTAGTTTATTATTTTTATTTCGGTGATAGTTTCGGTTGAAAGACACATTAGACAAATATTCAATGAAAAATTCAACTACCCGGAGAGATTTGCGCAAGGTCTTTTAACGAAATATTCCTAGAATTATGTCAACGATTTTTTACCGAAGGATCTGGCTTGACTGTTGACCTTATCCACATGCACTGGGAAAAAAATCGTGACATATGCCAGATAATCCAGAAGAAGTTATCAGTAGAATTCTAAATGTGATTTTGTTTACAACATGAAGCAGTAAAATGAATGGAAATAGGTAAATGGTTTTTATCAAAAATGCTCTTATAGATTCTGCACGAATCTTTTCTGTGCATTTCCTTTCATCACCCAATTTTGCTTTCTAAAACAGAAAACAGCAAATCCTTTCCAATTGGTGTTCTTATAATTGACTTAAATATAATCAATTTGCATAGATTAATCAAATAGCTTCAAATTTAAAAAAATAAATTATAGCTTAATGGCCAATTTATGCTTTCAAGTGGGTTCTAAGACTATGACAATAGTTGAAATGTTTTTTTTTTTTGGATCCCAAGCTACCAAATACAGCCCGAAATGATAATTGTATGTGTTGAAATAATATGAGATTATCAGATTATTTCTGTTTCATATACATTTCATTACATTAAATTCTTTTAAAAAAAATGTGCTTGAAATTTTGACAAAACTCGTTTGTTGAACCCAGCAAATAATTCCATGCAATAAAATAGCAGGTGTTTTATCTATAAGTGCGCCCCAAATCATGCAAAATAAAAACTTTAACAACTTCTCAAGGAAAGAAAATTTTCAACAAGTTTGTTTGGTTAACTTGTGTTCATTATCTAGCACTTTTATTTTTTCTCTAAGGATTCCCTCATACCTGTTACCATTTTACTCGAACAAAAAAAAATTGTAGAAGCAAAAGACAAGAGCTCCAGAGAAAATAACTGAAGGATTTTCTGCTCGAAACTGCAAAGCTTGTCCAAGATTTCATGCAAGAAAGTTTGAAAGAATTCAGTGCGTAATGTTGTGGAAAATTCCGTTGTGAGTTGTTATATTTGCTAAACTAATAGCTGTTTTAAGAATATTAACCTTTTTTATTTTATCAAAAATTAAAAAGGCTTTTTTATTTTTATTTATAAAAAGGCCTTTTTGGGTTTATTTTTTATTAAAAAAGGCTTTTTAAAGCTTTTTTTTCAAACTACATATTTTTTTAAATTTTGTTTCCCAATACAGTACACATCTTTTAGTAGAAAATAGCATAATAAAGAATTACATTGCATCCTTGATATTGTAGAAAAAAGTAGAATCCTGCTAGCAGTCAAAATATCTTCCAGCATACTTCCAAGAATTGAATCAATTTTACCTTTAAATATTTCTCCAATATTTAAGCTGTTTTTTTTTTTTTTGGAATTGTTCTCAAATAATTCAATTTTTTTTTCATGAACTCCTCCGGAAATTTTACCAGATATTTTTCTCAGAATTCGTTAAGGATTCTGTAAGGAACCATTTGTGCACCATCTTTATTAAGCATCAAAGGAATGAGGATTCCTGCAAAGATTGTAATGTTTTTTTTTTTTTTTTTTTTGAGAAAATACTCAAGGGTTCTCTTAGCGACTCTTAGGTTATTCTTAGCTACTGAAATAATGATTTTTTTTTTTCAAAAATTTCCCAAGATAATTTTTTTTTTGTTTTAGTTAAGCACCCTTTCGAGCCACCCAATAAGGTGGAGCACAATGTTATGTGCGTCGTCCAAAAATAAATCATCATGTTCCATGTATACCTCCACCCACAGAATTATGTAAGCAGTATTACTTGCACGCGTTTCATACAAAGGTATTATTGTCGATATGAATTCATCAAAAATTTCATAAAAGCTTAAAATCACAATTTATTTCATTTGGTAGTGAAAACATGTTTTTTACCAAAATTATAAGCATTTTTCACACTATGCCTGTGTTGTTTACTTTTTTTTGCAGATTTCTCCTCTCTTCTCTCGCATCTCACGGACGGAGAAAGTTGCAAGCAGTATGCATTTGAATTCTACAGTCAATTGTACTGTATAATATCTAATATTATTTTTTGCTATTAAATAACGTCGTACATTGTTTTTCTCATGCATAAAAATGTTTTGCAACACCTGTGACATTGTACACGTTTTGAGTGTTTTGAAATTGTAGAATACGTGATTAAAACAAGCGTATGAATATCCAAACAATTTTAATTCCAAACATAAAAACTGACATCACTTCCTTTCAGTGAGAGCGGCGCGTCCCATTCATAAACAATGTTGGCTCAGTGAATTCACGTTCCGGTGCTGGTTTTTTGAGCACAAATTGTCAAATATAAGTGATTTATTGCTCCCAGGAGCATTGTGCGTGAATAATCAAAGTGTTTCAAGCATTGCATTAGATTTTTGAATTGCTACGGTGAGTAGAAATACCATTAAAAGTGAGTTTAAGAACGGTCACTGAAAACCAGCAATAGTAATCCTTTATAAGAGAGATTCGCGGAAGCTGACATTTCTGTCAAAGTGTGAGCCAATCGAGCAGCGAGAGCTGTCAAAGTGTGAGCCAAACGAACATGCGTTATGTTTGTTTTGAACTTTTCTTGAGGAGTAATGTAATCCGCTTGAAATTATTTTGGTAAGAGTAATTATGCATGAAGCAAAAAATTAAATATTTTACTTCTTTATATTTTTGTCAATGCGATTTTCAGTTGTTAATTTTCTCGGTTGTTTATTAGTTTGGATATGTAGCTCAAAGATCTATAACGGAACAAAATACACTTTTTAGCAATGAGGAAGTCATGTCCGTGATACAATATTATTCTCGACGCCAAGCCAAATCAGCACTGCTGCTCTGTTGCCAAATCATTCCATTTTACTTCCGCTTACCTCTCTATAAAGGATCACTAGCCAGCAAACAATATCTCGGTGCGTGAAGAAGAAGTGATTCGGTAGTGCGTGGTATTTTACAACACAAATCACAGCAATAACTACGTGTTTGCATTCAAAAACTAGTAATTTGTGAAAAACACTTTATGGAATGCTTTCAGTTAAGAAACCACCCCTCTACAATAAGGTTAGTAACTTAAAATAATAATTGTTTGGTAGCGGAAAGTGAAGGGGGAAGTAAGGTACCATATTAGAGGCCATTTTGGTACTCAAGGAGATATGTCCTTAACAGATCAAGGGCGATCTGATAATGAAAAATCCTCATGCAAAAATCTTTAATTGTTTGTATCTCGAGCAGGCTCGGAAACTGTGACCACTATTCACCACAGTTCATCGATTCTGCCAGTCAATCAAAACACAAAGCAGCAGCAGCATCAATACCATCAGGCGTTGCGCTGCCAACAGTTCACACACTGCTGTTTTTGTCTCTCCACTATGATCGTTTTCGGGCAGCCATCTCGAGGTGAAAGGGGCCCAGATAGCCGTAGCGGTAAACGCGCAGCTATTCAGCAAGACCAAGCTGAGGGTCGTGGGTTCGAATCCCACCGGTCGAGGATCTTTTCGGGTTGGAAATTTTCTCGACTTCCCAGGGCATAGAGTATATTCGTACCTGCCACACGATATACGCATGCAAAAATGGTCATTGGCATAGTAAGCTCTCAGTTAATAACTGTGGAAGTGCTCATAAGAACACTAAGCTGAGAAGCAGGCTCTGTCCCAGTAGGGACGTAACGCCAGAAAGAAGAAGAAGATCTCGAGGTGAATGATTGAAAAAAATGTAAAATAATGTAATGTATTTCGCTTGTGTTTTCAACTTATTGAAATCTATTAGCGCTAATAGCAAGAGCACAATCATTTCGTTGCGATACATATAAACAAGTTCAATTTCATGCTGCCTTTATCGAGCAAAAATGCAAAACCCCGAAAACCGGAAAAATCGTGTCGCCACTGTGCTTCGGGTTTGAAAAAACGTTGGGAAGAAGAAGATTACAGTTTTGAGGAGCCGTGACATTTTTTTGTTTGGAACGGTCATGGTTTGCTTTGGAATTTGATGGTCGTGTAGAAAAATGTGAATGTCGAGGAGGTAAATGTTTACTACAGTACATTTCCCATCGCTGATCTCGAGTCTTGATGAGCTAGGATGTCGGTGTCTTATTCAAAGATTTTCAGCAGGTCAAGGGCCATCTGGCAGTAACAAACTGATTGGGAAATAATTTGTTAGGTGGTGCTAGTAACAAATTCTCTTAAACTTTCTGTATCTCAAGAGCCTGAAAGCTAATCATCAAATAAATTATTCAACTGATCAAAAGCTATCGAGCAGATCAAGAGCGGTCAAAAAATATAACGCTAGGTTTTTCCAGTTTTGTAAACTTTTCTGTTTAAGAGACTTATGTTTCAGAAGACTGATGTCTTTGGCAAAGTTTTTCAATAGATGAAGTAATTTTTGATCAATTAAACACAAATCAAGCTTAAATTTTACTGTAAATATCTATTTTGGTTTGTAATTTGATTGTTAGTGTTATAAACGAAGGTTTAAATGCTCAACTTGAACGCCAATATTTAAACTGAGTGCAATCAGAGTAGAAGTAAATGCCTTTGATATAACATATTATATCATTGATAACAAAACTTGCTGACATTTTATTGAGTTGTGAGTTTATTAAAACCTATATGAGTCGATGTTCCTTCGATCGATATCAATAACAATTATTTACAGAAATTGTGAGAAAAGTTGTTTTTTAGTGAAATGCCCATACCAAATAAAAGGATTCAAATTTTTTTGCTCCATTGTGAACCGGCTCGGCGGTAGTCCATTCTAAAAAAAACAAATATTAGGTATCAATCTGGCTCATAATATAGCAAAAATCTTACCAACGCAATCTTTTGGACACATTTTGAATCAATTTGATCAGTATCAAGTACACCTCAGTAGTCTATCCATATTTACTGTAGACAACAACCTTCTAGCAGATGAATTTTCAATCAGATTTTTAACTGCCAAATATTTTGTCCTGCTGGGAAACTTTGACGAAGATATCAACTTTCTAGCTTATCAGACACTAGACCACCAAAAAGATGAATTCCCATTCAGATTTTCCACTGCTAGCTTTCTAGCACTTCAAGATCTTAAAATATAGCAGACTGAAGAAAATTGATAATTGTAAGACCCTAGCGGATGTATTCTCAACCGCATGTTTTACTACTAGATCGCTCTTAATCTGTTGAACAACTTTGCCAAAGACACATACCTCCTAGCATATGGGCATTTAAAAAAATAGAAGATTGAAAATTTTTAGGACTAAAATAAAAAAATAGGACTATCTACAAGAGTCTGATCAAAAAATTCTAAGTCTTGGCAAAAATATCTGCAGAAATTAGCGGATGAATTGACAGTGAATCTCTTACGTAGTTACTTGAAAAAGTGAATCAAACTTTCAAATAAGCAACGAAGCGAATGTTTGTTATACCATAACATGTTATACTTAAATTGTTGCAACAATAATAAAATATGACAATGTTTTTGTTGTTGTGTGTTGGTTGACAATTGATTCACTGACTTACCTTCTTATTCCTGTAGGAGTTCGAAAAAAAAAATGCTTCAAAGGTTCCTGGAAGAGGCACATAATATTTTTATCTAATCCATCGGTCGCATACAATAACTTAAGCCTAATTTGGGCTTAAAACTAATCAAAAGTCTCTTGTCAATAGTATTACTGCCAATAGATTAGAAAATGGAAAATTATGAAAATTTTACATATGTAAGTTTTTGCTTGAAATCCACAAACGAAACTATGTATGGCGAATGAACTCCACTGATTGAGAAAAAGTGAAATAGTCTTCTCAACATTGCTTACGTCCCCCTTCATACTCTACGTTTGATTTTTTTTTCTTCGGGGGCTATATCTAGGGTAATTTACGACTTCGGCACCCTTCGACTATTATCGGAAATAAAAATTTAAACACTAAATCCATAGTATTTTTCTATCAAAACACACCAATGAAAACATTCAGATGCTTCTCTGTTCTGTCAGCTTCAGCTGAGACTGAACAAATAATTTTGCCAAAGATGTCATAAATGAATACGTCTCAAAATACAGTTGATTTGGAGCTGCCAAACAGATTTGCCTGCAGTTCCTATGGAAAAGCTACCGAAGAAAACAAGACTGCCGATAATATTCACACTGACATAAGATGTTTGAAGCGTTGTAAAAACGTTTCCAGAAAGCTTCTATCAAGTCTGTCGGTGTGAATAGTTGATAAAGATTGAGAGACGCATAAATGTAAACAGACAAACACGTAATTTAGACTGGCGAGAATACGTATATTACTCTTTTTTACTTAATGAAAAAAGCTTGAAAACCAAATAGAGACTAGAATACGTCAAGCCATTCGAAACAGAACATCTACCTGTAGCCGAAGGGCAAATAAATTCACCCTAAACCAGCGCCACCGACATCACAATTCATTGTGATGGATGAATGCTTGTTCCTTCCTGTTCTTGCACAGTACAGCGTTCAAAGTGCAACGAAAGTTCACAAGCAATTCCGTCTTCTATTCCTAGCTGCACCAGCATGAATGAGTGGAGCAACGCGGTGACAATTTATACCTTCCCTCACAGCAGCAGGTAAAGTTAGACCTCCACCAACCCATCGACAACGGCGAACGTCAGTTTTCCGAAGGCAGCGAACCCAACGCCACAGTTCCGGTACTGACGCCTGACAGCGCTCGCTTCTGCATCGGAGGTGGTTATAATTTATTCAATTAGTGGAGCTTCTGTACGACAATCTAGAGCGATTTAGTCCCGTGATTACTTCCTCTAGTCTCTCATACTCTCTATCTATTCCGCTGGAAAGCCATTTATTCCGTGTCTTTGGCGTTGTCGTCGTTGTCTTCGCCATGGATGACGACGGCAAGGACGACGCTCCTTCACACTACTGACTGCCGAGCGCAAGTTGCACATTGATATTAAATGCTAATAACTAGCTGCTGTTGGCTTCTGCCATCCGGAACGATGCGATCTAAACTATATCTTCCAGAGAGACACAAAACCGGGAAGACAACGCCGGAGAAAATTAAATCGCTGAGGCTCCTGTCAAGCGTGTTTACTCCCTTCGACCCGATTAGTGCCGGGTCTGAGACCGTGGAAGGGGGGCAAAGGAATGTGCTAGAAGTAACTAAGTCTACCGGCTGGCTTAGACGTCTTAATCCGTCGATAGGTTTACGCCAAGGAAGATGGTCGTGATGCTGTTTCACCTTTTAGACTACCAGGTACCTATAGTCAGATGGAACAATGCGATTCTACTGGATACCGTACACGCTTCTTCTAACATTCAAGTAGGGATACTATTGCCATCAATGACTTCTCAGTTCGAATCACATCAGAGATCTGCACACTAAATTCTCGTTTTACGAAGTTTGTTTTACGTGAATTCAATTTACGTAACTTTACATTTTATACGATATTGCATATTGTACGGAACTTTTCGCCTTTTCTACCAACTTCGCTATATGCAGTATGATGTTCTTAAACCAAAGATAAACGCCAGTGATGATTAAACCCATCAGCACAGGACCTCAACGATACCGCAGATTACAATCTCTTAAGCTTCGAGACAGTATCATTAAGAGTTTTCACATCCACCCATCATCGGATCCTCGTTCAACTCTTCCGGCAGACGATGGCGATCCGATGAAAACCACTTAAGCCTGAAAAATCACTGGGAAAACTGTTGTCCGTCGTCTGGACGGACGATAATGGATGGGAGCAGCGGCTGCCATCCCTATAGTTTTGGACACATCCTCAGTGGCGGCGAGAACACAATAAAAACCAACCATAATTCATCCCGCTGGCGACACATTAGCGCATTTTGCTGAAAACTCTTGGCGGATTATTACACTGCTCGCACAGTGACAGTTATAACCGGGTTTTAGTGTTTACTCGGTTCCCTCCCCCCAAACTGCTGATGGTCGTCGTTTCGATGTTTTGTTTTATTGTTTTTTCGGCAGATTTTATGATCAGTTACTGTCTGGATGTTGCCTCCCATGGTGCCAGAGTATTTTCCCGATTCCTGTTGGGAATCCGGAAGTGAAGATATCATATCTGCGCTTATGAGATGGTTCCATAAATTAGATTAAACATCCGAGTGACAAACACGAATTGATTCTGGAATTCTGAGCAAAAGATTTTCTCGATTTTTTAAGTTTGAAAGTTAATTTTGAACATATTTTATTTACTTCGAAGATATTTTAATTTCCAATTAGAGTTATGTGAAGCAAGAGATTTTTTTTCAAGATTTCAAGCTTAATCCAGAACAAAAATACGCACAGACGATTTAGAGCATAAATCTGAGTGTTCGAGTTGATACGTAGGTCAATAGAAGTGAAAATATCAACAAAAACTAAGATTTTAGAAAACCACGATTGAAAATTAGAACTGACGTAACTTTTAGCTCGGAAGACTTGAGGTTTTTCAGTGAGCTGAATATCGTTATGATATGATGTCAAATCTGATATCTTTAGAATTCTTTTTTAATGGGTTACAATCATTAATCGATGTATTTTCGGTGGAACAATGATAATTTTCAGAAATATTTGTTTTGCACACGTTTTTTGCATGGTGTTCGTTTTACCCACATAGTGCAGGTAAAATGAACATTTGCATCACTTTTTGATAGCGATGAAAATGTGTGAAAATTTATCTATTTAGTCTGAATCCATGTCGCTGCTTTAGCTTACATCCTTATTTTTTGATGTTGTGCGATAGAACTATACAAATTTCTCGTTTGTCTATCAGAAACAAGATGATTTCCTTAAGGTGTTCATTTTACCATCCCTTCCCCTAAATGTCATCACTTTAAATAGCATTTGAAGAGACTTTCACTCCAAATATTTTAGAAACTTTGAAAAGTGGTACATTACAGTGGAGTTCTGATCAGTGTTTTTTTGTTTCAAAATGTACTTTTGATTTTTATTAAATATTTTCTTATTTCGAATTATGTCATTTGAACTTTATTGTTTTTAAATAATTTCATTATCATCAACAATTGAATCGTCTTTCAAATATTGACTTTTATTCCGAATTAAGTACCGTAAAATGGGGTGTTAAGGATTCGTGGGGTTTTAAGGGATTGAACTTCACAACCAAGTTCGACAAATCACATAAACCTAGATAGTCCATATATAAGTCATCTGAAATGCTCGATTTGTTCAGAGGATTGTGAACTGCATATGTAATAGGAGCTGTCAATTAATATGAAGTATTGTAGTTTCTAGAAATCGAAAACCTTTAAAAAAAATTTTGTTCAAATTTTATGGTCTAAACACATTAATCTACAGAACCATGAAATATATTTGAGAAAAAATCGTGGGTAAGGTAGAAGATAAGGAAATTTAATTGAGATCATAGTACAGACAAAAACTTCTTAAAATTATTTCTGGGTTTCGATTTTTAGAAACTTTTATGAAAAAAGTCTCGTTTTGAAAATAAGTGGGGTGTTACGGAATTATCTATTCTAACTTTTCTAACGTAAAGTTAAGGAATCTATTTAGTAAGTCACTCAATATCACCAAAAATGACTTATTTCAAAATTTGGTAAAATTGGTAGGAAAATGTAAATAAAAACCGATTGATGTGAATATGGGTTTTTCATGATAATATTTTCAAAAGCTGTTCACATATGTGAAAAGTTTGCATATAAGAATGATTATCTTATTTGAGATGGTTTTGGTGCTATTAAGGTGAAGATGAATCGAAGCCACAGTTCAAATTTTCAAGAGCACGGATCTGGAGAACCAAACACCCGTTTAAGCTGAAAACTGACCATTCGATTAGGTTTCCAGCTCAAACGGATGTTTGGTTCTCCGTGCTCTTGAAAATTTGAACTTTGGCTTCGATTCACGCTTAGAATTTGCAAAAAAAGCATGGATAATTACCACGTGATCACTCATTCTGCAGTGATTATGATCTAAATTGCTATGTCGCATCAATGCTGTTGGTTGTCAAATCAAAGTGATATTGATAGCTCGCAAGTGATATTGATAGTTTTAGAGAATCAGCCATCAGCTGATACCTTTTATATTAAGAAACTCTGAATTTGGTGTGGTGCTTTATTTAAAAGGCAAATTGGATACTTACCCTATTCACACTTAAAGCTTGTTGAAATTATCCTTCTTTTGACAAGTCATGACAAGATTGCTCTACACTGTTCTAAGATACGAATACTATATTTAAGTATAAAAATCTTTTCAAGTCAATTGTGCGATGCACTGCTAGCTTGCTTGAAAATAGAATCAATGGGTATGAGAGATTTGGCAGTTGAGCAATTCTCGCTGAAACCAGGCCGCCATCGGCACCCATCGTTAGAATTCCAATTTTATGTCACTGATCGCTAGTTTTTGATAAAACTTAAGGGTGGTCCTTTCTGTTTTCTCAAATTGGTGGACCCCTCGTACGCCAGCTAGCTGAACAGTTTGCGAAGAAGCCCATTTTTTGATAAATCTTGGGTATTTCGTCACCTGATATGTCTCATATTTTGCTTGGAACACAAAGCAAACTAAGTGGCATCGTATAGAGAAAGGATATAGCTTTCATTTGAAATCGAAAAAATTTTGGCGGCCATATTGAATTTGACCACCATCTTGAATTTTGATAGAAAAATCGTTTTTTCACCATTAGCGCACCGCTAGTTTTGAATTTCTACCATCAGAAAGCTGAGAAAAAATTGCGTAAGATAGGCTACAGAAACTAGGTAAGCAATGGTATTTATCCTATCAAATAAACGATTTTCTAAATCATGTTCTACGATTTTGACGCATATGGCGAATGCAATCAATATAAAAATCTTTTTTTGTACTACAAAGAAATAAGTTTTCAATCTTTGGTGTTTTATCGAGTCGAGTAAAGAATATGAATATTATTTTAGGTGGAAAAATCGGGCGGCCATCTTGGATTTTGACGCCATCTTGGTTTTAAGTAGTAGAATGATTTTTCACCTTGTTAGCACTCAACATGTTGAACTTTAATGATACCGTTACACTTATCATTCTTCTTGTTCTTATATTTCCTGACGTTACGGCCCTACTGGAACAGAGCCAGCCCCTCAGCTTAACTATCTTTAAAAACAAATTATCAAATATGATTTTTTAACGCTTGTTTGCTACCTAAATGATCCTTCTGCATATCTTCGAGTTGAAAAATAGTATTATTTCTTTCATTTATTTGGTCTAAACCACTGATAGAAATGAACAATCAGTTGAACAGCTGAGATAAGATTAGAAAAATAGAATCTGATTGTTATTTTTTGACGGAGACCTTATAATTCAACATGATGAGCACTGAGATGGTAAAACATCATTGAACTGCTAAAAACCAAGATGGCGTCAAAATCCAAGATGGCCGCCAGATTTTCCAACCTTGAAATTATAAACCTGCGTTTCGGCATTACGTCCACATTAGAACAAAACCTGCTTCTCATCTTTCAATTTCGCTATTTTTCACATGCATGTTGGGCGGTAGTAAAAACGATACTTTATGGCTTACAAAATCAAGGATGTTTTTTGCTTCAAAATGTAAGATTTTCAATCTAAATTAATGCACTTTTGTCAATGTTTTACGTTAAAACTACAGATATTACAACAAGACTTACTAATGTCCCGTTGCCCAATCTATAAACTTCATTCAATGAATGGTACAAAAATGTTTGTTGAATACAATCAATGTTTTTGGCCGGTTTTCATTTATTGAATTTATTTATTCATTATTACTGAATTCAAAGATATGTCGTAGAATTATTCTGTTGTCAGAAATCGCATTATAAAAGAAAATTCCTGTCTAATAACCTGGATTTATAACTAATAAAGCTGAGTATCAGGCTCGTTTCCAGTAGGGACGTAACGTCAGGAAAATGAAGAATTATAAGAAGAAGAGTATACGTAACCTTTTTTATTGGTGGTCACTAAATTCGACATGCTGAGTGCTATCAAGGTGACAAATTCATTCTTCTACTTAAAATCAAAATGGCGTCAAAATCCAAGATGGCCGCCAGATTTTTTCACCTAAAATAATATTCATATTCTTTACTCGACTCGAATAAAACAACAAAGGTTGAAAACTTGTTTCTTTGTAGTACAAAACAGGTTTTTGTATTGATTGCACTCGTCATATGCGTCAAAATCGTAGAACATGATTTAGAAAATCGTTCATTTGATAGGGTAAATAGCATTGCTCACCTAGTTTCTGTAGCCTATCTTACGCAATTTTTTCTCAGCTTTCTGATGGTAGAAATTTAAAACTAGCGGTGCGCTAATGGTGAAAAAACGATTTTTCTAACAAAATTCAAGATGATGGCCAAAATCAAAATGGCCGCTAAATTTTTTTTCGATTTCAAATGAAAGTTATATCCTTTCTCTATACGATGGCACTACGTTTGCTATGTGTTCCAAGCGAAATATGAGACATATCACGTGACGAAATACCCAAGATTTATCAAAAAATGGGCTTTTTCGCAAACTGTTCATCTAGCTGGCGTACGAGGGGTCCACCCATTTGAGAAAACACAAAGGACCACCCTTAAGTTTTATCGAAAACTAGCGATCAGTGACATAAAATTGGAATTCTAACGATGGGTGCCGATGGCGGCCTGGTTTCAGCGAGAATTGCTCAGTTAAAATAAAACGGTTAGCGTTTTCAGGAGTTCCAACTTGAATTATATTGAAGTAATATCATCTTTAGATTGAACAAGACCTTTAGAGTTGAAGGGACACATCAACGATATTGACCAAAATATTGTTGTTGCTGTTGGCAAAATATAGTTTTATATACAAAGCTCAAATTCCTTAACACCCCATTTTGCATTTTCGTCAAAAATCACACATTTTTATGATTATCTCAGAAATCGTCTTAATTGTAATTGGCTTTTGATATACACGCCGGGAGAATGGTAGGATTGTATTTTGTTCAACTATTGGCATACTAGAAGTTGCTCGAATTTTAAGTGAATTTTTTTTTTCATCCCTTAACACCCCATTTTACGGTATGCTATTGTTCAAAATATTGTGGATTATTTTATGCTTCAATGTATGCTGCTACTCTATACTGAATTATTTAGTTATGGACTTTTTTATCACAAAGCTCCACAATGACCATTTTGGACTAACGACTATTTTAGTATTATAACTCTATTTGCTTTTTGGTCTATTCATTCTATCGAATTTTTCAGCGTCATTATGACCGTTTCGATATAAAGTCGCATTTAGTCTATCTTTAGATAACCATGGACCGGTTTCAAATGACAATTTCTCTTTCAATCGACAAATTTCATGTCACATTGTGTATTTTGTTTGCTCATTGAAGTAAAAAAATAACCTACTTTTCATTCTTGGAACTCTTCGCCCTTTACTCAATGACCCATTCCGAAATAACAACGTATCATATCCAGCTCGTAAACCATCTGACAATGCATGTAAGGGTTGGAAGCAAATGCAAGATGACGCACCCAAACCCAAGCACAGAGCACCGAGCAGATGACACGTGCACAAATTGATTCAAATTCCCACGCACAGTTGCCGTTGACAAGCTCATCACAACATGCTCTTCTCTGATAGCCCAGCCAATTGTATGTCACCGTCTTTCTGTCGACTCGATCGATCGATCCGCCCTAGCGTTGTGTTTATCTGTTTTTATGCTTCAATTAAAGTTCAATTAAATTGCTCTCGATTTTTGCTATTGCAGATGTGTGTGCCCGTGTTTGTAAAGTTCATCGTTCTTTCACTTCCCTGATGACTCTTTTTTTCATCTAGGGTACAGTGGGTCGAAATGCACTCATAGAAAAAATCTACTATCGGAAAATAATTAAACATTAGGACCACCCTGTAACAAAACGACAAACTAATTTTTAATTTTTCCCCAATTTTTAAATAGTACTGTTTTGAGTGCTTCGTAAAATCAATATTTCTCTTTAAATAAATTGTTTATCTAAAAAATAAATTCTTTGCTACGCTACAAGAATTATTAATTAAAGTTGGAATTTTGAACCGCCTTCCCCTACCCTCTGTGTGAACTTGTGTAGATACGTATTCTATAAAAGTACAAAAGTTATTGGCCTGATGGATAGATTTGCTCCGTGCCCACTGGCAGTGCAATCGCGAAATTGATTGAAATTTATGTCTACTTGGCGTGTAATTGATTTGCACACAGCCGCTAGAGAGCAGATTGGAGTGCGGTGCGATGGAGTTTGTCAAAGATCAAACAGCTTTTTGTAATCGGTTCAAATTGGCGGAACAACAAGATAGTTCCCCACTAATGTGAGGAACGCTTCATCGGAGTTGTTTGGCGTGCCTTCCGCGCTCTCCATTGACTTTGCTTATTCAAATTAACCCTCGTAAACAGCGGCGTTATTCCATTTATGCGACGCTTCTCAATAAACAACCACTTTTTACTGCCAATAGATCACCGAAATATGGTAACTAAGTGGCTTATTTCATTTTGTTATGCAAACCATCGTCAGGTAGCGCTCGTAAAGTTCACCAGGACCTAGGCAAACTCGTTCATTAGGAGCTCTTACTTGCTTTCCATACACCCTCTTGGGCGCGAATAAAACTAACAAACTAAGGAGGGATAAAACTAATAAACGTCAATACGAACTGGTGCGGTGGTCGTTGCTCGACAGCCTGGTAAGGGTTTGCGATATCCATAATTTTTAAAACTGATAATAACGAAATGAAATTGAATTTGGAAATGTTAAGTGTAGCTTGAAACGAGACGAAAATTTTGACTAGATTGAAAATATGGTTACATTTATTATCTACTGTATGGCTTCGGATTTTATATCCTCACACTTTTGGGGCCTTCCTTAGCCGAGTGGTTAGAGTCCGCGACTACAAAGCAAAGGCATGCTGAAGGTGCCAGGGTTCGAATCCCGGTAGGTGCAGGATCTTTTCGTAATGGAAATGTCCTCGGCTTCCCTGGGCATAGAGTATAGTCGTACCTGCCACACAATATACGAATGCGAAAATGGAAACATTGACAAAGAATGCTCTCAGTTGGTCGGCGGCGATAAGTCAGAGTGGACCAAGTGACATTTTTCATATTTCGAGAAAAATGGGTTTAAAGTCTAACGCTCTGTCATTTTTGAACTCGTTTAAAATTTGGTTCAATATTTCTACACATCTTTGTGTTACTTTCAAACAATATAATTTGATGTGGTAATCATGAAAAATCATAATCCAAACCTCTGATAGAACGATTATCTGATGGACTATGTGTACTTGGTCCACTCTGACTGAACTAAAGACCACCGTTCAGTGAGTTGGTTCACTCTGACTGTACAATTTCTAGGAAAATAACAATAATTCAATGCTTGCTTGGCCAAATTGGGCGCATATCTCTAAGAAAAACAGATTATCAAGACCCTCCGACACCAGAATCGTAAATTCTTCAATAATCCATATCATCAATATCAAAATCTGTGGCCATACGATAGCTTGAAGATTAAGGTTTTGCAGAGTCAGGGCATTGAAGACCAGAAATATTCAAATATGCGTTCAGTCAGAGTGGACCAAGTGAAAATCCAAAATATACTGGTCCAAAAAGTGGGTTCTAGCACATTCCATACATACACCATAGAACTACCACATTCTTCTATCGGACTCTGAAATTGACTCAAAAAATGCAATAATCAATCCGTTTATTGGTTTTCAACACTTGGTCCGCTCTGTCTGCACAGAAATTGTTGCATTTTCTGACCACCCATCCAAATATGGTAAATGGTCAAAAATCAAAATCAAATGCATCGAATTAAGTAATATTTATAAATTTCCATTGATGGATAAGTAGAAGAATCATTCGATGTCGAGAAATTTGACAAATCTCTTGATATGTTTTTCATTTCCTCGCATTCCTCAGCGCGCTGATCATTTTCGCTGATATGGCAATAAGCACTTGGTCCACTCTGACTGCATACTTTTATCGATTTTTATTGATCATCCAAAGTAAATTTGTTACATATCTCTCGCAGTTTACAGCATTCTTGAAATCCGATCAAAGTGGAACGGATGTAAGGTAATTTTGCATCTAATGTGAGAATAATCCAATTTTCCCAAGTTTTGTACTTGGTCCCCTCTGACTTAACGCCGACCAGTTAATAACTGTGGAAGTGCTCCTTGAACAATAAGCTGAGACGCAGGCTCTGTCCCAGAGAGGACGAAATGACAAGAAGAAAAAGAAGAAGATGACCAATGTACTCCAGTCCAGAGGTGTGGTTGAAGAAAACTAGTCCTCTGTTTCATTCTCACGGCGTTCTTATGATATTTCAGACATGACCTCAAGTTTGTGATTGCACTAGAACGCAAGCGAATGAAAGATACAACTAGTTCCCTTCAAACGCACCTCTGAACTCAAGCGCATCAGGGTATCACATACCCTTACAACCAGGCTTGGGTACCACTCGAGACATAACTTCCCTTCCCGAAGTGGAGAGTACACATTGCTCTTTCTTTGAAGGAAACAAAAACAACAACTCCCGTGTACCTTCGATAAGGCCCAGCTAATATTTGTGAATCCTGGATTTTTATGAGACGAAGGGAACCGAAGGGAACGAATCGTGTTCTTCCAATAAACTTCAACAAGCTGCAGTCAGTGGCACAATCGAAATGGTTTGCGTTCTTATGACTGCCGAGAGGAACGCAATATGCAGCAACCGCAGCTGAAATACATAAGCAAGCAAGAAAGCAGCGGATTCGTGTGACAAGTCATAAAATGTCCTGACGCCGGCAAACAACGAAATATGCTCTGAAATCGAATTCAACTCACAAACACGATTCGGTCTCGACCTAGGGGAGGGGGTGGGGTTGTTTGCCCACCTAGTTTGCTAGTTTGCTCCCGTATTACCAGGACGAAGATTGTGGCATCCGCTCTTGAGGCGGTTGGGTTGGGTTGCTCTGTGGTGGGCTGAAGCAAATTATGCTTCCATAAAAGTTATGATTTTCTCAAGTACCCATGGTTGCCTGTTGGAAGGGTTGATGTAATTTTGACGTAGGACTATGTCTTGGCTTTAAATATGTGAGTGAAACATGTTAAAATGGATCAATAATGGGTCAGTTTCATTTCATTTATTTAGTTAACATCTAAACAGATAACACTGAATCAACAATTTCACGCCACAATACTCGGTTCGTGGACGCACCTCTCCATCCTCGGTTCTGGCCCACGCTTGCCAAATCGATACGCACTTGATCTGCCCACCTAGCTCGCTGCGCTCTAAGCCTTGTACCAACCGAATCCGAAGCGAACACCATCTTTGCAGGGTTGTTGTCCGGTATTCTTGCAACATGCCCTGCAGTAGTAGTAGTGAGTAGAGAAGAAGATTGGTGATCTTCAGGTCGGAAGTTCGATTCTCGTTCATATTTTTGTTTTCAATTTTTGTTTTTTTAAGTATTTTGCAACAAATAAGCAATTTCGATATAACTCAAATATGTTGCAAACCGCCTCCGCTTCTTGCGCTTTTTGCGTTGCTATTCAGTGCAATTGTAAGTCATATTTTCAACAATTGACAACTCTGATTAGTTTTTAAAGATAATTTTATTCTTGAGTTGCAACAAAGTGTGCTGCTTGGGAATTTTGTCAGCGATGAACTTGTATTCCGAAGGATGCAGTGAAGTTATAAGCAACAAGCTTTGATTAATGGGCAATGTGGTCGCTTTTATAGTGCATTGGCGTAGCAATTGTTCGAAGAGCTGGTGGAGAAGTAAGTTGAGGAGAAGCTTGGTGATCTTTAGGACGGAAATTCGATTCTTGTTCATATTTTTGTTTTCATATTTTTTCCTTTGAGTATTTTGCAACAAATAAGATAAAACTTAAATATGTTGCAAACCAACTCCGCCTCTTGCGCTTTTTGCGTTGCTATTCAGTGCAATTCTATGTCACATTTTCAACAATTGACAACTCTGATTAGTTTCAAGAGATTATTTTATTCTTAAGTTGAATCAAACTGTGCTGCTTGGGATGGGTCCGATAGTAACACTATGTCGATCTTCGTTTCCGAGACTAACTGTCAAAGCAGCTGGTTTGATGCATCACAGTGGTTTAAATTTCACTGTGTTACTACCGTTTTGGCTGCTTTGATACTCCGCTTGTGCCCGGACATGTGGGTCCACCCATAAAGGGTCCGTTATCTGTTCTGTCGACACACATTAGGCACTTAGCCATTTGCTTACAATCGCTTGCCCCATGGCCTTCGGTGCCGCATTTTCTGCACATCTTACTTCTGTCAGGATCGCTGAAATTACACGAGTTAAGCCCCTCGCCGAAACACTTGAAGCAAACTTCAGGAAGCTGTTGTTTGCTCAGCCGGCAAACCAACCAGCCTACCTTGTGTATGTCCATTAGCCTGGGACATGGTTATATGAAAAATTTAGATTCTCGCTTCAGTCCACTTTTTGGGTTGCTTTTAGGTCCCATAACAACTGTGTAAAATTTTAGCTCGATCGGATATTTTAGCTCCAGCCGTTCAAAGTTTGTATGGGATTTACTATGGGAAAACTTACTTTTGCAAAGAAAAATCGCCAGAGGTCGCCCATTGATTCCTATAAAAATTCTGGACACAGATCTCGATAGGTATTTTTACGATGAACTACATTGTCAAAGACCGCAAAGCAATCCAATGCTTAGAGACAATTTATATCAATACTAGCTCAAGGAATTTGAGCAAAACAGAGTCGCTTATCACACTTATATGAAGGTTCAACCACCGCTTTCCAAAATGAGCCGTTTTTTTGAAAATATTTTTTAATCTCCTATGATCCAGGTATGAACCAATTTCATCATTTGATGTGGGCAAATGCTGGAGACAAGGCCTGTGAAAAATCTCACCCCATCGTCGATGTTTTAGAAGCTTACTTCACAAGGATACTGAAAGTGACAGATTAAAATCATATTCAAACCGCAAAACTGAGTACAAACAGATTAAACAATACAAACAATGAAAAATTATTTATGGTTCGTTAACATTTTTCGTATAAAAACTACCAGAAAACATGTAATGTTGATTTTCGCATTTTTTTATGGGCCATACTGTACTACAGCGTTTTAAGAATAACAGAATGTCTTAAAGATTCAGACTTCTGAAATCAGTTTCACTTAACCCGTTTACGCCCAGCGTCCTATTTTGAGGACAGATGCGCCGAACGCCCTGCATTGTCAATTGAGGATAGTGAATTTTGCAAATAACTTTTTTTTTTCTATCTTTATTAACGAGATTCTTAGCCCTGGGCTAGTTCATCTCGGGACCAACGGCTTTACTTCCCTTCCGAAGGGATGATATTTTTTTTTAGTGACTATCTCGGGGATGGGATTCGATCCCAGGTCCTCGGCGTGAGAGGCGTGTGTTCTAACCACTACACCAGGTCCGTCCCCCAAGCAAATAACTTGAAAATGACTCAAAATATAATGATGTTTGGTTTGGAAAACTTGTTCATAGACCAGATACCTTCCACGCAGTGGTAATTATGTTTGGGAATTCACTCATCATGTGGCGCCACAGCATGATCAAATGTACCTTACTTGTGTAAACACAACCCCCTAAAAAAGTCGGGAATCCAACTTTGACAAAGCATATCTTTGCAGCAATGGAATAAAGCATCATGCAAGATAAACGTCCATCTAAATGTTTCCTAATAAATGCGTCTAATCAAAATTATTTAGCAAAAGACACTTCCTAGCATTTTGGAAAATACATTTAACAATAAAACGAAATTCAAAGCGATGATATATAGGGGAAGACGGGGTAAGACCGCCCGCCTAAGCAATTAAATTCATATGTCAAAATCAAGAATCAATAAATACTTTTTCGACGCAGCATGTCGTTTTTTGAAGCCTTGGGCATGATCAAAAATATCACAGCTGTACGAATACATAAAATGTATTTATTTCATGAATCTTGAAAAAATGATTTCTTATCACGATTTTTTCTAGCGACGGGGTAAAACCGCCCACCCACGGGGTAAAAGCGACCACCTCGATTTTCTTTCACAATTTTGCCAAAAAATATATCAGTTCCCTGTTATTCTAAAAAGTATATTGTTTTATGATTTCTTTATTGATTAACGTGGATATTGAATAATGTTTAAGGTTAATTCGGTCAAAAAACTGAGATATATACTTATGATAACCTTAAGATACCCATATTTTGGAAAAATATGTTGATTTGGTTTGTATTTTTTACAAAATTGATTTTGTTTTACTTAAATAGTAATGTACAACGTTGTTACAACTTTTAAAATGGTTTCGACATTTTATTAGGGCTTGCGGTCTCACCCCATCAACAGTGGTCGGTTTTACCACGCTTGCGCAATTTTCACAAGTAGGGCCTTATTTCAACGCTAAATATTTAAAATTCATATTTCACTTCACTGAAGCATATTACACATTTATGTTAAAGCGTGGACGGGTAATTTGATATGTTTTGACAAAAAATCCCTTCCGAAATCCTTAAGTCAGCATTAAAATTAGATCAAATTCAGTATCTACGAGCAAAAACTTTGTTTTTGATATTTGTCATTGAAAAAATAATAGTGGTATCACCCTAAATGATTTGGAATGTCAACAATCATGTGTTTATGCAAAGTGCTTGGTGAACTTTCAAGAAAACCACCATTTTCATGCCAAACTGGAGGTGGTCCGTCTTACCCCGGCGGGCGCTCTTACCCCGTCTTCCCCTAGTTTTTTCGACATAAAAGTTTTTGTAGAATGCAGATTTCACTGCACTTTAGCAGAAATAGAGTATTTAGATGACACTCAAAATTGATTGTACTTAAAAAAATAACCAAAACTAAATTAATTAACTCATTACGCGTGGTAAAGATGGACAAATTATGGGTGAAATCATGAAAAAAAAAATCCACGTGCTCGGCTGGGATTTGAACCCAGGACTCTTGTATGCTAGACGAGCGCTTTACCAACTAAGCTACCGAGCCACTTGGTGACCCAATAACTGAGTTGGTTACAAGTTTAGAATTCAAATCCCTACAGACCGCGCGGACCCCTTTCATAACCCATATCCATCCATCTCATGCGAGAAGAGCGAGTGCGATTTATTTAGTGTTGAAACTGTTTGCCTATCGCACCTACATCGCTTCCACAACAACTGTATTGTGGAAGAGTAAAGATGTGAGGCAGTAACACTCTAATATAAATTGACGCTTATATTGAGCTGTTCGGTACCGAAGCGTCAATTTAATTAAAACTGTTTATTTGAAACTGTTTTCTTATAAAACAAAATTCAAACCGATAAGACGTGATTTTATTGACATCAATTTGACTGAGACTATGAGACATTTTAGGTTTCCAATCTGTTTGCATATAAATCCAAATTAAAAGCGATGATATCGAGCTTTTTCAGTATAAATTTGCTAGAACATGTACAACGAACATAAGCAGAAATAGAGTATTTTGATGACACTCAAAATTGATTGTACTTAAAAAAGTAATTAAAACTAAATTAATTAACTCATTACGCGTGGTAAAGATGGACAAATTATGGGTGAAATTATGAAAAAAACTCTTGTATGCTAGACGAGCGCTTTACCAACTAAGCTACTGAGCCACTTGGTGACCCAATAACTGAGTTGGTTACAAGTTTAGAATTCAAATCCCTACAGACCACGCGGACCCCTTATGCCATATCCATTGAAGCGATGACATTCATTTTTTTTTTCGACATAAATTTCATTCTAGAGCCCTAGAAAATATGTTGAAGCAGAAATAAGTTTTTTGGAAAACACTCAAAATTTCTCTTACCCAAAAACAAATTAAATTTTTTTTTACTGTGTGCCTGTAAATCAAAATTTATGGTAATTTAATGTATTTTTTTCGACAATGCATTGATTGTTGAAGTCTAATCATAGTATGAAAGCAGTTTTGAAGCTTTTTGTTTACTCTTTTTTTTACCTAAAGAGCTTCTCAAACTCAAGGTGTTAGCATGTTCGTCTGTAAATCAAGATTCAAAGCTATGATATGTTGTTTTTTTGACAATAATTTACATTTAGATGTTTGGTTAACATGTTTGAGCAAGAAATAAATTTTATATAACTCTCAAAATTTATTTTACCCTGAAAAATTATGATATATCTTATTATTTACACTTTTTTTTTATTTAAATCAAAACTCAAAGCGATGACATGTTGTGTTTTCCACCACAGATTGTTTGCATAAGTTGTTTGGACATAAATAAACGAATTCACATATCATCGCATTACAATTTGGTTTAAAAACAACTAGTTACGAAAATACTTTTTTTGTAATAATAGAAAAATAAATTCAAGTATAATTAAAACTTTCTATTTCACACCATACATTTTCAATGGACTGCTATTAGCTGATTGATGTAAAAAATAACAAGCCTTTGATTTATTTATGTCATTGGATAACATCAACACAAAAAAAGATCCCAATGATGAATAGCTCAATCAGGTTTGACAATTATTACCAGTTTACATATAAAAACGTAAAATGTATTCAATAGACTTCAGCAGTCATTTCTCGGTCGAGAAATCTACCAGTTTTTGCTTTGAATTTCGCTTTATAGGCAAACAGTGTAAAAAAATATTGTTTTCGTAGTTTTTTAATCAAAACATATTTTGAGTGTAATCAGAAATTTCTAATTCTTCCCAAAAATATTTGATGTGCTTCTCTAATCAAATTCATGTAGAAAAACCTACATGCCATCCGGCCGTATTATGATTTGTAGGAGAAAAGTTTAAAAATAAAGGATTATTGAGGTTTCTTGAGTGAAATAAATTTTAAGTGTATTCAAAAACTTAAATTTTAACGCACCGGGAAGTATGTGAGTTGTAATTCCGAAACATATTTTTTACCATGAAAACTACAATTTATCATCTAAATTATTGTTACATTGCTTAATATGTGCCACAAATCCGTAACAAATAACTCTAAGATGTATGTTTTGTTGAAAAATGGGTTTATTATCTTGTTAAATAGATTTCAAATGGGTAATGATCTAGAATAGTGTCTGATTCCTCTGCAGCAAAAAATAAACGAAAATTGCTTAGAAAACGACGGAGATATGCATAGTAAAAGTTAGACTTTTAACTTTGTGATCGTAAGTTTTCTCCCCCGTGGTAGCAAAATAGTTGAACGTTTCCCACCGTAAAGATTTTTTACAACGCTTACTGTTCTCTAAGGATCAACTAGCATAAATTTTGTCTAAATAAAATGCAAAATTAATTTTATAGAATTATCAGATCTCGACGACACACTTTTTAGAATTTTTTTGGATCCTCTCCATAGACTTTAATTGTTTTGCTGAAACTGTGTTTATTTTATGGGGGCGTAACTATTGATAGCAATTTCGGGATTAAAGTACAATTTAGGGATACCTTGGGCATTAATGGGTTATTAAGTGTTGGAGATGGAGCCGTTATATACAATTTTGTTTGACGACACGACTCCAAACTATTCCAATATTGTGCTGAGTTGTCGTGCAAAAATTTATCTGAAGCTTCACCCAGCACTTAGAACTTGAAATAGCTGGCTCAGGGCCAACGATGGCATGCGATACTTCATTGCGAGCTAGTTCATTAGCCAATTCGTTTCCAGCAATGGAAAAATAGCCAGGTACCCATACAAGGTGGTAAATGTCCTGTAAGGAAAGTGCCAAGCAATTTAGGTTTGAGACTTAAGAATTAAGCCTCAGCCTTGAGATTGTCACAACTGGAACTAACCATAGTGCTGTTCTTAGCTAATCGAAACAACTTAAATAAATAATACACAGCTACCTAGACTAGAAGAGAATAGAAGTTAACATTTGACATTTTACTAGAAGAGAATAGAAGTTAACTTTTATCGTACCCAAACAGTCGCCAAGTGAATTTTTATGAGCATGGAAATTTCAAAGTAATTCAGAACTGACCAAGATGCATAATAAAAGTTCTTGTTAAATTATATCTCAATGTTATTCCAAGTTCTACTACAATATGGGACGCGATATGCTGTCGCAAACGTAAGAAACCTAGAACAATGTTTCCTCTGGGGACATTTACGACCATCTAACATATGAATTTGAACGAATAGCACTGCACAATACTTTCCACGCTGCCGCTGCAGTCCACCTATGAATAAGCCCACGGCAGCTCAGTTAGTATGTACTCTGTGCGGCTGTCATAATTTAATGCAAAATGGAAATGGCTCCTTCCCAGTCTTGAATAACTTCCGTTTCGCCGCGTTCCGTCGACATATTTATTCGAAGCGTTAAACTTTGTTCCAAGGAATAAAAACTGCACCGCACATATTCTGTGGGGGGGTAGGCGCGCGGTAGTAAATACTTTACCAGCAGCGCCAGTCAACACGTTTGAAACGGAACCGGAAATGAATGCGAAATGTGTCAGTGACAAGGCTCTTCGGGGATCAATTTTACCTCATTTCCGGGCTTTACGACGACGTCATCATTCGACGGTGATTCAAGTGGCAGATTAAGATTTTCCTCCCGAGGAAGCACGTTTCTAAAGGTAACTACTTTTCAGAAAACGGCTTTTCACTCGATTTCCTGAGCTTTCAATTGATATTGGTGCCGATTTGGAGGCAGCAGGATATGGGTTTTCAACGGTTTGGATGGTGGTGATTTCTAAAACCACAATCGATGAATGTATTTCCAGTGAAAGGACTGGGCGAACAGTCAGAGGGGGAGTTTAGCGGAAGTAGATTTGATCAAAATTTGTTCACTGCGAATGACAGCACATCGTCCGGTGGTGGTTGGTGTTTGACGAGCAAATAGATGGTGGTGTGTGATGTACAAGCCTAAGATAACATCGTAGCGTTGGTTTGGATCCATTAGAGGAATCAAATGCAAATAGAGAAGCAACAATGCAATGGAAATTTTGTAAGGGTAAATGTTTGACGAAAGATTTGAAAGTGCGAAATCAAATATTGTGGCATACAATGAAAGATATGTTACAACATGCTACTAAAAGCGTAAATGTAGAAAAAGCTTAACTCTACTGGAAAGGGGGTCAAAATTTGCGCCAACTAGTAAGGGTGCAAAAAGTTGAAAGACTAACTTTGACCATGCACACTCTGTCGGTTTCAAAGCGATTTCAATAATTCTTTCAGCAATGGAACCGCACACTATTCCTATTAAATGTTTAGTCCGTTTACATAACTGACTTTTTTTTAATGAAATGAACGAAAAATTTCAGCCTGATTACTTGAAAATATTTCATAAAAATTTTACTTTAACTACGAGCTGAGCTTTGAAAATCTCAAGCAAGCGGTTTCGTTTTTTCACAACCGGAGTGAAAGTTTTGCTTCGGTTTTCGCGAGTAACGGAATCAGTGTCAATCATGTCCGGTGTGCGTTTTACGAGTGCAAAAAGATATTCGTGTTTTGTCAAGGATGGTGAACTCATTTCATACTCATGATAACACATTTTTATCGTGGCAATGTTACGTTTATATAATTTTCAAACAAACCTTGGATGGTTCGTCACTGGAAGTGTCGACATAATTCCTTATTCTTGTTTTGTATTATTTTATTATGCTCATACCTTTTATTTTCGTCATTACATAAAATAATCATTGGATAGATGTACTTTTTTAATCTCCTATAAACATCTTTCCACCGCGAGGCAAACATAATCGTTCTTTTCCTCCTTATCCACATCATCGACAAAGGTGACTCCTAGATCTTTTCCCTCGCTCACAAATCATCCTTCTCGTGGCGATTGTGGAGATGCAGAGGTATTCTCGGTCTCTAGAAGCAACAATTATTACACACTAATATTCCTTCCCCTTCCCAACTGACTGTAAGGACTTGGTCGACGCCGCTATTGATCAATAATAAGGATGCTGCTAAAATGTGCACCCCAAGAGTAAGCGGAAAATTCCTTATTCATTTGGATTCTTACCAGTTTCGATCAATCCCGGAGTACCGTTTTGATTCATATTACGGACACTTAAGGCCTCAGTGAAATATAACTCATCAGAAATCATATAAAATAAATCATTCTGTACAATTCTTCCGAGTTATCGACCCTTCAAAACACTTAACTTTCGAATGGTGGGTGAAGATTCTGGTTCCACAACAGGAATAATTTTAAATAAGAGGAAATGTGTGGCCTTTTCATGATTCTTATTCCAGATGCCTCATCACTTTTACCTCATATTCCGGACACTTTGATTCGAATTCCGGACAGCTCATGAAAATCATGGTTAGAAAGGTCAAATCATCGATTAAAATCGACAAACCATTAAATAGACGTCTTAAGCAATTGGTTATTTTAAATTTGTATAGATATCTATGAAAAATGATTATTAAAACAAGCCTGGAAAGTGAGAACTTTTGAGTGACAAAAATTGAAACATTTCGTGTGAAATGTTTCCCATACAAAGTTGAGTGTCCGGAATTTGGAGCTGTCCGCAATATGAATCAAAACGGTATCAACCATAGACATTGGCAGTTAGTCTATGCTATACTGAACTATTAACTTTTAAATTGCTTTACAGCTCAACAGCTCTAATGCGATTGCCCCGTAATTTAACGGGTCATCTGGTGTACCTCCTGCCATCTGCATCCTATTTTTATCTTACTCGTTAAGCACCAGTTCATATTGCCACATCCTTGTAAACATCGTTAATCCTTGTTCCCTGCAAAAGACATCCCCAGCCAAGCACAAACACAAAGCATTCACACGGAGAAAAACTCATAAGACAACTACCATAAATCCACCAATAATGTGTTATATCAGGTCTGCTTATGGGGAGCCCCGTTTTATTGATCATTATCGGTTGCCAGCGCTTATTGCTCCTCGTTTCTCATCCCCGCCAACCTCGGGTTGACCATTTTTCAACCCGAATAAAACTAATTACTCTTTGTTATGTTGTAGCTGCTCTTCGGCCAATGGAACAATAGCGCCACCTCCAACAACACTTACCGAAGTGCACTTAAAATCAATAAAGTGGAATTTATTAGCACGCCTTCAGTGACGCCCACCAGACGTTTTCATCGTCCAGGTCGTCTCCATTATGATCGTGAAGGTGTTAATTTGAAGACCACTGAAGCACCCAATGCGATTACTTTTATAAGCAATTGCCGGGCGGAGAGGGAAAATGGTGAGAAATTGCCAAAACAAGGCTGTAAACAAGGATTAATAACGCTTTCTTCGGAGTACCGAATGGCTGTTTGCAGCACACACCGACCGGGGGGAAATGGTGTGGTGTAGATTTTCATTTGAGGGGGCGAAATTGCATTTCGTTCGATTTATCATTTTTGAGTGAGGTGCTTAAGAAGATCGTTATTGCGACGTTGACGACGCATCTCATCTAATATTCCATTTCATATTGTGCTTAGCAGATACTGGGGAAAGAGAGTTTTGACGAGGGCGTATGAGCGGAACCTTTATGACTCATCATTTTTCATGTGAGGTAAACAGATATAATACGTCCATTATTCTGCTTCTTGGCGTTACGTTCCCAATGCACAGAGCCTGCTTCTAAGCTTAGTGTTCAATGAGCACTACCATAGTTGTCAACTGACAGCTTTATTTGCGAAAATTGCCATTTTCGCATTTGTTCATCTGTAGCAGGTATGATGGTACTCTATGCCCAGAGAAGTCCGGAAAGTTCCATTACGAGAAGATCCTGGATCGACCGGGAATCGAACCTAGACACTTTCAGTATGGCTTTGTATTGTAGCCGCGGATCGAAATTGAAAGTCGAAAACTATTTTATTTAACCCTCACAGTACTGGGTAACGGGGGGCCTTCCTTAGCCGAGTGTTTACCCGAGCAGAAGAAAATAACTACTGAATACAAAATTGAGGTATTCCATACCAAATAATTTCCAATACTTACGACCTGAATGAGGTATGAATGAGCCCTGCATAAGAGGTAAAATACATCAAATAATACCTTCTGCATATTCTACAAATACCAAGCTGATAACTAGATCAGGTATTGTAATACCTAAATAATACGTGATAGATCTTCATATAAAGTGATTTTGTTCAATAGTAGTTCAATACCTCAAGCAGTCCTCAATAGCTATCGAATACCAAAATGAAGTATTTTTTATTGTTTTGAACATGTTTTTCAAATACCATTATAATACCAAAATGAGGTTTTGACAACTGAACAATACCTTATTATGGTATGATACCAAAATAGGTATGCAAAAGTGATTGCGAGTTATTCTTTCCTCACGGGTAGAGTCCACGGCTACAAAGCAAAGTCATGCTGAAGGTGTCTGGGTTCGAATCCCGGTCGGTCCACGATCTTTTCGTAAAGGAAATTTCCCTGACTTCCCTGGGCAAAGAGTATCAGCGTACCTGCCACACGATATACAAATGCGAAAATGGAAAAGAAAGCTCTCAGTTAATAACTGTGGAAGTGCTCATAAGAACACTACGCTGAGAAGCAGGCTCTGTCCCAGTAAGGACGTTAATGCCAAGCAGAACAAGTACTGGGTAACGACACCGGAGATTCAAAATTCCTCAACTTCTTCATCGTTCGATTTGATGAAACTTTAAGGAAATATCACAAATGAGTTATTTTCTGGATGCATGCATTTTAAATGTTGAATTCGATGATGGTCTTGAATTTGGGTTCAAATTCATTGGAGTACCTAGGGTTTGGAGAATATTGCAAATGCTATAGGTCTATTCCTGCGGATACGATCCTGTAGAGAATAATTACAAGAAAAGAAATGGATTTGAATTCACGGTGTATTTCAGACTGATTTTCTATGGCAAATGGTGTCCTATTTATACTTCACTCTTGCCTACACACTTGAATGGACTTTTTCAGAAGTGTATTGTTATACAATTGATGGATTGATTTTTTTGGAACTGATAGACAATGATGCAAGAAAGTATCCACTGCACATCAGCTACGTGGGGTAGGATTTGATATCTCCGAAGAGTGAATCGGTACTCTGCTCCTCGCAGGGCTTCCAAAGGAGCATAAGCCACTGAACATGGCGTTGGAGAATTTCGGTTTGGCTATCACCGGGGACAGCATCAAAACCAAGCTACTTCAAGAAGTCGGAGCGACGGCGGACAAGACCGCTTTTGTAGGATGGAATCCGTTCCCCCCAATGAAGAGGAAAGGCATAACCGACACAAGGTCAGCTGAACAGCCAAAAGGGTCAAAGTGCAAGCGATGCACTAAGTACAGACGGCCCTACCCCATTTGGCATAAAGCCATTTGGCATAAAGCCGTTTGGCATAAAGCCATTTGGCATAATGACCATTTAGCATAACGGCCATTTGGCATAATTTAAAATAAATATTATTTTTCTCTCACATTTCAAAATGTTAATTTGAGTGTTTGAAATATTTGATTAAGACAATTAATGTTTACTGGAAGCAACGACAACGATTTTTACTTCAAAGAAGTTAATGTGAAGTACGAGGAAACATTAAGGAACAGAGTTGTGTTTGATCCTTCGACCTTGACGCTTGCTCCTGCGGGAGCCGGCGATGAGGGCAAGATCAAACATGTCGCACATCGGTCGAGTAAAGTGAAAAGTGACTTGCAGTTCCATGTTCCAAGTTTCCAGTCATAATCCTTATTTCGTCGCATGGTTCTTTGCCGATTGTTCCGGGTCGTATTATCTCCTCTGTTATTCGCAATAAGTTTTTTTATGGGTGGCTTATTGAGCCTACGAAAACACTCCTGTCTCGCCGGAGCGCCATCGTGCCAGCTCTGTTTAACGTCCCAACTAATACTAGGACGATCGCACTGATGGGGCTACCACCTTGGATTTAGCTGTGCGCGATTCAGCATTTCTTGCTCAGCCGCTGAATACCACAGCAGACACTGCTTGAGTCGCACCTCCTGGTGGACAGACGCTCGATACGTATCTCCTCAATCTAGCTGATGTCAGAAGGACAACAATGCCCAGGCTGCACTACCAGCTAAGTACGCAACCCTTAGCTGGCGGTCTTTGTCATCGTTTGACCCGTGGAAGCGTGAGGTAGGAACTTGTGAGGACCAGAGCTGTGTAAAACGCACCTTCCTAGTTGTCGACTCTCCATTTTGCAGCCCAAAAATAGCGTCAAAACAGCGTATCTGAATGGTGAGCTGGAAGAAACCATTTTCATGAGGCAGTCGGAGGGATACACTACCGGCTACGACCGTACCGTCCATCGGACATTGGAATTTTGTAGTACAGTAAACCGAGAGCAAATTGATCACTGTTTTACAACTTTCTGTTATATTATGATTTGAAGCTTAATCATTCTCAAAAGAAAATGATACGAGATCAGTACTATATTGATTTCTATCAGTTCTAAACTAATCGATTTGTCATGAAATAAAAATTAATAATAACTCCCATATTAGAAAAAAAACCTTGGCTTGAAATTCTCTGTTCGATTTAAATGTATACAGGTCGGACTAGATTATCCGGAGACTCGATTATCCGGTGACTCGATTATCCGGGATTCGATTATCCGGAATTTTAGACTCGATTATCCGGAATATATATTTTGATGTTCTTGTTTTTCTGTTTTTATGCACAATTTTGAGATAATTTAGTATTGCCATATACAATATGAATGGTTGAGCAGTTTTGGACGTAGGTAAGAGAAAGGGGTTTTGAAAAAGGGATTTTTTGAGTATGCCGGTCAAAAAATTATTTTTCTTCTAAAGATCTCTTATAAATAAAGCAACGTGGGCATCTTAAAGCTAAGTATGCTGTTCCGCTCAAGAAAAGTAAAACTTTCTGCGGAAGAAATGGTCAAGAAATTTTCTACAGTGAGCTTCATTTGAAATGACATTTCTTTTCAACTGCGTACTGCGTTCAAAGAAAAATGCTTTTCTTGACCATTTCTCGCAAGAAATTTTCCACGCATCGAGATAGGCGATTACTTTTCTGTTGAAGTGCATACTTCGCTTATAAATAAAACTACGAAAAAAGATAATATTCAGGTTCATTTATCGCAGATTTTAATTTTTCTTTTAGTGATTCGATTATCCGGAGTGAAAAAAAAATCGATACTCCGGATAATCGAGTCCGACCTGTATGACCTTTTTCATGGCACCGCAAGGTTTGGATTATAAAACTTTAATTCATAATTAACACAGGAACTTATCATTCAACAACTATGAAAATTACCATAAGAGCACAAATTTGAACGAATTCCGAGTTCCAGTAGCAATATGCAGAATGCATGAAACGTGGAGAAACGCCACAAACTGCTACTCCGACTACCTCTCGAGTTTCTGTTTCAATTTCATTTGCCATAGCTTGAAAATCATCGACTTTATTAGAAAAATTTAAATATGATCACGTCATTTCCTAGCAGCCCCTTGCTATTCATCGCCATTTGCATATTATTCCCCATCAACAAAAGCTTCTCAGGCAAAGCAAACAAAGTATCATATGATTTTCCTGCTTAAGTAAACCGTACAGCTTTCGGTATTGTTTGCTCCCAACAAAAAAGCGCACCCACAATGGAGAAATCACCTTTCCTCAACACTGCTGCTGGGAGCGAGAGGACGAAAAATTTTCCACCAAGCAGACATTGGCACACGCGCTCGTAAAAAATTTCCTTCAATTTCCTTCCCCCACCGCTCAGGATGAGGACATCGCTGTAAAGAAACCGTCGTCGTAGTGTCGTATGTGTGTCTGCTTGCATAATTTTACATTAGTGTTCCATTTCCTGCTCTGCTGCCGCAGAGAGCGGACAAAAACCTCGCCTCAGTTTCAACATTTGCGCCGAGACACGCGGCGGGCAGACGGGGTAGGTATGTGAAAAATGTGTCCTTCCTGATTCCGGGACTTCACTTCCACCCCACCCTCTATTGAGGGGGAATAGGAGGTCGTCCTGCAGAGAAGTGGCGTTCGGAGAAGTTACGAGTCGCGACTGCCACAGCCTAAGGCGGTGAAATAAAAATGTTTGCGCTGGTGGTGGAGTACTCGCCGTCCAAAGTCGCAAAGTGTAAATGAAGATGAAGAATCTGGAAAATGATGGTGGCAACTAAGAACAACCTCCGCTGCTTGGCTTTGTGGCTTGACGCGGGGTGTTGGTGGTGGTTTGAAATTTTCCGACGTCTGCGACTTGGAAATATGGAATTCATGGAATACGGCACGCGCGACTCATGTGTGCGAGGGTGGTAACGAGGACGACAACGACGATGATGGTGATAATGTTGATACGGGTAAAAAAGCGATGCCAGGTGTGGGTATCAAGAGCTTCCAAGTGGAGGACTCTGTCACGGAGACAGAAAAAAAATGGGAGGAAGTCAAAACGATGCTTGACGGGAAGTCCTTGGGGAGATGGTAACTGAATGTCTGTGGAGCAATTGGAAATTCTCGCAACATGAAAAATTGTGTGTGTGGGCATTGTAGCATAATCATCCGATTGATTGAACTCATTGCTAATTTATATCGTAAATTCAATAAACTTCGTCGTAAAGCAGTCGAACGTCAGGGGCTTGTTCGGTATTTCATCGAACAACAAATCCCATCATCTCTTAATTTATTCAATAAAGCACATTTTCACCGAATAGCATATAAATTGATATGCTTGCTTTGGCAGTGTTTTTCAAACTTTTGTTAATCAGATACCATGTTGAATTTTATGCTAGGGCGTTTTATATCAACTGAAATGGGTCATTATTCTAGTGTGTTGCCTGAATTTTTCGATGTATACTTGATTCAAATTAGTTTGTATAAAGTTTGATTTAAAATAAACACAGTATGACCTTTATTTTGTCAGCCCCTTTAAGTGATGATCTTCCAACATTGTGTGAATCCCTTACGTCTTTCTTATACACCCAACTTTCCATAACTCGATATTGAAGGGATCATCGAATTAGGGAGGTGTCAAGATAAGGTGAAGATGAATCAAAGCCACACCTCAAATTTGCAAGTGCACAAATCTGATGAACAAGATAATCGATCACGCTGAAAAGTTAATCAATTGGTCTCTACCAGCGAGTGACCAATCGATTGAGTTTTCAGCTCAAACGGATATCTGGTTCTTCAAATTTGTGCTCTTTTTTCTATCTTTATTAACGAGTTTTTTAACCCTAGGCTCAGGGCCGCATTTACAAATATGGGGGCCCGGGGGTTATTATTTTGAGGGGGCCCTTTTCCTAGAAAAAAAAAAAAACAAACATTTTGATACTTTAGATATTTGTAATGCTTTTATAAGGTTTTCTTTACCAGAGTCAAACTATTTTATAACGTTATTGAATGCTTCACATCCCCTATGAACCTAAACCAATTTGAAATTTAAATTAATGTAGGTTATGTTTTTTTTTATTTTTGATAAATTAGTAGATTTTTTATGTTTACAGGTTCAATTCTATTTTTTGAGGGCTTATTTATAAACAACAAATTTCGTTTGATGATTCTCTTCTTATAGGTACTTTGATTCAAATTATGCTTATTCTATTAATGTTGTTGAAAAATAAACAGATTTATTTAACAGTTTTGAGTTGAAGAAATTGCAGTAAGGCTAGTAGCAGGTCTTTTTCTAGGGATTTCCCAACAAGCATTTTCAAGGAATAAGAGCTGAACCACCCACCCTCAAACATATTTCAGCTGAATAAACTGTTGTTCAGCTACTAATGTTTGTTGGGTAAGTCCCTGTTTTAATGAAAGTCTCTAAAAAGTTTCTATTTTCTATGGAAGATCTCTAAGGTCTCAATTTTAATCAATATGCGCTCTAGAGCCTCCTTTTCCCTCAATAGGATTGCAGTGTATCCTAATGCAAAATTCTACGGGCTACAAAGAAAAAAAAATCAAATACTCTAATGCAACTTATCAGCAGGTTCTTTAAGAATTTTCTCTCAAATGTCTCATGGAAAAACTTAAAAAAAAAATCACTAGAAAATTCTATCTGAATACTTTCAGGAACTCATACTGGGATTCCTCTAGAATTTTTTCCTTAAGATTCCTCTACCTATAGTCCCAGAAATTCTTCTAGCAATTTTGCAAAAGATGCTTAGAAGGCTTTCCCCAAAAAAAAACCTTGAGCACTTCAACGATTCACCTCCAGTTATTTCATTAGGGGTTACCCGGAGTTTTTTTTTCCTAATGCTTTAACCAAATTCTTCAGTTTTTACTAAAGAAATCGATTGAAGAATCTTCTGATACAGTCATGTAGGACTTAAACTTTCCTCGAAAAATAACTACAGGAATCTTTGGAGTAATTTCTGTGTGATTTCTATAGTAATCCTTGTTCAAATGTTCTTGAGATATCCAAAACAAAATTCTTGGAGAAGTTGCTTAGAAAATTTTTGGAGGAATTCCACAGGAAATAATAACTTAATCTTCGGAATTTTTTCTGAATCTTTGGAAAAATATTGAAATTCTCATGAAGTTCCTAGAAAAAATTATAGAAAATACATACAGTAATAGAGCAATAACACTGCCCTTATGGCGTAATGAAAAATTACAAAAAAGATAAATGTCTGGCCTGATTCCCTTTTCTTCTGATTTATTTTAGGTAATATTTTGTTTTTCTGGTTCCTGACTGATCCCTTTTTAGTCAATTTTTTCAAGCTAGAGTTCTCTAAAGGTGCTATATTGAAGGCACATAAACGCTACCAGGTCTGCAATGTGATTGATAGAGTAATTTTCAAAATAAATAATTAAATAATTAAGTCCTATTACTTGATAAGGAGATATATAAATTGCATTCGAACCTTGTCTTGAACATCGTTGAGGGTTTAGGGACAAAATGTCGAAAGCCAAAACGTCGAATGCCAAAATGTCGAATGCCAAAACGTCGAATCCCAAAACGTCGAATCCCAAAACGTCGAAAGGGACAAAACGTCGAAAGCAGTCATTTTGGATAACTAGTGTTGCTAAGGAAAAAACGGTTGCGATGTGGACGGCGTTGGAAACAGCAAAATTTACAATGTTCATCGCAGTATGCATGGAGTTTTTTTTAAGAAAAATGTCACTCTTACATCCATTTCAGATGAGGACAGAAGAACTTTGTGAAGCAAATTGAATTTGAAGTACAGAAGTGACCAAATCAACCAAGTCAACCATGATGTTGAGGGTATAGGTTCGTAAGTTAAGTTGTATTTTCAGCAACGGATTCCGCAGATCCCCCCATTATGTGAATAATCATGTTCCTTTTCTTTCCCTATGAACATCCTTTTTCAACTCTTCTTCTAGTCTTCTCCTTCCGATAAAAGCGTTCAACGGTTACATTCAATAAAACTACTTTATTTTAGTGAAACAAGGCGCGCGAATTGCATGTCTATCGATTGGATTCTTACTGACTAATCTATTGCTGTTGTTCAAACTGATCAGTTTCGTTTATCTTCGAGTTCCGTAAATGTGACATCATGCTATTGTTACTATAGTGTTTGTAGACATGTTGTTTAGTATATAAATGAATATATAACAGGATAATTTCAATAACTCAATTTCATTTGCATGTTTAACTTTTCTAATGTGTTGTAAACTAATTAATAGTAACTAACACATAATTTTAAACAATTAGTAAATTCTTTATTCTTTAAAAACTTACTCATTCTTTTGTCGAATAAGTACAATTGAATCGATTATCTGTTCAGAAACTGCTTATTATTTTCCAAAACATGATTATCTTTTCTGAAACTTTGGGATCACATTTATAGAAGCCAGGATCTCCAGCAAGTTTCCTATATGAACTACTGACTTAAGTTTAGACGTTGTTTTTTTTTGGTGTAGAGAATTTATACAATTTTATAATTTAAGCAATAATGAGACAGTACCAAAACAGAAAGAACAATACAAGTATCAATTGAAAAAATAATGAAAACCGAATACGATACAATTAATTTAATTAGGGTGATAATTTTATTCCAAAACACGCTAAATGTTTGACTAATATTAACACTTTGTTAACTTACATTTTTATCGATTTTCTTCATATTCTTTCATATCCTTGAATAGATTGATGTTTTGTCAGACATTCGCTTTTTTGTCTGTTTCATGTTTTATCCCTCCGACGTTTTTTTTCTTTCGACGTTTTGGCATTCGACGTTTTGGCATTCGACATTTTGTCTTTCGACGTTTTGTCACCCAACCTCGTTGAGAAAGCTTTCATTGTAGTTGGAAAAGTCATGTCAGAAAATCGTTAAGAATTTAAACAAAAGTATGGAACTCCGCTTACTTATTCAGATCGTTTTTGAATCCTTCTTGAACTTCTTGTTTCTTATAAATAAAAAAAAAAACCTTTCTGAATAGAAGAATATTTTGTTCTAGTAATTTTACATATTCAAGGTAATTTCCAAAAAATTATCAATAATTTCAAATCATGTAATGCGGTTCCAGTGATTCGTGAAAGTTTAACTTAAAATACTTTTGTCGAATTTTGTGGGGGGGGGGGGGCTACAATGTAGGGCCCGGGGTCCATGGCCCCCTCGCACCCCCCGTAAATGCGGCCCTGCCTAGGCTAGTTCATCTCGGGACCAATGGTTGTACTGCCCTTCCGAAGGAAGTCGTCACTATAACTTTTAAGACATCACTAACTACCTTGAGGATGGGATTCGATCCCAGGTTCTCGGCGTGAGAGGCGTGTGTTCTAACCACTGCACCAGGTCCGTCCCCGCAATTTTGCTCTTGAAAATTTGAGTGCAACCAATGCAACTGCGACCCTAGGGACCATCGAGGTAGCCACGAAAACCAACTTTTCTATGGTTCTCTTACTCAATATCGGTTAAGGGAAAGTTGACTGTATACTAGGGTGCAGTTTATATTTGGAAGTTCTCATAATCAAAAATTCGTGTTCCCTACTGAGTTTAAATCACTTGAAAATAGGAACCCCAAAGTTGTGTGGTGCAAAAATCAAAAATAGTGTAATTTAAAAGTAGTTTTCTCCATTTTTTTAAATCTTTGTTTGATTGTAACTTCATGCATCAACCAGTTTCGAATCTTTTTGAAGCTAAATACTATGTGTTCAACACAATTAATAAAAAACAGATTTGACAAAATTATTCAACGAAAACTAACCAAAAATTTGATATTTAATTTGAACGTTCAAATTTTACTGGATTGTTGAAGATTTTCAGCCGGAAATTACGTTTTTACTACTCAAATTAGATTTTATTTTTTTTTAAACTATGGGTTGAATAGTCTATATATACAGACATTCCATGAAAAACCGATCTAGTGGGTCACTGAATTCCGTGAAAATTTGCTATTTTGTTCCTTATCCGAAATAAGGATACACGTGTTTTTGGATTTTTTATTAGGGTGACCATTTCCAAAATAGGATAACCAGAAAAATCGCTTTTTTTCAGAATTTTTATTTAAAAAAAAAATCATTACTTTTGGACCACTTGACCGATTTTCAATTTGCTTGGACGGCATGAACGCTAAAGATTTTGACTTTTCAAGAAAAATATAAAATTTCACAAAGATTAGTTTTTACATGAAAAATCAATAATTCGTGTTTTGAAGGCTTCGGGACCAAAGGGGCTATTGCTGTTCTCGTTTTCTTGAAAGTTCGTTTTACGTTTACTGTCAAATTTTCAGCGATGAATGTTTTTTAGTTTATGAGGTATATTTTTTTGAAATAAGAAACCAATCATTTTCCATCGGCACACACTGTAGGTCTCAGCGGAATAGATTTTTTTAAATCATAACTTTTCAACAGCTGAACCGATGTACAATCTTTTTTTATGGAATGAAAGCTAAGGATTTCAACTTTTCAGAAAAAATATAAAACACTGAATTTTTTTTTTTACATAAAAATATAAAAAAAATTCCATAAAAACTAGATATTTTTATATCTTTTCATGAAAAAAAAAATTTCGGGTGTTCATATTTTTTTTTTGTATATTGAAAATTGATAAATAACGATTTCAGTCAACTTGTAAAAACAGTTGCGAATCAACGAAATTTGTTATATTTTCGAAAGTATTATATGAGGCCATATGAAAAACGATGAATTTTGTATGTAGACTGCAAGCATGTTCCTAAATTCTATTAAATAGATATTAAATCGAAAGATTTCAATCAAATTATGTCTCACACAAAATTCGAAGTCATATTTAGCATGTTCGGTGGTTTTATCAATCAAAAATTTCATAAAACAAAGTTGGAATTTCCGTTACGAATGAATCAATGTTTTTTACAACTTTGACGACCTGTAGCAAAAAATTGGGACGCGTTCAAGCTGTTCTGATATCGATTACGGATTCAGCAATACCAAATTTAGCGGAGACACAAAATTCGATCTTTGAGACATGCGAAAAGGTTATTTTTATTCTGCTGTGGGTATTATACTCTTCAATTGTGTCATAAAATATATCAATCATGGAAATAAATCTGTGAGCTAAACATTGTTCCATCATTCGTCCACAAAATCATAATCTTTTTTATGTAATTCCTTCACGAAACCCTGAGGCAATTCCTTCAGCGGTTCCTGCTAGAAATGTTTCGACAAACCAGTCTGAATATTGCTTCAGATGAATACTTAACCTTCCAGTCGTCATGCGGTTTGCCACCGTCAGAAGCACCGCGGAGAGTGGTTTCTCTATATTGTTTTCTAATGAACTACCTCTCAATAAATTTTCAATTAATGCTGCTTCTTGTGTAGATTATTATGGAGGTTTTACAAAAAAAAAACATCTCATTAAATTCTTTTAAAAATTAAACAAAAATTTCTCTTGAGATTTTCCAAAGGACCACCCCTGATGTATCTCTAAAATTTTCCATTAAATTCCGCCAAAAATTTTGACAACCTCCTTCATAATTTTTTGTAAGATTTTGAAGAGAATTTTCATATGATTTTTCTAGACTTTTCTCTGGCGATCTTTCAAGAGTTGTTCCTGAAATTCATCTGGAATTGTTTCCAGATGTTTCTTCTGGAAGTTAACTAGAAAATAATGCTGAAAATTTAACTGAAATTTCTAATGAAAATTCTACAGAAACCTTTTGAAGGGTAACTAATTCTTCACGATATAAAATAAGACTACCTTCAGAGTTTTCCTTAAAGAATTTAAATAAATTAAAAATGTAAAACCTTGTGAATCCTTTAAGTTTTCCTAAAACTTCTTTGAAGAGTACTCCGTGTAATGTTTTCATACTGCTTTTTCGTTTTGAATGCTTTTTCTTCAATTTAACACAGTTTCAATCACTAACTTCATTAAAATTGAAAACCTATTTTCTGTATTTTTTACTTTAAAGATAAAAAAAAAACATTCAGAAGCATCTATATCCAGAAGGAAGTTTGTAGAATATCGCTCAAAGCAAAATATTAAAATATGGTTTAATCTTATTTTTTTCCATAATTTCTTGATTTTTTTTTATCAAGAATATTCCCAGTTTTTTTTTTAAAGAAATTCTTGCATTCGTTTCCCTGTTTAGACGAATTTTCCATGGTAATCCTTAGGAGAATAAAATACATTCTGTTTCTTTGAAGTAACCTAGCAGAATATTCGGGATATTATTCAGGAAGTTTTACAGAAAAAATATTGAAGGTAATTGATTTCTTCTGAAAATTCAACAGAAATTCATCTTGTTACAATCTTCAATACATCAATTGAGATTCCTTCAGAATTTCCAATGAAATTTCATTAATACTTACTTATTTTAAATTTTAAAACTTTTAATCAATTTTCGTCGAATGGGTTTTCGTTTTTATTTTAAAAATGATGATTCCATCGTGTTTAGCAGACATTTTACAGCCGAAAACACTTAAATCCCCGGGGTTTTGAAGCCATTTTTGAGAATTTTTTAAGTTGAGAAGCCCAAATATCCATAATAAATCCCAAGGACTTTTCAAGATTTCAACGATGAATTTATTGCACGATGTAAAATAAAAGTATTCTTGGCTGAATCAAAATGAAACAAATGAGATAAAATATAAAAAAAAACCCTAGACCCCCTAAACCCCCTTCAACAATGTTGCTAGATAATATTTTTAGTCGCATTGTTAAAAATCAGAAGGAGAGCAATAAATAAAGAAAATGCTTTTGTAGTTTGAAAATATATGTGAATGCATCAAGTTAAGTATTACCAAAAATAATAAATATGTGATGCAATTGAAATTTTTTCATAATTAGCATAATTAATTCAAAAATTGACCAAAAACATAAAAATCATGGACAGGATTGATTTAAAAATTGACAAATGTCTGGCACTGCCATCTCATGTTTGTTAAGAGCAGAACTTTTTTTATAACATCTGGATTAAAAATTAAAACAATTGTTAAAATTGATGGCCTGGCAACATTGTTGTGAACTCTTTTTTCATATCGATTGTTTGTCAAATTCTCAATCAGCCCATGCACCTTGGTCCTTAAGCCATAGGAAGACAAAAATGTTTGCACCTAAACGCTAACTTTTAGATATATGGTGTCTCCGGAAAAGTTTTTCCATATTCCTTAGACATTTTTTTCAGTAAGGTGATATTAGGGTTATCTGCATGGTTTACGAGATCAGAAAATATACTTTTTTGTTGACGCATTTAGGCCTATACAATGTTTTGGAACAATCGATTTGCAGCAACTTTGCTGAAGAACCTAAATCTTATAATTCGCGTGTTATGATTTTGTTAAACAAATAAGTTAGGGTAGTCCTGAAAAATCAGTTTTTCTTGATAACTTTTTATAAGATAATTTCTCGCAAAAACTTTGTTACCAGCAATTTCGAACTTTTTGAATTTCACACATTTTTGCTGAAGCCACCAAACAGCTATTTCGATTATTTTTCAAGTCATGGACGTTAAGTTAAAACATATTATTTTCTAAATATTGGTAATTTCAGATATATTGACATTTGAAAACAATCATTTTTTCGAAGAAAATCTCAGATAACTCTGCAACCATAAGAGATAGAACAAAGATTTCTTCAGCGAAAAGTTGCGCAAACAAAAATTCTAAAATTTTGTAACAAAGTTTTCGCGAGAAATTATCGTATAATTTTAATTTTATCGTATAAAAAGTATTGTAATACGCGAACTATGAGAGATTTTGTTTATTTTTAAACTGACGATTAAGGCACAAACATTTTTGTCTTCCTGGATATGGCTTTGGGACCAATGTGCAATGTAGCTCACCTTAACATTGGGCAACAAAACGTAGACGAAACTCAAGGTTGCTTGGGATTTTATATATAACATTTGGCATGCATAACTTTTAGTCGTAATTTATCAAGATTGGTACACCTCGGTGAGTCGAGTATTTTTGTCTGTAAAATGTTTGATGAACACGATTGAATAAAAAGTTTAAAAAAAAAAGTTTTTATAATTGGAAATAAGTTTGGCATCACTATATACTTCCGAAATTCTAACCTGAGTATCTAGAGGTTTTTTTTTTATTTTGTTTCCATCAATGTCCACAAACGTATTAAAGAAACTCGAAAAGCTGCGGAAATCTTCTCCTCCATTTTTTGAAGAATTGCCTTGGATGTGGCCCAAAGCCATATTTTTTTTCTTACAATTCTACATGATTTTTTTCTTAAAACTTTCTTCAGCGTTTATTCCGGGATTTTCCCTAGAACACTTTCGAGAGTTTTTTCTGATTTCTCTCGAAGCTATCTTTGAATTACTTCTGGGATACTTTAAGAAACTTCTTCATGTATTCCTTAACAATTTTATCTGTGAATTTCTAAGAATTAGTCTGCTAATTGGTCTTATTGAAAATTATTCCAATAAAAATATTATTTTATACATGAATTTGTCTTAAAAATTTCTCAGCATTTTCTCTCCTTAGAAATAATCAAGTCCATTTGATCAATGACGGTTTTTGAAAACCAATAAAATTTTCGACAACCTGAATATTGAAAACATTATAGTTAAAGCAACTATCGTTAAAAAGTATAAAGGTTTATTTAGAAATCCACATTGAGAACCACTGCCGAAACCACCTCAGGAGCGCAAGCTTTGAGGTAAGAAATCCTAGCTTTTTGCGGAGCAGATAGTTGAAAGCACAAGTACCCTCATCGTCATCGTTGACTGGTGAATCAAGAGCCTGCGAGAAAAGGCAAACGGTTCTGCTTCCTGGATCTGCTTCTCTCTTGAGGATTCTGCCAAAGAAGCACAACCGACATGGAAGACAGCTCAACTCCAGTTTGGGCACGGAGAAAATTCCCCTCTGCGATCGATCTCAACTGTTGATTCGAAGCTCGTGAGCAGAATTCCTGCCGTGCAGTTCCGATTTTGAATCTTGCTTTTTCCTATCTCCGTCGAATCATAAAAAGCCATTGTATTAGAATAGGGATCTCAGTTTCTTTCCAGTCTTCGTGCTTCTCAAGAACCAACAGAGCATACATGTCGGTTTAATCAAATAATCGTTATATATTCAATTGAATGTGTAAGAAGAGCTGTGCTTATTTTATTTTCACTGCCAGGTGCCCACTTCCTGCGCTACCGGAGCATGGATGGTTATCAAGCTCTTTAGGATCCTTTGACTTGTTCCCGCTTGAGATACGTTGAGAAGATTGAGATTAGATTCTTGGCCGTTCGGAAAAATCATCTAGAAGATGATGTTGCTCCGCCACTAGTTTCTACTGTCCATAGAATTGAATTGACTGGCGTTGGTTGGTTGAGAAATTCCGAGTGGAAAATAGAACAGAGTTTTCAATTTCAAAACGTTATGGCAATGAATAGGAAAATTGAGCAAATGAAAACGAAATAAAATGAAGTTGAGCCATAATCGAAGCTTTGTGCTTCCGGATTCGGTTCCACAAAACTATGGTGATGGATTTAATCAAACCTTGGTTCGTTACCACAATGCTATTCAGTGCATGTTGTTCAAAAAAATTAAAGTTGGGAAAATACCACCCACACCCAACCATGATGTAACATTTCACACCGCAATTGAATTCGATGCGAGTGTTGTTGTTTCACGCATTCCCAAACACAACCCCACACCCAGATTGCACTTGTAAAATTGTGCCCTTGCCGCCTCCTATGTAGAGCAAGTTGGGGCAACAGTTTTATTTCACTAATATTTTTCTGAAGAATATTTACCCATTTTTAGTAATGAAAGCTTAAAAATAGATTTTCTGAAATGAAGTTTTAGTCAATAGTACGAAAGTAGTGTGGGGCAATCCAAGTCATAAAGTGATGTTTGCTAAAGAATGAATTTAAAATTGATAAAAAATTATCAAAAATTTATCCAAAATAATAAAGTTTTAATATACCAAAAACAAGCAAAGTAAAACGTGATATTTTGGTGTTTTTTTATGATAAGGCATATTTTGCTACACTTGTAAATTATTTGTAGACTTTGGACAGTAAACCATTTTTCCGTGAGATAATATATAATTTTCCACATTTGTAGTGGAAGTCTCTTATTTGAATAGCACGTGAACCACCACACTTGAATTAAACACATTTTTTAAGGAATCAAATTGAAATCTCACCCCACCTTACCCTACAATTGGATCAACGTGCACCGCTGGGAGGAACAGCAGCTGGCATCACACGCTGCTACACGATGAACTCACAGATTGCTAATTATTTAATAAAATAAAATTTAATGAAAGTATTCCCACCGGCACCATCAGCATTCAGCGGAAACAGGAGCAGGGCAGTAGAGGGATCTCACCAGCGCCAGAAGTGGCAGTTCTGTTTGCCTGTTGGTGGCGCAAGATGCAACCATGTTCATCGTTTTGACTGGGCAAATCGAGAGGCGAGCATCAAGTGGAAATGTTTGTTTGCAGAGTGCAACTTTTAGGGGATTGTTTGAATTTGTTATGATAATGTAGTAGATATTCGAAAAATTTCGAGCGAACTTTTTTCAACCTTGACTTAATGGAGTAGAACTTTTTTAGAACAGATGAGTTTGGTTTTATCATGGTTTCAAAGCTTAATTATCAAATTCGATCCATAAACAAGCATAAGAAAGAGTGAAAAGTTGTTTTTATAAGAAAATAATTTGAATAAAACTGCGAAAAAAAAATAAAAACAATTAATTATTGTTTCAGTGGAACTCATGAAGAAATCCATAGAGAACTTTCGAGACAGTTCTTTTTGAGATGTCAAGGGAAAACCTTTAGCAAACATCAGTAGTAAATGCTGCATAAATATTTCAAAGAGTTATTGTAATTACTGTAAGAAGAATCACTGCGCGTATTGTTGGAAAAATATCAAGAAATATGCTTAAAGCAAGGTTCAAAATGATTCTTTGAGGGCAATTCAAAATATGTTTTTGTCAAAATACCTACTCAGTAAGGCTAACTCATTATCTTTTAAAAGCACGCTATTAGACTTTTAATCACAGAGATATGGACAAAACACTTTGTTATGTTTTTGAGGGGTGAACTTTTGCGCGGGAATGTACATATAAATATACCCCAACCAGGCCTCTGCCGTGCTCTTGGCTTAGCCTCTTTCTCCCTCTTTTCAACTACAACTACAAAAGAGAAGCGATTTCACCAACACATAAACTGAGCGTACGTGCTCTACATGTTTGTGTTTGCCTATTTTCATTATTCTGTGCAAAGGGGGCTGTACACAGTTTTGTGCAAACAAACCGAATAAGTGAAATGCGCACAGAGGAGGAACGCTTGGAATGCGGAATACGCTTCCATTTTTGTTTTTGCTTCTGAAAACATTGAAAATACATTCAAATTTTAAAGTTTTCAGAGATTTTTTCATTCGAATAGCCAAAGCGGAAGCAAATGGGGAAAAAACTTCCGCATTTGCGAACATCTTCGGCCTTTTTGCCTGAAAAAAAAAAACCGGAAAACTTCGCATCCTTCCAATGGCCAACTGTTTGCTGCCGCGCGGGAGATGACTGACAGTTCCATTTCCATCGATCCGCGCGCAGTCAATGGCCAACACATCGGTTACACACAGTATGAGTGCGAATTACACAGAATTTTCACTCAGCCAGAGAGTCCTGCATTGGTTGCCTCATTCTGTGTAGTTTTAACACATGCGCTGCGTTGAGCAGGCTTAGCGTGATTCGATCACCGAATGCTTTCTGCGAAATGTACGGATTTCGCGTTCACTGCATCATTTCGCCGGGTGTATTCCCAGTCAGTGAACGCTCATCAGCTCTCAAACACGAATGTCACTCGTGCGGAATCGGAATGTAAGGAAACATTCGCTACAGCAATCGGATGCCTTCGGCACAGCGAGTCGATGATGAATCATTCTGTTGCCGTTTTTGTCCAACTTGACGCTCGGCCAACAAGTAGAAAGCGCATTGGAAATTGAAACACTCAGCTTGGTTGGAGAAACGGCGACCTCGCTCTTGGCTGCGTGTGTAAGTGAGCAAGAGGAACGCAATAATGGAGTGAATGTTTTCCATGCTTGATTGATTTGAAATTTCCACCGCAATTTAGAACTAATTTCGATTTCACTCAGCAAAAATATTAGCTACACAATTTTTCACGACCAAGCTGGTTATTGCAAATCTCCGATTTTGTCATAATTGCATTTAAATTTTGATTTTTTTTTTTGTTCTTTCTCAACAATCAAGTATACTGAAAATTGTAATTATCAAAGCTTGCTAATCTCACAAAAAAATGTTTTAGAAACTCTAGTCAATTAAAATATATGTATTTTTTTTTTTGTAAAATTGTAGATTTTTGATAATTTAATGGTTTTTTCATAAAAAAAGTGAATTTCCAGCAAAGAAAATATCAATATATTTTTGAACCACGTTAGAAATTTCAGACCAATAGGAGCATTGAAGCAACAATGCAAGCCTTCAAATTTGTGCATTTTGCATGGAAAAAAGCCAACGTGTGCTTTATTCTGTTCACTACTGTATATTTTTTCCCAATATCACATGGAAAAATTTGCAGTTTTTGCGGCAGGATTATTCCATCCATCATTGGAAAATGTCCAACATCTATTGGGCTGCAAATTTGCTTTAATTTTCTCAGCAAAGGATGCATTTTTTTTAATTCAGACGATTTAATTGTATGCACCTACACATATCACAATGTGCATACCTGCTCAAATAAAAGTTGAATACGCACTGTATTTCTATTAATAACTTCATTAGAGACGAAAACATTTCATTCTCCTTCAGGAGCTACTGACTCCTAGTGACAAACGCGTTATATTCCCGTTTGAACGGATCACAATCTCTGATCACAATCTCCGCCTCAATCATTTTTTTATTTAATTTTTAGCATCATTTCAAACATTACATTAATTTCTTTTTTATAGGTGTTTTGTGGCTGGCGTGAAAAATTATTTAAAGAACAAAAGATTGTTCTTAAGACAAAGCTTCAATTGGTCGTTAATAAGTGGATACAGATATTTATCATATTGTTACATTTGACTTGAATGCCTTAAACGTGAGTTTTGAGAGTTGATTTTTTATCTAGTATGAGCCCTAGATACTTAACTTCATCTGACCAATTTATTGGTAATCGTGAAACCATGTCTGCTTGAAGGTTTGAAAAAAAAAACTTTTAGTTTGTGTGGGAATATTATGAAATGAGTTTTGGGAGGATTAAGAGAAATTTCCCATTTTTACAAGCATCAAGAGAAGACATCCAAATTTTTTGCAATCTACTACAGGTGATACGCAGGCTTCGTCCTTTGGCGAATGTCATCTGTAAACAAAGATTTTTGACATCCCTGAGGTAACTCAGGTAAGATAGACGGGGTTGGTGGTCTAATGGCTACCGCTTCTGCTTCTTAAGTAGAAGGTCATTGATTTAATCCCAGGCCCGTCCCTTTCCAAGTACTCTGTAGTTGTATCTTTCACTTGCCTCTATCGAGTATACCCCATTAGGCATAAAGACGTTAGGCATAAGGACGTTAGGCATAAGGATGTTAGGCATAATGGACGTTAGGCATAAAGACATTAGGCATAATGGATGTTAGGCATTATATACGTTAGGCATAATGGACGTTTGGCATAAAATAACTTGCGCGTGTGTCATTTGAAACTCGTCTTATATCGAAAAATTTTCGGGCCCATTTACAAATTCAATTATGCTGATGGGGGTGGGTATCTGTCCTTAAGGTGTGACAGTTCATAAAAAAGTGCGATGTTCATACAAAAAACGTAACGAAAGGGTGGATTGATTGGCTGATATTAAATGACTTTTTTTCGGTGCTATGAAATGTGACCATGAACCGAATGACAGATATGGAGGAAAATTGGTTGTCATTTTTATTGTTATCATTCTAAAATCCAGCTCAATCCATTTTTGTAAGTATCAATTTAAATTTGCGATGTGCAGTTAATTCTTAAGAAGGGAAATCTTCCATATAAATATTAATACTTATAGTGCAAATGAGTACCTTGAAGACAATAATCGAGAGGCAAGTCAAGAATTTATGTTATGATAGCTGACATTATCTTCAGCAATAATTTTCTGGTAGTATGACAACTATCTCCTTGGCGTTACATTGCTACTTCGAGTCTGCTCGTCAATTAATTGTAGTGAGAACGGTTCCTTTGCTACTTGTGCAAACAATTTTCGATGATTTTCAATCAATTTCCTCGATATTCGTCGAGTTTGAAAATTAAAATTTGATCAGATATTTATTTTAATTACAAAAGTCAAGTTCAAATTCAACATAGCACAGTATTCAGCATTGAACATGGTGTGCATTTGGGAAAAAAAATGATATTCCCAATGTTATTGCATAGAGCTCCAACAACTTATTTGATTACCCAGTGTTACTCATAATCAATCAACAGCAAGTAAAAACGAAAATTTCGGATGGAAATATTTACATCTACAATTCCAAAAACTATTAGAAAAATAAAAATACAAATAACAACATATATTGGAAGAAGGTGATTTCTCAAACAGTCTTTTCCTCCAATCCTTTCTTTATACTTATACGGTAAATCCTTTAATTAACCGTATAAGTATAAAGAAAAGCCTATGATTCAAATAAGGGAAAATGTATGATGAAAATATTAAAAGCAATAATGACATTAATGTCTTGAAAGAACAGCTTATTTATAGAAGAAGGGAAATTTTCTGATTAAGACATTAGCAGCACTAACTCCAATAACTTTGTTGACATTAAAACTATAAAGAACAGCCTTCAATTTAAAGAAGGGATAATCTCTGATGAAAAATTTGCCAGTTATATGTGTAGAACCAAACCCAAAACATGAGCAACAGATCATTCTTATTCTTGGCTCATTTGTGCACGATACACGATTATGCTTCATGGCCAAGAAAGTGAAGAAAACGTAAAGATCCTGGATCGACTAGGAACCGAACTAAGATACCTTCAGCATGGCTTTGCTCTATGGTTAGAACTCACGCTGAGGACCTGGGATCAAATCCCAACCCCGAGATAGTCACTTATGACGTTAAAGTCATAGTTACGACTTCCTTCGGAAGGGAAGTAAATCTGTTGGTCCCGAGATGAACAGGCCCAGGGCTAAAAATCTCGTTAATGAAGATAGGATAAAAAAAATATCAAAAAAGTCAATACACTTTTCCAGTAAACGATTTCTATTTTCATTTTGAAAATTATGCCTATCGTCCATTATGCCTAACGTCCATTATGCCAAACATCTATTATGCCAAACGTACATTATGCCTATCGTATTTATGCCTATCGTACTTATGCCTAACATCTTTATGCCTAACGTATTTATGCCTAACGTCGTGCACCCGCCTCTATCTACCACTCTTAATATATCATAGTTGATCTATCACAGTTCATAGCATTTGCTAGAACTCGAGACGGACAGAGATAAACCGTTTCCCTACGCTTCAATTCTTCCATTATTATAGCACGCCTTTCCTTACGCCTGATACATAGGCAGTCTGCTAACCAAACCAGCAAGCTGTCTGCCATAAAAATTACCCCATCCATTCACCCCTTTCCGCATGAACTGGCGTAGACGTAGTGGTATATACGGTCTACCATGGGAGCCAGTTAAATGCATCATCAACTCCTTCCTCTTCCCCTCATTGGTCTGAATTCTGACGTGGCAGGCATTTCTTCTTCTTCTTGGCATTAACGTCCCCACTGGGACAGAGCCGGCTACTCAGCTTAGTGTTCTTTATGAGTACTTCTACAGTTATTAACTGAGAGCTTTCTTTGCCTAACTTCGTACATCGTATGGCAGGTACGAGAACACAATGCCCAAAGAAGTCAAGGAAATTTTCTATACGAAAGTATTAGTACAATATTGGTCCCAAAATGTTGCCTTCCGAAACACCAGCTCTCGCAGGAAGTTTTTCAGACTTGAATTTCTGATAATTAATCTGAACTGGAGTTTTTCTTGAAGCAATGTTTGTCTTTACAGTTCATTGGTAAATCACGCTGGTTTCGATTCAGATCGTATTCCTGTTATTTCTTGAGTTCCCCATGAATTTATTATTATTTCTTTCAGGTATCAAACATTGAAAAATAATCGGGATTTCATAAGCATTCTCAATGAAGAGAACATTCTCAACAATTCAGCGGAGACTAATTGAGAAGAAGCTGGATTAAGCTGGATTTTTTTTTACATTTTCATCGAGAAACTTCCAGAAAGTACTATAAGCTACTAGTGTTGTTCAATATATTCTACAAATTTTATCAGGTAATATTCTTAAGGAATTTTGTATAATTTTTTATGACAGTGCCATCAGATAAAATGTGTATCCTCATACCAATTTCAGCAGCACAAACAAAGTGAACCAAATTCGCATGTCATTTAAATCCAACACGTCAGAATGCTTGCACACACTTGTCCTCAGCGGACGAGTGAGTTTGCATAGTCCCATCGAAACGAGGACATATGTTGTGGTTAGCCACATGAAACGTTCATTTATTCCGGAGTTGACCAATTTATTATCACCCAGTTTGCCCGAGCTTCTCTGTATGCAATTCCTATCGATGCCATAGGAAATTTTCACCACCAACAACAACGCCGACGAAAACGCATATCCTCTTTGCATTTCCGAGCTTTCCCCACAAGTGGGGAAAGGGTGGCCATTTTTGGCTGGACGCATTTGCGGTGGTGCATTATTAGAGGTATCTCCTGATAGAGAGAAACAGCAACTCTGCTGGTACAACATCCTCTGTACTTCACCGACTGCTGAACCGGAGCACAGTTTTAATTGGGTTTCGGCAATCGACCGGATACTAATGTGGTTGCACAATTGTGTGGTGGGTCTCAAATTTCCCAACCTTTTTGCTCCAAGCAATCGCTACATCATCCATTAGTCCATTCGAACATTACTGGTTTCTTCTTCGTGCGAAACGCACCTAAGCGCAATCGTGGGTCGCCGTAACGCCCATACCCTTAGGAAATGCAAATGCTTTCTGCAGTTGAACAGAACACACGGCAACACGGTGCTCCATAGGCCTTTATTTTCAGAATAAATCTCAATTAAATCAGAATAGGACCCGTTTTCAAGTTATGTCAATTTGATGGTATAAGTTCACAAATTAAAATGAAATCAGATAGGTATATTCAGGCATTGCTCAATTCGTTATCATTCGTTGTTGAAGCACGATCAAAGCAAGCGAAGAAAAATATCCGATCTGTATAGGTTCACGATCGGCAATGAATGGACCAATGCAAACGTTCACTCGTTGACATTTGAGCGGTGCCGTGTTATTTGCGTGTCCATGGAAACGAATGAATTTGGCACCGCTCAAACGTCAAATAAATGAACTCGTGCTTTGGTCCATAGCAATTTGTAACAAATTTGATAAATGACAGCAGCGAACGAAAGCCCCAAAGAGAGAGCGATGATAACTCGCACTGTCATCCTTCCGATAACATCAGACCTGTAACAGAAGATGATAAACAGACTCTCGTGATGTGTTGAGGATCATGATTGTTAAAGAGAATTTTCTCAGAATTCAACCCTTGCATACACCACATCAAACTTCATGATTTTGCATCATGGATCAACGGAATAAAATACTACATTATTTGATACAAAATAATGGTGTTGATATTTAAGCTTTAAAAGAGTCTAACTCAAAATTTTGTGGATCAATTTATTCAAAACTCCATAATGATGTTTTTCTTTTTTTAATTTTGCTCAGCCTCGCAGCTTAGCCACTCGCAACGACTGGTCAGTAAAAATTGGATGGTTTTTTTTCGGATAGTAATGTCCTGGCAAATACCGTGGACAAACGTCCCAATGTTCAACGCAATGATTGTAGTCGGTGACGGCGCTCAGTGACAAATGATAATCAGTGACTAAATAAATGTCTACAAGTGGCAGTAATCGTCAGTCAGCCATCCAACCGTCCGAAGCCCGTCCAGACACAAAGCCATCGAAATGTTTTTATATGCTAAAAGGCGGAGATCCGCCCAACATCGGAGTTGCGTTGCGTCTCGTCGTTCCGTGCTTTATTGTCGACCCCGCTCCACGTGATGGATGATGGACGGACATGGAGTTTGGGCCGCCGACGGGATCTCACTCTCTGATTAGCACCAACAACCAATGAACGAGGACCCGACTAGCCAGAACTAACAAAATTATAACTCAAAGAGTTGTTGTTGTTATTATTTTTTTTTTTTAAATCTTTATTTGAGTGTATTTTAACACACGAGGGCTAGTTCTACACTTGTTGTTGTTATTAGTTTGATGCAAGATTATGTTAAAATAATCAAAAAATTGCATTTCTACGTATGCAAATGGTAATACATCGAGATTCGAACCAAGTTATCAATGGGAGGAATTGATCAAATTGATTTTAATGATACACCAAGAGATAGTATTATGCTATTTCAGCATATATTTTGTTACATTTCCTGCTTATTCAACCAAAATGAAAATAAACTTAGTTATCAAGCGCTTATTATTGGATATCTCAACATGTTATGTATTTGTTACTAAACTTTGCTCGGGTAGTCGGGGATGTATGACGCTAACGATGCGATACGACGACCGGTAATCATGGGCATCTCGCTCCAACAACAACAACGCCAACAAGATGATGGCGTATCAGAATCTTGATAGGGAGGCGTATTTTGTATGAAATATGAATCGTTTGGCGGTGCTGTTGTTAGAAGCTGTTGCGACGACCGTGTGGGCCGGGGGAACTTACTGATTCTTGTAGATTGTCTACCGTTTTGGACAGGAAGGCGGATGAAAGCGGTGTGGGAGTGCCGGCTGGTGTCTTACCTGAAAGTACAGAAGAGGATGGAACAACTGTCAGAAGATGAGGCTCTCAACTCAAATGAAATTATGCTCAAGTGCCGGTGGAAATTTCGCGAGCAAAGTCAAGGTTATGTCCGAAGTGGGACCGCAAATAAACTTGTTACAAAAGAATAGCCATGCAAAATTAAAAGCAAACAAATTGTGGGAACGAAATAAACTAACCGAGCGTTGTAAACCGCACCGGAAACCACAAAGCGCAAAATATTTTTCAACCGGTATACTGTACAGCACTCACTGGAATTGGGTAGCTCGGAAAAATCTTCCCAATTACACAAACATGAAATTTACCGGAAAGATCCCTCAACAAAGAACAGTATTAACCTGTGGTTTTCAACAAGAGCAGGAAGCATGTCAATATAATTTCTTTGAAAACATTGGAACGTCATATAATACTAGGAAGACAGCTTCAGAATCGTCTTCAAAATTGTATTTTGGAGCTTTTATCCTGGCATTACAACAGCTAGTTTTAATTGTGGCATAACAACATGGCTGTTTGAAGATCAAAAGCTGTTCTTAAGACAATGCTTCGATTTTCTGTTAATAAGTGGATACATACATTTTAGATATTTGTGACATTTGGCTTGAAAGTAAGAAAGCAAGTATTAAAAAAAAATATCCAATCTTTTTTGCAATCTACTACAGATGACACGCAGGCTTCGTCCTTTGGCAGAGAGGCCTGTGTCATCCGCAAATAAAAAAAAATGACATCCCTGAGGTTACTCAGGTACGTCAAATGTGAAAATACAGGGTGATTACTAATTCCTGTCAGTAAAGTAACTGATCCTAGATGGAAGATGTATGTATGAATTTTAATTTCCAGTGTGCATTCGTTTTTTTACATCTATAAAGTTTGTTTTGACGAAGTAAAGATTAAATCTTTTCTCATTTACCTTAGCTTTTAGTCATATGTGTTGTTTTAAAGGCATAACACCTGGCACGCACGTTTTCCACAGATATGTATTTTTAACTAAACTCCGCTGTAAAATTTGCCTGATTAAAACAATATGTTACCACAATCTTTCAGACTTACTTGGGAATAGCATAAGTCTGATTAAGGAAAATTTAAGCGAAAAAAATATGGCTTTTATGGTTGAAATATATGTTTCTGAATAACGTTCGTGTTAACTGTAATGTTTGTGAAACAATGTATGTGGCTGGAAATTAAGGTAAAAAAATAAATATGTTATCTATTTACAGTGAAGACAAATGTTAAAGATGTCCAAAACTGGATATGCACTGGTAATTCAAATTCATTCAACCATCTTTTTTCTATGAATACTGATTTTACTGACAGAAAATAGTAATCACCCTGTATTGTATAATATTGGTCCCAAAATGCTGCCTTGAGGAACACCAGCTCTTACAGGAAGTCTTTCAGACCTGGAGTTCTGATAATTAACCTGAAGTGTACGATTTGACAGATAACTTTGAATTATTCTAACAATGTACAAGATTTTGCATCATACTGAGGGGTGAACCCAAACTTTCGCACGATGACTTGACTGACTGTTTCATTGATTTTGAATACTTTCCAGATTTTTCCGCCAAAATTTCGTTGGGTCTCTTCAAAGAATATAAGATTACGATTCTAATGACTCTTTGATTTAAACTTTTGGTCGACCCAATGCTGAGGAAATTAAATATGATTTTTCAGTGTGTTTTTTGAAAAATGTCACAACTTTAAGTAAAAATTTAGTGTACAATATTCAAAAAATGTTTCTGGAAAAATACATACGAAGTAAGAATAACTCTTTGCCTTTCAAATGCGGCTTAAAGAGTTTCAATTGGACGTGTTATCACAGAGATATGGATAGAACACTTTTGCATGTTTTTGAGGGGGTGAACCCAAACTTTTGCACGGGAGTGTATGTTGGAAAATTAAAGTTTTTTAATTTTACGATCAAGCCTTCATGCCAAACACTGTCGAATGTTTTTTTCTATGTCTAGAAGAGCAAGACCAGTAGAATAGCCTTCAGATTTGTTGGAACGGATCAAATTTGTTACACGTAAAAGTTGATGAGTGGTCGAATGTCCATGGCGGAATCCGAACTGTTCATTGGCAAAAATTGAATTTTCGTTGATGTGGGCCATCATTCTGTTCAAAATAACCTTTTCAAAAAGTTTACTAATGGAGGAAGGCAAACTGATTGGACGATAGCTAGAAGCTTCTGCAGGATTTTTGTCTGGTTTTAAAATTGGAACAACCTTAGCATTTTTCCATTTGTCAGGAAAATATGCCAACTGAATACATTTGTTAAATATATCAACTAAGAATGATAAGCTTCTTTCTGGTAGTTTCTTGATGAGGATGTAGAAAATTCCATCATCGCCAGGAGCTTTCATACATATTATTTTTTTTAATAATAGTTCTCACTTCTTCCAAATCAGTCTTCCAGGAATTTTCGAAAACGTTCTGTTTGATATTGTTGTTGAATATTTTTGAAGTCCTGAGTAACTTGATTTTCAATAGGACTAGTAAGTCCTAAATTAAAATTGTGCAAAAATATACATTAGAGTGACTGTCTCTCTGTAGTAATCATGTCGTCATGTCGTTGAATGCGAACGACACGTTGATGGCCTTTAAATAAACATTTTTAACGGCACACCCAGTAAGATTTTACGAAGAAATTGAAATGTGAACTAATTTATGCATACCAGATACATTTGAAGTCACTGTTGGCCTTAAATGTTCGGAATATGAGTCAAAACGGTATGTTGCTCTCCACATTCCTTCAACAGTCTCTCCCTCTGAAATAATATTTTGATTTTTTAGCATTACATAGCCAAAAAAAATTAAAAACTATCAACGTTCCTTCCTTCCAAAGTTTCTATCGAAATACGTTCAACTGTTTTTTTTTTAACCCTTTCGCGAAATACAAAAAAATCCGGATTCGTTCAGGGATTTCTTTCTAGGACCAGGGATTGAATCCTGAGAAAATTGAGAGAATCTCTCACGTATCGCTCTCTGTAACTATCATAACATGCTGCACATTATGAGAGACTGTTTATCGTATACTGCTACAAGTTTGATCAGATTGGGGGGATAGTAGTGCATGATAAAACCCCTCTAAATATGCTCCAAGCCTGGGGGACACTGTTGTTATTGGAAGTTCGTGGATTGTTTATCGTGCCAGTAAAGAAAAACACCTATCCCCAACGGTAAACAAGCGAGAAAAAGGGATTTTATCATCGCTCTCTCGTTGGGGCTCTCGCTCGCTGCTTCCATTTATCAGACTTGTTACACCTTGCGATACAATGACGATCGTGGACCGTAACAGATGGGATGTTTTTCTTTGCTTGCTTTGATCGTGCTTCATTCTCAAATGAGAGCGAATTCTGCAACGCCTGTATAGGACTATGTTATTATTTCTCCTGGGATATCGTCTTAGGATTCTTCTGAAAAACTCATCTGAGATTCATATATCAAGTAGTTTTCAGAAATTCTTCCTTCAAACACCACTAGTGATTCTTCTGAGGATGTTTCAAAATTAAAAGTTTAACAGGTTTACTAAAAGATATTGCATTTTTTTTCTTGAAACTTTTAGAAAATAATCTCTAGAAATCCCAGGTTGAAAAAATTACTGTTAATGGTATTCCCATGATTACTCCAGAAATAATATTTTGACATCTATCTACTCTCCATTTCTGGTTACTCAACGAATCACTCTATATCCATATCCCACAGATGTAGCTTGGGAGTAGTATACCATCCTCGAGAACTCCTAACAGAGTAATTGTCAATAAATCAATTCGTATAAGCAACATTCCTACCGTTATCAAGAGAAAAAAAATACGTTTCGAAATATAATGTACATTCAAAATAAAAGCATGGAACAAACTCACCAAATTGATCATCCATCCTTGACTGATTAGCCGTAATCTTCTTTAATCAGCATGCTAATTGCATAAAAAAACACTCCGTGCGATGCTAAAGCCAGAACTCGATTGCCATCAAAAAGCACTCAAAAAAAAATAAATAAACGAACTTTTGGCTTTTGGGCAGTAAAACACGTGAAAATTGAATCTAGAAACAGAAACGAACTTTCTGCTTGGGCTTTAACGAAGCACTGCCCAGTAAAACACGTGCAAACCGAATCGAAAAAATAACAACCGACTACTTCTTAAGTGTTTTGTTTTAGTATCACAAAAATTCCTGTTATTTTATCAACGTTTTTTTATAATGGACAATAATTGGTGTTGAAACGGATGAATTGTAACTGAGAATAATTTCATACAACAGGTGGTGATAAGTATCTTGGAACACTAGTGACATGCGATAATGATGTTACCCGTGAGGTGAAAAGACGTATTGCAGCTGCGAGTCGGGCTTTGTTTTACAGACTCTGTAACCAGCTTAAGTCCCGCAGCTTACAGACGAAGACCAAACTCGCGTTGCACAAGACTCTAATTCTTCCGGTAGCTCTGTACGGCCACGAATCTTGGACGTTGAAAGAGGTCGACCGGAGAGCTTTTGGGGTCTTTGAACGTAAAATGCTGCGAACATTACTCGGCGGTAAACTAGTAAACGGCATCTGGCGACGTCGCATGAATCACGAGTTATAACAAGTGTATAAAGAGGTGAATATTGTCAAGCGCATAAAACACCGCAGGCTGCCTTGGGCTGGTCACGTTGCCCGTATGCCGGAAGAACGACAAGCAAAGCAAAGATAATATTCAACAGAGAACCCGGACGAGGCCGCCGACTTCGTGGAAGACCGCGCACACGATGGCTTTTTGCAGTTGAGCAGGACTTAAGAACACTTAACGTTCAGGGCGACTGGAAGCGATTGGTGAACTTTAACTCAAAAAAGACGCGGAGAAGACAGCAGTGTTGGTTTATGTCAAAGGGCTCATTTCAATTGAACGAGCTCTCAATAAATTGCTTTAGAAAATTTTGGCTTTTTTTCCTTCTTTAGATTGTTAAATCGCTACAGAAACGACACGGCTGATCGGGTGAGATTCGAACCCATGACTTTCATTTCAGCCTTGCTGAATAGCTATGCGTTTATCGCTGTGGTTATTTGTGTTTTCAAAAATATCTACTTAAATCATTGATTCACGGCTTACGGGTAAGATTTAACCATCCATTAATCTCAAACTCATGCAATTTTCGATCGAACCAAATAGACTTTACGGATACAATCAAACTTTAGTTTTTAATCAAACCACACCGAACCACGTTTCCTTCCAATTCTTCGTGTAGGAATATCAGCCTTGTCAGCACCGGAAAACCTAAATGAGACACGTCTCAAGAATAATTCGACATCGAAATGAAAATTTCCCCTTCACTTTCATTCGTATAGCGCGTAAGAATCCGGTGGAGTGAAATAAACTTCGGTAGATACCTACAAAGAGCTGCACCGCAATCGTCGAGCAAGGTATCGTGTCGGTGCAACACCAATTTCGGAAACATGCACCGTTCAACCGAACGCCATAGACAAAAGACCATGGAAGATGAGCGGAATAATAAATGCAGTCAGCTATCCAACTACTGTTTCCAGAGGGCGCAGAGAGTATGTAAATTGAATGCATCTAATTCAAGTTTTTCATTTGTTGGGTGCCGGTCGTAGTTGAAAACAAATTGAAAGTTTGGCGATGGAATTTGAATTTGGATTTTGTGTATGCATTCGGGGTGCGACGTGAATCCATACTGTCTAATTTGTCGATTCATGCTTCATTGTACGACACTCCGGGGAGATGTTTTCAGGTGGAATGAAAGCGAGAATAGATGGCTTTCGGGGCAACACAATCGGGTTGTTTGTTTGCTTGAAGGCCTAGGAAAGTTTGACTCGTTCTTAAGAAGTTATTGTTACGCTGTTATTTGCTTTGAAATTAAATTTAATGATAGACTGCAGGGTTGAATACCAAAACCGCCAGAAGTCGAACCGCAGCGTAGCAGTCAATATTTCCTTAATAAACACCGACCGATCGACTCTGACTGCAGACGGACGGATGGCGAAGAACAGAGGAAATATGTTTCGAGTGGTTTGTGTCCCTTTTCCAGCTTTTTGCTAGGAAAAATCGGGAGACCTACCAGAAGTGAACGCACATCATCCGTTCGTAAGCCCTTCATCTTTTACCGCCCGAGGAGCAAGCATAAAACTGAGCAAACAAACACAATAAAATTTAATATCTCTGAAAATATTTATTCAAGCTTCAATCCTCTTTCCGAGTCTAGAGAAGTCGCTGCTCAGTACCGTTACATGGAACATGACGAATTTATTTCAGGCTGACACAAATCAATCCTCGCGTGCGGAATATGGCTGGAGGCTGATCAGGCGATGCCACTAACATTGCCTTGTCAGAAAAATGCTGTCTTCCTGATTTCAAGTGCTCCACATATTTATAGTGGAACGTAATTTAAGTAAGCCTTCAGTATGAGAGAATAACATAGGAAACAGGGGAAAAATCTAACGGTGAAAACGAGCTCAGTACAAAACATACAGATCAGTTGTGAAAAAATCAAGTTTTTAAGCTCAGAACACAAAATTGTGGTGTTAAGTTAGACGACATAGATCATAAAAAAAAAGTTTGACGTGAACATGTTGGTAGATTTTAGATTTTTCCACGTTTACCGGTTATATGGATAAATATGGATTAAGAAGAACTCCTGATGTTCTTGATTGCTTACTCGCAGATTACTTACTGTGTAACCCACCTTACCCACTTATGTTTTCAATTCTTTCCAAGAGTTACGGAGAACCAAACAGTTAATTATCAGTGCGCATAGCATTGAAATCACAGCTTCCTTAAAAAAACGTGAGTTTAAAAACTGCCATCAAACGAGGAAGAAAGTATGTTTCTAGGGAATGTGCGCTTTTTTCCAAGGGTGACGTATTTTATTTTCATAGTTGCATCAAAATGAGCAATCAGTTTAATTAATCAACTCACTACGCGTGGTAAAGATGGATAAATTATGTGTGAAATTATGAAAAAAAAAAAATCCACGTGCTCGGCTGGGATTTGAATCCAGAACTCTTGTATGCTAGACAAGCGCTTTACCAACAAAGCGCTCGGTAGCCTTGGTGACCCATTAACTCATTAATTTGTCAGATGGATTATTTTAAATACAAATACAAAACTCAGTTGGTTACAAGTGGCTCGGTAGCTTAGTTGGTGAAGCGCTCATCTAGCAAACAAGAGGTTCAAATCCCAGCCGAGCACGTGTTTTTTTTCTCATGATTTCACCCATAATTTATCCATCTTTACCACGCGTAATGAGTTAATTAATTTAATAACCATGAGGATTGGAATACCAAACAGCTCAATATAAGCGTCAATTTAAATCAGTTCAATGCATTACTGAAACACATTTTTTGAACATCAAATCGAAGCAACCTCTAACCTAGGCCATTTGGTTCAAGTGAGGAAACAAGGACTGTCGCCAATCAAGGTTCCGAATTAGAAGGATTTAGGCAGGGAATTTTGAACTCCATTATGGAAATCAAGCTTTTCTCCCAAATCGGAAAGAAAGGAGACTGTCGTGTTCTACCGGAAGCTCTTAAAGATCGAGAACTTCTTCTCAAACATCTTGAAGAGAGAAAGCACAATCTTTTAATTATGATGACAAAACTGAACGTTTGTTCAAGGTCGTTTGTGACCGTTTGTGAAAGGTCACTCAAGTGATTATCACTCACCTGAAAAGATCAAAATGGATTCCAGCTTTTAACGCTCGCATGCAATAACAATTGAATCACCTTCTTCTGACATTTATTGCCTACACTATAATTTTGTTTATGGCAGAATCAAAGCAAGAATTGTGATGCTGAAAATTTATGTTAAACGTCAGAAGATTTCATTCTTGGTTTCTTAAATTCAAAAAATAATGTTTCTTATTGAATAATGAAAATATTCGTCTGTTTTTGTAGGTCAATGAAAAGCGTTTGAAAGCAGCAACTGAAGAATCTACATGTTTAACGAGCTGGACTGAAAACAAAATGTTAAAAATGGGGGGGAAATTGGTGTTTCCTTACCACTGAACACCCTGATACCTTAGCTACCGTAAGATTAAATGATGCTGGCAATAGTTAAAAGTTATATTTAAGATAACTCGTCCAGAGAATGCAATGATTCTTCAAAAATTTCACCAAGAAATATGTCAGATATTTTTCATAAATTCTCCCAATGGCACCTGCAGAGACCCCTCTAAGATTTCTGTCACAGATTGTTTGAGAGATTGAGATAAATCTCAAAGTTCCTCCTCTAGTGTTCCACCAAGGCAGTGTTTGGATTATGGTCCGAATAAGCTGATCGAACCATTTTCCGACAGTGTAACAGTTGGTGAACCATAACAGTTCGTGGCACATCGCATTCGGAGAGCCTTATGAATGTAAACATTCACTCTCTCGTATGGTACGTGGCGCGAGAGCGTTCAAAAGCAACTACCGTTTTGACTCATATTCCGAACACTTAAGGCCAACAGTGACTTCAAATGCATCTGATTGGCACAAATTGGCTGATATTTGTGTAAATTATAATTTCTTTGCAAAGCCTAACTGTTAGCTGATGGGTGTACTAATAATAATGTTGATTTAATTAGTTTTAGTATTGTTTTTACGTAAAAGTATGGAACAACATTTTGATTCAAATGCCGAACGCTGTGTTCATTCTGTCTCATATACCGAACACCTTGATTCAAATTTCGAACAGCACGAATAAATCATATTCGAATGAATAATTTCGCAAATAAATTTACTTAAGCTTGTTCTTCTGATCCTCAACTAGAGAATCAGCAATACTTCCGTGGTATAAATTATATTGGAGACGTTAAAATTGAATTGCAATTGACTGCCATTTCCTTGTTATTTGGTGACATATTTCAGCGAAACATTTCAACCAAATCGCCATACAAAAACCGAGTGTTCGGAATATGAGTCTGTTCGGAATTTGAGACAAAACGGTACAACAATATCAAGCCACTCGGGTGGTTCATGTTTTGCATAAAATTAGTAATAACTTTCATATTTTCTGGTAATGCAGGCTTCAACAACCTAATTATAATCTATTCGACCATTGAACACCTTTTTGGTTTCAAACATAGCACAGAAAAAAATCGCCTCTGTTTCTTGATCAGAATGAGAGTGGGTCAGCAAATGTAACAAGTGTTGACACACAGTGATCGGCGCCAAACAGTGGGTGGTGCGTGTCTGTCTTGTTTATGTGCATGGCACACTATTTTCCACGAACGATAAATGTCAATCGTGTTGTATGAATGCAGCCGGATAAATGGGATAAAATTATGGCTCTCGTGTAAATGATCGTTAAATTTTCCAAAGCCAGGGAATGCTGCTGTTTCTCCAAGAAATGCCTCATTTTTTTATTAAGAAATTCCTTCAAGTATTTAGGGACTCCAGTGTTTCCTTGAAGGATTTCTTAGAAGATTATGCCAAGAAATAATTCAGATATTTTTCACAAATTCCTCCAAGAATATATGTACTTAGAAACTTCTCCACAAATTTCTCCACAGATTCGACCATATTTTTTTCCGATGATTTTCATAAAAATTTCTCCAGGGTTTTACCAAAGATTTCTCTAGAATTCTATCAAGGATTCCTCCAGGATTTCCTCCTACAATTTCATCAGGAATTCCTTTAGAAAGCCATTGAGGGCTTCCCAAGAAATATCTTTAGGAAAATTTCACCGCCAAATAATTCAGAGATTGTTTCAGATGTTTCAGATACTTTCCAGAAATTTTTCCAAGAATTTCTCCAAAGACCCTTTACCGAATACTTCCACAGATTTCTCCAGAGCTTCTTCGAAGAGACCCCAAAGGGACTCCTCCATGGTGCCATCAGGGAGTCACGCAATTTCTCGAGGGATTTTTCTACAGAATTCCTTAAGGAATTCGTCTAGTAATTGGTTTAGCGATTTTTCTAAGCAAATTTTACCGTTTAATAATTCAGAGACTTTTTCGAAACCCCCCACAGAAATTCCTTCATAGATTTCACCACGTCATAATTCAGATAATTTCCCAAAATTTCTCCAACAATTCTTTCAAGAATTCCCCATGGAATCCCTCCAGAATTTCACCAGAGGTTTCTCCAGAGGTTCTTCCAAGATTCACTCTTTCAATTTGTCCAAAAATTCACAAAAAAGGTTTTCCAGGTATTTCTCCTGGATTTTTTTTCAGAGGTTTTCTCGAAAATTTCTCAAAAATCTTCTTAAAAATATGTCAAGGAATTTTTCTAAAATCATTATGCCAGGAAATAAGAGATATTTTCGAAAACTTCTGCGGGTGTTCCAGTAATTCCTTCAAGAGGCTTTCTTCAAATAATTCACCAAAAAAATAATTTAAATATATCCCACCCTGAATACTCCAAAAATTCTACTGAAGATTCATCCAGGAAATGTTCCGTAAATTCCCATGGAGATTTCTCTAGTGATTAACCAAGGCTTCCTCCAGGAATTCCTCATGCAGATGACTCCAGAGATACCTCCACAGTATTGCTTAAAAAAATCCTTCAGATATTACTCAAGGAATATCTCTATGGAAATTTCGCCACGGAATAATTTAGAGATTGCTTCGAAAATTCCTCCAAGTATTTCAGTAATTCTTTCAAAGGTTTCATCAAGACCTGGAAATAATTTGGATATTTTCTGGAAATTTCTCAACAGGTTCTTCCAAAGACTCCTCCAGAAATTTCCCCAAGAACTCCTCCAGAGGGCCTTCAAAGATTCCTCCATGAATTCCATCTGCAATTTCTCTGTTTTTCAATTTCAGCAAATTCCAAAGAATTTGTCCTTGGATTCCCTCAGAATTTCCTCCAAGAGCTCCTCTAGATACTTCTAGACGAATTTCTTTAGTAACATTTCCCCAGATAATATTTCAGACATACTTTCGAAAACTTCTTCAGGGATTACCTTAAAAGATTTCTCCATGATTTCTCCAAGAAATATTTCAGATATTTCCCAGAAAATCTTCTAAGGAATCCTCCAGTATTTCTTCCAATGATGTCTTCAACAAATTTTTAAAGGGATTCGACCACAGATTTCATTAAGAGACATTTCAGTAATTCATTCGAACTGATATTCTGAACAGATATCTGAATTAAGTTTCTATAAATTTCTTCAAGGATTCGTCCAGAGATTTCTCCGAGAATTCCCCATGGTATTCCTTCAGAGTTCCTCAATTTCTGCAGGATTAATTCAGGAATTATTTCAGCAATTTCTCTAGGGATCCCTCCACGAATTCTTTAAGGAACTTGTACTAGGATTTTCCCAGGGATTACTCCAGAAGCTCCTTTAGGAAGTTCTAAATGAATTTCTTGATGAATATTTAAACAGGAAATGATTCAATGACTGTTTTCGAGAAAAGTTGTCCCGAGAATGCAGTAAATTCTTTGGATAATTTCTTCAAAAATTTCCCCTTGAAATATTTCAGATATTTTCGAAAAGAGTTCACATGAGACTTTTCCAATAATTTTCCGTGAATTCTTCGAGAAATTCCAAAGGAACTCTCCAGGGTTCCAGCATTTTTATCATTTCAGGGATTCCTTCACAAAATTCCTTTAACATCTTCAGTAATTTGTCAATGGATTGCTCTAAGAAAATTTGACCGCTAAATAATAAATAGATTTTTTTTTCGAAAACTACTGCAGGAATATCAATAATTCCTCCATAGATTTAATGCTGAAATTTCTTCAAGGATTTTCTCCAGAGGTTCATCCGAGAATTCTCTAGAATTTTTCCAAGGTATCCCTCAGAAATATCTCCGTATGCTACTTAATGTATTTCTCTAAGATCTCTAAGATCATTTCGACTAGTAATAAAAGATATTTCCGAGAACCTCTGCATGGATTCCATTATTTTTTACAAAAATTACTTCAAAGATTTCACAATAAAATAAATTAATTCTCCAGAAATTCCTCAAGGAATACCTCCGACGACTCCTCCGAGAATTACCCCTGGGAATACTCCCAGAGCTTTCCCAGTAATTCCACCAGGGATTCCTTCAGTAAAGACTCCACAATTTCTCCAGAAAATTACTTCAATGATCAGAACGGTCTTCCGCAAAGTTTCTCATTGTTTTTTCTATAGGAATTCTTCTAAGGCTTCCTTCGAAAATTTCTCCAAGGATTTTAACAGTTGTTCTTTAAGGAATTGAACCTTGGGCTTTTCCCAAACTCACCAGTGATAACATCTGTAATCCCACCAATAACCTCAGGAAATCCAAAAGAAATTTTTCCGGCAATATCTTCATGTATCTTCATTAGTAATTCACTAAGAGTTCTGTCAGCTATTTATCCAGGAATTCCGCCAGTAATTTCTTCAGTAATTTCGTCAAAAAATCCTGGAGAAAATCCGCCTGTTAGAGATTTCTCCAGGAATCCCGCAAGGTATTCTTCTAAGAAATCACTCAAGGATTCTTACAGCAATTCACATAAGGATTTCACTGCCAATTGTATCAGTTACAAGGGATTCCTCTAAAAACTCCACCAGGCATTCCATAAGATATTTTCCAGGAAATTCGCCTTCAGTAATTCGACTAAGGATTGGTCTAGTATTGCTGTGTGCGCTTGAAATGCAAATTACAAATGCGGGAACACCAATTGCGGTAAGATTTTTAACATGGAAGGCGATGTCAAAGTTAGATTTTCTTTGCTGGGTTGGCGGTGATATGGATGATATGGTTGCTAAGTATCTTTTGGTTACTTCGTGTTACCGCGCTTGAAGCCCAGTTGGGCTGGATTTGCACCTCAAATGCAAACAGCAATAATTTTATTTGGGATTGCTTCATGAACTCTGTAGTAATCCCGTTATCCACCAGATAGGTCACACTCCGAATAAAACGCGGCACATCTGTCCTCTACACACTACACTGACTCTTCCGATACTTCACTGCTTCGATCCTCTTCCGATGCTTCACAACAACACTCTGATTATAATATACCACAACCTATATTGCAACGTACCCTGTCTCAAGGTTTGTATATACCTACAGAGTATCACAAATTCCATCAATGATTTTGTTTTATTTCTTCCTCAATATCTACAGGAATTCCAACCGGAATTTTCCATTGATTCTTTTGAGAATTCCAGACATTGCTCCAAGAATAGCACCAGGGAGTCCTCCAGGAATGCAGTGAGTGATTCCTTCGGAAATTGTATAAAAAATTCTTTCTAAAGTTACTACAAAAAATTCTGTTGTGATTTTTCCAGTAATTATCCCGCATAATCATGAACCGTATTTCTACTATTTCACAAACTGTCCATTACTATTCAAAACAATATCGGGATAATTCCGTATAAGATCAAAAATAACAATAAATCAACCCTACCATGAACGGTTTTCACTGTTTCGCAAATTGTAATCGGGAAAATAACAATATGGGTAATAGGCGGTTAAGTTATGTAACCATTCAAAAACGTCGATTTCTTCAAACAAAATTTTTCGTTTACAGTTTTCCAAATGACGGATATATTGTTCATTTTTAGTGCAATCCACCATTATGCAAACTGTTATAATATTGCTCAACTATAAAATAAAAATGAAAACAAATAATGTTTGCGTAATTATTTATTTATGGTACGTTATGGTAATTTAACAATATGCGATACTGTACTGATACATTTAAATAATAAGATGAATACCTTTCAAATTTGACAATACATTTTTATTTCAACTATAAATCATTAAAGCAAATTGTTTTATTATTTTTTATAAATGAAGAATTATTGAGCTATGCCTTTAATAATAAATCAGGAATTATTCAGGTAACAGGAGCGATCCATAGTCACAGCATTTTTCCGAAATACGCTGCGCACAAGCTTAAGTTGTTTGGTCCAAAACCCAGCCATCCAGATTAGCTAAAGCATCCGAGTTGATTTCATGCATGAGAAGCACTCGTAGCATCCACTTCCGCTTCCACCAGATAACTTATAGAAGGGTTGACATCTTCCTTGACTGGGGTACTTGATATTTTCCTGTGAATAGGAGATCAGCGGAAGACGAATAGCTGTGTTGATGATCCTCCGATTCGAAATTGGTCTGATTTTCCAGAAACTGCAGAGAAATAAACGTTTCAAAACTTGAGTTGACAATATTTATATTAAATTTAACCTGAGAGCAGTGGGACGTTGATTTGACGACGCTTTCCATTCAGCTTCCGGTCATGGTCTCAGACTTGGTTTCGCTGCAATTGACGAAAATCTTGGGTAATATTGTTTTTGGGTCAAACACGATTAACTACTTACGTTCCGTATGGCCTTCAACAGTGCGGCATTGGAAGTAGGCAACAATTCCGCTTGGCAATTCCTCTAGGCCGTGGAAACAGCACAAACTCGCGAACGCTCAGTAGATTTCTGTTAATTTTTATTTTTTTTTCGAACTTTATCGGTTTCCAATCTGTGCAAAAAAATGCACGCTAAAAACCATCAATTCAGAGTTTGTATCGTTTTCGTACAACAATTAAAAAAAAATAAAATATTTTTACAAATTTTTGCTAAAAAGAAAACAATTTGAGTTGTTTTTTTTTTTTTTGAATATGTAACAACAATTCTGTAAAAACATATGCATTATTCTTTCAATATAAATATTAAAAGTTCTTTCATTCGCTTGCAGCTACTGATAATTTTTTAGGCGTGCCCGATAAAAATCACTGTCAAATACCAAGGTGGGTTACTGTTTACCAAACTGTTGGAAATAAGTTATATATGGTAAAAGGCACATGTGTCAAAACCATTTGACAAAAGGATGCAAAACATTTCAACAATATCCAAAAAAAATTCGTGCCGGTATAGTTGAACAACATCAGCACAGTAAGTTATATTTTCACTGTTCGGTATGGATTACCTAAACAACACGTTATAGTTATTAGCTTTGCGTTTCATATTGTTCAATACAATAGCAACTGTTTGTGAAACATTGACCTTAACAAGTATAGGATACTTACTGTAAGCAATATGTGGCAAATTGTATTTTTCTATGCGGGATAACCCCCTCCAGATACCGCTTCTGAATATATTATATGAACTTCTTCAGAAATTTATCTTTGAATTTTTCAAGATTTTCACATGAACTTCTCCAAGAATTCCGACACTAATACTTCCTAGGATACCTGCAGAATGTCTATCTGAATTCCCTTCCTACATTCATTCTTCAAGAGATTTCTACAGGCAATATTCAATGGATTCTATAAGGATTTACTCCAAACATTCCTCCAGAAATTGTAGATTCCTTAAGAAAATATTTCATGGACTTCTCAAGTTTTTCCTCTAGATATTCCTCCTGGGATTTTCCCAGAAAACCGTCCAGTTTCCTCCAGTAAATTCATAAGGATTTCTTCAAAAGGTTTTTAAACCTTTGAACCTACATACGCACATTTTATTCGGCTCTTGTTCGGTAATTTAAGAATAATAGCCGAGACTGTAATATGGTGGTTTTCCAGCCGACGCTACTACGACACCCGGACGAATGGTTCCGAGAGTATAAGAAAAATGTGTTTGTGAATATGCTAAGTGGTTACGTTACATAAAAGATTTTAAAGTAAGAATTAGAAATAATAGTGATAAAACATGCAAGCAATGTGGTTTAGCAATGACAAATGGCACAAATGGTATGCGTCACATGGAGAAGCAATTGGATGCCACCCTGATGAGAAGAATAAGAAGAAGGGTATCGATTGCTGATTGGATTAGATAACAACGCCGCCTTGGATGGATTTTGGTGAGATTGTTCTGATTACATATTTATTTGTACCTAAACATTACATACTCGCCAGTTTCAAAGTAAAAATCTTTGAAACAGGAAGTGTGTTTGTATTATCATTATCCATTTGATAACGGTAATGCATACATGCGGGGCTTGTTGTTAGTGAAAGTGACTTCTGAATGGACGTGTCTCTCCAGCCATTCTGAAATGGGTCACCGGATCTGCAATAGTGCTATCACCTTCTAACTCCCGGACTGAAGCTTTTTGCAAAAATGTACCACATTTTTGCAGAAAACTTTTTTCCATAATACCACTGCCGGACAGTGGGGGTTAGATGGATCACACACACACATACACACACACAATAGCCGAGACTGTAATATGGTAGAAAGACATAAACCCAATTCCCTACCAATCTTCAAGCTGTTACTTCTATAATCGATCAGTAGTTTCTGAGTTCCTGTGATTCCTTCATAGTTTTCTCATAATATTTAATTACAGAAATTTCTTCGAAAACCCTCCCAAATAATCGCTCCATAAATTATTCTAGGAAATTCTTCCCCGGGAATTTTCAATTGATTCCTTTATGGAATTCTACAGTAATGTCTACACTGTATTAAACAACGACGCAGGAGAAACTAATGGGGCAAATATCGCCCTTAAAGCCATTGGTATAGTCAAGTGTGTAACTTCTTATTAATGAGCAAACGAATGGATACATGTCAATTAACAATGCTACAATGAAGAGAAGATACTCCTCCCAGTAGAGATGAAAAAAGTACTGTGGCTGCAAAGTGAACGCTTTTCTACAAAACCGCAGATACAACGCAGCATACGTTTCCGCCCACCTGATTCTGAAATCAACAGCAGAATCACATATTCAACACAAACAACGCCAAACAATAAGCAAATCATTTTGCTTTTGTAGTGTTCACAAAATTTAGAACGGGCTGGTTGACGTTACGAATGTTGCGCAGAGTAAAACAAAACCGTATGACAGTTTTATTTATTTGGACTAGAACTGTTCGAAAATCAAATTTAGTACTCCCCGGTGGAGATGCAAATTTTTGTTTGGTCTATTTAACTGTCAATATTTGGAATAGATTACGATCGCTGAAACCGACCTAGGAGAAAGTTATGAAATGATTTACCTCACTAAACGTGGCAAGTGGGATCCATACAGTTTCATACGTCAATCCACATTAATAAGTTAACCATTGCATAATAGGATTGATATCGAAGATTTTCAATATTGAGTACATATATGATGTACATAAGGGATCAACCATAAAATACGTTAAGATTTAGAAAAAAAAAGTACATGTAATGGTATGTCACATCGCACTTAAGATTAACTGAAATTTCCTCACTAAAAGCCTCAAGAGGAGTAGAACATGTTCAAATTTATTTTTTTTTAGCTTATAATAAAAGGGTTGCACGTAATCTTGCAATATTTGACAAAATTGTAATTATGTTCTGTTACTATTGTAATCCACGGCAGAAAGCCACTTAATGGGATGGAATTGTTTTTCGCAAACGCAAAAATTGGTAGAAATAACAAATTAAGTTCAATAATGAAAACTCATAGGAAAGTTAGACATTTTCTTTACTTCTTAAACAATAACGTAGCTTCAGAATGATCATTTTTGATATAAATCTTTTTTTAATGTGTTAGTGCTACCCTCTAGTAAAATTTTTGAAACGTGTAGCAGAAGTTTTATGTATGGTGCTTGTTTTAATAGGTCCAATTTACTGCAACGGTTTTTGAATTCCTACCTATGCAGTTAAATACAACTGTTATACAGATAGAACTGTTATGAAATTATCAATCTTTGGGAATTAATACGCATAATAGATTTATTATTTTTAATGGAAATAATCTGGATATAATAACAAAACTTGCATCCTTTGTATCAGTATATTGCAATTCCAGACACAGAACAACACGAACATTGACTCATGAATAGTTCAAGTAATAAGTAAACCACCAACAAAGCGTCTACAAATCTCATCCTTTCGCGCGTGACAAAGTATCGTGCTGTTTATCTTTATCAGCGAAGAGACAGACATCCATCTTCAAACGCCGCAACTCGGCTGGAAGAAGTGCGACTCCACCATCATTCTCCATCACACTCACACTCTCTGGGGGCGGAATGAAAGGCCCCCTCATTGGAAGTCAGGACATTCGCTATGAATATGCAATCTGCAGTGCACATCTTTGAACCGAAGTGGATGTTTGTTTGTTTTAGCAGAGTGGTTTATCTTTTTGGTCGCTCGTCCGGTCTTTGGTGCGGCGCTGAGGATCATCTTTTGATATTCTTTTTTTTTGCATGCATTCATAATTTACACGCATAGAAAAAGAGCTGCAAGCCGTTTGCCGAATGGAGTAAATAAATACCAATAAAGAGCTATTTGCACTTGGGGGATCGCACTGTAGGGTGACTCAAAGCACAAGATAGTGTGACTATTCAATCTCTCATAGCTTGCTTACAATCCTAACGACAGATATGGGAGGAGGAATTTTCAAACTTTTTTTACAATCTGGATCGCCCTAATAACACAGCCGCCTTTGGCGAACCGACCTATTCTCGAACGTTTATCGAAGGGCCGTCAATGATCCCCAGAGGGGCAAATGAGGAAACATCGGGTGTCATTCACTGAGCAAAGAATGGCAAATTTGTATATCGATGGTTTTAGCACCTTTCCTGTTTGGATAGGGCACAAGCAGGCAGGTGCGCATTTGGTCTCCATTGTGGAGGCCGAATGCGTCGAATCAATGTTTAACTGTTTGCCGTTTTCTTTCGTTAGGAAATAAGGCACTTTGCAAAGCAAACAGCCAACTTCGTAACACTTCAGAAATCAATAGTTCTAATTGAAAAAAAATCATACTTACTATGAAGGGACCGTTCATAAATTACATCATTATTAATGTGGGAGTGGGAGTTTGGCCAAATTTTCACATATTTTTGCACACCATCGTGTTTGGAGTTTACTAATCTTGAGCTATAATGTTGTCCAAATAGTTTCCAGGAAATTTTGACTGTTCATAAACAGTTAATGATTTTGGAATTTTCGTTATTAACACTAGGAAAACTATCAAAAGAAATGGATGAAACAATATTTTGATTCCATTAGTACATCTGGAATTATCGCAATTCGACGGAGAAGTTAAAAAATTAAGTTGAAATACTTTTATAGAAATCTTAATGCTTCTTTTTCTTTTCATTATCATCACCTAGCTCTCACATTTCTCATCGGCATCATCAAATGGCTGATCGTCTTAAATCACCGCCATCGTCCCATTACTTACAGAATACCCACTGTTTGCCTCGAAGGAGTAAATATTTCTCTATTTACATTTTAGTGATCATAAACTTCATTTGTTTTAAAGACTAGCTCACGGTGCTGTCCTCCCCCGAAGGCATTGTTCACATACACACACGACAAACTCTTTTCTTCGGAAAACGCCTCTCCCAGCAGCGTGTGTCCATCACTCACCGAAACTGTTTGTTAGACCTTCATTTTAACAGCCATTCATTTGATTTACTCACACATTCCACCTCCCCGAAACCAGACGACGTCACAGCAGGCATTTTCCTCTCCAACCCGTTCTCGTGGCCTTTCATCTTTTGAATGTGATTCCACTTTTTCCGAGAACTCTACCTAATGTAAACTCCCATTTTCCCTTTATCTGTTTTGAATTCCTCCCACCCCGCTCATATTGCATCGCCACCGTCCCCACCGAATTTCCACCGAGAAAGAAAAATAAACTCTCACATTTTGGGATTCCGTAGACCTATTGGTGCCACGTCTCCCCGAGCATATCATTAGCCTAGGAAAAACCCGGCAATGAGATTAATAGCTGTCTCGATAGATGCTGTCGTCGGTACCTTCCTCTTCCCGATCGTCTAGTCGTAGTGATTCCGGAGAAAATTTGTTAATGCGTCAAATCGTTTCGATTCCGATTTTCCCATTTTGGATCCGTCCGGATGGAAAGCGATAGACGTTAATGTGAGCTTCTTTGGAAGATACCCCCGAAATCCAGGAGGACTGACGGGTGAAAGGTTTATTGGGATCCAAATCTGGGAGCACCGTTTGGCGGGAAGTGATTTATTTTATTGTCAATCTCTCCTGATGATCGTTGCTGGATTTGAACTACGAATATTTCAGTGGGAAAATGTTGGTTGCTTTAACACAGAGATCCGTAAAATTATGCATTACGTTAACGCATGTCTTAGAAGGCAGAGGAACATTTAAAACTGGAATGCTCGTTCTTTGAATGGTTAAGAGGACGAGATGTTCGAAAATTTCTAACAGCTTTTAGCATATATGACGCAGTTATTACTGATACTTAATTGAAACAAGGATCCAAATTTAGAAGAGATCCAAACTTTTTTATTTATCAAAATCATCGCCCAGTTGGAGCTTAATAAGCATTAATAAGCTCAAAAACATCAACTTTTTACGACATTTGAAACTAAAGTTTTGAAAACTTTGAGTGGCTTCAATTCGCCTGTTTAAAGCACTGGACTTTAAATCAACTGCTTCAAACCGACTTGCGGAAATTGATTAGCAATACGTAAAAAAATATCATTAGCTGTGTTGTTATGTTCATCAAAATGGTTTTGGTGAGTGAATTTGACGGATAGCGCCGACATTTTTTGTTGCATAGGATTCATCGAATGTAGCGTGGTTGTTGCATCAGGGCCAGATTCATTTCTCGAGCGCGTACACGGAAAAAATAGCACTAAAAATATAGTCACAAAAAATAAAGTTTATGCATTAGTGACTATTTTTTAATCTTCTTTCATTTATTGTGGGATTCTTCGGGAAGGTCATCTAGGATTATAAATCGAATCACCCAGTCAACATTTTGGTTGGTATAACTTTTGTTATACATCATTCTATATGAATCAATTCAATCGTATAGAATGCACGAAAAGGCTATATACCTACCAAAAAGGAGGCTATATGCGTACTTGGCACGACTTATTCGGACTTTCTGCGATCAGATATACGATGCTACAAAATTTTGATGAAAATAAAAAAAAGTGAATTTGTTTATCGGCATATCGGTCCATTTTGCTCGAAGTAAGAGGGAGCATGAAGAAGAAAGCAATGAATACTAGATGGATAGGTACCGTAAGGGAACGGCGAGAGAAATTGGATTAGATGTTGAAGAGGGCATACCATATTAAACAGTATTACTTGAAACGTCACTTCCTTGTGGCTAACGTCCCCTATGGGAACGGCTTGGGTGTGTTTTGAGAATGACACTACCAAGACAGCCAATTTCTCTCGCCGTTCCCTTACGGTACCTATCCATCTAGTATTCATTGCTTTCTTCTTCATGCTCCCTCTTACTTCGAGCAAAATGGACCGATATGCCGATAAACAAATTCACAATAAAATTATCACGGTCGATATCTTTGTATGTAAAATAAAAAAAGTTTCCAGCGAGTCTCGAACACGGAACCTCTAGATTAGGAATCGAACATCTTACCACTGTACCACCAAGGGTTACATATTTCATGGGTGATTATTTGCCAATGATAATACCGTCAAGCTACCATTCACCGTGCATTTAAGAAAAGTTTGAACTTCAAAAAATTATAAAACTTTTCCAAATAATTTGAAGCGTACTAGTGGTGCACGTAGTGGTAGCGTGCAATTATATAATAATTCAGGGAAAAATCTAAAACTAGTGATGCATAACAAAAAATTACTCAAAAATTATGTTTGAAAATGTCATGTTAAGGTCGCCTCGTACCGTTATATGTCACCATTTACCGTGCACACTAGTGCACCATTCACCGTGCGTATAGTTTTCGTCATGATTTAATTTTGTATCTTAAAGAAACGTTGTTGATGTAGCAACTATGTTGCTAGTAGTGTGCGCACTCATTTTTAAGAGTATTCAAATCTTCATTTACAATAAAAACTATGAAAAGTTCAAAAATTGGCTAATTAGTTATTTTTTCATTAAAATCGTTATACGAGGTTTGACTGTATTATCCAAACCATTCCATATTCACTCGAAAACTAAATATGAAGTAGTTCAATGACGACGTAACAATAAATCTGATATTATCGAATAATTTCAAGCCTTTTACACTAATGCACGGTAATAGGAACCATATATATTGAAAAGGATCCATTCACCGTGCATTTGGGTTTCGGTTGAAATGCAATAAAAAATCTAATTTGCATAAAACCTCATTGCTCATATGATGAAATACATCTTACTAATACTATCCACAGTGAAAACTAGTTGAAAAATTTGAAAAATTTCATACTCTATCGTTAAAATGAAAAATTTGAATTTTTCACGTTTCTACTAAGAGTGTTGAAAAATCTAATTATCAAACAGAATTCAAATGATTTTGACAACATAAACTATATTTTTCAAAATGTTTTGTGACAAGAACTACTTCGTTTCATCAGTTTTATCTTATTTTGCTGTCAAAAGAATAATTTGTGAAAATTGTATGAATATTCCGTAGGAATTTGTATACGTGCACGGTGAATGGAGGCCGCACGGTGACTGGTGACTTAACGGTACATGTTTCATGTAAAGCAACACATACTTTGTTGTTCTTTGAGGCCCATCGTCAGCAGATAGACAAAGTTTGGGGAGCAATTTTTGCTAAGTTATTGCGATTTCATACGATGCTTTCTGGATTGATATATGATCTGTCAATTTGTATAACATAACGTGATTCTATGTTGCACTATTTACGACATGTTTTGCTTGTCAACACAGATTGTCGTTTATGAATCGCATTGGGGATTTATATACAACTTGTATTGACATTGAGAACGTTTAATATGGCATCTTGTGCAATTCTGATTTTGGACGCATGAATATGTGATTTTGGATGCACATTCTTATACGATACGTGGTTCACTGGGCACTTCAAGAAGTCCTGAAATTCTCCTGGGATTTTTCTGATGGGATTCTTCCTGGAACCCTCATCAATTCTTCCGTAAATTTCACTGAGATTATCCCAAAAACCTTTATACGAAATCCTTCTACAATTTATCAGGAAATCCCTCTGTTGCTCACTCATAAACCTATCTCGAGTTGATCCGTTAAAAAATCCATTTTGATTATTCTGGACATGTTTTTGGGATTCCTATTGCAATTAATTTATAATACTACAGAAAATCTTTGGGAGAATATTCCCAGAAAACCTTCATAATCTTCAGAAAAACCCTCCTGGGATTCTTCCAAACGTCTCTCAGAAAGACCTCTTAGTTTCTTTCATAAATCTTTCTCAAATTATTATATTTATCTGATCGCTCCGTGATTCTTCCGAAAAAAAAGTACCAGGAAGACTTTGTTTTGCATTATCCCGAAAATTCGTCTTGGATTTGCATGGAAGTCTTCCATATTTCATCCGTGAAATTTCCCTGGAATTCTGCAGAAAATGTTCCTATGATTCCTTTCCAGAGGGATGGAGTTCTTTGAACATATTCCATTTAAAATTATTACATTATACTATCGAAAAATTTCCAGAAAACCATCAATAATTCTTTCATGACTGGGACATTTTTGAATATCTCTTAGATTCTCTCAGGATTATTCTGGTTCTTCTAGTATTCTACCGGAAATCCATCAGAAATTACAATAAAAATCTGTTCTTTCACTGTCAGACTATTTGGAATTCTTCCGTAAATCCCTATGGAATACTTTCAGAAATCCTGTCCGGAAATTCTTCTATCTCTCGCGGATTTCTTTAACAATCTGTTTTATGGGAATTTATCCACAATTTTTCAAAAATTCTCATAAACTGATAATAAATCTTTGAGCTGTTTAGTAGAATACCTCATCTTCTCATAAACTATTCAAAAAAAATTTAAGAAACACTTCCGAAAATTTTTCAGCAATTATTCGGAAATCCTCCTGGCCCTGTTCTAGAAATTCTTCTTCAAATTTTAACGGAATCCTGCTTTAATTTTTCCAGAAATCTTTCATGGAATTTTTCGAATATCCGTTTGGAATTCTGATAATTTGATACAATCTTTTTGTGATTCTTCGGGAAATGTTTTTGATTTCTTTGTGATTTATTAGTTAATTTAAAAAAATCCGGAATTCTTAAAAAATAACCCTGAGATTATTACAAAAATCTTTCTAATACTCTTATAAAGTTACCCAGAAATTCTGTTTGTTCTTACGTAAATCTTTCTGGAATTCGAACATTGCTCTGGAGTTGTTCGGGAAAATTTTCAGGAATTCTTCCGAACGTCTTAGTGAAATCTTACAAAAACCCTGGAAATTTCCTGTAAACCTTACAGGGATTCCTCCGGAATAACTTCTGGGATTCTTTTGGATATCACTATGAAATACATCCAAAAACCTATTTGAAATTCTTATGTAAGAATGCTCATGGGACTCTTTCAGACTGTTCGGGAATCCATGAGTATTTTTTCCAGAAATCCCCCCAAAATTTATTTAGAAATCTCTCTGTGATTCATTCGCAAATTATCCCAGATTTCTTCCGGAAATCTTTCTACAATCCCAAAGAAATTCCCAGAATGATTTTAAGAAAAATTCATGTGAGATATTCAGAAGATTCCTAGAATTATTGTCAGAAGAATCCTTATGTTATTATCGTAAGAATATTAGAACGAGTCACGGTAAAATCCAATTAAAACATCCGGTAGTATCCGTGAATGTTATCTGGATAATTTGGCATTCCCGGATGAATCTCAAAAGCTTTTATGGAATAGCAGGAATAATTCCAGAAAAAATCCGGAAGTATCTTTCAAAGATATTATGAAGCCTTCCAGCAGGATTTTCGAAAGAATCCTTGGAAGATACTCGAAAGAATAATCACACGAAGATTTCTTGAAAAATCCAGGAGGAATGCCCAGAAGCATCCCAGAAATAATTTTGGAAGAACTCATGAGAGAATCTTCGAAAACAAATATAATGGGAAGTATTTAGAGGATTCTCAGACAGGTTGCCGAATAAAAAATCCCATAAGGATTTCCGAAAGATTCCTCCAAAGAGATCTAGAATAATTCCAACAGGATTTTAGAAAGCGTCCCAGCAGTATTATATTATAAAAAATTGAAACAGAAAATCACAAAGGTTTTTTAGAAGAAACCCAGTAGAATTTTCTAAAATATTCCAAAAGAATTTCCGAAAGCATCTCAGTTAGAGTTCAGAGGCATTTTCGTAAGAATCCTATGAGTAAAATCTTAGTAACATTTTCGGAAGAATTGCAGAGTTCGGAGGAATTCCAGAAGAATTTCTATAAGAGCCCTAGGAAATCTTTGGAAGAACCCTCTAAAAATATATATAATAGAGTTTCAACAGTATTTTCGGATGAAATTTCTGTGATATTTTCGAAAAAAAAAGAATCTAAGGAATTCCTGCAAGAATCCCAAAAATAATCTCAGAGCGATATCTTCAAAAATACTGGGGTTTCAAGAAGAATTTGAAGAGATATCAGAAAGAATCCTAAGATTTCCAGAACAATGAAGGCAAATCGTAACATCGATATTGTATTTAATCTATACATCCTAATTAAATAACAGTTCAAAGAGTAGAATCACATTCTCACTAAGGATATACATATATTTGTTATTTGATGATAAATACTTGAATTAAACTGTATCAAAAATTAGCAATAAAAATAAAAAATATACAAAAATTAACTCATTACGCGTGGTAAAGATGGAATGGGGGAAATAATGGAAAAAATCCACGTGCTCGGCTGGGATTTGAACCCAGAACTCTTGTATGCTAGACAAGCGCTTTACCAACTAAGCTACCGAGCCACTCAATCCTATCAGCTCTACTTTCAAAAATTTACGAGCTGGACAAAAACCCTACAGAAGCTTCCAGCCATCGTTCAATTCGCTTGCTTTCCTTCATCAGTAAACTTTTTAAAATGGTCATTTTGAAAAGAACGATGGTTTACAGCAACAAAAAATCAATTTATGCTAATGAAAATTCCATTGGTCTTGTTCTTCTAAGCATAGAAACATTCTGCATTCAACAGTGTTTGGCATGCAGGCTTGATCCTAAAATTAAAAAAAAACAATAATCCCCCATGCATTGTTAGAATAATCCAAAGTTATCTGTCAAATCGTCAGGTTAATTATCAGAGCTCCAGATCTGAAAGATTTTCTGTAAGAGCTCGTATTCCTCAAGGAAGCATTTTGGGGCCAATATTATGCAATATTTTCACATTTGACTTACCTGAGTTACCTCAGGGATGTCAAAAATCTTTGTTTGCGGATGACACAGGCCTCTACGCCGAATGACGAAGCCTGCTTGTCATCTGTAGTAGATTACAACATTTCGGATGTTTTTTGTGCATACTGGAAAAAATGAAGATTTCGCTTAGTGCTTCCAAAACTCAACTAATAATAATTACCTCATAAGTGGCTTATAACCCAAGTAGCACACGAAACATCTTCCAAAGAGATGCTTTTCAAAAATGGTTTCAATCGCGTATCAATAAAAGCATCTGTAACTTACATGGTTCTAGTTCGGTTGCACATCAATATCAAGGCTCATAAAGTTTTATTTCCGTTCCAATGAACACGCATTTCACTTCTTGTTTGACGTTCAACAATTTTGAAACAACAAGATTTGCTGCAAATGTCCTTTGCAAATAGCAATGAAGTCAAGTTTGTCAAGATGTTTCCAGCAACTTTTTAAACAAACTCTTGAAACTTCTCCCAAAATGCCGGTTTTAATGTTATGTTTCAAATTACTTTCATTTAAAGCATCCGCAACTTGCATTCAATTTTCGTTTCCATACCCACAACTCAAGAAGATTCATCCCAGTTGCGACCAAGTTGCACTAAACTACGTGTATGACAGCTAGAAGTTTGTTTGTTTGAATCGAGTTGCAATATGGTTGAGTTGCACCCTACGTATCATCTAACAACGAAAACATGGTCTAGCAACAGTTTGTTTGTTTGAATGGTGTTTCTCAAATGTTGCGCGGAAGTTTTTGCAAAAAGTTTAGATTATTTCAGGCGTGGTCTAATTTCGACAGTAATGAACTTGTATTCCGAAGGGTGCAGTAAAGTTATAAACAACAAGCTTTGATTAATGGGCCATGTGGTCGCTTTTATATTGCATTGGCGTAGCAATTGTTCGAAGAGCTGGTGGAGTAGTGAGTAGAGGAGAAGTTTTGTGATCTTGAGGTCGGAAGTTTGGTTCTCGTTCATATTTTTTTATTTTTGTTTTCATTTTTTTTTCTCTAGTATTTTGCCACAAATTAGCAATTTCGATATAACTTAAATATGTTGCAAACAGACTCCACCTCTTGCGCTTTTTGCGTTGCTATTCAGTGCAATTGAAAGTCATATTTTCAACCATTGACAACTTGGATTAGTTTCAAGAGATTATTTTATTCTTGAGTTGAAACAAACTGTGCTGCTTGGGAAGCTCTTCATGACGAACATTGGAGTAGATTGGCGGTTGTTTTCGAAATACTGATCTTAAAGACAACCAAACTTACATTTCTATGAGCTGATCCCAAATTCCATGTTAGTTAGAAAAGATAAATACACAAAACGCATTTATTGCCACTAAACATGGAAATCGTCACCTAAAGAATGAATGACATAATTTCTACCGACCCGAAACCAGTCAATCTCCTCGAATTAATTTATTGTGATTTTTCCCCAGAATTCTCACCGCACAGCGGAATTTCATTTGCTCCCACATGGAGGAAGAAAAACTGATTCCTTCTTGTTTGAAGCAGCACCGCACCGGGAAAGCATCCACCACCAGGAGAGAAAAGTCAGAAAAAGAAAACACAAACATTCCAAACCACAGTCAGTCGACCGACCAGCAGTCGGAATTCGGTTGTTTGTTTAGAGTTCGAATTTTTATGCAGCGCAGACGAGCAGAGCAGTCCTTTGAGCACCCGATATCCAACTTCCTCCCATACATTCATACCGGATTCATACGTTGAGTTGAGCTACAAAAAAAAACTACACTGACATTGGTTCTAGGGGTTTCCCGGTATATGTTTGAGGGGTGTTTGCCGAGCAAATAGTGAGTGGCATACCCGTCAAAGCGATGATAGAGGAAATGTCTCTTGTGGACCACCCTTGTTGTGTCATCCGCAGGCTTTATTAGGTGAGACGACCAACTTGGTCGTCGAAATAACACCGTCCAGAGAATCGATAATGCCACCGCTGCTTAGAAGGTGGCTTAAATTGAATCGATTAAGGTGATGGAAATTCTGTTGAAACATTTTTCTGTACGTGGCGAAGGGTTGTGCTACTTTTCTACGAATGCCGTTTCTCCGAACGCCAGTGTCCCGTTTCCTCGAAACAATTTTGCTACTCATAAATTTCATATAAACCTACGTAAACTTTATACATATCAACGTGTCGAACAAAGTAATCAACTGATATGCATCCTTCTTTATTTCATTGACGGTACTTTCGAGTTTCACCGTCATTGACATTTTAGGTAATAATTTAAGCGTATACTAGAATAAGGGCGTAAGTCGCATGATCGATTTCCCTTTATCGATCCTAACTTCTGTGAATAAAGGTTACATGTTGCAAGTTTGTTTGCATATTTTCACTTCAGACCGCTTGACAGTGATGCAATCTTGTGTCCTAACGAGAAACAATGCTGATAAATTTGCAACTTGTCACCTTTATTCACAGAAGAGATGATCAATGAAGAGAAATCGATCATGCAACTTATGCGTTTATTTCAGCACATGCTTGAATATGTGATCTCTTAAGAATGATCGAATATCTCATCTTTTTGATACCTTACCGTTTTTTCTAGTTCACCAAGACTGAACACTATTCTTCCACTTTTTCGAACTGCATTACTTTTCGAGAAAACGGATCGTCAAATCTTATACGAAGATATTAGAAATTTCTTTGTGATTTTCTTCAAATAACTTTTCCAAACATTGTATTGCAAATTCTATCTCAAAATTCATCGAAAATTCTTTAGAAATATTTTCATAATACATGACAAATGGCGTCAGAAATTTTCCTGTTTTTAACCTATAAATTATATTTATAATTCCCGGATTTTACAGGAATTATCTTCTTCTTCTTTCTGGCGTTACGTCCCAACTGGGACAAAGCCTGCTTCTCAGCTTAGTGTTCTTATGAGCACTTCCACAGTTGTTAACTGAGAGCTTTCTATGCCAATTGACCATTTTTGCATGCGTATATCGTGTGGCAGGTACGAAGATACTCTATGCCCTGGGAAGTCGAGAAAATTTCCAATTCGAAAAGATCATCGACCGGTGGGATTCGAACCCACGACCCTCAGCTTGGTCTTGCTGAATAGTTGCGCGTTTACCGCTACGGCTATCTGGGCGAGGAATTATCTACGAAAAGTATATTTGGAATGTTTCGTGACTTCGAAACTTTTTGAAAAACTCCATGAGTACTAGTGTTTCCGAAATTAGCATACTGATAAAAGTATCTGTGAAGAAACTTAATGTACTAAACTAAACTGAAATAACTGGGAAAGATGAAAACAAAATTGTTGATAAATTCGTAAAAAAAATAAAAAAATAAAACGATCTTCCTTAAAACATTTCTTAAGCAAAAGTTTAATCAATTATTGATAGAATTCATATTATTGAATTCTTGTACAAATCCAGAGCTGAATTCCTTGATGTTTTTTGGGGAATCAAGAAGTCAAAGAAAGGATTCTGTTACATTTCATGGACAATTTTTATAAGAGATTCTGATGGAAATTTTTCAATTTGTTTTTCAATTCATTAGAGAGGTTTTCATTATCCTGTGGTCTTCACCTCTATATAGACGTTTATTAATAATTACTCATCTATCGTTGCTCCGTTATCCATCTGTTGTTTCTCCTTCCTTTGCATTACGCTTTCTTGAGAAACTTCATACAACATATATTCTTCAAAAAAAATAAGGAAATACTAGGAGTTTTGAAAAGCAGCAGGATTCTCAAGAGTATGGTTCCCGATTTCTGAACGTCCTTCAGGAATTTTTCAAAGAATTTTAAAAGTCGATTTAAGTTAAGTACAGTTTTTTATTACGAATTGTATTATAAGACATCTTTGGTATTGTTCCCTTAAAATACCGCCAATATTTTCACGCTTAAACTATTAAGTTCTACCATAATAGTTAAAAAGTTAGTCCCTCAAAAAAAATTGTTTGGGATTTCTGCAGGTGGGAAAAAATGGTTCTACATCAATCAGTATGTCATAGTAGCATGAAATTTCGGAGCTCATGCAAATCATTTTCTTAAATCTTACACCGTGTCCAATATATTCTCATACACTTTTTCTTTTCTTTGGTATAACTTTACTGATTGTAGGATAAACCAATGTTGTAGTATTTCATTGTAGTCTGGTAGTATTATACTAACGTAGAATAGCTTGTTTTATGAATAAGAAACAATAATTGCTAGGATAAGTGATGAAATGTCCATTGAAGTCGTGTTTTGCACTTAAAATGAATTTTTGTTCATATTGGTCTGGTTAACAAAGTGAAAATCAGAGCATTCACAAAAAAGTTTCAGAAACTTTAAGTTAATCATATTGCGTTTTGAATAGATAAATATTGATAAAATTTGATAAATATATGTGCGATAACTGCAGATTGAAATTGGGGTCTGCCTATGAGGGTGCCGCTGGAAATATTTTTCGTAAATTCTTAAGTTGATAAAATAAGTTTATAATTGAAATATTTCTAAAATATTTCCTGTAGTGAATCAGTATTATAACCACTTTCAAAAAATATTATCACCAATGATGTCAGTTAAACAAGCGCAAAGTAATGTTATCTCGAACTTGTATGAGAATATACTGGACACGGTGTAGATACAACTACTTTCAGTACAAATTCCATCCGTTTGAATGTCAATCATTGCTTATTAAAAAAGAGGAACAACAACAAGATTTTTGTGTAGTTAATCTTACAGAACCACATAAGCTTTTCTGTCAGGAAGTCGAAAAGTTTTAAGACAAACTACGACAAATTCTTGAGCTTTACGACAAGAATTTAGTACTTTTTCCAAATTCAATTTAAACTGAAAATGATCGAACAATTTTTAGAGTTCATCCAAAATTTTTTGTATGTGTTCCTTTATAAATCTGATATAAATTGGATCTGGATTTCGAGTGATTCGTAATATAATTTGTAGAGAAATCTTTTAAAAATTTTGAGGTTTTCTATGAGTAGTTTTTGAACTAGTAGAGTGGATATTCGAAGGATTTCTGGATAAAATATGGAGTAATTTGAGGAAGATGAAAAAATAACCTGATGGTATTTCTGAAAGAATTTCATAATTCTTTAGTAAACCTCCTGGAATTTTTTTTTTAATCTGGTGAGTTTTTCGGACGAATCCTAGTACGAAAACCCAGGTGAAACACTTTTTTTTTTTTTTATTAGTATCATTCCAAACATTACATGCATTTCTTATATCTAGGTGTTCTGTGTTATTAGACAACACTATCATCCTTATTTGGTAAAACAAATCTGAAACACTAATATAATTCTCCGGAAATCTCCCTGAACAAATTGCTCGAAAAATCTTTGAGTATTTTCGCGGAAGAGTTTAAAAAAAACAGTTGAACCGGAATACTAGAAACTTCATAAAATTATTAAGTTACTTTTGCTGCGATTTTTTCAATCAATTCTTGAAGCATATCAAAGAGATTATCTGAAAGATTTGTTAATGGAATCGGAAGAAAAAATTTAGGAAGAATTTCAAAGGTAAATTTGGAAAAAAAAACTGTTGGAACACTTTCCGAAAAATATATTTGTGGTAAGGATCCCTACTTGATGATCTTGAAGACAATTTTGGTGATACTTCTAGAATATGTTCTAATGTGTTTTGGAGAAATCCTCTGTAATTCAAGAAAATCCTGAACAAATTATCACTGAACAACTGGATGATACTTTAAACTAATAATTGGAATTTATGAGTAATAATACGTAAAGGACCTTCATGGAGAAATGTTTAAAACTGTTCAAAATATTTTAGAAAGGATTTTATTGGGGAATTCTTAAAGAGATTTCTTAAGCAATTTAATAGAGATTTTTCGAGAAATTTTGTGAAAAGATCAGAAAGCCTAAAGAAACTTCAGGAAAAAATCTGTTGAATAACAGCTACTAATCTTGGGAATGATTTTCCGTGGGACTCTCAGGTGGAACTCAGCGAAATCTGGTAAAATACGAAAACAATTCATGGTGAAAAACCCTGTGAAAAATCTCGAAGGAATCTCCTTAAAGTAGAAAGATGAATATCTAAAAAGTTGAAGAATTATAGAGGGATATTTCTCGTGAGTTATTTGGAAGAGTTTCTCGCTGGAATATACAAAAAATGAACATATTCCGTAGTCAAAATTTAAATTTATAATGATCATTGATGGACAGCGATATGAGACAAAATCACAAACCAATGGAATCACTTAAAATCTATGCAAACTACGATATGCGTCATCATCATCGTCATTTTTGCGACCGACATTACTACGGTGAACCAAGAATTTGCTAGCCCCCCTAGGCCCCCTCCAGAAAAAAATCTTAGCTACGCCAATGGTGACTAACCAAGAACTCCACGACTTTACGCTTGAGAAGTCCGGCATTTCCATCGCTTTGCATCCCGAGCCGGGAGAGGACAGAAGAGCGAAAGAGATCGGCGATCGATTCGAAACGGGGCTGTTTTGGAATTACGATGGCCCGGAATTCCCCGATAGCTACCCGATAGCGCTCAAACATCTTAAGTGCCTGGAGAACCTGGTCTGAGGAAGGATCCAGAACTCAACGCCAAAGTCCATTCGATGATAGCTGAGTATTTAATCGAAGGGTTTGGGTACAATGCAACACTGTCAGGGCTAGTGACGTTCGACTGCATCAAGGTGTGGAATGCACCGCTGAACATCATCTATAATCCGAGGAAGATGAAGTTCCACTGGGTGTGGGACGCCGGAGCAGAAGAAAAAGGCGTGTCGCTTAACTCCAAGCTGCTGAGGGGTCCAGATATGCTGATTATCCTGCCGGCGGTGATCTGCAAGTTTAGAGGGCAAGCGTTCGGATTCGGAGGAGATATACCACAGATCCAAGAAGCAGACAAGCGAGCGCATAGGTTCCAATTCCGGAATGAGCCTTCAGAAGAGCCGCTTCCCACGTTCGAAACCACGAGTTCACATTGCACCGCACAATACGTGAAGAATTTGAATGCGAAGGAGTGCTGGACAGTGTCCGGAAGCTGCGAAGGCGATCGTCGAGAACCACTACGTCTACTAAGGGTATGCGAAATACCGAATGATTCCGTCAAAAACGCTTCGAAACGAAATTCCGCGGAATTCCACGGAACTCATACAGGCGAAATTTGTATTTTGCTATTTCGTTTCGTTTCGCCAAATTGTTAAAATATTTCCACGGAAAATTGAAAACAAACGGAATAAAACGGAATTTCGCGAAATTCGAGTTTAATTTCGAACAAAAGAAGGCAAAGCGCTCGCTTCTAGTTCTAGCTACAGTCAAAAATGGGTCCGTATTATGGATCAAATCGACTCATATCATGGATCAGAACACTATAACAGCAATTTATCTGCGAGGCAAACGAAGTGTGCTAGTGAAAGCATACGTTTTGGCGTTTCTTTAGGAATCGTCTTATCTTAGATGGATAACTGTGGTAACTGCCCCACAGATATGAATCAACGTTTCTAGGCATATGCATGACATTTTATTTCCTACGAACGGAACAAATGTGTTTAAGCATGTTATTGTTGATTGCGATGCTGTATAGATTTATGGTTCGCGTGGTAAAATGGGTTCTGCGTAATTGCAACTCTATTTGATGAGATATTCTCCGTTTAATCCAACTTTGATCCATATCTGCGTGCTATCCATAACTGTTGGGTGACTGTAGCATTGACCAAGGTATCTAGAAGGGAGGTAGTTCAACGTGTAAATCGTTCATTCCGCCATATTGGAATCACATATGACAGCTGGCTAGTTTATTGTGATAAAACAGACTAGCATGCCATGAAATTGAAAATAATGTTTTTTGACGGTAGATTCCAATCGCCTTTTCTCCAGCAACAATAGTTCCTTCGAATCTGCTCAGGGTGTATTAGCGAGGGAGTCTTTAGGTATTATTGTACTATAGCACTTCCAAATACCGTAAAACGGGGTATCTTTGATAATGCGGGTAACTTTGATAATGCGTAACCCACCACATACTAAACGAAATATCATAATTTCTGTTGATCAGTTAAGCAAAACGAATGCAAAACCAAAGAATATTAGTATGACACTTCAAGTAAGAGCGGTTTTCATTTGAATCAAGAACATTTGAGGCTTTTTATACGAATATACAAAATAGACCCAATTTTTGCATTTTCGAAACGCTTACAAACAATCTGTTCTACGATCACTATTTGATGTAGTTTTGAATAGTTGGCCACTTATCTTTGACAGCCTAGTTATCATAGAACCTGAATACGGCCTCAAAACTCTTAGCGAAAAGCATTTTCACAAACTGGGACCATTTTTGTAATCTAAGTCAGAAATTTCAATATAACGATAAACGCCTAGAGGTATGCAATGCCCTACAAATGTTCGTTAATCATTCAATTTTGTTCGATTCATACACCATTATCAAAGTTACCCCCAAATAGAAAACCAACTTTCGATTATGTGAAAAATTATAAATGAATTCAAAATAAATCTTTTGGCAATCTATCGACTGCAATCGAAAGCTAAGATGCCAGTACTTGTTATAAAAATATAAATTATAATTCTTTGAAACAGCATGCATAAATATTCATGTTTTCTTCGAAAAATCTATTAAAGTTACCCCGTTTTACGGTACCAGCAAAAGCACTGGCAAATAAAAATGGAATACAACAATGCCATATACAGTGACGCCACGCAGTTGAATCACCAACAAATTATGAATCAGCTGATTTCAAAAGACAAAATTATTATCAAACTTGTCACAAAACATCACAGAATTATTTTTACACATAGTTTCTTATCAGTAAAAATAATTCTGTGATGTTTTGTGACAAGTTTGATAAAAATTTTGTCTTTTGAAGTCAGCTGATTCATAAATTATGGGTGATTCAACTGCGTGGGGTGACTGTACATCGAAATCAGCTAGGCTTCTTGGAGCTCTTATCGTCGACAAGTTGAGCTCTCTGTCTGTGTTTCAGCTCAAACTCTTATGCATTTTTTAGAATTTTCTATTTACAAAGCTCAACAAAGAGTGTCTGAGGTAGTAAAATTGTAGTTCACTTGGTTTATGGATAGCCCCTTATCTTTCGACAAGTGTCAGTATTAACAGAACTTTATTATTAATTGTTCTTTACATTTAAACTAGATTTTCACAGTAATTTAACATATGCGCTTTAATCATAGGTACATCCAGTAAATGGTCCTCCATGCTCGGAACGACATCATGCAGTGCTCGCAAAGAATCAGCCGATCCGTGCGCAACTGTGGTCCGTTTCGCCGAAAGCTTCTCCGGCAAGGGGTACACTTGTAAACCCGGACTTTTTGTATCTGTTAACGCTCGACCGGATTCTTCACTGATATCATCCGTCTGTCATTGTCCGGATTCATATGGGAAAGGTCTCCCAGAAGGCCTTCCGGTGGAATCCTTCGTCGCAAAGCAAGCAGTTGGACGGGCGTGTTTCGGGGTGCGCTCAATCATAATGGTCCACGAGAAGATCTTCATTGATGGTCGCAAACGTAGCATTTTCAAAGCTGTGTTTCAAGTTCTAAAATTTAAAGAGATTTACATTTAATATTACGTCACATTATAATTATTATGAAAAACTTATTTAATTGGTAAGAGTGATTGCTCGGCAAAAAGAAGGACTATTGACCGACGCGTGATTTTTTTTTGCTTGTTTGATAAAAACAAACAACCATAAGCAACCTCGGTTTCTAAGGGATTGAAAACAGAACAACGTACACAAACTAGCCAGCTGTCATTTCCACCTCCCCCACAGTTTACCACACCCCGCATCCACTGACTGCTTAGATTGCTTTACCTAACATTACAGTTACCTTGGTATTGACTGGTCCGCAGGATATGATAAACTGCACTGCTGTTGTAAAGTTTCCAAAAACGCCTTTTGAGCAAATCCGTTAATATAAGGTACAGTGGGGGAAGTGTATCAGTGGGGTAAGTGGATCATTCGTCAACATTAAGCATAATTACTTGAATATGTTGAATGTTTTCGCATCATTGCTTCGTTTTAGGTTATATTCTTACGCCCACACTGATACTATTGCAAAACTGGTACTACACGTACACTAATACAATCAAACTTGTTAACTGCAAAATCAATTAATTTCAAAATTGTTTTCCATCAATCAAAAATCCATTGTATCTCCGTCTAAAATCGAATACTATTATTTTTTTCGACACATGATGAGCATTTCAGTTCTAATTGAATGAATCACAATGAAAAATATGTGATTTTTATAAATAAATACAGATATATTGTACATGGTACACTTACCCCTACTTTTTAATGGGTGGGTAAGTGGATCAAGTATTATTATCGTTTATTGGCAGACTGCCTAAGAGAATTTTAATAATTTTTAATATCCGCAAATGTAGTTTTCCTTTAATGTTTTCCATTCCCAGCTTAAATTTGTCAAATTGACCATAAAAAATATGAATTAATCCACATAAAAGTGTTTTAACCTTTCTGGTGTAAAAAATTATAGAAGAATAATAATTTCAAAATTAACACGAAACTTTTCGTGATTTATCTGAGCTGAGTTGCAAAAGAGCAAAATATACAAATTTTCAAATTGAAAGCATATTGTACCTTATTTGACCACATAAATTGTTCTAGACAGATGATACTGATATAAACATAAATAGAATAAAAAGATTTCAGTTTGTAATACAAAAGTAAATGTTATTAATATTTTTAACAACCTTTGTTTTCCGAAAACATCGTTAGGAATAATCCTACAATACTGATGTATACCTTATGTGTATCAATGGATGAATTTTCTCCAAATTATTATAGTTACAATGTTTTTTTTTTGTTTTGAACGAATTAGTGTCAACTAATGTATAAATATTTTTCATACAATTTTGATAAAATAAAAATATTTTTTTAATTTTGAATTATCAAAATGTAACAAAGTGCTAGTTACTAAAAATAAGAATGAGAGTAATATCATTCTTACAATACATAATTTGACCACATTTGTTTTGAGAACAGATTTTTTTTATTGCTGATCCACTTACCCCACCATGGTGGCGCAAGTGGATAATTTGGTGCAAAATTTCAAGTCCTCTATACTCAAAACATAACAATCAGAAAAATCAAAATAAATTACGATTTGAAGTATATTAGTCCTTTATTGGTTATCCACAAAAAAAAGTTTTAATTACATTATTCACGTTAGCTGTACATAACAAAGAAGTTGACTCTTGATTTTTCTGTATCCACTTACCCCACGGTACCTTATCTCAAAAATTGTTTATACACAAATGTCAAAAAAAGCTGCGAGCGTGAGTCCCTGATGTTCTGGATTTGCTCAGATGGTGCAGATTATTGAGGCGCGCATTAGTTCTCTCTTGCTTTCCCGTTGTGACGTGACTTTTAACTCTGCATAAGAACAGCGGGAGAATAAAAGAGAAAACTAATAGCACGCATCAATTATTCGCGCCACATGAGTAAAGGCTCCCCCAGATCTAAGCGACTTTTTACGGCGACAGCGACAAACAATCACCGCGATTTCGCTGATATTTCGCTGCATGCACTGTTTGATGAGCACGTCTAAGCCACAGCGACGCGATTTCGCAACGATTCGCGTCGTGTCAGTCAAGATAGTTCCATAGAAGAGTGCTTGCAGCGACACAACAACGAAATCGCGATAATTTCTTGTCTCTGTCGCCGTAAAAAGTAACGTTGATTTGGGTGATCCAAAGCCACACCTGAAATCTTCAAGAGCACAAATCTTAAGAACCAGATGTCCATTCAAGCTGAAAACTCTATCGATTGGTTACTCGTTGGCCAATCGATCAAGTGTTCAGCTTGAACCGCTGTCGGGTTCGTTAGATTTGTGCTCTTGAAATTCTGAGGCAAGCCTTCGATTTATAGTCACCTTAAACAAGGAAGATGCGTACATTATTTTATATCGAAAAATAAATCTAGGTTTATTCACGCTGTACCACACCACCAAGTCCTCCCTCCTCTTATATCGTGATAAAATTTACTCACGACCCCAATAAAAAAAATGCGATTTTTTCGGATTGTTCAATATTGATAAAATATATCATCACAAGTATTGGAAGCCAAATGCCGCAAGGCAAAGGTCTTAACCTTTTCAATACCGACATCAAAGTTTCAAACTTCGCTAGTTTCGCCATCTTTCGATCGATTTTGATGATTTTTAAAGGAAAAATCACAAATCAGTTATAAAATTCATTCATGCATTGCATGCATCATCAAAATTGGTTCCCGATTTAGATACAAGTTTGGTGGGGTACCCAGGGCACTTCACAATGGAAAAGCGCAACTATCTATTTTTCGATTTTCGCACATCTAAATCTCGAGAAAAAAAATAAGCCAAACATTAAATTTAGCTCATTGAAAGACGGATTGTCTCAACGAAAATGGGTGAACTTGTCAATCTTATTTGTGGTTCCTCTATGCTACCAGATTCAAAACTTTTTTTTTTCTAAATTATCAAATATTTTTCAAAATACTCTCGATGCTCAAAATTTAGTGAAAATGTGATTTTGTAGTCAATTTTAAACAAAGAATCTGAAAATGAGATAATATCAACAATCCTTGATTTTTCCAGAAATCTTTCAGAAATTCCTTCACAGATTTTGGAATAGGATCATTTTTTCAGTATGTGCTCTACAAAATAATAGAAATACCTTCAGTATTTTCTACAAGTTCTACAAGGTTTACTCTAAAAGTTTGCCTTCATCCAGATTTGATCCTCCAGAGTGATCTCTCCAAGAATTAATTCACAGTTTATGCAAGGCTTTTCCAGAAAATTTATTAGGAACTTCTAAATTAACCCCAACAGGCAATCCTGGTTAAGTTGCTGCCGCAATATCTCTTGGAATTTATTACTCTTGCAGTTCTTTTAAATTCATCTTGATTGATTTCTTAGGTGTGTGTTGATGAATTCTTTAAATTGTAATTTAATTCAACACTCCAGTAAAGACTAAAGCAAATATACCAGTGATTTATCTGTTCTACTTATTTTTCTTCTTCTTTCTGACGTTATGTTCCAAGTGGAACAGAGTCTACTTCTCAGTTTAGTGTTTTCATGATCACTTATCGACTTGTGTCCCCAATCATGTTCATTCAAGCCACAAAGCATACAGTACAGCAAAAAAAAAAATGAAAATCATTATTCCACGTTTTATGGCATATATTGGCATAACATCACAACCACATGATTAAAAAAATTGTAAGGCATTTCTAACAATTTAATTAATTTTGGGCTCAACTCAATATTTTTAAGATTGTTTTAAGTGTTTGTAACTGCTTTTCGATCCACTTCTTAGTTGTAACATTTAACCCACTCATTCCCTTGTGTGAATGTCAGATATGTTGAAATGAAACCTTATAAAGTTATTGAGAAGATTTCAAACAAACTAGAGTCTTACCAAAACATCTAAGGATTCCGCTGAGCAACACTAAGGTTTCCATATGGTAGAGGATTTAATAATACGTTTTTTAGGCCTTTTGTCAAATTTCCAGCTTTTGACAAGAAAAAAAAACTTAATCGTGTATTCCGCGAAACAAACTCAAAAATTTCGTTTCGTTTCGAAAAATTCCGTGAGATATTTGATTTCGTATCGAGTTACACGAAACATTTTTAAATTTCGTTTCGTTTCGTCATTACCAGCGCAAGATATTCCGCGTATCGTTTCGTTTCGTATCGACATGGAAAAAATCCATATCGCATACCCTTAACGTCTACGACTACTTCGATAGTGCAGATACGGTCGACCAAGCAGTGAAGCGAGAGAAAGAAGTTGGACACGTCCACTACAAGGGCAGCTTTGAGCTCTGCATCTGGGTTTCCAACTCGGAGAGAGCGAAAAGCGGATCAGTGCGTCTGGTTCAGCGAAGATAAGGTGTTTGGCACCGAGCACGTGTTGGGGATCGTGTGGCAAGCAACGAATTGTCATTCTGAAGCCTTTCGTCTCCGGCAACCACCGGCCAATGTAAAGGATCGTGATGAGCTGCGTAATGAGCTATTTTGACCCGCTTAGATACTGATCCTAGACCTTTTGCGAAGCGGATGCGATTAGGACCAGTCGATCGAAGAAGATTGCGTTGAGAAGTGGAAAAACTGAGGGCGCTCGCATTCCACGTTATTTCTTCCAGAAAGGCTGTTCCCACGACTGCTGTAATCATCCTTCAGCTTCACGTTTTCGTCGACGCAAGCCCGGACGCGTACGGTGCAATTGCATACGTAGCATCGAGACGTCATATGGGCCGTTGTGCTCCCTCGTGATATCTTGGTCGAAGGGGGCCCCGCTAGATCATTTATCAAGCCACCTTTCAGAGCTGCAGGTAGCAGCTTTTGGAGCAAAACCGACCAATTCGGTCGGCGACGTTCTTTCCCTCGAGGTAAAGCAATGTTTTATGTGGCCCAGTTGAAGACTGTCCTGTCCACCGATAAAAGCAGTACGTGCCGTTTAGGATCGGCGAAATCTACAGAATGACAAGACAGACGGAGAGGCAACGTGGCTGATGCGTTGACTAAGTGGAATAACCTTCCGTTCCGATGGGCCGTAGTTCCATGCTCCAAAGTTTTTCTACCATCCGGAGCACAATCGTTTGGATGCCGCTGACAAGGTGATGGACTCTAGTGCCTGTTGTTTAATATTGCGCTAGAAGGTGTTGTGCGGAGGGACGGGCTTAACAGCAGGGGTACGATTTTCACAAGATACAGTCAATTTGTTTGCTTCGCGGATGATATGGACATTGTCGGCCGTACAGTTGAAAAGGTGGCAGTCCTATACACCTGCCCAAAACGCGAGACAGCGAAAGTTGAACTGGTTGTGAATGCGACCAAGACAAAGTACATGCTAGCTGGTGGGGCCAAGCGCGACAGGGGTCGTCTAGGTAGCCTGACAAACAATGTTGAAAATTCGACGTTTTGTCCATTCGACGTTCTGTCCCTTTCGACGTTTTGGGATTCAATGTTTTGACATTCGACGTTTTGGCTTTCGACATTTTGTCCCTAAGCCAGCAGTTTCACGATAGACGGGGATACGTTCGAGCTGGTCGACGAGTACGTCCACCTTGGATCCTTGCTGACGGCTGACAATAAGGTTAGCCGTGAAATACGGAGGCGCATCATCAGTGGAAGGCCTGACCACGGTCTCCACAAGAAGCTGCAGTCAACATAGATTCGCGCCAGCACCAAATGTACCATATACAAAATGCTCATAACGCCGGTAGTCCTTTACAAGCATGAAACGTGGACGATACTCGAGGAGGACTTGTAAGCACTTGGAGTCTTCGAACGAACGGTGAACCCAGTATCCAGAAGGTGGCCAAAGCTGGAACGATACGATGGGCAAGGAATTTTTCATGAATGCAGGACAGCAACCCTGATAAGATGGTGTTCACTTCGTATTTGGTTGGTACAAGAAGGCGCAGAGCATAGCGAGCTAGGTTGGCAGATTAAGTGCGTATCGATTTGGCGAGCGTGGGGCAGAACCGAGGATGAAGAGATGCGGCCACGAACCAAGTATTGTGGCGTGAAATTGTTAATTCAGTAATATCTTTTTTGATGTCCACTAAAAAAAGCTTTCACTCATGGTACATCAATTTTGAGGCATATACTTAAACTTCAATAACATTTGAAAAGTGGAACTTAAGCTAAGAAAAAAGATGCAGAACTTTGAATTTTCCAAATTTAGTTCGTCACAGTTCTTAATAAAAATAAATATTACGTGGTATTCGTTACATGGCGATTGGGATACCAGATGCTTTTTTTTCTCACCTGGATCTTTATTTTTTCATCCATACAGCTTTGAAGTTGAAATGTATTGCAAGTTACCGCGTTTCAGGATATTTTAGAAGCATATGTTCAAAATTAATAAGATTTTCTGTAAAATTACTTTCTAATGTTTGCTACATTCGAAAAAATGGTTTTCAGGAAAATGTGATGAAATTGATCACAACAATATTCAAACGATTGCGCTCACTCTATGTAAATAATAGGCTCGTTTATTACTTGTAAATAAAAACGTTCAAAAAAATTCATGAGATACTTGTTCAAACAAACTGTTCCTTGATTTTACATCAGACTTCCTCTCAAATGTTCGAATAGACCGTTCTCCGTTACATGTCCAGATAAACAAATATATTTGACTGCACTCGTATTTCGAAACATCGCCCGAAGAAAAGATCCAAATCACGACCAATGCTTTTCTTTATTCATCAAAACACCGATCCCTTTGATCTCAACAACTCCTTTCTTCGGCTGACTGATGATGGACCACTCATTCGAGTCTGACTAACCGTTCATCCATTCATGCATCCAACGCCAACATGGAACCACCAGGGTCAAGGGGATCCTTCAAGCCCAATCCAGTTGCCAAGAAGGGAAGAGGATGCGGCCGTAATAATCCTTTCCATTCAACAGGATTCACCAGTAATCTTCATCAAGTGGTGCAGTTTAGGGATAAGCAGCATTCCTTTCACGGCGTGCATCCCATTTTTTCCCCGACAAGAGGAAAAAATGATAAATGAAAAATAAAAAATTAAAAATGCTACGCATTTTTGATCCTTTTACTTTCAATGAGTTTCGGAAGCTTACTGTTTCCTTCGAGGGAAGCAGGAGCGATGAATTATACTTCCTACGAAGGTTTTTTTCTCCGTCGGAATGGGACCACATTCCTCTGGCTGTGTTGCTTCAAGCCCCACAAGGATTCAATCCTTTCACGGGTGACGGTCTGAGTGGATGCATTGAAAGGGCCTCCCATTCCGTGTACGAAAATCGGATAAAAAACCACCCTCTTCCCAGCAGCCGGAAGCGTCTCGTGGCCATGCTTGACGCTCCGGGAAGGACACCGAGGACAAACGTGCGTCGGAATGTGGACGAAAATATTGTGACAAGCGTTGTGTCGTTGTTTGCTTGCAATACCAAAAGTGGAACCCCTGCCACTTCGGCTCTCGATTCAAGTGGTGACGAGAAGCTCCCAATAGACTTCTACGCATCATCATCATCATGTAAGGATATGCGATACGTCGAATGATTCCGCCAAACAGCATTCGAAACGGGATTCCATTAGATGAAAGTTTTTTTTTCCTAATTTCGGTTCCACAAACCACTTGGTAGTTTTGTCTCAAAATTTCGAACATGACTCATATTGCGAACAGTGGCAATTTCAAAGAAAAAATAAATATTTTTACAACTTTTACATGCAGAGGACTTGAATCATAGGAAATCATCCTGTGTAGAAATTTGAGTGGTTTTCTAGAAAAGTCACTATAAGAAATCGAGTCTTCGGAATATGAGTCATGTTCGGAATTTGAGACAAACGGTATCCTCTTGTGCATTCACTGAGAATTTCTGAGAATGTCTTGGAAACTCTTTGGATGTCTCTAAGAAACCCTAGATATCCGCGAGAACACTTCGGTAACCCTTGAATAACTCTGAGTCCACAATAAAGCGCTTTTGGCATTTTAAATTTTATTTTATCAAAAAAAAACTCAAAAGTTTCTTTGAAACCCCTAAAAATCCTTCTAAGAATATATTAAAACATATATTGAGCTGTTCGGTAGTCCTAACAACACCTTTAAGCCTCTTGGAAATCCTATGTTAATATTTTTGAAACCCCTTATAACATCTTGATAAACTTTGGATGCTTTTGAAAACTTTTTAAACTGAGCTATAGTTCGTTTAGCAATCTATAGTTTCGTATCGATATGAAGAATTTCATATTTCATACCCTTATTATCAGCAGCAGCATAAGACGCAAGAAAAAAAAAACGCCACCATCCAGCGGAAGCAGCAGGATTTTTCTTGCCACTCATAAAAGCATGTGTGTCCTGCCATCAGGAAAGGGACGCTCGTCTTTAAGGTGACTTCCACCTGAGGACCGGCAAGCCACTCGGCGAAAGACGAAATGTTTGCCAAGTGGGAATTGAACGGTAGCAGCAAGTCTTACGCAAACAACATAATGGGACGGAAAAAAGCCTTCACAAGGGGGCTTGTTTGCCGAGGTTGCTCCATGGTTTCGGGGGGTTGCGATTGTCGTTGGTAGGGTTTGGCACGACTTTTGATTGGTTGGTTGCAGACAGTCAATAGAAGCATTTTTAAGAGGTTTTCCGGGTTCCGGTGCGGAAAATATCCTCTCACTCGTAATAGCATTTTCATAAGCAATTATTTATGGGATGAAATTCTTCGGGTTTACAGAGTAGGTAGTGATGGTGCAACGATGGAGAAAGATGCGCCCAAGGGAGTGTTACATTAGGCAGCGTCCATTTATTACGTAACGCTAAAATTGGAAATTTTTGGCCCCCTCCGTAACGCTTTTTGTAAGAAAAATTTAAAATTTTTGTATGAGCCGTAACGCTTTAGCCTACTCCCCCCCTCCCCTAGAGCGTTACGTAATTTGTGGATGCCGCCTTATATGAAGCTTCACTGACCCACTATGTGTTCACTGTTTAAGTACATCGATGTATTCTCAAACAAATAAGTAAATTTCTCGCCTAGCTTTCCAAAATGACCAATCTAACAGGCTATCATTGTTTACATTCTCTTTAATCAAATTAAACTCTTCTCAAAAGCTCTGTTATAATGCAAAGAGAGCGAGAATCTTTCATTGTTACATAGGTCTATTAGTAAAATTCAGCGAGCTTTCATCGTGGATATAGCGCCAAGGTTGAGCTTTTGCCCCATCTCACTGTGATACGAAAAAGTTCTGATTTAATATGTCGCAGAATGGGGTTTTGATCATTTGCACATCTGACCACATCCTCCAGGAACATACTCTAGAATGTTCCACTTAAAATTTGACCGCACAAAATGAGTGATTTCTTCAAGAGGAAAGCACGTACAAAAAATCTAAGCGCATCATGCAGCATTTTTATTGAGCTATCAGGAAAAAAAATTACTTTTCGCTGAACTTTAGTCAGAAATTCTTGCACAGTACCATTTTCTGCCCTATCTGCCATTTTCTCGAAAATATTTTTTTAATCAGTTGATGTTTTCACTATTTTGACTCATTTCTCAAATACACCAGGACATTTTGATTTCAGTTTTGATATATGAATAATTACTTTATTATGCTACCATATCATGTAAAACCAGTCCACGATATTACAACTGTAATGGCAGTTGACTATGAAAGGTCGGAACTGCATCGAACCTTTGTGTAATTGAATGAATGAGAAAATTCTAAACTAAAGACACTTTTTTTTGTAAAAATCTTCGTTTTGATGATCCAGTGAAAAGACCAATGACGCAGATAACTTGCCAAATCTATAACTTGGGATTGAATTTATCTGCAAGAATCTATTTGAACTTACTCGGTGCATACCCCCTATTCAAATAATTTACTTTTAAACGTAAGTAGGCAAAATTATTTGACTTCTTTCGCGTTCTATCTTTGAAAACTTTTGCAAATATGTATGAATCTTCATGACATTTGTCAATTTTATTCTAAGTGCTTGCACCGCCAAGTTTAAAAGATAATTCGAAAATCCGCGGCGATCAGATTATTCACGAACGAATAACATGATAGACGAGAATTTTTAAATGTATGAAAGAAGAAACGGGGACAACCATACCAACCGTTCCATTTTAGGGATATTGATAAAATCGTTGGGAGTGGCTTTGCTGGTGGTGGTTAATGCACACTCCGTCTGTGTTCTGTTCGTTTCCTCATGTCCTGGCTGTAAAGCCAAGGCTTAAATACCATTACTCGCTCTCTGAAACGAGAAGAAAACTCACTTTGACCTCAGACCTGGGATTGATAGCCAACAGGTTTTCAGTTTATATCAGTCATATTTTTAAAGAAGGTTTCGTATCAATTTCGTCTAACGAAAAAATAATAACATATATGGGCTCTTGCAAAAAAAAAAAGAAAACTAAAAATAATCAATCAGGAACGAACTTCACAAATTAAGTTATTGTTGTAAGCGTCCAAAACAACTCCTCTAACATCTGAAATGCAAGTTGACAGTCTTCGATACTAGTTCACGTTATCGCCGGCATCAGAATCCATTATTCAAACAACTTTCACGTAAATCCCTTTTATTCCTGACTTGGACCATCCCAGAACACTCGCTTTTCACTTATACAATTACGTCATCAAACTGAAAGATTCGCAATGTTGTGCTAGTAATAGTTATAAAAACACTTAAGTTTTTTCCATTAACATTTTATATTTGCACCATCCGATTTGCGATTCTACCAGCCGAAATTAAAACACACGCGAGTACAAGAAAAACGTGACAGTAAGAACAAAACACCATGAATCATCATTAAATTTTTACTTCTAAATAAACAATTCTATCAGATCAAAACTCTGTAATAGTTTTCTCACTATGACAACCGGAAGCGTCGCAGAAATTAAACAATATCCAGGTAGTATAAGCGTCAATCATTTGAAGCTATTTCTAATGTATTATTCAATGATAAATCCTACACGGCCATTATTTTCTACATTGCCTACAAAATCTTAAATATTGACCTTAACATTAAAGTTTTCAATTTTCCCGGAATTTGAATCCCCGGAAATGAAAATGAAATTTGAAAATAAAAAAAAATTTACGCGGAAACCTGGTATTGAACCAAGTTCCTTGCGATCGATAGGCCCGTGCGTACACCAGGCGCCTATCGACGCCTTGATGTAGAGTGACGCTTAAAACGATACATAAAGCATTTGTATTGCAACAATCGTTCCTTCTTTCATAAGGTAAAATGTATGAAATGTATGAAATTTTCGCTGCGTGAACTTATGTATGTTTCTCAAGAAAAAAAAAAACTGTTGATTCGTTTTGAACGCTATCTTCCAAAAAAAAAGAAAGTTTATCATTGAGCAAAAATCCTTTCTTGACAAATCGCATGAAGTTCTAATAAGGACTGTTCATTTTATAAAGTGGACACTTTGTTTATGCTATTTCTTTTTTATTTATTGATAAAATCGTAATCGGTTTTCTGTGTATCGTTGACCTGTTATTCTAAAATGCTATGAAAATATAAAATCTTCGAAAATGCTTTTGGTTGAAGAGCTAAATAGTTTTTCCAAAAACTCTTAAAAAAAACAAATTGTATATTTGTATCCTTCACTATTCTTCTAAAGGTAAAGCTTTAAAAATATCAATTATATTCCACCATTCTATGACATTAGGTAACTTTAGTGATTTACCCGTTTATGGCCAAATTTGCTGATACACCATCCTTTCACTCCCAGCAAAAGAGAAAAGTAAAAAGCGTGTTCAAAACTAGTTTGGACTACTAAAGAAACTATATTAGTATAAACGAAAGCTAAATCATGAGATTAAACTACAGTCTTAAGTATAAATTTTACTGTTTATGGTAGTTTTACTAAAAAGTCTCATACTTTTAAAATCATGTACGCATATTTATCGATCTACAGCAAATTGTAAACAGTTTTCTCCGAATTTTTCAATTGGTAATCTCAGAATAACATATTATGAAAATAATATGTGGAAAATAAAATCGATTTTATTACAGCAGTGTTGCCAATTTTGATGATTGTCAATGTACTTTGATAGGTCTTCTAAGAATAAAAGAATTGTGTTTCTGTTGTGCTTTGAATGTGACGTGGGGACTTACTAAGTAACTCTATGAAGGCGTAAGTTATTTTCCATATTAATACTATATTAGGACTTCCGTCAGGACGTACTTTTACACAAACAATTCTACTCATATCAATTCCCATCAAATTTAAAAAAAATTCTTTAAAAATATACGGGAAAATTGATTTTATTATATCTGTAAAATTTTTGCTCCAAAAATAACTTGATTTTATCCATCAGGCTTCTGATTGATGATGCTTTCGAAGAACAAGCCTTTTTTGAAAATAGAAAATATAAATTATCGAATTTTCCAGCCAATTTCTTACAATCATTGATTTTGATAACCTCAAAAAACCGACCGATCTTATCGTTGTTCCATATTCGTGTGAAATTTAATTATTTTGGAGAATTTTTATTATCACAACATTGTACAATACTAGTCGAACGATGTGCAAAAAAACCGATTGAAATTTCATTGATTAATAAGAAAGATACAGCATGCACAAGGTGTCCACTTTATAAAATGAACAGTCCTTAATAATAACCATTATTGGAACAATTTTTTCAAGCACTAGAATAAAAACTAACCAGAGCCTAACGATGAAAATTGAGAAGATTACAGACAGGAAATGGCCTACTGAGTTCATGGAACATATCCATCGAAAAGTTCTTTATTTTGTATAGCATATAATCATTTAATTGAAAAAAAAAACACATTGTCAAAATGATATCCATTTTATCAACAACTATTTGATTACGAAAAATAAACAAATCAACATCAAATATAACTATGGATCTAGTGAAGTAATTGGTTTGAATTATATGAACGTAAATTGTGCGATGGTTTTTGTTTGAAAATAGTTGTAAGTCCTTTTTTTAATAGAAATATCCAGGAAATACGGAAATCCCGAGAAAAACGAGAATCCCGAGTATCAGCAAAGCATTTCCCGGGAAAAGGTAATCCCAAAAATCTCATTTCCTGGGAAATGTTCCCGGAATTGGAAACTCTTAACTTTACATGCTTTTTTCAAGGAATGTTGCATGCAAAGCGATTCTATTTACACGTTACTATACTGAAAATTATACCATAAATGATGCACACAAAATTACCGAGACACTTATCCTTTTTTGACAGAATTTTCAACTAACATGTAATCATGTAGTCCATGCTATGGACATGCCCTATATCAACTGCAGCATTTTGCAGTAGACAGGTTATCCCGGGCCTGATGGTGTCTCCATCGATGTCGATAGCCTGGTGTAGACACAGTATTTTCGTATAAAATTTCACTAAAAAGATACAAGAAACTGCGCAATATTGGCGAATGTTGGATGCAAGATCTTAACAGATTTCAATTTCTCTTAAAATTGCAAACTTTTTTGAATGCGATGAGGAATGCGTTGATTATTCAGTTACTACTCATTTTACATGGTATTCTGGAAAGATTATGGGCCGAGTAAATTAAAGATTTTCTTTGAGTATATTCTATTTTATGTTAAAAAAATCTTTGAATGATAAAATAGTTGAATATTTAAAAAATCAGTTCCTCTACAATTGAAGCATGTTTCAATAAAAATGGTCTTTGTTAACTTATGTACTATATTGCAAAGGAGCAAAACAGTTAAGGTTTTGATTTTTTTTCTCCCAATAACAGGCAATAAATCGCACTACCTCTATTATTTGACTAACGTTACCACTGGATCAGCCACCCTATGATATGTGATTTAAGAATTATTCAAATCGCGAATGCCTTTTCATTTTTTGCCCCATATCCTAACATATTTTCTAAAAAAAAAACTGCTTCTTTTGTAATCTGTATCGAATTCTTAAGGTGAAACATCTCGAAATCTAACGATGGCGGTCACAATGGCCGACTTTGGCCCTGAAGCACGTTTTCAAGGGCACCTTACTGGAGAAATATTAAGCAAACGTTCCTTATCTCCTTATTTGAAGGTTGCTTGTGCAGAAAGCCAAAATAGAAAGATGCTTCCATGACGAGATTAGTGCCTTTGAAGTTTAAGTGCAATCTTAGAAATTGTATTCGAAACTGTTTCACCTCAAATTTACATTGCACGTAAACTTTGATGATTGCCACGTGTTTTTGTTTAATTTATTTATATCCTCATTGCATTCAGGATTGCATGCAATCTTGAGTGAAACTGAAACATTTCATGATCTTGCATCCAACATTCGCCAATATTGCAAGCTTTCTTTCATCTAGAATGTGAAATTGCAAACGAGAATGCTCGATTTACACGATTATACGCCGAAATATCTTTCAAAAATAATGCACATGAATGGATCGCTGGCTCATTTATGATTTAATATCTTGTAAACCGAACGATTTCGCTCTCAACATTCTTTGAGAGAAGACGTTTTGTATACAATTTTCAAGGATTTTGTTAGCAGTATTGAATATAATTACTGTGTTTGTAAAATTTATCATTGAACAATACATTACAAATGGCTTTACATGAAGTTTATATAAGTTTTTTTTTGGTGTGCAGAGGTATTCCGAGATAACTCAGGCCACCGATTTCATTTTCTTATGTCTGGTTATTCATCTTTTAGAACAATGCTTTGATTAAAGTCTATTCTGAGAATTGAAGCGAATTAGTGCAACAAATTTTGCCTAATAAGTATTTATGCATCTCAATTCTGGATTTCTGAAGGTAAAAATGCATTGAAACTTCAAGTTTTCAAGAGCACAAAACTAGAGAACCTCGATTCATACTAATCCTTGAATCTTTTGATTTAGGATTTTTTAATAACCTTGGTAACCGATATAGTCAAATTTTTGGGTGTCATTTTGATTCCATAACATCCGTGAACAGTTTCAGCTCGATACATGAAACTAAAGCTTAGCGCCAGAAGTCACCCATGGATATCTATAAATAATAACTGTAAATCTTGACTTGAACCACGATAGGTATTTTTATGATGGAGATTATTATCGAATTGCGGTCTCAGCAATCCGATGCTTGTGAAAAAGTGAATGAGTCTTGATTATTCGAAAATAGTGTCCAATTTCGATATTACTGTTATTCCTTAACGTGTTTATCAATGCCACCTTGTTCATCGATTTTTACTAAATTACATATCTCATAAGAGAACGGTTTTTCATTGCAAATGTATGTTTTATTATTGTAAATCTCATACAAATTTTGAACGACTGTTGGTACATGTGTATTGAATTCGGTTTTTAAGGAACCATAACATAAATCATGCTAGTTATCGTTGTTTAACATGTATGGCCCTTATACTGTTACTAGTTGAACCGAATTGAACCACTATAGCATCTGAGTTACTTTAATTTTCAATAATAAAGACTGCTTATGAGTACATACCTAACAATACAAAATTAAGTGCTCTACGTTACTTGTTTAGTGTAAGGGAATGACGTTACCTGTAAAGAAAAATAAATGTAAAAATTAAAGACATTGTAAATTACATATTTTAGTGGAATTATAGATTACAGCTTAATATGGATGAAGTATTTTTTTACATAACTTGTTTTATATGTGTACTTTTGATCTGCTCATAACAATATTTTTATCCTGGTTTACCCATTTCGTTAAGATTTTTTTTGAATATCCATTTAATTATTTCCAAAGCTTTGTCAGTCTTATCAAAATTTTACCCTAAAAGCAACATATTTTATAAAAGCTTACTAATATTAGTTCAGAGATATCGGAAGGTTGATTTCAGTGGTGGTGATTGTCATTGAGGATCATGCACAAATTACTTCACGCTATAAGGGGGAAGGGGGTCAAGCCAAGCGTGACAAGTCTTACAAAAATTCCGGAGGACTCATCCAAAAATTTAGACAAAGAGGTCAAAAAAGTTTAAATTTAGCGTGACATAATTTGTGTACCATAACTTATCTTGTTATCCTACAACGCCTATGTTCTGCATGAATATGTTTACCTAATTCACCTCGGGTGCATTTCGCCGAAAGCTCCCGCTAGCCCACGTGTTTCAATTCATAACCAATCAGGGCAGTATATTACCATCCAATTCAACCCCAACCACCTCGCACGCATCAATCTAGCTGGCAGAATAGAAAATTGATTGTGATTAGCCAATTTTCCATCATTATTGCGGACAATTTTCCCTGGAACTCGTCCCCGTTAGACGACAGTTTGACTCCGGAAGCGCGAAAGCACGCCTTCCTAAGCCAAACAAAAATCCTAACCAATGTTCTCAAGGGAAGATGGGGTAATGTGCACCCCCTATGGGAAAGCTTAACTACTTAATTGTGAATTTACCAAAAACGCCATTCTAATTTAGTTTACTGGGAAATCGCACGAGTAAACTCGCAATTACTAAGATCAGTCATTGGATTGCCACACGATATACACGTGCAAAATTGTCAATCGGCAAAGAAATCTCACAGTTTATAAGTGTGAAAGTGCTCATAAGAACACTAAGCTGAGAAGCAGGCTGTGTTCCCGTTGAGATGTATCTTTTTATCTTGTAGATATTGCGGTGGCGTGTTTATCTCGATGGTGCATCCTACACCTAGTACCCCTATCTACGTCGTTCCAGGAAATGACAACCCCTCGTTTATTCAGACGCAAAGAACAAGGCAGGTTGGGATCGTCAACGGCATCGACCGGAAACGGCAAAAGGCAAAGTCAGCGTTTTCCTTTTTTGTTTCGTTGATATCTCATCTCCCTTCCCATCCCGGTGTCAAGAATCACCGATTCGTCCATCGGAAACAATACCTGGGGTAATTGAATAAATCGAAAACGGGGAAATCCGGAAGATGTTACTGCCTTCTACTTTCTTTCTGTAGACACACAAACATAAGTCCTACCTTGTTTATGATGAGGATGGTGGTTCGAATAAATAGGCACAGGTGTATCTTAGGGTCTTTCGTAGCCTAGAGGTAATGTCCACGGCTACAAAGCAAAGTCACGCTGAATTAGATTCCCGGTCGGTATAGCGTCTTTTCGTAATGGATATTTTCTTAACTTTTCTGGGCATATAGTATCGTCGTACCAGCCACACGATATACGAATGCGAAAATGGCAACTTTGGCAAAGAAAGCTCTGAGTTAATAACTGTGGAAGTGCTCTTAAACCACTACGCTGAAAAGTAGACTCTGTTCCAGTGAGGGCGTAATGCCAGGAAAAAGAAAAAGGTATAACTGGCAGACGGTTGCGGCTTCTGTGTTTTGCGAGTGCAACCGGAGACTCAATCTCTATAAATATATGATGTGAAACTCGATAATCATTGTGGCAATCAAATCACGACACGGTACACGCACATACATACATACACGAACACACTGTAACTTACTTACAGCTAAGGGTAGACCTTTACGCATTGGAATCGGACATTTGTAGCATTATGCCAATCGAAGGTACCTATAAGAATGCCCATTTGGATTTGTGAATAGGTTCCAATGGCACCCAATCGTTTGACTCGGGTGATATATGAATGGCAATCAGTGATCGGGAATGCTCTGTCTCTGTCTAGGGAGTTTGCCATTGGACCATCACCGAAAAAGATGCATTATTTATTAGGTCTACACACGCAGAGATTTGTTCTTAGTGATGGATCTTCCGCTTCAGAAATAGTTCACTAGAAGGTGAGAGATTCACTACAACATTAGGTCTAGAATCAGTGCATATTGTACCCTCGTGCTGTGCGTACACAAATTCGTTCTGCTTTCGGAAGTTTTTAAAACATCCTAGAGCAAAATACAACAGTACTTCTCAGTACTACAAAAACAGTACTTTTCAGTACTATTTTTTTCTACTATTGATCCCTTTTCGATCCCCGTTTGGCTCCATGCCTTCGATTTTTCGTTGAGCTCGTTAGTGAAAGCTAGTGGTGGCAATCTTTCTTGGACACCGTCATGGAAAAAAACCTCTTAGAGGGTCTCGTCTTCTTCCGTTTATTCACTGAACATGGTTGCAACTACAAATAAAAGGAAGGGTGAATCTCTGAATTCACAACTTCCTTCCAAAAAAGTGGGATTTAAAACTGTCACTAAACGTGGCAAGAATGGAAGAAAGGACGTTCTCCAGAATGCGAACTTTCTTCCAAGGGTGAAATGAATAATGTTGATAATTGTATCGAAATGAGCAATCAGTTCGATGCTTTAGACACATTTTCTGAACACCAAATTGAAGCAGCGTCTAGCCCAGACTCTTTTATTCAAGTGAGGGAACAAAGAGTGCCGCCTATCGTGGTCAGTTGTTCTGAATTTGGGGGATTTAGGCAGAACTTGGAGCTATGGAAGACCAACTTCACAGTTAAAAATATGTTGTAAATTTCAGTTTATTTTCATGCACATATTTGGAGCATCAAAATAAACTGAAATGTCAACGACAAATCGCTTATTTTTTAATCGAATGCACTTTAAATTTACACGATCATGTAACATTCAAGCATCTTTAGTTGAAAATTAAACGTGATGCTGTAACAATAGATGAATTTGATTTACTTTTACTATACTCTTCTGTTTACGCTACATTGAAATTTAAATATTTTTATCTGTGTTGATCACTTTTTGCACATGCCTAGTCTTACCATACTGACGGCTTTCTCCTTCTTTCAAAGCTCGCTAAAGGTAGTGGATTCCGATATATCTGCCTTACATTCGGTCTTCAGCTTTCTAGCCTAGATCGTCTAGAGCCAGTCTCCGTAGCGCTCTCAGCGACTTACGTCGGCTTTTGATTGCATTGTAAACATCGGTACTCCAACAAGGAACGGTCTTGCGTAGGGTTATCATATTTGCTCTCACTGAAAAAAGTACATTTTTTCAACTCTGAAAAAAAAAAGAGTACTTAAGAGTACACATAGCATACCTTGAAACATTTTGAATGCACTACTAATTAATAATTTCGACATTTTCTTCCCATAGTTCATGCTGGCGAACCGGTTCCGCTTTCCGTTGCCGTTCCGATATCATTGCGTTTGGGCCTTTAATCATAGCCACTTTTCCTACATTTCAACTAAAATTAAGTGTTTTTCAGGGAGACACTATTCTCAAGTTTTCATCAAATATTTTACGAAATTTAACTCTTATTTTTCTCATGCTTTACTTTCTTACTATATTGAACATTGACTCTAAGCGAATTTAAACTTTGTCACACCCCTTGGCGTAAACTCAAATTTTGGGTGTATTTTGTTTTCCGTGTCCCTTCCTAAATGTCATATAGGACCAACCCCAGTGTTAAAACTGATAACCTTGAGGTGTTTTTGTCAACTATGCGAACTTCAAGCATGATCAAAAGTGTCAAGGTTCATTCATTTACCCAATTATTAAATTAAAGTTAAAATACGATATAGCCGTTATATGAGCGGGAAAAATTGCTAAAGTAGTTGCAGTAACATGCTCTTTTGTGTTATTAAATAAAAACTGTATCTGTATTATCCTGGGAAAAAGGTTGATATGGTTTCTTCAACATTATTTGATTTGACGATTATCGTCAGTAATAACTGAAAAAGAGTACACTTGAGCCCGTTTAGCAAAAAAGAAGAGTACACGAATTTTTAAGGCAAAAAAGAGTACGTCTGGTAACCCTAGTCTTGCGACCGCCTCTACAGCCTGCCTTTGGGATGTTACGATGTACGGCCTAACGTATCAGTTCACACCATTCGGTGGGGGTAAGCACCTGGTAACCGTCTAGGAGTTGGTGACAGATATCCTTGCAGAACCCGTCCCAGTCTTCCTTCTCAATACTTCATTTCTGAAGTGGTCACTACCATGTAAACCAACGTCTACCTTCCAGATAAACTAGTAGGCATCCCACGAGGCTATGGAAAGATCGACCACTGATTCAATCCCAGTGGTAGGATCGATCCTTGGTGGAGTGCCCAGCCCGGGCTCAATTAGGGGCAGAGTGCGGCATATTTGGATCAGTACGGGAAGTGCTATTCAATGATCGCTGCACAGAAGCGTCGATGCTCAAGAACATCAGAGCTCTGGGGTACTACGACGCTGTTTGAGGGCAGTTCGTTAGAGAGGGTCGATGCTTTAGGTGGTAGCACCTTGCTTGGAGGTTGGCTTTCCAAGCTAGTGGTACAATTAGAGGTTTGGTATCTAGCCTGCGTGCTTGATAAAGTATTGTGAGCTAGGGAGGTGGTGCTCTCATAAAGAGGTCGTTAGACTCTAACGGTTAGATGTGTCGATGCTATGGCACGTGAGATGCTATACTCGACAGGTATTGTACACTGCAATACCTTAGTTGGAGGTGGTGCTTCAAGCTAGCGGTACGTAGAGGAATCGTTGCCACAGTTAGTCGAGCTGCTGTGAACGACAAGGTGTTGTAGATTAGACTGGCCCACCTTAGAATGGGAGAAAAATAAAGTTGTATAATTCCACGGGGCACCCGCCAGGATTATTCTTTAGGGTTAGAGGAAGACTTCCTGAAAGTTTCAGCTCATTTGGTCGTTCCATGAGCTGGCGCAATTGAATTGAAGTTAATATGGGATTTTCAGCTCCAACATATAGGAAACAGCACATCATCTCCTGTTTGAGTCAGGAAAATTGTTGATCGCGTTCAATTGAACCCAGAATGTCAAAAACACTACTTGATATTATAGCAAACAATATTGTAGAAGGTTGTATGATGATTAACATTGATAAAGTTGGTGTTTTAACTATCTGAAGTAGATTTGCAATATTGCTTAATATTCCTACAACTTAGCTGGGTGGTAGCCACTAAGCGCATCATAGCCACCTATGACGCTGGGCGAGCTGCGGCACAAGGTGCATGCACATGTGTGATTGTACGGGAGTGCTGATCTAAGCCTAACTTTCAACAACTGAAAGCCTAATGAAAATGAGCTTAAATCCAGATACAACCTTCGGCAACTATGTTCATTAGCGTATCAACTGGTGAATTTGTCATTCTGGGCTCAATTGAACGCGATTAACTAGTGTACGAGACGAAACAGTGACATAGGGTCAATTTTCAATATATTTGAGACGAATATTTCATACAAACTTTGAATTGAATGCGCCAGCTGGGGGAGCAACCAAATGAGTTGAAATTTTGAGAGAGCTTTTTTCTTACTCTAAGGCACATATCTAGGGGGTGCCCCGTTGAATTTTACAACTATTTTGTTTAAGGGCCAGTCTATTGTAGATGGCAATGCCTAGGTAGGAGGTTGACTCTCCTAGCATTTGAAGTTGAACTTGAAAAAAAATGACATTTGGGTTATGACATAAGCAGGGCTGGCAATCGTGAGATTCATTACAGTGTGATGACGAAATAAAAAAATACATCGTCATCCAGTATAATAACTCTGACAGATCGTCGTCTCGTCATCGACGAAAGAATGCACGACTAACGTCAATCCAAAATCGTCAACGAACCACTTTGTCTACATCTCGTACAAAACGGCGAATGCCAACCCAGAATTGCTTGTATTGGAAATTTAACCCGTGCTCTTCAAGCGTCAACAATAGCTCTGTTGGCAAGCGCGTGACGTTGATGATTCAGTGCTCGTCTGTTCAATTCCGGACACGTTTTGTTGTTTTGTTTTTGTTCTATTTTTTCAAAAAAGGCTCATAATTTATCGACGCCACGGTTCATATTTTTAGTCGGCTCAGAGCTCCCGAACGAAGATTCGACCATAACGAAGGAGGCTTCTTTGTTCGTCATGACGCCGAGCCTTTGTGGCGGACAACTGCAGCAAATCGTCATCCAACGCTGGTTGAGTGACGATGACGATTTTTTTTAGTTTCGTCGACGACCTTTTCCATATGACGGTGACGATTGCCTGCCCTGAACATAAGTTCAACACTCGACAGAACATTCCACTGGTAGAAGATCACTGACTTGCTTGTCTTGGCGGTTTTTCGGAAGTGGAAACCCAGCTTGCAAGTCCAGGAGATTATCAAAATTATGAAACATCAGATATAGGAATAGTCAGAGTATAAAAGGTACAAGAGGTTTAAAGAGGGAAAAAAGATTTAAGAGGGACAATAGGTAAGACAAGGCCTAGACAACTGGCGCCACTAATCCCAAGGAAGAGAAGAAGCATATTTTTTTTTATTTATAACAAAAAAACTGTAGGTTTGTACAAGGTCGTCTTGAAAGGTCTCTTAAGTGACTATAAGTCACCTTAAGAGATCTAAAATGGAATGAATGATTCTCTTGGATTTTCCCAAGTCCAAGTAATCATCATGAAGAGAACCCGATCTGGCATTCATTGAAAAGGGCTTTCCCAAGAATATTGTTTACTTCAGTTTAACAAAAATGATCTTAATAATATTGAAGTCTTAGAAAAAGCAACTCTTATGTTCGATGTCTGTGTGACAAGTGAACATTTCCAGAAATCAGGAGTAATTTTCCAGAAACTCGCTCAGTGCCGTTTGTGGCAAAAGTGGAGTCATGGTACCTAACATTGCCGCATGGATGCTAAATGCATGATGTGCGGAGGACGTCTGTCCTGTGAAGGAATATACCAAAAAGTTTGTATGCGCCAAATTGCGGAGGCAATCATAAGTCTTGATTTAAAGATTGCCCTTCGTGCAAAATAATCTTTGAGGTACGTACCAGGCAGATGAACGGCAACATTTTTCGTTCCCGGAATTCCCCAGGCATAATCTCCAACAATTTTCATTTTTCAGTTAATGATCGCTTGCATAATATGCATAATATGCATAATGCATTAGAATGATTCCCATCAGGTAAATTATAATCATGCTCATTCACAAGATAATTTTTTTCCTTTGGGTAACCGTTCCAATATTTTCAATTTGAAGGGAACTACCCGGGATAACTCTTATACGATTATTGTATTAGATAATGTCAGTTCCTTCCCATTTCTTCCTACGATTAACCGTTCGAATTGTTTCATCTTCTTCTTTTTTCTGGCGTAACGTCCCAACTGGGACAAAGCCTGCTTCTCAGCTTAGTGTTCTTATGAGCACACTTCCACAGTTATTAACTGAGAGCTTTCTTTGCCAATTGACCATTTTTGCATTTGTATATCGTGTGGCAGGTACGATGATACTCTATGCCCTGGGAATCGAGAAAATTTCCTTTACGAAAAGATCTTCGACCGGTGGGATTCGAACCCACGACCCTGGTCTTGCTGAAAAGCTGCGCGTTTACCACTACGGCTATCTGGGCCCCGATTTGTTTCATATCAAATGAAAATACCCCTGCTCATGCCGCTGCTGGTAACTTCTATTCCGTCTCTTCATCAACGGAAAACCCCAAAGAAAATCATCAGAAAATGCATCTACTTTTAGAAACAAGTATCCCTCTGATTTTGATTTTTGACGTGAGCAATTCAATGAAATGATTGATGCAATGTTCAAATCCACCACTATGGTTGAAACTGTCCAAATGAAACTATGCCAAATTTACTAATCAAATTAATAACAATTTACGTTTCTCCAATTGATCCAAATATATTTTTAATTATATTAAACTTAAATGCTCGCTTTTCGAATGTACAGAATACAGAAGACGAGCTGTTTAATTTTCTAACAGCTAACAACATATAGTAAAGGGTGTCCACGATGATATTGCCACACTATGAAATTGCTCTAACTTTTCAACCGTTGGGTAGAATTTAATGAATATTTGGATGGATTTAGTTCAAAGTGCATTATTTATATCCTGCAAGTTTTAAAGTCCTGTTATCAAAACTCGCGGAAATGGAGTCTAACACCTAGATATAAGAAATAATGAATGTAATGTTTGGAATGATACTAATAAAGAAATAAAAAAAAAAAAAATACACGTAAATTACAAATTTTGATAATTTTTTTGCAGCAAATGAACGCGAGAGACCCAGACTTTATTGTGGCGAAGTTTCAGACTTACCTATTTTTTGTAATAAACTTGTTCTATGAAACACACCGTGTTTCAAACTTTGGGTGTTTTTGTTGAAACATAGTTTGATACATATACTTTTATAGCTGTCTATTTGCCTTTTTGTCTACACTGGACAGCGAGTTAATTTGCTTCAAACTGACTTGGAAAATTTGACTTGCAATAAGTCCATTTTTTGTCGTAGGTGGCATTAATGCCTAACTTCGCTCATGGAATAATTGGCAAGTAACTCTAACAGAAGAATTTGATGAGTGCTCTTCAGGATATTTCTCAATTCAATACCTACCCTGATAGCCATGCTTGTTTTTCCTCTTCATGAAACCCTTCTACGATTGATTTGGTTTTAACCGACTCTAGTCATCTTTGTGGCCAACTGTTTACTCATGCTGATTTTGATTCTGATCATGTCCCTGTTACATTTCAAATATCCCATGAAGCGATATTAAATCCTATAAGCACCACTTTCAATCATTTTCGAGCCGACTGCAATATATATTGAACATATATCGATAGTTGCCTTGATGTTAACATTTCTTTATAAATAAAACTTCATATTGACAATGCTTTTGAAACTTCAATAAATTCCATTGTTGAAGCCAGGGGCATAGTTATTCCAAAATGTGAAGATTAATTTGAATCCGTGATTATAGACGATGATCTTAAACTCTTGATCCGTCTTAAAAACGTGAGAAGAAGGCAATTTCAACGCACTCGCGATCCTACTTTGAAAATTATATGACAGGATCTGCAGAAAAAAGTACAAAAAAAAGATTAATACACAAAAATTTTGAAAATAAAATAACTCAATTGGACACTGGCTCTTAGCCCTGTTGAAAGTTATCTATACTATTGTAAAAACCTCAAAAGCCTACACCGGCATTGAAAGAGGAAAACAAATTATTACTAACTAATTGCGAAAAAGCTCAAAAACTTGCTATGCAGTTTGAAAGAGCGCACAATTTCAATTTAAGACTGACTTGTCCAATTGAAAATCAAGTAACTCAGGTCTTCGAAAATATTCTCAATCAAGAGAACGTTTTCGAAAATTCCTGGGAGACTGAATTGGAAGAAGTGAGAACTGTTATTAAAAAATTCAAAAATATGAAAGCTCCTGGCGATGATGGAATTTTCTACATCCTCATCAAGAAACTTCCAGAAAGTAGCTTATCATTCTAAATTGATATATTTAACAAATGTTTTCAATTAGCATATTTTCCTGACAAATGGAAAAATGCTAAGGTTGTTCCAATTTTAAAACCAGACAAAAATGCTGCAGAAGCTTCTAGCTATCGTCCGATTAGTTTGCTTTCCTCCATCAGTAAACTTTTTGAAACAATCATTTTGAACAGAATGATGGCCCACATCAACGAAAATTAAATTTTTGCCAATGAACAGTTCGAATTCCGCCATGAAAATTCGACCACTTATCAAAGCTCTGCAGAGTATTCAAAATACAATTTTGAAAATGATTCTGAAGCTTTCTCCCTGGTATTTTTGTGAAAAATCCCCAAACTGGCTCCTAAAACTACTCATATACGTATTCCGGTCCGGAGAACCAACTGAACTCGTTTATCTTCCATTGAGATCATCGAAGATAAATAACCAGCAGCTCGTGCTCCTGAAAGGAAGATTATCTCATTTTTTTTCCGATACATTTTCTTTCCTAAATGGATTTCCGCACGTTTCCGCTCTGGACCACGCGGCAGTCTGAACTTCTTTCAGACATCAAAGCCAACACTGCCGGAGAACTTTTTCGTTCCGAACGCTTTTTCGCCCGGCACACTGGCTGTTGATTTTCAATTTCCTAGCCAATTTAATTATCGCTCGCTTTAATTATGATAAGTGGCTCGTTTTCCTCCTCCGATGCCACGAATCTGCCCCACGGCGGCTGCTGTGTTTCTTTTCTTCGATTCCGAAACTCAAAGAAACCGGATGAATTATATTTACTCACTTGGTTGGAACTTGGAACTAACTGACGGACGCAGAGACCCATCACTCCAACTTCAGACGAAGTTCGGTTGGATGTCTTGAGTATCGGCGGGAATCAGAAGTTACATTTTTCCCCAACCCCTCAAGCGGGAACAACTTTGAGAAACTTAACTTGGAAAAATGTTCCACCTCGTCGGAAAATCCTGGCCTGGCGGCTCACTCGTTACAGGTACCAAGATCCTAGTTTCTTTCCCAAGACGACCATAAAACGCTACATCAGAGTCAAGCATCATGAAGCAAAACTTTTTCGCAGTCAAATGTTCGATTCGCTTTTCGTTAAGGTTGGCCTCAGCTTACTTACCAACCCGTAAAAGTTTACTTTCTCATCACCATCATCAACGGCAACATCTTCGTCGTAGACCTTAAGCCTCTCGGTTCCGTTGCAACTATTGACCAGATGGGGGAAAAAATCTACCTCAGTTTTTGCTTGGAGCATCACACTCCAACTATATTTGCTACTAAGGAGACCACATTCACCTCCGGATTTTAACCCTCTCAGGACGGGAGAGTCATATTGACCTAGCTTCTATTTTCAGCAGTATGAAATAAAGGACGAATGACTCACTTCAGAAAGTTTTACTTATTCGAGACATTCGAAGTCAGTGAGACCACATAAGACTTTAGAACAGACGAGGTACAACCGTACATAATCGATATATCGAAAAAAAACTCGCCCTGAAAGGGTCCTCAGCGTATGCTGCGTGAGCTCTCGTTAGAACCGGAAAAAGTTTCAACCGTTAGCGTTGGGGGGAAAGTTTTGTGTTGCTCGACTAAGACGAGTGGAAAAAAGAACCCTAAACCCCCCACATTGAACACGGTAATTCGATAGACGCTAGAAACTTGCAAATGCTTGTAACGTTTACCAGTGCTGCTGTCGAATGAGACAAACTTGGCGACGACAATGGATCCGGGGGACAGAGCTCTGCTGAGGTGACCAAGGAGAAGACGAAGTTTGGACTCGGTTGGCCAAGCAAAACGTTTCTATTGGTTCGATCGGAGCAGGGGAATCACTTGTGATGGGATACTAGTAGTTTGCGGGAGAAGTTTTTCAGGTATGCCATAGTTGTCGGGTAAGGTTACCTGATTGGATGCTTGCGTTGGGGGAGTGGACGTCTTTAATTTCTGGTGGAATCGATATTTGCTCAGATAGACGATGGAATTAAATCATCAAGATGTAGATGCTGTATCTTCAGCTTTTTCATTTCGTCCCAACAGAGTAGTTAAGACATAGTCTTTAGCAAAATGTTCGAAAAAAGCATCCACAGTTAGCTGTGAGCTTAATTTGCCGAAATTGCCATATATTCGCATTCGTATATCGTATGGCATTTCATTTCCATTCGATTTCCATTTATTTCTTTTTCATTTCCAATGAATTTCATTACATTTCCATTTCATTTCAATTTCATTTCAATTTCATTTCAATTTCATTTCCATTTCATTTCCATTTCATTTCCATTTCATTTCCATTTCATTTCCATTTCATTTCCATTTCATTTCCATTTCATTTCCATTTCATTTCCATTTCATTTCCATTTCATTTTCATTTCATTTTAATTTCATTTCCATTTCATTTACATTTTCATTTCCAATTCCTTTTTATTTACATTTCATTTCCATTTCATTTTCATTTCATTTCCATTTCATTTCCATTTCACATCCATTTCATATTTATTTCAATTCCATTCCAGTTTCATACCAGTTCCATTCCAGTTCTATTCCAGTTCCATTCCAGTTCCATTCCAGTTCCATTCCAGTTCCATTCCAGTTCCATTCCAGTTCCATTCCAGTTCCATTCCAGTTCCATTCCAGTTCCATTCCAGTTCCATTCCAGTTCCATTCCAGTTCCATTCCAGTTCCATTCCAGTTCCATTCCAGTTCCATTCCAGTTCCATTCCAGTTCCATTCCAGTTCCATTCCAGTTCCATTCCAGTTCCATTCCAGTTCCATTCCAGTTCCATTCCAGTTCCATTCCAGTTCCATTCCAGTTCCATTCCAGTTCCATTCCAGTTCCATTCCAGTTCCATTCCAGTTCCATTCCAGTTCCATTCCAGTATCATTAAAGTTCCATTTGATTGCCATTCGATTGCCATTCAATTGTCATTTGATTGCCATTTGATTGCCATTCCTTTGTCATTCCATTGATATAACATCGATTGCCATTTCATTACCATTCAATTGAAATTTGATTGTCATTCGATTGCCATTCGATTGCCTTTCTATTGCCATTTCATTGATGTTCTTTCAAGTGCCATTCCATTGCCATTCTATTACTATTTCAATGCCATTCCATTGCCATTCCATTGCCATTCAATTGCCATTCGATTGCCATTCTATTGCCATTCGATTGCCATTCGATTGCCATTCGATTGCCATTCGATTGCCATTCGATTGCCATTCGATTGCCATTGATATTTCATCACAGTACAAATAAAATCTGGATTGGGAAGTCACACCCGGAAAATATGGATTCAATCATTTAAATATGTGATATGTTAAACAAGAATATCAAAAACAGATGTTTTTTCCGAACTATACTTATTTTATTCAAAAAGTTCCTTCCATATAAATATTTGGTTGAATTTGCTGGCGCTCATTCTCTGTTTTTCTCGGTCCAACTAGAGTAACTTCAAACCAATTTTACTTATGCACACACACCTGGAGGCACATACCTTTTCCTTACATCCCATCACTGCACAGTGAGAAAATCGGGGTCCAAAACGCGACTAAATGCAATATCTCAGCTGGGTAACGGTTCCAGGCAATGATTTTGGCCATTCTAGATCGGCAAAAGGCTGCTGAATCGATTGGTGGCGGTCCCATTGACCGGAGACTTCGCCCTGGCCACCTAGAGCCCTGGCATCTTGCTGAGTTCCTTACAGCAAGTAGAATTAATGGAACTAAAATAAACTTTCATGATTTCGTTTTGCTGCGAAGCCACACACGGAAATATTCTTACATGGGAAGTTTAGTGAAATTAATGATTGACCGTTATGACCATTTTATGGTTCCGGAGCAAACCCGGAACATCCGTAAAATTGGCAATATTAAAAAAAATATATTCTGATAGTTCCTTTGTCTTTTGTTTGTTAGAAATAAGTATTCTTACAATTCGTATTTAATAATCTGAATGTTTGCCCATTACGGCCATTTTATGGTTCCGGAACTAACCCGGAACATCTGTAAAATTTTCCATATTGAATAAAAAAAGATTATTCATATGTTCCTTGTTGATTAAAATTAAGTATTCTAACATATTGGATTTAGTGATATGAATGTTTGATCACTTTGACCATCTTATGGTTCCGTAATCAACCCGGAACATCCGTAAAATTGAAAAAAATGTTCTGATAGTTTCTATGTTTCATGTTAGTTAAAATTAAGTATTCTTAAATGTCGAATTGAGTTATATGAATGTTTGACCATTATGGTAATTTTATGATTCCTAAACTAACACGGAACAACCGTAAATATTCCATATTGAAAAAAAAAATCTGATAGTTCAGGAAGAATGCTAAGAGAAATCTTTGAAAGAACTTCTGGAAGAATCTCTGGAATAATTCCTGATGAAACTTCAGGAGAATCCCTGAAGGAACTGCTATAAAAACAACTGGAGAAATCCATAAAGTTAAATCTCTGAAGGAACTTGAAGAAATCCTTTAAGGGATTCAAGGAAGAATTCCTGGAAGAACTCCTAAGAGATCTCTAGCGGAACTCCTTTAAGAATCTCTCGTGAAACGCTTGGAGGAATCGCTGGAAAAGCTCTTGGAGGAATTTCTTAAGGGACTCCAGGAGTAATTCCCGAAGTAAATCCTGAAAGAAAATAACTCTGGAGGAAACTCCAGAAGGAACTCTAGAAAAAAAAAACCTGAAGGAACTTCTGAGGGAATTTCTTGAGGAACTGGATGAATTCCTGAAAGAACTCTTGGAATAATTCCTGAAGGATAAATATATATATATATATATATATATATATATATATATATATATATATATATATATATATATATATATTTTTTATTTGAACTCCTAGAGGAATTCCTTAAGGAACTCTTGGACGTATTACCGGAGGAACACCTGGAGGAATTCCTTAAAGAACTCTTGGTAAAATTCCTGAAGGAACTCCTGAAACCCTGTAGAAATCTCGTGGAGGAATTTCTGAATGCACTCTTAAAGAAATTCCTGAAGGATTATCCTGAAGGAGCTCCTGAAGTAATTCCTGAAGAAACTCCTGGAGGAATCCCATAAGGGTTTCCAAGTGAAACTCTTGTAGGAATTCCTGAAGGAACTTCTAGGACAATTCCTAAAGGAACTCCTGGAAAAAATCCTGAAAGAACCCCTGCAGAAATTCCTGAGAAATACCTGAAGAAACTCCAGTAGAATATCCCGAAGCTACTACGGGAGAAATTCTTGAAAATAACCTTGAAGGAATTCTCGAAGGAACTCCTGCAGGAACATTTGGAGTAAAATTTGAAGGAATATCTGGAGGAACTCCTGGAGGAATTTCCGAACAACCTCCAGACGGAATTACTGAAAATACTCCTGGAAAAAATCCTGAAGAATTCCTGGAGATATCCCTTAGATACTCCTGGAGCAATTCCTAAAGGGTTTCCTAGAGAAACTCTTGGAGTAATTCCTGAAGGAACTCCTGAAAGAAGTTCTGGGGGAATTCCGGAAGAAAATCCTGGATTAACTCCTGAAGGAATTCCTGAAGTAAATCCTTGAAGATTTTCTGAAAGATTTCTTGGAGTAATTCCTGAAGGAACTCCTGGAAGAATTTTCGAAGGAATTCATGGCGGAATTCCTGAAGGAGTTTTTGATGGAAACTCTGGAGGATTTCCTGGAAGATCTGCAAGAGGATTTTCTGAAAACACTCATGAAGGAATTCTTGAAGATACTCCTGGAAGATTCTTTTGAAGAAAAACTTGGAGGAGTCCTAAAAAAACTTCTGTCAGAATTCTTGATTTATATGAGAATCTCTGGCCGTTTTCTAATAATACTGGAGACATTCCACAACGGAATTATTGGAGTAATGTATAATATCCTAATATGATACGGTGATCGCAAACCGCAAGGAACTTGATTCCTAAAAATGATCCAAAATGCTTTGTCTCTTGTTTGTTAGAAGGAAGTTTTTTTTAGGATTCCTCCAAGAGTTCCTTCAAGAAAATCTTCCAGGAGTATCTTCAAGAATTCCTCCATGAGTGTTTTCAGAAAATCCTCTTGCAGATCTTTCAGGAAATCGTCCAGAGTTTCCATCAAAAACTCCTCCAGGAATTCCGCCATGAATTCCTTCGAAAATTCTTCCAGGAGTTCCTTCAGGAATTACTCCAAGAAATCTTTCAGAAAATCTTCAAGGATTTACTTCAGGAATTCCTTCAGAAGTTACTCCAGGATTTTCTTCCGGAATTCCCCCTAGAAATTCTTTCAGGAGTTCCTTCAGGAATTACTCCAAGAGTTTCTCTAGGAAACCCTTTAGGAATCGCTCCAGGAGTATCTAAGGGATATCTCCAGGAATTCTTCAGGGATTTCTCCAGGAATTCTGCAGGAAGTGCTTTCAGGAATTCCTCCAGGAAATTCTACAGAAATTCCTCCAGGAGTCTTTTGAGGAGTTCTTTCGGGAAAATACTCCAGGTAAATCATCAGGAATTCCTCAAACAATTTCTTCAGTAATTACTTTTGGAGATCTATAAAGATTTCCTCCAGGTTCGCTTCAAGAATTGCCCCAGGAGTTCCTTCAGGAATATTACCAAGAGTTCGTTCAAGAATTACTCCAAGAGAATCTTCATGAATTTCTCCAGGTGTTCCTTCTGTAATACCTCAAGAGTTCCTTCAGAAGTTTCTACAGGAATTCCTTAAGAAGTTCCTTCAGGAATTACTCCAAGAGTACCTTCAGGAACCTTTCCAGGAGTATCTCCAGGAATTCATCACAGAGTTCCTTCAGTAGAATTCCTGAAAGAGTTTCTTCTGAGATTAGTCCAGGAGTTCCTCCAGGTATTAATCCAACAATTCCTCCAAATATACTTCCAGAAGTTCCTTCAGGAATTCTTCCACGAGATTTTTCAGGAAATCCTCCAGGGTTTCCTTCAACAATTCCTCCAGGAATGCATCAATGATTTCCTTCAAGAATTTTTCCAGGAGTTCAGGATTTACTCCCGGAAATCTTTCAGGAAATCTTCGATGATTTACTTCAGGACACCCTACACGTATTCCATCAGGGAGTTCCTTCAGGAATTCCTCCGAAACTTCCTGTAGGAAACCCTTCGCGAATTCTTCCGGAAGTTTCCTAGGGATTCCTCCAGGAATTCTTCAAGATTTTTTCCAGGAGTTCTTTCAGGAATTCCGTCTGGAGGTTGTTCGGAAATTCCTCCAGGAGTTCCTCCAGATATTCCTTCAAATTTTACTTCAAATATTCTTGCAGGAGTTCCTTCGGGAATTCCTTCAGGGTTATTTTCAGGAATTCCTCCCATAGTAGCTTCAGGAATTTTTACTGGAGTTTCTCCAGGTATTTCTGAGGAATTTCTGCAGGGGTTCTTTCAGGATTTTTTTTCCAGGAGTTCCTTTAGGAATTGTTCTAGAAGTTCCTTCAGGAATTCCTACAAGAGTTCCACTTGAAACCCTTATGGGATTCCTCCAGGAGTTTCTTCAGGAATTACTTCAGGAGCTCCTTCAGGATAATCCTTCAGGAATTTCTTTAAGAGTGCATTCAGAAATTTCTCCACGAGATTTTTACAGGGTTTCAGGAGTTCCTTCAGGAATTTTACCAAGAGTTCTTTAAGGAATTCCTCCAGGTGTTCCTCCGGTAATACGTCCAAGAGTTCCTTAAGGAATTCCTCCAGGAGTTTAAATTAAAAAAAATATGTATATATCCTTCAGGAATTATTCCAAGAGTTCTTTCAGGAATTCATCCAGTTCCACAAGAAATTCCCTCAGCAGTTCCTTCAGGTTTTTTTTTCTAGAGTTCCTTCTGGAGTTTCCTCCAGGAGTATCTCCATGATTTTGTCCAGAAATTCCTTCAGTAATACCTCTAGAAATTCTTTCAAGAATTCCTCCTGGAGTTCGTTCAGGAATTCTTCCAGGAGGTTTTCGGAAATTCCTCCAGGAGTTCCTCCAAGTATTCTTTTGAATATTACTCCAAATATTCCTCCAGGAGTTCCTTCGGGAATTCCTTCAGAGTTATTTACCTTCAAGATTTACTTCGGGAATTACTCCAGGAGTCCCTTAAGAAATTCCTCCAAGAGCTTTTCCAGCGATTCCTCCAAGCGTTTCACGAGAGATTCTTAAAGGAGTTCCGCTAGAGATCCCTTAGGAGTTCTTCCAGGAATTCTTCCTTGAATCCCTTAAAGGATTTCTTCAAGTTCCTCCAGATGTTTTACTTTATGGATTTCTCCAGTTGTTTTTCTAGGAGTTCCTTCAGGTATTCTCCTGAAGTTTCTTCAGGAATTATTCCAGGAATACTTCCAGGAGTTCTTTCAAAGATTTCTCTTAGCATTTTTCCTGAACTATCAGATTTTTTTCCAATATGGAATATTTACGGTTGTTCCGGGTTAGTTTAGGATTCATATAATGACCATAATGGTCAAACATTCATATAACTCAATTCGACATTTAAGAATACTTAATTTTAACTAACATGGAACATAGAAACTATCAGAACATTTTTTTTTTTTTTCAATTTTACGGATGTTCCGGGTTAATTACGGAACCATAAGATGGTCAAAGTGATCAAACATTCATATCACTAAATCCAATATGTTAGAATACTTAATTTTAATCAACAAGGAACATATGAATAATCTTTTTTTTTCAATATGGAAAATTTTACAGATGTTCCAGGTTAGTTCCGGAACCATAAAATGGCCGTAATGGTCAAACATTCAGATTTCTAAATACGAATTGTAAGAATACTTATTTCTAACAAACAAGAGACAAAGGAACTATCAAAATATATTTTTTTTTAATATTGCCAATTTTACGGATGTTCCGGGTTTGCTCCGGAACCATAAAATGGCCATAACGGTCAATCATTAATTTCACTAAACTCCCCATGTAAGAATATTTCCGTGTGCGGCTTCGCAGCAAAACGTAATCATGACAGTTTATTTCAGTTCCATTAATTCTACTTGCTGTAAGGAACTCAGGATGATTCCAGGGCTCTAGGTGGCCAGGGCGAAGTCTCCGGTCAATGGTACCGGCACCAATCGATTCAGCAGCCTTTTTCCGATCTAGAATGGCCAAAATCATTTCCTAGAACCGTTACCCAGCTGAGATATTGCATTTAGTCGCGTTTTGGAGCCCGATTTTCTCACTGTGCACTGTCAGTAAGACGAGCGAAAGTATCCGTAAAAGTGAGTAACTGAATTTTTCATAGCACATTTCCGTTCAGTTTTTGCGCATCCTGACTTCACATGTCTACCCACATGTTTGTCCAAGGATGTCGGAAGGAAAGGGAACCCAAACTTGAGTAGCTACTTTTGAAGCAGCAAACGCTTGGGCAACTGGAATGTGTTCAATGTTTTCTTTTTGGCGAGCATTTGAAAAAAACGATGGAAAACTAAATTGAATTCCAGCATGTGAACAGGTGCTTTTATTATTAAAATCGCTCTCGCCCCGAACTGACAGCCCCCAGAAAAAGGAGCTGCAGCAGGTTGATGTTGATATGCGAAGAATTTGCCATTGGTTTGTTAAACGGAGTGATGTGCGAAAAGGGAAACCCTCAGCTTCCGTTCCTTCAAATTCAATCCCATTTCCCGAGGTTAGCTTTTTCCGGAACACCGCGTTCCGTTCACTGTTGAAACCGATAGCCATTAGGATTGTTGTCGTTGTCAGCAGCGATTGGGGTCTTGCTACATCTTGGCTGCTTTCCCGAAGTCAGCTGATGCTTTTATCTCAAAAATTGGATCGTCTCAATGGCGCCACAACCGAGCTGAATGCCCGGCAGAGCAAAGAACCATCCAATTTGAACGCTACGATTTGTCCCGCTGCTGTCATCAGCAAAAGAAAATGCTCTGTTACAATTTCTTGCCTTTTTGGCTGGCTGCTGGTTTGGTGCATTGAGTCCAGCAATACAATGTATACACAATGAACGGATTGGGTTTGATGTATGGTGCCTTAGAAAGTTGCCAGTAGCACCATCGAACAATGGCCTGGTGGGGTCAGTTAGAATGAAGTCATGTCGATTTGGTCAGAAGCATGTTCTTGGAGTCGATTAGGGTGTAGGAGAGGGTTTAATATAATTATAGACTTAGGGTTCATTCACAAATTTCAAAAAGCCGTGAATGGTTGTTTTTGACACAGTTTATGGACAAAAGCTCGGAAGACCTTCTGAGTTGATTTGCTTTTTTGTTTCTGTTCGGATGTGCCACAGCGACCATTATTTAGATCTATTGTGGCATGCCGCATTACTCCATTTCCATTGATAGGTAATGAAGCATCGATTTCTGTACAGTTTTTGTTTTGATTCCTCAAAGATTGCCAAAAATCGAATGTGATGGAAAAGTCCTGCTATTTACACCTTTCATAGAAACTTACATTTCATCAGCGAAGGCGCGCCCCTTAACAAATATAATCGATTTAATTTCTGAGGAATTAAATCGGTACTACTGATATTAGGCCATGACACGGAACTCTAATTCCATCCCTGTTTCATATTTAGTTTATTCCCAGTAAAATAATAGGTAAAAGGAGCTTTGTACTAGCAGCAAAACCGTATCAAGCAAGATTTTTTTTTAGTAATCAGCATTTACGTGAGTCCTTCAATTTCCAGAACTTAACAGTGATTGATTTGCTTGGTGCGAATGTGTTCCTTCTTAAAAAAACTATTTTTGTCCTTTTTTTTATTGTTCTCCGATCTTTAATCCTTTCGATCTTATATCATAGATTCTCAGGACACCCTCCTATCATCTTTAGCACTTTGAAATTATGGATGTGCTTTTACGACGAAAACGTCGAAAACAGTCAATTGTCAACACCAATTTGAATTATTAAGATATGAGCATTTTTGTTTTCGATACCACTCTGTTTATAGGAGGATCTAGAAAACTTAAAAAAAACATCATAGTGCAATTTGAAAATTCCTTGGAGACAACTCATCTGATTTTTATGTTTTTTTTAGAGAATCTCCTTACAACTTAACATTGTATAGTCGACATTTTTTTTTGTTTGATAAAATTATCAAAAACAAAATGGTGGCCAAAGATTTTTTGGATGAAACGTCGGTCCCTCAAGAAAAATCGGAATATCTTAAAAACCAGATGAACAATGATCTATGTTGATGCAGATTCTGAAAAAGAAGAGTTTTTTTTTGACAACTTATCAAAAAATGCTGCAAAAATATTGAGAAACAAAAAAGTTAGAGAGATTGAAATAATTTTTATTGTTCCAAATTGAAGCTGCTGGTAGATGCTATGAATGCCGATGTGACTGCAATTCATCAGAGATTCCTTCAACAATTTTTTATGGAGTTTTTTTTTCAGGAAATTACTCAAGGGATTATCCTGAAAATTCTTTATTCATTCATTCAGCAATCAAGTAATCATTTATCATATTCTTCACGAAATTTGCTTTAAAAGACCTAAGGAAATTGGATAAAACATACTTTGAATTTCATGTCAACAGCAATGAAACCAGTGCTTATTACAATTTGGCGACCTGTAGCTAAAAATTGTGACGTACTGGATTATTTCTGAGAACGCAATCCCAAACCTTCTAGAGACACACAATTTGATCCATGAGACACGTAAAATGTAATTTTTGTTACGCTGTGTAATTGCTCAGTTATTTTTGGTTTAAGATACGCATTCAAGGTTTATGGAAATTGAGTAAATGAATCAGTCCAATAACTAGTTTCACGATTGAATAGACAAAATTGAATTTGTAACAAGGTGAAATTATGGATTTCGTTTCAAGAAAACCCTGGACATGATTTTCAAATAATACTAGATGAGTTTCTGACAAATACTTTGAAACTTTTTAACCGAATTTTAAGAATAATGGGCGTGAGCATAAATTACTATAAAGTTCGTAGTTGTTACTCCATGATTGACTAGAACATGATTGGTGATATTAATTATAACTAGTGATCGAGTATTGTTCTGCATCTCCATAATTATCAGTTGAAGATTCTTTTAAGTAGGAAGGATTGACATATTATACCATATAGTTGAAAAACATAGCCCTTTATCAGTATATAAAGAAAACAACGACACTCTAATTACCGAGCATTAAAACCGTCGTTATAAAAAGATCTGAGTTTACATATATAACACATTTAAAATTAAAGCATGAAACGAGCTCACTACTTGATAATCCATCGCGGAAGCAGTTGCCAATCTCCTTCAATTTCTTCACCAAAAAAATCACTCCGGTGGTGAAAACATGGAAACCATTTGCTGTGAAAACATGCAGCTGAACTAAATTCTAAGTTTAATCTTACCAAATCCAGGGTTCATAGTAGAGTTGTCGAAAGAATCCTGGTCTGGATTCTTAAGAAATCCTGAGCACAGTTTTCAAAGAATACTCATCAAGATTTTAAGAGATTCAAATATCTTTTTCCAATCCCTTCAAAATAATATTTTATCAGTTTAATTTAATTTACCAAAATTATATTTTTTTCTGCAAAAGAATGACCCTACAAACAATATTTTATCTGAAATTTGGCCCGCGATTTGAAAAGGATGAACAGGCTATCTCTATGAAGCACCCGTAGGATTCCTCCCTTGTGTTGTGTTTTGTAAGAACCTCAAAGATTTTTTTCAAAATTTGCATCAAGTATTTATCTAAATGTTTAGGAATGCTTGCCGGATATCCATTAGGGATTTCTTCTAAGTTTATTCAGGAAATCCTAAAGTGTCTCTACAAAGAAAATTGCACGGATTTTCAAAAGTCATTCCGTACAACTGTGCTCCATGAAAAATTTTAGAAAAATGTTTAAGAATTCCTTAATCAATTATTCAAAGGAGTTCATACACGGATTTCGCTTAAAATATTCTTGAATTCTTCCGAGAGTTTTATAGGAACTTGTCCAAAAAGCTCTTTAATAGTTTTGAATATTATTCCAGAAATTACCTCGATCATCTCTTCAGACTTAATCCAAGAAAATGTTTTAGGACTGCCTCTAGGAGTTCTTTCAAAAACTTTGTTAGAAATATATTCTAAAGTTGTTTCAGACATTATTTCTCAGATTCCTTTTGAGTGATATTTTCAGAATTTTTTAATACATGCTTCCTGGAAACCCATCAAAATGTTCTTCAGCAATTCAGGGTTGCACCACCTATGCATGAGCGGGCTTTGGGACATTTCGTCGAATGACATTTGGTCGAATGACGTTTGGTCGAAAGTACATTTGGTCGAAAGTACATTTGGTCGAAAGGACATTTGGTCGAAAGGACATTTGGTCGAATGGCTTTGGAAAATTTATTTTGGCCGTATGATGTTTAGTTCAACGGAATCAGTTGGTAAAATTGATTATTTTTTCCTAAGTTTCACAAATTTGATAAGAAAACGATATATAACGATATATAATAATTTATTATCCTTTTAAAATATAATCATTCTATGAAAAACTGCTCAACAAGTTATGTTATTACTGATCGATGTGAACTTAATATTTCTTTTGAAATATCATCGTTTGTCATAATGAAGATCAGCTCATCTGATGGAAGCATTCGGAGAGAGTGCTCGGGATTTTTCTTTGAATTCCGGGTCTTGCAGCTCATGGACGTGGATAAAAATTTTGATTGCGGAAATCAGAACTCTACTTATGGCCAATTGGCTTATTGTGGCTTCCAGCTTAATAACATTCCTCAAGCAAATATATGGCTTTACTGACAGTGTTGACCATCAGGTCGGTGAATAACAGAGTTTGCAGTAAAAGCTTTGGATTATTAAAAATGAAAACTGTGCTAATCCTGTGTATCGCGTAAGGGAAGACGAGTTGACTGAGGTGAAAAAAAGTTAGCTTGTTTCCATTTAAGATCAGCTCATCTCGAATCTCAGAACATGCCTGAACGACAAAGCAGCATGAAACATAAAATAAACGTAAGAGATAGATTGATACCTTGGAATACCGTCCATCAAATTTTATATCAATATTTTGCTAATCGCATATAGATTGTTGATAAAATGGCTGTTACTTTTGCAATTATTCAATCATTCCTGCATAAGCAACACAATGCTCCATACTATTAAGACTCGAGCACTATTTTTTTCACGAAATGTCAGTTCTACCAAATATCATTTGCTTTCTGTTTCAACTAAACCTTTTCGACCAAATGTCCATTCGACGAAATGTCCGTTCAACCAAATGTACTTTCGACCAAACGTCATTCGACTAAATGTCATTCGACCAAATGTCTTTCGACCAAATGTCTTTCGACCAAATGTCATAGATTCGCATGAGCGTGTTCTGTGAAATTTCAGCTTTTTCGATGATGATTAGAAATTGGTTCAAAGACGATTTAGGATTATATGGAATTTATAATGGAGGAATTTTTAAAATATTACAAACTCGAGAGTACTGTAACTGAAGTAAAAATGTATCAACTCATAGTAAAAAATATATATTTATTTTCAAACCTCTATAAAGGAAGTTTTTGAAGAAAATAATCTTTTTTCGGCTAATTTTGCTTGGATTTTTTGCAGCAATTATCAGGGCTATAATCTCATATGAAGCTTAATAATAGCAACCAAAGCCATGTTTATATCTTATGTAATCCGCCTGTTTGAATTGCTCTCTTGAGCAACTTACTTTATTAAGGTTGGAAGAATAAGTTTGCACTATAAGATCATATGATTATACTTAAATTACAGTGCTCACTAGTTTGAAATATTTTTCAAAATTTCCCCATGTCCATATAAACCAACATTGTCTTTGGGATAGCTTCAAATCATCGCCGAAAAATACAAATGCAAGGAAGGTATGAAAGATTGGATTTGCAAACTGCGATTGTTTGTCGATCTGAACCACTCAATAATCATTTTTAAGGCACCACTATGCAATGCCTTTTAAAAATTTTCAGGAGTTTTTTCGCACTCCTTCTCAAAATACATCTGCATTCTTAAGGAATTTTTCCGGAAGATTCTTATAAGAATTCATTGAAAATGTTGCCGAAAAATCCATGATGAATGCCTCTAGTTACATATTAATTAATTTCTTCAGTAAAAAAAATGAGGGCTCCTAAATTGGACTTCCGCTGTTTGTGACTTTTGGTTCTATGTGAAACAATTCAATCGTTTAAGATGTATGGATGCAGTGTTTAGAAATTTACACCATTTTTGAAGACTATACTATATTTTGAAGGCTGAGATTATAAATACGATTCCTTTAACACACGATCTCAAGGTAGACAGTAAGATAACTTATCTCTACACTTAACAGTGTTCGTTGGAAAAAGGAAAATTATATGGCCAATATAATCGCAAAATTACTTGCTTTTTTTATTCTTTCAAGTGCACCATCACCAATCATACAACTTGAGAACACTTATTTATGGAGTGACAAATAACGATTGTGCAGTCATCAATGGTCATATCCATTGCATGCTTATTGAACAAGAACAACTAAGGTACACAGGGGCAAGGTGAAACGGCTGGGGTAAGATGCAATGGCAAGATATCATAGTAAAATTTCATATTGATGTGTAATTTGGTGACAATCGCATTAAGTTAACAGATGAAACAAAATTTTAGGAACGAAAAATCTTCCGTCATTTGTTTAGCATAGGCATTGTATTCAAAACTTTGCATTTCATCTTGTTCCACGCGTTTCAACTTGTATTAAGCTTTGATCAGTGAGAATCTGCAATTTTCCTCATTTTGTATTTAATGATGGTGGTACAAATTGATGCCAAACAATTATTTACCAAGACGTCTTTCGCATTGCGAAATAAGATCTTAATAAATGCTGATCGTATATTGAAAATTATGCAATAAACTTATCACGTTTTGTTGCCTATATCCGTTCGTTTTGTGGTCTTGATCAGTTTTGATTCGTCTCACAACTAACGGTCTACTACGATGTAGAGAGTGGTCAAAATCTGAGAGAGACTCGCGAAGAGGAAAAATATCAACGTCATATGCAGCCCAGATTCCGCTGTCACGAAACATCTAATGCAGCCCATCATTTCTATGGCAGAAAAAGTGAAAAGTATTGTTATTAAAATAAACTATCATTAAAAACCTCAGTCAGCGGAGCAGTTTTTCCAAAGATGCTGATAAATCTAAACACAAGACTAGTAAATTATAATGTCTGTTACGTTTGCTGATATGAAATTTGACTCAAAATGCCGTTTTTACTTCGGTGTGATGCAAACGCAATAGTTTTTTTTTGCTGAGATGGTCATGTGAGAGCTTGAACGGCTTGCACAAAATTGATGTACACACTGAGTGGAGTAAGAAAAAAACTCAGCCATCGCAGAAAAAGAAGACTGTCTCCGCGAGTCTCGTCTCAGGTCAAAATGCAACACTTCTACTTTAAACGAAAATGTTCAACTAGATCATTTAGAGCTTCAAGCATCCCCCTACATAACTACAGCATTTTATCATGCTGCATGTGAATTTCTCTTAGAATTCATTGGCCCCATCAAAACACAAACATATAAGCACTATTGTTTTTAACCGAACAAAATGCATGACGGCTCACAGTGCAGCGAAAACAATCTTTTACACCACAGTCAAAGGATCCGTTTTCTACGGCGAACATCACGCTCACATTGATGCGCACAAGTTGTTTTTTTTTTCTCAGTCCGAACGAAGGAAAACTCTGTTTACGTTCTCAATTATGTGAGATCATTGAGGAAATTTCATAAAATTTCGTGAATTTTAGAAGATATTTGACGTGTGATTGGAATTAAATCCTTCAGTGAAGATGTACGAAAGTTTTCCATGGTGTAAATAAGTTAAGTGAATAACACAGAGTATCGTAATGTGGCGTGGCTCAGTCGATCGCTAATCAAATTTTGCTCGGTACGTCTTCATCCATGCGATTTCAGTGCCAAGTGCATAGTGGAGGATTGAACGGAAGTTATTCATCAAAATGCAGTAGTTTTATTGCATTTTTTGTGTGCAAAAGTGAACGAACCATAACACTGAAGTTGTGGAATATTTTATGTTTGATAGGACGAATATTAACGCTTGCGACGAAGTAGATCGAACTCTTACTTAGCAATATTTTTGTGCTCTCCTCTAGAAAATTACGTGGCATGGCCTTTTAAACGCCTTTCTGACTGTGACTTGGCTGAATTGGTTAAAGACGGTTTCAAATCAATCTGCCATAAATCACCTTTTCCACCAAACATACAGAAACATTACAGTTAAATGTACATCTATCGAATAAAACTCCATGCTGATGTTAACCGAAGCTCGCGACCAACCAAATGTTAGTCGGAATTACAGTAAACGTGGAAGATGAAAGCGTCCACCTCCCACACTCTTGTAATTATTTCTTGTAAGGGCAAATATTTAAGGACTGTGTTGCACGTCTTGTTCTTCTCCAATCCGTTCATTTGCACTTCATTCATGAGCCAAAGCACGGCGAAGGGCGAGTGTTTGTCAATGGTCGTTTCATCAAACATCTCCCCGTTTCGTCTTCACCCCAAGCAGCTCCAAGAAACCACTGCAAAGTGATGCCAACCCAACATATGCAAAGTGAGTGTTTGCATTCGCTCTTCGTCGACGAAGACGATGGTATACAGAGGTCCAGGTCGTTAGGAAAAGATGACAAAATCCCCATTTGTTAGCTTCTGTTCCTATAATGGTGGTTGCAATCGATTTCCCAAAAGATTCACCACTATAGGAAAGTATAACTATTACTGGTACAAGGGAGCAAAAAAGTTAAAGTTTTTTTTTTCATTTTTGGACACACACTAGGTACAATTGGATCAGCATTCATATGCAAAATTTTCACCATATGTTTTCAAATCTAGACCACTGTGCGACGACGACGACGACAAGAGACGTTTTGGGGTGACGATTTAAGGATCAGCGGCCCACCCGACGATAGCAATGATATGTTTGGAAAAGACAGCCAACAAAACGGTTTTTTACCGCCACCATCAAATGGGCGAAGAAACGTTGTGAAATGAGCGTTACACACGTGCTAACGTGCTGGCGGAAAAAATCACATTTAAATGCGAACAAATATAATGTGTTGGAACGGTGTTTATTTTTGGCTTTTAAAAGTATTAATTAAACAACGCACCGGTCGCCGCCGCCTCTTGGGCGAGTGGGACTTCAAACGAGAGACTTCACTTCGCTGTCTCCGTCAACGAACGGTATCATTGCAGAAGCCAAGTGGAGGCACACGTTGCCCGAGGCGGTCAAGATACGCACAAGAAATTTGTTCTGAAGAGGCGTGGTGGGCGTGAGTGATTGCAGCCACCGAAGGGTCATTTTTCCGAAAAGATTCAGATCAAAGACCAACCAGGTGGCAATTGACTTTGAAATCAAGGATGAACTTTATGGGTCATTCTAAAGGAATTGATTAGGGCAAACTATTTATAGGTTAAACGTAAATCACTAGTTTGGAAAACTTTTGAATTTCACTACAATGGACCCTAATTTATCAACTAGTTCGGAGATTCGATTGAATTGGTTTGTAAATTGGATCAATTCGTAAAACGAGGAAGTTTAGTTCGTAGAACCAAGTTTTGCCATTTGGAGCCTGTTTGTAATAAAAACATCTTTATATTTAAGCAAGGTATGTCAATTTACCTGAATTTCTTTGCATATACAAAGACTTCATAGATCACGCTAGTAGATTTGAAGACTTTATTCCAGATTTCTCTGGAATATTTCATGAAACGCTGTTTCAAGTTCTGCTGAAAAATATCGAAGGAAGATGGCCCATCTTGGAAGGTTTGAATCGCACACAAATTAAAAGGCAGTCGATTGAAATATATCATGAAAAATTTACAGGAAACTAACCGCAACACATTAATTTCGATAAATACTCAAAATCTATCGTCGTCGAATGCCAACAAGAAGAACCACACTACACGATCAGATTTCAAAACATCATCCTTTCCTCGCTATCGAACCTGATGGTAGTTGATTGGTTCAAGATAGTACACGTTCCTCCTTCTCCAAGCAACCGATTCTACACACCCCCTATCAACCCACAGCTACCGGGCTGAAGATAATGGATTTCAATAATAAATTCCGAAAACGATTTAAAACCACAGACAACTTGGTCATTGGCGTGGACGACGAAAGCGGGGACCGGAATTTATTCCCTGCTCGTACCGGAGCTCGTGTGCGTACACACCGTATGTGATCCTTGTCAGAACGTACCGTAACATGGGGTATCTTTGACAATGTACAAATTTAAAGAAATAATATAATTACTGTAAACTAGTTAAGCAAAACGATTAACAAAGTTTTAGTATGACATTTCATGTCAGAACTATTTTTATTGTAATCGATAATATTTGGCTAATAGGCTTTTAATATAAAAATTTGATGAGATTTCAGCATTTTTGTAACGCTTACATGTTCCACGATCACTATTTGATGGAATTTGAAAGAGCTTGTCCCTTATCCTTTAGCCCAGTTTAGTAGAACTTAAATTCCGTCTCAAATTTCGTAGCCAAAAGCATTTTTACAAATTTGAACGATTTTTGTAATCAAAGTCATAAATTTACATACGATGCCTAGAACTAAGTAACGTCCTTTATACATCACGTAATTCAGTTCTTACAGTAATAACTTCAAACAATAATTTGGTAGAGAATTTCTTGTGACCAGTGTTGTAAGCAATCACGGTAGTCGACACGTTTTCGCTGATATTCGGCAGCGCTTCGCTTAAACATTCACAACACGAGCGATCAAACGAATGACGAAAAGAAAAATGTCAATTGAATGCCACTGACCACGACAGCTATGTTAGGAAGCGTTATGGTGTTGTTTATTTCTGTTCTGCTTTCACTGTATGTGTGTGTTTTTTATGATCAGATGTCTGAATTCTATGCAAAACTTATGATTTATGCAAATTTTCTCGTATCAGACGACATTCAATTGACACTTTTTTGTGTTTGTCAACGTTCATTCTACCGCTCTTGCTGTGACTGCTGACCATGGCAACGAAACGAACGTCGCTCAAAGTGTCGAATGTTTACAGCACTGCTTGTGACGATGGAAACATTTAAAACAAAATGCAGAAATAACAAGATTTTCTTTTGACTGACTGTTCTCTTAACGTATCTTTAGAACGTCAAAAAATTATCTAGTCTGTCTGAACACCGACCAATTTATCAAAGTTATCCCATTTTACGGCACCTACTTTCCGCAACCGAACAACTGAGAGCTCGCTTTTTGCGGTGTTGTTTTGATTTTTCCGAGCTCGATGGTTCTCCAACGTGATTTAGATGAGATGAGGTAGGTACCTGCCAAAGGATGCTACCTACGGGGCGACAAGATCCATCCTCTTCCGACTGAGTGAGAGCTCAATCATCGTTGTCGTTCTGGTTGTCGAACGAGTTCTGTAGTCTGTATTGGATGCGGCGGGAAATCGAAATCAGCATATATTGGTTACGAGAGGTGGGAATGGGTGGTGTCGGTGCCAAGTGGTAAGTGAGGGACCTGTCGACCTCATGCGTATTGTTTCCCAAAATGCTGAGTTGTGTTGGGAGCTCTGCTGACTTTGTCGAGTGTGAATCGTGTACGGAATTGATTTAAATTGAACCAATCCGACCTCCGGAAGTGGGCAGATTCAGGACGATGGAAGGTACAAAACACTTTCCCATACTTCAGTGTGGGCGTGCTTCGATTTATGTTGGTGCAATGGTTTGACAAGGCTTGTGAATTTATTAGAGGGGGCTATCCAAGTGTGATGAGTAATGGAATGTGTCAGGACAAAGTTAAGATGAAATTGCTGCAGGAATTGTTGGTATAAATTAGAGTTTGAAAATCTATGCTAGGAATGCATGAGTTAGCAATTCCCAGTAAACATTTTGGTTGGTATATTTTTTGCTTTACATCATTCTATATGAAGCAATTCACTCGTATAAAATGCATGGAAATGCTATAAAGAGAACAATGTAGGATCAGAAACGAATTCGACATAAGTAGCCCATCGTCAAAAGATACCAAGCTTGAATGGCTAAGTTACTGCGATTTCATTCCATTGTGTACTGAATTGATATACGATCTCGTTTTTTGATTGTCGATAATGAATTGTAGTGGAAAATTATATACAATTTGTATTAATTTGTGTTATTCATTTTATTTTGACATATTGTGCGATTCTCATTTTAGATGTACGAATATGTGATTTTTACCGCACATTGTTATACGATACGTAATTCACTGGATTGTCTATTTTAATTTGCAAAATTACAAAATCGTGCATCGTTCACATCGTTAGTGGTCGATCTTACCACAAAAAAATTGCAGTCGTTTTATCCACAGAGCCAAACTGACGAAGACCAAGCAGCAACACCACAGCACTCGACAAATAGGTATTTTTTCTACTGGATACAGGTAAGTACATAACTGGATAGTTTTTACTACACTTTGATCTCTAAATGACACAACACTTACTTAACTCTGTTATTGGTTCACTGACTATCATTTATTGCTTCTTCTCTTCTTGTTCTGCACTTTTGCTCTCTACCAGACCAGTATCACACAGCTAATGCTGCTCGGGTCGAGTATGATCGGATCGGCTCAGTGTAGCCAGACCACTTCCAAAAAGTAGCCAAAAACTGAACAGGTTGTCCGAGAGCCGAGGTGAGGTTATACAAAATCATGCCTAATCTGATCAGTTAGTTTTTAATGAAAGATTCGAGTATTATAATATAAACTTCAATAAGTTTCGTTGAATACTTTCTTTCGAATCTTTAAACATTGCCAGTAATTTCTCATTGGTTTATGAGCAAGAGGTCATCCGAGAACACCTTTTAGGTAACGCCATATTCGATTTCTCTGAGCTCAATGAATAAGTTTTATTTTTAACGCTCACTTTTACGCTGACTTCTGTAGAGAACTTTGTTCGTTCTACTGAGGAGCCTCTATAGAGCATTGGCCAGCCTCTCTCCCCCAGAATCATCAAGACCCGTCCAAATTTTAATTGATAATAAATATAAATAATAAAAAAAAATTGCGTTTTTTTAACGTCGAGGAAAACCATCAAAATTAATACACATTTCTAATGACATGTATGCAAAAATCTTTCCAGCAGTATCATGCTTTTATTGTGTTAAACAATAGTGGGAAAACCTCGTTTGTTGTAAACTGCATCAGCGTGGCGATTTTGAATTTGATGAATTGGGCGGCAACCGAAATGTTTGAAAAAGTCCAACGAAATCGATCATACCTTTTTATTTCAGCAATTGTTTCCTTTTTTTTTTTGCTTCCAGTTTCTAGGAGTAATTTCGCATTAATAAACTTATTGCTGAAACTTTAAAGTACATTCTTTCCAACAAAACTTATTATGTTTTAAATTCTCAAGAAATTTCAAACATTATATGACTAATTCCCTACAGATTTTTGATCAATTTTTAAGCTTCGCTTTAAAATTCCTTGAAGAATTTTAGACATTGCATGCTGATCCGTTGTCATGTGTGGTGCTTTCTTCAAAGGGCAAAATGCCTACCGGGAGCATTCACGTGTAGGTGAATTTTTACAAAGAAAAGAAGTATAACCGAATTCCTCAAGGCTCAAGGAATATCGAAGGATGACTTCAAAACTTTAGCTACAATTTACTTAGAAACAAGTTGTGAGATTTGTTTATACTTTCAAAGTGAATTCTTCCTGGAGAACAACCTTCACTCCTATGTCTACTTTCTCTCCACAAATTGGTTATGGTATATGTTCCCAGATTCAACTAATAATATTACCTAACACTTCAAAATTTCGAAGTTTTTCCTCGCAATTTCTCAAAAAACATAATTTATTCTGACACATACTGAGATATTTCAAGAATTATTTTAATAAGTTTTCCCATAAAATATTGCAAATCCTTTCACAAAGTTTTTTGAATAACTTTGAACTTTTTGAATAGTCTTTCACAAATATGTCCAAAATATATAACATATACATAAGGAATGCTTCAACCTTTTCTAGGAAACGTTGCCTCAAATCACCGGATAATACAAGTATTATCTACGGTAAGGGTTTTTTAAATGTCTCTTTCCCTCAATTCTTCAGCGCCAATTTGTTGTAAAACCCCAGGAATCGTTTTGCTTAAGAAATTAGAATCGCGTTAAAGGAACCTGGGGACAAACATTCAGAAAAAAAAACTGAGAAGGGGAAAGGATTTATTGAGACATTCATGAACATTCTGTTAGGATCTTCGTCAAAACATTTATTTTGTCTCAAGCACCAAAATACCGCTATTTACTAAATTAAGGGTTGCTGAATCCATTGCCGTTTTCAAAACTATCATAGCATGTTCAATTTTTGCTAAATTGACTTTTTCATCCAACTTGCATGCAAGTTTACCAGCTTGTATGGCAGTTTATTTGCTTAATTTGAGACAGAATTCAAACGTCATGTGTAAAACAAAACTTATATAAAGTTCATAATACTTTCGATGACAAAATGTTTTTTTTTTGCTCAGAAAAGTATTGTATTTTACCATATAAGAGAAACGAAGAATTTTATATGAAGACTGCAAGCATGTTGAAAAAAATTGATTAAACTAAATTTTATCGTGAAATTTCAACCAAATTATATATAAATTCATGTTTAAGTCCTATTTTGCAAGCTTAGTGCATTATATCACACAAAATTTTGATGAATCATAGTATAAAGACACATAATTTGATCTTTGAGACACGCTGAGACAAACTGACATTTTTAGTTTTGTTACGCAGAATCCATATTCTGGGATTAAATTCTTGGACAATTTTGGGGTGCAATTCCTAATGGTTTTCTGGCCAAGTTTTGGGGAACACAGAAATCAAGGAAGGAAATCTGCTAGCTCTCAAGTATAATTTCTAAAAAAAATGAAGCTTCTTTTAATATATTTTTTTAACTTATTAGAGAGGTTTTGAACATTATGTAATCATTCACCTTTAGGGAACAAACTATCATTTATCACTAATCTTTCGTTTTTCCGCTGTCTATCTGTTTTTCCATCTCCTTGAACATTGTGGTTTTTCTTCCTCCACTGCATGATGTTTTCTCGAGGGACTTCGTACAATAATCTTTTCATACTCCAAAAAGCAACACTTAAAATAATCTAAAGAAAAAAGGTAAATTTTAGGAGATTTGAAAAATTTCGGAAACGTATGGTTCCTGATTTCTGAAAGTCCATCAGGAATTTCTGAACAAATTTTCAAAGAAATGCAAAAATTTCCTACAACACAAATAATGCTATAAGACACCTTTGGCAGTATTCTTTATAACTACCTCCAATATTTTCGCTTTAAACTTCTACAGTTCTACCACATTATTTAAAAACAGTCCTTCCAAAAAAAATATTCTAGATTTCTGGAATTAGGAAGATTTTGGCTTCTACATCAATCTGTTCGCCATCCCGACCAGTGGATTACAACAGAGTTGTAACAGATTTTGTTACCCAGTTAGCACATTCTTTCTAACAAAATATGTCATAATTTTGGCTGATTAGTAGTTAATAAAACAATAACTATAACACAATTTCTTTTACACTAAACAAAATTGAAACAAAATTCCGACAGGAATTAAGTATTTTTTCCGAATTCAATTTATGTTGAAATTATCTGTCAAATTTCTTTATAAATACTCACAAAACATGCATGTTTATATTATTCTAGAAATATGATATTATTTGGATGTGCAGTGATTTGTAGAGTGATTTAAAAGAAATCCTTACAAAATAATAAGGTTTTTTCTGCAGTAGTTTCCCAATCAGAAATAGATAGTGAAGAAATTTTTCTCAGATGTTATTTGTAGAGAAATTCCGAGAACAACATTCGGAAAAAATATGCAGTAATTCTGGTTTCTAAAAGAATATCTGGGGGATTTTTAGGACAAATTTTCTGAGAAAATCAAGAACGAATTGCAAAATCCTTTGGTAAATCTGTTGAAAAGTTTGTTTGAAAAATTCCTAGACGAAACGCTAGTGTTGTACAAAGAAAAAAATCTCTGCATAATACTTGAATAAATCTTAAGTGAATTCTATAGATGACTCCTAGGACGATATTGCAGGGTGAACAATAATATGGTTCTCTGAAGAAATCCTTGAATAAATTGTTTGAATTTTTTTGACTATTATCGCGAAAGAGTTTTTGAAAGTAGAATTGACCGTATTCCATTGTAAAATGTATAGGCAGATATTTTTGATTATTAATAATGTTATTAATAAATATTAAAATATTATTTTCGAGAGAGTTTTGAAGGAATGCAGGAAGCAACTTTAAATTTATTTTTGAAGAAATCTATAGAAACGCTTAGATCATTTTCTATGAAAATATGCAGATGGATCTGCGGAGCTCTGATGAATCGCAAAAACATTTCCCCATCCTGTTGAACTGTTTATGGAAATCTTGAGGAATATTATAAAGAATCGTCTAAAGAATCAATGAATGCTTTTGTAGGAAGTACGGGATAATTTTTGCTGTGGTTTTTTCTAGCAATACCTGAATAATTTCCGAGAGATTTTAGGAAAGATTTGTTGAAAAAATCTGATGAGCAACTTTTGCAAGAACCTCAAAGGCAAAGTTGGAAAAACTGTTGGTGGTCTATTTGAAGAATTTTGGAATGAATCCTTGCTTCATGTTCATGAAGACAATCTTGCTGAAGCTTCTAGAGTTCTTTGTATTATGTCCTGATGAAAGCCCCAGTTTGATTATTTTCATGAGATTTTCATTCGCAATTTGAAATTGATTCTCCGATAAATTTTCTGTTGAAATCAGAATGCCTTGAAAAACCCCAGCAAAAATGATAACTACTAATCCCGGGAATGTTTTTCCGTGGGAATTACAGGTAGAATCATTCTTCTGTGAAACAATAATTTTCTAGACTCCCTAGGCCCTCTCCATGAAACGATCCTAGGTACGCCAATGTTCAATTGTCCTATGAGAAGACCGCAGACTGTTTTGAAGAATTTTATGAACACTTTTTTGAATATTTCTTTGCAAAATTCTGTGCACATTTTCTCTCAAGCCTTTGTGGATTCTTCTGTAAAGATCAGTGAAAAGACGACTATGAAAACTCATGTGGTGATCTTTGCCTTTGATTCTGATTTTTAACATTTATCATTTTTTTTTTCATTGAATTACGTCCTCAGTGTATTATGCTTCTTTTTCCCATCTTGGTGTTTAAAGACCACTGTGGAAGTTATTATCAGAGAGCTTTCTTGGACGAAGTTGACATTTACGTATAATAATAAAGAAAACTTCAATTACGAAAAGATCCTGGTCAGATCGGGAATCGAACGCAAACACGTCTAGGCTCTCATGTAAACAATGAGCTATATGTTGGGCCAAAACGTTGATGTATGGCTGACATAATGCTTATAAACTATAAAACAGCGCGTTACAAAAAAAAAACCGTATACAATAGATTGCGCTTAATATACGGCTTATGGTTACCTGGGACAGAAGGCCCCTCGCTTGTTAATATCCATATGTGATTGAAATTACAGTGATAAAACTACATAATTAGTTTAATATATTACTAGAGTTTCCAATTTTCCCGGGATTTGATTCCCCGGTAAATTCTTTGAAACGTAAAAACAAAGCAAACTTGATGAAATTATCTTCTTTAATTATTCGTACTTCTTGTATATTTACTTTATACCAGTAAGGTAGCCTCGAGGTTACGCTTTCACTTCATCAGCGGAAGGTCATGGGTTCAATTCCCAGCCCCTCCACAAAAAACTTTGGGGAACAAATCCATCCTCCGTCACTGAGACAAACTGACCCTCTTCGAAGGCAGCTAGCCTCAAACGACTCAGGAACAAGGCAAAACGAACCACCGCAAGAGCAATGGACTATGGCTTATATGAAAATTGATTGGACTAACAGCTGAGCACTCTCGGTGTGAGAGTAAAAGTAGATGTAAATATAGATTAGTTGAAAATAGATCTGTATCGGTAAAGAAGCTACAAATGAACTATGATTCCGGCACAATGGTGGTTATGAGAACAGAGTGCCTTTGAAATAAACATAAGAAAAAAAAAAATACTTTATACCAGTAAATTTGTAATGTAATTCTCTTATTTGAAAGTTATTTATTCATGCTTCAAAAAAATCTGTTGGCTACGTTTTTAACGATAGGCTTCAATACAAGAAGTCTATGACTTTAAGGAACAGTCCATGTGGAGCTTATTTTTGATGAAAAGTATGAAGCCCCAATGATATTTACCAACATTGAATCAATCCTTCCAAATGCTAGAACAACTAGAGTCTTGTGTTGAAAAATGTAACTGTTACATCCATTAAAACTTTATAAGCCTATTGAATTCATGGAAAAGACCATTCGAAAAATCCTTTATTTAATCATTTTTAGAAAATCATATCGTTGGTAGCAAAAAACAACAGATCAACATCAAAATATAACTAGTTATCTAGTTGGTGATGTCGTTGATTAGAATCATATGAAAATTGAATTGTGCGATGGTTTTTATTTGGAAGTAAATAATCTTTTTTTTTGTTTTTATATAGAGCTATCCGAGAAATATGGAAATCCCGGGACTTACAAGAATCCCAGGAAACAGAAAATCATAACCCGGGTAACGGAAATCCTAGGAAATCTTTCCGGGAATGGAAACTCTAAATATTACAGATTTTTTTGGTTAGAGCTCATAGAATTGTATAGAATTGGAATTCTAATACGGTACTTTTTAAAATTTTGGTTAATTTAATTTTTAGAAAACTAGCAATTTTTTAGGGTAATTCTTGAAAAATATCGTGAATTCCAGAAAAAAGAAAAAAATGTACCTACGCAGTAAAAACATGCATTATCTTTCGAATGAGTCATTATTAGACGTGTAACAATAAAGTTATGTACAAACTACTTTTTTTATATATCTTTAAATGAATGTTGGTTTTGGAAAGTGCAATACGATTGATAAAATTTAGTTATTCTAGCCAAAGGTTTTCATCTTTTTTCTTATTCTTACCTTCACAACTAAATCAGAACCTGCTCAATTTTGAAGTTTTCCAAAAATATTAAGCACAGAAGTTTATGAAAGTTAATGATCTTGAATACGCAGAACATAAAAAAAATATGGGAAATCTGGGTTTAAATGTTCACTTGAGACAAAACGGCCCACGGTGCTCTTTGAGGCTTTTTGCGTAGTAATTGGGAACAATTTTTCATCAGGGACTGATAGTAAGGATTCCCAACATACTATTTGGCAAGAAAAAATCCACGGAAATTGTCTCAAATTTTCTTATATATTAATGGAAACCCCAAAAAGTCGTTTTGCCCCGGAAGTGCATTTGGAAAGGATCTGCTTCATAAAAAATAAATTTAAAATTTATGAAACTCTTAGCAACAAATTCAGGGTTCAATGTAATCTTACATTAAAGCTCAAAAACTTCATTTCACCAAAACAATATAATAGAAGGAATGACTACTATCGTCCTCACAACCATCCCTACCACACACAGTGCGTTCACAACCCATCATCAATCGCCCGGGACATCACGACAATCACGATGCGTATCAGTTTCTTGGCGCTCGTATTTGTCTTGTCTAATGTGTTTGCTTACGCGCGTTTGGAGAAATTTATCTTCGTTCCTTTCAGAAAGCACAGACTTCATAGAGCAAGGTACCCGTCCACTTGGAAATGTACATATTGACACTGTCCCAACGGAAGTTTAATTGAATTTTCTCGAAAGCTGGTACCTTTCGTAGCGAAACGCGACCGAACGTGATTTCACGCTCGGATCTTCATTTAACTATGCATCGACAATTGCTAACCAATGAATCACCGATTGCGACGTTCTAAAATCACCACAAACATAGAAGACAAGTGTGCCATTAGTCAACGGGTGTCACGATCAAACCGACACGGCGCCAGCATTTGTCACATGCGACAGACCCTGAGGGTAACCCCTAACCTCGATTTTCGTTTCGGTTTCTTTTTTCCGAAGCCAAACACAGCGACCAACCGAAACTCTAAACATACCGAGATTAAAATTAAACTTCACCGAGATAAAACTAGCATCGAACTATGTGTTGAGAGCGATGGGTAGTAGCAGAGGCGTAGCGATGACATGACGGTGTTGGAAATTGTTCTAAGAGTTGGGTCAAATTATTTGTGTTTAAACTATTAAAGACTGTTTCTTACTTTTTCACAGTGGGAAAATAGGAGTTAAAAACGCGATTGATTCAATGTATAGGCTAAGTTACAAGTTCATTTTATAACTTGAAATGATAATAGGAGCTCTGAGATTCATTTGTTTGCGATCTCTTCGACTGGAAATTTTGTCCTGTAAGAGGGATTCCTGAACGGAATCTGAAAACATTCCTGATTGAAATCCTCAATGATTTTTGAATGGAATCATTCAAGATTTTTTAGAGAAAACATGAAAGATTCTTAGGAGCATTCTTGAATGATTTTAATTGGAACTTTTGATGATTGATGTATGAAGTTTTGGAAGATTTTTGAATAGTCCAGAGACGAACTCGATTCTATATTTTTACTAGCTACGCCCACGGATTCGAGTGTAAGCGATAGGGTTTCCTTCGATTCCCATCCGCCAGCATCTCCGGCGATCGGGACGGAATCCAGCATAATTTTTCATCCCATGCCCCGGCTAATCAGTTCCGCAGGACAAAAGTTGGAAAATTGATTCGAATCATTATCCCAAATCGGTCCCATTTAATGACCGGTCCTCCCGCATTTATCGGTCGATTCGTCTTTTACGTTTCGATCGGTTCCATCGGATATGTCCTAAATCATGCCTCGCTCAGGAAGGATTTAGCGCAATCCTTAATGGAAGCAGAACAGGAGGAAAAAAATGCAATCGGGAAGAAATTAAAACGAAATGCCGGTAAGCGCTCAATTTTCCATCCTCTCGTAGAACAACGATTTCATGGCATCGCACCACACACTGAGCAAGTTGTAGGTGGGTACTCTCAAGTGCAACAAGACCCACTCACACACAACCACATAAAGCAACCAGCAGACGGCACATATGTATATGGGTCAATTAAGATAAGAATAGTTGTTGAAAGTTTAATGGCCAGGATCTGGCCGCTGCTGCTTCTCCGGACCGAGTGGTGGCATTTTCATTATCATCGTCGTCCACGGTTCTCTGGTCTCTGAAGGCTGCTGGCGGCGGGCACTGACTTTATGTGGCAGTGAAGGCGAGAGTTTGGCTATTTTTCTTCCTTTTAGGTTCCTTTAGAGCAGATTGCTCCACTTTTCATTGCTGGGGATGTTCAATTTAAGAATAAACTGTAAAATTTATTTCATAGGCAACAAATAGTATAACAACCTTATGCTGATATTTTGTGATTTTTTTCTGATTGTTCAAAACTGCTGAATCTCTAGTAAAATATTGTTACACTCAAACCTCCTTTTTACACTTTCTTCTATAACATAAACCGAAGGTACGTAACTTTCAATCATAATAAATCTAAGGAGGACCATTTACAGGAAAAATAATGAGCTTGAGCATGTTTGGTCGCTCGTAATTGCTACTCCAGTATCGCTAGATTAGCTGCACCTACACAAGGAACTAACTAGATGACTGCTTGGGACTAACAGTCATCATCTGAAATTCCTGGAGCTATACTTTATAGGATCCCAAGAGGAACCTTTAGAAAAAAAATGGTTAGAAATCCCTGTGCGATTTTATGGAGGAATCCTTAGAGGAACTTCTGTGAGAATTTCTGGAGGAATCTCTGGTTAAATCTCAGAAAAAAATCCCTGGAGAAGTTCTTGTCAGAGTTTTTGGAGGAATAGGGAGCCAGATCCTATTCTTGTCACTTTTGATTCACTTCGAAAGTGTGTTCTTTAAAGCTATTGCGCCAATGTTTGGCCTCAATATGCGTCGTATTGGAATGCTTTTTATGGAAATGCTTTTTCAGGCCATTCGGCCGAGAAAAACCTCTATGCTAAAGTTAATCATGGAAATGACCATGTAGCTCTGTACCATATCCGGGAAAATCTTTGAAAGAATTCCAGAAGAAAAAAAAATCCTAGACCAACTTTTGGAGGAACCATAAAAAGAGTTTTCTGGAGTTTCCATGAAACTCCTGAAAAAGTTGCTGACAAAATCTCAGAAGGATTAACTGGGTCAATTGCTGAAGGAATCCTTGGATGACATCTCTAGAGTCATCGAAAAAAAAATCCCTGGAGAAAATTCTCGGAGTATTCTCGGATAAATTTCTGAAAGAATAACTATAGATATTTTGCTGGAGAAATATCTGTCTTTATTTTACTGAACAAACCCTTGGAATAATCCTTAGACAAATTGCCAAATTTATGGACAAACGCCTGAAAAAAATCTCTCTAGAGAAATCCCTGGAGTGTTGGAATCTTGCTCTATAGGAACTGATCCACCCAGACAACCAGAAGTCAAATAACATTTTATGTAAAAGGTCGTGCGAATTACATTACACCCGCCGTTTGAGGATTATCATATTGAAAATAGGTAAATGTAATTCGTGGTAATTATCACGGTGTTAGAAGTTTTAATTAAAACAACCATTTTATTTTGGCTCGGTTCGATTTGGACACAATGAAGATTTTTGGCATTTGCTTAAATTGAAGAGGCACTACATATCTGGCGGTAAAAAACTGATTGAGAATTCATTCGCTGGAAGGTTGTTGTCTAAAGAATATATTTGTGCTATGATTTTTGCTATCCTATATGATATACTCTTAATATTTTTAGAAAAGACTACCAGCAACGCTTAAGGACTGTTCAGTTTATAAAGTGGACACCTTGTGCATTCAATATATTTTTGATTTATCAATGAAATAGCATGACTATTATTGTACAATGGTGTAACCATAAAAAATCCACCAAAATGATAAAATTTCATACTAATAATGCTTAACGTTCAGGACGCTCGATATTTTTAAGGTTATCAAAATCAATGATTATTTGAAATTGACTGGAAAATTCGACAATCTACATTTTTTATGTTCGGAAAAGGCTTGTTCTTCAAAGGCATCTTCAATCACAAGCCTTTAAACAATATCAAGTTATTTTAGAAGCAACAATTGACCAGATATCTTAAAATTATTTTTCACCGATATTTTTAGAAAAAAAAAATTAAATTAAAATGAAACTGATATGAGTTGAATTTTTGAGTTTAAAGTACGCCCTGACAGATGTACTAATAAAGTATTAATAAGAAAAATAACCTACGCCTTAAAAGAGTTGCTTATTTAGACCCCACGTCATGATTTAGGCACAATACAAACACAAATGTTTTGTTTTCAGAAGATCTCTCAAAGCACGATGACAATCATCAGAATTGGCAACACTGCTGTAATGAAATCGAGTTTATTTTTCATGCATTATTTTCATAATGTGTTATTCTGAGATAACCTATCAAACTATATGGCAAAAAACGCTTAAAATTTGCTGCAGATCGATAAATATGCGTACATGAATTCAAAAGTATGAGAGTTTTTCATTAAATGACCAGAAAGAGTAAAATTTATACCTAAGAATCCGGTTAAAACTCACGTTTTAGCTCTCTTCCATACAAAGATAATTTATTTAGTAATTTAAACTATATTTAACACGCTTTTCAATTTACTTTTTTTACTGGGAGTGAAAGGATGGTGTAACTTTGGTCATAATTTGGCCATAATTGAGAAAAGTTGAATATTATTGATTTTTCTGAAGCTCTACCTTTAGTAGAATCTACTACAGTCGACTCTCCACATCTCGATGTTCTACATCTCGATATCTCTCCCTATGTCGATGATTTCATAAGTCCCTTCAGTCTGCATACATTTTCTCTCTCCATATCTCGATATCCTCCTTATCTCGATATCTCCATATCTCGATGTGCTCCTGTTGATTTTTTGTTCTAAATTTTCTCTCCGTATGTCGATATGACCATAATCAAAGGTGTCTAGACTAGATTTTAGTGATATTCAAAACAATTTCAGAACGCGCGGTGACATCAGCTTGTTTATTATTTCCCTGGTAACGGAGTGGTTTCCAATCTAGTAGTCATTAAAAATTTGTTCTTTGTCTCGATCTCTCCGTATCTCGATGGTCCCTTTGATATCGAACTGTATTACGAACATACAATTTGTTCATCAAAATGAGGATTTTTGTTATGGCAAAAATAATGCCTAACTTTGACGAGCAGTTATACTCAGGAGTTTTTAAGAAAAACTACCAAAAGTATTTAGTAAGATTCTATATTTTCATAACATTGTAGGATGCACAGAAAATCGATTACGATTTTATCAATAAATAAGAAAGATATTGCCTAAACAAGGTGTCCAGGTCCACTTTATAAAATGAACAGTCCTTATACTTACAGTAGACCAAATAATTTAAATCATTCAATTTTTTTATGGAGAAAATATTTTAATAAAAATTCTAGAACATCAAAACTTTTGTTTACAGAAAAGCTTTTGTGAGGGTTTATGGTTTTTCCATTATGTATGTACAATCGGTACTAATAATACTTTTTTGAAAATATTTTTCAATATCGTGAAATAGTTCATTATACGAATTTTTCCATACGAAATTATTTCATATAACTTTTTGATTTATGAGCATATAAGTATATAGAAGCATTACGCGTTTAGTATCGGATCATGCAGTACAGGAATATCTTTGCATTTTGATTATTCATGGAAAAACTTTTCTCACAATTCCAGTAAATAAATGTTGTCGATATCGAGTTAAGGAACACCGACATATGATAGTTTTCAATAACTCAAAACTCAGAGAAATGTTGAACAAGTTTTATTATCAGTGACATTATATGTTATAACTATTGCATTTACTTATGCTCAAATTGTTCTAACTTTAAACTTTAGCGTTGAGTAGCAAGTTGAGCATCTAAACCTTCGTCTATAACATTCAGGTTGGAATGTTATAAGAAACGTTATTGTTGTCTGATAAAAAAATGCCTAAAAGACCGAGATTCTAACGTCCAAAATTATTTCTTAAAAATATGGAAGCGGATTAGGAAGATTTCAGGCATCCATAATTATTTTCCGAAATACTAACCTTGTTGCTTGTCATGTTGTTAAATTAGATAAGTTCTCTAAAAATATCACTAGTTACATCTGGAGAACCAAATGTTGATCAATTTTATCACCATAAGGTAGATATTTGGGCTCTGAACTATTTGGTAAAAACACCGTTTTTTTAGTTATTTAGGATCACCAAAATCAGAATATTAAAAAAAATGTGATGAGCACCATATAGCGAATGATTATTTGTTCAGTTTTACCAAGAAAAAAGTTGCAAAACATCAGCTATAGTGATTCTACAATTTGTTCGGTGCTTTTTTGTTACACATTTCTATTAAACATTTTCTGATCCATAACGGCAGGAAATTGGGTCTAAAATAAAATGGCTAAATTTTCGAAGTCTCACACTTTCGTTGAACATCCCTCTCAAGAAAAAATACCTCCCATACGACGTTAAAGCCCTTGAAATCTTGGTACTTAATCCATCGGCAGCCCTAGAAGCCAAAAGAAGCGCAACAATTTCTCCTGCCGCCAGCTGCTCTCGGTGACTTGCATTCTTTCTCCTGTATGCTCTGCAGTCCGTCGTCCCTTAGGAAAAGAATACCCCCCAAAGACGAGTGTCGTGTAGTCTCGTATAGCACACATCTACACACTCTTAGCGATGAAGCCTAGCAGCCCTGATCGCATTCGACTAAAGTGCTTTTTAATTCTTCCGTTTTCACATTATCCTTTCCGTTGGAGAGTCCATAACGTCGTGGATACAGTATTGAACAAAATTCTTGCAATTTTTTCGATACTCCTTACAAAATGGGCAATTGTAGAGCGTTTGATCTTAACTGTTTATGGGCCGATTCGAATAATTTGTTTACATTTTTTCAGAATTTTGACATATATTGTTGAGTTATTTTTCCAGTCACGACTTCGAAAGCAATAACGGTTTGACTAAGAGGAAGTTGTTTAACTTTTTTATATATATATATATATTTGACGTAACCAAAAAACAATTAAAGGAATGCCTCAAAGGTATCTTCAGCAAAAAATTAGATGTACATTGGATGAAAACAATTAAAAACAATGTTTGTGCAGAGCTATCGTTTTTTTGCTAAATCGTAAAAATAAATAATTTAGTGAAATTTGTAATTCCGCTGAAACTTGATGAAATTGATTGGGAATCAATCTCAGAAATACCTTAATGCTGAAATCATTCAAATCGGTCAATAATTTCATAGCATCTTGCTAACTATATTTGACAATTTTGTAAGAGAAAAATAAGTTTCAACTATATTGTCCAATACTGTGCGTGTATTTACGAGCCAAGTCATCCCAGAAGAACGGTAGCCATTATCAACCGCTTCTTGGCCCGGTGCGGCTAGAAGTTATTGTGGCTGATTCGTCTTGCTTTCTCCACCACGTCACTCAATGCCACGCGACGCGAGGTCCATCTTTTTCCCGGGGCCAGACAAGATTTGGTTCTTATCATTGCTGCTGTCGCCGCCGCAAAGCACCACCGCCGTTGTCCTCCAAAACGGCAGTAAGAAAGCGATAACGATAAATTAAATGATGCTCTGCAGGATAGTCCAAAGACAGAAGACAGGTCCTGCCATGGTCTGTGTCAACCGAGGGTGTATTTGAGTGGTCAGCTTGATGGATTAAAGGTATGCGACATATATGTTTTTATTTTCGTTTTTGTAGTCAATATTTTCAAAATAAGGAAACTGATTTGGTTTCCGAAAAAAATAAACGATTTTTTTTTTAATTTGATGGAAAGAATCGAAATTGGAATTTCGATAGATTCCGAGGAATTCTGCGGTGGTTTGTTTCGAACGGTATTTGTCGGAATCATTCAAAATAGCAATACCCTTAAGACGGACAACAGACGTGGTGGTCGATTGAAACGGCAGATGATCCGAGGAGCCCTTGGACCTCAAAGGATTATGAGGGTGCGCTTCGCTCTTGGTGGAGATTTAAATGATGGGTACAAAAGGTTGATCTGAGGCGCTCCTGTCAACTCCGTTTTGCACGGAGAACACGTAGGATTTGTGTGTCATATGGGCGTTCTTTATTACTTACGGTTGAAAGAATGACACTGACTGAGTGGCTACAACAGCTGGATGAAGTTGGGCATCACTTTTAGTAACGTACCTGCAAAATATGAGAGGAAAAAGTGGAACACATTAGATGTGGGTTATGGGTTTTTGGTTGTGATACGGCTGTAATCTGGGACATGAGGGTATAAGGCATGCAAAATGAGTTTTACATTCGAGAATGGGCTTTTCCGGGAGACGTGTTCTAATTTCGTTGCAATCTAGTAGATCAGTTCATATGCACTTTGGAAAGCAATTAAATGAAGAGGACGGACGACATATGGTTTAATTTCATTGCCCCAAATTTCAATCTCAAATTTCATTGTTATCCACGTGGTATCCACAAACCATCTCCAACAACAAAAAAAGTTTGTTGAGCGTTATTGTTTGTATAATGAAAGACGTGTGCAAACCCTTGCTACAAAATCGCTACCAATCCTTAAGCCACATTTTTTCCTGATAGAAACAATTGCATCGTTTTTAAATCAATTCCTAGATCTTCTTCTTCTTTGGCATTACGTCCTCACTGGGACAGATCCCGCTTCTCAGCTTAGTGTTATCATAAGCAATTCCACAGTTATTAACTGGGAGCTTTATTTGCCAAAATTGCCTTTTCGCAATCGTATATCGTGTGGCAGGCAAATGATACTCGATGCCTAAGGAAATCAAGGAAATTTCTATTATGAAAAAATCCTGGACCGACCGAGAATCGAACCCACACACCTTCAGCATAGCTTTGCTTTGTAGCCGTGAACTCTTACAAATATTGGTCGGTACTTTTTTTTTGTTCTATTGCTCTGATAAGCGCAGACTGGATTCGTACCATGCTTGACGACAGCCAACTGACAAAAGTAATTGATTGTGAAATTTTATCCATACCTTCTTCACTGATGTATCTAATTGAATAAATTACTGCACTTCTTCCGTCTATCAATTCATCAAAAAGAAGTATCTCATGCTCGTCTGTTTGGCTATGTAATTAATAGCTCGCATCGTCCAATCTATCAATGCAAACTAAACAAATTCAAACGAAACTCCCGCAAGATGCAGCGAAACTTGATCAACTCTGGCCGTTGGCTATGGAAAGGATAGTTTCAGCGTGAAAACGTCGCACTAAGGGTTATTTGGACAATTCAGTTGGCCAAAAGTATTCCGAGACATTTTTGCTTTTTTTATGTTCGTTTGGTTGCGAAACACGTTTTGAACTGTTTAACGTTTTGCACACTTAAAATGAATCACAGTGAAATAGAAGTCACATGAAACCTAAAGAGTTAACCATGTTTTTATGTCCTTTTTTCATTCCTTTACTAGTATTATTCTAAACATTACATTTCTTATAAACAGGTGTTTTGTGTAATTTGATACAGCTCTTAATTAACCTTTCTAATGCATTATGAAAAAGTTGCACATCGTGGATTAAGGGTCAAAAATGACCCACGACTTTGAAACGCTCCCAAAAATCAATTTTTGAATCGATTTTCGTTCTTTTAGTTTTATATGAAAGATACGGAACCCTAGAATGGAACTCCGGACATTTCATGGTTCTTCATCTCGATTTACAAGAGCATCTGAGTTATTTACTGGAAGTTTACTCAGCTGACTGACCATTTTTGCATATGTATATCGTGTGGCAGGTACGGAGATACTCTAAGCTCTGGTAAGTCGAGAAGATTTTCAATCCAAAAAGAATCCTAGACCAGTAGGACTCGAACCTATGCTCCTCAGCTTGGTCTTGCTGGAAAGCTACGCTTTTACCACTACCAAATATAAAATTATCATACTGGATTACAGTTTTCGTAACGGCTAAATTAAAAACAGAACAGCAATCACAATTTAGGGACCAGTTCAAATGGGACTCAAGTGAATCCTACTAGAAAACATTCCGAGATTTTTTCAATTATTACTCTCGAAATATCTCCAGGAACTCTTCCAGAGATATATCCTTCCTGGAATTTTGGTGGGGATATTTCTACTGAGATTCCTCTAGCAATTTCGGCAGGAGTTCCTACCAGAATGTCTCCAGTGATTCCATCATAGATTCTTCCAGTAAAATCTTCACTGGGATTTCTCCAGGAATTTCTACAAGGATTTCTTAGGAAACGTTATCTCGAATTATTCAACAATTATTTCAAGGACACCTCCAAAGATTCTTCAAGCGATTTCTCCTGATATTCCTCCAAAAAATCTTCTAGGGATACCACAAGAAATAACTTCATGAAATCATATAGGGCTTCATCAAGAGTTGTCTTCAGGAATTCTTCCAGGGATACTTCCAGGAAAATCGCTACATGAATTATTCTTGGTATTCTTCCTGGTATTCCTTGAGGAATTTCTTTTGAAATTTCTCTAAAGAATCGATCTGAGCCCCAAAAAAAATAATAGAGTATTCCTACAAAAATTCCTCTAGAATATCCTACAAAGATTTCCGAAAAAGTTTTTTTTTTTGAGAAATCGATGGATAAGTTCCTGGAGCAATCCCTGGAGGAACCTTTAAAAATTCCCGGTTGAATTCCTGAAAGAATGCCTGTAGCAGTTCTTGCAGGATCCTATGGAGGGATTCCCGATGAAATCTCTGGAGGAATTCTTCAAGAATTCTCTGGAATATCGAATATTCTTTTCGGCTACGCAATATTCATTTTTTGAATAAAGAACGCGTAGAAAAAGAGCGTTTAGACGTCGCTACCACATCCCTGGAGCAATTTCAAAAGAAAATTATGTAGAGATTTTTCTGGAGAAATTTCTGGCGAAAAAACTGTAGAGATCTCTGCAGAAATTCTTGTGGAGATTTTCTTACAGTAATCCCTGGGGCAGTCTCTGGAGAAACTCTTGTAGAAATCTCTGAAAGATTATCTTATCTTATTACTGAAGGACTCCGGGAAACATATTTGGAGGAATCCTTCGAGGAAGAATCCCTGGAAGAATCACCGTAGAGATTTCCGTAGATAAATCCTTAGAGAAATCCCCAGAAAAACTTTTTTTCAAGAGAAATCCCTGGAATAATCCATAGAGTGGAGAAATTTCTGGAGAAATGCCAGGAATATTTTTTTACTGAAGGAATTTTTGTAGACATTTTCCTAATGTAATCCCTGGAGAAATTCTTAGAATAATTTCTGATAAAATTCCTGCGGGAAAACCTCTGGAGCAATTTCAAGAGAAACTCTTGAAGGAATTTTTGGAGGCCTACAATGAATCCCTGGAGAAATTCCTGGGGTGGGGAATTCTGGAAGAATTCTTGGAGAAAATTCTTTAGGAATCCTTTAAGCACTTCACAAGTTGTATTAGACCTGGATGAATTCCTGAAGGAATCCCCGGAGCGATCCATGTAGGAATCCCGATTGAAATTTCCGGAACAATTCCTGGGCGAATCTATAGAGGGCTACATGGGAATATCTTTGTATGTATTTGTAGAGAAATCCTCGGAGGAAATTCTGGACAAATTATTAAAGAAATATCTTGAGTAATCCTTGAGAAGACTAGTCCTAGTGTAATTCCTAGAGGAATTCCTGGAAAAAAAGCCTTGAAGATATCCTTGTAGAAATTTTTCTGGAAGAATCCTTGAAGAGATCTTTGGAAGATTTTCTAGAGCAACTTCTGAAGGAATATCAGGCGAAATCGCATGAACAATCTTTGGAGCAATTCTGGAATAATCCTGGAAAAATTCCTGAAACAGATTCTGGAGGAATCCTTGAAGAACTTACTGTAAAAAAACAGTAAATATTTTACTGGAGGAATCACTGGAGACATTCTTGGAGGAACATCTTGTGAGATCTCTAAAAAAAATCCTGTAAGAATGTGCTTGCAGGAATCCTTGGAGAAATCCCTTGTCAAATCCCCGGAGGAATTGCTGAAGATATTCTTGGAGTTCTATCAGATCTAAAAACTCTCATGGCGAAAAAAAGTTCTTCTTGGAGGAATAACTGTCAAAAAGGAGGAAGCTTTGAACGATTTCTTGATTTTTTTGGAAGAGTCTCTGGAGATATTTCGAGAGGAATTCTTGATTCTTTAAATCCTAAGAGAATTACTGGAGCCTTATTTAAACTGCGGTTATCCCAAAATTGCGGTTACTGTCAAAAGTAATAATTCGTCAGCGATAAAATTACGTTTCACTTATAGATAACAAACATGTTATCATGGCATGTTTAATTTAATGTTTAGGAAACCTATATAGCCGTAGCGGTAAACGCGCAGCTTCTCAGTACGACCACGATGAGGCGCATGGGATCGAATCCGACCGAAACAGGCTCTACCCCGTTTCGAGGTAGCGCTAAAAACAAGAAGAAGAGTTTTATGTTTTATTTATGGCATAGTGTCTATTTTGATCTGGATGAAAAATCAATTTGTTGGAATTGAAATACAAAAAAAAGTTTGTTCCAATATTTCAACATTGGATATTCTATGTAGCTCATTGGAACTATACCAGAAAAGAAGCTTCAGAATCAAAATTTTTCAAAATTTCAAAATTTTGTCTTGGATTCTCTGCAGAGCTTTCTTCCTGGTATTACAACAGCTAGTCCATATTAGTACAGCAATGTTGTAAGGCTGGCCTGAAAATGTGTGTTATAGAATGCCCTCAATGTGATTTTTGAAAATTAAATTCTTATCTAGCATGAGCCCTAGATACTTAACTTCATCTGACCAATTTATTGGAACCCCTCTCATTGTGACAACATGTCTACTTGAAGGTTTCAAATAAAGAGCTTTTGGTTTATGTGGGAATATTATTAGTTGAGTTTTGGAAGCATTAGAAGAAATCTTCCATTTTTTCAAGTATGCCGAAAAAATATCCAAACTTTTTTTGCAATCGACTACAGATGACACGCAGGCTTCGTCCTTTGGCGGAGAGGCCTGTGTCATTCGCAAACAAAGATTTTTGACATCTCTGAGGTAACTCAGGCAAGTCAGGTGTGAATATATTGTATAATATTGGTCCAAAATGCTGCCTTGAGGAACACCAGCTCTTACAGGAAGTCTTTCAGACCTGGATAATTAACCTGAAGTGTACTTCTTGACAGATAACTTTGAATTATTTTTACAATGTATGTTGGAGAATTAAAGTTTTTTTTAATTTTACGATCAAGCCTTCATGCCAAACACTGTCAAACGTTTTTTCTATGTCTAGAAGAGCAAGACCAGTAGAATAGCCTTCAGATTTGTTGGAACGAATCAAATTTGCTACACATAAAATTTGATGAATGGTCGAATGCCCATGGCGGAATCCGAACTGTTCAATGGAAAAAATTGAATTTTCATTTATGTGGACTATCATTCAGTTCAAAATGACCTTTTCAAAAAGTTTACTGATGGAGGAAAGCAAACTGATTGGACGATAGCTAGAAGCTTCTGCAGGATTTTTGTCTGATTCTAGAATTGGTACACCTTAGCGTCTTTCGATTTGTCAGGAAAATATGCCAACTGAAAGCATTTGTTAAATGTATTCACTAAGAATGATAAGCTACTTTCTGGAAGTTTCTTGATGAGGATGTCGAAAATTCCATAATCGCCAGAAGCTTTCATATTTTTGAATTTTTAATAATTGTTGTCACTTCTTCCAAATCAGTCTCCCAGGAATTTTCGAAAACGTTCTCTTGATTGATAATGTTTTTGAGGTCCTGAGTAACTTGATTTTCTATGGGACTAGTCAGTCCCAAACTAAAATTGTGTGCGCTTTCAAACTGCATAGAATGTTTTTTGCTTTTTCGCAAAGGGTTGGTTATAATTTGTTTTCCTCTTTATAAAAGTTTTCCTGATGAGTATGATTATTAGGCAAGCGATCGTTGACTGACTTTTGGCCATCTAGATTCGCCAAACACCCCTTAGTGCGTCGTGCACATTGCATTCCTAATGGGATATCGGATCAATTCCGACAAACTTAAACAGAGCAAAGCTAGCAAGCACCCTTCCCTAGAGAGGAAATGGAATTCTCGCCGGGTGTCCATTTGTTTATGTTTATTTGCGCTCATTGATTGAGCGGGAAACTGATACCGTTCGCTCTCGGAATGATACTGTTTGCCGGCTGATAATTATAATGATGTTAATTATGCTGCGCGCCGTGGATACTAATGAGCTTGCAACAGTTACGGAGGGGTGGTTGTCGAGAATTGAAGGCACCTTTTAGCGTGGTTTGATTTTCAACGGAAACCGCAGACAGGTCTGGCCAAATCAAGGAAGGCAAGAATTACCATTCGTTGAATCGGAAAGTCCCTCGATAGAAAAACACCCATTTTCTTACGATTTGTTTTTCTAGACTCAAAGAGAACTCGTTACCACAGATAAACGGTCGTAACACTAGTAAAATGTCCGTCATTTAACGATCATTTCAAATATATTAAGTTGCCTACCTCACAACCAGAGGCGCGCACATTGTTTTCCTTCGTGTTTAACGCTTCATACTAGAGCCTTCTGTAGGCTTCGTTGCACATAATCATAATTCGTGCAACATAGCTTCCAGATTGGAATTGTGTAAAGTGGATGATTGATTCTAAAGGAAAATGTTCTTAGTGTTTCGTCTGTTTGTCTGTGACGTTAAGACGACACGTTCCTTCCTCTGACTGGGAAAATGTGCGAAGGAAGGTCAAACTTAACAGCATGGAAAATTAAAAGTGATTTATTGATCCCCGGAGGTCAACTGAAATATGAGATGTTAGATGGCGAAAGGAACCAGGCAGCCGAGGAGTGTGAGGAACAGAATCGTTTAACCCTAAAATTTGATTGCTGCTAGTGCACTGGGGAACGTTTCTCGACCGGGTGTATTTGGGATTGGGACAGAACAGATGTTTGGATAAAGGGTGATGGGTGAAGTTCTTCGTTAGGAACGAATCAGAAGGTGAAGAAACTGTCCGATTGATGTTGGTTTTAGATGTGTTGCTAAACTTCCTGATGATGAATTTAATTTGTAAAACCGCAATAGAAGTGAAGTTGATATTTAGAGGAGTGAGAAAAAACGGACGAATCACTGAGTGGTAGAACGGTTCACCAAACTTTGTACTCCTCTATATTAAAGCTGGAAACATAACATGAATCGGGACTAAAATGGAAATAATTTCGAGCAACGAAAACGATTACAAGAATGTGCCAATATTGATTACACTGCGTGTCTGGTAGAACAATATTACCACAAACAAATAGGCATCGCTAAACCTTTCACCATTCAAAAATATAGGTTTCTAGCTTTCATTTGACGTGTTCCTCAAAAAAATCCACCGAGGGATCCAGAACATTTTTTTAATTTCAAATTGTTGTTCCTTGAAGTACATTATTTTCAAATATAATCATGATGAAAAGCATTTTTTTTGTTTCAAGCTCGATGGTAGCCCAAATTTCAAATGCAAGTTGAGACAGACACTTATTCGTACAGTGAAAGACACACTCAGTTGAGTTCAACTAATTTTCATTCTTTTACCGATATCCGCACAGCCGAGCGATCAGCAAATCAATTTGAACTGATATATCAGCAAAAAATCAAGTTTGCTTGAAACAGCACCTTTGGGTGCCACTGATATCAAACGTCACTTTTAATAAGATCTCAGCAAACAACCTTTAATCGAGATTTTCACAGCTGAGATCGGCAGTCTGATTCAAGTGTGGATTTGATTCTAGTGTACAACTGTTTCTTTTCATTGAATAACACCTGTTCTGGAATAACACCGCTATTAAGACAAAGCCAGCATCTCAGACAAGAGTTCTTCCAAGAGTTCTGCGGTTTGTCATCAACTGAATATTCGATTCACCAAACGTTCATTAAAGGGTTTTCTTATATTGTATGTTAAAAAAATTTTCTCGACCGATAAGATCGAACCAATCATCCTGTAAAAAATTACTTGATTCATAACAATTTCACGTAGCTTTTCTTTCAATTACATGTTTCAGTGTAAAATTGCGCACAAATTCAAGGCGAAGTAGGCCATCATTGGAATTTGTACGCGTCGTTGATGATTGTTGCTAAATCAAAAAAGTCCATATAAATCGAAAAAGTTCAAAATAAATAAAAAAAAAACCTGATGTGCGCACGAACGGGAAGGTATCTTTTCGAAATATTGAAACCCTTAGAAGAAAATCTTAAAATCTGTTGTAATGCTCCTGGGCAGTGCGTGAAGAAAGACCGAGCAGTCGTCAGTTGTTTTCCCTCTCGGGTCGCGCGCCTATTTTCTCTGAGTGATTTTATATAGCCGAGCAAACGAGTGAAGCTGAAAGTGGATTGTTGCTGCTCAAGGATGACGGATCAATTGGTGAGCTCGTTTCATGCTACTATTTCTAATATATAAAATATGTATGACTGCACCTTTAATCGTTACAAAGGTGAAACGTTAATATAATTTTTCAACAAACTTTGAAAAGTTCGTCACTGTGAGTGTCGACATGAACTCTGATTCATAAATTATTTATGTCTAATTTATTTTTTCAAAAACTTCTTTTTTTTTACCTTTATTTTTGTAATTAAAAAAAAACTTTGAATGGTTCGACATTACAAGTGTAGACTTGCAAAAGGTTCACTTTTTTCAACATACTTTGAAAGGTTTGTCACCTCAAGTGTCGGCATAATTTTCTCTACATAGATATTGTGCATATCAAATGAAAATATTATATTAACATATAAGCATGTTTATATCTCACAAATAATTATTTATCATGGTCTAATCGCTTATCAAAGTGAATCATGTGACCCAACGATCCTCCCTATTAACAAACAACCCTCCCAGTAACCTTTGTGGAGATGCAAAGGCACGGTCTCCAAATAGCAGAGGTTACACACTAACATTCCTTCCCTCAATCCCACCTGACTGCAAGGTCGTGGCCGGCGCCGTTATTGACCATGTATAAATAGAGGCACTGAAGAAGATTATGGCCAATACCAGCCGAATTTCTAGTTGATTCTTTGTGCATTTTCACTGACTTAGGTCAATCACGGAATAGCAACCATTGATATGTGTAGTCAGTCTAAGCTAAGCTAATCTAAAAGGAGTATAAAATGGTAAAATTTTCTTGTTTGTAAGCTGATTACGTGTTTTAATAACTGCAGTAAGTGTGAAAATTATGTTATTGTTGATATGATTGATTCACGGTGGAATTATTTTTTACAGTTTGATTTAACAGGAAATATCTTCCACTATATTCTTGTTAATATTTGAAATTATATGTTTACACATCTACATTATTTCAATACTATTAAAAAAGTCTTTGGATAGGCACTTAAGTACTACGAGTGCCTCAATAATATGTTAAACGAGGGTTTTTAAAGATTTTTGCTAAGGCTTGAGGTAAAGGGCATTTAAACATATTCCATTTACTTTTGTAGGCTGTTGTAATGTTGATCCATTCTACTTTTTATGAACCTCATAATAATTACGGTTGATTGGCAAAGAAAACTCTCAATTAATAACTAATACTCAACAAATTCAAAGCTGAGAAGCAGGCTTTGTCCGAGCAGAGGTGTAATGCCAGACATAAAAAGAAGAAATCGAATGTATTCTAACCATGAAAGGAAACAGTGCTCGGTTCGATATAATGAGCTATAGCATTAAATCCACAAATCACATAGGAGAGTTTTGTTTTTTACTAAATGGAACGTATGCATGTATACTTATTTTATGAACTTTTAAATAAAAATGAAACTTTCATCGAGCCTAAAACTAACGAAACTGTCTTTCACAATGATTACTTTCAAAAATAATGTAGGGATACCGGGGGCAGTATGGACACCCTCTGTATCTTTGCATAGGCGAATACTTTTACACTTTCAATGCAAACAATATTTCAGTTGCCTATCGGAAGAGTAAACTATCCACTAAAATTTCATAAAAAATGTTCAAAAGATTGATTTTAAATCGAAAAATCTAGCATGATTTTATTTGGTTCGAAAATTATAACATTCACACCTCACTAAATAAGGTTTCAGAAGCAAATGACTGCAAGTTGACCGATAATGTAGCTCTTGATTGAATCTTCAATTGTTTAGGCTATATTCAAAAATATAGTAGATCTTTTTTTCTGGTACTTTAAGACATTGAAAAACTTATATGAAAATTTCTTATACTGTTGGAGCAATATGGACACCGGCTGGCAAAGTAGAGCTGGCACTTCAAAGAGGAAGAAATATAACTTCAAATATAAAATTATCCAAAAATATTTAGCATTCAATGCAATAATTATGAAGTGGAACCACAAATCGGTTGAAAATCAACAATTCTTGATTAAAACTAACCTGGAGGCAATATTGAAAGCATCTCTACGAAAAATGTCGTAAATTGATTTTAATCATATTTTCAGTGGTACAGTGACCTGTCACTATGGTTTCCTGAATATGTACTTCATTTTCCGAGGTTTTGAGAACGATCGCAGGACAGTTTTCCCAGGTCCGTCACACTCGGGCTCAGATTGGGTACCACTTCTAGTACTGCATTTGGTCCCTCGGTAGTGCAAAAGGTACCCAAGTTTGACAGATCGCAGTACACTTTGAACGGCTTTCTAGATTACCTTATGAGCCATAAAATTTTGAGCAACTGCAAGGGACATAGGGGTCTTTAATTTGTCTTTGGTTTTCCTTTAAACATTGAGGTGTCCATACTGCCCCATGAGGGTGTCCACTTTGCCCCGCTAGCTTGATAGCGACTACCAAATATAAGCTTTTTTTAAACCTTTTTTTGAAAACAAAATATTTTTTCCTGATTATGTTACCATGTTTAACAAATGGTCAAGAACTTTAAAAAGCAGACTGCACATAGAAAGCAGTATAATATTCATGTTTTTACAGTCAAAATAGGCAAATTCCTTAGGGTGTCCATACTGCTTCGTATACCCCTACTCTAGAGAACAAAAATTTTGAATAAAAAAAAATGTTCGGGATCCCTCGGTGGATCTTTTTGGGGAACACGTCAAATGGAAACTAAGGACCTATATTTTTGAATGGTGAAAGATTTAGCGATGCCTATTTTTTTGTGATATACCTTTCCCATGTACACGTCATGAATCGCAGTAAGCCACGCGTGCAAGCTGACGTGTTTTAAATTTTCTGTCGCGTTTTTTCGCTCCGATTAAAGTTCCATTTCGGCTTGCAGAATCGCGAAACGACCGATTCAAATGTAGAGTTTTACAAAACCTATTTATGTTTTGATGAGTGGGGTAACGGTCCTTCCATTTGTAATTTACAAATAGTGCTTGAAGAAATGATTTTTTGTCACTTAAGTTGTTTGTTAGTACCGCGAGTTGATCGGAAGTGTAAACGGCTACATTGTATAGAATCGTCTTGAGTTAACAGTTCGAATTTGGAATTAGTGTGTGATATATAAAGCTGTAAAGCTTACAAATAATGTAAACCTTGAAGTGATTATCCGTCTTTTTAAGCCGATGGGGCTCTCAAGGTCCCAATGCGTGTGGTGCTGAGCCGAATACATTCATTTGACAACTCATAATTTGGTGAGATCTTTCCTATTTATTCTTTTATTATTTAAAACGTTTCATTTGTGTGGTTTGCAAGCTGCAAAGCTGACATTGTAAGCAGTTACACTTTTTTTTCTACATAAAATACTTGATCCAGCCAGACTAAACAGTTGCTGTTGTCACAATCCATAAACGAACTACTTATACATCTACGATTTGCGAATATTGTTGTGGTTTGATACGTTTTGCAATAATATGAAAGGGGTGGAGAAATCAACCTTAACATTTTCTTTTCGTTACAGAGAGCGAGTAACGGCGCTTTAGCCTAGGCTTCCAAGCCAGGACATAAGGAAGAAATACCTGTGTCCCATCCCTGGAAAAAGAACACCAGCAACCAGCAACAATGGAGTGCGCATTAACTTTCTTAGCAACGCCACTCCCAACGATTCAAACTTTTACCCCCTAGAATGAGACGGTTGGTACGGTTGTCCCCGTTTCTTCCTTAATAAAATTCAAATGTTTACGTTCATCATATTATTCATAAGTGGATAATCTGATCGCCGTGATCTTTTGAATTATCTTCAAAACCAAGTCTGCACAGTGGGCCTGGCCCTTTTAGTATTTGTGTTATATCATTGGTATGATGCAAATATTAATGCTGACAAGAAAATACTATAAGAAATTCAAGTATTTCCAGGATGCTTATCAATATTGGCTGTGCAAGCGCTTAGATTAGATTAGATTAGATATACCTTTCCCATGTACACGTCATGATTAGAGAATGAGTTTAGAGAAAATCTTATATGTGTCAAGGGCTGTCATTGCAGAATTCGTTCTCAATTAATTTCGAAGCACGATCAAAGCAGGTGAAGAAAAGCATCGCAAATGCATCGGTCCATGATCGGCAATGCTTCGCAAGTTGTTGCAAGCTTGATATATACGGCTGCGAGAGAGAAAGGGATGGTAAACATTTTTATCACTTAATTACCATTAACAATAGTGTTCCAAGGTTTGTTAGAAATTTTCGTCCGAAAGTATCCTTTTTCTCAAAAATCTAGTGATGTAGTACAAAACAAAATTTTTTTTTTTTTTTTTCTATCTTTATTAACGAGATTTTTAGCCCTGGGCTAGTTCATCTCGGGACCAACGGCTTTACTTCCCTTCCGAAGGAAGCCGTCACTGAAATTTTTTGTGACTATCTCGGGGATGGGATTCGATCCCAGGTCCTCGGCGTAAGAGGCGTGTGTTCTAACCACTACACCAGGTCCGTCCCCACAAAACAAAACTGATTTTTCATACAAAAAGGCATTTTGTGAGCTTTTCCTAGAACTGCTGCTACAACGTACAAACAAAACATGTATTTGGTGGTATTGTATGTGTATAACATGCGAACATTTCTTATGATATGCCATATAATACAGTGTAACCTCCATGAGTCGATATTGAAAGGACCATCGACTCATGGAAATAACGAGTCATGGAACAGAAATCCTTTGAAAAGCTGATTCGAGGAACCATCACAGTAACCATTAAAGGGCTTACTAACAAAAAGTGGTTCGGCGTTAACACCCCCTGATCCACCGATTCCAAAGTAATATAGGTTAGTGGGCGTGTATTTACCAAACATTCCGCTTCGATAATCACGGTCTCTAACGTTTCGCCGTCTGGCTTCTTGGACGTTTCCAGCGTTGACTTGATGACTTCCTTGACGGACCGCACCATCCTTACCCTTATACATACCGGTGGATTGAACGGCTATCGGGTGTTCGGATCAGTGATCACCAGCACTAATGCTGTATTTCAATTTTCTATCTCCTTCTTAAGTTGGTTGTTGGTGTAATAAAAGCTGATCCCATTGTCGCTAAAAATTTCAAACGAAACCCTCCAAGAATCGTTGAAAATTTTGCTACATACGGAACGTGTGACGCTGCACCGATCGCATCCGCAGCACCCCAAATTTAACCAATAACGGCCACAATTTCAAAATATGGCTAGACTTGGTTACCACCGAGAACCGCAGCTCTATTTCTTCCTCCTTTCTACTGAGCTGCTTGACTCCTTCGGCAAAGTATTCCTGCTGCGCTTAACTATGTAGCATGGTCTCTGTGTGGACCAGTTCCTTCTGCTTCAACGTAATTTTTCTTCTTCTTCAAGTAATCGACGAATCACCGGACGTATGCTGTGGTATGAAGCAACTTTTCCCATCGGCCGAATCTCCTAAACTCAACCAGGGGAGCGGGTTACTCCACGAGTACGCCTACAATACGAGCTTCAAAAACTTTCCGTCGCCAATAAGAAATCCGGACCGCGAAACCAGATATTGGAGTCATCAAACCTCGGTCCTATACCCCATTTTGTGGCAATATCTGCAACGCTTAGCTTGGTGTAAATTTTCCTTTACTCCTGCACGACCGTCGTCTACAGAATTTCCGCCACACGGGACCCTACGAACTGCTGATATCGTCGGAGGTCGGTACGCAACCAAGCTATGACTGTCTGGGAATCTGTCCACAAAACGCAACGACTGACTGGAAGTTTGTGCATAGAGATGACACTGTTGAGCAATCGGGTTTCCAAAACAGCAGCTTGAAGTTCCAATCGAGGGATGGACATCATCTTCAATGGGGCCAACTTTGCTTTGTTGGTTATCAATACCACCGTTGTTCTTCTTCTCGACTCTACTCGGAAATAGATAACGCTGGCATATGCTGATTTACTTGCATCTACAAAGACATGATCCTGGAGAGAAGCGTAGATTTGGTTGTCCGCTGTTGTAAAGTAGTAACGAGGAATTCAAATGGAGGTCAGTTGTGGAAGATCTGTTCATCGTCGCCATTGTTCGCAAAGTTCTACGCCGGAAGCCCAAATATTCTGCATCAGAGTTTTTCCGTCAATCATGTAATAGCTGTTCAATCCTAACGGGTCAAACAGGCTCATGACCATGTCGTTTGGTCACCACATGAGTTCTATTCATCACATGGTTAAGGTCAGTGCGTACTACGAATGTGTAGATGAGGTTGTCAGCCACTGGGATCCACTTCATACCGAGGAAAGAATCCAAAATGTTCTTCTTCTCTTTGTTGATCATTTTCTTCACAGATATGGATTTTTCGCCCACACTCACTGCGACAACCGGATCGTTTGAAAGAAAATTCCAGATTTCAAATCCTCCTGCCGCATGTGTACGCCGAACGTCTGCTGTAAGCAAGCTGTCGAGGTAAATATTCCAAGTCTGTAGGGTTTTTTTAGGATTCAGGACATATGTCAGCTCTTTTCGGAATCGGTTTTGGAGTGTTTTTCTTCAGGCACACGATGAGTTTATCTCTTCTCTTTCGTGTATTTGTCACTGAACGCATTCGCAGAGTTAAGGTTCCTTGTTAAGCTTTTTCTTCACCGATCGCAATCGATGAAACACCGTCCCGTAGCTATCTGGAAATTGCTCGTTGTCCAACTTCCAAAATAAACCAATCTCGAAACGCTTGCCGATTCTGCGAGTGGTGGACTGGAGTAGCTACCGTGCTCGCTTATCTTATCTCTAAAGGAGATATTGGAGGTTATACTTCGGAATTGTCCAGTGTCTATAGTTACAGACAATTTGGTTCAACTCACCTTCCAAATGGGTCCATCATCCAACTTGAAACCCACAGGTAACCGATTCCGTAGCTGATCGTGAACAGCCATAGATGCTACAGCCTAAATGACATTTGGCTGCCATGGGTTGGCCCAACCTCTTTCTCGATTCTTCAGTGGAATCGTGTGTTTCAGGTTGTCAAGGCCAATAAGCAGCTTCGGTGTTACATCTGCGTAGTCGGTAATCGATAAATCTCAGAGATGTGGGTATATTTCTGGCAACAGCTACAGCATCAACCACAAGCGATGTCTGCGAACCTTCATCCACAAATGCGAATACGTCAACTCGATGATCTTTTCCGAACAACGCCACCGGTATGATCCGTAGAATTGAATCACAACTATCACTTTTCAACTGACTGTATATAAGATATGGTACCGCCCGGCGTGACGGTATGCAGCATCATATGATGACGTAACCGACAACCTTCCATTCCGCATCCTTTCCACGTTCTACGTGGCAATTTGCCGTGTTGATTCAGGCAGGTTATACAAAGAGCATTCTGGCTTACAATCTAGAGCCGATCGTCAATGCTCATAGCTTTAGACATTGAACACTCTGCCACCTTGTGCAGATGCAGATCTGCAATACAGATCTTCTCCATCAGGTTAGCTAAAGTGTATGAACAACTGTTAGAAGATTTCCATTTCCATTTTTAATCATTATAATTTTGACCCTTTTTACTCTTTATGCCTTGTTGAAAAGGACAATTTTTGTTTAAACTTGTTGCCAAGAATGATCTCGAAAGAAGAAAATAAAAATTTGTGTTAAACCATGTAGTTTCTAATCTTCTATCTTATGTTCTCCACTTTGAAGAAGTAAAACGTAAGATTCCTATACATAGACAAAACCAGTTTTTTTAAATTTCCTTAGAATTGGTTAGTTTGACAATAGAATAGTTTCACTTTTTGAAGGGCACTCGATTAGCGTAATCTTTTAATATTTAAATTTCAAAAATAAGAAGAAAGAAGAACATTTCAACAACAATATTTTTTGGCTTTAAAGTTGAATAATGGTAATAATTCAGAAATTACTTACATTCTCAAAAACTTGGCTTTGAAATAGAAAAAAAAAGTTTGATGAAACATCTTTTTGGGGGCCGGGCGATACTTGTAGAATCACAAAGGGGGCCGTTGTCACAAAAAGATTGGGAAACACTGTTAGAATCAATCATGTAAGTTTCTCGGGGAAGTTTTTGCTGCTCCTTAACAGCTTAATGATCAGCTCCTTAACCCCTCAACGTGGGAGCTGATTTGTTACTACTGTCCGCTGTGCTGGCAAAGCCGTATCTTCGCTGATCTGTTCGTCTGTACATATTATTCTGCACCATTTAAGTGTTCATCGTAATGCTGCTTCCACCTTTTGTATAGTTCACGTCCATCCATCAAGATGATTTCATCATATAGTTCCGTGGATTTAAATATAATATCCGTGTTTTTGTAAACAATAGTGCAACTCCGTCTTTTAGCATTCCGTTTCTTCCAGAAAACGCTTCTATGTTACATAAAAATAATTTTCAGTCCACATATCACCAATATCCTTCGTTAGCCAAGTGGTTAGCGTCCGTGGCTGGGTTTGATTCCCGGTCGGTCCAGGATCTTTTCGTAACGGAAATTTCCTTGACTTCCCTGGGCATAGAATATCATCGTACCAGCCACACGATTTACGAATGCGTAAATGGCAAAACTTGGTAATGAATTGGGGAAGTGCACATTGAACACTAACCTGAGAAGCAGGCTCTGACCTAGTCAGGACGTAATGCCAAGAAAAAGAAGAAGAAGGTCACCAACATCCCTTTTTATTTCGAAGGTACACGAACAGCTTAAATTAACACCAATTATCGAACTGATGAGGCTTGAATGTGATTATGTAACGACTGTTTTGGAGATGGAAAAGAACAATTTGTTTGTTGAATCAGTGTCAACAATGCAAATCGTTATTTGTGGCGGCTCTCAAAATATGATGACCGAGGCCCACGTTTTCATCCGACTCTACCATCAGCATCCTAACGCTGATAAACTACGAAATCAACGTAAAATCTGCATATATATGTTTTCCTACCCAGAGAGATTATTACCATGGCAGTTTATCAGAGCCTTTTTTTCCTGCTGACGCAAAATATTCCTTCGGTAATCCCCTAGCCGTTTAGGTTAAAGTATATGCTAAATTATAGTATTTTAAGCGGACCGCTTTTGTTTGCATAACCCTCGACTATTCTCAAATAAACGATGCGCTCTCACACACACACATATATATACAAAAGGCTCCGAGATCCGAGAATGTGCCTCGGCAAACACGGCTTACACTTATCCCCCATGGAAACCCTCAACCCGGAGCAAAAAGACTGGCTGTTGCAATTCAAAACTAATTAGTCTCCATAACCCCCTCTTGGCTCAGCGCGTTTTGTGGCCGACCACACGTAGATATACCTAGTCGCTGTGCGAACCTGTGCAGATACACCTTCTAGCCGCACATCCTTACAGAAGAGAGGCGAAAACCATCTCTCCCACAACACAACATACACTTGGATTCGGTGCAGGTTGGTTCTGGCTGGGAAACAACAGAAACTTAATCCCGCTTTTCAGAGTCTAGATCATAATTAATTTATGTTCCTTACGACGACGACGATGGCATGGCAAATGTCGACCAATGATGATAAGTCCATGGCCGTAGGCAGGGGACGAATGATCTTCAAAGATAGTTCCCATTTATCAAGCATAAATCATCATTTCTAATACGCACTGCATGCTTTTTGTATCGTTACTTGATTTTTTGTTCGAAACGAGACACTATGAAGGTCATCCATTTTCCTTTTTTAACTTAATTATTAAAGCAGGTGATTTTTCTCCATCGCCCAGGTGAGAAAAACCCTTCCCCTCCCCTGGCTACACCCATGTCTAATGGCGATGCAGACGGGAGATAAGAGAAATTTCGGGCCGCAAAGTTGGTTTTTGCAGCGTTGCATCGCTTTCACTCCTGTGACGGTCGATGCGGTGGAACACACATGTGGGAAGCTCGCAACCAAAACCGATGATGACTCTTCACTTTCCACCTAATCAAACATCAATCAGCCGCTCTAATCCGCTTATGTGCCAACATATGACGGCGGACGGATGCGAAACCCTGTCTACTCTCCAGGGACTGGATCGGTTCCTGGTAGTCATCTTCGACGAGTTTCGAGTACCCGTGCCTTGCTCAATAATTCCAAGACCAAGTTTTCATCAACCAAAGTCAACCGAAGGCGTCTTAGTCAAAATTGAAAGTTTTTGACTTTTCCGATAGAGGAGAAACTTCACCTTTTCCCGAACGAACGCAAACATGTTGTTACATCGATGTCACCGCAATCAGGGTTCATTCAGTTACTGGGAAGAAACTTTTGCTGCACTTGGCAGCAGAACCGTCTCTGATTGGACGAAAGGACGGTCACCGTCCGAGCAAAATAAATACCATTTAATCACGGCGTAATCTCTTTGATAATTAATGTCACTGTTGGCTGCCTTCAGTGCCAGTAGCTGGGCAAAATCCATCCCCATCTCCATTTGGCTGTTGCACCATAGCAAGAAACGGCGGAAAGACGAGAAAACCAGGTAACTTATCGAGTAACTCCGATCGGAAGCCGCGCGCTGCAGGAGTGAAAGAAAAATCTCGGTTATCCTCCCCCTGTGTGTATTATTTCCTTTCGTAAAGATTTCCACCTTTAATCACCCCGGTAAGATCGGTGCTCAGGCTGGAGAAGCCAAGGCTGCTTGCCTGGTTGAAGGAGAGGTTTTGCGGGCTGGACACCGTCGAGGAGAGGGAAGCTCATGAAAAGTTCATACGACGGAGACACTGCACATAAACATGTTTTTCCTTCAATTAAGCCAACTTGGTCGATGACTGCACAGGGGTGAATTCGGTGGTGGGTTGGATGAAAAACTACATTGGGTTTTGAATTCAAAAATTAAATCGAAGACCAAATTTTTAAATAAAGATTGGGCTCGGGAAAAATGCAATTCTTTGTTTTGGGTGTAACTTTTTATCGCGTGGGTAAAACTAATGAAATTTTGGGTAATACTAGATAAGAGTGCAATGTTTATGTGAGCAAAATTTTATCGCGATCTGTCAAGTAGTATTCAAGATGCATTCGAAGCAAGAAGAGCTACGTCAGCAAATCTTGGGCGCGGTGATTGATAATCCTGGTCAGCCGCACAGATGGATCGGCTAAAGGCTTGGAATCCACCATTTCACCGTGTCCCGCGTTGTAAAGAGGTTCCAGGAGACAAAGACCATTAAGCGGCGCGCTGGAAGCGGTCGAAAACCGGAAATAGAATACCCAGAGAAGGCGTGGAAGTTAAGGCAGTACTTTAAGAATAACCCGAACCTTTCACCCGAGACGAGGCCAAAAAGTTCATTTTAAAGTGGTTCGTCCAGCAGTCCATGAACCGGGCTGGGTTACGTGTTTTTAAGGTCAGAAAGGTGCCCAACCGGACTGACAAACAAAACCCAAGGAAGCTGTACCGTGAGTGACAGGTTCCTGGTCTCGAGTTTTTTGTCGGTAGATCCCGTATGGAGGTTTCGGAAGAGAAAGATGGACAAATTCGCGAAGAAGTACCTGTTGTGGCAGGCGATCTACGAGTGCGGACGTACTGTACCGTCCATTCGTTACAACCGGCGCCATAAACGGGCAGATTTATCAAGAGGAATGCTTGCAGAAGTGCTTGTTGCCCTTCCTCCGCTCTCACCGCTCATTTCGCCAAGACTGTCACCAAATACACCAGGACTTCGTCCGATCGAAAAGTTTGGATGATAATGAAGTGGTTGAAGAAAAGTGGAAAAACATTGAAAACCGATGAAGCTTTGAAGAAAAACTGGGAGAAATTGTGTAAGAAAAATGAGCAAAGTCTCGCTCAAGATCTCATGAGCAGTGATAAAAGAAATGTACGAGCATTCAGCTTGGGGTAGGAAATTCAATAAATAAATTATGCCAAAACATAGCTAATGTATAGTTATTTAATCCCTGAAAATTTGAGAAGTATCTGAATGTAATGAAACACCTTAACAAGACTTTTTAGAGACCTCTGCGAAGATCACTGAAGAAATCTTTATAAAGACTTCTATAGAGATCTTTGTAGAGATTTCTGCAAAGTTCTTTGAGGAGACTTCTGTGGAGATGTTCATGGAGACCTCTGTGAAGATTTCTGTGGTGATCTCTGTGAAGATCTCTATGAAGATCATTGTAGAGAACTCTGTGGAAACCATCTACCGAGATTAGCACCCCTTTCTCGGTCCTGCGATTGTTGACCACCACCTCCTCAGTCTTGTAATGGGCCAGTCCTAGATTCCAATACCTCATCCATTCCTCAAATATGGAGGTAGAATGCGCTGCTTTCAATTCTACTTCCTCCATCGATTCACTATAAACCACTAGGGTAATATCGTCGGCGGAGCCCATTATCTCAACACCCGTCGGAAGGAGTACGTCATTGTACATCGTATTTCATAACATCGGACCCAGAACTGACCCTTGAGGTAATCCCGCGGTTATTCGAATGCTTTTCTGCTCTTCCTCTGTGTTAGTAGAATCCATCCATCAAAATAGCTTTGTAGAAGCTTACACAACTGCTCCGGTACCTTGAGGCGGTGAAGTGCATGGGCTTTTGCTTCCCAGCTTGCGCTGTTGAATGCATTCTTTCGCATCCAGCGTGACAACCGAACAGTAACCGATGCCGCTTCTTTTAAGCTCGATTGCCTTGCCACCTCAGCTGTCTGAACGACCGACTGGATAGCTTCCAGAGTAGATTTACCTTTCCTGAATCCAAACTGGTTGTGGGACAGGCCGTCCGCACCTTCCGTATGCGGTACTAGCCTGTTGAGGATCAACCTCTCCAATAACTTGCCCGTCGTATCTAGCAGACAGATATGTCTATACGCCGACGGGTCACCTGGTGGTTTCCGCGTCTTTGGTAGTAGCACCAATTTCTGTCGCTTCCATACATCCTGGAAGATTTCTAGATCAATGCAGCATTGCATCGTGATTCTGAAAATGTTCCCATTCGCAGCCGCTTTTAGGCAACATTCGGTATACCATCGGGTCCTGTGCCTTATTTGACGCGAATGAATTCTGCTCGTCACCCTCGCCACTTCTTCTCCTTCACGACGCTGGAGGCCATGAGCTTGTGGGGTGATGCGGGAAGAGTATATCGATTATCGATCGCAGCAACTAGGGTGACTTCTCTTGGGGCGCTATGGCACCTTAGGTCTTAGTCACTCCACGGACTCGAGTTGGTATTCTGGCATAGACTATCAAAGAATGCTCATTTCGACTATTGATTTCCTTTTTGAGAGCTAGCTTTGCCTCTCTGATTTCTGCACGACGTTCTTTTTTTTGCGCGTGCGCGTTTAAATCTTCGTCTAGCCCGAAGGCAGATTGTTCGAAGATATGCACCAGTACACCAGCGGCCTGTTCTTTCTGGGAGGGGCTTCTCTCGGCATGGAAGCATCACACGCTCGTGATATCACAGCAACTAACTCTCCATTGTTTAGGTCCAGAGTGTTCCGTTCGCGCCTCAGGGCTTCAGTGAATACTTCGCCGTCGAAGTGCGCTATTTTCCAACCTCGGACTTGGGTCGAGTTACATCGCACTACCCTCCGTTCAAGACACCTTCAGTGACCAGCAAGCGATCAACCTTTGCATTAGCCAGAGAAGTTTTATTGCAAAGGAGGAATGGTGAACGTAGGAGGAAGACGAAGCATTTCGACAAGGATCTTTTCGTCGAAGCACTCCGAGCTGTAAGCAATACTCCAAACATGGATGCAGGAAAGCTGACAAACGTTGGCGAGAGCGTGTTATGCACAGTAGCGTAGCTAGGGGGGTGCGGTGGGTGCGGTCCGCACCGAGCCTCGAGTTCTTAGGGGCCCCCAAATCGTGGTAAGAATTTCATTAAATACTATGACAATGATTTCTAGAAAACTGACACGTAAACAAGCAGATAAAAATTCAGTTTGAAGGTGGCCTTGATCGGCAATGAAAGGGGGCCCCATGATCAGTATTATTAGTGATTAGAGTAGCCTGAATACCTATTCAAAATTCATTCTCAATAACTCAGTTTAATTTTGTAATTCAAACGGATCTACCTAAATGTGCTGGGCCCATCATTGTATATGGAACTATATGAAGGTATGTTACAGACCATACTCTTTAACTAGTCGATTTTCATTTCAAATCTAGTTGAAAAACTAAATCAGTTACCATCTTCTGGACATAGCTTGTACACATTCAAGATACACTGGTAGTAGATCTCGTTTTAGGAGCTTAGTCTCTATTTTAATGCAATTATCTATTTTAACGGTAGGTCTTGAAAGTCTCTTAATCAAGAAAAATTGTCTTTAAAGTCACTTTTTCTACACTCTGCTAGGAGTGAATCTTGCTTCAAGAGGTTCCAGAGATACCTTCAGAGACTATTACGCAATTTTTTTTACAGATTCTTCAGGATTCCTCGAGGAAAAACTAAAGAAATTCTTCTGATTATTTATTCAAAGATCTCTTCAAGAACTTATACTTCCAAGATCTCCTTTAGATATGTTTCAATTGGTTACACCACCAAGTCTTCCAATCTCTAGCGTTGTTTCAAGGGATGATTATAGGATATTTTTCGTAATTTACTTAAGGAAATCCATGAGCACTAGAATGCTTTTCTTGTCTACTTTGATTTCACCAGTTGTAGCTAAAAAGATCTTCCATAGTTTCCTACAGGACCTACCTTAACCCTCTAATACCCAACCTCTAATACGGGGTACACTTTGGAATTTTGTGTATTTTTTCGTAGCTCGGAAATCAAAATGATTTTATTTTTGGCTTATACCTTGACTCATAACACGCATACAAGAAAAGTTTTTTATGACTTTTGAAACTTTTTTGTATTTTTAGAAATTGTGTGAAAAATTGCATTCTTATATAACCTACAAATGCCTGGACTTCATTTAACGTGTAATATAAAAAATCGTACCTTTTATATTTTTCTACGATTAACCTATCACAAACGAAGAGCCTGGTGGTATTAAAATCATTTCAAACCTGTTTTTCCGTTAGTTACACGGAAAATACAATACGCTCCGAGAAAAAAATAAAAATTAAATATTTTTAAAAATACCGTAACAATTTCAATTTTTATTATTGCCAAAAATCAACGACTAGAAAAGGCTTCAAGAAAAAATGAAAAAAGCTAGGGATGTTCATAAATAAAAATTATAAAAATCAAAAACCAAAATTTAAAAATTTGCGAATATAAATAAATAAATGCCAAAACGTGTTTAGAACGATTTTAGATAATGAAAAATAATACTTAAATCGAAAATAAAAATTTGGGTATTAGAGGGAGGGATTTTTCAGGAAGATCTACGAGAATTCCTATATCAGTTCCTACAGTTATCCTTTCATGAATTATATTGATTCCTTCAAGCATCACATTTTCTCTAGGAGTTGCTTTTTAAATTTCTCTTGGGATTATCCGATGATATATAATTAACCCCTCTACCGGCAGCTTAATTTTTTACCGCAGAATAAATATTCGAATCGTTATAACATTTTTTTATTTTTAAATATTTTTGCACATTTTTTTTACAAGTTTTCAAACAACTCTTCTATTTTAGGAATCCGTGACAATATTAATCTTTGGTTATCTGGTTTTGAATATATTTCGATGTTCCTTGAGGGACCGACATTTTCCATATAAAATGTCTTTGGTGGCCATTTTGTTTTTGATCAATTTATCGAAAAAATAAAATAAAATGTGGGCTATATAATACCAGATAATAAGGAGCTACTCTGAAAAAAAAAACATACAAATAAATGAAGAATTCTTGGAGATATATGATAATTACGATATGATGTTTTTTTAAGTTTTTAAGACCCTTATTTGGCCTGCGTGGTTCCAGAAACCCAAAGGCTCAATATTTTAAGATGGCTGCTCCAAATTGTTTCATTTTTTCACAACATACTCCCATTAATGTATTGTTTTGAAGAGTGAATATCCGAATACGATAAAAATTCTGTAGCCTGAGAAATTAACGGGGGTTTCTAGTTACGCGTCGGTCTCCCAAGGAATTTTAGAATATCTTCAAAACCAGATGACGAACGATCAATATCTATACAGATCCTAAGCATAGAAGATTTTTTTGAGAACTTGTGAAAAGATGGTGCAATAATATTGAAAAACAAAAAAGTTATAACGATTTGAATATTTATTTTGCAGTTAAAATGAAGCTGCCGGGGGGTTGATACTCTTCCAGGAATTCCTCTTCCAATTTTACCTGGGATTCCTCATGAAGCTCCTTCAGCAATTTCTCTGAAGATTTAATGCGAAATTGATTCTGCAGTTCATCCAAACAATTTCTCGTATATTTTTTTTAATAAAATCTTCATGGCTACAAAAAAAAACCTCTGAGGTTCCACAGTACAGTAAATATTCTAGTTATTCCTATCATCTTAGCAATTCCTTCGAGACTTCCTCAAGAGCCCCAGAGTTCTTTCAGAGAACTTTGTTGGAGTTCATTAAGGGTTACTTTCAAACTTCATCAGATTATACTTTGAGATTTCCTTCTGATATATCGCCCGGATTTTTTTAAAAATGTCACCAATAATTTCTAAAAACCTCCTTGATCTCATTCTGGAGATGTTCTTGAGAAAACGAATGGAAAAATTATTTGAAGACATGTTTGGGAAATTTCTCTAAAATGTCTAGAATAATTCCTGAAGTAACCTTAGCAACAATCACTGGGGTAATTCCTAAAGAAATTTTCAGATTTCATCCAGAAAATTTCTTCAGAAATTACTCCAGTGATAGGGCTAAAATTCCTTCAAGAATTATTCTAGAAATTTTAGAGAAATTACCCAAACATGTCTTCAAATAATTCCCCAATTAATTTTCTGAGGAACATCTCCAGAAATAGATCAAGGATTTTTTCAGTAATTTTTTAAACAATCCAGGAGATATTTCAGAAGGAAATTTCAAGGTAACATCTGACGAAACTTGATTTAGTTTGAAAGTAACCCTTAATGAACTCTAACAAAGTTCTTTCAAAGAACTCTTGGACGAATTATTTTGAAGAAAGTTCTAGAAAATCCCTGGAGAAAATAATTGTTGAAATATTGAAGATTTTGTAATCGAGAATCTTGATAGAAGTTTTAAGCAAATGATGTTAAAATCATTGGATACATTCCTTGAGCACTATCAAACTCTTGAAACATTTCTGAAAGAATCTTTGAAGTAATTCATGATAGAATCTCTTGGGTAACTTCTATGGTTACCATTAGAAAAATTCTACATTGAATTTTTGAAGGTCTAAAAAGAAGTCCTTAGGAAGTCCATGACAATCACAAAATGAACTCCTGAAGAAATCATTGGAGTTCATTTGATAATTTATTTTAAGCAAACCTTGAGCAAATGTCCAAAATTTCTTAGATGATTCATTGCTTTCCAGCGATGCTTCGCCAGCTAATATTTCCAATTCCAAGTCAATTCACTGGAAGTCCTTGTGGCGAATTAACCATTAATATCTTCGATAATTTTCGGTAATCTAATGGGTTTTTGAACAAGAATTAAGAAAAGAAGAACTTAATTAATTTACATTTTTGCAATTTACATTGAACTACTTCTACAACATAACAACATACGTTCCGTTGCTTTAGTCATAATTCTACAAAAGCTATTTGTTCAATGTTTAATTCAACAGTTGGTTTCACTATATCGTCTTACATTTAGATGGCGTTCACCTTAATTTTGAGGGCCCCATGATCGATCTCCGCACCGGGCCCCAAAAACTCTAGCTACGCCACTGGTTATGCAACTACGCCGAGAAAATTTAAGCCAACGAATCAGCAGTGTCCGGCATACTGGTAGAGCGACAGACTCAGCACCCTCAGTGCAGTCTGCTTAAGAGCCAAAAGACGCGTGCAGAGAGCTAAATCTGATTCCAGCATGTAAGAGCGTAGGGTGTCCTGCCGGCTGGCCAGAGCCGCGTTCAAACGGGAGATAGCAACGAGTAAATCGAACTGCTACAAGGAGTTGTGCCAGATCTGAAGCAAGTACTGTTTTACAACACAAACCACAAACATTAATGTTACGGCGGGAGTTCCACACGGATTCGTACTTGGTCCTACTCTGTGGAATATGATGTACGATGCAGTGCTAACACTCCCACTGCCAAATGGAATCGAGATCGTCGGGTTCGAAGATGACGTCGTGCTTGCGATAACTGGCAAAACTGCGAAGGAGATCATCGTTCCCGGCTTGGGCTGCAGCGTTGATAACCAGACGCAATCGAGAGAAGCTGAAAGGAGCGTTCCGGTGCAGGCTATACGGGTGGCAAGTGCCTTCCGCACTATATCGTCGGAGGCAGTGTGCGTTATCGCCGGAATGATCCCCATCTGCATCATTCTGGCTGAGGACATAGCATGCTACCAGTAAAGGGACACAAGAAATGAGAGGAATATCATTAGATTGAATACAATGGTCAAATGGCAGCAGGATACAATGGCCACCTTAATCGTAGTACCGAACTCGGCATCTGCCCGACTAGCTTTGGAGTAGACTACGTCCACCGTCCGGAACTAGTTGAGTAGATCGCGTTTTGCACCGGCAAATGATTTTCGGGGCGCCAAACTCGGTATCTTCACGGATAGCATCGTTTCGAGAGATCTCCCGCCGCCGAGGAAATCTACGTCGGAGTAGGAAAGATCCACCGCCGGAAATGTAACGGCTTGAGTCGTCGAAGCGTCAGTGAACCGGAAGCCATCCTCCAACCGGAATCGCTGGCCCAACTTTGGCACACTACTGGCCACTATCGAAGCATGAAGAAACACGTTGCCGGAGTAGACTAGTTCCACCGTCGGAGACTAGGCCGAGTAGCATCGATCGTCACAAACCAGTTTTGGGTCGCTGGGTCGCCAGTGAACAGGAAGTCATCCTCCAACCGGAATCGCTGGACCGAGCTTGGCATCCAACTGGTCAACTCGGAGAGCTCGAAAAGCAGCAGCGGAGAACGAATCGTAGAGTAGTGAAGAGCACATGACCACCCAGTAGAAGTTAAACTGGGCGAGGTATCAGACAGACCAACGCTAAAGAATACAGCCTGCGAAGCTCTACGTAAAGCTGTGCAATGCGACCTCAATTGCATAACCTTCTGCTGCCCGTGGCTGATGAAACACATGAATTGGAGAGTCAACGAAGAACATTTTCAAAGCGATCCACAATAGCATTTATCAGGGAAGCTGTGAAGTTGAAGAGAATTGGATGTCGAAGGATCTCGACAACGAACTTCATCGACGCGTTCCGAGCAGTAACGACGTAAGAACATGGGAACAGACGAGTTAACAGAAAGAGCGGCTGAACCAATGGCATCCAGCGTGCTGATGGACCCTCCGTGCAGCCTGCTTAGGAGCCATAAGATGCGTTCATAGAGCTGGATTGTTCGCCAACTTGGATATTGGTAAAAATGTGGACCAGCGATCAACATAGATCTACTGATGTCGACTTGTTGGAGCACCAGTGAACCGATAGCATTGCTGACTGACTAAAAACCCAGTGAACCAAATAACTTTCATATGCGGAGAACTCTTCGACGGAGTAGACTGAATCCACCGTCTGAGATAAGTTGATTAGTATGAGACGTAAGCTGGTGTGAGAGATTAAGGATTTCGAAAAAAATTGGGTCCAGGAGACCTACCTTCGTAGCAGGACTTCCCGTTGGAGTATGCTAGATCAAACAAATGGGATCAGTGGTGGCTGAAAGGTCGTCGGAGTACCAGCGAATCTTTGTGAATTGGAAGCTAGCCCCCAACCAAATCGGAAGCTTAGCTCCAACCGGAATCAGTGAACGGACCTTGGTACCTAACCGAAGAGTAGATAGCAGCAACGTAGAGAGCGCTTAGAAGCGCGAAATTAGCAAAGGCGTAGAAGCCCATACAAGATACATCGGAAAATTTGAAGAGAGACGCTGAGACTCTCTTAGCAACCTGGCATGCATTAGGACGTTGCTACATTTGCTTCTACATATGCTTCTACTTTTGCTACAAGGTTTGCTGCTACTTATGCTTCCACTTTTACTTTTGCTGTTGCTTCTACTCTTGGTTCTATTTTTGATTCTACTTCTGCTTCTTCTTTTGTTGCTACCTTTGCTTCTATTTTTGCTTTTTTCTTGTTTCTACTTTTGCTTTTGTTTTTGATTCTAGTTTTGCCCTAGCTTGAACTCATAGGCTTCCTTTTCATATTCTGTTTTCTTTTTCAACGTTTTTAAGTTGCTCTGTAGAGACCTCTGTGATTAGTTTCGTTAAGTCTTCAATTGCGTCTTATGGGAGACCTCTGTATATATCACTGTAGAGGCTTCTGTAGAAACATCTGACTAGATCTCTGAAAAGATTTCTACGATGATCTATGTGGAGATTTCTGTGGATACTTTTACGTACACAGGCTCCTGTTCAGATACAAGGTAAGAACTCTGTGGAAACCTTTGTAGAGGCATTTGTTAAAGGTTTACAGAAATGTTCATTTTACAAACCAATGTTGAAACCCTGTGATTACGTTGAGTATTCTATAGAGAGCATTATTTACATTATTTAATATGTACAAGTCCCTTGTTAACCACTGGCTTGATTTACTTTTTTATGGTTTTAATTTAAAATTCTCACAATCCAAACTTGGAAAAAAAATCTATAATTTTTAAATTCAATTCAACTTGATTATTAGGATCAATGAAGGGAAATGAAATGGGAACTTCACCCCTGACAGAAAACTTGTCATCTCAATCCTTCGTAAAATCTCTTTAACCAAGCTTACAATCTGTCAGCATTTTCAACAGAAAACTTTTCCCCTCATCCTGCAGTAAAATTAAACGACTTTTATTTTCCCAAACGATACAGCTACAAATACCTTTGATTAAAATTACACAACTAATCAGAACGACGAAATATTTTCTAATTAGAAAGTCATTTGAGCTAATTACGACAGTTTTTCTCTTCTGGAAGGAACATCCAACCATGTTTCACATCCCCGCATCTTCAGCACGACCCCTTCCCTAAATCTCCTTCTCGGAGACATCGATGGGGACAGGAATCTGTTTGAAATAACATTAATTTGATTAAATTTGTACCTTAGCACCGGTCGGTGACTGTTCGGTATCGGTCACGTACATACCATCCGCTCTGATCCTTGAAGAATCCTTGCCAAAGCATAACATACTCTCACTCCCAGATAGAAAAGAATTCCATCACTGCTTGATCCTTTCTTCTGACTGCTCGGCATAAAAGAAGCAACAAAGTTATTTTCAATTACATCATATAAGTTAGAAAAACGACATCCCGGACACAATCACTCACCTTAAGTCAAACACAAACACACGCACATGGCTCAAAGCAAAAATCAATATTAAACCAATCAAATTGATTGGAATTCCTTCGAGATATTTAAGCAGCCCGCTGCCACCACAATCTACGCGAAAACCTTCCCAAGGCGGGTGAGGTCGACAGGTGAAGCAAACCCGATCATTGGTGTTTAACAAAATTTAGCCTGAGATTTTTATTAGAAATGTTCAACAAAATGAGACACATTCAACTGAGATTCAATGATAAATTATAACAAATAGTGTTACAAATTAGATATATAAAACATAATAATTATTTCTGTTTTTAATTTGATATAAAATAACAAACAAACGTTACCTTTATAATAATAACTAAACTTGTTATAATTATGATAAAACATTTGGGGACCATTCAATAGAAAAAAAAAATCAAACATATCAAGTGATGATATAAATAACAAATTTGTTATGCACTCCGGCTCGGGAGAGCCCATATGCAGCAGACAATCAGTCAAGCCAGTCGTCAGTCAATTGGCGAGCGTGTGTGTGATTTGAGGAGGCATTGTTCCAATCACCATAATCCTTACCATCGTCGCAATTGGTCTTACAATCAAGTCTTGAAGTAACATACATGCGGAAAAGGATGAGGGAGGGAAGCAGTAGCCAAAGGCATCAGGGTTCAACAAACATGGCCTGGAAAAGTCAGTCACACTCGTCGTCGGTGTCTCTGCCGGTCGGGTTTTCCATGATGCTACTGATTTCGTTGATTAGCCCGAGGGTGATTCAGGTGTAGGTGAACAATGTTCGCTTAACCGAGACAAATAAAGCGGGAAAACGGGAGGTACATGTTTACCGATTCTTAATTTACGTTGTCCGTAGCCTGGAGGGGCTAATTTCTCGAAAAGGATGAACGGGTTGTTTGTATGAGGATTTTTCTAGGTTCAAGTGATGCTCGGTCTGAATTGCTCGGATTTACACGGCAAAACCCGCAAAACACTTTTGATGAGAAAAGCTTTTGCTTCCTCTTCATATTAGTTGTTAAGTTTATTTTGCTCTGGTTTTGCCTCTGCTCTCCTTTTGCCGCTAATTTTGCCTCTACTGTCGCTTCTGCTTTAACCTCTGCTTTTGCCTCTGCCTTTGTTTTGCTTCTATTTTCATTTCGAATTTGCTTTGGTGTTCGTACTTTCTTTGTTCTAGTTGGTTTTAAATTTGCTTTTGCTTTTCTATTTTGCCTCTGATTTTTCTCTGCATATGTTCTGCTTTTGCTTCCAATTCATGGATGTTCTGTGATTGCGAGATAAAACCCCGCAAAACTCTATTGATGGGAAAACCTCTTACTTCTTCTTCTTCTTCAAATTAGTTGTTGTTTTGCTTTTGCCTCTGCTCTTGCTTCACATTTTGCTTCTGCTTCAGATCATTTTTTGCCTCTGCTCTTGCCTCTGCCTTTGCTTTTCTTTTGTCGCTGCTTTCGACTCCACTTTCTGCTCTTACCTCTGCCTTTGTTTTGCTTCTGTTTGCAATCTGAATTTGTTGTCGTGTTCGTACTATCATTGTGATAGTTGGTTTTTGCTTCGCTTTTGCTTTACTTTTGCTTCTACTTTTGTCTTTGCTTTTGCCTCTGCCCTTGCTCTTCTTTTGCCTTTGCTTTAACCTCTGCTTTTGGCTCTGCCTTTGTTTGTCTATGTTTTCATTCCGATTTTGCTTCCGTGTTCGTACTTCGTTTGTTCTGGTTGGTTTTGGTTTTGCACTACTTTTGCCTTTTCTCTTGCCCCTGCTTTTGTTTCTCTTTTTGCCTATGCCTTTGCCTCTGCTTTTGCTCTGCTTTTGCTTCCATTGCATGGATTTGCTGTGTTTGCGAGCAAAATTCGCAAACACTTTTGATGAAAAAAGCTCTTACTTCTTCTCTGTTGATTCTTTGCTTTTACCTCTGCTCTTGCTTCACTTTTTGCGTCTGCTTTTGATTCTCTCTTTACTTCTGCTCTTCCCTCTGCCTTCGTTTTTCTTTTGCCGCTGCTTTCACCTCTGCTTTTGTCGCCGCCTGATTTGCTTTGTTTTTGTTATACTTTTGCCTCTGCTCTTGTCTCTGCTTTTGCTTCTTTTTATGTTCTGCCTTTGTTCAGCATTTGCTTTCATTTCATGAATTTGCTTTCAAGTTCGCACTTTCTTTGTTCTGGGTTTGCACAACTGTTGTTCTAGCTTAGCTTCTAGTTTAATTTATGCCTTTACTGCTGTTTTAATTAAAGTCTCGATTCTGATTTAGTTTTCTATTTTACTTATGGTTTGCTGCTGCTTCCTGTTTCAATTCTGGCTTTGTAACACTTTTGATTTCGGTTTTGCTTTCAGCCTTTCCAATAGTTTTGCATTTGCTTCCACCACTGGCTTCTGATATCTATTCTGGTTTCGATTCTGCTTCTGGTTTTATTTTTGATTTTGTCCTTGGTTTGGCTACAAATTTCGCTCTTCTTTTTTCCTGATTATAATTATGTATTCCCAAATAGTTTGCTTTAAGGTTTACTCCTTATTCAATTTTTGGCTATGATTTTCGTTTTGCTTCTGATTTTTTTTATAATTATGCTATTGTTTAGCATTTGGTTTTACTTCTATTGTGTTTCCAATTTCCTGGGTTAGCTACAAGCTTGAAATTAAGTTCAGCTTCTGCCTAAGCTTACGACTCAGTGAAAAGAAATGAGCTTTGGCAGATGATGTCTGAAAATGGTTTTCCGGCGAAACTAATTAGGCTGATACGTGCTACGCTAGATGGTTTGAAATCAAGTGTTCGGATCGCAGACGAGGTGTCAGCCTCGTTTCGCCCAAGACCGACGAAGATGGAGCTCTACAATACGCCCGGCAATGGCGTGACGCTAAGCTGTAGCCATCAAGGTAAGGTAGGTATCTGCCTAAGCTTTTCGTTTTGCTTCTGTTTTCGTTTTTTTTTTGTTTGCTTCTTATACAGCCATTCCATGAAAAACCGATCTAGTGGGTCACCGAATTCCGTGAAAATTTGCTATTTTGTTCCTTAACCGAAATAAGGATACACGTGTTTTTGGATTTTTTGATTAGGGTGACCATTTTCAAAAAAAAGGTGACCAGAAAAATCACGACCTAGCAAAATTTTTATTTTATAAAAAATCATAACTTTTGAACAGCTCAACCGTTATCCAATCTTTTTTTATGGAATGAAAGTTTAAGATTTCAATTCTTCATAAAAAATATAAAACTCTAAAAAAAGTTTTTGACATGAAAAGGGAATTTTGATATTTTTTCACGTTTTTCAGAGTTTTACACTTTTTTTTTGACAAGATGAAATCTCAATATAAAAATATTGGAAATCAGTTGAGCTGTTCAAAAGTTATGATTTTTTTAAATAAAAAATCTAATGCGCTGAGACCTATAGTGGGTGCCGATAAAAAATGACTGATTTTTTATTTTTCAAAATATAAATCTCAAGAACTAAAAAAACATACATCGTTGAAAATTTGATAATAAACGTAAAATTTTCTGAACTTTAAAAAAAATTAGAACAGCAAAAGCCCTTTTTGTCCCAAGGCCTTCAAAACACGAAAAAACTAAAATCGTTGTTATATTTTTCATGTAAAAAAACAAGTTTTGTGAATTTTTTATATTTATTTTAAATTCAAAATCTGTAGCTTTCATTTCCTCCAAGAAAATTGAAAATTGGTCAAGCTGTTCAAAACTTATAAATTAAAAAAAAAAATGCAAAGTCGCGATTTTTTTGGCGGAAATGGTCACCCTAATCAAAAAATCCAAAAAACACGTGTATCCTAATTTCGGATAAGGAACAAAATAGAAATTTACTCGGAATTTGGTGACCCACTAGATCGGTATTTCATGGAATGGCTGCATATTGGTATTTGTTTCGGTTTAATTTCCAGATCAGTTTTTTTGTGTTTGGTTTTTTATCTGGTTTAGATTCTTGTTTAAATTTGACTATGTTTCTGAATTCTATTTTAGGCTTGCTCCACGTTTAGCTTGACTTTTCCCGTTATTTTTGCTACTAGTTTTACTTCTTGCTTAGCATCTGGCATGCTCCTGTTTTTGATTCAGATTTTGATTTCCGTATTTGGTGTGTTCTGGTTTAGTTTCCAGATCTAATTTTTTTCTTAGTTTTACATCTGGTTTCTCTTCTTGTTTTACTTTTGACTATGTTTCTGATTTCTGTTTCGGTTTTTGCTTCACGTTTAGCTTTACGTTTTCCCTGTTGTTTTTTTAATACGTTTGCTGCTAGTTTTATTGATTGTTTAGCATCTGGCTTAGTTTTTGATATTAGTTTTTGCTTCTTATATTGTATTTTTTCTTCTTTTCTATCTTTATTAACGAGATTTTGTGTCCCCGAAGTCCGGCCCCCTTCTAGTATTGGTTTGTGTATCGGTTTAGTTTCCAGATTTGTTTATTGTTCTAAGTATTCCATCTGGTTTTGCTTCTTGTTTTCTTTTCGACTATTTTTTTAATGTCCACTTTGGTTTTGTTTCACGTTTAGCTTTACGTTTTCTGCGTTGGTTTTTCCTATTTATTTTTCTTTTGCTACTAGTTTTATTTCTTGTTTTGCATCTGGCTATGCTCCTGTTTTAAATTCAGATTTGTTTTAATTTTGTTCTGGGTTTGCTCGTGTTCTAATTTTTTGTCATGTTTCTGGAAACCTGGTTATGTTTTGAGTCATGATTTTGATTCGAATTTGCTTCTAACTTCGCTTCTTATTTAACTTCGCTTCTTATTTAACTTCGCTACTAATTTAACTTTTGATTTGGCTTCTTATCTCGCTACTGACATTTCTGATTTCACCTGTAAATTCTTTACTGATTAAGCTTCTGATTTCGTTTCAGATTTCGTTTTGAGCTTTTGTTTTTTTTCTTATTCTGGCTTCTTTTGAGATATTTTTTTGTTCTTAGTTATTAATCTGGCTTTGCTTCCTGTTTTACTACTGGCTATGTTTTTGATATCTAATTTGGTTTTACTTCACTTTCAGCTTTACGTTTTCCATGTTGTGTTTTCCTGTTACTTTTACTACTATTTTAGTTCTGACTATGTTCTTGATTTTGATTTACGTTTCTCTTTGTATGCTCTTGATTTCGCTCCTTATTATGTTTATGGATATCTGATCATTTTTTGAGTCAAGGTGGCGATTGATCATTTGATTTTGCTTCTTATTAAGCTTCTCTTTAAGCTTCTTATTTATCTCGTAATTTAGTTAATAATATAGCTCCTTGTATTACATCTGATTCAGCTACTTGTTTAACTTCCGATTTAGCTGATTTTTGCTTATAATTAAGCTTCTACTTTCGCTACTGACATTTCTGATGTCGCCTTTAAATTCTCTACTGATGAAGCTTCAAATTATGCTTCTTCAGATTTTGTTGCCGATTGAGCTTTTGATTTTAATTCGAATTTCCCTTCAGATGTACGTTATGATTTAATTCAGATTTACATAAAATTGTCCGTTGATTTAGCTCCTGATTTTGGTTCTAGTTAATTTTCTGATTTCACTTCAGATTTGACCTCTCATTATTCTTTTCGCAATGGGAATTTTCTCGACTTCCCTGGGCATTGAGTATAATCGTTCCTGCCACACGATAAACGAATGCAAAAATGGCAAGTTTGGCAATGAAAGCTCTCAGTTGATAACTATGGAAATGCTCATTGAATACTAAGCTGAGAAGCAGGCTCTGTCCCAGTGAGGACGTAATGCCAAGAAGAAGAAGGAGATTAAGCTTTTGATTGAGTTTTTATTAAGACGTCTGATTAAACTCTTTATAAATCTTTTGATTAAGTTTCTAATAGAGCTTCCGATAAATCTTCTAATAAAGCTTCTGGTTAAGCTTCTGATGAAGTTTCTGGCAAAGATTCTGATTAGGCTTTTGATGAAGCTTCTAATGAAGCTTCTGATCAAGCTTTCGATCAAGTTTCTAATGAAGCTTCTAATAAAGCTTCTAATGAAGCTTCTGATGAAGCTTCTAATAAAGCTTCTGATGGAGCTTCTGATGGAGCTTCTGATCAAGCTTCTGATGAAGCTTCTGATTAAGCTTCTGATAAAGCTTCTGATGAAGTTTCTGACAAAGCTTCTGATTAAGCTTCGAATTAAACTTCAGATGCAAATTCTAATTAATCTTCTCTTTTTAGTAGGTTTCTGACGAAGCTTCTGGTGAATCTTCAGATGAAGCTTCCAATTAAGCTTTTGATGAAGCTTCTGATAAAGCTTTTGATGAAGCTTCTGATAGGCTTCTGATAAAATTTCTGATAAAATTTCTGATAAAGCTTCTGATGAAGCTTCTGATGAAGCTTCTGATGTAGCTTCTGATGAAGCTTCTGATGAAGCTTCTGATGAAGCTTTTTATGGAGCTTCTGATGAAGCTTCTGATAAAGCTTCTGATGAAGCTTATGATAAAGCTTCTGATGAAGCTTCTGATAAAGCTTCTGCTAAAGCTTTCAATAAAGCTTCTGATGAAGTTTCTGACAAAGCTTCTGATTAAGCTTCTAATTAAGCTTCTGATGAAGCTTCAGATTCAAATTCTAATTAATCTTCTCTTTTCAGTAGGTTTCTGACGAAGCTTCTGGTGAATCTTCAGATGAAGCTTCCAATTAAGCTTTTGATGAAGCTTCTGATAAAGCTTTTGATGAAGTTTCTGATAAAGCTTCTAATAAAATTTCTGATAAAGCTTATGATGAAGCTTCTAATGAAGCTTCTGGTGGAGCTTCTGATGGAGCTTCTGATCTGTCTTTGATCTGCTTTTGCTTCCATTTCATGGATTTGCAGTGTTTGCGAGCAAAATCCGCAAACACTTTTGATGAGAAAACCTCTTACATCTTGTCTGTTGTTTCTTTGCTTCTAATGATCAAGCTTCTGATCAAGTTTCTAATGTAGCTTCTGATAAAGCTTCTGCTGAAGCTTCTGATGGAGCTTCTGATCAAGCTTCTAATGTAGCTTCTGATGAAGCTTCTGATGAAGCTTCTGATGAAATTTCTGATGAAGCTTCTGATGAAGCTTCTGATGAAGCTTCTGATGAAACTTCTGATGAAGCTTCTGATGAAGCTTCCGATGAAGCTTCTAATGAAGCTTCTGATGAAGCTTCTGATGGAGCTTCTGATGAAGCTTATGATGAAGCTTTTTATGGAGCTTCTGATGAAGCTTCTGATAAAGCTTCTGATGAAGCTTATGATAAAGCTTTTAATAAAGCTTCTAATGAAGTTTCTGACAAAGCTTCTGATTAAGCTTCTAATTAAGCTTCCGATGAAGCTTCAGATTCAAATTCTAATTAATCTTCTCTTTTCAGTAGGTTTCTGACGAAGCTTCTGGTGAATTTTCATATGAAGCTTCCAATTAAGCTTTTGATGAAGCTTCTGATAAAGCTTTTGATGAAGCTTCTGATAGGTTTCTGATAAAATTTCTGATAAAGCTTCTGATGGAGCTTCCGATTAAGCTTCTGATGAAACTTCTGATGAAGCTTCTGAGGAAGCTTCTGAGAAAGCATCCGATGAAGCTTCTGAGAAAGCTTCTGAGAAAGCTTCTGAGAAAGCTTCTGATTCAGCTTCTGATTGAGCTTCTAATGAAGCTTCTGATTAACCTGCTGATTAATCTTCTGATTAAGCTTCTGATTAAACGTTTGATTAAGGTTCTGGTTAAGATTTTGGGTAAGCTTCTGGTTAAGCTTCAGATGAAACCTTTGATCAAGCTTTTTATTAGGCTTCTAATTAATCTTAGCTTTAGCCGTGGCTTATGAAGAATATTTATTCAAAATCCACTCATTCGAAAAACCATGGGAACATCCCCGTTAATTTGCGCCTCATTCGCCCAGCCAGCCAACCTGACACCAATAATTAAAAACTCATTTCGATACCGCTGCTGACCATGAATTACAGCCGCACGCCGCGGAATCCATTCAACTCCTCCAAAAACATCCACCCAACATTGGCTGCCGCCGTGGCAACATTACATCGATTATAATCCCAGCCATCGCCGCCCCACGCTATCTATCGCATCGATTTCAATTACATTGCGAAAATGATTCCGAGTATTATGTAGGTATCCCGCGCAGCCCTCCCCATTAACCCCATTCTGTGAAATTCTGCAAAATTCGAAATTTGCGAGCCCGAACATATTGATGAAACCCCACCACCGCCGCCAAATGATGGAAATTTGAATCCTTTTCCTGGCAACTTTTGCGCAACAAGACAAAAAGGCGACAGTTTTTCATTGGGAATGAACCTCCACCCCTTTTTCGATTGCGTGCCCTCTGCCTTCCACCTTTCCCCATCATTCAAGTAAGAGGATAATATTTTCAATCGAAATGTGAACTAAAGACTGTGTGGAAATCTGTTCGACCGACCAGTCAATGACGGGGAAAATCCACGAATGGTGGGGGGCGGTTAGAGGTTGACAAAAGGTTTCGGGATGGACGGACAGTCGTCAGTGAGGTTGATTTTGGCGACGGCGAAGAGGAGATTTTCATATTTTGAATGCTGTCGGTCGGTCGGTTGGCAGTATCGGATGACGATTGCCATAGTAATGAATGCAGCCCGTCAGTGTATGCAAAGTTAATGAAAGGGAAAACCCTCGGACAATGATGGTTATTGGGAGATATGAAAAATTTCGTCTGTCGATCACGTTTTGCGATTTTCGTTTTGATGAGTTTGGAAATGTTTCCAGACTAATGACCGGGACGTGGGTGGGTTTGAGTGGAATTTGATGAAAAGTTTTGGGGGAATAGAAAATTGATTATATTTTTCAGTAGGTTTAGGAAGGGAAAGATAATGACTAAAGATGTACAATGAATGTATGGAACTTCTTGCTAGAAATAGCAAGTCCCTTAAGGCGTGAATAAATGTTTCATTTCAGCAGATCGACTAAGATCAATATTCTAGCTAACAATAAGTGGTAACTTTATGAAAAAAACAAGGTATTTTACTGTACCATACAACAAGCCATCATAAGTAGAAATTGACGAAAACAGAAAACAAGGAGAGTACGAAACCGCCTGAACCAACGTATTTGATGTTCTTTCGGGACGACTGCTCGTGTTGCGCAGTTCTATAATCTATCTATCACTTGCTTATTCTTCTTATACAACTAATATACGTTCATAGCACTGAAACTGTCAAAAAAAGTTTCCTTCGCTTTCCTTACGCCTGACACATTGGCAACTTACTTAGCTATACAAACCTCTGCCATAAATTGCTTTATCCCAAACAGCCATGTACTCCTGCGTGAACTCACTTAGATGCTGTGGTAAATACGGCCCAAAATGGGCGATTGAAATGCAATATAAGTTTCCATCATTAGTCTGTAATCTGCGTGGAAGTCGTTATTATTCATTGCTTAGAATACTTCTACAATATGCACTAATAAACATGGTTTTTTGTTTTCATTTAGTTTCTCCAATGGCTCTTCCAGAGATTTTTCCAGGAGTGTTTTTTGAAGATTCCTCCGGGGACCACAAATTTATTCCAGATAATCTCTACAGTGATTCATACAACAATTTCGTCAGAGATTCCATCACGAAAAAGTTTTGATCGCAACCAGATCTTGTTAAGACCGGATCACTTATGGCTCCAGGTGCTTTCAGCAGTACTTCCAGAAATTCCGCCAGAAAATCCTCTAGAGACTTCCCATAGGAATACTCCAGGGATTCCTCCTGAAAAATATCTTCTGGAATTCTTGCAGAGATGTCTCCAAGGATTTCTGCAGAGATTCCTTCAGAGGTTACACTAGGACTACTTCTTGTAGGATTACTCCAAATGTTTCTCCAGAAATTGCTTCGAGGATGCATTTAGTGTATTCCACAGGTAGTCCTCTCGAAATTATCCTAGGAAGTATTCCGAAGATTTCTTCAGGGATTCTCAACGCATTGCTTCAGAGATTATTCCAAGAATTCCTGTAGGGATTCCACCAGGAATTCCTCCTGGGATTCTACATGTAATTACTTCACAAATTCCCGGAAGGATTCCTCAAGAGTTTTCTCCGGAAATTCTCCTTGATATAGATTAATCAAAAGCGCTACAGGAAGTTATTTAAGGATTTTTACAACTACACAACTGTTTTAACGAATCCTCCAGAGATTTATCTTGGAGTTTATCTAGAGAATTGTTCTGGGTATAGAAAAATACCTTCGGGGATCTTTCCAAGAATTCCTCAAAAAATTCTATCATGAATTCCTCCAGGAATTTCATCAAAAATAATCCCAAGAATTCTTTAAGGGATTCCTTCAAGATTCCTTCCATGAAGAAATTTTTGGAGAAATCGGTAGATAAATTTCTGGAGAAATACATGTAAGGATTTCAGGAGCAATTCAAAAAGAAACCTTTTGTTTTATAAATCCCTGGAGGATTTACGGAGGAATCCCTAGAAGAACTTCTGAGAGAAATCCTGGAGGAATCTCTGGTTAAATCTTTGGAAAAATTCCTGGAGAAATTCTTGACGGAGTTTTTTGAAGAAAGTCTCTGGAGGAAAAATCGTAAGGACAACTTTTGGAGGAACCTTAAAATGTCAGAAGTCGCATAACAATTTATGTAAAAAGTCGTTTACTTGTGCGAATTAAATCACATCCGCATAATATGGTTCATAACGTTAATTTTAAACAGCAATTAAATGACCATTGCAAATGGGGCTCCACGTGTCTTTTCAGGAAAACCTCCAGGGATTCATCCAAAAATTCTTTTCGAAATATCTCCACAGATGTCTCCAGGAATTCATTCGGGGATTTCTTCAGGGATTTTACCAAGAAATCATCCAACATAATCTCTCCAAGTATTCCTCCAAAGCTTCTGCCAGAGATTTCGCCATGAGACATTTTAGACCGTTTCTGACAGCGCTCTTGGATTACCTTCAGCAATTCCTCCAGGAATTTCTCCAATGATTATTCCAGGAATTTTAGCTGAGATATTTCTAAAAGGATTTCCTATTTTAAAGATTTCGCAAGGAGTTTTTGCAGGAATGTCTCCAGTGATTCCTTTATAGATTCCTTCAGTAAAATCTTTACTGGGATTCTTCCAGGAATTTTATTTTTCCTTTAGGTTTTGTTTCAAAAATATTCCGGAATTTTTACGAAAATTTCTCCAGAGATTTTTAAAAAGATTTATGCTTGTATTACTTCAGAGGTTTCTTTAGAAAATCTCTACAAAGATATCTTGGAAGCATTCGCCAGGAGTTGTTCCAGAAGTTACACTAGGATATTTTTACTTAAGATATTTCTCTAGTGATTTCTCCAGAGTTTTGTCCAAGGATTCCTCACGGATATAAACAAAGATTCCCAAATTCCCAAATAGTCCGCTAGAGATTCGTCCAAGAATTATACCGAAGATTTTTTCCGGGATTCTTCCATGACTTGCTCCAGAGATTTTACCAGAAATTCCTCCAGGGATTTCATCAGGATGTTCCACAACTCGCGAATTCCTCAATGGATTCCTCAAAAATTTTCATCCAGGAACTCTACCTCGTTACTAGCAGAAAAATCACTGCATGACTTACTCCAAGGATCTCTCCAGATAATCCTAAAGGGATTTCTTGAGAGATTCGTTCTGGGTCTACAAAAAAATCCAGGGATTCCTCTTAGAGTCCCTCTTGGAATTCTTCCAGAGATTCTCCCATGAATTCCTGCAGGAATTCCGTCAGAAATTATCCAAATAATTCTTCCATGAATTAAATTAGAAAAATGTATACGAAAATCCTCCAGTTAAATCTCTACATCAATTCCCTTTGGAAAATCTCTTCCGGGCTTTTCTTCAGAAACAATCTCTACATGGAGTTTTCACGGGATTTATCTAAGAATTCCACCAGCAAAATCTCTACAGTGATGCTTCCTGGTATACCTCCAAGGATTCTTCAGGGATTCCTCCAAAGATGCCTCCAGGAGTCCTTAAGTAATTAACTTAGATAATTGATCCTACGAGAGCTTCTCCAGTGACTCCTCCAGGGATTACTCTAGGAAAATCTTTAAGGGGATTCCGACAGAGATTTCTCCAGTTTTTTCTTATGAATTCCTCCATGGCTCCAGCAAATTTTTAATGGTTTCCTCTAGAAATTGTTCCTAGGATGAGCTGGTAGAGAATCGACTGTAAATTTTAATGAAATATGCTTTTCGTCTACGCAGCCTTTATTATAAAAAAAAGTTAAAAAATGAAGACTGCTTAGCCGAAAGCATACTTTATGTTCCAGAGATTTCTTTAGAGATTCCTCCAGAGATTTCCTCAGAAATAACTCCATAGGCTCATGCAAGAATTTCTCCAGGTTTTTTCTAGAAATTTCAGAGAGGATTCTTCTAGAGATAAGTCCACATTTTTTCGAGAGGTTCCTTCAGGGATTGCTGTTTAAAAAAAATTGAGGGGAAACCTGGAGAACTTCTTATTCTATTTAATGGTATTTCATCATGAAGTGAATCTCTGTACGAATTTATAAAGGAATTCTTAGAGGAATCCCGAAGGAATTTTAGAGGCCCAGAACGATTCTCTTAAGAAATTTCAAAGGGAATAGAATAGCTGAAGGATCACCTGAAAAAAACGAAAGAATAATTCGTGCAGTGACTTTCCTGGGAGAATTCCTGAAGGAATCTTTCGAGGAACTCTAATTCATGTAGTGAATTTTTGTTTCAAGTAGTGAATTTCGAGGGGAGTATACCTGAAGGAAACTCTTGAGAAATGTCTATAAGAATTTATAAAGTTTTTTTTCTTGTAGAATCCTCAGATGAATTTTTGGTGGAATCTCCGGAAAAAATCCTGAAGCGATCTCTGAAAAAAAAATCTAAGAAATAATTCCTAGAAAAATGTCGAAAGGACTACTTGAATAATTTCTTGAGAAATCACTGGAGAAATGTCTGAAGTAAACCTTTTAGAAATTATCGTAGTGTAACGTGGTGAAAGTCTTGAGAATATATCTTTAAAAATCCCTATAGAGATTTTCCTAGCGGAATTCTTTGGTGTCACTGAAAAAAATTTTGGAGGAATATAAGGAGAAATCGTTTGAAGACCCTTTGGAAGAATCTCTGATTAATCCATGAAGATTTTGTTGTGATGAAATCACTGGAGGCATTTCGGCAGAAACTCCTGGCAATATCGCTCTAGCAATTCTTGTAGATATATCTTTACAAAAACAATCAGGAGAAACTCCTTGCGAAATTCCTGAACGAGTTGCTGGAGGTATTTCTGGAGCCCTAGTGGAACTGGTCAAGAAAATTTGGTACCGAACAAAGGTTCAAGGAACACTTGTTTCCGAATGACATGTCCGTACTTGTTCTTCTTGATTAAAAACCCAACTCGCAGAAACTCTAACTCATTCCATCAGTCATAGTGAAAACCGCATTTTATGGAACTTATTTGTTTCGGAGCACCAGTAGATTTTAAGGACGACAGGCAGTTAGGCAGCAAGTAAAAAGATACTGCCACACGATATTTGTACTTATAAATGGTCAAATGACTGGGAAAGTGATCATAGAAGCACTAGGCTGAGAAGAAGGATCTGTCAAAGTTGGGATATAAAGTGAGAAATCAGAAGAAGAAGCAGCCTGCCATCTCAAAATTGACATCTGGGCTAAATAAGCTCCCGTTCAGCTAATAAGCTAGTAATCGATAAGTAGCTTGAGCTTGAAGTTGAGAGCTTGATTGGCCGCTCTTGGTTGCTATCCCTGTGTCGCTAGATCAGCTGCCCTTACACAAGAAACCAACTTGATGACTGCTTGGGATTAACAGAAATCCTCAGTGTCATGTGCTGGTGATTTTCTATTTTTAAATAGATGAAAAAACCGAATTTAGTACTAAGGTACCCCGGGGCAAGTGAGAATACGGGGTAAGTGGGGCGTTTCGTCATAGCTCCCTTAGGAAAAGTTTTTCATGGGGGTATTCCTCTAGAAAGTTGAAGATACAATGACAAGGAATGTATTTAGTACTAAACATAATGTTATTTTTATTAGCATGTGGTTCATGTAACAGTTGTCAGTTCAGCGCCATTTTCAACTTGCATGATAAATTGTGACACGTTTTATGTCTTGCATTGACTCGCAAAAAATAAATGTGATATAAATCGAATTTCCATCTGTAAGCTACAATTTTAAGTATTATTACAAGCTGCTAATGATAAACCAGTATTTTGTTTTAATTTCATATTAAATTTTTGATGGTCTATCTTACCCCAATATATGTTTGTACCCGGGGTAAGTGGGACCTATCAAAACAAAAACCAGAATGAAAACTTTTCGTATACGTTTCATACATTTTCCTTGAGAGTACCACAAAAACATTCGAACAAATGATTTTTATCAAAAAAGAACAATCTCAAATTACATTATTGCATAAGAAGGAGAAAAAAAGTGTAATTATACTTTATTTTATTTTTATTTTTGAAATACGACTTCAAAATTGAACGAACACAGAGATGAAATTTGAAATGCATCATGAGAACGATTACTTTTCCATTTTATTTGAATTTTATTTGTTATTTCTACCAAATTAAGTAGTGATGGAAAACAATTCCACCCCATTAAGTGGTTTTCTGCCATGCATATAAATAATAACAAAACATATTTATAATTTCGTCAATTATTGGTTGTTTATGTGTTACATTTTAATTTACAACTTATAAATGATATACCGTCGATGGGGGTGACAATGGGTCTAGGGGGTGAGATTGGGTCAAAACGGAAAAATATGTTTTGTGAAATATTTCAGCTAATAACGCTGATATTACCAAAATTAATAATTCATATGTTAGGGAACATATTATTACACATAATTCATAACAATATGCATTTTTAGAAATAGTAGTTTTTGTTTACTACATCAATAAACTTGCATGTTGAAACTAGATAAAATTTACAACATTAAATTTCTCCTGTACAAAGTATCACGCATGTACCTTAGCCTCTATCGTTATATTAGTAGAATGTTGAAAGTCTTTTCATTACACATCACAGGTATTTTCCGGAATCTGTTCGATTTTCCCACAAAAAAATCATTTTTTTCGGTACGATGTCTAAAACATTGAAAATGGGGGTGAGATTGGGTCAAGTAAGAGCGATAGTAAATGAAATTCCAAGTCCACTTTTTTGACATTTTACGGTGCCGGGTGTTCTCTTTTTTCATTAAGATATGTGTTTTCTTTCTAAATACAGCATCTCTGAAACATCAAACAAGTCTACTTAAGTATTCCGTGCATTAAATAACAATACAACGCATTTTGACAACTTCTCAAACCAGCAACTGTGTTTCGTGCGCAGCAACATCGTAAATTTTTATCAAAAGGGTGTTTTTTTCTAAATTTGATTATTTTTTAGTGTTTTCATATTAAAGAAACATCTCACGGAAGTACAAATGAGTTGGATCGCTGAAATACTGGGATTATGACGTCAACTTCTGCCTGAAATTTATTGATCGTGGAATGTCGCACCGAAATTTAACTATTTGCGAAGGTTTAAAATAATCACTGTTTCAGTACACCTTTGGGGAAACTAAATGGGCTTTATAGCAATGGGGATGAGACTTTGAAGACAATTTGAGGGAAAAACCAAGAAAATTTATGTAAACTTGACGATAAATGTTGGGTTTACATATTTTTTCTCATAGCTCTTCAATTTTCAGTATAATCTTTCCTTTAAGTGGGTTTATCATGCTTGTGAAACATCTTAGATATCTTTTTGTCTTGTTTGCATCGTTTTTTGTCAATATTTTTCAGTTGTGAATGGTTTTGAAATCATATTCTTAAAAACAAGTTATTTCAATTACAGTGACCCAATGTCACCCCCTCTATGGGGTGAGATTGGGTCATTTTTCATTCACTTGTGGTGCCGCTGTGAATAAATATTTGTCTTTAATTTTTTGAACAGTTGTTTATGTACCATCAAAGTACATACACACCAAATTTGAAGTTTATTGGAGTTAAATTGTGATAGTTATTCAAAAAATAAATCGCACATATCCCTTTTTGACCCATTGTCACCCCCAACGACGGTATTTTGAACGTGTTTAATTCCTCTTTACGCTTTCATTGAGGAATTTTCAGTTAATATTAAATGTGAGATGACATGATATTAAATAAAGGTTGTCTTGCTAAAACGTTACGTATTTTATGGTTGATCCCTTATGTACATCAAATATGTACTTAAATTAAAAATCTATGATTTGTCAATCCTATCATTGTAATGGTTGACTTACTGATGTGGATTGACGCATGAAATTGGATGTGTCCCACTTGCCCCATTTAGCGGGGTAACTGCGTCCAATGGCTCATTCTAAAACTTTCTTCCAAGGTTTTCGAAATTTCGAAATTATTCGATCAGTTTCATGCACACACCAGCAAATATGTTGCCAAAATGTGACCGTGTTGTTGGATTTGCAAAATATTGACATTTGAAAATTTTATTGAACAATTTGTTGGAACTATCGTTTTTTTCGTTCCCACTTGCCCCGCGGTACCTTATACCGTTTAATTTCACTGTAGTTTGTAACTTTTGACAGATACGCGTATTTCGACCTCAACTGTAAGGCCGTCTTCAGTGTCGTGTACTAGACTATAGGTATTCCACTAAACTGCTCGTAAAAGTGGAAGAAAAAAGCAACTGAAGGATACAACTACAAAATAGGAAGAAAAGGACGGGCCTGGAATTGAACCCATGACATTCTGCCAATTATGCAGAAGCGGTAGTCATTAGACCACCAAACCCGTCTTAACTCGTAATCGACAACCAATATTTGAAAACAAAACCACTGAGACAGATGAAGACTATGGCGAGTGGTTCTAAATGAAATCCAATTCTCAGTTTGACAAAGTCAGTGACTGAAACTTCGACGCAAATCGTTTGAAGCACTTTCCCCTAAATATCACTGTTTTACTAAAATAGTGCCATTTCATCATATGAACCATTATTCCTCATCCCTTTTGCAAAAGAAAAAAAATCATCAGTTTCATATATCCCAGCGCCCTTCTCCCTTTATGTTGTTTGGCACATTGCCGTATCTCATCTATCTCGAAAATGTCAACGCAAACAAAGCCGACCATCCGTTCTTTCCAATATGGGTAATAATTTCCTAGACATGGCAAAATTTCACCAAACCTTCGCTGCTCGTACCACATGGTAAATTGAAAAACAACGATCCCTCCCATAATCCCATGAGTGTCGCAAAGATGCAGTTTTAATTTTTATAGCTTTCAAATCCCCGCATATCCTGGCCGGGTTCGGTTTGGGAATTAGTGCACAACTGTCAGCCTGGGACCAATCAAGCGCTAGGCGATTCGTCGCACCCCGGCCGAGTCTCTCGGTCCCATTGCGAAGAGCGGGCCAAAAAAAAATCGATATTAGTTACAATTCGAAAGCGCAAAGGGACGACAACGCGATCATACATCATAAAACTATTGTATAGACAAATGGACGTAACGCATAAAACAATGCGATCATGATGCGAGGACATGTACGCTCAATGATAAAATCACTTAATTTGACCGATACGCCAACAGATGGCGGTAGTGTTTTAAAATCAAACGTGAACAGAAACGCTGCGTTTGGTGGATTGAACAAAAACAATATCAAGCATGTGCTAGAATATACACTTGAGTGATGCAAATTTTGAAATTTTAGCTCCCCTATGCTTAAACGATTTTAATTATCCTAAAAATCATCCTCCTGAAGTTTGAAGTGATTCGGAGGAAATTTGACTGTGCACACGCCATTGGAAGTTTATATGGAGATTACTATGGAAAACGCCAATCTTTTGTGTTCAGCCCTCTATCTCTTCGTCATAATATTTTATGGAAAAGTGAACACACTCATCTCATGTGAAAACTTCCCAGCTACAACTTTGCCGAAGACCGCTTTTTGATTGGACGTCAGGATAAATTGTTATTCATCATCATAAAGTTGGTTTGCATGTAGCATGCTTCACCAACTGTTCGGCAGGCAACAGTGGTGCTCCTGGCGGGAAGAATAGATCAAAGTAATCCAGGCTACTATGTTCTACAGCAAAAGCCAGTGTTGCTATTGAAGTAATTGAATGATCATATCAGCATGATATAGACGTTGTTATCAATAATAACAAATTATCCTTACGTCTCATCAAAATGTGGTCTTCAGCAAAGTTGTAGCTGGGAAGTTTTCACATGAGATGAGTGTGTTCACTTTTCCATAAAATATTATGACGAAGAGATAGAGGGCTGAACACAAAAGATTGGCGTTTTTCATAGTAATCTTCATATAAACTTTAAATGGCGTGTGCACAGTCAAATTTCTTCCGAATCACTTCAAATTTTGGGAGGATCATTTTCATCATAATTGACATCGTTTAAGCATAGGGGAGCAAAAACTTCAAAATTTGCATCAGTCTAATATACACGTAAGTAACATGATCGATTTTTCTTCATCGATTCAACAATTTGCAAGTTTGTTAACATTTTTCCTCGTGACGCAAGATTAACGCTTTGTTTCAAATTCCAAATAAGTAAAACTAATATTTTTAAAACTTGTCAATATGAATGACTTGAATTGTAAAACAAATGAGACAAATTATTACATCACAATGTCGTCCTGAAGTAAAAACTGCTATTAAACTTGTATCTTTTCACGTGTATTCACAGAAGAGAGGTTTGACCAAGAGAAATTGAACATGTTATCTTAATTATAGTCACACAAGCTAAAATATTCGAATTATCAGTTGAAAAGTTGGTCTAAGGACAGTGATGAAAGTTTGACGTCTGTTTGTCTATGACTATCCATTTTCATGGCTGCCGCGCGTTGCGTTTTCTATGCGTCGACGAGGATATCGACGAAGAGGGGAACCAGAAGGAATGAATGGGATGCATGCACGCACTATTTGATGAGTCGAATCGGAATTATTGGAAAATATTTCAAAGTCGAGTACCTCGGTTGGCGCGTGAACTAATGATAGCCCTTGTTTCGAGCAGCACTAGATAGGTTTGAGCCGACCCCGCACGGTACCTACATCGAGAAGATCTGAATGATGAAGCGATGGGTGTTTGTGTGTTCGGTTCCGTTTGGTTGTGAAAATACATATGTTGGAATCTGACCAGGTGTTGGAATCGTTATTAGAGGGAAACCGCACTCAACAAGCCATCATCCGATGTGTGAGAGAGGGGATTTATCGGGATGATGATTGCTTCCGTTGATCGTTTGCGTCGATAGTGACACAGGATTTCTAACCAGGATTGGCCAAAGGAATGTCACCAAAAAAACGATTATATGTAACTAATTTCATCAATGCCACATCAATATTAACTTATTAATGGAGATTAATGGGGATGGACCTGATGTAGTGGCTAGAACACATGGCTATCACGCCGAGAACCTTGGATCGAATGCAATAGCCCAGAGCTAAAGAAGCTCATCAATAGAGATAGTGTACATATATGGATTTTATCAAATAACAGATAGTAAAAAGTAGATACTGCAGGTTCCTTCTATGGATTTGATTTTGCGTATATATTTCCATTATAATTGAAAAGATTCAAACGGTTACTAACTGGAAGAATATTAACTTGTGAATGAGCATAATTATAATTTACCTGATGAGTATGATTGATAAGCATGCGATCGTTAAATGAAAAATGAGAATTGTTGGAGATTTTCCTACGAAAATCGTTGCCGTTCATCTACCTGGTACGAGCCTTGACGATTCGTCTATGCAAAGGGCAATCCCAAAAGTTAGACTTATGGTTGCCCCGCAAATTGCGCAAATAAACTGTTTGGAATGTTCCTTCACAAGCCAGACGTCCTTAGCGTGAGAAGAACCTCCACAAATAATGCATTTAGCATACATGCGATAAAGTTTGGTACCATGAGTTAATGGGATTCGGTCTATAATAGTAAAAGAAAATTCAAGACCACGCGCTGCTTCTTCAAGTTGAACGCGATGACGATAACTCGTGAGTGCAAGCCAAATGGCACTTTATCTCGACATTCGAAAACATCTTCATTATTCATACCTACCGTACCATACTGAACCCATCACCGTCAGAGCTGCCCGTCGGTTTTGACAGCAGCAGAAAAACAGCAATGAAAACATCCAATCGGGCGGAAAAACGCTGCCTTCATAATCAGTTGCCGACCAACGTCGATGCTTGCGTCCAACGATCTTTAAAATCGCCCACCCACCGAACGGAAAAACTGATAATAATAATAGCTAGGTATTGCTGCGAGAGAAAGAAGGAAGGCCCCGTCCTAGTCGACGGAAGAGGTAAAAGGATATCCGTCCGGTAATTGATTGAAAGATTATTTTTCCATCCATTATGAACTGAACCTGTCCGCTTGGTCGATGACGTTCGTGTCCTAGACTGGTTGCCCGCTCCGTGCACATTAACTTCAGCGGGATCGCATGGGTGTAGGTAAGGGGTGCCAGGAGTGTCTTTGATCCCACCTTCCTCACCGACAAGAAATATTCAAATCAACTGTTTTACGAAGTTCGATATACCTAAGGTTTGAATTTACCATAGAACTTTTTGGAGGCTTCTGCCATGGGCCTTACAAATTATCGTTAATTTTTTTTTGGCGTAACCTCCACCCCTACGAAAAAATGTCGCAGTAGAAATCAATTTTGTGTGTAAATATTTCAAAGATTATCTCCCGAATGTCAGTTCTATCCAGAAACCAGCAGAAGGTTTAATACACACTCAGCAATGGATCTTAAGAATAATCTGCCAAGCTATCATGAAAAAGAGGATCGGTCAAGCTATCTTGAAATGAATTCTTTCAGGAATTATCAGAAGAATTCCTTAAGATATCTGATACGAGATAATCACATATTGCCTCAGAAATTTCTCCTGAGATTCTTCTCTATACTCATACTATTTTTAAACTCTTCAATAATAAATAATCACTCCAAGAATTAATTCCATACATCGTTCGTGGGAGTACCACGCATTTCTCCAGAAGTTTCCCAAAAACTTGAATTTATTTTGGATATGCCTCAAACAATTTTTCTAAAGCAAGACGATACATCTTTGAGCGCGTTAGTAGTGTGTGCTTTATCGATTCCCTTGCATGATCCTGTAGAGCGAGCCACGGAATCAAATCCAATCGTGATATGATTTTTCAACAAAGTATGAATGGTTCGTCACTGTTAGAGTCGATATCATGCATTGAATATGCGAGCGAGCACTGTGAGCGCGATCCTGAAATGATCATATGTGCTTATTCTGCGCGGCGTGTGAGTCGAGACGAGTCGCTCTCACCGCGAGTGACGTGAGACAACTAATGCTAATCAAATGGGAGCGAGTCGACAATTGTCACCTCATTCGACTCGTGTCACCTCACACGCCGCGCAGAATAGGCACGAGAAAACCCACCCCGTGTAAGCGAACTGTGTTCTCAGTCAGACTTTAATCAGTGATCACGAGAAATCGTTGCCAAGATAAACAATGAGCTGGAGTTTTCGCATAACCAAATCAAAGTGTGCACTTTCGAATAACAATGACACGAGACGCATGAAAACAGCGTTGTTTGAAAATATCACACAAATCCGTGCATTGTCCGAAAGACGTGATGTTGAAAGCTGTAACTGAAGGTATTCTGGATAAATTTATTTGCTTTTAAATGAAACTTAAAGGAGAAATGTCGAATTTGTACGCCATTTCTTGGCCTTACACAACCTCATGAGCTCAACTCTACTGAACGGTCCCAAGCTTTATTTCCTATGCTGATTTGTTTATTTGAATTTAATCTTTTCCTACCCAATTTTTATTTTTTTTACGATGTGTCTTCAAAACAGTGCAGTGAAATTTTTATTAAGACGATTGGTGTCGAAATGTTAAATGCCAGTTCGGAACATCAATAATCCTAAAGGCGGATGACCCACTCCTCCGTAGATATTCAAGATTGTTCCTCTCATTGCTCACATAATGCATTGACGTAGCCACAGCCATCAGCCTGTTCGGATTGGTTTTTTTTTTCGAATGAATAAAGCAATCCTGGCAAATAAATCGAGGATATTGGTTTCACGCCTATTTCTGTTATTATACTTATCCGTTTTGGGTACATTCCACGTTGCCGAATTATTTCCGTTTATTTCCTTTCGGAGTCGGAGCTGGGAGATAGGCAATGAGTCTAAGAGAAGTGCTACGTTATTTTACTCTGCAATATACATACCTTTTAATGCTTCTAAGCTTACCGAAAATTAGCCGTTTTAAATAAGCTCAATTATTTATTGATGAGCGACAATGATCACGTACCGTTGTGTAGATGAACGTCAAAGATCACCGAGTTGTGTTGCTCACGGCCTACCTCTATGATGAGCATCAAGTTAGCATAAAATCAGCTCATAAATTAGCTGAATGATCATGATCTGAACTTTTCCAATGCCTGGTCGGTATAAAGTCTTATTCATAAATTATTTATGTTTGACACATTTTTTTTCTTTCGCAACACCCTTTTCCATTAACCTTTATTTTTGTAATCAAAAAAAAGCGTTGAATAGTTCGACACTTGAAGTGTCGACATAATTTTCTTCTACATGGAAACTTTTTATATAAATTAAAAATATTATATTTGAAAGCATGTTTATATCTCACGTTCATCACGGTCTAATCAATGTGAATACTGAGACCCAGCGATCCTCGCCGTTAACAAGCATCTCTCTCAGTAACCTTCGTGGAGATGCAGAGGTAAACACGGTCTCCAAATAGCAAAAGTTACACACTAACATTCCATCCCTCAATACCACATGACTGCAAGGACGTGGCCGGCGTCGTTATTGACCCTGTATAAAAAGAGGCCCTGAAGTTTGCACATTTTACTAGATATTGGAAATCAAAATGGTCGGATTATCTTGACAGGTAAACATAACGTTAATGGTCAATTTCGTATGAACACGCTTTGAAAAAGAACGTTCCGCATGTCTATTATACCACACTTCCGTATGTGCAATGTCCCACTCCCTTAAATAACATAGAAATTTCCATACTACACGGTAAAACCCATTTCAAAACACTTATCTTAATCAAAGATATTCCTGAGAGTTACCATACGTTACATTCGCATTTAAAAAAATATTTTAACAATCATCCAAAATCTTTCAACCATTTATATTTCATTATTGTTTTAAAATAACACAGCGTAAAAAAATGACTCTTTTGCGTGTCTCGAGGATCAAATTATGTGCCTCGAGTGGATTTGAGGTTGCTGAATCTGATGCCATTTTCAAAAATGTTCCAGTATGTCACAATTTTCAGCTACAGGTCGCCAAAGTTGTATAAAACACTGGTTTTATCGATGTTTATATAAAATTTAAAGTATAGTTTATCAAACTTTTTTGTGATCTTATCTGTCAACCATGTCATTTTGCACTTAAACTTTCGTTTTAGACATAATTTGGTTGAAATCGCACGATTCAATTTAGATTAAACCGATTTTTTCAACATACTTGCTGTTTCCATACAAAATTCTTCGTTTCTCTTATATGGTAAAATACAAAACTTTTTTGAAACATGAAAAAATAACATTTCCGCATTTAAAGTATTATAAACTTTGTTGATAAGCATTGTTATACGCATAATGATTGAATTCTGTGGCAATTTAAGCAAATAAATTGCCTTACAGCTGCCAAACTTGCATGCAAGTTGGCTAATATAGTCATTTTTTGCATTTCCAACAGCCAATATCTCAAAAACTAAACGTGCTATGATCTTATAGAAAACGGCAATGGATTCAGCAACCTTCAATTGAGTGAATAGCGGGCTGAGACAAAAACGTGTTCCGCAGTGTAATCAGATATCAAATTTACATGTACGTGTTCAACGGATGCTAAATTCAAACTTTTGTAGACTTCACCATCATATGTTTTGAGCAAAACTAAGTTTCGAGATACGACAACGACATAAAAAAATCCGTCATCATTAGGAGGGACAATGAATGTCCTAATGAATCGAAAAAGCAACGGAATCATGCGACCAAATGATCTGTTTGTAAAAACATCATTAAGATACAATATTAATCTTTTTTCAAATATAATCATGTGATTCTTCATAATACAGATTTATCTCGCGGAATTCATGAGAAATCTCTACAAAAATTTCACACAAAAAAACTTTCTAGGCAAATATTTCCTGCTGCTTGAATTCTTGTAAAGTACATACTGAGAAGTTTTTGGTATTTTTTCCAAATACTCGTCTAAGATAGAACCTTCCGGATCATTTCTACATAATTTATAAAAAGTTTCTTCACGCCTTTTAAATTCGGTCAGAAATTCCGACTCAGGAATCATATATGAGAAATCAGGTCAATTTTTCTACAAATAGTTCCTAATTAGTATCACTCGGTATTTCACCATGAATATTTATACAAGAATCCCTCCACAAATCTTTTTCAAATTACTGTGTAGAGTTCAGATGAAATGCAACTTGAGAATCAAATAATATTCAAAGATAGTTCTGAAAAGTCCTCCAATAATACTTTTAAAAATGTTTCCAGAAATATCACTCATTTCCATTCCAGATTTCTTACAGAGTTTACACCAAACAGATTTCTTCCATACCAATTAAATGTTTTTGGACAAACAAACGGCCAGGATTTTCACTAACATAAAAAAAAAATTTCAAGCTTTGCCTTAGAAATTACTCCAACGATTCTTCCAGTAATTTGACTTCCTTAATTTTCTGATGTTATCCTAGAAATTTCTGCAGAAGTATATGCTAAGCTTCTTCAATTGAGTTTGCAGAATATCTTAGATAATTGTAATTCCGAACACTTTGTTTTGTATGGAATGAGAATCATGAAAAACCACACTTTTCTATTTTTTGAAAATTACGCAGGTCTCCTAATCGAAATATCTACTCTCTATTCAAAAATTAAGTGTTTTCAAAGTTTGCTGGAGAATTAAACAGAATGATATAGTTTATAAGCTCTTTGATAAATTATACAACACTAAGAGTTTAAGTATCCGTAATATGAATCAAAATGGTATTACATTTACAATAGTTATTTTAACGACTTTTTGTAAAGTTCCTTAAAATAATGTATATATGTATATTCCGGGAATTTTCCATAACTTTTTTTGGAAAACAACTAAGGATTTCAACCAGAAGTAACTCTAATGTTTCATTTTATTTTTTACTCCATTTTTTTCCAAAGAGTTCTCCATATATTAAACTTTAGGCTGTCGCGTTGTTGTATTTGGTTGTGATACTTTTCCTTGAATGTCGTTTCCCCGAATGTCGGTTCCCCGAACGCCAGTTCCCCAAATGACCCTTTTCCTCCCCTTATTTCCCGTTTCCCAGAAATTGTCATAATTTTAAAAATTTCAGTGTGATAAATGACCTGTTCATGTAATATTCACCCTTTATTTGATTGGGGATTCTTTCAAGCATCTTCAGCATTTTTTGCCAATATGTGTACAGTTGAGAATGACCAAATGCCTCCTTCTCATCGTTTCTATTCGTTTCTTTCTAGTTCACCATTTCTATATTTTCGGGTAAACGGGTCATTCGGGGAACTTGAGTTCATTTTACAACAGAGGTATCTATCAAAACCAAACCAAAATGTATTCTTCTAGAAATAGTTTTTGATTACAAAATTTGTTTACCTAAATAATGCGGTAAGTTTGATAAATTAACATAAAAGTCTCATAATAATGAACGCATTTCACACGGTTTGAGTAGACTACAATTTGGAACCGATATGTCTCCAAATCCAGATAATTGGGGTCTTCAGTGAAGCTGTGCAGGAGACGAAGCGCTATTTTATTGTACCTAATTTAATTCTGAATTTAACCACTATTAGGCATGAAACTTTTACTTTGGTTTTGCGAATATCTCAAAAACCAGTTCACTTAGAATGATGGCGTCTTCGATAAAGTTGTTCAGTAAGTCAAGGTCTATTATTGTTCGAGTTAGATGATGCAAGAAATCTCAGGAGCCTGATCACTTAGGAAGACGCCATCCAAAGTGGCTTTGGAAAAGTTGATATAAGGGATCAGGGCTATCATTTTCCGAGCTATAGTACCAGAAATTTCGCCAGCAGGTGGTGTTAAGGAGCAACAAACTTTGACGGCTTTCTGAATGGTCAGGATTCGGAGCTTTCTGCAAAACAAAAGTTTCACAACTACCGAACAGCTAAACATAACATATAATTTGCAATTGGATTAGATGGACAAATTGATGGGAATATTTACGAAAAAGTTACACGTCTTCTCAGTGAGAATCGAACTCACGACTCCCCGATCTCTAGTTGGGGCACGTTACCACTACGCCATGAGAGGACTCATGAACGCAGAAGTTAACCTGAATTCGATTTCAGCTCAATAATCACGTGGTCCTTTTTCGCAAAGTGCACCTCTTTCGGAAGAATTAGATGCCCATCCAAACACAACGCTTTCTATATATATCCAATGCCTAGCCCGAGTGCGCATTGTTTTTTAGGTATAGGAATAGCACACTACACTAGCCAGCAACTGCGCTGGCTTAGGTTTCTATTGTGTGGGCTTCCAATGGGTCGCGATGTTCTCAAACGACCGCTCTCATGGCGTAGTGGTAACGCGCCCCAACTAGAGATCGGGGAGTCGTGAGTTAGATTCTCACTGAGAAGACGTGTAACTTTTTCGCAAATATTCACATCAATTTGTCCATCTAATCCAATTGCAAATTATATGTAATGTTTAGCTGTTCGGTAGTTGTTAAACTTCCACTCGGCTGGTTAGCCGTAAAACACGATTCATAATTAAAAAAAAACAAGTACAAAAGTTTCACGTTCACTAGCGCGACCTGGCGGCAAAATGTCATTTCTCACAGCCCAAGTACTATCTTTATTTATTTATACCTGACATAACAGCAAAACAAATGCTTCATGCTCATTCGCGCCATCTGGTGTAAAAATTTTGAGTCAACTATCTCGAATAATGATAGCTCTTGACATACTGGACAACTTTGCCGTATACGCCATCTTCATAAGTGATCAGGTTTCTGAGAATCTGCAAAACATCACCTGGTGGCGAAATTTTGAATCAACTGGCTCGAACATTGATAGTCATTAACCCATTGAACAAATTTGCTGAAGACGCCATCTTTCTAAGTGGGAAGACTCCTAAAATATCCGCAAAACAAAAGTTTTATGCATACCAGCGCCACCTGGCAAAATTTTGAACCAATTGGCTTAACCTTGACTTTATCAACAACTTTGCCGTAGACGCCATCTTTTTATCTGGTCGGGTTCCAGATATATTGGAAAACAAATGTTTCATGCACACCAGCGCCGTCAGGTGCTGGAGTTCCAAATCTGAATTATGACCGCAAGTATTTCTGGTTAAACATGAAAAATCAGAAGTGTTGTACAAAATACAACGCGCCTTTACTCATGTTACAAAAATTTGCATGAAACCCGGAAGGTTAAAACAGGGATTCTCCCAAGAATACTTCTAGAGATTTCTGCAACTTTATCCAACGCTTCCTTCACATTTATATTAAATCTAAGGAAACTACCAAAAATTCATCCGCAAAATCCAAAGAAAATTTTTCGAAATATTACTTCTTAGATTGCACAAATTTCTGCAACGGATATTTTCAGAAAAATCTATACCAATTCTCTATGAAGTACTTTTAGAAGAAGTTCCTTGAGGAACGCCTGGATGAATTTTCGAGAAATTCTTGTGAATAATTTGTAGAACTCTCTGGGTTCACTGAAGGTGCTAGAAGAGTTCCTGAAGGATAAATTGTAACTTTAGAAATTTTAAAAGAAATCTAAGGTGAAGTTTCTTTATGAAGCTCTGAAGGGCTTTCAGTGATCCGAATAATTCTTCCATTCTTGCATTGTTTGATCAATTTTGAAAGAATAAATTCTGAAGGAAATATGAGAAGAACTTTAAGTGTTCATCTGGGAGATATCTTAATTTTTTTTTTTTGAGAAATTCTTGTATAATATGTGAATATCTTCAGAGAAAAGATCCTCAGACAAGTGATCATTGGAAGAACTTTCTACATGGAACATTTATGGCACAGTAATGACCCGATTTTGTCAGCACCCGATTTTGTCTACCCCCGATTTTATCTATCTCCGATATTAGCACCTTTTTTGAAACGATTTTAGCATCATTTTTGCCGGATTTTGTCAGCCTTAAAATTGATATATATTTTATTCAAAGTAAGCTCGTCTATACTGGCAATATTGGGTGCATAAAGTCAATTATGAACTTGGCCACGTCTATACAATCATCTTAAGACCAAAATTTTTAAATCTGAAATTTTCAACAATTATTCATGAAACTGATCAATGTTACCTTGCATCACGGTACATAGAAACTTGAAGTAAAAAACACAATGTTTATATTAAAACCAAGACCTTAAGTTAAAATAAAACATGAAACCAGTTGAAATTTGTTTTCCCGATTTTAGCTCTTTTCCGATTTTGTCAACCCTAAATTCAGCATGGAGCTGACAAAATCGGGACATTACTGTATAGCCCCACAAAACAACTTGGAAATTTTTGAACAAATTTTGAATTGATTCCAAAAAAAAAAAAACCCAATAAAGTACCCCTGATAACAGCCTTAAAGAGATTTCGAGTGAAATTCCTGAGGGAATTGAAAAGGAAATATTTTAAACAATCTGCTTACCTCTTATGAAAATACAAAATGAAACCCAGGTGAAAATTACTTGAGAATTTTTTGAGGTAGTTTGAGGTTAGTATAATTCACATGAACCTATGCCATGTATTTTTTCAGCAATAATTTGATAGATTATATAAAATACTATTTGTAGAAGAAATCCTAGAATAAGTAATCGCAGGGAGAAATAAAAACAGAACTGAACAGAAAGAGGGTCATGTAGAATAGTTGGCTACACGTTCGCTTCACAAGCCGTTGGTCATCGACTTGATTCCCAAAACCTTCCACCCCACCAAAATTCTTCGTCAGTCCGCTTGAAAACTACACGAACTCCACATGTTCTCTACCATGGCCGTCTAGAAGTGGACTGACAACTGACTTTCTTCTGACCGAACATGCTCTAACAAACCCGAATAACACGACGATTGATCAACTTCTAGGAATAATGAACTTCTCTCTGGACTGAAAAAAGAAACATCACGTGCTCTTGCATCTACTGGTGGTAGTAGAGTGTAGAAGTGGTAACGTTGGGTCAGATCCACAAATAGATTTTATTTATTAAGTAGATAGGCACACGGATTATCTAGGGTTATATACGGCTTCGGTACCATTGTCAGCAATTAAATTTCAAACGCCAAATACACAGTATTTTTCTATCAAAACACATTATAAAAATCATTAAAACGATTCTTTGTTCTGGCTTCCCACTTACGAGATTTCCGAGACTGAATTAACTATTTCAGAATAGATGTGATCGATTCAAATGAATTCGCCGAAAAATGCGGCTAATTTGGAGCTGCCAAACAGATTCGCCGGCAGTTCTTATGGTAAAGGGGCCGAAGAAAACGAGGCTGCCGAAGACAGTCATACTGACAAGCCTGTTCGAAGCGTTGTAGAAATTCTGTTTTCAAAAAGCTTTTAGCGTTTCTGTCTGAGTGAATCGATGAAGCATTGAGCAGTGCATAAATGTAAACAGACAAACACGTAATTTTTCTGCTGATATTCGAGAAAATCGCAAAAGAAGCGTGGCGTCGGCAAACATAGACTGCTGAGAATATGTAAATTAAAAATTGACGTTTTTAAATCGAACCATTTTGCTCTACGTGACTTAAATGACGGAAAATGCTATACATATTTCTATTTATGTTTTGTTAGTTGAACATGCGTTAGTTCTCATACAAACGATGTTTTTGTGTTTCTCATAGCTGCTGTGGATTTTTGAACAGTTTTCCATATAATTTTTGTTACATCTCATGTTGCCCTTTTCAGTAAACCAGACTTTGTCAGTAATTTTATGAAACTTGTCACAATATCGTGAGCTGCCGATCTATTTGATAGTACTCAATGTTTTTGTAGCTTATAGATTAATGACAGTTGTCTTTTTATTTGTCACAATTTCGTGATAGGGTAAAATGGGGAAAACGTAACTGTATCTGTAACATTTAATGTATAAATAAACGAAGTTTTAATGCTTTTGATGGTTCAAATAAGATTAGTAATTTTGTGTATCCATTATATATAATAAGATAAGCAAAACAACTCGATTCAAAAACGTACAAACGTGTTTTACAACAGCATCAGAACATAAAAGATAATCAAAAATGTAAAATTTATCACTCACTGAAGACGGCATTGGTGTTCTTTTTCTCAAACTAAACATTATTCCAGTAAACAGCTTGAAGATTCATTATTATCGTGGCTTTTCTAGTTTTGGGCCCATTTTTGCCCACTATGGCTTTAAATGGACCCGTTACTCTGTGAAAAATTGAACCCAGAAGTGCTTTTGACTCCACTATGATTAGGGGATTTTTTTTTATTTCCGTACGGGTTTGGGCCGAAAGGTCTCAGATTTTCATGAAACTTTTTCCACAGGCAGGGCTCATCAAAATATGAATAAAAAAAAATTGAGAAAAAATCAGGGTCGCCTATTTTCCCGGAGAACTCAGTTGTAAATTTTTTGTTTTCCCCTGACACTACTTATTTTGAAAAATCATAACTCAAGAACAAAAAATCCCCATTACTGTGAACAAAAAAGGGTACAGAAGCTGTGTTTAATGATCATTTCCAAGTGATATTCGTGAATGATCTTTTGAGGTCGCTTGCTCCCCTCTCCTGATGGAAAAGCTAAATACGCCACTGGTGACCCCCCAGGCCGAAGGACCGACCGGCTCATGAATATCTTATATCCCATCGTCATTTCACGGTGAACGCGCTGACGGAACATCGATTCAGGGAAAAAGATTCAAATCTCTTACCTTTAGATTGGGTGATGGCCGCTGTCACAATTAGAATCTGCAGTAGCAGTAGCAGCGACGGCTCCATCTTCGTTGTCTAGTTGGAGTCCTGTCCTGGTTCTGACACGGCAAGAGGGTCGACTTCGTTTCAAGTATTTGCTCGAATTAGTTTTCACTCGCGTTCTGTTCTACACAACCGGTTTTCAATTTTTCACTTCCTCGAACATGTCCCTTCCCCCAGGTCGATCAAAAATTAATCACTTTCGCTGAAAGACTCGACTATGCTTGAGAATGCCTGATGTCCATATTGTCTTCGTCATCGACGCGACCCCCAAAAAGGTCAAATCGCTGTTTTCAATTTTCTCAAGTGCATCTGCCGTCGGTACGTGTCCTACGTTTTGCGATACTTTCCCAACCCCGTCCCCTTTCTGGGAAATTCTCCCAAGGAAGTAAAGTTCAATAGCAGTGATTCACATAATTCTCAGGGACACGATTTTCTTTAGTTTTCTTAATTTAGCCGAATTGCAGCACGTGCCATGGGAGACGAAAAACTCCAAGAAACGACCAACAGTCCAATTCCTTTAATTGCTTCCCAGACTGATTTCGATGTAATCCCGTTTCAATAGTTTCCCGTCGCGGAACACCGATTTGCATGGGTTGCTCCGCGCTTGAGATTGCTTCCTTGTTCTTTTCTACTTCGTCGAAGAAAAGGTGCGACTTCACACACACAGTCTGGAGTGTTAATATTTATTGAAACCGACAGCCCTAAATTGCTGGAAATTCTTTCGCACTTCAACTGTAGGGAACACACCACGATCCGGGGAAGATTCCTTTAATTATTTAATTAGTTTATGGCCGAACTGCAACACGGCAACTTTTGAACGGTTTTTACATCTCCCAGCCGAATTTACGACTTCGCAGGAAAGTTGCGTCTCGTTCCCTTTGTCTCACCGTAGTCTATTACTGGATTCCGGTTCGTCTTCTTCTTCCGAATGTTGCTTTTTCAATCCTGTTTCGCCGCTGCCGGGAGGATAACTTGCAAAGGCCGCATGATCCTGAAATAACACGGAAGAAAACATAAGGAAACAACCGTCAACAATAGAGTTCGTAGATTAGGGTGTCCTAGAGAAAAAAAATAATGCTCGATAAATCATGGTGTAAAACAAATTATAACTGAGAAATTTTATTAAGGTAAGGTAGATTCGAATAATTTTGGAGCTACTTAAAACATTATACAATTACGACAAGAATCATTTTCAAAATGTTATTTTGAAACTTCTGCTGAGATTTCTTCAAACTGTATAACAATTTTTCGAGCTTATTTACAATTGATAAGTTATAATTTGTTTTCCTCTTTCAATGCTGGAATTTGCTTTCGAGGGTTTATCTAAATTTTAGATAATTTCCAAAAAAGCTCAGAGTCTGAGTTCAACTGAGAAATTTTATTATTTCATAATTGAGAGCAAAATAATGTAAATTAGCATATCTTTTATCCTAGGATTGAGCTCAATCGCTTTTTTCTGTCACACTCTATCCTAGATGAAACGGCAAAACTTTATGTTTATATGGAGGGTTTGGGTTCCAGCAGGGGAAAGTTTGAATTTTACGGCTGAAATGTGTCTTCAAGGAATTGGCCAAGATGCGTAGGTACCTCGAAGTACAACCAGATCGCTGGTGTTGTTTGTGGCAATACAGTAGTGACAGTGACAGATGGCTCGAATGGCACACAACGAGAGGTGTGGAAGGACCATTTGTAGGCTAATGGGACTCATTAGTATGGTAATCGGCTTTGGTTGAAACAACATTCTAAATACGTATCCTGCAAGGGGTTGGCATTCCTTCAGTTATAATGCGATGATTGAAAGGGAGCACGTGGTCGATGGGAATCAAAACAAAAAACAGTAAGCAGCTGAGAAATAATTTTTGAGGAAGCACAGCAATATTTGGGCATTACTTTGAAAATAGTCACACAATTTCGTATTAGTAAAAGTGTCTGTTATCAAAATCTTTTAAATATAGATACATTTATTATTTAACAATACCATCTGGGCTAATGTCCAGTGGTAACATCCGCAGCAACAAATCAAAGACATACTGAAGCTCTCTGGGTTCGATTCCTAATCACATTCTTCAGAACACCTTGAACATCAGTCAATTATTTTCCTAGAGTGGAAAAATACGGATAGCCCATTAAGATTTTTAAGTAAATTCCTCCCATCATTTTATCGGCAATTAACAAACAAACATACAAGAAAAATGGCTGTCACTCTTCTGCGCAATTCGACGACGACTACGAGGACGACACCCGAGAGAAGTCGACGGCGGCAATAATAGACATACTAACGCGCAGACAGCATATGTGATACACACCCCGCGTTACCCGAACGAGAGCAAACGAGCCTCTACACCAGTGATTCCCGAAGTGGGCGAATTCGCCCCCCTGGGGGCGATTTTCAGGTCCAAGGGGGCGAAAATTTGTCAACCTGAAATTGGGGGGCGAAAATGCTAGAAAGGGGGCGAAAGTGAGAGCAACTGAAAAACAAAAATAGGTTCATTGATATATAATAGTTTGGAAGAAGCAGTAATATTTTAATGATAGCATATACATCTTACAAAGAATTTACTTGACATCTAACTATTTCTTCGGTTGTTTACCTCTAAACGCGCTCGTTTTTTAATAATGATAGACAAATTTGACGATTGTCATTGAGACGTGAATGGTTTTTGCCAAAAATAATATTGGATGCATTTTGAAAGCAGAAAAAAAATTAAGATCTTTTGGCGATGTTTGAAATTTATTTCCAAGTCCAAAGTAAAGCAAAAAGTACTCATACACGCCTACTAATCGGTTTTTGTAGAACAAATCATTTCATTAATAAATTTATGTGACTTTGGTGGACGAAAATCGGGTTCCAAAGATAAAATCGCTGAATTTCATATACGTAAATCACCCTACTTAAAAATAGGCCTGCGCGACATAAAATTGCATGTATAAAATCTTAAAAAAAAATCAAAAAATTGGACGTTGTATTTCGTTGTAGTGATGAAGAGATAAAAAGTCTGTGTTTACTGATATTTTTTATGTTTTGAATGTAAAATGGACTATTTACAGAACAGCCGAACATGTATCACTCAAAACTTCGTAAATGTATTTCAACAATATAACACCAAAACGAAGACAAGAAAGCATTAAGTGAGCCGAAACTTTTTTGATGATCGCACATTAGCCAGGAAAATAGATTTGTTGATACAAAACCAGTTGATGCATATGATAGATGGGACCCAGATATTAGCCGTAGCGGTAAACGCGCAGCTATTCAGCATGACCAAGCTGAGGGTCGTGGGTTCGAATCCCACCGGTCGAGGATCTTTTCGGGTTGGAAATTTTCTCGACTTCCCAGGGCATAGAGTATCTTCGTACCTGCCACACGATATACACATGCAAAAATGGTCATCGGCATAGTAAGCTCTCAGTTAATAACTGTGGAAGTGCTCATAAGAACACTAAGCTGAGAAGCAGGCTCTGTCCCAGTGGGGACGTAAACGCCAGAAAGAAGAAGGAAGCATATGATAGATATTGCATGACTCTTTAGTTTTAGTTTAGGATATACTAATTTTGGGGTATTTTGAGTGAAACATTATGATTGACTGCTACACCATTTAAATTTGATCAATTTTCTGTATACTTGTGATGAAATATTGATCAATAGGGGGGCGATTCCAAAATATATTGGTCTCAAGGGGGCGAAAGTCAAAAAAGTTTGGGAAACACTGCTCTACACCAAGAAGACCACCGACCGCCAAGAAGACGCGTGAATTGCTTGTCGTACATGATCTCCATTGCGTCGCACCTCCCGCCTCACGCATCAACCAACTGGGAGGCGCATGCCACACCACCGCTCACAGACAACGACGACTAACAGAGCAGAACATGCGAAAAATCCCCCAGCAGAAGCGCAACAAGATTTGCCATCAAGCCCCCGGTGATGCCCCTCCAATTTTTCCGCTACCGAAATGCACGACCAGCAAAGGAACCATGAGCGAATGTGTCGCTTCTGGTCTGCGGCAAGAAACGCAAATTTTATAGACGAGTAGTCGGTAGGAGATAATGTGTCAACATGCTCTACTTACAATTTTCCTACACTTACATTCTTTGCAGCAATATACTTTTCTATGAATAAATTGCATGCAAATATTCGGTTTTAAAAAGTTTTCCCTTCCTTAGCCGAGTTGTAAAAATCCGCGGCTACAAAGTGAAGCCACGCTGGAGGTGTCTGGGTTCAAGTCCCGGTCGGTCCAGGATTTTTACATTTTACGATGAATTTACTTTACTTTCCTGGGCATAGAGCATCATCGTACCTGCCACACGATGTACGAATGCGGAAATGGCAACTTTGGCAAAAATAGCTCTCAGTTAATAACTGTGGAAGTGCTCATTGAACACTAAGCTGAGAAGCAGGCTTTGTCCCAGTTCAGACGTCACGGCAGTACGAGGAAGTATCAAACAACTATGAATGAAAGTTTTTCCTTCTGTTAATAAAATGTGAAGAAGTACCTCCGGATCGTTTTGTACAGCACTCCTCTACATTAGCAATGACTGAATGGGAGTATTCAAAATATGCGGATCGTGTTCGCTTTATCATCTTCGTTTTTTATTGACTCATCCACTTTCTCCACTTTACGCATTTAGTACACAAGAAGGGTTCTATCCGAAAGCATGGATGGAACTAAATATGTAACTTCTGAATACCAAACTAAGGTATTCCATACCAGATAATTTTCAATACCGTATTCCGGGGTAACATTGATCAGCGGGGTAACATTGATCGCAATGACCCTCTTCGTAAAAAGCTCGAATCAACATTTGTTGATGAAATATTTTCAATGCATGAATGGCGATTCTCTTTCTTCTAATCATGAGCTAATAAAAAATAGGGTTTTTGCGAAAATAAAGTTGTGTTCATGCGTAAATTTTTCTACTTTTGTAAACAATGATTTTCATAATTATGGATGACACCATAAAAGAATCATGTCTCACATGAGTTCTGTAAACGATATGAGCAAGAGAAATGCGGTTGTTACTAAAAATGACATCGCCGAAAACGGCTCCGTTGTCAAAATTTTCATAAATATGTTCAACAAAACATAATTCACAAATTATTATAAAGCGTGAAAAATTTCCTTAGGAAATTGCATACATTTAGGCGTATTCCACAATTCAAGGTGTTTTTAATTTTAAAATAACTCAAAAAGTAAATGACTTATAAGAGTTTGACCTTCATATTCGGCTTCAGGGACCATGATTTTAGTTTGTAATGATATTTTCAATATTACCGAACGATGTTTTCATGGTGTGATCAATGTTACCCCATATCAGCTAAATCGAAAACTCACTTAAAACATTTTTTTAAACATGCTTTAAACTCTTAGAAAACAAAATACAGTACATAAACACGAGCAATGGGTGGCAGTACTTGTTTTAAAAATATAAAATTTGCAACACATGCATTTTCAAATCAAATGTTTAAGAAATATTCAAAAAAAATGATCAATGTTACCCTGGATTACGGTACTTACAATATAAACGAGGTAAGTGTAAGAGCATAAGAGGTAAAATACCTCAAATAATATATCAAGCATATTCTACGAATACTAAACTGATAATTAGATCAAGTATTGTAATACCTCAATAATACTTGATGGATTTTCATATAAAAGTGAAATTTTTCAATAGTAGTTCAGTACCTCCAGCAGACCTCAATAGCTGTCTAATACTTAAATGAAGTATTTTTAATTGTTTTAAAGATTTTTTTCAAAACCATTATAATACTAAATTGAGGTATTGACAACTGAACAATACCTAATTTTGGTATGATACCAAAATATGGTATTAATAAGTTATTCGGGAATTATTTGTCCCTCCTCGGGTAACTATCGTGACTAGGTGGGGCAAAAGTTCACTTGCTAAAACACAAAATATCGTTACTTAAGTGAATTTTTTTTTTTTTTTCGCACAAACAGACATGTTTCGCTGAAGTCAATGATTTAATGTTTATTTAAGGCAATATCCAATAATTTCCTTGAAATAATACATGGGTCGAATTTTTGAAACACTAAGTAAAAATTGATTCCAAGCCAGTTTGCAGAAACCAATACACCTCAAAGAATCCTTATAATAGGCCTAAAAACGCTTTTACATAAAAAAAGCAAAAAAAAAAAATTTTTTTACGTAAAAAACAACAATTAAGCTATAAGATTTCTAAATCGCTTTCTATTTGGATATTATGAATATTTGGAGTGAAAGTTTCTTACTTGAACAGCTTTCAAACCATCATGACGTTTATAACTTTTGTGTCGAATTGGGCTAGAAATCTTAAAATAGAATCTCTTGCCCCTCTCGAACTTACAGATATTACTCTAGTGATAATTCTCTCATTCTTAGCTATTGAAGAACAATTAGTCAAACCGAAAATATTGTATTTCTTCTTGAAACTTTGTGCATCTTTAAATGGGAAATTAAATGTGCGATACCACCACTCACAGCAACTTATGAGAGTGCAAAGCGACATATAACTGCCACAGTGTGCTTTTATTTTGATTCACAACAATCCACCAGTCAATCATTAGCAGTCATCAAAAATTGAACATCAGTATTTTCGTTCATATTTTAAGGAATCTTAAGAGTTTTTGTTTCGTCGTGTCGTTCATTCTGCAGTTCTATTCAGTTATCGCGCTGCCGATGGTGTGGATCTTTCGGTTTACGTGCGTGTAGGAAGATAGTTTTTTATTCTTATGGTTGTTAATGTAGCCCAAGAACGCTGGGTGTATTGGTAGCGAAACTGAAATTGATTTGTAGTAGACCTATCGACAATGGATTATCGAATGGTGAGCTCGTTTCATGCTTCTATTTCTAATAATCTTTTCAATGTATAAATGGTACGTTTACATAGATATTTTTAATTCTCTAAGGTTTTCTTATCATAAAGCGATAATATTTAAGGCGAAGTAGGCCGTCATTGAAATTTGTACGCGTCGTTGATGATTGTTGCTAATTCATCTCACGATTTCGAATCAAAGAAAATCAGTTGGTTTTGCACTGACACAGCTGAAAAAGTATCAGCATACTTTATGCATGTTAGCGCGTACAGTGATACTTTTTCAAGTCAATATAAACTATCGAGACTGAGTTTTATCACTTTGAAATGCAAGCTGAAAAGTCATCATTGTTGCCAAAACGAATGACGGGCTACTTAGCCTTAAGTGTAATTTAAATTTAGCAGAAGAAAATATGTTTTATTATTTAATAAAACATATTTTGTTTGCTTACAGTATAAGCAGATTTTGGATTTCATCTAGATATTCGTCTATTACAGTTTTTGGAAGCTTTCCATTTAAGGAAATCATCGGAATTCTAAAGCAAATTTAAGCTTACACAAATTTGAAGCCGAAGGAATCCCCAATTTTTTACCTTTTATCCGAATCCTCTATCTAAATCGACATCCATGAGTCCGCTTAAAAAAATTACAAAATTTCGACAAGAGATCGTGCGCTCTGAATTTTTAGTAGAAGTATGGACAGGGGCCCAGATAGCCGTACCGGTAAACGCGCAGCTATTCAGCATGACCAAGCTGAGGGTCGTGGGTTCGAATTCCACCGGTGGAGGATCTTTTTGTAAAGGAAATTTTCTCGACTTCTCAGGGCATAGAGTATCTTCGTACCTGCCACACGATATACACATGCAAAAATGGTCAATTGGCACAGAAAGCTCTCAGTTAATAACTGTGGAAGTGCTCATAAGATTACTAAGCTGAGAAGCAGGCTCTGTCCCAGTTGGGACGTAACGCCAGAAAGAAGAAAAAGATAGACAGGAATATGCTTCATAGTTTGATTTTCTGTATTCAAAATTACAAAATAACATATTACTCAGCTTGAGCCATGATGACAATAATTAACTGACAAATAGTCTCATTTTTCATGGCATACTATATCATTAAAAGAAAAACATAAATGTGCCGTGGTGAATCAAAATCCGGACGGTACCGATATCCGGATACTCTGATTATTTTAACTGATTAGAGTTAAAATTAAGTGATAATATGTTTGGTTTTTATTCACTCCTTTCTATTAATATTGCTGATTATTTTACAATAATTTCTTATGTAGTAATGTCAAATAATACATAAAAAAAAAATAATAATAATAATTTGCTCATGATGGACGTCATTTCGTCGTGCTCCAACTTCAACTCAAGTTGAACGATCTATGAACGCGCAAACAAGGAAAAGTGAAAGGAAAAACTCGTATAAAATATTTTCATAGATTGTTTTAACTATGAGTGTTTAAAAAAATATATTTTGAAAGTTTAGTGACTGCACTATTGTTGAATATGTTGGAAACATACATTTATCGGTGTGTAAAAATATTATCCGGGATTACGAGCCAGTGTTTTAAAACCCGGACATCACCCTAAAGACCCTCGTTTAACTAATGTGAGTGAGATTTCTGTTTGAAAACATTAGTTAAACTTGAAAAATAACTAATAGTGAGTTATCAGAATTCAATTGTTGTTAAATAAATGGTATATTTCTTCAATAATACCAGTGTTAGCCGAACATAATGCAGATTAAGCCACATGTGCTTCAGCTCAGGTAATAAAAATCACTATTATTACAAACATATATTATGTTTGCCATTGTAGGGCAAACGCGGTTTATTTAAGATTGTTATTCATTTGCGTATTGATGTCTTTCAATGAAAATCAACCGGGGGGTCGACGTGGCGTAGTTGGCTGCACGTTCGCTTCATATGCGGATGATCATGGGTTTGATTCCCAGCCCTCCCAACACAACTTTTCGTCAAGCTGCATGAAAGCGGCTAGGCACCTTGCCCCTCTTCTAGAGCATCTGCTCTTAATGATCCTGATAACCGGCAACCAGACCAATGGCAATGAAAATGGACAACTTCTCATCGTTCCCTCCTGATGGACTGACAGGCAACAAACACAAACAACATCTATGCGTGATCTTCACTCTACCTGCGTGCAGAGGTAAAGAAGCATCATCGTCGCGGTCAGATCCGAAAATAGACCATCATAGTAGTAGTAGTGTGTTTTCAGATACTGTTCAAGTGTTCAGATATCAAACTGTACTCAGCTGGCGTGATGCCTAATGGCGAATTCAGCTTAATAAAATAAATAAGAAGGAAAAAAAAATGAAAATCAACCGGTATTGCATTCCTTAACACAATTGACCGCATTTAGAGACATCATTTGCATGAGGTGTGCGGATTTATAGACAAGAAATGTTTCAATATATGACTGATTTTTATGTTAAAATCATGTTTTTTTATAAAAAAGTTCATCACTTTCGTGAAGATCAGACTTGAAACAATATTACATTGAGGCTTTTCAAAAACAACACACTCATATTAGTGTTTGAGCATTTGTAACGCCTTAAGCGTCCGGATATTGATGCACCACGGTATTCAGTTTCAATCTCGATATCAACTCAGGGAACTGCTCTAAAACAGAATTTCATGGTTACTATGGTGGCTTATTCGTACAGTTTTCTTGAAGTTTTTGTTTGGTGACTCTTTATTTCTAAATATTCCTCTATGAAATTTTACCATCCGTTTCATCATGTACTGTGCTAAAAATTTGATCTTGCGATTGTTCTCTTTCGGAGATATTAAGATTGAAAATGTTTATCATCAAAAAATATTAAATGACAAAGTTCTTAAGAAAAACGTCAAACTCGGTGAAAAATCAGTTTTTCACTAATTTGGTCTTATTTTGCCAATAGCTCTAAAACAGTAGGCTGTGGAATTTTGACGGTCTCAAGAGAGTTGTTTATCAAAATGAACAACTTTACCGAACATGTAATGTCTCTTGAACGTCACAATTAAAAGTTAGAGGACCTGGGATCGAATCCCATCCCCGAGATAGTCACTAAAAATTTCTGTGACGTCTTCCTTCGGAAGGGAAGTAAAGCCGTTGGTCCCAAGATGAACTAGCCCAGGGCTAAAAATCTCGTTAATAAAGATAGAAAAAAAAAGTTAGATTGTGACGCCACCTTTGCGGATGATTCTACCCCATTACCCCGAATGCCATCACCCCGAATTCCATATCTCTGAACGACCCATTACTCCGTATGACACTACCCCGAATTACAATATCACGGGGCAATGTCATTCAGTGTATTAGTACATTCGGGGTAATGGAATTGGGGGTAGTGAATACATTGATGTCATTCGGGGTAATGGGGTAGAATCTTTGCGGATGATTTATGCGGACAGTTCAATAGATGGTCTTCGTTGTTACAAAAAAACTTTGCGGAAGATACCGAGTAATTGTTTTTTTTTTTTCGCCAGATTACATCCCTGGCCCATTGTGCAATGGGGGTTAGTTTTGTTAGCCTTTGCGTCCCTGACAAATTTTTACAAGCAAATTTATTTGGGCTCCAGTTTCCATAATTTTCAGCAGACTTCAATAAAATGCTGACATAACACCACAACACTATTCGAGTTTCGTGGCCTGTACTGGAAACCTGAGCCGGACTGTTGGTTCCGGATTTATACGGATGTTTCGTGGGGTCTGTCCGAAGATCATTGGAGACATTTCCATAATTAATTTGCACGGATCAAATAAAACTACAGTGTTTGGAACTGAATCACCAACCATAAGTATATTCCAACTCTTTTAACTTATTTGGAATATATCTGACTAGTACCGGACACCCCAGATCCGGTTCCTGAGGCATCAGTTGGAGGCCAAAATTTGATCAGCACAAACCATATCATGCGTACACCAATCTTCAAGGTTTTACAACAAAAGTGTTATACAATGCATATTCGATAATTGTATGCAACATAGGGTCATCTACAAGTACTTCCGGAATATCCTAGAGCCGATACCGGAACCCTGGAAAAGAGCATCAGTTCGATTAATGCAAACCATATCAAACGACACATCAATTTTCACGTTTTTTCACTAGGAGTATGATACATTCCAAATTTATTAATTTCGTCCAACATAGGGTCATTTACAAGTACTTCCAGGATGCTGTGGAGTGCCGATTGACCCTGCAAAAACGCCAATCCTATGATTACAAACCTTGTCATGTGACTCCACGCTGGGAGTATTAAACAATACATGATCAATATTTCATTATCATTCATTTTTTTTTGCTGGTACATAGTTAAATACGCTACACTCTCAGCTTCGCATATCAGTTTGAAGCAGATTATCTGAAGTATTTAAAAGACAAATATGTAGCAATGAAAGTTAAACAATTTATGTTTTTAAACGCCCAAAGTTTCAAAAACTTTGGTTTCAAACGACAAACAAATTGACGTTTCATACACCTTTGAATGAGGATAGCAATTCCACCACATGCTCCATCCAATCAACCATTACGATATACGAAAAAGTTTGGTTCTAGTTATAACTACTGGATAGTAACGATTGAAAAACAGTTTGTACCTTTCATTATTCAAAGAACTAGGACTCCAATTAAAAAAAAAGAAACATTATTTACATCCATTGCATCCGTATCTAATCACAATTTTATAAGAAAATTTGAATCCAGCTTTTACTGCTTCAGCAATTGTTGTGATTTTGAACACTGCAACGCATTCAATATTTCTTGAAAATTTTCAGATAAGCAATCAAAATCAGAGGTAGAGTTATTGCCATGAGTAGGTACATTTTAAGAATTTTCCGTTGATGAAGAGGTGAAATTCAAATTATGCGTACTCTTTGTGACATTGACCAAAGTAGCACCATTCGAATTGTTACGTTTCAAACGATTGCCTACCCCATCGTGAGTAGGAACAAAATTACCATATTGATGAGCATGATTGTTCATCAAGCGATCGTTAATTGAAGAACGAGACTTGTTGGACATTCTGTCTACAGAATTACAGGTACGTTCACGTTCATCTGTCTGGTTCAAATTCATGAAAATTTAAGTTATTAAAGGTTTGTTTTCAAAAGCTTGCTGAAATCATTACTTCTTCGGCTTATTTCCTTCAAAACTTGTTACACTTGCTAGTTGTCTTCAAAACTAGGATATGAACAGTTTAGAAGTGTCCACGCCATCCATCGAACGGATGCCTTCTCCCGGTTGTTGTTTCTTGTCTGCCGTCTACAATATACTGACAGCATCTCCCATCGTCGTCGTAGAAATCGCAGTCGTAGCCGTCAGACAACCGCTTGCAGGGAGCCATCCGAAAAACCAACAACGGCCGGGATGCATCACATATTTTCATATTCAAGTCAGCAACGACGGCGGTGCTGTACCATCTGATTTTTTTTTCTCTTCAGTTCGGCTTCCCAGCTTGATGACGGTGATTTGTGATCCGTGTAATGTGCGAACATATTAGTGCACAAGTCAAAACTTCTTGGCTGCTACCGTTTGCTCTGATGGCGGCGGCGATAAGTGGGAGCACTTTTCCTGATGCGTGCTTTGTGTGGATCGTAGGGTGGCCTATGATGATCTAACTTCAAAAAGCTTGAGTTACACTTATCAAATTCATTCATTTGGACTTCCAGAACCTACTGTGAAATTTTAAGCGGATTCCTTCAACTCTAAGGGCGGGAAAAACGGATATCTGAGGGTCCTGACCACTTAGAAAGATGACAACTTCGACAAAGTTGTTCAGAAGCTCAATATCAATCTGTTTTCTAGCACATTTGTTAGATTTTAACTAGTTGACCTCTTCCAATTAGAAATGGGCCACCTCAATCTATAAGCTACTCGAGGACGATGAGTCTGTTTACCGACACCAATAACGGAGGAAGACGACGACGACGATGATGCTGTGCACACCCAATCTGATTGCACTAGCTAGCTACCTACTAGGCGAATGTTGATGAGAGCTATTATTTCGGCAAGATAGATGCGTTGGACGTGGCCTTTTCGACATCGTAAAGTGAGCGCAAAATGGATGGCAAAATGAAGGAAGTTTAATGAACCGACCAAGACGAGTGAGTAAGTGCTACTAGGAATCCTGAGTGCCGACCCAGTAGTATTCGATTGCAGCGGAGACGGATGATCATGAGGCCAAAACGGATGGGTCGGTAGTTAACGTGAGGTAGTCGCTAGTAAACACTTGATACCTATGCACCGGGGCTTGTTTACACGGCGGCGGTGGTCATAACTGGGTTAACAGGGCTAAGAATAATGCAACTATGCGAATAGACATTCCGATTATGGATTGTGCTGGTCGCAGAAAGAAATTTTAAATACTATACTACAGTTAACTCTCCCTTACTCGATATTTCGTATCTCGATATCGAGTTAGAGAACCATAGTAAATGGTCCTTAGTTCTCATGGCTAACTCAATGGTCCCTTAGATCGCAGTTGCATTGGTTTTGTGTTCTGTAAGTCGATACCTCCCTAACTCGATGGTCCTTTCAATATCGAGTAAGGGAGAGATGACTGTATACTATAATAAAATAGACCATTTTTACCAGTTATTCGTGGTTATCCATCAAGCAAAATAAGTAAGTGGAGATAAATAAAGCATATTCTCTCTAAAACGTATTGTGCATGATGGAGAATCGCGAATAATCAATGAAAATAGCCTATTTTATTTTAACCCTCTAATACCCAAAATTTTATTTTCGACTCAAATATCATTTTTAGTTATCTTAAATTGTTCTAAACACGTATTGGGCAATGATTTTTTTTATTCGCAAATCTATGAAATTTGGTTTTTGATTTTTATAATTTTTATTTTTGAACATCCCTATTTTTTTCATTTTTTCTTAAAGCCTCTTCTAGTTACTGATTTTTGGCAATAATAAAAATTCAAGTTTTTACACTACTTTTAAAAATAAAAATTTTTTAATATTTTTCTGGAAATATTTTTATTTTCCGTGTAATTAACTGAAAAACAGGTTTGAATTTTTTTTAATATAACCAAGCATTTGTTCTGTTATAGGTTGATAGTATAAAAATATAAAAAGGTACGATTTTTTATATTACACGTTAAATAAACCCCAGGCATTTGTAGTTTATATAAGAATACATTTTTCCAAACAATTTTCAAATATACAAAAAAATTTCAAAAGTCACGAAAAACGTTTCTAATATGCAAGTTATGAGTCAAGGTTTGAGCCAAAAATAAAATTATTTTGATTTCCATGCTACGAAAAAATACACAAAATTCCAAAGTGTACCCCGTCTAAAGGCAGGGTTGGGTATTGAGGGTTAAATAATATTTTTTTTGCATTGAACTTGATATAATTTAAAAATGGCTACTTTAAGAGAAGTGATCATGATAATCATTATAGTTTAGAAAGATTTCAAGATTCTCATTGTATCGTTCTGATGTATTTATTTTGACCAAAAATAAATATTTTGAATTTCAATCAAAAGTTGTTTTAAGAAAAACTTTTTTATTAAAAATTTCTCCATCATGAAACATCTGTTTCGTATTGAAATTCCATGATAAAGTTTTAAAAATATTATTCATGAAATTTTTGTGTAATTTAAAAATTAAGTTTTATTTTTGGATTTTTGAAATATAAATAAAGTATTGTTTCAGGGTCTATTTTTTACCTTGTAGTCCAAATGTTTTACTACTACTTGTCCATAGAACATGTTCCTCTTAAATCAACAGTTTCAGAGTTAGAATTTTTAAAATATATTGCATGCAAAAAATTATAGCCATTTTCAAAAGTTATTTTTGAGTTAAAATGATCGATTTTTTGACTTGTATAAAAAATATTCCTGAGCAGATTCAACATAAGTCAATCATTTTTGGAATATAAGTTAATATATTTCAAACAAAACAATGTAAATTACTAACAGCAAATAGGACGTTGCATACCTCTAGACTTTTATCGTTATATAGCATTTTCAGACTCTGATTACAATAATGGCTCCAATGTGTATAAAAGGTTTTCGCAAAGTGTTTCAAGACAAAATTCAAGCTCTAACAAGCTGCCAAAGATGAGTGACGAACTCCTCACAATTTCATCAAATGATCGCCGAAGTATTTCAAAAATGCGCGAAACCGATTATTTTCCATATTTGTATATAAAGCCCCAAATGTATTAGATTCCTACAAAAAATGCTCTTACATGTAATTTCATAGTAATACTCCTTTGTTTTTTTGCATTCGTTTCACCTAACTTATTATCATAATTTATTACACTATGTTTAGGATGATGTAGGTTCCGCACTATCAAAGTTACCTGCATTTTCAGAGATACGGTAAAAATTAATCTAAATGTAAGTTCAATGATTACTTAACCTTCAAACCACATTTTCTGATATTTGGAAAAATACAACTTGTTGCATTTATAAACGACCAAGAAGCTTTCCAACCTTCCTGTGCTACTATTTTCGAGCTACCTGTTCGATGGTTTTCTAGTTTCGTGTGCGAAGCATTTAATGTTATTGTGAGCAAAGCCAATTGAGCTTGCTAGCATTCCTTATCAAGATTTCTGGGCTAAGCTGCTCACAATTGCATAGCAAAGCTTTTCATGCTTCCAAAGTCTTGATTCCAAGCTACCTGAGCGAATCTTTTCAAGCATCATGAGCGAAGCTTTTCTGGCATCCTTGTCAGAGCACATCAAGCTGCGTATATCTTTCCAAGTTCTTTGGTGAAAGTTCCATGCTTCTTGTATATACCTTTCAAACTTCTTGAGCAGCGCTTTCAAGTTTTTTTTTTCCGAGTGAAGCTTTCTAAGCTTCCAGAGCGATGCTTTGCAGCAAAGCTAACCAAGCTTGCTGAGCGATGTTTTTGACGCTGAGCTGTTCAAGCATTCAGAGTGAAGCTTTTCTAGCTTCTTGAGTGAAGTTTATCAAATGTAATTAGTGAAGCTAATCAATCCTCTTTAGACCTTTTCTAGCTCTTTTTTGTATTTCTCAAGCTTCCAAGGGGCGAAGTTCTTCCAACTTATCGAGTGAAGCTTTCAAAGCTTATTGAACGAAGTTGTTGAAGCTTCTAAACCGATGCTTACAGATAATAGCTCTCCTGGCAGCAAATTTCCAAGCTTGTTTTTAAGCTTCGTGGTGGAAGCTTTTAATCTTCTTGAGCGAAGCTTTCCACTTTCTCAGCATTCTAAGCTCGCTGAGAGAAACTGTTCGAATTTCTTGAGCGAAGTTTTTCAAACTTTCTGAGCAAAGCTTCATATGCGTAGCTTTTTAAGCTTTCTGTTTCTGAGTGAAGCTTTATACGCAGAGCTTTTCGAGTTTCTTAACTCTAAGCGATGCTTCTTAAACTCCATGAAGCTTTCTAGGATCCCTGAGAGAAGATGATCGAACTTCTTGAGTGAAGATATGCAAACTTTATGAGCAGTCGTTTTTTTAAAATGCGTTGATTCAAGTGAATCTTTACCGACGTTTCGGTCCATGGATCGTGCCTTCTTCAGGGCTCGATATCAATCTATAAGGGAAAATTTTGAAAATCGTGTTTCGGTGTGTCAGTTGCGAAGGGGTTACAACTAGTTGGGTTGCACATATTATGTTGATGGTTTGTACGAGTCTTGAATGAGCTTAGTCTAAATACTGTTAGTTGTAATACTGGCTTTGGTTATTGCGGTTTCCAACGAATCTAACTGGTGGTCGAACACTAGGATGCAGAGTGAATCAAAAATGTCAAGAGTAGGATCTGCCTCCCCCACTGAACAATTTTCCTTATAGATATATTATTCCTTATAGATTGATATCTGGCTTTAAAGAAGGTCCGATCCAAGTAACGAAACGTTGGTCAATATTTACTAAAATCAACGCATTTTAAAATAGACTGCACAAACAAAGGTTACCATTAAAAAAAAATCGAAGCCAATAGTTTTAACTGTTCTAGAATAAAATATAAAAGGTCTAAATAAATTACAGATAGTTAAAGGTTTAGACTAGAAGTTTTGGTCGTCGAAAACAGCGATTGGGGATTGGGGAGATCGCCGCCACCGAAGTTGTACCGTTTACAAATATTCCGGCGTACAGGTCAATTCAGCAGCTAATGTGAGGTAGACGCTAGACCAACCCAGAGTGGATTTAGATAAGAGTGGCGTCAATGTCAAAATTGGAACAGCGGCGAACTGTCATTTCCATACAAATTAGCGTTCCAATCGAGCAGGAGACCTGTCAAAACTGGAACATGATGTCACTCTTGTTTACAGGCACTCTAGACCAACCTTATAATGGCTAATGGCTTGTTTACGATGGCGGCTGTCATAAGTTAACTGACCTGAGAATAATGAGTGAGTGCATATAGATGGTCAGGTTTCAGGTAACATTCTTAACGATTGAAAATCCCTATAATTTGATGATCGTAAAGCGAATGATGCACCACGAGATAACCCTTGAATGTTTTCCCTTTTTCGACCGGGATGACCCCCAAGATGCAGTCACAAGTTTAATGGAGACACGCCTTTTTGTCTTTAAAAACTGCTAAAATTTGATAGCCCTTCGAATTCACAGCATCAGCGCAAGGTCCATAAGTCGGGTTTATGGCTGACATCTCAGTTTCATCAGAACCCCAAACTTTCGAGCAGTGTCGATGGCCATATCTAACGAAACTCAGACCGGGATGAGCATCGATTATAGACTGCGCCACCATAAACTGTGAGGTATTTTATCTTTCTCTCTCTTGGAGTTAAAAGCATCCGAACGTTTTACGATTCCGAAACGTGAAAGAAGTGTTTCCATTATGACATATGATCGCTGATCACTGATTTTAGGAGCAAAAGCAAAGATGATCTGGTAATGAAACGATAGGAGGTTGGGAAATAATTACGACTAAGATTTCAAATTGGACCGTCAAGAAACTTTCACGTTATTATTAAAAGTGTTCGTTTACGGTGAGACATTTTTCAGCATCTCGCCCGGCCATGGAGTCAATAAATGCAGAAAATTACAAGCTATTTTCGAACCGATGGCTGATGGCGCTGACGATGATGAAGCTCCCGGTCCGATGAACAAGTCAATTCAACGGAAGACACAAAACAAAAACCAGAGCCCGTCAACGACGGACGATATGCTGCTCCGCTGGGTTCGTCAAAGTCGTATAAATAACTTCTAAGTCTTTTATGGCGGCAATTAGCGACACCATTAGCAAGACAATTAAGATCCAAAGCGATGGGTTTGCTATTGGTACTGTGAGTAGTCCGGAGGAAGAGACAACGTTCTCGGTGCGCGTTTCTTCATCTGACAGTGACAGAACGGCTCAAGGTTGAAGATCAATCAAAGGACATGATGCGTTGTTCTGACGACTCCAGAGAAGTTACATTGTTTATATTTTAGAATCGTTAGCAACGGCATGTCTAATACTTCAATCGAGCTCGCTGCTCTAGTGCACGCAGCATGAGTATCAAATTGACCTACGCGCGTTTATAATCAGCATAGACATTTGTTTCCTTCGGGATGATTCAAATATTACGTGACGCAAAATTCTCCAATTTTAGCCCCCTCTCTCCCCCACGTAACAGGTTTTGTATAAAAAATTTAAAATTTTTATGTGGGCCGTAACACTACGGAAGACCCCCCACCCCCTGTTGCGTTACGTAATATTTGAACGATCCTTTTGTTGCTCTAAACTTTATGTCAGCGTGCAGTGTTATGAAGATATCCAGAGTATAACATACTATTTCACTTAAAATTCAATGCTGATTATTAATTTGATATTGGTGGCTTGTCGTACTCATTTTGCGTACACTAGAGCAGTGAGCTCGATTTGGCGCACGGGGTTCATCTACACCTGATGCCTAATGGGACCACTTGGCGTCCACGTACGAACTTCAAATTTTACCCTGATTTTTTTTATACCAAAACGAGCACTTTACAATGACGAACTTATAACAATATTCGAAAAATAAGGGACGATCTAATGATTACCTCGAAAATAAACAGTAACGTGAACAGTTCTTATCGGATCTTATCTTCTAGAGATTCCTTCAGGACTTCATCCAGGGATTCATCAAGGGATTCCTTCGGGAATTTTTCCAAAAAATTCTTCAGGAGTACTTCCCGAGATTCCTTAGAGAATTTTTCCCGGGATTTTTTTCAGGAATTTTTCTAAGAAATCCTTTGGGAATTCTTCCAAAGATTCCTTTAAAAATTCGTCCAAGGAATTACTTCAGAATTTTTTCCATATATTTCTTGAGGACTTTTTAAGAGATTTCTCCAGAAATTCTTCCAAAGATTCCTTTAGAAATTCTTCCAGAGATTCCATCAGGAATTCCTTCAAAAATTCTTCCAGAGATTTCGTCAGCAATTCTTCCAGAGATTCCTTCAGCGCTACTTCCAGGGATTGCTTCAGGAATTCTTCTGTAATTCTTTCAGAGATTCTTTTAGAACATCTTCCTTCAGGACTTTTCCCAGAGATTTCTTCAAATGTTCTTCCAGGGATTCTTTCATGAATTCTTCCAAAGATCCCTTCAGTAATTCTTCCAGAGATTTCTTCAGAACTTCTTGCAGAGACTCCTTCAGTACTTTTTTCAGAGATTTCTTCAGAAATTCTTCCATAGATTTTTTCCAGGCATTCTTTCGGGAATTCCTCCAGAAATTTCGTCAGGAATTCTTCCAGAGATCCCTTCAGTACTACTTCCAGCGATTCCTTCAGGTATTTTTTCAAAGATTCCTTTAGAAATTTTTTTCAAGGATTTCTTCAGTAACTCTTCCAAAAATCCCTTCAGAACTTTTTCCAGAGATTTCTTCAGGACTATTTCCACTGATTTCTTCAGGAGTTCTTCCAGGGATTCACCTAGGGAATCCTTCGGGAATTTTTCGAGGATTTTCTTCAGGAATACTTCCCGGAATTCCTTAGGGAATTTTTCCAGGGATTTTTTTCAGGAATTGTACCAATGATCCTTCAGGAATTGTTCCAAAGATTCCTTTAGAAATTCTTCCAAGTATTTCTTCAGTGATTCTTTCAGATATTCCTTCAGAACTTTTTCCAGAGATTTCTCCAGAAATTCTTCCAGAGATTCTTCAGCACTACTTCCAAGGATTCCTTCTGCAATTTTAATTCTTTCAGAGATTTTTATTGAACTTCTTCTAGAGATTCCTTCAGGACTTTTTCCAGAGATTTTTTCAGGAATTTTTGCAGGTATTCCATCATAAATTCTTTTAGTGATTCCATCAGGAATTCTTCCAGAGATTTCTTCAGTAATTCCTTCAGAGATTCCTTAAGAACATCTTCCAGAGATTCCATCAGGAATTTTTCCAGGGATTCTTTCGGGAATTCATCCAGAGATTTTGTCAGGAATTCTTAAAGAGATCCCTTCAGCACTTCCTTTAGAATTTTTTTTTCAAATAAGGAATTAAGGGATTTTTCCAAAGATTTCTTTAGGAATCCTCCCAAGGATTTCTTCATAATTTCTTCCAGAGATTCCTTCAGAACTTCTTCCAGAGATTCCTTCAGAATTTTTCCAGATATTTCTTCAGAACCCTTTAAGGATTCTTTAGACCTTCCAGGAATTCCTTTAAGAAACTCTCCATGGATTCCTTCAGTAAATCAGGGATTCCTTCAGAAAATCCTCCAGGGCTTCCCTCAGTAAACTTTCCAGGGATTTATTCAGGAAACCCTCCAGAAATTCCTTCAGAAGACTCCAGGGAGTCTACAGGAAACTCTCAAGGAATTCCTTAAGAAACACTCCAGGGATTTCTTCAGGAAACCTGGGGACGGACCTGGTGTAGTGGTTAAAACACTCGCCTCTCACGCCGAGGACCTGGGATCGAATCCCATCCCCGACATAGTCACTTATGACGTAAAAAGTTATAGTGACGACTTCCTTTGGAAGGGAAGTAAAGCCGTTGGTCCCGAGATGAACTAGCCCAGGGCTAAAAATCTCGTTAATAAAGTCAAACCACCTTCAGGAAACCCTTCAGGGAATTTTTCAGGAAACCCTCCAGGGATTCCTTCAGGAAAGACTCCAGGTAATCCTTCAGGAAACCCTCCAGGAATTCCTTCAGAAAATCATCCAGAAATTTCTTCAGGAAACCCTCCAGGGATTTCCTTCAGGAAACCCTCCAGGGATTCCTTCAGGAAACCCTCCAGGGATTCCTTCAGGAAGCCCTCCAAGGATTTCTTCAAGAAACCTTCCAGGGATTTCTTTAGTAAGCACTTCAGGGTTTTCTTCAGGAAACCCCTCCGATATTTTGTCAGAAAATCCTCAACAAATTTCTTCAGCAAGTTCTCAAAATACTTCGTCAGGAAACGATCTAGAGATTCCTTCAGGATGTTTTCAGGAAACTTTTCAGGGATTTCTTCAGGAAATCCTGCAGGAATTTCTTCAGGAAACCCTGCAGGGATTTCCTCAGGAAACCCTGCAGAGATTTCCTCAGGAAACCCTGCAGGGATTTCCTCAGGAAACCCTCCAGGGATTTCCTCAGGAAACCCTCCAGGGATTCCTTCGGGAAGCCCTCCAGGGATTCCTTCAGGAAACCCTCCAGGGATTTCTTCAGGAAACCCTCCAAGGATTTCTTCAGGAAACCCTTCAGGGATTCCTTCAGGGATTCCTTCAGGAAACTTTTCAGGGATTTCTTCAGGAAACACTGCAGGAATTTCTTCAGGAAACCCAGCAGGGATTTCCTCAGGAAACCCTCCAGGAAGCCCTCCAAGGATTTCTTCAGGAAACCCTCCAGGGATTCCTTCAGGAAACCCTCCTGGGATTTTTTCAGGAAACCCTTCAGAGATTCCTTCAGGAAACTCTCCAGGCATTCCTTCAGGAAACCCTCCAGGCATTCTTTCAGGAAACCCTCCAGGGATTCCTTCAAGAAACCCTCCAGGGATTTATTCAGAAATCTTCGATATATTCGTGCAGAAAACGCTCCGGAGATAGTTTTAGGAAGCCCTCCAGGAATTCTTTCATGAAATCCTCCAAGGCTTCCTTCAGGAAACCCTCCAGGGATTCCTTCAGGAAAGACTCCAGGTAATCCTTCAGGAAACCCTCCAGGAATTCCTTCAGAAAATCATCCAGAAATTTCTTCAGGAAACCCTCCAGGGATTTCCTTCAGGAAACCCTCCAGGGATTCCTTCAGGAAACCCTCCAGGGATTCCTTCAGGAAACCCTCCAGGGATTCCTTCTGAAAACCCTCCAGGGATTTCTTCAGGAAACCCTCCAAGGATTTCTTCAGTAAACCCTTCAGGGATTCCTTCAGGAAACTTTTCAGGGATTTCCTCAGGAAACCCTCCAGGGATTCCTTCAGGAAACCCTCCAGGGATTCCTTCAGGAAGCCCTCCAAGGATTTCTTCAAGAAACCTTCCAGGGATTTCTTTAGTAAGCACTTCAGGGTTTTCTTCAGGAAACCCCTCCGATATTTTGTCAGAAAATCCTCAACAAATTTCTTCAGCAAGTTCTCAAAATACTTCGTCAGGAAACGATCTAGAGATTCCTTCAGGATGTTTTCAGGAAACTTTTCAGGGATTTCTTCAGGAAATCCTGCAGGAATTTCTTCAGGAAACCCTGCAGGGATTTCCTCAGGAAACCCTGCAGGGATTTCCTCAGGAAACCCTGCAGGGATTTCCTCAGGAAACCCTGCAGGGATTTCCTCAGGAAACCCTGCAGGGATTTCCTCAGGAAACCCTGCAGGGATTTCCTCAGGAAACCCTGCAGGGATTTCCTCAGGAAACCCTCCAGGGATTTCCTCAGGAAACCCTCCAGGGATTCCTTCGGGAAGCCCTCCAGGGATTCCTTCAGGAAACCCTCCAGGGATTTCTTCAGGAAACCCTCCAAGGATTTCTTCAGGAAACCCTTCAGGGATTCCTTCAGGGATTCCTTCAGGAAACTTTTCAGGGATTTCTTCAGGAAACACTGCAGGAATTTCTTCAGGAAACCCAGCAGGGATTTCCTCAGGAAACCCTCCAGGAAGCCCTCCAAGGATTTCTTCAGGAAACCCTCCAGGGATTCCTTCAGGAAACCCTCCTGGGATTTTTTCAGGAAACCCTTCAGAGATTCCTTCAGGAAACTCTCCAGGCATTCCTTCAGGAAACCCTCCAGGCATTCTTTCAGGAAACCCTCCAGGGATTCCTTCAAGAAACCCTCCAGGGATTCCTTCAGGAAACCCTCCAGGGATTCCTTCAGGAAGCCCTCCAAGGATTTCTTCAAGAAACCTTCCAGGGATTTCTTTAGTAAGCACTTCAGGGTTTTCTTCAGGAAACCCCTCCGATATTTTGTCAGAAAATCCTCAACAAATTTCTTCAGCAAGTTCTCAAAATACTTCGTCAGGAAACGATCTAGAGATTCCTTCAGGATGTTTTCAGGAAACTTTTCAGGGATTTCTTCAGGAAATCCTGCAGGAATTTCTTCAGGAAACCCTGCAGGGATTTCCTCAGGAAACCCTGCAGGGATTTCCTCAGGAAACCCTGCAGGGATTTCCTCAGGAAACCCTGCAGGGATTTCCTCAGGAAACCCTGCAGGGATTTCCTCAGGAAACCCTCCAGGGATTTCCTCAGGAAACCCTCCAGGGATTCCTTCGGGAAGCCCTCCAGGAAACCCTCCAGGAAGCCCTCCAAGGATTTCTTCAGGAAACCCTCCAGGGATTCCTTCAGGAAACCCTCCTGGGATTTTTTCAGGAAACCCTTCAGAGATTCCTTCAGGAAACTCTCCAGGCATTCCTTCAGGAAACCCTCCAGGTATTCTATCAGGAACCCTCCTGGGATTTCTTCAAGAAACTCTTCAGAGATTCCTTCCATTCAGGAAATCCTGTAAGGATTCTTTCAGATAATCTTTCCAGGATTTTTTAAGGAAATCCTCCTGGAATTCCTTCAGGAAACCTTCAAATGATTCCTTCAGGAAACCCTTCAAGGATTCCTTCAGAAAACCAACTAGAGATTCCTTCAGGAAATGATCGAGAGATTCCTTCAGGAAACTTTCCAGGGATTCTTTAAGGAAACCCTCCAGGGATTCAGGAAAACTTTTAGGGATTCCTTCAGGAAACCTTCCAGGGATTCCTTCGGGTAACCTTTCAGCAATTCTTTCAGGAAATCCTTCAGCGATTTCTTCAGAGAATCCCCCAGAGATTCCATCAAGAAACCCTCCAGGTATTACTTCAAGAAAACCTTCAGTGATTCCTTCAGAAAACCCTCCAGGGATTCCTTCAAAAAGCTATCCAGGTTGTCCTTCATGAAACCTACCAAGGATTCCATCAGAAAAACCTCCTGGGATTTCTTCAGGAAACCCTCCAGCGATTCTTTCAGGAAACACTCCAGGAATTCCTTCAGGAAACCCTCCAGGGATTTTTTTAGAAAACCCTCCAGGGATTCCTTCAGGAAACCATCCATGGATTCCTTCAGAAAACCCTCCAGGGATTCTTTCGAAAAATCCTCCAGGAATTTCTTCAGAAAATCCTCCAGGGATTCCTTCAGGAAACTTTCCAGTGATTTCTTCAGGAAACCCACCAGATATTCCTTTAAAAAACCCTCCAGGGATTCCTTCAGAAATTCCTGCAGGTGTTCAATTAGAAATTGCTTTAGAGATTCTATCAGGAATTACTCCAGAGATTCCATAAGGAATTCTCCAGAGTTTCCCTAGAAATTCCTTTAGGGATTCTGATTCTTTTAACATTCCTCGAGGTTTTTCTTCATGATACCCTATGAGGATGCCTTCAGGAAAAGTTACAGAGATTTTTTTTTAGAAAACCTCTCATAGATCCCTGTATAATTCCTCAAAAAAAATTCATGAAAATTCCCTAGAAACTCTTTCAAAAAACCCCCCAGAAATTCTTCCGGAAGTCACTTCAGGTTTTCTTTCTGGAGGCTCTTCGTGAACTTCTTCAGAAAACTCTTGGAAAATACTTGAAAGAAACAATCATTAATGTTGTTTCCTTAGAAATTAGTTTATATATTCCGTCAGAAATTCCTGCAGGCACTCCTCGAATATTCTCACAAGAATTCCAAAATAGATTTCCTCAGATATTTTCAGGATTTGATCCAAGCATTCTCGGGAATCCCTTCAGATATATCCGAAGAAATTTCTCCAGCATATTCCTTCGGAGTTTCTCTTCGGAATACTTCATAAATTCATGCAAGGATCCTTAAAAGATTCTATCAGAAATTCCTCAAGAAGGTTCCCTTAGGTATTTTCTCAGGAATTTGTGCTGGGATATCTTCATGAGTTTCTGCGGGAATTCTTCTATGAATTTCTCACATACATATTCAAGCATGTCTCGAGGGATATCCTAGAAATTAGTCATGAACAATGCCTCCTATTGGAATTAACTATAGTCGTTGCATGTCTTCTCCAAGTTCATATCTATTCTGACCAACTTGTTCATCTTTTGCTTTCCACTCCAATTTGCTTTCACAGTTTGTTCCAAAATTGATGATAATATGAAAATCAGAACCCCCTGATGTTCTTCCATGCAAATTCAGTCGTGACCTTCCCCATCACATCAATTTGTTACAACGATCAAGCTCCCCGAAAAAATCCTTCCAAACCACAAAAAATTCTCCCACCAAGAAATTTTGTTTCCCTTGAAAGCTTATTAGTGCGATGAATGGTGCAAAGTTTGGTCTTTGTCGTGTGCCCCCCCGAAAATAAAATGAAGGAAGCCAAGAACTAATTTTGCAAGGAAATTAAAATTATCTTCCTGTCACGAAGGATGAGACTTCCAACAACATCATCGTTCGCACAAATCGTGTTGCCGATGATTAGTCCACCCCCCCTCTCTCTTTGGATGGACGCGTGGAGCCAAGGTGGAAGTTATTTTTTCGCTTCTTGAATTTCCTTCGAATCGTTTGAGAAGAAGAAGAGTGAGGAGGGGTGTCGCTAAATTGCTTTATTTTGTTTTCATGGCTCTAAACGGCCGACGACGATAGCGATCCAATCGTGACGGGACACAGTGGTCCAGTTTAAAAAAATATTTAGCAAAAATTACGGATTCATAATATATTACAAGCTTTGATCATTAATAGTGTTGTGAAAAATATTTGATTTTGAATGGGATAATTTACAGAAAGGTAAAGGCCCTGGCTCTACATAATCGATAAATTTTGTTTTCAAAACTGTTGTTTCTTAATTTAGAAAAACGTTTTTCAATTTCTTCTTGCATATCCTATCAAATAATTTTTATAGAAGATTCGTGAGTGCGTCGAAATTGCCTTCTCCTCACGTTTTTAAAACTAATCAAAGTTTAAGATCACGGATTTCACATTTTGGAACAATGGAATTTGTTGAAGTGTCAAGAGCATTGTCAATATCAAGTTTTGTTTACATCAAGAATTAAGTCAATATATAAATCATATATATTCCAGTCGGCTCGAAAATAGATGAAAGTGAAGCTGATAGGATTGAGAATCGCTTCATGGGATATTTGAAATGTCACATGGACATGATCAGATGCAAAATCAGCATGAGTAACTAATTGGCTACAAAGATGACTAGAATCGGTTAAAACCAAATCAATCGTAGATGGATTTCTAGAAGAGGAAAAACATGTTGGGCTATCAGGGTATTGAATTGAAAAATATCCTGAAGAGCACTAATCGAACAAAATTGTGCGGTTGGAATAATTTTGAGAATTATTCCATGAACGATTAATGCCACAAAGTCACCAATGAAAAAAAATTTTGGCTTATTGAAGTCAATTTCCGCAAGTCATTTTGAAGCAAATTAACTTACTGCCCAGTGCATTAAAAAGACAATTCGACAGCTCTGAGGTATATTTACCAAGCTGTGTTCCATAAAAAAAACAGGTTCAAAAATTTTGGTTTCAAATGACAAAAAAGTTGATGTTTTTTTTTACTCCTATGAATAATGATTGCAATTCCCTCAAATGCCCCATCCAGTCGATCTTTAATAAAAACCAAAAAAGTAAGGATCTCTATTGGGAAATCTGATGGTTTTCCAATTTTGCAAGCCTTTCAGGAAACCGAACCACTGTGCAGCAGTTTAGTGACTGGGTGGAACGTCTAATGATGACGGAGGGAGGCACGATGACGACGCATTTGATGGTGAGAATATCATTAGTTGGATTTTGGTTCGTTCTTTCAAGTTTGTTTCGATGGAGTGGAATCTTGGCCAGCAGGACAGGACTGCGAAAAGGAGCGTGTCTGTTTTTAATTGTCGACATGCGAGAAGCCGCGAAAATGTCGCTTACGAGCTGTCGTTATAAAATCGTGAGCGTGGTCATCGTTTGCATTCACGATGTCTCGTGTACATTAAGCGATGTGGACGACGTGGCGAGCTGGCATCGCCGTCGTCTGTGGAATTTGATGACTGACAGGTGGGAACGCCGGGAGATGATTAATTTGAGGACGGTTGGGGTGTTTTGATTCCGCGAATCGGTACTTAATTGTTGAAAGGATGTTATTGTAAGGGATCTTTTCGTAGGGAAAATATGCTTATTCGTCGTATATATTACGAATCATGTTTGTCCAATTTCCAAACAGGCACGGAAGCACCAGTCCGAAAATTCACAAGATGATTCATTTGTTGTCAACACATTTTACAAACAAATGTAATTAGAACGTGGATAAGTTCTACTTTCTACTTCCATACTTTGGGGGCCAAGTAGCAGTAGTGGTACACTACTTTTCAGCAAGTCCAAGCTGAGGGTCGTCGGTTCGATTCCCACCAGTCGAGGATCTTTTCGTAAAAAAAATTTGCTGGACTTCTCTGGGCAAATGCAACAATGGTCAAATGTCAAAGAAAACTCTCAGTTAATAACTGTGGAAGTGCTCGTAAGAACACTATGCTGAGAAGAGCTCTGTCTCATATGGGATGTAACGCCAGAAAGAAGAATAAATATAAAAGAACCTTGTGACACGCACTTCCCATACTTGAACATGCATGTTCATACACAAGAATTCTTCAAAATCACATGGATGAGGCTTCTGTCCCCGGTAATAACCTTCTCAAAACGCAGCAAGACCTGACCTAGTCTCCAACGGAACATTCTCATCATCCGCACCCATCTGGAGCTGCAACCAACCGGGGGAAACGGATACCGAAAGTGAAACACTCTTCCCAGGAGATGATGCACCCTGATGGGCTCTTCAATATAAGGTGCAGTCCATTGTTATGACTTTTTCATTTACTATCTTCGGTTCTGATTTTCACACCACACACACAGAGCTCTCCTACGACTCCACACTGACAACAGACCATCATTCTGGATATACATACCCAGCCACTTGAGCACACCCAGTCGGAGATTTTGAGCTCAGCCAGAACAAGAATCTGGGTTTCCCCCTTGGCTGAGCTCCCATAGTTATTATGGCTTGTTGTGAATCTTGACGCAACAACAGTCAGTGCCTGACGTTGAGCCCTTTCAAGCAGTGATGCCGGTTGAGATTAACACCTCTTCATCGGAGCTTCGTTTACCATTCTAGCAACACTGTGCATCTGTGCGCATCCCAACTGTCAACTACTTCATTGAATATGATGGCATGGAAGAGAGTCGGAGTTGTGAAGTTGAAGTAAGTCACTGGGCAAGACGACAATATGAATAGAAAGCAATATATAGTATGGGCCATAAAAAATGAGAAGATCATCTTATCATGTTTCATGATTTTGGGAAAATGAATCATAAGTTTGGAAAAAAACAGAAACCGTCTTCACGTCAAATAGCACAGACGTTCACTTAAATTAGGGAACGAGTTAACACAAAACATACCAGTAGCCCAGTTATAAATTTTTCGACTGGAGCTGGAATCGAACTCACTCTTTTCGAGGCAAACAACTGACGCCGCTAACCGTACGACCACGAATTCCACTTTTATTTTTAAGTTGATTTGCTCAATCTGTTCAGACAAAGCGAGAATACAAGTTTCGGAAATCTTCGCATTTTTTTCTGGGCCATACTGTACAGTGATCTACCTAACAGCTAGCAGAAGAGCTACCAATGAGCTCTAAGAAGGGAAGGATGTCGGGTGTCTTCTTACAACAATGCAAGTGTGTATGTTGCTTCTTGTTGGTATGTCGTTGTCGTCTCAGCATCGGACGAACGGACGGATGGCCAATGAACAGCCGGGATGACATAATTCTAATTTATGATTTTCTGAATGCACTGCTCTTCCTCCTGTCTCCTTCCCACTCATCCATCCCTTCAACTTTCGGAATCATTCCGGGTGGGATTTCTTACTTGATGCCATCGTTGTAGTGTTGTTATGTTCTGCTGTGCGTCGTCTTGTCTCTTCTGTAGCAGCGTAACGTTGTTCGACTTCTTCCTCACAAGTCGTCACACAGTTAAGTACAATAGAGCAGATGCATTATCATAGAAACCAATTTCCTGCTGGACGGCTTTCTCACTTGTACCCAATAGACATATTTTTTCCTTCGTCCATTCATGCATTCATTGCGGGATTCGTCTCTCTCTACATCTCTCGTAGTGTTGAATGTGCATTTGGACAATGGATTGATATAAATTGTGAACGGTTAATGATCGTTGGGGAATTGGGAAAAAGTGAACAAGACCATGCCTTGAATGCTAAGCTGGCAATAATTCAATAGATTTTCTGACCATTTATTGAGAGCACTAGAAATAAAGGGTCCACTAGTTGTTTGTGAGAGCGTACACAAATTTTGAATAATTTGTTACGGGTTTAAAACGTCGAAAATTCCAATATCATTACCTTGGGCATGATTGGCTTGACTTGGATTTCTGAACAGAAATTTCTGGTCCGTCAATAATCTGAGGAGACCAAAAACTTCATGAGCCATAGCGACGGAAAATGAATGATAATTTGAAGAAAACTTCTGTCATTGTCTCACCGTCCGATGACAATGAGAGCAGTTTCTATGTAAAAGTCGCGTGCACATTTCCTCTATATATATTGACACTGAAATTTGGGCTCATACAGATTAGTCAAGAACTAAAACAGTTCTGATCTTTTTGATGCAGTTTTTATACAGATGCTTCATCGAAAATAATGGCATAATTCTATTATTCCGAATACTTTGAGCCAATTTTACTGAAATAATCAAAAAGGTGCATACGTCTAGAAAACATGCACGTGTTTTTTGTATCCTAAGTCAGTAAATGTAACGCTTTTTACATATATCAAGCTGAAATTTAAGTTTAATTTTTGAATACTTTAGAATTCCCCAGAAGAAAGATTCTCGCAAAAAAACAGGACATAATTAATACAGAATCTAGAGAATGTTTTAGCATAAATCTATATAATTTCTGAGTGATTGTCTCAGAATCCTGATGAATACTAAATAGAGTTCCAAGAAAAATTTATAGCAATCAATTGAGAACTCGAGGCACACTCAATAAAACTATTGCTTATATAACAGGAATTTATAATCTTCATTAAAATTTCCTACCAAACTATATTTCTTACTGATTACCCAAGCCGGCCCATAGATTTTACGAAAATGTTGGAATTCGTTTGTTATAGTAGTGCACTAAAAATCATAAACTCTATTCTAAATTATAATATATTAAATCAGCTGGCAATTTCACCAACATTATATTTTTTAATGCTTAGTAACAAATGCAAAACTTTAGGTGAATAGAAATAAAATATTTTCAAAACAGTAGCTGCAAATCAGCATTTACAAATATACTTAATAAATAAGAGACAAATGGTTAAAGCGCGGGACTGTCTCGCAAAAATCAGGATGTCTGATATTTTTAACTGAGAATCTACTCAAAAGTCTACCAAAAATCTTTGCAAGAAGAAACTTCTAAAAATAAAAGGTCAGGTGGATGGGATGTTCTCAGCTCTCACCAACAATTTGCAAAGAAAGTCGAGGGGTGACGAATTTCGTATAAACACGTTTCGCATAAAGCTGTGTTATACACTAACAGGTGGCATTTTAAAGAAGGTATATAATTTCCATTATGCCAAACGTCCTTGTGCGAAACATCTTTATGCGAAATGGCCCAAAAACTGTTCATTTCATAAAGTGGACACCGTGTTTATGGCAAAAAAATAAAATGGATTGGTAAACGATAGGTTTATAGGTTTGGTTGAAGTACTAGACTTTTTTCAGTTTACCCATAAGAAAGCTGTTGGACAGAGTATAACATATTTTTTTGCGAAAAAAAATCCTCATTTCCAAGATCATATTATATGTTGGTATTTTTCATCATCCTACCATACCTACCTAATTATAAAACACCCATAATATTCCACCAATTACTTTAATGCACAATTTTTAGAATAACCCTTCTGATATGTCCAGCAAAATGTAAAGAGAGAAGCGTGGTAAAAATTTGTTTAGAACACGACAGAAATTAAATTTGTGTAATAAAGAGCTAAAACGTGAGTTTAGATCGCATTCGAACGCAACATTTTTGTCTCTTCGTGGTAGCTCAATTAAAAATTCCAACACTTTTTAAACCATTTAAGTTATTTACAGAAATTTGCTAACGTTTTTCTCCAAATATTTCGATCCGTAATCTCAGAACAATGTGTTATGTAAACAATACATTAACTGTCTTATACCCACATTTCTATTTTTATATGAATATAATTTTTTGTTATCTAAAATCTTTTTATACTCGTTTTAGGTACTGATTTATTTGCATTGGCGAATTTTTGGACCTTGATTTTGATTTCTAATATTTTAATTTTTGAACATCCCTATCATTTTACATTTTTCTTAAAGACTCTTCTGCTTATCGATTTTTAGCAATAATTAAAATTTTGAGGATACTTTTTAATATATGAATATTTTTTTTTTTTATTCTTATCTTTTGTTGGTTGGTTTAAAAAAATATTAAATGACCAATTTTTGTATAACACATTAAATGAGACCCATGCATATGTAGGTTATAAAATTATTAAATTTTTAAAACATTTAAAAATTACTAAATTGTTTCATAAGCCATAAAAATATTCTACCCCATTTTCTCAAATGCCATCACTCCGAATGTACTCTTACCCCGAATTCTATCACCCCGAATGCTATTCCCCGAATTTCCAATTATCTTGGCATGATGATTTTGATAACATTTCACTACGATATTAAAAATCCAGTATTGAATTTCGTGGGTCGTTCGGGGGTTCGGAATTCGGGGTAGTGGCATTCGGGGTAAAAAAATCTAAAGTGTACCCTGTCTATAGGCGGGGTTGGGTTGAAAAGTTTTTCTTTTTTAACCCAGAAGTGTTGCGAATTTCGATGATTTTTCACAATTTGGGAGAACTGTTAAATATAAAGCATTTTTTCATATTGAGCTTCAGATATGACGTGAAGATATAATAAGCAACTCTATGAAGATATAGGTTATATTTCCCCTTTAAATGCATAATATGTTTCCCAAAAATAATAGGTGAAAATTAATAATATCATATCTTGAAAATTGTTGCTCTAAAAACTCTATTTTTTTTTTTTGGAGGCTTCTTGATGATGATGCGTTTAAAATACAAGCTTGTTTTAAAATAAAGAAATCTGAATTGTCAAATTTTTCATCCAATTTCCAATAATCATTTATTTTGATAACCTGAGCAGAGCATAATGACCGTTCTAAATATTATTGCATATTTGTGTGAAATTGAATTATTTTGATGACACTTTTATTATCGATTGCAATTTAATTGGTAAATTGAGGAGATAAAGCACGCACAACGTGTCCACTTTTTCAAATAAACAGCCCTTCGTGGACCCCTTGGGACATCGGCACGGTTCTCTGGGAGTCCGCGGACCACCTGTTGGGAAACACTGAGCTACACTCTTAAATGTAATAAACGAGTTAGAAATCATTCATACTTGTTTCGGTTATTGATTATTCTTATTCTAATTCGGTAAAAGTTTTAATTCTCTTTTCGAAATACTTGCCATGTATTAAATTTTGAAGTAAAACGTATAGTTCAGGAGCGAGCAAAAAATGCTTAGTTATTGCAAATTAGGATACGGATTTCTAAAAGAGATAGATATAAACTTGATAGATTTAGCTGACTACACGATTGTGCTACTTTTCCCCCGAATGACCCATTTCCCCAAAAGTCATTTCCCCGAATAACCCGTTTCCCCGGAAAGAGATGCAAGAATAATCTTCAGTGACAGGGTGCTAAACTAGAAAGAACGATAAGCAATCAAAAGAAGAATAAATTTTATCATTCTCGATTCTATACATACCGCCAAAATTGCTGAGGACGGTAAAACTCGAAAGAACCGCCAATCAAATAAAGAAGGGTGCTATCCAATGATTGGTTCGTTTTTGAAATGCGAAAGGTTATGACAATTATGAACGCTAAAATCTTTGTGGGGTGTTGGCATTCGGGGACCCGGCTTTCGGGGAAACGACATTCGAGGAACCGACATTCGGGGAAAAGTAGCACAACCGACTACACATAACTTTAGTTGCTATTCAATAATTCCCCGAAGTCAGTGAAGATGCACAAAGAATCAACTAGAAGTTCGGCTGGGATTGGCCATAATCTTCTTCAGTGTGCATAATTCAGAGCCTCTATTCATACACGGTCAATAACGGCGCCAGCCACGTCCTTGCATTGAACTGGGTTTGAGGAAAGAAATACTAGTTTTAATGGGCAGAATCGTTAGGTCACAGGATAAGAATCATAAGTGATTAGATCATAATAAACAATCATTTGTAAGATAGAAAAATGCTAGTAAATATAATATTTTTGATAAATACGAAAACACTTGGAGTGCATTCAAAGTTTGAACAACATAAACGCATCATTCTGTGACATATTCATTATTTTGAAAGCAAATAAACGAAATAAATAAATAGCATGAAACGAGCTCACCAATTGCTAATTGATGTTTGACTGAGCAGCCACAAATAAATTTCTACACCGTCAACACAAAACGCACAAGTTGATGTACATATTTCATCACATCGAAGACGCGCGATAAACGAACTCGATTTATTGGACTCTCGCAGAACACTCTGCCCATCAAAACGCGCGATAACGAACAGAAGAACTTCTCCGCCGATCCAAAATCGTACCTCATTAATTGAGTTTTCCGAAGCACTGAGAACTCATGCAAGAATTTATAGATAATCATCTGGATTCTCGTAAAAGGTTTGTTACTTTCATAATGGACAACTTTCACAATGATTGATTGTAGATCGCGCGAGCATCAGTATAGCTCCCAATTTCTACCGTTCAAATGAAAGTCATTTTAAATTTATATCATACTCCTTGATAGCCATGCAATCAAGTCCAAAAAATGATCCGACCCGCAGGCCGGACTGGTTTTTTTCGAAGAGTTTGATATAAATTTAAAACTTTCAGCATGGATTGGACAGATATACTACCAATCAATTTTGTTCATATCGATCTATTCTTGCGAACGCATCAAACATTTATGTCGAAAAAGAGTCAAAAAGGTTGGGCAGGCCTGATATAGAGTAATCATCTATATAGCTACCTTAAGCCGAGAGCGTAGAAGATGGGGAGCGAGGCCTGATCTCTAGCATGATAAGAAGACCGGATTGCACCAAAAGTATAGCCATAATATGGTATCGGAAACCCTAGCCAAAACCATTCTCTCATTGCAAATTACCGCCACCCATGTACCAGATGGAGATAGATACTACCTTAGATTATGTCTCTAAGCTGAAGCCCAAATTGAGTCAGTTGTCGATTAATCGTTAAGCTGGCAGGTCTAGCTAGCCAAGTTCGTAATACCAGAAGCATTACCGGCAGGGACGTTTGAATATGAGTTCATGTGAGTGTATAGGAAAGAAATGGTAAAGAGCTTGGTGAAATCAGTTATTATATTTGGTGAACTTGAAGTTTTTCCTTCCTACAGCTAAGTCCACCTAATTCAAATGGAGGTGCTGTATCACCATAAGGGAGTAGTTGGCTGTCAATTATAGGAAATCGGTAAGAGCTGTTAACGAAGATTAGAACCAATTCCAAGATTACCGTTTTGTCTCAAATTCCGAACACTCGGTTTTTGTATAGCGATTTGGTTGAAATGTTTCGCTGAAATATGTCACCAAATAACAAGGAAATGGCAGTCAATAACAATTCAATGTTAACGTCTCCAATATAACCTATACCGCGTGAGTAGTGATGATTCTCTAGTTTGAGACGAGTAGAACAAGCTCAGATCAATTTATTTTGCGAAATAATTCATTTGAATATGAATTATTCGTACTGTTCGGAATTTGAATCAAGGTGTTCTGAATATAAGACAGAATAAGCATAGTGTTCGGCATTTGAATAAAAATGTTGTTCCATACTTTTACGTAAAAACAATACTAAAACTAATTAAATCGACATTATTATTGGTTCACCCAACAGCTAACTCTAAGACTTTGCGAAGAAATTAAAATTTACACAAATATTAGTAAATTTATGCCAAACGGGTAGAAATTTGAATCCAAAATAATGATTATGCACCCTGATATCATATTTTAGTGTGTTTTCATCTTATGAAAATACACCATGATTTGGACTCACGATATCATGAGTCAGATTGTAGTAACACGACACAAGTTGCAGCTGAGTGCTCGAAATCATGCAACAAATGCTCGAAAATCATGATTCGCGCATCCATTTCGGATATATTAATATTTCTGTCAGTCAAGCCAATAAAATGAAAACAAAAACAAAATTTGTTAGAGTAAGATTCGAACCAAGAACCTTCTGATTGAGAGCCACGTACTTTACCACCAATTATGAATTTCATGACTTGTAAATCATGGTGAGGGAATCAGATTTTTATCCGTGCAATTAGATGCATTTGAAGTCACTGTTGGCCTTAAGGTGAAACATCTTGGAATACAAAGATGGCCGTCACAATGGCCGCCTTGTGCCCCTACTCACGTTTTCAAGGGCACTAAACTGGAGAAATAGTTGACAAACATTTCTGATCTTCCTATTTTAAGCTTTCTGCTAGTGCACAAAGCCAAAATTAAAAGTTCACTGATGTTGGATGCTTCCTTCGCGAGATTTGTGCCTTTGAAGTTTTAGTGCAATCTCAGAAATTAATTCCAAACTGTTTCACCTTAAGTGTTCGGAATATGAGTCAAAACTTGCCAACAATATGTCTTGCCATTTAGGCTTTCTTGTCTACCCTAAAATCATTGGCCCTGGTAGCCATCACTTCGTGGTAAAGTGCACCGCTGTACCACTATGGCTGATGGTGAGGTCTGCTGCGGAGTGACCGGCATGGAGCCTATGTTTCTTTCTGTCCGGACAGATCCTCGCTTCCTGTCGCCGTGGGATACACATGACAGTGACGCCACACAACTCTTAAAATAGTTAAAATAGTTAGTCAGTCGTCAAACAGAATGTAATTTATTGTAATTATAAAAATCTTGAATGACTTGAACAGATTGCTTCATGTTCGAACCTTTTTGAAAGAACGATTTGGTAGGTGAGTTAGAGGTCACTACTTCCTCTTTATATAATTTTGTCTCCATTTCATGCAACCTTTCTTTGAGAGCTGACAGGTTTCTTGGATGAATTGTGTACAAATTACTGGACGATTAGAAATTTAGAAATGTTTGAAAATTCAATCTCTCATATTTTTCTTACCATGCTTACCATAAAAATAGTGTTTTGTAAAATTTCCAGCTTTAAAGGTGGTCCATAGTCAATGTAGGTTTATATGGAAATTGCTATAGAGAAATTTTGAAAAGTGTTCCAAACACGTTGGTACTGTAATTTAAGTACAAACTTATCATACCATAGTAAAAATTCATTCTCTGAACCTTAATGAAGAACCTTGCTGAAGGAACGAATCCCTTTTGAGCGAATTTTGCTTGAGATGTTTGAAGATGTTTCCAGGGTTATAATCCCATATGACGCTAAATAATAACGAACGAACTCATAAATATCTCTTCTCCTATCTTTCGGATTGAATCGCTCTCTTAAGCAAATTTCTTATTATGGTTTGAAAAATGAGTTTTCAGTAGAGGATGATAAGTTTGTACCTAAATTCCAGTACAAATGTGTTTGGAACATTTTTAAAAATTTCTCCATAGTAATTTCCATGTAAACATAAATCGTGTTTAGACCACCTTCACATCACCACCTAAAAAGCTGAATATTTCACAGAACATCATATTTATGGTAAACTTTTTTGAATTTTGAATCGCCCTAGTTTACAACCATTAGCGTGATACAAAATTCAGATTCTCACTCCATTTTTTTGGTCCCATATACACCATGCAAAATTTCTCCACTTGATTGTTGAAACTATAATTATGCGCCAGCCCTCCAAAGTTGGGATTTACTGTGTAAAAACTTACTTATACAAAGAAAAATCTAAAATGAATGAGCTATTTTTCAAAGGGGTCCGTAAGGAATTTATAAAACTAACCGTTTCCCCCATGCACTGTATCTGTAAGTTTTTGGAGTAGATTCAAAGATGCATCTCTACGAAACCCGCCTTCAATTATATTTTACCGTTTCCAAATATGCCAGGATTTGATATCACTGGAAACGGGAAAAAAATGGTAGTATCCCGAGAAATTCTCAAAAATTCTGAGGCTTTCATTAATGCATATAGTACCTACGCATTTTATGCCAGTAAATCTGTACGGTTCTATTTTTTATGGAAGCATTTTACTGATTATGCTCCAAAAAATTTTTGTTGGTTTCGTTTTCAACGCAAGGTGTGAACACAGTTTTTTATTATCAATATTTTATCAAAGTTTGTTTATTTGGTTATTCGTTACTCATGAGTGGAGTTTTGAATGAGAAGATCGACGAAATTTTGAGTTACGCCCTTTTGGAGGTGTAACCATGAAAAACACTGATTTTGAATGGATTAATTATGCACTCTACAACAGTTAAGCATGTTTTCAATGCAACATTACATTTACATACCGCAAAAGACTTTCACAATTACCTGATTTACCATAGGCTCAAGCGCCATAAGGCGTTACGGAGCCAATTTTGTATTAATATAGTTATTATTATTCATAAAATATTGTTACAGCCCAACTAGCTGACTCTTTGGATGTTCCAGTAAACTTTGTACTGTCCCAAAGCTTAAACTTCAATTACTGAGTAATACTTTATTGGCCAAGCTATTGCACTCTAGACGATTGTCCATTTTGTGATCATGTATAGCATACATTACTTCATTTAGCTACGGGTTTCCCGTACTTCTCCATTACAGAAACACATAAGAGCCCTGGATAAATACAATAACAGAAGAATTGTATGAATCCATTAACCCATTTCCAACCTAACTCGTGAAGCAACCCTCAATACTACGACGCTTAAGAAGAGTAAGAAACATCAAATTTTATTTAGTTTCGTAATACTTGCAGAGCTTAGTTTTACATGTTATCCTTAAAATCAAAACTCTCTTACGAAGATTCTACCCCATAACCCCAAATTTCATTTCCCCGAATGCATCAGCCTGAATTCCATCACTCTAGACGCACCAATACGCCCAATGCTATTGCTCCGAATATATAGTTACCTCAACCTATAGTTAAGGTGTACAGTTTTAAAAAGATTTATGAAATATGGTAAAAACAGAGCTGTTCATAGATTCTGTGTAATTTCCAATTTTGGTGATCGGCAAATCATAAATGGTTTGTGGCCTTGTAAGTTACCAGGTGGCATGGTATGGTAGACTACCATAACTTCACGGAGAACAAAATATAGCGTTCGTAATCATTGTCCGGTCGAATTAACTATATTTTTTGGTTGTTCTAGAGATAACCATAAATATTGTTGATTTAACAATATATTGTTCAAAATAACTATACCGTATAGTTACTATAACTATATTTTGTATTGTATTTACAAACGTCAAACGTCAAACTCAAAGCAAATATAGTTGAGTATAAAATATTTTGCAATGTTTACGCAGCAGTTTGCTCTGCCTTATCAACATATCCAAAAAGATTCATAGCTGCTCTATCGACTTAAAAAAACGATTGGAAAAATCAAAACAAAGTGCTAACCTAGACTTGATGCGTGGTCTCCTGCGTGAGTACCGATTATCTTGTCACCTACACTATACCTCTCAAGTTAGAAGTGAGTAGATTTGTGCGCATGACTTGAAGTCAAGCGATGTAAATGTTTTCGGATATTGGTAGTTAGTAAGATTATGATTGAAATAAGCACAAGTGAAAAGCTGAATCAATGAAGTGTGTCAATTTAGTTTGACGGTAAACGTGGTGTTAGAGTAAATAGTTTTTCATTCGAAACAACTATTTGTGCGTAAGTAAAAGTAATCAATGGGATATTAATCTCAACATACATAAATTCTTCTCCGTGTTGGTGTGAATCCTACACAAACTGAAGATTTCTCTGTAAACTTTCATTTTATTTGGTCACAAACTTTGCCTGTCAAGGTAAAATTCACCAGCTGCTATAATCAGTTAAGGCAAACAAAAAAAAAATACTTTGGGAGATACATAGACTTTTCTATGCTCCGAAGAAAAACCATTTTTTAAATTAAGCTGTGTAAGTGCTAACAAGTGTTACATGATGAAATTGGCTCCATAATGACTTATAGCACTTGAGCCTATGGAAAATCTATTAATTGTGAAAAACTATTGCGGTATGCAAGTGCAATGTTTCATTTTAAACATTTGACATTCTTAACTGTTTTAAAATGCATAATTAATCCATTTAATATTAGTGTTTTTTATGGTTACACCTCCAAAAGGGCGTAACTAACAATTTCGTCAATCTTCTAATTCAAAACTCCACTCATAAGTTACAAATAACCAAATAAACAAACTTTGTATAAAATATTGATGGAATACTTCATCTGACAATCACGGCCAATGAAACCCCTTTCAGAGAGACCAGATTTTCTTTGAATTTTAGGACTTATACAATCAAAAGGGCGTAATTTCAAAACGGTAAGGGTATGCGAAATACCGAATGATTCCGTCAAATACGCTTCGAAACGAAATTCCGCGGAATTCCACGGAACTCGCACAGCCGAAATTTGTATTTTGCTATTTCGTTTCGTTTCGCCAAATTGTTAAAATATTTCCACGGAAAATTGAAAACAAACGGAATAAAACGGAATTTCGCGAAATTCGAATTTAATTTCGAACAAAAAAAGGCAAAGCGTTCGCTTCTACTCCTAGCTACAGTCAAAAATGGGTCCGTATTACGGATCAAATCGACTCATATCATGGATCAGAACACTATAACAGCAAATTATCTGCGAGGTAAACGAATGGTGTGCTAGTGAAAGCATACGTTTTGGCGTTTCTTTAGGAATCGTCTTATCTTAGATTCATAACTGGTCGGTGTTCAGACAGACTGAACCAAGTGTTTTTTCATGGTTCCAGAAAACGTTCCCCAGGCATGCGAAATATCCAAATATTTGTGTTATTTGCTGTAATAATGGAACTTATCTATTTGATGATACATCTGTATAAAAATAGCATAGGAAAAATCACATTTGATTGAGTCCTTAACGTATCTTTAGAACGCCAAAATATCATCTAGTCCGATCTGTCTGAACACCGACCAACTGTGATGGGTTTCAATGCCCCACAAATATGAATCAACGCTTCTAGGCATATGTATGACATTTTATATCCTACGAATGGTAAAAAGTGTTAAAGCATGTTATTGTTGATGGCGATGCTGTATAGATTTATGGTTCGCGTAGGTAAAATAGTTCTGCGTAATTGCTACTCTATTTGATGAGATATTCTCTGTTTAATCCAACTCTGATCCATATCTGTGTGCTATCCATAACTGTTGGATGACAGTAGACTGGTCCGCAGGATATGATAAACTGCACTGCCGTTGTAAAGTTTCCAAAAACGCCCATTTGCCCAAAATTCCTCGCGGCGAATAGTCCAGGAAAGGAACAACTGCGTTTGATGAACTACCGCAATGTTATCTTCCATAAGAATGAAGAAAGCTAAACCACGGTTTCCTCCGGGAAACATCGCGTGTCCTGTTGAGCAAATCCGTTAATATATCGCAAAAACTGTTTGTACACAAATGTAAAAAAAAAGCTGCGGAGCGTGAGTCCCTGATGTTCTGGGTTTGCTCAGGTGGTGCAGATTATTAATGCGCGCATTAGTTCTCTCTCTTGCTTTCCCGCTATGACGTCACTTTTAACACAGCATAAGAACAGCTCTCCCAAATCAACGTGATTTTTTCCGCGATGGCGACAAAAAATAGCCGCGATTTCGTTGTTGTGTCATAAAACTCTACATGTAGCAGCAAAATCGCAGCGTAGCCCGTCATATAACTAAGTCTTGATAGTTTATATCGACTTGAAAAAGTATCACTGTACGCGCTAACATGTATAAAGTATTCTGATACTTTTTCAGCTGTGTCAGTTCAAAACCAACTGGTTTTCTTTGATTCGAAATCGTGAGATGAATCAGCAACAATCATCTACGACGCGTACAAATTTCAATGACGGCCTACTTCGCCTTAAATTAAACCCACTCCTTGCCTTGTCTGAATGTCAGATATGTTGAAATGAAACCTTATTTAGAGGATTTAAAAATACGTTTTTTATGCCTATGGTCAAATTTCCAGCTTTTGACAAGAAAAAAAAACTAAAACGTGTATTCCGCGAAACAAATTCAAAAAATTTGTTTCGTTTCGAAAAATTCCGTGAGATATTTGATTTCGTATCGAGTTACACGAAACATTTTTAAATTTCGTTTCGTTTCGTCAATATCAGCGCAAGATATTCCGCGTATCGTTTCGTTTCGTATCGACATGGAAAAAATCCATATCGCATACCCTTACAAAATTGCAGCATAGCTATATAAAAAATGCAGCATAGCTATAGAAAACGACTGGCGAGCACAGATTTGATGGAGATTTTTTTCTGATAGTAACGGTCAGGGGAGCACCATGGTGAGGGCATTGCACTATGGTCCAGGAATCAGTTTTCCGCGGAAAGATGCATTTTGAGCTCCAGAATGAAACATTTGACAAAAACGGTCTTCTACAAAGTTGTTTGTATTAGTTGAGCCCTTTGTTTGGTTTTATTGAAAATTAGGGTGGACCACATTTTCATAGAAATTGTGTAACTAACTTTCTTATTTGTAGAAATTATATTAACTTTGCCAAAACAAGGTTTTTTGTATCTCTTAAATTGACCGATTTAGAGCTTTTTTTCCTACGGTGACATAGGGTAGTCCGAACAAAACTGGTTTTCTGGCTCTAGAGTTTTCAATTCAAATTTCTCATCATAGTAGTCTATGATACACTTTTAGAGCTTTGAAAAATGCGTAATTTGGTGAGTGAAGAAACTCGCTAATCTAGAGCATTTTTCCTAATAATCGCAGAGTGGTCCAACAAAAATAAGTTTTTCAACTTTAGTTTTTTTATTATTATTTCTCGTCAAAGTCGTCTATAAACGACTTATAGAACTTAATAACACGCAAATTTTCATGCAAAAAGATTGTTGATATCTATTTTAGTTCAAAAGTTATTAAAGTTTTTGTGATAAAAAATATTTGACTTTCAATACGTTTTATTAGAGTTACAAAAATAACACATCTGTAATTTTTTGATATAGTATACAATTTTATTTTGTCTTTTGAATGCCGATAAAAGATATTTTTTTATGTTTGACCCAATCATAGATATTCACATTCAAAGTAGACATGTTTTTGAGAGAAAAACAACAATAACTCCTAAACGGAAGGAGATAGCGAGTTTCTTCACTCACCAAATGACGCATTTTTCAAAGCTCTAAAAGTTTTTCATAGACTACTTTGATGAGAAATTTGAATTGAAAACTCTAGAGCCAGAAAACCAGTTTTGTTCGGACTACCCTATGTCACTGCAGGTAAAAAGCCCTAAATCGATCAATTTAAGAGATACAAAAAAACTTTTTTATGGCAAAGTTGCTTGAAATTAAATGGTCTATAACTTTGCTGGAGCATGTCTAATATAATTTCTACAAATAAGAAAGTTAGTTACACAATGTCTATGGAAATGTGGTCCCTAATTTTCAATAAAACCAAACAAAGGGCTTAACTAATACAAACAACTTTGTAGAAGACCGTTTTTGTCTAATGTTTCATTCTAAAGCTCAAAATGCATCTTTCCGCGTAAAACTGATTCCTGGGCAACTGTGCATTGGTTAATATGATATGGTAACTAAATTGCACAATTGCTTTCGTCTCAGTGTAAACGATCAAGTCTTCAACTGAAATAGAACTTCCTGGAAAATATAGGAATCCTGGAAAACAAAAACATATCCCGGGAAACCGGAATCTCGAGAAATACCTACCGGGATTAGAAACTTTATGGATATTGGGATTGAGTGCTATGATTTTTTTTTCCTATCAGTCTATGCAGAGCAAAATCCGAAAAACAACAGTCAAACTGATTACCGAAATTTTGAGGTTTTTTCCGTGATGCCGAGTAATTAAGAGGTTATAACTTTACCTTGTCAGGTCAGGGTGTCTAAAATTTAAAAATTGAACACAACTGGTAAAAAATTGTGATTGTTATTTGGAAGTCATTCCATTTCAAAATAAATAAGTCGTATGTTATAGAGTGTGAAAGGAAACCAGATAGCCGCAGCGTTAAATGCGCAGCTATTTAGAATTTTTCTCGATTTCCCAGGACTGTATGCTTTATGCTTTCCACAGATATACAAATGCAAAAATGGCCAATTAGCAAAGAAAGCTCTCAGTTAATGACTGTGAAAATGCTCAAAATAACACTAAGCTGAGAATCAGCCCCTGTTTCATATGGGACAAAACGCAGAAAGAAAAAAAAGCGTGTATCACGTAAATATTACTCATTATTCGAGGCGGAAACCCCTAATTCTCAAATTACTTCTAATGAGCGCCATATGGTCCGCAGAGAGCACTAACCAGGTTCAAATTTGTTTGAACTCGCCATGATTGACTCTGACAGAGACTAACTTGCACTTGGCAAATTGCATCAAATAAAATTCACTACTCTGCACCGCGCATTCAATGCTCCGGCAGCATTACGCAAAGGAATCGCTTCCAGCAAAACCACAGTCAGCATCTGTGCTCTGCATTGTGTGGCCAATAACGACGGAAAAAGGAACCTGCTGCTGCTGCTGCACGCTCAACAACTTCATCTCGCATAGATCATGTTCGGGAATGCATGAAAATATGATATGCTCCGCTTTTGAAGTTCGAACCACCACCACCAACCATAGAGACTGACTGGCTTCTCGCTCGTCTTCGGCGGAAGGCGGCTTTTTCGGTGCAAGTGTGCTCCCGTGTGGTGATGGGTAAGTAGGTTCCTTTTCCAACGCATCACGCTGGGTCGACCTACAGAGAACTCGACCGTCATAACGACTCCGTGCATTTCTCGCAAAGAGCAGTTTGATTCGAAGGATGCCTTCCACGTTCGAGTCACATTACAGCCGGGGATCTGAAACCGAGGAAGGAGATGCACGGAGTTATACCTTCGGTTCGGCTTCTTTTGTTATTTTATGAATGGAACTTCTTCATCGTTGTACGGATGCTTAGTTGCTCGCTCGGTGGAATCGTGGGCTTTGGGCCCGGGCGGATGGCGAGGCATTGGCATTATGTCGGTCCTTCTGCTCCTTCGCATTCGCCCGTTGTTGTCGTTGTTGGTGAGAATATTAGGCGGATCAGGGTAACGAACAGGAAAAATGAGAGATAAAAATGCACGCTACTGCATTCCGTGGAAAAGCAACTATAAGTTGGCTCGATTCCCGGATTCAAGGCGGGTGGGGAAAGTTGGCTTCGCTTGAACGATGCCTTTCCTTCACCATTCTTGATTTCTTTTGTAGTTGACAGCGAGTGAAGGATGCTGCAAGGCGAAAATAGTCCGATTAGTCACTTTTTACGTAACTCTGGTTGGTTTACATCGACACAGACACAGACAGTCGGAAAGTGCCAAGTCGAACGAACGGATCGCTCTCGGTTCCTCGGAGCTTAGCTTCTAAGTGATCGGAAATAATCCCTTCAGCTCGCAACAACGACCGCCGCAGCGCGTCTGCCATTTTCCCTGATTGCGGATCAAAGAGCGAGGAAAGTTTGTTATTTTCTGTCGTTTTTCCGCTTGATGACTAATTTATTTTCCCCGCTATTCCTTTCGGTGTTGGTCCCTGCCTACACCATAGTGATGCTATTATTGAATCAAGCCGCTACGAGTTTTCATTTCGTAATTTTTTTCTCCTGGTTCTCAACCAATGTTTGTTGGTGCAAAACGGACCAAAAAATATCATCCAGCTGCAGCTTCGTTACCACCACACCAGGATTTACTGAGCGGATGATGCTTGTTCTGTTTTTTTTATCCTTTCTATACATTGCTCTAAACTTGCAAAAGCAAGCATTACACCGAGAGAAGCGAGTGAAAGTGAAGAGAAAATCGAACGTTTTGTTTTCGCCGGCATGATCCGTTCTCTTCATCGTCATCCGCCGATAAGCCGACAAATGAAGCCGGGGATTTTCGGATACTCGAAAGTAGGTATAGGTACCTACATTAATCCTCGAAAATCTACCAGACCATGAAATTGGACAATGCGTTCGGTGACGATCGGCCAATCCAACAGCCAGTGTCGGGTTGAGTCCAAACAAGAGTGGCTTATGGATTTACTGCTGGCTGGGTAAAAAATATGCCACACATCTGACAGCGGAATGTTTTGGCCCGATGGGTTTGAAAGTGAGTGCGACAGAATTTAAAATTATTGGATAAGTCGGTGAGAATTGTTAGTGCACAGAACAAATTTTGAAGCTTATTTTAGATACGATTTGTATGCTATGTAATATGTACAGCAATCCCTGCATCTACACACATACCACCCACTTATGTGTATATTCTTCCTTTCTCTTGGCATTACGTCCTCACTAGGACAGAGCCTGCTTCTCAGCTTTGTGTTCTTGTGAGCACTTCCACAGTTATTAACTGAGAGCTTTCTTTACCAAAGTTACCATTATCACATTGGTATATCGTGTATCAGGTACGATTATACTCTTTGCCCAGGAAAGCCATGAAAATTACCATAACGAAAAGATCCGGGAATCGAACCCAGACACCTTCAGCATGGCTTTCTAGCCGTGGACTCCAACCACTCGACTAAAGAAGGCCCCGATGATAAAAAAAAGTGTACTGTGAAATTTTCAGCTTGTTCAGTGGTGGTTATATGGATTTTTCTATAGAGAAATTTTGAAAAATGTTCCTAACACTTAAGTACTGGAAGAATAAACTTATCATCACATTATAAAAACTTAACTCCTTAAATAATTCTTTAAACAAATTTGCTGAAGAAACAAATCCTTTTGAGCTAGTTTTATTTGATGGTTGGTTGGGTTGGTTTGACTTTATTAACGAGATTTTTAGCCCTGGGCTAGTTCATCTCGGGACCAACGGCTTTACTTCCCTTCCGAAGGAAGTCGTCACTATAACTTTTTACGTCATAAGTGACTATGTCGGGGATGGGATTCGATCCCAGGTCCTCGGCGTGAGAGGCGAGTGTTCTAACCACTACACCAGGTCCGTCCCCAGTTTTATTTGAGATTTTTGCAGAAGTTCACAGATCTGTAATCCTTTATTAAACTTAATGATAAAAAACAAATTTATCAATATCACATTCGTTGATATGCTTTCTTCAGCAATTTTGTTCATTTATCGTTTGGTAAATTTTTACTCTAATGAGAATTTTGTTCTTACATTTCAGTACTAACGTGTTTGAAACATTTTTCATTTTTTCATAGTAATTTTCGTATAAACCTACATTGTCTTCGGGCCACCTTTAAATCATCACCGAACAAAATGAAAATGTCAAAGAACACTATTTTCATAATGAGGATGGTAAGAAAGGTGGAGAAGATTGGATTTTCAATTTTTTATTAAATTTCAATCTGACCTAGTCCTACCATACAACTGTGATTCCCAAAGTGAGCGAATTTCCCCCACAGTTCCAAGCGGCGACATTTTATAAAACTGAACCAGGAGGCAAAAAAATTTAAACGGGGCGAAAACGACTCATAACATTCCTTCGATTAATTGGATTATTATGTTGCTATAACATAAAAAGTGATAACTGCCGCAACTAACTTTTCACCTATATTTGTCTATACCTCTAAGTATCTTCTTCTTGGCATAATCGCCCTTACTGGGACAGAGCCTGCTTTTCAGCTTAGTGCTCTTATGAGCACTTCCACAGTTATTAACTGAGAGCTTTCTTTGCCAAAGTTGCCATTTTCGCATTCGTATATCGTGTGGCAGGTACGACTATACTCTATGCCCAGGGAAGTCAAGGAAATTTCCATTACGAAAAGATCCTGGACCGACCGGGAATCGAACCCAGACACCTTTAGCATGGCTTTGTAGCCGCGGACTCCAACCATTCGGCTAGGGAAGGCCAAAAATATGCTATAATATGATACGTTAATGTTTCATTTTGAATCACCTGTAAATTTTAAAATTGTAGAAATAAGTTACAGAAAGTTTGGATAATGAATGGTTGACGATTTGGAGGACGCTTTTTCATCCATTTTTCAGCTTACCTTCAAGCTTAAGCTTCAGTTTTATTTTTGGTAATTCTCTGTTTATGATGCATGTTTTAAATTCACATAAAGTACAAAAACAGAATACGTCGCCAATTGTTGAACTGTTCAATTTCTTGCTAAATGTTGAATACTTCTCCCAGTTATCAGAAAATTAGAACATTTAACAATCAACGAAATATCGTACATAAACACTTTGTTTTCAATAATTGTCGAGTCTAGTCAAACATGAACATGCTGTTTAGAGTATAAAAAAAAACAGATATAAAATATTATATAATAAAAACATATATAAAATAATTTCGTCAAGATACAAAATTAATAAAATTCGTAAAACTTAATGTAATAGCTGCTCAAAAAGTAGTATAAACGTGAGAAATTAAATGTTTCTTAAACTTGACGACACATGATTGGTTTGAGATTTCACAGAATGTTTGTGTCGTAAGTAAGTTCAGGTGAACCCAAACTTTTGCACGATGACTTGAATGACTGTTACATTGATTTTGAATAGTTTTCAGATTTTTCCGCCGAAATTTTGTGAGCACTCTTCAAAGAATATCAGATTACGATTCTAATGACAATTGATTTAAAGTTGTGGTCGATCCAACGTTGAGGAAATTATCCATGTTTTTTCAGTGTATTTTTTGAAAAATGTCACAACGTAAAGTAAAAATTTAATATACAAAATCCAAAAATGTTTTTGGAAAAATACCTGCTAAGTTAACATAACTCATTGCCTTTCGAATGCAGCATAGAGAGTTTCAATTGGACGTGTAATAACAGAGATACCGTCAAACGGGGTAACTTGCAACAGGGGTGAAACTTGCAACACTTCGACATGTTACCGAATTATCGTTTCGTTCAGCCTTGAATTAAATTATTATGATTTATTCAGTCATTTATTGGCCTAAGATATACACTTCTGTTGGGCGAGGGTAGGGTATTGTTTCTCTTTTGGTTGGTTTGCTGGAGGTAAAAATCATATTACACGTTGGATTAATGCTGAAAACGTTCCTCGTACAACACAAACTGTAGAAATGTATCATTCGAGGCATTCACTATCAGTTACAGTACTTAGTAGTGTACAAATTGATAATATAATGTTTTGATATTTTGATGGTTAAGCACTATAAAAATTCAAAAACGTTTTTGACTACCCTCGTGGGGTAACTTGCAACAGCAATTTTGATCTTAATTGTTTGATATGTCTTGCCGTTTGTTATCGACAACACATGAAAAGGCAAAATTGACCGTACATTTGTTGAGTAACATTAAAATTTTTGCAGCTCAATCAATTCAATACACATTTGGTATTTAATATTACGAAATTTACATAAATCGCATTATTTTTAGATTTAGTTTGATTTTCTTCATGAAAATAATGAATAATTTTGAAAATTAACTTGCAGATCTGACACTGGGAACGTTCTGCATGAAATATGATGAAAGTCATGTCAAAACACCAACAGACACCATTTTGAGACGCTTTGTGATAAGTCGCTTTGTTTTAAATATGTATTTATAAAAAAAAAGTTAAGTGAAGCATAACCTCAAATACCATTGTATTTGTAGAAAAGTTGCATTAAAACGTTTCAATGGCTTTGCAATAACTTTAAGACTTATGATACGCTAAAATTTCCCCGTGTGGACACCCTATGCAATGCCAGTGGAGTTTTCAATGGAATTGATTTGTTACTCATAATTTAATCAATAATAATTAGTATTCTAAGAGTAGAATAGCCTGTTTCTGATTATGGTCATGCTTTTACTGCAGACAATCATTAAATGATCATAATAACACGATACAGGTTAAGTATTTAATAGTTTACTTTAGGTAGCACTGTGTGTTGCATGTTACCCCACATCAGGGGTAGCATCAAAAATGTATATTTTTCGTCTCTCCTGATCCCATGGTATTCTTTACGTGGCGATTAGGGTACCAGATGGTTTTTGTCTCATCTGTATCCTCAAATTTTTCATCTATTTAGCTTTGAAGTGGAAAATTGTTGCAAGTTACCCCGTTTGACGGTACTCCATACAACCAGAACTCGCATAACAATTAACTTAAACACTTGTTTACTGGTACAAATAACATCACACATACTAGCGCTTTAGAGTTCCCGGTTTCAACGTTGATGATCAAAAAAAAAAAAAAAAATTCACGCAAAGTGAATACTGCAGTTTTGTTCCATGCTATTTGAAAAGCGAGAGCACTAAACACATCGATATTATCTACAAGTAGTGTGTTATTTAGAGTAGTTTGGTTAACATTGATGTAAATATGAGTTACTAAATTGTCTTTGGAAAGAATTAAAAAAAAAAACAAATATCCAAAAATTTCTGTAAGCTTCATAAGGAATACGCCATATTGCGTTTCTGAAATTAGGAAATGAACCGCTAACAAATAAAATGAAGGTACACAATTTTTCAAAAAATATGTTGTTACATATTTCTATCTCACCATGAATCTACAATGCGCCTCACCATGAATTTACAATGAATAAAATGATGCTTTTTACAATAACATAATAGTAGCACACATTTTGAGTAGACTATAATAATAATCATAAAATATTCAAATATTCTGCTCATGAGTAATTGAAAATCGATGTAATTTGTTAAACAATACTTCTTGTTAGCTTTAATACAACACGTTCGTTTTGGCGATGGTATGTAAAACACCTCTAACACATAATTATATATTGTAATGATGTAAAAAATTGTAGAACAATTATATCAATATTTGTTACAAATAGCATATTTTGCTTTATTTTTGTTAGGAGGACTTTGAGATGATGGAGGAAATTATAAAATAATTAAAACAAAATCAATTATAATAACAAACGCTGTTTCAAATTTGTTCAATCTTAAAAATATTCATAACACAATTTGTAATAAAAAAATGAAAGCAATTGCTTATAACAAATTTTGTTATAATTCAGTTGTGCAAAACAACAGTTACATTTTTGTTTAAATTCTAAAATATTGTATACAAATTTTGCTCAGTGTAGAGGAAATTTTGTTGTAACAAAATCTATTTTTGTTATTTTAACTACTAATAAGCCTAGATTATAACAAATTTTGTTAGAAAAAAACGTGCAAACTGAGTAACAAAATCTGTTACAACTCTGTTGTAATCCACTGGTTGGGTATCCGTATTCACCACAAAACATAGCGATAAGTATGGAACCAGTATTTTATACATTTATTAAACAAGCTTGTTCTTAGGCATTTTGGTCATTAAATCATACCTGTATATCGAATGCTCTCAAAATAATTTTTGAAAGTTAAATTTCGATCTAGGATCTGTAGGATTCATACATAATAGGATCTGTAGGATTCATACATAATAAATTCTATTCGAACAATTAATTGTAAATCCTCTAACCGTAACAATATGTCTACTTAAAGGTTTTGAAAAATAGATTTTTTTTCATGTTTACAAATATAAAGAAAAATACCCATACCTTTTTGCATTTTTCTAAGAAGACACGCAGGTTTCGCTTTATAGCGGAGAAGTCTGTGTTATTTGTAACAAAAATTTATGGCGTCCTTGATAAAAAAATTGAAATTGGTTTCAAAATAACAGCTCTTATGTGAATTTCAAAACTTTATAAAATTAGGGGTCATGATAATTAACCACTAAAGAGTTTATGCGATTTGCCAAGCCTTCATGCCAATCACTGTTCAATGCATTTCATATATGTTGAAAAGTAAGACTAGTTTTATAGCCTTCAAGTTTGTTGAAACGAATCACCTTTATATGTAACAGACGATGAATGTAAGAAAAGTCTGATTCGATTGGTTCACTGGATAAATTGTATTTCGATTGAACCATCATTTTGCTCGAAATATAGTCGGCTATCTCAACATTGAACGAAGCTTGAAGTGGTCATTCGTCTCTGCATAGAAGGAAACATCGAGCTGAGAAGATATCAAGTTTTTGAACACAACATTAATGTCATTGCGGTTCAAGGGATCATTGAGCTAGCCGTGAAAACTAACTTATATATTTCAATATTGAGATTTTAGCATTTTCAAAAAATTCACTTATACAGAAAGTATGCTAACAGGACGATATCTAAACCCTTTAGCAAAATTTAATTCCGGTTTTAAAAATAGTGTAACTTTGTCATTTTTTTCATTTCGCGAGAATACATGCTAAAAACATTTGTGAAATAAAAAACAACAAGAATGATTTTTAGCTTCTAAATTTCTGGTGAAGTGTAAAATATTCCATCAAAGCAAGAGGCTTTCAGATTTTTTTTTTTTTTAAATAATAGCTTTCAGTTTCATTAAACCGAGTAGTGCTTGATCCTACGACCTCGACGCTTGCTCTTGCGGTGTCAGGCGATGAATACTTGTTCGGTGTACAATGTAATTACCGAAATTATTCCGCGTATCCGGTTAGGCGTGAATGCATCATGCATCATGTATCGTATCGTATCGTATCCCTCTAACCCAATATCCTTTCCATGACAACCGTGGAGATGCAGATGTGATCTCGTTTTCTAGTAACAACGGTAGTCACAATAACATTCCTTCCTTTCGTCCAATGACCGTAAGGACGTGGCCAGCACCGCTATTGACTTTTAAAATTTGAGCTTCCGCCTTGTGCAAGCTAACTCCCCCTGCAATTTGTTAAATCTCTGTGCAACTTAGATTGTTCTGGCCAATCACGGAGTAGCAACTACGAATTGTACGGTCATCTTTGCTTATGCTTTATGCTAATAGCTCTCAGCGTCATTAAACCAGTTCGCCAGGATTTTCTTTAATTTTATCGTGCATCGGGCCAAAATCGTTGGATTGAATGAAGTGAAGTTTTTAGTTTTTGCTATAACATCAGGATAAATTTGTTGAATGTTTTGAGAAAAGCCAATCAATGATCTTATAAATGGTTGCTTTTGTAGCTTGCCATACATTTTACCAGTAATTTACTAAGGATCTATCCAAGAATTCATCAATGATTTATGATGAGAATAAGAATAAATAGGACGTTTTTTTATAAGTCAATCAGCCATGGATCTCCCAGAAAAAAAGGCATGAAGTTTGCAAGTGTTATCCTTTGAAGCAGGTCGTTATTAACGAGAAATAACCGTCGCAAATATTGAACAGAAATTCACAAAACATCTCACAAGTAATGGCAAAAGTCTGACCAGCAATGAGTACGAAAAAAAAATCATCGTCATTCTTCAAGTGTCCTGCAATCGTATACTCTACCCATCGGAACTGGTGTTAATCGGCGTGTTTGAAATATTTCCGATAAATTACAAAGAAAAGTCGTCATTTCGTTTTCCCGTCTTCCGGCAGCACCATATTTTTTTCTTCTTCTTCTTGGCATTAACGTCCCCACTGGGACAGAGCCTGCGTCTCAGGTTAGTGTTCTTATGAGCACTTCCACAGTTATTAACTGAGATCTTTCTATGCCAAAGTTGCCATTTTCGCATTCGTATATCGTGTGGCAGGTACGATGATACTCTATGCCCAGGGAAGTCAAGGAAATTTCCATTACGAAAAGATCCTGGACCGACCGGGAATTGAACCCAGACACCTTCAGCATGGCTTTGCTTTGTAACCGCGGACTCTAACCACTCGGCTAAGGAAGGCCCCAGCATTATATTTTACCTAGAAAATAATTAAATATGATAGCATTTTTGTTTTTAAATAATTTTGTACCATTCTTTACAAGTTTTTAATAACTTTCTCTAAGGAATCCGTATAAGCGTCAATGGTCTTCCACGGTGCACCCCTGATGGTTACTATCAGAAAAAAATCTCCATCAAATCTGTGTTCACCAGTCGTTTTCTATAGCTTAACTATAGTATGTCTTAGAAAAATTGCATAAAAATCGTAGGGCCCGTTTTGAACTAAAGCCCTTTATATTCTATAAGTTTGGGGACTCAAAGGAAAACTGAGGTATTTAAACGTGTTTTCATTGGCCGTGATTATCAGAAGAAATATACCATCAAAATTTAGTTCAAAGTTGGTTTGTATTCTCTGGGTGGAGTTTTAAATGAGAATACTGGCGGAATTTGGAGTTACGTCCTTTTTTAGGTGTACCTTTTTTAATGGGTAACAAACGAAAACCAAATCATACTTTGGAAACTACACAAACTATTCCAAGCTGATATTCTAAATGAGGCTCTGTAAGTGCTGAGATTTTGAGTTCCATCAAACGAAATCATAACGAGTGTTCTAAGCATTGCATTATTGACTTCCATTTTGTATCTGATGGAATTAGCTCCGTAATGCCTTATAGCACTTGAGCCTTTGAAAAATCAGTTGATTTTTAATGACTTTTGCGGCATGCTAGTGTAACATTGAATACATTTGAATATCCTTAAAGGCAGTAGAATGCCTAATTATTCTATTCAAAATTATTGTATTTAATGGGTACATCTACATAAGGGGGTACCGTAAAACGGAGTAACTTTGATAGTTTTTTCGAAGAAAACTTGAATATTTCTGCATGCTGATTCAAAGAATTGAAATTTATATTTTTTAAACTAGTACTGACATCCTAGCTATCGATTGCACTTGATAGATTGCCAAAAGATTTATTCTGAATGGATATATAATTTTTCATATAATCGAAAGTCGGTTTTCTGTTTTGGGGTAACTTTGATAGTGCAGTATAAATCGAACAAGATTGAATGAATAACGAACATTTGTAGGGCATTGCATACCTCTAGGCGTTGACCGTTATATGGAAATTTCTGAATTAGATTACAAAAATGGTCCCAGTTTGTAAAAATGGTTTTCGCTAAGAGATTTGAGACCGAATTCATGTTCTACTATAACGAGGCTGTCATGGGTAAGTGACGAACTCATTATGTCTTTATCAAATAGTGGTCGTAGAACAGATTGTTTGTAAGCGATGCAAAGAAGCTATAATCTTGTAAATTTTTAATATTCGCATAAAAATCGTCAAATGCATTTGATTCCAACGAAATTAGCTTTGACATGAAGTGTCATACTAATACTCTTTAGTTTTGCATTCGTTTTTCTTAACTGATTGACAGAAACTTCGTTATTTCGTTTAATATGTTGGGGGTCCCGCACTATCAAAGTTACCCGCATTATCAAAATTACCCCGTTTTACGGTAACTCAAATTTTTGTATCTGCTTATTCAAAACTACACCCAGAAGTAACAAAAACACTAGATAAACCAATTTTGATTCAAATTTTACTTGAATTCAAATTGATTCAACTCAAATCTTTTCTGATTCTTGAAAGAGTTTTGAAATAAATTTCTCAATTATTATTTAATGCAATGTTTAAGGGAATTCATGAATAAATTACTAGAAAACTTTATTCGAAAACCAGAACTATCCTTGAGAGATTCTCCAAGGAAAACTTTCTGAAAGAACTGTTAGGATAATCGGAGGAATTGAGAATACTCTAGGGGATTCGGAGAACTCGATCAGTTTTTGGAGGAATCTCTGAATAAATGTTTGTACCGTAATCCGGGGTATCATTGATCAGCGGGGTAACATTGATCGGAATGACTCATCTCGTAATAAGTTGGTATCATCATTTATTGATGAAACATTTCCACTGCATGAATGTTGCTTCTCTTTCTTATATTTATGAGCTATTAAAAATTAAGATTTTTGCAACAATTGCGTTAACTTTATGCGTAAATTTGTCGAGTTTGCGAAATAATGATTTCAATGGTTAAGGATCACATTACCGAAGATTCATGTCTCACATAGGTTCTGCAAGAGATATGAGCAAGGAAAATGCGGTTCTCACTAAAAATGGCATCGCCAAAAACAATTCCGCTGTCAAAACTCTTAAAAGTATGTTCAATTACGTAACATTAACGAATTACTGTTTGGAATGTAGAATTCCCTTAGGAAATTGCCTACCTTTAGGCGTATTCCGCTGTTCGAGGTGTTTTTAATTTTGAAATAACTCAAAAAGTAAATGAGATGTAAGCGTTTGGACATTATATTTGGCTTCAGGGGCCATGATTTAAGTAAGTAACGACATTTTCAATATTACCGAACGTTGTGTACATGGATGATCAATGTTACCCCATATCAGCTAAATCAAAAAGTCGCTCAAAACATTTTTGTAAACATGCTTAAATCATTCAAAAAACAAAATACAGTATAAAGTCACGAGCTATGGGTGGTAGTACTTGTTTTAAAAATATAAAACTCAGAACATTTGCATTTTTGTATTAAATATATAAGAAATATCCTAAAAACTGATCATTGTTACCCCGGACTACGGTAATAAAAATAACCATGGAAAAATCTCCAGACGAATTACTTGGAGAGCTCACTGAATAAAAAATCGTGGATAAGTTTGTTAAGAAATTCCTGATTTCATATTAAAATTGCTAGAGATTTTCCGAAAATATATCTTTTTCATATTTTTGACGAATTTCTGTACGGATTTAAGGAATAATTTCTAGAGTATTCCAAAAAATATAACTGGATTGTTCTTTTCAAGGGCCGTTGTAAAAAATAATGGAAAATTGCTGGAATAATTTATAAGTTTTTGAGTCTCTGGACAGAAACATCTGCAGATACTCCGGCAACTATTGAAGGTATCGTAGACTGAATGGTTTGAAAAATTCATTATAGAACTCACTTTATATTCTGGAGAAATTACTAAAAAACTGGAGAAAATCAAAACCATTCAATTCAAACTTCCTGGAAACCTGAATTCATTGGAAACAGCTCTTGGATATATTATTGAGAAGTTCCTGGAGGAATATTTGAACCATTTCTTGGTGGAACTCAATGAGAATTTTCTAATTAAATTCCTAAAGACGGGAATCCGTTAATTCATCACATATCAAATTTTCATAGAAACATTTGAAGGAATCTCTGAAATCGCTTTGTTAATATCTGTTGGAATCCCTGGAATCGAAAATCTCAGAAGATTTTACACATGAATATCAGGAGGATTAACCAGTGGATTTTTAAGTGTTTAACGTGAATATAAGGATGGTTCAAGATGAGTCCATGGAGAAATTATTGGAGAAATCTTGGATTAATTTGGTGTAACAAAATTAAGCTTTTAATAACATTTTGTTACCAACATTTTACATTTGATTTGCCGTAGCAGTTACGAATTTCTACAGGTGAGTTGATTTCACCTGCTCATAAGAGGAAAAACGCTTCCAAATTACTTAAACTAACTTAACCTAAATATTTAACGCATTTATCGGGGAAATAGGAGATTGAGTCAAAAATTATTAAATATTTTATTTGACATTTGTTCAAATGTTTCAACATTGGGTATTCTATGTAATTTATTAGTACTATACCAGGGAGGAAGCTTCAGAATCATTCTCAAAATTTTATATTGAATTCTCTGCACAGCTTTTTTCTGGTATTACAACAGCTAGTCCATATTGGTACTGCATACAAAATAGCTCGATTGAAAATTTGTTTGAAGATCGAAAGCTTGTTCTTAAGAGAAAGCTTAGATTTTCTGTTAATTAGTGGATACACACATTTTATATATTTGTTACATTTGGTTTGAATGCCCTCAATGTGATTTTTGAAAGTTTTTTTTTTATCTAGGGCTCATCTAGATACTTAACTCCATCTGACCAATTTATTAGAACCCCTCTCATCGTAACAACATGTCTCATATTTTTTCAGAGCTTTGTGTTTTACAAACATATTCAGACTGAATGTTTTGGATTATTGGAATGAGTCTCAAACTTGCGGTAGAACTTTGTGGCGAGTGCAGTCTTTTTTTTTTCAAATGCTCCGCAATAATACGTTCAAGATCGAATCAAAAATCTGACAAGCAGTTTTTTAAGTATCGTGCCCAAAAACATCAAATAAATTTGACAAACATCTTGTCATATTTATGGCAGAATGTTGGAGAGAGGTCTATCGGAAATCTTTAAAAAATCGTTCAGAAAATTCTCTAAAATCCGGCAGGAATTATTCAACAGAATATACGCCTAGGATTTTTCAGGTAGTTGTGTACGATATATAGATCACATATCAACATATCACAAGGAACTTCCAAGGAATACACAAAGTTCCAGTTGGAAATCTTTCAATCAATTACAAAAAATCCATTGATCCACCAAGAATAATAACAGAAACCAAATACAGTCAACTCTCTCTTTCTTGATATTGAAGGGACCATTCTCTACTATGGAATATCGAGTTCGAGATAGTTGACTGTAGTATCTTGTATGAACTTACCAACACAAAGTTGAGGATGGAATATAAGGCCAGGTTGAATAATAAGGTACACCATGGTTATCACCAGAAACATCTACATTCTCCACCAAACATTCCGACAATTATACATCGAGAATTATACAAGCAACAATCCATAAACTTTACTAGGGAAGAATCTTATCGAAAATACAAAAAAATTGAATTGCTTGTCTGTAGTCTTGAATTTCATATGGTATTTCCAAAAAAGAAATCCGTTTAAGATTAAGTCACTAAAGATTTGCTCTAAATTTCCAGCAAATTCCTCTAAGAATGAGTTATACCTGGAATTTAATGAGGTTTTTGCACGAAATCCACAAGGGATTCCTCCAGGTTAAGAAAGATTCTTAGAATCCATCAAGGATCCCAACTTCCATTTGCTACTGAATGCGTCCAGTTCCTGTACAAACTCTTCACTCCACTACATTCAGCAGCTTTCCAGAAGTCTTAGGAGGATTCGGCTACGGAAGTTTATAAAAACATTATATGGAATCCCTTCGAAAATTTGGCAGAGTGTTTCATGTAATCCACTAAGAAATCCGTCAAGATTTCGCTAGAAAGACGTCACTGGCATCACAATCCATTTTTTAAAAGAATTGTAAAGTTTGTATAAGGATCTGTAATCAACATATATTTAAAATAATCTTGTCTAGGTATCAGAACTTGATGAAAACTTTACATCCATTTCTCTGTGCAGCACACAACTTTGGATAACGTAAAAAAAAATCTCGCCGGGCCCAATTGTTAAACAAATGTAGTATTTTGTCAAATATAATGTACTATTTCGTTTCCATTCTTTAATTTTTGCTTTGCTTTGTTTTCGCACAGCTTGTCAATGTGACACAAGCTTAAAATATATCGATTATGCTTTCCTCGAAGAAATGCGAATGAATGAAACCGAAATTTCCTGACAGACCTAAACAAAAGGTAACAGGATAAAAATCCCACTAATCTCAAAAACATTAATCCTCTCATAATCACCTTATTACGTTGTCCGTTACTTCACTTTTAATCCCGATGCTTCGGCTGTTCCTTCCCAATCTCGCATCCAACGATGGTGGTCCTGTTCTCACTGGACAAACGTTACCACACTTTACTACTACTGACCATACCGTACGAAGGATATGCAACAGCAACGTTTCATGCACAAAGGTAAGAAAATCCACTCTCTTCACTTTTCACCACCGGGGATAATCCGTTATTGGTTCCAATCAAATAACTCTCTCTGGCACCAAGCTGACGTCGATTATCACGATGATTGCAATCACTGCTCGTGCTTCTGTTACTGCATCTACGTGAGCCCTAAAAACCCCCACTGTCACAATCTCTCTTCATGAATTCATCATTTCCATCATTCAGCAGCGCAATCACATCATTTTGGAGGTGAAATTTTCCGGTTAAATTATTCAGCTTTTCCAATTCCTCTCGATTCACACATAAGCACGCGCGATCCACTGCGGAATTGGCCACGACCTGCCTGACTGCGATTCACGTTCAACTGCTCCTCGTTACCTTCCGTAGTCGTTGAACAATTGATTCAATTTCGTTGCACCTATCGCCGCAGAATGTTTCACGAATGACGTTCTTTCGTTATTTTCGGTTCGTTTGCATCGGCCAGGAAAACGCACTCCCGGACACTGGATTTCGATTCTCAATTGAGTATAAAATTAACCCTTTTATGAGCGGATTGATTCTTTTTTTTATGATTTCAAGCATCCAATTACGATCACTTCACTACTTCAATTGTCGACATGAATCACAATGGTGCACTTTCACATTTCATCACATCCGAAGCGGGCAGTCAAGATAGCATTCACTTGTGCCGTCGTCACCGTCTTGATAATTCTCCCCCCGATTCTTTTGAGACAAGTCGTAAAGCCGCCCAGATTACGCATCAATTAATCCCACACGCGCGTGCTGCAGCATCTGAGGAAGAAGCCGCTTCCAGAGATTCACTTCCAATCAACGACCGTGCGTCTCCACCGCTATGAGCCCAGAAGAGTTCAAACGTTTCGCCGTCGAGAGCAGCATAGAAATCACGACCCACCAGATCAACATGCCAAACTAGCACTGACTTCCCGTTCCGTGGAAAGCGATGAGCTCGATGCTTCTTCAAAAGGAAATCCCGCGAGAACCGATTGCATCCTCCTGCGTCTCAATCGGGTCGGCTTCGGCAAAAACAGCTGTGCGAGCCGAAGCGTATATCGCAAACAAAGCAGAGATTAAAAAACTCAACGAAAGGAAGTGAAGCACGCCTGTCTCCGGCGAAGGTCTACTCTCGCTCTCACCGAATCGCGCCGAAGCGGAGCACCACGTGCTCGCTCGGGTTTTATGCTACACGACTGGTGCCGAGGCGTACCTTCCTCTCCGCACCGCAACATGCAACCCACGTCCTCCTCAAAGACGATGGCGGTCGATGCTTTGTTTATGTTTTCAATTTGCGGCCGACCAAAGTCTGCTTTTGAAGCTAAGCTGCTCGCTCTCTCTCGTATCATCCTTTTCTCGTGCTACGCTCACAGGCTACGCTACGACGCGGTTCTTGTTTGGAGGGTTCTTCCTTGCATCTTCCAGCGCGGTAACACGAAGAAGACGAAATTCGTAGCAAAACAGAGAACAGTTAGAGTTACTCTAACCCAGAGCTGCCAGATGATTTGATAGAAAATCTGTATCCACCCGGTTAGAAAATCTGTGTCCCATACAAAAAAACCTGTGTCCATACAAAAATTGTTGAAAGAAAATCTGTGTTCCATACAAATTGAACCTGTGTCAGAATAATAAAATCTGTGTAATACAGATAAATCTGTATATGTGGCAGCCCTGCTCTAACCCAATGCCCAAAACACCGTATGAACTTGAACATTATTATTTCGGATTGTTTGCCTACATTGTTGGTCGTTTCCCTGCGCTTATTAGCTGGCGAGCGTTCTTGAGATCGCATGTCGATGGATGACTAGAACCCCAGAATAGACGGAGAACATGCAAAGCACTTATGGATGAATGTAAGGCACCAACTGTTCGGTTGTGCGCTCGGAGATTTTGTATGTATTTTTCCGGCCGGGTAACGAATCACATAAATTGTATATGCACATGGGTTGTGGAAGGTCTTCTCTTGGTCGGTGCCGCCTGGTGATGAGGGATCGAGATTTGAGTGGCACTCGGCAGTGTAAATGGAGCTATTAAGACACTTCAGATCACAGCATGATGGATTGGTAAACCTGGTCCTTGGATATTAGTTAACTGTTAGTTTGGAAGAAGATGAGTAGAAGGACTTAATTGGAGAAATGTTCGAAATAAAAATGTTAATGCTTAGTGACCAGTACTTACAACCTACAAAGTTGCACAAACTTGTATGGAAAATCTGTCCAAGTCTAGATTTTCAAACCTTGCAGCGTTGAATGATTAAAGTAACTTCTACTTACAGCATCGATTTTTCATCACAAAAGATATTTGAAAAGCAATAACTTTTCTGCTATTCGATATTTAACATCTCAACTACGGTTGTCATGTATATTACGGCTTAAACCAGCCAACGGTGTTTTGAAAATATCTGAAGATCGTAGATCGTGTTCATTTTTACCTAAAATATTATGATGACGTGTTAGAGGGCTGAACACAAAAGATTGGCGTTTTCCATAGTAATCTCCATATAAACTTCAAAAAGCGTGTGCACAACCAAATTTCTTCCGAATCACTTCAAATTTTGGGAGGATAATTTTCATCATAATTAACATCGTTTAAGCATAGGGGGTCAAAAACCTTCAAATTTGCATCAGTCTATTGGACACTGACGTCTCACAACACTAGGTTTAAGAGGTCATCTAGTTAGTAATTCGTCAAATAGAACGTAAGTACAAATAAAACCTATTTACTCATTTCTTGCATGTAAAATTTATTCTTTTCTCTGGTAACGGAATGACTCGATTAGACAACTTCATGGTGGCTCCACGTTCGAACTGTTTTAGAAGAAATTGGTAGGTGAGTCGAAGGTCACTACTTCCTCTTCATATCATTTTGTCTCCGTCTCATGCAACCTTTCTTTGGGAAGGTGACAGGCTTTCGAACCGTCATGATATTTATAAGTTTTGTTTTGAATTGAGTTTGAAATCTTAAAATAAAAACTCACCCCACTCAATCTTTTGCCCCAATTTACTCTAAAGTCTGTAGCGGAAACAGCAAACTGGCCTTTTCCGGGACAAAAAGCGCCGCCTGGAAGAGGTGGAATGCCAAGAGATGGAGTTACTGTACCGTTCTCAAGAAACGCGGAAGCTATATCAGAGGCTCAACACATCCCGCAAAGGCTTCGTGCCGCGAGCTGAAATGTGCCGGGATAATGATGGGAGTATCTTGACGGACGGACGCGAGGTGATCGAAAGGTGGAAGCAGCACTACAATGAACACCTGAATGGCGCAGAGAACACAGGCACAGAAGGTCGGGACAGCGAAGGCGATGGCTATGTCAGCACAGCGGACAGTGGAAACCAACCAGCTTCCACGATGGGGGAACTTAAGGATGCCATTCAACAGCTCAAGAACAACAAGCCCATTGGCAAAGATGGTATCGGAGCCGAACTCATCAAGATGGGCCCGGACAGGTTGGCCGCTTGTTTGCACCGGCGGATACTCAGAATCTGGGAAACGGAACAGCTACCGGAGGAGTGGAAGCAAGGCGATATATGCCCTATCTACAAAAAGGGCGACAAACTGTAGTGTGAAAATTATCGTGCATTCACCATCCTAAACGCCGCCTACAAAGTGCTATCCCAGATTCTCTTCCGTGAGAGTCCGAGTTCGTGGGAAGTTATCAAGTAGGTTTCATCGACGGCCGCTCGACAACGGGCCAGATCTTTTCCGTGCGCAAATCCTACAGAAATGCCGTGAGCACCAGGTCCCTATGCACCATTTGTTCATCGATTTCAAGGCGGCATACGACAGTTTTGATCGTGTAGAGCTATGGAAGATCATGGACAAAAACAGCTTTCCCAGGAAGCTCACGAGAGAGAGCATCGATGGGCGAACGCTCCAGTTCGTTCGAGTCTCAGCGGGGACTACGACAAGGCGACTGATTTTCGTGCCTGTTGTTTAAAATTGCGCTTGAAGGTGTCATGCGGAGAGCCGGATTTAACAGTCGAGGCACGATTTTCACGAGATCCGGAGGCCGTTTCAAATTCCAAATAGAGTTCAAAACTATGCTAGGAATGAACCTATATATCGTATGATGTCGTTTTATAATGCAAACCGTGATTGTTTAAATGTTGAAATGTCCAAAGAACAAATTAAGTATGTAATAAGATTTAATTTTTAATTGTATTGACGGAAGAACATTGTAATTAGTTTAAGATAATGGGCAAATGCCTACAGTCACAATAAATCAAATTTGTTTGCTTCGCGGACGACATGGATATTATTGGGAGAAAATTTGAAACGGTGGCAGATTTTTAAACCCGCCTGAAACGCGAAGCAACAAGAGTCGGGCTAATGGTGAATGCGTCGAATACAAAGTACATGCTGGTTGGCGGAACTGAGCGCGACAGGGCCCGCCTAGGAAGCAGTGTTACGATAGACGGGGATACCTTCGAGGTGGTGGACGAGTTCGTCTACCTCGGATCCTTGTTGACGGCTGACAACAATGTTAGTCGGGAAATACGAAGGCGCATCATCAGCGGAAGTCGTGTCTACTATAGGCTCCAGAAAAACCTGCGGTCAAGAGAGATCACCCCGCACCAAATGCACGATGTACATAACGCTCATAAGACCGGTAGTCCTCTATGGGCATGAGTCGTGGACGATGCTCGAGGAGGACTTGCAAGCTCTTGGGGTTTTCAAAAGCCGAATGCTAAGGATAATCTTCGGCGGCGTGCAGGAGAAAGCCGTGTGGCGGCGAAGGATGAACCACGCGCTCGCCCAACTCTACGGCGAACCCAGTGTCGTGAAGGTAGTTAAAGCAGGAAGTATACGCTGGGCAGGGCATGTTGCAAGATTGCTGGACAACAGCCCTGTAAAGATGGTGTTCGCTACGAATTCGGTCGGAACAAGAAGGCGTGGGGCGTAGCGAGCTGGGTGAATTTACCAAGTGAACCAGAACCTGCAGAGCGTGGGTCGCAGTCGAGGATGGAGAGATGCGGACATGAACCGAGTGAATTGACAAAATATTGTTGGCGAGTTTATTTACCAAATAAATAATAAAAATTATTTTTATAAATAGTTTTGTAGAAGATCTTTTTTGTTTATTTTTTTTTCATGCTCAATAGGCAAAACAATAAACAAAAATATATATGATTAAATTCTTCAAAATAGTTCTATTGACCTATTTTTTTTATTTCAGATTAATTGTCAAGGTTGTTTATGAACAACCTTTTGAAAATGAAAATTTACATGCAAAAAGGTTGTTGATAAGATTTTAGTACAAAAGTATATAAAGTTTTTGTGATAAAAATCTTTTGTGTTTTTAAGGCATTTTATTAGAGATACAAAAATAACTCATCTGCATTTGTTTGAGATAATATACAATTTTATTTTATCTGAATGCCATCAAAAGATATTTTTATGTCAGAGATATTCACAATCAAAGTAGGCAAGTTTTTGTGAGAAAAACAACAATAGGCCTCTGCACTGTTTTGATTTTGTATGGGGGTTTGACTTTTACTGGCCTTGTTGTTTACAAATTTCATGAAAGAGTAAAAGGGAGAGGTACATTTTTGTGCATAGCCCCATAACTCCCAACCGGAAGGAGATAGCGAGTTCACTCACCAAATCACGCATGTTTCAAAGCTTCAAAAGTGTTCTATAGACAACTTTGACGAGATATTTAAATCAAAAACGTTGGAGCTAGAACACCAGTTTTGTTTGGTCCACCCTATTTCACCATAGGAAAAAAGCTCTAAATCGGTCAATTTAGGAGATACAAAAAAGCTTTTCCGGCGAATTTGCTTGAAATTAAATGGTCTGCAACTTTGCTGAAGAAGGTATACTATAATTTCTACAAATAAGAAAGTTAGTTTGACTATTTCTAGAAAAATGTGGACCACCATTATTGTCAGTAACATCAAACAAGGGCCTAACTAATATAAACAACTTTGTGCAAGACCGTGTTCGTCTAATGTTTCATTGTAAAGCTCAAAATGCATCTCTCCGTGTAAAACTTCTTTCTGGACCACTCTGCGTTGAAGGAAGGTGGTATCTTTGTTTTTTTTGGGTGACACTTCTAAACTCTGTACTTAAGCATTATTCGCAACTAAATGAAATGTAAGCTCAAAATTCAACCAAACGCCATTCAGATAAACAAGTTTTAACCAAATGCTTAGATATCTGCAAAACGTAATGGGCAATACAACGTATGCCAGGATGCAAGTTGCAACTAAGCTAAGTCACATCTAAATTATAATAATAACAATCACATCATATGATCATATGAAAGTTTGATATAATAACTATAACATTTTGTTATAACTTTGCTAGAACGCAAACAATTGAACCAACATTAAAAAGCGCCGTATAAAACATTCCTGTCCTGAAACCTAGACAACTCTCGAGCCGCTTCTCGGCGATTTCATTCGCTCATTTGGAGGAAAATTTATGCACACACTCAGCTTGAACTGTTGGCCTAGCTTTATATCGTTTCCGCATCAGCTGAGTGCTCCTCCGAAGACGACGGCCGACGATATTAATAGTGACCCTCCTCCTCCATCGCTGAGAGGTTTTGGAAGTGAGTATCATTTTCTGGATGAGCGGCTGACAGATGATGGTCGCAGCTGCTCAATTTGCTAGAAATGCGCAGCAATTATCACATCGTCGTCTGCCGCCACTGCCAAAGTAAAAGTACGAATGGAACATCTAGTCCTATATTGATTAAAACCAGTGTCTGTCTCACTGGGCGAGAGCTTACTAACCTCAATATTTTTTCGCCTTTCAAAAAAAATCCACTTTTTGTACGTTGTTGTGCAACAATCGCTATTAAATGTCACTTTGCGGCCCGTCGGTGGAGAAGAATATGATCCATCATCCCAGTGCGAGCTGGTGGTCTGGCGGTCGGTTGGTAGCGAAAATTCAAATGTAAATCCCCTTCAATGGGACCTAAGCCAGGAACACGAAAAAATAACTTTGAGGAACACGAGACTCACATGTATTCATTTCTGAGCGACATGGGAGCTTTGTTTTCATAGAAACGAGGACAAAGCCTCGTGCTTTCCTCTGCGCTCCGTTCAGATGATGCTGCTCATTCAACACGTATTAGGCATTCATTCGTTCGCTGTTGCTACCGGTAGAGAGGATGATGGATGCATACCAACCTACTCGAAAAAATGTTTTTTTTTTCACCTTGGACGGTTCCATCTAACCCACCAACAACGGAGAGTGGCCCTTGTTTTCACCCGAATCGGAATAATAGACCTGGCGCACTTTGCAGCACAACAGAACCCGCTAAGCGGATTAATAGTCATTTTTCTCTCTCCGACAGCCTCTCGGAGCATTGTCACTCATCCACCAGCGCGCTCATTGATAAGGGGTTGTCCATAAACCACGTGGTTATTTTTCCTGATTTCCAGACCCCGTCCCCCATCGGGGTCTTTTGTCCACAAAAAAAAAATGAAATTTGTATGGACCGTGGTATTGAGCCAGATTGCCCCCCACTTCCCACTTGGTTGACCACCTGGTTTATAGACGCCCCAAAACAACCTCATCTCAAGTGGAGTAGTGGCAGATATGACGTTACAACATATACGATGTAGTATCATAATTTCGCCAACAATTTTTTGTCGAATGGTGTCTCTAACTCTTTCTATAAATGTCGCTGGTTGTAGTATTATTTCCCGGTATGGTCCTTATCGGCTTAGCCATACTTTTGCACTATGACAACCACTTAGCAGCCAAAGAGGTGGGTCAGGTGGAAAACAGGTGGTGGTGGATCACCCACATTTGTGCACTCCCTCACGCATGGATAACTTCGAATGGAATGCAAGCGACTCGGAACGTTGGCGGATTTGCAATTTGCAAAGCAGTTTTTACGATGAAGGAATTATGTTTAATGGAATTGATAAAACTTTGATTATTACCCACTGATTCCGGAAAAACAATAGAATGAGCCTGAAATGACTTCCCAGTACATAATTTGGCATTGCTTAGCTAACCACATTGTATTGAATCAAAATGCCTTCTTTTCTTGACATAACGTACCCTACTGGAAGAAAGTCTGCTTCTCAACGTTGTGTTCTATGAGTACTTCCACAGATAATTATCATTCTGCGTTTCAGCATAGATTTTCTTTGAAGCCGCGTTCGTTACAATGTTATCGATGCCTGTTCAAGTACTTCTTTACTGACGACACATCTGAAAGAACCTTTCCGTTGTCAAGCGGCCGTCGATGTAACCTGCTTGATAACATCTCAAAAGCTCAATTTATATGGGTCTATAAACAACGAAATATAATCTGAGATAGCACTTTGCAAGCGACAGTTTAATCGAACCCATAACCTTCTGCTTATAAAACGAAAGTGTAACCTGGAGGTTACGGGACCCCCGTTGCCATCGCCTTTGCTGTACGGATTCTAACTTACGCTGCTTTCTTCTTTTTTTTTTCTTTCTGGCGTGACGGTCTAACTGAGATAAAGTTATAAACAGCAAGCTTATTTCGTCGATTGACCATTTTATTTTTGCATTTGTATATTTATTTTTGCTTCTCCTCCAAAACCTCCTAGCACTCTTGCAAACCAATAGTTTCTTGAATTTCGTTCCACAAGGGTAAAAATGCGGCACTCAAAACAAAGAGAAAAGATCATGATTTTGGGAGGAAGGTGTATTTGTATGCTATGAATATACACCATGACCAAAAGTCATGAAATCATTAATCTTTTTACAGTAACGCCAGCTGTACGTTACGTTTCCAAAACGTAAATTCAAATCATAAACTATGTATGCTGGAATCATGAATTAAATTCATGAAAACATCAACACTATTCATGGATTAAGATACCTGCCATTTATGATTCCAGTTTTAGTGATGAAAAGTGGAAATTTGAGTCATGAAATCATGAAACAGGATCATGAAATCATGAGCTCACTTCATGAAAACATACAAACGTCAATTATGATTCCAGTATATTTGTCAAATAACATGAAGATGGATTTTGTGCCGGTAGTTTCTGAATAAACTGTGAGAAGAGTCAACTTAACGAGTACCATATCTTATGCACGAACGTGAACATTCGGTTGTTAGGTTTGCACGCAAAATGTCATTTCAAAAATCAAATGAATTGACACATCGCCCCTGGGCTGCAAAATACTGGTGGATTGTATTGGCGATGGAAAAATCCTAAACGATCCGCAGAGTCGTAGAACGTGGTAAAGATCATCCGGCTGCCGAAGGTTTGTGTGAGGAGCTGCTCTATTGTAAGATGTGGAGTATGCATCACATCCGAACATTTAAAATTCTCGACGGATTTGTCAAGCAAAACCTTCGTCAATCATTGCCCGGTTCTGAATAATCAGTGTGAAAGTTTGCATGTACCGTCAAACGGGGTATCTTGCAACAGGGGTGAAACTTGCAACACTTCGACATGTAACCGAATAGTCGTTTCGTTCAGTATTGAGTTGAATTATTATGATTTATTCCGCCGTTTATTGACCTTAGGTATACAACAGAAGGTTTTGACAAGGGTTTGGTATCGTTTCTTTTTTGGCGAGTTTGCTGGAGGTGAAAATCATATTAAAATTTGGATTGTATAAAACTAATTTTGAAAAACGTTCTTCTTACCACACAAACGGTAGAAATATGTCATTCGAGGCATTTGCTATCAGTTACAGTACTTAGTAGTGTACAAATTGACAACATAAAAGTTTTGATAATTGTTTGCTTAAACACTATAAAAATTCAAAAACCTTTTTGACTACCCTTGTGGGGTAACTTGCAACAGCAATTTTGTTCTCAATTGTTTGATATTTCCTGCCGTTTGTCATCGAAAACACATGGAAAGGCAAAATTGAACATATATTTGTACAGTAACATTAAAATGTTTGTACCTCAATCAATTCAATACACTGTTTCTATTAATTTTTGAAAAATTTAAATAAATCGTATTATTATTAGATTTAGTCTTATTTTTTTCATGAAAATAAAGAATAATTTAGAAAATCTCCAAAAAATTAACTAGCAGATCAGTCATTGGGAACTTTCTGCATGAAATATGATGAAAGTTATGTGAAACCAATTTTACATATCAATATGTTATACGTTGCATTGATTTAAATATGTCTAAAAAATAAGTTATGTGAAGTAAAGCCCAAAATACCATTGTATTTGTAAAAAAGTTGCATCAAAACGTTTGGATGGCTTTCCAATAACTGTCAAGACTTATAATATGCTAGAATTTTCCAGTGTGGACACCCTATGCAAAGCCAATGAAGCTTTCAATCAAATTGATTCAATACTCATAATACAATCGATAATAATTAGTTTTCTAAGAGAAAAGCAGCCTGTTTCTAATAAATGTCATGCTTTTACTGTAAACAATTATTAAATAACCATAATAACACAATATAGGATGAATTTTTAATAGTGTACTTCAGGTACCATTGTGTGTTGCATGTTACCTCACATCAGGGGTAGCATTAAAAATGCATGTTTTTCGTCTCTCTTGATTCCAGAAAACTAGATACTGATAAAATTAATACCGCGTGGTGTTCTTTACGTAGCGATTAGGGTACTAGATGGTTTTTGTCTCATCTGAATCTTCAATTTTTTCGCCCATATAGCTTTGAAGTTGAAAATTGTTGCAAGTTACCCCGTTTGACGGTACATTTTCGCACATCTAGTAGAACCGTCGGTTTAATTAGGTTATCGGGAATGTCATCGATATGATAGCAAAGTTCCGACGAGCATGGTATTCAAATTAACCACTTCCGCAAACAAAACTTATTAATAATTTCACTGGAAAAATATTATGAATTATGATATTATAAAACATAAAATTTTATGATTTCATGACTTTTTTTTGATGATTCCGGCAACGGATTTTTTTCCGTGCACGTATCCGACAATGCTCTCGATAGCGTACGTTGATGGCAATCCATCAATTATAGTTCCATCATATTAATTTTACTCGAGTTGCGACAATTTCACTATTTTTAAATCAAATTATCTCCATGAATTCGCTCATAAGATGCTATGGTATGGTGATTAAACTGACTAAACATAATTTAAAGTACAATTACTGCCCAAACAAACAAACAAATGTTCAATATCAGTGGCGCGGGAATTGGGTAGCAAGTAGGACATGTAACACGCATGGAAACATCTGGGTAGGACAGTCAAAGGATTGTCCTACCCACGAAATTTCCTTGGCATTTCCCTGGAGACATTCCTGGAAGAATTCCTGAAAAAAAGCTTTCAGGACTTACTTGAGAAAATCTGAATGCATAACTGGAGGAATTTCTGTAGAAATTTTAGAACGAATCTCTGGAGCAATTGCTGAGAAATAGCTTTAGAGAAATCCCTTTTCGAAATCTTATTCAAATCCTGAAGGACAATTTTAAAGAAAATTTCTGAAGGAGTTGAATTTGAGATGGTAATGAGCAATTCTCGCTGAAACCAGGCCGCCATTAGCACCCATCGTTAGAATTCCAATTTTATGTCACTGATCACTAGTTTTTGATAAAACTTACGGGTGGTCCTTTCTGTTTTCTCAAATTAGTGGCGTACGAGGGCGCCAGCTAGCTGAACAGTTTGCGAAAAAGCCCATTTTTTGATAAATCTTGGGTATTTCCTCACGTGATATGTCTCATATTTCGCTTGGAACACATAGCAAACTTAGTGGCATCGTATAGAGAAAGGATATAGCTTTCATTTAAACTTGAAAAAATTTTGGCAGCCATTTTGAATTTGGCCGCCATCTTGAATTTTGTTAGAAAAATCGTTTTTTCACCATTAGCGCACCGCTAGTTTTGAATTCTGAGATCACCATCAGAAAGCTGAGGAAAAATTGCGTAAGATAGGCTACAAAAACTAAGTGAGCAATGGTATTTACCCTATGATATGAACGATTTTCTAAATCATGTTCTACTAATTTGACGTATATGACGAGTGCAATCAATGCAAATATTATTTTTTGTACAACAAAGAAACAAGTCTCCAATCGTTGGTGTATTATTTGAGATAGATGAAGAATAGGAGTATTATTTTGAGTGATAAAATCTGGCGGCCATCTTGGATTTTTACGCCATTTTGGTTTTAAGTAGTAGAATGAATTTTCACCTTGATAGCACTCAACATGTTTAATTTTAATGCTACCGTTACACTTACTTTTCTTTTTGTTCATCTTTTTCCTGACGTTACGTCCCTACTGGAACAGAGCCTGCACTTAGCTTTGAAAACAAATTATCAAATAGGATTTTTTAACGCATATTTGCTACCTGAATGATTCTTCTACATATCTTCGAGTATTAATTCTTTCATTAATTTGGTCTAAAACCGTTGATAGAAATGAACAATCAGTTGAACAGCTGAGATAAGGTAAGAAAAATAGAATCTGATTGGTTTTTAACGTAGGCCTCATAATTCAACATGATGAGCGCTGAGATGGTACAAAATCTTTCAACTGCTAAAACCAAGATGGCGTCGAAATCCAAAATGGCCGCCAGATTTTCCAACCTCGAAATGAACACCTGCGTTTCGTCATTACGTCCACATTAGAACAAAACCTGCTTCTCATCTTTCAATTTCGCTATTTTTCACATGCATGTACTAAAACGATACGTTATGGCTCGGAAAATCAAGGAATTTATTTGCTTCAAAAATTTAAGATTTTAATTCTAAATTAATGTACTTTTGTCAATGTTTTGCGTTAAAACTACAGATATTACTCACAAGACTTACTAATGTCCCGACGCGGAATCCATAAGCTTCATTCAATGAACAACAATGCATGTGGTAAAAAAATGTTTGTTTGATACAATCAATGTTTTTGGACGGTTTTCATTTATTGAATTTATTTATTCATTATTACTGAATTCAAAGATATGTCGAAGAATTATTCTGTTATCAAAAATCGCATTATAAAAGAAAATTCCTGCTAAATAACCTGTATTTCTTACTAATAAAGCTGATAATCAGGCTCGGTTCTGGTAGGTACGTAACGTCAGGAAAATGAAGAATAATAGAAAGAAGAGTATACGTAACCTCTTTTTTATTGGTAGCCTCTAAATTCGACATGCTTTATTTTAAGGCACTCTGTGCTAGTGGCCAATACTGTGCCGGAATCAGTTGATCTGTAGCTTCCTTACCGATACGATCTATTTTCAACTTATCTATATTTACATCTTCTTTCACTCTCTCCTACTCTTTCTCTCACACCGAGCAGGTAGGAGAGAGCTCTGTTGTTAGTGAGGCTAGCTGCCTGCGAAGAGGGTCAGTTTATCTCAGTCACCATCTGATACTGACGGAGGATGGATGTGCTCCCCAAAGCACGGTCCTCCGTGAGGCGTCTTCTGGTGGCTGGACGGGTTATTTGTGGAGGGGCTGGGAATCGAACCCATGACCTTCCGCTTATGAAGCGAAAGCGTAACCTCAAGGCTATAGACCCCCCTATGCTGAGTGTTATCAAGGTGAAAAATTCATTCTTCTACTTAAAATCAAGATGGCGTCAAAATCCAAGATGGCCGCCAGATTTTATCACTCAAAATAATATTCTTTTTCTTTACTCGACTCGAATAAAACACCAACGGTCGAAAACTTGTTTCTTTGTTGTACAAAAAATAATGTTTGCATTGATTGCTCTCGCCATATACGTCAAAATCGTATAACATAATTTAGAAAATCGTTCATTTGATAGGGTAAATACCATTGCTCACCTAGTTTCTGTAGCCTATCTTACGCAATTTTTCCTCGGCTTTCTGATGGTGATCTCAGAATTCAAAACTAGCGGTGCGCTAATGGTGAAAAAACGATTTTTCTAACAAAATTCAAGATGGCCAAAATTTTTTATAGTTTAAATGAAAGCTATATCCTTTCTCTATACGATGCCACTAAGTTTTCTATGTGTTCCAAGCGAAATATGAGACATATCACGTGAGGAAATACCCAAGATTTATCAAAAAATGGGCTTTTTCGCAAACTGTTCAGCTAGCTGGCGTACGAGGCACACTGTAGCCGTCGCTGAAAAAACGTGATCGAAATTTTTTTGACCTTGAAAACATGATTTAAGTACTATAGTGTCTTCGGGAAAGTTTTTCCATAAAATAATCGCTATTTTATGAAAGAGTCAATTTGGTGATTAATCCACCTAAAAGTGTGAACGAAATTTTATTTTTCGTATTCATGAATTTGAAAATAAACCTTTTTCGGGAAAGTTGTAGGTAATATTAAAAGAAACAACTTTGCTGAAGACACCATATGCATATTTTTTGATATTCATGTACATTTGTGGAGTTTTTTGTGGAACGCCCCTAAAAATCACTTTTTTCATCATAACTTGGTTGGATGATTTTGTACAATTTTCAATTGTTCTAGTGTTATTTGTTACTTGCAAAAACGCATAACTTTCTCCAAAAGAGCATATTTTTATCTCTCATACTTTTCGAGTTATTGAAGGTTTTATATAAAATTTCGCACCTTTTTGACACTAAAAATCATTAGGTCACGCACATTTCCGCAGTTTGAAACATGCTCATCCAATGGTTTGAAACTAATACTATGTAATGCAAAGAAAGCCACTTTTAGCCTGCTTTAGCCTGACGGTCAAAAGAAAGTCTGAAATTTTTTTTACTTACATGCAGATATAATTTACACTCATTCACTACCCCCTATATTGGCTTTACTTGAATATCTGGCATCACTGTATCGAATTTTATGCAATCAAATCAACAATGACATCAATCAACAACAGATCGGAATAATCTGTTCAGACAGGTTTACCACAGACAAACAGACTCTTTTCATCGTTCACTTTTCTAACGTTAGTTCCATATATGAAGTAGGTGGTCAATTAGGGATTCCGGCTCCGACTACTTTTGCTGAATACCGATTCAACGGTACTACATCGATCAGTATCGGTAGGGTTTATGGACAAAAGGTCGAAAGACAAAACGTCGAAAGGACAAAAGGTCGAAAGACAAAAAGTCGAAAAGACAAAAGGTCGAAAATGATTTGCTTGGTGGGAAATTTTTCCTTCTTTGAAAAAAAATTTTCGACCTTTTGTCCCTTCTTTTTTGTTCTTCGACCTTTTGTCCTTTCGACCTTTTGTCATAGATTCATCGGTAGTACTAGTAAAATACCGATAATGAAATTGTTTCCCCCTAAACCAATAAAAAAATTTATAGTTTTCGTTTGTTCATAAGAAATCCCTATATTGGAAATACATTTGTTGAAATATTTTAGAATATTAGTAATAGTTATCGGAAATATTTACCCTCGTGTCATGTGATTTGCCATCACCAGAACCGCTTGATTGATGATACGATTGGCAAAGGTTATTTATCAGCATCATACAAAATAGAACAGCGGAATTACTGAAATCTTAAGATGATCATATTAAAGATCATGTAACAAAATTTGTTCATACATTTTTCTATGATAGCATTTTGTTGAATTTGTTCATTTGTGGTGATCGAACCCATGTATAAAAGGGACCATTAATAAATTACAACCTGCTGGCTTTGGCTGAGTTTAAATTGATATTTCGAATATTTAAGTTGTCATCACGATTAATCGATATTTTGAATCGATGTTTGGAGCATCTAGAATCGAATGAATTGATTTTCTAAATTCGAGTTTTTGATTCGATTCATTTTGTAGAAATCGATAAATGTTTCTTAATGAATTGATGGGAGAGAAACCAAATTTTTAATTAGTGAATTTGTTGTATCGAATATGAAAACTGATTTTATTGAAAGATGTTGGTGTCAACTGATAATTCATTTGATCCCATCTCAAACTTCATAAATTTCAATTCAAATATATAGATGCAAAGGATTCGATTAAATCAATAAATAGATTCGACAGTTCAAATGTGAATCGATTCAGTAACATCGATGCTATGGAGAAATTTGCTCAACGCTTTGTTCACTGAATCCTTATACGAGGAAGTGAGGTAATTTCTTTCTTGGTCTCTATTGGACAGTTGACCGAAGAGGCTCAAGAGGATGTAACAAGGATATTAAGAATTGCAGGGTGGATCGCCAGAATTGATACTGACTAAGAATTATTACACTGTTTGTTGGCGACATCAAATCCTGTGATTACATCTATTAAAGCATTCCCGAGAAAAAAAGTGTTTCCTTATCAGGATGGGAAAATCTTTTGGTTAAAAAAGATAACGAACAAACCAGTGATAGCAAAGCTAAAAATAATGATGATAATCTTAAACATTAATATTTACTGATTTATGGATTGCATATGTATTTTAAAGGAAAAAATAAATGTTTCATATTTATATTATACATTTTAGTTTTTGCTGCGAGCTCCGAAAAATTCTCAATAAAGGACTGAGACTTCCTGCAGAAAAAATAGCAATTAGTGTTTTTCTGCAAAAAAAAAATAAACAGCTAACGTTGGAAAGGTGAACGACGAAAAGTGTGTTGGATATGTTGTCTGTTTGTCTGTGATAAACTTGTCTGAACAGATTATTCCGACCTTTTGTTGATTGATTATATTTTTGACTTTATTGCATAAAATTCGATACAGTGATGCCAGATATTCAAGTTAAGCCAATATAGGGTGTAGTGAATAAGTGTAAATTATATCTGCATGTAAGTAAACATTTTTTCAGACTTTTTTTTACCGTCAGGCTAAAGCAGGCTAAAAGCGGCTTTCTCTGTATTTCATAGTATTAGTTTCAAACCATTTAATGAGCATGTTTCAATCTGCGGAAATGTGCGCGACCTAATGATTTTTAGTGTCAAAGAGGTGCGAAATTTTATATAAAACCTTCAATAACTCGAAAATTATGAGAGATAAAAATATGCTCTTTTGGAGAAAGTTATGCGTTTTTGCAAGTAACAAATAACACTAGAACAATTGAAAATTGTACAAAATCATCCAACCAAGTTATGATGAAAAAAGTGATTTTTGAGGGCGTTCCACAAAAAACTCCACAAATGTACATGAAAATCAAAAAATATGCATACGGTGTCTTCAGCAAAGTTGTTTCTTTTAATATTACCTACAACTTTCCCGAATAAAGTTTATTTTTAAATTCATAAATACGAAAAATAAAATTTCGTTCTCACTTTTAGGTGGATTAATCACCAAATTGACACTTTCATAAAATAGCGATTATTTTATGGAAAAACTTTCCCGAAGACACTATAGTACTAAAATCATGTTTTCAAGGTCAAAACAATTTCGATCACGTTTTTTCAGCGACGGCTACAGTGTGCGAGCGGTCCACCAATTTAAGAAAACAGAAAGGACCACCCTTAAGTTTTATCGAAAATTAGCGATCAGTGACATAAAATTGGAATTCTAACCATGGGTGCCGATGGTGGCCTGGTTTCAGCGAGAATTGCTCAATAGAAGGTGTTTTCATCGAAAATCTTGGGGGCTGTCTCAGGGAAATTGATGGATAAATCACTTGATAAAATCTTGGTGTAAAAAGGACCTGCTTGAATACATTTTGGAGGCTTTCACATAATTTATGAAATAATCTTTAAAGAAATTCATTTCTGTGGTTCTCCTTGGGAAAATTCTGGCTGAATTCCTGAGGGAAACAAAATTCTTGGAGAATTTTATTGGGAAAGAATCACCAAATGATTACTATAACAAATTTTCGGATAAACATCGGAACATTTGGGAAAATATCTGAATAGATTTGTGCTGAAATTCCTAGAGAAAATCATGCAAAACACATATAGTAATAGGGGAACTTTGCGACTTTCGAAAATTCTGTGCCAATTTCATTATTTTCATACAAAATAAGCAAAAATAGTATGGATGGGTCGGAAATTGGTGCTTTTGCTCTACTTATGATAAGGTCACAAAGAATTTTCAAAAAGAAATGCTTGCTCTGATGAAGAATCCAATTATAATATCCTGGCTCCAATGAGGTTTCCTTTCAATTTCTTGATTTCTGTTTGGTCTATTTTCGGCCTCTTTTTTGTTCCTCTTAGGTCTTAGGGCTGGCCTGTGAAGGCGAAAAGCTTTCAAAATTATATGGTAACGACATGAAAATGAGGAGGTTAGAAACAAAATGTTGCCAGTGAGAAAACCTTTGCGTTTGAGTCCGTCAAATATAGGTTTTAGGTTTCGATGAGTAGAATTGATTGGTTGACTTGAATTCGATTGGTCGAGGTAGTAAAGTATTTGGGAAAACCTACCCGCCCTGTTTAAAAAGTCTCTAGCCGGATTTCAACAGTGACAGTGACCCTTCTTCCGAAAGTGGCGCTTAAGTCACTGTCTACGAGTAATTATTAACGTTGTTTAGTATCTCTTTTCGTCTTTTGGGTCGTAAAATCAAGGCTACATTTTTTTTTTTAACAAGCGAAAGGAGTCACTCAGCCGAAGTTTATTGGAATAAAGTCGAAAAGATATTTGAATTGGCCTTATCAGCATTGTTTCAAAAAACGATATGCTTTGTTGAATTACTTATTGAGAAAATTGATTAGTTTCTTTTACCCTCCGTTGACCCTCACACCAAAATGCTCACAACTAGAGCTTTTTGTTAGTGGGTTCTATAAAAATATATACTGAAACATTATTAGTGTGAAGATACATTAACAAAACAAATATACGAGATCCCAGTTGAAATACATTTTCCTTCCAAGGGACTCAAATAATAAAAAAAAAAACAAAACAAAATCATATGCAGTTCTATTAAAAATGCTGCAAAAAACATATTTCACATCCTAGGACTGTACACCAATACATTTTGAACACTGATTTTTTCTAGGACATCCTGGAGTGCTTCGTGAGGCCCAAGCAGGACGGTTCGGTTTTGCGTCGTCCTATAGATTTTGCTCACGATTTCGCGCGTTTTCGTCGCCGGAGAATTTCTTTTTCCCTGTTTGGAGCGTCTTGCTGGGTAGTGCTCCGTGAAGCCCAAGCAGGACAGTTCGGTTTTGCGTCGTCCGATTGATTTTGCTCACGGTTTCGCGCGTGTTTTCGTCGCCGGAGAATTTTTTTCCCTGTTTTGGAGCGTCTTGCTGGGTAGGTATTTGGGAAGGCCCAAGCAAGACGGTTTGTTTTCGGAACGCCAAGAAGTTTTACTGTCAGTGTCAGTTTTGTGTTCAGTCGAGAATGGATTACCAACTGGTGAGTTCGTTTCATGCTTATGATAACACATTTTTTCTTGAAAGCGCAACTTTTATGTAATATTAAAACAAACTTTGTATGGTTCGTCACTATAAGTGTCGGCATTATGCTATTTTCTTATACAATTTCAATATACATATATTTTTCTCTTTTTGACATTATTAAAAATTATCTTTTGAATTGTTCGACATTGTGAATGTTGACGTATTTTTTAAAACTTCTACCATATCGAGACAAAATGCACAGTAATACTCATATGTCATTTTCAAACAAACAATGTATGGTTCGTCACTACGAGTGTCGGCATTATTCCTGTTTCATATAATTTAATATATATTCATGTAATTTTCAGTTTTCGTCATTTATAAAAACGTCTTTTGAATTGTTCGACATTATAGATGTTGACGTATTTTTTAAAGCTTCTACCAAAAACTTCTCGAGACAAAAATACAAAACTAGCTTATATATAAGTCGTATATTTCCCCCTTGTCCATGGATCGCATCACCGACCAGAGGTGACTCCCAGATCTTTTCCTCTCTCACTAATAAACAATCATTACACCCTAACATTCCTTCCCCATCCCAACTGACTGTAAGGACTTGACCGGCGCCGTTATTGATCAATAATATTAGATCTGCTAAAATTGCATTTCGAGAGTAAGCGGAAACTCCCATCCCTTATTCATTTGGATCGTAGTGCAATTCTTACCAGTTCCGATCAATCACGGAGTAGCAACCATTGACATGTACAGTCAGTCTATGCTATGCTATGCTATGATATGCTGAATTTTTCTAGGACATCCTATTTCGAACATTTCGCATGCCTACCTGGAACCACTATATTATCAAACTTGAATGAACCTAAAATTTTCCTTCGCAGGGTTTGAGTTTATGGTCTAACCTTTCAACAAATGCTTGCCACAAAATATTCTATCAGTGAAAAATTGAAATAATCGAGTTATAAAATTTTATATGAAAAAATCCTAGGTGGTCGACCCGTCAGGCAGAATATGAAAATATCTCCCATGACTTAACCTTTGAACTTCTTTCAAAATCTCAAACTCAGTAAATGTGATTTGAAGTGCACAAATCTTACATTTTACACGGGAATAAATCCATTCTCAAAATCTGGAATTTGAGTCATGATTTTAGGAATGAAGCCAAATTTTGTTAAAGAAACTAAAGCTTAATATTCTGTCAAAATATAATCATTCACGCCATTTAAAAAGCTTTGTTTCAAATTATATCAAATAATTATTTAATTTTTTAGTAAGTAGATTTCATTTATCATATATCAAAGTAGTTTTACTTTGAAAATAGGTTTTGTTGTTCAGTGGGCATTAATACATCGCTATTTCTTCAATTGTAGTGCTTTCCATTGCAAATTATCAACATGTTGCAATCAAAAAGTACGTGAATGCAAGTTTTCATCAAACACAACTTCAAAAAGCAGTTAAATGCAATTCAATGTCATTTTGACATAGCACATGCTTCGCATTAAACGAGTGGTATTAATTCATCGTAATGTGAAGATATTGCAATGGACGAATGATCACCTTTATTTGTGAGCCGCTTTTTTTTTAGAAAATTACATTACCAGAGTGTAGCTGAATGACATGCAAAAACTGAGCTTTTCTCTAACTAACTCGTCCAAAGTCGAGTACGTGGCATTACTTACAAAAACAAGGTAGGTAAATTCATATATTTTATTCTCATTTGCTCCAATACCATTTTTTATTTTTTTAATTATTTTCTTGTTGTAAAAAAAATTTCGGATCAGTAATCCCACCATTTTTTTATTAGTTCGATCTGTGGATTGTTTTTCATGGAAACCCATAATCTTTAGTTAGAGAATGTTAGTAGACTAATTGATTGTGTAATGCAGCACACAGCACTTTTGATTTAGAAGACTCAATAGTATAGTTGAGCATACATTTTGATCCATTAGAAGAACATTTATGTATTAACATTTTGGTTTTTATCTGCATACTTGATTTCATAAGATATTTTTAGAAGTTTTGAATATAGAAATTTTATGTATCTAAGGGTTGTTTGATTCATGAAAACGACCAAAATATTACAGTAGTTTTGACGTAAATATTTTTCTAAGTGAAAATTGAACGTTCAAGGAAAATGTATGTATGCATGTATGTAGGTAGCCACCTGGGAGGGAGGCACCGATACTACACACGAAATATGACACAAAGTTATTTTGAATTGCAAGAAAACTTCAGCTTGCCAACGACAATCAAGGCAGACTTGATGAAAATTGCTAGTTTGCTTTTATTGTGTTCCTTCGATCGTTCTGGACAAACATGGGAAAAGAGCCAAAGTTTTCTATGCATTTAATTTTAATTTTTATTGGAAAAAGTTAAATGATGCGTATTTGAATACTTTATATTCAATCAGGATAAAAGGTGCTATTGTGACATTACTTGTGAATAAGCATGAATAGCTTTTCAATCGATTTTTTGACACAATTGATGAAATGCAATAATATGTTTTAATCAATTACGCGCTTTTATCATGTTTGTCCATTGTTTTAGATCTGGGCTCACAGTGACAGTTCGTGACAGCAGAATCTCGGCTCACCTTGACGTACATAAGTTTCGTTTAAATTGGTTTCTCCCTCTCAGGTAGCCACCATCCTAGCTTGAGTCTTGCTCTGCATGCGGTTCCACTTAACAGTACAGTCAATTTTCATTATCAATCTGAATTCAGCATACCATTGTATGAAGAGCCAAAATGGGGTGTTGCGGACCCGTAAGCAGAGACACTTACGCGAAACCCGCGGGAAATAGAGAATCTCCTTCCAATAATATGATCCAACGGAAAGTATTTGCACGTTCAAGGAAAATCATTCATAATTAACGGAGTACGAACATTTTTACAGTCTTCTGTAAAAATATCACTATAATCAGTAATTTTTACAGAATTATGATATGTTGGACGAGCTGAAGCTTTTTGACTATACGGTGAAATTCATCGGAACCCATAAAATGATTATCAAGACAAAACCATCGTGCATGTCACCTGTTACCGTGCCTAATCGAACTGGTAAGACCACCCATGATTTAAAGTTTCAACTTTCTCCATCTTTTCTTTGTGTGGATAACCTACTTCGACCTATGCATGTCCTTTTTCTAACTTTCAAACGCACCTTTCTCATCCAAATCGCCGATGCACGGTAGCAACAATCTAGCTTCTTAGTCAGCAGCATATTTTCAGCCAATCCATTCTCCTTCCATTTGTTGTCGTCCCGTTATATTGAGGATGGGCCCCAAAAAGCCGTAGCGGTGAATGCGCAGCTCTTCAACAAGACCATGCTGAGGGTTGTGGGTTCGAATCCTGTCGGTCTAAGATCTTTTCGTAATGATAAGGTTTCGAAGGCATAAAGTATCTTCGTGCTGAAATACAGACTCTATCCCAACGTGGGACGTAACGCCATAAACAAAATGAATAAGAAGACATTGAGGATCCTCAGTGTCGGCGGCACGTTAGGTTTTGATTAATGAAGATAAGCAATCTCAATCGCACGCGGTCGCCGTCGTCGACGTCGTTTGCCGCGGGAGCCTTGTCCGCGAATACCCAAATGCTCGCTCAACGTCGTCGAAATCCAGCGGCATGCTTCCAGTGCGAGGATGGAGGGAAAGCTGTGGGAGATCCCGGTTCGCCGTTAGGAAATGAAAGAAAAATCAAAAGAATTAGGCAAGGAAACGAAACGCAGTTTGTGTAAATGATATCCTTCGCTACGCTTGAAGCCGCACCGTCGTCGTCGTCGTCGTCGGATTTAGACGGTGAGTTTGTATCTTCCATTCAATTTATGATAATTTTTTCCTTAACCATGGTTGAGTGAGTTTTCATCGAGGGTGTTCCCGAGTGTCGATGAACGGCGATGATTAACGAACTGTGCGGTGGAAGGAGAGGCATGCTGAGCAAAGGCACTTCCGCTAAGGAATAGATTGAGCCGAAATCACGAATCGAAGTGAAACGGTACTCTGCGACGGATGTCTTTGAATCAGGTGCTGTGATTTATGGAGCTTTGGCTAATTTATGTTTTTACTAATGCAAATCAAATCACCTCTCTCCGGTAATCTCCGGTTGTTCTGCCAAGAAAGTGGAAATTACACCGGTTAATCCCCTCTCGGCGACCTACAACGGGGAGGTTGTGCGTATCAAAGGTTGAATCGGTGTCAAAATTCGATGTTAATCCCTTTGCCAAGTTTGCTTTTTAGTTGGGATTGACGGCGATGGCGATGATGATCATGATGGCCTCGCCGTGCGCCGTCAAAACATCAACATTTGTAAAGTGAATCCAGTCATTATCGTAAATAATCTCCACTAGAATAGCAACGCACATTTCGGTCGAGTCTCTCTTCAGGTTTGTGTCGCTCTTTCTTGGACAGTGAAATGGTGGATTCGTCGTTTTTCCGTCTGTTGCGTGGAAGTTTCGTCTGAGAAAACTGCAAACGTTGATTCCTAAAAAGCAAATACCATAATTTAACGGTGGACCTGATGTTCAAAATTTATTATTAAATGTGTACACACATGTGAAATAAAATTGATTATCATCATCATTATTCTTGAAGATCATAAGGCGTTTAACATAGGGCCCAAATATCTGTAGCGTTTGCGTTTTCGATCAATATAAAAAGGAATCGAATTAGCTACATTCTATTATTATTATTGTACAGAGACAAATGCCCCGTCAGGGCATAGTCTCTTTAAAAATAATATTATTATTTTCATTTTTTATTTTGTTCCAGAACTAGCAAGCAACTGTTTGAGTTCGATACCATCATCCATCAGGTTTCGTGACATTGATGCAACTGGCATCGGTGTTGAGGACTATGATGCGATCCGCCGGCACGCGTTCCAACATGGAAAAGGAGGAGTATCGTATTCAGTTCGATTTAACAAATGGCAAAAGCCGAGTAAATTTATGCACCGCAAATTCTGCTCATTCAAAGAACTCTCACCGAGTGATTGAACATGGTCGAAGGGATAGCAGGAGAGAGTTGAAGTTTTTCAGGGCGAAGGGTTTGTCACCGGGCAATCTCTTCGGTTAAAATGAACTCGGAACTTTGGTGGTTTATGTGGTTTTCGGTGGGGTGTCCTTTTTTGTCAAACTTTTTTGTGCCACCGCACTTGATGTAGACTGAAATCAATGGGGAATTTATTGTAGCTGTTGGCAAGGTCTTTTGCAGCGTGACTTTGAGCTTCGCGAACGATAATGATAGCAACGTGTAGCCGTGCAAGCCTTATTCGATTTTGATTGAGCAAATAAGCATTCGGTGTTTGTAAATGGGAAAATAATTTGGTTTGGAAGGGTGGAGCTGCTGGAATATCATCAAAGGTTTCAATGTTGAACAGCGCCCCTGTGTGTAATTTATCATAATCAAATGATAAACGAAAACACGCGACTTGGGAAATTGGACTGGGAGATTACATAGTTCTGGAAAATATCACTAGAAACTTCCTTAAGTTAGAGCTTTGGACGCCACCAATTTACAATCTTGGCACCGAACAATAATTTAACAACAAAAATTAAAAAAAAACATGAAAAACTGCACAAAAAAAATCCATTGTTTGTTAAAAGATATTTCCAAGACATTTTCTAGGGGAAATCCAGATTCTACAGCGATTCCTTTCCGAGATTTATCCAAGGTTGTTAACAAGAACTTCTCTAGGACTTCATCCAATACTGCTTCTAAGGGTTCATCCTCAAATAGCTACAGGTATTTTTAATAGGATTTTGACATTTTTTCAGTAATTCTTTCAGAAACATTTCATCTAAGAATTCTCTTTGAAATGATTCCAATTATTCCACTAAGATTTTTATCAGAGATTCTCTCATAAGTCTCCTAGGAAATTCTCCGATGATGTTACCACTAATTACAAAAGTTGGTTTGAAATGAATCTTTTATGACAAAAACTAAGGCATAGTTTCCCAAACTGTGGGTTACGACTCTCTGGGAGTCGTGAAACAATTGCTAGTGGGTCGCAAAAATATCTTGTAAAAAAGTTCATAAAACCGAATTTAGTACTATACTATATTAAACACCACTTGAGTAAGAATTCAATGATACAGTACTTAAATTGGTTATCATTTAAACAGCCATTCCATGAAAAACCGACCAAGTGGGTCACCGAATTCCGTGAAAATTTGCTATTTTGATCCTTAATTCCTTTGATAAAGGTGACCATTTACGAAACAGGGTGCCCAGAAAAATCGCGTTTTTGCAAAATTTTTATTTAAAAAAAAATATAACTTTTGAACCGTTCGACCGATTTTAATCTTTTTGGACGACATAAAAGCTAAAGATTTTGGCTTTACAGGAAATATATAAAATTTCAAAAAATTGTTTTTTCACATGAAAAAAATAACAATTTCCGTTTTTTTTTTTTGTGTTTTGAAGGCCTCAGGACCAAAGAGGCTATTACTGTTCTCATTTTTTCTTGAAAGTTCAGAAAATTTTACGTTTACTGTCAAATTTTCAGCGATGTATGTTTTTTAGTTTGAGAGAAATATTTTTTTGAAAATAAAAAATCAGTCATTTTTATCGGCACACACTGTAGGTCACAGCGCATTAGATTTTTTATTTATAAAAAAATCATAACTTTTGATCAGCTCAACCGATTTTCATTCTTTTTCCATGGAATGAAAGCTTAAGATTTCAACTTTTCAAAAAAATATATAAAACTTTGAAAAAAAAAATTTTTATATCAAAATAAATGAAAATTTTAAAAAAAAATCTTCTAAAATAACTTCTAAAACAATTTTTACAAAGGCCAGTCGACGGCACCTAATCGATCCCGCTGAGCCAGCAGTTACTAGTCCAGGTGACAGGTTTAGAGACAGGCAAATTCAGACAGGAAAGTCAGTTAAGATTGTGAGTTAGGAGCGACAAGTCGCAGTGTAGTGTTTTTAAACAGTAAACGTAAAATTTTCTGAACTTTGAAAAATGAGAACAATAATAGCCCCTTTGGTCCCGAGGCCTTCAAAACACGAAAAGTAGGAAATTATTGATTTTTATTCATGTGAAAAAAAAACAATTTTTGTGAAATTTTATATTTTTCCTGCAAAATCGCGATTTTTCTGGTCACCCTATTTCGTAAATGGTCACCCTATTCAAAAAACCCAAGAACACATGTGTTCTTATTTCGGTTAAGGAACAACATAGCAAATTTTCACGGAACTCGGTGACCCACTAGATCGGTTTTTCATGGAATGGCTGTATTAGGTATTTCACTAAACAGCTCGAAGATTTCTTATCTTGCATAGAATTTCTTCATGTCTCCTCGAATTTTGCAAATCAGTTTAAAATTGTCTTATGAAGGAAACAAACTATGAGAAAACACGACTTAAGAAACTGAACATAAAATTAGGTATTTTTGCAAATGCCCTGAGAAACAAGCAGTGTACATCCCAAACTTCCCCATCAAGAGATGAAAAATAGATATCATGTTTATGGTGTTGTATGAGTTCTTCAGTAAGCCATTCCTTGGTGTCGAGCAACATAAATCACCTCCGACAGGACAATTCCAAAACAGCAACGAAACAAATGTTCCTAGAATGCTTCCAAGGGACAACTATCCTTCTTTTTTTCGGCATCCTCCGACGACATACCAACCGTCCATTGAAAGAGCATCCCAGCCGGGTACCGATTTTTCGCAAACAACAATGTAAGCGATGTCCTTTGGTTCAATTCATCAAATTCCCAGCAAACATGGATGAGGAAAAAACCTCTCTGGTGTTGCTAAAAAGGAGAACGACCGGAGAGATCCTCGTTTTATGAGCGTGTTTCATTTTCGAGAAAATCTAATTCTGGTCCTCAGCAGCGGTGAGCGTTATTGTCAGCATCCATTGGTCGTGAGATGAAAGGTAAAGCTTTCTGTGTGACAAAGTTGCCATTCAGTCTGCCGAAGATTTATCCTTGTGCAGCCGGGAAGGATCAACGAAACGGGACGTAGGAAAGTGACTTCACAGCAACCAACGGTCAAAGTATTTCGCGCAGGTAGGAGAATTGTGAGATGGCCACGAATGGTTCGAAAAAGGAAATTTCCAGGAGGGACGGACCTACTCAAACGGGGAACAATGCTTGATGGATGGATAAGAAACAGAAAGCGAAATGGATTTCACGTAATGTTTGTGGGATTGATTAATGAATTTGGAGAGGTTTCGGAGTTATTCGCATCTAGGATGTCTGGGTTGAGCAATTTACTCCCTCTATCTGGGCTGCATGATTGAAATGTGAATGGAAATCAAACGGTGCATACGAAACGATGCAGTACAAGGATGATAAGTAGCGGTTTCCTGTTTGAAAATTAAATAAATTCGTTCAATTATACCACTTAGCATTATTCTCTCTTATCGCAATCGAAATGGGTTGATTGTTTGTTCGTTTATGAAGCCAATAGCAAAGTAAAGTTGATATTTAAGTTATATAATTAGTTTTTCAACGGTGTATTCATTTTTATTGCTTGCGAAAAGCAAAAAAAAATCTAGTGAAGCAGAAGTTGTCGTTTTGCACTTTCATTTGCACGTGTCTAAAGAGTAAAATTTCTTGTACTGATTATCTCAAAAATAAACGCCATCTTCAGCGCACTTTCTTCGAAAAGTAACACATCATTCTGGCTGATCAGAAGTCATTTTTTAGTTCTAACGATTTTTTTCCGCCACATCTTAATCGCAAGGGCGCAATATAGGCCTTCGCCCGTGCAAAGTGCACCCGGGATACCAACGAAGAGAAAGAGCAATGTTCACAGCAAAGGAAACATTATTTATGGCCCCGATAAAAAGCAACGAAAGTGCTATAAAAATAAATTTTCGTCACAACACTTAGGTTCAATTGAAGGACGGAAAAAAGCAGCCGCTTTCGGTTGTATGAACATATTGTTCGGATGCACTCATGCAGGCGACCCCGTGCGTAGCGTTTAGGAAGCTATTTATAAGAAATGTCTCCTAGGCGAGCAAGAAAGCAAAACTTTTAATTGAAGAACATGTGTCTCGGAACACCTCCATTAAGGGAGCAAACGGCTGATGGTAATGGCGCGCCGCGGCAGTTGTCGCACATTTCGGCGCCCCGATCGGTATCAGACTGCCGGGGTCACCGAAATTGAGATGTGAATCCGGAGGGGTTCCTTCTTTTCTGGGTTACATTGTCAAACCATCAATTGAAACTTCGAGGGAGAAATTTTGTAATAAAAAATAAATATTGTCATTGCTCGAGTTCGTTGCAAGAATTGTACAAATCATGTGTTTCGATGTGTATTTTATCTTTGTTTGATCAAAGGGATGCTTGTGTATCGAACGGATGCAATCAATGAAGTGTGTCATTTATCCAATAGAGGGATCGTGAACAAACAAAATTATTGCATAAAAATGCATTATTCGCGTGCGGTTGGGATTAGCAATCTGTTTATCTTCCCACGAAAAAGAGAATTCTCTAAAATAAAATTACACAAAATCGAGCTCTTGCGGACGAACACACCATGTGTGTTATTTTCATACATCCTTCTCAGTTTTCTCAAACTTCAAAACATACAGAGTGGTAATTCTCGCTAGGATCAGCCAAACGATCTCTAGGCATCCAAAATATCAAAATATTTGCATTATTTGTAATAATAATGCAACTTATATATTGTATAATAAATGTCAGTATCAAAATAGCATCGGAAGAATCGGAATTATTGTAACTTTAAAATGCCTAAATATCATCTAGTCCGTTCCGTCTGAGCACCGACCAGATGAGGTCGAAATACGCGTATCTGTCAGAGGATACCAACTCTAATGGAAATAGATAGTATAGTACTGAATTTAGTTTTGCCAGCTGATTATTTTTGCATCCGTATATCGTGTAGCTTGCTCGGAGAATCTTAGCCGATGGAATTCGAACCTGATACGCTCAGCATGGTCATGCTGAATTTCTGCCCTTATACTGTTACAGTAATTTGTGCTCATTATACAGAATAATCTTCAAATGTACATCTTTTTTCCATTTGGGAGGCGGAAAAGCATTTCATTCTTGAGCACACTAGCTTCTGATGTTTCGTGTAAATTTACCATAAAAAAACATTGTCCTGTAGATAACTTAACCATTTCGACAACACGACGCCACTTATTTCGGTCACAAAACCCGGACCCAAATCAAGTTATCCTTCTTATTCAAAAAGAATACAGTGCCCAAAGGATCCACCAGCCAGCTGCTGGATGCCGCCCAATAAATCAAGTTCCAAGCAGTTTCTTCAGCAGCAGCACTTGTATCGTAGCATCAAAAGATACATCTATCCCACTGCCAAATCGTCAGCTTGTGTTGCTCCCGCAGTTGGATCCCAAATCGTAATGTCTTACATACGGGACGTCGACCCTTTAGTAGGGGAACTGGGGGTAATATGCCCATAGGGGGTAAAGCGCGCCACCATCGATTTGGCTGAACGATGTGTTTTAGAATGCTTTTTTTCACCCTAGATCATAGAAAATGGATAGAAATGCTTTTCCTAATATGTTTTTATGTGGTTTTCTCGACCAAATTGATAAAATCGTATAAAAACGTTTTTCGCTGTTTTCGTTGCAATTTTGTGCGATTTTCATTGTCATTTTTTAGGTCTATAAACAATCAAATTTCTGAAACTATTGCTGACAGCCAACTTGTGCACTGTCATAGTTTGTATTAAGTGCAAAATATATGTTAAATTTGCCCTCAAAAAGCTTATTGAAGACCCTAAACTTTAATCAACTCTGGGGGCAAAACGCCCACCCCTATTTCATAACACCAAAACAGCCGTTTGAATTCAAATTCTACCAAACGTAATGGCACGTTGAAGTTACGCAAAAATTGGAACCTTACAAATATACATTTTTCGCATCAGCATGTATACTATTATTGAACAATAACATCTGAACAAACGCCCGGATGTATGCAACTCATATACAAGCATGATTGTGTGCGTTCGTTTACAGCATGGCTAACGCCGAACTCAAGCGGGGCGTTTTACCCCGCAAAACAATACATATGCAGTTAAGCAAGCATTTTTTAAAAATTGATTTATAATCCCCAGAAAAGTTAAAATGGATAGCTGTTTCAACTATTTGGTAGAAAACATGTTTGTCTATCCGACCATAACTAAAAAAGAGCATAAAATAATGTTTTTCACATCTAAAATCGCTGTTCTCCTTAACGTGGGCAAACTACCCCCAGTCCCCCTATGCCGTCATCAAGTGGTGTGGAATTGTGCGAGGTATTCAGCTGGGAAATGGGGAGCGAGGGGAAGGTATTATCCGGAAAACCCAAAACACATCGTTTCGAACTAATTTATCCGTTTTTCATCTGGCAAGGTTCCCACGAAACCGGAATGGTTGCGCACACGCACACATTGGGTGGTAAATTCGACGCAATGTTTATTGTTTTTTGGCGGGTGCTTGCATTGTTTTTTCCAGAAAATATTCGAATGGTATTATGGATTTTTGTTTTCTACAAGAACAACCTTCATTTAAATAGCAGTAACTATCAGTTATTAGCATTCTTCTGCCATGGTCTCAATCTCATCTCGAAAAAATCTACCTTCCTGAAATAACAATTGAAATTGATTGTGCAGTTAAGGATGCTATACAGTAATGTCCCGATTTTGTTTACCCCCGATTTTAGCATCCTTTTTGTCCAATTTTGCCAGCCTCAAATTTTTATTCATTTAAATCAGACTTATTATAACATTATGACAAAATTTTGAAATTTTGATCAATAGATGATCAAAATTACCTTGGATTACGATACATATAAAATGGATGTAAAAATAAATGTTTTTATTAACAGAACCATAAAACTAAGTTTTTAAATTAAAATAAAACATGAAACCAGTCTGAAATTAATTTCCCGAATTTAGCTCTTTTCCGGTTATGTCAATTCTAAATACAGCATGGGGCTGACAAAATCGGGACATTACTGTAATAGCTTAAGAAACACAAGGTGAAACATTTTTCTTCAGAAATGTTCCGTAATGATTCAGAAAAATTCTCCAAAATTTTCCAGATCTTTCCCTCGGGGCTCTACCATGGATAGCACCATAACCATCGTCAAAAATCGCTCCAAACATTCCTATTCCTAAAATTTTCTCTGCAAATTGTTGATGAGTTAGGGGGGTCTGTAGCCTTGAGGTTACGCTTTCGCTTCATAACCGGAAGGTCATGGGTTCGATTCCCAGCCCCTCCACAAAAAAAAACCCGTCCAGCCACCAGAAGACGCCTCACGGTGGACCGTGCTTTGGGGTGCACGTCCATCCTCTGTCAGTATCAGATGGTGACTGAGACAAACTGACTTTCTTCGCAGGCAGCTATCCTCACTAACAGCAGAGCTCTCTTCCTACCTGCTCGGTGTGAGAGTAAAAGAGTAGGGGAGAGTGAAACTAGATGTAAATATAGATAAGTTGAAAATAGATCTGTATCGGTAAAGAAGCTACAAGATCAACTGAGTCCGGCACAATAGTGGCCACGAGCACGCCCAAGTAACAATTTCAATGCTCTTTGATCTTAGGTGTTATTTATTGAGGTTTTGTTAGTGATGCATTAAATCCCAACAGATTTAATAATGGATGTGAAAGTGCTAAACGATCTATACAGTAAAAACCACTTTAAATTGCTTTGTAGATACCTTTAAGTGCTTCTGTTAAAACTTTTTTGCTAGCCAAATTTGATGATTAAAAATTGTATGTTGAAGAAGCTGTATAGTGTCCATTAAAACCTATACTTAAAACCTCAGCTTTTTTGTCTCAGAAAGACATCGATAAAACTCCTAAGACTGCACTAAGTCATGTTAAAGTCTTCTTAAAACTAAAATGTCTGATGCATGTTATGGTCTGCGTGTGGTCATCATTATCATTATGTCGATAATAATAATCATGTAAAGAATTATGAAACACATATGTAAAGAATCATAAAACACGAAAATAAAACGGCATAATAATAAACATTCTGCTCGTAGAATTATTTGACTACCGTGTGTAGTACATTTTTCTCATGCTTGCCTGGACTTCCCGTTCTCGTGGGAAATTTATGCAGTACACAACAGCTGAGCTACTCGAAAAAAGCTTTTATTTTCAGCCTTTTATCACTTACCATTTTCTGCGTCACAAAAGATCAACCACGGGCTTTATCGGACCAATTCATGCCAGTAAAAACGTAATTAGATGCACAACGGAACGAATGAACTTAATTAAACTACATCACAAAATCAAATCTTACGCAATATTTACCTTTTTGGCAGCACTAGCTTTCCTGAGTGCATTAATTTTAAGCCAAGGCTCCCAAAAAAACAATTTGTCTTACTGCAGAAAAAATAATCTGATTTAAGAATATAATAGCTAGAGGAGGATTTTGTGCAAGGAATCATAAGATCAAAACCTCTCATGAATGATTATATTGTACGGAATGAACACCAATTGATCTTAAACCATCTCAGACAAGACCAGCAAGATTTAACTGGATGGAATCCATTTCTATTGACGCCGCTTCGGGTTCATAATTACAATATGCGTGGGAAATTTCAATTCAATATTGAGAAGAGCATGAAATGATTCTAAAAATGTAATGGAATATAATATTAAACAGGCAATTATGATGCTGTAATTATGGCGCGTTGCCGTAAATCAATTTTTTTTTTGTCATTCCAACAGTAAATTTTCTTCGGCATGAGTTTCACGCGATTGCAAAAAAATTTACTGCCACGCAAAAATGATTATTTTAATTTGATATTATGAGTCGGCAGACATCATGATGAATTCAATATTATAAAAAAAAGTTTTGATTGATAAACAACTAGTTGGCCGATGTTTGTTCGATCGTCAGCTCTTAACATCGGTTTTATTCCGTGTTTTAGGATAGCGCAAAAGATTTAATACCGCTAGTTGAGCTCAACAAGACTATACAATAGCTCTTATGTATGTTTTAACGTACACTACAAGGGTAGATGTATTCATACTATACAAAACTAAGAAGTTTAGAAACGGTTTTAAGTTATAGTTTTAACAACCTCCTGTAGTGTGGGCCTTTTGGGGTTTAACGGAGTTTTATTAAAGTTTTATTAAGGTTGTTGAAACTAATTTGTTCTAAAATGAGTTTTAACGATATGGTGGTAACAACAGCTTGTAGTATGTGAAAAAACTAAAAATGTTACTAGGACGGAGTGCCTTAATAAAAAAAAAATGTTGATGAAATGCAACCTAAGAATAATAATAATTTGTTCAGGAATTCCTAAATGAACTAAGATAGTAGTAAATTGATTAGCTATTTCCCAAAAAATAACTAGTCTATTGAGTTTTTTGTTTAGTTTTGTTTCAAAATAGGATTTTGTGCCGCTGAGCCAACATACAATCGACAAGTGACTTGTCTATTATTTGGAATAATGTCTTCCTACAAATATTAGAATTTGTGATAGAAAATAAGGCCGATACAAATTAATTTTTGACATTTTGTCCCATCGGCCCAATTTAAATCGAGGGAGGGGGGGTGGTGGGGGCAAAAAAATAATAAACATTTTTTTCGAAAATATTTGTTTTTATTGATTGAAATTCCTTTTGTTAAAAAACATTGTATATCCATCGAGTATTTTAACGGTTTTGTAAACAATGTATCGTCGCTCAGCTTTTGGCTCAGTAGTTGGAGTATTTATCGGCTGACTTGATTTTGAACAACATTTTGCGCAGAAGAGCAGCTTTCCTTCTGTTCTTGTTACTGTTGGATCCAGGCATTTAGCACACAAGTCTTTGTAACCCGGCAAATGTGTGCTAGCTTGGTAATAATGAAGACTGATAGGATCGAAACAAGACAGTTTAGTGTTCTGAAAAACTGGAAATGATTCCAGATGAGAACCGCAAACATACAATTTATCATCAAAAAATTGGCCTAACTTAGTATATTCCTTCTTATCCAAAGCATATTTGGTATACAACAGTCTCGGGAAATAGCACTCAGTGCAAGTAACTATCATACGAGCCCTCGTGAAGGCTAAAGGGAATGTTGGTTTGGGCAGCATTTTCTCCACGCTTTCAGTAATCGCGGTTCCTATTTTGCTTGGAACGTGTTCATCTGAAGGCTCGTTGCCGTACACAGAATCGAAGCTTGTGTACTTCATATTCGCATCAGGCACTGGTGTCGGAAGCCATACAATCTGATCAAACATAGTCCTCGACGATCGTACTTTCTTGTGGTACTTACAAGATTTGTCAGCACATTTCTTTACCTGGAACGCATAAGATGTTGCCTTGACGTGCTTTTCGAAGAAATCTTTAACACGATTTTCTTCCAGTAGTTGAGATTTGACAATCTTGAAGTTGAAATCAATTCCACCCAATGCAGTGGAAACTCTATGTTTGCACGCTTCAATGTCATCATCTGTGGCAGGGCAGCCCATTCTCACTGGCTCTCCTTTGTAAGAAAGGCTTTCGAATCGAGCTCTCAAAAGACTGCGGGCGTCTTTCGTTCCATCAATCGCCAACTGCCGATAGTTTGTCTCTGGATGCTTTTCTTGAGCATCGCGCCATTGCTTTTAAGAAAGCAACGAGCGAACTTTCTTTTCATTTTTACCAAGATCATTTCTTGCGAGAGCTACTCCAATCAGGGCAATGTTTGCAGTACTCATGAATCTTTCTGCGGGATTTATCACCGAAAAGTTTGGAGGAGTGCGAACCGCACATAAAAAATCGAGATCCAGTTCCAAAAACAAAGCCACATAACTTAGCATAACTTGAATCGATGTAACGTTGTGATCAGGTCCTCCATCAGTTCCAATAAACATTAGCGGCTTCTGTGTATCTGGTTGCTCAATGTTTTTGATCAAATCCGCTACATGCCTGAATGCCGAAGATGCCTCGAATATTGCGTCTTTCAGTATAATCATCGGTTTACCTCTATACCACGACTCAGACAGCTCTTTAGGAGGATACAGTTTTATCGCAACCGATGGAATCAAATGCTGGGGGATATTATCGTGATCCATGGCATTAAGCCCTCTTCCGTCAAGCCCTGCCATTAAGACATGCCGCTGCCTTAAAGTTGCACTTACTGGTGCATTTTCGAATCCAACAGGGATAGACGCTTTATCGTCTAGGAAAAAAAAAACGATGGAAATCTCAGGAAATTTTCCTAAAGAATAAAAAGCAAATCAATTTCGCACAAGTAGGAACAAAATTTTTGAAAGTCTTACCGGCCATGATCTTCAAGAATTCAAACTGTTTTGCTCCGTAGTGCTGGTCTACATGTGCCTTATGTAACGTACGTTTTTGAAGACCGAATTTCACATCAAAGCGTCCATAATAGCGTTTCGATACCTGAGTGTGGCTGTTTCTTGGGACGAATTGCAGACGATCCCGGGAACATTTCTTCCATTTTAGTTTCGCATTTGGACATCAAATCACGCATCGAAACGCACAGTGGTGATATCCAAGTCGTTTCACCATGTCGCCTTTCTTCAGCGACAGTATAATCGTTGTTGGCAAGTGTAGTAGATATAGATTGCATTATACACCTATTAAATAATAAAAAAATAGGAATGACTAAAAAATGTTTAGCGTGTTTGGCGTTAAATCGAAACATGCCATAAAAATGTATTTGCCGCGTAATTTTAAGTCGGCTTGTTTAATGTCGACCGATCCCTGGAGAGATCGCTCTAATATGGTTCGGGAAGACGAATGCTTCGACGCTACAAAAGAGAGAGAGAAACTAGGCACGAACATGTAGTTCGACTTTGGGTAGTTAGCGTCGGCGCAGTGTGAATGTGAGAATGAGACGGCATGTAACCGTAGAGAATGGGAGCAAAAGGGAGAGCGCATAAACTGCGACTCCTCTGCTTCGGAAGATAGAAACGAGCGAGTTGATCGGCATCTTGCGTGTCGCTGCGATTAAACTGGAAAGGCAGTCTGTTGGATAATCTTAGCGCGATTAGACGTGCTTTTTAAAAGTGAAACGATTTCGTTCCCAAATGATCGCAAATGGATTGCTTAATCCAGAAACTTTTTAATAAATTTGGGAAGGAAGTTACGACAGCAAGGACCTTCGAAACTGCTGCCCAGAAGTTGGCAAACTTGTTCAGTTTTGCGGCCTGCGCTTGTTGTTCCATATGCACTGCTTCTGAAACAGAAAATCCTTCCTGCAACAAAAATTGAAATCCTTCTTTGCTGTCCTGAAGTTGTTCTGGAGGGAGATCTTCATCTTCTGAAATATAAATACACAACTGGAATTTGAAAAGAAAAACGATAAATGAAAAAACTTACCAGTGATGGCATTAACAATTACACCAACTTTTTCTTTTGTCCAAGTAGAAACACTTCCATAGGCCTGCGATAATCTTCCTGATTTGTCGGTGGAAATTCGCTCGTGTATATTTCGTTCGATACGTGATATGATCACGGCTGAAGAGGATTCATCTCCCTGGGTGATCTTCCACACAAATGATGCATTCGGTTTGAAAGTCTTATAAATTTGTATAGGGAAGTCGAAAACCAGCCCAGTTATATATTTATATTTGGCCCGTCTCTCAATTGGAGCAAAAAAGATCAGATTTTGCTCGGTGTAGGCCGGGACGGAATTCAATCGGTCTTCAAGATCTTTATACAGCAATTGTACTAGGCTTGTACGATTTTGTTTCGGCGGAACTGTCTTCAGTGAACGGTTATCGTCCATAATAGATGCCGATGCTGCCTTATATTGCTCATCAGCCTTGTTCAGGTAATGTATGTAGTCCGCCAACGAAGCTTTCAGTTGCATTACATCTGCTGACACTTGTATCCATCCATCCGATTTAAGAAACGATTTGGTACATAGTTCGTCCAGCTTCTCGAAATCTCTAATCAAGTCTTCTTTCTTCAATATTGGAAGGGTCTTTTTTTTGTGCGCGCCATGGGACAACACACGAAAAGACTCTTGGTCAACTGGTTTGAAATGGAGATTTTCTGGAGGCTTCGATACATTTGCCGCCCCCAGCAATTTAGCCCACTGTCCATCCAAACGCCACAGAATGGATACCACAGACGACATGAAGAATTCCATATCTGACTTCTGGAAAACTTTGAATCCTGCTCCTCGAAACTGCAAATAATCCACCAGCTTGTTGTATAACGCGTCACGCCCATCTTTCTCTACCTTTTTATCAGGAAACATCGTAATAGATGATCGCTGCATAAGCAGATCGAAAGCATTTCTTGTCTTCTCCTTTCCCGAAGTAATTTCAGCCTTTAGTATATACAGAATTTTCGTACATGTGCCAATTGCTGTGGCGACATCTTGGATAGTACACGAGGGAGATGTTATGAACAAATCATGCCTTTCGAATGATTTACATCCAGCGTAAATAGCTTCGACCGCGTCCGTCCCATTTACTATCGATCCGAAGACCTGCTCAATTGTTTCCAGCAAAGAAGATTCAACAGCTACTGATGTCACGGATTGGAAGAGAAGTTTTCCTTCGCGCTCGATTCTCACGGCGATAGGAGTTTTAGAGTCCTGGATGATAAGAAAGACACTATACAAGAGTTTTAACAACAAAGCTTAAAACATACCATTGTTGAGGTTGCTGCTGCAGATGATTTTGGTGGAACTGGTGATTATGAGGTAAACTGTACTTTCTCTAAATACAAATTTGCGATTCTGTAAAAAACAACAGACAACTCAACACTGCTAGCTAAATATGGAAATGTCAAATTCGTTAGCACAGCGTGCACTCGAAAGAGGTGGCTCTCTCGCTCTTTCATACATTGACGTTGATGAGATAGAATGTTGTCTTGTTTACTTTGATCATGTGAGTAAAAAGGAGAGATAGATACTGGCTCGGTTTTGACAATACCCATAAAGATTTCTAGTGAGTGCGAGGAGTATGTATACTTTGGCTCAAATACATTCGAGAGCCAAATTTTCATATGCCCACTGGTGTTTTTCAACACGAATAAAAATTTTTTTTTTGCCCCCTGCAGTTTTTTCCGCTTTATGAAGGGGGGGGGAGACAAAAAGTGGAAATAAAATTTGTATCGGCCTTATTTGTAAATTAAAGGTGGAGTTTTGTATGAGAAGATCAACAAAGTATGAAGTTACACCCTTTAGGAGGTGTAACCATTAAAGACACTAATTTTTAATATTTCATTTAGGCATTATAACACCGTTAAGCATATTTATTTTTTTCAATGACGCATTGCTCTTACATGCCGTAAAAGTCTTTACAATTAACTGACTTCTCAAGGCTCAAGTGCTATAATACATTATGGAGCCAATTTCATCATGTAACTAAATTAGTTTTTATACAACACTATTCTGAATAGTTTGGTGTATCAATGAACTCACGATTCAGATTATTTAACATGCAAATCATGTTGTATATCGAAGTGTAAGTTGACGCCAAAGAATACTTTCGGCGTTGAGTTTTCGGTTATGGGTAGCAGGGTATTGAATAAAATGGAATTAGCGATGTAGAAAGCAGCAATACAAAATGAAAAAAGAAGTGCAAAGTATAGATCATCTGTTATTATTATGTTTAATGGAATTTAAAATCATAGCATTTACAGAGATTAATTTTAAATAATTGTCTTTGCCACATATGAAAATTTTATTTAGAAAAGCATAATATATTTTCGTTTCTCTTTACAGATTAAAGCAGCGGGTGAGTTTGCAATCGGAAAAAAAAAGGAAAGTTCACAGATAAATCATTAGTTTGTGTAGGCTTCAAACCCTGCTATAGATTAGCAGGTAACCAGCACGACCACAGAAAAATTTAAGATTTTCCGGTAACATAAACTTTAAATAAAGTAGGGTTTTGCGTCGTCCGATAGATTTAGCTCACGTTTTCGCGCATGTTTTCGTCGACGGAGATTTTTTGTTTCCTGTTTTGGAGCGTCTTGCTGGGTAGTGCTTCGTAAAGCCCAAGCAGGACAGTTCGGTTTTGCGTCGTCCGATAGATTTAGCTCACGTTTTCGCGCATGTTTTCGTCGCCGGAGATTTTTTTTTTTTTTTTGTTTTGGAGCGTCTTGCTGGGTAGTGCTTCGTGAAGCCCAAGCAGGTCAGTTCGGTTTTGCGTCGTCCGATAGATTTAGCTCACGGTTTCGCGCGTGTTTTCGTCGCTGGACATTTTTTTTTTTTTCTGTTTTGGAGCGTCTTGCTGGGTAGTGCTTCGTAAAGCCCAAGCAGGACAGTTCGGTTCTGCGTCGTCCGATAGATTTAGCTCACGTTTTCGCGCATGTTTTCGTCGACGGAGATTTTTTTTTTCCTGTTTTGGAGCGTGTTGCTGGGTAGTGCTTCGTAAAGCCCAAGCAGGACAGTACGGTTTTGCGTCGTCCGATAGATTTAGCTCACGGTTTCGCGCGTGTTTTCGTCGCTGGACATTTTTTTTTTTTTTTTCTGTTTTGTAGCGTCTTGCTGGGTAGTGCTTCGTGAAGCCCAAGCAGGACAGTTTTTACATTCAGAAATGGAATAGTGAAAAGTGAAAAATGAAAAAGTGATTTGTTTGATTTGTGTCCTCAGTACTGTTGGTTTTTGGCTGCCCTAAGTTCACCGAACCATCCGGAGGTGACAGGCAGCACATAAATTTAGAGAATCAATCCGGTGAGTTTGTTCCAGTATGATACTTTTTCTTTTGTGAGCCTTCCGGATCGTTTTTGTCCGCGTCGTGGAACTTCTGATCGTTTCTTGAACGGAAAATGTTATTTTCGGAGTTTGATAATTATGTTCAGATTGAGCATTCTGTCCGGGTGGGTGTTACGCAACTAACAATCGGTTGTGGATGCTTTTTAACCGTTCGATGACCCTGGAGGGATCGATTCTGCTTTTCGTATAATTTTGAGCAGAAAAACCGACTGTGGTATCCTAGGGTGTTTAGTTTGAACGCGCTTCCTTTCGTTTTTCGATTATCTAAAAATACAGTACCACCCAGTACAGTTTTTCAATGGGCACAGTACAGTTTTTCAATAGGCGTGTTTTTTTTTTTTTTTTTTACGCGTATTTTATACAATCCGATGACCCTGGAGGGATCGGTTTTGCTTTTTACTGGTTATTGAGCAAAAATATTACTGCACAATCGACAAGCATTTCGCGAAATACTATTTATACTATAAATAAGCTATTGTTTTCTCTTTTGATCGCCGGCATTCAAAAGATTAATTTGAAAACGCTTAAACAACAAATATTTATGGTCTATCGCCAGCTTTCTAGGCGAATCCTGACAATATACCTTCCCCAACCTCCAACTCCGTAGCACTTATGAGGGTGTCGCTGAGTCGGTGGCCTCTCATTAAGTAAGTGCTACATCAACATTTCCTTCCCCTATCCCAAGTTACGGTAAAGATGGGCGTGGCCGGGAATAGCGATATTCATGCTTTTAGTATTCTTGTTTATGATTTGAACAAGGTATACTCCCCTGCCTTGTTCTTGAAAGTAGTCAGGATGAGATTATTAAAAAGAAACATGAATGTTGCTAGTATCCAATCTACGAAGTATACCGTAACTACGCTAACGCTAACAAAAACTTTAAATAAAGTATTTTTTAAAGTGTACCCCTTACACTGAATTGCATTACCCCGAGTACCATGAACCTGAAGACCATAACCTCGAGTTCCAGTTCCTAGAATGACATAACTTCGAAGATATTATCACGGGGCAATGTCATTCAAGCTAATCATAAATTAGGGACAATATCATCATAATGATGCGTTCAGGGTGATGACTTTCGGGTTAGTAAGATTAGGGGAAATGAAATTCTTGATTATGGGGAAGAATATTTTCAAGAGGGGTTTGATTTTTAACGAAGACATGTAAAATTAAGCTCTGTAAGTGTTATGATTTTAAAATCAATGAATTAAACACTACCGAATATTTCATACTTTTCTTGAACGCATTTCAAGTATTGAGGCTTACGCTCTACGAGTTGGTTTGAGAATGGGTTGGTTGATATAGAATAATTATTTCACTATTGTATTTATCCAAGAATTTTACGTGTTTGTGAGATCGAAAAGACTGAGAAAGCTACAGGTAAAGCTAAAGATTTGTGAAAAATCTAAATGTTTGATGTATGCTACAAATGATCACAGAAGTATTGATAGTGGTCTAGAGTGCCATAGTTTGGCCAATAGTGCATCACTCAGCAATTGAGGTTTAAGTTCTGTGGCAGTACTAAGTCGGGGGGCAGCTAGCTGGCTTTTATAACAATATTTTATGACTAATAATAACAATATAAAATAGGTTCTGTAATGCCTTATATTGCTTGAGCCTATGAATAATCGGTCAATTTTTGAATAATTTTACGGAACGTAAGTGCAATCATTGAAAACATTTGAACATGCTTACCGGTATCAGAAACCCTAATTAATCTAGTTAAAATTTTATTTTAATAGTTACATTACAAAAAAAAGCGTTACTCAAAATTTCGACGTCTTCTCATTCAAAACACCGCCCAGAGGTTATAAATAGCTAAAAAATCTACTTTGAATTTAATTTAGATGGTTTATTTCTTCTGATGATTATCTCCAATCAAAATCTGATTGAATATATCTGATTTCCATTGAATTTGTCGACTTATACAGTGAATGAAAAAGGCGTTACTTCAAAACGGTTCCTACGATTTTTTTTTAATTTTGCTCACACATGTAGCTTAGCTATAGGAAGCGACTGGTGAGCACAGATTTGATGGAGATTTTTTTTTCTGATAATAACTGTCTGAGGAGCGCCGTGGCCGGAAGCTTGATGAGCGGATAAGAGGAACTAATGTAGAAGACAACCTCAACAATCTGTGGGAGTCTACTCATAGAGCGATGTGCACAGCGGCGCGAGACTTGATAGGTATTGCTCAGAGACGACCTAATTAAGGTGGGTTTGATGAGGAGGGCCAAGAGGTGACAAATGAGAAGAATGTTGCCAAAAGCCGGATGTTAGTGTATGGTGCCCGTTAGAAAAGAGAGCGGTACAAGGAAGCGAAATCATTCGAGAAAAAATAAACAGTATAAAGTCATTACTGACGCGCAGAACAGCATGAAACAACATAATATGCGTAGGTTTTACGAAACTGTCAATGACGTGCGGAAAAAAATATCGCCGTCTCCCGTCATGAGAATTAATCGTGAATGTAACTTGCTGAGAGATAAAACCATGGTGGCCGCCAGGTGGAAAGAGCACTTCGAGAATTTGTTGAATGGAGAGAACATTAGTGCGTTTGAGAAAAGATCAACCATCAGCGACGATGAATAAGCTTTGGAGACCCTGACGCTACATGAGGTTAAAAAAGCAATCGGAGAGCTGGAGACTAGTAAGGCTGCTGAAAAAGAAAAGATCCCGGCCGGACTTTTCAAGCACGGCAGTGGGCAGCTGTACAAAATACTGCACCGTATAAGCAAAATACATTAAGGATATGGGAAGAAGAAGAACTGTCTGTTAGCTAGCTAAAGGGTCTCATCTGCTCTCTGTATAAGAAGGGACACAGGCTGGAGTACGCATAGTACCGAGGAATACCCAGACAACCACAAGTCGCATAAAAGTTCACGTAATAACTCGTTAATTCATACAAAATACAACAAATCCGCAAAACACGATGGATAAAGTCGTCAGATTGATGAGCTTACTCGCATAAAACGCTTTTTTTTTCTTAGTTCATTTATACATTTTTTTTTTTGTCCCGTACACTCGTACAAAGTGAGTCGAATCATTCCGTAGCAGCTGTCAAATCAACATTTATTATCATAAGTTAAGTCGCATAAGATCACAGGTTAGTTCGGTAGTAAATTTATACACTCGCAATGTATGCTATTATTCATCACATAATATATGCATATATATCGCCTCCACTTTTTTACGTAGAAGGCCTTTTCGCGACATCTTATAGGTGAAATTTTGCACACACAAAACCTCCAGGTGATTTCTTTATACGTGCATTTTGGTTATCTGGGTAACGCTCCTCAATTCGGTGTTCAAAATAATATCACGCATACTGTTCAACAGATTGAGGCCACTGGAGCAGTCCTCCGTTGGCAAATACCGAGCTGGTTTTCGTGAGGGCCGATCATTATCGGATCGAATGTTTACCTTGCCAAGAATACCTTGACAAATCTTCGATAAGTTCCGGGAATACACCTTGCAGACTCACCATATGTTTATTGATTTCAAGGTGGCGTACGATTCAGTGAGGAAGGGAGATTATTATAGAACATGGTTTTCCGACGAAACTGATTAGACTGATTCATTCAACGTTAGAAGGATCGAAATCAAGTGTGCGGGTTGCGGATGAGATTTCAGCTTCCTTCGTAACCTTAGATGGATTGAAGTAGCTAGATCCGCTTTCGAATACGGCTTTTTGAGGGCTCCGTAACAAGCTGAGCCTGCTGACGAGAACAAAATTATCGCTATATAATACACTGATCCTTCTGGTTGCTCTATACGGCCATAAATCCTGGATATTGAAAGAGGTTGATCGGAAAGCGTTCAGGGCTTTTCAGCGTATACAATACTAGGCGCTCAACAAGAAATTGTAAACTGGCGGCGCCGCATAAATCATGAATTATACCAAGTGGGTGCAGGTCGTTAGGCTGAATGCTGTTAGGCCGAATGTCGTTAGGCCGAAGGCCTTTAGGCTGAATATCGTTAGGCCGAAAGGGTCGTTAGGCCGAAAAAACATTTGATCGTTTACTACTATTTCAAAGAGCTAACACATTCATGTATTTTTTCTTCTTCTAATGAAAGGCTGTTCTCTCTATTATATTTCACAGCGGATATTGTGTGCTTCTGTGTAATGCAAATTATCCTGATCTAACAACTAACAATATATTCTGCGGTTTCTGGGTAATGCAAATTGTCCTGACCTATCCCTGTTAGTTACCCTTTTGACCTTACGGTTCATTGGAATTAACGGCCATATTCGGCCTAATGACCCTTTCGGCCATACGACCCTTTCGGCCAAATGGCTTTCGGCCTAACGACATTCGACCTAACGGGATAGAAGCGTACCAAGTTTATAAAGAAGTGAATATTATCAAGCTCCTAGAACACTGCGTTGGGTTAGTCACGTGGTAGGAATGCTGGAAGAACGACAAGCAAAAATAATATTCAGTAGAGAACCCGGCCGAGACCGCGCACCGCGTTTTTGCAAGTGCTCCTAAGGACACTTGGCGTTCAGGGTGACTGGAAGCGATTGGCTTAGGACCTAGCCCAGTGGAGGAGAATTCTCCATTCGGTGTAGATTCAACGTAGCGGAAAGTAGCCCATCGAGTATTAAGTAAGCAGCTGCTGAAAGATTGGTACTGAAAACAAGTGGAAGTAGGTATATCTTAAAAACTGCCATGACAGCTTCAATTATTTCATACACATTCGTATGTCCTGGAAAATTTCTGTAGGAGTATGTATGCACCTAGTCGTTGATGATAGATGAAATGGAACTCACCATACAATATTCTTTACATACACTTCAAAAGGACGTATTAAAATATCCTGTCTAAAAATTATTCATATATGAGTGCTTTGAACAATTTCCTAAAATCACATCAGGCGTTATATTGGTAGATATATATGTTCGTGTATTGGCTGATTAGTAATAATTATATATAGCAATGGTTCTTTTCAAATGTCGGTCTAGATAAACTTTAGAAAAAAGGTAATTTATATTTATTTTAATGTCTAAAACTATAAAATTATATTATAATCTGTTTGCCTAGTTAAAGTGGCATACATCATGTGATTTCAATCGTATAAACTTCAAAAGGGTGACCCTCAAAATTCTGACTAATGATTTTTTTGGGCCCAGAGGTGCAAAACAGGAATCAACTGCCGGTTGCAGTTTGGATGGTATATTTTATTTGATAATAACGGTAATTGGAGCATCGCGACAGAAGCTTTCAAGCACTCCCGGTAAACTAGCTCAGTTACATGAAACCCCTGAACTGTGTTGCAGGGTCAGCATGTTACAGGGTAATCGGAAGGGCTACCGGTCAACAAGTAAATCCTAGGCCTAAATTTACCTGAATGGAGGCATGCAAACATCCCAAGATTTCATCCTTTTAGGAGGGGGGAGGGTTATAAAAAGCTAATTGCACTGTACTTCACTATCGCACAATCTTACACACGGACACCACGGCAAGCGTGAGAGCCTTATCCCAGGAGGCAGTGATCGAATGCAGAGAACTGGACGGAATCACAACAGAAGACGACGTGAGGGGTGCACTGTTATCTCAATGCAACCTGGAAGAAGCACCGCAGTCCATCCGGCTGAGGAGAGCTTACGGAGGTATGCAAATAGCGACGATCCGATTACCAGTCGCAGCAGCCAAAAAACTCGTCGAGGCTGGTAAGATCAAGGTGGGATGGTCGGTTTGCCCGCTGAAACTGATCCCTCGGGAGACAAATCTGGTGGAGAGATGCTTCAAATGCATGGATTTCGGCCACCGGGCAATAAACTGCAAAGGCCCGGACAGGTCCGAACACTGCAGGAAATGTGGTGAAAAAGGTCACGATGGCAGGGACTGCCTGAATACACCTAGGTGCATGCTGTGTAAGGTGGAGGAAGGTAACGCCCATACGACGGGTGGCTTCAAGTGCCCCAAATATCAGAAGGCGAAGACAGGGCAGTAATGATGATGGAGATAACGCAGGTGAGCCTCAATCATTGCGACGCCGCACAACAACTGTTGTGACAGTCGACAACATAAACAAAGTGCGACATTGCGATCATTGCAGAACCGTATCGAGTTCCTCCCGATAACGGCAATTGGGTAGCAGACAGAGCAGAGACGACGGCGATTCAAGTAATGGGCCAATTCCCTATCCAAGAAGTAGTCGGACCCTCATACGAGGGCTTCGTGATTGTTAAAATTAACGAAATCTTTGTGTGTAGCTGTTACGCCCCCCCCCCCCGAGATGGACACTGGAGCAGTACACCCAGATGTTGGATGTGCTAACCGACAAGCTGATCGGTCGAACGCCGGTAATAATCGCAGGAGACTTCAATGCGTGGGCCGTGGAGCTGGGTAGTAGACTGACCAACGCGAGAGGCTACAGTGTGCTTGAAGCTCTAGCGAAGCTCGATGTAAGGCTGTGCAACGACGGTCTCGCTAGCACATTTCGCAAAAACGGTAGGGAGTCCATCATAGACGTGACCTTTTGCAGCCCGTCGCTGATCACCAATATGAACTGGAGAGTTAGCGAAGAATACACCCACAGTGACCATCAGGCGATCCACTACTGCGTTGGCCAGAGAAGTTGTTCAGTATGGCAGAGGAGGAATGGAGAACGAAGGTGGAAGACGAAGCATTTCGATAAGGATCTTTTCGTCGAAGCACTCCGAGCAGTAAGCGACGCTCCAAACATGGATGCAGGAGAGCTGACAGAAGCGTTGGCGAGAGCGTGTGACGCAACTATGCCGAGAAAATTGGAGCCAAGGAATCAACGACGTCCTGCATACTGGTGGAACGACAGACTCAGCACCCTTTGCGCAGCCTGCTTAAGAGCCAGAAGACGCGTGCAGAGAGCTAGATCCGAAGCCAGCATGGAAGAGCGTAAAGTGACCTACCGACTGGCCAGAGCCGCGTTCAAACGGAAAATATCGACGAGTAAAACGAACTGCTACAAGGAGTTGTGCCGGGAAGCTGACGCAAATCCCTGGGGCAACGCCTATCCAGTAGTGATGGCGAAGATCAAGGGCCCAGTTACCCCAGCCAAAATGTGTCCCGACAAACTGAAGGTGATAGTGAACGGTCTCTTTCCTACGCATGCTCCAACAGCGTGGCCGCCCACACCGTACGCTGATGTAGATGCCGGTATACATGTGTCTAACGCCGAGCTGATAACGGTTGCGAAAGGATTGAAGCTGAACAAAGCTCCCGGACCAGATGGTATCCCTTATGTTGCGCTAAGGGCAGCAATATTGGCGTTTCCAAACATATTCAGGACAGCGTTGCAGAAGTGTCTAGCGGAAGGCTGCTTCCCAGACAGATGGAAGGTGCAGAAGCTGGTGTTACTGCATGCATGCTGGATACTCTTGGCAAACTTTTGGAGAAGGTCATCCTCGGCAGGCTGACGATCTACACGGAAGGCGAGAACGGATTGTCGAAAAGGCAGTTCGGATTCCGTAAAAAGACTTCGACGGTGGATGCTATTCGGGCAGTCATCGCGTGCGCGGAGAAAGCGTCCAAGCAGAAGAGGAGAGGCAATCGATACTGCGCAGTGGTAACAATAGACGTCAAGAACGCGTTCAACAGTGCCAGTTGGGAGGCTATCGCCGCAGCCCTACACAGAATGCGGGTTCCAGGATATCTGTGTAAAGTTCTGCAAAGTTACTTTCAGAACCGGGTACTGGTCTACGACACAAACCAGGGACGGATGTCAATTGAAGTCACGGCGGGAGTTCCACAAGGATCCATACTTGGTCCAACATTGTGGAACATGATGTACGATGGAGTGCTAACCTTGTCACTGCCAAATGGAGTCGAGATCGTCGGGTTCGCAGATGACGTCGTTCTTGCGATAACTGGTGAGACTGCGGAGGAGGTGGAGATGCTGACGGCGGTATCGCTAGACACCATCGAATCTTGGATGACTGGAGTCAAGCTGCAGTTGGCTCATCATAAAACGGAGTGGTGCTGGTCAGCAACTGCAAGGCGGTACAGCAGTTGGAAATCAACGTCGGAGGGCACGCAATCCCATCGAAGCGCTCTCTAAAGCATCTCGGAGTAATGGTCGACAACAGGCTAAACTTCAACAGCCACGTAGACTATGCCTGCGAAAAGGCAGCGAAAGCTGCTAACACAGTAGCCAGGATCATGCCCAACATTGGAGGACCAAGAAGCAGCACGATGCGTCTTCTAGCGACCGTATCATCGTCTATACTGGGGTATGGAGTCCCGGCTTGGGCTGCAGCATTGGGAACCAAACGCAATCGAGATAAGCTGGCAGGTACGTTCCGGCTCATGGCTATACGGGTTGCGAGTGCCTACCGCACTATATCATCGGAGGCAGTGTGCGTTATCGCCGGAATGATCCCCATCTGCATCACACTGGCTGAGGACATCGCATGTTACCAGCAAAGGGACACCAGGAATGTGAAGAATACCATTAGGTTGGACACAATGGCCAGGTGGCAGCAGGAGTGGGATAACTCGGAGAAAGGAAGGTGGACCCACAGGCTCATTCCTAACGTGTCGGTGTGGACGACCAGAAAACATGGAGATGTTAACTTCTTCCTGACCCAGTTTCTGTCAGGCCATGGATGCTTCCGGAAATATCTGCACAGATTCGGACACGCAGAATCTCCACATTGTCCGGCCTGTCCAAATATCGAGGAGACACCGGAGCACGTTATATACGACAGCCCTCGATTCACGGATATACGAAGCGAGATGATGCCAGAAACCGCAAACGTCCTAAATCCGGACAACATCGTGCAGAACATGTGCCAGCATGAAAGCACCTGGAATGCGGTGAACAGGGGAATAACGGCGATTATGTTGTTGCTGCAAAGGAGATGACGTGAAGACCAGAGAGCTCCGGGTCGCGATCGGAGTAGGCTAAATCCTCCGTCGGGGACTAGACCGAGTAGAGCGGGCGTTGCGTAGTATCGGTTAATAGTCGTCGGGGCGCCTGCAAACCGGAAGCCATCCTTCAACCGGAATTGCAGAACCGACCCTGGCACTTGGCCAACCAACGTCGAGTCGGAGTAGGCTGAGTCCACCACCGGAGTCCAGCTGAGTAATTCGCGAAACAGCACCGGCAAATGGTCGTCGGGGCGCCTGTGAACCGGAAGTTTCCTTCCACCGGAATCGCAGGACCGACCTCGGCATCTGCCCGGCCAGCTTCGGAGTAGGCTAAGTCCACCGCCGGGGACTAGTTGAGTAGATCGCGTTGTTGCACCGGCAAATGGTCGTCGGGGCGCCTGTGAACCGGAAGCTTCCCTCCACCGGAATCGCAGGACCGACCTCGGCATCTGCCCGGATAGCATCGGTTCGGGAGATCTTCCGCCGCCGGGGACTACTCTGAGTAGTACGTAGCGTATCACCGGCTTGAGTCGTCGGAGCGCCAGTGCACTGGAAGTCATCCTCCACCCGGAATCGCTGGACCGACTTCGGCACTCCACCGGCCAGTATCGAATCATGAAGAAGCGCGTAGCCGGAGTAGGCTAGCTCCACCGTCGGGGACTAAGCCGAGTAGCATCGATCGTCACAAACCAGTTTTGGGGATTGTGCGATATTTGCCAGAAAACCATTCTCCAGAAAACTATTCGCCAGAATGACATCTGCCAGAAAACCATTCGCCAGAAAGTCGCTGTTCTCCATCAGAATATTGTATTGCACATAACTTCTCGTACATCTACCAAATAATTTTTTGCTTTTCAATGGGCATTTTATTGGGGTTGTGCTACTTTCTCCCGAATATCGATACCCCGAATGCCGTTTCCCCGAACACCGGTTACGCAAATGCATTTTCTCGAGTAGTCTATTTCCCCGAAAACGCTTTGGTACTTATAATTGTTAGTTTTTGATAAGTGGTTCTTTAAAGTTTCCCTGAACTAAGCATTTTTTCTTGTTTTCTTTATAGTTATTTCTAGTTCACCACTCTGTCTCTGATGATTGCTACTAATGCATTTTGAACTGCATCTATTTTGGTGCCGTCTATAAACCACGTGGTCGTTCAAGGGGCGGGGGGAGATCTGGGTAGAAGGGGGCGGTTCTATCTTAATATCACGATTCATACAAATTTCGGGTCATTAGGGAGAATGGATTGCGAGGAAATGATATTCGAGAGAACAACATTCGGGTAAAAATAGACCAACTTGTTTTTAGTGATAATGGTCACTCAAATTTCAGTGCATGAAAAAGTATTCATAAATGAGTCATTGCCTACCGCTACTTGATATGGTTTGGGACAAATAAGAATTCTCTATTCTTCATATATAGGATGTTCTCATTAATTTTACAACTTTCATATATCTCTGAAAGCTCCTGAAAGTTGTTATAGTAAATGTAGCTTTGGTTTGAGAGTGGAGGCATTAATTAATTTATCGAACAGCCGGCACAAATAGTTGCAAAGTAGGGAGACTTACGGCTTCGGTACCATTCGACTATTATCCACAACCAAATTTCAAACGCCAAATTCACAGTATTATTCTATCAAAACACGCCAATGAAAACATTCAGATGATTCCTTGTTCTGTCCGCTTCACACTAACGAGATTTCCGACACTGAACAAACAATACCGCCAGAGATATCATCAATTCAAATGAACACGCCTCAAAATGCGACTGATTTGGAGCTGCCAAAGTGATTCACCAGCAGTTCTTATGGGAAAATTGCCGAACAGAATGAGACTGCCGACAATAGTCACACTGACAAGAGATGTTCGCAGTGTTGTAAAAACGTTTCCAAAAGCATGTTGACAAGTCTGTCGGTGTAAATCGATAGAGGATTGAGCAACGCATAAATGTAAACAGAAAAACACGGAATTAATTTGCTGATGTCCGAGAATATTACAAAAGAAGCACGGCATCGGCTTAGACTGCCGAGCATACGTACAGGGGATAGGCAAAATGATTGAGATAGGCAAAATTTTGCCCAAATTCAAATGCTTATAACTTTATGAAAAATGGATGAAATTGGATGCATCTGGAAGCAGTCGACGGCAAATTTGGTCCAGTTTTAGGAACTTCCTTGGCCATGCATATTGGCCACTGGACACCGGAGATGTTCCGGATTTTCTGAGGTCATGTCCAAATGTCATTTTTTCTGTCGCTTGTATTTTTGTGTGGTGTAAAGTTAGATAGATGTTTGCAATTTTCCTAGAAACTAGAACTAATAGGAAGTTGAATGCCACCGGACGCATTAAGATTGGTTGGAAATCTTCAGAAATATGACCATTTCCGTAAAACTGGTTCCGGAAAGCATGGTCAGTCATGTTTGTATTTCCAATCATGTAAATATTATCCGGAGCTATATCCAAGCGGACACCAACCATAAAAATGATGTTTCCTGCAGCGTATTCAGAACCATTAGATGCACAGACCACTCTATAGAAAGTTCCAGGTGCCCTGGGGGAAGTGGTCAATTAGGAACATATCCGGAACCATATCAATATGGGCATCAAACTTCATGATTTTCAAAGGTTATGCTTTCCGAAGCATTTCCAGCACCACCGGCTGCCATGACCACTTTATAGTAGATTCCAGGTGCCCCGGGGATGTGGCCAAATCAAAACATGTCCGAAAACACATCAATATGGGTAAAAACATCAAGATTATTGAAGGTGATGCTAATATAAGTATTTACAGCGCAACTTATTTATATGACCACTGTATAGTAGGTTCCATGGGCCCTGGGGGATGAGGTCATGTTTCGAGTTGGCCACATCTCTAGGAGCCCCTGGAATATACTATAGAGTGATTATTATATCTTGTGGTTCTGAAAATGATCGCCATTTTCCAAGTCACATGGATCTTACTGTTTATGGTAGAATGTGATTCTAAACAGATGAACGGACATGTTCCGAATTGGCCACATCCCCCGGGGCACCTGGAATCTACTATAAAGTGGTCATGGCAGCCGGTGATGCTGGAAATGCTTCGGAAAGCATAACCTTTGAAAATAATGAAGTTTGATGCCCATATTGATATGGTTCCGGATATGTTCCTAATTGACCACTTCCCCCAGGGCACCTGGAACGTTCTATAGAGTGGTCTGTGCATCTAATGGTTCTGAATACGCTGCAGGAAACATCATTTTTATGGTTGGTGTCCGCTTGGATATAGCTCCGGATAATATTTACATGATTGGAAATACAAACATGACTGACCATGCTTTCCGGAACCAGTTTTACGGAAATGGTCATATTTCTGAAGATTTCCAACCAATCTTAATGCGTCCGGTGGCATTCAACTTCCTATTAGTTCTAGTTTCTAGGAAAATTACAAACATCTATCTAACTTTACACCACACAAAAATACAAGCGACAGAAAAAATGACGTTTGGACATGACCTCAGAAAATCCGGAACATCTCCGGTGTCCAGTGGCCAATATGCATGGCCAAGGAAGTTCCTAAAACTGGACCAAATTTTCCGTCGACTGCTTCCAGATGCATCCAATTTCATCCATTTTTCATAAAGTTATAAGCATTTGAATTTGGGCAAAATTTTGCCTATCTCAATCATTTTGCCTATCCCCTGTAAGTTCCCCTATATCTAAATCTTGTAAATATTCAATTAACTAGCTTTTAAGAAGCAACAAAACTTTAAAGAATAGCTTATGATGAAAAGAAGGGAGAACCACTTGAGAAATATTCCAAACCATAATACCCTGTAAAACTTAATAATATAAAAAAAAAACTTTATTGAAATATATATAAAAAAATCTAGTGGATGGTCCATTCTGGGAAATGGTACATTCTGGCGAATGGTTTTCTGGCGAATGGTACTTTCTGGCAATTGGTTTTCTGGCATATGGTACTTTCTGGCGGATGTCATTCTGGCGAACAGTTTTCTGGCGAATGGTTTTCTGGCAAATATCGCACAATCAGTTTTGGGTCGTCTGGGCGCCAGTGAACCGGAAGTCATCCTCCAACCGGAATCGCTGGACCGACCTCGGCATCCAACTGGTCAACAAGGAGAGCTCGAACAGCAGCAGCGGAGAACGAGTTGTCGTAGAGCAACGAAGTGCACATGAGCGTCCAGTAGAAGATCAACAGAGCTCTGACGCGAGGCCAGCCCAAGGGAAGTATGCGTCGTCGCACAGAAAGCTGTCCAAAGTCCCGGCGAGATGTTCAACCGCCAATTGGGCAAAACGCTCCAACAGGTTTGCTGCAGAACAGTTAGAGGCTGAGATTGAAGAAGTGCATGAGCACAGAAGTGCATGAGCACAGCCCTCCCCCGATGAAGTTGCCTGATGTAGTTCCGGGGGGGGATCGAGGCACAGGAGCAGTAGGGAAAGTTTTTTAGTGGTTAAGCACGCCTAACGTGAGTCCCACACCGTGCCAACACACAACAGGCCTGGCTTTTGAAGCTTTTTTGTACCCTACTATAAAAAAAAAAACACACACGGACACCTGGTATTCTTCCGACCAATCTTCCTATTTTAGAAGATGGCATCGCCCAGAATTTTCTGTTTCATTTCGGCTATCGCTTAAACACCATTTTTGTGAGAGTTTTTATAATTCCCTTAAGCAAAATTTTTGTTTCAATTTGAAGCGGTACAGGTTCTTCGATGCAGTGAAGTCTACTGTTAATATTAGAAAAAAAAACTCATACAGACACGAAAATCTAAAATTTGGAGCACTAATCTGTTATTTGGTTAAAAAAAATCAATTTCAAAGAAATGATCCATAGATTGTAAAGTATATAACCATGTCCATCCCACTCGGGTTCAGATTGAGTACTACTTCTAGTACTGCATTCGGTCCCTTGGTACTGCATAAGATACCCAATTTTGACAGATCGCAGCACATTTTCACGGCATTCTAGATTTTGTTCTATTACCTTATGTGTAGGGACAATGGAAATTCGCGAATTTGCGGAAGCCGCGAGATCCACGAAATTTGACCTACGCCGCGAAATTTACGAAAGTCCGCGAAATGCCGCGAAATTAGTTAAATTTGACAAATTTATATGAAAAGCACAGTGAATTCCAGTTTTTTGCTTATGAAAATGGTTCACTCATCTTGAAATGGATGTTCCATCAAAATGGTTTGACCGTTAGCTTTCAACTTTTACGTTTTTCTGGCTTGCTATTATAATTTCAAATGTTACATTACCACTTTCAAATCAAACTTTTTATCTTAATTTTTATAAAAAAAAAACATTCAATGAATTTTCGTAAAATTCACACATATAAAGGCTTTTCTAACTGAAAATGTGTTTTTTTTTTGTGTTAAATGTGGCCAAAATTATTAGACCGCGACGAAACCGCGAAATTTTGAATTTATCGACTTAATCGCACGCAAAATTTAAGGAATTTTGCCGCGAATTTCCATTGTCCCTACTTATGTGCCATAAATTTTGGGTAACTGCAAGATACATGGAGGTCTTTATTTTGTCTTTGATATTACGCGGTGCAAGAAAAATTTTGATTCCTGGAAAATCCAGGGTAATCTGTTGGAAAATTTTCTACCATATTAATCATAGTCACCCGCGACCTCAAATATTGAACTATGTTTGTTTATGACACAGCACAGTATATGCACTATCAACGGGCAGTTTTGGCCCGCGACACCAAATGGATTATGTTGATTTTTATATGATAATTCTGATTAGAGATAGCCAGTGTTCTGAGTTAGAGAACCTGTGTATTCAGATTCTCTAATCCGGAGCTTTTGAATGAATCAAGTGGCTCAACATTGATAGGTTTGGGATGAAGCAATTTATGTATTTCTTTCTGAATCGTTGAAGAAAATGCTCAATGAGTGATCCGTTTCTTGATAGCGAGCAAAAGAGCCCGGGTCGCTTATGCACTTCAATGATGTATCAATTAAATGGTTCCGGACCACATCGTTGGATTGCAAGGTCTATTTTCTAAGCCTTTGGCTTTGAAAAGTCATGGACTGATTAGGTTTATCTGCTGATCGACACATCATGCCCCATTTAAGAAACAGTAACTTAAACGAAAGATAAGAATTTCAATTTTCACGTAGCGGCATCAAGAAACTATTATCATGCTGCTTACTGTCATCAAATTCAATCTACTCTCCTACTACTGAGTTGCAGTGCTTGCTTGGGTTCATTTGTTCTATGCGGAGAGATACATGGAGGTCTTTATTTTGTCTTTGATATTACGCGGTGCAAGAAAAATTTTGATTCCTGGAAAATCCAGGGTAATCTGTTGGAAAATTTTCTACCATATTAATCATAGTCACCCGCGACCTCAAATATTGAACTATGTTTGTTTATGACACAGCACAGTATATGCACTATCAACGGGCAGTTTTGGCCCGCGACACCAAATGGATTATGTTGATTTTTATATGATAATTCTGATTAGAGATAGCCAGTGTTCTGAGTTAGAGAACCTGTGTATTCAGATTCTCTAATCCGGAGCTTTTGAATGAATCAAGTGGCTCAACATTGATAGGTTTGGGATGAAGCAATTTATGTATTTCTTTCTGAATCGTTGAAGAAAATGCTCAATGAGTGATCCGTTTCTTGATAGCGAGCAAAAGAGCCCGGGTCGCTTATGCACTTCAATGATGTATCAATTAAATGGTTCCGGACCACATCGTTGGATTGCAAGGTCTATTTTCTAAGCCTTTGGCTTTGAAAAGTCATGGACTGATTAGGTTTATCTGCTGATCGACACATCATGCCCCATTTAAGAAACAGTAACTTAAACGAAAGATAAGAATTTCAATTTTCACGTAGCGGCATCAAGAAACTATTATCATGCTGCTTACTGTCATCAAATTCAATCTACTCTCCTACTACTGAGTTGCAGTGCTTGCTTGGGTTCATTTGTTCTATGCGGAGATTGCTCACTGCGCGTTATTTCCGCGAAGCAATCCAAATTTTTAAATTTCCCCGCAATATAATTGTTCGCAAAACAGAATGTCGATGGACAGTAATTCAGCGTTCAGACAGCTACGCAGAGCCACAATACACAATACAGTGCATAAAAATAATACAAGTAAAATCAAACACATTCTCTATTCAATTTAAATAAAATGGATCGTATTGCATTAAACTCTGTGTTGCCTCTTTGTAAAGAAAAAAACAATTAGTTGGTTGTATTTTTAGAATTATTTTCCTTTGCTTTGCAAACAGACTGCAAAACTCAACAGAAAAATTCGGCGCTGTTTTCGGTTTATGTAGATGTATTTGAAGTCACAGTTGGCCTTAAGTGTTCAGAATATGAGTCAAATCGATAGTTGTCTTGAATATTTCTGTTATTTGTTGGGACTTTGATTGGAAAAAATGGTGCGTGTCTACCTCAAATCTTAGCTCCGTGTAATGCTTTTAGCTACATTTCTCCCAAAAACTTAAGCGCTCTGTTGCACATCCAGAGTTGTCGCGCCAAACAAATGGTGCTCCATTAACAGGCCCTTCAAGCTGTCGTGTCGTTCGTAAAGATTCCACAGCTCATCAGCCTTTTCCATTTCCTTTTCGGGACCACTTTCCGTGTCGGTGACGCCACTCTAATCAGGTGATTGATTGAGTTTAATCCACAGTAAAATTAAAAGTTGTCACCCGCCCTCGGAAACATGTGTCTCTTCTATAGGGGAGCTAGATGTGAAATGCGCAGTCGAGGAAAAACGCGCCACTGCAATCTGTCCATGATAACGGGTGGTTTGGTCAAATTTGACAATTTCATATGACATCTCTATCAATTTTAACGCCTTTCATGGATTTTTTTTCAGTTTCCTCATGATTTGTTTCATTTATAGTTAAAATTGAGATTTTTCTTAGGGGCGAATTTTACCCCGTTCTTCCCTTACTGTTCATCCCACTAACCTTTCAACGGCTTGGTCCCCTCAGTCGAGTCAATTTCACACAATCTGATGAAATATGGATACACTCGAAAAATTGAGAGATAAATTGTATTAACGTATCGCTCGGATGGCGAAGCAGCCTGTAACCCATACAGGGAGTTATCAATTTTCCCGATATTACAAACGATGGTGATGCTGGCCGGCTGACTATCGCTGCATATGAAACTGGCCAAGCGTCCATCGCAATCCGATTATGTGGCGACTCGTGGAGAAACTAAAAGCCAGCTTAACAACGTTGCAACATGGGCGGAACCGTCCCGAAAAGCGAATTATCCGCTCCGGATATTGGAAGCTGGATGCTCTCGAAGCTGAGTGTGCTTACACTTCACCGGCTAAAGCTGGAACTCTCACGAATGTCACCAGAGTTTTCAGCGGCGCACACGCACTTACGGGATGTGGCGTTAGAAAATACGGTATAATTTTGGATTGTTGAGTTTTTGAATCGTGAAAATATGTTTTTTTTTTGCGTAGCACTATTTCTACTTACTGCCCCAGGGGTGGTTGCGACTGACTGTCATGAAAATATGAAATTTAGAGACCTCTTGTCTGTTAACAAACACGAAAAAGACCAAATAAGATCCAAAATGAAACCAAAAAAGGAATAAAAAACAGAAGTTTCTGAACATAACAGCAACCAGGAGATAAGAGTTTGATTCTCCCTAGATTCTAAACAGATTCTATTTAACAAACATTTCTCTGAGAATATTTTAAAGATTTGTTATTGATAATTCTTCATGACATTACAAAGATTACTGCTCGTATGAATATATGAGATTCTTCGTGATCTTCTCGATAATATTCATAAGAAATTAATTTTGGTAGTGTACTCTTAGTATACAGCTGCCGAAATTCAGATGATTCGGCCTACAAAAAATCTTAGTACGAAGAGAACAAACGTAAGTTCTTCCACTGTTAAATGAAGTAGCTTGCGAGTGTAGTGAAACTTACAACACGTCAGCATGGTACCTAATTGATGTTTTTCGTTACGTTGACTAGCATCACATATATTATTAATTTTGGTACCGTAATCCAGAGTAGCATTGACCAGTTTTTTAGATGTTTCTTGAGCATTTCATTTAAAAACGCAGATGTTGCAAGGCTTTTATTTTAAATCAAGTACTGGCACCCGTCGTTTGTTTCTATATACTCATTTGAGACATGAATCTTCGAAAGTGTCATCCGTAATTATATAAATCATTGTTTTGAAAAGATGAAAACAATAGTTCGTACAATTTTCGTAAAAACTTCATCTTATATGATTTTATGAACATTGAATATAACAGCCATTCCATGAAAAACCGATCTAGTGGGTCACCGAATTCCGTGAAAATTTGCTATTTTGTTCCTTATCCGAAATAAGCATACACGTATTTTTGGATTTTTTGATTAGGGTGACCATTTCCAAAATAGGGTGACCAGATAAATCGCGATTTTGCAAAATTTTTATTTTTAAAATAATTATAACTTTTGAACCGTTTGACCGATTTTCAATCTTTTTGGACGAAATGAAGGCTAGAGATTTTGACTTTTCAGGAAAAATATAAAATTTCACAAAAATTGTGTTTTTTACATGGAAAAACTCAATAGTTTCCGTTTTTTCGTGTTTTGAAGGCCTCGGGACCAAAGGGGCTATTGCTGTTCTCATTTTTTCTTGAAAGTTCAGAAAATTTAACGTTTACTGTCAAATTTTCAGCGATGTATGTTTTTTAGTTTTTGAGGTATATTTTTTTGAAAATAAAAAATCAGTCATTTTTCATCGGCACACACTGTAGATCTCAGCGCATTAAATTTCAAATGTTTAAAAAAAATCATAACTTTTGAACAGCTCAACGGATTTCCAATCTTTTTTATGGAATGAAAGCTTAAGATTTCAACTTTTCAGAGCCCCTCCTGGCTACACCACTGGTCCATCAACCGAAAAGCTTTGGGGTTTTTCATATTTCGACAAGTACAATCCAACAAAAATAGTCCGGTTGAAAACCCCGTGTAACACCATCGTGACCTTCCCTTGTTAGTTTCACATACTTTTGACATCTAGAAAGTTTCATTGAATTCTGAAGGGGTGCTGCCAATCGCGTGTCGAGTTGGCGTGAAATCTGTCCAAAATAACATCAGCCATCTTTTTGAATCAATAAAAAATTAACTACAAATCCAAAAAAACGTGTCCCTTCAACCAATGTTCTGGTTGTGTCACTGCGAAGCACACATTTTCATGTAAACTTTCTTGATTCAGAACTTAAAATTTGCTTTTGAAAACTGTTAAATTGATTCATCATCAACACCTGCTGCGTGGGTCATCATTTTGGAAGCGATAGGTCTCATAATTTTCATTAGTTTCTATTTTTGACCCACCCTGTATCCATCGAACTCGGCGACCGTCATAATTGAGAGATGATTGCTTTTTTGCCTGCGAAAAGGGTTAATTTTCGCTTCGATAATCTAATAAATTCCTTCGTCCATGGCGGCGCTGCCAGGATGCTTGGGTTGGTTTGGTTGGCGTGGGCGTTATTGTTGTGTCGATTGTATGCAGAACTACATGACTTCAGTTAGTTGAACTCGACCCCCGGGGTGAACGAACATGCGAGCGGAAAACTAATTACTGGTGGAATATTGGAATTTTTCGACTACCAAGCGTGTGCTGGTGGTTTGACGAACTGACTCTCAATGTATCGATACGGGAGCTTCTGAAGCGATGCGTTACTTTCCGTATGTTGAATAACGTTGAATGATGGATTAGGGAGAAATTGGTGGGTGTACTTCTCCGAAGGACAGAGTTCATGATCTTATCCCACGGGAAAGTGATGGAATGTTAAGAGAAAGGGCGCTGGGAGGCGACGGATTGAGCTCAGAGTTCAGAGATTGAGTTTGGTGAAACGCTCTGGATGAAATTGCATTGTTATCTAATTAGGAAATTCTTGTTGAAAAGTTTTCGGTTGTTGAGAGTTGGTTATATGATTAGCTCAAATTGTATTCAATCAGTTCTTGACGTAACCATTTAAAATGAAAGGGGTAAGATTAGAGCATTTGTATGAATTTCAGTGTGTGATGCGGGGTGTTTAAATGAGATCAACTGTTGGAGAGATTTTCATAACGACAACTGAACATTCATGAGGGCTAACTATCAAGATGAGTTTTTCTATCGATTGTCACCTTCATAAACATATTGAAACCCACCACTATTGTTGATTCTGAGGTGTGTATTCTTCTTCATTTTTGGCTTTAGAATTTCTGGAGTTACGTCCTAATTGGGACAAAGCATGCTGATAAGCTTTAGTGATACTTATAGCATGCTCGCTTAAATCGTGGTGTAGGTAGATCAAAAAATGAAATCGAATACCAACATTTTAGTCTACACCCTTTTGAACGATCATTTCAGCGACTAAGTTGAATCGAGAAAAACGACATCATATTTTACACGTTGTTTTGAGATCTATCAACAAACAACTTAGTCGTGGCCTCATTCCAAGATACGCAAGAAGCTAAGGTTGTGCATAAATCGTTCCCATGTAAGTTATTCGGTTTCTTATAGATGACCCATTTCGGAAGGTTAATGTAACTTTCAAAAAGCGGTAGACTTTATGTTTGAGTTTCTCATTATGTATTTATTACATAAGGGCCCTAAAACGCATCATGATTAACGTAGTTTATTATAAAATGTTGGAGTTGATTCAGAAAAGAACGTCTAAAGATGTTCCTAACGAAAACACTGCTCATCATCACAAATTTGGAAAGCGTGCCTCGTCGTTGTCTGTCTCATTGGGGCAATATCTACACCTTCCAAACATAGCACATACAGCTTTCCATTCGGCGTCATTCAGTTGTACCGAATGTTCAGTTCACATGCACTAGAATTCACTTATCCTTTCATATGTTGAGAGCCACTCACAATTCCGCAAACCTCAAAGCACGACGACTCCCGCACTAGACGTTGGATTCCATTCATTCACAAAATACCTCAACACGTTGCGCTGTTCTTTTCGAATCGCATGGGAAAGCGAGCCTTGTTGGAAGGGCAAAGTGGTTCAAAATGCCAACTTATGCTCAAACGTATTTAACATAGGAATAACTAAATTTTACTTGAAACTAGTATTTTTTTTTTTTTACTTAATGCGAGTCAATTTCCGCAAGCCAGTTTGATGCAAATTAATTTGCTGCCCAGTGCATTGAAAAGGCAAATAGGCAGCTTTGACCGATCTAGTGGGTCACCGAATTCCGTGAAAATTTGCTATTTCGTCCCTTATTCGAACTAAAGATACACGTGTTTTTGGATTTTTTATTAGGGTGACGATTTTCAAAATAGAGTGACCAGAAAAATCGTGATTTCGCAAATTTTTTATTTAAAAAATATCATAACTTTGGAACCGCCTAACCGATTTTCAACTTTCTTGGACAAAATGAAATGGCTGTTCAAAAATATATAAAATTTCACAAAAAATGTTTTTATTTACATAACAAAAAACAAAAACTTCCGTTTTTTCGTGTCTTGAAGGCCTCAGGACCAAAGAGGCTATTGCTTGAATTGAAATTGAAAATCAGTCAATCGATTCAAAAGTTATGATATCTTAAATGAAAAAATTGCAAAATCGTGATTTTCAGGTCACCCTATTTTGGAAATGGTCACCCCTACGCCTATGAATGACGATTGCAACTCCTCAATACGCTTCATTCAGTCGATCATTATGATAAACAAAAACAATTGGATTTATTTGGAGTTTGAATCCAGAAATCATAATTTTGGAATTCTGTTAACTACCCACGAGTCAGTCGACTCTAAATAAACACTAAATTTTAAAACATAAGGAAAATTAAACAAAAAAGGTAGTTCCCCTATACTGAAATCTGGTATGCCCTCTATCCTGATAAATTCTTCGAATGACCCTGGACCACTATTTTTGTCCACAAAAAAAACTCTCGATCACTAATTAACTGCCTCTAAACCTGATAACGGGAGGTATAAAAAGTGTCATAAGGGGATGGCGGAATCATCATAAGTTTAAAGAGAACATCAATATATTTGAAATAGAATTTTCATTGTTTTACATGACGAAAAAAAAGTAAATTAAATTGGCTTCTCCTCTTATGCCCTTACTGGAATCTGGTGTCCCTCTAGAAAACCCTTCAAACATAATGTTTAAATGCAAAAATATGTATTCACATGAAACCTGACGAATTTTCATATTTGTAACATTTCTTCCGAAATCATGTAATAATTAAGCCCAGTATAGTTTGAAGAATCAACCCCAGAGTTTGTGAGAATCATGCCCAGAAATTTTTTTAAAAACTTTTTTTTTTTTTAAACATACTCAAAACTTAACCGTGGATTCAAAATCATTAAAAAGATTTTATTAGAATTAAAATCCGGAATGTGTGAAAATCTCGTTTTAGCGAAAATTTTGGTCAGTATTACGTGAAAATTCTGTAAAGGTATATATAGTATCAGAAATATGCATAGTTTTCCTAGAGAATCTCTCCAAATGTTCATTTCGAAATCCTACCTTGAAATCTTTGAAAATATCGTGTGGTATATTACAAGATACCTGCTCAAATTTCTTTTAGAAATTCGCCATGCCGGCAGAATCTCACAAAGGATTATATTTTTATCTTGGCAAGAATTTTAGGAAATTACGTAATAACCCAAGTTACCACTAGCCCGCTAATTCGCCTTTTTGGTCTTATAGGGCTATTATACGGCTAATATAGGGCATTTTAGCTCTGCAATAGCACTATATTAGCACTGAGGGCGAAATAAAGTGCTATTTGGTTACTTGGGAAATTCTACGAAAAACGTGGCTGGAAATCTATGCAATCCTGTGAGCATGACCAATGTTTTCTGTGAAAGTCGTGCCTGGAATTCTGTGAGAATCCAAATCAAGATTTTCTAAAAAAGTTTTTCTATTTTTTATTGCTGCCAAGGATTCTGCGTAAATAACGCCCATGTATTTATGAAAATCAATTCCAGGATTCTGTGAAACATCAGCTTATAATGTGGCAAAATTAAAAAAAAAAAAAATGCTAATTTTGGTAATTCTGCTTTCAATAATTTTCTCTGATCTGATAATCTTCTCAAGTCAATCTTATGTGTAGAACAATTTTGACGGATTTAAAAAGTCCAAATGATAGTACTTAAAACCTAGCAAAAAAACAGTCATAAACTTTAAAAATTTTAAATAAAATCTTTGAATAAAAATATTGAATTTAGCTCTAAGATGTTTGGAAAAATAATTTGAATGATACCGAGCAAAAATATTAAGTTGAAACTAATTGAACACTAAAAGAGTTAGGTCGTTTTCACCGGTGATCTATTTTTTTGGTCCAATTGTTCCAAAATAATAGACCACCAACAATAGAACAAATTCCATCCGCTTCCACCGCAGTTTGATCTAAATTCCATTTCAAATAAATTTGTCATTAATTCAATGTCAGCTCTTCTGCCTGATGGTGAAGCAAATCAAAAACATTTAAGCGGCGTATCCTGATGTGCATTCATGATTTTTCGTATTTCGAATCCTAATGTGCACTCTTGCATGTTCAAGATGAAAATTCATTTGAGGAATGATAACTGGGAAGAGTAAATATAAACAATATCAGAATAAAAAACCATTTCTTCAAAATTTTGCCAGAGAACTTCTCAAGAGTCATTAGGCAGGCAATAGTTCAGAGATGCTTTTTTTCAAAATTTCGTCCAGAGAATGCAGTAACTCCATCAATGATGTCTTCAAAAAATTCACCATGAAATATATGAGATATTTTTCAGAAATTCTTCTAATGACACCTACAGTGACTTCTCTAAGAATTCTTCAACAGATTCCTCGAGAGATTTTCACGAGCATTCCCAACAAGACTCCACCAGGATTCCAGGTCCACCAGGATTTTCTCAGGAAACTCCTTCGAGGATTTCTATTCCAAGGATTTCAGCAGGTCATTCAAAGTTGTCACCTAGACATAATTCAGACATATTTCAGAAATTTCTTTACGAATTCCTCCAGGAATCTTGCCGATTACCTGGAATTCCTCTAGATTTCCACCAGAGATTCCTACAGAAATTGCTTCCACATAGAACTCTACTAGGGATTCCTCCAGAAAATAACTCAGAGATTTTTTGGAAAACTTCTTTCAGTTCTCCAGTGTTTCCTTGAATGATTTCTTCAGTTCTACACTAAAAAATAAATCAGATATTTTTAACAAATTCCTCCAAGGATACATGCAGCGATTTTTCCAGAAATTTCTCCACAGATTGAAACAGGAAATCTTCATAGGATTCCCCCAGAAATTCCTCCAGGGTTCAGCCAAGGATTCTTTCAGGAATTTCTACTGCATTTTCTCAGGAATTCCTCTAGAAAATTCTTCAGGCGCTTTCCAATGATTTTTTCTGGGGATGTTTTGCCACCAAATAATTTAGAGATTCTTTTGACAATTCCTCTAAGGATTTCAGTGATTCTTCCAGAGATTAACCTTGACATAATTCAGGTACTTTCGATAAATTTATCCAGAGACTCCTTCCTGAATTCTTCTCCAGTTTTCTCCAGAGATTCTTCCAAGAAATCCCAAAGGCACTCCTCAAGGGTTCCATCAATGAGTCGAGGGTTTTTTTCACAGAATTGCTCTAGGAATTCGTCTAGAAACTTAAACTTAAGGTAAATTTAACCGCTTAGTAATTCAGAGATTTTTTCTTAAACTCCACCAGAGATTTCAGTTATTCCTCCATAGATTTCATCTCGATATAATTCAAATATCTTCTCGAAATTTCTCGAACGATTCTTTCAAGATTTTCCCTGGAATTTCACTAGAATATCATCAAGATTCTCACAAGATTTATTTTTTCCAGGAAATAAAAGATACTTCCAAAATTTTCTCTAGGTACCGTTATTTCGGGTGAAATTGATCATTTTTAACGGGTTCTCTTGTCCGTTTTCTATAATGTTGACAATGCCAAACAATTGAATGCAGGAAAACAAGTACGAAGGTGAGTCTCATTGACTCATGTACCGAAATTTTCTAACAAATGTCATTTTAGTGCTAAGAAATATCTCTAAAATAAGCGACGTATTTGCGATAAGCTCGTGCGTGGTTGCGAAGTGCTTCAAGTGACGTTGGTTTTGGTTGGAAATTTGTCTTAGCGATTGGTCAAAACTCTGAAGGTTTATGGTGTGGATATTAGTGGGGTGTGCTGATAGTGAAAAATCCCTTTTCCGTATCGTATTTTGGTGAAAAGCTGCTAGGAATGTTTGAATTGAAGGTGACTTTGAAAGAAGAAAAAGTTAAAACGAACGGATATGAGAAAAAAAAAATGAATGATGTAACATTGTTATTAGTGTGTGAGTGTGTGTGTGGGATGGACAGCTCGAATGAAAAAAAAACAGGAAAGAGATCCAGAGAGAGAGAATAAATAATAACGAGAGTGACGGGTCGAACGGAAATACAGATTTGAGAGTCAACATGTTTGTAGCAAGCGCGAAATGAAATAATACAAAGCGGTGTTAGAAATTTCGGTTTTGTTTTGGTTTTTATGTTTCTCCTTTTGGAGAGACAAGATAAAACTGTTTAGACGAAGTCCAATTAAATGCTGTGTTGGCGACTGAGTAATAGTGGCAAGAGCGGGGGGGAGGTATAAAATTGGTTGATGTGAGATCATTCGTATTGGAGTGTGTGTTCACGAGTCGGGTTAGCAGATTGAGTAGAGACGAATGGTTGGTATATAGAGCGAGGATTGGGCAGAAAGTACGAGTGTTCCGAATGCTCAGTAAAGCCAGGAGGGTTGTCACGGGTACAATTTCGTTTAAGGTTCTTTTTCACAGTCACAGGTAAGTATCGGTTTTAACACAAATGAGTATAGAGTCACTACAGTTAATTCTTCTTCTTCTTACTTTATTTTTCCTTAATTCTCACTTAATTAAGCACTAATAGTTCATTGAGTTCACTTTATTAATAATTCTAATTCAAAACTTTTTACTTCTAACTTATACTTTACTACTTTCTTCTTAGCGTGCAAAATTCAAATAATTCTAGTACACTGACTACTAGTACTGGTTTCCGAACACTAGTATGACGGTTCTACTCCGTGATGCGAATCTGCTGGTTCAACAAAAGAGGGCGCGATGACGTTCAGCTAGTCCTTTTATATTAGCCGCCGATGATCATTGGTAGCGAGTCACGATGATGGACGAATTTCCGTTCAGTGCATTCGCCCGACTTGCCATGGTGGTGAATTGCGGTTGACCGACGTTGATGATGATGATAGGTGTGGAAATGGTGCCCCATATATGTGCGAACACACTGGCCCTCCAGAAATCCTATTTCTGGTGTGTCGATATGATGATGATTGTCGACTCAATCGTCGACCAGGCAGACGGTGCACCTTTTCATGGAGTTGATCGATGATGACGATACCGACGACACGATGATTGTTTACATTGATGCGGTTGATATGTCATCGTACACCATTTTATTATAACCTGGCAAACAAATAAGACCCGGTAGCCGGATTTTTGCGAGATAGGGATATTGGACAGGTGCTTACCTTGTCCCTAATCAATTAGGGCATTGTATTTTATTGCAGGTGCATCAGGATACTACGGCATACTCGAAGAAGGTGACGGAATCATGGATTGGAAGCTGGTTTAGGTGCGCTGTTTGTTGTCGTTTGGGAAGTGTTTTCTGCTGGAGGCATGATTGGAGCGATAGGCAGGAGACATATTTTCGCTACTGGTCGAGTGAATATACCGGTAGATGTTTGGACGGTGACGACTCGAACCACTCCGTCTGGCCCGGGATGCAGATCCTGGATTCTGGCCATCGGCCAGCGCATCGGAGGAAGATTTTCGTCCAGGAGAACTACGAGCTGGTTCCTTTGTAGTGGTACAGGTGGATTGCACCATTTTGCTCGTGGCTGCAAGGTTACAAGGTAGTCCCGATGCCATCGCTCCCAAATTTGCTGGTACAGTTTCTGCGTTTGCTGCCATTTTTTCAGACGATTAAAAGGAATCGAAGTGACGTCAACATCGGGTACTGCTTTGAGGGCCGAGCCGACCAGGAAGTGGCCAGGCGTTAGAGGTTCCAGGTCCGATGGGTCGTCGCTAATTGGCACAAGAGGTCTAGAGTTGAGACAGCATTCAATTTGGGATAGCAAAGTCTCCATGTCGTCATAGGCGAGTGTTTGCGCCCCCAAAACTCGGATGAAGTGCTTCTGAGCTGACTGTATGGCGGCCTCCCAGAGTCCGCCGAAGTGCGATGCCTTAGGAGGGTTGAAATGCCACCGGATGTTGTTGTGTGCACATTCTTGGGCGATTTGTTCACGGTGTTCTTTACTTCGTATTAGGTGGCGTAACTCATTCGCAGCTCCCACAAAGTTCCGCCCATTATCGCTGTAAATGTCCGAACACAGTCCTCTCCGGGAGACAAATCGGCGCAACGCTTGGAGGAACTTAGCAGTCGTTAGGTCGGCAACTAATTCGAGGTGGACGGCCTTTGTACAGAAGCACACGAAGACTGCAACAAAGGCCTTCCGTGGTGATGCTCTCCGGTGTGCTGGTTGTATCAGAATTGGTCCCCAATAGTCTATTCCAGTTGAGGAAAATGGCCTCGATGCGGTGATTCGGGCTGTTGGCAGTTCCGACATGAATTGCTCGATGCGTTTCGGTCGTGCTCTGAAGCAGATGGTACATTTGTGGAAGATTTTCCGGGCCAGGTCCCTGGCCCCCGTGATCCAGTATCGGAGGCGGAGTATGCCAAGCAGCAATTGGGGTGCAGCGTGCAGATGCTGCTCATGAAGGCTTCGAACAAGCAGGGCAGATAACGGAGAAGTTGATGGAAGGATGATTTGGTGCTTGGAATCGTAGGCTTGCTGCGACCGGCGCAAACGACCACCAATGCGGATGAGATTTTCCGAATCGAGAATAGGGTGGAACCATTTTAGGCGAGACTTCACAGCTACAGGTTTTCCTTGTTGCAAACATTTCCATTCGTTAGGATAGGCTTGTTCCTGCACTAATAGGATCAATGTCAATTCAGCTTCTTTTTTCTCCTCAGTGGTAACGACGTGCGACGCTGGTCGATGTTGATTACTGAGCCGACAGTTTTGCAGAAAACGTTTACAGTAGGCGGTCACCCTAAGCATGCGTTGATAATTGGTAAAGGTATGCGATATGGATTTTTTCCATGTCGATACGAAACGAAACGATACGCGGAATATCTTGCGCTGATAATGACGAAACGAAACGAAATTTGAAAATGTTTCGTGTAACTCGATATGAAATCAAATATCTCACGGAATTCTTCGAAACGAAACGAAGTTTTTGAATTTGTTTCGCGGAATACACGTTTAAGTTTTTTTTTCTTGTCAAAAGCTGGAAATTTCCAAAAAAAAAAAAAAGTTTTGAACCTGGACTACATAGCATAGAGGTACCGCAAATAAGATTGAGAAGTTCTCCCATGTTCGTTCAGACAATCCGTATTTCATGAGCTAAATTCAATGTTTGGCTTATTTTTTTTTCTCGAGATTTAGATGTGCGAAAATCGAAAAAAAATTGTTGCGCTTTTTCATTGTGAAATACCCTAGGTACCCCACCAAACTTGAATCTAAATCCGGAACCAATTTTGATGGTGCATGCAAATTTATAACTGATTTGTGATTTTTACTAAAACAAATCATCAAAATCGATCGAAAGATGGCGAAACTAGAGAATTTTGTAATGATATATTATCAATATTCGCATTTTTTTTTAATTGGGGGTCGTGAGGAAATTATGTCACGTTATAAGAGGAGAGAGGGAGTTGGTGGTGTGGTACAGCGTGAATAAACCTAGATTTATTCTCGATATAAAATAATGTATGCATCTTCCTTGTTTAAGGTGAATATAAATCGAAGGCATACCTCAGAATTTCAAGAGCACAAATCTAACGAACCCGACAGCGGTTTAAGCTGATCACTCGATCGATTGGCGATCGAGTAACCAATCGATAGAGTTTTCAGCTTGAATGGACGTCTGGTTCTTTAGATTTGTGCTCTTGAAGATTTGAGGAGTGGCTTTGGATCACCTAAATCAACGCGATTTTTTACGGCGACAGTGACAAACAATCGCTGCTACATGTAGAATTTTATGACACAACAACGGAATCGCGGAGAGCCTTTACTCATTGATGCGTGCTATTAGTTTTCTCTTCTATTCTCCCGCTGTTCTTATGCAGAGTGATGTCATAGCGGGAAAGCAAGAGAGAGAACTAATGCGCGCATCAATAATCTGCACCACCTGAGCAAATCCAGAACATCAGGGACTCACGCTCCGCAGCTTTTTTTGACATTTGTGTACAAACAATTTTTGCGATTTATTAACGGATTTGCTCAAAAGGACACGCGATGTTGCCCGGAGGGAACCGTGGTTTTGCTCTCTTCATTCTTATGGAAGATAACATTGCGGTAGTTCATCGAACGCAGTTGTTCCTTTCCTGGGCTATTCGCCGCGAGGAATTTAGGGCAAATGGGCGTTTTTGAAAACTTTACAACGGCAGTGCAGTTTATCATATCCTGCGTACCAGTCAATACTACAGTCATCCCACAGTTATAAATAGCACACAGATATGGATCAAAGTTGGATTAAACGGAGAATATCTCATCAAATAGAGTAGCAGTTACGCAGAACCCAGTTTACCTACGCGAACCATAAATCTATACAGTATCGCAATCAACAATAACATGCTTAAGGTGATTATAGAACGAAGCCACACCTCAAATTTTCAAGAACACAAGACTTGTGAACCAAACAGCGCTCCGCAGTTGAAAATCTATCCCATTGGTCACCACCAGCAAGCTAGCATTTTGATTAATTTTCAAAGCGAACTGTTGTCAGATTTTCTCGTCTTGTGCACTTGAAAATTCGAAGTTTGGCTTCGTTTAATAATCACCTTAAACACATTTGTTCCATTGGTAGGAAATAAAATGTCATACATGTTGGGATCCCGGTATTACTTCCCCAATTGTCCATAATAAGTTCGGATTATGATACACGATTACGCAACATGTTCTATTTCAAACATCACTTTTATTCTAGCGATCAGATCACAACGACCGATCTGTCGCTCGCTTCGTACTTAACTGTCTGTTCTCTAGTTCAATACAATCGAGGAACTACAATTCAAACCGAAATCCAATAGAGTCGTCTACAAATACTTTAAACCCAATTTTATTGATACAACATTCGGCCGACCTGACATTCATCCGTCCCGGATGGAAGATAATCATCGTCGTCGTCACTATCGCCAACACTGCTTGTCGCATCCAACGAAGAGCTTTCTATCTGTTTCCACACATGCCGTTTGAAACATCTAGTCATAATTCGCCTTGATTTGGCCGAGAACATCGAGGAGTTGCGCAAATCAAACTTCCCAAAACGTAGTTGAACTGTCCGAAGAAGTCTCTTGCCACTGTGCTGTCGTTTTATGTACCGTTTTACTCGAACCAATGTGGTACTACTGTGAGATCGGGACCGTTCATATTTGGGTTTCATTTCATCACTCATTGCTGAAGGAATGAGCTCAATTTCATCTACTGCTCCAGCGTTAGTGTTGTTTGTTCCGATCGTCACACGTTCCACGATATGTGTATCCAAACGCTTATAATCAATGGAAACAGCAGCACTATTGTTCGCACTTATGGTAGCTACATGTTGATCGTTTTCGCAGCTACTTTCTTTGTTCAGTTCAGTGCTATGGAATTGTACACACATTTCATCTATAGATGACTTTACCGATGTGTTCACTTTTTTCAGATCATTGAAATCATTTTTGAACTCATTGAATTGACTCACAAGTTCTGATGTTCCTGTAGTCAAAAATAGCAAATGATTCGCAAGCTTGTTGCACATATTTGCCCAGGCGTTCGTTACAAAATCGTCTTGCTGTCCATCCATCTTCCAATCGTAAATCGTGTTCATATCACTCAACGATGCTTCCCGTTCGTTCAAGCCACCGTAACGCGGGATTCCCGGACGAGCCCCCAAATTTGTTGGGATCCCGGTATTACTTCCCCAATTGTCCATAATAAGTTCGGATTATGATACACGATTACGCAACATGTTCTATTTCAAACATCACTTTTATTCTAGCGATCAGATCACAACGACCGATCTGTCGCTCGCTTCGTACTTAACTGTCTGTTCTCTAGTTCAATACAATCGAGGAACTACAATTCAAACCGAAATCCAATAGAGTCGTCTACAAATACTTTAAACCCAATTTTATTGATACAACATACATATGCCTAAATGCGTTGATTCATATATGTGGGGCATTGAAACCCATACCACAGTTATGAATCTAAGATAAGACGATTCCTAAAGAAACGCCAACACGTATGCTTTCACTAGCACACAATTCGTTTGCCTCGCAGATAATTTGCTGTTATAGTGTTCTGATCCATGATATGAGTCGATTTGATCCATAATACGGACCCATTTTTGACTGTAGCTAGGAGTAGAAGCGAACGCTTTGCTTTTTTTTTGTTCGAAATTAAACTGGAATTTCGCGAAATTCCGTTTTATTCCGTTTGTTTTCAATTTTCCGTGGAAATATTTTAACAATTTGGCGAAACGAAACGAAATAGCAAAATACAAATTTCGCCTGTGCGAGTTCCGTGGAATTCCGCGGAATTTCGTTTCGAAGCATATTTGACGGAATCATTCGGTATTTCGCATACCCTTAATAATTGGAGAATTTATTGACGTAGCAGTTAATGAAAGAATCTTCTATCGTTGCAGATACGATCGTTGCTGGTGGTTTGCGCATTTCGCATACGCTCTGTGGATTTGAGGTGGTTTGATGGACACTCGGCCATTCCGTTTGGTCTCGGTGTAGCCACTCGGGACCGTGCCACCATAGATCGTGAGAGAGAAGTAGTTCAGCTGATGTTCCTCTGGAAAGACAATCTGCTGGATTTTGTTCACCTGCTACGTGGTTCCAGATGCAGTTTGTAGTCGAGAGCTGTATTTTTGACACCCTGTTCGCCACAAAGGTCGTCCAAGTAGACGGTGAACAGTTTAGCCAACTAAGGACAGTAGTCGAGTCGACCCAGAAGTAGGTTTCTGGGCGCATAGATAGAGAGGAGGTCACCTTTTCAAACAGTTGTGCCGCCAGGAGGGCACCGCAAAGCTCCAAACGTGGTATGCTTTGCTTCTTCAAAGGTGCAACTTTCGACTTCGATGTCAGTAGTGCGACTTTGACCTGTCGCGATTCATTTTCGGATCGCACATATGCACATGCACCGTATGCACTCTCCGATGCATCCGAGAAGAAGTGCAACTGAAGTGTTGTTGCATCGGGGCACAGTACAAAACGGTCGATTTTGAGCTGGTTTAGCAGTGGAAGCTGCTCATGGTAGGACTGCCAATAGTCCCGTGCCGTTGCAGGAAGCTCCTCATCCCAGCCCCATATGTTGTCGTCGCTGTTCTTCAGGGTCCACAATGCCTGCATAAAAAGTTTTGCTGTTGTAACGACGGGTCCCACCAAGCCAAGTGGGTCGAATAATTGGGCGATGTATGAGAGGGCGAGACGTTTGGTGAGTGTTGCATTTGGGATTGACTGCGGCAGCTTCACGTTGTACCGCAAAACGTCGGCGTTTGGTTCCCAATGAAGACCGAGAGTTTTGATGAGCTGGTCGCGATCCAAATCTACTGATTGCTGTAGAGCCTTGTTGTCGTCGGAGATGTCGTCCAGGACAGCGGGTTCGTTTGAAGCCCACTTACGTAGTTCAAAGCCACCTCGTGCTAGCAATGAGTGCAATTGCTTTCGAAGGACGATTGTTTCGGCTATGCTGTTGCTGCCAGAGAAGAGGTCATCCACATAAAAGTCCTTGCGTAATACTGTGGCTGCCTCCGGGAAATCGTGCTGTTCGTCATCAGCTAGTTGCTGCAAGACTCTCGTTGCCAGAAACGGGGCACTTGCGGTTCCGTAGGTAACTGTCTTGAGTTCGTAGGTTTCAAGTTCTTCGTCACGTGATGCTCGCCACACAATGCGTTGAAGAGGCGTGTCACGCTCGTCGACCAGTACTTGGCGGTACATCTGCTTGATGTCCGCAATCAGCATCACGGGATGAATTCTAGCACGCATAACGATGGATCGCAGGTCGTCTTGTACGATTGGCCCAATCATCATTGCGTCGTTTAGAGATGTTCCACTGCTCGTTTTACAAGACGCGTCGAAGACGACGCGCACTTTTGTCGTTGTGCTCTCTTCACGTACCACGGCATGGTGTGGGAGGTGATACGTTTGGGTGGTAATCTCTCCGGTGTCCTGCACTCGTTGCATGTGGCCTAGCTCGTGGTACTCCTTCATGAAGTCGCTGTACTGTTGGCCCAGATGAAGATTTCGCTGCAGGCGTGATTCAACCATTTGAAAACGACGGATAGCGGTGCGACGGTTGTCGCCGAGGTTTGAGATGACGTCATCCTTCAGTGGTAGGCGCACTACATATCTACCTTCTGGTGTGCGCGAGACTGTCCGACGGAAGTGAGCTTCACATGCCGCTTCTTCCACCGAATAACAAGGAGATGAGTTGTATTCTTCGATTGTCCAGAATCGTTCCATCAGCTGGTGTAAATCGGCCATGGTTGCAACGTTGGCCGTGATTGTAGTTGATGGTTGACAATGGTTGGAACGACCTGAGACTACCCAACCAAGAGTCGAATTTATGAGCATGGGTAAGTCGTCTCCGAGAGGAATTCTGCCAGGAACCTTAAAGAGATCAAAAAAGATTTCTGCGCCAAGGACGAGATCGACGGTGTTGGAGGTGCAGAACGATGGGTCAGCCAGGTTAACCCCGGACGGGATTTCCCAGGATGAAATGTCCAAAGACGTTGACGGTAAGTTGACCGTAACCTTGGGGAGTACAAGGAACTCTGCGGAGGCAGAAAAGTCGCTGATTCGGGACCGAATGGTGGAAGTGAATTTGGTCCTAGCTTGCGTAGTAGAATGCCCAATGCCAGCAATCGGAATGGATACCCTTTTGCGTTGTACCTTCAAAAGTTGAGAGAATGGTTCGGTGGCAAAACAGCATTCGCTTCCCGAGTCTAGAAGCGCTCTAGCGACGTGAAAAGTTCCATTGTCGTCGACTACGTGTACGACCGCTGTGGCTAACAGTACTTTCGCATGGTTTCGTCCAGTTGAAGCATAGCCTTTCGGGTGCATGTGTGTTGCAGATGCTGAGGTGGTAGACTGTTCGCTAGCAGATTGAAATTGTGTTGGTTTTGATGTGACGTCACTTGTCTTCTGGGATGATTCATTCGACGATTCGTGGTTGCATAATTGAGTATGATGACGGCCTTTACATCGACGACAGGTACTGTTGGATGAACATTCCCTACTCATATGTCCCTTGCGGAGGCAATTTCTGCAGAGTTGATGACGGCGTATCTCCTTTTCCTTGTCCTCGACGGTCATTTTGGAAAAGGTAGGGCACATGTACAGTGGATGTTGCTCGGAACAAAGAATGCATTTCCTAGCATTGAGTTGAGATGCTCCATGGCTAGCGAATGAACGTGGGGTGGGTGGTTTCTTTGCAGACGATGGCGTACAGGTGTCGGACGGCTTGTGGTTAATGCTTTGCAGCACGTTAACCCTTCGTTGAATGAATGTGGTAAGTTCCTTGAACGAAACATCTTGAAGAGTGGACGAATGTTCCTCCCAGTCCCTTCTGGTGGTTTGATCGAGGCGACTGCTTAGCATACGGACCAAAAGAATGTCCCACGTATTGGTTTGCTCTCCCAACTGCTGAAGAATTCGGACGTTGGCCTCGAACCGTTCTACGAGTGTGTGTAATTCCCCAGCTGATTCTCGTTTGAGGGTGGGAAATTCGAAAAGTGCATCAACATACGAAGCTTTCAGACGACCAGTGTTCTGAAAATGCTCAACCAGCAGATTCCATGCAACAGGATAGTTTGTAGCGCTTATGGGTATAGTCTGAATCAGTTTCAGAGCATCTCCGGAGAGGGAGGAACGGAGATAATAAAACTTTTGTATACTGGACAGGTCTTGCGAAGAGTGAACTAGCGATATGTAAAGGTCATGGAAGTTGAGCCAATGCTCCAGGGTTCCATTGAAAACGGGTAGCTTCACATCTGGCAATCGCACGTGCGTGTTGGGAGAATGGGCTTGAGCGTTTGTAGACGTAGTAGGCGAAGGGGGTGGAGCGATGGGTGATTTATTCAGCAAGAACCCCTTAACCCTATAATAATGGGATTCCATCTCCATCCGTTGCTTGAGTTGCTCTTCGATCGAAGCTTCGTCTAACGACTCCAATTCGGCCTGAACCTTGGTGTAGTCGTTCCATAGTTCCACAAGGCTCTCCAGGCGAACTGGAACCTCCGCGGCATCGTTTTCCTCGTCATAACGATCCACGAAGCCTTTGATTAGGGTGAATGATGCAGAAATGCTACGCTGGCGCAGCTTGAGATAGCGAATGCGGCGTTCGGCTGAAGACATGGTCTGCAAGCAAAAGACCGCGTAGCTCGAACGAGTAGGGTATAGATGATAGGAAAGCTAATTACCTGTTATAGGCAATTAAATGCCTTGTATTTTATTAATGTTGCAATGGCGGGATGGCTGTGTCCAAGATGGCCTTAAAGGGATGTACAGCGTGGTTGAACTCTCCAGAAGGTTCCAGAAGCAAGATGGCGACTCTGGCGGGTTGGATCGTTGATGAACGGAGTTCGACGTTCATCCGGTTCGAAGGACCATGTTCCGAATGCTCAGTAAAGCCAGGAGGGTTGTCACGGGTACAATTTCGTTTAAGGTTCTTTTTCACAGTCACAGGTATCCCGCCATTGCAACATTAATAAAATACAAGGCATTTAATTGCCTATAACAGGTAATTAGCTTTCCTATCATCTATACCCTACTCGTTCGAGCTACGCGGTCTTTTGCTTGCAGACCATGTCTTCAGCTTTGATGATGATGATAGGTGTGGAAATGGTGCCCCATATATGTGCGAACAACGAGAAACGTCAAATGTAGTGGTGTTGCGGAAGTAAAGCAAACGGGGTTGTTTGTCAGAGTGAATTCTATTTGGCATACAATGTCAACATGTCGAAATAAAATGAAGAAGAAGAAGATGGGGGAAATGAAAGCTATTTGAAAGAGTGTGAATGGAAAATGTGTTAGGGTGGCTCTCATATTACATTTTTTAAACAATATCTGGAAAAAGTGAACGAGAGAGATTCAAGAGTAGATTTTAAGGTTTGATTAGAGAGTGTTTCTAAGTTGAAATACAATGGTGAACGAATTGGATGGGATCGGATGTTTTTTTTTTCCTTGGCTGTAACTGACACAGAAGGAGGAAGATTAAGCAGCAAATCATAAGGACCGTTACTGTGGGGAAAGCAGACGTCGTGTGGTAGTGTATGGGAAAACAAATGAAGTAAATTATCCATAAGTGTGTGCAAGAAGCCTTATAAATGTGTGTGTTACTTTTCGAAGAGGCAATGTAATGGTTGTTTTCTGTGTAGCATGTGGGTGAATGAAGGAACGAACAGAAGAAGTCAAAATCAAGCGTGTGCTAGAATAAGGGCATGAACAAGTAAGAAAACGCTTGTGTGCGGCAACAGAACGCCTGAAAGCGGTATTGCCAGTTTGTTTTGATGAAAAACTAAATGATGTGGGCCAGCGTAGATTTAAGTGAAATAGGTGAATAACCACAACTATAGACTGAGGCTGTCTAAAGGAAATTCTTCAACGTTTTCGTACTGTTTTCCTGAATTGGGTGAGATCTTTCCATATAACATAGCTTGCTGTATTAAAAATGTATATGATACATAGTCGATTCGGTTCAACCAATTGAATTGTCTACTTCGAACTATTTAAACATATAATTTGGTCTCCAACTAAGTCTTTTCGGTTTATGTTGTATTTTGTGAAGTATCGTTTTGACAGGGGTCGCGGAAACTTTTGCGCTTCATCAAATTGGGTTAGTGCAAATAGGCAGTCGGTGCCTGCTGATTCGCTTTTCCTGGTGTGGTCATTCATACAGAGACAGAAATTATCGTGAACCAATTGCCTTACAGATAAGGTCGGTGTTTCTGCTTCAGATTAAATACATTGAGATATGTTTTATTTTAAAGCATAAATTATTATCCTCGATAAATTAAGGGTTGCAGTATAAGGACGATGTCGATAACAACACAGAGCGCGCAGATTGTTATATTTTGATTGATATTTCCTTGCATATTAATTGTATCTGTATTATACTACTTTGTGTTGTATTATTGTATTGTATTATTATATGTTATACTTTGTTTGGTTATATTGTGTTGCATATTATATATATTATATATTTGTACTTTTATCTTACTACAGTCGACTCTCCACAACTCGACATTCTATAACTCCACTTGTCGATATCTCGTGAGAGGCAAAATTTCTCTACATAAATCGATATATATTTTCAAAAATCTTTCTCAATCAGGGAACTTGGATTAATTTTATTTGGAGGTTTATAAATGTAAATGTAATGAAAGTTTAAAAACGATTTTCTTTTTTTCCGCGGTTTTCGCGTAAGTATCTCTGCTTACGGGTCCAACGGTATCATGAATACTAATTGATAATGAAAATTGACCTTGCAATCCATTATCTCGAGAAAAAGTTAGGGATGGTGGCTATCTACATGCATACATAATTAGTATATATATTTTTTCAGGATATATCAACAAGGCATTTTATTCCAGGAAGACGTTGTAAACATATACCGAAATATTTATTTTCAGGAACGTTATAAAATCTATTGCAACATAAACGGTGTTAATATCTTTTCTTTCTAGGACAAATCTTCAAGTTATTGAATATTCTTTTATATATAAATATTATTGTATCCCATTTTAAATATATAACGATGCCTTGTTTTTATCATATAACATGGGTGATATCGGCAGGGTGCATCAGGGCATCATTGAAGTTACAGCTGGACAATGTGGAGTGCCTGCCGGAGTCAAGGGTTGAAGTAACCGTAACATCCTTGTAGATGGGTTCTTATAACCCAACAGTTGTAATGGATTTGACGCGCCCTTCTTATAACAAACCATCCCGTGAATAACTTGGCAGATATTGCAAATTTCATTATACTTTTTGTTGGATCATGTTATTGGAAGGAGATTCTCTATTTCCCGCGGGTTTCGCGTAAGTGCTTTGAGTTACGGGTCCGCCATACCCCCTTTTGGCCCTTCAAATAATAGTATGTTGAATTCAGTTTGATAATGAAGGTTGTCCGCATGCAGAGCAAGACTCAAGCTAGGATGGTGGCTACCTACATACATAAATATATACAAAGAAACGACTTTTCAATCTTATTCCTTATAGCTACTTGTCCAGTGGAGGTGCACGAATTACTTATTTATAATTGGTTTGTTATAATAATTCATTGGCATAATTTCCAGAAGCATCATGGAGTCATCGGGGATACTAACATAATCACTGCTATTAATATTTCAGCATGTCGCTCTATTCGTCCTTATTTTGGAGACTACCTAACGAGGTTCAATTCATTACAATTAAAGAATGGAAATTCTGAAATATCTACATTCATATCATATAAAACTATAAATTCCATTTTATATATTTTATTATAATTATTTCATTTATTATATGCGGGGTATTGAGAGGGTGCATTAGGGCATCAGAGAAGTTACAGATGGACAATGTAGTAGGTTGTCAGCCGGATTCTAGGAGAATGTGCCGTAACATCCTTGCACTACATGCTGCTACTTATAAATGACTTTGTTTACTACAGTAGGCTACAGCGAATGAAACGAAGCGTTGGATGTAATATTATTTTGTTTGTCCTCCCTAAACATATGGAAGCTGGAATTTTGTTTTTGATGTATTCGGAAACTTCATTACAAATCGCTGATTTTTTATTTTTATTTAAATATTTTGTTTATTTTTATCATTATTCCCTCGACTAGCCGAATATCATCAGTAGCACAAATATTCAAAAGAAAAATATAGGTCGTCCGATTTAATACTGCATGCTGTTTCACTACGTCATATTTTATTGTTACTACCATTTCATTTTCATATTTTATTGTCATATTATTATTTATATTATCACTATAATTGAATTTCTCATGTTTTGGGGAGGGAGGGAGCATCAGGGCATCATTGAATTTACAACTGGACAATGAAGTGGAGTGCCAATCGGAGTCAGGAGGAAAAGTGTTAGTCGTTCGCGTCTAGTACTTTTCTCTCCAACAGTTGTAAAAGATTTGACGCACCCTTCTTCTAACAAACCTTTCCGTGGAAAGCTTGACAAGTATTGCAAATTCTAATACTCAATCTGTTGGATCATATGGCTGGAAGGAGATTCTCTATTTCCCGCGGGTTTCGCGTAAGTGTCTCTGCTTACGGGTCCGCCACCCCCCTTTTGGCCCTTCATACAGCGATATGTTGAATGCAGATTGGTAATAAAATTTGACCTTACTGTTGAGTGGAGCCGCATGCAGAGCAAGACTCAAGCAAGGATTGGTGGCTACATACATACATACATACATACAAGAAATATCTCTAAAATAAGAAATCGGGAAATCTCATTTCGGGGTGAAATTGATCACTTGTCAATGCGATTATTGTTAGTTTTCAAACCAACTCTATGTAATAAATTTGAGGTCCCTGAATCCGAATATGCTTGCTAAATTCTTAACAATACAATAATTATAGAAATAATGAATAGTTAAATTTCAAGAATTACGCGAAAACGCCTAAATGTATGCAAATCCCTAAGGAATTTCCTTATATCTAGCAGAAATTCAATTATTTCCACCGAATGAGCAAATTGGTGCGAGTTTTGGTTATGAAATCTGGTTTGGGGATATACTTATCTCAAGCATCCTCCCAAACATTCAGGTTTATACCATGTTCAAATCCTTATTTAGAACTAGGAGTTTGTTTGTCAATACTGCACCGCACATAATTTTGAAATTTTACATTATTTTCATAGAAATAAATATTTTTTAACGCAAAAAACTTCACAACACACAATTTAGCAATAGTTACGACAAACAACGTTCATTTACTGCAGGTTACATTGATATTTGTGCTTCATTAGGAAGAAATAATATCGAGTAACACGGTGATCAATTTCACCCGAATTTACGGTATTGCAGTAATTTCGTCAAGGCTTTCTGCATCCAGAATTCCCCCAGAGATTCCTCTAGGCCACGGATTCACCAAGGCTCTCTTTAGGAATTCATAATGCAAATGTCTTCAGAGATACCTCCACAGTATTCCTCAAGAAAATCCTTCAGAGATTTCTTGACAAAATTTCTCTGGGGGAATTTTGATATGAAATAATTCAGAGTTTCTTTTGAAAACTCCTCCAAGAATTGCAGTAATTTTTTCACAGATTTCAGATATTTTCCAGAAATTTATCAACGGATTCTTCCAGAGACCAAGGATTCCTTCAAGAATTCTATCTGCATTTTCTCTATTTTGCAATTGCTCTAGAGAATTTTCAAAAGGATTCGTCTAGGATTCCAAGGATTTCCTCAGAAATTCTTCCAAGAGCTACTTGAGAGATTTCTAAAAGAATTTATCTAGTAGCATTCCCCCAGGTAATATTTCAAAAATATTGTAGAAAGCTTCTCAAGAGATTACGGTACTTTCTTTAAGGATTTTCTTTGGAAGATTTCCCCATGAAATTTTTCAGACATTTCCCAAAAATATATCTAAAGAATACTGTTTTTTATTTTATAGAGAAATGTCTAAAGAAAAAAAAATCTAAGAATAATCTCTCTCGGAATACAATTTCAAGAAATTTCAATTCTTCTCCATGAGATACCTTCAGAGTGACACAAAGTATTCCTCCAAGAATTTTTCTGCATTTTTTCTTGATTACTCCAGAAATTCTTTAAGAAATTTGCCATAGGATTTGCTCAGGAATTACTCTAGGAACTCCATCAAGGAATTCTCAACGATTTTTTTCAGGAACATTTCAACAAGCAATAATTCAATGATTTTTTTTTCTGGAAACTCGTTCTGAGAATGCAGTTCATCCTTCAGAGAATTTTTTCGGAAAATTCACCATGAAATTTTTCAAATTATTTTGATAAAGATTAGGTGTAGACTTTTCAAGGAGTTCTCCAAAGATTTTTCCAAGAAACCCCTTCAGGAATTTTTCAAGGAATTGCACAAGGAACATTTCATTGATAAATAATCAGCAAACTCTGTACACCACATATTTAACCCTGCCTTGTCTGGAATGCATTCTCTCATTGCGAAAGGTGTGCCAAGAGAACTCGGAAAGTTGGTACTGGATTCCGGGACCCAATGGCAATGAAGGAAATGAAAAGGCAGACGAGCATGCTAAACAAGGTTCAACTGTACAGTTCATTGGCCCGGAGCCATTCTGTGCCATATTGTACTGTACACTCAATATGGAACTAAAAAGTTGTAAACAACAAACAGTGATGACAAATTGGATGGTCATCACAAGATGTAAATAATCTAAAATCACGAAAAGACTCTAAGAGCTCAACATTCTCTCTGCACCTATACAGGCGTTCAACAAAAATGAAATAGTACAAAATAGACATCTATAAACTAGAAAACATGGAATGTATGTGATGCCAACGAAGCATTCAGCATCCTTGGAAGAACATGCTTCTTGGTGGTACTAACCTGATCGAATTCGCCCTCATGATCACGGTACTTAGAGGAATAGTTATTGTCAAAAAATATGTTGCAATTATTTATAGAAAAACGGCCGAATAAAGCCACTAATGCGACCATAGGGATAAACCCACTCTATTGATTTCAAATTGATCAACTTTTCTGTTGAAGTGGAATAGCAAGAGATCATAGCATCAGGAATGATACTATATTACCAATGTGACTTTAGGTATTTCCTACGGGAAAAGTACTGCAAACATTATTAGTTTAATTGAAACGTACCCACTAAGTGCATTTCAAATCACTTTGCCCTATGTACCTACTCGGATCGGAACGATAACCATGGCTACGTTGAGTCGACGGCGACATGCTGCATCACGATTCCGCTTGGCAAACGCTCACTCACTCACGGCACAACAACATTTCACGGTGGTTTTAACAAACACAATTAGAACAAATTGAATTTAATAATCATATCAACATCAAATGACTAAAGTTGATGAATTTGTGAATGGGCGAGCGTGTTTGGCCGAGGTTGGGAGGCAGAGGCTTCGAAGCTGACTGAAGCTGCAGGGATCATCGTTTGCATCTCTCGAGTGAGTGGAGGAAAAACGCGCGGGCATGGAAAGGAATAGCGATGTCGAGAATGACGAGAGTATTTTGTGTTTTGTTCATGAAATATACAGACTGCCAGCCAAAAGCGGATTAGAGATGATGGATTACGACTGTTTTGTGCAACGGCTGATGATACAGTTTCGAGCGATCGTGTGTGATAGCGCAACAGTGTGACTAAATTTAGATAATCTAGAATTATTGTTGTTTAAACAATGAAATTTGCTTGATTTTCATATCAAGTATCATGAGAATTCTAGAACTGTTTAACCTTTACGTTACCAGCCTTCGACAAGGCATTTTGAAATACCTGCCATTTCGTCAATTCTCATTCGATTTTTTTGAAACCACCGTCAGTTTACTTTAAAAAGGTTTCAGTTATTTGTCATAAATGGAGAATGCTGAATTCGAATGAACTGGCTTATTTAGTTTCAAGCTTCAAAAATAAAACAAGAAAAAATGCATGAAGAATTTGTAAGTAAAACCTTTGCGGATAATGAGCATCAGCTCATTCATAGATGACTGCTTCGTAGTTGCACTCCGTGACTGACCGGAGCAGTCGAAGATGCACAGAGATTTAATGAATGGGGCTTGAAATTAGCGAACCATTCTCAAAGGGCACGAATCGAGAGTTCAAAGACTGAATGTGCCTCTGCATCTCCACAATTGTCTTGGAAAGTACATTGGGTTAGTGGGTGTTTCCGGTCCCATCGCTCGCTCCAGCAGGAGCAAGCAATACAATCGATGGACCAAACATTTATGACTGCATTACATCACTTTTTCTTCGCCTTGTGCGAACCGGATACGTCTGATTTCTATTGCAATGCTCTCCCCGTAGGGGCAAGTGACACAATCGATGGACCAAACTCTAATCTGTAGGAAAACCCTTTGCGGGTAATAGATGAAATCTCGAATGGGTTCTAAATTAGATAATTGCTGGCTAGACTATTGTTTAATTTCTGATGAAATCCTTAACACATTCAAAGCAAAATTTTTATTCTGTTGCACGTGGAATTCCTATATTCATGAATAAGCGGTACGATTGACGGTTTGGTCGAATTTACTCTTCTTTGAACGAGCAAAAGGTTGTTCTTTTTTATACTGTTAAAACAATTATTGGCAGTAGAGTAAAGTGGGGCAAAAGTTCGAGTGGGGTAAGAGTTTATTTTTAAGATTTCTAGCTCAATTCAAAACAAATCTTATAAGTGTCATGGTGGTTCGAATGCTATTCAAGTAAGAGACTTTCAATCCAAATATCATAACAATCGATTGAGATTTCGAAAAGTTATGGCTATTTGTTGTTTTTCGACGTGAATATTGTAAATTTTGGTCGAATTTTCGTTGCATGGAACCAATTGAAGATAAAATCTTTTTCAATATTTTATGTAAGGGCGTTTCTAGACCTATCATAAGGTTGCTTTGAGGTGTATTAGTTTTTGCATAAATGCTTCAAAAAAATTTTTGGCCCATAGTGGGGCAAAAGTTCGAATCAGCGGGGCAAAAGTTCGACCCATGTATAAAATCACGGAAAAAATTGCAAATTGCCTAAAATCCACATATTATCTCCAAATTTAGTTAAATTTGTCTGATCATGTGAAAATTGTCACCAAAATTTTACATTTCCACTTAGTTTTGCGAAAAACTGCTATTTTTGAGTATATAACAACTAACCCGGTTTTGGGCAATTTTTTGAAGAAAATTTAGTGTGTATTTTTCGGCAAACTTAAGTTCACGGCTGGTGTATAGTATGCCTGTCATAAAAGCATCGATATTTTGTGTTTTAGCCAGCGAACTTTTGCCCCACACTAGATTCGAACTCTTGCCCCACCGGTGGGGCAAAAGTTCGAATAAGACAATCAATTTTGAAACTGTTATAACTAAAAATGGGTAAATATTTTGACACAAGTTTGTTCAGCAAAATTATAATCAATATGTTGAAAGTTCACTGTATGGTATTTGTTTTGTTTTAACTGCTATTGTTTTCCTGTAAACTTTGATTATGCCACTAAGGTCGAACTTTTGCCCCACCTTACTCTAAATATACCAAAGGTCAGTAAGCCAAACGAATTTCATAAATCATACGACTGTTTTTATAATGTATTCATGAGGAGTTCCAAAGCGAATTCCTTTTAAGTTTTTATCAACAAATTTATTGAGAACCCTGAGTAATTGATAGAAAATTTTCTTCGAGGTTTACAATAGATTCTTGGTAACATTCTAGTTAAAACCTTTTTAGAATTCTTGTTGGATTTCTGATGATGTTCGATGATCAAAGTTCTGGTGGATTCCTTGTTAGTTGTCTTCTCAGCTTTCTGCTGAGTTTTAACTAGTTGCCAGTGCATTCCTGGCGTATTCATGAAGATCTACATAACAGATTTTCCAAAAATCGTGCTAAACATCTATACAGAAAGATCCTGCATCAGTGAAGAGAAGCCACATCAGTTTGTATGTATTTTATTCTAGATTTATTTGAATACTTTTCATAATTTTCATTATGCTTTACCCGTGGCACATCATGTTTTGTTCAAATAACGGAACATTTTCAAAAAAGGTTTTCGGTGAAACCTATTCCTTGTGCTCTGGAGTAGCCAGATCTGTTGGTAGCGAGGTCATTCTTCATTTATTGACATATTTTTTCTTTCAAATAACGGTAATGTCATAAAATAGGCCTTTCCGGAACTTGTACGAGATGCTCAGGAGTGAAAACACAGGGTCTTTTCCTCATTAATTGACATGTTCTGTCGAATTCATGAAGATTGGAACGTTGCACAATAGGTTTTGGACATGAAACTGAAATGTCCCCTAAGAGGCCTTGGCGGAACCAGTACCAGGTGCTTAGGAGTGACCTTATTAGTTGATACCTAGTTCATACTTCTTTAGTTGACATGTTCATTCGAATTCACGAAGATTGACACGTCACACGGTTTGTTATGGATATAAAACAGAAATATCTCCAAGGAGGTCCTGGTGGAACCTGTGCTTGGAGCTACGGAGTGGCCACATCACATATCAATAAGTTGATTCTTCTTTTATTGACATGTTTTTTTTTACAATTTGAGACAAAAGCAGAAATATCCCGAAAAAAGTTCTGATGGAACCGGTGCCAGAAGCTCTGTAGTGGCCAAATCTTTTTATTACCGTGTTATTTTTCATTTATTGACTAGTTGTTTAAAATTCATTAAGATTGAGATGTCGCACGGTATGCTTTTGGACATCAAATATAAATGTTCCCCAAGAAGCTTTCGTAGAACCTGTGCCTGGAGATTTGGAGTGGCCACATCTGTGCGTACCGAGCTTTTTCTTCTTTTATTGACAAGTTCTCACGAATTCACGAAGATTGATACGTCGCACGGTATATTTCCGACAATAAACGGAAATGTCCTCAAACAGGCCCTGGCGGAAGCTGCGTCAGGTGCTGTACACTCTTAAAAATAATGAAAATTACTCTGGACGTAATTCTAGTTATGACTGAATGACACATGATGTAATTGATGAAACAACACAAAAACGCGTCTATGAAGATGAATTGAACAAAAAATGTAATTTTACATGATAAAGGACACGAAAACGATGGAACTGTGATCGTTATTTCCCGAATCAAACACTAACGTATTTGAAATTCGACACAAATTTACGTCATTCGGCTCGCTTCTTTTATGTGCATCCCAAAAGACGTAAATCACATTATTTTTTGGTACTGTGTAGAGTGGCCAAATCTATTGAAATTTATTTTATTTTTCCTTTATTGACATGTTCTCCCGAATTCATGAAGATTGAGACGTCGCACGGTATGTTTTGAACATGAAACGGAAATGTCCCCAAGCTGGCCCTGGCGGAACCGTCTACGATGTTCCGGAACGGTCCACTTATTCAAATTATGTTGAAATGATGACAATCGATCATTATCTCACGTTTCACATTAAAACTTTAGTGTTGTAGCTGAAATCAATAAAAAAATAATCACATATCCCGAATTTGGCACCCTTGTGACCCCAGTACAACCCGGAATATCTCCGGCATGGTTCCGAGTACAGAATTTTACATTTTAACAAATAACTGAAACCTTTTTAGAGTAAACTGAGGGTAGTTTCAAAAAAAATGAATGGAAATTAACGAAATGGCAGCTGTTTGAAAATGCCTTGTCCGAGGCCGGTAACGTAAAGGTTAATAGACAGACAAAACGAAAAATCGCCCTTTTCGTCTTCACGTCGTTGATATAGCTTTCAATTAAGTAAGTCCTACAAATAAATGATTTCACAGTGTTATGTTCGAGGGAACATTAGGCAGCCTCCATTTATTCTTTTCTTCTTCTTCTTGGCATTTACGTCCTCACTGGGACAGAGCCTGCTACTCAGCTTCCACAGTTATAAACTGAGAGCTTTCTTTGCCAAAGTTGCCATTTTCGCATTCGTATATCGTGTGGCAGGTACGAAGATACTATATGCCCAAGGAAGTCAAATAAATGTCCGTTTTAAAAAGATCCTGGATCGACCGGGAATCGAACCCAGACACCTTCAGCATGGCTTTGCTTTGAAGCCGCGGACTCTAACCACACGGCCAAGGAAGGCACATTTATTACGTAACGCTAAATTCGGAAATTTTCGTCCCCTCCCCCCGTCCGTAACGCTTTTTGTATGAAGAATTTCAAATTTTTGTATGAGTCGTAACGCATTAGACTACTCCTACTCCCCCTAGAGCGTTACGTAATTTGTGGACAGCGCCTTACAGCATATCTTGGAGTACTTGAGTTGACAGGTACTGTTCCATTGCTTTAGATATCACCTATCAAAGTTGTTGCCAGAAAGAATTTTCGTCAGCACAGCACGACAGTACTATGTGCTGCTCGTAAAAGTGAAATAATCCGTCACAAAGAATTCTTCTATTTATTTTTAGATGATCGAGTAGCCATTTTGTAGTTTCGATGATGTATTGGAAGTGTGAAAGGCATCTTAATTGCTGTCGCATGGTTCATGTGTATCATAATAATTCTTCCTAAGTGCTTCCATACCAATCACTTGTACATCTTGCTCCTTGCACCGAGTTGTTTATGACTGTTTCCCCAGAGTAGAACCAGTCGCAAAAAAGAGTGTTCCTACGTTCAGAGGGTTACTTCCGCTCATGCATGCAATCCATTGCCATAAATCATCGAGCCTACATCGACCCACTGAGGATACATTTTTTAAAACATAAAAATTGTCACATTAATCGTTCGTCTTCTAATCCATCCCGAAGCCTAACTGCGCAGTGCACAATTAATGCCTGTTCTTTTCCCCCATCCACGACTTCGACGACCTCATCCAAAGGCATCGCCGTTTCATGATTAGCCCGATAACATGCAACAAACACACACAATGCAGCGGTAATTGAACATGAGGGTCGCACGCGCTCAAAGCAAAACTTCCCTTCCTTAGCTCGATAGTGAATGCGTTTTTCACCCCTCCACGGCTCGATGTTGATCCTGGCACGCATGCTGCGAAGATCAGAGTCGTCATGCCAGCCAGCCATTTTCGTCATCTGTTCGAATCCGTCACCGTTGCACAGAGTTCCGATGTGCCGAAATCGTGAGCTTTATTCAGTAGTATCGTCGTTGGAGGTGAGAATGTGTCAAAAACGCAAGCGTAGAAATTGGTCCGCCTTAGGAAAAACAGAAGAATCGCCCTTTGTTCAAGCTTGATACCACTTACCTAGAACAATGAATATGATACATAGATGTTAATTTACAATACCAAAATAGGGCGTTACTGACTAATTTTCTATTTTTTAAACCGCTATTGCCAAATAAACTGTAGTTCATGTCAAACACTAAATATGATTAAAGTACACTTTGCCAGTGACATTTAGGGTAAAACCACCGGTTTTTGCCAGCCTAAGAGAAAATGTCAATAAAAACTGAATGGGAAGCCGTATTTATACAACAAATATGTCAAATGCAAGCTTTCAATCCATATTATATGTGTAAAATATCAAAAATGAGCCAAAACTTTTTTTTTTTGCTTTGAAAATCCCGTTGGTCAATATTGGCCAACGGAACCAGTTTCGGCCAGAGATTTAACTTCGGTTCCTAAATTGGCCAATTGCATTGATTTCTCATGAGAGTGGCCAAATTAGGTGTATGGGAGTTAAAATTATAAGGAAAATTAATTGTTTTTCTTATGTTTTGAATCAATTTGGACAAGTAAATGAATGCAGCTACTGCACACAAAAGGTTTCATGCTGATTGGCTATGTAAAACGGTGTATAATCCACTATGGCTACAACTGGCGGTGCTTCTACCCTACCTCAAAATTTTTAAGTGCCTAGTGTTCTGTGTAAAGGAACTTACTACTTACTCTCGACTATTGCGACAAACTCAATTTCCACTGCACAAATACTTTTGGCTGATATTCGACGAACTATCAACTCTCTTTTGAGTCCCTCTCTAATTACACTTGGAACAAATACTACTAACTCTTTTAATTAACCTAAGCTCGCTCTATTCTTTGTTTACACAAATCTGAATTTACTCTTAACTACCTCTTGAACTATTTCTGATTTGTTTTAGATTATTTCTTTATTCTATATTTAATTTTGATGAGGCTTTTGCTCACACTCAACACAAATTCAATCCCGATAGACTGCTTTTAATTAGCTTTTCCATTTATTTTTTAATATCTCTCAACATAGTTTTAATCAATTTTCAACCATACCCTAAGTTCAATCTATACAGTTTACGTATTCTCGATATCTTTTTAAATCACTTTCAACTCAACGTGAAACCTCTTTTCGGTACCCCTTTTGTTAATGCGCAGCAAATAAACCCATTCAGAATGCGAATGGATTCGAATACCGGTCCTGCTAAAGATCTTTTTGAATTGTAATCTTTCCCGGCCACCCTGTGCATAGTCGAAAAAAAAACTATTTTTTTACACAACTTACGTCCCAAAAACAAATCCCTGTCAAGAACTCCCCACATTCCCATATTAGGGTAGATGTACCAATAGTGGAGGTACTAAGCACGATTGAACTTCATTTTATCGCCTAAATTCAAGAAGTGCAATTAGTAGAGTAAGTGTACAAGTAAGAAAAGTTTGAGCCATTTTTGTGATATTTCTTTAGTTTTGAAGCTAAGGTAATAAAAGCAGTGAAAACGGCACTACCGAAACTATAGGAACACCCATAACCAAGGGAACACTTACCCTAGTTCTTCTAAAAGTTCGATGTTCTATGAACTTTGAATGGTAAATGTGAAATAAGGTTTTTTCCAATGATTCATTCAAAATTAAATATCTACTAATCCCAGAGATCTAATATTTTCTTGGTAGCTTTTGGCATTTATGAAGCATAATTTTCGAAATAAACTCGAAATTATTCTAGCGATAGATGGTGTGAAAAAGTATGTAATTTATCATGGTTTGGCGAAAAGCTTAAGAGGTCCAAAATTATTTTAAGTCAATTTTATTAAGAAAATACTCTTAGCTTGCTTAAGCAATGCTCTACATTAATAGATTATCATGTTACCGTTTCATACTATGAATTTTTGAGAGATGTAGATCAATAAAGGAGGATCTAGTACAGACCATTATTTTAGCCAAGAAATTCGGGATTTTGCCACTAGGCAGCGGTAGTGAAGTTCAAATAAAATAAAATAATGATAGTCCCTGAGCGTCACTAGCACCGCCTAGTGGCAAAATTTTGAAACAAATACCTCCTGATAGCCCTTAACTTAATGAACAACTTTGCCGAAAACGCCAATGTTCTAAATGATAAAGATCCTGTAATATTTGCAACACAAAAGTAAAAGTTCCATATCCATTAGTGCCACCTAGCGGTCAAATTCCGAATTAAATGAGGTACCATCAGATAGCGCTTCGCCTCCAGAATAATTTTACTGAAGACCCCACGTTTCTAAATTATCTGCATTTTGAGATATAGCGATGTCACACTGTGGTCTACTCGACCTGTATATAGTGCGTTCATTATTATTCGACTTTTATGTACATTTGTTGATTTTATCGCATTTTAAAGGGCCAAACTGTTAATAAAAACTGTAGAATAATATTCTTAAGAAAGCAACGGACTCATGTTCCGTAACCGGTCGTTTGAGAAAGTCGCGACCCATTGGAAGCCCACACAATAGAAACCACAGCCAGCACAGTTGCTGGCTAGTGTAGTGTGCTATTTCCATACCTAAAAAATAATGCGCTCTCGGGCTAGGCATTGGATATATAAAGAAAGCGTTGTGTTTGGATGGGCATCTAATTTTTCCGAAAGAGGTGCACTTTGCGAAAAAGGACCACGTGATTGTTGAGCTGAAATCGAATTCAGGTTAACTTCTGCGTTCATGAGTCCTTTCATGGCGTAGGGGTAACGCGCCCTAACTAGAGATCAGGGAGTCGTGAGTTCGATTCTCACTGAGAAGACGTAAAACTTTTTCGCAAACTTCACACCAATTTGTCCATCTAATCCAATTGCAAAATATATGTAATGTTTAGCTTTCGGTAGTTGTTAAAAAATATTGTTTAAAATTGTTTCTCGATAATTATAGGTTAAAATCGATTTTTTGGCTACAAACACTAAAAAATGTCAAAAAGTAACATGGGACGATTATGCGTATAACGGCAGTGCAATATGTAGTAACTGAACGTTGCTTGTCTTATCTTTTTGCAAGTTGAGTGCTGTTAGGTTTTTTGGTGTTTGAAAATGTTGAGTTTTATGCAAATGACATTAAATTCCTTATTCATGTTCGGTATGATATTGACAGACAAACTAAAACTATTTGTTCTAAACAAGGGTTTAAACATAGCAACAATTTGAAAGTTTGATAGGATGCCCAGAATATCTTCACATAACAAAGTTTACCATCAGAACTTGTACCAATAGGTTTTTTTTAGCAATCGAATAACTGAAAAATCCTTCGAAAATTTTGTCGACACAAAATTTGCTATTTCATTCCAAAATTGGATTCTAAGCATTAAAGATAATTCATAGCACTAAAATAATGTTTGGTACATAGTTTCAATACACGAATAAAGGGCCGTAGTTTTTTTTTGTTTCACTCAGTTTTTAGCAACAATAAAACATGAAAAACTGTAAAAAGCGATAATCCATCTTCGAGCTGATAAGTGGAATACCTGTAGGAATATTTTATGTACAATAAACCCTTTACTTAAAAAACCAATGAAATTATATTTTCAAGGGCATCTTTCAAATTTCGTTTGATCCCTTCATCATGAGATAATATCAGTATTTCTTACTCCATGATTTCGTCACCCGATCCCTTTCCAGAGAATTATTTTCAGGATATGTATTTCATAATGAAATACATCTAAACTTCAATATAGAGATGTTTCTCAGCTCAATATTAAGAGTTTAATTCTCTTAGGTTATTTTATAATTTCCACTAGCAAAAACTCCAGCAATTTAAATTCTTCTCTCACATAACTAAAATTCGACTATAGATTCATTCAAGAATTTTACCAATTGAAAATAACTTCAAAATACTACCAGTTACTTGCTCGAAAGCTTCTCTTGGGATTTATTTAAGCATAGAAAGTCCATCAGCATTTATTCAAGCAAAGAAATTCCATCAAGAGATCGCTCCATATTTTTGTTTTCCAAAACTCGTAGAAAATTTCAGAGCAAGCTTCTTTAGAAAATTCTTCTAGAATTACTTCACAACTTTCGTTGCAAAATTCTAAATATTTCGAGTAATTTTCTTCTCTGAGTCTAACCCAAGTGAATCTTTTAGAACATTCTTGATTAAATACTTTATGAGAACCTTAACAATACATAACACATTAATTCGTATGAAAATCGATGGAATAATTCCTGAAAAGATTTCAGCTTCGGATTTTGGAAAAATGGTGGTTTAAATCCTGGAGGAAATCAGGAATGAAAACAAACCTAAACATGGAACAAATAACTTGATTGCAGTGTTGATAGACTCACACTCAAATCTCAATCAATACGCTCTCCCGTGAAAGCAAACTCATTAGAGATCTGTTTCGCAAATCTCACGCTTAAGATTTTGATGCAAAATCACTCAATCAACTCAAACCGTAAAAAATGCTTCAGCTGCAAAACCCGTCAAAAACTCGTGAAACTCGAATGTTGTTGTTAACGTTAGAAAAGATTACTTTAATTTTACCGGACTAACAAAAACATATTGCTGTGTGTTAGTAAACTTTGGAAATACGAAAAAATGAGTCAAAAAGGTGAGCCAACACATCCATGATTTTTTGACTGCTGAGTTGCGTGATTTACAACTCATGCGTGAGTAATGAGAAATTTAGTTTTTTACAACACTGCTTGATTGTGTTCCGGAAAAACTCTGGAAATAAAAGCATAGCTGGATAAATCATGAAATCCTTGCAATATTTTTTAAAGAAATTCTTACAGATTTATCAGGAGAAATTCATGAACAAATTGGATGAGACTTTTAGTATTATCACTGAGAATGTACTAGAGAATATCCCACGAACTGCTGCTAGCATTCTTAGATGTTATGCCTCGAAAACTTCCTGAAAGAATCTTAAAAATTACAACTGAAAAAAATATATAGGAAAAAAATCTTCAAAAATTTTAAACCCAGGAGTAATGTCTGGAAAAATTTATAGTTATTTATGTTAAACTTTCGCCATCCTCTGGCTAAGATGGCGAGACAGCCAAGACGGGTTGGTCATGTAACTATCACTCTTGAGATCGAAAGTTCGATTCCCGTATAGAAACCCTTTTTATTTTTTGTTTAAGTTCGTACATGAATATCTATCATATATATTATGATCTTTGGATCTTTGATGCCAAATGGTCATGATTTTACAGACTTGCTTAGCACTGTACACTCAGCTTTCTAGTAATGACCTCAGAATAGGGTCCTAAAGGACTGTCCCAATTTTAATGCCAATCGCTTAAGTTTGGGCCAAAAACACATGTTTACTCAATGTTTTAATGTTTTTCTTTTGTTGAAGTTCAAAAAACTTTTGTCACATTCCTTAGCTTAAACTCAAATTTTGGGCGTATTTTGCTTTTCGAAATGTCAGAGAGGTACAACTCCAGTGTTAAAAAGCCCTGTGGTGTTTTTGTCGATTAAGCGTACGTCAAACATGATCAAAAGTGTCAAGGTTCATTTATGGACCCAATTTTTAAGTTAAATTAAAAATATGATGTAGCCGTTATTTAAGCGGAAAAAATTGCTAAAATAGTTGCAGTAACATGCTCTTTCGTGTCAATTAATAAACACAAGATTTTATTAAACATTTTAGAACCCAATTAAAAACGTGCGATGCACTAATGGTGGAAAAATGGATGACGCCATATTAAAAGATCACCATTTCGGCAATTTCGTTTTAACGGTGCTACCGAATCTTATGAACATATATGCGCTATGTTCATAAAAAAACGTATAGAAGTGTTACTGAATTAAGTTCACGATTTCAGCCTATCGAAACTCTGTGCATCACAGGCAGAGAAAGAGATTCGTTCCTAGCGAACGACTGCCAGTCGCGCACTGTTTGAACAAGGGGATTTCGGTTGGCTTACGTGTGCGCTTTACCTTCGTAATACAGAGCCAGAATAAAGATTACATCTACTTGCGCGAGAATTCCGCTTCGAAGGGATTCCTTTGCGCGTTGCGCTGTTGCTTCGTCATTGATTCGGATCTCGCGTGTTCGGAATTCCCAGAATCCCGGAAAACAAACATCGGCCAACGGTCGGGAACTGCACCTCCGCGAACAATGCGTTCTCATCATCGCTGAGTGCGGGGGCCATTAGGGCGAACAATAGGGAACAACACTCATCAAAATCAATAGCGCGATTATCGATTTCATCCCGGAAGCCTTCCCACACAAAGCCGATCCCGGCGAATGTCATTGATGAATGTAATTCGAGTGCGATCCGAATTGCATTTAGGTGTATGCACAGAAACCATTCGCCGTGTGACGACCTTGTAATTATGTTTGTTTCCTGCTCTCCGATCGAATGACCGTTCGTCCATGGGGGTGCAACTTTGGTAATGACCTGTGAGGATCGCAGCGAGGGTGTTTGTTCTCGAGGGTGCCAATTTATTCGACATTTGGTTCTCGTTGCACCATCAGCATCACCACCCGTCGACAACGTTCTCGAGGGTTCTTACATTATGAAAAGATTTCATCGTCATTAACAGTGCCAGGGCGATGGGAACCCAAATGCTTTTCAAAAACAAACTTGTAATGCGCTATTGTTAGATTGTGAGCACTTCGAATCGAGGTTTAAACGACAGACCCACTTGAAACTGTTGCGAGGATTAAATCCCTGTAAACAAACATCTTTTGTGCGTTGCCAAATGACGCCACTCGGGGAGATGCGAACACAATTCGAAACCATCCTACACGATACTAGTTAGTTAATCCGGAAGGATCCCGCTGTGATTTGTTTTGCGTTGGAAGTTAGATACATTGCAGTGACAAGAATCATACAAAATATGTAGAATAAGGTCATTTTCGAACATCCACTCACTTTCACCATACGAACGAAAGTTAGTGAATTCACCAAAAAATAAAATATATTCGCTTCAAGTAGACATGAGATGAATCAAATTTCAATAATGTACCAAAACTTTGAAGGCACAAATCTCGCTAAAGAAACATCAAACTGCAGTGCAATTTCTATTTTAGTTTTGCACACTAGCAGAAAGCTTAAAATAAGAAGATTGACTTTGTACGTTCATTGTTTCAGCAGATTAGTGCCTTTGCAATCGTGAGTAGGGGCACAAGCTGGCCATTGTGCCTGCCATGTTTTGATTCCGAGATGTGTCACCTTAAGTATCTAGGGCTTATGCTAGATAAGAATTTAACTTTCAAAAATCACATTAAGGGCATTCAAGCAAAATGTATTAATTATATAAAATGTCTCTATCCTCTTATTAAAAGAAAAGCAAAACTTTGTCTTAAGAACAAGCTTTTGATATTTAAACAAATTTTCAGGCCAGCTTTGGTGTATGCTGTACCAATATGGACTAGCTGTTGTAATACCAGGAAGAAAGCTCTGCAGAGAATTCAAAATAAAATTTTGAAAATGATTCTGAGGTTTCCTCTTTGGTTACGTAGAATATCCAATGTTGAAACATTGGAACAAATGTCAAATAAAACAATTAATATTTTAAGGCAAAAACCGTTACAATCTTCTATTGCCACGATTGTTGCGTTATATATTAAGGTTAAGTTGTTTTTTTTTTATTTTGTAAGCAGGTGAAATCATCTCACCTGTAAAAAAAATCAATGTTAATCAAATCTTAAATTTGTTTTACCAACTTAAGATGATAGAGTTGTCTAATAACACAGAACACCTAGATATAAGAAATGAATGTAATGTTTGAAATGGTACTACTTAAGGAATAAAACAGAAGATCAGGAAAATTACCATCCAGAGATTGCTTTCGGTTATCTTAACGTGCATCTTAAAGTGCAAGGCAGAGTATGCATGACCTCATCATACAGGAGTACGTTACAAGAATGATGTTCCAATGTTTGAACATTACACCTTTTTTCTTCACGTATGTTACTTAAAATGTTGTCAATGCCAAACTACTGTGCACGAAATGAGCTTTCCATACAGATTTAATTTTCTCTAAAATAAACAAATAAGGGGATTTCGGGGCGGAATTGATCACTTGTCAAAAGTATTATTGTAAGTTTTGAAAACAACTTGACATGCTTTTTTGAGCTCCCTGCTTGCTTAATTCTTAACAATTCATTCTATAACTCGTGCATTGGTCCATTGTGCTAACTACGGAAGCCATTTGACGATTTCATGCAACTGTGTAGAACCTACTTTCAAGAGACTGTTAAAATATGCAATCCTTCTAACAAGCAGATTGAAGTTTTTTTCTAACCATCAATGAAGACAAATTTGAAAAACAATAGAAAGTTACATTTACATTGAAACAAAAATGTTATCTAAATAAAATTAATAATTTTATCGACTTTTCGGGAACGCTCAATAATAAATCTATTATCAACAAAAAGCATACACAAAAATGGTTGAATGCGGTCAAAATATAATGTAAGTTTCAACATTTAATCATCATTCTTATAACGTTCCTCTTAATGGCGAAATCTGTCTGCCTCTGTATTTTCTATTAATAACACAATTTTCACCACCTAATTAAATTTCAATCTTGTCGCTCCCTTGCGACGCCTATGCACCTATTCGTTTCCATCATTTACTTCTATAGACTCCCTTTACCTTTGAGTCTCATGACCGATATAGCCATAAAACAATAATAATCTATTAATAACTTAATTAATCAGTACACTTCTTCATTATATGTTTAAGAAAAACACGGATTGAACTTCACAAACTTCACTTAACTCAAGTAAAATAAAATACTTGCAACAAAATCATTAGCAATTTTTTCTCTGTGTTCTCGTGTGCTTTACTATTTCCTGCTATGTGCTATTTGTGCTATGATGCAATCTGCCATTTTAATTAATTGAAAGCGCCGGAGAAACGCCCTTTCTTCCATTCTTTCCACGGTTAGTGACAGTTTAACACCCTATTTTTTGGAATACAGTTGTGAATTCAGAGATTTACCCTTTCTTTTGTCTGTAGTTGCATCCATGCTTAGTGAATAAACGAAAGAAGAAGTCAAGTTTTGTTTGCAAAAAATGTTAACGTCAAGATTAGAGTCAATGTATGTTTCATATATATTTGTTTTGTCTTTATATATTGTCTTTTGTTGGACTGAGAAGAGTTTGGATTTGGTTTTGTCTACTAGTAACTCCATCTTTATAATTTACAACTGTACGAGTATTGTGTCATAGTATTGTAATTTTCTTGTGGTCTTTTGGTTGTTTGTCTAGTATAACCGTTCAAATCCTGTTTAAAAATGTAGTCAAGTTCCTTTCTTTAACCAGTTTCACTGAATTGCATTCGATGTTCTTAACTGTGTGGCAGTTTTTGTTATCCACCGGTTTTGTTCTCGTTTAGACGAATTCAATGACAAATTGGTAATTTACCGAATTTGACCATTTTCGATTTGCAGTTATTTTTGCATGTTTTGCTTAGCTTTGTCTGACAACACACTATATGCCATTCCGTATATATGTCGAAATGAAATTCTTGTCAAAATTTCAGTCAATTTCAGAATGTCTTTAAGAGGCAGCTATCTAGGAAATACGCTGGCTGAGATGAAATTGGACACCTTGTTCAATTAACCATATATGCTAGAGGTTTTCATATCGTGCTTCACGGAGCCATGCAAGGTGTTCCGCGACAGTTTTGAAAATTTGTACCAATGCTTTGAAATATCTCAACTTTATTTTTTAACTATTAAGGCTAAGTAGCCCGTCATTCGTTTTGGCAACAATGATGACTTTTCAGCTTGCATTTCAAAGTGATAAAACTCAGTCTTGATAGTTTACAGTCAGGTCTCCTATTAGACACATGGTTGGGGGGCGTAATAGGAATCTGCGTTATAGGAGACCCAGGGCTTATGGGATTTCATCACTTTGGGGGTGTCGTTGAATATCTCGTATGCCAAAAGAGATAGTACAGTACTGTCTTCGGCGAAGTTTCAGTACTAAGTACGATCTACGTTTAGGAGTTGAGGATCATCCTTTCAGTTGAGAACTTGGCCGGTAGGGGCGCTTTTTCTGATTTGTCTTATATGAACCATGAGGGATAAGAATGCAAAATTTTGTAACATATGATATCTTTGAATCCTGATGTTTTGGAAGGCGGGTGTCTTCGGAAGAGTTGTTCAGTAGCTCAAGGGCTGACATGTGGTGGTCATTCCGATACGGAATTACGCCACCAGGCGGCGCTAGTGGGCATGGAATTTTTGTTTTGCGCAGAGCTCAGTTGCCTGACCACTTAGAAAAATGGCGTCTTCGGCAAAATTGCTCTGTATCACAAAGGCTAACATTATTTAAGCCGAAAGTTTCGAAATTTTGTCACTATGCGGCGCTAGTGAGCAAAGAATTTTTGTTTCGCGGATAGCTCAGTAGCCTGACCACTTACAAAAATGGCGTCTTCGGCAAAGTTGGTCAGTATCACAAGGGCTAACATTATTTGAGCCGAAAGTTTCGAGATTTTGCCACTAGGCGGCGCTAGTGAGCAAAGAATTTTTGTTTTGCGCATAGCTCAGTAGCCTGACCACTTAGAAAGATGGTGTCTTCGGCAAAATTGCTCAGTATCACAAGGGCTATCATTATTTGAGCCGAAAGTTTCGAAATTTTGCCACTAGGCGGCGCTAGTGAGCAAAGAATTTTTGTTTCGCGGATAGCTCAGTAGCCTGACCACTTACAAAAATGGCGTCTTCGGCAAAGTTGGTCAGTATCACAAGGGCTAACATTATTTGAGCCGAAAGTTTCGAGATTTTGCCACTAGGCGGCGCTAGTGAGCAAAGAATTTTTGTTTTGCGCATAGCTCAGTAGCCTGACCACTTAGAAAGATGGTGTCTTCGGCAAAATTGCTCAGTATCACAAGGGCTATCATTATTTGAGCCGAAAGTTTCGAAATTTTGCCACTAGGCGGCGCTAGTGAGCAAAGAATTTTTGTTTCGCGGATAGCTCAGTAGCCTGACCACTTACAAAAATGGCGTCTTCGGCAAAGTTGGTCAGTATCACAAGGGCTAACATTATTTGAGCCGAAAGTTTCGAGATTTTGCCACTAGGCGGCGCTAGTGAGCAAAGAATTTTTGTTTTGCGCATAGCTCAGTAGCCTGACCACTTAGAAAGATGGTGTCTTCGGCAAAATTGCTCAGTATCACAAGGGCTATCATTATTTGAGCCGAAAGTTTCGAAATTTTGCCACTAGGCGGCGCTAGTGAGCAAAGAATTTTTGTTTCGCGGATAGCTCAGTAGCCTGACCACTTACAAAAATGGCGTCTTCGGCAAAGTTGGTCAGTATCACAAGGGCTAACATTATTTGAGCCGAAAGTTTCGAGATTTTGCCACTAGGCGGCGCTAGTGAGCAAAGAATTTTTGTTTTGCGCATAGCTCAGTAGCCTGACCACTTAGAAAGATGGTGTCTTCGGCAAAATTGCTCAGTATCACAAGGGCTATCATTATTTGAGCCGAAAGTTTCGAAATTTTGCCACTAGGCGGCGCTAGTGAGCAAAGAATTTTTGTTTCGCGGATAGCTCAGTAGCCTGACCACTTAGAAAAATGGCGTCTTCGGCAAAGTTGGTCAGTATCACAAGGGCTAACATTATTTGAGCCGAAAGTTTCGAGATTTTGCCACTAGGCGGCGCTAGTGAGCAAAGAATTTTTGTTTTGCGCATAGCTCAGTAGCCTGACCACTTAGAAAGATGGTGTCTTCGGCAAAATTGCTCAGTATCACAAGGGCTATCATTATTTGAGCCGAAAGTTTCGAAATTTTGCCACTAGGCGGCGCTAGTGAGCAAAGAATTTTTGTTTCGCGGATAGCTCAGTAGCCTGACCATTTAGAAAGATGGCGTCTTCGGCAAAGTTGGTCAGTATCACAAGGGCTAACATTATTTGAGCCGAAAGTTTCGAAATTTTGCCACTAGGCGGCGCTAGTGAGCAAAGAATTTTTGTTTCGCGGATAGCTCAGTAGCTTCTTCTTTCTGGCATTACGTCCCCACTGGGACAGAGCCTGCTTCTCAGCTTAGTGTTCTTATGAGCACTTCCACAGTTATTAACTGAGAGCTTACTGTGCCAATGACCATTTTTGCATGCGTATATCGTGTGGCAGGTACGAAGATACTCTATGCCCTGGGAAGTCGAGAAAATTTCCAACTCGAAAAGATCCTCGACCGGTGGGATTCGAACCCACGACCCTCAGCTTGGTCTTGCTGAATAGCTGCGCGTTTACCGCTACGGCTATCTGGGCATCTGTATCAATATACAGTTGGGTCTCCTATTAAACGCATTCCTATAACGTGCACTCCTATTACTCTCACTCCTATAAGACACACCAGGACATTATAGGAGACCCAGGGCTTATGGGATTTCATCACTTTGGGGTTGTCGTTGAATATCTCGTATGCCAAAAGAAGTTTCAGTACTAAGTACGATCTACGTTTAGGAGTTGATGATCATCCTTTTAGTTGAGAACTTGGCCGGTAAGGGCACTTTCTCTGATTTGCACTATATGGACCATGAGGGATAAGAATGCAATATTTTGTAACATATGATATCTCTGAATTCTGATGTTTTGGAAGGTTGGTGTCTTCGAAAGAGTTGTTCAGTAGCTCAAGAGCTGACATGTGGTGGTCATTCTGATACGGAAAGACGCCACCAGGCGGCGCTAGTGGGCCAAGAATTTTTGTTTTGCGCATATCCCAGTTGCCTGGCCACTTAGAAAGATGGCGTCTTCGGCAAAGTTGCTCAGTATCACAAGGGCTAACATTATTTGAGCCGAAAGTTTCGAGATTTTGCCACTAGGCAGCGCTAGTGAGCATGGAATTTTTGTTTTGCGGATAGCTCAGTAGCCTGACCACTTAGAAAGATGGCGTCTTCGGCAAAATTGCTCTGTATCACAAGGGCTAACATTATTTAAGCCGTAAGTTTCGAAATTTTGCCACTTAGAAAAATGTCGGCGCTAGTGAGCAAAGAATTTTTGTTTCGCGGATAGCTCAGTAGCCTGACCATTTAGAAAGATGGCGTCTTCGGCAAAATTGCTCTGTACCACAAGGGCTAACATGACCGTTTTGTTATCTACAGAATTTATTGGTAGATGATGAAACACATTTTTTTGTAAGTCATTTACACACGGTGTCTTGATCATTATTGAACTTTTCTGTGCTTATCTCGGATGTTTTATTAAGAAGTTGTAGAACGTTTGAGCAACAAGAAAAAAAAACATACATTGAAAACCTATTTCATATTTTTAAATGAAAAGTTCAAAAATAAAACTTAAATTTCAAATTATACAAAACCCTATGTTTTAAATTTTCATAAAAGAATTTTGATAAGGAATTGATGTTTGGGACAAAGTTTCATGATGAAAAATTTTCAGTACAAAACTAACTTATGGTCGTTTTTCAAAGTTTTGTTTATATTTCGTAAAAAATAGTCAAATTTTGAATTAAACTTGGTTTAATTCGAAAATGGATACTTCTAGAGAAGTGATCATCATTTGTGGGCTTCTTGGCTGTGCGGTTAGTGGTTAGTCTCAAATGAAAGCTTTGTAGTATATTTGTCTGATCCATGCTAAAATTTTCAAATTTATATCAAACTCTTTGCTAGCGATGCAAGCAAAGGGAAAAATCAGTCCGGCCGGCGGGCCGGATCATTTTTTGATCTTAACTGCGTCGGTAGCAAAACGTTTGATTTGAGTTTAAAATTTTCAGTATGGATTAAACAGATATATTACAAATCTTTCATTTGAGACTAATTTTGTTCATATTGGTTTATTCTTGCGAACGCATCAACCATTGACGTCGAAAAAGAGCCAAAAAGGTTGGGCAGGCCTGGTTTAGTCTGTGCAGCCTTTGGCTGAAGATGGTGTGACTTGTCTTTAATGATAATCATTATTGTATTGAATAGTTTCAAGATTCGTATTGTATCATCAGAACGTTTTTATTTTGTCATAAACACAAAATTTTCAAAATCGACCAAGAGTTGGTCTTAGAAAAACTTGTTTTATCATAAATTCCGTCATCATAGAACTTTGTCTATGTCAATATTTACAATATTAAAAAAGGGGTTTTTGTTTAATTTAAAATTTAAGTTTTATATTTGAACTTTTCACGAAAAAGATAATTCTCCAGGAATTATTTCGAAGATTCTTTTAGGGATAATGTCTACCGTAATCCTTACACCAACTAGAGTTTTTGCCAGAGATACCTCCAGAAAGAACTCCAGAAAGGGCTCCAAAAAGTCTTACCAATTCCTCCAGGAGCTTCCCCAGAAATTCAATAAAGGATTCGTCCAAGGATTCCTGCAAAAAAAATATTTAAGGACTGTTCCTTTCACAAAGTGGACACTTTGTTTTTGCCATATCTTTTTTATTTAATGATAAAATCGTATTTTTGAATTTTCTCCGAGGATTCCTCCACGGTAACATACAAAGATATACCCAGGTAGTCCTCTTGAAATTTCAATTCCTCGGATCACTCCAGGGATTCTACCAGGAATTTTGGTAGGTGTTCCATAACTCACGAATTCCTCAAGAGTTTCTTGCAGGAATTCTCCCAGAGTAAGCACGAGGAAAATCGCGACATGACTAACTTTTAGTCCTCCGTGGATTCCTGAAAAATCCTTCAGAGATTCCTCCAAGAGTTCTTCTTGAAATTCCTTCAGTGATTGTTCTATGAAATCCGCCTGAAATCATTTCAAGAATAAATTCAGGGATTGTTCAAGGAAAATCTCTTCAAAAATTCCTTTTGAAGAATCTCTTCATTCAATCCTCAAGAGATTTCTCCACGAAAAATATCTACATGTGCTTTCTTGAGATTTATCTACACATTCCACCAGCAAAACTCTACAGTGATTCTTCAAGAGTTTGTCCCGAGACTCATCCAGGGATTTAATCTAGTATCAGCGATTCCAGTAGAGATTTATTCGGATTTTAAATGCCGCAAGGAAAAATACAAAAAAAATATGTATTTGTTCAAAAACATATTGTGATTCTTGTTATCAAAATCGTGCCCTGCGACACCCTTCGACAACTTCCGAAATTGGCCAATCACGTTGATTTCTTATAATAGTGAAATGTGTATGCCACTTAAGTTAAAATTTTGAGGAAAAATATTTTTTTTTTGGTTTTTTAATAATTTCGAGCGATTGCATTCTCTACGATGTCCTCTACCTCTGAAAAAATTATTTTCAAAAGACCGTTAAAAATGATCAACCCTCCTATCAAGAAGGTTTGGTTTTCTACCAACCAAAAAGGACAATTTTTGCAAGCAGAAGAAAGATGATTCTTTCTTTAATTATTACCTATAGATTCATAGTCAGAAAATATGGTAGATTTTTTAACTATATTGATTAATACCAAAAAATTATCCACAAGTAGGTACACAAAAATCCGGCTCACAATATTTATATATACCTAACGTAGTTCAGATGAAAACTCGATCGCTATAAAAAGTGCACAATTTCAACACTGAAACATCATTCTTGTAACGTACTTCGCTATGGTGAAGTCATTCTGCCTTTCACTTTATTTTCTATTATTGTCTTAATTTATGATCATCGTTCATGCGGCAGTGTTTTGTTCCATGACTCAATTTTCTTATTCGTGTTTCTTTTAGCATTATCAATATCAAGTTTTGTTTGTAAAGAAATGTTAACATCAAGATTAGAGTCAATATATGTTTTATATATATCAGTCGGTTCGAAATTGAAACTGGAGGTTATAGGATTGCGAATTGCCTCATGGGATATTTGAAATGTAGCAGCGATATGATCAACATCGCAATCAGCGTGAGTAACTCATTGGCTACAAATATGACTAGAGTCGGTTAAGACCAAATCAGTCGTAGAAGTATTTCGAGAAAAAAAGATAATCTAAGTGCATCGAAAAATTTTCTGAAGATCATTCATCGAATAAAATTCTTACATTGGGATTTCTCTGAAAGTTCTTTCGCTATTAGTTATTGTAATTTTATTTTCCTCTATTAACGGCGAAATCGTTTTTTAGGCTCTTTCAAAATTTTGGATAATTTCTGAAATGGGGGAGATGAAATGTAAATTATAAATTTATTCTTTTGATTATTTTCTTTTTGTTGTATTTTTTATCTCTATGATTTAATTTGCTTAAGTGGATATACCGTAGTGGATATAATATCCAATCTTGGAAAAAAATATATATGAATTGTAGTTATGTTTAATTCAGATTCGATTTATACGAAAGCTTCGCAATGTTTCTTCTCTTCAAATGTTTCTGCTTCAAACTTCAAAGAACTGAGTGCAAATCCTCGAATTACAACTGCACCATTACGCACTTCGCCACCCCATCACCATCAACGTCACAAAGTAACATTCTCATTTTTCACCGAATCCTACCGTCTAATCATTGCTAAATGTGTTTCCGACACCAACCACGCCGACCGTCGCCCGCTTTTTGATGATAACGATCCAAACACGTGGCTCAGTCGGCAACAAATTACTACTTTGTGTAATCTTAATCCATGCATTGCACACACATTCGAAAACGCGCAGATGAATCCGATTCATCCGAAACCAATGCCACTACGGGACGGGGACGCCATCTGACGGGCATAATTAATAACTTCGTAGGGTCTAGGGGCCCAGATAACAGTGCTGCTGTCAGTTGTTCTAAAAACACTTTTTTGGGGGTTCACACTCGTCGATCGACGATGCAAAGCTACGAAAATAGTTTTTTTTTAAAAGATGATATAAGAACTAATTTGATTTTACATGGCTATAAATGTAATAAATCTTCGTAATCAGATTGTAGCAATTGGCCCAGTTATACATTATGGCTCATAAGCCTTCCAAATAAATAAACAAAGAAAAAAGAATCCGTTAATGCATTGTTACGGAATTATTAATGTTGCCCAGCCAGATTCCGTTTAAGGCCCATAGTGCAATGCCAAATCTCTTGAGTACACGGTAAAAAATAAGCACCATGCTCTCAATAGTTCTGCACTTGGATTTGCACTACTGTTGAATCTTGACAAAATCAAGGTAATAGCACTTGAATTCAACGTTGCATGTTTTGAATTGAAATAAAAAAAATAAAATAAACATTTCGCCTGACCTAGATTTGAACCAGCAATCTTCGGAGTGCAAGTCTAGTGTCTTACCTCGACACCAACTCGCATCTGTTGAGAGGGGTTGAATTGATCTCAATCACTTTCTACAACAAGCTGTCAATGATTGCTTTCACACAAAAGACATGATATTCAAAATCAACAACTTTTCACTTCAGAGTCTAGTTCTAGAGACAGTAGAGCAAATCCAAAGTTAACACTCTTCAAATCATGGTGATTGGTGTTTTGAATTGAGTCAAGTGATCAATCTATTCAATCGAACGTGCTGATTTTTTACCGTGTATGCAACGCCGTTTACGGTTGTTATAGATCCACGTTTTTCTGCAGCGAACGCTGGCTGTGGCAATAAAATCACGTCCCTTTTCGCGTATGACTTATGTAAGGCTTCCCGACCTCGAACACTACGTTTGACTGCAAATGCGAATTAAAAGAATTGTCATCACTCCGGAGTGGGAGATATCAAACGAGATCTATGCACACGGGTGGCTACTGTAATTAAAACGTTGTGCAGCATTTGTCGCATCGTATTGTGGGATGAAGGGTAGGTACTTCTTCTGGCAAGACGCCGAAACGGTTTCCGTCGGTGCTTTTGATTTGGATTTGAAACGCACTCTTCTGTTTCAAATTTTTATCGCAATCGGATGGGACGGCGAACGGGTGGCCGGTTGGTTGTTAGCTCCCGAATGCACATGAGTATCATTTATCAGGACTAAGGAGCAGTGGTTCTCAATGGCAGATAAATTGTCTGGCGAAAGACTAATAACCCGATTATAAGATGATATAACATCGTGAAACTCGCCGATCTCTTCGGAAACACTGTCATTGCCCATGCTGGACAACGGTTCGCAAATAAGTATGATCACGGAAAACCTGTCGCAACGGCTGAACTTCAAGGGGTTCCACGAGAATTTACCGGTAAATGGTGTAGGCGGTGCTTCAACGGTTTCCAAACAATCAGTTTTTGCGAGGATCCTGTCACGCTACTTCTCATTTGAAACTGCAGCTGCGAAGTTTTATGTGCTACCCCGGATTGTGCAGAACCTGCCGCAGCAGAACATCGACATCATTTCCTGCCCACAGACATCTGTCTCGCCGATCCAGATTTCAACGAGTCTTCAGCCGTAGATGCTATTCTGGGTGTGTAAATCTCCTACGACTTGCTGTTAAGTGAGCAGATGAAGCTAAGCGCAACACAGAACTTGGTGGGATAGTAGCTGGAGAAGTTCATAACAATTCCATCTCCACCTTCAGTGCAGTAACCGCTTCTGTAACTACAGAAGAAGTTCGTGAGTAGCTCGCACGCTTTTGGGAGTAAGAGTCGAGCCGCACGAAAAGCTGCCCCTCCATCGAAGAGTCTTTGTGTGAGTCTATCTTCGAGCAGACTTCAACAAAGGATCCGGATGGCAAGTTCCGAGTAGCTCAACCCAAGAAGGGGTATATGCTGAAGCAGTTAGGCAAATCCAAGGATATAGCCACCAAGCGATTCATGGCTTTGGAATGCCGCTTGAATTCAAACCCAGGAATGAAAGCTCTCTACACAGCATTTATACATGAGTATTTGCTGATGGGACACATGGAAGAAGTCAAAGACGACGAAGAAGAACCGATGTACACCTACTGTTTGTCACATCATGCTGGGATGAAACCTGACAATACCACGACGAAACTGAGAGTAGTGTTTGTGCATCGTGTGCGACAGTGACAGGAGTCTTTCTTAACGACACCCTGATGGTGGGTCCGGTGATCAAGAGTGCTATCTCCATTCTGATCCACTTCCGACTCTACAAGTACGCAATCATCGCGGATGTGGAGAAGATGTATCGCATGATCAACGTAGTCAACCAAGATCAACCGCTGCAAAGGATTTTTTTTGCGAGAGTCCGTTGATGAGCCACTTCGAACGTTTCAGCTGTCGACTGTGACTTACGGACGGTACTTCGTCGGCATCATATTTGGCAACCCGGAGCTTAAAGAGGTGCGCAGACGAAGGAGAGCAGATGTATCCAGCAGCAGTCAGCATCATCAAGCATGACTTCTACGTGGACGACATGTTAGCTGGAGCGAAATCTGCGTACACAGAAACAAATCCGTTCTCGTATCCGTGAACAGCAGACGTTAGCTCGTCAACAAGCAAAAATACACCGTGAACTAGATCATGTTTATGTGACCGTTGGTGGTAGTTCATGGTGTATTTTTGACAGTTCACGTTTTCCAGAACTCTTTTGAGCGTGCAAAGTTGTGCAAGGATGTCCTTTTGTTTTTCGATTCCTTTAGCTTCAACCTCCGGAAGTGGCATTCAAATCAGACAGCGATTTTGCAGAGTGTTCCCAGCCATTTACAAAATCAAGCTATAAATCAATGATACCTATTGAGATAAATAACTCCTGACCTTCATGTTAAAAAATATTTTGAAAAGATTTATAGCAAAACGGTCGTAAAAAGCCACTAGTGTGACTAGAGGGGACCGTCAACTAAGGGAACACTGACCCTAATGTATCTTCAAAGCGTAACACAGAAGGGAGAAGTCACAGTCCAATTAATGATGGCTAAGTCTAAATTAGCACCGTTGGAGGATTTGAAACGGAAGAAGAAGAGGCAGTCAATCCCCAGATTAGAGTTGTCTCTCTACTGTTGGTGTATTCGTATGAGACAGTAGCGGAGAGTATTCAGATTCCAGCAAAAACCAACTCCTGGACCGATCCGACGATCGTCAAGTGGTGGCTTTCCTCCCATCCGTCGAGATGGCAAGCGTTCGTCTCCAACGAAGTGTCGGAGATTCAGCACATTACTCGAGATGGCATTTGGAATCACGTGCCTGACGTCGATAACTCAGCCGATGTTATTTCGTGTTGTGTAACACCGCTACAACTTGTCGAAAGCTCCGTGTTGTGAACTGGCCCGGTGTGGCTTCAAGAAGATTCGACTTTGTGGCCGAAGATGAGCAGCAGTTTGATTCGGTAACAGCAGCGCTGCAGATGCTACCGCCGAGCGAAATCTTTACCAGGTATTCGTCGTTGCTGAAGTTGATACGTTCAACGACACTTCGCTTCCAAAATTGCAGAATCAGCAGCCGAGCATGCAGAAGAACTGGAGTGCTCAGCGCGAAGGAACATGAGGAAGCTTCGAGCGTATTAGTGAAGTTAGCACAGTCGGAGTGTTTTCCTGTGGAGTTGTCTGATCTGGCAGCGAAAGGAGAGGTTCATATATTATGTGATGAATAATAGCATACAATTCGAGTGTATGAATTGTTTACCGAATTTTATGCGTTCATGCGATTTAACTTAAAATTTTATGATTTTATGCGACTTAACTTATTATAAAAAATGCCCAGTCTCACAGATATTCCGGAGAATCGACTGAGTAGGTGGCACTTGGTTCAGCGCTGAGAGAGAGCGAGAGGAGACAGCTCACTGACAACTGGCTTGTTTTCTTGGCTTCTTTGATTTCTTCTTCTTATGTTTGGGTTGTGCACACTGGTTCGAAGAGCACAAACTGGGTCAAAATCATTTTCATTTTTTTATCAAAAGATCATAAAATTTAAAAATGCCCATAGCAATTTGAGTACAATCAACGATGTTTAAATAATTAACGATTTTATATGCGAGAGAACAAGAATTTAACCAAAATTTTCAGTTATATCCTGTTTTAGTTTGGCCGAATTTGGACGGTTTTTCACGATCTGGCCTTCGAATGTGCGATTTTCCAGTGACAATTGATGACGGGTTCCCTTGACTTTTGGGAACACACAATCTAAGCCAGCTGTCTCCTCTCTCTCAGGTTCAGCGTTTCAGTCAAATGCTGTGGGAGCGGTGGTCTACGGACTTCTTGTGGGATCTTGTCAACAGAAACAAATGGACGAGAAGAAGGGACAACCTGCACATCGGTACAATGGTATTGCTGAAGGAGGATAAGGTATTCCCGCTGCAGTGGCAGCTTAGTCGAGTGATGGAGATTCACCCTGGCGCTGGAGTAGTGTTTGATCCGTTGCATCTGTTGCATGCTCCTATGAGGGCGAGCGACGGCATCCGGATCAATTGTGTCCGGTTCGTGTTTTTCGGAAGAAAAAAAACGAAACAAAGTGTGCGGGTGAAAATAAGTATCGACGCGTCAATAGTGTTCGATCCGTTGAATCTGTTGCATGCTCCTTTGTGGGTGAGCGACGGAATTCGGATCGTGTCCGGTTCGCATAGTAATCGCACTATCGATATCGATCATTCGTGTATATGTCCACGTATTCATTTAAAAATATATCTTTATCGTTTACCAAAACGAATCCTTTCCCATATCCAAACTTCCAGTGTTTTCTTGTGGAAGTGCAGAGGACTCCTCGGCTTCCATAAATCAAGTAACACGTCAACATTTCCCTCCCATTCCCAAATTGACCTGCATTCGGACAAGGTCGGCGCTATAATAATGAGAGCACCAGTACTTACACATTGAAGATGTTACTGATCCTGCGTAGCATCTGTTGGTTCCCTGTGTAAGTACAGCTGTTCTTGCAATAACTGAGTAGCAACTGCGGGCGGTCAATCATGCTCATGCTCATGCTCATGATGGAGATTCACCCTGGCGCTGATGGTATAATCAGAGTGGTGACCATTTGCACGCAGCAAAGGATCATACCGTCGAGGTATCCAGACGACATGCTTTCTTCTCGTTTGCGACAACCAACAGCAACCTGAGGCAGCTCAGTAGGCCATTCGTCCGTCAAGTAAGCTAAGTATTTTGGCCCCCGTTGGGGCACTTTAGGCTGCATGCGGCAAGTATTTCCTAGTCCACTGAGTACTCAAGCTCGCCGATATAACCATCCAATGTCTGCAATCATCAATCTTTCCGTTCAACAACCCGTAACCCGTATCGTTTGTTACAAATGTTCGATCAGAACAAAATTATATCATCATTGTTAATTGTTTAGCTAGAGTATTGTTCTGTATTGGATGTACTAGTCCGGCCAGTTAATATATTATTATCCGCAACAATCTTCGTCAGTTCTGCGCAGCTCATCAATTTCAAGACGGCATACGATAGTATCAACCGCGTAGGAATCTGTGTAAAAAGGTCGTAAGACAAAAAGTCAAACGGAAAGGAGGTCGAAAAGATGAACAATCGAGAAACAAAAAATAAGGGAGAAAGGTCGAATATATTTTTATCCAGACAAGGCGAAATTTCCAACCAAGCAAACCTTTTGATGATGATGATATAGGCTGCCATCTATTGTAGCAAGGTATCCACCGGTAGCAATGGCCTAATTTAACGAAACAATGTGTTCAAGATTGTATGACTATTCGTATTCAATCATACTCCTGTCTGAAGGACCAAAAACGAATGTCGGACCCGTAAGCAGAGACACTTACACGAAACCCGCAAGGAAAAAGAATCCCCTTCCAAAAGTAAGTTCACATGCACAGTCGTACAATCAAGCCCTTGCTTGTCAGAAAGACCCAATAGATGGGAAGAAGAGCCCGCCCTTTTTCCACGAAATGTTAGCGATAGGATGTTGACAGTTTCACTCTTCCTATCCATGTCGCTTCAATCGAGTGCCCTGATGGTCCCACCCAACCCAAAATGCATATAACATTGGAAATATAATCAAATAACTCAATTCATCATGAAAAGATCTCACCGGTTTTTTGTTATCCTTGTAGTATTTTGAAGCTGGTCGTCACAACGATGTCGTCAAACTATTTCACCGTTAAAAAAGTATCATTTATGCGAAACTGTTCAAAAACCGAGAATAAAAACAACAAACTTCCACTCCTCCGATAAAGCGATACGAAAATCAAATCCACTTGTTGGGCTTCTCGAACTGCACTACCCGAAAACCGAAAAAAAACTTCCATTCCGAGGAATCGAAAGCCAAAAAAAACACTTCTGCTATGTGAAAACTGTACCGTAAATTCGGGTGAAATTGATCAGTAGGGTGAAATTGATCACAGTGTCACACGATTTTATTTCTTCCCAATGGAGCACAAATATCAATAAAACCTGCAGTGAATGCACGTTGTTTGTCGTAATTATTGTCAAATTGTGTGTTGCGAAGTTTTTTGCGTTAAAGAATGTTTATTTCTATGAAAATAATGAGATATTACAAAATCATGTACGGTGCAGTATTGGCAAACATCCATAAACTTCTAGTTATAAACAATGATTTGAACATGGTACAAACCTGAAAGTTTGTTAGGATGCTTAAGATATATTCCTAAGCCAGATTTCATTACCAAAACTCGTGCCAATTTGATATATTGGTTGAAATATTTGATTTTCTGTTAGATATCAGAAAATTCCTTAGGAAATTGCAAACATTTAGGCGTTTTCCGAGTAATTCTTGAAATTTAACAATTCATTATTTTTATAAATATTGTATTGTTAAGAATTTAGCAAGCATATTCGGTTTCAGGGTGCTCAAATTTATAATGTAGAGATGTTTTCAACACTAACAATAATTGCATTGACAAGTGATCAATTTCACCCCGAAATGCGACCCTCAAATTTTTTATTTTAGAGATATTTCTTAGCACTAAAATGACATTTGTTAGAAAATTTCGGTACATGAGCCAATGAGGTTCACCTTGGTACTTGTTTTCCTGCATTTAGTTGTTTGGCTTTGTCAACATTATAGAAAACAGACATGAAAAACCGTGAAAAATGATCAATTACACCCGAAATTACGGTACTCGCTTGCTGGGCTTCTCCAAATGAAGATCGAACGGTAAAGTTGCCAAAATCAAACGGGCACTGTATTAAATTTGAAACACTCCAATTGAACACCACTGTACATGCCCAGTTTTCTAATCGTATCGTCATCTTGCTCATACCCGCTTCTCTTTCCCGCTTCCGAAAGATCACTTTAGTCAGTTGATGTGGGTAAGCTTCGCAAGCAAAAATTCTCCACACGTTCACCTCTCACACCACACCACATCCACCCGTCCTACCTTTCACTACCAATACTACTGAGACTGCGTTCACTCATACACTAACCGCTTCCCCCGCGACGACAGCAGGTCAATCATTTTTTTTTTCACATCAATTCCACTTTTTGAAATTCTAAATTATTTAATCCATTTTCCAACTGAAATTTAACTTGCACTTGCGACTTTGCTCTTTTCTACTTTCGGATATGTATTTTTCGTCGATTTTACTTTAATAATTCACATTTTTTCACTATTTGAGTACCACGTTAAAAATGCACAACCTTCCCTCAGCTAGTGCTGCCTGCTCACTTCCAACCAAGCAAACCTTTTGTCCATAAACTACCGCCTAGAGCTACGGAAAATCATGGACGATAACAGCTTTCAGGGAAACCCACAATACTGATAAGAACAACGATGTGTGCGAAATTGTGTACAGGTTTCAAGCAAACATTCCAGTTCGTTTGAATTCCTCCAGGGACTACGACAAGGTGATGGACTTCCGTTGCTCAATATTTCGCTAGAAGGTGTTATGCGAAGAGCTGGGCTCAACAACCGAGGTACGATTTTCAACAGATCTAGTCAATTTGTTTGCTTTGCGGATGATATGGGCATTGTCGGCCGAACATTTGAAAAGGTGGCAATCCTATACAGCTACTCTAAACGCGAAGTAGCAAAAGTAGTACTGATATTCAACGCGTCAAATGGACTACTGGTCTGTACGGGCATGAAGGATGAATCACGAGCTCACCGATCTCAACGGTGAACATAGTATCCAGAAGGCAGCCAAAGCCGGAAGAATATGATAGGCGGGGCATGTTACAAGAGTGCCGGAGTACCCTGCAAAGCTGATGTTTGCTTCGCATCCGATTGGTACAAGAAGGCGAGGAGCGCAGTGAGCTAAGTTGGCAGATCAAGTGCACAACGATCTGGCAAGCATAGGGCAGAACCGAAGATCGAGAGAAACGGCCACGAACCGGGCACTGTGGCGGGAAATTATTGATTCAGTGTTATCTGTTTAGGTGTCAATAAATGCAAACCGTCTCGCTTTACTATGTTATTCCTTCAGGCATTTCTGCAAATACATGATAAGTTACGAAATTCCATGTCGTCAAAGTTAAGGTCTCCAAGGGACTATTCTCAGATGTAGCAGGTGCCCGCGGTCACAGTGAGCAAATGTAGATTAATCTGAAAGTACAATTTGAAGTGCTTAGTTTTCGGCATAAGAGTGTTCTGTGTTGGTCTAGCCAATCGAGTTTTTTTTTGTCTTTTCATGTGAGTAAAATATGATAGTACCGTTTTGATTCATATTACGGACAACGTCAAATTCCGGACACTCTACTCTGTATGATTTGACTTTTCTATTAATGATTTTCATGAGCTGTGCGGAATTCAAATCAAAGTGTCCGGAATATGAGTCAAAACTCAGGAAGCGTCTGGAATAATAATTATGAAACGACCACACATTTTGATTTATTTAAAATTATTCAACTAGTGGAAGCGTATTCTTTACCCATCATTAGAAAGTCAAGGGTTTCCGACGCTCGATAACGCTGAGGAATCACATAGAATGATTTATTTTGTATGCTCTATGTTGAGTAATAGTTTGCTAAGGCCTTAAGTGTTCGTAATATGAATCAAAACGGTACATGCTTTCGTCTTGACAACTGTAGAAATTATGCGTTTAGCTATTTGTTCAACAAAGTTTGAATTGTTCGTCATTTTAAGTGTCGACATTATTTTCTTTGACTTGGAATTTGTCATATCAATTGAAATTTTTATATATACAAGCATGTGCATATCTCACAAATAATTGTTTATCATGATCTAATCACTTATCATAGTGAGTCCTGTGACCCAACGATCCTCCCCATGAACAATCATCCCTCCCAGTAACCTTTGTAAAGATGTAGAGGTAAACACGGTCTCCAAATAGGTTACACACTAACATTCCTTCCCCCAATCCCACCTGACTGCAAGGACGCGGCTGGCGCCGTTATTGACCCTGTATAAATAGAGGCACTGAATTATGCACACTGAAGAATATTATGGCCAATCCAGCCAAACTTCTAGTTGATTCGTAGTGCATCTTCACTGACTTCGGTCAATCACGGAATAGGAACCATTGATATGTGTAGTCAGTCTAAGCTAAGCTAAGCTAAGGAACTAATGAATCAATGTTTGGAAACCTCTGCATCCAGGAGGGTGTTATTGCCGTGAAAGCACGCGCTGCGACTCAGAGAAACAGATAAATTTACATTGCTCTGGAAAGTGCACACTTCTATCATTAGCTCTTCACTGCAATCGGTGACGAATTATTTTTATTATATTGACGTCGTACACACACTTGAGCAAATAATTGTGTTTCGTCTGAGGGTGCGCCTGGAAATTTGATTCTTGGTAAAAAATTGCCTTCGGCTAGAAATGAATAGGAAACACTGTTTCAACTTTTAACTCTAGATCAACGCCAGTATGTAGCCGAAACGACTGTAATGAAGGGTGTAAAACGAAACTGGTGAACAGATGAACTCAGAATTACTCTATAATTACAATTTGGATATTTGATTTAAGGTATGAGATTCTAAAAAAGCCCACATAGCCATAGCGGTGAACGCGATATACACATGTAAAAACGGCAAACTGGCAAAGAAAACTCTCAGTTTATGACTGTGTAGATGCTCAAAAGTACATTTATCTGAGAAGCAGCTTCTTACTCGGGTGAGACGTTGTTCCAGAAAAATGAAGAAGAATAGCAGTCCAATAGAATTTGATAGATAACCATTTTATCACATAATCTGCTATAAACAAATTGGAATATATGCAAACAAATTCGAAGTGAATCAATTTATTAGAAAATTATACAAAGGAGCAATGTCACAATGTATTGATTTTTTTTCTTTTATAACAGGTTTTTAGTATCCCCATCCGAAGAATCCAGCGACCAGCTCGAAGAACTTGTCAACATCGACTCCATGATCACGCAGCTTCTGGACCAAAGCTTGAGCTTCCTTGGAGTTCTGTTAATTGAAAAGAATATGTCAGTACACATAAATCATAAAATCAACTATCAATCCAAACCTGGTAGAAGTCGACCAACTTCTGGAAATCAGTGCTAGATAGCTTGTCGAAGAACGCCTTGAATTCTGGGCTGGTTTTCAGCTTCTCCTCAAAGAGAGCCTTCAGTTCCTTCAGGGGCAGCAGAGCAAGAGCCTCATCGACGAATCCGCTCAATCCTCCGGTTTTCACTGGAATACATACAAATGTCAATTCTCAAGCATCAAACCTCAACACCAATTATCTTACAGCTCTTAACATCTTGCACCGGCTTGACGTGATTCAGTCCCAAGAAATCGGCAACCTGATTCAGCAGCTCATAAACCTCCAGACCAGCATCCTCCAAGTAGTTCAGCACGTCCTTGACTTCCTTCAGGGCGAACAGCTGATCCCAAACGGCGGCGAACTCCTTACCGTGCAGATAGGCAAACGCTTCCTGGAATTCCTTGTCAGTGGTGAAGTAGCGTACGACCAGATCGGTGAGTTTGTCCACCGGCAGTAGGTTGACGAAATCTTGGAAGTCATCCTTGAGGCTTTTGGGTGACGCTTCAACAGGGATGTAGGAAGCGGTAGCGATTGCCACCAGGGCGGTGAGAACGAAAACGGCCTTCATAGTGGATCGAATGCGGTTCAGTGAGTGCTGATTCAGGTTGGTTGAAAACTAAACTGATGATTGAGCTGTCGATTGATGGTAGTATTTATAGTGCTATGATACAAGTGCTCAATGTTTTCAACAAGCACTTGAGCTCGGGGACGGGAAGAAGTAGCTGAATAAGTGATACTTGATAACGAAAAGGAAAGGTTAATGTCTCATCATATTTAGCTTATTTATGGTCTAGGATAATTTTTGAAAATACGAGGTTTCATATAGTGTGTAAACTGCTGGAGTTTATCGGCAGTGTAGTCTTCGTTTGATGCGTTAACTTAATCTAATCAGCGTTGGAAGTTCTTCGTGGTCTAATTTTAATTGAGTCCCGGAAATGTCCGATCTATTAATCCCAAAAGGATCTAAGATCTCAGTTGGTGTGGAAGGATAACAATTTTGACATTCATCATCACTACTCGAAACCAGAACTATGATCAATTCTCAAAGCAATTCCAGAAAAATTTTATTTTTGGTAGGGGATAGTGGTAATGTCCGTGACTTCAAAGCTTTTCGAAACATAAATTTCCTTTTAGGCATTGATTATTATCATGCCTATCAGACGAAACATGGTCGGAAAAATTGTAGCTGTGACAAAGCAACTGAGGAAGTTTTCATAGATCACTAAACGGAGAAGCAGCCTATGTAAAAAACGGAGAGGCAACGCCATGAATAGGGACAAAATATTAGAAGAATATCTAGATCACTCAGGGAATCTAGAGAGAAATTTTTGGGACGAAGCTTGAAGGGAAATTTGGAAGTAATTTTAAAGAAATTCCTGAAAGAGCTCATAAGTAAATACTAGGAGATAATAATTGGCTTGTTTAGGGGTATCCTGTTTTTTACATATTCTGATTCTACGTTAAAAACTGAGCCAGAATCCAAAGTTTCATAATTTTCCGTGCCCTGGAACTATTTTTAAAACACGTTTGAATTTCGTATGGAAATCGCGTTTGAATCACCTCTCGGCAAATTTTACTCCGGGACGAACTGTCATTATGTAAATGGAAATGTCATTGAGTCGACGGAATTAAATCTATTTTAATCATTTACTTCATCAAAATTAAGATATTAAAGCGCAATAAAATCGTGTTACACTTGGAAAACTGTGCTCTTTCGATCAAGCTACGAAAAACTGCGAATTTTTTATCACTAAACAACCCAATTGTTGACCGTCTAAAGAAATATTTCAGATTTTTTTTTTAGAAATGATAAAGCAAAACTGATAGTATAAATTATACTCAAAATCAAAAATGGATTGTTGTTGATTACAAAGCTACTTTCAAAATCATATTCAGCGTCGAATCATCGAAATTCCACTGACAAATAAACACTTATGAGAATCATGTAACCTACTGTTATAAAGGATTGTAGAAAATATTTTTCGAGCTGTTGTGGTTTCGACGTTTTATTTTTCTAGCTTTGGTCTTTCAAACATTTGTCCCAAAATGCATTAAATATTTATACAAATCATTGTATTCATATATGTCTATTTCATTTCCTTTCAAAGATAAGGGTCATCTCTTATAATAAACAGCTGTTAAGGTCAAACTTCCCAGCTACTCTCAAATTATTATTAAGAACTGACACCTAATCGTCTCAAGTGCTTGTTGAAACAAATGAACGTCAATGAGTATCAGTGCACTATAAATACTGCCATCAATCGATAGCTCAATCGATAGCTCAATCATCAGTTTCACTTTGAACCAACCTGAATCAGCACTCACCGAACCGCATCCATTCCACTATGAAGGTCGTTTTCGTTCTCACCGCCCTGGTAGCAATCGCAACCGCTTCCTACATCCCTGCTAAAGCACCATCCAGAAGCCTCAAGGATGACTTCCAAGATTTCGTCAACCTGCTGCCGGTGGACAAACTCACCGATCTGGTCGTACGCTACTTCACCACTGACAAGGAATTCCAGGAAGCGTTTGCCTATCTGCAGGGTAAGGAATTCGCCGCCGTTTGGGATCAGCTGTTTGCCCTGAACGAGGTTAAGGACGTGCTGAACTACTTGGAGGATGCTGGTCTGGAGGTTTATGAGCTGCTGAATCAGGTTGCCGATTTCCTGGGACTGAATCACGTCAAGCCGACGAAAGGAGTTAAGAGCTGTATGATTAATGGTGTTGAGGTTTGATGCTTGAGAATTGACATTTTGTGTATTTCAGTGAAAGCCGGAGGATTGAGCGGATTCGTTGATGAGGCTCTTGCTCTGCTGCCCCTGAAGGAACTGAAGGCTCTCTTTGAGGAGAAGCTGAAGACCAGTCCGGAATTCAAAGCATTCTTCGACAAACTGTCTAGCACTGATTTCCAGAAGTTGGTCGATTTCTACCAGGTTTGGATTGATAGTTGATTTTATGACTAATGTGGACTAAAAACCCCTTTTCAATCCACAGAACTCCAAGGAAGCTCAAGCTTTGGTCCAGAAGCTGCGTGATCATGGAGTCGATGTTGACAAGTTCTTCGAACTGGTTGCTGGATTCTTCGGATGGGGCTTCTAAGTGAGAGTTTGTTTATTGTTGGAATGTGATGTTAATTATTCAATAAAATTTTATATTAGCTGAACAATTAAAAAAAATGTGTCCTATCCAAAATACATATCACATAAATTTTGAAATAAAATCTCCTTTTCCACAACAAGCAACTTAATAAATTTGGGATATTGATATTTAGTCTTTATTCACACATTTTGATCTGTGTTTTAAAATGCATTGAAAATCATATTCAACATCATATATTGAAATAACTATCCTCGCCAAATACGTTAGTCATTTCCTAAGCCAAGGCATATTAGTAAAAGTAAAGATCATAGTTTCCTAAATCAAATTCGTCGCCTTCGCGAGCTCATAAATGGCTTACTTCTAAGTGTCTGACCGAGTAGTTTGTACCTTGGCCGTTCGCTTGCAAGCAAACTTTTTTATTGCCTTGCGCTTATTCCAGAGGAATGATCCAATCGATTAAAGTGTGAAAGAAAAGGGGGGGGGGGGCAAGTTAAAATATATGGAGATATACTAAGACGAATTATTGAAAGAATCACTGAAGAGTTTTTTGGAAGAGTTTTTGGAAATATTTTTACAAAAAAAAAATCTTGAATTGTTGGAGGACCTTCGTGTGAATTTTCTATATGAATCTCTGGAGAAACTTCTGAAGAAATCGCGGAACATTCTGAAGGGTAAATTTGAAGGAATTTATGGAGTGAAATCAAGAAAACAATTGAATAACAGGATGATTTTTAAGAAAATTTCTAGAAACAATCCCTTGAAGAATTCCTGTTGAGAGACCGGAGCAATCTCTTCAAAAACTGTGAGAAGTTAAGCAAAATCGCTTTATTTTTTTATGAATATCAATAAAAAATCTTAGAGAAGCCCATGTACTAACCCTTTTTAATTTGACTATAAAAAATTCAGATAGAATAACATGTCGCAAAAATCTCTAAAAAAAAACACCTGCACCACACCGCTGAAGCCATTGATGAATCTTCGTAGGAGTTCCTCAAATGATATCTTGGAAAACTCCTGAATGAATCCCAAAAGTTAAAATAGTAAAAACTTCCATTTGAAACTTCCTGCGGAAATCGGAGGGAGAACTTCTGGATGTATTTATGATAGATCCCCTGTAAGAAATACTACCGTCGATAGGGGTGACAATGCACATTGGTCCACGGAAGGAACTTAAGTGAAATAAATTAATAACTTGAAAAATATAAGAGATAGGGTTTTGGTGTCTTCTGAACATTTGTTTGTCTGGTCAAGGCGCGTTATATGCAAAAGTGTCCTAAGCGCCAAATTTCATAGCATTCGAAATTCGCTCTCAAACTTTTTTATTTCAAAAGATAGCGCGACAAAATGTTCTACAATATTAAAGATTATAGAAAATATGAAAACTTTGTAGAAAATCATTTTTTTCTATATCTGATAGTTTAAGAGATATAGGTCACTTTAGAACTTTATGGTCAAAAATCGGGTTTTACTTCAATACTAACGAAAACATCAATTTTTCAGGCCTACTATGTTCTGAAGAGTTTTAGATATGAGCAAAATACACATTTTCTCTGAAGACGTCATACCTCTAAAATTTTCATATGAAAAGATATAAGCGTTTTTGTAGTTTTTTCACCCACCTTTCCAAGCGTAACATTTCAAAATGGCTCAAGTGAAATCCAAAATTTTCCCGTTACTTGAATAAGCATATCTTAAAGTGTATTTTAAGAAAATTTGGTGATAGTATATTTTGATTTTCTCTAATAAATGAGTTTTGAATTATCCCTTAATTTTACTTAGAAAACAGATTTTTCAACTTCTTTAGATTCTTATTCAATTACAGTCGAACATTTTTTAATACATAAATAAATACTGAATCATTCTTGGGATGAACAAGTAGTTTAGTATTAGTATTTTTATTCATATCGTTAATAATTACATAAATATCATCAAAATCTCAAACATATTAAAAACTACTTATTTTCGATACCTTTTCAAGTTCATATATAACCTTTACTAATCCCTCATTTAAGGTGATTATAGAACGAAGTCACACCTCAAATTTTCAAGAGCACAAGACTTGAGAGCCAAACAGCACTCCACTCCAGCAAGAAAGTAATTTGATTGATTTTCAACGCGAACTGCTGTCAGATTCTCCTGTCTTGTGCACTTGAAAATTCGAAGTTTGGCTTTTAATAAGTAGCATTTAATTCCACTAGAGTTTGACAGATACGCGTATTTCGACCTCAACTGCCGTCTTCAGTGTCGTGTACTAGACTCGACTAGTCTAATTAAATAGAATACTACTAAATTCGGTTTTTTATCTATTTAACTAAACAGCTCGAAGATTTATAATCATTTTAATATTAACTTTCGAATATGACTGATACAAGCAAATAATAATAGATTTTGAATATTTTTGAGCTTATATGATTGAAAAGTGAAATAAAAATTTTAAAACTCACATTTTATTTTCTTTACCAATAAATAATTTATAAAACGTGACATCATAAGTGTGGTTTAAGTGCATGTTTGCGAAATTAAGTGCGGGATAATGACGTTTAGTGTATAAACTGTATTTATCCAAAATGAAAAGAAGCAGTTTTATTTATGGTTCCACTCATATGTATAAGAGAAGTGGGAGAGGATCAAAATAGCAATTTATATTCTAGAATATACATTTTGACACCATTCAGCCAAAAAAGTTTAAGACTGACGATGTTGATTGAAATCACGATTATTCAAGTAGAATATTTTTTAACTTCAAATTTATAGGCAGCGGCACGATACTTACAAATCAGTAATTTATTGATAAATGATCGTGATTATACAAATTATTGCGTACTTCCCCGTCGTACGGTGGACGGTCACACAATTTGCAGGGTGTAGAAAAGTGTGACATAATTACACGTCCGCATCAGATCATTCCGATTCATTCACTGCACTTGTTACATTGCATTACAAGGAATAAGTGCACCGAATACATCATAAGGATTAGATGACACACACGGTATGGGACGATTCAAATATGACGTCCATCGTTTTTCGGGATTTCCGGACCCCCCTCCGTCCGCTGTCACGTTTTTTCAATACCTTATGCCTGCACTGTTACACTTTCATAGATCCCCTCCATCTCCCCAATTGATGGACGTCATTTTTGGATGACCCTTTTGCTATCACACTTTGAAGGAGCGTGCATATGCAATATGCATAATTTGGACCGCATTTGTGGCGTTACCATGAAACTTAGTGTAAACAGAATTCTATAATGAAAAGTCAAGGTTATTAAAAGGCCGAACTTTTCTGTAAAGTTAAATTATTACCGATATTTATAAAAAATTGGCATGATAAACATCTACAATATTCTTGTTTGCGCCTAAAATAATTCATTTTTTATGAATATATTATAAAATATTCTACTGTAATTGCATAAGTATCACCAGACGTTAGAAAAAAAATCTGTTTTCTAAGTAAAATTGAGGAATAATTCAAAACGCATTTATTTGAGAAAATCAAAATGTACTATCACCGAAGTTTCTTAAAATACACTTGAAGATATGCTAATTCAAGTAACGGGAAAAGTTTTTGATTGCACTTGCGCTATTTTGAAATGTTACGCTTGGAAAAGTGGGTAAAAAAACTGCAAAAACGCTTATATCTTTTCATATGAAAATTTTAGAGGTATGACGTCTTCAGAGAAAATGTGTATTTTGCTCATATCTAAAACTCTTCAGAACATAGTAGGCTTGAAAAATTGATATTTTCGTTAGTATTGAGGAAAAACCGATTTTTGACCAAAAAGTTCTAAAGTGACCTAGGGTAGGTGTACCAGTTATGGCCATAGTGGTTCCCTATTTCGCCATACGTTATATCTTGAATGCCTTCACATTTTGAAATTTTGTTTGTGTTTTAGCAGTAAGATAAAGGATAAATCTTGATGTTAAAACATTCAGAAAGATTAAAAATGTAAAAGTTATCCATATTTTGCATATGGCCAAATAGGGAACCACTATGGCCATAACTGGTACACTTTCCCTATATCTCTAAAACTATCAGATATAGAAAAAAATGATGTTCTACGAAGTTTTCATATTTTCTATAATCTTTAATATTGTAGAACATTTTGTTGTGCTATCTTTTGAAATAAAAAAGTTTGAGAGCGAATTTCGAAAGCTATGAAATTTGGCGCTTAGACAAACAAATGTTCAGAAGACACCAAAACTCTATCTCTTATATTTTTCAAGTTATTAATTTATTCCACTTAATTTCGTTCCGTGGACCAATGTGCAATGGGTCTAGGGGGTGAGATTGGATCAAAACGGAAAAATATGACTTATGAAATATGTCAGCTAATATATTACTAAAATTAATAATTCATATGATAGGGCGATTCTACCCCATTACCCCGAATGCCATTTCCCCGATTGCCATCACCCTGAATTCCATTACCCCGAATCTACCATCACCCCACCCCGAATGCTATTTCCTCGAATTTACAATTATCTTGACATGATGATATTGATGACATTTCTCCACGATATTGGAATTCGGGGTGATGGGTCGTTCGGGGTTTTGGAATTCGGGGTAATGGGGTAGAAATAAATAAACTTGTATGTTGAAAATAAAGAGAATTTACAACATCATTTTTTTCCTGCAAAAAATATCACGCATGCACTTTAACCTCTACTGTTCACGGTATGTCTGAACCAGACGATTATAAAAATCGAATGTACACCGAATGTACATTCTTGCCAGAGATCAGTATTCGGTCATTTTCATAATCGGAAGGTTTTAAAATATTCTATCGGTGACATTTTTTACATACATTTTGTATGGGCTGGAATGCGTCGAAAAACGTGGTTTTCATGAGTTTTAGTATGAAAAATAGCTAAAGAGTGGAAAAAATTAAAATTTCGCCGATGGAATATTTCAAAACCTTCCGATTATGAAAATATAACCCAAATACTGAACTCCAGTGAGAAAAAACCCGATGTACATTCAATTTTTATAATCGTCTGGTTCAGACATAGCGTGCTGTTATATTAGTAGACGGTTTAAAGTCTTTTCAAAACACTTCACCCGTATTTTCAGGAATCTATTTGATTTTTCCACAAAAAAATTTATTTTTTCGGTACGGTGTCTAAAAAACTAAAAATGGGGGTGATGTTGGGTCAAGCAAGAACTATTTTGAATGCAATCACAAGTCTAAGTTGTCGTTTTTCGGTGCCGTGCGTACTCTTTCCTCATAAGTATGTGTTCATTCTTTCTAAATACAGCATCGCTGATATCTCAAACAAGTCTACTTGAGGATTACGTGCATTGAACAACAATGCAACGCATTTTGAGAATTTTTCGAACCAGCAACTGTATATCGTGTGCAGCAACATCATAAAATTTCATCAAATGGATTTTTTTTTCAAATCTAATTTTTTATTTGTATTTTCATTAGAAACATCTCACGGAAGAACAAATGAGTTGGATCGCTGAAATACCGGGATTATGACGTCAACAACTGCCTGAAATGTATTGATCGTGGAATATCGCACCGAAATTTAACTATTTGCGAAGGATTGAAATAATCACTGCTTCAGCACACATTTGGGGAATCTAAATAGGCTTCATGATAATGGGGAGAGACTTTGAAGCAATTTGAAGAAAAAAAAAATATGAATATGTATGTAAACCTAACGATAAATGCTCATAGCTCTTCAATTTCTTTGGTATAATTGTACTTTCAAGTGGGTTTATCATACTTCTGAAACATCCTAGATGACCTTTCCGTTTTGTTTGCATCGTATTTCATCAATATTTTTCAGCCAACGACGGTAGTGAAAGTTTTGAAGAAAAATATTTGGAAAGTTCTGGAACTCGTTACGCTGGATACGAGTTCCAGAACTCGTCAAAGAGTTACATACGTGAAAAATGTCGCCATTAGCCGTATGCTTGTGGCTGGTACCCGAAAACGCAGAAACCGGTACAGGGCAGCAAGAGCCGAAGAAAAACGAATCCAATGTAGAAAAAAGGCCGCACGAAAAATGTGTGGTAGATGAAGCTCAAGATAGCATGAATCGGAACGATATGCGGTGATTTTATGCAACGCTAAATAGCGCGCGGTACAATACCATAACAGTGCCCGTCATGTGAGAGAACAAAGAGAAGCCCACTGGCTGGTTGGATGGCCTCATACGACAAATCTACATGGAGGAATACAGATTTGAGTGGGTCAGTTACAGAGGAATTACCCTGCTGAATTCGGCATACAAAGTATTGTCGCGCATCATGTTTAATAGGCTGACACCGCTCGAAGAGTCCTTCGTAAGCGAATACCAAGCTGGTTTTAATGAGGGCTGCTCGACAATGGACCAGGTGTTTACCTTGCAAACGAATTAAGATAAATTATGTTAGTAAAACATGCAGACTCACCATCTGTTTATTGACATAAAAGCGACGTACAATTCAATGAAATTAAATGAGCTGTGGCAGATAAGATCGGACATGGTTTTCCGGCGATACTAATTAGGCTGTGTAACATAGTGGCCTGGTCACTTTGTGCGAATACACTGCCGAACAAGTTTTTGTCTCAAGCAACAAAATACCGCTATTTAATAAATTAAGGGTTGCTAAATACATTGTCGTTTTCGAAAATATTATAGCACGTCTTGTTTTGGAGATATTGACTGTTGAAAATGCAAAATTTGACTATTTCAGCCAACTTGCATGCAAGTTTGTCAGCTTGTATGGCAATTTATTCGCTTAATTTGCTACAGAATTTAAAGTTCATGTGTTTAACAATCATTATCTACAAAGTTCATCATATTTTCGATGCTCAAAAATTATATTTTGTTAGATTCGAAAATTATTGTAGTTTCCCATATAAGATAATTGAAGAATTTTGTATAGAGACTGCAAGAATTTCGGAAAAATCGACTGAATCTAGATTGATTCGTGAAATTTCAACCAAATTATATCTAAAATGAAATTTAAAATCATATTTTGCATGTTTGGTGGATTACATCGCCAAAAAGTTCGATAAATTATACTTTAAATTTCATGTAAACATCTATGAAAACAGTGTTTAACACAACTTTGACGACCTGTAGCTTAGCATTGAGACGTGCAGGAATATTTCTGAGAACGGCATCGGAGACATCAACCCCAAATCTACTAGAGACACATAATTTGATCCTTGAGACACGCAAAAATGTAATTTTTGTTACGCTGTGATATCGGAAGAAAGAGTAGTGAAATAGTATGAAGCAGGGAAGCAGGTAGAAGCAGGTGACTTCGTTGAAGACCACGAATACGCTGGCTGTACGCAGTGCAAGAGGACCTGGTGACCCCAAACGTTCGGGCAACCAGCCAACACCGGCAAAGATGGAACTCTATAATAGACCCAGCAAAGGCGTGACGCCACGGTAGCGTAGTTACAAGATAATGTACAAGGTAGGTAGAAGAAAGGTTTCTTCATCATAGTCGATCAGAGGATTGAGGATTCTACAATTAGATAACACTAATTAGTCATAACAGCCAAGCATCTTCTACGCCCCCACCTTTTACGCTGGAAATTTCAACTTACGCTTCTACGCAAACCAATGATACATGGGTATTTCTGGAACGGGACCGATAAGAAGATGCCAGGAAACGATGTCTGATGCCATTTTGGAATCCGGTTTGTAAAATTCACTGGCAACCCACTAAATATAACTGTTTTTTTAACGGAACCGATGAATATTGTTTCAAGTGATTTTCACAAACCGGAAGTCGCTATCTTGGATTTCAAAATGATGTTGAATATCGATTGCCAGCATCTACCCATCGATCCCGTCTCGTAAATATCCATATTGCATGGGTTTCAAGTAATTTACCCCAAACCAAAAATCACCATCTTAGAATCCAAAATGGCGCCAGACTATGGTTTCCGTAATCCCTATAGAAACCCTTGAGAAGAAATACGGATAAACTCTGAATTTTCCTTCTAAGAGGCGTTAGTAAGTTTCCATAATTTTGAATATTTGCATCTCAAAACTCTGAATAAGTGATAGATAAGTGTCATTGAGACTAAATGCTGCCCTATAGACACCTGTCTAGTTGCTAACTGGTTGACGCTAGTCAATATTCACTATTTTAAACATGTGTAGCCCATTAATCTGAATAGATAGCAACGAGACATCTTCGGCAAAGTTGATCAGAAAAAGCAGAGAGTCTATAAGACATTCGTTTTAGCTGTCAAGTTACTCGCAAGTTGGCGATATTAGCGTTCACTATGTTTAAAACCTAAAATTCAAAATTCTGGACAAATAAACGAGAGGTGTCTGTGACAAAGTCGATTGCCATTATTTTATATGTCTCATGTCTAACAGGTAAAAAATACTCCTTCGGCAAAATAGAGCAAAAAAAAATAACTACGGTAAACGCTCGGATGTTTCTAAAGTTACTCGGTAGGTGATAATTATGATGTTTTATATGAACCTTATAGAGGAAAATCTGGAAAATATGATGCGGTGGCGTAGCCAGAAATTTGTTCTAGGAACAGTAGTGGTCTTTACAAAAAAATAAAATTTTTGATCAACATACACAAAAGAACACTTTTTCAACCCCCCCCCCCTTTTCTTATATACGTTCAAAACTGCAAAACCATTCGTATTGCATATTGTAATACCAAATTACCTAAGATTTATGCATAAAAATTGAAAAACAAGAACATCAAAAAACAAATTCCAGATAATCGAGTCTAAAATTCCGGATAATCGAATCCCGGATAATCGGGTCTCCGTATAATCGAGTCCGACCAGTATATTATTTGGCGTTTTTGTTGTTTCAGAAGGGGTTATTCACAAATTACGTAACTTTAAAAATATATTTTTTCTAATTGACATTGTTATCAAACTGGGCTGAAAGCACAAATTTTGTTTATATTTGATCGAGTTTGATCAAAATGTGTATGAATAGTGATTAAATATATTTTAAATAAACTTTGTATGAAAAATATCGTCAAAATATATGTAAAATATTGAATTATTCAAATAGCTCTAACTTGCAAATCAGCAAATTTCTGCAAAAATTTTAAAGGTTTTCGAAGATCTAAGGATGCTTCTTGATGTGCAATATTCGAAATGGCGGCGACATGACGCGACAAGGGTTGTTTTACATGTTCAAAATCATCAAAATTACTAAAGTGTCATATTATTAGTATTAAAACTTCAACCAAATATATATTTTCCATCCTCATGCTCGTGAAAAGTGTTGAACCATAAGCTTTCAGATAGTGGGTAACTTTGGGGAAATATTGCATTCCTAAATTATAAATGTTGTGCTTTATTTTTTTGTTACATTTTTCAATATTTTGAGCTCAGCCGGTTTGCCGTCATAAAAGTCATAGAAAATTAAATTTTAGTTCAATTTCAATTAAGGATCATAATAATATGACACATAAGGTATATTTTAAAATTAAAAATATCATAAAAATCTCAAACAAGTTTTTGGTAGTTTTGGCCGCCCCTTTATATGGAGCCCGACCATTGTGCATTGGGTCGAAAATTTGGTCGAATAGGGATTTTTCAAATTATTGTCATTGTCAGAGTGACATTTTGATGTTAATACACAAAAGGGGAGTGTAAATGTGGTACATGCTATTACTGGAGGTTTCCTATGCTAGAATAATATGATAGAGTGCAAAAAATCTGCTTTGGTTTTCTGGTGAAGTTTATTAAACAAACTTCAAGCTTTCAATATTATGACATGTTTGCCCTAGGAATGAATTTGACTGAAAGTCACAATGAACTGATTCACTATGAGTAAGAAAATGTATCCTATATGCACTTTTTATTCCCTTAGATGAAATTTGTGAGAGCTCTCCCAATGGCATGGTTATCAAAACTGGCCTATTCTAAAAAAAAAACTAGACTATTCTGCATATAAAGTGATTCGAGCTAACCAAGTTTTTCTATGCTCAACCGTATATAATCTGGTGCCCGAATTCCAAATTGTTATCTACGGTCGTACGCTTCAAAACTTTATCTATATAAATAAAAATGGAGTGGTGTTTGTATGTCACGAAATAACTTGAGAACGGATGAACGGAGTGGCGTCAGTTTTTCACAGTTGCACACGGCAAGGGATGCGACGTGTTCGTGTGAGAAGAAAGTTTGGGATAGTCTCCGGAATAATCGAGAAAACCGAGGAAGACTAATGTGTCATTTTGTATGGGGGATTACATGACGTTTTACAACAGCCTACTTGATGGCATGACGAAGTTTGCCGGGACCACTAGTACTAAATAAAGATCAGCAATAATGTATGAAAAACGATTACATTTTGAAAGAAAAATATATCCAACAATGCGTAATATTTCAATTCCTGAGCAAGGAAAATATTCAGGAGGAATTTTTCCAAAGAATGATAATATTTTGAAAGAATAACATATTCAACAGATTCCAACGTTGAGTAATAGATAGAGTACTATTACGATAAAACAACAATTAAAGAATAATAATTTTTCACTGACACAATTACCTTTGAAATTGTACAAAATTTTGTAAAACAAAACGTCTCGTCTTCCAATCCAAACACGACTAGAAAATAAAAACATTGACAAGAATAGTGCATTATATGTTCTAGCGTATACATATACTAAACCCGTTGAAAACTGAATATAATACATATCATTTTACAGATTCGTTATTCAGATGAAAAACTTGTCAGCCCATAATAAATCTATGATCCAATATTCATCTATTGTTCAAAAATTGAAGTTTGGTTTTATATCTGTTAAACCAAACGATTCATCAATCAAGCATTCTAAAGTAATTCGACCATATGTCCATTCGGCCAAATTTCCCTTCAAATGTGCTTTCGACCAAATGTCATTCGACCAAACTTCATTCGGCCAAATGTCATTCGACCAAATGTCTCAAAGCCATATCATGGTACCTGCTATACTCATTACAAACACAATAAGGCAATTTATGCAAAGATTGTTCTTCGTCAGTAGCTGTAGAATTGCTAATAGAAATCTCATTGCATTTCTTATCTGAGTGGAGACGTTTTGCCATGAATAGGAGCAAGAAAAAGAAGATTTTTTCTCATTACATTGTAGAATTTTTGATGGTAAATCTGGGGCAACTCTTGAGAAAAGTGTTTGATTCTTTCCTGCGAAGGCAAACGACAAACACTTGTTTGGCATTCAATGTGAATATTTATTCACATATTATTTATCGTGAATCTGCTTAGGCGTGAATATATCATGGATCGCATCACTGACCATAAATAACTCGCAGATCCTTTCTTTATCCCACTTACCTTATATTCTTTCATGACAGCGTGGAGATGCAGAGGTAGTCAGTCTCTACTAAAAATGGTTGTCTTACTAACAATCCTTCCCTTCCCCGATGACTTTTGACTTTTGAGATCTGGATTTGTGTAGATTGAAAATGGTTAGCTAATCCCAAGTTCCATTTATTGAATGTTCTGGCAAACCACCGAGTAACATTCTGGGGCAACTTTAAAAAAATGAGGCTAAATGTAGGGTGATTCTTGGAAGAATTCCTTAATGAATGTTTGTAGGTATTTATTATAGAATATTACATTACGAATTTTATATATCTTCATGCTTCGTCTTTCAAACGTTTGTTTGAAAACTAAATTTAGGTAAATTTGCCTATTTTTTGCAGGTTTAAAGTCTCGTCTCGTCGAAAGTCTATTGTTGAACAGCCTGGGTATATCTTATGACATCTCTCTCTCATCTTCCTTGCATTATGTCCCTATCGGGACAGAGCCTTCCACAGTTATTAACTGAGAGCTTTCTATGCCAATTGACCATTTTTGCATGTGTATATCGTATGGCAAGTACGAAGATGCCCAGGGAAATCGATAAAATTACCAAAAGATCCTCGACCGGTGGGAATCAAACCCACGACCCACAGCTTGGTCTTGCTGAATAGCTGCGCGTTAATCGCTACGGCTATCTGGGCCCCTATATCTTATGACCTGTTTAACAATAAACAAGTTTTTTGTCCGTTCAACATTTGGTGGGTTTCCCTAACAATTGTACAAATCATTGAAAATCAAATATTTTTATATCTGTGTTCATTTTTTTTCCTTCCGGAGATTGGATTTTTCTCTAATTGCTCTTATCGAAGGTATTTCAGCTAAAACTTCCAAGCTACTGTTGAAGTATTATCAAGAACTGACACCTAATCGTTTCAAGTGCTCGTTGAAACCATTGAGCACTTGTTTCAATGCAATATAAATACTGCCAACAATCGATAGCTCAATCATCAGTTTCACTTTCAACCAACCTGAAGTAGTGCTCAGCAAACCACATCCAATCCACTATGAAGGCCGTTTTTGTATTCACCGCTCTGGTGGCAATCACCACCGCTTCCTATATCCCTGTTGAAGCGTCAACCAAAAGCCTCAAAGACGACTTCCAAGACTTCGTCAACCTGCTGCCGGTGGACAAACTCACCGATCTGGTCGTACGCTACTTAACCACTGACAAGGAATTTCAGGAAGCGTTCGCCTATCTGCAGGGTAAGGAGTTCGCCGCCGTTTGGGATCAGTTGTTCGCCCTGAAGGAAGTCAAGGAAGTGCTGAACTACTTGGAAGATGCTGGTTTGGAAGTTTATGAGCTGCTTAATCAGGTTGCCGATTTCCTGGGACTGAATCACGTCAAGCCGACGAAAGGAGTTAAGAGCTGTAAGAATAATACTGATGAGTTTTTATTCTTTGGGGATTAATACTTGTGTATTTCAGTAAAAGCCGGAGGATTGAGCGGATTTGTCGATGAGGCTCTTGCTCTGCTGCCCCTGAAGGAACTGAAGGCTCTCTTTGAAGAGAAACTGAAGACCAGCCCTGAATTCAAGGCGTTCTTTGACAAGCTGTCTAGCACTGACTTCCAGAAGTTGGTTGACTTCTACCAGGTCTGGCTTGATAGTTGATTTTATGATTTATGTGGACTAAAACCTTTTTCAATCCACAGAACTCCAAGGAAGCTCAAGCTTTGGTCCAGAAGCTGCGTGATCATGGAGTCGATGTAGACAAGTTCTTCGAACTGGTCGCTGGATTCTTCGGATGGGGTTTGTAAGTGAGACTTTGTGTACTGTTAGAACGTGATGGTTGCTAATCAATAAAACGAAGTTTATATTTAACCTCTAATTTTTTTGTGCTATCTCATTCAACCTCTAATATTTTTTGTTCAATATCACATGGAATTGAAATTGAAAAATCCCTGAAAAACCCCTTGCATACTCCAAACTCTATAATCATTTTCATTCATCATCCAAAAAGGTTTAAGTCACATCACAAGTCAAATCATTTCAGCGAAAGAATTTCTACGAGACCCATTTACAAACGTGATAATTTATCATCGGTTCGAAATCCGTTTTTATTGATTCCAAAAACTGATTTATGGTGCCGGATTTCACACCTGAAGCAGACGATCTATTCCACTAGTGCTACCGCTTCCAGTAAGCAAATAGCCAGTTGGGCAATAAAAAAAAGATATATCCTTCGTCTGCTCGGGCTGCGTTGCGACTATGGTGAGATCAAAGCGATTTCTTCTCATACCTTGTGAACCTTACGAAGATATTTTTTTCCCAAACAGCACCACTCTGCTGCCAAGGGGCGGGCCGCCGAAGCTCAAATGAATATTTTTCCATGATTTACGTTAACTTTTATTCGACTGTCTGCCGGGGAAGTGGAGATCCTTCTTTCTACCTGTGAGACGCAGGTGTACCGTTCCCTGGATGGAGCCATCATCAGCAAGCTGCCGTGGGGATTTACAAGAAGGAAACACATTTTCGTCTTCCAGATCTGTCTGCACCCCAACAAAAATCTCCACCAGTGCCATACGATTTACATTACGCATATCCTTTGCAAGAAAAGGAAGCTGCTACTATAGTATAGTATACTAGGGGAGCGAGGTTTGGGTCGGAAGAACGTCATCGCCTGGTTTTCGAAATTACCCATAAATTCACCCCCACTGAGTGTTTAATGGTCATCACGTGCCTTGGTGATCTGAAGAGGATGGATCGCTCCAGGTTAGGGTAGGGAAACTCGTCGAACTGTTGTGAACCGGAATGACACATGTGTATATATTGTTGGTAAAGTTTCACCGAAAGTTGTTTGTCTGGATGGCTTTAGGTCAGTACCCCGAATTCCATAGCACCGAATAATCCATTGCCCAGGGATTCACCTGCTTGTGTACTGCTATTATTAATATTGACTTTTAAGACGGTAGTATGGATATTATACCATATATTTTTCTCCACATAAGTCTGTTACTATAGTATTTGTTATTAAACCCTCTAATACCCAACCCCGCCTTAAGATTGGGTACACTTTTAAATTTTGTGTATTATTTCATAGCGCAAAAATCAACATGATTTTGTTTTTGGCATATACCTTGGGCCATAAAACACATATAAGGAAGATTTTATACGATTTTTTAAACATGTTTGTATTTTTGAGAAGTGTTTGAAAAATTATATTAGGGGTATTCACTTTACAGCGTTAATCCCTGCGTATATCGTGATTACCTGTTTATCTCAAATGTTTCACAAAATTGCGTAAACGGTGTAGGAAATATTTCAAGCCATTTTGATTCAACAGTCAACCAATCCAAGACTGCGTCGGTCTTCCAAGCAATTGCCATGGATTGTCTTATATAATTAATTGACAGTCTATACATTCTTATCCAAACTGAACGCAACGCCCATCGACTCCCATTATTTGCCACCGAAAGAGGTGCTCTGAAATTAAATATTTGAGGATTGAGGATTGCGTTGTTTTTCGATTATGAAAACTTGAATGATTGTGGCAAATTATTTTAACGCAGTCATGCCATTTTGACGATAATACGTAAGTTGAATGATGAGATCTTGTACTATCAGTACAATTCGACGATCTTCGTTGACAATCTTGAAAGAATTCTGGGTACCGTGAAGAAAACAGCCGAAGGGTCGAAAAATAAAGTGAACCTCGGCTGAAACGAATCGAGTTCGTTAATTCAAATAAACAAACTTTTGACAAGCTTGATATTTTTGGGTGACTAGATGATCAACTTCTCATTGTCATCGCCTGGAAGCCAGAAAAGGAATATTTCATTTGAAATGTTTCATCACCAATATCTCAGTTTACGCTACTGTAAGAGGTTTTGTCGACAAAATTAACGTGAGTTTCAAAGTTGAAATTTTGACCCATTTCCTAAATCGAAATGTAATTATGAACTAGTACCGTAAAACGGGGTAACTTTGATAATGCGGGACCCACCACATACAAAACGAAATAAAACATTATCCGTTAATCAGTACAGCAAAACGAATGCAAAAGTAAAGAATATTAGTATGACACTTCATGTCAGAGCTATTTTCATTTGAATCGAGAATATTTAGACTTAATATACGAATAATAAGAATAGGTGCAACTTTAGCAATTTCGAAACGTTCACGAAAAACCTATTCTACAATCATTATTTGATGTAGTTTTGAATAGTTCGTCACTTATATTTGACAGCCCAGTTATAATAGAACTTGAATATAGTCTTAAATCTCTTAGCGAGAACCATTTCCACAAACTGTGACCATTTTTGTAATCTGAGTCAGAAATTTCCATATAACGATAAACGTCTAGAGGTATGCATTCCCCTTAAATGTTCGTAATTCATTCCATCTTGTTTGATTTATGCTCCATTATCAAAGTTACCCCAAACAAATAATTCAAAATAAAATTTTCGGCAATCTATCAACTGCAATCGATAGCTAGGATGCCAGTACTTGTTTCGAAAGTAAAAATTAAAAATCTTTGAAACAGCATGCATAAATATTCGTTTTCTTCGAAAAAAAAAAACTATCAAAGTTACTCCGTTTTACTATACCGTAATCAAAATTATTTTGCAACACTTCGACATGTAACCGAATTGTCGTTTCGTTCATCATTGAGTTAAATTATTATCATAAATTCCACCATTTATTGACCTTATCATCGAAAACACATGAAAAGGCAAAATTGAACATACAGTCACACCACAGTTATGGATAGCACACAGATACGGATCAGAGTTGAATTGAAACGGGAATATCTCGTCAAATAGAATTGCAATTACGCAGAACACATTTTACCTACGTGAACCATAAATCTGTACAGCATCGCAATCAATTATAATCTGCTTAAGCATATTTTTTTCCATCTGTAGAACATAAAATGTCAACCGTATTCCCAGAAGCGTTGATTCATAACAGTGGACATTAAAACCCATTTCACAGTAATGAATCAAAGATAAGACGATTCTGAAACAAACGCCGAAACGTATGCTTTCATTTGCATACCATTCGATTACCTCGCAGATAAATTGCTGTTATAGTGTTTTGATCCACAATATGAGTCGATTTGATCCATAATACGAATCCTCCTCTCCCTCTGATCCACATCTGTGGGTGGACATCGTTTGAATTTTTTATCGAAATCGACATTTTTTCGTAAATAACCGTGAATTTTGAGGTGTATTCTTAAAAACAACTATATTCTGTAGTACCAGGGAGGTTATTTTATTTTATACAGCGTCACCATGTTTTTAAATCTTATCTTGTTCTGAAAAATGACCCTTAGTTGATCCATAACTGGGGGGTGACTGTACATTTTTTGAGTAACATTAGAATTTTTGTATCGCAATCAATTCAATACACGTTAGGCACTAAATATTGAAAATTGTACATGAATCGCATTAATATTAGATTTAGTTTTATTTTCTTCAAAGAAATAATTATTAATTTTGAAAATCTGAATTTAAATTAACTTGCAGATCTGCCATTGAGAAAAAGTTGTGTCAGAACACCAACAGAGACTATCTTAAAACATATACTACCCACCGAAAGTATGGAATCGTTGCAATACTGAATATTGCAGCACATTTAAGTTGGCATCACCCGAAACCAAGTGAAAAAAGCTTATTCAACTGAAATAAAAAATCTTAATGGCTCAAGGCAACATTTCAAGAAGCCAGACTGAGGCACGACAAACTGACATAGTATTATGCGTTTGGGACCCCTTTGTGAGATTAAACTCGGCACCTTATAGTCAGGCACTATTTAAAGCTGTGAACATTTTAATTTGATTTTTTTTGCTTATAAACATTAGTTATCTTTTTACTTTTGTGTATGCTTTTCATGAGAAATTTTGCTTTTTCAATTGAATACTGTTCTTTAGAGCTATGCTGTTATTATAATTATAGATATAAAAGCTGTCGACGCTTTGTTCTGGTTACCAGTACTTTACGAATTGTATGAGAATTTGCGTCAAAAATCACATTTGTACGTCAAAAATCAAATCCAGAGTATCCGAAGCTAAAGTGATTCTTGATCGTGTTCGGAGCTATTCAGAGTCATATTGTGCTTATTAAAAAAAAGCTGATTCCCTTCTGAGATTTATAGTTTTCAAGGCTTTTTACTTACAAACTAGTAGTTTACTGTAGATTTGATGGTTATACAATTAATGTGTCTGTCAAAACCATAATAAATCACTCCTTGCTCGGTTACTCGCGAGTAAACGAACTTCTTGCTACTTCGTTTGACATGTTCTCCCGAGCAGACGGGTGCGGACTTACTCACACCTAGCCAGTTCGCGAGTCTGTGATATTTGTGATGCGTTGGTATACGCTCGTGAGCTGCTTTGTGATGCGAACATTTCAGCCACTGCTCCATATTTCAACTCAATTGGTACTTCCACCGGTAGAAGAATTTGTTGGAAGAATAAGTTTTCTATTTGACACCAAAACTCCTCCAACGATTTCTTTCTTTTAAATTTTTCCTTCAGCTTTTAATCCAATGTCAGATCAATCAAATACTCGCATTGTTGTGATGTTAATGTTTCTGGCTTCTCCAATACTGAAAACGGCTGTTCCACCCATCTCATCTGCTCAATTCTGTTGTGATGTTCTCCCGGAAAATATTGTTGGAAACTTTCCTACAAATCTTTCAAATGCGTGTGGAACTCCTGACAATTCTTTTACAAAATTTTGGCTGATAACGCAGATTGATTTTTTCTCAAATACGAAGAGCTGTCAAAGTCTCGGTTCTTAATAAATTCTGCCAAAAAATCGATTTTTCCCTTGCAGCCTTTGATATTTTTCTTTTTGTGTTGAATAATATGATTACATTGCCTTGCATAGAAACACTGAGTTCGTCCATTTTCTGAAAAATATCAACCAAATAAACCAATCTTATTATACATTCTTCGTTGTGGTAGCTAGAGTCGATGAATTGAATAATCGATATAATGAACAATACTCATTATAAATTCTTACATTTATTTGAGCGTGTAAGAATTGTCTTAGCGTGTTTGTTCAGATATAGTCATTATATCGCATTAATATTTTGAGCGTGCACAAATGACAGCTCGGCTCGAGGGAGAACAAGCGCGAAAGTGGATTGACAGTTTGTCGCGTGAAAAAGAGTCAGTTTAGTGAAGGATTTTGTGGCGAACGGATGTGTTGTTTTGCACCCAACACATAAGTTCTGGCTTCCATGAGATTTATTCGATTCTGAAGTAGGTTTGTATTCTTGCAGCAATGTTTTGAAAAGTTGTTTTGACAACAATGCGAAACAGGTGTTTATACTGAACCGAAATTAAGTGCAGAAAGCGATGGAAAAATGCATCCTTGGTAGGTCTTCCTGACGCACAGGCAGTAGAGTAGGCCAAGATGCGAGAAAAATTGTTCAATTTTTCAATGATTTTACCCGAAATAAAGTGTCCCCAGTAGGCTCCCTGACGGAAGGGCAGAGGAGTAGGCTGGCGGATAAATATAAACAATTCCCATATTAAAGAAAAATGTCCCAGTAGGCTCCCTGACGGAAGGGCAGAGGAGTAGGCTGGCGGATAAATATAAACAATTCCCATATTAAAGAAAAATGTCCCCAGTAGGCTCCCTGACGGAAGGGCAGAGGAGTAGGCTGGTACATAAATATAATTTTAATAATGGTGATGATGATGATGATGATGATGATGATGATGATGATGATGATGATGATGATGATGATGATGATGATGATGATGATGATGATGATGATGAATGATAATGATGATGATGAATGATGATGATGATGATGATGATGATGATGATGATGATGATGATGATGATGATGATGATGATGATGATGATGATGATGATGATGATGATGAATGATGATGATGATGATGGAATGATGATGATGATGATGATGATGATGATGATGATGATGATGATGATGATGATGATGATGATGATGATGATTGATGATGATGATGATGATGATGATTGATGATGATGATGATGATGGATGATGATGATATGATGATGATGATGATGATGATGATGATGATGATGATGATGATGATGATGATGATGAGATGATGATGATGATGATGATTGATTGATGATGATGATGATGATGATGATGATGATGATGATGATGATGATGATGATGATGATGATGATGATGATTGATGATGATGATGATGATGATGATGATGATGATGATGATGATGATGATGATGATGATGATGATGATGATGATGATGATGATGATGAGATGATGAATGATGATGATGATGATGATGATGATGATGATGATGTGATGAATGATGATGATGATGATGATGATGATGATGATGATGATGATGATGATGATGATGATGATGATGATGAATGATGATGATGATGATGATGATGATGATGATGATGATGATGATGATGATGATGATGATGATGATGATGATGATGATGATGATGATGATGATGATGATGATGATGATGATGATGATGATGATGATGATGATGATGATGATGATGATGATGATGATGATGATGATGATGATGATGATGAATGATGATGATGATGATGATGATGATGATGATGATGATGATGATGATGATGATGATGATGATGATGATGATGATGATGATGATGATGATGATGATGATGATGATGATGATGATGATGATGATGATGATGATGATGATGATGATGATGATGATGATGATGATGATGATGATGATGATGATGATGATGATGATGATGATGATGATGATGATGATGATGATGATGATGATGATGATGATGATGATGATGATGATGATGATGATGATTGATGATGATGATGATGATGATGATGATGATGATGATGATGAATGATGATGATGATGATGATTTTGATGATGATGATGAGTGGATGATGATGATGAATGATGATGATGATGATGATGATGATGATGATGATGATGATGATGATGATGATGATGATGATGATGATGATGATGATGATGATGATGATGATGATGATGATGATGATGATGATATGATGATGATGATGATGATGATGATGATGATGATGATGATGATGATGATGATGATGATGATGATGATGATGATGATGATGATGATGATGATGATGATGATATGATGATGATGATGATGATGATGATGATGATGATGATGATGATGATGATGATGATGATGATGATGATGATGATGATGATGATGATGATGATGATGATGATGATGATGATGATGATGATGATGATGATGATGATGATGATGATGATTGATGATGATGATGATGATGATGATGATGATGATGATGATGATGATGATGATGATGATGATGATGATGATGATGATGATGATGTGATGATGATGATGATGATGATGATGATGATGATGATGATGATGATGATGATGATGATGATGATGATGATGATGATGATGATGATGATGATGATGATGATGATGATGATGATGATGATGATGATGATGATGATGAATGATGATATGTGATGATGATGATGATGATGATGATGATGATGATGATGATGATGATGATGATGATGATGATGATGATGATGATGATGATGATGATGATGATGATGATGATGATGATGATGATGATGATGATGATGATGATGATGATGATGATGATGATGATGATGATGATGATGATGATGATGATGATGATGATGATGATGATGATGATGATGATGATGATGATGATGATGATGATGATGATGATGATGATGATGATGATGATGATGATGATGATGATGATGATGATGATGATGATGATGATGATGATGATGATGATGATGATGATGATGATGATGATGATGATGATGATGATGATGATGATGATGATGATGATGATGATGATGATGATGATGATGATGATGATGATGATGATGATGATGATGATGATGATGATGATGATGATGATGATGATGATGATGATACTTTCACCGCTCCGTTGTATGGAGAGTCAAAGAGACTTAAGGGGAAGCAGGCCGTAATTGAAATTTTTACATGTCGTTGATGATTGTTGCAGAATCATGTTACAATTTCGAGTTAAAGAATATCAATTGGTATTGCAGTGATGTAGCTGAAAGAGTATCAGCATACTTTCTGAATGTAAGCACATATTGTGATACATTTTCGTATCAATATTAACTATGGCGTCAAATCAAAACAAAACACTACTTGAGTCGATTTTATACTGGTACAAAACGTCGCAAATAACTGAGTAAAACAGCTTATCATTTTGTTATCAAATTGTTGCTGGAAATAATAGGAACTACTTAGTTTTAGAATTTGAGCTGATTGTATGCAAAATAAAAAAAAATGTTAAAAGTTCATTCATTTCAAAACAGTTTTAGAAGATAGGTTGTTTTTCTTCTTAAATAATTTTCTTAAAACCGTATGAAAGTGATTTTCGTCGATTTGAAACAGTAATCGAGAAATAGAGTAGACAAGAAGGCGGATGTGGTAGCTAGAGTCGATGAATTGAATAATCGATATAATGAACAATACTCATTATAAATTCTTACATTTATTTGAGCGTGTAAGAATTGTCTTAGCGTGTTTGTTCAGATATAGTCATTATATCGCATTAATATTTTGAGCGTGCACAAATGACAGCTCGAGGGAGAACAAGCGCGAAAGTGGATTGACAGTTTGTCGCGTGAAAAAGAGTCAGTTTAGTGAAGGATTTTGTGGCGAACGGATGTGTTGTTTTGCACCCAACACATAAGTTCGGCTGATGGCGGAATCGGCCAAAAGTTAAGTGAGATGGTGGTTCCGGATACTACAATGGCGCAGTTTGGAACCGAAGCGCTTCCATGAGATTTATTCGATTCTGAAGTAGGTTTGTATTCTTGCAGCAATGTTTTGAAAAGTTGTTTTGACAACAATGCGAAACAGGTGTTTATACTGAACCGAAATTAAGTGCAGAAAGCGATGGAAAAATGCATCCTTGGTAGGTCTTCCTGACGCACAGGCAGTAGAGTAGGCCAAGATGCGAGAAAAATTGTTCAATTTTTCAATGATTTTACCCGAAATAAAGTGTCCCCAGTAGGCTCCCTGACGGAAGGGCAGAGGAGTAGGCTGGCGGATAAATATAAACAATTCCCATATTAAAGAAAAATGTCCCCAGTAGGCTCCCTGACGGAAGGGCAGAGGAGTAGGCTGGCGGATAAATATAAACAATTCCCATATTAAAGAAAAATGTCCCCAGTAGGCTCCCTGACGGAAGGGCAGAGGAGTAGGCTGGTACATAAAATATAATTTTAATAATGGTGATGATGATGATGATGATGATGATGATGATGATGATGATGATGATGATGATGATGATGATGATGATGATGATGATGATGATGATGATGATGATGATGATGATGATGATGATGATGATGATGATGATGATGATGATGATGATGATGATGATGATGATGATGATGATGATGATGATGATGATGATGATGATGATGATGATGATGATGATGATGATGATGATGATGATGATGATGATGATGATGATGATGATGATGATGATGATGATGATGATGATGATGATGATGATGATGATGATGATGATGATGATGATGATGATGATGATGATGATGATGATGATGATGATGATGATGATGATGATGATGATGATGATGATGATGATGATGATGATGATGATGATGATGATGATGATGATACTTTCACCGCTCCGTTGTATGGAGAGTCAAAGAGACTTAAGGGGAAGCAGGCCGTAATTGAAATTTTTACATGTCGTTGATGATTGTTGCAGAATCATGTTACAATTTCGAGTTAAAGAATATCAATTGGTATTGCAGTGATGTAGCTGAAAGAGTATCAGCATACTTTTCTGAATGTAAGCACATATTGTGATACATTTTCGTATCAATATTAACTATGGCGTCAAATCAAAACAAAACACTACTTGAGTCGATTTTATACTGGTACAAAAACGTCGCAAATAACTGAGTAAAACAGCTTATCATTTTGTTATCAAATTGTTGCTGGAAATAATAGGAACTACTTAGTTTTAGAATTTGAGCTGATTGTATGCAAAATAAAAAAAAATGTTAAAAGTTCATTCATTTCAAAACAGTTTTAGAAGATAGGTTGTTTTTCTTCTTAAATAATTTTCTTAAAACCGTATGAAAGTGATTTTCGTCGATTTGAAACAGTAATCGAGAAATAGAGTAGACAAGAAGGCGGATGTGGTAGCTAGAGTCGATGAATTGAATAATCGATATAATGAACAATACTCATTATAAATTCTTACATTTATTTGAGCGTGTAAGAATTGTCTTAGCGTGTTGTTCAGATATAGTCATTATATCGCATTAATATTTTGAGCGTGCACAAATGACAGCTCGAGGGAGAACAAGCGCGAAAGTGGATTGACAGTTTGTCGCGTGAAAAAGAGTCAGTTTAGTGAAGGATTTTGTGGCGAACGGATGTGTTGTTTTGCACCCAACACATAAGTTCGGCTGATGGCGGAATCGGCCAAAAGTTAAGTGAGATGGTGGTTCCGGATACTACATTCGTCACTCAGCCTGTCATTCAATTTAAATTCATTGTCTTTCAAGAATGATCTGACCTCCGCTCTTAACTCGAAAAGTCGAATGAATTCTCTATCACGCGATAGCTATCGTACTTCAGTATGAAGTAGTAATGCGGAATAGTCAGTTCCCATTTCATCATACAAAGCTTTGAATAATCTGGTGTTTTGAGTCGAGACTTGATAAAGTTGGTAATTTTGACGCTTTCGTCCAAGACGTCTTTCAAAGCGGGTGGTACTGCTGCTAGTGCATCGTGGTTACTTTTCGTCAATCCTGGCAACCCCGCCTGCACCGTCTGTGCAAATGTCAACACAGTAGGCCTTTTCAAATCAGCTGACCCGGAAGCTCTTTAACAGTTTTTCTATGAAATTGACAGACCCGTATTAGCACCGGTCCTCCACCGATGTATTGCAGCTTGCGTTTGATGTGCAAATCCAGTCTATGTGGGCTTCAAATGCGGTAGCACAAAGTAACCAAAGGATACTTAGCAAGCATGGTTCATATCAACGCCAACCTAGCAAAGAAAATCAAACTTTGACTTCGCTTTCTTTGTTAAAAATCTTACCGCGTTTGGTATTCCCGCATTTGAAATTTGCGTTTCAAACGCACACAGCAATAAACAAATGCATAGACGGACCAGTCACATAAAAAGGCCTGTTGTCCCATAGAACACTGTTTTCCGTACACTGAAAAAAATCCACACATCAAGGTCGTATGTTTACTTACAGATATGCACAATAAGAAAACCACATGACTCAAGAGTGGTCCCCGACTAGCAGATCATATCAAAATTATGTCACAAATATATCATATCGAGTTATAAATATCTCTCGTTGATGCAATTTAGATATGATGTATATATGATGATGATAACAAAGTATTCCAATGTTTCATAACAAGATTATATAATAATATGTTAAAACTTGTTAGTGGAATCCGATTTTGTCCTAAACCATACATTATATTCAATGCTGGAAGTAATACATAATTTTCATAGAAAGGTAGAATCATCGGCTTTTATTTCGGGCATCTTCACTGGTAAAAGAAAAATTGAATGGACAACTTGGACATGATGATCATGACATAAGATAACTATAAATAAACACACTGAATCCGTGTTGGGTGATGTACTATGCACCTATAGGTTGACTCACACAAATCTGAACGGGAAAGCTTTTGAAACTTATGTAAAAAAATGGAATCTTTGTTGTCGGTTGTTGAATCAGTCCATAGAGTAAAACTAAAGAATTTAATGTGTAAAACACACGAAGTATGCAAAAAAAATCACAACAAATTGATATGGACGTTTATGGATCGATCCATAGTTTTAAATACACAGTTCAAACGTGTGCAATGCAAGCTTGGATTCAATGAAGCTTGGATTCAAATCGTCAAAATACTGCTTTGGATACGGACGACGGATGCAAAGCACACGGTAAACTATTTTTAAACATCTCATGAATTACTTTCACAGAGTACACACAAGTCGGAGAAAATTTTCTTATGAATTTAAAACTACTTGCTGGTAACTAAAACATAATAAATATTGCTTTTATCGCATTTATATTTGTTTTCACTTTGTACATTGAAAAACTTATAAAGATTAGTGGGATTCAGGTTTAGCGTCGCCGGAGTGATATGTGTTATATTTTCGGTTTCCTGCTTTTGCATGTTGATGCCGTGACTTCGATTGAGGATGGATTACCAACTGGTGAGTTCGTTTTATGCTTATAAAAAAAACAAATATATATCGTGGCAATGTTTCATTTATTTAATTGTTAAACAAACTTTGGATGGTTTGTCACTGTATGCATCGCCATAAGTCCTTATTACAGTTTCATGCAAAAATATGAGCTACACGTGCATATTATTTTATGTATTTGTATCTATTGCATCTATTTTTGTTCACGTTGAAACGTCAAAAGTATCTTTTTGCAAGCTATCAGCCTACAGGGAGATACATTGCATCAACACCAAATACGGCTTGTGAAAGAAATGTTAAATATTTTTAAAATTAATTTGATAGAAATAGTCGTTAAAACAGAAAATCGATATTTCCGGTACATTTGACAGAACTAGTTTAAGATAGCTTTTTTTCTATTTAATGAATGAAATCCGTATCCAGATAAAAATCAAATGAAACGTCATTATTGGATGCCATTTCGGGAGTTTATAATCGTAAAAAAATGCGATATTTATAACAAGTTTAATGGTCTACTGGTCTGATTCACAGTGTAACTAAAAATATTTTATCTTATCTTGGCGCAAAAAAAAAAACGCAAGTGAAGCCATAGTTCATCAAATACAGTATGGCCCATAAAAAAATGCGAAAATCGTCATATCATGTTTTATAATAGTTTTTACATAGAAAAATGTGAATGAAACATAAATATTATTCATTACTTGTATTGTTTAATCTATTTAGACTCAATTGATCGCTTTGGACATGATTTTTATCTGTTACTTTCACCTTACCAGAGAGGAATTGGAAGCATACCTTCAAATTTTATCATGCGGACGTCGAGTTCAATATCTGTGTGATGAAAGCTTCTAAAACATCAACGATGGCGTGATATTCTTCACAGGCCTTGTCTCCAGCATACGCCCATATGAAATGATAGAACCAAAAAAAATTTTTCAAAAAACGGCTCATATTGGAGAGCTTTGATTCAACCTTCATATAAGTGTGATAAGCGGCTCCGTTTTGCTCAAACCTATGAGCTAGTATTGATATAAGTTGTCTCTAACCGAATGAACAAATTTTATCCTAAAAAATCTGTTCTTAGCCTCCGTATTTATTTTTTATTCAACTTTAACAAAACATATAGGCATATCAAACCTACAGGGGATAGGCAAAATGATTGAGATAGGCAAAATTTTGCCCAAATTCAAATACTTATAACTTTATGAAAAATGGATGAAATTGGATGCATCTGGAAGCAGTCGACGGCAAACTTGGTCCAGTTTTAGGAACTTCCTTGGCCATGCATATTGGCCACTGGACACCGGAGATGTTCCGGATTTTCTGAGGTCATGTCCAAATGTCATTTTTTCTGTCGCTTGTATTTTTGTGTGGTGTAAAGTTAGATAGATGTTTGCAATTTTTCTAGAAACTAGAACTAATAGGAAGTTGAATGCCAACGGACGCATTAAGATTGGTTGGAAATCTTCAGAAATATGACCATTTTCCGTAAAACTGGTTCCGGAAAGCATGGTCAGTCATGTTTGTATTTCCAATCATGTAAATATTATCCGGAGCTATATCCAAGCGGACACCAACCTTAAAAATGATGTTTCCTGCAGCGTATTCAGAAAGATTATATAATAATATGTTTAAAACTTGTTAGTGGAATCCGATTTTGTCCTAAACCATACATTATATTCAATGCTGGAAGTAATACATAATTTTCAAGTCGAGGAAGTAAAGATAGATCGGCTTTGGAATTCGGGCATCATTACAGCTAGGTAAAAGAAAATTGATGTCGCTCACCCGCTATGGGGACCAAACATTGGACGAGCATGACATTCGATTAAGCTCACTGACCACCCATACTTAAGGCAGAAAACGTATTTAAATATAAGACACTAAACAGCCGTGTTGATGCAGCTCGCAGGCTCCGCAACTGTGCCACCACCTCCGGAATAGGTCGATCTCACACAGAATCATGCTCTAGGTAAACTATAGGCTATGCGTTGTGACCCGATAATATCAACTAATCCACAATTCAATACACGTTAGGCACTAAATATTGAAAATTGTACATGAATCGCATTAATATTAGATTTAGTTTTATTTTCTTCAAAGAAATAATTATTAATTTTGAAAATCTGAATTTAAATTAACTTGCAGATCTGCCATTGAGAAAAGTTGTGTCAGAACACCAACAGAGACTATCTTAAAACATATACTACCCACCGAAAGTATGGAATCGTTGCAATACTGAATATTGCAGCACATTTAAGTTGGCATCACCCGAAACCAAGTGAAAAAAGCTTATTCAACTGAAATAAAAAATCTTAATGGCTCAAGGCAACATTTCAAGAAGCCAGACTGAGGCACGACAAACTGACATAGTATTATGCGTTTGGGACCCCTTTGTGAGATTAAACTCGGCACCTTATAGTCAGGCACTATTTAAAGCTGTGAACATTTTAATTTGATTTTTTTTTGCTTATAAACATTAGTTATCTTTTTACTTTTGTGTATGCTTTTCATGAGAAATTTTGCTTTTTCAATTGAATACTGTTCTTTAGAGCTATGCTGTTATTATAATTATAGATATAAAAGCTGTCGACGCTTTGTTCTGGTTACCAGTACTTTACGAATTGTATGAGAATTTGCCGTCAAAAATCACATTTGTACGTCAAAAATCAAATCCAGAGTATCCGAAGCTAAAGTGATTCTTGATCGTGTTCGGAGCTATTCAGAGTCATATTGTGCTTATTAAAAAAAAGCTGATTCCCTTCTGAGATTTATAGTTTTCAAGGCTTTTTACTTACAAACTAGTAGTTTACTGTAGATTTGATGGTTATACAATTAATGTGTCTGTCAAAACCATAATAAATCACTCCTTGCTCGGTTACTCGCGAGTAAACGAACTTCTTGCTACTTCGTTTGACATGTTCTCCCGAGCAGACGGGTGCGGACTTACTCACACCTAGCCAGTTCGCGAGTCTGTGATATTTGTGATGCGTTGGTATACGCTCGTGAGCTGCTTTGTGATGCGAACATTTCAGCCACTGCTCCATATTTCAACTCAATTGGTACTTCCACCGGTAGAAGAATTTGTTGGAAGAATAAGTTTTCTATTTGACACCAAAACTCCTCCAACGATTTCTTTCTTTTAAATTTTCCTTCAGCTTTTAATCCAATGTCAGATCAATCAAATACTCGCATTGTTGTGATGTTAATGTTTCTGGCTTCTCCAATACTGAAAACGGCTGTTCCACCCATCTCATCTGCTCAATTCTGTTGTGATGTTCTCCCGGAAAATATTGTTGGAAACTTTCCTACAAATCTTTCAAATGCGTGTGGAACTCCTGACAATTCTTTTACAAAATTTTGGCTGATAAACGCAGATTGATTTTTTCTTCAAATACGAAGAGCTGTCAAAGTCTCGGTTCTTAATAAATTCTGCCAAAAAATCGATTTTTCCCTTGCAGCCTTTGATATTTTTCTTTTTGTGTTGAATAATATGATTACATTGCCTTGCATAGAAACACTGAGTTCGTCCATTTTCTGAAAAATATCAACCAAATAAACCAATCTTATTATACATTCTTCGTCACTCAGCCTGTCATTCAATTTAAATTCATTGTCTTTCAAGAATGATCTGACCTCCGCTCTTAACTCGAAAAGTCGAATGAATTCTCTATCACGCGATAGCTATCGTACTTCAGTATGAAGTAGTAATGCGGAATAGTCAGTTCCCATTTCATCATACAAAGCTTTGAATAATCTGGTGTTTTGAGTCGAGACTTGATAAAGTTGGTAATTTTGACGCTTTCGTCCAAGACGTCTTTCAAAGCGGGTGGTACTGCTGCTAGTGCATCGTGGTTACTTTTCGTCAATCCTGGCAACCCCGCCTGCACCGTCTGTGCAAATGTCAACACAGTAGGCCTTTTCAAATCAGCTGACCCGGAAGCTCTTTAACAGTTTTTCTATGAAATTGACAGACCCGTATTAGCACCGGTCCTCCACCGATGTATTGCAGCTTGCGTTTGATGTGCAAATCCAGTCTATGTGGGCTTCAAATGCGGTAGCACAAAGTAACCAAAGGATACTTAGCAAGCATGGTTCATATCAACGCCAACCTAGCAAAGAAAATCAAACTTTGACTTCGCTTTCTTTGTTAAAAATCTTACCGCGTTTGGTATTCCCGCATTTGAAATTTGCGTTTCAAACGCACACAGCAATAAACAAATGCATAGACGGACCAGTCACATAAAAAGGCCTGTTGTCCCATAGAACACTGTTTTCCGTACACTGAAAAAAATCCACACATCAAGGTCGTATGTTTTACTTACAGATATGCACAATAAGAAAACCACATGACTCAAGAGTGGTCCCCGACTAGCAGATCATATCAAAATTATGTCACAAATATATCATATCGAGTTATAAATATCTCTCGTTGATGCAATTTAGATATGATGTATATATGATGATGATAACAAAGTATTCCAATGTTTCATAACAAGATTATATAATAATATGTTAAAACTTGTTAGTGGAATCCGATTTTGTCCTAAACCATACATTATATTCAATGCTGGAAGTAATACATAATTTTCATAGAAAGGTAGAATCATCGGCTTTTATTTCGGGCATCTTCACTGGTAAAAGAAAAATTGAATGGACAACTTGGACATGATGATCATGACATAAGATAACTATAAATAAACACACTGAATCCGTGTTGGGTGATGTACTATGCACCTATAGGTTGACTCACACAAATCTGAACGGGAAAGCTTTTGAAACTTATGTAAAAAAATGGAATCTTTGTTGTCGGTTGTTGAATCAGTCCATAGAGTAAAACTAAAGAATTTAATGTGTAAAACACACGAAGTATGCAAAAAAAATCACAACAAATTGATATGGACGTTTATGGATCGATCCATAGTTTTAAATACACAGTTCAAACGTGTGCAATGCAAGCTTGGATTCAATGAAGCTTGGATTCAAATCGTCAAAATACTGCTTTGGATACGGACGACGGATGCAAAGCACACGGTAAACTATTTTTAAAACATCTCATGAATTACTTTCACAGAGTACACACAAGTCGGAGAAAATTTTCTTATGAATTTAAAACTACTTGCTGGTAACTAAAACATAATAAATATTGCTTTTATCGCATTTATATTTGTTTTCACTTTGTACATTGAAAAACTTATAAAGATTAGTGGGATTCAGGTTTAGCGTCGCCGGAGTGATATGTGTTATATTTTCGGTTTCCTGCTTTTGCATGTTGATGCCGTGACTTCGATTGAGGATGGATTACCAACTGGTGAGTTCGTTTTATGCTTATAAAAAAAAACAAATATATATCGTGGCAATGTTTCATTTATTTAATTGTTAAACAAACTTTGGATGGTTTGTCACTGTATGCATCGCCATAAGTCCTTATTACAGTTTCATGCAAAAATATGAGCTACACGTGCATATTATTTTATGTATTTGTATCTATTGCATCTATTTTTGTTCACGTTGAAACGTCAAAAGTATCTTTTTGCAAGCTATCAGCCTACAGGGAGATACATTGCATCAACACCAAATACGGCTTGTGAAAGAAATGTTAAATATTTTTAAAATTAATTTGATAGAAATAGTCGTTAAAACAGAAAATCGATATTTCCGGTACATTTGACAGAACTAGTTTAAGATAGCTTTTTTTCTATTTAATGAATGAAATCCGTATCCAGATAAAAATCAAATGAAACGTCATTATTGGATGCCATTTCGGGAGTTTATAATCGTAAAAAATGCGATATTTATAACAAGTTTAATGGTCTACTGGTCTGATTCACAGTGTAACTAAAAATATTTTATCTTATCTTGGCGCAAAAAAAAAAACGCAAGTGAAGCCATAGTTCATCAAATACAGTATGGCCCATAAAAAAATGCGAAAATCGTCATATCATGTTTTATAATAGTTTTTACATAGAAAATGTGAATGAAACATAAATATTATTCATTACTTGTATTGTTTAATCTATTTAGACTCAATTGATCGCTTTGGACATGATTTTTATCTGTTACTTTCACCTTACCAGAGAGGAATTGGAAGCATACCTTCAAATTTTATCATGCGGACGTCGAGTTCAATATCTGTGTGATGAAAGCTTCTAAAACATCAACGATGGCGTGATATTCTTCACAGGCCTTGTCTCCAGCATACGCCCATATGAAATGATAGAACCAAAAAAAAATTTTCAAAAAAACGGCTCATATTGGAGAGCTTTGATTCAACCTTCATATAAGTGTGATAAGCGGCTCCGTTTTGCTCAAAACCTATGAGCTAGTATTGATATAAGTTGTCTCTAACCGAATGAACAAATTTTATCCTAAAAAATCTGTTCTTAGCCTCCGTATTTATTTTTTATTCAACTTTAACAAAACATATAGGCATATCAAACCTACAGGGGATAGGCAAAATGATTGAGATAGGCAAAATTTTGCCCAAATTCAAATACTTATAACTTTATGAAAAATGGATGAAATTGGATGCATCTGGAAGCAGTCGACGGCAAACTTGGTCCAGTTTTAGGAACTTCCTTGGCCATGCATATTGGCCACTGGACACCGGAGATGTTCCGGATTTTCTGAGGTCATGTCCAAATGTCATTTTTTCTGTCGCTTGTATTTTTGTGTGGTGTAAAGTTAGATAGATGTTTGCAATTTTTCTAGAAACTAGAACTAATAGGAAGTTGAATGCCAACGGACGCATTAAGATTGGTTGGAAATCTTCAGAAATATGACCATTTCCGTAAAACTGGTTCCGGAAAGCATGGTCAGTCATGTTTGTATTTCCAATCATGTAAATATTATCCGGAGCTATATCCAAGCGGACACCAACCTTAAAAATGATGTTTCCTGCAGCGTATTCAGAACCATTAGATGCACAGACCACTCTATAGAACTTTCCAGGTGCCCTGGGGGAAGTCAATTTGCCGTCGACTGCTTCCAGATGCATCCAATTTCATTCATTTTTCATAAAGTTATAAGCATTTGAATTTGGGCAAAATTTTGCCTATCTCAATCATTTTGCCTATCCCCTGTATAAGACGCAAATGCCCTCAAAACTATGACCCTGGAAAAATATTTTATTGTGATCATGAAGAACACGTTCTCTAAGAACTCCTCCATCCTCTGATACCAAACAAACTAAAATTTTCAACAATAAAGTGTGATTTTTGAAGGTGGAAAGTTTATCACCAGAGTATACGACAATCAGACGCTGTTTCTAGCTTTGAGCGGAAAAAACCCTTTGAACTTATTTACTTTATTACATTTTATAGGACAGTAAGAAAAATATGACAAAAATTGTCGTGGATAGCGAAGTTGTGTCAGAATATACTACAATAATCAGAAATTACATTCACTATCAAAAACAATGAAAATAATGTCTGTGGATGCTATATTCACGTTCGAATAATTTTCGCATTTTTTATGGGCCATACTGTACATTGAAGGGTAAATGAACATTTTAGAACGTTTCCTAGATATCTTACACCGCCTGATTTTTGAAGGAGCTCTATGTTATACACTTCTTGACATTCTCAAATGGTAAACATGTCAAATATGGTTCGAAACATCTACAAAACAAAGCCCAAGGTATATTCTTTCGAATGAGACTGGTTGAGAAAGAATTGGTCATCATTTAGTACAGAAACTGCAATTTCTATAGAATAACCTTCATAAAATTTGAAAAATTCAAAAGGGTAAATTTCAGCTGACATCTCTCAAATTGAAATATGCACCGATCGTTCTGAAACTTTGAGGAATTGTTATTCAATACTGAAGAAATCAAGAAAAAATATTCGAGAACGAATTTGAAAACTTATTTTTTTTTGACTTTTGGCCAGCTGTGGGCAACTGTGCATCGAGCTAGCCATGAGAACCAACTTTTACTATGGCTCTCTAGCATGATGGCGAAATATGGAATAAGGGAAAGTTGACTATAGTTGATTACATTGAAGGGTTTCTACAATATTTCTCATAATATTCATAGCTAATTCATTCCATATAAGAGTAAGTTTGTAAAGAGTATTTTGTCCTCTTGTGACGTGCTAAAAATAAATTATGGGTTTCAACAAGAATTATGTATAAGCTACGCTAATTAATGGTAAAAATTTCTGTATATTCTTAATTTTAATCAAAACAAATTGTTGAAAAAAGCACATGGTTGTTAGCTTTTGGGGCTAATGGGTCACTCGAGGCAATAGATCATTCGGGGTTATGTCATTCTGAGTAATGGGCTACTCGGGGTGATTTTGGAAAATGGGTCATTAGGGGAAATGGACCTCGTACGGGAAATTTTATAAAGTCGTCTGGATGCTTCGAAAAATTACAGATGCCTTCAGAAACTGTCTTTCGAAAGCATCTTGAATGGCACATGTACCATTGTTACTCGCATTGTCTCAAAAGGCTTTGCATGTTTGTTAACATAGGCGTTTACTTCAAAAGTGCAAAAATCTGCGTCGTACGGTTAGGAGTAGCTGGTATCGAGTGCTAAAATTTTCAACGGATAATCAATGACAGACTACTTTAACATCACAGTCGTAGTTTTCAGAGTATCATCCCCTAAACGTCAAAAGCACAAGGGTAGCAACGTTAATGTGTGAAAATGATTGAATTTTACTATGCGGACCGTGCAAAAGTCATTTCAATTTATGACCAACGACCAACCCTCGCTGCTTTCTCATAGCTCGGCTGCAGCTCGTCAGATTTAACACGCACTATCAAAATCAGAAGGCAGAAGGAGAAAAATTGCACACACTATTCGGTGGCAGTTTTGCGTGGTGACGTTTCTCCCCAAAAGAAGTTGCACTCACGAGCTGAAAAAAGAAGGACACTTAGCATTGAATGCGACCCGTTTATGCTTTCGATACGATTGTTCAATTATGCTAATGAACTTCTATTCAGTGGGAACAATTACGACGTCAATAGGGAATGATACGATTGCTGCTTATGAGAACATTTAAATCAAAATGATTTCTCGCATAACTTGTGATCTCGCCCTAAAAATCCATTGGTAACCGAGTGTGAGGGGGCCCAGATAGCCGTAGCGATAAACGCGCAGCTATTCAGCATGATCATGCTGAGGGTCGTGAGTTCGAATCCCGCTGGTCGAGGATCTTTTCGTGAAGAAAATTTTCTCGATTCCCAGGGTATAGAGTATCTTCGTACCTGCCACACGATATACACATGCAAAAATGGTCAATCGGCAAAGAAAGCTCTCAGTTAATAACTGTGGAAGTGCTCATAAGAACACTAATCTGAGAAGCAGGCTTTGTCCCAGTTGGGACGTTACACCAGAAAGAAGAAGAAGAACCGAGTGTGTAGCTTGTGTAGATTTTTCCACCATCTAGGCGCACTGTTTCCCAACCTTTGTAACTGCGAAAAAAACGGCTCGCTGTACGGTGCTCGTTTCAGCGAGCTTTTTACATAGTCGGGGTCCACGGACCCCAGTTTGGGAAACATGAATCTAGGGTAATCGTTTCTGTAATTCATCCCGATGCTACCAACAAAGGATTAAAGAATGATATCTTTGATGTGAATTATTTGTGAAGTTATATAGGACTGATACTCATCAATGAAATTGTTAATTTACTCATATTAATTAAAGCATTTGAGATTTTAACATCTAAAACTGTTTCTTTCCAACATTTGAAAACATATACATGCCATAGTAATTATTCGAAACTTACTTACTTTTTAAAGTATCGATTATGATTTCACTTGGTATCGAATCAAAAGTGTTAAACGCTTTAGCCGATAATTCGCTGATAGGTAGAGGGTCGATAACTTCACATAGGGAATATATGGGCTGATACCCACATGATATGTCCACCAAAAATTGAGTCCAAGTCGGATTAAATTGTGTCCGACTTCGAACCAATGTCAGGTTGACATCGGGTTCGAGTTGAGTCAGTGTCGGGTCGGTGATCAAAATGTAGTTGGTTAGATGTTGAGTCCATGTCGGATTACATCCATACTTTGTCGACTGTACCTGTAAGGAGCCCTACTATTTACTGTATTTATCGAAAATGAAATATAATTTGTTTTGTTATGATTATGTTATTACGATCAACTATTTCTAGAACACGTTTCACACGTTGACATAAACATTAACAGTTGATGTAATTGCATTGAAATTTTGTTAAGTATCCCTTCCTGGTCGGGTATAAGTCTACCTCAATCTTAACAGCCATTTGCTGCGATTCTACAGCAATTTCGAAAAAGAGCTTCCCATAAATCGAAATCGGCAAATATAAACAATCGTTCACAAATGTACCCACCCTGTGTCATTCTGTAAGGCTAATCAACGGTTTTTACAAAGCCATTAACTCGCCGTTGCTTTGTTCTTATTTTCCAGATTTGCTGATGACTTATTAATATTTTCACGATATGAGAACGCAAATCCAAAACACAGCTGGCCTTCCAACCAAAACCATATCGATCAAAATATTCCCTTCCATAACCAGAACCGTTGCAGCATTGTTTTGCGTACTCGCTAAATTCTATGCCAAAGTACCCCCGAAGAGTATCAATTATTTCGATCTTCTCATCGCACACACGCACGTTGCCGAGTTCCCAGTCCCCTTTTCAAAGCCGGTGAATAATAAATAATGAATAGATGGGAAAAGGACCGAACTTCGGCTCAACAACCAGTACAAAGGCTAATGCCATTAACAGCGCCGCCAGATCCCGAGCCGATTGGGATTGATGGAAGACAGCGTTTCGTCCACGATGACGACGAAAGAAATCCTTCAAAATCCACTAGACCGTAAAAATGGGACTTTGTCGTTTTGTCCACGATGAAGCGGACTTGTTGCCGGTATCCAAATGGAAAAAAGTATTGCGATTTGTTTGTAAGACGGTACTGGTTCCATCTTTATTTTGAGATTAGATTAACGCGTTGATACCTAGCAGGATTAGTAGAAAGGCATACGCAGTAGTGTTTGATTCGTTGATTCAGTTATTTCAGGACGAGCAACGAAATCAGGATCGTGTCCGGTTTGTGTAGTGCGGTTTCAAAAATAATATGGGTCAAAATTTTGAATATGAGCTAATTGCATGCAAAATTCAAGGGTTGTACACGGCAAACAAATGTTAAAAAGGAGATAAATTTTAAAACAGATTCATAAGATAATTCCCTACGTAGATTTGAAAAGGTAATCGAGGAATGATCGAGTAGTACTACCTTCATAACAAATGGATTTTGACGCTTAAACGGCTCGTGTTACTCCAACGAATCAATCCAATGAAATGTTCCTGTTCAATCTATCACATGTCCATTCTTCAACGATCAGAATAGGCATAATGGTTGACATCAGTGCTGCTAAATATCAAAATTTTGGATATTTTCAAATGTTTATAACATCTTTCATTGTGAAATATAGTATCAGCAAATATTACCAACCAATAGTAATATGGCAATATTCAATTGACAATTGAAGTCACTGATATTCATGACATTAAACAGATTTGGTTTTTTTTTTTTTTGTTTTTTACAAGGGGGAAATCTGCAAACAGATCCCCTGAGAAGATAACTCAGGGAATGCGGGGATGACGCACCAACGACGACCCGCTAAAACCAGCCTATGCACTGTGCTTGAGCAATTCATTTAGAATTGCTCAAGTGGTGAACAGTGCATCGACATGACCCTTGGACTCAGACCCTCATCTCCCCGGAACCACCTTACGGTATTTCTTCGGGAAGGGACCAGTGCATATAGCACAACACGTGTAGCAGAAGTAGCCTAGGCAAACTGCTTCTCCTAGCCGACTTAAACAATGTTACAAGGGACCAGCCTCGGCAGGGCTAATCCTCTGCAGCCAACTCTTGGTCGGCGCGCCATAGACGCTGCAATTCTAACATAATGTGAGTGACAGCCGTAGTTACTGCATTCCAGCACTCGGCATCCGCACACATTCTCTCTATAATATTGTCGGGGGACGTGTCCCCTCCGCATGTAGTGAGCATGCGACCTCTCACAACAATGAAACGGGGGCAATCGAACACGACATGCTCCGCTGTTTCCTCTACACCAGCACAATTGGGGCACGCAGGAGATTCTGAGTGCCCGAACCTATGCAGGTACTGTCTATAGCAACCATGTCCTGACAGAAACTGCGTCAGGTGGAAGTTCACTTCCCCATGGCTTCTACCATACCAATCTGACACATTTGGTATTAGCCGATGGGTCCATCTACCCTTAGTGGAGTTATCCCATTCCTGCTGCCAGCTTCTGAGCGTTTCCTCTTTACACGTGTCGCGGACTCCTCTGGTACCCCTTTGGTTGAAGCATTGAGCATCTTCCTTGATGATGAGCCCGATGGGCGTCATCCCGGCTATGATGCACACGGCCTCTTTAGATACCGTCCGGTATGCACTTGCTACTCTTAAGCACATTATCCTGTACGTGCTTTCCAACCGCTTTAGGTTTCTTCTCGTTATAAGCGCTTTTGACCAGATTGGTCCTCCATACCTTAGTATGGATAGCGCCACGCTTGCCAGCAGCTTGCGTTTGCTGGCAATTACAGCAGAGCTGTTAGACATCATCCTCGAAAGCGCCGCTATAGCCGTAGATGCCCTTTTACAGGCATATTCAACGTGGCTAGCGAAGCTCAGCTTGTCATCAATCATTACCCCAAGATGCCTAAGGGATCGTTTGGACTCTATGGTGCAATCACCTACCGAGATAAGCGCCCGTTGCTCGGACTTGCGGTTGTTGACCACCACCACCTCAGTCTTGTGACGGGCCAGTCCTAGTTTCCTAGACTTCATCCATTCCTCAACCAGGGAAATAGAGTGCGCTGCTGTCAACTCTACTTCCTCCATCGATTCACCATAGACCACTAGGGTGATATCGTCGGCGAAGCCAACAATCTTAACACCCGTCGGAAGGGGCAGCCTCAGTACGTCATCGTACATCGCATTCCATAACAGCGGGCCCAGGATTGAACCTTGAGGTACTCCCGCGGTAATTCGAACGCTTTTCTGCCCCTCCTCTGTGTCATACAGTAGAATCCTACCATCAAAATAGCTTTCTAGAAGCTTACACAACTGCACCGGTACCTTGAGGCGGTGAAGCGCGTGTGCTATTGCTTCCCAGCTTGCGCTGTTGAACGCATTCTTCACATCCAGAGTGACAACCGCGCAGTAACGGATGCCGCTCCTTTTATGCTCGATTGCCACCTCAGCTGTTTGAACGACCGACTGGATGGCGTCCAGAGTAGATTTACCTTTTCTGAATCCAAACTGGTTGTTGGACAGGCCGTCCGCACTCTCCGTATACGGTACTAGTCTGTTGAGAATCAACCTCTCCAATAACTTGCCCGTCGTATCTAGTAGACAGATAGGTCTATACGCCGACGGGTCACCTGGTGGTTTCCCCGCCTTTGGTAGTAGCACCAATTTCTGTCGCTTCCATACATCCGGGAAGATTCCTTGATCAATGCAGCGTTGCATCGTGGTTCTGAACATGTCCGGATCCGTGTTCACTGCCGCTTTTAAGGCAACATTCGGGATACCATCGGGTCCCGGTGCCTTGTTTGACGCGAATGATTTCACGACTTCTGCCAGCTCTTCGTTCGTCACTCTCGCCACTTCTTCTTCTTCATCTGCCGCATACGGCGCTGGGGGCCATGGGCTTATGGGATGGTGCGGGAAAAGTACATCGATTATCGATCGCAGCAACTCGGGCGATTTCTCTTGGGGCGCTATGGCTCCTTTGGTCTTAGCCATTACCACTCTGTAGGCGTCACCCCATGGACTAGAATTGGCACTCTCGCATAGGCTTTCAAAGCATGCCCGTTTCCGACTCTTGATTTCCTTTTTGAGAGCCAACTTTGCCTCTCTGAATGCTGCACCGCGTTCCTCTTTTTGTGCTTCTGTGCGTGCGCGTTGCATTCTTCGTCTAGCCCGAAGGCAGATTGCTCGAAGATTTGCAATTGATTCGCACCACCAATACACCGGCGGCCTGTTCTCTCTAGGAGGGGCTTTTCTCGGCATGGAAGCATCACACGCTCGTGATATCACAGCAACTAGCTCTTCACCGTTTAGGTCCAGAGTGTTCCGTTCGCGCCTCAGGGCTTCAGTGCGCTGTTTTCCATCCTCGGGCATGGGTCGAGTTACATCGCGCTGCCTTCCGCCCGCCTGGTATTATACTATAGCGAATCGATTGATGATCGCTATGAGTATAACCGTCATCAACGCGCCAGTTCATGGTACCTAAAAGGTTAGGACTACAAAACGTCACGTCGATAATCGATTCTGCACCATTTCTGCGGAAGGTACTCACTGTACCCACATTTGCCAGCTCTACATTTAAAGCGGCCAGGGATTCCAGCAATAGTTGGCCTCTTTGATTGGTGCAGCGGCTACCCCACTCCACTGCCCATGCATTAAAGTCGCCAGCTATCACTACTGGCTGCCGATTAGCTAGTTCGGCTATCATCCTGTCGACCATGTGGGAAAATTCCTCAATCGACCACCTTGGGGGCGCGTAACAACTGCAATAGAACACGCCGTTGATTTTTGCTATCGCAAAACCGTCATTTGAGCTAGAGACTACTTCTTGGATTGGGTATCGTCCTGTCGTCCCTATAGCTGCTAACTGTTGAGACCTATCCGCCACCCAGTTCCCGTTGTTGGCTGGTATTCGGTATGGGTCCGATAGTAACACCACGTCAGTCTTGGTTTCCGAGACTGACTGCCAAAGCAGCTGCTGGGCTGCATCACAGTGGTTTAAATTTAACTGTGTTACTTCCGTTTTGGCTGCTTTGATACTCCGCTTGTGCCCGGACATTTGGGTCCGCCCGTTAAGTGTCCGTTGTCTGCTCTGTCGACACATATTAGGCACTTAGCGATTTGCTTACAATCGCTTGCCCTATGGCCTTCAGCGCCGCATTTTCTGCACATCTTACTTCTGTCGGGACCATTGCAATTCCACGACTTATGGCCCTTCCCGAAACACTTGAAGCAAACTTCAGGAGGCTGTTGTATGCTCAGCCGGCAAACCGACCAGCCTACCTTGAGTATGCCCAAGTTCTTCGCTTTGTTGGCCTCTGCGACCGGCAGCCTGATCGCCGCCACCTGGGTGCCCTGCGGGCCCTTTCTAAGGTGGATGGCCTTACTGGCTATGTCGATGTCACACTGCTCTTTGAGGGCAGCCGAGACCTCCGCTGCATCGGTGACCTCATCCAGATTTTTACACTGGAGAGTCGCTTCAGCAGTAAGGGATCTTACATCAACCTCGTCACCAAGTACTTCTTGTGCCAGTTGCTTATAGACTGCACCTTTTTCCTTGGCGTCCTTCTTTAAGACTAGGATCATTTCACCAATCCTAGTTCGCCTTATGCTTCGCACGTCTGCGCCCAATGGCGATAGCTTCTCTGTGCTTCGCATCGCCTTCAGAACCTCGGCGTATTTTGCTTCCTCCGTTTTGATAACGAGGGCTTCGCCTAAATTCCTACGTTTCGCTGTTTTCGGTTTAGCGCTCTCCTTGGGCTCCGTTTTCGGTTTCCTCTGTTTTTTCTTATTTCCAACTCGTATCCACGGGTTGCTGTTGCGTTGCGCCCGTGGTTCCTGTGGATGCACTCCCTGGTTCCGGTTAACCCGTGGCTCCTTTTTCTTGGCTTTCTTGGCCTTAGGCTTGGTGTTGGCCTCTCCTTTGTTGCCATGTCCTCTTGATCGCGGTGCTTGGCTCGTGCCAGCTTTTCCGCTCTGGAGGACGGCCGCGTAGGTCACTTTTCCCTTAGCAACCATACGTCTTTTCGCCACGTATTCATCCCCGGAAGCTTCCCTCTTCCGCATCGCATATCGAATAATATCATCAGATATATTCGCGTTGCCTGTGAAGGAAAACACTTCGGTCTGACACGACCTAGTGTCTTTTTGGCCTTCTACCTTGCCAAGTTGTTCCTTGGCTTTCTCGTAGTCCTGCTTTGCAGCTAGGACTGATTGTCGCAATTTCAGTAGACTTGTTTTCAAGTCTTTGCTGATATTTGTTTTGCTCTTAACATACTCGATGATGACATCAAGTTGCTCAGCAGCTACCTGCATTTTAGGGAGGTACTCCCTATTGCGATCCATGGCCACGATTAGTCCCGGGCCATCGGTCACCACACATGTTGCACTGGAGCGGCCAGTGCCTGCCGTCGTCACAGTATCTAGGCTTTTGCCCACACTGTTTTCAATAAAGTTGGTCGCCTCCTTCCTTGGCGGGAACCTTAGCCGGTTACTGATAGGTCCAGAAGCCTCTCCTTCACATTCCGCTGGTTGTTTGTTTTGGTTGATCATCTCTTATGGGTCCCCCTAAGAGCCGCTATCCATCTCCGCTGGAATAGTCGCCTTTATGATCCCATGGTTATCTATGCAAGCAGGGAGGCCATGCTAGGGTTGACATAGTCCTTTATGAGGTACTATGTTCAGAGCCAGATCGGCGCAGGTCAGGTAATGGCATCTGAGCCTACTCCCGCCCAGTTGGAACAACCAGGCGACGGATTTGGAACGTACTCTAAGGCCTGCCACGGTTTTACGGGACGGGGGCAGCCTGCGCCATTAACCCACTCGCCGTTTCGGGCCAGTGTCACCCGACCCTACTAAGGGAGTAGAATGTCGCCGCTGTCAGCCTCAAAGCATATTATCCAGTACATATACCGTTACTTGTCCTTTATCGTGCGCTGCCAGTATACATAATTGGGGCCGTACTGGCGTTGGTCCCAATGTGCTCGAAGCACTCCTACTCGTAATTCCATGCCTTGTCCGTTTGTATCGCGACCAGTATGCCATAATCAGGATCTCACTGGCATCAATCCTGATGTGCCGGTTGGCACTCCTGTTAGTTTGGGCTAGGGTACTTTAAGCGGCACCGGTCGCTGTGACAGAGTTGCATTCGGATTTTTGTGGTTTTTATGAAGGTTCATCAGAGCCCACTGCGAACTTCACCACATCCTGGGCAACTCCCCAACTCGCAGAGGTCCTGGGGGGGGGGGTCCGTTAAGCCCCTGGACTTTCGTCCCTGCTGCCCCAGATTTGGTAGACATCATCTGAAAGTGCGAGCTCCGTGCTAAAACAATGACACTCAGAGAATTTAATCAAAACTCAAAATATTTCCAAAACCTTCAGAACTTCAGATGGTATGGTAGACACTAAGAGAACTTGGTAGGCCATCAAATTTTAGGAATACCCTTCATTTTATTCATTTATTCAGTTAACATCTAGACAGATAACACTGAATTAACAATTTCAAGTCACATTACTCGGTTCGTGGCCGCATCTCTCCATCCTCGGTTTTGCCCCACGCTCGCCAAATCGATACGCGCTTGTTCCGCCCAACTTGCTCGCTGCGCTCCACGCCTTTTTGTACCAACCGGATCCGAAGCGAACACCATCTTTGCAGGGTTGCTGTCCGGCATTCTTGCAACATACCCTGCCCATCGTATCCTTCCAGCTTTGGCCACCTTCTGGATACTGGGTTCACCGTAGAGTTGGGCGAGCTTGTGGATCATCCTTCGCCGCCACACACCGTTTTCCTGCACACCGCAAAATATCGTCCAAAGCACCCGACGTTTGAAGACTCCAAGGGCTTGCAGGTCCTCTTCGAGCATCTTCCACGTTTCATACCCGTTGAGGACTACCGGCCTTATGAGCGTTTTGTACATGGTACATTTGGTGCGGACGTGAATCTTTTTTGACCGCAGCTTATTGAGGTCCGACTTCCACTGATGATGCGCTTCCGTATTTCACGGCTAACGTTATTTTCAGTTGTCAGCAAGGATCCAAGGTAGACGAACTCGTCGACTACCTCGAACGTATCCCCGTCTATCGTAACACTGCTACCTAGGCAAGCCCTGTCGCGCTCGGACCCACCAGCTAGCATGTACTTTGTCTTGGCCGCATTCACCACCAGTCCAACTTTTGCTGCCTCGCGTTTTAGGCGGGTGTACCTAAAACCTTTTCAAACGTTCAGCCGACAATATCCATATCATCCGCGAAGCAAACAAATTGACTGGATCTCGTAAAAATCGTACCCTGCCTGTTGAGCCCGGCTCTTTGCATAACACCTTCTAGCGCAATATTGAACAACAGGCACGAAAGTCCATCACCTTGTCGTAGTCCCCGGCAGGATCCAAACGAACTGCAGTGTTCGCCTGAAACCTTCACACAATTCTGCACACCTCCCAAGTAACAATTTAGATTCTAACTGGCTTTATTTATTTTTATGATAGTTTTATCGTAGATTTGCATATTCTTCTAGGTTTTATAGTGATTTTCACCCAGTAGAAATGATTTTGAACCGTATTTGGTTTTAAATACTTCTTCAAGAACACTTCGGATGCATCACATAAAACTTCATTTTCAATAAGAACAAGTGAACTTGGCAACAGTTTTATGAAACTCTCGTACTTATTTGTAAGAACGCGCTCGAGCGAGAGTAAGAACTCTTGGCCGAGAACATCATAAATTTCTCCCCCATTTATCATCGCACTAATATGTACATTATTGATTGTAGTATTATGAATCCTATCGTTTACGGGGCGCCTTGCATGGATCTGTTCTTCATCGTTGTTGAATTCACGGTGCACAACTTACTAATAACGCAAACAACTAGCTTCAGTGGTCTCTCTCCCCTGGCCATGATATAGGAGCGGAACTGGACCACTGGACATCTCCTTGCAAGGTAGATTTCTGGATGTGGTTAAATGTCCGATTGCTTTCCCTTCTCAACATCTGGAAGTTATCCACAGCTGGAAATACTTACCTTTAGTCGTTTGGTAGCTTTAAATTTCATGCCGTAACAAAATCTAGCTAAACGCTTTTTCTCATAAAACAAAAAATGTAAATAATCCAACGTCAAAATGCGCTTCTCTTGAATAAAACGAACGAATCTTATCACGTTCTTCAAGAAGTTCAGTTTGTCTTCATCAAGATCGCCTTAAGCCTAAGAACTCTCAAGTGATATTTGTTACCCTTACCCGAGTTCAGCAAAATTTATCATGGTTCTATGATGGTGTTGAGTTAAACTACCGCCATTATTGCAATTTTCGATGCTTTGGCAAGGGAGCCATGATGGGAGAATCCATGTATGCTGAATTGCTCAACATTTTCGGACACCAAATTAATGAAAATGTTTTTCTGAAAATGCAATATTGTCGAGGCGCATTGTGCGTTTCGGGTGTTTCATGCATGATATTCACGATAAAATAAGCGTGACAACCGAAAAGAGAGGTAGGTATCTAAAAATATATACGGAAGGTTATCATCACAGATGTTTTAATTTGCATTTTGTTTTATTATTGATTGATAATTTTATGAAAAAGTATTTATAAATTCGTTAGTCCAATCAACATGTTAAACATATTGCGAGTTTAACTTGTCTTGAGAACTACTCATGGAAGGTTTATTGAAGTGTTGAGGATTGTCATAAGTGCATGATAACAAGTTTTAAGAGATACTTGACAGTTGCTCTCCAACACTGTCTCTAGTATGGGCCACTTTAGTCTTATGAGAGGTTCATCATTGGGTTAGTGTAGGTTTGTAGAATTACTGGTTTTATTTCTAGTTTTATAGAATTGGTGTAAGAGAATACTTCTAGAATAGCATAAAATTAACTTTGCTACTTGGGCTTCCATCGTCACTCTTATCAGTCTCGTGAGCTTCACGGGAAAGCTATTTGTCCATGATTCTCCATAGCTATACGCGGTCGATACTGTCGTATGCCGCCTTGAAATCGATGAAAAGATGATGCGTTGGGACCTGGTATTCACGACATTTTTGGAGGATTTGCCGTACAATTAAGGCTTGATAACTTCTCACTAACTCGTTTACTGCAGGTGACAGACGACGGAAGATGATCTGGGATAATACTTTGTAGGCCGCATTAAGAATGGCGATCGCTCGAAAATTCTCACAAACTAACTTGCCGCCTTTCTTGTAGATAGGGCATATTACCCCCTCCTTCCACTCCTCCGGTAGCTGTTCTGTTTTCCAGATTGTGCCTATCAGCCGGTGCAGACAAATGGCCAGCCTCTCCGGGCCAATCTTTATAAGTTCAGCTCCGAAACCATCCTTACCAGCAGCTTTATTGTTCTTGAGCTGGTGAATGGCACATTAACCTCCCTCAAAATGGAGGTTGGTTGGTTATCTATCGCCCGCAGTATTGACGAAGGCATTTGCTCCGTTGTCCCGTCCTTCATTGCCTGTGCTCTCAGCGCCATTCAAGTGTTCGTCGAAGTGCTGTTTCCACCTTTCGATCACCTCACGCTCGTCCGTCAAAATGGTCCCATCCTTATTCCTGCACATCTCGGCTCGCTGCACGGAGCCGTTGCGGGATGCGTTGAGCTTTTGATAGAACTTACGCGTTTCTTGAGACCGGTAAAGCTGTTCCATCTCCTCGCACTCCGTCTCCTCCAGGAATCTATGACAAAAGGTCGAAAGACAAAAGGTCGCAAGGACAGAAGGTCAAAAGACAAAAGGTCGAAAGGACAAAAGGTGTTCAGGTGTTTGTTGAACAAAAAAGAAGGGACAAAAGGTCGAAAATCTTTTTTCAAATATGGAAAAAATTCCCACCAAACAAACCATTTTCGACCTTTTGTCTTTCGAGCTTTTGTCTTTTCGACCTTTTGTCTCTCGACCTTTTTTCTTTTCGACCTTTTGTCCATAGGTTTTGCCGGGTCCTTTGCTGCAGCATGACCGCCCGCGCTGCGTTCTTCTCCTCCAGAATCTGCCTACATTCCTCGTCGAACCAATCGTTCCGTCGACTCTGTCCCACGTACCCGACGTTGCTCTCAGCTGCATTGTTGATGGCTGCCTTCACTGTTCTCCAGCAGTCCTCGAGAGGGGCTTCATCCAACTCACCCTCTTCCGGTAATGCAGCCTCGAGGTGCTGCGCGTATGCCAATGCGACATCCGGTTGCTAAAGCTGCTCTAGGTCTTACCAGGGCGGCCGTCAGTACCGTACGTTGTTGACGACGGAGAGTTTTCGGCGCAGTTTAACCATCACCAGATAGTGGTCAGAGTCGATGTTAGCGCCACGATAGGTCCTGACGTCGGTAATGGCGGAGAATTGCCGATAATCAATCAGAACGTGGTCGATTTGTGATTCTGTCTGTTGTGGTGATCTCCACGTGTGTCGGTATGGAAGGCTGTGCTGGAAGTAGGTGCTACGAATGGCCATATTCTTGGAGGCGTCGAAATCAATTAGTCGTAACCCGTTTTCGTTCATCAGCCGGTGGGCGCTGAACTTTCCAATTGTCGGTTTGAACTCCTCCTCCTAGCCAACCTGAGCGTTTAGATCTCCTATGATGATTTTGACGTCATGGTTTGGGCAGCTGTCATGCTTGCGTTTGAGCTGCGCGTAAAAAGTGTCCATATCATCATCAGTGCTTCCGAACACGGATAAAAATCTGATCCCCACACCATGATTTACAAATCATGAAATTCATAAATCGGTTAGGTCATGATATCAGGATCACAAATCATGGTTCCTGGAGTCATAATCATGATTCCTCATAAGCGTAACATCTAGTGTGAAAACACTAAGCGGTGCATTTTGCCTCATCACATTCGTATCGATTACTCATAATTCAAGATGACAAAGCGGTTGAGTGGTAGAGTACGTGACTCACAATCGGAAGGTTCTTGGATCGAATCTCAATATATGCTATTTTTAACTTTTTTTTATTTTTCTCGATCATAAACGGATGCGCGACTCAGCATTTTTGGAATTTGAATCATGATTCCGAGCAATTAGCTACAAAAACCTAACGCGTGTGTTGCGTTACGGCAATCTGACTCATGATATCATGAGTCCAAATCATGGTGTATTTTCATAAGACGAAAACACGCTGGAATCATGATATCATGAGTCATAATCTTGTTTTTGGATTCTGATTTCTACCCGTGAAGTGAGGGCTGTGCACGTTTATTATGCTGAAGTTAAAGAACTGGCCTTTGAGCCTCAACTTGCACATTCTCTCATTGATCGGCCACCACCCGATCACGCGCCTCTGCATATCACCCATCACTATAAAAGCTGTTCCCAGTCCATGTGTGTTGCCGCAGCTCTGGTAGATGGTACCATTGATCCCTTCCCACCGGAGGTTGGTAACCCGATCTTCCCTAAGGTTACTCGTACCAAGGCCAGTACCGCGAGGAGGTAGGGATAGGAGTTGCTGGGCAAGAGGCTATGGATCGCACAGAGGGGTCTATTTTATTCCTTCAGGTACGCGAGATACCAATGGTACGCCATGGCTAGCCATTTACCAACCTTAGGAATACCCTCTGGGACTTTGAAATTATTCGCCTAATAACTTAACTCTATCAGGTATCACTAGGCCGGCTCCATAGGCACGTTCCTTTCCATTTGAGAGATTTTTTCCATCGCCATACTTGAGCCTAACTTATCATCTATTCGATGAGAGAGGAGAGGGAAGGGAAAGATGGGAGGGGTAGGGGTGGACACCCCTTAAATCACTTAAATCACTTAAGCGAAATAAGAGCTTGTTGCTTCATACCACAATGGGTTCAAACAGCGCCCTTAACATGGCACTGCAAAACGCATGAGCGTAAAGAAAGCCTATAGCCCATAACCACAGCGGATTAAGGACAGAATGTTCTGAAAATTTAGGCTTCTGAAATCAGTTTCACTTTACGAGTGCTAACCAAGTAATCAGAATCGCAGTTGCGCGAAAACTTGACAGTTATACTTAATTATCACATACAGATGAATCAGCACGCTGAATATTTGTCATGTGATAGTTGAAGTGGCAGTAAACAGTTAACGCTCCAAAGAAAAGACTACAATTCTGCTTTAACTGATTTGTTGAATATTTGCCACTTTTGGGGATGACTCAGTAACGTATAATTTTGTTTAATGACTCCAAACTACTTCAGTATTGCTCATGCTGAGTGGCCGCCCGAGAGGTTATCTGAAGCTTCACCCAGACAGCACTTCGAAATTGGAATAACTAGCTCAGAATCAATGAAATCATGAGATGCTAACTCATCAATCAATTCATTCCTAGTGATAGAAGAATGGCCAGGTACGCATCCAAGGTTTACAGAGTTTAATAAATTCAATTTCTCAATTTGAGCTTGACATGTAATAACAAGCCTCAATTGTTAGATCACTCAGAGCAAGGACAATTGTGCCCCAATTCATCAGAAGTGGAAACATCCAAATCACTGGGATTTTCAATGGACGGAGAGTATCCATGAAATTTGGTCACAACCAATTCATTATAGAGATCACTGTTTGTTAACCGTGGATTCCTAAAACGCAAAGTTTGCGCAAGTATATTTGAATGTTCAAAGAAGATGACGCGATGATCAAATAATGATGCCAATTGGTCTTCGTGACTGATTCTAGTCGAGCAGATCATTATGTCTAACAATTCTTCTCTAGTAGATACCATGAAGGTTGGGCGAATGTCTATAATAAATAATTCAAGATCTGTACTGCTTAAGTATTCCTTCTGACTGCACCCTCTCAAATTGATATCTGCACAGCAATAGATGATGTGATGAGCATTGGCATCACTGCTTACAATCAGCGGAAGGCCTTTTGTTAAACACTGTACAATAATTCGTCATTTGTTAGGGATGGTTCATCGTGTGGTAAATATACCGAACAATAGACGTATTCCCTATTGAGTTTATCAACAGAAACGACAATTGTGACAGCACATACACTTCTGCTTGTTAACTCAGAAATTGGTATAGCAACTATTGTTTTATTAACAATCACGCATGCACAAGGCGCATCTATGACAAAATATCGAAAGGACAAACGGTCCAAGAAAAAAAAAGAAGGGACAAGCATTTCACCAATCATATCACTTTTGACCTTTTGTCCACAAACCATGACACGTGAGTTCGCAAATTCATGTTTACTGAAAATAGCAAAAACTGGGCCCATAAGGTAACCTAGATAGAAGTTCCCTTTATAAAAGTAAAGGTTCTTGAACTAGCGCCACTTGGGCTGTACCATTTTGCATGAGTGTGCAAGGATTAAAAGATCAGCAGCGGAATAACCAGATCTAATGAAAGTCGCCAAAGGCGAAAAAGCACAGAACATACTGTGTAAGACGCATAATGCGAATCCATTTAGGCGGTATTAAAATTAAATAACAACCTGAATTAAGAGTCACGTGAACTTTTACCACCGTAACAGATAGTCCGATTACATCCATTTCACAACAATATTTCGCTCAAAATCATATTCGATCAACTAAAATGCCAAGAAACCCATTTGTACAAACAACACAATACTTGTATCGAATTTAAACCACTTCCTTGAGAGTGAAGAGATGACCAAGAGATATCGGACGCAACTCTCACTCACTAGACCAGCACCAGCTGCCTGGTATATATTGAACGTTAAAATAAGTTTAAATAGGGCCCAGATAGTCGTAGCGGTAAACGCGCAGCTATTCAGCATAACCATGCTGAGGGTTGTGGGTTCGAATCCCGCTGGTCGAGGATCTTTTCGTAAAGGAAATTTTCTCGATTCCCAGGGCATAGAGTATCTTCGTACCTGCCACACGATTATACACATGCAAAAATGGTCAATCGGCAAAGAAAGCTCTCAGTTAATAACTGTGGAAGTGCTCATAAGAACACTAATATGAGAAGCAGGCTTTGTCCCAATGGGGACGTAACGCCAGAAAGAAGAAGAAGAAGGTCCCAGTTTGTGAAAATGATTTTCGCTAAGAGGTTTGAGACTGAATTCATGTTCTACTACAACTAGGCTGTCAAGGATAAGTAACGAACTCATTGTGACTTCATGAAATAGTGATCGTAGAAAAGATTGTTTGTTAGCGTTTAAAAATGCTAAAATCTTATTTTTTTACATTTGCATATACCTATAATCAAATGTACTAAATTGCAACGAAAAAGCTCTGACATGAAGTGTCATACTACTTGTTACTTTTGCATTTGTTTCGCTTAACTGATTAACAGAAATTTTGTTGTTTCGTTTAGTATGTTGTGGGTCTCCCACTATCAAAGTTATCCCGTTTTACGGTACATCATATTTGCGACGGGACTGGTGTGCAGCTAAAATGATGTGATATTACAATTTTTTTTGCTGTGCACGCGGCTATCTATGCTGTTCGGTAAAATAAAGCTAATATTGATGATTAGCTCCTGACGAGCCCAAGCAGCGTAATGAATTTTTGACAACTGTGACAGACCTTCTGATACTTCTGATGGTAGACTCTCAGGGCACCTCATATACTATCAAAGTTTGGGAATACTCCCTAGGACTAATTACACTTTTTTTCTTATGTTTGGTTATTCGTTATTATACATTGAAGGCAGTTTGTTCTAAAAAAAATGATGCAACTGTTTTGGAGCATTTATGTTGTTGGTACTACTCCGGCCGTATATAGATCTTAAGGTGGTCACTAGCTGGTGATGACTGATCGATTAAGTTTTCAGCTCAAACGAAAGTTCAGTTCTCCAGATTTGTGCTCTTGTAATTTTGAGGTTTGGCTTCGATTCATCTTCTTCTTTCTGGCGTTACGTCCCCACTGGGACAGAGCCTGCTTCTCAGCTTAGTGATCTAATTAGCACTTCCACAGCTATTAACTGAGAGCTTACTATGCCAATGACCATTTTTGCATGTGTATATCGTGTGGCAGGTACGAAGATACTCTATGCCCTGGGAAGTCGAGAAAATTTGCAACCCGAAAGGATCCTCGACCAGCGGGATTCGAACCCACGACCCTCAGCTTGGTCTTGCTGAATAGCTGCGCGTTTACCGCTATGGATATCTGGGCCCCTGGTTTCGATTCATCTACACCTCAAAAATTCAAAAAACATAATATTATGGTTTCAAGATTTTTTGAAATGGACTAATCCGATTCGTATGTTTTTTTTTCAGAAAAGCTTACTATTATCTGCCCAGGTTGTGGTTTATTGTGTAAACTTTGGCGCAAAAATATCATTAAATTAAGTTATCGCGATTAAAATATATTTTGTGGTATAAATAAAGCTATTGATTATAGGGGTTGAGCTCCCCAACTCCCGACAGAGTCTTTTTCAAATAGCTGTCATATCTTCAATTTCCATTAGATTCTTTTGAAGGCACCCTAGGTTGACTTTGAAAAGGTACCGAGGGTGTTAAATTTGAGAAATGAGTTTTTTAAATTATTTTCAGTTACAATACCGAAGTTTTAATGTAACCGATGTAATCCGAATCCAACATTGTCCATTTGTGATAAACAACTGGTGGTTTCCCAAAAATCTTATGGGAATTGACGAAATGGCAGCTATTTAAAAAAGCATCTGTCGGGAGTCGGGGACGCACGACAGTACGAAAGGATCCTGGACTGACAGTGATTAGAATCCAGATTAGCGTTGGGCAAATTTGACCGAAATATCGATGCTAATGAATCGATTTAAATTTAAACTGTTTAACTGTCGATTCACCGATTTTATAGAATCATTTGCATCGATGTTTGTTGATCGATTCGATTCCTCATAAAGTTTGGAATTAATGAAAAATCAGAACTCAAAATAAAACTCGAGATGAATCAAACTAAGTTCCTTCAATTCAATCACTCTTAAAAATGAAAAAAAAGAGGAACACAGAAGGTTTTTTAAGGAGTTATTGCACTCTCAAATTGTACTTTGAAGTTTTTGAGTAGTTTTCAGAACTTCCAAAACGTTTGCTTTGTGTACAGTTACTCTGATAAACTCGGATAGGTAACACGTTGTTTTGGCTTGTGTGTTAAGATCTTCATGAAGCAAATCTTGAGGCAAAATCTTAACCCCCACAACGTCTTCCTGTCACAAAAGATTTGTAGCATCCACTCATAGATCACAATCAAAGAAGGAATCAAATTCCAGCAATTGTTCCCCCAAAGCCATTCTATCGGGAGGAGCCGCCATGTAACAAAGCAAAAGGGAAAGTGCCAGCAACCAAAAACTAGTACACATTCTTATCGTCCTTTTTCCAGCACCGGATCCACTGCTGCCCAAATAGCTAAATTAAATTGAAAAATATCATTGGGATCAGATTAACTTCCCCCGTTGCAAATCAAGAAGCACAGAATACAAAAAAAAAGAAAAGCCATAGACGTCCGTTTGTTTCGATCGGCGGAGAACTTTTCAAATGGTAATAAATGTCTCAATCTGATATTGGAGCAACTTGACTTGGGGAAACTGACAGGCTCCGTTCAATGGTGTGGCAGCAGCTGTTTGACTCGGTGGAAAATTTATGGTCGTTTTAAATTGATTTTTCACCTTATCCAAGCCAGGGGCCGAGACCAAGTGATGCCCATTGTTGGTTCATTTCGGTTGGAAAGGTGAAAACTTCCGAAGATAAATAGTCGCCGCTGTGGGGAATGAGAAGTGCAAATGCGCCAAAGAAGGAATCCCCTATCGGAGGGTATCAATCTAAACTACGACCAAAACTGAAATGTTTTCATGAAGAGAGACGATTCGGTAGAAGTGGGGTGTCATCGCTGTCTGGAATTTGAATTATTCAGCTTCCTTTACAGCTATCGTTAGACGCAGACGAAATTTCGGATCAACGGATTTACGTTGCTTCGGATCAAATTCGATATTTTGTCCAACAGATACATGTACCAAAGCACACAGTCATTCAAGCCACGGGCGTTCACATGGGAACAGTGGGAGGGTGTCGATTATGCAACATTAGCTTGTATCTATCCCTCTCCACGATACGTCGAGTGGTTGTTTACCAGCTTCAAGTGACTTGAAACGACCTGGTGCACAGTTTATTCAAGGCAAACACTTTGTAATCCAGCCGGCAAATACCTATAGCTAATGATGGAACTTTTGTCAATGCTACTTTTTCAGCAGCACATTGATCGCTGACAAACAGGTTCGTCATGAGGGATAGGGATGAACGTAAATTGAAAACTTTTTTGATTTTCCGAATACTTCGTGATAATAAAGTTTGAACATTCGGTTGTCGAGTAAAATGACTATCTATCATGATTTGGATTCAAACCATTCGAATGCATTTGCTGCTCTTCCGGAAGGATTTTTTTATTGGGGGCTGTTCATTTAGCACATGCATATTTGTTTCTTGCTTTAAACAAGCCTCCTTTCCCATCGTGGCATTTTGCAGTTTCAACTTAGGTTTACCCAAGGGTTTACCTTGTCAATTCCTATAAAATCGGTTAGGTTTTCCGGATGATTATATTAAGAGTAAACAGGGAGATTATATTGAGAGTAAAGATCTCATTTTCGCGCGTTCAGAGTGTTTTTCGGTGGATTCGTTCGTTTGCCCAGTGCTTTGTGAAGACCCAAGCTGTCCGATTCATTTTTTGCGCGCTCGAAGTGTTTTTGTTTTTCAGTTAGCACTTCATTCGCGCGCCATCGGAGTTATTTTACATTCCTGCTTATACGTGTTGACGCTGCGATTGTAACTGTTCAGTCGAGGATGGATTACCAATTGGTGAGCTTGTTTCATGCTTGTAATAATACATTTGTATCATAACATGTATTTTTTATTAATTTGTTGAACAAACTATGAATAGTTCGTCACTTTAAGTGTTGACATAAGCGCTTATTTATGTTTTATAAAATTTCGAGATTCAAAACTTTGAATAGTTCAATGTTTAAGATGTCGACGCATTGGTAGATATTTTTTTAAACAGAGGTTACATGAATCGCATCACTTACCAAGGTAAATCCTGATCATGTAGCTTTAAAGTCCTCCCACAAACAAAACTCCTTCCCGTGGCAACCATGAAGATTCCGAGTTATACTCGGTCTTTAGTAACAATGGATGTCACACTAACATTCCTTCCCTTCCCCGATGACCGTAAGGACGTGGCCGGCGCCGTTATTGACATTACTAATTTCAGAGTCCTTGAAAATGTACATTGAAGATGGTATGCTACTCCCAAGCTACATCTGTTGGTTCCCTGTACGATTTCGATGATTCTTGTCAATCACGGAGTAGCAACTACGAATTGTACGGTCATAAATACTCATGCTCATGCTCATATTCAAATTTTACCAATACCATTTCATCTTCTTGTAACCGTTTTAGTTTGCTCGTTGTACCTTACATTTTTCCAGGGATTGGGAGCATTTGATTTTTGTCCCGGGATCCCAGGATTTTTTTAAATAAAATCCCGAATCCCGGGATTTTTTCGAGTCCGGGAAACAAGACCCTCTATTTTGATAGAATACCGTCAAAATCTTAAATTTTGAGACATAAGCTGAAATATGATAAATAACAATTTGAACATCATTGTCGTGTGTTTGTTGCAAAGCCGCATCGATCTAAGTGTAGGTTCATTTTCCGCTTCAACCTGGGTTTTTTTTCGCCTGGAACATATTACTATACACACAAGACAAATGCTAGTCCGTTGTCTTGTGTGATATTCCCTTCGAAGGACATAATAGTGCATTATGATTTCCGTGAGGACTTTCCGCAGTAAAACTTAAAATATGTATGCAATGTGAAGTGATGACAAATTTCGACCGTTTCAACTTGAATTCACGTTATCTTATTTGTTTTGATGATTCTATACCATTACCCGGAATACCTTTATCCGGTATACAATTTACCGAAAGAACACTTACCGGAATGTACCATCACCCGGAAAAAAACCATTTACCAGGATGTACCATTACACCCGATTCTGTTTTTGCACGGATTTTTTTTACACGGCCGTGCAAAAAAAGTTTCCATACATTTTTTCCACCAAAACCTTATTTTTGCATGAAACGTCGAGAAATGGTGTTACTTTTTTTACACGGTTTTTGAAATTTTGAACTGAAAACTTTTTTTGCACGGTACGCATTCCCCGTGCAAAAACAGAATCGGGTGTACCCGGAAAATCAAATTATTATCAGTTCATTTCAATATAATTTTATCTCTTTCATTGATGCTTAGCACAAATTATGTCACGCTAGCCATGGATATTCTTGACTTCCATAGACACTTCCTCGAAAGACATCTCCAAAATACTATAGACCAAATATGTTGTTCTTCTTGTTATCATTACGACTCAACTGGGACAAAGCATGCTTCTCAGCTAAGTGTTCTAGGAGCAATTCTATTTTTACATTCGTTTGTAGTTTGACAAGTATTTCCTTACTCTAAGCTCTGGAAAGTCGGACCAACCAGAAATAATTATGAACCGTCGGCATTTAGTTCCACCAGCTTGATCTTGCTGTATAGCTACACGTTTTACTGTTACGTATATGTGTGCCCCAAATTATGAACAAATATCACGATACCAAAATTTGATTGCACGTGTTTTTTTGTGATTTGTTTGTGATTTAATTAGAAAAGAATCGCAACATTACAGGTAATAATAAATTATATGAGAAGAATTGTTTATAATTTATTTTTTTATTTATTTCTTTATTAGACGTACTAATTGTCCCGGCAAACTTCGTTTTGCCATCAAGAAGGCTATTGTTAAAAAGGCATGTAATCCCTCATACAAAATGTTATATTAGTCATTACACGTCTTCCCGATTATTCCGGAGACTTTCTAATTTTTTTTTTCATTGTACTTTCACGTCGCATCACGTCGTAACGTAAGGTATCTTCTCCTTGAAGTGTTACACTGTGGTGATTCCATTTGATATATTCAACTAACTTTGTTATGTTCCTGAATTTGATTTTCCAGAATATTCTACTGCATGCGCTCAAGTTCTCTTTGCAAACCCCTTTTGAAACCATAAATATTAACATAATAGGATAATAGCTATACATATGTGATGCCAAATAATAACGAGGTCAATATGAATCGAAAAAATCGCCTATCAATTAAGGTGGGGTGCATTCGAGAAAATGGATCATCTCAATATTTAAAAATGTTTGAAATTATGATGTTTTTTTTTAAGTTAAGGTGAAGTAGGCCATCATCGAAATTTGAACTGGGCATCGATGATTGTGGCTAAATCATTTCACGATTGCGAATCGAAGAAAATCACATGGTTTTGCTTTGACATAGCTGAAAAAGTATCAACATACTTTCTGTAAGTAATCGAAAGTAGTGATACTTTTCTGAATCAATATTACTTGGCTGAGTTTTATCACTTTGAAATTGTGAGCTGTAAAACCAACATGGCTGTCAAAACGAATGCCGGGCTACTTAGCCTTAAAACAGTTTGAAACCCAATTTTAATATATCAGAATGTAGAACACACTAATCTTGCAAAGGAAGCGACATTCAAAAGTGCAATTCTAATTTAAGCTTTGTGATTTGAAATCTAAAAAATCAAGAATTAGTTTAGTGCCTTGGTTATCAAGAATAGGGACACGATTCGCCATTGTGATGTCCATCTTTGGAATCCGAGATATTGCACCTCAATAGTTCTACGTTTCCCTTGAATTTGATTGATTGTGCTATTTTTCTCCAAATGTCATATCTCTGACTGTCTATACCCCAAATTCAGTGCCCGAGTGATAAAATAAAAAGAACAATAGGAAATCGTAAGCAAAAGATGTATGGACATTTTCGTGTGGACACAAATTGCCAAAAACAAATCGGTGGAACTCTAAAGAACCGCCAACCAAATAAAGAAGGGTGAATTTCAGATGACCCAAAATGGACCATTCGATGAAAAGGATTGTTCGGGGGATTTGTATTCGGCTGATTGACGTTTGCTGAAGCGACATTCGATTAACAGACACTCGTGGAAAAGTAGCACAACCAATCGAATTATAATTCTTATCATTGCTTATTTATTAACATTTAGACACTTGGAGAACAGGCGGTCGAATATTTGAAGTAAACTTACATATTTGTAGCCAAATTTAGCCAGTTCAGACAATGCAAGCATCAGACATAAGTTGAAAGAACAGCTCATTTAAAAAAAGATGGGTAAATCATCTGTGAAATGCAAATATTTGAAGATGGTGCATATTGACATGATCAAGTATTTAGATATCTCAGACTCATCTTCAATGATTATGTATTTCAAAGGAAGAACCTCCCCTATTCCAGGTAATGGTTTTCCGGGTAATATTGGAGAACCGTTTTGATATGTCAGGCATGTATGATGTACATTTTTATGATTTGTTTAGGTATGTTGTTTACGAAGACTGTATGTTTTTGATATTTTCATTTAAATTCCTTGAATAAAATTAATTATTCCAGTTAGGCTGATACAAATATTAATTTTCTTTTATGTCCGAGACGACTTAATGTTTGTATCAGCCTTATTGAAAATTGATCAATTCCAAGTTACCAATCTATTCTAAAACATCCTTAGAGTATCATTTTGGGAAGGGTGATGTTATTTCCAAAGGGTGACAGTGTATGTGTTAAAAATACAGCGTCTCTAATAAATAGCTATTTTTTCAATTTGAAATTATTATTCTATAAACTCTAATTGAGAAAAAAAACATATAATTTTATGGATATAAACAAACATAGCAAAACCAAGACGGATTGATGCGGACAATTAGTTTTGAAGTCATTGTTTGCCCACATTTTATATTATGCTGGATCAAGAGCTACAACATATAGCGATAAATGTCATCGTGACATAATGGTTTGAATCCTATTGAGAATATGACGTCTATTTATCGCTCATGGATAGTTTTCGTTCCATTTGTAAAATAATTCATTTTAATTAAAGTATGTTGTATATTTGTTTATGCTGACATAATAAAAAGAATTTTTGGGTCACCATACCCCATGAAAGAACACCGTAATAACGAAATAAAAAATACGGGTCCAAAATTTTCTTTAAAAGCATTACCGGAACAATTTTTAATATATATATTTTTTATTTTTTCGAACATCGACCGCCTTGGGGACGGATCAGCACAATTGTGCTGGTCTGAATTTAATCCTGAAAAGTTCATGGATTGATAAAATAAAGAGTGTTTTGTTTTACGAGATGATGAGTTTACTAGGTGAATTTCGAAACAACCACTCAAATATAATTCGTCCCGAAAGGGATGTTCCTGTGGGAAAAGCTTAGTGAATATTCGAAAAATATCATGATTTTTGTGTATAGCAATTTGTTTCAAAACTACAAATGAACTTTAACACTTCACTTTTTGCAAAAAAATAAAATACTAAAATCACTAAGGTGAGCAAATACCTTTAAACTCTAATATGTGTTGCTTATCTTGACTGATAGGCCTATTTCGTCTGCGACTTACAGACTTCTTCAGTGTCGAGCTGTTTCTTTGTGCCCTTTTGACTGCAGTCTCAATCGTTCGATATGAGATGCCTTACTACACAAGAAACATAATTTTGAAGACTTTTTTCCAAAGTACCATAATTCGGGGGCAAATTGATCACTTTTTCACAACTTTTTGTCATGTTATCCTATGGAATTCAAAAATTGTCATATTTATAACAGTAAAATAAGTACTTTATTGGTCTCGATCAGTTTATGTAATTGATTTTTTAGGAAATAAAACTTAACATTTCATAAAATTGATTTTAATATCAAGAATTGAAAATTAGGGTAACCAATATATTTTGGACCCCCAGGGGAATTTTCCTGCAAATTTTCCAGTTTAAATCGAAAGACCAACTCAATTTGCATGCCATTTGGTAAGGTAGGACTATTCCGCACTTGCATCAACCATTTGTACATAGAAAATGTGTTTATTTTATCTAAAATTAATTAAATTTAATCGATTCATACATGCAACCGTTACAACACGTTACATACAGAAATTGAAGCCGTCAGATTTTTTTCAAATGTAAACAAAAACTTTTTTTCAATTATCTGAACTAAAAGCGTAGAATTTCTTTGATTTCCCATTGTCAATCGATTGATTAGACCATGGGCAAGCATATTATACAACCAGTGTCGGGGACTTTGTCGCCAAACGATAAAAAATGCCGAGGGTCCAAAATATATACTTTGAGGGTCCAAAATGTATTGGTGTGTCAAAAATAATGAAAAACAGTGCTTCTTGATTCAATTATTTTCGAAGTTTTTTGGATCCTACATGATTAATTGGGCATTTTTATCTCGTGGAGGAAGTTTTTTTTTCTACATTTTGGCATGTTCTTTGACTTGGTTACGCTGTGAAATTAAATAATTGGGACAAAAAACTAAAATTACTTCCTTAGGGAGTTCAAAATACGACCGTTACCCTACACATTGGGACGAAATTGATCACTGTATAATAGAGCATATTTTAGAATGTAAAATTTCTCTATCTACTAAACTTGGTTCTCCTGAATCTGAAAATTATGTCAAAATTCTTACATCTCGTGTGTATCATTGTTTTATTGTTAAATTATACTTCGTAATTCTGCATAATACGCCTAAATGTATGTAATTTCCCTTGAAATAAGCACGTTGTTCAACAATAAACGGTTTTATGAGCAAAAAAACTATTCTTGTGATGCTGTACGATTTCAAAAATGAGTTCAGCATTTCACTTCGAAGCTTACACAACATATTTAACACTCAAAGTTTGCATGCAGGATTAGCACCAGCGGATTGTTTAGTACCGACATTTCCAACAGTATTGCTAACACCTTCAAAATATTCCTATGAAAAACTGACCTTAATGAAAATGAAGTAGTTCAAAATCATCATTGGACATTAGACTGATGCAAATTTTGAAGTTTTTGCTCCCCTATGCTTAAACGATGTCAATTATGATGAAAATGATCCTCCCTAAATTAGAAGTGATTCGGAAAAAATGTGGTTGTGCACACGCTATTTGAAGTTTATATGGAAATTACTATGGAAAAGGCAAATCTTTTGTGTTCAGTCCTCTAACTGCTCGTCAAAATAATATATGGAAAAGTAAACAAACTCATCTAATGTGAAAACTTCCCAGCTACAACTTTGCCGAAGACAACATTTCGATGGGACGTAAGGATAATTTGTTATTTTTGATAAAAAAAAAGTGTAAATCATGCTGAGATGATCATTCAATTACTTTCAGAGCAACACTGCTTTTTTGCTGTAGAACATAGTAGCCTGGATTACTTTGATCTATTCTTTCCGCCAGGAGCACCACTGTTGCCGGCCGAACAGTTGGTGAAGCATGCTACATGCAAACCAAGTTTATGATGATGAATAACAATTTATCCTGACGTCCAATCAAAAAGTGGTCTTGAACAAAGTTGTAGCTGGGAGGATTTCACATTAGAAGAATTTGTTCACTTTTTCATAAAATTTTATGACCAAGAGATAGAGAGCTGAACACAAAATATTGGCGTTTTCCATAGTAATCTCCATATAAACTTCAAATGACGTGTGCACAGTCAATTTTCTTCCGAATCACTTCAAACTTTGGGAAGATGCTATTTACTATAATTAAAATCGTTTAAGCATAGGGGAGCAAACATTTCAAAATTCGCATCACTCTATTGGACATCTATAAACTAGAAAACAAAGAATATCTGTGATGCCAACGAAGTACTAAGCACCCTTGAAAGGAAATGGTACCAAATAACCAACTTGATCAAATTCACACAAGTGATCAATTTTCCCCCGGATTACGGTACCAAATATTGTCAAATTTGGCGTTAGGACCTCAAAGATAAACTGTTTTTTTTTGTTATTGAGCTTTGAATAAAAAAGTCCCAATTTTTTTTGTAAAAACCTTTATAATTAAATGTATTCTGTAGACTTTTTTCAAAAGGGCGAAATAACAATGACATGATATTGAGAAATATTGGTGCAAAGTTTTCATGAAGAATTTTTACTAATTTACTTTTTTTTTCATTAAAACGCGTTTTTGGTCCTTTACTCATTTCAAAGATTTAAATTTGAAAAGTTTCTCAGTGTAGCCAATTAATGTAACATTTTGGATTCATTTTTTCGACAAAACATTGGGAAAACTTTAATGACGCTCTTATTATGTTAATTTCTCATTTACGTTCTGTTCATTTTTAACCTTTTGACAGATCGAAATTTAATTTCGTTCATTTACCTGGCCTTTCTGTTTTCGTTGTGTTTAATTTCGCCCGATTCCATTGCCCGTTTGTCATGGTGTTGTCAACTCATCCCTTCTGCATCTTGTTTATGTTTTGATCATTAATTGAAACTGTAATTATAGCAAAAAGTGCCGAAAACAAAGATGTGTTCCGGAAATCATCGGAAACTAGTGGCTGCACCAATGCAAGAGAGGGACATCAAGTTTCGGCATCTGGATTTCCGCGAGATAATATTTGGCTTTAACTTTTGCCCCCCTGATTCGAACTTTTTCCCCACTATGGGCCAAAAATGGTATCTATGCATTTATGCAAAAGCTAGACCTTGAAGCATCCTTATGATGGGCCTAGAAACAATGTTACTTAAAATTGGAATGATATATTATTTTTATTTTGTTCCATGCAATGAAAATTCGACCGAAAATTACAATGTTTACGTCTCAAAAAAACAAAAAACTATAACTTTTCAAAATCATATTCGATTTCTATAATATTTGGAGTGAAAGTCCCTCACTTGCAAAGCATTCGAACAACCTTGACATTTAAAACATGAAAAAAATGAATCTCTTGCCAAACTCCAACTTTTGTCTTGCTTTACTCTATTTTGTAATATTTGGCATCTTCATACATAAGAGTATTCAAACCTGCTCAGGATGAAATTTTCACCCCATGAAAATCGAAATTTGAACCAACCCACTTGTACCTTTGAACGTATGATTTCCAGAAGCCGTTAAGATAAGCGTCACGAAAACCCATGGAACAGACGACATCTCGCAACTGCGATTAGGCCAAAGACCAAAACAGAAGAAACACATCCCGAAAGTCGAGATATCTAATTGCTGCCACTGCAATGCCTTGTTGGATTCGTTGCACAGTTGATAACTGTGTCTGATGGCTCCGTCGTTGCTAGTTTTAGAAGTCTCTTGATTCCCCCTGTAGATTGGTGCCCTTACTTCACGCTCATCACTTACTCCCATAAGCCATCGCGTCGGTTAACTGTAGTGTCAGTTTAGTCAGTCAGTGAAGTGGTAGCCGGCTGCCGGGTGCGGAACAAAATGTATCAAAATGCTTTTTTGAAGCACTTTCCGAGCGGTAAGTGCACTCCAGTGCGATGACAACGAAAAATGTCTCCATTTCACTGTCGCTGAACGGTGACAGTACATCTGTTCGCATATGGGAGGGAAGCTAAACCTACTCGATAGTTATAGATTTCCTAGTTGGCGTATGTCAATTGAAATTGTACAACGTTATTACCAGAGTAAAAAAACCCAATTAAAACCTTAAAACCAAGGAAATGTGGCATGAGCAACGCACTCGTTATTGATAACTTCGATGAAATTCTCAAACTGAATGCTCAGTCGGATTAATATCGGATAATTATGAATTGCATTTCATATAATACATGAAACGTTTGGGTAAAATTCCATTATACCTATCATTAAATTTGGATGTTGGCACTGTCATTTGAATCAGCAGTGTTTTTCATATAAATTTCATTATTTGTGAAGATTGTGATTCTCTCTTTGTTTTTGTCATTCAATTTCATCTGCAGCAATAAACACTTCCGAATGACTGTTATAAGATGGAAGAATCATGGTGTCCTTCCAAATCGCAAAGAAAGGAGACTGTCGTGTTTTGCCGGAAACTCTTCGAGATCGTGAACTTCTTCCCAAACATTTTGAAGAGAAGAAGCACATATTTTTACTTATGACGACAAAACTGAACGTTTGTTCAAAGTCGTCTTGAAAGGAATAAATGATTTACTTGGATTTCCTCCAGTCTAAGAAATCATCATGAAAAAGAGAACCCAATCTGGAATTTCTTTCCAATGAACATTTCGGATTCCGACATGCTCATTCGACCACTCATGAACTTTTAAGTGCAACAAATTTGATTCGTTGCATCAAATCCGAAGCCTATTCTATTGGTCTTGCTCTTCTAGACATAGAAAAAGCATTCAACAGTGTTTGGCATGAAGGCTTGATTGAACAAATAAAAGAAATATATATATTTTCCAACATACATTGTTAGAATTATCCAAAGTTATCTGTCAAATCGTACACTTCAGGCTAATTATCAGAACTTTAAGTCTGAAATACTTCCTGTAAGAGCTGGTGTTCCTCAAGGCAGCATTTTGGAACCAATATTCTAAACCCCGCAGCACCACGTTCAAATCGCTGAATGTATAAAGTGGTTGTCTGTATTAATGTATGTTCTACCACAACCAAATCGAGTTCTGAGCCCTGGACCGAAAGGATGGAAAGCTACTGAGTGGCCTGAATTCCCGCGCAAATTGCTAATTATTTAATAAAATAAAATCTAATGAAAGCTTCCATCGTTTGCACAGTCCGTTTGGTAGCTGGCTAGTGTTGGCACGGATCTGGTTCGAGGTTTTCGAGCTTGGAGTGGAATCAAATTGGATCTAACGCTCTGCCGAAAGCTGGGAATTTTGTTTGGCTTCGTGGTGGAACGTTATGAGGTTCTCTAGATGAAACAATTTCACAAAGAGACATTTCAAGCTTCGATTAGTTTCCTCATTTTTCTTCTATTATTACTATCAAGTCATAAGAAAGTATTTGTACTAATATCCCTTCACAGACGCACCATTTGAAGTCAAAGTTTTTCCTTCATCTCATTTCGGCAATTTGAGCGTACTGGCAATTTAAGCAACCAATTGTGAAAGCGCAATAATGTTTCTGCAATTCAAATTCCCACCCCAATATGGAAGCTGAATTTTATTCTCGAAATTATGATTGCAATTTTATTGAGTTTCCTTCCTTGTGCTGTCTGCGTTCCGTCAAATAAACCGTCAGAGTCAGAGCTCTAGAATCCTGTGCCATGCATAGCCGGAGGCCATCACACCGGTCGGTCGCTTTCCGCAATCTGACTTGGATGACGCTTCATCAGACTCCCGGGTTTAGATGGGTTGAGAGACGAATACGTGCAGTGCAGAGACCATCGACGACGGCGTCATTATCATCAGGAAGGAAATATCGATTCTCATGCATCGTCTGACGGGAAGAATTACATTTTTATCATCAGCTTCCCTAACTGACGGAGGGTGGTCACAGGTAAATCTGGACGCGTTTTGGATACAGCTGCCTGTTTCAATTCCTTTATTTGTATCATTTCAAACATTACATTCATTTCTTATATCTAGGTGTTTTTGTTAGACAACACCATTATCCTAAATAGGTAAAACTAAAGGATTTATTAACATTTTGTTAACAACACATACTACATTTCATGTGACGTAGCAATTCAGAATTTTTACAGGTGAGTTAATTTCACCTACTTATAAGAGAAAAAAAAATGCAGTATTGTTCAGGCTTACTATATTGAGAAGCATGTCGTCCATATTTACTTCAAGTCAAACCACTACTGATAGAAGCCATCTCACCGTATCCTCCTCCAAGGATAATAATCGGAATTATCGATGGCAACGCTTACCATAAACCGTCGTCGCTCAACATCGAGCAGCATCTCGACGAGAATTAATTTTGCTTTTTTAATAACTCTCATCCTGGAACCGGGGCACATATCACCACGGGGAGGCACAAGTGAAAGTGTACATAAATATGACCTCGACTGCGAAGCAACGAGGACTTTATGCTGCGCAGGAAGAGGGAGTTGATTGTGCGAGATAGAACGCAAAATTGATTGCAAGGACCCCTCTTCCCAATTGATGCTTCTTCTTCTCCGGGGCAACAACGACGACGACGCCGGTGGGTGGTGCCCTCCTTTCTATTGAAAAAAGACCCCCCGGTGGGTGAATATGATTCACTCCGTTTATGTGAATCAGCTGAGTGTGTTTCCACTTTTTTGCACACTTGCTGTGAGATGGTTTTGTGTCCTTTCGGTATTATCCTTTACTTGAGCAGAGGGATGAGCTGCTATCATCTGGTGCTTCAGCCATCGTTACGTAGATACAACAACATTAGTCTTTTAATTACATTGTACAGTGTGCACTGTCAGCGTATCGGTTTGGAAGAGGGTTGAGATTCCAAAGAATCTTACAAAACTTTAACTATTGCAACTCCTATATGGATCGTGCATAAACAACGATAACTCAAACTTAGACCATAACTATAGAACTATGAAGAGATACTATATAAAAAACGTATTCTAGGCAACATATTTTAGTTGCGTTCAACTAAAAATTGTGCACTTGCGAAAACTGAAAAAAAAATTTTACATTTTGTCGTGCACAAAAAACGTATGTTTCTGATTTTTGGAAAATCATTGAAATTTGTTCTTTATATTTGGCAGACGCTCCTTTTTAGACCCTCGGCGTTATGTTAGCAACATTTTTTTTCTATTTCTTTCCTTATCAGGCACCAGGTGGTAGCATACTGCATAGCACCAAGAAATCATAATTCACAGTTTCTCAACAGGGTCCATCCTAGTTCATCCACTTTAAAAAATCCTCACCTCAATCCCTCATAAGCATCATCGTGGTTAAGCTTTCTTATCAGCCCATTTATCAGGTGGCATAATGCTAATGATACACCCTCATAATGATCCATTCAGCAAGCCGTAGGCTTTGCCTGTTGGTCGTTCGTTCCACTGTCTCCAGTCCAAGTTACCGGCAGCATAGGAAAACAGCGAGCCAACCGGTCAGGTGTACTAGACCCCGTAAGATTATCGCTATTATCACACCGCATCGCCACATTTTCAGCACCATCAACGCCGGGCTGCACAGAGGTCTAGATTTTCAAAAACCTGGCAAAAATACAATTTTCAAACATAGTTTTAAGATGAAAAACAAAGTACGACAATCATCTGCATCGTTAGCTAGTTAACAACACATACTAAAGGTTCAAAAGAAAACTTGTTCAAACACCTTATTTTTTGCTTCAAAACTCGACTTACTCATTTTCATTAAACCCATTTTAATTTGGGTTTCAACACGGTTTCAATTGATTGAAGAACAATGCTTGTAATGCTTTATGATTTCAAAAATACAATCAGTTGTCCACACTGTAGTGTCCGGAGGGAGGAACCAGCATATGCAAAGTTAATGGCTCAATCAGCCGAATTGTAACAGGAGCAATTCCAGCGCAACTTCATCGCTCGAAACACTTTACAAGACTGACGTATCATTCTTCCCGTTTGCTAAGTTTTTCCTTGTTACTCAAGCTTTATGCCCTTCTGCTTAGTTTATATCTTCTATACAACCCCTCTCATTCTCTACATTCTCCTCCTGATCTACTCTTATAATAATTAGTTCGTATCTTCTATTATCTTTTAATGAAAAAAATAAATTCATCTCTTGCTTTCCTTGAATTCTTTCCTACTACTCCTAATTATTTATTCCTCATTCCTCACTCTTCATTTCTCATTTTGCACTCCTCACTCCTCATTCCTCACTCCTCATTTCTCACTCCTCATCCCTCCTATTTCATTCCTCATATTTTACTCCTCGTTTCTCACTCCTCATCCCTCATATTTCATTCCTCATATTTTACTCCTCATTCCTCATTCTTCACACTTCATTCCTCACTTATCACTCCCCATTTCTCACCTCTCACTCTTCATACCTCATTCCTCTTTCTTCACTCCTGCTTCCTTATTCCTTATTACATACTCTTCACTCCTCATTCTTTATGACTTACTCCTTCACTCATCATGCTTCACTCCCCATTCCTAACTCCTCAATCTACAGACATCTCTCCTCATTCCTCATTCCTCATTCTTCATTTATTCCTCACATCTCACTCACGGTGTCCCTTTCATTTGAGACCGGTTTGAAAATGTTCTATCGGGGGGTCCTGAACATTTTTTTTTTTACTTTAGTAAGAGATACGTACCATAGGTGATCTTCTTCCACCAATAGTATGATACAATGAATCGCTTGTACCATATGATGACAACTCAATCGAACCGTAGAAGGCCATGACAAACATTTGAAAAGGGATGGAGAGGTCTTGAGCCTTTTTTCAGAAACGTTGAGTCCTTTTTAGCTTACCCATGCAAACTAACACCACCATCAGAAAGATTAGTGTTAGCTCTTCCTGATAGTAGTATTGGTGAGCGTCAACAGCGTCTTACAAACAGGGTTGGTAACCATCGGTTTCATCACTGACCGATGACGAAAAATTGAGAAAAATATTCAGTGCGTAAAAGATCGTCATTTTCTTTGTCTTCAACACTCAGGACGATGGACGATAGATAAACATAGGAACCCCTTATGAAAATTCGCCACAAGGAATCGGGTTGAAATTCATAAATTTGCCTTATGAAACCGAAATTTGAAAACAAAAATAGTTTTCGCGGCAACCTGGAATCGAACCAAGGACCTTGCTATCGATAGACTCGTACGTACACCCCGCGCCTATCGACGCCTTGGTGTGGAGTGATGCTAAAACGATACATAAAGCGTTCGTATTGCGATAATCGTTCCATCTTTCATAAGGCAAAAAGTATGAATTTCGATAGTCCAGTTCGCTGCGTGAATGACTGGCAAGAAGACCACGACAAAACAAAGCCTCAAAAAGTCCACGAGTAAAATATTTCGTCACTCTTCCCGTCACCCCTCCGCACTGAATCAACATAAGCTTCTAATCGTCACCGAGCGCACAATTGCAGAAAAAGAGAGTCTGAGCCACAAACTACTAGTCAACAAGGTGTCTTGTGTTAGCAATTGGGCAAGCATATTTTCAAGAAGTTGTGTTAGCCCTGTCGGTAGGCGCGTGCTTCTGATAATCTAAAGAGTTTTTGTTCAACTCCGGAAGCGCGCAGATTTTTTTTTTTGCGAGTTCCTTTTTTGGTCGGCCTTTCAATTGGCACCGATTAGTTGTCTGCCTTTCCATTCAAGCTGAACATGTTCAACGAAAACACATACAGAGAGAAACGGTAAAGATTTTTCGTCGCGACGAGGTGCTTGGTTGCTGGTAGTTGGGCGACTAAGTTTGCGCTGAGCTGAGGTAGTGACGAAAACTTTTTATTTTTCGTCACCGTCACTGATAGTCTGTCGAATCCGGCGACTAATAACAACCCAGCTTACAAAGCCCTTGTTTACCAATTCCGATGCGCCCTTTTTTAAATGTTTGTCCAGATTTCCATAAAACAAGCTCGTTTTTGTTTTGACAGTGTTGCTGTTCAATTGATTATAAATTCAGTAAATAGTAAAATTGTTTATTTTTTTTTTTATCAAAATTTATTTAGTTATACAAAACTAAAAAGGTTGTAAATAGTATTTAAAATTTTAAATAAAAAAATGTTAAGAGATTTAAAAGATTTTCAATAAATAACCCTTATTCAGATTCAGTTATATGCTACCGTCTTAAAATTCAAATATATTTTCATAAGATATTGCTATTTACGATTATAAACAAGTTAATTATAGACAAGTTAATAAACAAAGCGTTTGAGAAAACATTTATTCATGGATCATTGCATTACAAATGGTTCCACAGATTCCACAAACAACTAAATTGTCATCAATGGTAGGGAAATCGGCGCTGTGTTATAACACTGCATTGCTTAAGTTGTCGCGTTCTAAGGTGGTATAGCGAAAAATTTGTACTTGAATCGCGTGATATGAATTTATAACATTGTTTTGGATCAACATTTTGGTTTGCTGATTGAGGTATGCCTGTGAATAATTGCAATAAATATATCCCAATTTCACACCTATTAATAAATATATATATTTACGCTACATTCTTTCAGGAGACCTGAAACATGAAACCGAAAAGCCACGAAGACAATCGTTCGAAGATTTGCGTATTGTATTTAAAAAATATGTGTCTGCAACCATTATCAGCAATAGTGTTTGATATTATTGAACAGCACATTCTTCACGACATCAGAATTAAAGTCTGGTATTGTCCTACAAATATATGTTTTTTTTAGTTTAGTAACCAATTTAAACTTTTGAATATAGCACTGTATAAATAAAAATACAATTTAAAACCTACCACTCGACGCATGTAATGAATTGAGAACAACAATCTCACCAAAACTAAAGGGAAAACGTGGTAGACATAGTAATGCAAAAAGTAAGTGCTAATTAAATTTTTTGGTTGTCGAATCTACACGGTTTACCACCTAATCTAATTCAACATCTGTGCAACCTAAAAAAAACCATTTGTTCGCTGATGACTTGTTTTTGATTAAAAAAATTGTAATTTGAGCACCAGATGAACGTTGCAGTTGAGCAGCTGTCTAAGGGGTTTGGATGTTGCAATCGCCCCAGCAATCGCTTTCAAAATCAGCAGACTTAACCAATCAGTTCAGGGGTTTTTAGAGGTAACACATCTGCACATTGATTTGAACGATAATGCAGAAACTGAATTAAAACCTGTAATATACTGTAATGTCGATAATCGAGCATAATTCCGACGTCATCGGGACTCAAGGCCGATGTAAGAATACTGGCTTAAAAATACTGTTGCTGCTTGCTGTTGCTTCTGGTGTTCCAGAAAAATATGGCAATATTGAGAAAATCTGGAAGACACTGTTACTTTTGAAAAAAAGTGCTTCATTGTTGGAGATTTGAAAATCGTCAATCCGTTTTGCGTGATAACGAGAGATAGTTCAACATTTCCTTGCCCATACTGTACCAAACAAAAAAAGATCTATCCAATGTAGCTGGTCATCCACGAATACTTGGTCACATACGCGTCCGCGAAATGGAAAAGTCTTGCTCAGACCATAAACTGGCGGAGCAGTACTTCAATTGTATTTACTATCCACTGCTCGATGGATCACCCGACGAACAAATTGCCCACCACCTTCCTTGCATATAACACTAGGTGTTATAAATCTAATTTACAAAAAAGTATAATACATTGATCCAAATAACGTCGAGGAATGGGTAAGCATCAGCAGTTTGATTGTGTGATCCATAAAGATGACCTTACAATTAATTCTTTTATCACAGGTGAGGATCATCAGTTGCCAACGCCACAGCAAATGTGGATTCATCAGCTGAAACTGTCAGAAGCTTTTGGAAAATTGGCATGTTTGCTAGGAATTATTTATCGTACTGTTCTGTAAATTATCTCTTTTCATTGAATAAATGCATTTCAGGCGCTTGATCATTTTGATCAGGTACATAAAAGTTGTTTTCAAACGAGTCTGGATGATGATTTTGCAGAAAAAGTTGAGAACTTTTAAAAAAATATTGATTGCTTACCCAATAGCTCGAAGTTCCATATTTGCGCTATCATATCCCGGAGTTTTGTAAAATCACAGGAAGTGGTTTGAGCAAATACGGGAAATAAGCCAGTGAAACCGTACATTTCGATTTTCAAGTTGCTTGGAATCATGTTAAGGTTCCGGAGAACTCCGAAGCATATGATCGATAGCTTCTTTGAGCTGTAGTAATGTACAATAGTGAGCATTTGTAAGCCGTATTAACCGTATTTACTTTATCGATATGTCGTGTTTTTTAATTGGTTTAAATAGAATGGTATAATGCTAAATCCTTTCTATTAATTATTTAACTATTTGTAGTAAAATTTCTCATGGCTACCTAGATAAGCATGAAAGAAAATGACTGTGAGAACCATAATTAAGAAATTAGTACTAAAAAACGGCATTGAACTGTTTAAAAAAATAATGTTCAGGACTCCCCGATAGAACATTTCCAAACAGGTCTCAAATGAAAGGGAAAAGCCTAAGCTTCCATTTGGTGGATGTTTTAGCGATACTGATATTTTTATATTAATGTTGTTCTACCAGAGACACCGTGCACTCTTCATTCCTCACTCCTCGTTCTTCACTCTTCACTCCTCGTTCTTCACTCCCCGGTCTTCACTCCTCACTCCTTATTAGAGTTACTCTGCACGTGCTGTAGCCTTACAAGGGAGGGTCACGATAGCGTACCCCGGGGTTTTCATCCGGACTATTTTTGTTGGATTCTACATGTCAAAATATGGAAAAATCCAAAGGTGGTGATGGACCAAAGGTGTAGCCAGGAGGGGCTCTCAAAGGGGCAATTTTTTGCATATCGAATATTGATGTAAAATTTTCTTATTCAACAAAATAAATAATTTTGATGCTGATTGTAGTAGGAACAAGGAGAAGGCATATTAATCTATATGAATAATGCATATTTACTACACAAAAGGCGTAGTCAGGGTGAAAACTCTGGAGTACAATTTTATAATAACATAACATTATTTAGTATCAATTGCTGACCAGTTCTCGCTATCCCTTTACTAAGAAAAAAGAAAAGAGCCAAATATTTCCTCCAGTGGTGTAGACAGAAAGGGCAATGTTAACTAGTATTTTTCAAAATTACACTTTTCAGCACATAGAACAGTCAAAGTATGTCTGTTAATAAAACGATTCTGCTATTAGCAAGGGCATTAGTATGGTTATATTTTCTTATATTAAAATATTATAAAGGAAATTCTCCATTGCTCGAGTTTTAAATCACTATAATAAAGGAGAAAAAAATCTCGATTTCTCATTGTTATATGAATAATGTACCTCTTACATATGTGCACCAGTCGGTGTTGCATAAATGAATATGGCCAAAAATCTTCTATGACTCTTCCAAGCAAATGATTTTGATTTTTTTTTGATTGATTTTGTATTTATACAATACGATTTACAATCGTTAATTTGCAAATAATACAATATAATCAAATTAACATTTCTGAAATATCAACTCAACATATATTATAAAATAAATCCAATATAATAAAGAAAGTACGTAAATCAACGGGTACAGCAAAATCAAATAAATTGTAATAAAAAAATATACGTATACAATGATATCATGCGCATAGTTTTGCACAGGTTTGTCTGTGTCTTTCTTTTTGCAACTTGTAAACTATGACTTAAATTCTTCTTATGCATTAGAATTACATATAAATACATATAACACAGGTGATACTCCATGTAAAATTGGCCGAAATGACCGCAATGCAAGAGGGTTACATATCGTCCCCTTAATGCTACAACTAGATAACTCGAAAATCAAAATTTTGAGATGTGCAAATTTGTAACTATGACCGTTTTACAAGATGATGGTTATTTGCAGAGAATATGATTGGAAAATAAACTTCAAGTTATGTGTATTGAATCACACGCTTATTAGCTGCAAATATTTTTCAGATCTAATTAAGAATAATATTTTGACACATTGAAGTCAAAAATTTCAAATTTCGAGTTATCTAGTTGTACCATCAAGGGGACGATATGTCCGAACATTTATTCACTAGAACTTAAGGACTCCGTAACCTAAAGGTTTGAACAAGGAGCCATTAGAATTTTGCACTGGCCATGAACCACTAATTTAATTTTAGATTATGTCAGGATGTATCCCCAATTGTTTGTTCTTGCTGGAACTATCGAAAACGATCTTGAAAATGAAAATGAAAACGATTTATGATCTCATCACTTTCCACTATGAACCACAAGTATTTTATGAATGGTCCTTCGCTTTCATTGATAAATACACAAAAAATATGCCGTATGAATGAATGTAGCACGTTTGAATGATTGTACTCGTGACGATCACAGTGTTCATTCATGGTATTGGTAAAAAGTTGACACGCTCTTGAATTTGCTTGACGTATACTTTACAGTTACATAGGCATGCCGTATTTCGTACAAAAAAGCGTCCTGATTCAGTTCGTTGAATTACAATTCTTTTATATTTGCGCTTGTGTAAAGAGTTAAAAGGATTAAAATATTACCGTTTTCAGTGTGAATCCCTACATTCAGGTAATGAATTTTGCTAGATTTATATCGGGATATTTTGTTCAATTCAATTTCGCTTAAACTGTTGCAGTTTGAACGGATTCATAATGAGACCTGGAGTTATAATCAAGCTGCTGGCCAATTTTTTTTGGTACATCGGAAGAAGCTCCGACGAAAGACGAATTTATCGTTTTTCATCAAATCAAGTCAAATTTGCGGGAAAAATATATTACAGTGGATGAATACACTACGTTGATTTTCGATGATGCTGCGTCGGAAGCATCAATGGATGATGATTTCGGTGACGATACGTTAGTGGCTGACGATCCATCAAAGGCCATTTCCGGAATAGCTAGCAGCAGCAGTTGCTCAACGTACGTTCCCTCACCACCCCAGATATCAACATTTCCCGAGGGGTATCTCGCTGATGCGTACCGGATGTGGACCAAACAACCACGAAAAGGATTCAAAAGCGATGAATTACCCCAACTGTGTTTACCAGGTAAATCAATCGAATCAAGCCCGCGTGTACCGTTCAGCACAGTAATGTCGAGGAAAAAACGTATTAAGAATAAGAGCGTGATGAAAAGATTTGAGAAATCGCTTAAATCAGCAGGATCATCGAAACGATATCTACAAAAAGCAATCAATCTTGAAGTATTGAAATGCTTTTTGGAAGCCAGGAATAGCAGTACGATTATTCACGATCGTACCTTACGTATATGGGCAATGAATGTTAAAAAGAAACTGGATCCCGAAAATGTATTGTCATTTTGCGCTCCCAAATCGTGGATTAAAAAGTTCAAGTTGAAAAATAAGATAGTATCGAGGAAAATTACTCATAAAGTAAGCAAAAAGTGGACAGACATTAACGATACCGTACAAAATTAGTCTAACGAGTTTGCAAACAGTATAATTTCGTTAATTTCGGAAGAACATCTTTGCGATTATGAGGTTTTCAACGCAGATCAATCCAGGTTTGAGAAAGAGCTTCATTCTGACAGAACATTAGCCATTAAGGGTAGTAAGCAAGTTTTTGGAAGAGTAGGTTCAGTAGCAGCTACGACTCATTCTTACATGATAATGCCTGTACTCGTCATGAACGGGACGCTGCTTCCCCATATGTATGTTCTAGTTTCAGAGCCCTCCGGTCGGTTTCCAGTCCATTCAGCAATCGACTATCCAAATATCAAAGCATTTGCAGGGAAAACAGCAAACATGTCGAAGCAAGATTTGAAGGTTTTTTTTTGGATGAGGTTCTGTGGCCGGATTTGGTTGGAAGAGAAAATGTCCTTCTGTTGGTCGATTCCTGGACCTCCAATAAAGATGATGACCTTTATAAACTGCAGTCCCCAAAAACGTAAAATTCATCAAACGATTTATTCCAGCTAAATGTACTGGTATCGTGCAACCGTCCGATGTGTACTTCTTCCGTCCATATAAAAACTTCGTCCGGTTTTTGACAGACACACTACTGATAGCTAAGGACAACGTCAATATTTGGCACAGGGACTATTTTCTGCGAATTCAATCTTTTGCACACTATCAGTTTAGTGCCAAACGGTTTGAAAATCTCATACGTTTTGCTTTTTTTAAATGCGGTTATATTGTAAATCATCATCGATACTCCTATTGATTATTGCTGCGAAAAAATTCAAAGTGATGAATATACAGAAACAGACTGCGAACAAACTGCGATTATCAGATGTGCACATTGTGAAAAAGTATTCTGCATTGATCATACACTGGTAAAACGACTACACACGTTCTGTAAATGAATACAGAGTCTGAAACATTGGTTTGATTTTAAATAAATGTGGCACCCAGAATTCTCTTGTTTTATTTAATAAAAGTATTTCATAATTGTTGTTCTTTGTTATTATTTTATTGTTGGGATGTTAGACAATTTATGGTGAACGTTTAAACATTGACAGAAAGAGATCTGTAAGATATATAGTGTTAAACCTCGATCGAGTCGAACTCCTTATAATTACCCTTAATTTTATATAACTAGACATAATCCATACATTCATACTGAAGCATCCATAAGTCATTTGAAACCGACTTCAATAAATTTTAATTATCACTTAATGTTTCGATTTTAACTTTTGAATGTAACAAGTTGAATGTAAATAAATCGTAGCTCATAATTAGAACCCGTATCTTCATATTTGCTCCATGCTAAATATAGCCCTTAAAAAGCCCTTTCTGTCTACACCACTGGAGAAAATATCTGGCTCTCCTTCTTTTTTTGGTATAGGTGGAATAGCGTGAACTGGTCAGAAATTGATATTAACTAATATAATGTTATTATGAAATTGTACTCCCGAGTTTTCACCCTGACTACGCCCTTGGTGTAGTAAATATGCATTATTCATATAGATTAATATGCCTTCTCCTTGTTTCTACTACAATCAGCATCAAAATTATTTATTTTGTTGAATAAGAAAATTTTACATTAATATTCGATATGCGAAAAATTGCCCCTTTGAGAGCCCCTCCTGGCTACACCTTTGGTCCATCACCCGAAAGGCTTTGGATTTTTCCATATTTTGACATGTAGAATCCAACAAAAATAGTTCGGATGAAAACCCCGGGGTACGCTATCGTGACCCTCCCTTGTTAGGTGCAGGAGCCTCATGGCTTGCAAGCTCACGGGTGTGCTGTACATTGTGAGACCAATTTTGGTGCGCCTCATTTTTCTTGAGATGTGTCTCACTGCGGTCTCATGTGCTCCGTCACATGTGCTGTTTAAAATTCAGCACAATAATTGAAGTGATTACAAAAGTTATCAACGAGTATCGAAATTGTAACTCTTGGATCGAGAGTCATCAACCAAGTCTTATAGACCATCTAGACACCTGCATAATGAGGCAAAAATAGTTGTAGAGGCTCTTCGTTACGAAGCAGTTGTTTCACAACTTGAATACCGATGGCGAGTCGTAGCACTGAGCAGCGCATGAGACGAGTCTCTCCGGGAGCACATCACCCAGCGCGCGCTTTCAGAATTTTCGTGAGCCCCCGTCTAGCGCAGCACACTAGGATTCCGATGAGCTGAGAGACGGTTTGGTTGGAGGCTCGTCAGTACATTTATGTGCTCCTGAGAAATATGTAACTCTATTCCTTATTCCTCATTCCTTGTTAATTACTCATCATTCCTCACTCCTCACTCTACACACATCACTCCTCATTCCTCACCCTTCATTTTTCACACCTCACTCCTCATTCCTCATTCCTCACTCCTCACTCCTTATCTCTCATTCCTCATTTCGTACCCCTATTTGCTCATTCTTCACTCCTCATTCCTCATTCCTCATTTCTCATTCATTCCTTTTTCTTCACTCCTCTTTCCTCAATTCTTACTCCTCATTCCTCTATCCTCACTTCTCATTTCTCATTCCTCATATCACATTCCTCATTCCTTCGCATCATTCCTCATTCCTCTGTTCTCAGTTCTTATAACTTACACCTCATTCCACACTCCTCATTCTTCATTCCTCACTTCTCACTCCTCATTCCTCATTCCTCATTCATCATTCCTCACTCTTCATTTCTCTTCTCTCATTCCTCATTTCTTACTCTTCATTCCAATTTCTTCACTCCTCTTTCCTCATTTATCATTCCTCATTCCTCATTTCTCACTCCTCATTCCTCACTCCTCATCCCCTCATACCTTCTCGGGGTGAATTGCATTACCCTCTCGGGGGAATCACTTTACCCTCTCAGGAGAGTTCATGCATTGCTTTGACGTATTTCACCACATTTTCATTTTCATTTATTTAGTTGACATCTACACAGATAACACTGAATCAACAATTTCACGCAACAATACTCGGTTCGTGGCCGCATTTCTCCATCCTCAGTTCTGCCCCACGCTCGCCAAATCGATATGCACTTGATCCGCCCACCTAGCTCGCTGCGCTCCACGCTTTCTTTTACCAACGGGATCCGAAGCGAATACCATCTTTGCTGGGTTGCTGTCCGGCATTCTTGCAACATGCCCTGCCCATCGTATCCTTCCAGCTATGGCCACCTTCTGGATACTGGGTTCGCCGTAGAGTTGGGCGAGCTCGTGGTTCATCCTTCGCCGCCACACACCGTTCTCCTGCACACCGCCGAAGATCGTCCTAAGCACCCGACGTTCGAAGACTCCAAGTGCTTGCAGGTCCTCCTCGAGCATCGTCCACGTTTCATGCCCGTAGAGGACTACCGGCCTTATGAGCGTTTTGTACATGGTACATTTGGTGCGGGGGTGAATCTTTTTTGACCGCAGTTTCTTCTGGAGGCCATAGTAGGCCCGACTTCCACTGATGATGCGCCTCCGTATTTCACGGCTAACGTTATTGTCAGCCGTCAGCACGGATCCAAGGTAGACGAACTCGTCGACCACCTCGAATGTATCCTCGTCTATCGTAACACTGCTACCTAGGCGAGCCCTGTCGCGCTCGGCCCCACCAGCTAGCATGTACTTTGTCTTGGCCGCATTCACCACAAGTCCAACTTTTGCTGCCTCGCGTTTCAGGCGGGTGTACAGGTCTGCCACCTTTTCAAATGTTCGGCTGACGATGTCCATATCATCCGCGAAGCAAACAAATTGACTGGATCTCGTAAAAATCGTACCCCGGCTGTTAAGCCCAGCTCTCCGCGTAACACCTTCTAGCGCAATATTGAACAACAGGCACGAAAGTCCATCACCTTGTCGTAGTCCCCGGTGGGATCCGAACGAACTGGAGTGTTCACCTAAAACCTTCACACAATTTTGTACACCTTCCATCGTCGCTCTTATCAGTCTCGTGAGCTTCCCGGGAAACCTGTTCTCGTCCATGATTTTCCATAGCTCTACGCGGTAGATACTGTCGTATGCCGCCTTGAAATAGATGAAAAGGTGATGCGTTGGGACCTGGTATTCATGACATTTTTGGAGGATTTGCCGTACAGTAAGATCTGGTCCGTTGTCAATCGGCCGTCAACAAAGCCGGCTTGATAACTTCCCACGAACTCGTTTACTACAGGTGACAGACGACGGAAGATGATCTGGGATAATACTTTGTAGGCCGCATTAAGAATGGTGATCGCTCGAAAATTCTCACAAACTAACTTGCCGCCTTTCTTGTAGATAGGGCATATTACCCCCTCCTTTCACTCCTCCGGTAGCTGTTCTGTTTCCCAGATTGTGCGTATCAGCCGGTGCACACAAATGGCCAGCCTTTCCGGCCCCATCTTTATGAGTTGAGCTCCGATACCATCTTTACCAGCAGCTTTATTGTTCTTGAGCTGGTGAATGGCATCCTTAACCTCCCTCAAAGTGGAGGCTGGTTTGTTTCCATCTTCCGCAGTACTGACGAAGGCATTTCCTCCGCTGTCCCGTCCTTCATTTCCTGTGCTCTCAGCACCATTCAGGTGCTCGTCGAAGTGCTGCTTCCATCTTTCGATCACCTCACGCTCGTCCGTCAGAATGCTCCCATCCTTATCCCTGCACATCTCGGCTCGCGGCACGAAGCCGTTGCGGGACACATACCATACCATTAAGCATAACACAATAAGGTCGGCTTTATATGAAGAATTCTCACAATACTGTTTTCCGATTATGTTTCTGCTAGAAACTGCAACCGCTTATCTACGTACCGTAATTTCGGGTGAAATTGATCATTTTTCACGTTTTTCCTAGTCTGTTTTCTATAATGTTAACAAAGCAAAAACACTAAATGCAGGAAAACAAGTACGAAGGTGAGCCTCATTGACTCATGTACCGAAATTTTCTATCAAATGTCATTTTAGTGTAATCAAATATATCTAAAATAAAAAATCAGGGGATTTCATTCCGGGGTGAAATTGATCACTTGTCAATGCCAGTTTTCAAAACAACTCTACATGATAAATTTGAGCTCCCTGAATCCGAATATGCTTGTCAAATTCTTAACAATGCAATATTTATATAAATAACGAATACCGTAAAACGGGGTAACTTTGATAGTTTTTTCGAAGAAAACTTCAATATTTATGCATGCTGTTTCAAAGAATTACAATTTAAATTTTTAAAACAAGTACTGATATCCTAGCTAACGATTGCACTTGATAGATTGCCTAAAGATTTATTCTGAATGGATATATAATTTTTCATACCATCGAAAGTCGGTTTTCTGTTTTGGGGTAGCTTTGATAATGCAGTACAAATCGAACAAAATTGAATGAATTACGGAACATTTATAGGGCGTCGCATACCTCTAGGCATTTAACGCTATATGGAAATTCCTGACTAAGATTACAAAAATGGTCCCAGCTTGTAAAAATGGTTTTCGCTAAGAGATTTGAGACCGAATTCATGTTCTACTATAACTAGGCTGTCAAGGATAAGTGACGAACTAATTATGACTTTATCAAATAGTGATCGTAGAACAGATTGTTTGTAAGCGTTGCAAAAATGCTTAAATCTTATAATTTTTTAATATTTGCATATATATCCTCAAATGCACTTGATTCCAACGAAAACAGCTTTCATATGAAGTGTCATATTAATACTCTTTACTTTTGCATTCGTTTTGCTTAACTGATTAACATAAACTTCGTTATTTCGTTTAATATGTTGTGGGTCTCACACTATCAAAGTTACCCGCATTATCAAAGTTACCCCGTTTTACGGTAGGAGAAGGGGTGGTAAAATGAACACCTTAAGGAAATCATCTTGTTTCTGTTAGAAAAACGAGAAATTTGTATAGTTCTATCGCACAAGATCAAAAATAGGGATGTAATCTATAGCAGCGACATGGATTCCGACTAAAATAGCTAAATTTGTACATGTTTTAATTGCTATCAAAAAGCGATACAAATGTTCATTTTACCTGCACTATGTGGGTAAAATGAACAGTTGTTGGTGGTAAAACGAACTCCATGCAAAAAACGTGAATAAAACAAATATTTCTGAAAATTTTCATTGCCCCACCGAAAATACATTCATTAATGATTATAACCTATTCAAAAAGAATTCTAAAAGTATCAGATTGGACATAATATCATAACGATATTTACCTCACTGAAAAACCTCAAGTCTTCCGAGCTAAAAGCTACGACAGTTCTAATTTTCAAACGTGGTTTTCTAAAATCTTAGTTTTCGTTGATATTTTCACTTCAATTGACCTATGTATCAACACAAACACTCAGATTAATGCTCTAAATCGTCCGTGCGTGATAAAAATTCATTAAAATTTGTTTTTTCTCGGTAAAAGGCACGGTGTTCATTTTACCACCACTTCCCCTATACATCTGCAGCTCCAACTCCATCTTCTTCGCTCGAATGCGCACTGCATCTCCCTTTGTCTTTTCCGCAGCTGCAGTTCCGCTTCCATCTCCTCATACTGCCGCTTTTGACGTTCCTCTGGAACTCGGATCTTTGCTCCAACGCTAGATGCACCAAAGCGGGAGTTGAAGCTGGATTGGTCTGACTCGTCGACTTCCTTTTGGCTGCACTGTTGCTTCCTTACTTCTCGTTGCTTCTGGTACTCCTCAGCAGTCTTCAAAAAATCTCACTCTAAGAGCTGCTGAGATTCAAAACTGGAGCAAGATGTATTTCGCTCGCATTTTTTGTTTAAATCCAGGCAAGCAATGAATCCTGCCACGTGTATGAGAGGATTTAATCCTAGGATTGAATCCTTGGTCGATAGTTAGCTAGTAGAAATTAATCGAGTTAGCATTGATAATTCTTGAGCGTGTATTGAAAATTTCTGTCTGACAGGACACTTGGAATGAGTTTGAATGATGTCAGCATGCACAGTTGGTTACTAAATTGGAAGTCTTGCAACGATTTTTTTCAGGTCGTTGACAATCTGAGTGAAACTTGAGAGTTCAGCGTCGCTATTCTAATTTTCAAGACATGCTTACCTCTTGATTTAGCAAATATAGCGCTGTGATAGCCAAATCTTTTACTCTATTCACTTTGTCACGAGTGGTAATGACCGACATTAGGACTAACTTGCAGTAGTTTGATATTATTTTAGATAATTCTCACGGTGTACATAATGTTATTGCTTTGCATACTACTTAGCCTCCCCTAAAAAGGTAAAACCCGTTATACCCCAGGTTTGTCCTTATCCTCTATAAAACGTCAAACAGTCGTATTCTAGATGAGGAGCATTTTATATTCATTAGTTTTCTTGGCTATAATATATTTTTTGCAATTTCTCATCGTAATAGGCTGATTTTCATCACGCCAATCTGTCATGAAACGGCCTACTTTCCTGCACTGAAGTATGCATTGCGGGAACAGTCATTACGTAACTGAAACCAGTGCTGTAATCAGTGCTGTAAACATTCGACACTTTGCGCGACGTTCGTTTCGTTGCCATGGTCAGCAGTCACAGCACGAGCGGTAGAATGAACGTCGACAAACACAAAAAAGTGTCAATTGAATGTCGTCTGATACGATGAAATTTGCATAAATCATAAGTTTTGCAAAGAATTTAGACATCGGATCATAAATAACATGGATAGTTTGATCTTGTCTGTTATGTCGAATATGACACACATACAGTGAAAGCAGAATGAAAACAAACAAAACCAAAACGCTTCAACGCGAAGCTATCATGGCCAGTGGCATTCAATTGAAATTTTTCTTTTCGACATTCGATTGAACGCTCGTGTTGTGAATGTTAAAGGAAAGCGCTGCCGAATATCAGCGAAAACGTGTCGACTACCATGATTGCTTACAACACTGGCTGTAATAATTCATTACGCAACGCTTTCTCATTACGCAGTTGTTTTGAGTTACGTAATGAATCATTACACAACAGTTTTTCAGAAATTGTCAAATGATGGTATTATTATATTATTATTATATTACTATTGGGCCCGGCGAACTTCGTCTTGCCATCAAGTAGGCTGTTAAAAAACGCTATGGATCGTCCCATACAAAATGAAAGTTCTGTTCACGCTCGTTTTTCCGATTTTCCCGGTGAATATCCTGGGCTTTTTATACACACAAACACATCGGAACACTTGACGAACAAAACGGAAAAAATAATCATTCAAATCAGTTGACCCGTTCGGAAGCCATTTCGTGACATACAAACACCATTCCATTTTTATTTATATAGATTTCTGATACCCTCAAGTGGTCTTCTATGAAATTGCAAAAAATGTTGTACGTAACTCGTTGCAGAACTCGTTTTTTACAGCACTCGTCGTAATTATCCTACTCGGCAAGCCTCGTAGGATAAATTTACGACTCGTGCTGTAAAAATCATCATTCTGCAACTTGTAGCGTAAACTACTAATACGCTAAATGACAGGGATTCAATCCTGGGATTGAATCTTTGCACGAATCACGCACGCTGAGGTTGAAAAATCAGGATTCATAAGGATCCCGATTATTGAGATGAATTCAAAGCATGCTTGTTTAAATCTTGGAGCAGAAGGATGATCTTAGAAGACTGCTCCTCAGCTTTCACCTGGCAGTCTGCGTTTTAGCAGAACCACTTTTTCGGTAACCTGCCTGACACTACGATGACACAACGGAAATGAAACCACGCGAAACAACCATCACAGCCAATTATTTATTCGTCCTGAGTCGACGGACCGCAGATTCCGCATGGAGTTTCCGTGGAATCAAGGTCGCGTTGGTTGACGGAATCGAAATCGGAAGCAATATTTGGGGCAAGATTGGCTTCTCATAAGGACACAATCGTATGTCACTTTTTTTTTTAGAATGTTCAGCAACGCTCAACTGCAATATATTTTTTATTATTTTCCTTGCAACTACACAGCTAAAAATGTGTTGTGAATTTAAATTTATTTCCATGCACATATATGGAGCATCAAAATAAACTGAAATGTCATCGATAAATCTTTTATTTTTCAATCAAATGCACTTTAAATTTACACGATCAAGTATCTTTATTTGGAAATTAATCATGATGCCGTAACAAAAACTGAATTTGGTTTGTTTTTACTATATGCCTCAGTTTACGCTACATTGAAATTCGAACATTTTTATCTGTGTAATTCATTTACTTAAAACAAAGTGGTTCCCTTGTCTTAACTTCCATGTTTAGTAGATTCAATAATTTGGTCGGATGAATACTGGTGCAGTTACCCTACTTATGTTGCAGGTACTGTACTGTTTCTCATTCTACTTCCAATTACTATTTCAATCGCAGCCAACGGGAACGTAAATTGTTCCAGTTCCTAACTGATATTCAAGTCACCAGGAAACCGAATCTACTGCAGCTAGGGAGATGGTAAGTAATACAAATTGAATTTCATCTTTATTTCACTTATCGCACATATTCCGCTTCCAGGACTACTAACAGACGGTTATACACTAAAGTAACAAATTTTCGGGCTCTCCGCAACTATTCTCACCACAGTTTATACTTATTTTAGTATTGAAATTCTCGAATACAATACATTTTACAATGGAATCAATCAAACTATAAATTTACAATAGCAAAAGATTCCTTATTTATCTACCTACCGATCTGATCATCTCTTATTTGTTTATTTATGCTTCGCAACTTTCTTCACTTACTACCACATACAACACAATTTGCAACTTTTCCGATTTTCCAAACAAAATGACTAATTTTAAAATTGGTTTGCTAGATCCCAGTTGTTCATGGACCTACCAGAATGAAATTTTCACATAACATCAGTTACAAATTAAATTTTAACATATATTTTTGAGTGATTTTTCAAATCACAAGTTCAAAAGCAGTAACGGTTTGACTAAAGTGTTGACATTTTGAACATATTGAAGGAATAGTTTCATATTATCTCCAGCAAAGTTGTTGATTTTAACGAGATGAACAAGTTTGCTGAAGACAGTTTTTGTGTAGGTCTATCAGACTTTAAGATAAATAGTTTTGAATTTTTCGTCAAAAATTTCACTTTAGTTAAATCGTTATAACCTGCAAACTCGTGATTGAAGAAATTATTCACAAATACATATAGCAATTCAAGTTATATCTGATGTTCTGTGAAAATTTCATTCGAATCGGTCCTTAAATAACCGATATCTAGCTTACCAAAGTTGGTCATTCGTGTGGAAAATCGAAAAAGTTTCAAATGTGTTATCCAATACTGTACTTACTCACACGCGCTTTCATGTTGAGCTATGGGACTCTGCACAAAAATGGACCTCTCTCTTTCACTCTTTCATGAAATTTGTAAACAACAAGGCCAGAGGCCTTCCTTAGCCGAGTGGTTAGAGTCCGCGGCTACAAAGCAAAGCCATACTGAAGGTGTCTGGGTTCGAATCCCGGTTGGTCCAGGATCTTTTCGTAATGGAAATTTGCTTGACTTCCCAAGGCATAGAGTATCATCGTACATGCCGCACGATATAGGGGGGCTGGGGGCAAGAAAGACACCTTAAGCTATATAAGCTCAAATCATGGTTGGTTAGCACAATTTTTGAAGATTATTCCAGTATAGGGGCATGCTCAGCTCTTGTTCTAAATGATGTTATCGATAGATTTCAAAAATATAAGAAACACATGATGATTTGAGATTTTTGAAAATGTCCCTTCTTATGAGGTTTTTAAACGAGGCACAGAGCAAGAGTGCCACTCGTATGGGGCAAGAAGACCACCAGAGCAAAATGCTACAAATTTTGTATATTATTATTTCCCCGCCTAAAGGATAAATTGTAGAGTAAGTAAAGATAAAAACTGAGGGATGAAAGTTGACTTATAGTTAAACAGTAATTTTACGAAATTAATTTAGTTTTCATCTCATTTGACTGTAACAATAATGGTAAACATTTTCAGAAACCATTTTGAATGTCCAAGATGGTTTATTTTGATTTTATTTAGTAGGAAACTTTGATTGAATGGAATATTGAACAAGAAAAATAAAAGTTCATTTGATTTTATCCCGGTCAACCAGTCAGTGATTTTCGATAGCGATCGATATAGATTCGTTTTGAGCCGTTAGCGATCGCCATCGTTGGTCAAAGATCTATAAAGAATTATGAAGACTGGTTGGTCGGGATATGAGAAAATTGCGGTGTCCCTCTTGCCCCATAAGACATACTTATATTTTATATGTAAAATTTAATGTCAAAAGGACTTTTTCGAAAAAATTTCCTCACAGCTATATTAAACAATTGAAAATCATCAATACTGTGCGGAAAAATCGATATGTTTTGTATTTACTGGGAGTCAAACCTTGTTTTCCAGTCTTACATTCTTATAATATTTCGCATATTTTGCGTTGATGAGTTAAAGACATTTTTCTAATTTTGTATACTAAACATTTTTAACTGTAATATTTATACAACCCTCAATTAGTACTCAATTTATACTTATCCTGCGTTAAACATCAAAAAATTGATTTGAACTACTTGAAATTAGAGGAGGCACTCTTGCCCCGGGTGTCCTTCTTGCCCCATGTCCCCCTACGAATGCGAAAATGGCAACTTTGGCAAAGAAAGCTCTCAGTTAATAACTGTGGAAGTGCTCATAAGAACACTAAGCTGAGAAGCAGGCTCTGTCCCAGTGAGGACGTTAGTGCCAAGAAGAAGAAGAAGAAGGCCAGTCAATGTAAAAATCCCACACAAAATCAAAACAGTGCAGAGGCCTATGCTCGCGATTAGACCTGTTCACATGTTAGGCCTGTTCAATCAGCGTCGCAACAATTCTATTTGACCCCGGATTACGATATATCTAAAAATTAAAGGATAGCTTCTTTATACTGTATTAATTGCTCCTCGTGAAGATATCTTGTGCAAACACGCTTTCAACACCAAGATATTAGAGAAAACTCCTTTTACATAAACATCAGCTATTTGAAAAAGTAGAAACCATTTATGAAATGTATGAAAAACAGCAAGTTCATGCTCCATTATACTAAATGGCTAAAAATAGTCAAATATGGAGAATGTGGAATATATTTCCAAATTTACTTAATCTGGACCACTATGGGCTGACCTGGAGTCTTGCTGTGAGGGCGAGATGTTGAGTCGAGTACAGAAGGGCCTGTAGGTCGGCATAGAAATTAATTCTTTCTTCACCACCTTGCTCCACCAAATGTCATTTCTCATGATCTCCTTCCGAAGCTGGGCAAAGCGGCGTTTCTCGTGATGCTCTCCAACCAGAGGAGGGAATAAAATCTGTTGCCTGAGTTTATCCTGCGGGAGCCTGCAATGAATGAGATAATTACGATCATTATTCATTTCATTCAATCTCGGTGAAATAAAATTGCTTTCTACGGGATCTTTTGTTTCGTACCCAGAGTTGGGGAGGCCGAGGTCGTTTCAAATTGGAATAATTGTCGAGAAAAGGTTATGACTGAACAAGATATTGAAGTTTCAGTTGGGTTTTGACTGGTTTCAAAATTTTGAGTACGTCACCAGTGTTCAATAAATCAATTTCGCTTCTTCCTATCAAATTCAATCGATCTTAATTCATGATGTGCTAACCCATTAGATTTATGCCGACTATTTCAATTTCGTTTACCAGAAAAGGGGAACGTCCCATCATGTTCAAAGATAAAGAGGTACGCATCCCCTCGGATGACACCACGCTCTGAACGCCTCGCATACATCCCGGAGACGAATCTGTTGAAGCGGAAATATCAAACTTTTCCAGTCGAGAAACGAAATTAAACCAAAATTATGACTGGTGACGCTCGCTGCAATGATTGCACACTTCCGAAGGCGATTTATCGAGAAGGAAATCGCCGATTCACCCCAAAACGGTGAACCGTAACCAAAGGGGGAAAACCTGTTGTAGAAAAGGAAAGGGTGCACGTGGAAAACGCTCTGGAATGCGTTCCGGGGAATGCTTTAAACACGTGACTTTAATTCGAAGGTTGATGTTGAACAAATTTGATGAAATATTTAATGTATCAAGGCAAAACCGTGGAATGCGTGCTTAGACCAACGTAAGATCCTTTCACATTCCTTATGCGTCGGCGGGGTTCTGGTGGTGTTCACCAAAGTCATCTGACAAACATCCCGTACCCACATAAGCTGGATCTGAATGAAAAAAATGTATTCTAGTTGGATATCAATAATAATGTAACAATGTAGCATGGATCTATACAGAGTGTTCGTAAATTTTCCAAACAGCGGAAAATGGGAAAGATGATCTTACATTGAAAACAAGAAAAAAACAATGCCTGTGTACATTTTTTGATACATATACATATATGTTAACACAAAATAGAAATTATAATTAAGAAAATATTGCATCTAACTAAGATAGACAAAATTAAATTTTTCGGTGACGTTATTCCTGAGGGCCGTTAGTCATACTAGAAATGTTTTATTGAAATCTAAAATAGATTAATCCAAATGTCCTAATATTATCTGAAGTAACCTACACGTTATTGGTTTCAAGTTAGGCTGCAAATAGAAAATTATACAGTTCAAATACAGTGAGTTCTATGGACATTTCTCTTCCGTTACGAAGCTCGAACAACGGCTCTTTCTAAGACCACTCAAAAAATTTGGCTTGGTTTTACAAATAATTCAATTTGAGAACACCCGTAGATAATGTTATTTATGGAATCACTTCCTATTTTTCTTTCAGATGTTGCGTTTCATTCATTTATTTAGTTAACAGACAAACAGATAACACTGAATCAACAATTTGACGCCACAATACTCGGTTCATGGCCGCATCTCTCCATCCTCAAATCGAAACGCACTTGATCCGCCCACCTAGCTCGCTGCACTCCACACCTTCTTGTACCAACCGGATCCGAAGCGAACAACATCTCTGCAGGGTTGCTGTCCGGCATTCTTGCAACATGCCCTGCCCATCGTATCCTTCCAGCTTTGGCCACCTTCTGGATACTGGGTTCGCCGTAAAGTTGGGCGAGCTCGTGGTTCATCTTTCGCCGCCACACACAGTTTTCCTGCACACCGCCAAAGATCGTCCTAAGCACCCGTCGTTTGAAGCCTCCAAGTGCTTACAAGTCTTCCTCGAGCATCGTCCACGTTTCATGCCCGTAGAGGACTATCGGCCTTATAAGCGTTTTGTACATGGCACATTTGGTGCGGGTATGAATATTTTTTACTGCCGCTTTTTATAGTGGCTATAATAGGCCCGGAACCACTGATGATGCACCTCTGTATGTGCTAGCATGTACTTTGTCTTGGACGCATTCACCACAAGTCCAACTTTTGCTGGCTCGCGTTTCAGGCGGGTGTACAGGTCTGCCACCTTTTCAAATGGTCGGCAGACAATGTCCATTTCATCCGCGAAGCAAACAAATTGACTGGATCTCGTAAAAATCGTACCCCGGCTGTTGAGCCCGGCTCTCCGCATAACAACTTCTAGCGCAATATTGAACAACAGGCACGAAAGTCAATCACCTTGTCGTAGTCCCCGGCGGGATCCAAACGAACTGGAGTGTTCGCCTGAAACCTTCACACAATTCTGCACACCTTCCATCGTCGCTCTTATCAGTCTCGTGAACTTCCTGAGAAAGCTGTCCTCGTCCATGATTTTCCATAGTTCAACGTGGTCGATACTATCGTATGCAGCCTTGAAATAGATGACTTTTCATGCGTTGGGACCTGGTATTCACGACATTTTTGGAGGATATGCCGTACAGTAAAGATCTGGTCCGTTGTCGATCGGCCATCAACGAAGCCGGCCTGATAATTCCCCACAAACTCGTTTAATACAGGTGATAGACGACGGAAGATGATCTGGGATAATGCTTTGTAGGCCGCATTTAGAATGATGATCACACGGAAGTTCTCACAATCTAACTTGTCGCCTTGGGCTTCGTGATTGTGCCGTTGTTACCAAGCATTTAGCCGCATCGTTTCAAGAAGTGTGGGTTCGATTCCCGCTGCAGGCCGGAAATTTTTTCGTGAGGAATGTTCTCTGACTGTACCACTGGGTGTTGCAGGCTAGTCCGTTGTCTAGTGTAGTGCTTCCTTCAAAGGGAAAATCGTCCACTGGAGGCATTAACGTGTCGGAGTCTTTTTCTTGTAGATAGGGCATATTACCCCTTCCTTCCACTCCTCCGGTAGCTGTTCTGTTTCCCAGATTGTGCCTTTCAGCCGGTGCAGACAAATGGACAGCCTCTCCGGACCCATTTTTATGAGTTGAGCTAGGATACCATCCTTACCAGCAGCTTTATTGTTCTTTAGCTGGTGAATCCTTAACCTCCCTCAAAGTGGGGGCTGGTTGGTTTCCATCTTCCGCAATACTGACGAAGGTATTTCCTCCGTTGTCCCGTCCTTCATTGCCTGTGCTCTCAGCGCCATTCAGATGCTCGTCGAAGTGCTGCTTCCACCTTTCGATCACCTCACGCTCGTCCGTCAAAATGTTCCCATCCTTATTCCTACACATCTCGGCTCGCGGCACGAAGCCGTTGCGGGATGCGTTGAGCTTCTGATAGAACTTACGCGTTTCTTGAGACCGGCACAGCTGTTCCATTTCCTCGCACTCCGTCTCCTCCAGACGGCGTTTTTTCTCTCGAAAGAGGCGGGTCTGCTGTTACCGTTTCCGTCTATAACGCTCAACGTTCTGCCGGGTCCCTTGCTGCAGCATGACCGCCTGCGCTGCATTCTTCTCCTCCAGAATCTGCCTACATTCCTCGTCGAACCAATCGTTCCGTCTGCTTCGTCACACGTACCCGACGTTGCTCTCAGCTGCATTGTTGATGGCTGCCTTCACTGTTCTCCAGCAGTCCTCAAGAGGGGCTCCAGCAGCCTCGAGGTTGCTGCGCGTACGAAGTTGCGACATCCGGTTGATTAAGCCACTCTAGGTCATACCGGGGCCGCCGTCGGTACCGTACGTTGTTAGCGACGGAGAGTTTTGGGCGCAGTTCAACCATCACCTGATAGTGGTTAGAGGCGCCACGATAGGTCCTGAGGTCGACAATGTCGGAGAAGTGCCGTGCATCAATCAGAACGTGGTCCGCGAAATCAATTAGTTGCAAGCCGTTTTCGTTCGTCAACCAGTGAACGCTGAACTTTCCAAAAGTCGGTCTGAATTCCTCCTCCTGGCCAACCTGAGCGTTTAAATCTCCTATGATGATTTTGACGTCGTGGCTTGGGCTGCTGTCGTACTCGCGTTCGAGCTGCGCGTAAAAAGCGTCTTTGTCATCGTCAATGCTTCCGGAGTGGGGGCTGTGCACGTTTATTATACCGAAGTTGATGAACCGGCCTTTGAGTCTCAACTTGCACATTCTCTCATTGATCGGCCACCACCCGATCTCGCGCATCTGCATATCACCCATCACTATAAAAGCTGTTCCCAGATCATGTGTGTTGCCGCAGCTCTGGTAGATGGTATGGTTACCTCGAAACGTTCGCATCATTGATTCCTCCCAACACACTTCCTGCAGCGCTACGATGCCGAATCCACGGTCCTTCAGCACGTCGGAGAGTATGCGTGTGCTCCCGATGAAGTTGAGAGATTTACAGTTCCACGAACCGAGCTTCCAATCGCTAGTCCCTTTACGTTGCTGTGGTCTTCGCCGATTGTCCTGGTTCGTATTCTCTCGTTGATCATTCGTTGCTTGATTTTTTAAGGCTGGCTTGCAAGGCCTGACACCAACCCCCTAGATTTCCGGAGGACCATTCCCCCTAAATGTTCGGAGGACCATAGTGCGCAGTTTAGCTAAGAGTCCTTCTCTGGCACTCGGACGATGATTAGCCGCCCCTGTCATGGGTAACAGACGCTGATGTGAGCCGCTCCTAACATGGAATACAGACTCCCAAGGTTTGCAGAAGCAAGAGCAAAAGCAAACCCCCCCCCCCCTTCCCTGTCAGCATACGACGTTCCCACCGGGGGTTGGTTACCCGATCTTCCCCAAGGTTACTCGTACCCGGCCAGTACCACGAGGAGGTATTTTAAATTTTAAATTTTAAAAAAGTTTGAAAATTCAATCTCCCATATGCTTCTTACAATCCTTACAATTAAAATAGTGTTCTGTGAAATTTCCAGCTTTCTAGGTGGTGATTTAAAGGTGGCCCAAAGACAATGCATGTTTATATGGAAATTACTATGGAGAAAATTTTGAGAAATGTTCCAAACACGCTAGTGCTGTAATGTAAGTAGAAACTTATCATCCCATATTGAAAACTCATTCATCAAACCTTTATGAAGGGTGTTGCTATTCCCTTTTGAAGGATGAAGGATGAAATTATTCCCTTTTGAGCTATTTTTGTTTGGGATTTTTGTACATGTTTGTAGGGCTATAATCCCATAACAAGCTAAGTAATAGCAAACAAACTCATGAATATCTCTTCTGCTATCCGTCGGATTGAATTTCTCTCTTCAGCAAATTTCTTTATTGTGGTTGGAAGAATGAGTTTTCATTATGGGATAATAATTTTTTACTTACATTACAGTACTAGCGTGTTTGGAACATTTCTCAAAATTTCTCCATAGTAATTTCCATATAAACCTGCATTGTCTTTGGGCCACCTTTAAATCACCACCTAGAAAGCTGAAAATTTCACAGAACACTATTCTTATGGTAAAGATGATAAGGAACATATGGGAGATTGGATTCTCAAACATTTTTAAATTTTGAACCGCCCGAATGTAGAACTGCTTCGATTCGACTCAAGGAATCATACTAAAACAATTTCCTTCGTAACTAAGATGATCAATTTAAACAGCTTTCCAAAGAACTTCTGTTCCATTGCTCGATATTCGAACGAGTTACTTCACTGTAATTCTGTTTTGCTCTTCTAATCGGTGGGCCATTAAAACAAATAAATTGTCGAATAAATGTTATTTTATACATCACAGTGTAGCAATCAACAATAAATTTGAGTTAGTTCTCAGGGACCACATATTGAGAGTTTCAGCCTCCTATATCTGAACGCGTCAAATTGATGAAATTTTCAGCATTAATCTATTGGGTCAAAATATTTGAGCAAAAGAATGCAACAAAGTCTACCACGCATTTTAAGAATTTATAAGTGTTTCAGAAACACCGTGCTTTCTAGGTGATGTCGCACTCGCTACCAGCAAAGTGGTCTATCTTTAACGCATTCACCGCCAATCTGACGTTTGCTTCTTTTCCAAATGTTCGTCGAACAATGTCCATATCATCCGCAAAGCAAACCATCGTCTGGCTCTGCTGAAATCCGTACCAACACTCTTAGAAAATTTCATATAAATTACAATCCACTTAGATCATGCCTGCCCAACCTTTTTTAAACCGCGGGCCAAATCGCAAGAATAAGTTTGTGTCGCGGGCCACATTTTTAAACGCAAAAATATTCCTATACGATCTGACGAAAGTTAGTAAATGAAGTTCATAAAACCTGACGAAATTTAGTGAATGAAGTAAATTTCATTTGAAGAAATCTATTAAAAAAATAATTGCTGCTGGACACTGTGAGAGTCCCTTTCAAAATTATATAATAATCTAGTCCAGAATATTTTGAAGAATCTACTTAAGAAATTTTGGATCCTGTGAGAATAATATCTAGGATTGTTTTAAGAATCCTACTCCAAATTCTGTCAGAATCCGACCTAATATTATTAGCATAAGCAGAAGTGTGCTAAAATTCCGATCAAGCTTTTCCGAAATTTTTGATCAAAATGTCCAAAATATTACAACTTTCGTGCCTTGGTTTCCTTCAGAATCTTACTCAATAATCATTTTGAAATGCTATCTGTAAATATTTGTAAATGCCTAAAATTAATTCAAAATTAACCTGCTCATAATTTTATTATAAATTCGTTTAGTTTTCTGGCAAAATGTTACATAACGTTATGTTGCAATCTAGCCCAGGATTTTACAAACCTATGTATTAAATTCGTTGAAAATTCTGGTTATGGAATCCTGGTTAACATTCTGTGAGAATCTTGTCAATGTTATCCGTGAAAGTCGTGTCCAGAATTCTTTAAAAATCCTGTTCAAGATTTAAAAAAAAATCCTGCCTTTCTTATAATCCCGTCAAGGTTCAAATGTTCAAGGACAAATGAATGAATGTCGAAAGAAGCCATGGTAGAAACATTGTTTAACACTCATAATTTTAGATTTAGAATTTGAATAAATTTAGTATCTAAAAAAAGACAATTTACACCGTCTTCAGCCATAGGCTGCACAGACTGAACATAACTTACATTAGACAACAGACATACGGAACGACCAGTGGACCAATGAAGAATTTCTCGTTTGACGAAAAGTTTTCTCCGACTGGGGCGGGAATCGAACCCACACTCTGTAGCACAATACGCCTAAACGACTGACGCCGCTAACCGCACGGCTACGAAGCCCGCAACTAAGAAGGTTTATAAACAAAATAAATAATTACTATACCAAAATTTTAGGTTGAAACTAAATCAAAAATTAATTAGGTTTAGTATGTTCTAATTTCAGGTTGGTAGAAAATTCAACGGGCCTTCCGCGGGCCGCACAAAATGAGGTCGTGGGCCGTACGTTGGGCAGCCCTGACTTAGACGCACATAAAAGAAGCGAATCATTTGACATAAATTTAAATCTGGCGAAAAGTGGGGATATTCTCGGCCTTTGCAGTGTATATAGTAGCCAAAACAGGGTTTTGTCTTTTAATCCGACGGTTTCGGTTATTATTTAACCTTTTTCAAGGATTCTGTGATTTTTTGGTGAATTGATATTTATGCAGTCGCCTCTCCACATCTCGATATCGAAAGGACTATCGAGATACGGAGAGATCGAGACAAAGAACATATTTTTAATGAACACTAAATTGAAAAAAAACAAACGCGTTGATTTTAGAGGACCTTAAGGGAAATCATGCATATCATAGCAGCAATTTTCGTTAAGTTTGTAATCCATTTTGCACGTAATTCATCGTCCACAATCCGTAGCTTTATTGTTTTTGGGCAGATGAATGGCATCTATAACATCTCTAAAATGCGGGATCTGGTTGTTTTCCATCGCCAACTGTACTGTCATAGGCATTTTCTCCGTTGTCTTGGCCCCCACGCTCTCAGCACCATTCAAGTGTTCATCGAAATGCTGATTCCTCTCAATGCTTCTCTGCACATCTCGACTCGCGATACGAATCCGTTCTAGAATGCTTTGAGGTTCTGGTAAAACTACAACTTTTTTTTGAGAACTGCACAGTTGTTCTTTTTCCTTGTACTCCGCTTCCTCCATTTGACATTGTGGTACATTTTGCACCGATAAAAGTGGTTCTACTGGTGCCGATTCCATATATATCGTTTCACGTTCTGCCGGGTGACGTTCTACACCATGACCGCTTGCGCTGTAGTCTTCTCCTTCAAAATCTACCTACACTTCCAGTAGAACCAATCTTTGCATTGAATGCATCCCAGGAATCCTACGTTTCCCTCATTCTTAGATATCCGGAGGACAATATTGCGCAAAGACCAGCCGCCCTCAGACAGGAGGAACTGACGCTGTTGTTTTTCTCTAGGAAGCATGTGGTTCATAAACCTCTATAAGACTGGACAACGCATGACAATGGCTTGAACAACAAATCAAAACACGATCGTCCAATGGCCATGTCGTTAATCAAATTCTTTGGCGATAAAGTTTTACAACCATGTCATAAATCATTCAAATCGGGTGCCAGCTACAAATGTACTTTTTCGTCAACTTTTTTCCTGGTATGAATTTAGATCACCGTCATTTACCTCCAAGGTACATTCCACAGCGAAGTGCATAAAAGTCATAAACCGATTTGTAAGTCGCCCAACAGCGCCACCACTTCGAGCCGTACAAATTGAGCCGTAAAAACTTTTCGTCACTAACGCCGGCTTGGTCGGCTCATCGATCCACAAACGACAGACGGCGAGCACAGTGATCTATTTTAAAATGCCTCAAACAAAACGAGATGCAACAACTGCACCGCGTCTAAGTCATCGTCACCAAAGTGGATGTGAAAGAGGCGATGATGACAAGTCGTGAACTTTGGAGTAGGTTGTGCCCCAACGTAGCAGTCATTAAGACATGTGTTCGTCGAAAGGCGTCGCTTCGGCTAGCCCAAGTGGTTTCCAACCTTTTTTTTTTGCTGTTGGTATCCCCTTTGAAAATTAACGAATGTCTCACGACTCCCAAAAGATTGAATGTCTCGATCTGAGAGATTTTGTAAAGCGTTGAAAGATGTCATAAGAAATCAACAGGCAGCAACACCCAAAAGTCATGTCTGAAATCTACCACAGATAACACAGCGTGACAAAATGAACATTTTTGAGTGTCTCAAGAATCCAATTATATGTCTCTAATAAATTTCAGGTTTCTGAACCTGATAATGCTTTCAAAAATGTTTCATAATGTCACAATGAGCTACAGGTCATCCAAAATTTGATAAAATACAGGTTTTACTAATGATCACATGAAATTAAACTATGATTTGTCAAACTTTTAAGCGATCTAATCCATGCAGAATCATTGAGCATCTTTCAATACATACTATAGTTTTTAAAAGCCAAAAGTGACTTTTAAAGCTTATGTAAAATAGCATTACGGACCCCTTGAGAAGCCGTTACGCCTCCAGGGCTCCGCGAACTACCGCGGTTGAGAGACCCTGAGCTATCTTGTCGCGCACTCCCATCATCCATATAGCGGACGTTTACGGTTGCCGAGAGCACGTGGTCGTAAAAGTGTAAAGGTTCATTAGAATTTTGTCACGCTGCTACACTTCACACACGCACGCAAACTACAGCCGAAGGAGCTGTGATCACGACCTGTTCTACTAGAGGAGTGAAATGAGCCAGGAATGGGCAATTAAGTGCCTCAGCTCGATGACAGGGATGCATGGGAACTGGTGCATTAGGTAATGATTAGTCAGTGGCGACAATTGCTCCCCGGAAAGTTTAGTTATTATGGCATTGTCTGAAACTGTTTTACGATCCTGAAAATAGGTTTATGGCCACTGATATTTGAATACTCTATAAATTGGGTGATTTTGAATTAAATTGCAATTCAATATATGAAGTTTACATGTTTTATTGGTTTCCGTGATTTTTGAGCATGATGCACGATGGAAATTAAAGTTTAATTTAATTAAGTTGGCTCAGCAAATGTTGAGTTGCACGCTATTCAAAAAGCATTGAATAGCATCGTGTACGCAAAATTTCCATTCCTCACTTTTTTGATACATTCTAACAAATATTATTCTGCACAAACGCATTGGAGCCCTTGAGGAATCTAATAGTGAAAGAATTGTTCAAATCAGCTCTCCTGTTCTCGAGCCAACTCGTGACATACAAGCACCATTCCATATTTATTGACAAAATAGAAATAACATAATGTGTGACAAATCAGTGCACATTGGGCTTTATGAATATAGTGTAGTAAAGATGAGTTTAGTTTCAGTATAAATAGGGTAAATATTTTATACTGGAAAAATTGTAATACTGGAAAAATTCTAATACTCAATGAAATATCCAGTTTCCAAAAGTTGGTAAACACAGGTTCTATACTAGTGTACCACGCGTTGGACCCAAACCACTACAATTTCTGCACACAAAAAAGAATAAGTTAAAACTACGTCTCCAGTGTCGTGTACTATTCGAGTCAAGTACATGACACTGAAGACGGCCTTACAATTGTGGTCGAAATACGCGTATGTGTCAAATGATACAAGCTCTAATGGAATAAAATGGTACAGTACAAAATTTAGTTTTCATTTATATATAGACATTTCAATCAGCTCTAAGATTCATTATCACGCCAAGATATTTAATCTCGTGTACGTGATCAATTTTCTACTTATCAATTTGTATTGAAACATCTACAATGGAAACGCGAAATGAATATAAGTTTAGTTTTACTTATATTCAATTTTAACTGTTTGTACTTCAACCATCTACTCGTAACCATGCTAGTAAAACATTTTATTCAAGAATTTCGAATCACAGCCAGATAGTCCTTCAATTGCATGTTTAATTTTAGTTATTGGAAAAAGGTTGAAAGATAATATGCTACACACCTAGTGGATAAATTCTCATTCAGGCCCTCTACCTCCAGATAGCCTTCAATCTGGTAAATAACTTTTCCGATGATACCAATCTTCTAGCTGATAAGGCTCTTGAGGTAGAAAAGATTGAAGATTTGTTTCTACTAGCGCCACCAAGCGGTTGAATTCCCAATCAGGCTCTTCAATGTCAGATAGCCCTTGAACTGCTAAATAGCCTTGCCGAAGACACCAACATTTTAGCTGTTAAGGATCTTGAGATACAGACAGTTGGTTACATGCTTGACCTGATTCGCTACTCACCGCACAGTAACGCACATGCGCTAGTGTCTATGCACAAAAAATCGCTAAAAGGTAACGCGAAAAATATTTGTATGGTGAAATGCATCTAATGATAATGACTATCACGCCTACTAAATATTTTTTCGATTGTCACTAGCGCCACCAAGCGGAAAAATTCTCAATCAGACTCATCATCAGATAGCCCTTGATCTGCCGAACAGTTTTGCCGAAAACACCATCCATCTAGCTAATAAGTATCTTGAAATAAAGATGATTGAATAAACGTTGTCACTAGTGCCACTTAGTGGATGAGCTCTCAATCAGATTTTTCATCGCCAGATAGTCCTTGATCTGCTGAATAACTTTGCAGAAGACACCAACCTTCTAGCTCATTTGGATGTTGAGATGACCGTTTGAAACCAATTATGGACACCTCCTGTCAACACTATATCCGTTGCCAAGAGAAAGGGGAGGGGTGAAAGGGAATGTCACACCTAAAATTTATTTCAAATTAATTGATCTACTAGTCTCCGAATTGTGGTCATTTAAAAATTCAAGGTTCGTCTCTGGCTTTAATGGGTTAAACTCTAAAGTACGTTTTCCAAGATTTTTTTATGTTCTCAAAAATGTTAGAATAATAAAATTCCTCAAGGAATATCAAAGCTCTTGAAAGTAAGTCAAAAAACATTGAGAGATTTGTTCATACAATTAACGTGAATTTCTCTTGGGGGTCATGCACGAATTACGTTACGCTTCAAAGGGAGGGGTTGAGCCAAGCGTGACAAGCCTTATTAATTTCCGGAGGACTTATACAAAAAGTGTGACAAAATGGGGGGGGGGGTTCAAAAAAGTTGAAATTTAGCGTGACATAATGTGTGTACCATCCCTTGGAGGACAATCATTCCTCCTTTGACTACTTCTTATCCACAAATTGATTCCACAATATATTCCCGGATTTAACTAAACATTCAACAACTACAACTTAATTTAACAACCTTTCAAAAGTTCAATCTTTTCCATCGGCATTCATCCAAACATTAATTGATTCTGTCAAATTCTATCATATAGTTTCCCGAAAAAAAAAAAAACAAATTGTTTCGCGAAGTACATCAAAAATCCTTCAAATATGTTTTCAAAATACACAACAAATATCGACACTAATTCTCCTATGATTTTATATGTATGCTCCACGTCTAATCCCAAGATCATACAGGAATAATCTACGAAAAGTATTTTAGGCCTTCGAATATTTAAAGGAAACTTATTGGAAAACCCTTGTTGTCTTTTCGCATTCGTATATCATGTGGCAGGTACGATGATACTCTATTTCCAGGGAAGTTAAGGAAATTTCCATTACGAAAAGATCCTGGATCGACCGGGAATCGAACCCAGACACCTTCAGCATGGCTTTGCTTTGTAGCCGCGGACTCCAACCACTCGGCTAAGGAAGGCCAATAATCCATATTATGGAATTGAATTCGTGTGCAATTCCAACAAAAAAATCCTAAATTCTTAGGAATCAAGAAATTAGAGAACGAATTCTGCTAAATTTTAAGAATAATTTCCAAAGAAACTGATGGAGCAGCTTGAGACATTTTCATTTTTTTACTTTGATTTTTTAAATTTCACTTACCCTGTAGACATGCACCTATAGAGTAAATATAATAAATAATTACTTATCTTAAGCTGTTCCGTTATCCATCTGCTGTTTCTACTGTTGTTGTTTTCCTTCCTTCACATGGTGCTATTGAGCAACTTCGTATAAAAAAAATCCTAATATATATGGTTCCTAATATCTGAAAGTTCATCGGGATAAATGTTAAAAAAAAGGAAAAATTTCCTCCAAGTTTTAAATTTAGTAAAATCTAACATTATTATCTATTTTTGGTATGAATAAAAAGCGTTGAACTTTACTACATGTAGCATCTACTGAAAAACAAAATCCACAAAGTTTATTACAATTATGGTATGAATAAAAAACCTTTCGAACATGTAGTACCTACTACCTTCGAGCATGAGCAGTGACTGATGCTGCACGTTACTAAAATTCTATTCAGAGTGCAGAGTGATGCTGCACGTTAACAAAATCCATTCAGAGTGACACTTACAACCAAAAACATAATGCATATATGCCAAATTTGTCACTTATTCACACGACAAATCATGTGAGAATATGAATATTACTGCATAAAACAGCATGTTGAACTTCGATGATGGATATGGAATTCTTAATATTTCTGTGGTATTCTTGTTATTTCGGTAGGTATCCTGGTAGTACCCTGGAATTCTTAGAAATAAAAATAAATTCTCACAAAAGTGGTTGAATCAAGGATTTTCTTTTAAATTCAGTCATTCAAAGATGTATGTATACTATGAGTGAAGATTTCCTCTGAAATACCAACGAAACGAAAGGGATCTAAAGTTTATGAGAATTCCGAAGATTCGGACCAGAGTTTGCAGGAAACTCACTGAAATCTCAGAGATTCTATCAGAAATATTCTCTTGAAGATACCCGAACAATTTCAAAAGATTGATAGCCAGATCAAATACCGGATTTACAATATTCCCAAAAAAAAATCTTTCAGAATCCCAGAATTGTTATAACAAATCTAGAATGCCTATCGGAAACCCAGAATTACTATAGGTATTCCAGAATACCAGAGGAAATCAGAGATTCTGGGATGCCAATCAGTCAGTCATTCTTACATAAAATTAAGAATTCCTTTATAATAAGCTGAAATCCATCCGACATCCGAGAATTCCTAAGAAACAACATAATTATCGTAATGCCAGATTGAACATAACTATCGTAATAAGTATCTTCGTACCTGCCTCACGATATTCACAGGTCAGTTGACATTGAAAGCTCTCAGTTAAAAACTGTGTAAGTACTCATCAGAACACTAAGCTGATTTTTAGGCTCTGTCCCGTAACGTCTTATAAAATACCAGATCTCTCAAATAAATTCAAAATTCCTAATCGGAATCTCAAGAATTTTTTAGAAATAACAAAATTTCTACGCAAATTTCAAAAATACCGTAGCAGTTTATGGGAGTCATTACTGTTTTTTTTTCTGAGTGTAGTGGTAGGAGTGTGAATTGTGATGAATTGTTGAGAAGGAAGTTATATAGAGCTTAGTGACATTTGAACACACGAACACTTGCATACGCTTATCATACACAGTTTGTTTTTGTTTTCCTCAACGAAACTTGCACACACTTTCCAGACTCATCAAAATGCATATGGAAGTATTACCCAATTTGAAACATTTACGCCCAGCTTCTGGGTGTTTTCCTAGACAGAGTGCATATTGTTTTCCTTTAAGGTTCACAACCACATCTACACTAGGGCACCCATACCATTGAGCGTGAAAACCACTATGAGATGGTTGAAATTTGAACAGATGACATCTGGTTCGGACAGATAGAGAATAGCCATGATGTATGGCAGACATTTTTGTGATCATTAAATTTTCATTTGAATAAAGTTAATTTGTTACGAAAACGTGAAAATCCGGATGCTATAATACCTTTCATCATTTTTCCATGATATTTACTCAAATTTTAATTATTCCATTCATTTAAATAATCTCAAAGCATGAGTAGCAACCTCTGGAGCAAACTACCAGTAGCTTTGTAGTAAATGCTATTCATAGCAACGCGTTGTTTGTACAGTGATACTTCCATGAGTCGATGTTTCATGACTCGATATCGACTCATGGAACCATACTAAAAACAAAATTTCATGGTTACTATGATGGTCCCTAGAAGCAGCTTTCCAAAGGATTGCTGTTCCATGACTCGATATTTCCATGAGTCGATGGTCCCTTCAATATCGACTCATGGAGGTTTCACTGTATTATGTTCGAAAGGAAAGGTGTAGAAAGAGAAATGACACAAACATGTTCCACTCGTGTTCCACATATAGCGTTTACTACCGATAATATAGTAAACTGAACTTTACTACATTTTAGTCATACCGCCCAATGTTCTAAAAAATATCGCCAGCATCTCCACATTTTCTTAGTTTCAATATAATAGTTAAAAAAGTCCCTCCAATAATTTGTGTTTGGAATTTATGCAAGAAGGAAGAAATTGATTTTCACATTTACCCCTCTACCGGTAGCTTAATTTTTACCGCAAGAAAAATAAGTCAAATCACGATATTTTTATTTGTTTTTTCTATGTTTTTGCACCATTTTTTCACAAGTTCTCAAAAGTCTCTTCTTGTTTCCTATGTCAACATTGATCATTGGTCTTCTGGATTCAGAGATATTCCGAAATTCCTTGGGGGGTCGACACGTAACCATAACCCACGTATATATCCCAGGCAACAGAATTTTTACCGTACTCGAATATTCTCTCTTCGGAACAATACATTGATGAAATTATGTTGGGAAAAAATGAAGCAATTTGGTTCAGCCGTCTACAAGTTATGAGCCCATACTTTCTGAAACACCCTATACATGGCGTTGTATAGCCCACATTTTATTTTTTCGATGAGTTGACGTAAAACAAAATGGCTGCCTAAAACATTTTATATGAAAAATAAGGAATGAAGAATCCTATACAAAAGTTTTGAGGTATCCCTGGAGTAGTTTTGATGCAAATATGAAGAGTGGTTAAATTTTTAGATATTATTTATGGAAGAAGACAATTTTCAAGAAATTCGAGAAGGAATTGCAAAATCCTATGGTAAATCTGTTGAAATATTTCTTTTAAAAATCCTCAGAATCGCTAAAGCTTTTTAAAATAAAAAAATCTCTGGAAAAATCCTGGATGGATCTCAGGTGATTTTTTTCTATTAGATTCCTAGGATTGGATGAAATTTCAGGGAAAATAATAATATTATTCTTCCAAGAAATACCTGACCATCCCAAGTAACACAACATGTCTCATATAAATCACAATGACTTCAATATGACTAATGAGAATGTTCTGTTTCATAGCGAAAAAACTGGACTTCATACTTATATATGACTGGAAAAGCGCAGAAGGTGGAGCTTGTGCAACATATTTTTGTTGTCAAAATTATGTATCATATGGGTTTAGGTATAGATAATTATGTATTATACTTTGTCCAACAAACTATTAACGCAACAAAATACTGAGAACATTTGGTAGTGGAAATGCATTGGATGGTCGACAATGAAAAATGTTGAAGTGCAAACATTGACAAGCCTTCTTTTATGATTGCATAACTGTTATTTAACACCAAATTAATATGCGAATCAAAAATTATGGTGAAATATGCCCTTTTGCTTCGAAAAAATCAATTCGCCCTTATAAATCGTTCAATATACATTTTTCGACATCAAGCCAAGTAAATATTTCCAAAAAGGAATCATCACATTTTGCAAATAAGTTCATTATTTTGTTTTCTACTAATACACTGAACTTTTACTGAACTATTATTACTTTTTTCAAAGCTTCAGAACAAAAATCTCATCGTTATGGTAAATATTCAAAAATAAATTCAAAAACTAAAGATGGTCCCCTTAGACACACTGCATGACGAGTGTTTTGGGAAAATACAAAAATTTCATTGCCAATCATTTGCCATTGTTTCATTCAAGGCAGTTGTAGCATCCCAAATAATATCATTCATATACCATTTCACTGCTCGAGTCATAATTTACATTAAGGCACTTGATTGCCAACATTCATTAGTGCATACTCAGATTTCACAACAGACCTCATTCAAAATTTATTGCATACACATGTTTTCATGAACATGTTATTTCGACCATATCATAACATTGAATTTGGGACTAGGCAGTTGACACTTGCCTGACCCACATTCAATGTTGAACAAACAGAAAATACCACCCGTGCAGTAAAAGACACATGTTGAACAAACAGCCTGCTTCATGACGATTGGCTATCGTCTTCACAAAAATAAGTCCAAGCTCCTCCCATAGAATTTAAGTTTGTGTAGACTTAAGCTTGAGTGTAGAGTTAAGGTTTGATGTAAATCAAAAAGAAAGATACAAGACAGATTGATTTGAACCAAGAACAAAAACGGACGTGTTTTCAATGTGATATCACCGCATATACTTTATGGCGACCTGACATTCGAACAGGCAATGTTCGGTACTAAAAAGTGAACTTTGGAAATCTGTGTTAAAGTGTTAAGTGTTAAAGTGTTCTTAAAAATCTCGGTATTTTTCGTTAAAAGAAGATTAAAATGGGTACCGAGGAGTCAAAGGCTCAGGTACAACACAACGGGGACACACACATCGAGATAGTGAACACTCAGAACGAACACTCCGCGAAACTCGATACGATCGAGACGACACTGTGGTTCGTGACTGCTGGAGTGAGTTTACAACTCGTGCTAAGCCTGTGGGCTTTAATTCAGCGAAGAATAAACAGCAAAGTGTTAAAGAGGGCAGACAAGCTGTGCAAATTAAACGAACTAGCAACAGAAAAGTGAACAAGAAAAACACTTTGTGATTAAGGTAAAAGAAGAGAATGCTGGTGAGAATAGTAATCGCGGGTAATAGTAACAATAGTGTTACAATTTACAATTTTACGCGGATGGTTAACAGTTCTAGAAGAAACCAAACTTTTATGGACACAGTTAGACGTTGCAGAAGTACAGGTGATTTGTGTGTAATGAGAGCAAAAACTAAAAGGCATCTACCTAGCCTCTAATAGGTAAACAGTGCTTAAAGGTGCAATAAAAACAAGAAGAGATGAGCAGAGACGAGGCAGACCAACAACGAAGCTGAAGTGATCCGAGTGATAACATGTGCCCACTCACGCTAGACCAACGGATGCAGTGGAAATCGAAAAAAGGACATCGGTCGGTGAGCGAAATATGAAAATCATGACATATATTTGTTTACACACCATTTTTGTGCGATTTGTTAGAAATTTATAAATATATTGTAAATCACTATATATATATAATTGTTTTACCCACCATTTTTGAATTTGATTGATCGGTTCGATATATATGAGCAGTATAATTGAAATGTGATGTTTGAAGTAATTGAAGAAAAAATCAACGAACTGAATCGAATTGCTACAAATTTTTAAAAAATCTATAAATAAGTGTTATAAACCAGAGACTTTACTTGCAAAAAGAGCACAAGTCCAAGAACTTTTTATTCAAATTCAAAATTTCATTCGATCAAATTCAGATTTAACGCAATTACAACACGACTGTTTTATAACATTTGCGAATGAATCGTACCAAAGTACTTTAGAAATAATCAACAAGAAGTTAGAAAGCGGAAATTTCTTTAAAATAAAATTTAAAAATGTAGTGAACAGAATAATAATAACACGGAAACATAAAATGGCGCTAAATATCGAGACGGCTTCCAAAATAGCGGAATTAATTCCGAACTATGATGGTGCCCCAGAAGGAGCAAAATCATTCACTGACGCGATTAATTTTCTCGACGGTGTCGTAACAGCAGCACAAAAACCTGGAACAATTCAATTGGCTCTGACTAAACTAACAGGCAAAGCAAGAGAATTGTTTACGGAGGTGCCTGCTGATTTAGCAACGATCGTCACGAAAATTACGGAAAACTGTGTTGATAAAACGAGTGCTGATTTAGCACTCAGTAACTTACAAAATTTGAGACTCCGCAATGATGTACAAAAATTCACCGCAGAAGTAGAAAAATTGTGCGACAAACTGACACGAGCTTATGTTAGGGAACAAATTCCGACAGAAGCAGCGAGGAAACTCTCTCAAAAGGCCGCTGTTAAGACGATGATTAATCAGGCTCAATCTACTGAAACGAAAATGATGTTGAAAATAGGTAAATTTGATACCCTGAAGGATGCATGCAACATCTTGATTGAGAACGAAAATACCTCGACCACAACATCGCAAATTCTGCAGGCAGGGAGCCAAACCAATCGCAGATTTGATAATGCGCCGAGGAACTTTAAACAATATTCCTCGCGCAGGGAATATGAAAATCATACAAACCGGAACCGATCTTTCGATCGTTTCCGAAACCGAAATTTCAACGAAAGACGACCAGTAAATCGCGATTTTTACCAACGTGGTAATCGCGGTAATGGCAATTATCGCGGCAGAGGCTATGGTCAAAATCGTCATCAAAATTATGGACATCAAAACGGTAACAGTCGAGTGTACTGCGCAAACGAGCAACCTCAAAGTGGAAACGTAGTACACAACAATACAGCAAATCAGGCACCGCCAACGTGTGCTCACGTCGGCGTCGTGCAATCCAACCAACAGTCGCAGCCTAGTCAAATGCAACAACATTTTTTAGGCCAGCGCATGTAGAAGTCATTCCGAACGAAATGCAAACGACCGTCCTTAACATAAATTTGAACGCATCAAATTTCATAACAGCTGGTGCGCTCATGGCAAATCGTAAATGCAGCTTTATCATTGACTGTGGAGCTGACGTATCACTTTTTAAAATGGATGTAATTGAACCAACGCAAATTATTGACACAGCAGTAAAAACTCGATTAACGGGTATTACTGACGGAGCTGTACATACGCTAGCAACTACGGTAACTGACCTATATTTTGATCATGGTTTAACCATTCGACATACTTTCCATTTGGTACCAAGCAATTTTCCGATAGCAACAGATGGAATTTTTAGGAAGGGATTTTTTGACGAAGAATAAATGCATAATCGATTACGAAACATGGTTACTCAACTTCAATTTGGGAGATGTACAAATATCTATTCCAATCGAGGATAACGTTAATAATGGGTTTATTTTGCCAAACAGAAGCGAAGTTATTCGAAAATTATCTAATTTGCCCATTTGCGAAGACATGGTTGTGCTTTCAGAAGAAATTCAACCAGGAATTTTTTGTGGAAATACAATCATTTCACCAGAAATGCCCTATGTAAAGTTTATAAACACAAGTAATGACCCTGTTTATATATCTAATTCAACATTTAAACCTAAATTAGAACCTCTGAAAGATTATTGTATTATGCAATTTTCTAGAAATAAAAATAATTCCGCAGAAAGAGTTCAAGAAATTTTAAAAGAGTTAAATGTAAGTAAACTGCCAGAATATTCAAGAAGAGAGTTCACCAAATTAATAACCGATTATGCAGATATATTTTGTTTACCCAACGAAAAAGTAACAACCAATAATTTCTATTCACAAAATATAGTTTTGAATGATACTGTTCCTACGTACATTCCCAACTATAAATCAATTCACTCTCAAAATGTCGAAATTCAATCTCAAATAAAAAAGATGCTTAATGAAAAAAATATTGAGCCATCGGTATCCCCATACAATTCGCCGATACTTTTAGTTCCAAAAAAGTCTAATAATGGAGAAAAAAAATGGCGGTTAGTTGTCGATTTTAGACAACTAAACAAGAAGGTCATGGCTGATAAATTTCCGTTACCAAGAATTGATTCAATTTTAGATCAACTTGGTAGAGCAAAGTATTTCTCAACATTAAATTTAATGTCGGGATTTCACCAAATTCCTTTAGAAAGAGACTCGAGAAGGTACACTGCTTTTTCCACTCAGACTGGACATTATCATTTTATGCGACTGCCATTTGGACTGAATATCAGCCCAAATAGTTTTCAGCGTATGATGACAATAGCTATGGCTGGATTGGCCCCTGAGTGCGCTTTTGTATACATCGATGACATTGTAGTCATCGGTTGTTCTGTAAACCATCATTTAACAAATTTAGTAAAGGTTTTTGAGCGTTTAAGGCATTATAATCTTAAGCTTAATGTCCAAAAGTGTAAATTTTTCCGTACTGAGGTGACATATTTAGGACATCATATAACTGATCATGGAATTTTACCCGACAGTTCAAAATTCGATGCAATAAAAAATTATCCAAAACCCAATAATGCAGACGAGGTACGAAGGTTCGTAGCTTTCTGCAATTATTATCGGAAATTTGTGCCAAATTTTGCCACTGTGGCACATCCTTTGAATCAACTTTTGAAAAAGAACGCGCAATTTCAGTGGACTTCGGAATGCGAAACAGCATTTCAAAAATTAAGAGAATATTTAATGTCACCAACTATTCTCCAATACCCAGATTTTTTGAAAGAATTTATTCTCACGACAGACGCTTCTGATGTTGGATGCGGAGCAGTCTTGTCCCAAAGATTTGAAAACAACGACTTGCCTATAGCATTTGCGAGCAAAACTTTCACACAAGGCGAAAAGAATAAACCGGTCATACTTAAAGAATTGACAGCCATACATTGGGCAATAAAATATTTTAGAGCTTATCTGTATGGTCATAAATTCACAGTACGAACGGACCAAAGACCACTTGTATATTTATTCGGAATGAAAGATCCCAGTTCTAAGTTGACTCAAATGCATATTGACCTTGAAGAGTTTGATTTTACGATTGAGTATATCAAAGGTAAAAATAATACGGGTGCGGATGCATTATCACGTATTGTAATGACTTCGGATGATTTGAAAAGAGGCAATGTTCTAGTAGTTAACACTAGATCAATGACTCGAAATAAACAACGCCAAAATGGACAAAAGCAAACAAGTTCAAAATACACCAGTGCGTAGCCAAAAGATTGATCACCTTTTGACTTACATTACTGAGAACCCATCTGAGACGAACAAATTATGGAAACTCCATGTGCACATCAAAAATAAAATTTGGAGATTTATCCTAAAAATAAAAAGAGAAGAGCGATTTATAGCACATCTACGGCAAGATAATGAAAATGGAAGTCAGATATTCGAATTTGTACTTCCAATAATCGAGAAAAATGCAAAAGTTTTAAATGTAAATCAAATAGCGCTTTCTATTAATGACGATATATTCCAAAATGTCTCTTTGAATTCGTTCAAGACGATAGTGAATAATACGTTGAAAAATTTACAAATCATAATTTACCAACCACGAAGATTCATCGATGATTTACAAGAAATCCAGACAATACTGCGAAACTACCACGATACACCAACAGGAGGACACATAGGACAACATCGCTTGTACCTCAAACTCCGTGAACAATACACCTGGAGGGACATGAAAAGTTCAATTTCTCGATTTGTGAAGGCCTGCGAATCGTGTAAAAAGAACAAGATAATTAAACATACTAAGGAGAAAATGGTTGTAACTACAACGCCATCCTCACCTTTTGAAATAATATCGATAGATACGGTAGGACCTTTACCAATTAGCATACAAGGAAACAGATATGCCATAAGCATACAATGTGACCTTACTAAATATATAATTTTAATTCCCATTAAAACTAAGGAAGCTCAAATTATAGCTAAAGCCTTAGTAGAAAACTTCATTCTTATATATGGTTCATTTATTGAGTTAAGATCAGATCAAGGTACAGAGTATAAGAACGATGTACTTGATCGTATATGTAAACTTTAGGTATAAGACAATCATTTGCAACTGCCTACCATCCCCAGACAATCGGATCATTAGAGAGAAATCACAGATGCTTGAATGAGTATCTGAGATCGTTCATTAATGATCAAAAGAATGACTGGGATGAGTGGATGAAATTTTATAGTTATTCATACAATACAACTCCACATACTGACCATGGATTCACACCCTACGAGTTAGTATTTGGACGGAAATCAAACTTGCCACATGAAATATACGAAAAAGGAATTGAACCCGTTTATAATCTGAATGAATATTACTACGAACTAAAATACAAAATTCAAAGAACAAACGAAATAGCAAAAGAAAACCTCATCAAGCACAAAATTTTACGAAAAGATCAATATGAAGCAAAAAGCAATTCGATCCAAGTTCATGTTGGAGATTCAGTGTATTTGACCAATGAAAACAGGAAAAAACTAGATGAAATATATACAGGTCCTTATACAGTAGTTGAAGTTTCTGAACCAAACTGCAAAATACAAGATCCAATAACAACAAAAATTACAGAAGTACATTTGAATAGACTAATAGTTTAATTTTATTTTGATTTTTATATTAATTGTGATACTTGAAATCCAAATACATTAGCATTATATAAATAATATTTAAAGTTCCACCGAGTTAGACATGAAACCAAATTTCAAGGTTAGATATAAATTCAAATTAGTTTTATTCCAATTGTGGAGGTGCTTGGATAAACTCTTTAGAACGATTTCACTTCGTTGCATCATTCTTTTAAAGGGGGAAGGTGTAGCATCCCAAATAATATCATTCATGTACCATTTCACTGCTCGAGTCATAATTTACATTAAGGCACTTGATTGCCAACATTCATTAGTGCATACTCAGATTTCACAACAGACCTCATTCAAAATTTATTGCATACACATGTTTTCATGAACATGTTATTTCGACCATATCATAACATTGAATTTGGGACTAGGCAGTTGACACTTGCCTGACCCACATTCAATGTTGAACAAACAGAAAAATACCACCCGTGCAGTAAAAGACACATGTTGAACAAACAGCCTGCTTCATGACGATTGGCTATCGTCTTCACAAAAATAAGTCCAAGCTCCTCCCATAGAATTTAAGTTTGTGTAGACTTAAGCTTGAGTGTAGAGTTAAGGTTTGATGTAAATCAAAAAGAAAGATACAAGACAGATTGATTTGAACCAAGAACAAAAACGGACGTGTTTTTCAATGTGATATCACCGCATATACTTTACAGTGAAAAGTATAAATCACTTGACTATAACAGCATAAATGGAAGTTGTAGCATGGAAGTTGCTTCTCAAATCTCACGAACCGTTGTTGATTTGTATCCGAAATAAAATTGTCTAATCAGGTTATTACCAAAACTATTCCGGCCAACTTTATGTTACAATTTTGTTGATGGAAAACATTTTATCACAAAAACACGTAAGCCCTGCATGAACACAACTGTAAGCGAGTTAGGTAATTCCATTGAACCTTTTTCGTACTAAACAGTGGCAAACAACCACCACACTCTATTCATTCATATAAATTGATAAATCGGCATTTAGAGCAAACCTTAAAAATAATAATTTACTCAAAACATTTGCTTAAAAGTATTCAGTGAACACCATATGGCGATTTTCTTAGCCGGCAGTGTATCATCCATGCCATCAAAAGTATTAAATGTCACTTTTGTTGCATTTGTTTTATATACAACTAGAAAAACTTATATTTGACTGAAAATAAACATAATTTGTTTATTCAGAACATGTTTGAAAAGAGTATATATTATGACATACATGTAACATGAATATGACATATTGAGACTGTTTATTTGTCGTACATGTCTAAAACAACCGAAATAAGACATATAACCAAACACATGTTTTGATAAACATAAGAAGACAAATATAAAACATAATATGGTTGAAACATAGTAAACATAATTAGAACATTTTCAGCAAAATGGTAGATTTGTATTGCAAAACAATTATATGCCTTAGTAGAACATCTCCATTTAAGTTCAATATTGAAAGGTTTAACAAAACAAAATAGCGACTTACGTGAGACATGGCAAACTGTGTATTTTTAAATTTGGATTTATGTTTTCGGTGTTACTTGGGATCTTGCTCGATACATTTTTGAATATTTTCGGAGAAGAATTTATGAAAGAACAGTTAAACGTATTTCGCTAGAAACTTCAAAGGAATGTTTGAATTTTACAAAAATAAAATTGAATGCCTACTTAAGTTTGAACAAATTTTAAATATTATATTCGAAAGAGAGTGTTGATGGAATGCGGGGAGCTAAATCAAATGGGAGTTGTTAAATCGCAAAAACACTTTGAGAATTTTCTTTGAAAAAAAAATGAGAGCCCTTCTATGAGAAATTGCTAAGAACATTTTCCAATAAACTTGTTTAACTGTGTATGAAATTCTGGCAGAACATTGACAAGAACCCTAACAGTAAACTGGAAAAATCATTTGATGTTTTTTGCAGTTCTGAAATACTTTTGCTGTGGTGGCAATTTAAATTAACTGGATCACATTTTATCGTCTCTTCATGTTTGTCTAAGAAACTGGAACCTCCTTCATGGGACTAATTAACATTAATGAAAGTTAATCCTTTCAATTACCTTTCCGAAACAACTCTTTCGAAAATATGTACATATCCTATTCTCTTCAGCAGACACAGATCCCCAATGTTCCACAACCCAACAAGAATTCAATTAAAATCCCTTTTAAGCATAAGTCAACAACAAACATACTTTCACGCCATCCCCCAAAACGCATCAAGGAGACGACAGCACAAACGTAAACTTTTTACCGCGTCATCCATTTGGAAAATTTCGCGAAAATTTTATTCAAGTAAACATTTCTATCACATCGGGCAAAAGCTGTTTAGGCAGCGGGAACGGTATTTGAGGAGGAAGTGGCACCTCGTTTCAACTTCGAATCCGAGAAATAAAAGAAAAATTTAATCATATTACAAAATTTGTCATTTCACGTCGTTGTCGTCGTCGTTGGAAAGTTGTAATCCTTCGTCATAAATAAAGATTGTCAGGTTTTTTTTTCTCTGAGAGCTTCCGTCGTGTGCCATATGAGGCACCAAAAAGCTGGAAGAGCAAGTTTGTTTGTGGATTTTTTTTGTTGTTGGTTGAAGTTCCGATGCGATTGGCGTATTTCAGCAGCATTCAGCTCTTGTGACAAACAGGTGAAGTTTGGCTCGTGGGAGCAAATCGAAATCGAGCGGAGAAATGGATTCACATAAAAAAGGATAATCGCAGCTCGCGATTAAGCGTTATTTACCACTATAGCAACGGGATGTGAGTTGAATTTATTTTCAGAAGGGAAGAGATTGATTTACAGCTGAATTGTCAACAGCAGCCGTTTTGAAGTCGGTGCGACATTTTTCTATTGAAAGAATATCCAATAGAAATGGTTTTGACAGATAAGTATGGCCATGCATGGGTAGGAACTTGTACAAATAGCTTTTTTCAATGATGGTACTTCAATTGAAATTAAATTAGCCATGAGAGTAATAACTTCATAATGGTTTCAAAACGGTCAGATGATTCCCAATAGAGCGGTACCATTTCGGTGGGGTTGTTTGCAACATGGCAGATAAGAGGGTAAATAATGTTCCCTAAAACAAACCCAGCAGAGCAATCTCATTTTTGTGTTCAGCTCAAAAACTCAACCAAAACATATTTCAATTTCTTTCGTTCAGAGGTGTATGGAGTAGTGGGTGAAGTCAACAAATTGTAGCTGATCTCCATGTATGCTCTCGAAGTTTTAACTTTTGACTTGCTGTCGCAGACTATTTAACAACAGGGATTCTCTAAGAGAGTTTTTATTTTCGAAAAAATGAATTTCCATAGGATTTAGGAATGTATATCAAACCTTCGATTTTTTATGAAATTTGCGAAATAATTTTTCCTAAATACGTCAATTTTTAATATAAATTATGCTCTTTTATAAGGTTCGTACACTGAGTCAAAAATACATTGTTTCGTTTTTCAGTAATGATGATCTAAGATGTACACGACGGGGTTGGTGGTCTGATGGCCACACGGAAAAAAAATCCGTTGCCGGAATCATGAACAAAAAGTCATGAAATCATAAAATTTTATGTTTCATGATATCATGACTACAAGTCATGAAACCATGGCTATTAATCAAGAATTTGTGTGCTCAGGGCGTTACATAAATCCAACTGTCACTTTTTTCATTTAAGTCAACACGTATTTTGCGATCGGTAGTATTTTTTAAGTGAAATTATGAATAAGTTTTGTTTACGGAAGAAGTTAATTTGAATACCATGCTCGTCGGAACTTTGTCATCTTATCGATGACATTACCGATAACCCAATTAAACTGCCGGTGCTATTAGATGTACGAAAATGTACTTACCTGCTTTCACACGGATTATTCCGTACCGGGCAATGATTGACGAAGGTTTTGCTTGACAAATTCGTCGGCGATTTTCAATGTTCGGGTGTGATGCATTCTCCACATCTTACAATAGAGCAGCTCACACAAAACTTCGGCAGCTGGCTGATCTTTACCACTCTACACGCCTGCAGAGTCTTTTAGGATTTTTCCATCGCCAATACAATTCAGCAGCATTTTGCAGCCCAGGGACGATGTGCCAATTCTTTGATGTTCGAACTGACATTTTTCGTGCAAACCTAACCACCGGATGTTCGCGTTCCTGCCCAAGATGTGGCACTTATTGACTCTTCTCACAGTTTATTCCGAAACTACTGGCACAAAATACATCTTGATGTTATTTGTTTACCTATGACAAATATACTGGGATCATAATTGACATTTGTATGTTTTCATGAAATTAGTTCATGATTTCATGATCCTGCTTCATGATTTCATGACTCAAATTTCCACTTTTCATCGCCAAAACTGGAATCATAAATGACAGGTATCTAAATCCATGAATAGTGTTCATGTTTTCATGAAATTTATTCATGGTTCCAGCATATATAGTTTATGATTCGATGATTTGAATTTACACTTTGGAAACGTAACGTACAGCTGGCGTTACGGTAAAAAGATTCATGATTTCATGACTTTTGGTCATGATGTATTTTCATAACATGAAAATACACCTTCCTCCCAAAATCATGACCTATTCTGCTTGTTTTGAGTGCCGCATTTTTACCCGTGTACCGCTTCTGCTTCATAAGCAGAAGATCATGGGTCCAATTCCAGGCCCGTCCCTTTCCTCGTACTCTGTAGTTGTATATTTCTCACTTGCTTCTATTTTCCGTTCTAAATCTATCACACTCAAACCATTCGTTCATAGCAAAACGCTAGAACCAGAGACGGAATAGAAACCGTTTCCCTAACGTTTCTTCCACGCGCATGCCTTTCCTTACGCCTGAAACATAGGCAGTCTGCTAACCACGGAAGCAAACCTCTCTGCCATGCCTTTCCCTCAATCCATACAATCCCGCATGAACTGGCGTAGATGCAGTCAGACTCCACGGTCTACAGTGGGCCAGTAGAAGTGCTACATCATTTCCTCCCCCTTCCCCACATTGGTCTGCATTCTGACGTGACAGGCCTAAAAATAGAAGATCACCAGCACTTATACACTGAGGGTGTCTGTTAGTCCCAAGCAGTCATTCGGTTGGTTCCTTGTGTAAGTGCAGCTGATCTGGCGATACTGGAGTAGCAACCACGGGCGGCCAATCAAGCTCAAGCTCAAACTGATCTAAGATGTACACGTTGCGTGATATCAGCGTAATTTATATAAAGCCGTTTCTTAATAGATCACAACAAAAAAAAAACATATAAGGAAGGTGTACCAGTTTAGGCCACCCTAAGGAAAAATATTGTTTATTCATGAATCAAAAGTCCTTTGATTACTGTCAATAAGTTGAAAGAAAGCTTTCAATCAATGCTCAGCAGGAAAATTATAAAAACTAGTCAGAAACTTTGTTTTTGTACTAAAAAGTAGGGTGGCGAATACAAGACCACTTGCACCAGTATTCGCCACGTTTTTAATTTCGGTTCCTGAATTCATCACACACGTTGATTTCTTATGGAGGGTGGCGAATCAGGCAAACCATGGCGAAACAAGGTGCAAAGGAGCAACACATTTAAGGAAAATTATTTTTTTCTATTATTTTCTGAGCAAATTTTGAGGTTTTTTAGAATGTTTCCGTATCATCTTGAAGCAATTAAGCGAACATTTAACAATTGGCAACCATATATGTAGTAAAACGGTATATAATTGGGGGTGGCGAATAACTGGCACATGGCTACATAAGTAACCACTAGCCCGCTAATTCGCCTTTTTTGGCTTTATAGGGCTGTTATACGGCTAATATAGGGCTTGTCAGCTCTATAATAGCCCTTTTTGAGCATGGAGGGCGAATTAAAGTGCTATGGGGCGGTCCATTAATTACGTAAGGGTTTAAAGGGGGGAGGGGGGGGGGGGTCTGAGATCTCTTACGTGCCATACAAATTATTTTTAATTTTCATACAAAAAATCTTACCATGGGGGGAGGGGGGATTGAAAAACCCCGAAAAATGTCTTAGGTAATAAATGGACAGCCCCTATCTGGTTAATTGGGTAATACCGGTACATGGCGAATAGCCGTACCCTATTAACACGTCTCGCTATCTTTTTTTGTTTCCACAAAATTTGTCTTTAATTGTATTTGAGTTGGTTCCAGCAAAAGAAATTGTTATCTAAAGTCATAAGCTGTTATTTTTACCAAAAGTTGGATAAGATGCATTTTGCAACAATTCTCAATCACTTTTCCAAATCGACGTTAGTATATTTTTAAGAAAATTAACTATGAAGAATCTAAGTACATACTTTTCAGTAAAGGAATTATTTCAATGCCTTTCTGTAATTTATGTAAAAAGTGTAGTTTTTTTTTTCTCTCCGAAAGAATTTCTCTCTGGACTCCCTGAAAATGAGTGACATGTTCTTTTTTGCTCGGGTACTTTCAGTCCAATTGAAGATGGCGTCAAAAAAGCAAACATTTCGTGACCGCGTTGTACGGTTTCACTGTTTTACCGTACGTGCCGAAAGAAAGGTACCCGACCAACTTGCCCCATTGCCTTTCCATTGAGGATTTTGTCGGCTCTCTCAGTACCCTAGTGTACAAAACCAATTGGCGGACCAAGAATACGAAGCAGTTCGCCACGAGGATCCGGAATTGTATCCGGAAGATGGACGTCAGTGCCGTTTAGCGCTCTTGTGAGAGCATCACGACTATGTTGCGTCGTATGGATGATCAGGGCCCCTTCTTTAATATTCATTGAAGTTATTTTGAAGAACAAACATTATGTTTTCATAAAAATATATCGACATGTTTGATTTTGTTGTTTTGCTATATGACTGAAAAAAAAAATCTCATTTTTTATTGAACATCCATCAGGATGCGTTAGACAACAATTCAAAATTCATACTTATTAATTCGCCGATGTCGATTGTATAGGAATTTGGTGATTGCGGTAAAGTTGTTCGTTATACCAAGGCAACATTTTGCCGCTAGGTGGCGCTTGCGGCAAAACAACAATATAACTAACAATATATCACGATGCACAATAGTGGTCATCACGCTCAATGGTATGGGTGCCCTAGTGTAGATGTGGGTGTGAAACTTTGAGAAAAAAAGCACTTTGTCGTGAAAACATCCGAAACCTGAGTCAGGAAAGCGTTTACAAATTTCCCAGGGCAAAACAAAATGTGTCTGACGAGCATATGCGAGTGCCCGTGCTTTCAAATGTCAAGCAATATGACTGATTGCAGATTTTTCCCTTGTAAAAAAGCTTTAAAAAAGCTATAGTTGGAAAATGAATGTTTAATTGTGAACGAGTAATTCACTTCTCCATTGTGTCTGGAGCTGGCTCGAGTTTTGAAGTTTTCAAGTTGTCAGGGTGCAGGCATATTTACATGGGTTAGTTAAAAATTATTCCTTGATCACCGAAATCCGAAACCGCTCTACTTAGTATTCACATGAGCTCAAATTAAAACATTCATCCAGAATTTTATCCAGAAATTTTTACATAAATTTCAATTCAAAATTGAATCAAAAGTTAAGTCAGAAATTCTATATTAAGTTCTTCGGGATTTTTTTTTTTTTTTTCAAAAAACCTTCCAAGGCTTTTAGCAAGGTTTTTTCAAGAATATCCCTTGCAGAAATTTATGAGCATGATAATGATTGACCGCGCGCAGTTACTACTCCGTTATTGCAAGAACAGGGAACCAATCGATGCTTCTCAGGATCAGTAGCATCTTTAATGTGTAAGTACTGCCGCTCTCTTTATTATAGTAAACAATAACGGTGGCGGCTGCGTCCGAATGCAGGTCAATTTGAGGATAGGAGGGATATGTTGACGTGTTTCTTGTTTGACGGAGGAGTCCTCTGCACTTCCAAAAGAAAACCCTGGGAGTTTGGATATAGAAAAGGATTCGATTTGGTTAACGATAGAGATGAGCAAAAATAATCGGAGCAATTCAAAAGATCCAGATCACTTAAAAGAACGAGTGATATGTGTTTTTTTTTTGGCGAGAGTCGGTTCATTTGATCAGTACGGATCAGACAAAAAGTGATTCGAAAAAAGAACGAACCGCCACACATGTAAGTAAAGATTTTTGCTGCTAGTTGTGTTAGTGGTAGCGAAATGGTGCTAGGTGGTGAAAAGTTTGAAGTGGTGGAAGAATTTGTGTATCTTGGAACACTAGTGACATGCGATAATGATGTTACCCGAGAGGTGAAAAGACGTATTGCAGCTGCGAATCGGGCTTTCTACGGGCTCCGTAACCAGCTGAAGTCCCGTAGCCTGCAAACGAAAACAAAACTCGCGTTATACAAGACACTGATCCTTCCGGTTGTCCTATATGGCCATGAATCATGGACATTGAAGGAAGTCGACCGAACAGCTTTCGGGGTGTTTGAACGTAAAGTGCTGCGAACAATACACGGCGGTAAACCAGAAAACGGCATCTGGCGGCGTCGCATGAATCACGAGTTGTACCAAGTGTATAAAGAGGTGGATATTGTCAAGCGCATAAAACACGGCAGGCTGCGTTGGGCTAGTCACGTAGATAATAGATAATATTCAACAGAGAACCCGGACGAGGCCGCGCACGATGGCTTTTGCGGTTGAGGAGGACTTAAGGGCACTTAACGTTCGGGGCGACTGGAAGCGATTGGCCCAGGACCGAGCCCAGTGGAGAAGACTCATCCATTCGGCGCAGATTCATCTTAGCGAATTGTAGCCCATCAAATATCAAGTAAGTTTAGTAAACCGGATCTTTTGAACGGTTCTGTGGCTCAGCGGCTCGCAAAAAAAGAGCGAACTGAACCGAGCGAGCGGAAAAAGAGCGGTTCACTCTCTGTTGCGCGACATGCGTCGTTCCTTTCGTTTTTTCTCTCTCTCAATCTTCGTACATTTCTCCCCAGAAACTCACGATACACATGGCCGATTTCCCCTACCCGAACCAAAAGGAAGAAGCAAACCATGTTCTTGCCATTCAAGTGAACACTTTTTCTCTATCTTATATCTTCTTGCGTGCAAGTGGGCTGGGCAAAATCGTTTGTCTATGTTGAGAGCGCAGAGAGCACAGTGCAACAGAAAACTATGCTTGCATGTGTGACGTGGCGCGCAAAGCAAGGCACGTGTCAAGTAAATAATAAAACTGAGAAATGAACGAAAGAGAATATGGGAAAATAATAGGTTCTTTCTTTGTACGGGTCGCTCTTTGTCTGATCCGTGCTGATCAAATGAACCGACTCTCGCCAAAAAAGAGCCACGGATCACTAGTTCTTTTGAGTGATCCGGATCTTTTGACCGGCTCCTATTCTTTTTGCCCATCTCTAGTTCAGTTCGCTCTTTCTTTGCGAGCAACTGAGCCACTGAATCGTTCAAAAGATTCGTTTCCCTAGAACGAGTGATTCGGATCGGATCGGTTCACTGAAATGAGCGGTTTTGCCCATCTCTAGGTAACGATAAAGATATAATTTGAAACGAATACGTGAGCACTGAGCATATGCATGGATGACCGATACCGATAGTGCGGTTACTACGTGAACCGGACCCAATCGCTGCTCGCTGTACAGGACCATGCAACAGAAATTAACCGACACAAATGATCTGGATTCCATCGCGCGTCCATGAAAGAGTATGCAATAAATTTTACGAACAGTTTCTAATAAAACCATGGAGGAGAGTCCTCAGGAATTTCATTCAAAACTAATTTAAAAACACCTTCATGAAGTCCTCCTAGAATTCATCCAGAATATCCCTTGCAGAAATTTATGAAATCCAAGAAATAATATCTTGAGAAATCCACTTTTGGTTCTGTAGATAAGTTTTTGATAGTGCTCTCAAAGATATTCATCGATAAAATAAAAATGAAACCAGAAGGAAGCATTGGATATATTCCTGAAAAATCTCTGTATCTTTTTTTGTAAGTACCATTGGAAGTATTTTCTATCAATTTTTGCAGGAAATCTAAGAGAAAATGTTCTAGCGAATAAATGAAAACAGAATTTACTACTATACCATTTTATTCCACTTAAGTTTATATCCTTTGACAGATACGAGTCTAGTACACGACACTGAATGCGGCCTTACAGTTGAGGTTGAAACACGCGTGTTTTAAGTGGTGTGGAATTAAATGATATAGTACTGAATTCAGTTCTCATTCATTTAAAAGTATTCCACTAATTAGCTCGAAGCTTTATTATCATTCTATGGGAGTTAAAGCTTCTCAAAGCTATTTTCTGGAAAAATCCTTGAAGTAATTTTTTTGGGAATCTTTGAGTCTTAGGCAGTGTTTGAAAATGGTCTCTGTTAAATTCCTGATTTTATGTACATTGTATATTCATTCCAGAATTAAAAGGAAATTTTGAAAGAATTTTCAAGAAAGTATTTGGATGTATTTTTCTAGGATTTTTGAAGGACTTATGCAGTTCTTGAAACCAAAATCCCGAGAGAGTTATTAGAATCAATTGTTACAGGAATATCCAGAGGAGTAACTAAAGATGAATTAAACAAGGAATTTGCTGAGGAATTTCTATCGATTCCTCAGCAACTTCGAGCTATTCCCAGGAACGATTCCTGGAATAAATTTTCGGAATGGTTATTGAAGAAATTCCTTGAAAGAAGAAAAATGTATACTGAACAAATAAAGAGATGAATCCCAGAAGGATTTCCTAGCAAATATGTGGAGTTTTCCCTCATATGATTTTATGACGAATTCTTCTAAGATTTCCTGAATTGATACATTTAATATCTTAACAAATGCTAAGCAAAAAAATGAGCTCCATAGCTGATTTTTAGCAGATTCCTCGTGAGATCCATTGTAGATTGAAGATAAATCCTTTGAATCACTTCAGGTAAAATTTAATGCAAAACTCTGTTTTGTTGTTAAACTCCAAAAATTATTCAAAAAGATTCTTCTTCTTTGTGGCGTTACGTCCCAACTGGGACAAAGCCTGTTTCTCAGATTAGTGTTCTTATGTGCACTTCCATAGTTAATAACTGAGAGCTTTCTTTGCAGATTGACCATTTTTGCATGTGTATATCGTGTGGCAGGGACGAATATACTCTATGCCCTAGGAATCGAGAAAATTTCATTTACGAAAAGATCCTCGACCAGCGGGATTCGACCCTCAGCAAAAAGATTATATGACGCAATTGAATATAAACATGCTTTTAAAAATTGTAATAAAATATTCTCCTTTGCAGCAAACCAGAAGATTTTGAGGAGGAGCAACGGACTTCCCCTGTCTCCTCTGGATACGCCCCAAAAACGATGCATGTGCACAAGCCACCAAGCCACAAGTCACCTGAGGACAGCATTTTGAAAGAACTGGAGCGAACAAAAATAGTTCTTGATCAACAGAACGACTATGACAAAGACGCCATTTCTCTAAAAAGTCAGATATGATCCTGAGATATCTGCAAAACAAAAGTTTCATGCGCATTAGCCCGGTCTGATGATGGAATTCCGTATCTAAATGAGCATCACATGTCAATTGATCTATTGATCAACTTTGTCGAAGACGCCAACATTTCAAATCATCAAGACCAAGAGGTTATATGTGACAAAGCTTACATAAATATCCCACACAATTCGTATAAAGCAAGTTTTAAAAAACGTGCCTAGGTTAAGTTCTCAACAATTTTCAACTCCTCAAGTTAGATATTAGTATTACGGAAACCCTGCCCAAGACAGTACTGTACAAGGTGCCCGGCCATTTGGTCGAATGCCGTTTGGTCAAACGCCATTTGGCCGAACGCCATTTGGCCGAATGCCATCTGGCCGAATGGGTCGTTTGGACGAATGCCGATTGGCCGAATATTGAACAAAAAAAATTGCTACAGTGCTAATGAGTTATAAGTGTGGACCAAAATCTAGTCAGCTACTATATTTTGGTTATTTGTATGATGTGACGGGACGTAATGATTGTCGCTATATAAGTGCTCCAACATAATGATAAAATCAACCCATTAATTCAGGACGAGGTTGTGACCTCCACACATCGCGTCTAGATTCTAAGCTTATAACTGTAGACAATAATTAAGCTAATATTTGAATAGGATATTTTACCATCTTTAAATCTTCTGCAGTTCTTTTTAGTTATACTACTATAATGATTATTTGCCTCACACATGAAAAATTTTTCGTAAGAGATCTTTCATTTTTTTATCATATGTGGTTCTTTCAAGAGAAGTAGTAAATCGTTTTAGTTTCTGTCAAAAGCTGACATTGACTAAAAACGCATAACGAAAACCTCTTCTAGCAGCTATTACCGCTAGCAGAGAAGTGAATAATTGCTTACATTCAGAATGTTTTTTTCCAGCTATGACTGTTTCTTGAACTTTCACTAAAAAGATAACTGTTTGTATATCAATGATGATTTATCCTTGTTTCAGAATATGCAGAAAAAAATGTTTGGAAATATATTTGAAAATTCATAACTAATACATGCTAGCTATAGTTTACCAATACAGTTTCAGCCAAACGACATTCGGCGAAACGGCATTTGGCCAAATGGAATTCGACCAAATGGCATTCAGCCAAATGGCCAGCGGCCAAATGACCCATGTCCCTGTACAATATCTCTTAATGCATACGTGATATTCAACAACACCTCCAAATTGATGAAATCCGTAAGTTATAGGAGAACGCGAACCATGTGTACAATAGTGCGCAAATGTCGAAGTAACTAAACAAGCAATGTGTAGAATAACACAAACTTTAGATATATGAATTTGAATATTTAGAACACCTCCTAGTGGCAGCTTGCTGAACTTAGCATACAGTTGACTGAGTGAAACATACAAATTAATGAATGTTCTTCTGATTCTTCTTCTTCTTGGTATAACGTCCTCATTGGGACACAGCCTGCTTCCCAGCTAAGTGTTCTTATTAGCAATTCCTCAGTTATCAACTGAGAGGAACATTCGTATAGTGTGTGGCAAGTAATATAACACTCTATGTCCAGAGAAGTCAAGGAAATTTCCACTACGAAAAGACCCTGAACCGATCAGGAATCGAACCCAGACACCTTCAGCATGGCTTGGTTTTGCGGACTCTAACCACTCGACTAAGGAAGGCCCAACTAATAATGTTTAAATTATAGTTTTTCATTTTTCAAGTTTTTTTTTCGGTTTTACTCGACAATATACCTGATTCGGCCAAACATCCATTCAGCCAAATGTCCATAAGCCAAGGATCATTATGCCAAATAGGTAGTCTTACGAATTGTGTTTTTGGGATGAACATACAGTCTTTCACTACAGCTTGGTTTAAAGAAAGGCAAAAAATGCTTAACAAGGAACAATTATTATCCCCTCCTCGATCCTGAACATGCTTCCGTTCATTTCGAACCATCAACCACATTGCATGACCATCCAGCGCTTCCGTTTCATCTTTTTATCGTCCTGACATTTTATTGATTTATTCTCGAGGATCAATTCATTAATGGGCTGTCGTCGTCGCTGGCAGGAGGGATTCACACCAGTTCCGGCCGATTCAAAAACGGCAACTTCCGACCAGAAGTCCTCCACCCTCCCCGGGCAAACATAACGCCTCGCTCTCCAGGAAATCCTCCATTGGAAAAATAGAAACAAGAAGTATCAAATGGTTTGTAAATAATTTCTATTAAATTACTACCATTCCATTCCACTTGGGGGGGGGATGCTTGCACTGCCTGGTGGTACGCAGATGTCCCTTGGACAAAGTTACCGCTCTTCTGCTGAGCTGCCTGCAATTCAATGCTGGACCCGATGGCCGACGTATGCTTTGAAGTTCCACCTCTCACGAGCCAATGATGGAAGGCACTTTCCCGGTGTTTACTTTTGGCGTACGAAAAGTGGGAAAACCTGCCATTTCATCTTTCCGTCATAATTTATTTACCAAAAACAAAACCGAACAAAGTTTTGTTGGTTTGTTACCTCAATTGGGTATGCTGTACGGGGGAATCTTTATGGGCAGTTTTCTGTGATAGATCTGCCATGTCCATAACAGCATAACTGTCCTAATGGAAGAAGTACCTGTTTAGAAAAACACTTAAAATTTTGGGATTGTCTTCATGATTTTCTAGTATATTTCTGTTTGCCATTCATCTAGTGGCAAAAAACTCATGTTGATACTTTGATAATCAATAAATAGAAACTTGAAAACACTTCACTTTTTGCCATTGCTATTTGGGTTGGAAGATCATATTATGCTTTCATTTTTTTATGTGAGACTGCACTGTCTTTATAATTTTTAATCACATTTTTTTTGAGACATTTGTGCGTAGAAATAAACGTTATCTATGTACAGTTTGTTTTCACTGCAGATGAAATTTCCGTTACATGATAATCATTTCTCACAACAATTTCTAGAAAGTGTTTTACCAGATCGATAAAAACTGTCACATGTTAGTTTTCTCTCGTTCCAAACGGTATCCACACTGATAAAAATTCGAAATCGATTCAAACTATCAAAATACCATAAAGCTCACAGCACGTGCTTTCGAATCAGCGTCGTTCTTTACCTCCATAAAGATAACTAAAATATGTTTTTCAATTATCAACGAAGTCAACGCACCACTTGTGGTCACAAATTGTGAACGGAGTCAAAAGAACCGTAGAAAGTATTGAATGGACATGGGTCTCCCACATCGTGATAAATAGCTGTAAATCAGTTTTGAAGGCGGCTTGATTTTGTTACAGGTTCGATGATAACACGCTCCCACACCTTAGAACTGCATTCCTTTGAACTATTCTATAGTTGAAGTCGGTTTCTTTCAACTTCGTCATGCTGTGAATTCAAGGTTGAAAACGTCAATTGAGTCTTCAGTACACATCCGATCTAAAGGCAAGTACATTGCAGGGAAGTCGATTATGGGTGCTTTTATATTTAATGAGTCACATAATTTTCCATTAACTGGGACAAATTAATCACCGCTGTCTCGTGCCATTGTCTGCTGCGGATCGTGTTCATCGAACTGTCGTCGTCGTCGTCGATGTTGTTACCATCATCAGCAGCCATTAATCCTCTTCCGGGGATATCCCCACACGCTTACTGAATAATTATGGCGGCATTTCTCCAGGGCTGCATTTAAGGGGGAAGGAAAAAACGCCACGATCCCCCTGAGCAAGAGTGCCCTGAAGAATTGAAATGAAAATTATTTAGATAGGCATACATATAATAAGCTTGATGGATGTATGGTATAATGGATATTGGCATGATAGACGTTAGGCATAATTTTCAAAATGTTATAATTACAATCTTAAACTTGCTCCGTTATTTTACGCATAGTGGTTGCCTTATAGTAACATCATATTTGCAAATTCTTCGAGGACACAATCGAGAAGAAAACTGAATTCAAGGCTTGCTGATTGTAGCAAGATGTCTGAGTTTGAATCACGATCTTGTCCTAAAAAATATCTTGGCTGCCACATGTTTAACGAACACAAAATAGCAACTTTGGCTAAGAAAATAGAAAAGCTCTCGGTTAGTAACTGTGGTAGTGCTACACTAAGCTGGAAAGCAGGACATTATGCCTGAAAAAAGGACAAATGATTTAATCTTCTATTGCCACGATTAATGCGTTATATGTAAGGACAAATGATGCTGCACTGTTTTAACTTCTACTCATTTCTCTCATCGCTCGCTTGCGATTCTATCCATCATATTCTTTCATTATTTTCCTCACTCCTTTCCACTTTGAGTAGCTTCGCGTTCACTCAAAAAAAGCAAATAAATGCTTATAATGAAAAACCTCTTTCAGTTGGCTTAAAGAGAGCTAGTCTAGGATGCGTCCTAGATGGTTGAAGCCTAAGGAAAATCATCTTGACCTAGAATTGATATTCCTTAAAATTCTCACAATTAGTTCATCTAGGAATTTCTCCATGGATTCTTCCAAGAATATTCTTCAAGTAATTTCAACACTTTTCTCCGAGGAACTTCACCAGACATGTTAAAGGGCTTCTTCCAGATCTTTGTCCAGGAATTTTCCAATGTTTCTCTTCTAGAATTGTTCTAAGATATTTCCAATGTTTTTTTTATACTTAACAAATGTATTAACGACTATCACTAAGCATTTTTTCAAGAATAAAATAAACATGTTTTTCTTCAAACTTTTATTAGGGTCTTGCAATGAATTCCATAAGGAACTGTTAGATTCCTTAAAAACTTTCCCAAGATTCCTGCAGACGTCAATAAATAACTCAAAGATTATTCCATGATTTCTTCTAGCGGTCCCTTGAAATAAATCCATTGTTTATTTCTTAAATTTCTCCAAAAAATCTTGCAGTGATTCACATCTAAAAAAAATTCAATCTCTTTCTTGATTTTTTTGCAATAACTTTTCAATTAACAAGTTTGATTTGATCAAGAAACATACCTAAGATGATTAAAAAAGGTTTCTTTGAAAAATGTTTCAAAATTTCCGCTTGGAAGACCTACAACTGCTCATTCCGGTATTGCGATAAGAATATGTAAAAATTTAGCTATTTTCGTATGAGTTCGTGTCGCTGCTAAAGATAGCTATTTTTTAAGTTTTGCGATAGAACTATACAAATTCCCCGTTTTTCTATCAGAAACAAAATGATATCCTTAAGGTGTTCATCTCACCACCCCTTCCTCCACATTCAGAAATCCTCCCAAAGTTAAGAACTTGCCATGGTGTAACACTTAAATGTTTTGTGCCAGTCTAAGAATATTCCTTTTTGTTCGTAACCAAAAGAACAGCAAGCTTTCAGAGTAGCTTTTGTGCCAGAAGATTTGAGCTTAAGTAAGTGTTGCGCACGGTGCATAATCAAAAGCGAATGAACTGGACGCAAATAAACATTCGATAAGTTATGGAATTTTCCACTAATTAATTTGTACCTGGCCTTTTGAATTTGATTAAATCACCAATCGGAAAAGCGAACCAGTGAAAAATTTTTAGATTCCTTCTGAGTTCTCCAGAGCTGACCAATAAAAATCATCGTATAAAGAGAGTACACGATAAGGTGGAAATTGCGTCGTAGCTTTAAGGCTCGATCAAATTTATTGCGTTCGTTCCATTTTTTTTTTTTTGATGGAGTTCGTTCAAGTGAAAAGATCATTTACCAAGTCAGTGAAGCTTTTATCGAAAAGGGGTTCTCAAGGTTCTCAAGGGTTTATTTCGAAGAGGTGGAGTGATTCTTCTCAAGAGTATCAATAGGGATGACGGAAACTATAGTCTGAGGCAATTTTAAAATCTAAAATGGCGACTTCCGGTTTGTGATCTTGGATTCCAAAATGGCGTAAGACAACGATTTCCATCATATACTCATCGGTTCGATCCAAAAATACCCATATTGCAAGGGTTCTTCTTCTTCTTTCCGGCGTTACGTCCCCACTGGGACAGAGCCTGCTTCTCAGCATAGTGAGCACTTCCACAGTTATTAACTGCGAGCTTACTATGCCAATGACCATTTTTGCATGCGTATTTCGTGTGACAAGTACGAAGATACTGTATGCCCAAGAAAGTCGAGAAAATTTCCAACCCGAAAAGATCCTCGACCGGTGGGATTCGAACCGATTGCAAGGGTATCAAGTGATTTTCACAAATCGGAAGTCGTCATATTGGAACCCAAGACGTTAAACATAGATTTCCGGCATCTCCTCGTCGGTCTTGGTCCAGGAATACCCATATTACATAGGTTCTAGTTGGTCATCAGGCAGGAGAGTAAGTTGGAATTTCGAGCGTAAAAAGAGGGAGCGTAAGTTGGAATTTGGATCGTAAAAAGAGGAGGAGTAAAAAGAGAGTGCGTAAAAAAAGTGAGCGTAAAAAGAGGTTCGGCTGTACTACACATAAGTTCTTACAAAAATGTCTGAAAGAACACTTGTAACAAAATTCTCATGGGAATACTCTCAGAATTCTCATTCGGTTCCTCATCGGATTCATATATAATTCTTCTCGGGATTATTATCAGAATCTATACATGATTCTAATCAAAATTCATCAAAATCATCGCAGGACTCATATCACATTCCTCGCTGAATTTTCATCAAAATAAGCTTAAATTTTTTCTCAAGATTCTCATCAGAATTCTCTCACAATTCTTATAAGGATCCTATCAAGATTGTCATCAGAATTCTCTCAGAATGCTTATCAGGGATTATATTTCAAAATGTTTGTCAGAATCCTTGTAGTAATCAGACATCTTCCTAGGATCTCACCCTTTCAAAGTTCTCATCAGAAACCTATCAAGATGATCCCACGATCCTACCAGGACTTCACTAGCACCGATGCCGAACTCTCATCACCATTGATCCAGGATTCTCATTGGAATACTTCCAGGATACTCTTCAGAATCGTTCCAACATTTTCATCAGAATCTGTACAGAATTCTCAAACGAATACTATCATGGCTCTCACCAAAACCTTCCAAAATGTTTCTTCGGAATATATCCTGGGCTCTCATCAGAATCTTTCCGGGATAAATATTCGCAACAGAATCCTTACAGGATTTGTATCCAAGTCCTTCCTGTACTCTGATTATAATCTTTCATGGATTCTCATTAGAAACCTTTTTGGATTTTTATCATAATTCTTTCAAGGGTTCACATTAAATCTTTCCACGGTTCTTTCCAAACTTTCTAGAATACTCTTCTTCTCTTCTAAAATTCCAGGATTCTCATCATAAAATTTACAAGTCTTTCATCAGAATCGAAAATATTCCAGAATTCTCACCAAAAACAATCTAGGATTTTTATCAGACACCTTTCACGGTTCTTATCAAAAACCCCCCAGGGAACTCATTAGAAGCCTTCTAGTGTTCTACAAAATTAAAATCGTTTAAGGATTCGCACAAGAACCCTACCAATATAACAAGAATTTCTAAAATAAAGCTTTGATCTACCGAAATCAAAAATTAGAATTTTGTTACTTTACCTGATTTTCGGCATTCTAAATTCGGTAAGGTACCGCGGGGCAAGTGGGGAAATGAGGTAAGTGAAAAAAACTGGTATATTTTACTGAATATGTGAATTAACGTTTTAAACTCATGCGTAAACCTTTGAGGCCATTGAGAACATTACGATAGGTAAGAGATTTCTGAGATTTTTCAGCCATTATTGCACAATAGAGCGAAAGATTGTTAACCTGTCAACTATTCTTCCGTAACAAGTTGGCGGCGTGCAATCTTATTTTAATATTTTCAGCGGAAAAAAGTTGCGGAAAATAATTTTCTGTACCACTTTTAAGTTGCCCCCTCTGACAGTTTTAAACTGCAATAAAAAAAAGTTTTAGAATTAATTCGACATATACCTAAAAATAACAAAATTTAAACACCGTCAATTTTCTAATCACGTGGGGCAAGTGAAAAGTTACCCATTAGAGATTGAATTTGTGTTTTCTCTTTAGATAGCTATAAGTATACAAGGTTCGCAATTATCATTGAACAACAAAACGTGCTGATAAGTCAAGAAACACTATACTCAAAGCGTTAAAAGCTATTATCATGGCCAAATCATGGAAATTCTCTAAAAAAAGGTTGCCAAATATTACAATATTAATATGTTTACTTCGGACAGCCCATAAAAAGGAAGACGTTGATTGAAAATTTCCAATATAAGAGAACGCACGGAAATCTTGTGGAATGTCTATGTAAAGCTAGTTCAAAACATTAAATTGGGGTATATGTGTATCCACATAAAAAAGTTTTTAAATACTTTATTGCGCGATCGGTAAAACTTTATTGAAGGATTCCATTTGATTTCTCCTGAAGAATTATCCGACGTCATATCCAATTTTCTTAAGGTGAATATGAATCGAAGCCAAACCTCAAATTTTCAAGAGCACAAATCTGGAGAACCGAACAGTCTTTTGCGCTGAAAACTAAATCGATTGGTCACCACCAGCTGGTGGCCAATCGACCAACTTTTCAGCTTAAACGGATGTTTGGTTTTCCAGATTCGTGCTCTTGAAAATTTGGAGTTTGGCTTCGATTTATCTTCACCTTAAAAACGTATAACGAGCGGTGGTAATTCTACAGAGCAGAAATGCGATTGCTGTCCCATGATGTAAGAACTAACATTGGTTAGTTATAATGTTGTCGAATCATTTCGACAAACATAATTGAACAGAAGAAAATTCGAGTAACAAGATTTTTTTTTGTTTACATGTTTCTTATGTTATTGTTTATTGGGACGTCCTTACAGATGTTAAAGGTAATAGAAATCGTGAATGAAACTGTTAGTTTTTGAATTTATTGTTCAAAACGATAAACTTTTCACTTGCCCCACCTGTGGGACAAGTGAAAAGTAAAGATACGTTTTTCAAAAACTTTTTCTGTAATTTTTTCTACAATTTTACATAAAAATCAATTTCAACATACTGCTTATATTTAGTGGAAGTCAAGCTAAAAAATATACACGATCTCATTTGTTTTAATTTAAAATTTCTAGAATTTGAAGAATTCCAACTATGTGAAATCCATTACCCACTTGCCCCTCGGTACCTTATTCTAATTACTTGTAATTAGATTCCGTTAGATTTACCTTTTCGAAAAAGTTGTATTTTATATTTTTAATGATAAGAGTATCCTTCAAATTTCCATGTTTGTACCAGAAGAAGGTTCTTTCTTAAAAATATATGTTCAGAATGTTCCAACTTAATGAGTTCTTATTTGCTGAAACAGTGTTATTTGATGTTTCGCTTTCAAAAATGTATGAGCAAGTTATTGAGATATCTATTGTTTCAAATGTATTATTTATCAATTTCAGTCATGTTGCATACAAGTTTACCAGTTTGTAAGCTGATTCATTAAGCACATAAATCTATACAATTTACTATAGGAACTAAGGTACTGAAGAATACGAATAAACTAAACTTGTAATGTTTGCATGACTGAAAAAAAAATTTTCGATGTTTTGAAAAAGTATTGTATTTGGCCATATAAACGATAAACAATCTTGGTTTAAATATCCATCAAACATCAATAACATTAATTTTTCATACAACTTTTACGGCCTGTATCAAAAAATTGTTGTCTGCTGGTGCATTCCTGAAAGCGGAAACGGATGCAGCAACCCGTAATTTAATTTGATCTTTCAGACTCATTAAAATGTTATTTTTTCCCGCTGCGTAATTTTCATCATCGCGGTAAATATTTCCATCAGATATATCTCCTTTTTATATCATACGATGTTTGATAAATAAATCATGAATTTCCCTTTCTTTCATTATAATGTTTTACTTTCAAGTAACTGTATGAATGTGATAATGATTTGTATTATAGTTGTAAATATTTCCATAAAAATTTCTTTACAACTAGTTTTTTTAAGATTGTGTGGTCCAACACTTGGTATTATAGATGGGCAAATGACTTAATTTAGCGAACAGATCCGTTCCGAATCACTCATTTAAATGAACCGGATATTTTGAACGATTTAATAGCTCAGTGGCTCGTAAAGCAAAAGCAAATTGAACCGAGAGAACGAAATAAAAAGCGGTTAACTCCCTGTTGCACTCACTCGTTCTTCGTACATTCTTCTCCAGAAACTCACGCTGTAATCTGCCGGTTTCCCCTACGCGAAACAAAAGCAAGCTTGATAGAAACTCCTCTGCGATACAAAGATGAGGTGATTTTGCCGTTTTTCTGAGGAGTAAAACCTGAACTCAAAATTTTCAACACAGATCCTCAAGTAATTCGAGTGAATTTAAAAAAAAAATACGAGGATGTTTTGGTACTCTCTCTCTCTATTGTTGCGATCCTCACCTTTACTCACTCATCAAAAGAACTCTTGAAGGTCCCGACCGAACAAAACAGTCCTCGGGGAGTTGTGATGGCACTCTGTTTTAATGAAATTTTACTCTGTTGTGTTTGTGCTACATCTTCCTCGCTCATTTTTGTTGGCTCTCTGCTTAGCATTTTTCGTTCCCTCGCAAAGAGGTGAAGGCAGCACACTGCTCTATAGTATGTCAACGAACTCTGATGATGTTGAGCAGTATTATTAAGCCTGGCCAAAATCTGCATTGTTTTTTCAATGTGACCTAACTGATATTATCGATTTCTCTTCAGCGATACTCTCTTTCGCTCATAACTTCGCAAAATTAGTTAAATCTGTAATATTTCTTGTTAATGAAATGTGGGCTTCGAAGCCGTGCGGTTAGTGTTACCAAGCATTCAGCCGCATCGAGTCAAGGGGTGTGGGTTCGATTCCCGCTTCAGTCCGGAAAACTTTTCGTCAGGGATTTATTTCGACTGCGCCACTGGGCGTTGCATGCTAGTCCGTTGTCTAGAGTGGTGCTTCCTTTGAAGGGCAATGCATCCACTGGAAACATGTGTAGAATCTTCTTAAAGAAGTAAGAGACAGCACAAAAATATGTTACTAAAAGAGAATCAGTTTTCTTCAATAGCGTAAAGAAAGCAACGATGAAGAGAAATCGATGAATGCAGATAGGCCCTTATGGAAAAACAATGCTGATATGGCAGCATCCATTAATTATGTAACGCTAAAATTGGAAATTTTCGAAAGCCCCCCCCCCCTCCATAACGCTTTTTGTACGAAAAATTTTAAATTTTTGTATGAGTCGTAACGCTTGAGACTACTCCCCCTCCCCCTAGAGCGTTACGTAATTTATGGATGCCGCCTATGTGCTTTTTTATTTGCTTTTGCCACTACGGCTGGCTAAGATCAGGGTTGGCTCATCTCGCCGCAAAATGTGCTTTGCAATTCAAGTGGGCAATTTTTCTCTCTATCTTTCATCGGCTTCGGCCTGTCTGCAAGTGGGTGAGGCAAAATAGCTAATTGGCTGTCTATGCAGTACAGGCTTCACAGGCTCCGTGCTGCAATATTTTTTAAAATGTATGTTAATAAGTAGTGAAATATAATAAATACACGCCATAACGCCACAAATCCTCAAAGTGACATTTTGGACCGATTGCCCCTGTTTTACATTGAATAAAAAAAAAATCTAGCCGCTAGAATACCACAAGCTACCTTCAAGTTTAATCACCACGAAAATAAAACACTTTTATCACTAAACAAGAAAAGTTTCCATAAAACACCTGCTAGTGGCAAAACACCATCAATGGATTCTGGTTTTAAACAGCCGAATTGAAAACAACGCGGAACTGAAGTAAAACTGACAGAAAAAGCATGACCTACATGTTTAAAAAATTATTAGATTTCTATAAAGTGACCATAAAATTTGTTATTTTGAATGTACTATAAAATGACGATTTGGCTCTCCATTATACAAAAATAAATTCTTCAGTATTCTTAAAAAGTTTTGAACACACTCTTAACTTTACTTTTTTGCGTGGGTAATTCAAAGCTCCATTTTCATAAGGATACCAGCATATAATTTGTTCACAAAAATGAGAAAATTTGTTATGAAGTATTGTTTCAATTAGTCTAGCAGCTTTTTGAGAGGACCTTGAAAAAAAACTTCATTCAAAAAGTCTGATTCGCTCAGATCCGGCACTGCATTTCGCCCCGCATCAGAGAGCTCAAAGTGAACTGCGTAATATATTCATCCCATATTCGATAAGTGTTAATCGAAAAGAATATTTCATAATTAACTCTCATAATTATGTATTCACTTTTCACGGGAGTTGCATTTTGGTGGGTACATTTTCCTCGTCATTTCAGGATGCCTTGTTTTCAAAATCATGGATGTGAAAAAATCAAATAAAGCAAAACCTTTGTTTGTTGCAAAGTCGAGGAAAATAAATAATCCCCAACATTTCTTGAGAGCGAGAGCAGATTTTCTGCTTCACTTGAATTGCTTTTATTAAGACTCTCGACAGTTTCCCTGCTCCGAGAAGCAAGCGATGTCGAATGTAACTTAAGAAGATCCACAAGCGGGTCGCTTTATTATGATTAGCTTATAATATTGCTCATTTTTCTAGTAAGCTTCAAACAGTGAAGAAGGAAAATGTGCTTACTCAAAGGAAGATTGCTATATTGCTTTTTCCCGTGTATTTTTTTCCATCTCTCGGAAAAGACAGAGCCAGACGCTGTGTTGGAAGTTGGAGAAGAAAACATATTCTTCGATGTGCTTCTCAGCCGCCTAAATCGTTTGATTCCGACCGGGAGAGTTGGTGAGGTTATGAATGAAATAACACCCATATATCATGCATATTTATAGTGCCTCAGCGAATATAGAGCGGGCATTTATTTTTAGCTGATTAAGACTTGTATCGTGTGTTTTGTTTGGCAATCGAGATGAGGCAGTCCATCTTCACCGCACACCGGATATGGAATCAGATGAGTTCAATGAAGAGACGTGTAAAATGCAAAAGGATTTCATGTTCAGTACTACAGAGACCATAAATCTTGAGAGTCTCTGTTTTTTTGTTCTCTAAATGGAATTTCTGTAATATTCTTATCCTAACTTTTGCCTATGATACAATTTAAACATGACGCTGGAGGCTCACAACAGCTTTTGTCTATAGTGATTGATCATTTAAAAAATATTACTCCAATATTTCAAAATTGAATAATCCATGTAATTTATTACTACTGTCCTAGAGGCATATACATAAACAGTTTGCAGAATACATATCCAACCGTTTTTTGCAATCTACTAAAACAGTATTTTTCAGTATCATTTTTTCTATTTTGATCCCTTTTAGATTTTTGTTTGGACCCGTGCCATGGATTTTTCGTTAGACCCGCCAAAGCTAGCAAGAGTAAACTTAAAAAAACCTCTTAGAGGGTCACTTTTTCTTTCGTGTATCCACTTAAAATGGTTGCACCCACTAACAAAAAAGGTGAATCTCTGAATTCACAACTTGCTACCAAAAAAGTGGGTTTTTAAACTGTCAGTAAACTTGGCAAGAATGCAAGAACAGACGTTTCTCCGGAATGCGCGCTTTCTTCCAAGGGTGAAATGGTTAATGTTGATAATTGAATTGAAATGAGCAACTAGTTCGATGCTTTAGACAAACTTCCGAACATCGAATCGAAGCAGGCTCATTGATTCAAGTGAGGAAACAAAGAGTGCGCCAATCGAGGTCAGTTGTTCCAAATTTTGAAGATTGAATCAAGAGATCTTGAACTCTGTTAAGGGGCAGGATCCGTCATCGATTTCGGAAGTTTTAAAAGCAGTTTTTTTTTTGTTCAAAATCAAGAAAATTTACAAAAAATGTGTTCACTGTATTCTATTCTCCAACTCAAACACATTTTCACCGAATAATTTTTAGATTTGGACAGAAAAAATAAGAAAAGTTTCGATGATGACGATGATTACGAAGCCGGAGCGTTGAACGTTAAGAAAATCAAGGTTTCCTTCCAAATCGTAAAGAAAACAAAAAAAAATGTCGCCTATTGCCGAAAACTCTTAAAGATCACGAACTTCTTCTCAAACACCTCGAACAGAAGAAGCACAAATGTTTTACTTATGATGACAAAACCGAACGTTTGTTCAAAGTTCTCTTGAAGGTCTATCAAGTGACTATAAGTCATCTGAAGAGATCAAAAATGGAATAAATGATTTACTTGAATTTTCCCTAGTCCAAGCAACCATTATGGAAGAACCCAATCTTTAAGGTGAAGATGAATCGAAGCCAATGTGCAAATTTTCAAGAGCACGGATCTGCAAAACCAAAACATCCATTTGAGCTAAAAACCTAATCGAATGGTCACCACCAGCTAGTGATCAATCGATTAAGTTTTCAACACTAACATGGGAACATTTCAAGAAACTTGGAGGAAATTTTCAGAAACTTAGTGCATGATTTTCGGAGGTTTTTTCTCGAGCTAAGGACATCTGTCCTGTGAAAGAAGATACCAAAAAGTTTGTATGCGCAAATTGCGGAGGCAACCATAAGTCTAACGTTTGGGATTGAACTTCGCGCAAACGAAAACGTTGAGGCTCGTACCAGGCAGATGAACGGCAACGTATTTTGTAGCTCAAATTCCTCAAGCAAAATTTCCAACACATCTCATTTATCAGTTAACGATCGCTTGCTAAATAATCGTATCCATCAGGTAAATTATAATCATGCTCATTCACAAGCTAAATTTCTTTCGTCGGGTAAACATTCGAAACTTTCGAATACGAATGGAAATACCCAAGGAAATTCCTATGCCAATGTTGTAACAGGTAACTTCAGTTCCTCCCCTTCAAATTGTCTTCCAATGGGTAATCGTTCAAATAGCTTCTATTCATAGGGAAACACCCTTGCCTATCCCTTTCGGGACGAAGCAGCACAATTGTGCTGGACATGATTTTTTGAAACGACTCGTTCAGGGCCTGTTTATATATACTTTTTTCCCCGTCTTCAATAATCCGTAGTCAATGAGTTACATTAAAACCCCATGAAGAGTACAATCCATTCTGGAGCGTTAACACGCAGCAAGAGAAATTTGATCATACCTACCTTGATACCTTGATGGCTACAGAGTAGCATCACGCCATTGCCGGGCGTATTGTAGAGCTCCATCTTCGTCGGTCTTGGGCGAAACTTCTCCAGTTGCCCCGAACGTTTAGGGTCGCCAGGTCCTCTTCCACTGCGTATAGCCAGCGTATTCGTGGTCTTCCCCGAAGCCGCCGACCTCTACCTGGTTCCCTGCTGAGTATTATTTTCGCAATTCTTTCTTCCGACATTCGCACTAAGTAACCAGCCCACTGAAGTCTGCCGTATTTTACACGATTGATAATATTCGCATCTTTGTACACTTGATACAACACATCTTTGTACACTTGATACAACTCGTTGTAATTCATGCGTCTGCGCCACACACCATTTTCGAGTTTCCCACCGAGTATTGTCCGCAGCACTTTACGCTCGAAAACACCGAGAGCTTTCCGGTCTGACTCTTTCAACGTCCACGCTTCGTGCCCGTAGAGAGCCACCGGAAGAATCAATGTTTTATACAGGGCGAATTTTGTTTCGGTTTGCAAGCTGCGGGACCTAAGCTGGTTACGTAGTCCGTAAAAGGCCCTATTCGCAGCCGCAACAAGTCTTTTCACTTCGCGGGAAACGTCGTTGTCACATGTCACAAGTGTTCCAAGGTAAACAAATTCTTCTACAACTTCAAACACATCCCCATCAAACACTACCTCAGCACTTACACCACCATGCCTGACTCTATCTCTACCTGCAACCATGTACTTCGTCTTGGTAGAATTGATGGTCAGGCCCTTTCCTCGCTGTCTCCCTCTTCAGAGGCACGAAGGCCTCTTCCACTGACCTGCGATCGATTCCAATCAGGTCTATATCGTCCGCAAAGCCAAGGAGCATGTGCGACCTTGTGATAATAGTGCCATTTCTTTGCACGCCAGATCTCCTAATAGCACCCTCAAGTGCAATGTTGAACAGTAAATTCGAAAGTGCGTCTCCCTGCTTCAATCCGTCTAACGTCATGAACGAGGTTGACACCTCGTCTGCGATCCGAACACTTGATTTCGAACCATCCAGCGTAGCACGTATCAGCCTAATTAGTTTCGCCGGAAAACCATTTTCAGACATTATCTGCCAAAGCTCATTTCTTTTCACTGAGTCGTACGCCGCCTTGAAATCAATAAACAGATGGTGAGTCTGCAAGTTATACTCCCGGAATTCGTCTAGGATCATTCGCAAGCTAAACATCTGGTCCGTTGTCGAACGGCCCTCACGAAAACCAGCTTGGTATTCGCCGACGAAGGACTCCTCGAGCGGTCTCAGTCTGTTAAACAGGATGAGCGACAGAATTTTGTACGCCGAATTCAGCAGGGTAATTCCTCTGTAATTGGCACACTCCAGTCTGTGCCCTTTCATGTAGATAGGGCGAATGAGGGCCATCCAACCAGCCGGTGGGCAATTCTTCGTCCTCCCATACCCTCAGAAGTACTCGGTGGACCGACTGGTAAAGCTGCTCGCTTCCGTGCTTGAGAAGCTCGACCGGGATCTCGTCCTTCCAGCAGCCCTTACAGTTCTTCAGCTCGCTGATAGCCTTTTTTAGCCTCTCCTATGGTCGGTGGGTCCACAGCTTGATCGTCCATCATCTATGTTCATCCTGTTCCTCGCTACATTTCCATTCTCACCGTTCAACAATTGCTGAAAGTGTTCCTTCTACCTGGCAGCCACCGCCGTTTTATCGGTCAGCAAATTCCCTTCTCGATCATTGCACATGGCGGGCACTGGTACGGTATTGTGCCGCGCACCATTGACCGTTGCATAAAATCTCCGCATATCATTCCGGTTCATGCATTCTTGTGCGTCAGCTACCACACTTTCTTCGTGATGCCTTTTCTTTCTGCGGTGGATTCGCTTTTCTTCGGCTCTCGCTGCCCTGTACCGCTCTCTGTCGGGTACCGGCCACAAGCATACGGCTTCTGGCGGCATTCTTCATGTCTGTCACCCTCTGGCACTCTTCATCGAACCCAGTCGTTCCGTCTTCGTCGTTGACCAGTGCCGATCACTTCCCGTGCCGTTGTTGTCACAGCTTCGTGGATAGGGTCCCACAGGCTGTCGACGTCTCCAGCAACGTTGACTCTTCCCAACTTCTCGTCTAGTTGCTGACGGTACTGCGCAGCTACCCCATCAGTCGACAAGCGTTGTATATTGAAGCGTAGCGTTCTGTGTGTTGCGGAACTCGTGACGCTGGATAACCGCGCCCGAATTTTAGCTACAACGAGATAATGATCCGAGTCGATATTAGGGCCTCGAAGGTCCTGACATCAATGACATCTGAGAAATGTCGCCCATCAACCAGCACGTGGTCTATTTGGGAGCAGGCATCGCCACTCGGGTGTCGCCAGGTGTGTTTGCGGATATTCTTTCGCGCGAAGTATGTACTGCTGATTGCCATCCCTCTAGCAGCAGCGAAGGTTACTAGCCGCAGGCCATTATCATTGGTAACGGAATGAAGGCTTTCCATTCCAATGACGGGTCGGAAGAAATCTTCTTTCCCGATCTGCGCATTTGCGTCGCCGATGACTATCTTGACGTCTTGTTTTGGGCACTTTCCGTAGGCCTTATCCAGGCTCTCATAGAACTCATCCTTCATGTCATCGGGCTTATCGTTCGTTGGCGCATATATGCTGATCAGGCTGTAGTTGAAGAACTTGCCCCTCATTCTCAACACACAGACTCGGTCGCTTACCGGTTTCCACCGAATAATTCGCTTCATCTGCTTCCCAATCACTATGAAGCCAACCCCACGTTCTGCTCTGTCGCCACCGCTGTAGTAGAAGTGGTACTTGAATGAAATGTTGGCGATGGGGTCCACCGCTCGGAATTCGCGTTCTCCGGTTCTCGGCCAGCGTATTTCCTGGATAGCTGCCACGTTCACGCCGACATTCCGCAGTTCACGAGCCAGGAGACCAACACGCGCGGGTTCATTCAAAGTTCTCACGTTCAAAGATCCAACTTTCCAATCGTTGTCCTTTATTCGTTGCCGGGTCTGTTGCCGTAAAATTAATCCGTTTGCTCTACTTTTGCCTTTCTTGGTTGGTGAAGAGTCTTCAATAGGCCACCTAACCAGGGTTGCGCTACCTACATCGTGCTAGAGGGGCTGCCTCCTCGATGCTGACACGATACAGCATCGTCCGCTTGTTTCTTTACATGATGACCACGGTCATAGCCATCACAACGATCCACCTTTATCAGGGCTTTGGACCTGTAGCTCTGGTTCTCAATAGTTTCAAGTGCTTTCGGACATGCTACTATGGTGAGCCGTCATGCGCTAGCGGTGTTTTGATCATAAAGGTGAAAAATGGTCCGAAAGGGTTATGTCGCCACATGTAATTAAAGTTCCATCTCTTCATTAACAGAAAATTCCAAAAGAAAAATGTTCTTACTTTTAGTAACATTTTGATTTTGATTTATTATTGGATCCAATGATTGATGCAATATTAAAAATTACCACTATGGCTCAAGCTTTATTTATGAATTTCCAAATTAATTAGACACTCGGCTTTTCGGATATTTATTCCATATCATCTAACAAAGCTTACATTAACGACCCTAGCTTTGAGCTTAACCCATATCCATTAGCCAACGGATTACACATGTTTTCTCCTGTTTAGGAGAGCTCAAATTTCAGCTTCTCACACCTCCGGGCCATATCAAAACTCGATTCACGTTTCAGCACCGCCATCCAACCGTCTAACTAGGAAGGTTGATATAATACCCTGCGTCGGCTTGGCATGTGCCCGTCTATTTCCGGCTCATTTGTCACATGCAACTCGCTCCGACGACGATGATGCACTCGGAAGATGCCATCGCTTTTGTACTGCCGCCTCAGTTAGCCGTTCCTTCTCTAATATTATGTGCTGTCGGTTTTGCTGGGCGATGTTTTTTCAGTCTCCGCCAGTTAAAATATTTTGAAAGTCGAGACTTCATCATCATCTCGATGGCAGGCTCGGTGTTTTCCATAAACATTGCCCCTGCTGCTCTTTGAGGGATTCTACCTTATACATACAGTGCAAGCCGCACATGCATGATGTATGGGGATGAAGTTTATTCCGGTCGGTTTGGACTGAATGTTTTAAAATGAGTGATGTTGATCTACTGCTCGATGTGTTTTAACTTCTCATCTTTTCGGGGAAATGGAAAACTTTTCATTTATGCACCGGGAGCGGCACTGGGTCGATGTAAAATATCGGTGCTTCTTTGCCCTTCATTTGTTTTGATTCGAAGCACATTCGTCTTCCTTATGTTAGGACCGTATGCTGGGTTTCTGTGAAATATGTATATTCAATGAAAGCTAAAGATGTTTTCACCTAAACTACATAGTTGGAACCCATTGTGTTACTTTTCACATCATAGTGAGACTAGCACTTTTGAGCTCTGATTGGAACAATTCAAAACTAGTCAAACTATCACAAAATGTCGGAAATAAACAAATTTATTGACTAGGATTTAGCATTTCACATCGCATCTTTCTACAATAAGCATAGGCGTGAATAAGCATACAGATCTACAGAAAAACGTTATCTTGAGAAGAGAAATTCTTTTCATTAATTTTCTTGGCCTCAACGTTTCGTCTTTGTGCCACCTCCACGCGACGAGATATCTTTTCCCAGCGAGAAGGCATAGTGCTACCCCGTTGTCTGTGGAGCGCCATGCCAAGGGTAATTCTAACAGAAAAAGCAAATAGATACATGTTTATAGCGATGATGATGCCCTAAGATGAAACGATCCGTTGGCACTCCTCGACTTGTAAGATTGTAAGATGCTTGGGGAAATGCCCTAAGCCTTGGCGGCTCGTAGGCAGACTTCATTAATTCACACACCACTTCTTAACACATTTTATTTTCTCTCCTCTTATCGGGTCTCGACCTACAGGAAAACGAAGAACACGGCCGAGAAAGGCGAGTTTCGGGATTAGGTGTGCCTGTCACTATTTCGGCACTTTTGCCGAGGTCTTCTCGGAATGGAATTATAAGTGGATTTTGATACATCTCAAATAGAGATTAACCCGCATTGGTTCGAGAAGAATAAAACGGATTAGAGCGTGTAAAAACTGGCAATTAGTGATCGACCGTGGTTAACTTTACATGGTTCGTACAATCAACTTCAAGAAAATAATTTTACACATTTCATATTAATTAGGAAACTAACGCATTTTCGACCGCTTTATTCTCTTCGTCAAGGATGGTTTTTAGGGCCCAGATAGCCTCTGTTTTTTTTAACAGTTACTCTTTTTTTGTTTGGCATTATGTCCTCACTGTGACAGAGCCTGCTTTTTAGCCTAGTGTTCATATGAGCACTTCCACAGTTGTTAACTGGAAGGTTTCTTTGCATAAATTGCCATAAGTTGGGCGAGCTCGTGGTTCTTTCGTATAGCGTATAGCAAGCACGATGATACTCTATGCATGTGCAAGTCAAGAAAATTTCCATTACGAAGAAAAGCTTGTTCGAACGGTAAGCAATCCCAAACACCTTCAAGTGAGTACAGTCCGATTCAACTTTTAGGGAATTTTTATTTTTTAATACTTTTGTAAGTATCATTTACATTTCAGATCTTTTCAAAGATGAATTAATTTAACCAGCTTAAGAGGTAAAAAAGCTTTTTATTAAACTTGACTCAACTCATATATATTGTTCTGACTTGAATTCCTGACAGCTTTGAATTCCTTACACTCTACTATGTATGGGAACCATTTCACACGAAATGGTACAATATGTGCCGGGTAAAATTTCCAATAATGGAGACTCGTTTAAGTAAACATTTTTCGTAGACTACCTAAGACGTCTTTCTAATATACCGTTTCATTGCATTAGATGACAAAAGTTCTCCCAGAGTTCTCCCTGACACTAATGGAGTCAGCTAGGTTCCGAATTCTCACACACTCTCACGATGGATTTATCCCTCAAAGCAATTTTCAGCTGTCTTGCGATTTTATCCGCCCACAAAACAAAGTGAAAATAGATAATTGCACATCATTTCCTCACCTGTGAGAAGTTTGTTTTCTCTTTTTCCTATCCATGGAGAACTTCTCATGTATCCATCGCCATGAACAAGTTTTTTTTTATTTATTTCTTTATTAGTATCATTCCAGACATTACATTCATTATTTCTTATATCTAGGTGTTCTGTGTTATTAGACAACACTATCATCCTAATTTGGTAACACAAATCTATGATTTTATCAACATTTTGTTAACAATATATTACATTTCATTTGCCGTAGCAGTTTAGTTTTTTTACAGGTGAGTTGATTTCACCTGCTTAAAAAAGAAAAAAAAAAGTTTTTAATATACTTAACCTAACTTAACTAAAGATATAACGCATAAATCGTGGCAAAAGAATATTGTAACGATTTTTGCCTGAAATTATTGATTATTTTATTTGACATTTGTTCCAATGTTTCAACATTGGATATTCTATGTAACTCATTGGTACTACACCAGGGAGGAAGCTTCAGAATCACTTTCAAAATTTTATTTTGGATTCTCTGCAAAGCTTTCTTCCTGGTATTGCAACAGCTAGTCCATATTGGTACAGCATACAACATGGCTGGTCTGAAAATTTGTTTGAATATCAAAAGCTTGTTCTTAATACAAAGTTTTGATTTTCTATTAATAAGGAGATAGAGACATTTTACATATTTAATACATTTGGCTTGAATGCCCTCAATGTGATTTTTGAATGTTAAATTCTTATCTAGCATGAGCCCTAGATACTTAACTTCATCTGACCAATTAATTGGAACCCCTCTCATCGTGGTAACATGTCTACTTGAAGGTTACAAATAAAGAGCTTTTGGTTTATGTGGGAATATTATTAGTTTTGGAAGCATTAGGAGAAATCTTCCATTTCTGCAAGTATGAAGAAAAAATTTCCAAACTTTTTTGCAATCCACTACATATGATACGCAAGCCTCGTCCTTTGGCGGAGAGGCCTGTGTCATCCGCAAACAGGGATATTTGACATCCCTGAGGTAACTCAGGTAAGTCAGATGTAAAAATATCGTATAATATTGGTCCCAAAATGCTGCCTTGGGGAATACCAGCTCTTACAGGAAGTCTTTCAGACCTGGAGTTCTGATAATTAACCTGAAGTGTACAATTTGACAGATAACTTTGAATTATTCTAACAATGTATGGTGGAAAATTACGGTTTTATTTAATTTTACGATCATGCCTTCATGCCAAACACTGTCGAATGCTTTTTCTATGTCTAGAAGAGCAAGACCAGTAGAATAGCCTTTAGATTTGTTGGAACGAATCAAATTTGTTACACGTAAAAGTTGATGAGCGGTCGTCTGTCCATGGTGGAATTCGAACTGTTCATTGGCAAAAATCAAATTTTCGTTGATGAGGACCATCATTATGTCCAATATGACCTTTTCAAAAAGTTTACTGATGGAAGAAAGCAAACTGATTGGACGATAGTTAGAAGCAGAATTTTTGTCTGGTTTTTAAATTGGTACAAACTTAGCACTTTTCCATTTGTCAGGAAAATATGCCTACTGAATCAGTTATTAATATCAACTAAAAAAAAAAAAACTAATACTACTAACTAACTAACTTTCATAACTTTAAATTTTTCCATAATAGTTCTCACTTCTTCCAAATCAGTGGGTGGTAAATGACTGGACAATGCGTACCATTGGTACTTCGCGTACCTGCAGGTATAAAGTAGATCCCATTTGTGGTCCTCAGCCTCTTGTCCAGTAACTCCTATCCCTACCTCCCCGTGGTGCCGCCTGGGGTACGAGTAACCGTAGGAAAGATCGGGTAACCAACCCTGGTGGGACCTTGGTCGTATGCTGACAGGGAAGGGGGGCTCCTCTCTTCTGAGGGAGTAGCTTATCAGAGCGTCTGTTCTCCATGTTAGGGGCGGCTCAAAACAGCGTCTGTTCTCCATGTTAGGAGCGGCTGATCATCGTCCTAGTGCCAGCGTGGGACTCTAAACAGTGCTGTGCACGATGATCCTCCGGCGAGACAGGGGGCCTTACAAGCCAGCCATAAAAATCATCAGTACAGGAAGCATACAATGTAAATTCGGACCGGAACAATCGGCATAGACCCAGGTATCAAAAACGGACTAACGATTGGAAACTAGGATCATGGAACTGTAAGTCTCTCAATTTTTTTGGGAAGTACCCGCATTCTTTCCGAATTATTGAGGGTCCGCAAGTTCGACATCGTAGCGTAGCAGGAGGTTTGCTGGAAAGGGTCGACGGTACATACGTATAGGGATGGTTATACCATCTACCAGAGCTGAGGCAACAGACATGAGCTGGGTACAGCTTTTATCGTGATGAGCGAAATGCAGAGGCGCGTGATTGGGTGGTGGCCAATCGACAACAGAATGTGCAAGTTGAGGATCAAAGGCCGTTTCTTCAATATCAGCATAATCAACGTACACAGTCCTCACCTAGCAAGTGACGATGACGATAAGGACGCTTTCTACACGCAGCTGGAACATGAATACGACGGCCGATTATAGGGAAGTTCAGCGCTCACCAGCTTACGAACGAAAACGGCCTTAGACTGATTGATATCACCGCCTTCAAAAACATGCCCATACGTAGTACCTACTTCCAGCACAGCCTGGAGATCACCCCAACAGACTGAATCGCAAATCGACCACGTTTTGATTGATGGAAGGCACTTCTCGGACATTATCGACATCAGAACTTATCGCGGCGCAAACATCGATTCGGACCACTACCTACTGACGGTTAAAGTGCACCAACGATTTTCCGTTGTGAACAACATTCGGTACCGACGCCCGCCACGGTGCAATCTGGAACGACTCAAGCTACCCGAAGTCGCAGCGTTGCCGGAAGAGGGAGAGCTCACCGAAGCCCCTCTTGAGGACTGCTGGAGTAGTTTCAAAGCAGCCATAAACAACGCAGCGGAAGGTGCCATTGGGTTCGTGAAGCAAATTGACGGAACGGTTGGTTCGACGAGGAGTGTCAGACGGTTTTGGACGAGAAGAACACAGCGCGGACGATGATGCTGCAGCAAGGCACCCGTCAAAACGTGGAACGATACAAACAGAAGCGAAGACAGCAAACCCATCTATTCCGGGATAAAAAGCGCCGCCTGGAAGAGTTGGAGTGCGAAGAGATGGAGCAGCTGTATCGTTCTCAAGAAACACGAAAGTTTTACAAGAAACTAAGGGCCCTATTTTAGAAGTCGAGTCGATCAAAAATGACTCGACTGGAGCCACCGTCGACCAAAAATTTCGCTCGGCTTGGCTCTGTAACTCGAGTTTATCGACAGTTGTCACTCTATGTGACAGGATTACTATGGATCAATGCACGAGTTCACTATTTGACATTTTAGCGGTGCCGTGTTATTTATGTGACCATGGAAACTAGTGAATTCGGCACCGCTCAAACGTCAAATTAGTGAACTCGTGCATTAATCCATGGGAGTCGACGGGTGACATCTGAAATATGCATGCTTACTTTGATCGACAATGACCTCAGACGAGTCACGTGAATTCGCTCGAATTACAAAATAGACCTCTAAATGCATCCCGCAAAGGCTTTGTGCCGCGAGCCGAAATGTGCCTGGATAAGGATGGAGGTATCTTGACGGACGAACGTGAGGTGATTGAAAGGTGGAATCAGCACTAAGATGAACATCTAAACGGCACAGAGGAGGAAGATCAAGACAGCAGGAGGAATGGCTTCATCAGTACGGCGGATGAGGGAGACGTGCCAACTCCCACAATAGGTGAAGTTAAGGATGCTATCAAACAGCTCAAGAACAACAAAGCAGCTGGAAATGATGGTATTGGAGTGGAACTGATTAAAATGGGCCCGGACAGGTTGGCCACTTGCCTGCACCGATTGATAGCCAGGATCTGGGATACAGAACAGCTACCGGAAAACTATCGAGCGATCACCATTCTTAATGCAACCTATAAAGTGCTTTCCCAGATCATCTTCCGCCGTCTATCGCCACTGGCAAGCTAGTTTGTGGGAAGTTATCAAGCCGGTTTTGTGGACGGGCGATCGACGACAGACCAAATCTTTATGTTGCGGCAGATCCTCCGAAAGTGTCGCGAATACCAAGTTCCTATGCATCACCTATTCATCGATTTCAAAGCGGCCTATGATACCATCGACCGCGAAGAGCTATGGAAGATTATGGACGAGAATGGTTTTCCCGGGAAACTGACTAGACTGATCAAAGCAACGATGGATAGTGTACAGTGCTGTGTGAAAGATATCGGGTGCATTATCGGACCCGTTTGAAACACGCAAAGGACTTCGACAAGGCGATGGCCTTTCCTGCCTCCTGTTCAATATTGCGCTAGAAGGTGTTATGAAACGGGTGGGCTTCAACATGCGGGACACGATCTTCAATAAATCCAGCCAGTTCGTTTGTTTCGCTGACGACGTGGACATTGTTGGAAGAACGTTCCAGGTGGTTGCTGAACAGTATACCAAGCTGAAACGTGAAGCAGATCGGTTTGGATTGAAGGTAAATACGTCGAAGACGAAATATCTGCTGGCTGGAGGAACCGAGCGCGATAGAGCTCGCATAGGCAGACGCGTGACGATCGACGGGGATGAGTTAGAGGTGGTGGATGAATTTGTCTACCTCGGATCATTGATAACGTCGGATAACAACTGCAGCAGAGAAATTCGAAGACGTATCATTGCTGGAAGTCGTGCTTACTATGGACTCCACAAGACCCTTCGGTCTGGTAAACTTCACTTCCGTACTAAGTGTACCGTGTACAAGACGCTAATAAGACCGGTAGTCCTCTACGGGCATGAGACGTGGACAATGCTCGAAGAGGACCTGCAAGCGCTAGGAGTTTTTGAACGACGTGTGCTTAGGACGATCTTCGGCGGAGTATGTAAGAACGGCGTATGGAGGAGAAGAATGAACCACGGGCTTGCGCAACTCTACGGTGAACCCAATATCACGAAAGTCGTCAAAGCTGGAAGGGTACGATGGGTGGGACACGTTGTGAGAATGCCGGACAACAATCCCTCAAAAATGGTGTTCAACTCAAATCCAGCCGGTACATAACGAAGGGGAGCGCAACGAGCTAGGTGGTTTGGCCACCAAGTGGAGCTGGATCTTGGAAGTGTGGGGCGATCGAGGAATTTGATGTTAGCAGCCATGGACCGAGTTAATTGGCGTAACATTGTGGCGCAGGTCATGTCTTGAAGGACGTAGAGCCAGCAAAAGTAAGTAAGTTCTTCCAAATCAGTCTCCCAGGAATTTTCGAATACGTTCTCTTGATTGAGAATGTTTTTGAAGTCCTGAGAAACTTGATTTTCTATTGGACTAGTAAGTCCTAAATTAAAATTGTGCGCGGTTTCAAACTGCATAGCAAGTTTTGCCTCTTTCAATGCCGGTATTGGCTTCTGAGGTTTTTTCAAAATTTTAGATAATTTCCAAAAGGGCTTAGAGCCAGGGCTTAGAGAAATTTTATTTTTTCATATATATTCCAGTCGGCTCGAAAATAATTGAAAGTGGAGCTGATAGGATTAAGAATCGTTTCATGAGATATTTGAAACTTAACAGGAACATGAGCTATCAGGGTATTGAATTGAGAAATATCCTGAAGAGCACTCATCAAATAAAATTCGGCCATTAGGATTACTTTGAGATTTATTCCATGACCGATGTTTGGCATTAAAGTCACCAATGACAAACATTTTTGACTTATTGCGAGTCAATTTTCGCAAGTCAGTTTGGAGCAATTTAACTTGCTGTCCAGAGCATTAAAAAGGCAAATAGGCAGCTATGAAAGTATATTTACCAAACTGTGTTTCAAAAATTTTAGTTTCAAATGACGAAAACAGTTGATGTTTTGTACGCCTACGAATGGCGATTGCAACACCCCGACATGCTCCATCAAGTCGATCATTACGATAAACAAAATAGTTTTGATCTCTTTTGAGTTTGGATCCTGGATTCAAATAGGTTTCAGTAGTAACTTCTATATGCACGTTATTATCTGCAAGAAAATTAAACAGATCGTTACCTGAAAAATGATCATTATTAGATACTTTACTAGGGGAATTCCGGAAACGACCGTTATCGTAACGGACATTACTGTTCATCTGCCTGGCACGAGCCTCAACGACTCGCCTACGCGAAGGGCAAGCCCAAAAATTTGACCTATGATTGCTCCCGCAATTCGCGCATATGAACTTATCGGTATCTTCCTTCACTGGACAGACGTCCTTAGCGTGAGATGAATCTCCGCAAATCATGCATTTAGCATCCATGCGGAAATGTTTTGTTCCATGACACCACTTTTGGCACCGACGGCACTGAGTGGGGTTCTGGAAATTTCCTACACGTTTCTCGAAATGTTCCCATGCCACACGGACATCGAACATAAGTCTTGCATTTTCTATAGCTTTAATATTATTTAGATCTTATTTGTTAAAGTGAACAAAATAATATTAATATAATATAATATACTAAAATTTTATCAGAATATGATATGCATATCATATTATGATATAATTTTGTTAGGCTCCGTTATCCATAGAACATAATAAAACAGAAATATAACATAATGTGTTTTATTTCCGTTTAAGATATTTTTTGTTCATTTTTAACAACTTTATAACAAAATAAATAGATAGTTATGCATTTCAATAATATACAATTTTATCGTATATCGAACAGTATTAGTATAAGGTACCGTGGGGTAAGTGGATACAGAAAAATCAATAGTCACCTTCATTGTTATGTACGGCTAACGTGAATAATGTAATTCAAACTTTTTTCTGTTGATAACAAATGATGGACTAATATACTTCAAATCGACATGTATTTCGATGTTTCTGATTGTTATGTATTGAGTATGAGGGACTTAAAAATTTGCGCCAAATGATCCACTTGCCCCACCATGATGGGGTAAGTGGATCACCAATAAAAAAAATCGGTTCTCAAAACAAATGTGGTGTAATTATGTATAGTAGGAATGACATTACTCTCGTACATGCTATTAGTGCAAGTTATGTTACATTTTGATACTTTTTAAATTGAAAAGTACCTTTATTTTATCAAAATATCATAAAAATATATGTACAATTATTCACACTAAAAAAAATATTGTAACTAGAATAATTTGGAGAAAAATCATCTTTTTTATTCTCAAAAGTATTGTAGACGTTTTGTAGGATTATTCCTAATGATGTTTTCGAAAAATACTTGTAGTTTAAAAATAAAAGTTGCATTTCTTTTTGTTTAACAAACTGAAATCTTTTTATTCTATTCGTGAATATAATTGTACCATCCGTCTAGAACAATTTATATCGTTAAATAAGGTACAATGATATGCTTTCAATTGGTAAATTTGTTCATTTTTCTCTATCGCAATTAAGCTTAGATAAACCACGAAAAGTTTTGTTTGAATTTTGAAGTATTCATTATTTTATATTTTTCTTATACCAGAGAGATTGAAAATACTTTTAGGTGGATTAATTCAAATTTTCTATGGAACATTGACAAATTTAAGCTAGGAATGAAAAAAAGTTAAAGGAAAACAACATTTCAGCATATTCAAACTTATTCAAATTCGCATAAGCAGTCAGCTAATATGCTATAACAATGCTTGATCCACTTACCCCATCCCATTTAAAAGTAGGGGAAAGTGTACCATGTTCAATTTATCTGTATTTATTTATAAAAATCACACATTTATCATTGCGATTCACTCAATTAGAACTAAAATGCTCACCATGCGTTGAAAAAACTAATAGTATTCGATTTTAGACAAAGATACAATGGATTTTTGATTGATAGAAAACAATTTGGAAATTAATTGATTTTTGCAGCTTACAAGTTTGCTTGTGTTGGTGAACGTGTTTTGCCTGTTTTGCAGTAGTATTAGTGTGGACGTAAGAATATAACCTAAAACGAAGCAATGGTGCAAAAACATTCAACATTTTCAAGTATTTATGCTTAATATGAACAAATGATCCACTTACCCCACTGATACACTTCCCCCACTGTACCTTATATAATATACTTTGTATCACACATTATAACTTGTTTTGATATGTTTTTGAAATAATTAGAACACCTTTTGCTATGTTTATGTTACTATTCATACACTTTTTGTTATAATTTTAGTTATTTTAACAACATCCTGCATCAAGTTTGTAACAACCTATGTTCGAAAAAACCTTATAACATAGTAACATATGTTGATATAATTTTGTTATGTACCCTTAGTCGGGTAACCTAAGAATGCTAATGTCGCTACTGCTCGTGTTACCAACATCTAGTTTGCCACGCGCTGACAGCCTGAGTACTGGGCCTCAAAGTGTCAAATAAATTTTAAAGACCAAAACAAATCTCTGGCATTTAAAAAAAACAGCGAAAACTCATAACTGAAGGTAAAAATAATTAAAATCAGTTTTGAGGTAACAGCGCCACTAGCGTTCTACTACTAATATTTCTATTAGTATATTCCGTGTCCTTTGTTTAGTGGATGTCGTGTTGCATTGTCCCTATTGAGAAGTGATAAAGTATTCGGTTTTCTTACAGTTGTAAATCCTAACTTGATCGCAGGAAAGGGTTCTAATTGAAAGGTTCCGCTATTGAAGAATGTGGTGGGTACACTCTCCACAGACGCGCCCCTTTATCAGTCAAAATCGGATCCCTTGATAAAGCCAAGAAATTACACCGATATTGTCCATGCATCAGAATCCTAGTCCTTACTTCTTCAAACTGGAGAACTAAATAAATGAAAGATTAGAAAACAAATTGTTGTATTCGACTCATATTTTTTTTTGTCTCAAGATCATTCTTGGCAACCGGGAAAACCGAGACTTGTCACTTTCAACAAGGTTTTAAAATGTAACAAGGACTAAAAAAATGTTTCTTTGATTACTATAATATCCTGTTCTCTTCGTTTGAAGCAGTAAGGACTAGGGTTAAGGCGAAGTAGGCCGTCATTAAAATGTGTACGCGTCGTTGATGATTGTTGCTAATTCATCTCACGATTTCGAATCAAAGAAAATCAGTTGGTTTTGCACTGACACAGCTGAAAAAGTATTAGCATACTTTATGCATGTTAGCGCGTACAGTGATACTTTTTCAAGTCAATATAAACTATCAAGACTGAGTTTTATCACTTTAAAGAATGCTGAAAAATAATCATTGTTGCCAAAACGAATGACGGGCTACTTAGCCTTAACTGGTAGATCTTTACCCCAAAATGCACCACGAAAAGGTGATCTACTCGCGTTATGGGACTTTGGCATAGAAAGCTCCGTTCAAATTGACAAAATTTGAAGGGTTGTTCGCCTTATCTTAAGAAGAGAGAAAATTAGCTTGTTGATGATCATGATTAAATTTAACCCGGTTAATATTATCAAGAATGAAGATTGATGGAGAAAACAGTAGAAGCATTAGCCGTAGAAGGCCAATATCGCGACTGTTCATGTGACCAATATCTAGTTTGCCACGCTCTGACAGTCTGAGTACCGGGTCTATAAGTGTCAAATCGAATTTTTCAACCATAATAAAACATTCTCTACAACATGGCACTAAACAAACAATCAAAAACTTCAATAGTAAGTAATAATAAAATAATTCTATTTCGTGATAACAGCGCCACTAGCGTTCTACTACTAATATTTTTATTGAGAAAACCCACAGCAGTTCCCACTTGTTGGCCTTGTACAAGATTTCACAATTCCTTGTCTTACGTACCGTTTTGATTCATATTACGGACAGCTTCAAATTCCGGACACTCTCGTTTGTATGGGAAACATTTCACACGAAATGTTTCAATTTTCGCCGTTCAAAAGTTCTCATTTTCGAGGCTCGTTTTATTAGGTTTTTTCCATAAATATCATTGCAAATTTATAATGCCCAACTAACTTAGACGTCCCTTAAGTAGTTGAACGATTTCAATTGATGATTTGACTGTTCCATTAATGATTATCATGAGCTGTCCGTAATTCGAATCAAAGCGTCCGGAATATGAGGCAAAAGTGAGGGAGCGTCCGGAATAAGAATCATTAAAAGGCCACACGTTTTGATTTATTTAAAATTATTCAAGTTGCGGACGCGTATTCTTTACCCACCATCCGAAAGTTAAGGGCTTCTGACGCTCCATAACGCTAAAAAATCATACAGAATGATTTATTTTGTATGGTCCAAGCTGGGTTATACTTCACTGAGGCCTTAAGTGTCCGTAATAATCAAAACGGTATAATTTCAAAAGTTGGACTTATGAGTGCCCTTGCAATTTGCAAAAATAATCTTTTTGTATCTTTTTTCACAGGACAGACAGAATCGATGACAAAAGGTCGAAAGGACAGAAGGTCGAAAGACAAAAGGTTGGAAGACAAAAGGTCGAAAGGTAAAAGGTCGAAGAACAAAAAAGAAGGGACAAAAGGTCGAAAATCTTTTTTCAAAGAAGGAAAAAATTCCCACCAAGCAAATCACTTTCGACCTTGTGTCCTTTCAACCTTTTGTTTTTCGACCTTTTGTCCTTTTGACGTTTTGTCTTTCGACCTTTTGTTCATAATCCGGTCCAAGAACAAAAATTAAGGGACAAAAGGTCGAAAACCTTTTTTTTAAGGAAAAAATTTCCACCAAGTAACCCATTTTCGATCTTTTGTCTTTCGACCTTATGTCATTTCGACCTTTGGTCCATAAACCTCTAAAAATATTGCATATTGCATCATTTTTTTCACTTTATTTTTAATTCGGGGAGCCAAAATATCCTACAGTATCAAATTGATTGTTGGTACTAAATCGATATATTTTACGTTCAGCAACAATTTTAAATTCCACTTTTTGGAAGTTTGTGAATTCAGAGATTCATCGTTCCCTTGGTTAGTACCGTAAAACGGGGTAACTTTGATAGTTTTTTCGAAGAAAACTTCAATATTTATGCATGCTGTTTCAAAGAATTACAATTTGTATTTTTAAAACAAGTACTGACATCCTAGCTATCGATTGCACTTGATAGATTGCCAAAAGATTTATTCTGAATGGATATACAATTTTTCATATAATCGAAAGACGGTTTTCTGTTTTGGGTAGGCTGACCATACGTACCGTATTTAACGGGACTGTACCGTTTTTACTACTGGAACGAGCTGTCCCGTCGTATTATTCAAAATGTTCAAATTGTCCCGTATTTTTAGAAATTGATAATTGGGACAGCATATTAAACAACAATTGAATAAAATTCAGCAATCTAGCAAACAGCGCTTAATTATTTTTGAAAATATTATATCTCAATCATCTGTTTTCTAGTAGTTATTAGTTTCTCATTCAGAATTAAACTTGATGTTTAGAAAGCATATGCTTGTGATTAATATTTTTGGGTTTGTGCTCTAATTTTCGACTGTTTTTCTAAAATTTGGGCCATTATTATTCTTTCAGAGGGTGGTGATTGAAACAAAACCTCTCACGACGAGGACCTGAGATCGAATACCAAAACCAAACACTAGCCCAGGGTTATGAAATGCCTGTTGATGATTATGAAATAAATTTCACAATCTCAATAAAAATACAAAAAAATATCATATGAGACCAAAAAAATATTTTCCTTAAAATTTTGATTAAAATTTCATATGGAATCGCAATGTTTCCCGAACTCGAACCTAAAATTAAGGCTGATTTTCTTGAACTTAACCATTTCTTTTCCATGATCTGCCGATTTCCGACGAACACTAGCTGAATCGAATTAGTACGATTTACTCAATAGATATTGGAATGTATTTATATTTATATCATTTGTCTCACTAGACATAAAAAAGTTACCCAACGAAAAAAAATATTGATAAAAAAGCAACTAACTATTGATTTTCAATGACATTTAAAAAAATGATTTTGAATAATGACGCCGTTTTGACAGCTAAAATGTCGATAAAAGCTGTGGGAAAGAAAATGTTAAGAAGACCAATTTTGGAGATAAGGATAACAATCGAACCTATTTACACTCCTTTCAAATTTTCTTTGACGAAACTTAGAATGAAACTAAACAAACACTTTTTTTTAACGCTCGTCGATATTATCGACCAAAATTGGAGACCATCGATATCGACGTGTGTTATAAACATATTTAAAATACATAATCCCAAGAAAAAAATTATTGAGAAAAAAGTTACCTACAATTTACTATTGCTATATATTAGTTCACTTTTCAAATCTATCTTCTAAAACCTATAGATCTTGTCATAGATACACTATCTAACCATCATTTTGAATTATTGCTGTTTGCGTTTGACGTGCAAACCTTGGCTAACTAGGCTTCAAATGCGGTAACACAAAGCAATCAAAGGATACTTAGCAACCAGGATCCAAATCACCGCCAACCTAGCAAAGAAAATCAAACTTTGACTTCGCCTTCCTTGTGGAAAATCTTACCGCGTTTAGTGTTTCCGCATTTGATATTTGCGTTTCAAACGCACACAGCAATATATTAAAGGACGATTTCACTATTGATATCGATTAGATTTACTTTTGAAAAGAGTGGATTTTTTCAAAGAATTATAACAATTTACGTATGGTATGGTCGTTATTATTAAAACATTTCCATCTTACTTACCTAAGAGGAAAATTCCCCTTAAATTCGCATTGAATGTTATAAATAATTTTCTTGGAAATGAAATTTCCTACGAACGCTATTTCTCAGAAATCATCATATAAATTTCTAGCTTCCGAACTATTTTCAAGTGAAACATAAGAAAATGTAGTCTTAATATTATTTTTATTTTTCATGGGCATTATGTCCCTAATGGCACAGAGCATGCACAGTTATTAACTTAAACCTTGTCATTTTTGTATTTGTTACCATTTTTGCATTCGTATATCGTGTGACAGGTACAAAGATACTATGCCCTCGGCAGTCAAAGAAAACTCCATTACGATAAGATCTTGGATCGACAGGGAATCGAAACCAGACAATCTCAGCATGGCTTTACTTTGCAGCCGTGAACATTAACACTAGGCTAAGGAAGGTCCCTATGTACATAGTCTATGAGAGCATTATTTATGTTTTTGTAAGAATGTCCCGTATTTGTTCCTCATTTGTCCCGTTATTATCTGGTTAGCTTATGGTCAGCCTAGTTTTGGGGTAACTTTGATAATGGAGTATAAATCGTACAAGATTGAATGAATTACGGAACATTTATAGGGCGTTGCATACCTCTAGGCGTTTAACGCTGTATGGAAATTTCTGAATTAGATTACAAAAATCGTCCCAGTTTGTAAAAATGGTTTTCGCTAAGAGATTTGAGACCAAATTCATGTTCTACTATAACTAGGCTATCATGGGTAAGTGACGAACTCATTATGACTTTATCAAATAGTGGTAGTAGAACAGATTGTTTGTAAGCGTTGCAATAATGCTAAAATTTTGGAAAGTTTTTATATTTGCATAAAAATCCTCAAATGCATTTGATTCCAACGAAAATAGCTTTGACATGAAGTGTCATATTAATACTCTTCACTTTTGCATTCGTTTTTCTTAATTAATTGACAGAAACTTCGTTATTTCGCATAGTATGTTGGGGGTCTCGCACTGTCAAAGTTACCCGCATTATCAAAGTTACCCCGTTTTAAGGTAATAGGAAATGTTTTCAAATAAAAGGGGTTTTTTCAAGATGGTCTCCAAAAATGTGGAAAGTGGATGCATTAAATACAATAAGTTTGAATCCTCTGTACGGTTACCACATGCTACATTGAAGAGTTCGCATTAGAATTCCCTCGTAAACCCCTAAAATATGGGAGTATAACAATAACTTTCCGGTTTTCCCTTTGCACACACATGCTCCCATTTCTCCGGTAAAATGTAACCAAAGCTGATTGAAGCGTAAAAATCACTTTCTGATGGTACTTTCCTTCCGGGGGAAAATGCCACTTCCATGCTGGAGAATTCCCCTCGGAACTGAGAACTCGCCTTTCTCAGGTGAAGAAGTTTCCGATAACAAGTTGAAGTGGAAATCCTTTTTGTCTCCACAGTATCTCCCCCCCACTCCCTCCTTATTTGCCCTGATGCTGAGACTGATGCTTGCACTAAAGTTGCACTTATCCCTTCTTTTCGGCATTCAGTAGCAACAACGTAAGAATAAAAAACGAAAGAAAATCCGTCTGTTCCATTCCGTTGATGCTCAGGTGTGCACTTGCAAACGATAATGTCGCACTGGAGAAATATTACCTTCGATAGCGGTGCCATGTCCTGTGCCTGACCGAGGTGCTTCACTTTTATACGCTGTGGGTTTCAGATTTATGTAAGTTACTTCTATTACAGTAGAGGCGAGAGAATGCATCTTTTTTTTTTCGGGGGCTATTTGGGGGGAATCTCATATATGCTGGTCAGTCGGTGCGCTCAGATTGTTAAAACGAAATTTGCGATCAAATTATAGGCCATGATAAATGACTTCTGATTATGTGCCTGCGGGCAAGCGAGCCAAGACCGTGGAGGCTGTTTCTTTGCAGTCCACCACCATTATTCTAAGGGAGTAGCCAATATGAGGGAAATTACTGCAAGATTGCTTCCGAAGCAATCATCGATCAATTAATTTCATATTATATTACCTTCTACGACTTTTTTTTCCTTTCGGGAGTAATAACATGGTGCCAAATTATCGCACTTTATTAGATGATTTATGGGTTGCCTCGAGGTGGAATACCGAACAGGCCAAGATGACATCTCGGTTATCGAAGCCACGAAACCAGAAGCGTATCATTTCAAAGCGGAGTTTTGAGAAAACAAACCGAACCTGACTGGAAATCATTATGCTTTTGACAGGAAATATACGAATCACAAATAAACAACGGGTTGATTGAAAAATATGAAACGATGTCAGATCAGTTGGGATGGTGACGACGATGCGTAGGGCGAAGTGGTTCAAAGTGTCAACCTAAGGCTCAATCGCATTGTACAGAGCAAATAAAAAATAATCTTATGTTGTGTCGAAACCTGTCGCATTAGGGCGGTTCAAAATTTAAAAATGTTTGAGGATTCAATCTCCCATATGTTCCTTACCATTTTTACCACAAAAATAGTGTTCTGTGTAATTTTCAGCTTTCTAGGTGGTGATTTAAAGGTGGCCCAAAGACAATTAAGCTACATTTTCTTTGGGCTACCTTTAAATAACCACCTAGAAAGCTTAAAATTTCAGAGAACACTATTTTTGACGGTAAGGATGGTAAGGAGCATATGGGAGATTGAATTTTCAAACATTTTTGAAATTTGAATCGCCCTACTGTCGCATCATTTGTAAAAAGTACGAACTCGTTTCGTCGAATACGCTAAACCAAAGTGACATATTTATTGCATTCAAATTTGTCAAAGGCGAAAAGCCACCTAAATAAATATGAAGTAATGAACTAAAGCTCAAAAAAATATTTTACGAAGGATTCGTACATTATGTTTTAATGTTCATTTTCAATACTAATTGATTGAGTTTTGATCACAAAATCCTTGGTACAATATAACAATTATTTGTTTCAAATTGGGATATTGAATATTATAATGAAAATGGTAAAGTATATGCTATCAAACTGTTTCGTTGCCAAAAACAACGAATAATTTAGTAGTTAAAACAAACAATTCGATAACATATAACAGAATAGCACTGTAAAATACAAACAAGGCTTTTTTTCCCAGAGAGTGCTTTTTGAATAACATTGCCCTACAGTTTTCATTCGGAAGCGAAGCGAAAGAAAATTGCCTCTGCAGCAAGCAGCGAACCCTAACTGGATTCGGAATTCGGTACCGTTGTCAACCAAATGAACTTGGGTTACGCCGTCCATAAATTATCATACATTCATCGGTAATGTGCTTGCTACCGCAGCAATAAGAGACACTGAGAATAAGACACATGTTCCCGAACAAGACCGAAGACAGATCGGTGGTGGTGCCCGGATTCAGTTTATTGATATTCGATGACATGCGGATAGGAAATCTTTCAGACGGAACCATCACGCGCAATTTTGTGGATGTCTTTGGTCGCAGTTGACTTCGGGGAACATTAGGTTGAGCTCGTATTATCGATGTTGTAATGCAGTCTGGTGGAAACCAGATGTGGAATGTTGGAAGGATATTTAGACTGACCTATTTTATCGAACGTTAAACCGTAAATGACGTTCCAATAAGAATCACACAAGAATTTTGTGACTACCACTCCATATAAAAGTTTTTAAAAACATTGGAAGAAATTCTACCCAACTAATAACTAATTAGCTAATGAAACCATGAACACTTATAATACGCTTTTATAGTATTATAGAGGAAAATCATAAAAAATAGATTTCGTCTTTATATTTTCAAAACAAATTCTGATATCTTGGTTATCGATTACAGTTAACCCGTCAAGTGCCGGGAAGAACTTACAATTTTCAAAATGCTCGTCAATGGTCCAACCGATTTTGTATTTTACAGTATTTTTAACGTGTTTGAAACATTTTCCGAAATTCCTCCATAGTCATTTACCTATACACCCACATTATCTTTGGGCCACCTTTAAATCACCACCGAAAAAGCAGAAAATTTCACAGAACACTTTTTTATGATAAATTTTGTTAAGGAAAATATGGGAGATTGCATTTAAAAACTTCCTTAAGGTGACACGGGAGACTGTGTTAATTTCCCTATCTTTTATCTCACTCTTACAATGATCATCAAAACTTTGCAGAGGTAAATCTCGAGTGGACCGATGAAGCTGGAAATTTTATTGGTTGTGCACTACATATATAGTTTATAGTGATAAATTTTTCGTATCGATATATGAAGTGGTACTTGAGATTTGGTTCTTCAAGTGGATAGGGTACTTATGATGACGTCCCGTGCGGCCTTAACCGAACAGTTAGAGACCACGGCTACAAAGCAAAGCAATGCTGAAGGTGTCTAGGTTCGATTCCCGGTCGGTCCAGGATCTTTTTGAAAAGGAAATTTCCTTGACTTCCCTGGGTATATAGTATAATCGTAGTTGCCTAACGATATACGAATGCGAAAACGGCAACTTTGGCAACGAAAAACTCTCAGTTAATAACTTTGGAAGAGCTCATTAGAATATTGACCTAAGAAGCAGGCTCTGTCCCAGTGAGAGCTTAGTGCCAAGAAGAAGAGAAGATAAATAAATATATGAGATTTTTGGCAAGCGAAGTATTTAACAGTGAGCCTATTACCAATTCATTAACTCAATTTCCACAAATTGCCCTCACAAAATCTACTACAACTCGCGCTCAACGTAAAAACGCTGGAACGACTTACTTTTATTATCGCCCTGCCTAATGGCATTGTTTGGCTCGAACCAAAACGGGATCATGATTTTGGAGGATACTATTTCTTGTCCTGCTCTAATAGCCTCCTCATGGCCTCCGGGGGGAAGAGCTGGTGCTAAGGGTTTCCGGTTTCGGTCTATCCTATCTGTGCGATGATGGGATAGGAAGTGGTGCGGTTTTCTTCCACCGCAGTTTCTACATCTCCACACTACACTACACCGCACTATCTCCATTACCGAAAGTAGAATCTGTCTAGACCGATAAAAAGGAACCGAGGAAAGAGAAAGCAATTATCCTCATTTTGGAGGAGCAACATTTCCAGCTATCATATTCGTCGGGAATTTTTTTTTTCTTCGCCGACGTCGTGTGGCTTGCCTTGGAAAATGAGGAAGGTTTCATGGGCGTAGCCAGGATTTCCATTAGGTTTTCAAGCGACCTTAAAAGGTTCATTTAACGCCTTCAAAATGTTTGATTGGAGAAGGTCAAAAGACTCGAATTGATACAGTTCCTTTTGACCAGCATTACCAGCAAATCCTATAATCGAAAAGGGATACAAAGATACAGGAATAAATCCCGAATTTCTTACAAAGGCATCTACCAAATATTCTACCAAGGAAGCTGACATAAAATTTCCCAAAAAAGGTCTATTACTTCTTGTTCATATACCGTTTTGACTCATATTCCGAACACTTAAGACCAACAGTGATTTAAAATGCATCTGATTGGCATAAGTTGGCCGATATTTGTGTAAATTTTAATTTCTTTGCAAAGTCTAACTGGAAGTGTGCCAATAATAATTAGTTCTAGTATTGTTTTTACGTAAAAGTATGGAACACCATTTTGATTCAAATGCCGAACACTGTGTTCATTATGTCTCTTATTCCGAACACCTTGATACAAATTCCTAACAGCACAAATAAATCATATTCAAATGAATAATTTCGCAAATAAATGTATATAGAGTAAAGTGGGGCAAAAGTTCGAGTGGGGTAAGAGTTTCTTTTTAAGATTTCCAGCTCAATTCAAAAAAAATCTTAAAAATGTCATGGTGGTTCGAATGCTATTCAAGTAAGAGACTTTCAATCCAAATATCATAAAAATCGATTGAGATTTGGAAAAGTTATGGCTATTTGTTGTTTTTCGACGTGAATATTGTAATTTTTGGTCAAACTTTCGTTGCATGGAACCAATTGAGGATAAAATCTATTTCAATATTTTATGTAAGGGCGTTTCTAGGCCAATCATAAGGTTGCTTTGAGGTGTATTTGTTTTTGCATAGATGCTTGAAAACAATTTTTGGCCCATAGTGGGGCAAAAGTTCGAATCAGCGGGGCAAAAGTTCGACCCATGTATAAAATCACGGCAAAATCTGCAAATTGCCTAAAATCCACATATTATCTTCAAATTCAGTTAAATTTGTCTGATCGTGTGAAAATTGTCACCAAAATTTTTCATTTCCACATAGTTTTGTGAAAAACTTCTATTTTTGAGTATATTACAATTAAACCGGTTTTGGGCAATTTTTTGATAAAAATTTAGTGTGTATTTTTCGTCAAACTTAAGTTTACGGTTGGTGTAAAGCAGTGTTTCCCAAACTTTTTTGACTTTCGCCCCCTTTGGACCAATATTTTTTGGAATCGCCCCCCTGATACGAAATTTAATCATTTGTATTAAGTAGTAAACTTACATTGGAGTATTGATCAAAATCTCATCATATGTGTACCGAAAATTGGTCAAATTTAAATGGTGCAGTAGTCAATCATAATACTTCCTTTTAAAATACCCCAAAGAGAATGTCTTCTACTTGTATATCCATAAAAGAGTTGTGCAATATCTATATTATGCATCAATTGTTTTCGTATCAAGAAATCTATTATTTTGGCTACTGTTCGATCAACGAAACAATTGTAGTTCACTTTGCTTTTTTGTCTTCTTTTGAAAGTTTATTAAGTTGTAGAAACACATTTAAGAATTTTTTTAATACATTTTCGGCAGTTCTGGAAACAGCCCAATCTGAAGTCGGTTCTGATTTAAAATTCATAAATTTCGAAAAGATTTGTACTAATTTGCAAAAATTATCGCAAATATAAAAATAATACAATTTATAAAAAATATAAGTAAACTCAGACTATTCTTCAACTTTCCATTTACCGAAATATAACGTTCAGCGCAAATTTTATTTTTCAGGCTTTGATTCATGCACTTTTATGACACCAAGGCCTATTTTTAAAAACAAAATATCAAAATGAGTAGTGAAACAAATGCGTGAGAAGCAATTAAAACTTAATCTGCCCTATTCCAAAGATCGCCAAAAAGCTACCAAACATTTCATTAAACTTGGAAATAAATTAAAAATATCGCTAGAAGTTCTCACATATTTTCTTCTTTCAAAATACATTAAATGTTATGTTAGTCAAAAACCATTCAGATCTCAATTAAAATCGTCAAATTTGTCTATCATAATTAAAAATCAAGCGCGTTCAGAGGTACACACAAGAACAGATGAAATAGTTAGGAGTTAAATAAAAAAAATTCATATGTAGATGCTTTCATTGAAATATGAGTGTCTCTTGCAAACTTTGAATTAATTATTGTTTTTCAATTGCTGTCATACCATAATTTTCGCCCCCTTTCTAACATTTTCGCCCCCCAAATTCAGTTTTATAAATTTTCGCCCCCTTGCAACTGAAAATCGCCCCCCGGGGGGCGAAATAGCCCACTTTGGGAATCACTGGTGTAAAGTATGCCTATCATAAAAGGATCGATATTTTGTGTTTTAGACAGCGAACTTTTGCCCCATACTAGATTCGAACTCTTGCCCCACCGGTGGGGCAAATGTTCGAATAAGACAATTAATTTTGAAACTGTTATAACTAAAAATGAGTAAATATTTTGACACAAGTTTGTTCAGCAAAATTATAGCCAATACGTTGAAGATTCAATGTATGTACTTGTTTTGTTTCAACTGCTATTGTTTTCCTGATTATACCACTAAGGTCGAACTTTTGCCCCACCTTACTCTAAGCTTGGTCTACTGACTAGAAGAGAATCATCACTATTCCCGCGGTATCAATTATATTGGAGACGTTAAAATTGAATTGCAATTGACTGCCATTTCTTTGTTATTTGGTGACATATTTCAGCGAAACATTTCAACCAAATCGCTATACAAAAACCAAGTGTTCGGAATATGAGTCTGTTCGGGATTTGAGACAAAACGGTATTCCAGAAATTCTTTTCCGATTCCTCTGAAGGTAATTTGTACTCATGAAGGCGTTTTTTCAGAAGCTTTTTTTGTATTCTATCAAGTATTTTGCTTTCAGGACACAATTCGTAAATTCAATGGTTCAAAACTACCATTTCTTACAAAGTTTCTTCTGTAAATCACTCAAAAAATTTTTTTTTTCCTAGATTACACATTTTGTAACGAGTCTAACTAAAACATCCAGTTTTTAAACAGATGCCTTCAAATACCTTCCTTTTCAATTCCTCCATAAGTTACACTCGGAAATCTTCTAGAGTTCAGTTATGTATTTTCAGGGTTGAAAAAAAAGACAAAGAGTGTTTTTAACCCGTATAGACCTGAGTGAAAAAAAAACTAAAACTATCACTGCTCAGCGAATGCATAAGGGATTTTGATTATTTTTTGTAAATATACTCGTACTGTATATCTGAAGACTGGACTGGGAAAAAATGAGACACACGAAAACGATCAGGGATGGTACCTACACAAATTATGTCATGCTAAATTTCAACATTTTGAACCCCATCCCCCCCCCCCTTTATCACATTTTTTGTATGAGTCCTCTAAAAAAATTGTAAGACTTGTCACGCTTAGCTAGACCCCCTCCCCCCGCCTAGAAGCGTGACGTAATTTGTGATGACCCCTCACCAAAAATTCATTTTGAATCCGATACTTCTCAAATTTTCAGGGATTAAATAACTAGTTATTAGCTATGTTTTGGAATAATTTATTTATTGAATTTTGTTCCCCAAGCTGAATGCTCGTACAATTCTCTTAACACTGTTCATGAGATCTTGGGCGAGGCTTTGCCTTGATCTTTTGACCTTGACGCTTGCCACCGCAGGCGCCACCGCAGGCGATGAGGGCAGGATCAAACATGTCGCGCGTCGGACGAGTAAAATGAAAAAAATGGTTCTTTTTTATCCTTCGACCTTGACGCTTGCTCCTGGGCAGTGCGTCAAGAAAGACCGAGCAGTCGTCAGTTGTTTTCCCTCTTGGGTCGCGCGCCTTTTGTATAGCCGAGCAAATGAGTGAAGCTGAAAAAGGATTGTTGCTGCCCAGTCAAGGATGAAGGATCAATGGGTGAGCTCATTTCATGCTACTATTTCTAATCTATAAAATATGTATGACTACACATTTAATCGTTACAACGGTGTGACGTAAATATGATTTTTCAACAAACTATGAATGGTTCGTCACTATGAGTGTCAACATAAACTTTGATTCATGAATTGTTTATGTTTAACATTTTTTTTTTTCAAAACAGACCTTTCTTTTTATCTTTATTTCAGTAATTAAAAAAAACTTTGAATGGTTCGACACTACAAGTCTTGCGAAAGGTTCATTTTATTCAACAAACTTTGGATGGTTCGCCACTGTAAATGTCGGCTTATGAATAAGAGTGTTCTATGATATGATAACACATGCTTTCCTCTTGACAGCTATAGGAATGCTACATTTAGGAATTTGTCCAACAAACTTTGAATGGTTCGTCACCTCAAGTGTCGGCATAATTTTCCACTGCATAGAAATTGTTCATATCAAATGAAAATATTATATTTACATATAAGCATGTTCATATCTAAAATAATTATTTATAGACCATGATAAATAATTAATAATTGCTTATCAAAGTGAATCCTGTGACCCAACGATCCTCCCCATTAACAAACAACGAAACAAACAAACAGAGGCAAATACGGTCTCCAAATAGCAAAGATTACACACTAACATTCCTTTCCTCAATCCCTCCTGACTGCAAGGACATGGCCGGCGCCGTTATTGACCCTGTATAAATAGAGACACTGAATTATGCACACTGAAGAAGAATATGGCCAATCCCAGTCGAACTTCTTGTTGATTCTTGGTGCATTTTCACTGACTTCGGTCAATCACGGAATAGATACATATGTGTAGTCAGTCTAAGCTAAGCTAAGCTAAATCTTCATCGATTTTGAATGTTTTTCCGCTTTTCTTCAACTTCTTCTCCATTACAGCCTAAAACTTTTCGATCGGACAAAGTTCTGCTGTTTTTGGCAGGTTCACCTCCTTCGGACCACATTAACTTCGCTTCGTACCAATCCATTACAGGCTTGGCGTAAGGGCACGAAGCGAGATCCGGCCAGAACAGCGTGAGACCACAGTGAGATTGGATGAAGGGCAGTAAGCGATTCTGCAAGTATTCCTCTCGATAAATCGGCCCGTTTATGGTGCCGGTTGTAACGAACGGCTTGCTGTACCGTCCGCACTCGCAGATCACCTGCCACAATAGGTACGTCTTATCAAATTTGTCCATCTTTCTTTCAGGAACTTTTCCGAAACCTCCTTGCGAGACGTACCGACAAAAACTCGAGGCCGGGAATATGTTTGGTGTCCGCCTTAATGTATATCTCATCGTCCATGACGAGACAGCCTGGCTTGACCAGCCACTCACGGTACAGCTTCCGCGCACGCAATTTGGCCACCGTGGTTTGCTTGTAGGTCCGGTTTGGCGCCTTCCTGACCTTAAAAACTCGTGGCCCAGCCCGCTTTGTGGTCTGCTGGACAAACCAATTTAACAAATTTTCGACCAAGTCTCGGGTGGAAAGGTTTTGGTTATTCTTAAAGTACTGCCTTAACTTCCACGCGTTCTCTGGGTATTCCATTGTCGGTTTCCGGCCGCTTCCAGCGCGTCGCTTAATGGTATTCGTCTCCTGGAACATTTGCACAACGCGGGACACAGGGCAATGGTGGATTCCAAGCCATTTGCCAATCCATCTGTATGACTGACCAGGATTATAGATCACCGCGCCCCATAATGGCTGGCGTAGCTCTTCTTTTTTCGAATGCATATTAAAACTACTAGACAGATCGCGATAAAATTGTGCAAGCATCAACTTAACACTCTAAACTATTATTACCCAAAATTTCATTAATATTTACCTACGCGATAAAAAGTTACACCCGAAACAAAGTGTCGCATTTATTCCGAGTCCAATCGTTTTCAAAAGTGGCCGAAGGATCTCGGGATTGCTCCTGTGGCCGGAATTATTCCGATGGGTCTGGAGGTAGGAAAATTCCAAATCACAGACAATTTCCGGAATCAGCTATAATGTCGCCACTGTATCGTGAATTTTATGAAAAACGTATCAGCGATAACCTTTTTAGAAACTATTGAATTGAATAAGTTTGTGTCCTGCATTTGATTAGTTTTACAAATAACCATTTTCGGGTCCTCGGGTTGCCTCAAATTTACGATAAAGTGTCCAATTTGCTTATGGGAACGCATTTTAGTGAACTATTATGTTGGATCTCAACTTTTCGAGAATAGAAACGGATTACTATCCAACAGATCTATTGCCGGTTCTGCAGGGCATTAAGTCCCAGTGCACTATGGTCCAGGAATCAGTTTTACGCGGAAAGATGCATTCTGAGCTTTAGAATGAAACATTAGACAAAAACGGTCTTCTACAAAGTTGTTTGTATTAGTTGAGCCCTTTGTTTGGTTTTATTGAAAATTAGGGTGAACCACATTTTCATAGAAATGATTAAACTAACTTTCTTATTTGTAGAAATTATATTATACATGCTTCAGCAAAGTTGTAGACCATTCAATTTCAAGCAACTTTGCCAAAAAAAGTTTTTTTGTATCTTTTAAATTGACCGATTTAGAGCTTTTTTCCTACGGTGACATAGGGTGGTCCAAACAAAACTGGTTTTCTGGCTCTAGAGTTTTCAATTAAAGTTTCTCATCAAAGTAGTCTATGAAACACTTTAAGAGCTTTAAAAAATGCGTAATTTGGTGAGTGAAGAAACTCGCTTTCTCCTTCCGTTTAGGAGTTATTATTGTTTTTCTCTCAAAAACATGCCTACTTTGATTGTAAATTTCTCTGATTGGGGCAAACATAAAAAATATCTTTTGACGGCGTTCAAAAGACAAAATAAAATTGTATATTATATCAAAAAACTACAGATGTGTTATTTTTGTAACTCTAATAAAATGTCTTGAAAATCAAACATTTTTTATCACAAAAACTTTAATAACTTTTGAACTAAAATAGATATTAACAATCTTTTTGCATGAAAATTTGCGTTTTGTTAAGTTCTAAAAGTCGTTCATAGACGACTTTGACGAAAAAATGATATTAAAAAAACGAGAGCTAAAAAACTTATTTTTGTTGGACCACCCTGCGATGATTAGGAAAAAATGCTCTAGATTGGTCAAATTTTGAGCTACAGAAAAACTTTTTTTGGCAAAGTTGATCAAAATTTCAAGTTCTACCGTTTTGCCAAAGAGCCTATACCAGTATTTTTGCAAATAAAAAAGTTGATTATATGATATGTGTGATATTGTGGACCACCCTAGTTTCGAATGACACAGTATGAAAGCTTACATATTTTGTAGAAGATCATTTTTGTCTAACATTTCATTTTCATGCTCAAAATGTAAAATAATAAAGAAATACATACCATGAAAATCTTCAAAATAGTTTTAGAGCCCTATCTTTCTTATTTCAGATTTCTCGTCTAAGCGGTCTATGAACGACTTTAAGAACTTAACAAAACGCAAATTTTCATGCAAAAATATTGATGATATCTATTTTAGTTCAAAAGTTATTAAAGTTTTTCTGCTTAAAAACCTTTGTTTTTCAAGGCATTTTATTAGAGTTACAAAAATAACACATCTGTAATTTTTTGATATAATATACAATTTTATTTTGTCTTTTGAATGCCGTCAAAAGATATTTTTTATGTTTGCCCCAATCAGAGATATTCATAATCAAAGTAGGCATGTTTTTGAGAGAAAAAGAACAATAGCTCCTAAACGAAAGGAGATAGCGAGTTTCTTCACTCACCAAATTACGCATTTTTTAAAGCTCTAAAAGTGTTTCATAGACTACTTTGATGAGAAACTTGAATTGAAAACTCTAGAGCCAGAAAACCAGTTTTGTCCGGACCACCCTATGTCACTGCAGGAAAAAAGCTCTAAATCGGTCAATTCAAGAGATACAAAAAAACTTTTTTTGGCAAAGTTGCTTGAAATTGAATGGTCTATAACTTTGCTGAAGCATGTATAATATAATTTCTACAAATAAGAAAGTTAGTTACACAATTTCTATGAAAATGTGGTCCACCCTAATTTTCAATTACACCAAACAAAGGGCTTAACTAATACAAACAACTTTGTAGAAGACCATTTTTGTCTAATGTTTCATTCTAAAGCTCAAAATGCATCTTTCCGCGTAAAACTGATTCCTGGACCACTGTGCAGTGGTCTCATCCGGTAAATTATAAACGGTGCAAAACTCTTAATTTGTTATGTGGTTGTTATGTCCTGGTAAATTTTATTGGACCCTGTAAATTTTTTTTCCTGAATTTCATCATCGATTCTTCCATCCATCTCCTTCCTGATGAATTTCTGTGGAGATATTGTATGCAATCCACACAAGGATTTCATCAAAAGGTTCTTTAAGATATGTCTATGAGAAAAACACTTGAAATTATTTTAGCGTTCTTTACAGAAGTTTTCATTACATGCCTTCTAGTATTTTTTTAAAATTATACCAGGAATCTTCGATTTTCTTTGAAATTTTTTTTTTAGATATATGTAAGAAGGCGCTCTTTTTGGAATCTCTATAGGTATAATTTGAGAGAATTCCTTCGGAATCTCATTTAAAGATTTTTACATTATTTTTCCAAAAATGCTTCGAAATTACGTCCAAGTTTTTATTTAGGATTTTTTTGCAGAATTTTCCCAGGAAATCCTCCAAGGATTTCTCCTGGATTTTTGTTTGTCTAATATCTCTTGCTTGTGCAATTCAAGAAGCAATTTGTTAGAAAATTTCCTATGAATTCTTGAGATTATTTTTATTCTTAGAGGTATTTGTAGATAAATTATAGTGAAACATGAAGTTAGCATTACATGAAATCATGAAAAATTCTCCGAAATTATAACTAATGAACCTTTGAAGGAGTTCCTGTTTGAATATTTTGTGGAATCCTGAAAAAAATCATGAGAATTTTTTCCTAGGGTAATAACAGGTTTAGCACATGGACAAATCAATACAATATAATCTAAGCGTATTTTTTTCACCACTTCAGGTACTTCTGAACAACTCCTACATATATTTTTTCCAACAAACTTTTGAATGTTTTCGATGTCTCTAAATAAATATTCAGGGAACGTTTTGGGAAGCCCTAAAGAAAACTCAAGTGAAAATAATTTGAAAAAAAAAAACTTTGGTAAATTACTTTAAAGAACCCCTGGAGCAATTTTTTGGGGAATTCAGTTATTCTGTGTAAGAATTCTTCGCTAATCACAGCAGTTTCTAAAGGAATTTCACAGAACTATTTCTTAGTTCTCTGCAGAGTACATGGATGAATTTATTGTAAATTATATATATTTATTATTATATTTCAATGAAAAATACAGCTCATTCACTACACTTAGCACAAACCTTTTGCGTTCCATTGAAAATGTTTGGCAGATTTTTCTTAAGATGTATAACGGATTATTCAAAAAAAAAACTTTCGAATTATTTCTGGTAAGATCTTTGGAAGAAAACAAGGCTTTGACGAATTACAAACATTTTTTGTAATTGGTAATCATACATGCTGAAGACAATTTTTAAGAAATTCAAAAACTAGAAAAAATACCGTGGCAAAAAAATCTATCGGCCAAAGAATGCCAAGACAAAGCCAATTTTTTTGAATGTCTTTTGGAAACATTTGGAAAGATGTCTGAAATATCTAAATTGAACTCCAAAAATTATCCAAAGAGATTATGATGACGCAATCTGTCTATATAAATAAAAATGAAATGATGTTTGTATGTCATGAGGTTGCTCGAGAAAAAATCTACGGATTCTCATGATTTTTCCACAGGTTGAATGATGAAGGACTGCGATGCAAAAAAACTTTCTTCTGTTAAGTAGTTTTTTGAGGCATTTTTCACATTTCTTTCGCAGACACTTGCACTATATCTTTATTTTATTTTTTTTTTATTTTATTTTATTTTATTTTATTTTATTTTATTTTATTTTATTTTATTTTATTTTATTTTATTTTATTTTACACTATTTCACTGACGTAGATGGGGCTTAGTAAAAACATCTATTTCGACAATTTTTTTTTTTTCAAACCAAAAAATTGTGAAAAAATATTTTGTTATCAAGTTTGTACAATAAGAGTAAATTTATATAATTTATCAGTTAAATTTTCAGATTTAATTGTACTTTTAGTGAAAACAATGTTTTACTCGTACACAGATCTAGTTTCTAGAAGTGGTTAGAGGAGCTCGGGAATATTAATGTGGCTGGGAATAACTGGGTCACTGGGTCCAGTCGGGTAAAAAGAGGTGATTTTTAGGACAAGCCAAATTATCTTTGCAATGACAATCATTTGTATTTTCATTAATCATTAAGATCTGATATTGAGAGCTATGTACCGTTCAGAATGTTCCGGATGTGACCACTGGGAGTTGATGTTCTGAAGAACCGACTATAGATTTGTTGGATACCGTTTCAATGCTCTTAAAGTAGATATCGAACAGTTCACTAAAAAGCGAACCAATAAACTTGACCCAAATTGGCCACTTTATTGTATTTGAGGCGTTCCAGGGACTCGAAAATAGTCATTTGAAATATCACACAAGAGCAGTAGGATATGGTTATTCAATTAAATCGCTTCTCAAAAGATTAACACTGATGCGTTTTTCTTAAAATTCCTTAATAAAGTGGTCACATCAAAGCCGATTCCGAAAAATTACACAGCGTAATAAAAATTACATTTTTGCGTGTCTCAAGGAAAAAATTATGTGCCTCCAGTAGTTTCAGGGTTGCTGAATCAGAAGCCATTCTCAGAAATTTCCCTGCTCGTCACAATTTACAGCTACAGGTCCCCAAAGTTGTATAAAATACTGGTTTAATTGATGTTTACATGAGATTTGAAGCATGATTTATCAAACTTTTTTGGGATCTTATCCAGAAAGTATTCAAAATAGGATTTAAACATTCATTTAAGATGAAATTTGGTTGAAATTTCACGATGAAATTTGATTTAACCAATTGTTTCATAATGCTTGCAGTCTCCATACAAAACTCTTCATTTCTCTTATATGGTAAAATACAATACTTTTCTAAATCATCAATAAAATAACTTTTAACTATCGAAAGTATTGTAAACTTTGCTTATAATAATTGTTTAACACATAAGGTTCGAATTCTTTGGCAATTAAGGCAAATAAATTGCCATACAAGCTGGGCAACTTGCATGCAAGTTGGATAATATAGTCACTTTTTGCATTTTCAACAGCCAATATCTTAAAACCTAGAAATGCTATGATATTTTTGAAAACGGCAAAGGATTTAGCAACCGTTAAATAATTAAATAGCGGTATTTTTATGCTTGAGACAAAATCGTGTTCTGCAGTATTATCTGTGAATTTTGCCAACCTTAAGGGGCACAAGAGCACAGCACATTCTTCACCCGACTTAACCCAGTGACCCATCGGAATAACTCCTGCCACAGGAAAATTTCCGAGTTCCTTTGGCCACTTTTAGAAACTAAATTAGTGTACAAGTATACTGACAAAAAATAATTGAAATCTGTTGAGTATTCGCAGAGCGGTGAGAGTTTCAGTTGTTTTTCTTTCACTCAGGGCCATACGGATTAAAGATCCAAGATTTTGTAAAACACTATTTTTGTACTGTTTTTACTAAAAGTATCATTGAAGTTTTGCTAGTAAAAGATGTAAATTTATTCGTTTTTTTTTCCTCGGCTAGGGGGCAACACCCACCCCTGGCTGCGCCCATGACATATTCCGAGAGAATCCACCAGCTAGGGCTAGCGGTTGGAAATAGGTCGAAGAACCACAAAACGTGCCGAACATTTGCAGTTCCGTCTTGCCGAAGGAAAACCGATGCGTTTCGGCCGGGGTGGTGGTGGAGTAATCGAATTACACTATCCGTTTAAGGGGCAGATAGCCTATGTTCTGTGTTTGTTTTGTTTATGCTTTTATGACTTTATTGGATCGTGATAAATGTGATATTAATTCCGGCGATTGCGATCGGATCAAACAATTCCATTTGATGGCCCTTTGTGTCATAACAATTTATTGAAGGACGATTCCTCGAATCTTGGGCTCCATCGCAGATCAGCAAAATCGAGAAACTAACTTCTCTACTTCTCTGGATAATCCTCATGGAAGATACTTTTCCTTCCAAGCTTAGCACCACTCATTTTTCTCTAGCTTTCTTGAGAAGGTGGGATTTCTGGCTGAAACGTGACTTTTCTTGTTTCCTTTCCTTAGAAGCTTGCCTTTTGGTTTGGTACTGCTGCTGACTGATGTTGGTTGATGCTGCTTGGAAACATCTCCATCGGAATTCATCTCCTGTAAAAGGTGGGATTACAACTTGTTCCAGAGCGCTCAGATTTCTTGCCAAAGATGAAGGTAATTTTGAGGAAAACTGTTACATCAGGTTGGAGATATGGAGGGAAACTGATGGAGATGGAGTACTGGATTGTGAACGAGATACTGGAAAATATTATCCGGATTACGATGATTAATGATGCAACCTATAGTTGTCAGTTTTGGAATTTTATGATATTAGGATGTGAAATAATGACTGTGTTTGACTTAAGATTTTTTTCATAGTATTTAAAAATCAGAAAAAAAACACATTTCAAAACTAAGATTACTACTTACAGTTACTATTTTATTAATTGCCTTAACGCAATGCAACAAACATATGAAATATTTAAAAATCAGAAAAAAAACACATTTCAAAGCTCAGATTACTACTTACAGTTACTATTTTATTAATTGCCTTAACGCAATGCAACAACCATATGAAGCACCACGGATTCTTGGAAATTTGCAATATATACAATAGGTTTAGGGGTATTTAAACTGAACTGCAATTGACTACTATTTCCTTAAAATTCAGTGACATTTGTCACTGAAATATTAAATTTAAATATCCATGCTTTTGAATTATGATTTCATCGCTTTACGGCTAATCAGCCGAGAGGAATTTTGAACATCTACCGTAAAACTAAACAATACATATACTTTTCAATTTGATTAAATGAACACGTTGATATGAAATTCGCAAAAAAGTCACACGTCTTCTCGGTGAAAATCAAATTCACGACTCCTAGATCACTAGATAGGGCGTGTCACCCTTACATCACGAGAGCAGATTTGTGCTTTTAACAATTTTAAGTTTGGCTTCGATTCATCTTCACCTTAAAAGGGGAAAAGCACCAATCTTTTGATCCAGCACTTCGACCCATCCATACGATTTTGGCCTACTTTGTATGAAAATCCGATAATTGACACAGAATTATTGTGGGTCGAAAATTAGTGATTTTCTTCTAACGTAGGTACAGTAATACCTCGATATAACGTAACTCGATTTTTATTTTCGTTGCGTTATATCGAGGTTACGTTATATCGAAGCAGAATATTTTTATTTTCTTAATTGCGTTAAACATGTACCTATTGTTTGATGACAAAATGGGTCTTACATTGATATTATTGAAATAGCAAGGTTTTTTGGTTTATCTCACATAGTTTTTCAATATTTTTCCGTATATTTTTTAATATATATTATTTTTCCATCTTTATTGCAATAATCCTTAAAGAAGTGTATTCAGGGAAAAAACATTTGGTGGAATCCTTGAACACTCGGTGAAACTATAAAAGAGATGAGATCTTCAGAAAACTTTAAAAAAGTTGATGTTGAGCAGTCTAGGAACATTTCTAGCCGGCCATTATGTAACTATAAGAATTTTGTTATGAGGATCTCGTGGTAAAACTCCTAAAGCAAATCTTTTTTGTAATTTCTTGCCATAATTTCAGAATAATAGTCCCAAGAATTCTTAAAAAACTGTTTCTTTTTCGGAATACATGAAGAAATCACTAGAAAACTCTGTGAAAAACAAGAATTGTCTTTTAGGAATTTTCCATGCAAAAGTTTCTGAACGAATACGTGGTGGAATTATCGGGAGTATTCTAGAAGAATTTTCTGGGGGATCTGGTGAACTTGCTCAGTTTTTTGCCGAATCCCGGAAAAAAAATTGTAAATAAAGAAAAATCCATAGTCCATCTAGACTTATCGTATTCAAGAATCCAATGAAAAAGAGTCATTGAGAACTTTCTTAATAAATTCCTGATGAAATCAATGAAGGATTCCATTTCACATAGAATCCTTGAAGAAACTTAAGTAGTACATAGAATGATTTTTGCATAAATATTTGCGGAAAGTTCTGCAGAAAATCATAATTAAATTGCTGGAGAAATGCGAAAAAAAATTGTAGACCACTCCAAGATTTATGACTGGAATGTTCTCTTAAAGGGTTGCTGGAAAAATTCATGAAAAATTGCAGAAATAATTTATGAATCTCTGGACTCCGGAAAAATATAAAGTGTCATATGCGGAATGATTTGAAGAATTCATAGTTGAATCCTCTTTATATCCTTGAGAATTTTTTGTACAAAGGCACAGTAGAATTCATAGGGGACTGTCCATTAACCACGTGATTATTTTTTTGAATTTTCAGACCCCCCTCCCCTCGTGGTCATTTGTCCATACAAAAAAATCAAATTTGTGTGGACCATGGTCATTGGCTAGAACAAATATACCCCCCCCCCCTCTCCACCATAAATGTCCACGTGGTATATGGACGACCCCTAGATATATAAAAAAAAATATTGGAGAAATTCAAAATATTTGAATTAAATTCCTCGAATCCTGAATTCCTCGGAAACAGTTCTTCGTGATATTCTGGAGAAATTTCTTGAGGAATATTTAAACCATTTCTAGGTGGAATTAAATGCGAACTTTCTGATTCCTTCATTCCTCAAGAAATTCTTAAGACGGGAATCCGTTTAGTCTATATTGATTAAATGTTCCTAGAAAGTATCATTCCTTAAGAAAATCTTAGAAGTTTTCAAACATGAATTCAGGAGGGTTAACTAATGGAATTTCTGGAATATGCCTGTTGGAATTATTTAAGGAATATGTTTTAAGTTTCATACATGAATACCAGGGGAGTTTAAGATGAGAATGAGATGGATAAATTATTGGAGGCATCCTCAGAATAATTCTAGTTGAAATCTGTTGATAAATTTCAGGAGAAATTTCACGAAGCAAGAAAAAAATGTTTATCATATAAACGTTTAATGGATCGGCGATGGCAGCATAACTTGGCTACAAACAAAGCAAATCTGTGTTTGATCTAGTAATTTTGGATGCAAAGTCTATATCAATAATTATTGAAGTTTTCATAGAAAATTGTGTGAAAATGAGTAGCAGGCTTGGTTCCAGTGGGAGCGTAAATACAACAAATATCAATAAGAATGATTTTTACAAATATACAGCAATTTTAAAATGTTGGTTTTAACATTAGCTTATAGCTCACTCGATATCGATTTATGACTGTATTCAGTGATAGTAAACGCTTGCATTGCTTTGATTTAGTATTGGTTGGTGTTTTAATCTTGAAAAATGTTCTATCGAGAAAAATTACGTTATATCGAGTTACGTTATACAGAGGTTACGTTATATCGAAGTATGACTGTATTTTGCAAATAATTAAGCTCTTGTAACTAATGAACAACGAATTTCTGTTCAAGTTTAAATAGGATGTTAGATTTCTAACGAATACGTCTCATTCATTTAGGAAACCGAACAACGAAGCAATCCCCGAACCATCCAGATAGGCATGTGGTGCCATCCATCCGCAATGATTCGCCAGATTGGTAAAGCAACATCGGTAGGACCTTCAAAACACCAAACACTAATCTGAACCCCATAAGCACACTCACCGTTCGTCGTGTGATGTCGTTCTCTAGCAAACCATCATCATGACTTTCAAAGAATTTCGTAGAACTCTCCATCCAAGAACGGATCAACTGGCAACAAAGCCGGCACAGGAAAAGTGTGAGACTCATTAGCTAAATGAGAAGATCTTCCACTGAAGATAACCGCCGGAACGTACCAGACTTTAACTTTTGACTGACTGACTGACGGATGAGCCATTCACTTTCACTTCGCTTTTTCGGATAATCGGTGGATCTTATATCCTCCTATCCCCCTCTCATTGGAGCTCGGTTTCATTGGGCTGCCGAAACATGATACTCTCTTCTTCACTCCTGACGTTGGGTGACGTTCGTTCTTCTCGTTAGATTGACTGTTTTTGATAAGAGATCAAAAATATCAGCACCGACAGCTTGAAGCTGTTGTTTTGGCAAGACAAAAAGTTGCTACCGCTGGTGGTGACCGGGTGAAGCCGCACATCTAGTTCTGGTTTTGATGGATTTAGAAAAGTTCTTTTGTATTCGTCGTGGATGATTGATTCTACGGCTAGAAAGAATGAAGCGATGAGAACAAATCTCCGCACATCCCGATAACATCTAATTAAATGAGTGAAAATCAAACGATGAATATTGTATTCTGTGTACCAACCACGTGGTGCCGGTGGCTAAACGATGCGGTAAGTTGAATTGATACAGATTTAATGAGGATTCCATTAGGCTAATTATGGCCTATCACTGGAAACCCCTCCATGTAGTTACATCAAATGGAACTGCAAACCGCGGTTTCGTGAACTTCGTGATTGATTTTGAGTGGTCTCTGGCGGACGGTAAATAAACACGTCGAATGAAGTTCAAACCCAACGGGTTGATGTGGGGGCGATTGATTCAGTTAAAGGGGTTCGTTATTTGCGGTTTAAAGTTGAAGTTTTGATATACGGATAAATTCACTCTAAATTTGAAACCAGCGTATAATAGTTTTTAGGCCGTTATGGTTGTAAAATTCAGGAACTGGTAGGTTGTGATGTAGACATTCTTCTATAGTCCCATCATGCGACAGCTCAAAATTCATGATTATTCATCCAGGTCTAAATCAACACCATGCCAAATATCAAGCATTACATTATTCTTTTTAGATTATCTTAGCCTGTGTTGGTAGCAAAGCTCATAGCTTTGAGCCAACCCTTCTCCAGTAGAGAAGTTAAGTAGATTACAGGACGCTTCGATGCTTACTGACTTTAAAATGGCTTGCTCAAATTTCACCACTTAATAACAAAGTTTAAATTTTGTCGCTCCCTTGCGACGCCTACCCACCTATTCATTTCCATCATTTGCAAAAATCTTCTATAGACTCCATCTACCGTTGAGTTGCATGACCGCTATAGCCAGGATTTCCATCGGATATTCCTCAATAGGTTTTACTATAAATTCCTCAAAGATATTCAACAGTAATCTCTACAGCGATTTCATCGAAGGTTCCACTAGGGATATCACTAGTAGATATCACTACTGATTCCTTCGGGAAGAACTTTTGAACACGATGATTTTTGAGAACAGCTCCGGTAGGGCTACAGTAGTACCATCAGCAATTCCTCCACGAAATCTACCAGGAGTACCTGCAGGGATTGCCGGAAGAAAAACTCAACAGGAATGTATTTAGTAATTTCGTCGGGAGTTTTCGCAGGAATGCCTACAGTGAATCCTTCATAGATTCTTCGAGTACAATTTTTACTGGGACTCTTCCAGGAATTTCTTCCAGAAATGCTTCCAGATGAATCCAAGAATTCTTCAAGCGATTTATCCTGATATTCTATAAGAGATTCCTCCTGAGACTTCTCCCGGATTAGTCAAGCAAAAACTCTATAGGGGTCCTTGCAGAGATGTATTCAAGTCTTTCTCTAGGAGTTACACTAGAACAATTTCTTCAAGCATTACTCTAGATATTTCATCAGAATTGATTGAATTACTCCAAGAATACATGCAGGGATATCTTCAGGTAGTCTTCTTAAGGGCTTCATGGATTCTACCAGCAATTTGAATTTCTAAGAATTCTGCCGGGATTTTTTTCAAGAATTACTCTAGAATTTTTTCCACAGATCAACCATGCATCCTACAGGAATTTGATCAAAAAATATTCAAAGAGTTTCGCCAGGAATTTCAAGAGGTAAAGTTCTACCTTGATTTCTTTAAGAAAATCCCTTCATGAATTCCTCCAGATATTTCTCCAGCGATTCCTCCAAGAATTATCCAGAGATTTCTTCAGAAATAACTCTGCAGGGAATTCTCCAGGGATTCCTCCGGCATGATCTTCACAATGAGTCTTCCAGGGATTCCTGCCAAGATTACTGCAGGAATTTCTCCAGGGATTCCTCCAGAGATACCTCCAGGAATTTGTACAGGTAATCCTTCAAAGATCCCTTCATCAATTAACCCTGGAAACCTTTCATTGATTCATTCAGTAATTTACCCAAGTAATCCTCCAGAGATTCTTCCAGGAAAATCTCTACAGAGATTCATCGAGAAGTTTACCAAGCAATTTCTTCAGGAACTTTTTCGAGAATTACTTTTTACATGGGGTCCTCTAAAAATGTTCCAGAGATTTCTACAAGAATTCCTCTAGAGAATCCTGCAAGGATTTTACAAGAAATCTTCCATGTACTATCAAAATTGGGAATATTTCCGTGAGTGTTGTACTTGTGGTTACCGTATCAAACTGATTAATAAAAGCCTCAAAATGAAATAGTTCAAATACAGTTGTTTGAATTAAAAACAAAATTCGGAGGAAAATTTTTCAACCAAAACAATTCTGCCGTTTAATTAAAAACAAACATAGCTTGATTTAGATGCCTAGTTGGGACAGTTTGAGCCTGAACTTAAAATCCATAATTTATAAAATGAAACCAATGGTTTTAGATAAATAGTAAAAGTTCAAAATAAAAAGAAGAAGGTTTCGACCGTGATTGTTTTAAATTATTATTGTTCTATGGCTATATAAAAATATATAGCCATAGAACAATAATAGTTCAAAATAAAATCAGAATTAAAGAAAGTTTGGCCAACATATTTTACCTTAAGAAGCGCTTCGAAAAAAAGGGGAAACCCCCTGAAACAAAATTGTGTGGTATGTGTTACACAATGAGTGACATACATTTAGTGTAGTAAAGTTATGACACCTCCGCTTGATGAAATACGAATGAACAAACATTCATCGGTATAAAACGCTCACTTCAATCGTGGTGGCGGTCGTCAACCAACGAGCAGCAGGCCATTAACATGAATGATTAAACAATAAAAATGAACGATTTTCGTCTGCAGGGATTCCAGTGTGTTCGATATAGAGGTATTAACAGTTTAAGATCGAACAAAATCTGTGAAATTTAATGTGAAACATTTTCATAATTATCTCAGAAATCTGTTATAAGATCGTCATCATTGTAATCAGCTTTTGATAAAGATGCCAGGAGAATGACTAGACTGTATTTTGTTCAATAATTGATAAACGAGAAGTTGCTCAAAACGAAAAATGAATTGTTTCATTCCTTAAAGCGGTGATATGGTAGGAAATTCGTTTTTCTCAATCTTTTTCATAAAAAAAAAATTCATTGGCTTGGTAAATTACGAGCAAACTAATGAAAAAATCCACTTGCTCTAGTGGGATTCAAACCCACGACTCTTGTATGCTAGACGAGTGCTTTATCAACTAAGATACCGAGCTACTTGATGATCCACGCGATGCGACACGTTGATAGCCTATCCCCATCTATGTATCCAAATTTAATGTTAACTTCTGTACTGTCAAGCCAATTTTAGTCACACTATCGAGTCAACTTGACACAAAAAGCAAACGGAAAGATCTGTGCAATAATACGACGAGGGGAATTGTGCAACAATTTGGTTTTAGCAAGGGTTCATATATGTGGGAGAAAGTCAATCAAATCTATTTAAAAGCGCAGTCTATGGGAAATCTGATTCTCCAATATTTTTCCAGGTTTTCAATGAAATCCAGTAAAATTTTAGGGATACTGGCGGCCCAAAAATTGACGTTGCTTCCATAACCGATCAATAATTGGCAATTTACCCTAATGGTGGCAATGTTGGGGCATTTTGGAGGAATAGGGGCCATTTAAGGTTTAGTTTAGTAGCTCCGGCATTTGGTTCCATAATTTAAATAAGTATTATTAAAAAACAATTATATTGTGAAACATAAATGCAAAAATTTAAAGACAATCTTCAATGCAAACTGCTTTGTAAAAGTATCTAAAGCTAAATTAAAATATTTAGATACGAACGACCATCATATTGAAACTCCTGTTTTGTTAGGTCAGGCCTAGGCACCCTGCGACCTTTTTAAATGGGGTTAAACCTTCAACTTCATGTAAAAATTAGAACACACGTCTCTCACGCCGAGGACCTGGTATTGAATCCCGTCCCCTAGACGTACAATTATAACGTAAAAGCTAAAGTGACAACTTACTTCGGAAGGGAAGCAAAGCTGTTGATCCCGAGTTGAACTAGCGCAGGGCTAAAAATCTCTTTAATGAATATGAAAAACAACCTGTTTAAGGCTAAATAGTTCGTCATTTCTTTTGGCAGTCATGTTGAAACTGCAGCTCGCAATTTCAAATTGATATAACTCAGTCCGTATGATAAATATTGGTTCGAAAAAGTATCACTATACGCGCTCACATGTAGCAAGTATACTGATACTTTTTCTACTAATTCTTAACTAACCAACCCAACTGATTTTCTTTACTTCAAAATCGTGAGATGACTTGACAACAATCATCAACAACACGTGCAAATTTCAATGACGGCCTACTTCGCCTTAAACCGCTGGCCAAATTCTTGAGAAAATATTGTGAAGGGGGTCAAATTTCAGTTTTTGTAAAAACCAAAAAATAGGGTAAAAAAGAACCTATGACAAAATGTCGAAAGGACAGAAGGTCGAAAGACAAAAGGTCAAAAGGACAAAAAGTCGAAGAGCAAAAAAGAGGGACAAAAGGCTGAAAATCTATTTTAATAGGAGGATAAACTTCTCACCAAGCAAATCTATTTCGACCTTTTGTCCTTTCGACCTTTTGTCTTTCGACCTTCTGTCCTTTCGACCTTTTGTCTTTCTTTTGTCCATAAGCCGGTAAAAAAGAAGTCATAAACAAATTATATCAGGCTCCAAGGGAAGAAGGGGGTCAGGCATAGAATGACAAGTCTTACAAAATTGTTGTATGAGACCAAAAAGCATGACAAGGGAGAAAGGGGTTGCCGAAGTCCCAATACACAGTCACATAATTTGCTATATGGGGCCCATATAGTCGTAGCGGTAAACGCGCAGCTATTCAGCATGACCATACTGAGGGTCGTGGGTTCGAATCCCGCTGATCGAGGATCTTTTCGATGGATAATTTTCCTGATTCCCAGGGCAATAGAGTACTTCGTTACCTGCACCGATATACACTGCAAATGTCATCCGGCAAAGAAGCTTCAGTTAGAGGAAAATAAGAATCAATCGTATAAAATTTCAAACCAGTTTTTTTGCTTAAAATTTAAGCAATCTAAAGAAAATCTATCAATAAATTACAACTTCCATCTGATTGCGATGATAGATTTTCATACGGAATTTCTTTAAATTTAAACGAAAAAAACTTGGTTTTCATTTGTGATGATGCTGATGAATTGCAATGATGGATTCTGAGCCTTAAATAACTGTGGAAGTGCTCATAAGAAAAACTAAGCTGAGAAGCAGGCTTTGTCCTGGTTGGAATGTAACGCCAGAAAGAAGAAGAATAATTTGTGAACCATTCCAGCAATGTTTTTTTTTTTTTTGTAGAAATTGAACAGTAGATATGTTGTTGAGCGTCCTGCTTTATATCTGTAAAAAATTCTTCCAATATTTTGTTTTAATCTTATGCATGGACCTGAAGTATTCTATGTGAGTCGTTCTTTGTCAGATTATAATCATTAACTTCTAAAAAAAACTCGTTACTAACATTTGTAAAAGTTTTGTTCAATATTCTGCGAGAATGCTTCCCGACATTTTTTGAAAATCCTGTATAGAGTTTAGGCGTTGATTCCTCTCAAAATTGTGCAAAATTGTATGAAAATTCTATGTTTCAAAGAAATAGTGTTTGATCGAATCTAATTTTCCACAACAACTTCTGATGACCCTTGGTATAATTTCAGTTTAGTCAATCAAAATGTAAAAAGTCATAGCAGAAAGTATTTTAGCTCTAGAACAGAGTGCCTATTCAGGCCTTGTTTTAATTGAGGTTAGATTGTTTGAATCAATAACAAAAGAAATAAATTAACAATAATTGACTAAGGTATGTTGACAATCATTGAGCTTATATATAAACATGAATCAAAACTTAAAATAACATTTGCCATGATATAACATAACTTCAAGTTAGTAAAACAGCCAACGGGCTTGATCTGGGAAGAATCTCAGTGCTCTTCGCCGGTCACACAAAATGTAGACGCGGGCTGGATGCAGCCGGCAGGCTATGCGTTGAGCAGCCCTGAATTAGATAGTTCCTCGTTTTGATTTCGAGTGATCAATGCTTTATATTTTAAATTATTGATATGCAAGAAGGGATCGTATGAGAATGTTGAGTATTACGGAAAGATTGGATGTTCAAGAAAAAAAGGAAGGATGTTCAAGAAAAAAAATGTATAGTAATGACATTTCTGCTAGAATTACGGAGAGAATTGTGTAAAGTTTTAAGAGAATAATGGATAGTTTCGATGAAAATTCTGACAAAGTTCTTATGAGAATCCTGAGAAGATTCTTATATAGATATCTCATTAGAATACTTCCAGGATTCTCCACAGAATTTTGAAGGAAATTCATAAGCATCCTATCATTATTCTCTATAGGATACTCTCACATTCCTCATTATAATAATATTCGCAGGATTTTTATCAGATTTCTCTCATTATAAGTATCTTGATTTATCTCTGCATTTTTTTTAAGGCTCAAAGTATTCTCAATAGAGTCGCTCCAGCTTTCTCACCAGAATTCTCATAAGACTCTCATCAGTACCTCTCAGGGTTCTCGTTACAATCTTTACCGGATTCTCATCTGAATCCTCTCAGAAATGTCGTAAAAATCCTCTCAGGATTCTCAACAGAATTCTCTCAGAATCGTCAACAGAATCCTTTCAGGATTTTAAACAGATGTCTCTCTGAATTCTAATCAGAGTCCTCTCAGGATTCTCATCATTAAGCTTATCAGAATTCATCATTTAGCTTATCAGAATCTTCTAAGGATTCTCACCAGAATCCTCTCATCATTGGACTTATCAGAATCCATCATTAAACTCATCAGAATCCTCTCAGGATTCTCATCAGAATGTTTTCAGGATTTTCATTAGAATCCTATCAGGATTTTCATCAGAATCTTCTCACGATTTCCATCCCATCTCTCAAGATTCTCATCAGGATCCTCTCAGGACTCTCATCAGAATCCTCTCAGGATTATCATCATTAAGCTTATCAGAATCCTCTCAAGATTCTCATCAGAATCCTCTCAGGACTCTCATCAGAATCTTCTCAGGATTTTCATAAGAATCCTTCTCAGGATTCTTATAAAAATCCTTTCAGGATTCCAATCAAAACTCTCTCAGGATTCTCATCGGAATTCCGTCAAGATTCTTTTCAGGATCCTCACTGAATTCTCATCACAATTCTCTCAGGATTCTTATCAGAATTCCTCAATGATTTTAACAGTAGTAATAATAAAATTCGTTAGTTAAAAAAATGTATACACACAGACCGAGAGTAAGATACACACTGATCTGGAAATAGCTAGATTTAGATATCGGTCTTCAGTAGACTCATTTAATAAAATAAGAAAGCTTCAAATGCAAAGATCCCAATTTGTAACCAGAGAGACACTCGCAAGATATTCAAGGTTTGTTGATTGGATTTAGTACGTTGGATGTATCCAAATTCTCTCGAATTAATATAATTAAAAATAATTTAGAAAAGCTATGCAATCTGGGCCCAGATAGCCGTAGCGGTAAACGTGCAGCTATTCAGCAAGACCAAGCTGAGGGTCGTGGGTTCGAATTCCACCGGTCGAGGATCTTTTCGGGTTGGAAATTTTCTCGACTTCCCAGGACATAAAGTATCATCGTACCTGCCACACGATATACGCATGCAAAAATGGTCATTGGCAAAGTAAGCTCTCAGTTAATAACTGTGGAAGTGCTCAAGAGAATACTAAGCTGAGAAGCAGGCTCTGTTCCAGTGGGGACGTAACGCCAGAAAGAAGAAGAAGAATGCAATCTGGTTTATAAGATTGCTGTATAAATTCCATGATAAGTAGCTATCTGTCCTAAGCTCTACCTCGAATTTCTATCATAATCGGTGTCACCAAACGATTCATTAAAAATAAGGGGCACTCCATAGCTGAGTGGTTAGAGTCCGCGGCTATAAAGCAAATCCATGCTGAAGGTGTCTGTGTTCGATTCCCGGTCGGTCCAGGATCTGGCTTTAATGGGAATGTCCTTGACTTCCCTGGGCATAGAGTACCTGCCACACGATAAACGAATGCGAAAATGGCAACATTGGCAAAGAACGCTTTCAGTTCATAACAGTGGAAGTGCTCATTGAACACTAAGCTGATAAGCAGGCTCTGTCCCACTGGAGACGTAATGCCAAGAAGAATAAGCATAGATGGTCGAAAATGTTTCAGGATTCATGAAGAATACATACATCTACATCCTAAGATAAACCTTTGTGTTTGGCAATATGATCCACTCAATAAAGAATTTGAAACGAAAACAACATTTTTTTCCTATTCTCCATCCCAAACAGTGCCACTACTGGGAATTCCAACGGAGAGCACCATCTGTTACGTCCGGCCGTAATTTATCGATGCGTACTCTGTCAGCAGAGAATGCCCAATCGATGACTGTGTACAACATTTCATGAAATCGTACCGAAAACGTGTTCGCCTTAGAAATTCGCTTTTTTATCCTGCGTAGCGAAAACTCTCTGGTCTCATCACTTTGGGGCAACTCGCATTTATAACAAAACAAAACCAAATCTGCAACCTACATGAAACGCACGATTCGGCAACAAACCAACACAAATCACCTTCTTCGTTTGGGAAAGCGATAAATTTTCAGGGAAATCAAACTTTTGATCGAACTAGCACGCATACGTTGTGAAGTAGGTACCAACATTGGCTAAATTTCTATGGAAAGGAACTGCTGATTGATTGAAAAATGGGATGTGATAAATCTGCGGTTCGCAGCAAAAATGTTGCTCGTTTGGAATTGTTAGTACGGTTAGTTGGACGAGAAAGCACTTTTGCTATATTTTGTGTGCGAAAATTCGTAGCCCTAGAATTTATTATTATCTTGCTGCAAGCGATAATATTTAGTTATTCGGCTCTTAGTTGTCCTCAAAACCTTTTGGAGACAAAATATTATAATTATCAATAAATTCATTTTTTGTGACTGTAAACATTGAACTGCTTGTAAATACTGGATGACACTTATTTGTTTGTTAATAAAAGATTGATACATAACACACACTTTAAATGTGGCTTTTAAACCCATTGACTTCAATTTGGATCCTGAGAACTTTTTTATTTGTATCTTTGAGTTATTTATTTCCAACGCTCAAGGAGTCCTTCGTTTGCGAATACCAAACTGGTTTTCGTGAGAATCCTAGAAAAATTCCGAGAGTATTGCAGACTCATCATCTGTTTATTGATTACAAGACAGCGTACGATTCAGTGAAAACAAATGAACTGTGACAGATACTGCCTGGACATGGTTTTCCGAAAGGCTATGATGATGGGTCAACGGCCAAAGGTTCGGGGTCAACGATCATTAAAACGACACTTCATTAGCCTGGTGATTTTAGAAGGTAGCACAACTGCTAAAACAACTTTCCTATAACCATAAGTAATAGAGAAAATTTGCAGAAGTTACAGAGTACCAATTGATAGGATATTGGAAAGAAAAGAGAAAAGAAAAGTGAAACTGGACATCCAGGTAAATTAAAATCCAGTAAATTTTCGTCCAAATAATCTCGAAGCTAGCTCGGCATTACCACTATTTTAGATCCTCGTTATATCCACACACGAATTTTATTTGAAATCTCCATCGCGGTTTGGTTTTTGACCACCGTAACCTACCTACGTTGACGCTACTCGCCAATTTTGTAGTGAGTCCGTGAAAGCCCTGTAGGTACCGTCGCATCTCTCTACCTTAAATACTAACACCAGATAAGTACCTACACAATCAAACTACCTAGGAAAAATTTTCGACACGGTACTCCATCTACTTTAAAGTTTCTCTATTTGAGATTCTGCTCAGAGGATTCGAACATTCATTAAAGAGTTGAAACATCATTATTCGTATGTCAATTTGAAGTTCAATATCGTGGGCAAACTCGAGGCAGTTTCTGAATCCATTCGCAGTGTAAATAAAAAATATGTTTTTTTTTATCTTGGAACTAATACTGAATACTATGTTACACTGGTCACACATTGAGGGGTATATGATCATTTTAGAGCGTTTCCTAGATATCTTACACCACCTTTAAAAAAAATACCTTAGTTTTGAAGGAGCTCTATATTATACACTTCTTGAAATTCTCAAATGGTAAACATGTCAAGTGTGGTTCGAAACATCTTCAAAACAAAACCTAAGGTATATTCTTTCGAATGAGACTGGCTGAGAAAGATTTTTTCATGATTTAGTACAAAAACTGCAATTTCAATAGAAAATTCACGAAATTTGAAAAATTCAAAAGGATCAATTTCATCTGACATCTCTCCAGGTCACATGCTGTGAAAAATCGAAATATACACCGATCAATCTGAAACTTTGGGGAATTGTTATTCCATACTGAAGGAATCAAGAAAAAACTATTCAAGAAGAAATTTGAAAACATCATTATTTTGACTTTTGGCCAGCTGTGGGCTACTGTGCATACTCGAGAAGCGCACGAGACAGGCAGGAAGTCTACTAGAGCCCGCAACCGAAGGAGGTGAGAAGTGAAAGAAGCATCGTAAGCCCCTGGCCAAGATAGCAAGAGTTATTCAAGTGGTTGGTGAAGGAGCAGCGGAGAAGGTGCTGCAGTGCACCGAAGAAGAGAAGAAAGAGTAAGGTATGAACAGTCATCAGGTAGTCTACCTATGCTTGACGAAATAAATAAATAAATAAATAAATAAATAAGTCGTCAGGTAGTGGGAGGCATCGTCCGGTGTTGAGTAGGTACGCAAAGAAATTTTAGACAGAAGGGAAAGATCAGGAGTGAGAGGAAGAAGAAGTAGAATGTCAAGAAGAAGAGAATTAAAGTGTGTACAGAGTTCAAAATAGAGGGAGTTTTGCTTGAGACAATCTGTTTTCTTTTAAGCGGAGTGTCACGAGCGTAGCGCCGACCCTAAGGTTTGGAGACGGGGTCTCACCCATGTCGGGAGTAACACGGCCTGCAAGTTACAAAGATGCGAATATTATTAAGCATGTAAAATACGGCAGACTTAAGTAGGCTGGTCTCTTACTACGAATGTCGGAAGAAATAACTGTGAAAATAATATTCAGCAGCAAACCAGATAGAGATGGGCAACATCGAAGAAGACCACGGATACGCTGGCTGTATGCAGTGGAAGAAGACCTGGCGGCCTTCAACGTTCGAGGCAACCGGAGAAGTATCGCCCAAGACCGATGAAGATCGAGCTCTGCAATACGCCTGGCAATGGTGTGACGCTACGCTGTAGCAATCAAGTTACAAGGTAACATTCGACAGCCCAAAATTAAGAAAAGGTTGGATACCAAGAACAACTAATGATCCCGTCAAATTTGGTTTGACAATGTAACACAAATTGGACGAACTAAAATGCATGAATTTTCCAGAAGTAAAAAAGACCTAACACAGTCTTCCAATATAAACGATAGTGCTGCTGGGAATTCTTTCAGAGGTTCTACAAGAGACTGTATGGGAATCGAGTTTTTTTAGAGAGAGACCTATTGTGATTCTACCGACAATATATTCAAAAATACATTGATTAATACCTATATGGGATTCTCCAGGGATTTCTCCATATATATTTTCCTGTAGTAATTCATCCAGAGATTTCTCTAGAGATTCGTTTATGTTTTCCTGTGAAATAATTCTCCCTATAGTATCCATAAGATCCTCCAACGATTTCCCAGTAAATTCTTCCAAGGTTTCTCCACGCATTTCTTCGGAGATTCTTTCAATAAGATTTGCAAATTTTTTTCTTCAAACAAAAAAACGCATTGATTTGTTAGAGGCATCGCGAGGAATTTCTTCAAGAAAACTTCTGGGATTTTTTGAATTAATTCCTTCGTTTATTGATTTATTTATTTTTCAAATTTGACTCAAGATTTTTCCACATATTGACCAGGATTTTCTTCCTTATTTTCTCCAAGAAAAATTCCACAAATCCGCCAAGAGCTTCAAAAGCAAAACTTCCAAGAATTTCATAACAATTGTAGTGAGATTCGTCGAAAATTTCTCTCCTGTTTCTACAACGGTTTTAAAAAAAAACCATGTGAAATTTTCATGTGAAAGAACACAACTAGTCCCGGAAGCAATTCTAGCGAAAACTAATCACGATTTTTTGAATAGCTCCATACTGGGAATGCTGGAGAAACATTGAGAGATATTTTTCGAAGAAATACAGGAAATTTCTCTTGAAAATGTGATTCAAAATTGATGCCACCTAATATTTTTTTTAAATAAATCTGTTAAAAATTTCTAAAATCCTTGAAGGAATTGTTAAACGAATCCTTGGAGAAATTGTGAGCAGAATACCTGGGAGACATACCAGCAGAAATGTTCGGATCAATGGAGGGACTGAAATGCAAAGGAGTGTTAGTGTCATATTGGTCGGGTTTGAGTTAAGTATAATACAAATTTAAAGTGGTAAGAATTTAAAGTGGTAAGAAGATGTTGTTAAAGGTATTTTTATTTTCCCGCCGAACAAAAAAAAAACAATATTTGTGAGAGGATTGCCTTATTTTGTTTGTCTCCCAAACTTTTAAAGTTACTGAACAAATATTTAAATCAATTCTCTCAAAACAAGGCTTTTGTCACTTAAAAAACTTCCAGAGTTTCCAATCCTGAATAATGTTTTTCTGTTTCCTGGGATTCCCCTGGGCAGACAATTAATCGTTCCATAAAGAAATATAATATTTCCATAAAAAATGCAAAATTTGCCAGTAAAGAAACAAGGGTAAAATCAACAGAAAAGTTAAAAATTTAAATAAAAAAAAAGAAGTGCATAGAAAAAACAAAATTTTCCATAAATAAAAAAATTTTGAGCAATAAATAGATTCAAAAGTGCAGTAGAATCGACAAAAATCTCACTAAAAAATATCGAATTTTACATTTGAAAACCTCAAAATGTCCCTATTTTCTTCACAAAAAGCTAGAAATAATTATAAATTTTCCACAAAAAAAGCCAAAATTTGCAATAAATAAATAATAATTCGCCCACAATAAATAAAAAATTTCCATTCAAAAAATCAAAAAGAGCAATAGCAGTAAATGCAAAGTTGCATTAAACAAACCCAACTGAGCAATTCAAAATAACAATCAATACATGAAAATGTTGTAGAAAATTCCAATATTTAAGTAAAACTTTCCATAAAAATAACGTAATTTTCCAATAATGAGTAATAATGTGTGTAATGGATTTCATAAATTTTCAGTCAAACTGAAGCATTGTTTTCACAATTGGAGCTAATAAGTCGTCGTATGTAGATGTAGTAATTGCATTTTAGAGTTCGATAATTAATTACGTAAGAATTTAGGGGAGGGGAGAGCGGGGAGATTGGCCGGGTTTGAATAAATATTTCTTGCCATATAGAAAAAAATGAATGTTTCATACAAAAAATCATACATGGAGGGGAGGCGAGGTGTCGAAAAATCACAAAAAAAAGTTTTTTAATACACCCCATCGTTAGGCGCTACAATTTTAATTATTTCGGCAAAGTTGAAATGAAACATGGAACATGGGTTATCTAATCTTTCAATATTAGGAACACTTATGTCACTTCTTGGGTTATGTCCAACTACATTGATGGTAGAAGCTTATGCTCTCATGCCCCACCAGCCAGGAAACTGGTGTTTACAAACCAAGCATCAGTAAAGTAACTGCCCACAGCAGTTGCAGAAATGTGTATATTTCGATTGATGAGTTTTTTTCCTAAATATTTGTTTTATTTGCATACGAACATAACGCTTTTTAAAGTATCTTCTAATAGGTTCATTTTTAGATCTAATGGGTTGTCTCAGTACTACAAATATGGTTAAGCATGCTGTAACGCTACTTTTGAACCTCATCACCCACTTCATATAACTACGTCAGTGGTCTAACAACACTTAGCGCGCTCGGCAAAGTTCCATCATGCAGCATAAAGTGTTGCCACAAATGATGCTTAGTTCGTAAACACCAGTTCCCTGGCTGGTGGGGCGTGAGAGCATAAGCTTCTACCATCAATGTAGTTGGACATAACCCAAGCAGTGACATAAGTGTTCCTAATATTGGAAGATTAGATATCCCATATTCCATGTTTCATTTCAACTTTGCCGAAATCATTAAAATTGTAGCGCCAAACAATGGGGTGTATTAAAAAATATTTTTTTGTGATTTTTCGAAACCTCGCCCCCTCCATGTATGATTTTTTGTATGAAACATTCATTTTTTTCTATATGGCAAGAAATATTTTTTCAAACCCGGCCAATCTCCCCGCTCTCCCTTCCCCTAAATTCTTACGTAATTAATTATCGAACTCTAAAATGCAATTACTACATCTACATACGACGACTTATTAGCTCCAATTGTGAAAACAATGCTTCAGTTTGACTGAAAATTTATGAAATCCATTACGTTATTTTTATGGAAAGTTTTACTTAAATATTGGTATTTTCTACAACATTTTCATGTATTGATTGTCATTTTGAATTGCTCAGTTGGGTTTGTTTAATGCAACTTTGCATTTAATGCTATTGCTCTTTTTGATTTTTTGAATGGAAATTTTTTATTTATTGTGGGCGAATTATTATTTATTTATTGCAAATTTTGGCTTTTTTTGTGGAAAATTTATAATTATTTCTTGCTTTTTGTGAAGAAAATAGGGACATTTTGAGGTTTTTAAATGCGAAATTCGATATTTTTCAGTGAGATTTTTGTAGATTCTACTGCACTTTTGAATCTATTTATTGCTCAAAATTTGTTTATTTATGGAAAATTTTGTTTTTTCTATGCACTTCTTTATTTTTTTATGGAAATTTTTAACTTTTCTGTTGATTTTACCCTTATTTCTTTACTGGCAAATTTTGCATTTTTTATGGAAATTTTATATTTTTTCATGGGACGTTAATATTTTAGCCATTCCCCTGTTTCCCGGAATTTTCGCATTTCGCGGGTTCTATTTGATAATATCTTTTTGAAAAAAACATTTTTTTGATGTACAAAATAAAGGATTTTTCGAGGAATCTTTTCCACGAATTGAGTACCTAGGCTTACAAGCTTGACAGAAATGATTCAATGTTAGTAAATATTATTTGAACTTCATCAGGCCGAATTCCGTTTAGTCGAAAGGGTCGTTAGGCTGAAATTATATTTGACCATTTATCGCAGTCATCATTGTTTTTTCCTTGTTTTAAACCAAGGCCATTCTTTCTAGTAATATGTCACAGTGGATATTATCCTGACTTAACAACTAACAACTCATTTGATCTGAACAATAAATGCGCCTTACGATCCATTGGAACTATCGGTCATTTTCGGCTTGATTACCCTTCCGGCCTAATGAACCTTTTGGCCTAATGTCCCTTTCGGCCTAACGACATTCAGCCTAACGGGATAGAACCCTTCATACGATTTGTGAAGAATAAGCTCCACATGTGACCTTCCTTAGTCCGTGGCTACCCAGACAATCAAAATTTGAAATTTCACTAATAAGATGTCGGGATAAGGTCTTTTATGTACAAAAGTGGAGGCGATATACGTGCATATATTATGTGCTGAACATTAGCATACAATGTGAGAGTATAAATTTTCTACCGAACTAACCTGTGATCTTATGCGATTTAACTTATGATAACAAATGTTGATTTGACAGCTGTTACAAATTGATTCGACTTACTTTGTACGAGTATACGGGACGAAACAAAATGTACAAATGAACTTAGAAAAAAAGCGTTTTATGCGAGAAAACTCATCTATCTGACGATTATATCCACCGTGTTTTGCGGGTTTGATGTAATTAGTATGAATCAACAAGTGAGTCTACCCCATTACCCCGAATCCCATTACTCCGAATGCCATTAACCTGAACGCCATTACCCCGAAATTAAAAATCCCAAACGACCCATCACCCCGAATGACATTACTCCGAATTCCAATATCATGGGGAAATGTCATCAAAATCATCATGCCAATATAATTATAAATTCGGGAAAATAGCATTCGGGGTGATGGAATTCGGGGTAATGGTACATTTGGGGTATTGGAATTCGCGGTGATGGCATTCGAGGAAATGGTATTCGGGGTAAAGGGGCAGAATCCTGGAGGAATTTCTAAAAGAATACCCGGATATATTCTTGGAGGTATCATTGAAGAAATTTCTGGTGGAACCCTTGTAAGAATTTCTGAACAAACATCTGAAGGAATCCTCGGCAAAATGTCTGGAGTAGTTCCTGGTGAAATTCCTGGACGAATCCTTGCTGGAATTCCTAGAAAAAATCCTGGTGGAGTTTCTGGAGAACTCCCTTGAGAAATTTCTGAAGGAATTCCTGAAGATCTACAAAAAAATTTAACAGGAGATGAATAAAAGCGGAACGTTATCAAGTTTGTTTCGTGCAAAATATCTTAAAGAGCAAAATTCAATAAAAAATACGACTTGCTTCAACAATACTACACTGCTAACAAACAACATCCAATTTAAACCTTACAATTAAAAGATATGATATTTGAAAAACAAAAGCCCTATTCAAACATTTGATATGACACACACAGAACGCATATAAAAAGCCAAAATAATCAAGAAAGATAATTACTCGTATTCATGCGTGCAGGATTCCCATTCAAAAATCCATTTTCCATCAAAACCCAATTCTAAACGCAATAACACCCCCTTCGCCCTAGAACGGTATTTTATTAAAATACTGCCCTCGAGGTTTTCCATGCAAACTCTGAAGGCGCAAATCTGTGCATGCAGCGTGGTCCATTTCTGACATCCATCCACCCACGCCAGTTCGCAAAGGAAATACTCCGTTCGGTTATGAATCTCAAGAGGATAAACACAGACGACGGTGCAAACACAGTCCCACACACATCCGCAGATTCGCAAAGGTTTTGAATACGAATGGGTTAATCTGTGTCCACCCGATCCGAAGAGTAAAACTGAATTATAACAACTGGGGTAATATTTTTTGTAACGGAGTGTGTTATTGAATGAGCTGATAAGATCTTTGAAAAAAGAAACAAATAATAGAACAAAATAAACGGCGACTGTAACAAAATTACAAAAAATATACTGCCGTGAATCGCAAGTCAGCCCTATTTTCGTCAAGATTGAGTTAAGTTCAGTTTTCAACACATATTCCAATGCTCTTTCAGCTGCATGAGATGAGCTACAATGAGATAATATGATTTGTTCGGAAAAAATAGGAAAAAAAAAACAGTAAGTCAAATTGTCCCATAATGAAAAGTAACCGCATATCAGTTTTGAACATCTTTTTATTTTTCTCGAAAAAATATCGTAATGAAAAGCAAATTGTTATAGTTTCATCAAGATTTGAATATGCTCCAATTCTCTGGAATTTTTCGAATATTCGTATGAAAAACGAGCTTTTAAACTTCACAGCCCATTTTCTCAATGCCTACGTTTTACAGATGGGACTGACTTGCAATTCACGGCAGTATAGATACGATTATTTCAAAATTATTACAATTGTATGTAGTTACATATTACTCTTTGGATTATAGTTAATTAAGGTAAATTTTAACCCATTTTTGATGTATTATTTTTGAGAAAGCTATTATATTTTTGGAATATCGTGAAAGTGAAAAAAAAAATGTACTCGATGTCAAATCAATGTCAAGTTGACATCGGGATAAAGTCGGGTCAGTGTCGAATCGGTGATCAAAATGTTGTTAGATCTATGTTGAGTTAAATCCATCCTATTTCGACTGTAGCTATAAATTATTGAATTAAAAATAAGTTATTTTTGTTTATTATGTTGTTTTTTTTTTTTCATTATTATGTTACTATGATTAAATTTTTAAAGAACACGTTTCATAAGCATATCTGCATTAATCAAACCTTGATATAAATATCAACAGTTAGTATAGTCGTTAATTAATTTTGTTATACCTTCCTGATCGGAACAGCATCTCCCAGTCAGTCAGTCAGTCCCTCCAATACAGAAATATGGAACAGATGGATGGATGGATGGACAAACGAGATGTCAATGAAAGGAATCTCTTTCGGTGGGCATTCGGTACGATGGAGATGATAAGTGGGCTTTGAAAAAGTGATTCCCACTTCAAAATTAATAGACCTGATGGCGGTTCTGGTGCTGCTGGTGCGTCGGTATTGAAGCTAGATGACGATGTCATCAAGGAATCGTATGCGATGCTAATCAACGATGTAATTTGTGATGGAACACTTACATATAGGTTACTTGAACTTAAGTCGTGCGTTATATGAATACTGGAAAATAAATATGATAGTAGCTTCAATAGACAATATTGGGTCAAACTAATAAACTAAGCGAACTAACTTCACCTGCTTATAAAATAATCAAATATCAGAATAACGGTTCCAGAGGCAGATTCGACGTCAGGACCTATCATAGTGCCAACATCGACTCTGATCACTATCTGGTGATGGTGATGGCGATGAGCGCAGTTTAGCACAAAACTCTCTGTCGCTAAAAACGTACGGTACCGACGCCCACCCCAGTATGACCTAGAGCGGCTTAAGCAACCAGATGTTGCAATTGCATACGCGTAGTACCTCGAGGCTGCATTACCGGAAGAGGGTGAGCTGGATAACGCCCTCTTTGAGAGTTGGTACAGCGTAAGCAGACATAAACGATGCAGCTGAGAGCATAGTCTGGTACATAGAACGGAGTCGACAGGTTGGTTCGACAAGCAATGTAGGCATATTTTGGAGGATAAGAATGCACCACTGGTGGTCATGCTGCAGCAAGAGACCCGGCAGAACGTGGAACATTATAGATGGAAACGACAGAAGCAAACCTCTTTCGGGAAAAAAACACCACCTGAAGCAGAGTCTTAAGCCTTGTCGGTCTTACAAAACGCGGAAGTTCTATCAGAAGCTCAACGCATCCAGCATGGCTTCGTGCCGCGATACGACGTGTCCAGGGATAAGGATGTGAGAATCTGGACAGACGAACGTAAGTTGATTGAAAGGTGGAATCAGTACTACGACAACACCTGAATGGCGCTGAGAGCGCAGGCAACGAAGGTCAAGACAACGGAGAAAATTCCGAAAAAATCTGTATGAAAACAAAAAACAATCTAAATACGTGCCATCACTGAAACAGGTTTTCGCAAAACTCATAACCCTGACCATGGTTGTAGCCAGAGGGGGGAATGAAATTAAAAACCAACTAATTTAATCGGAGATTAATAAATTGTTTGAATTTTTTAAGATTATTTTCAGTTATCGTATTTATAAATCATTGCGTCACGAAAAACTTCATGAATAGTTTTTTAAGTCCAATTTTAAATAAGACTTCTGCTCAAATTTATTCCTGTTCATGATGGATTGGCTTTTCAGTATTGACAAAACTAACGATATAGGATTTTCTTAGGAATCAATCAGAGAATTTGGCTTTGCCACGCTCCTTCCTGGTCGTTAAATTTGTTGAAGAATTTTAGTGGCTCAGCAAAGATCTTACGAGAAATCTATCAAAGATTTTATCAACAGTCCGCAATATATCTTGAGAAGAATCTGCCAATTATGGAACTCAAAAGGTTCATGCCATATATCTGACAAGTTATCATAAAAAGAATTTGTCCAGGATTTTTTTCTAGAAATCATCAAAGAGTTCAATAAGACCCCCTGGGATTTCGCTAGATGATTTTTTTCCGTTTTTTATGGATTTAAAAAAAACGCTCCAAAATGTATATCTTGAAATTGTTATTTGAAAAAATTCACTTTCTTCAACAAATACCTCGAACTCATTTTTTCGCTGCACAGACTGTAACTTAACACTAGACAGCATGCTCCAATGGCACAGCCGAGAAACATTCCTGACGAAAAGTTTCAATGGCTGAAGCGGGAATCGAACCCACACCCCACGACACGATACGATTTATTGCCTGACGACTCTAACCGCACTGCCACGAGGCTCACATTTATAGAGATTCCTCCATGTATGTTTAGGATTGAATCTATTGCGTTTTTTTTTTTTAAAATAATTTCTTCCATTGATCATTCTTCTTAGAGATTCAAACTGAAATTTTACAAATTCTGTTGCTAATTTTTATAAATATTTTACACCAAACTCAATTTTGTATCAATAATTTGAACAATTTAACCAGCGACATGGTTTGTCAGCATAATATCTCCAAATATGGCTTTAAGAAGAGTTTTCCGAAGAAATTTAGTCTACGGATACTTTAAAGTAATTTGACTATCATAGTTTTTATTTAAAAAAGTTTGTACAATACCTCTAATAAGTGTAATTTGTTTGAATTTCTTTGATTTTTCCCTTGACATTTTTTGAAAGGAATTCTCAAGATTGTTCTTAATTATAAATTAATCCAGATATTGCCATTCGTGCACATATTTGTCCAGGCCATTCTTTGGGATTCTTCAGATATATATTTTTCTTTTTTTTTTTAAGAATTTAATCTACGAAATCACATGGAGAATTTTTAAAAAGTTCCCCGGAAAATGTTACAGAAAATTCGAAAACTTCCAAGAGTGCTTCCGGGAAAAATATATAAAGTTCAAATCAGAAGTTTATTAAGTGGTATGATTGGATTTTAAATAAGAATAACATCTCCAAAAAAGTAACGCATTAATTGATCTAGGAATTAATCTTGCGATTTCCCTAGTAACAAACTAATGATTTTTCTCATTACCCCTCCATATATTTAAACTGGAATTTCTCTCAAACACGCATAAGGAATAATTTCAGAGATTTTTTTCAGGACATCATATAATGCTTACTTCACATTTCACTATACATATCCATTTATTCCTTTAAAAACACAAAATAAATAACTGATAAGATATTGATATTTTGCTTATTACATTTTTTGTGATTTAAAATGCCAAATTTTCAAACTTGATCAAAAAATAATCCAAGGGTGCTGCAAATCATTTGAAAACGGCCTCTTTCTACACTTTTCTTGCACTTCAAGACCCATATAAACGCGTCCCTGATCCATCCAAAAAATGTTTTTGTCGAACAGTGTTATTCAAGAAACCCACTAATGTTATCTAGGATAACGGTACATGGAAAATGGAAGTAAAAAAACAATGTTTATATTAACAAAATCTTGAATTTAAGTTCTTAAGTTAAAATTAAACTTGAAATCAGTCGAAAAAATTATCCCAATTTTAGCTCTTTCCCGATTTTGTCAACCCAAAATGCAACATGGGGCTGACAAAATCGGGACATTACAGTATCTTCTGTCGACTCTCCCCATCTCGATGTTCTACATCTCGATATCTCTCCCTATGTCGATGGCTTCTTCGGTCCCTTCATTCTGCATACTATTTCTCTCTCCATATCTCGATATCTTCTTTATCTCGATATCTCCACATCTCGATGTTGATTTCCGTTCCAATTTTCTCTTTCTATCTCGATATTCCCATAATCAAACCTTGCTAGAACAGATTTTAGTGATTCATAACAACTTATGAGCGGGACATAACGGCTATTTGTGTATTATTTTCTTAGTAACGGAGTGGTTTTCAATCTAGTACTCATTAAAAATGGTCCCTTCGATATCGAAATGTTGATAGTCGACTGTAGTTTATGCTAAAGTATCAAAATGTTTTTTTTTTTTTCTGGGAAAAGGTCCTCCTCAATATAATGGCCCTCGGGCCCCCTCATTTGTCAATCCGGCCCTGGTCAGGATCTTGAGATATCAGCAAAACCAAAATGTCATGCTCTCTAACACCGCATGATGGCAAAATTTTAAATCTCTTGGCTAGAAAAATGATAATCCTTGAGCTAATGAAAAAATTGCCTAAGACGCCATCTTTCTAAGTGGCCAGGATCATTAGATATCTGCAAAACAAAAGTTTCATGCTCACTTCAAATCCAGTTGCATGCTTATTCAAATCCAGAATCAATTGAGATACCATCAAATAGCGCTCCACCTTCAGAACAACTTTAGTCAAGACTCTATGTTTCAAATTATTTGAATTTTGAGATATATCGATTTCAAACTATAGTCTATTTGAACTTTATACAGTGCGTTCATTATTATGTGACTTCTACGTATATTTGTTGATTTTATCGCATTATGAAGGACCATACTGTAAACAAAAACTGTTGAGTATTGTTCTTATGCAGATTCTTGAGGAATAAATATTTGTTTAGTGTCGATAGGTATCTTTGTTGTCAAATTATAACATATATGTACATCTCAGCTGTTGTACAAGGTATAACAGTGCGACAGCCATAAGGTTAAAGGGATTTTAAGAAGAGCTTATATGAAAATTAGTGTTGCTATTTTGAAGAAGTTTCTCAAGAAATCCGTAGAAAAATTGTTATATGATTTTTTGTGGTGTCCGGCCATTTGGCCGAACGCCGTTTGGCCGAATGCCGTTTGGCCGAACGCCATTTGGCCGAATGCCTTTTGGCCGAAACAAAAAAAAAATAAAAAATACAGTCAAACCTTCATGAGTCGATATTGAAGGGACCATCGACTCATGGAAATATCGAGTCATGGAACAGATATTCCATGAGAAGCTGTTTGAGGGGACCATGATTTTTTAAATTTAGTATGGTTCATCTGGGGCTACAAACAGTATGATAGGGTTTTAGTATTTTAATGATTTTATTATAAGTTTTTCCTTCTTTTAAGCATAGGCTATTCTTTCGAGATATACTGGTTTCGTTACTATTGGCAATAATTCAAAAATTGCGGTTTCTAGAATTATGAAATAATTTACTTAATACGATTCGAGGGATCGAAGCAATCCAGTACTGCATCAGGACTAATGGGGTTCTGCACTGTTTTGATTTTGCATGAGATTTTGACGTTTGCTGGCCTTTTTGTTTACTAATTTCATGAAGGAGGGAAAGAGAGAGACTGATTTTTGTGCAGAGCCCCATAAGTCGTGAACCGTTTTAGTTACTTTCAAAAGCTGACTACAAGCACAATGCTAAAACTTCTGTTAGCAGCTATTACCGCTAGCAGAAAAGTGAATATTTGCTTACATTTAGGATGTTCTTCTTTCAGCACTGACTGTTTGTTGAACTAACATCAAAGAGCCAATTATGTGTATATCGATGATGATTAATTTTCTTTAAAAGTAAGTTGAACAAGTTCTTTGAAATTCAGTTTCGAAATTCACTACAATAACATGCTAACTGTAATTCACTATTATTTCCTATTTCGGCCAAACGGCATCCGGCCAAATGACATTCGTCCAAATGACGCTTTCGGCCAAATGGCATTCGGCCAAATGACCCGGAACCATTTTTTGTTGGGATGTTAGTGATCTGAAAGAAATTCTTAGATTCTTGATGTAGCTGTTGGTGTAAATTTTCCTCGGAAAGAAATCTATGGAAAAACCCTTAATAGAAAGTTTATGGCAGAGTCACTGAAAAATACTGTATTGTAATGTAATGTCTGAAACAATATATTGGTGATACCTCAAGGAAAAAATGATTGTATTAGAAAGAATTCCTTGAAAAAAAAATCTCATATTCATTCCAAAAAATACATTGACAGTAGTTTTGAATCAACCCTTAGAGTAATTTGTCAGGTGATATTAGTTTTTATGCTCCTTCTTTCTGGCGTTACGTCCCAACTGGGACAAAGCCTGCTTCTCAGATTAGTGTTCTTATGAGCACTTCCACAGTTATTAACTGAGAGCTTTCTTTGCCGATTGACCATTTTTGCATGTGTATATCGTGTGGCAGGTACGAAGATACTCTATGCCCTGGGAATCGAGAAAATTTCCAACCCGAAAAGTTCCTCGACCAGCGGGATTCGAACCCACGACCCTCAGCATGGTCATGCTGAATAGCTGCGCGTTTACCGCTACGGCTATCTGGGCCCTGCTCCTGTGCACAGAAAAAAATCCGTTCTCGAATCCGTGAACAGCAGACGTGAACTCGTCAACAAGCAAAAATACACCGTGAACTAGATCATTTTTTTTAATTTTATTAACGACCCTATAATTCAATAGAGAAACTAGATCATGTTTATGTGAACGCGTTGCCTAGTTCCGAGAACGATGATGGTAGATCACGGTGTATTTTTGACAGTTCTCGTTTTCCAGAACTCTTTTTTGAGCGTGTACACTCTTCGTAACCGTTGTGTTTTGTGGATTCCTACCTGACGCACTCAATATGCTTTTTACCCTTTTGACGATAGTTGTGGATTATTTAATAAAGTTTCCGATAAATTTGACCTTACTATCTCTAAAAATGTTTTCGCAAGTAGGATAAGACATAGCATAGCATAGCATAGACTGACTGTACATGTCAATGGTTGCTACTCCGTGATTGATCCGAACCGGTAAGAATTGCACTTCGATCCAAATGAATAAGGGATGGGATTTTCCGCATATTCTCGAAGTGCAATTTTAGCTCTCATATTATTGATCAATAACGGCGCCGGCCAAGTCCTTACAGTCAGTTGGGAAGGGTAAGGAACGTTATTGTGTAATGATCGTTGCTTCTAAAGACCGAGAACACCTCTGCATCTCCACAATCATCACGGGACAGGTTGATTAGTGAGGGAGGAAAAAGATCTGGGAGTCACCTTTGGTCGGTGATGCGATCCATGGATTAGGAAGGAAAATACGGAACTTAAAACTAGTGTTGCATTTTTGTATCGCAGTGAAAATATATTGAGAGAAATTATAAAAAAGTCGACCTTCATAATATCGAACTATTCAGAGGTTATTTTTAGTAATGACGAAGACAGAAAGGATTGCGTATTTTAAAAGTGTATGTAACAGAAATAAGGGTATTGTCGACACATGTAATGACGAACCATTCAAAGTATGTTAGAAAATTAAAATAAAATTAAAAAAAAAAAAGTTACATTGCAACAAAAAAATGTCTCACGTCGACATTCATAATGTCGAACTATTCAAAGGTTATTTTGATCAATGACGAAAACATAATGGTATATTAAGTTTGAATGAAACGCGAAAAAGTCAACACTTGTAGTGACGAACCATTCATAGCTTGCTTGAAAATAAAATAAAAACTACTTATAGCAACGATAAAAATGAATTATCATAAGCATGAAACGATCTCACCAGTACTTCGTCCTCGGCTGAACACGAAGCTTTTCGCACTTGATCAACACGAACCGAACACGATTGGTCTTGACTCCGTTGCGCGTCCCACCGAAACATGCAACCGAATCAAAAGACCACGCACTATTGTCGTTTTTTTGTCCGCACTCGAATGTCGCGAACCGAACACGCTTTGTTTTGATTCCGTCGCGCATTCCATCGGAACACGCAACCAAATCAAAAGACCACGCACTCTGCTCTGGCCTCTGCAAAGCACTGGGCAAACGAACGAAGCCAGCGAAATTACACTCCGAGCGCGCGAAAATGAATTGGACAGCTTGGGTCTTCGCAAAGCACTGGGCAAACTACGAAGCCACCGAAATACACTCCGAGCGCGCGAAAAAGAATTGGACTGATCTGGTCTTCGCAAAGCACTGGGCAAACGAACGAAGCCAGTAGGATAAGACATCTAGATTAAGTCAAAATCTGTGCAACCATCATAAATATTGAAGATGGAGAACCAATAAATAAATAAATCAAGGGAAATACTTTATAACATCTGTTGAGACAAAGAAAATTATCCAGAATGTAAACTAAGAACAAATCCTGGAAAAATATCTAAGGGAATCCATGGACACTTTCCATTGAGATTTTCTGTCAAGTTATTTAAGCAGTACTTGCTTGAAGAAGATCAGGAGTTTTTTCTGGAAGAAATGCTGGTGGAATCAATCTTAAAGAATTCTTGGAGAAACTGAATGTAATCCTGCATTTCTCACGCTCTCAGTTAACAACAGTAAGAGTGCTCATTATAACACTTAGCTGAGAAGCAGGCTCTGTCCCAGATGAGACGTAACGCCAGAAAGAAGAATAAGAACCCATTACGTGCTGTTGGAGTGCTGATTTCCCAACACACGTAAGAGCAAACAATTCCACCTGAAAACGATACAGAGTCTTCCAAATGCGTAAAACCGATGCACTAACCTACTATCTATTGACAGGCGGCAAGAGCGAGTAAGCTCAGAATACACTATGCGAAACAAATAATGTAAAATTATATGGGTGATAATACAGGCTAACAAACAGCATAATCCCATCCTTATTTTGCTTCTGATCTGATACTGCAGAAAAACAGCCGATATCACACGGAGAAATACAAGGTCATCGCTCTGGGTAGCACAGAAAGGGAACAATACTGTGGAGGGTGCCCTGTCCACAGGCTCTGTTAGTAGTTAGGTTTTATTAAGACCTTATCCATTCATTCCTAGTCACGCCACATCACATCATGAATTAGGTGTCACCTGTGAAATGGACATTTACCAATGGAACAAGCAGTCCGCAGTGTTAGTTTTTAGCCAATTGAAACAACTGTTTCCAACATAACATAACAAGATAAACATCAACATTAATGGTTAAAGCCTAACGAGTCCAAAAACTCGTTGAAACTATTAAGCAATTCCAAAAATGATTGGTGTCTTCAAGAAGAATAATCTGGCCACATACATATGAGTTTCATCAAATCGGCTTCAATTGCAAATCGGTAGCAATGTGCCCCAACCTATCTCCGGATGCGCTTCAAATGCCAGCAAAGTACACCGCCAGCCACGTCCTTCCCGAAAAACGGAACCGGCTCAATTACCGGCTGTTTTGTTCCAAAACACCATCACTATTTATGTTTGCGGTTAACGGGGCATTGGTGGAACCGCTGATCCAAAGCAAACGCGAGTGGCCTCTGCTCGAGAGCCCCGAGAGCACATTCATTGTTATGCGTTGTGTGATTCCTAGGCTAGCCGCATGCCATCATCTGCCGACCCCCCCAATGGCATTATTGGTGGCGGCCTTTGCCAGAGGTTCTAACTGTGGTAATGTTTTCATCATCTGGTTTCATCCCCATGCACAATGTGCGATCCGGACCAATAATGCAGACGGGGAAGGGTAACCCCCTGGAAAATAATGCTAATGGTGCCACTCTGCGAAAGAATAGGGTAAATTTCCAATTATTGCATGATTATCGAAGCAGTGTTAGTTAGTTAATTCCTAAAACTGATCCAAGCTACTCTCAAATTCTGAAAATATACTGGGTAATCAGATTTCCGAAAGGTTATCCAAACAAAGGAATATGAATCAGAAATATAACCGAATATTGACAACCGTGCAATATTTGGGCGGTGTGCAATATTTGGCAATCTACCCTACGGCTTCGGTATGGAAAGCCTTTTGCTCTACCCTTGCTGCTCCTAGCCTGGCTGCCAGCTATTCGATGTGGAGCGCCTATAGACGGTTCCGCAATTTTTATTTTATGCAGCATATTTTCACAACCAACGTTATCCACGACTGAGGACGCAGTCAATCGGAAACGGTCCGTAAGGAAACTGCCGACGCTGGAGGATGCGTCTCTTCTCTACTGCTCGTATTTGCTGGCTGTGGTTTCGCCTAGATAGGCCCGTAATATGATAATGCTGATGGTGGCGGGAAGAAGATGTAATTTTTGAATATCAAATTTTATAACACTGATCCCGGGAAGCATTGTTCTTGTTGAATCTGAGGGTTGAACAGCATTGAGGAATTCAAGATGTTCGTAGCAAAACCTTTAACCACTTCTCGCTCGAAAACCGAACGAAGGGACCTAGACGGCAAAAAGACGTTGTAATCATTTAATATGCGCGGAAAAGTGTTCTCTTCAAGTCGCTAAATAAGTAATGAGGGGTTGAAATGAGATTTCATAAACAGTTAATTCAATTTGCGAAATGTCATTCATACTCCCAAATGACAAAGTTACGATCCCTTTTTCCAGAGCGTCTACAGCAATAATATCGTTGAATTGTCTAATTGAATGAAGCCCATGAAAATCAAATTTATAGACACTAGGCTCGAACGAGTGGGTTCCAGTGGAATTTTCCGAAAGGGGTTTGGAGTAGGCACGCGAACTATACCATCACCTTCCAATCACCCAGATGGAATGTTGTTCAGGTTCATCGATTTTTCCACTCGAACTTATTTGCAGTGGTGTTGTACGGCGTCATGTACCGTGTCAAAACATTTCATCCTCCACCCATTTATCATTGCCCTGTCGAATGTCAGCGAGAGTGACTCGAAACTTGCGGTTGACCGTGACCAAATGAAAAGGACACCCGTTTTGTGGTTGAAGTTCCGTGCATGTTGTGTTCTATCGTGAAAATGGAACGGAAGCACCATCACACAGATAACCTTCATAATTCAACATAATTTAAAATATTTTTTGTTCAAATCCTTATAACGGCTATCCTTCGATCTGAATAATGTTGAAAATTGCATCATAATAAGCAATAATTTCGATGATTTTGACATTTTTTTCTAACATCAAATCAAAACAGCTACCTACTAGTCTAAGCTTTACGATCCAGTGAGGAAACAAATAGTGTCGCCTATCGTGGTCAGTTGTTCCGAATTCTGAGGATTAAGGCAGGAAATCTCATGACGCATCGTACCTTCGTGCTGTGCGTACACGAATTCTCTCTGCTCTTAAAAGTTTTTTTTAAACTACCTGAAGTAATAAAACAGTACTTCTCAGTGCTACAACAACAGTACTATTCAGTGCTAAAATAAAAAAACGGTGCCGTAAACTGGGGTGAAGTTGATCACTTTTTTTGATCATGCAGATATTTTGTAAACCAGTACTGGTTGGATTTTTATCGAATAACGTAAAGGAAATTTTGACAAAATCCAATAAACATATCAAAAGTAATTTTTAGAAATTAAAAAGTGAAGTTTTAGATTCCGGGGTGAAGTTGATCATTTATCGTGATAGGTTTCCAAAACTAAAGAGTTATGCGATTCACTAAATATGGGATCACTGAATCTGAATCAAGTCCCAAAAATCTTACAACATGTTGTAGGCACATTTCATTGAAATTGGCATCATATTCACGAAAAAAACAATTTTCTCACTTGAAATGATTTTTAATTCTCAACTCATATTTGAAACTAGGATAAGAAAACATATCTGGAATGAATGCGATATTTTATTTAAGTAGTGTTTCGTGTGGTCTTAGAAATAGTCGATTGATTGGAGAAGAACTCTTCAACAGTTCATAAAACACTTCCTTAAAAACCCGTTTTCCATGGTGTAATTATTTTCAATGTCAAACCATATAAAGGTAAATGAATAAATGGTACTACACAATGCAAAAACACAGAAATGTAGATAATAGAAATCGATTTATAGCTTCCTTGACTGATTGTACAAGTGGCTACGGAAATGATCAACTTCTCCCCACTGATCAACTACACCCCGAATTACGGTACTTTTCAGTGCTACTAAAACAGTACTTTTTTTCATTTTCATTATTAGTTACATCCCAAACATTACATTTATTTCTTATATCTAGGTGTTCTGTGTTAGACAACACTATCATCCTAATTTGGTAAAACAAATCTAAGATTTTATTTACATTTTGTTAACAACATATTACATTTCATTTGCCGTAGCAGTTCAGGTTTTTTACAGGTGAGTTGATTTCACCTGCTTATAAGAGAAAAAAACGCTTTCAATATACTTAACCTAACTTAACCTAAACATATAACGCATTAATCGTGGCAATAGAAGATTGTAACGATTTTTGCCTGAAATTTTTAATTATTTTATTTGACATTTGTTCCAATGTTTCAACATTGGATATTCTATGTAACTCCCTGGTACTATACCAGGGAGGAAACCTCAGAATCATAACCAAAATTTTATTTTGAATTCTCTGCAAAGCTTTCTTCCTGGAATTACAACAGCTAGTCCATATTGGTACAGAATATAACATGGCTGGCCTGAAAGTTTGTTTGAATATCAAAAGCTTGTTCTTAAGGCATAGTTTTGATTTTCTATTAATAAACGGATAGAGACATTTTACACATTTGTTACATTTGGCTTGAATGCCCTCAATGTGATGTTTGACTGTTAAATTCTTATCAAGCATGAGCCCTAGATACTTAACTTCATCTGACCAATTTGTTGATTATTATTCAGTACTGTTTTTCTACTATTAATCCCTTTACGATCCTTGTTTGGACCCGTGCCTTCGATTTTTCGTTGGATCCGTTGGCGAAAGCTAGCAGTGGTAATTCTTCTTGGGCACCACCTTGGGAAAAAAATAACCTCTTGAAGGTCACGTCTTCTTTTGTTTTTTCACTAAGCATGGTTGTAACTACAAACAAAAGAACATCTCTGAATTCACAACATCCTTCCAGAAAAGTGGGATTTAATACTTTCTTCCAAGGGAGAAATGGATAATGTTGATAATTACATCGAAATGAGCAATCAGTTCGATACCCTATAAAAAAAATTTCGAACACCAAATTGAAGCAGTCTCTAGCCCAGGCTCTTAAATTGTATTGTGGTCAGTTCTTCCGAATTTGGGGGATTTAGGCAGGAGATCTTGAAATCCATCAGGGGAATCAAGGTCTCTTTCCAAATAATAAAAAGAAAGCAGACTGTCACGTTTTGCCGGAAACTCTTAAAGATCGCGAACTTCTTCTCAAACATCTTGAAGAGAAGAAGCACAATTTTTTACTTATGATGACAAAACTCAACATTTGTTCAAAGTCGTCTTGAATGGTCCATCAAGTGACTATAAGTCACCTGAAGAGATCAAAAATGGAATAAATGATTTACTTGGATTTTCCCCAGTCCAAGTAATCAATATGAAAAAGAGCACCCAATCTGGCATTGTTCGGAAAGGGCTTTCTCAAGAATTTTATGTCGTTCACTCTAACAAAATAGAACTAAATAATATTAAAGCTTTAGAAAAAGCTAGACTTATGTTCGATGTCCGTGTGACATAGGAACATTTCCAGAAACCTGGAGGAAATTACCAGAACCCCACTCAGTGCCGTCGATGCCAAAAGTGGGGCCATGGTACAAAAAATTGTCGAATGGATGCTAAATGCATGATTTGCGGAGGTTCTTCTCACGCCAAGGACGTCTGTCCAGTGAAGGAAGATACCGATAAGTTCATATGCGCCAATTGTAGGGCAATCATAAGTCAAATTTTTGGGCTTGCCCTTCGCGTAGGAGAGTCGTCGATGCTCATGCCAGGCAGATGAAAGATAATATCCATTACGATAACGGTCGTTTCCGGAATTTGCCTGGCAGAGTATCGAACAATGCTCATTTTTCAGTTAACGATCGCTTTATCAAGAATCGTACCCACCAGTAAGATCATAATCATGCTCATTCACAAACTAATTTTCATCCGTCGGATAGCCGTTCAAATCATCTAATTTCGAATGTATCTACCCGCGGAAAATCCTTTGCCGATATCGTAGCAGGTAATTTGAACTCCTCCTCTATTCGTACTATGAGTACCTATTCTACTTGTTTTAAATCAAATGGAAAAAAACCCTGCCGCCACAGATAACTTCTACTCCGCCTCTTCGTCTACTGAAAATTCAAACGGAAAATCATCAAATGTACCCACTTCAAGTGATATGTCTGCCTCAGATTTTAATTTTCTTACTAAACAAACGAATAAAACGATTGTTGCAATGCTCAAAGCCACCACTTTGACTGAAGCAGTCCAAGTTGGTGTAAAATTTACTAATCAAATTGTCATTGGATAACGTTTTCTTATGGATCCAAATAATAATTTATATATATTAAATTGGAATGCTCGTTCTCTGAATGGTAAAGAGGACGAGCTGCTTAATTTTCTTACTGCTTATAACGTACATATAGCAGTAATTACTGAAACGTATTTAAAACATAGATCTAAACTTAAAAAAAGATCCTAACTTTTTTGTTTATCATAATGATCGATTTGATGGGGCATGTGAGGGAGTTGCAATCATCATTCATAGGCGTACAAAACATCAACTGTTTTCGTCATTTGAAACCAAAGTTTTTTCATAGCAGCCTATTTGTCTTTTCAATGCTCTGGACGGCAAGTTAATTTGCTCAAAACTGACTTTCGAAAATTGACTCGCAATAAGTCAAAATGTTTTGTCATTGGTGACTTTAATGCCAAACATCGGTCGTGGAATAATTCTCAATGTAATTCCAACGGCAGTATTTTATTTGATGAGTGCTCTTCAGGATATTTCTCAATTCAATACCCTTAAAACTTTAACAAATTCCATTGTTGAAGCCAGAAGCATTGCAATTCCAAAATGTGAAGTAAAATTCGAATCCCTGATTATAAACGTGAGGAGAAGGCAATTTCAACGCAATCGCGATCCTGCTATGAAAATTATATGGCAGGATTTGCAGAGCGAAATCAAAAATCGTTTTTCACTATTAAGAAACAACAATTTTGAAAATAAGATTTCTCAATTGGACCCTAGCTCTAAGCCTTTTTGGAAAATATCTCACATTGAAAAAAACACCTCAGGAGCCAATACCGGCATTGAAAGAGGAGAACAAATTATTACTAACTAATTGCGAAAAAGCTCAAAAACTTGCTATGCAGATTGAAAGCGCGCACAGTTTTAATTTAGGACTTACTAGTCCAGTTGAAAATCAAGTTACTCAGGACTTCGAAAATATTCTCAATCAAGAGAACGTTTTCGAAAATTCCTGTGAGACTGATTTGGAAGAAGTTAGAACTATTATTAAAAAAAATACAAAAATATGAAAGCTCCTGGCTATTATGGAATTTTCAACATCCTCATCAAGAAACTTCCAGAAAGTTGCTTATCATTCTTAGTTGATATAGGGTGAGGGATCTAATTTTCAACCCAGTGCTAATTTTCGACCCATTGATAGAACAAAAGCTATGTAAACTACTATTTGAAATTTTCAAACATTTTCAAATCACTGGAATATGCCATTGCTGTTATACCTGTCATGATCCATTAAAAATTGTATCTTTATAACGGAGTTTTAATCCCAAATTGATAATTCCTGATTTCCCTGTGTCTGAATCAGTCCTTTTTTCTTCCTTCGATGAAAAATCGCCACATATTGAAAAGGCTTAAATCAGAATAATGACTGATCAAAGTGATGCTTAATCGATAAAGTTTGATGAAGACAGATAAAATTTAAGCATATTGTATTTAATTTTGTGCATTTATAAGCGAAAATAAATTTTATTACGCGTTTGAAATTGTCCGAAAATTGAAATACCAGATTTCAATTTTCGACCGGTCGAAAAAGCATGCCATGATTTCAGCAGGTGATGTGTTTCAGTTTTCGACCCTTCATCAAAAATAAACATCGTTCATAATGGTGGTTGTTCTTTCGTGGAGTTGAATTTCTTGCTACAACGGTTTTAACCAAAACGGTAAGAAATATACTCATCTTGCTTCAATTTAAACAAAATTATATGAATTAACATATTATAGCGCCCAGAAAAGTACAGACAAGTACAGTACCGACCACAATGGAGGAAGAGGCAGAATTTGAGGTGTGAATATTCGGCAATCAGCGACGGGAATGGCTAGTGAAACGTCACTCAATGTTGGAGCATGTCGAAGGGTTTCTTGATACTGCTGAAAGGCCCTGCTACTTTAAAGACAATCATCCAGGTGAATTGATAGAGCATGATAAATAAAAACGCGATATTCTTAGAAAGGAGCGGAAGAGAGAATCCGGTATGAAGAAACAAGTCCACGCTGAAGAAAAACGATTTGAGCGAAATTTGAAGGGGAAAAACAATGTACCGAAACGGCCCATCAAATAAAAGTCGTAGCCTCAAAAGCAGTCAAAATCGAGAGCTAAAAGAAGAATTTGAGTTTTTTACTTGAACTATTAAATAATGGAATGAAATTAATGTTTTAAACAAAATGGCTTTACATGTTAAAATAACAATATCCCGTTGCTGTACTATATCCTATCGCAACAGTATAATGTAATATAGTATGTTCCACGTGAAAGCGTTTAAATGGTAGAAAATTCGATTAGTGTTCATGAAGGTCGCCTTTCCAAGGTCATGCAGTTTGTGCTTAAGTCTCAAGAATCCATCATTCAATCATCAGCAATCATCAAAAATGCAAAAACAGTTGTTTCGTTCAAATTACAAAAACATTATCAGAAAAATCTATCATCACAATCCAGATATCAAGTGTAATGCGATGATAGATTTTCTTGAATATTGCTTAAACTTTGAGCAAAAAACACAGGTTTTGTAAAGCTTTGTAAAACATGATGGTTACTTTCCTCCTAAATTATGATATCGTAGTCCACAACTTAATCACGCAATTCCACAAACTATTAGACTAATAACGAAACGTATTACATTCAACATCTTCAAAGGATGTGAAAGGGATACAAAACCAAAAATTTATGGTATTCAGGAGCCTTCCTTAGATCTATCAGATAATAACTTTTGAACTGATTATCATAAAGTTTGTTAAGTTAATGAAATGGGAAGCATACACTGTTTCCATTGGGATGTAATTCTAAAAAGAAAAATAATCGAAGAATATTCAATAATAAATTGATAATTTTCGCCCATATATTAATGTTTAAAACTTGCCACGTTCCCTTTACGCTCTCGAAAAAAAAAATCATTCCCATCAGATAAGCACAAACTTGATAAAAATTCATTAATATAGTGTTTTCCTTACACAATATACCGATTATTTTGTATCAATTGGTACAGGTCGAAAATTAGCACATGCATGGGTCGAAAAATAAAACAATGGGTCGAAAAATAGCACAGAACGATAAAATAATTAATCTATAAAAATACATAAAATACAACGAAATATCATCAGATAGAAGTTATTCATGAACAAATAATATGTTTTGTTATTCGACTGCCAAATTTGAATATTAGTTGATGTTTTTTTGCTGGCTTTTTAGGAGTTTAATACTCACATGCTGGTTTCATGGGTCGAAATATAGTGCTTTTACCCTATTTAACAAATGTTTTCAATTAGCATATTTTCCTGACAAATGGAAAAATGCTAAGGTTGTACCGATTTTAAAACCGGACAAAAATCCTGCAGAAGCTTCTAGCTATCATCCAATCAGTTTACTTTCCTCCAACAGTAAACTTTTTAAAAAGGTCGTTTTGAACAGAATGATGTACCAATGAACAGTTCGGATTCCGCCATGGACATTCGACTCATCAACTTTTACGGGTAACAAATTTGATCCGTTCCAACAAATCTGAAGGCTATTATATTGGTCTTGCTCTTCTGGACATAGAAAAAGCATTTGACAGTGTTTGGCATGAAGGCTTGATTGTAAAATTAAAAAAACTTCAATTTTCAAACATGCATCGTTAGAATAATTCCATGTTATCTGTCGAATCGTACACTTCAGATTAATTATCAAAACTCCAAGTTTGAAAGACTGTAACAGGAATCCAATAAATTGGTAACACTAAAATAAGTATCTAGGGCACATGCTAGATAAAAATTTAACTTTCAAAAATTACATTGATAGCAATCAAGCCAAGTGTAAGAAACATATAAAATGTCTATAACCACATATTAACAGAAAATCAAAACATTTTCAAAAGAACAAGTTCATGGTCTACGAAGAACATTGAATGTTGAATAAAAGAGCAAATTTGAAATAAAATTAACAATAAGCATAAGCATAAGCATAAGCATTGATGACCGTACAATTCGTAGTTGCTATTCCGTGATTGACCGGAATAATCGAAGTTGCACAAGGAACCAACAGATGTAGCTTGGGAATAGCTTTCCATCTTCAATGTACACTTTCGAGAACTCGAAACATTATAAAGTCAATAACGGCGCCGGCCACGTCCTTACGGTCATCGGGGAAAGGTGGGATTATGAGTGTGACATCCATTGTTACTAGAGACCGAGATCACCTCTGCATCTCCATGGTTGTCACAGGGAGGAATTTGTTAGTGGGGAGGGTTCAAAAGCTACATAATCAGGGTTCACCTTGGTAAGTGATGCGATCCATGCAGCCTTAATTCAAACAGTCACCTATTAGTCACTACAGACAACGTGTTCCTAAAGTAAGTCTACACTTTCAGTGTCGAACCATTCAAAACGATTTCGGTAATGAAAAATGTTGGATAAGAGGTAAGGTATGTGTATTTGAATACTTTTTAAACAATTACAAGAGTCTTTGCCGACACTTATTGTGAAAAAACATTCTTGTTTTGTTAAAAAAAATACAAAAAAGTGACTTTTCTATTGTTGTCATGATTAAAACGTGTTTCACAATAAAATATACATTAAAATGAAAGCATGAAACGAGCTCACCAAATTGATCCTTTTTCCCTGACTAAGCAGCCATATGCAACTTTATCAGCATACTTGATATACACAGCGACGCGAAAACCGAACTAGCTTGCTTGGGCCTTCAAATGCACTGCCCAGCAAACGAAACGCGTGGCAGAAAAATAGACGTCCCTCCGGCGACGCGAAAACCGAACTAGCTTGCTTGGGTCTTGAAATGCACTCAATTTGAAATAAAATTAACAATACATAAAAAAAAACAGTTTACGGCAAAAATCTTTGTAATCTTCTATTTCGAGTTAGGTATTATAATACTTGCTTTCGATGAATTAAAAATTGTGGTTAAAAAATCACTCTCAAGTTAAAATCGTACTGCAACAGGTTATGCGCTGGGAAAAAATGTTCGATTCTATTTCTCTATTCTCAATATGGGAAAATATCCCAATAAAAAAAGCGCCCAAACAACATCAAAAGACTAAACGGATCAAATTTCAGTTTGTTTTTGTTGATTGTAGCTCTCCTTTAATGAAATTGTTCCAGCGGAAGATTTCCGTGTCCGTAGACGAGATTCGAGTGTGTAAACAAATGCATTACAAACAAAAACCTAGAGCTAAGGTCCATAAATTAGATTTCATAAGGGAAAACGGGACTCGATTAAATCACTGCAACACCATCCTCACCACAGCAGCAGCAATCATTCTGAATGGTTATGTTGCGGTACATATTTACACAAAGAATTCGTTAAACAAATCCAGTCTCAAATTTCAACCCGTCACTACTGGTTTTAAAGCTCGCGCTGGACATTAGATCCAGTACGTTGGCTAACTGGGGGAGAGGAATCCATTTAGCATGAAATGACCGAGATTTAGGTCACAACATGTCCTCGGTTACGGTGAATCGGGCTGGACGATTGACCGCCGTCGGTTAGCAGGAAAATATAATATAACATTTATGTAACCGGAAGTTTGTCATGATTCCGTTGTTGACCCGGCCGGCATTGGTGAAGGATACAAACCGGTAGTCACGTTTTGTTTGTTCATCGCAGGAAGTTTGACTACGTTTGCAAAACGAAACTGTAGGATCAAGTTTTATTTTGTCGATGTAGGTTTTTGGATATTTCAGGTTGGGTTTTAGACATTTCAGGTTGCTAAAAGCGTTTATTAATTTTGAATGATTTTGGGACATAATAATATAGCTGTTGGAATGAATGTGACCCATTTCTTCTTCTTCTTCTTGGCATTACGTCCTTACTGGGAAAGAGCCTGCTTCTCAGCTAATTGTTCTTATGAGTAATTCCACAGCTGAGCTGAGAGCTTCCTTAGCCAAAGTTGCCATTTTCGCATTCGTATATCGTGTGACAGGTACGATGATACTCTATGCCCAGGAAAGTTAAGGAAATTTACGAAAAGATCCTGGACCGACCGGGAATCGAACCCAGACACCTTCAGCATGGCTTCGCTTTAAATCCGCGGACTCTAACCACTCGGCTAAGGGAGGCATAATCTCTTATGTAGGGCTCTTCAATATATTATTCAGGTAGTAGTAAGTATTAGAATTATCAGGTATAGAACACCTCAATATTGTGTTCTGACACAATTCTCGTAAGTATTCCTCGAACCGACAAGACTAAACTAGTCATAGAAAGCCACAAAAATATAGCAGACTAATATCATCTTTTGATCGGTTCCATCGTTTCATGGCCAAAAATCTCGAGCTTGGCCACATTAGGAAGCACTACGAACCGGTAAATGGCGAACAGCATTACTGCTACATCCAAAGCCAGACAAAGATCCCAGAGAGAAGTCGTCCGGATAATCGTTGAAATACTCTATTTTAGTTGTATCATCAGTTAAGAATAATCTACATTGCATAGCTTTACAGCGGAATCAATAAATCAACATAAATGTTTTCTTTTGTCCAATTCCATGAAAATTTTCAATCGTTTTAATAAAAATTACAGAAGGACACATTGATGACAATTATTGGGAAATAAAACACGCAAGTCAAATATCGAACGAAATGTATGGTCGAGGATACAGTCCATTTGTATTTTACTCCATCAATTTCATATCGGTGCATGTTGATCAAATGCAAACATCAAATTTCATCATTCCTCAACGCTGTTGTCGAAATTGATTTAAATTCGGCGCAAAAAAATATGAGAAATTACTGGACTCATTGGTCGCGCATCTGCTTCTAGTTGAACTCCGGCAATAGACAGTGCCTGGCAGTCAGATCTGCCGCATTCAGAACCATAAGCTTTATGATGTGGTGCAGTCGCTTCCTCTCCAATCGGAGATTTTTTTTTCTGACAAGCGGCATCCAAAAAAGAATGCCTTACGGTAAATTGTATGTAAATATACACCGCAGATGAAAAGCCAGTCCCTGGACTGTTTATATTTTCATTAAACAGTGCCTTTTTTCCCGTTAGCTGTCCAACTCTGGAAGCTGTTAATCATTCAAAAAGGCACGCGGGACAGCAAAAAAGAACAAGATGAAGAAACCTGCGACGGCTCACTTTTGATCAAACTGTTTTTCTTTCGTGGACAATGTCTGGATGTTTTCCGCGCCTGGGGAAATATGAGAAACTTTCCCACTCATAGAAAAAGTAAGGTACACTCGCTCAATTTTCCTCGGTGACCCATTTGGTCGGGCCCGCTTTTAATCACTGATAAACCACACACTCCTTACCAAATAGAGTGGACAAGTAGAACGGCCTCGTTTTGGGATTTACTGTCATATTTCATCATAACTGAGAAGAACCGGTGCAAAAACCTTCCAAGAGCAGGGCCGTTTAACCTTAAATGGTCCCAGATGAAGTGTAGCAAATCTCTATCGTAAGATAATGGCCCTCGTTGGTCGGCCTGTCAGGTCTAATGCCTATGGTCGTGGTTTGGGAGGTAACTGATTTATTTTTCTCAGTTTGGGTTATAATATTTATTTGGCAATAAAAAGTGATTCGTTTTTCTTCTGTTATGCTTCCTACCCTTGTGTAAAGTGTATGATTTTTTTCCCGAAGTATTCACATGACATAGAGACATTTCTACGATTCCCGGAGGAACCGAGACAAATAACGGGAATTGGACAGGCTGTTTTGCAACATATTTTCGTAAAGCCTTGAGGCAAAACGTATCTTGTACCTAAATGTAAATTCCCTCGAATTGTTTTCAGACTACTACTTATGTTCATGCAGGATAATTACTGATTCCTGTCAGTAAAGTTCATGTACATAGAATATATTAGGTATAGTGAGGCAGCTGTACCAGCGGGGTAAGTGGATCATTTGACTACATTAAGTATACATACTTTAATATTTTGAATGTTTACACACCATTGCTTCGTTGGAAGCTGTATTTTCATGTTTACACTGCACAATGGTCCAGATAGCTAGTTTAGGCGGACATGAACTTTTCGACGTCATTTTGTGGTTTTAGAGCATAGGTTGCTTCCCAAAAGTGTCTCGAAATTAGTTGTACTACAATTGGGTCCTAAAATGTTTAATGAATTCTCGTTTTTATTCAATAATACAAAAGAGCATGTTCTTGCAACTACTTTAGCAAGTTTTCCCGCTCAAATAACGACTATATCATTTTTAACTTCAATTTTAAAAATGGTTCCAAATATCAACCTTGACACTTGTGATCTTGTTTGACATTCACTTTTTCGACAAAAATGCCACAGGGCATATAGTTTTAACACTGGGGTTGTTCCTATCTGACATTTCGGAAGGGACACGAAAAACAAAATATACCCAAAATTCGAGTTTAAACCAAGGGGTGTGACAAAATCTCAAAAATCATAAAAAAAATGTTTTTGTACTTAAACCAATGAAAATCATTTAAAAATTGAGTAAACATGTGTTTCTGCCCTAAACTTAAGCGTTTGGTAATAAAATTGAGACAGGGCTTTAGGACCCTATTCGTACGAAAGGGATTTTTTTTTCTGCACTAATCGCAATAGTGTCCTATACGCCAACTTTTTTATGTTAATAAATAGCAAGTTGGTATATTCAACAAATTTGTAGCATATTTCAATACAAAAAACTTTATAGAACAAACTTTTTCTCTATCTCTTATACTTTCTGAGATAATTGACTTTTTATATAAAAAATGAAGAAAATCATTTTTTCACTCATAAGTCATTTATTTACTAATTTTAGCAGCCTACTATGTTCTACAAAGTTTTTGGTACTGCTATATTCTACAGCTTTGGTGAATATACCACAGTTGTATTTCATCTCGTTTTCTTATCGTCTTCTTCTTCTTCTTCTTCTTCCTGACATAACGTCCCAAAGAAGATTTTAATTTAAAATCATGCCGTATTGAAAGTCATAAATGGTAATATGTTGCAAGAGTTGAGAGGCATTCAATTTATTTATCTTGAGTCTTTGATTTATGTATAGCAGTAATTATCAGTGCACTGATACAACTGCAAAACTGATACTAAACGTGCACTAATACAAGCAAACTTGTTAACTGCAAAAATCAATTCATTTCAAAATTGTTTTCTGTCAATCTAAAGTCCATTATTTCACTGCCTAAAATCGAACACTATTTGTTGTTTCAACACATGGTGAACATTTCCGATCTTATTGAAAGAGTCCCAACGTAAAAAAAATGATTTTTGTGAATAAATACAGATATATTTAATATATTACACTTCCCCGTACTTTTTCATGAGATGGGGTAAGTGGATCAAGAATTATTATCATACATGTGTTGTTTCTTTTTTTCATAAGGGCTTATCTGCATTCATAGATTTCTCTTCATCTTTGCTCTCTTTGCGTTATTGCAGAAAACTGATTCTCTTTCCATTACATATTTTTATGCTGTAGGATGAAGAATCACTATAACTTGGTTCATCAACAAAAAAATTTACAGATTTATCTAATTTAGAGGATTATTTGGGGTTTTGTGCAACGTATTTCTCTCGTTCTCCCTTAGCGAACTCTATGACGGTGGCGCATTATATAGCCCTTTTCATGTGACAGGTCCGTCTATGCATTTGTTTACATCGGTGGAGGACCGGTGCTAACACGGGCCTGTCATATTCATAGAAGAACTGTCAAAGAGTTTCCGGATCAACTGATTTGAAACGTCATGTGAAAAGGCTTATATTCAATCATGTTGGAGGGAGTTGAGAGGGCCGCTACAGCTAGCAAACAAACAAAAAGCGAGATGATATACGAAAATAGGGTTAGTGCGCGTTGTTAGGACCGCCACCTCTCACTTAAATTGTAATGCTAGTTGAGAGGACCGCTTGCGAAGAGATGTGTAGCCAGTTAAGAAGACCGCAAAAATCAGTAAATAGGGTAAGAGCGCGTTGTGAGGACCGCCACCTTAGAATAATAGCGAGTTCAGAGGACTGCTTGTAACTTGATTAATAGCGAGTTGAGAGGACCACTCAGATCGGAAAATGGGGTAAGTGCACGTTCTGAGGACCGCCACCTTTGACTAATAGGGAGTAAAATAGCGAGCTAGGAGGAGGAAAATTGCTTAATAGCGAGTTGAGAGGACCGCTGTGATCGGAAAATAAAGCAAGTGCATGTTGTGAGGACCGCTACCTTTGACTAATAGCGAGAAAAATAGCGAGTTGGGAAGACCGCTTGAAAATTGCTTAAAAGCTCGTTGAGAGGACCGCTGCGATCGGAAAATAGGGTAAGTGCGCGTTGTGAGAACCGCCACCTTTGAACAATAGCGAGTTTGAATGACCGCTAGTAACTTGATTGATAGCGAGTTGAGAGAATGGCTGATATAGGGAAATAGGGTAAGTGCGCGTTATGAGGACCGCCACATTTGACTAATAGCGAGAAAAAGAACGCGTTGTGAGGATCGCTTGAAAATTACTTAATAGCGAGTTGAGAGGACCGCTGAGATCGGAAAATACGATAGGAGCGCGTTGTGAGGACTGTCACTTTTAAAAAAGACACGGACACCGGCTTCAGCCATTTAGCTGCACAGACTGTAACTTAACACTAGACAACGGACAAGCATGCTCCAGTGGCACAACCGTGAAACATTCCTGGCGAAAAGTTTCAAAGGCTGAAGCGGGAATCGAACCCGCACCCCATGACACGATGCGATTAAATGCCTGACGACACTAACCGCACGGCCACGAGACCCACACTTATATTGTAGAGCAAGTTTGAAGGGATTTGTAGCGAGTTGAGAGCACCGCAGCAATCAGTAAATATTGTGAAGACCTTTTTTATAATAGCGAATTTAGAAGACCGCTTTTAAATTAATCAATAGCGAGTTGTAAGGACCGCTGAGATCGGAGTGCGTGTTGTGAAAACCGCTACCTTTTATGAATATTGTATGTATATTGTAAAAATAGAGTGAGAGCGCGTTTTGAATACTGAAGTACACAGTGAGTTGAGAGGACCGTTAATAGCGGACATCTGGGTATGAGCGCATTTTAGGAAGCGCCTTCTTGAATGAATAGTGGAATGCGCGACGAATTGAGAGGACTGCTTGCGCATATTGCTTTTTTTTTGTCATAGTCTAGAATGCGATCGCAGCTTAATTTGGAAGCTGCGAGCATTCGCACGGCTAAGAAAACTGCCCTTAACAACTTACAAAACCCTTTTTGATTGCTGACATCACAGGCAGCGAAGTTAATTCACAATGGAAATTTATGTTCCTTGTCAGAATGGAGGGCTACAGATAGTAATTGATGAGAATTTAGAACAACTGAAATTAGAGCAACTGAAGTGTAATATGTTTAAAGATCACGTCTCAGTAGTATAGCATTTTTTGTAATTTGTGATTCAGGACTTGGTGTATAAGAGATTGGTTTAGCCGTTTATTTACGTCAGTGAAAGTCTTCACAGCCGCCATGCCATTGGTTTGCCTTTGACGTTGGCATGCATCACCTAAAAAACGCGATTACAGTTTGGTGCTGTAAAGTCAATAAATGGATTGGTAGCAAGTCTAGAGCTGTGCGATGCATTTTGCGTTGTGAGAGGTTTGAGGATAGATGACAGCCATTAAATTTAGTGGTCAAACTGCATTAGTTAAAGAAGAGATACAGAACGCATTGAACGGCTCAATGGCTTGTGTTAGGTTGTGGGAGAATACAAAACTGGAGATCCTGAAAGGCTATTTTTTGTGTTAAGTAATATTAGGATGCGTTAAAGGAATCGCCTATCATGACATGCGTTCAGTTTTGCCCTTCGTTTTGCTGGATGAACAGAGACAAAATAAAAGGGGCCGCATATTACTGTTTTCGTTAATATTGTAGTTGCGGTGTTGTGCATTTTGGTAATATACGAGAGAAATTCACAAAAAAAAAAAAAGATGAAAACATCAATAATTTCGTATTCCAGAGTTGATTCTTGCAGTACATTTGTGTTCGACAGTTTTGATTTTTTAAGCTAAGGTCGTTGAGAAGTGATGAATCGTCGAAGTATGAACTGCGTCGTGAGTGAGTGCATGGTTCCACCGGTGGTAAGATAGAAACCATTCTCATCAGCCTTTGTGCTGGAATGCTGCATTTTATTTAAGTGGCAATCGAGTTCACGAGTCCACCTTACTGTCAAGTAACTTAATCGGAAGTGGATATGGTTTTTGGATGTGATTCCATAATGGTTCGTTGATTAGTTTTTTACTACAGAATCCGTGTCAAAGATTTTTTTTTACTGGAGTTGTCAATTTTTATTGTGTTCATGGGCATTTCTTCATCGAAGTTCTTGAAACAGGACTCCTTTCTCCGGAGAGAAAGGGGGATGTTTAAGGCGAGATGACAACAGCGTGTTTGTGTCGTCTCGGCCCGATCGTTGCACAATGGTCGGGCTCCATATAAAGGAGCGGCAAAAACTACCAAAACACTTTTTTGAGATTTTTATTGTTTTTATTATTTTAAAATATACCTTATGTATTATATTATTATGGTTTTTAATTGAAATTGAACTAAAATTTAAATTTCTTTGACTTCAATGACGTCAAACTGACTGAAGTCAAAAAATTGAAAAATGTAACAATAAAATAAGGTACAAAATTCATATTTAAGGAATGTAATATTTTCCCAAAATTACACACTATCTGAAAGCTTTTGGTTCAACAGTTTTATTGAGCATGAGGATGGAAAAAAATATTTGGTTGAAGCTTTAATACTATTCAATATTACACTTTAGTAATTTTGATGATTTTGAACATGAAAAACAACTCTTTTCGCGTCATGTCGCCGCCATTTCGAATATTGCACTTTAAAATACATCCTTAGATCTACCAAAAAACGTTTGATTTTTTTGCAGAAATTTGCTGATTTTCAAGTTAGAGCTATTTGAGTAATTTAATATTTTCATACATTTTGTCGATATTTTTCATACAAAGTTGGTATAAAATATATTTAACCACTCTTCATACATATTTTAATCAAACTCGTTAAAATACAAACAAATTTTGTGCTTTCAGTCAAATTTGATTGCATTTCAATAGAAAATACCTTAAGAAATAAGTTACGTAATATGTGAATAACCTCTTCTGAAACAATTAAAACGCCAAATAACATATTCAGATTACATATTTCATCGATTGAGGCGATAAAACTAGTTTTGGCCAAACTTCGTTTTCTTCGACAATTGTGCGTTGCTCACCGATCAATCAGTCATAGTGGAGTGGATTACAAAAGAAGACGTGTGTTCCTTTTCGAGGTGATGGTCTGCGTGATTGCCCAAGTAACAATTTCAGTGCTTCTTGATCTTAGATGCTATTTATGGAGGCTTTATTAAAGGATTGTGCTACTTTTCCCCGAATGTCGTTTCCCCGAATGTCGGTTCCCCGAACGCCAGTTCCCCGAATGACCCTTTTCCCCGAATGCCATTTCCCCGAATGACCCAGTTCCCCGAAAAGTGGTACTGTTCGAATAGGAACTCTAATAGTTTTTAGTAGCAAGATGGTGAACTAGAAAGAACGATAGGCAATCGAAAGAAGGAGGTATTTGGTCTTTCTCGACTATACACATGTTGCCAAAAATGCTGAGGACGGTAAAACTCCTAAGAACCGCCAATCAAATAAAGAAGGGTGCATATCAGATGACCAGTACGTTCACTTACCTGAAATGTAGAAAGGTATGACAATTATGATTGCCAAAAACTGTTCGGGGAAGTGGGTTATTCGGGGAAACGGAATATTCGGGGAACAGGCATTCGGGGAACTGGCGTTCGGGGAAACGACATTCGGGGAACCGACATTCGGGGAAAAGTAGCACAACCTTATTAAAGATATATTCATTCCTAACAGATTTAATAAAGCATTGCAAAATGCCAAACGTTCTTTTCGGTAAAACCCACTTTAAAATGCTTTAAAGATATCTACAAGAGCTCCCATTAAAACTTATTTGCAGGCCACATTTGTTGATAATAAGTTGTAGTTTGAAGGAGCTGTGTAGTGTTTATTAAAACCTATACTTAAAACCTCATCTTGTTTGTCTTGTCAAGGCATTGCACAGTGGTCCAGGAATCAGTTTTACGCGGAAAGATGAATTTTGAGCTTTAGAATGAAACATTAGACAAAAACGGTCTTATACAAAGTTGTTTGTATTAGTAAGGTCCTTTGTTTGGTGTTATTGAAAATTAGGGTGGACCACATTTTCATAGAAATTGTGTAACTAACTTTCTTATTTGTAGAAATTATACTATACATGCTTCAGCAAAGTTGTAGACCATTCAATTTCAAGCAACTTTGCCAAAAAAAGTTTTTTTATATCTCTTAAATTGACCGATTTAGAGCTATTTTCCTACGGTGACATAGGGTGGTCCGAACAAAATTGGTTTTCTGGCTCTAGAGTTTTCAATTCAAATTTCTCATCAAAGTGGTCTATGAAACACTTTTAGAGCTTGGAAAAATGCGTAGTTTGGTGAGTGAAGAAACTCGTTATCTCTTTCCGTTTGGGAGTTATTGTTGTTTTTCTCTCAAAAACATGCTTATTTTGATTGTGAATATTTTTGATTGGGGCAAACATAAAAAATATCTTTTGACGGCATTCAAAAGACAAAATAAAATTGTAAATTATATCAAAAAATTACAAATGTGTTATTTTTGTAACTTTAATAAAATGCCCTTAAAAACAAATGATTTTAAGCAGAAAAACTTTAATAACTTTTGAACTAAAAAAGATATCATCAATCTTTTAGCATGAAAATTTGCGTTTTGTTAAGCTCTAAAAGTCGTTCATAGACCGCTTTGACGAGAAATCTGAAATAAGAAAGATAGGGCTTTAAAACTATTTTGAAGATTTTCATAGTATGATTTTATTTATTATTTTGCATTTTGAGCATGAAAATAAAATTTTAGACAAAAATGATCTTCTACAAAATTGTTTATAAAAATTTAGGCTTTCATACTGAGTCATTCAAAACTAGGGTGGTCCACAATTTCACACAAATCATATAATCAATTTTTTTATTTGCAAAAATACTGGTATATACTCTTAGGCAAAGCGGTAGAACTTGGAATTTTGACCAACTTTGCTAAAAAAAGTTTTTCTGTAGCTCAAAATTTGACCAATCTAGAGCATTTTTTCCTAATCATCAAAGGGTGGTCCAACAAAAATCAGTTTTTCAATTCTAGTGTTTTTAATATTAGTTTCTCGTCAAAGTCATCTATGAACGACTTTTAGAACTTAACAAAACGCAAATTTTCATGCAAAAATATTGCTGATATCTATTTTAGTTCAAAAGTTATTAAAGTTTTTGTGATAAAAAATATTTGATTTTCAAGGTGTTTTATTAGAGTTACAAAAATAACACATCTGTAATTTTTTGATACAATTTACAATTTTTTTTTGTCTTTTGAATGCCGTCAAAAGATATTTTTTATGTTTGCCCCAATCAGAAATATTCACAATCGAAGTAGGCATGTTTTTGAGAGAAAAACAATAATAACTCCCAAACGGAAAGAGATAGCGAGTTTCTTCACTCACCAAACTACGCATTTTTCAAAGCTCTAAAAGTGTTTCATAGACCACTTTGATGAGAAATTTGAATTGAAAACTCTAGAGCCAGAAAACCAATTTTGTTCGGACCACCCTATGTCACCGTAGTAAAATAGCTCTAAATCGGTCAATTTAAGAGATATAAAAAAACTTTTTTTGGCAAAGTTGCTTGAAATTAAATGGTCTACAACTTTGCTGAAGCATGTATAGTATAATTTCTACAAATAAGAAAGTTAGTTACACAATTTCTATGAAGATGTGGTCCACCCTAATTTTAAATAACACCAAACAAAGGACCTTACTAATACAAACAACTTTGTAGAAGACCGTTTTTGTCTAATGTTTCATTCTAAAGCTCAAAATGCATCTTTCCGCGTAAAACTGATTCCTGGACCATAGTGCATTGGTAAAACTTCTAAGGCTACACTAAGTCATGTTAAAGCCTTCTTAAATCTCAACTGTCTGATGCATATTATTGGAAAACAATCTGCGTGTGGTTATCAATATCATTATGTTGATAATAATAATCATGTAGTGAATTATGAATTAATCAGAACGCAAACATAGAAATGACAAACATTCTTCTCGAAGAATCAACAGACTACCGTATAAAGCATATTTTTCCCATGCTTGCCTGAACTTCTCGTTCTAGTGGGGCAACTATGCTGCACACAACAGCTGAGCTACACGAAAAAAGCTTTCATTTTTAGGCACTTATCACTTACCGTTTTCTGCACCAGTACAACCGATCAAGCACGACGGGTTTCATTCATTCATCATTCAATCCAGTCCAATAAAACAATTAGATACATAACGGCACATATTCAATAAAATGAATTGCATCACAAACCTGAATCTTCCGATTTGTTTACCTTTTTGACAGCACTAGCTTTCCTGAGTGCATTAAGTTTAAATTCAGGCTCCCAAAAACCTATTTGTCTTAGTGCAGAACAAATATTCTGATTTAGGAATATTTTAGCCAGTGAGGGTTTTGCGCACGGGTTCTTGAGATCAAAAGCGCTTATGATTGATTATATTGTTCAGAATAATCACCAATTGATCTTAAACTATCCCAGACAAGACCAGCAAGATTTAATTGGATGGAATCCATTTTTATTGTCGCCGTTTCGAATTGATAATGGGGGAAATTTATATTTAAGATTAAGATGAGCATGAAACCATTCTGAAAATGGAACGAAGTAAAATATTAGATAGCAAATAATGATGTCGTAACTGTGGCGCGTTACTGTAAAATGAAAAATTTTATGCCATTCCACCAGTAAATTTTTATTGGCAGGAATTTCACGCGATCGGCAGAAAATTTTCTGCCACGCAAAAAATATTGTTTTAATTGATTATTATGAGTCAGCAGACATCATGATGATTTCAATTTAAAAAAAGGTTATGGTTTATAAACAACATATGGTTGATGTTTGTTCAATCATAAGCTCTTAACATTGGTTTTATTCCGTGTATTAGAATATCGTAAAAGATTTAATACCGCTAGTTGGGCTCAATTAGGCTACACAATAGCTCTTAAGAATGTTTTATAGCATACTACAAGGGTAGATGTATTCATACGATACAAAACTAAGAAGTTTAGAAACGGTTTTAAGGTATAGTCTTAACAACCTCCTGTAGTGTGGGCCTTTTCGGGCTTAACGGAGTTTTATCAAAGGTTTATTAAGGTTATTAAGACTAATAAGTTCTAAAATAAGTTTTACCGATATGGTGGTAACAACAGCTAGTAGTAAATGAAAAAACTAAAAATGTTACTTGGGTGGTGATTTCCCAGTTACAGTTTGATGTTACACAGGAACGTCCCTAATTGATACCATAGGTAAAATACTATTATATACTTAAATCTAGAATAATACTTATGAACTATCTTAACATCTTAACATTAAAACTTACAAAATACTGTTGTGGATTAGATAAACGGTAGTAAGGAGACAAAAATGTAAGTTAAAATGAATTTGTAAATAAAACCTATTCTAAAATAAAACCGTAGTTTTAAGCTTTAATACCCCAAAATTAAGAGACTAATTATTGCTGGAAAGCCTCCACACAACTCTATCGCAACACCTTATTTTTCTTTCTCGAAGCGGGATTTGAACGACCCTTAACATGAGTAGCTAAGCGTTTACTGGTTCTTTTTAGCGCGATTGATAATCAGGCCAAAAAGATTTCATTTTGAACTCCAAAATACCGAACTTTGGAAGTTCCATTCAGTTTATTAAAGGAGTCGAAATGTGAATCAGTCACTCTATTTTCAAATTTTCTGCCAAGTCGACCTGTACAATCAACAAAAGCACAACTCAGTATCATTTAAACCAAATATGTTCAAAATAATCGGTTGGAAAGAGAAAGAACTATTTAAATATTCAAATTATTTCTAAGCCGTCAAGATTGTAATTGGGAAATCTATGGTTTCAATTGAACAAAATCAATTACTATTCATATTTTTTATCCCTTAACGATCCTTGTTCAGTCTTCTAACAATTTGACTACAATTGTTACTTTTTTTTTCTACTTTTAGTAACGAGATTTTTAGCCCTGGGCTAGTTCATCTCGGGACCAACGGCTTTACTTCCCTTCCGAAGGAAATCGTCACAGAATTTTTTTTGTGACTATCTCGGGGATGGGATTCGATCCCAGGTCCTCGGCGTGAGAGGCGTGTGTACAATTGTTACTATTTTAGCTATAGTAGTACTGTTTCATCGCACAAGGTAAAAATTATCAACACATAAGGTAGTATCGAGTCAGCAGAAAGATTTTGCGTACCCTCAGAGTACGATACGCGCTGAAACTTTTATCTTCATTTACGAAAACATCTATCGAATAAGTGCAGTGTTTAAAGTGCACTAATCACAAGTTGCTGTGTTGTGAAATTGTTTACAGGTTTAGAAAAATTCGCAATTGTGGATAGTTTCCTTGACTAGCTAAATATATCTCATATTATTTAACATCATTCAACAACAGCAACTCGGTATTGCCACCCAACAAGCTAAATCGTATTGAACAAATCTCTACAAAATCCCAGAACCTACATTCAATTACTTTGATTTGTCAGTTACCGACAATAGCTTTTAACGATGGTTCAGCTATCTGTTGAAACGCATGCCACCCCATTCCACACAAATGTACATCGGAATCGCGTTAGTTACAGCTAATGGATATGAATCACCTTCGGTCGATATCGTAATACTATCAGCCAGCATATGCCGCACTAACGAACTTGTCTGTCGGAATGCTCTGCCCTATGGCTTCGGCCATACCCAGGTGATGAACTCCATCAAACTTGAACCTGCAAACTCCATACCGGAGCACAAACCAGTTAATGAAAGTACGATACACTTGTCGGTCGGCCGGTTGTAATGAACACCAACCAACCAACTCTGATACAGACACATACACCCACGCATAGAACGCATATCCTTCATCAGAACCCAGACGGGTCTTTAATCCGCTTAACCCGATTTGCGGCATTTACTGCTTATTATGATGAGGATTATGGAGATATTAATTATGATACCGAACTGTGCTCGTGCCGTTTTGAATACATCAAAAACGGCTACAATTTGTCCCACTAGGTTCCATCCATCCAGAGATTGGGGGTGCAGGCCCATCCCGTCCAGTGTCTAGGTCTATCTAAACGATTATTGAACCCCGTCGCCTCCCCCTTCTATCACGGGTAGTTAAAGGTTGTAGTTGGATTGCTAGATAACAAATTGGAACTGGATTTCGGGAGTTTGAATCGGAACGACGACAGAAGCAAGCACATGTGTTTGGAATGTGATAAAAACAGTGCCGGAAAAAGCGGTTGGGTGGTGCAAAGCTGAACTCCCACAAGGAATTATAAGGATGCCTCTTTTGTTGGACTGCCTTGTTGCGTACTCGAAGGGATTGCCGAAACCGTATCGGGACGATTTCTTTATGGCAATTAAGATAAGCTTTATTTTCATATCTGACTTTTTATAATGGAAGCATTTTACGGTTTGAGTGGAACGGAATTACGTTCATCGATCGTATAATTCGAACATAATTCTTTCTGGAATGAGGATTTCATATCTCGCGTTTAGTATCATACAGGCGTATCTACAGTGATCGATTTCTCTTCGTCGATTTTCTCTTTGGATTAATACACAAAATTCAATCGATTTTCTTTACATTTTACGATGCAACACGATAAAGGACGATGAGTTCTTTCTAATGAATCGAAAATAGTAGTCGAAAACGGTAGCTTGGCCTAGTAATTAGCTAAAGAGAAAATCGATTAAGAGAAATCGATCTTTGCAGTTACGCCCTTATGATACTGAACGCGAGATATGTTGGTGGTAAATAACAACACTTTATTGAAACAGTGCGATC